>NW_025767002.1:0-2477500 GCF_003918875.1 Haliotis rubra
TAATTATATTTTAGTATAAATAACTATTTGCAGAAATGTATATTGAAAATAAAAGTTTAACATCTTTCAATACATGTCAATAGAAGTTGAAAATTTTGTGCCAATCAAATTCACAATCATTGAATATCATTTCCCATTTAGTACAAATCTCAAGTTTGTCATTTTAGAAATACACTTGTCATTAAGTAATCTTGAACCCTTTGAGAGCTTTAATATATATTTTAAACTTATCCTATCTCACGGTATGCACCATCTCTCTTCTACGACCATGTGTGTGGAAACGTGCTGTCAAGCTAAGTTGAGTCAAATCTAACTGGCCTCTGACCCGCCCTGACCTCTGCCTTCACCCCCGACATCAATGCCTGTCAATCATCCATCAAAGCGTGCGGGTTCGCCTAAAACGATCACATGACCACCTCTACTTGTCATTCTCTTTCTTGTCATACGCTGTGTGGACGTGTGTTGTGGTTAAGAGAGTTTTTTGTTTGTGTTTTCTACTTTTGGGAAAGCCAATCGTCACGCTTCAAAAGCGCCAAACATTGTGATAGATGCAATAGTAACTATTCGACTGGCGGACCCTCATAACTCTTCGTGGATTGCCATGAGCGATGCAATTGGTCTAAACGTTGTAGTTTATGTGCTAACCTGGATGACGAGATGCATTCTCAGAGTATCGTCGGTGGCGGGTAGCGAAGCGCAAGGCAGATAGAGATCGGAGGAGAATCCATCGGAAGGTCCAAAGCCGGAGCCGAAGTGTTCTAAATTAGATCGCCGAATAAAATCTGCAATACATTCTAAATCCAAATCTCCTAAAGAAGATTTTCTGTGCTTCCAACTGTTCTGACCCCATTCGTGCAGTTCTATTACTTTGGAAGATTCGTCACCTCCACGTATTGTTGTTTTGTCCACATCTGACATACAACCACGGCCATCCTTGTTGGTAAATGTGACTCAACAGCCCTAATGGGTCAGAGGTTGCGACTACTCATACTATTACATCACAAGTGATGGTTACAGGCAGTGCAGCTTTCAACCGGAAGCTTACCTTGGGAGTGGCGGCTCTCATTAGGACAGTTATATACGGGCAGAGAGCCGCTTGTCACGGATCCCACGTGGCTACTCAGAGCGCCGCTCTCTTCCAGTGTGGCGCTTTGGATGGATTCGGCACTTCCTACCAGTTCGACACTTCCTACTGGTTCGGCGCTTAACCCTGGTATTCCTGGTTCGGTGTTTACTCCGGGTTCGGCGCTTAATGGTTTTGCGTTTCCTCCCAATGGTCCTGGTTTGACGCTTGCATCTGGTTCGGCGCTTCCACCCGGTTCGACGCTTGCTTCCGATGTTCAGGGTTTGACGCATCCTCCTGGTGCAGCGTTTGCTCCCGGCGTTTCCGGTTTGACGCTCCCTACTAGTTCGACGCTTCATCATGCTGCTTTTAATTCAGCGCTCGCTCACGGCCGTCCAGGTTCGGCGCTTACTCATAGTATTATTGGATCAACGCTCACTCCAGGGATTCCTATTGCAAGTTTCACTCATTGGCCACTAGGCTCAATGCTTACTTATGGTGTTCCTGGTGTGGTACGATCTCAAGCTACTGGAGTGGTTCATGGTTCAACGCTTCCTCAGGTTTCAGCGTTTACCACACAAGTGCCATCATCTCATGTGGTGACTCAATCAGCTGTATGTTCATCCTCGCTGCGTGACATACCTCATTTTCCCTCTGGGGCTGCTACAATTTCATCAGTTCCTTCTGCTACAGTTTCGGCCAGGCGAGATCTGTTTTGCGGTTCCTGGAATCCAGTGTCTGAGGGGCAACGTCTCAACCTATGGACTTTGATGCCTTTGTGTTGGCGGTAGCATCAGGGAGCCAGTGTCATCTCCTGTTACTCAGTCATCAGGGATTTCGACTCACGCCAGCGGTGCCTGTGCAAGAGATTCTACGTTCAACAACGCCATCTATGTCTTCAGGAAGTATGTCTCCTTCGGATGTGAGTGTGGATGCTGTTGACTCACCTCAGCTACTTATCTGGATTGCTGATGACCTCACGTTACAGCGTGAGTACTTGAAGGATGACATTTTATCCAGTTTTGATATGAAGACTGGAGACTTTGGTTCTATCATGTTCCCTCCCGACCGTGCATCACTCAGCTGACTGCGTCCCTGGATGAGGCTTTTGCTGGTTTGAGGAAGATTAAAGATGGTTTTGCTTTCACCTCGCTTCAACTTGGCATTGGCTCATGTACATGGATTGTCATCTATGATTGCCTCTCCTCCAGTAGATGATGATATCACGTTGTTGGGGACGAAACAGATAGATTATTCGCCCTTTCTGGTGAAGACCGTGAACTGATACATTTAGATCGTCCATAAGGAAGATTATGGCTCCATTGAACTTAATGTTGACAACTACTGAAGCGGTGGCCATGTCTGTCAATGTGTCGTGCATGCGCTTGCCCATCAGCAAGCATACATCCGAGTTGCAGGAACAATTCCAAACCATCCTAGATCTCTTGGCTCATTTCTTCTTCTGTGTCACGGCTATGAGGCGTAGAGGACCGTTACAATTATCATCCTGGGAAGACAGATTCAGAAGCGGACCTGTTTCACCCCACCCTGGTCGGGCAATTCTCTGTTCAACGGGACAATTAGGGAAGTAGCCGAGAAAGAGTAGGGAAGGATGCCCATCTACAAGTCTCGATCCCGGTGTTGAGGTTCCAGCGACTACAAGTGGAGCAATCAATGAGACAGCGACGACCAGCTCACTATGTCCCGACTAATCCGGACCCATTTCGGGTTCTCGGCTTCTTTTAGGTGGGAGGGGTTCCTCACGGAAGACGGTCGAGGTAAGCCAACGAAGAACTGCCACTGCTCCACGATCAACTTCCACTACCGACCAGCCCACCTCACAGAGGCGTGATAGGCAATGACTTGTTGACATTGAAGGCCACTGGGAACTTCCACCTCCAGTCGTGCCCATTCAGATTTCCCCAGTAGGAGGCCGACTTGCTCCCCAATTGGACAATTTTGGGAGACCCTTACGTCCTGTCCATGTTAACCAAGGGATTCCAGTTACCAGTCATCAGGAAACCTCCGCTCCACAATACTTCGGATGCAGAGAGCGTATCCAAAACAACAATCGGCTGTTCTGCGATCAACGATAAACACTTTACTCAAGAAACTTGCGATCGAATCCCTGGGTCCGGCCCCGACCAATCCAGGGTTCTATTCTCCAATCTTTCTGGTGCCCAAGAAGGATTCGGACAAACTGAGATTAATCTTCAACATGAAGACTTTCAACGAGAAATTTCTGCAGCCCCCGCCTCATTTTCACATGATATCGGTGGCACTCCTCAAGACAATTATCAAGCCGGGAGACTGCATGGTCAGTTTGGATCTTCAGGATGCCTACCTCCACATCCCGATATTCCTGGCGTGTTCTCCGGTTTGGAATTTCTTCGGCCCCGTGGCTGTTTACACGGGTAACGAAGCCTATCACCAGTTTTCTTCATCGCAAGAGGACAGTGTTCGAAGCCTACATCGACGACTGCATTCAGGCACAGAACGATCATGCCCTTCTGGTTCGTCACATGCAGTTTGCGATACAGCTTCTTTGCCAATTAGGATGGTTAATCAATCTGCAGAAATCGGAACTAGTCCCAATGTGCCGACTTCAATTCATCGGAGCTGTTTTCGACACACAGGTCAACAGAATGTTTGTCCCGAGGGATCGTTTCTGCAGATACAGCGGTTGGTCTCCCTAGCTCTAAGCAAGCCAGGCAGCTCCGTCAATGGCAGGAACTCCTATGCCTCTTGGCGCCGGGCTCAGAAGACTATGAGGCAAGTCCTGTACTACATGTAGAGAAGTTTGACATTCAAGCTTACTGACCTCTACTCTTTGTGCAATCACGTCAGTGAAGTGGTGATCCCGATTTCCTGTATGGTTTTCAAAGCGTTCTGCTCCTAAGTCCTTTCTCACCTTTGGTAATTTAGGGAGATTGGTACTGAACGTTAAACTAGTTGAGCAACCAGGCTATTCCTTCTTTCACCGCCTTCCAGTGTGTCTGTGTGGGGATAGTTTGAAGCAGGGACTGTCAGATTAAGGTCCTGGACTTTAATTCACTGGGGTCACCTGATAAATCATTTTGGGATGGCGGGGCCTCCTTGCCAAACTGCGTCCTTTTGCTTTGTCAAAAGTTGCGGCTGAAAACCACATTAACTCGGGGCGCCCACTCCTTAGAGTTTTGTGCTGTATAAGCCAAGGGGTTACCTGAAAAAACACAAAAAACAACAAAAACATCTCAAGTTTGGAGTTTGCATATCGAGAGTTGGTGCTTTCTCCTGGCCTCCTTGAGTTATGCGTTTTTCCGGTGGTAGTAGTAACCGGGTAATCTGCAGCCATACCAACCGTGGGATTATGCATACTGTGAGATAGGATAAGTTTAAAATTTGAAAATGTTATAATAAATTGTATATTTATATACTTGTCCTATCTCACAGGTTTGGACCCACCCGACCTGCCCCACATCACAGATTACTGGAAGCTCCAAGACGAGAATGACAAGTAGAGGTGGTCATGTGATCGTTTAGGTGAGCCGCACGCTTTGATGGATGATTGACAGGCATTGATGTCGGGGGTGCAGGCAGAGGTCAGAGGGCGGATCAGAGGCCAGTTAGATTTGACTCAACTTAGCTGACAGCACGTTTCCACACATGGTCGTAGAAGAGAGATGGTGCATACCGTGAGATAGGATAAGTATATAAATATACAATATATTATAAAATTTTCAATTCTTTGGTAAACATTGATGTATGAATTGTAGGAAGGAATGATAACTGTATTTTTAAAAACATTTTTCCAAATATCAGGTCAGATTTGAAGTAGATAGTTATAGTCTAAGTGTGTCCCTCTTATTTTGTATTGTATCTTTAACTTATCAAAAGGCATAATTCCATGCTCATCACATACATGTTTTACTGTCAATAAACCCTTATACGCCCAGTGTCTAATATAAGTGTTTTTATGATTATGATTGAGCCATAATGGTTGTGCAAGAATGTGATCAGTATTGTCAGAATCGGCATTAACCTTTTTGCAATAATTGTTCCATGCTTTTAAACATCTTTCCAATAAGGGTTTTCAATGTTAAGTATTTTGTGAATATTTGCTCCATACTTGAAGATATCATTATAAGGTATAGTGAAAGGATTATTGTCGGATGATTTTTTACAGTAATTATTGTCTAAGAGTGGATAATTTTAGAGCTTCAATAAATGTTTTTAAATCTACCATACCAAGTCCCCCTTCAGCCTTTAATCTTTTCATTGTGATTCTTTTTATTATATCATTATTACCATTCCAAATGAATTTGAAAAATATCTTTTCAAGAAACTTGCTAAAGCCATCTGGAGGATTAGGCAATGAGCTTAAAATATGTACTACTTTTGAGAGGGCTAATGTTTTATGACAGTAACCTTTCTTATCAATGTTCCTAAGGTATACCGATCAAGCTGGATTGTGTCAAATAGTTGTTTTATTTAGAGAATGTGTTATTGCCATCGATTTCGAATAGGAATATCTCACACTCTCACAGCACACACACACGCACGCGCACGCACGCACACACACACACACACACACACACACACACACACACCTCTAAAAAAAACCACAAAATTATGACAGGGTCATAGGTAAATTTCTAATAACAAAAAATTGCACTCGACTGATTTTTATGTCACTGGATGAACATTGGTTGATGGTAACTTAGTGGTAAATAAAATCATCACTGTTTAAACAAGTTCATGGTCAGCACAGGTATGGATGGTATATAGTGCCTAAATGCAAGAGGTAATTCGTTTAGCAATTTCTAGAGCCAACAAAGAAACAGTACATTTTTAACCATTTACAATGATCCACTCTTATATGAACCCATGAAGATACGGGTTAGAGTTGATCTTCAGTAACCCATGCTTGTCGTAAGAGGCGACTAACAGGATCAGGTGGTCAGGTTTGCTGACTTGGTTGACACGTCATCTTATCCCAATTGGGTAGATCGATGCTCATGCTGTTGATCACTGGTTTGTCTTGTACAGACTCGATTATTCAGAGACTGCTGCCATATAGCTGGAATAGTGCTGAGTGTGGCGTAAAACTTAACTCACCTACTCACTCTTATATGTACCCTGAAATGAAAACATTGCTGATGCCTGGATTTGTACCAAAGTAGGTAAAATATCATATTTTTTCACATGTATTGTCCTAACAGACTCATTGCCAGATGCAAAAGAAGGAGAAACCCATGACAAAAAGGTTATTACAATTTGAGACACTTTTAAGAAATATTATAATGGTAAGCATTGCTTTATGCTAAAGGAACATGTTTGCACTTGGTGATAAATAATTTTACTTTTCAGGAAGGGAGAACAGACTCCAAAGAAGAGTAGATGTGATGACACCAAGAAAGGTATTAGCTGATGGGTATAGTATATGGGACTAATAAACTCAAGATGAATCATAATTTGGTATGTAAATGCTAAGTATGAGGTTGTGTCAGTTTCTCATTTGGCTTCAGATATGGCATTTTCTCACGTCATTCATTTTTCTGAAATGGTTTATTGTCTCAGTTGATAAATGCTACATTTGTACATACATTGAAGAATATTTGTGATACTCATGAAAATGTGTATGTGTGTGTGTGTGTGGGGGATACTAGAAGGTACAAACTGTAAAAGAACTGGAGCTATAGGCCTCATTTTGTGATGTTGAAATTTTGAACAAGAAGGGCAGCTAACTGCATATCTATTGCACTGTCTCAAAACCACCAAAATGAGATCAGTCTTGAAACATTTGTAAAAGAAACATGAATGTTTTGTTTTGTAACAGTGTAATGATGCAACATGTTACATCTTGGTGCAGAATAGAAAAAAGTGGATATGTAATGTCCGTTTAAGGGAACGTTAATTATTTATGGCTTTTGTTACATTGTTTTTTTTATTTATATTTTATTTTATTTATTTATTTATTTATTTATTGTGTGTGTGTGTGTGTGTGTTTGTAATGTGTTTGTTTGTTTGTTTGTTTGTTTGTTCATTCATTCATTGTGATGCTTCAGAAAAGGTAGGGTAATGTAATGTCCGTTTAAGGGAACGTTCATTATTTATGGCTTTTGTTACATTTTATTTATTTATTTATTTATTTATTTATTTATTTATTTATTTATTCATTGTGATGCTTCAGAAAAATTTAGGTAATGTAATGTCCATTTAAGGGAACGTTCATTATTTATTTTTGTTATTTATTTATTTATTTATTTATTTATTTATTTATTTTTATTTATTTATTTATTTATTTTTTTTATTTATTTATTTATTTATTTATTTATTTATTTATTTATTTATTTATTTATTTATTTATTTATTTATTTATTTATTTATTTATTTATTTATTTATTTATTTACTGTGCATTAATTAGGCACCACCCTATTTTGAAAATAAGATGTGATGCTTCAGAAAAGTTAGGGTATAGCCATCAATTTAATCAACCTGTAGTTAAAAAAGCTTTATCCACTGACAGTTTTACAGATACCATAACCTTTTCTATTCTTTATGAAAGAATATGTTGATTAAAATGTGATTGGACTGAAATTTTACCCAAAATAATTATTCCTCTCCTGCTCAAACTACACAATTGAATTACGTTTTGACTAAGAATAACAATTCTGTTATATACCAAGATGACATTTACACATCAAGTAAGCTTTAATTACGCATAATCAGGAAGAACCCGAATGTCAAAGATTCAGACATCTTTCCAACAATTCAGATTGCTAATTGACAAAACTGAAAAAGGCCACATTAATAAGATTTTGGAATAAATGTTTTATGATTTTGAGTTTATTGTAATGAATAAACACTTCCCCTTGCCGGATACTGATAATTACAGCTAAAATCTGTTTGTTTTGTTTGTAAAGCAACTTTTAATGCATTTTAAAATTTGCCTTTTTTTTAGTTTGACTGTAACTTTTCCTAAATCTTAGTTTACAAACTTTCATCCATTCACAATAAATAACGAATGTATAGGCCACACAACAATCAATTATTACTTTCACTTTTCAAAATTCCTGTTTTAATATGGGCAATTATCCTAATCAAAATTCAATGATGTTTTCGTTTTGAAATGTTAAATGCTTGCTCTATCAAATCATAAAGGTTATTTTTGGAAAGAGTTGAGAATTTTATTTCAGACAAAATTAATTGGTAGAAATAGAGGGTGGTGCTTGTTTTATGCACAGATGTTTATTTATTTATTTATTTATTTATTTATTTATTGATTTGATTGATTGATTGATTGATTGATTGATTGATTTTGAGGGTGGGGGTGGTGATGATTTTAAGGGGAGGGTCACCCATTTTTCTTCTGGGAGGTAGGGGTAGTCGTGCATTTTGTACACATGTACTCGGGCAGGGCAGCAATTTTGTACATAATTATATTTAAATTATAAATATACAAATTAATGTGAAGGCGAGGGAGGGGGGGGGCATAATTGTATTTGTACATGGGAGGGGGGTCACTTCCTTTGTACATAAATTTTAAGTTACTCAGATTGTACATGCTTCTCCATAAAAATCATCAAACTCCTCTCCCCCCTCCCCCCTTGTGATTTTTGTTGGACTTAAGTTTGTACTGCCAAAAGAAAATTAGCTTGCTAATGCTATTATTATCTCATTGAAACTGACTGTTGCTATTTTTTAACAAGCATAAAACATTAACTGAGTTAATGTATCTCGGTTGATGTATAACACAGTTTCCCAAATATGACCAAATATTGTGATGCAGGTACATGATATACATGTATGGTAGTTCACCTTGTCCAAGCATTCGTTCACAATGGTACAAGAATCTTATCAAAACGTCACACTTATAAAATAAAAGAAGTTGTTATCCATAAAAAATTGTTCAATATAAATAAAAACACTTCTATCTTTTTGTACTTCAGAGCAGCCACATATTACCTCGAGAGGTTAACCGGAATGCAAATCAACAGAATATGATACTGACCAAGTACCAGGAAGAGGTGTCCCCATCACTGTAGATGACAAGTGATGACAGTTATCTTGATGGACTACAGGAATGATTCAAGTGCATTCATTATGCAGTTTACTGATTTGTTTGATGTATTTTGATAATTGTTCTGGCATTCTGATGTCAGCTGAGTAACACCTCCATAATGGAGACAAATTAAGGAACTTCTGTTTTGAAGCAGTAAAATAGTCTCAGCAAGAATTTTTATTTATTTTGCCAGCAGAACAGAAGTTTCCATTAATTTTCCCACACAAACATTTTGTGCTTTTTCTGTTCCCCATTTGTGCTTATTGTCCTGCTGAACAATTGGACCACCTTTTCAGTGACATTTTTTTTACACTGCATGACAATGTGATTTATAAGTATGATTTGATATAGTTTGATGGTTTGATATTAGTATATGTGGCATGTAGTAAACAATGGAATAGTAAAGTTATGCCATATTTCTTGTATTTCATGATACTGGCTGTTATATTACTTTTGTGATAGTTAGTACTTAATTAAGGCTGGACATACTGGCAACTAAGTCTCTGCATGTCTGCCATGGAAGGCATGTAAAACTGTTGCCCTTTGCCAGAACGAAGAAAGTTTTATATGTGTAATTCATGATATGTGAATAATGTCTGACATGTGATGTTACATCTAAATATTTAATGTGTATGCTGTTAGTCTTAGAAAAAAGAAAATTACCCCATCTTGAAATATTCAGCTTTGTCAGTTTTTGTTGCTCCAGATTTTGCCATATTTTGTTTCTGGAGGACATTTTGTGAAATGTAGTTACCTATCATGAGTTCATACCAAATCATTTGATAAAGGTAATAATTTATAAACAAGATGTGCAGCCCACTGAAACAGTGTTGTTTCCACAATGACTACAACACAAAGATTAATGAGATTATTCTTCATTAGTCCCGGGGAATTGTTTTGGTAAAATGTTCATGTCACAAGACAACACAGGTTCTAAGAAGGAATTCACACATGCATAATTAAACATGACATGTGCCTTCTCCTTTCAAATGGATACCCTGTTCTTTGAAGGTTTTGGTCATGATAATTAAAGTTGATGTCAGTGTTCATGTAGCTGTAAAACATGTTTCACTTATTATTACTCATATATGATGCAAGGTATTCCTCATTTTCATGTCTGGTTATAATTACTGCCATGTTTAATGTTAGTGCTATGTCAACATTCAAGGTGACATTTGAGGTGATTGTGAGTGAGTATGGTTTTACACCACTTTTAGCAATATTCCAGCAATATCACGACGGGGGACACCAGAAATGGGCTGTACCCATGTGGGGAATCAAAACAGGGTCTTCTGGGTGATGAGCGAACATTTTAACCACTAGCTATAGGCTAAACCACCACACACCCCACACCCCACCCTCCCCCGAGATGATTGTGAAATGTGACTGTAATACTTGTATTTATATCATAGACTTGGTTATTGTTGGATTTTAATCAGTTGTATGGTTTTAAATTATTCTTGTAACACTTGAAAATACTTTAAGGAATGGAATGTAGGGGATGCTTCTGTTTATGAAAGTATTTTCAAATAGCTACCTTGGTTTGTTTACTAGTTTATATTTTCACAAATATGATGGGTGTAATGTTCAATGCCATATACATGTAACCTCCACGTATTTACACATTTCACGTTGGTGAGCCAATGGCATTACTTCAATTGTTTGTAAGAGTCTTTTCAACAGACATAAAGATATGTGTGTGAACCAACTTAATGAGTTCGGTACTACATATAATTACATTTCATAGTATTCTTCTAGCCTGTCCCATTTCAAGACAGGCTGCTCTGTATTTTAGTAATAAAACATCTTTAACAAAACTCATTTCTTTTTGTCATTTTATGGGGAAATCTGACAATGGTCAGTTTTTTATCTGGTCAGCTGATGCTCTACAACATTTCTGAATACACAAACAACTAACACCATGCATGTTTTGATGGATGTCTATACTTGGACAGAAAAAGTCCACTGTGACATGTTCACCTTGCACATGCTTGTCTATGTTCAGCTGCATAAACTTATGTGACGCCACAGGCATTGATTTGACTCCCTACCCCAATGCAAATATATAAAGTTGATGCCCTTGATTGGGATGTGACTGGTATGATACTGATAGAGGCATCATAACCAACTATCTCTCATTTCACACTATTTCAAAGATGTCCCAAATGTTTAAACTTAAAAATCACATAACACATTTGCATCTTTTACCTTTAGTAAACTGTGCTAAAGGTGTCCTGTATACATTGCTTCTCATGCATACTGTATAAGCACACCTATATTTCAAGTTTAGACCAGACCAATTCTATTTCTTGTTTTATGTATCCTCCAGTTGTATTTTTTCAAGAATACGAAAAGAAATAAAAGTGAATTTTCCCCACTCAAAAAATAAAATCCTAATGTTTTTATTGGTCAAAAATGTAAACTTACATGAAATTCTTCTGAGGACAAAAATATGTAAAACAAGAAATACATTGGTCTGGCCTTATTGATAAAGAACATGGCACATAACCCAAGAATTGATTACCAAACACCAAATTCAGTTCCAACAGGGAAGACCTGCAGACAACCCTCCACCCTGCTAAAAGACTGAGTATGGGTTTACACCACTTTTAGCAATACTCCAATATTATGGCAGAAGACACCAGAAATGGACTTGAAACATTGTACCGATGTGGGGAATCGAACCGGGCCTTCGGCATGATGAGAGAACACTTTAACCACTAGGCCACCCCCACCCCACCTAAAAGAGTAGAATTCACACTCTCTCAAATTTTCTAAAGTTACACACTCACCCTGTGTGCATAGTGGTAACAAAACAGGCTCTGTCATGAGGAAGATGTATTATATATTTATTCTACAGTTTATCAATGTACTGATTGATTAAAGTAAAGTGCAATTATGACTTGACAGATTGATCAACAATCATCTAGAATGTGGGTGACATAACATAACAATCTGTCTTCCTCTGTCAAACTCTGAGAGACAATGATACATAACTGAGAGAGAGAGAGGAGGGGAGGGAGGGTGTCATCAATTTTGTATACATGCACTTGGTGTGTTTTCATGAAGGAAGAGGGGTGGGGTGGGACTGTTATTCACATTGTACGTGCTTCTCCATAAAAATTATCATCACTCGATCCCAGCCCAGCTATACATTATGAACGGTCCCTTGCAAATTTTCGATCGAACTTTTAACAAACATTTGAGTATTGCTATATTTTCTTTCATATTTATAAATGGTAGTATGGAAGGAAATGCTGTTTTTGTTATGTTGTAGGGGAAAATGCATTCTCATTACACGCTATTCAACTTTACACGACTCAACAGAAGTAAAGATACTTCCGTGTTCAAGAGAGAAGAAGTGCGTACGAAACACGTATGACGTGGTCACATAAGCTCCGCCCACTCATGTTTATTTATGATTTCTGTGCACTTAAGACCATTGTGCGTTTAAGGGCACAACAATTGACAGACTGGATCGGTCTATTCCAGAGATATATTTATTGTTTGTGTGGTCGAAGAGATAATAGTGATGCTTTACAATGCTTATATTACAGTGAAGCAGAGAGTGATACAGCAGCCACTGACCCCAGTCCTACATAGAACAACTCCATCAAACATTACATGAACAGGGGAGGCAACTCAAGGAAAAGGTTGACAAAATAGAAAAATTGAACAGAAAACTTGAACTTGGAAAGTTTGGAGTTTGTAAATTCATGTATGATGATAAAAATTGATTGAACATTTTACAGTATTCCATCATTTCAAACAT
The DNA here is from genome assembly GCF_003918875.1 of Haliotis rubra. Taxonomy (NCBI): domain Eukaryota; kingdom Metazoa; phylum Mollusca; class Gastropoda; order Lepetellida; family Haliotidae; genus Haliotis; species Haliotis rubra. The sequence goes on from NW_025767002.1 coordinate 12,881, forward strand.
TGGCACTGATTAGCTGGAACTTTTTCATTTGTTCAATATCTTCCCAGGTTTTGTGAAGTACCTTGCCCAAACAGCACAAAAATTGACAGACATGAATGTAAATGAAATTGTTTGGTGCTTTTGTGTTGTGTAAATGATGGATGAAAAAAGAGACAGTTGTAATACATACACATTGATGGATTTAACTGAATAATAGAAAGGTCTTTCATAATGGCATAGTTGTAGATGTAACTCATTTGCTGCTGTTTAATTAATAATTGATAAAAAAGAATGTATTTCATCCTGTTTGAAAAGTGTTAGTTGGGAATCAGAAAAAAACATCATTCATAGGTAAGAGATTATGATAATGTGTAAGGGGAGAGAACTATGATAAATTATGCATTGATCCAGCTGTAATTGTTGCAATTTATGTCAGACTAATCTAAAAGGATAGTTCTATCAACATAAATATTGCACCCAATATATTTTCAATTTGCATCCTCTGAAAATTTTATTGTTATTCATCAGTATTACAGTTGGAAGCTATTGTGAATGTGCCTATTGTTATTGGACTTTTAAGACGCCATTTCAAAATAATTTTTTATTAACTGCACTCCAGGTGTTCGTTATTTATTTGGGTTAATTGTTTGCTGTAGTGTGAATCCTGTTATGTTAATCTTATAATATGTTCTCCTTAAAAATGTCTTCAGTTGCAGTGGAACAGAATAAATACACCTGATCTACAATAAATCAATTTTATGGTATAGTAACACAGTATTGGAAATTGGTTCAAATATTCCCCATGCAGGTACCACTTGTCCATTTAGGTAAATTAATTATTCACCTCCAAATCAGTCAAGAAAAAACTTGAAAAAAATCATCCAGTTTTGTCTTGCACATTGTGTCCCACCAGAGACCATAATAGATATGGTCTCTGGTCCCACTCATGTTGAGTGAAATAAATAGTTTCTACATGACGATGTGGCGATTCGTTTTTCCTCTGCGATTGTAACATGCAGCTACGCGCACATCGCCATCACCACTAGTCCTGTACAACTGAAAATAAATGCGTGAATAAATACCCTATATCTATAAAACAGAGTCGATAGGACAAAACATTTTAAACAGAAAAAAATACCAAACAAATAATTTCATCACATGAATAATACAAACAAATTTGTTTGGTCCAGATCCACTCGAGGAGAGCTATCTTGATCTACACATTACTTATAATCTCGATTATCGAGCTCAAGAATTAACAACACTACTCCCATGTGGAAGTGGATGATTTGAATCCAGGTCAGGAAATACGTTGAGTCTTTTGCTTTGTTCATATGTTGATAAAGTAAACGTGATTGACTTCCCTTGGTAATATTTCCACTATTGTGACTTTAGAGTAGCTTCCCTTCATAAATGCTGCGCAACAAGGTAAACGTTACCTAGATATCTAGGTCATATGACTTATCGTGATGTGTCGTGATGTACAGTAATTATTCACCCTTCAATCCGTGGATATGCTACAGAAACATTTGTGTAGCCCTTTCCCATTACTCTGCGATTTCCCTGAACTACTGGACAGTTTCGTAATGTACCGTTCAAGGGAAATTTGAAACCAGGAAGTATACATTAAGATTTGTCGCCATTATGCGATTGTGTCCTTGCCCCATTTAGCCTCGTTTTGGTACAGATATGAATATTCATGAGGCCTCATTAAGAATGGTCTATAATGTACTTTAGCTATAATGTTGCATATTCAACAATTGTAAGAATATATATTCAGGCCAATGACATTTTTATGCAAGATTTATTGAAAACTTGTTTACAGTTACCAAAGGTAATTAATCCTATAGAATAATATTGACAATAGACAAATGTCAGGAGAATAATCAATCTAGAAGCTAATTCAAAAGCAAAACTATCTAGCAAAAAGAAGTTACGCATTATCTGTACGTCCGGACGCTACACTTGTAAAATAAAATAAACGGTTGGCTTAATTTGAAAGCTTTTTTACAATTGAATGTACACTTTACAATCATTTTTACCTATAGAAGGATTAAACATACCATGGTGAACGTCAGATGATCTGAAGACACTTACTGCCGTGTCCACCTGTTGTGACCACCATGACGTTTCATAGTCACTGTCACTGCACATGATTGTCACATTAAGCTTTATATTTCCTTCAATGGATGTCAATGGAAATTGCAGGGGTCTTATAACATTGCTGTGTAAAGCTGCAACAGTTTAAAACGGTTGTGTTAGTTCACTACACCAGTTAACGGTCAAGTGAGTAAAATCGTTAAGTCAAAAATATTGCATTTACATTGAATTTGTCGCGAACAATCAAAATCACCATTTCATTATTTCCTATCTAGGTGGGGTTTTTTCACTTTCATTTACCGTAGGATTTGCCTTTGTAATTTCGTTTACCTTCATGCCTATGCATTACTCGTCCCATTGATCTTCCGATTGATTGGTCAAAAATGGAATAAAAACTAAAAATTATGTTAGTATAAGTGACACACGACAATAGGATACAGACAATACGTAAATTCTGAGAATGAAAAGTCTATGCAATGCAAATGGACATTCGGCTCACACAACCTACCTCGTGGCAGCAGACTCTGGAATTTGTCAGTAACTGTTGTGAATGTTGCAAGAATCTGACTTTTTACATCCGTTACGTGATGACAATAGCCGGTACGTTGTGGTAGCGTGGCACTCTGACATATTGTTTTTTACATATTGTTTCGGTAATCGAGCGGAAGGTGTGATTAACTACATTTTAATAGTAGATGATGATGATGATGATGATGATGATGATGATGATGATGATGATGATGATGATCACTTCACGCATTCACGCTTTATATCTTGCCTGGGCAATCAACTGCGTTATTCGTGTATCTTGTTCGAAAATTTATTCGACCTGTTTTCAAACTGTTACAATCAACCATTGTTGTATTAATGCATTTGTTGTTGTAAAGATGAAGGGTAACGTGGATAACAAAGCAAAGGAATAAATGGAAAACAACGTTTTGTTTATTATTTGATGTTTATTCAATAAACAAGTAGTTTTCCATAAAGTCGTGTGCTTCCTTATTGACTCACCAACTTCTAGAATGACGATCGAACAATGGGTGACGTGGACGTTTTGTCGCGGTCAGGAAATGGCTGCCGACGTTATGACCAACGGGGATGTATGAAAAAGGTTTTGACGAATACATTGATTTAAGTATGTTTACTCACATGGAATCTTTCAGTTTGTTATATGACCCTTGGCTCTAATGACATGTCGTAATCTGTTGGGAATAGACGTGTATAAGCTCTGTATGTAATGAGGACGGAGGTCAGCCCACCAACGGTTAATGACACGTATCAGATTGTCTCTGGGGTTAATGTTGTAAATTTCGCGTTGAAGTCGAATTTTCAGTGTTCTCCATACATTTTCAGTAATATTCATGCCTGGGCTCTGAGAGGGCCATGCCATGCCACGAATCTGATTTTCGTCTTTCCAGCGGCGAGTCTGACTTGAAGTGTGTACGGGGGCATTGCCATCCTGAAAAATCCAGCCCCAACTAGGAACATTCTTGGCAATAACAGGCAAAAGATTGTCATCTCACTCACTTACTTCCCCGTGAAGGTCCGGGTTAGAATGAACCTTCAGTAACCCATGATTGTCGTAAGAGACGACTAACGGGATCGGGTGGTCAGGCTTGCTGACTGGGTTGACACATGTCATCGCATCCCAATTGCGTAGATCGATGCTCATGCTGTTGATCCCTGGATTGTCTGGTCCAGATCCGATTATTTACAGACCGCCGCCATATATTTGGAATATTGCTGAGTGCGGCGTAAAACTCAACCCACTCACTCACTCACTCTCTCACACACATACACACGCCACACACACATGCACACACACACACGCCACACACACACGCGCCACACACACGTCACCGCCACCACACACACCCCAAAACATCACTGATATTTTACGGCCGCCTCGCTGACCCAAACAACTCCGGTCTCCAAATTTCGTTAGGCTTACGCCAAACACTTTGATGCACTTCTGCTGATCAATAACCACTAAATATTAGCATTTTTTTCCTGAATTTTCATCAACATTCCCCACCTGAAAGTTTCTGTTTGACGAGCCAACGCTTTAACCACTCAGGCTACCCGCCACACGGCAATTTTTTCGGTTGACAGGACTCCGGCGTCAAATGAACGCAAATGATAAAAGAAATATTTCATAACACACAAACATATGTTTCAGGATAAGTCTTTTTCTTTGTTTATGATAATGTGGTTATTTCTCTCTCATAAGTATACAAACGAAAGATGGAAAAGATACCTCTTTGTATGGAATCAAAATAATGATGTAAAGCTCTTGTCCAAAGGAATTCAAAGATATGGCATGGTTTAAGTTTAGTTTCTTTTACCATTCCTGTAGAAATATAGTTTACAGCTAGATATCATGTCATCACAATATTGTTTTCGAATATAAACTGATTTCATTATCATTAACAATGAGTGAATCGTAAAACGTTTGTGACAAAACGCGCACCTGGCCAGTCATTATACATCATTGTTTTCACCATAAAACCCATATTAAAAAATTCAGTGAAGAAGATCGATTCTCATGCTGTTGATCCCTTTGATTGTCTGGTCCAGACTCGATTGAGTCTACAGACCGCCGCCATATAGCTGGAATATTGCTGAGTGCGGCGCGTAAATCTAAACCCTACTCACTCACTCATTCAGTGAAGAAGACAATTCCTTTTAAAATGTGTACATATTCAGTTCAGGATATATATCAATCATTAAGATTGTCAGTTTTACTTAATGAATCACTGTTCATTAACCTATTCATATGAAATAACAATTAATATAGAATTGCACATAGTAAGAACTAAAGTACATGTTATGCCAACGTTTCATCCTCTAACACTTGTGTAAAGGCTAAATATGTCGTCACCTTGTCCCCCTTAAGTCATACGCCTAAAATAATTCGTTTAAAAATAGATACAGCTACAAAAATATGGCTGCTTCCTTTTTCATCAGGACCATGCCGAGTGGGACATGTCCCACCGTGACCGTGTTGGTGTCCACAATTAACATACTTGATGTGTTATGGTAACAACTCAGGGGCGAGCGTGGCTAGACTGAATGAATGACAGGTTTATTCGCGGTGTATAAATATTCGCGCTAAAATGTTTTGCGCGAAAAGCGCGAAAATAAAACCTGCGCGAAATATACTACGTTTACAGTATATTGCAGAAAACACGGTTCCTATATTATTATCATGATAATCATTTCCTGAAACTGTGGTAATCTAAACTTGCCAAATATTTTAGATTTGCATTGGCTTTCTTGGATATATTTGTTTTAGGGTCTGTATGGCAGACTACCTGTGCTGTGCGCCGTAAAACTAAACAAACGCACTCACTCATTGCATCGATGTTACTCATAACATTGATCACGGGTTTATCTAGACCAATCCATTTCTTTTCAGTCTGTGGTCAAACAATAAGAACTGTGCCGAGTTGAACAACAGGAAAACAAAACAAATAGAGCATGTTAATCATGAAAACCTGACTGGACTGACTGAATTTGGTTTTACGCCGCTTTTAGAAAGCAATATTCCAGCAACATCAACGACGGGGACACCAGAAAATGGGCTTCCACAATTCATGAAAACCTGAAGCGTCATTGCGGTTACAAATAGGCCTTTGAGTATTAGGTAATGGGGAACAATCCCTGTTACTACTGTATGATACATGTTCATTGTGCGTATATGAATCACCGTCACATTGTATTGATAACAGCCGTTTGTGAACATTTCACCGTACCCTACCCAACCGGTTGCCCCCATCACAAATACACACAAAGGCATATCAATTATTCATCTGAAAACACATGAGAACATCAAAAACTATACACACCACTTTGCACGTGCTGGAGCACGCCATTTGTTTGGCACTGCATCATAAGACAGTTTGATTGTCGCGTCCTGCTTCCAACCACGTGGCACCGGTTTTGCTGGTCCAGACATTCTGCAGATCACAAGTAGAATTCGGCATTATAATACTGACATGTGTAACTTCGCCATTAAAACTTTACAGGTGTTATTTTCTCATGAAACATTGTCAGGTGTAACTTTCTCATGAAACATTGTCAGGTGTAACTTTCTCATTAAAACAAATTACAAGTACAGTTTATTAACAGGTGTTCTCAAAAAACAGCCATCTGTTTAATTTTGTCATTAAAACATTCACATTTCATTGACATTGCAGCTGAAATTTAAACATGAGTAGTGAAGATGGAAATGGCTCGATTCCGTTACCAGTGCTTTTAAAGATACCCATCAAGCGTTCGGCTAGTGCGCTGCTTAATTCAAAATCGTGACTTACATGTTGTGATATTTTTAGTGATGCATATTTTGCTCCACTCATAGTGTCTAATGTAACAACATTAATGTCGAAAACATTTTCCACTGTGACGTATGTATGCCACATGGGGTTTTTTAACATTCTTCTCTATTTATCAAGGAAGAACCACTTACTTATTTCAATTGGCAGTGCTTGTCCATTTTGGCACTGATACTTGATGCAGGGATTGTTGTTCATGATGAAGACGGCGGCGTGGTTGAAGGTTTGTCCGGACACGAGGCAACCATTTGCCTGGTTCTGAGCTGTCGTCAAAAACAAAAACTTCATTCAAACAAAACTGTCTATATATCTCAGTCTATTTCAACTGGGGAGGGCTACAAGCATACACTTAGGACCTGCCGTAGAAGAGCATATATACTCTTTAAAAAAAGTAGGGGAGCCCGAACTTTCAATTTGGATAGGAAGTATGAGCGTTAACAAACTTTTCAAAGACAGATATCTTATGAACGCACCACCATTTCTCTTTATCACCACCCCTAAACAAGACCGCCTCCGTGGTGTAGTGGTTAGAGCGTCCGCCCGAGGAGCGGAAGGTCGCGGGTTCGATCCCCGACCGCGTCATACCAAAAGACGTTAAAATGTGGTACTTGTTGGTCCCTGCCTGACGCTCGGCAGTAATGGGCACAACAAGGACTGGTCGGCTCGGAGTCGGTACAATGTGTCTGAGTTGGGTATTCATGCTTCACTGCGGCATGGTATCTTAGTGGGCTAGCACTATAAAACCAGCTTAAGTCTGGGCTAGTACAAGCAGACGCACATACGCAAACACACGTATGCACGTCGTCATATGAGCGAAATATTCTCAAGCACGACGTTAAACCCAATTTCACCTCACCTCACCCCTAAACACAACTCACGGGATGCACACCCCGCAGTAGCCCCATACACGTGCATAGGGTGTCATTCTTGATTTTGACGGTTTTCAAGAAGGTCAATAAATCACTGTAGAACATTAATTTTGACAATCATCTTTTCATCACATAGTTGTTAGTGTTTGTTTCTAGCCATTTGTGTGTGTTGTTTTTTTTATAACGAAAATCGTACACAAGCATAATTTACGCCATACACCAGTCATCTTTCAAGAGTGATTACTGTGCAAACAACTATGGTCATACGGAAGTAGTGATGCACTCTCGAAACATTCATTATTATCATATCCACACTGATGATCAGACTTAAAAGTGAAGTTCCTCTACTCTTTTTAAGTGAGTGAGTGAGTGAGTTGGGTTTTACGCCGCTTTTAGCAATGTTACAGCAATATCACGGCGGGGGACACCAGAAATGGGCTTCACACATTGTACCCATGTGGGGAATCGAACCCGGGCCTTCGGCGTGACGAGCGAACGCTTTAACCACTAGGCTACCCCACCGCCCTACTCTTTTTAAGAGTATATAATAGCATTGGGGTAGCACTGAGGTTGAGGTGCTCGCTGTTAACTCCGAAATACAAGCCCAATTACAAACCCTAAAGATGTGTGACCTCTTGGTCACATATAAAAAGGACAGTGAAACGTCGTTGTGTCGAAATTGAAGAGACCTACGTCAATACTTCGACTTATATGAAGTTCGACACAACTGAAGCATATATGAATAAAGAAAGAAGGGACAACGCTTTTACTTCTGGGCATTCGTAAGTTCACCTTATGTTATATTTGGGAATACACTTTCTTAGTAAAGTACAAATTCTAGTACTTTTGGGGTTGAGTCCCATCCGGACTGTACGTTCTACAACCGTATGTTCGAAACAACAGTAGCTGTAGTTCTCTTTTCGTTCCTATAAAACTCCGTTTTACTGGCGATTGGACTCTTAGTGTATGGACCTGGTTACAGATCGTAGCACCCATACTTTAACCTCAGTTAACAAGAGTCGCAACACTAACATCCCTTTGTAAACCTAGCTTAACTTGAGATGGTTGATAGACTACCCTGCATTACCCTCGTTACAGTAAACACATTCGTCATATTTAATACAGGACGGTTAAGACAGGGCGATGTGTTTGTTTGTTTGTTTGTTTGTTTGTTTGCTGTTGACGCCGCAATATTTCAGCTATATGGCGGCGGTCTGTACATGATCGAGTCTGGAGTAGGCAACCCAGTGATCAAGGCAGGAGCCTTCTAGCCTGGCCACTAGAACCCATTATTCGCCTCAAACGACAAGCATGGATTGGTGAAGATCAATTCTGACCTGATCTTCACTGGTATTTAAGACAGTCTTAACAATATGATTCTTTTGTTAACCTGGCTCAACCTGCATTTCGTTAGAATGCTTACACATTAATCAAATTGAACAGTTAATACACGACGAGTGTGTGAGAATAGTAATATCACGGCGGGGGACACCGGAAATGGGCTTCGAATGTACCTATGTGAGTAATCGAACCCGGGTTTTCGACGTAACGAGCGATCGCTATAACCACTAGGCTACCCGCGGCCCAAATACAGGACGAACGTCAGAACCAGATGTGATGACCTCAAGTATACTCACGTCTTAAGTGTTTCCACTGGTTAGGATCACTCATCTTCTTGGCTCTGTCCACTTCTGAAGGCATGGTCAGCCCAGGGGTCGCCAGAAACAGCAGGAACGACACCGTCTGCAACGTCGTCATGATGATATTTGCTCTGGCTCAACTGGAATGAATCGAAATGTGGTTTGAATGTTTCACCGAAATACGGTAATTTCTATAAATACAGTGAAATCCTTTTATCTCCGTGTTAAAACTTCGAGATATCCGTACATTCGAGATAACGAGGTATGAACATCCATTCAGATCAAGTACCAATATTATAGATACATGATAATACAATTGCATACACAAGGAATTAAGACATGTATGTGATAATTGCAGCTTTTGGGGTAGCCGCTGATCGCCCGTTCGAACAGCGTGTCCCACTCATCGGAGCTGGTTCTTCAGTATCATAGCTTTGATGCTGATTGATTCGGCTTGGTCAAAGACTTCGAAATTTGTAACTCGGTCCTACCATCAAATGTTCAGAATGGACCTCAGACTGCGCGTATGGAATTGCTCCAGTTGTTTGAGGTGTCGTGAGTACAGGGTCCATGACTCATAGGAGGAGGCTGATGAGGACCACGGCCCTGTATGCCTTCAACCTGGTGGACAGCTTGATGCTGTGCTGGTCAAAGACACGTGCACGAGGACGACCGTGTGCTTGGCTGGCCTTGCAGATCCTGAAGCTGGTCTCTTTATCCAGGGTTCCGTTGTTGCTGATGGTCGTCCGTCGTCGTCCACGGTCTTCAGCTGAGTTCCCTCGATGGAGATGGAGGGAGGGTGGGAAGTGGAAGCGGGCGCTGGCTGGAAAAGGAATTCTGTCTTGCCGAGGCTGGTGGTGAGGCCAAAGAGACGGGAGGCTTTTCAGCAAACTTGTTCACGATGAACTGGAGGTCAGACTCCTCGTGAGCCATGAGGGCATAGTCATCGGCAAACAGCGCTGCTATGACGAGCTTTTCCACAGTCTTTGTCTTGCTACTCAGCCGGTGGATGTTAAACATGGATCCATCGAACCCGTACAGCAGGTACACTTCAAGGTCCAGGTCCCCGTTTCACAAAGCTCTCGTAAGCCTAAGATCTCGTAACTATTCTCGTAGTATCCGTACCTCTTATACTGTAAAATAGGAGGTACGAATGCTACGAGAAAGGTCACGAGATCTTAGGCTTACGAGAGCTTTGTGAAACGGAGCCAGATCCCTAACGGCATGGCTGAATTACATAGGCGAAAAACAGGTTGAAGAGGACCGGGGCCAGCACGCATCCCTGCTTGACGTCGTTGCTGATGTTGAACGGCAAACCAGAAAGAACCTGCCCAGTCTTGACGTCGCGATACTGGCGTATGATGTTCACGAATTTGTCAGGGCATCCGAGCTTGGACAGGATGATCCAGAAGGTCTCTCTGTTCATCGTGTCGAAGGCCTTTGTTAGATCTATAAAGACTGTATACAAGTCCATGTTCTGCTCGAGGCATTTTTCCTGCACCATACAGACAGTGAAGATCATGTAGACTGTGCCACGATTCGACCTGAAACCAGACTGGGTCTCGGGCAGGTTTCCCTCAGAGATGTTTGCGATCAGGCGGTTAAGGATGACCCGAGCCAGGACCTTTCCAGCAATGGAGAGAAGAGAGATGTCCCGGTAATCGCCGCAGTCAGTCTTGCTGCCCTTATTATTGAACAGAGAGACGACCGTGGCATCAATAAAATCTTTGGGCAGTTTCTCTTCTTCCCATATGCTGGTAAGGAGGGCCGACTATGTCGGTTGGAAATGGTCGGTGTTGCCATGAAACAAACGCTGGTTTGCCATGAGAAGTAGATTCTGTAGATATGTATGGGATTTACTTGTGCTCATTGGGGACACATCACTTCAGTGGGTGTGTTGAGCTCGGTAAAAGGGAATGACCTGTACCTAGGCTAGATTTGAACTCTCTTGTGAGTTTTGAAGAGATTGATTTCAGCCTTCCCAATTCAAGCATATTCAATTAGAAATCCAGGCGTCGAGTAGAGGAAATACGGTAAGTGTATTTCATTCACCTGTCGATAAAGCGCACTGAATCCCTTACCACATGACCATATTACAAAAAGAATTGTGAAAAGTAACACTGTTGTTCTACTTGTGTCCACCCAAACGCTGAACTGTTTGATTCCATCTGTATTTATTAAGAACAATATTTTTATAAAAATATTTTGCGAAAGTACTTAAATAACAAATACAAGAAAAGGTCAAACTCCTACATGCAAAACAAACAACATCCATCCTACTACTCGGTAATCTGATGCGTTAATCTGATTTAACAGTGAAAAGAGATGCGTTTTAAGCATGACCTTGCTAATTAGGGCGTTAACTATAATCCGATATTCGTAAACTGTGTTCGGATTAACTACTGGCTAAGTGGGAGTAAATCATTTGAACGCAGCAAAATATGGAGACAGTTTTAAGGCGACGGGCAGTTCATTCCACAGCGATGGAGCACAAATACTGAAAGAACCTTCCCATAAGAGGCCAGTATATAAGGAGTTTTCAATAAGAATTTGCTATATAAATTCTTTTTAACACAAGATGAAGACAATGATAATGGCAACGAATCAGAACAATATTGATAATAATTGATAATAATAAAATAATAATGTGTCACATAAAATCAGCACAGACAGTTTTTCACGGGACATCAACACAAGAACATATGGTTCCAGGACATGTCCTTGGCTATGACGCCGAAAATGTGATTATAAGAAATGAAATTTAAAAATGGCTTTAAATAATATCCAAATTTACCAAATTCAAGAAATAGTTAAATTACCTCGTGCAACCGCGGCTTTGAGCGGATCAGTCGTTGGTGCTGAAACGTTCTGCCTTTCAACATCCGTCCCTTATAGCCGTGGGACCTTCTGCCAGTTCTGACCTTTGACATAATGGGCTGTGATCATACGCCTACACACTACGGCGGAAAAGCTTTATTTAGCTAAATATTCCAATTGGAAGATCATTATGAGAAACTATTATAACGTTGGATAGCATGCCCCTGAAATGAACATTGCTCTTAACGAGTAGTTTTCATCACGTTTAATTGGAACCTAATGGTTAGATTAAATAATTCTCTTTATGCTATTTAACATAGATCAGTAGGTCACGGCTCAACATGTGCTCGGCGGTCATCTGTTCAACGAATAAACGTCGAGGGGAACGATTGGGGTACAGTTGGACCGAATGAGTAGGGATTGCAGGTTTATCTTTTGCAATGTTAAAGACTATGGTCTTCATGCATTTGGCGCTATCCACAGTGTGGGTATAATCGATTGCTGATTTAGGGGATAACATACCGTGTTAGAAAATCAGAGCCATATAACGTGATTATATCCCTCTGAGTGACTTTAGTTGACCAATCACAATCCAGTATTTACTGATGTCATGGTAGAATTGTTGTTTAACGCCGCACTAAGCAATAATCCAGCTATATGGCGGCGGTCTGTAAATAATCGAGTCTGGACCAGACAATCCAGTAATCAACATCATGAGCATTGATCTACGCAATTGGAATACGATGGCATCAGTCAACCAAGTCAGCGAGCTTGACCACCCTGATCCCGTCGCCTTTTACGACAAGCATGGGTGACTGTAAACCAATTATAACCCGGATCTTCACATACACGCATAGACTTAGTACCTGGCAAGAGAAGAGGATTTTAATAGCATAGATGCATTGGGGTAGCACTGAGGTTGAGGTGCTCGTTCCTAACTACAAAACAGAGTGTGGCTATGAAGGCGACAAAGAAATGGTCATAATCGGAGCGAAGACACTTGATGGCCATTTACTGAACGGATGTAACTAGGCTTTCCAGATCATCGTGAAGAATGTGAAACAAAAAGAATATTGGAAACGCAAAATATATTTTATTCAGAAATCCAAACCTACCAAAAGACACCAGTTCACCACCAGACCTATCTATGTGCCAAGTTTAATACCCCACACAAAACGCGTTGCGGGGGATAACAAATGGTAGTTAGGTGACCTTAGCGCCAAGATGGCTTTGTGGACCGGGACTAGCTATAGGGTGTTTACGAGTTAGCCATATGCATTCACGCCGGGCCCGGGTTCGATTCCCTACATGTGAGGCCGATTTCTGGTGTACAGCGTTCGAATTGAAGCCACGTAAACCGCAATGACTCAATGTTGGAATAATATGGTGCAACATGTATTTGAAAATAGAAACTTCAAGGTTGCCGAATGATCGTGACTGTCCGGGTAACATTAATTGCACCGGAAGCGTAACTTATAAACTATTTTAATTGTAAGTAATTTTGTTGATGACCACGACCTGTAGTTCTCTACTGATTTTATCTCATACAACCATTATCATAAATTAGTTTCATTATAAGTAGAGGCAGAGGAGGATCAATGTGTTCGAGGAGGTTCGATGCGTGCGTGTGTGTGTGTGTGTGTGTGTGTCTGTCTGCTTGTGTGCGTGCCAGCGCGTGCGTGAGTGCGCGCGCGTGTGTGTGTGTGCGACTGTGTGTGAGTGAGTGTGCTTTTGTGCGTGTGCGCGCGCATGTGTGTGTCTGTGTGTGAGTGCACACGTGCGTGCGCTTTTTCTGTGCTTGCGCGCGCATGTGCGTACGTGAGCGTGTATGTGCGCGTGTGTGAGACGCATGACAAAAAAATACACTCCAAGCAACATGGTCTAGTGTAATAAGTCAACATCTAGTCATGAAAAATCAAATAGTTTGAAAAATACGAAACACTGGATAATTGGAAGTCCTTTGGTCAATGAATCAGTGTATTTAAATTACATTCACAGCTCCCTGCAGAGTATACACTGTTAACTACACACTTCCTAAAAACGGAAAACGCAGTTTTGTATTCGTGGGAACTCGTCTAATGCCATTTACCGGAGAAAATAACGGTAATTAGAGAATGACACATTGTACTTATTCACATTCACGTAATGCAATATTATAATAATTGGTATTACACTGTTAGTACTGTTTGCTTTAGTGTCAACGGTAATGCTTTACAAACACAGGAGCTGATTTACATGTTTGTTAATTATAAGAAAATCGGAGTGGAGAGAGAGGGGCAAATCCTTCTAATGTCGTATCCTGGCGTGTGGATGGATTCATTTTTAATTTTATATCAAACCTGTTAAATAATTTCCCAACTAACACAACACGGCATGAGGATATATAAGATACGGCATATATGTCAGCATATGCGTTTCATGTACATGACAGTTATACCTATTTTCTTTTCGTCTTAATGTTTGTGTATTGTGTAGAATTACTTATCAAAATGTATATGTGACACACGGTTAGCGCTGTTCTGCATTGTTATGCTATTGTGTTGTGTTCCTTTTGTGTTATTCTACTCTCTTGTGTTATTGTGTTGCGCTGCTATTTTGTTATTCTACTCTCTTGTGTTGTTGTGTTGCGCTGTTGCTTTGTTATTCTATTCTCTTGTGTTATTATATTGCGCTGCTATTTTGTTATTCTATTCTCTTGTGGTGTTGTGTTGCGCTGCTATTTTGTTATTCTACTCTCTTGTGTTATTATATTGCGCTGCTATTTTGTTATTCTATTCTCTTGTGTTATTATATTGCGCTGCTATTTTGTTATTCTATTCTCTTGTGGTGTTGTGTTGCGCTGCTATTTTGTTATTCTATTCTCTTGTGTTATTATGTTGCGCTGCTATTTTGTTATTCTACTCTCTTGTGGTGTTGTGTTGCGCTGCTATTTTGTTATTCTACTCTCTTGTGGTGTTGTGTTGCGCTGCTATTTTGTTATTCTACTCTCTTGTGGTGTTGTGTTGCTCTGCTATTTTGTTATTCTACTCTCTTGTGTTGTTCTATTGCGCTGCTATTTTGTTATTCTACTCTATTGTGTTGTGTTGCGCTGCTGTAATTCTGTTGCGGTGTGGTGTGCTGCTATGGTGTGCTAATCTGTTGTTCTGTATTGGTACTATACTGTGTTGCGCTGCTTCTTCGTTTTGTGTGTGATGCGATGCTGGGTTCCTAAGTTGTATTGTGTTGTTCAGCTACTCTGAGCTGCTTCATAGAACGATTATTCTACTCTCTACATCACGATACATCTGGTTCAAGTGCGACAAACACAGACTAACCCAATTACACAGAAACGGCGCCACAGTTTCACACATCGTATTCATTACAGTATCAGGAAACCCGTGAAGATCCGAGTCAGAATTGATCTTCAGTAACCCATTCTTGTCGCAAAAGGATCTAACGGGATCTTTTTGTCAAACTCGCTGATTTGGCTGGCACATGTCATCGTATCCCATTTGCGTGTAGATCGATGCTCATGATGTTGATAAATGGATTGTCTGGCCCAGACTCGATTATTTACAGACTGCCGCCATATAGCTGGAATATTGATTAGTGCGGCATTAAACAACAAACCAACTAACTGCAGCGTCAGGAGTATGGATGTCCACCGGGTCCGGAAGCCAGTTGTCTCCCTTGATTAGACCTAAAACGGATTCATGGAGAAATCCATACTCGTACCCGCTGTATATATTTTGCCTCTGATACACCTTTACTCTGTCAAACAACGATTGGTCTCTAAGTGCATATAAGTGATGGGGTATATGGCATACAGATCGTACAGTAACTGCATTTGTGTCTTCAGCTATCAGCAGACATAATTTGTGTTGTAGTAGTTTACTGTTATACAATGTTGCGTTTGTGTTACATTGTTTCTGTTTAGGCTCAGTTGATTCATTTTTTACAGCTACTCTATTGAGTACAGCCATTGTATTCACTTTGATACAATATGTATTAATTTGTAAATGAGACAATGGTAACGGAAAGATGCAAGCGGACACAGTTTGGTAGATTGTATGAAAGCGTATTACTGCCACAGTAATTATTACATCCACAGAGACATGTCACAGAGACAATGTACAAGATCTATTTGTTTAACGTTAACAGCCAGTTGGGTAATACCCATTATCATGATAGGGGTGTAACTGGCCATTACAATTATTGTAGGCGGTATGAGGTGTAGACGATAGGCTTGTTCCCATTTCGCCTACATCCCATTTCGCCTACACCCTTATCAAAACAAATTTACACTTGAGTGAACATAGGATTTGTATGCTGTTCACTGTAGTTTAATGGACTAACCCAAATAATGAGAAACAAACTTGTGAGTCGGGTTGAGTTGGTCTGACCATTTTAATAGTGTATATATATATATATATATACATATATATATATATATACATATCAAATAATATACATGTAATCATAAACTGGAACATATCAAGTTATATCAAATCACATAAGCACAAATATATCAAGTCACTGAAGATATCAAGTTTATATCATTGTTCTCAACAAATCTAATGTATTTGCAGTTTAATTAAATGTCCAGCTGCGTCCAGAAACTGCAGCACTGTCTTTCTTCCAGTTCCATGTACAGGGTCTCTGCCTCACTCAGAATATCTAGCATATCAGTTGTAGCAAATACGAGCAGCTTGTCGTCAACACCGTCGTCGATGCACAGGAACTGGTCGCCATTTAGGGTCTGAGTCCAAGGTTCTTGCAGATCAACCTCAGCTCGAGACTGGGGAAGAGGTGGAATACACTTGCTTCGCTGTCGATACAGTCCAGACTTCAAGCTGTTGAAGGATGGCATGGTTGCTGCGTTCACGTCTTCAGCTGCATTCAGCTCATCATCGTAGATCTGCTGAACTGGAGTGATGTCGGTCTGCACACGTTCACGGAGTCGGCTTAGAAGACGCGTATGGTCTTCATTCTCTCTGGGATGGCAGTGGTCAGATGCAATGGTGATGTGGTCCCCTATGGTACTGCAATGTGCCTTGCATCCTGTCTGAACACACATTTTCACATTGCGCCCCACTTTTTCCTGTAGGTTTATTAAATAACCAGTGAAAATGGCTTGTGCGCCACTCCTTTCTCAGGAGGTGTTACCTACTATAGAAATAATGGACTTATATCATCACCATATTTTCTCGCACAACAGGACAACAGGATCTATGTATGCATCCTTTCCTTAATTTAAAAATGACGATTTGTTTGACTTTCAAATGTGTTATGATGTGATAATTATGTATGTATTGAAATACTATCTTGACATGAAATGAGGTAACTTTTCATTTAAATGTGTTAAATTTATTTCAGTTAAGTTGTTTTGTATTTTAACTCTGATATTTTGACAATTTCAAATGATTTCAGTAAGTTGTCAAAATACAGAAAAGGCAAAATGGAAATAAACGACCATATGGTATGCTAAAGCTAGTAGAAATTTAAACAGATCACATGCATATATGTTGTTGTATAAACTATATCCAACTATGGTCGTGACTTCACAAGACAATGCCACGGTCTAAGTAACAATGCGCACGATTTTACATGATATATGGCGATGAGAACGTATCATCTACGTAGATGAAAGTATCCCTGGATATCATGCGATATCTAGATATCATTCCGTAAGTAAGTGTTTTGAGGCATCGGGACATTTTCGTTAACAACTCGTGTTATTCCGGGACAAGCTTGTGGGTTACGGAAAGAGACGAAGGAGTACAAAAGTTCAGCTGTGAGTGAAGGAAGCGCCCGTAACTGGCCCTTTGATCGGTACGGAGATTGGGACATAGTACTGATTTTGATAAGATGTTTGGTGAAAATGGGATTAATCATTTTTGCCTCTTATTTAGCAATGTATGGGTGTGTGCGTGTGTCTGTTTATGTGTCGGCGTGAGTGAGTGAGTTTAGTTTTACGCCGCACTCAGCAATATTCCATCTATATGGCGGCGGTCTGTAAATAATTGAGTCTGGACCAGACAATCCAGTGATCAACAGCATGAGCATCGATTTGCGCAATTGGGAACCGATGACATGTGTCAACCAAGTCAGCGAACCTGACCACCCGATCCCGTTAGTCGCCTGTTACGACAAGCATAGTCGCTTTCGTGGCAAGCTTGGGTTGCTGAAGACCTATTCTACCCCGGATCTTCACGGGTCGTCGGCGTGAACTGGTCCGGTTTAATGCCAGTGTTTCAGAGATACACCACCGGAGTACCATTCTGCCATGGACAGTCACACTCCACACTGACACAATATAGCCTAGTGAGTGAGGTGAAATTGGGTTTAACGTCGTGCTTGAGAATATTTCGCTCACATGACGACGTGCATGCGTGTGTATGTGTATGTGCGGCTGCTTGTACTAGCCCAGACTTAAGCTGGTTTTATAGTGCTAGCCCACTGAGATACCATGCCGCAGTGAAGCATGAATACCCCACTCAGACACATTATACTGACTCCGAGCCGACCAGTCCTTGTTGTATCCATTAATGCCGAGCGCCAGGCAGGGACCAACAAGTACCATATTTAAAAGTCTTTTGGTATGACGCGGTCGGGGATCGAACCCGCGACCTTCCGCTCTCCGGGCAAACGAAACGGAGCAACAACGTTGTGAACTATGTCTGACATCACAAGATCACAAGAAACATAACTTGTCCATATTTTTAAGGCAGAGCGACGCTTACGGCGGCGTCGAATGCCTTACGTGACGAATTTCTACTTTTTCATGGTGCTTTCCGTACCGTCTGTACAGTAAAATAAGATGATGGTCGTTGTAATGGCGCCCTGTTGTGATAGTATAGTGCCCGGATGAAGAGATTCTGTGCAAGCGTTGATGCAGAGCCCAGCTGTTGCAAGTCCCGAATCGACCTAAAGCTTAATTATGTAAATTTCCATTCATTCCTGGCATAATGATTTTCAAAATTCAACTGTTTAACATAACGATTTGTTAAACTGTAACGCGTTTTTGTAACCAGGACGAAAAAAACCAGCAACACATATATATAAACCTAGTAAACAATGATGCTGTTGTAGTTTTCAGTGAGAGTATGACTGAGTATGGTTTTACGCCGCTCTCAGCAATATTAGAGTAATACCATGGCACGGAAAACCAGAAAAGAACTTCACATATCGTAGACGTGTAGTTAACTTGAACTCCAGGACTTAGGTGAGTGAGTGAGTTTAGTTTTACGCCGCTTTTAGCAATATTTCAGCAATATCACGGCGGGGAACACCAGAAAAGAACTTCACATATCGTAGACGTGTAGTTAACTTGAACTCCAGGACTTAGGTGAGTGAGTGAATTTAGTTTTACGCCGCTTTTAGCAATATTCCAGCAGTATCACGGCGGGGAACACCAGAAATGGGCTTCACACATTGTACTCATGTAGGAAATCGAACCCGGGTCGTCAGTGTGACGAGCGAACGATTTAACCACTAGAATACTCCCCCGTCTCTTTATAATGCAGGATGAATTGAACTTCAGAAACCCATGCTTGTCGTAAGAGGCGACTAACAGGATCGGGTATGGTCAGGCGCACTAAACTTTGTGACACATGTCATCGTATCCCGATTGCATAGATCGATGCTCATTATGTCAACCATTGGTTCATGCTAGATTATTTACAGAAGGCCGTCATATATGTGGGGCATTGCTGTCTAAACAACAAACAAAACATTAATCTGCGATGTCTAAGATGCTGTTATCTTAGAACACCAGAACACTAGACTAACGGTAAGTCTCTGAAAATACCTATTTTAAACAGAAATAAGTAACCACGTTTAAACGGGAGCCATTTGTTTGGGATATTCAAAAACCTGTGGAAATCCTTGCCTTGCTTCAAGTGCATCACAGAACGCGATGGACTGAACGGGAAATAATATGGTTCATGGCATGTGAGACACACTATCAGATGAGCAGCATCCTCAACAGACCGTGCGCCGTGTTGTTAGCAACCAGATAAAGAAGAACAAACACCGCTACCATTATCCCGTAAGCAGGTATTTATCCATATGTCAACACACAGTGACAAACAGTGCTGTGCTGTTCACTGCTCAGAGTAGAATCCTTCACGCAAGGAATACAGCATTGAACCGAGGACTTTAATTTGAACGGACCGAATAACCCTTAAACCTTTAAGTGATTAAAGATGGCATTCATTGTGTTATATTATGTTGTATGAAGTATATCCCGGAAAAACGTTAAACTTTATGAACCTTTTAATGTTCACACATTTAGGGTTAGATATGAGTGAGTGAGTATTGTTTTACGTCGGAATATTGAAAGTATGTCACAATAGTATTTAGATAATCTAGCCGGGACCATGGTAGATGAACAGCGACCCTCACTCGTGGGTTATGGTAACACACAATAAACCCAGACCTTCTTTTTAAATAGTTGGTGTGTCGGGACTTGGCTGAAATATTGCGGATGTGACTTAAAATCTTAACTCACTCAATACATTGTAGTTGGTTCAGATAACAGACATTCAGCCCGGCCTTAGAGCTGAGGTAAAATTTCTCTTTCTCTAGTGAACAGTTTTAGTATTGTTTGTGAATTGTTTTAAATGCGGGTTTTTTAAAAATTATTTTGTTTACGTTTTAAATGATCACTGTAAATAAAACGTTGTCAATTTGACAACTAAAAAGTTGTCAAACGGGGGTGCCTTAGATAACAACTTGAGTTGTCAATTTGACAATGGGCAACTTTTTGACAATGCATTTGGGTTGTCATTCACATGATTGTATATTCAAATTGTTGTCAAGAGATATTCAATTTGAATATATTATACATTCAAAATTGGCAATGGAAAAGATGTCAATTTTAATGCATTTCGATTGTCACAATGACAATGGCATAATATAAACACACAGCCAATGGCAAACAATATAAGTATCATACGGTAAGTATGACTACAATTTCAAAATACAATTCATGCATTTAGGAACAAGCATTATCTTGTGAAAACAAACATGAACACTTGTGTGGAGACCAATATCTTTTATTTCTAAACAATCAATCAGGTGTACTGTATTTCATTAGTATATGAACAATGTGTGTATATGGTTGTAACCCACATATATAGATGTGTGTGTGCGTGTGCATGCGTGCGTAAATGTATCTGTGTATGTATGTGTGCACACGTGCGTGCATGTGTGCGTATGTATGTATGCATGCATGCATGTGTACAATTCATGTATAAGACATGAGACCACCTGAGAAATCAGAAAATAAATATATGAAACATTTTCTTTTGTTTCTCTTTGATGTATTTCTTACGTATTTCCGTAACAACCATATAATGCTATCAATCTGCCAATCAAGGTCAACCAAATACTGTGTTAATGACCTAACACCTTATCAGTCATGGCTTACTGCACACAAGGGCCACTCAGGTTCACACAAAACATCATAGGCCACAGAGGGAACTTTCATCCAGATCAATTAAATGTCATAGGCCACAGAGGGAAGTGCTACAGAGGTACTTAACAACCGTGACACAGAATCGAAACAAACATCATTTCTAAAGAAATATTAATTGGAAATCTCAAGGACATCCTCAGTAATTACTATCATAAGCAAAACTATCCGATCATGAAAATTGTGCTCCTCTTATATCATGGAAAATCATCAATACCATCAAACATTGTATCAACTTCCAACGTTACCTCTCTATAGACACCTCACAGTACTTTAAATAAAAACATGTTTGAGTTTCTTGAAATAATTTTCTACTAAACTCTGAATTAGAAAGGCATAGTAATAAACACACAAATGTCATTGCATGTGGTTACTGTCTTCTGTCTAGTGTGAGTATGGAACATATTTCAAGATATCACAGCATTTCTCAACTTCTACACAAAGAATGTCTAAAATTACTTTAAAATTAATTATCTACAAAACTCATATCTGAAACTCTCGTAATTACTTTCAGACAACGATATGCAAGCAACATATGGTAGCTCTACAACAATACAAATACATTCACGAACAATGATTCCATTTAAACCCCTATAATTATAAGTAATAATAACCTCTCCTATCATGCATGCATACCTGCTTTGTGATGTTCGTATTGTTTAAATTTGGATTATTCAAGCAAAACATATGTGAATTGTAGGGGATACCAGGGTCAATTGTAACATTTTCATTGAACACAACGCTTTAGGATACTGCTAAAGCCCTAAATAAAAAAATGTAAATGCAGCATGTCTAGATTCTTCAGGTTCTAGTCTCCTTGGGCCTCCTTTTCAATTTAAAAGGGCTTGTTTGTTACTATCAAAATTATATATATTCAGAGTCTAAGTGTTAGTCTAATCAAACACTACGAGATGTATATACAATACTTTACTATATTCAGAGGGGAGTATTTCTAAAATATAAGGCATGAGATAGAATATTTAGTCTCACAGGTATGGTCCTTGTGACTATTTCCAAATGTTACAATTGACTCTGGTCTGTTCTAGTCAGCACATTCAATTTCCTGCAATTAGTTTCGTGATCACGGAATTGACTGATTTTTCAACATTCTTGGTTTTCAAGGTTTTTTTACCCATCAATTTATTGTTGATTTTCAGCAAAATTTTGTCCAAGAAAAAATGGGATTTGCTGAGACCTTGTGCACATTGCAAATTATAGATGTAAAAAACTGAAAGGTAAACCTTGAGGGCATCAATAATGCACTTTCTGTCCCTCAGAAAACACATGGAAAACGCAAACGTCCATGAAGGCTTCTTCTGCAACTCCATCGCAGAGAATGAAGGATGTAATTGCAACCTATAAATGGAAATGAAATACTTGTTCTAGGCCGTGCAAAAGATGTGCCCTTGCGCCACTTAAGTTAAAGGAATAAACATATTTATTATGTTAAACATACTTATATAAATATTTATCTACTTATAAATATTCATACCATAAATGCTTATTTTCGTTTTGGATGAAAATTACTTGAACACATAATACTGTCTTTACAAACTTATATGATGTAGAACAACGAATTATGGATTAACATCAACTCATATTTCCTCCTATTTTTTAACAATGTAACAATATCCAGTGTAACTCACTTGACAGTCCTTTACAACGAAGGTCTTCGCCTCATCTCGTAGGAGTCCGGGAAGACTGACTGACTGACTGAGTTTGGTTTTACGCCGCTTTTAGCAATATTCCAGCAACATCACGGCGGGGGACACTAGAAATGGGCTTCACACATTGTGCCCATGTGGGGATTCGAACCCGGGTCTTCGGCGTGACGAGCGGACGCTTTAACCATTAGGCTACCCCACCGCCCGAGTCCGGGAAGACCCAGGATCACTGTGGCCAGTACTGCATCTGTACAAAGGATAGAGTATAACAAAATTGACACTATTACCATAACTAATTGTAGCCATGACTGAACACATGGTTACACAACGAGACTGTTGTATCACCTAATGAAAAATATATCAGGTTTTCAGAAAGCTAACATCTTTCCATTCACTGTCCAAATTACCTGGAGCATAAAATTATCCGTTAAACAAATAAAAAAAGTTGTTTATCGATTATATTTTCAGGGACCAACCATGCATTGGGTGTATAGCTATATTACGCAAACTGAAACAGGAAAAAAACATGCGTTACAACTCAATTACTGTGACCTTCGCTGTGAAGGACATTGGAACTGCGCATGCGCTCAATCCGTCAAGTTTGACAACCTTGTATTGTCAACGTTTGAGAAAACGCACACTATGACAATGCTTTGACAATAAACTATTGTCAACACATATCCTGTGTAAAACGCGTGGTTAAACTATAAACATGATCGTCAACACTATCTAAATATCATATCTAATAAATGTTTGTTTTAAAGCAGTCAGCATAAGACTCGCAATGTTGTCACAATAACAACATGGGTTGTCATACTGACAGCTCTCAATGTTCAAACTGACAACTTATAATTGTCAAAGCAATAATGACAACGCTAAAATTGTCAAATTGACAACGTTTTATTTACAGTGATCCGTAGTATATGAGTTGTTAAGTAAAACTTCAAAGTAGTTATCAATGTGAAATGTGACGGGAAATGTTAAACATGTTAAGCTCCTACATGAGAACAGTCACACACTGCTTGGTGTAGCAATTAAGCCCTGAATAGGGAGTGAGTGAGTTTGGTTTTACCTCTGTTTAAGCACCATTCCAGCAATATCTCGGTGGGGGAACACCAGAAATGGGCGTCCACATTGTACTCACGTGGGGACTCGAACCCGGGTTTCGGCGTGAAGACTGACTGACTGACTGAGTTTGGTTTTACGCCGCTTTTAGCAATATTCCAGCAACATCACGGCGGGGGACACCAGAAATGGACTTCACACATTGTACCCATGTGGGGATTCGAACCCGGGTCTTCGGCGTGACGAGCCAACGCTTTGACCACTAGGCTACCCCACCGCCCCTTCGGCGTGAAGAGCGATTGCTTTATCCACTGGGCTACCTCACCGCCTCGAACTGTATTCAAGACACGAGCAAAGAGTGCCCCACAAGTTAATGTTGATAATTGATAGGTAACGATTTAAAAAGAAGCTTCCTTACTGATTCGACAGCAGTACCAAACAAACGCAAATAGCCCCACCACTTTTAACATTGACGGATTAGACAAGTGCCAGAACGAACAACTAAACCATTCTTGGAATACACTGTTCACATTGTGTTGATTGATCAAATGCATTAGGCATACAGATATAGTGTCTGGTCACTGCAAACAGACAACAGTGTGTTATTGGGAGAACTGGGTTTAACCTGCATTGAACAGCTAGCATTTCAGTTATATCAGGGCTTGCCAGCTTGAGAATAGATCAAAGCCCGAGTGTGTTTGTGTACGTTTAACGCAGATACTGTGCTGGCTACCAAAGAAACCTAACCAGGGCGATCATACAATCATCGGGGCCTGGTACGCCAAAGGGAAGCAACTCTACATGGTGAACCATCACATTTCATGGGCGGAAACAGGCCCCTGACTGGCGCATTCGCCCTAAAACTATAAAACCAACCAACCATCACATTTCAGCTATGATTACATTCCGTAGATTTTTCGTTCAGTTTATATTATTATTTCACGATTGCAATGAGTTTTCAAATTGATTTGGACCGGTGATGCAAAATATAATTTTTCGAAAAAATATAATTCAGTCGCATAAAAATCCAATGCAATATTTAATGCCAAAGCGATCTTAACTGCGGAAGATGCTCATTCCAATTTCCTTTTCTCTGAAGTTCCGAATTTTAAGTTCGGCGGATCCCAAACGAAGCAAACAAATGTACGGCCTTATTCTGGATGACAGACCATCGTTTACCACAATGAAGGAAATCTACGTGCACTGGGAGTGTGTGAACAGCTGGAGGCTCCTGATGTGACACAGGAACCAAGCTGTTTCTGCCACGGCAAAGGGACGTAGCTCTGTGCTCCCTAATGGACCTGAATCTAGGGATGCATGTACATGCGCCTGTATGTCCGTAACCCATGGTCAGTGAACTCAAAGAGAGCAACGACATACCCCGAGCATTAGCGCCCGGGAAACAAATGAAAGTAGCATCTTCTTGTGGTTAAGAGCATGTTAGCAGGGATCTACCCTTGTACGTACCCAAATCGGACGTCATTAAGCCCTATGAGTGAATGAGTGAGTGTTCACGCCGCTTTTAGCAATATCACATCTGGGGACACCAGATTAAGTGCCATGACTGTGTACATCTATGTTTAAGTAAGAGGATTATAACGCTCATGAAATACGGTGTTTTCATATCGTTTTGTACAACTGAGCGTATTTTGACTAAAACTGAAATTTGGTCCTTCAGTGCGGAATGAAATTTACAATATGTTTATTTCAAGCTTCGTATACGAGTGTGGGTCTCTGTGCGTGTTGTTTCACACCGCAACAAAAATCTGCCAGCAATATTTTGGAGATTTGGAAATAATCCAGATAATCCAGTGATTGATATCAAAAGCATGGGCAATACGATGAGCCACGTCACAGAGCCGGGTCACCAGATCCATTAAGTCTACCGCGAGTCGTACACATGCAGAATGAACATGACGTGCACGTCGCCACATAATCAAAGTGAATTATATTTAATGCCTTGTTCACCAATATGCCAGCCACATCACGGCGATGGGCGATATAAATTGACTTTACGCTTGTACCTATTTCGAACCCGAGAAGATCCGGGTTAGAATTGGTCTTCAGAAATCCATGCTTGCCGTAACAAGCGACTAATGGGGTCGGGTGGTCAGGTCGCTGACTTGGTTGACGTACACGTCATCGGATCCCAGTAGCGTATGTTGATCGATGCTCATGCTGTTGGTCACTGGATTGTCTGGTCCTGACTCGATTATTTACAGACCGCCGCCATATAGTTGGATTATTGCTGAGTGCGGCGTAAAACAATAAACAAACAAATCATGATGTTGATCACTTGATTGTCTGGTGTAGATCCTATTATTTACAGAACGCCGCCATATAGCTGGAGTATTACTTAGTGCGACGATATACAACAAACATGTACCTATTTCCGGAATCGAACCCGGACTAATTACAGTGTGAGGAACGAACGTCATAACCACTGTACTTCCAAGGCGCCCCTCATATATCAAAGAAATATGTCAAATCTCATCGCAGTACACTTAGCAAGTTACGATGTGGCACCTTACCTCTTGAAATAGAGGTCGGTAGGTTTACACGCCCAAAAACACCTTTAGACGATAGAATTTGTAAATATTGTGATGGCAATACGATTGAGGACGAAGTTCACTTTTTGGTCAGCTGTCCACTATATCCAGATTTACGATACGATTTGTGGGAAAATGTACTAAATATTAACCCTTTTTTTTCTCTCTTGCCACCTTCCGACCAGGCCAAATATATGCTAGGTAATGTTAAATTAATAAAACCCTTAGCTGCATTAGTTACTAAAATGTTTAATAGACGTAAACGCACTTTGTAGTCATGTAATTAAATATACCACACTCCACTGTTACTTATAGAATTGTGATATTCTATTCTGTTTTAGATGGAATGTAGTGGCTTGTATCTCACAGGCCAGATGTTATATTAAGGGTCTTATGGTACAACATGTTAAACACAAATTATAACACTTTCTTCTCGGTAACCATTTGTAAACGCAGTTTGTAGTCATGTCATTAAATATATATACCACACTCCATTGTTGCTTACAAAGCTGTGATATTTTATTTACCACTATCTGTTTTAGATATAATATAGTGCCTTGTGTCTCATAGGCCATATGGCCGGATGTTATATTTTATTGAATGTTTTTAAGTTTATGTATGTTTTATATATAACATGTGACACAAAAATAAAAATATTTTCTTCTTCTTCTTCTTCTTCAAATATTCTTAGGCATTAATCATTCCATCAGTTAAAACCATACAACGGGTCTAGAAAATACGATTATAATACGAGCTAACCCCGGCCCGTCAGACTGAAATGTACCCATGATATCTGAGCATCGTCCATGAAACTTTAGCAATCAGAACGACCTATAGCTATATCGACAAGTGATCGGGCACTTGTTGCAATCCAACGACATTGATTATAAGGGTGTTTGTGCGATACTCTTATCTTTAAAGTATCGGCCACTTGAGTATTATTCCATCAATTAATACCATATTATACAGATATACTTCCGAATCTTTAAGTTTAGTGGATCAAACTTTGGCAATCATAACAACCTATCGACAAGTGCTCGGTGCACTTGCTGGAATCCAAAGAAATTGATTATAAAGGTATTTGTGTGATTCTCTTATCTTTAAAGTATCGGCCACTTGAGTATTATTACATGCAGTTCATAAAAACAATTTGTCACGACCGACTGCGTTTACACAATATATCTGTCGCGTGTGGCCTCTGAGCGTTTGATTGAATTAACTCTGCTTCTACTAACGCTTACAAAGGTCACGACCATTGGATCACATTCTGACAGACGCGGGTGCAGTTCTTTCCATGTTTCCAAACACTAATGAATCTGTAACATTTGTAGCCACGTATTTCTTCCCGCCATAATTCCAGTTTCTCGGTCTTAAATGTTATGTATATTTGTATGAAGAGTGTTGAATAAGGCCTCAATGGCATTCAGCCAGTCAGCATCTGGTTTGTTGCCGGAGTAACTGGCATCGATTGTGCTACCTTCAGCCATAGCTGCGCGGTATCGTTTTCCGCATCTCTATTCTGGGAACCGCTAGCATCTATTCAGACGCTAGATCCGTACTGTTTCAACGGAGGTGGGTCACAAGATTCACGTCACTTCGGAGGAGATGGAATATGTACCGTAGACGATGTCGTTACGTGAAGGAGTGAGACGATATGCTAACGTTACAGGTGCCACCAGCCGATCTGTCCGCGCAATGGGTCACATTAGCCACGGCTAAACACGTGCGAGTTTCCAGCAGCAGACTTGTGAATACCTTACGATCAGTGGATTACGACGTGAAGATCTTCATTAGCATATATACACACACAGTAGCGAGTCATATATCGCGCTCCTTCGCATCACGCATGAGTGATTTCCGAGATATTGAAGGTGAAAGTGGTTGATCGAATTGTGGCGCGTGGTGACAGAAATCGTCGTCGCCTCGTCAATTGCGAGTTATCGTGACATGGACGAAGGTTCCGATTGGGAATAGGCCCTGATGTGTATTTCTTGAGGAGCGTTGTGGCCCCCCAAAATGAGTGCTAAAAATTCTACCTACCAAGAATGTTTGGATAACGATCGTATGTGGTATGCCTTCCTGGCTTCAAGTTTGGTGACATTTGGATTGGGTTTGGTGGTTATACTTTGCTGGAGATTAATAGCCTGGCTGTGTTGTGGCAAGCGAAAACATGCTCAGGTGTCCTACAGGTCAGTCTGTCCGTAAGTCCGCCTCACTGTCCATCTGCACGCCATTTGTTGTGATGTGACGTGTTTGTGTGGATATGTACCCAAACATGCTATTTTCCCTAAACTTACTTCATCTGTTGCCATTACTCATTCACCTTCTTACTCTCTTCTCGTTCATTTTTTGAAATATTTCATTATATTTCTACTTCCAGCATTGTATCATGCTTTCATCATTTCTCATTGGTTAGTTAACAATCGGTAAATTTCTCTAATAGTATTTAAAATGTGTATGTTCAATTTTGATGTGATGAATTGACCCATTGGTGTTAGCTCTTAAATCTGTAACATTTAATGGACAATCCAGAATTGAGTGGTTACAAATTATATTAGATTATAGACCGTGGTGTCTGGTTGTTGTTTTCAATGTTAATTTTGTTGTGATATGACGCGAATGTCGAGCAAAACTCTGGCATGACTCTCAAATATTAATGTTTCTGTGACAGGTATTCAAAACGTGTGTAAAACAACTTAGATTTATTTCCTACAGAAAATGGTACCTACCAAATTGCCTGACCATGCTAAAATGATTTACATGTGAAATTATTAATTGTTTTAAATACAGGTCTGTGTTATTCTCTTTTTTGTATTCCAAACCCATCTTGCTTTTACTATTATATTTGGAATATTCTCACATTTATGACATATATAATACAAGATTTGAAAAAACTCTTTCATTTAATTTCTTCTAATTTTTTGTCATTTGACTATAAAATGGTAGCATCTTAAGATAATCCTAGAGGCGGTGGGGTAGCCTAGTGGTTAAAGCGTTGGCTCGTCACGCCTAAGACCCCGGGTTCGAATCCCCACATGGGTACAATGTGTGAAGCCCATTTCTGGTGTCCCCCGCCGTGATGTTGCTGGAATATTGCTAAAAGCGGCGTAAAACCCAAACTCAGTCAGTAAGATAATCCTAATAATGTTAGCTTTGTCTGTGGTTAATCTTCAGACTTACTGATTTTAAAACTCAAATGATATTAATTTGCATACTTTCTGGTCACAAAACACTGATAATTGTGTTGACATAGTGTTTGGCTTTTCAGTAATAAACTGCCTTCTGTCAACAGTTGTGTACATGGTATACATGCTGTGAGAAAGACCCCTTCATTGTGTGTACAGTTGATGAATGTGGTTTCCCTGTAACTGACAGACACAACAGTGCCTCCATTGAAATCATTACCAGGCTTTATAGTGTAGGCGCTGTATATGCAGTTGACGGTGTTGGATATTGAGTGGCCGATACGTTGATGTTGAAGCTGTTACTGCTATCCAAACCATGTGCATTGATACTGTGGAAAAATTCAATTTTGCCATAAAATGTGAATGTTGTTGACTGTGTATTATGGTCTAAAATGACAGAGTTGCTCCCCTTAGGCATGCAGGATGTGCTGTTCTGGGTTCATATCCTGTTTGTTTGGTCTGTTTGATACATTTACAATGGGAGTTGAGGTAAAGTGGAGTCAAATGTCATTGAACTTACATAGTGTAACATTGTTCATTTAACTGGTTAAATGCATGTACATAATTTATATTCTTGCAACCAAGTGATACATTTTGCGTACCATGCATGTGTGTAACATATAGAGAATACTATACAATGTCCCATGTAAATATGGTATTACACAGGACATTGTTTAGTATTTTATTTTATTACTCACCCTACATTGGCAAAATAATATCTCAGAATTCAACTTACAGGACTAATACCAGTTTTATAGTGCTAGACCAATGTGATACCATGCCACAGGTTTGATATGAATACACGGGTTTGGCAAGAATTTTATGGATGTCAACTTCTTTATTCTTCAATTAGGAACAGACAGCTATATATGTACATGTTAAAACAACAACAGTTATGAGATGGGTTAATCTCATAACTGTTCTTGTTTTAACATGTACATATATACAGGGGTGGAAATAGCCCATTGCCCGAGGTCCGAGTCCAGTGTTTTTTTTCTGTCGGGCAAGCAAATTTGTATATCACACTGTACAGGTGTCCAGTTGACTTTCCAATGTTAATTATGTTGTTTATTTAAATAAATCAACAAGAAAGCGGCCGGTATAGTGGAAAAATTATCAGGGCAAGTGATTTTACATGTGCCACTGTTCCGGAGTACACTAGCAATTTTAAAGTTATTTCCACCCCTGATATACCGGTAGCTGTCTGTTCCTAATTGTTTCATTCACCTGATGAAGGAGTAAGAATATACTTCGAAACGTCGTGACCCTTCACAATAAAGAAGTTGACATCCATACAATTCTCACCTTTATGTGTATCCCTCTAAATGACTCCATAATAAAACATGTTCTCTGCATATCTGGACTCATGTTTGTAATCTAGTTTATTAATTTTACTCAAAATTTCTTTCAAGAATGTTTATTAGAGTTGTGATGATATATCGTAGTATCGATAATCGTGATACTTTTTCTGACAATAAATATATCGATACTTTTTTCCGTATCGTGATATATATCGTTGACCTTAAAATTGTGAATTTTCACCCGAAATTGACGGTTATGTCAAAATTTACACTGTTTCTTGTTATCAAAATACACTTTTTTAAAGAAAATAACTAAAGATAGCATATCGTGATATGCATCGTATCGAATCGTATCGTTCCATGATATCGCGATGCGTATCGTATCGTGAAATTTCTGTATTGTCACACCTCTAATGTTTATATTAACTGCAGTGTCAGCGAGTAAAGAGTAAAGTAACTCACATGCTTGTGATAACATCAATCACAGGTTCATCTAGTCCTTAGTTGAATATTTACAAGCCACCATCTTATCACTAGAGTGTTGGCACGGATTATACAGGATTAAAAACACACACCCTTATGTCAGTAAGACTGCTGATGGGTTAAACTTTTAACAGTCGGAGCATCAAGGTGACCTCGTGTGAAGTATCTGCTTGTCACCACCAGGGATGTATTTATGTGTTCTCTCAGACTGATGTAAAACCCAGGTCTACTGTAAATGTCAGCAAAAATTGCCAAAGTTAAATTCCCCCAATCATTCCGGTGATTATTATTATTGGAACTAATGACTTAGCTTTGCAAACATGGCAAAGGTCAGCGGTATTTTCCCAAGGACAGAAATCAATAAAGACGAAAAAGCTTTAAAGCTTAATTTCGCCTTATTGTATTTAATGCTAAAGTACCCCTAAATTTAAAAAGATAGGACTTTTCACATTGCATGAATGAATAACAAATTAATGCTCGTAATTTTGTGGGCACTTTCTTGAAGCTTCTAGAATCTAGCTGAGGTAGGTATTCATCTGAGATTATAACCTAAGTCCTTTTCTTGAGTAATTCTACTGTGAAATTACCATCATGGATTGTATAAAAGAAGATAGCCACATTTAGCCAGCTCACAGAATGAGAAAAACTTTGTTTGATAACAAAAGATAAATATTTTAGTTATTATGTGTTTTATTTTTGAGCTCCAAGGTCATTTAGGCTGAAAGTATTTTGACTAAGTAGTTATCCACTAAGCCAAACAATGTGTTTTTTTATTAGTATGTTATATCAATTTATTTTGCTGCAATATCATAATTTATATAATATTTTTAATAAAAAAATTATTAATATATCATTTCATAACTATACCATTAAAAAAAGTAGGGGATTTTGGATTCACAAGATTGATAAAAAGCATGTGATGAAGCTAAGTAGGAAACAGATGATGAAGAGAAATTAAGGGAAAATGTGACAATTTATCCCATTCCTTTGGAAATGTTTCATCCGTATGGATATATATTACTTTTCTCATATGCATTGGCATTGGCTAGTTGTATACTTTCAAATGGAATATCCCCTACATTTTTTTAATGGTATATAAACACAATGAATTGGAAGTGAAAATCTCAATTCCTTGGATTTATAGGTTGTATGGTTAAGGTCCCTGCAAGTTTTCCTTCCAATAAAATCAACTTACATTATTTCTCAGTGTTTTAAGTTGTAACATAAACATGATAAACAGACCATAACTCCCATCCAACTGTACTGATCCTACTTTTACCACAAGGTCATCATCATAAATTTTCAATATGTAATTATCATTCTTTGTTTTCATGTTATGGTAAAACATATGGACTAGTACTAAAATGTTTTCATTCGCTTTAATATGCTGTTACATGGAATTAAACATTTTCAGAATGAAGACTATGGAGGAATGAGGTCACAATGTCTGAAAATAAAGAAATTAAGTGTTTTCTCTAATAATGATATTTTGAAAAGGTCTGTAATCAAAACTGAATCTGCCCCCCTCCCTTATTAATGATTATGGGCGGTGGGATAGCCTAGTGGTTAAAGTGGTCGCTCGTCAAGCAGAAGACCCAGGTTCGATTCCCCCACATTGGTATAATGTGTGAAGCCCATTTCTGGTATCAATTGCCATAAAATTGTTGGAATATTACTATAAGCAGCATACAACCAGACTAACTATCTCTATTGTAACTTCACGGGTAGACGGGGAAGTAGGATAGCCTAGTGGTTAAAGTGTTTGCTCATCACGCCAAAGACCCAGGTTCTCCACATGGGTAGAATGTGTGAAACCCATTTCTGGCGTGAAATGCCATAATATTGCTGGAATATTGCTAAAAGTGGGACCCATGAAGGTCCGGGTTAGAATACTGATCTTCAGTTACCCATGCTTGTCGTAACGGGAGGTGACTAACGGGATCAGGTGGTCAGACTCGCTGACTTGATTGACACATGTCATCGGTTTCCAATTGCGCAGATCGATGCTCATGCTGTTGAACACTGGATTGGCTGGCCCAGACTTGATTATTTACAGACCGCCGCCGTATAGCTGGAATATTGCTGAGTGAGGCATAAAACTAAACTCACTCACTCACTAAAAGCGGCTTGAAACCATACTCCCTATCTCTCTATTGATGATTAAATACAGGTGTTTGGCAGCACATAATATAGATTAATTATGAAATTAAATAATCTAAATGGTATATACTTAGTAATACTTATTTGTCATTTGTATTTTGTGTAGTTCAAAATAAATGGTGAGATTAGTTTAAAATTTGTTTTCAATAATAAATTACAGTCATGAAAGTTTTCTCTCTCACTCAAACTTTTAATTGTATTTTGAAATGTGAGCAAACAAATATTTACACCTCAACTAGTTTTCTTTCACTATTCTAAATAGTTTTACTCCATGAATGAAGTCAATATTTATATAATTCATCCGTGTCAGGTGACATTTTGCGCAATAAATTATTACTGTAGAGTTCATGAGAATGTGATGACAGCATAGTAATTTAAGATCTGAACAGATTACAGGTACGAAGACAATACAGGTATCATGCTCAGTGTTATACTTTCGGTTTGAATTTTCCTGCATATCATATGAAACAGCTTAAATTATCAGAGTACTGTTGACATATTTCACCCATTTTATCCAAATACTAAACTTGTCTGTGCTCTATTGACCAATCCAGATACTAATTAATACTTATTTGGGTGCAATTTTCATCCAAGGTAAATACGTTTCAGTATTTGACGGAATTTCCAGTTCGCATGAATCACCAGCATTCATTAACACCGTGGCCACATTGTAACACAGTGCTGCTATATGAGCAGCCATTGTGAGGGGGAAGCAGATGTAGGCGTCGGCCATATATTACACAGGTGTGAGTGCGTAGTTATCAATACAGGTCTATAAACACATTGCATCATGGATACTTTTGTGATGCTGTACACGCAGGCTTGGTTTTGTTACGTACAGAAAGCTCAACTTTTATTTGTTGGTTATTGGACATTTTACATAAAATTCTATTCAGCCGTTCATTTATTTGTCTCTTTATGTCATGTTGACTAAGGGATGTACTGGTAGTGTACTTAGATTGTTTTTAATTGTAGTTCACCGGCAATTTTGTATATGGTAGATTTTTAGCTCACCTCTATCAAGTTTAATATTCTAGTAATATGGCAGCGGTCTGTAAATAATCGCGTCATCAACAACATGAGCAACCATCTACTCAAATACATTAAGTTTAATTGATATTGCCTGATTCACGTTTATAGTAATAGTTAGGTTTTGTAAGCTAGTTCACTTCTGGAACATCGACCTTTCATGAAGAGAAGACAAAAAGATATCTTTTATTTCCAAAAGATTTTATTTAATTTATGTTGAAAATTGATATTTTTTTCACTTATGAGATGAGCATTTGAGATTTCTGTCTTTGATATACTGAGTGAGTGAGTCTTGTTTTTACGCCGCTTTTAGCAACATTTCAGCAATATCTTGGCAGAGAACTCAAGAAATGG
This sequence comes from Haliotis rubra, assembly GCF_003918875.1. Taxonomy (NCBI): domain Eukaryota; kingdom Metazoa; phylum Mollusca; class Gastropoda; order Lepetellida; family Haliotidae; genus Haliotis; species Haliotis rubra. The sequence goes on from NW_025767002.1 coordinate 47,867, forward strand.
GTTTCACACATTGTACACATGTGGAGAATCAAACCTGGGTCTTCAGCATGATGAGCAAACACTTTAACCACTAGGCTACCCCACAATCCTTATATCAATGAGTAAATAAGATGGGTTTTGCTCTGCTTTTAGCAACATTCCACCAGCATCACAGCGGGGCACACCAGAACTGGGCTTCACACATTGTACCCATGTGGGGAATCAAACCCAGGGCTTGGGCGTCATAAGTGAACACTTTCACCACGTGGCCACCCCACCGCAACCGATTTACATAATGTATGTGAGAGTTGATGCATGTATAAAATATATATGTCATGATATATATATGTCACATTATGTCATAGCCGGTGACAAAAGAGGGGCACATAAAGATGCTTTGTTCAAGAATTTACAGTTGATCAGCATGGTGCTGTTGCTTACAAGGATAAGGCTCTTCTTACTGAGGGTTCAAATCCTGAAGAAACTGTATTTTGTATCCAAAAATTGTTTCTGATATTGAAATATGTAGCCCACAATGTTACATCTTAATACTTATAGGGCACAGTATCACAGCTAAATATTTGTTTACCTGCAGTGTTACTGCTAAATATTTATAGTCCTCATTATCTTAGCTAAATACTTATAGTCAACAGTATGACAGCTAAATATTACAGCTAAATACTTGCAGCCCTCAATATTACAGCTAAATACTTCTAGTTAACAACATCCCAGCAAACTACTTGTAGCCTGTTAACAACCAGGCCCTAGGTTTCCGAAGCTCTCTTATCGCTAAGATAGTTATAAGTTAATGTTAATGTATGGCACATAGTCGACTATCTTATGGCACTACGACTATCTTAGCGCTAAGAGAGCTTTGAAAATCTAGGCCCTGAATGGTGGACGCGAGTAGCTTCAGTAGGTTTGATGTGCCATATGTCATATTCAACCTCTGAATCAGTCGAAAACAATGCTCAAAGACATTGGCACCAGGCATGGTAGCCAACTTTAATGTATGACACTGTATTACTACAGCCAAACATTTCACACAGAATCCCAACAAGATGATCACTTTTCTGAGTCATCAAATTTATTTCCATATATTCATTCACACATATTTTTGATGCCGTTAACATTTCCCAGAGATGAACTATGTGTTTGGTTTTCCTTACAACAGTCTCCTAAAATTATGATTTTAACCCAAGTACGATAGCTGTTGCATGGAGATCTGAGGACACCTCTGTAGAAGGTTGCACCACATCAAATTTCTAATCAGCTAATGAGCATCAAGGCTTCTAAATTCTCGTATTGAGCGAGAGAAGCATACAAACCAACATGTCTGATTGCTGTAACTCGCAACTCATATTCATATTTGAGTTGCAAGACATAAAGAACTGTTATGTTGGTTGTGGATATTTAATTCATCCCATCATTTCTGAGCGCTATGCCATCAAATGGGTGTTCTACTGAGAGCATATTTATTTACAGTGGAAGTTTGAATTGCTCTGATTATTATCCTGATTCAAGGTGGTAAAGAAATGGAGCAGAAACATTTTAAAAAGCTGACATCTGATTGGTTCAAGAATCCAGTCATCCTTTTTTTGATTGGATAGTCAGAGGTCGCTCAGGTTCTCCTGCAGTAACCTTCTAGTGAGTTTAGTTTTACGCTGCTTTTAGCAATATTCCAGCAATATCATGGCGGGGGACACCAGAAATGGGTTTCACGCATTGTACCCATCTGGGGAATCGAACCGGGGCCTTTGGCGTGACAACCAAACGCTTTAACCACTAGGCAACCCCACCATCCCAGTAACCTTCTATGGAGGTTTGCTCAGATTTTCCTACAGAGAATAGTGAAGTCTGTCTAACAGTCCCAGAACCACATTATTTTCCCACATGTCTTGCCCTTTCTGTAATGTTAAATCTCTAAATGAAGCGAATTTAGATTTCCTCAGGTTCTGAATCTACCATATCACTGGGGCTCATTTCAATTTAAAAGTAATTATTTGTTTCTATGAAAATTATGTACATTCAGTGACTAAACAATAGTATAAGAAGAATGCAGAGAGATCATATTTTTATTGAGACTGACTTAATATTTTTATCTAAGATTTTGTTGTAGGCCTGCCATCATTAGTTTTCAGGGTCCCAGGCTTTGGCAGTGAAACGACTACAGAATCCTGTGTTCATTATCATTGTAGTAATTATGTTTAGAGCTTTTATTTTTAGTGTTTTGTTAATTTACAAAGCATTTGCTTGCGTGCATGTACCTGTTTTTGTTTCTACTCGTAATTTAGTTTCCGTGTCAGTGAAGTTGTGTATATTTCTTGCAAGACCATGGCAGCATTCAACAAAGTGATCTCGATGCTAAGACTGTCGTAAGTCTATGTTAAAGAATTGGAGTTACGAACACGATCGTCTTAGCACTGATGACTCTTTGTAGGTCAGGCCAATACTATAGTCACTACTGTAACGGTTCTGACTTCTCTTATGTCCAGATCCCCTACTGCCCAGAACCAGAAGGCAGCTGCCACTGTTCAAGGTCAAGGTCAGCAGGGGATGCTACTCAACAAGACCCCTGACCCTGAGATTGGATGGATGACCGAGGCCAAAGACTGGGCAGGGGAACTTATATCAGGACAGACCACGACTGGCAGGATACTGGTGAGTGCCCATCATGACATGCTGCCCTTGTCTATTTAGCATTTTCCATTCCATTATAAATAACCTGGACCCAATTGCCAGCCTATTCTTTGGTGTGAGTCCATATCGAATGACAATGGTACAAATAGCTGTCAAATTAAATTAAACTGTTCTTTCATGACCGAAGAGGCGATATACGGAATCTTCATGACTGGTGTCCTCTTCAGGGAATGGTGTTTCCAGTCAGTCTTCCATTAAAGTTTCCTGTTTTGCTTATATATCAAGTTCTTGTATTAATGTGTGGATGAAAATTAATCTGTCTCTATCTGTTCCTAAGAGCCATTGTTTTAATTTCTAATGGAGCTGGGAATTTCACTTCTAGTGTGAAGTTCTTGTAGTGAGTGAGTCTAGGGGATGTTATGATAGAACTGAGATATTATACTCTTGGTATGTAAGATGCAGAAGTAGCAGGGTAGTGTCACAGGGGCGGATACAGCTTTTTGAGAAAAGGGGGTGCACACTATTGAGAAAAGGGGGGTGCACACTTCATTTCCACCCAAGTTTCAACGACCATTTAACAAACTTTCTGGACAAAAGGGGGGATGCACACCCCTGCACTCCCCCTCTTGATCTGCCTATGGTGTCACCCCATAGATGATATCCATACCTTGTCAGCTTGCTCACCCGGGGTTAACCTCTTTGGGTTTGTGGACAAGGCATTCCTCCTTGATTAAAATGTCTGTGGTTCTAATCCCATTTCAGGACTTAGAAATTTTATGACGGCAAAGTTACTTTCCAATGAGGAGCTGAGGACATTCATAAACAATTTGAGCAAATTTTATCTCAAGCAGCTATAATACAGTCTTTCATATCCATTGTGATAACGGGGGACAATATGGGATAGACATCCTTACCATTTCGGCCTGTTGATTTGGGTTAACAATTTGGTCATCTGGGCAGTCATGCATCCTTGGTTCAGAAGGTCTATGAGAGATCTTGTAAAGGTTATGGCCACTCCACAGACAGATGTTTCGGGTTGATCAACTGTGTCATCTCATATAAGTTGTTGTAAGGAGGTCAATCGGTTATGACTTCACCAATCTTCTTTTCTTCTTCACTTGTACAATATAGTGATATTATGATGGGGTTTAGATGACAATATTTACAAAAGTTGTTACATCGCAGTCACTGACAAATCTGCCTCCCAAGGCTACAAAGCGACTGGCTCAAACTTGGACAGTGGTGTATTGTTGAATACAACTGGATTGTAAAACTATGCACCCTGAATACAACACTACATTTCATACCTGGGGAATATAAAACCAGTGTATGAAATAATGCCCGTCTGACCGCCCGAGAAGGCTAGATTTCTGACGGATAGTCTTAATTTACAGCTAACAAGTCCAATGGTCTGGTAAAAAATTTAGATGTTCCATACATCTGAGTAAATTCACAATATCTTGGTGTCTGTTATGGTTAAATCCATTTTGGGCTAGTAACATTTAGAAGTTACCAGCCGGGATGTGTGGCTGGTTTTGGGCTTATTTCATACACTGATATAACCCAACAAATTTATGGTCCAATTGTTTGATTAATAGAGATAAACAGCGTCCAATTTGTACAATATCCTTAGTGAGTGAGTTTAGTTTTACACCACGTACAATATCATCAACACATGCAGACTGTTTCTAATCCTCTGCACTGAAACATACTTGAGCACGTTCCAGCTGAATCCCAGTGTATTGAGATAGTAAAGCCGTAAATATCTGCAAGTCATTGAACAGCTGAAGGGTTCCCTGACATGAATACCAGAACAGGATGGGCTTGATTACTATGGCTCAGTCAATTTAATTACCTCCACCATGGTAGGTTATAACTGTGTAATTAACATGGCAACTGCCCTAGAAATTCATTCTTATTAATCAAATGATAATTTTACAGATTCAAACCATTTTCCTCCCACTACTTTCTAATGGGATGTATGTTCTGTTGGTATGGAAAGTCATTTTAATCGTGGTGTAAGAGTTGGGAAATTTCTTTCTAGAATTTATTAACTGATGAAATACCAAGATGAGGACTGGAATGTAGATTTGAAAACTACTTCTTGATCTAAATTGAGTCAACTCGTGAAGATCCGGGTTAGAATTGGTCTTCAGTAACCCATGCTTGTCGTAAGAGGTGACTACCGGGATCGGGTGGTCAGGCTCGCTGACTTGGTTGACACATGTCATTGTATCCTAATTGCGTAGATTGATGCTCATGTTGTTGATCACTGGAATGTCTGGTCCAGACTCGATTATTTGCAGACTGCCACCATATAGCTGGAATATTGCTGAGTGTGGCGTTAAACAACAAACCAACCAAATAAATGGAATCTGAATCTGAATCGATGTGTCCAAGAACTTGGATACAATGGCAGCAGACAATATGACTACAGCAATCAATTGAAAGGAAGGAACAGTTCACCTGTATACTCAGGTAAAGGTCATTGTAATGTTAAGGAGGTATTACCTGCAGTCAATTCCTGGATGCACTCAGACATTTGTCTCATTAGTAAATTGAAATAATCATTTTAAAAGGAATGGTAATCTCCTATAAATGTTTGATATGAATTTCAACTTGTACTTACTTAATAGCAAAGTTAATAATTAAATAGAGATTACATACTTTCTATACATGATACATTTGTCTTATATTCTCTTCTCTTACACTGACATATGTCATCGGTTCCCAATTGCGCAGATCGATGCTCATGCTGTTGATCACTGGATTGTCTGGTCCAGACTGGATTATTTACAGACTGCCGCCATATAGCTGGGATATTGCTGAGTGAGGCATAAAACTAAACTCACTCACTCACTTCTCTTACACAATCGAGATATATTTTTATTTTTTCAATCACGAGTGATTTCCAACTTCATTATAACTTACTTAAACTGCATCTTGTATTATTGTCCAAGAAAATTTTAAAAAACAATATGCATTTCCTTGACTTGATAAAGTAAACTAATGTAGATTTCAGCTGTCTGTCGATGCAAGACTTTTTGTCGGAAGTAAATTGCCATCAACTGATTGTCCTTGAGAACAGTTTTTGCTTTGCCTGTATTTCATTATGGTGATGATGGCAACCAGTTGTTCGTTGATATCGATTTGTTACTTGTTTTTGCAAAACATATCAAGTTTTTATTTAAGTTAAAAGTTTCAGTTGACAAAACAATTACTCTGCTTTGCCAACTTTCATCAGTAAAATTAATAGTAGGTAATGAAGCGTAACATATTCTTTATGGAAACGTACTTTGTTATGATACTTTATTTCTAGCAAATACCTCCTTCAAGTAACCATGGAAACACATTGTAAGCGTCTCATTTTGGTTGAATCCTAATCTTTGTTCTACTCAAGTCTGTCTTTGTATATGATGGTCTGGTATGGAGTTCATACGGGTTCAGTTCAGTTGTTACTTGTGTTCAGATAAGATTGTTGTTGATGTCTTCAGTTGTTTGTTGTCTAACAAAATGATAGCTACTGTGGATTTCCATTGTTGGGCTTTGTTAACTGTGTGCAGCATAAACCTAATATTGATTCGAAGGTAGCATTGGTCGGCAGGGGTGGAAAAAATCCACTGCCTGACGTCCCCTTTCAGTGTTGTTTTCTGTCGGGCAAGCAAATTTGTATATCTCGCTGTAACGGTGTCCAGTTGACTTTCCAACGTTAATTATGTTTGTTTTTAAAAATCAACAAGAAAATCGGCCGGTATAGTGGAAAAATTATCAGGGCAAGTGATTTTACATGTACCACTGTACCGGGAGTGCACTAGCAATTTTAAAGTTATTTCCACCCCTGGTCAGAGTGTTATTGAAGTAGAATATCACAACTTATTCCAACTGAAACTGTATCGTGCAGTGTTCCAGGCTGTTGTATACATTGTGGGTGTTTCTAGATATCTGTCCAGATATGCAGTGTTGGCTTTGAGGTAAACACAAAACATTCAATAGGCTTTGTGTTCCGTGTTTAAAATTTAAACAATGGGTTGCTCTTGTGCCATTGATTTGTCAGAGTCAGTCCGATCTCATTGTGTTGAAAGAAAGGATGTATTGTTGACCTGTTGGTCAAGCTGGTCACATGTGGCCAGTCAACAAGGTGTGGAAATTCACTATGCAGAGTTACGTCCCTTAGGGTGTACCAGGAGCTGGTGATCATGGGTTTGATTCCTAGGTTCATGTTTCTGAGTTTGTAAGGACCACTGATCAGGTGGTTTTTCATAAAGTTATTATCTAAGACTTCGTAATGCTGGATGTTCTTCCCACAGTAACTCGTAAAGACCCGGGTTAGAATTCATCTTCCTTACCGTATATTACCGTATATAAACCGACCCCATAGATAAGCCGACCCCGAAACTTGACCCTTAAAATCAGTGTGAAAATGGTATGTTTCGTACATAAGCCGATCCCCCGCGATGGGGTCCTAATCACGGCAAACACAGACCACAGACAACTGGCAGTTACCAATAATTATAACTTTGGTCCACATTATTCATAGAATTCACAATCATATTGCGTCTGCTTATGCATCGAAATGAAGTGTAGGTGACAGAAAATGGATAATAAATATATTTTGTTTCACTAAATATCATACTTCTTGTAGCTGGACGATCACATGTCAACAAACTGGCTTGCTTATTTTACCCCTTTCAACAATCACGAACTGATTACCGCCTTGTTTTCCATGGTCTGCTAGTTTACAGAAACATCAGTAAAAATGTGTGAATTTAAATGGCTTGCTTATTTTACCTCATTCCGCTTTTACCTTATTCTGCTTACAACGTTCATGAGGGTCCGTATAACCTTAGTGTTGATTATATATATTTTACATTTATAGAGCAAAAACTGTAATTAAAAGTACACAAAACTAGTACATATTTCTTTGGGTTAATTAATAGTACTCTGTATTATATTTTACTGATGACTGTGTCAGAATTCATCCCGTTATATTATTGTGCATGTTTGAACTTGATCACCAGGAAACGTGTGCACAGCTGATTGCTATTTCCGGCTCAAATACATAAGGTAATCTTAATTAATTTATGGAGCAAAAACTGTAATTTAAATTGCACAATGCTAGGATATATTTCTTTGGGTTAAATAATCATATTTTGTATTATATTTTACTGATGACTGTGTCAGAATTCATCCCGTTATATTATTGTACATGTTTGAACTTGATCGCCGGGAAACATGTGCACAGCTGATTGCTATTTCCGGCTCAAATACATAAGGTAATCTTAATTAATTTATGGAGCAAAAACTGTAATTTAAATTGCACAATGCTAGGATATATTTCTTTGGGTTAAATAATCATATTTTGTATTATATTTTACTGATGACTGTGTCAGAATTCATCCCGTTATATTATTGTACATGTTTGAACTTGATCGCCGGGAAACATGTGCACAGCTGATTGCTATTTCCGGCTCAAATACATAAGGTAATCTTCATCCCTGCAAATAATACAATTCTCCGCAATAACTTAGAACTTAAAAGGTAAATAATCTTGTCTAGTGATGTTTAATTGCAAATTTGACGTCTTTACTCACAAAGTCGTCTTCTGTTGTTTGTTCACGTGAAGTGATACGATGTTGTTTTCTTACCCCTGGAAAAAAGTTTGATGAAAGCGTAACCCATAGATAATTGCCCCCTTCTACAGACAGCTTATCTACAGTAATATACAGTATTAACCCATGCTTGTCGTAAGAGGCGACTAACAGGATCGGGTGGTAAGGCTCGCTGACTTGGTTGACACATGTCATCGATTCCCAATTGCGTAGATCGATGTTCATGCTGTTGCTCACTGGATTGTCTGATCCAGACTTGATTATTTACAGACCGATGCCATATAGCTGGAATATTGCTAAGTGCGGCGTAAAACTAAACTCACTCATTCACTCCTCCCACAGCAGGCTGACACACTGTGGTATATGTGAAATAATGTTCATAACAGGCTTTTAAGCTAAACTGTGATAAGAATCCCATTTCTGGGCGTTTAATGATTTTTCAGGTATTTGGCATTATATTTAGTTTGCATATCTGAGGCAATCCTTTTATATCAACACCAAGCCTGATGCTTTTGAATGAAAAATTGCAAAACATATGCGCGAAGATAAGTGGAACATAAGTGATCATTGTTTGGTGAAATAGCATCCCTCGTACTCTGTACAGTGTATAACTATGTTCCACTTTTTTAAAACATGTTCCGGTTACATCATATTTAAAGTAATAAGAAAATTTGAGTTTTTGGTTTCTCATCTAAATTGAAGTCAAATTTTATTTTCATTTGCTTTGTGACCTCTTGATAAAAATAAGAGTGAGTGAGTGAGTTTAGTTTTGTCCAGCTTTTAACAATATTCCAGCAATATCACATCGGGGGACACAAGAAATGGGTTCATACATTGTACCCATGTGGGGAATCAAACCCGGGTCTTTGGCGTGAAGAGTGAACGCTTTAACCCCAATAAAAATAAGAACATTTACAACCTATGTGCGAAAGTGGTATTTCTTGTCGGCCATTACTGCACTGTAAAGCACTTTGTATCACAAGTCAATCCCAGTTTGCAATGATTAGACCTGTGATCAGGTAGGCAATTAGGTGAAGGTCATAAATCAGAGTTCAAGGGTTAATTATGGCTGACAGCTGTGTAAGTGGTGCTGTGGATGATGTTGTTATACATTGCAGCTGCTTGGCGGTTGAGCTGTTGTAAAACACTAGTTGATTAATCAATATTGGCATGTCCTGGTCTTCGATTTTACCTTTGAGTATGTGCTGTTAAAGATTTTATATTGAAGATGTAGACAAGTGGTTTGCACTGCCTGTTTACATGCTGTATGTAATTGCTGTCTCTACGGATGATAATGTGTTTGTTGGCTTGCTGTGACTATACTACGCTGGTAATATGCTGACATACATTGTTTATACAAGAACAAGAGCACAGAGAACAAGTTAGGAAACAGACATCAGATGCTGTTAGATGCTGAAGTCAGACACTATCGTCGGGTGCTGAAGCTAGCACTGTTATCAGGGGATGAAGTGGTACACTGTTATCAGATGCTGCAGTCAGACACTTATCAGATGCTGAAGTCAGACACTATTAACAGGGGATGAAGTGGTATATTGTTATCAGGGGATAAAGCTAGACACTGTTATCAGGGGATGAAGCTAGACACTGTTATCAGATGCTGCAGTCAGACACTTATCAGATGCTGAAGTCAGACACTATTATCAGGGGAGGAAGTGGTACACTGATCAGGGGATGAAGTCAGACACTATTATCAGGGGAGGAAGTGGTACACTGTTATCAGGGGATGAAGTCAGACACTATTATCAGGGGAGGAAGTGGTACACTGTTATCAGGGGATGAAGTCAGACACTATTATCAGGGGAGGAAGTGGTACACTGTTATCAGGGGATGAAGTCAGATACTGTTATCAGGAGATGAAGTGGTACACTGTTATCAGGGATGAAGTCAGATACTGTTATCAGGGGATGAAGTGGTACACTGTTATCAGATGCTGCAGTCAGATACTGTTATCAGGGGATGAAGTGGTACACTGTTATCAGATGCTGAAGGCAGACACTATTATCAGATGCTGAAGTATACATACATATGGAATGCTGAAGAACCTTATTTCTTATCATCTATATGTATAAGTATTATGAAACCATTTGAGTATTGTTTCTTCATCTGGTTTTGACAGCATGCTGTCCAGTATATACTACTCACATTAACTGCAGTAGAAGCATCAAGTGTGCCTAGCTTCTTTTGAGTGGTATATCTATATTACTCAATTCACCTTTCTTCACAATATGTTTCCAAATGCATTTTGTCTGAAACAAGTCTTACAATAACAAAGTGCAGGATTAGATTAAATTATTACTGTACACCAGATGATAGACAGGTGAATGCACTGTAAATGCATCCTTGCATGCAGGTGACAGACAGGTAAATGCATCCATGCATGCAAGTGACAGACAGGTGAATGCATTCTTGATTGCAGGTGACACACAGGTAAATGCATTCTTGATTGCAATGTCTAATCATTACTTGCAATACATTACTGTGAGACGTAAACAAAGTGTCTGCTGAAAGTGTCACATACATCACACTATTAGGATATGCTTAAATACTAGATTATGATATGAAAATCGATTCCTTTGAACAGCTGTTGAAAAACATGACCCAGTTGGCTGATCAGCCATAGAACAATGTCTGATCTCTGTCAGCGATCGATACGGATCATGATGGTCAAACATGTGGACACATGTGGTCACAAACACAGGTGTTACAACAGGTGTACAGTTTTCAGGCTAAACATTTTCTGGACAAATGATGTTGGTGATAATGATGGGAATACAGTAATCAGTTCATTTAGTGTGGTGCTCATGTCAGTCATGCCACAAGTATTGATTATTTCCCTTGAATATGCCAGAAACCTTTAAGTTTGATTTGTGTGTGAATGGCCATTATGTATGCGCCACACAGTTATGGCGGCAGTCTGTCAATGTTCTCTCTCTCCTACCTGTGAAGACACTGTCAGCCCCTATGCTCATCAGAGGTTTGGTCAGACCTTGGTTGACACATATTTTTGGTAGAGGATGCATGCTGTTGATCACTGTATTGTCTGGTCCAGACCAATTATTTACAGGCCGCTGGTTGAATATTGCTGAGTTGGCATTAAACAACAAACCAACCAACCAGCCAACCCAGACCATTTTATAAAGGGTGCGGAATGCTTCCCTTGAATACATGGGTGAACAATATGCGTGTGATGGCGTTTGGCAAAACCAACCGTGCTCAGGCAGTCAGTCAGTTACCATGTAAATGTCCGCGAGACCTGAATCCCACGTACAAGGGTTTCATCCCACATTCAGCTGACACGCTAGGACTGACTGACTGACTGAATTTGGTTTAGGACTGACTGACTGACTGCGGTTGCTTTTAGCAATATTCCAGCAACATCACGGCAGGGGACACCAGAAATGGGCTTCACAAATTGTACCCATGTGGGGAATCGAACCTTGGTCTTCGGCATGACGAGCCAACGCTTTAACCACTAGGCTACCCCACCGCCCCGACACGCTAGGATATAAACTAGAATACCATCAAAAGTAGTGTTATACCAAACTCACCTATCTTTTATAATATCATGCATTACTGAGTGAATCCTTTTGATCAGATTTGGCCTCAAGATCAAACCTATACCCCTATGAACAAGGTTACTCTCCCACAAGGAATACAGGGTCGGAGCTTCCAATAGGATTAGCCAACAAGCTATATTTACCATACATGTTATGACAGTGTGTCAAGTCTTGGGCCTTTGTTGTGTAACACGACGGGCTGCCTTCAGATGAGTGACATGAATCATTCAAGCTTGGTGATTCTTTATTTGGGATAATGTCCATAGTCCCATATGTACATGTGAGTGTAACTGGTGATTGTAATGTTGTCCTGCTGGAGAGGTTAATGTGTGGAAGTTCAAGTGGATGTATGGAGATTCTTGAATAGATTGGGTTCCTTAAGCTCTCAGATTGTCTTTAATGGATATTAGAAATTCTGGGCATACTTGACCAACAGATTGTATCAACATGGAGATTGTTGGCCACATTTGATCCATAGTCTTCCCGTGGACAGTCTAGGAAATGGACATGTTGATGGACATTGCCAATAGATTGTCTTCCCATGGTAATTCTTAGGCACAGGTGATCCATAGCACGCACTGATTGTGTTCCCATGGTGAATGTCTTTCCATGGCCTCCAGAACCATGTTCTTGTATTTACATTATGGGACCAAACTGACTTTGTGTCTTGGTACATTGTCAACATTTTTGCTGCTAAATCTACATTATTTGTAGACTGCAGAATATTCCTGGAATGTGGCGGACTGCAGCATATGCTGTCCTAGTTAATCACTCACTCACTCACTTACTCACCCATTCACCCACCATCCACTCAGCTGCACACCCCAACACTCACTCACTCACTCACTCACTCTCTCACTCTCACTCTCTCTCTCTCTCTCTCTCTCCTCTCTCCCTCTCTCTCTCTCTCTCGGGGCGGTGGGGTAGCCTAATGGTTAAAGCGTTGGCTCGTCACGTCGAAGACCCGGGTTCAAATCCCCACATGGATACAATGTGTGAAGCCCATTTCTGGTGTCCCCCGCTGTGATGTTGCTGGAATATTGCTAAAAGCGGCATAAAACCAAACTCAGTCAGTCAGTCTCTCTCACTCAGTCACCCACCCATTCACCCACCCATTCACCCACCATCCACTCAGCTGCACACCTACACAACCAGTCAATCACTCACTCACTCACCATCCCATTCACTCACTCATTCACCATCCCATTCACTCATCCGCCACTCACCAGCCACTCACCATCCACTCACCCGCCACTCACCATCCACTCACCTGCCCACCCAGCCAACTACTCACTTACTTATTTGAACCTACTCCAGATTTTTATGCTCCATTCATATACACTGTAGATCCCATTTATGACACGAAAGCAATAAGCAATAGCTTAGAATACATTCAGATGTACCAGGATCCATTCATAACTACATGTATATCCCAAATACTGAGTTATGTGTTGTTTATTGATGTCAGTAATTACTGAAATAGGTTCATTTGACACACATCACCATTATTTGTATGCTTGCAATTGTAACAGTCGTAGTCAGGAACACGAGTTTTCTGAATATAATTATTAACATTTTCATTACATCTTTTGAATTAGATCCAAAGGTTCAAGTTGTACGCTGATTTACAGTTGATTCTAATGTTATGTAGATTCAATCTGAAGACGAACATAGGCTATACAACGGTATTGTTTTGAAAATCGTGTTTCTGTTTGTTTCAATGTTATGTAGATTCAATCTGAAGACAAACATAGACTATACAATGGTATTGTTTTGAAAATCGTGTTTCTGTTTGTTTCAATGTTATGTAGATTCAATCTGAAGACAAACATAGACTATACAATGGTATTGTTTTGAAAATCGTGTTTCTGTTTGTTTCAATGTTATGTAGATTCAATCTGAAGACAAACATAGACTATACAATGGTATTGTTTTGAAAATCGTGTTTCTGTTTGTTTCAATGTTATGTAGATTCAATCTGAAGACAAACATAGACTATACAATGGTATTGTTTTGAAAATCGTGTTTCTGTTTGTTTCAATGTTATGTAGATTCAATCTGAAGACAAACATAGACTATACAATGGTATTGTTTTGAAAATCGTGTTTCTGTTTGTTTCAATGTTATGTAGATTCAATCTGAAGACAAACATAGGCTATACAACGGTATTGTTTTGAAAATCGTGTTTCTGTTTGTTTCAATGTTATGTAGATTCAATCTGAAGACAAACATAGACTATAAAATGGTATTGTTTTGAAAATCGTGTTTGTTTGTTTTTCATGTTGCCATCTTAGCAAAGTACCACATGGTGCTTAGTTGTCCCTTGTGTACGAAAAGCAGTCACCCAAGAAAACATAAGTCAGAAGTAGTTGTCAGGTCGTCAGTATTGATCTTGGACAGCCATTTTGGATTATTAGCTGTAACTGAATTATTTATAGATATTTTTAAATTCATTCTAAGGTGTTTTGATTACTGAACTATGAACTAGGGTTTTGTTCGCTGCCTCTTTGTGAAGTGTATAATTTTTTACATTTTTTTGCAGGGTAAGTGAGGTTAATAGCTCAGGTTAGTCATTTTAATAATCAGGTCAGGATGCTTAGGTGTGAACTGGTGCCATTGATGAAGAAAGTCAATAATATTGTTAGATTTAAAATGTTAGTCAGTCTTGTTTCTGTATAATGTTGATATGACTTTTAGAGAATAACCTACAAGCCGATTATCTGTCATGAGTGAGTGAGTTTATTTTCATTAAACAATATAATGTCTCCCCGTGCCTGAGTTAAAAACCTGCTTATTCTGGAAGTGACACTACATCCAGTTCAAGTTAATGAACAATATTTGATAGGGCTACAGGGACAGAAAACAAATATTTGAGCAAGGCCGTTTTCGCCTGGGAATTTCATAATTTGTTTGAGAAGCATTGATCTTTCCTGTTGGCAAGTAAATACAGAACATGTATACTCATTTAGTATTCTTCAACTGCAGCAATGGAGGATTGAGTCTGGTGTGTTCCCAGAGTGTGACTACCATGTTTCCAGATCTCAGACAAGCACTGACTCTCATGAGATAACAGGTGCAGGTGCTTGCCAAATGTCAGAGATCCCTGTGCAGGTTTCAGGATACATGTTATTTATCATCTGAAGAATGATTTCTGGAAAGCAAGCACAACATTAAGAAGTTGCTTAATACTACAAAAGCTAGAGCCATAGTAAGATTCCGCTTCAGGCTGAGAGCATGGCATAGTTATCATTCTGTTTATTATTCTCCTTATTACCATAGAAAGGATTCAGTTTCATGAGGGTGCAATTTAGTTTGCCTTGAAGAGATTGCACCAGGTGCAACCTGATAGATAATTTGGGTTGCACTTCCAAATTACCCTGGTATTGGTTGCATCCAAAAACAATTATAAGAAACTGTTCAATTATTGTATTTTCAAACATGCTTGTTACATCTCTAAGCTGACAAATTACATCTGATCGTGTATACTATTGGTCTGTTGGTATGCTATTAACCTATAGCCATATGTGCCTTTCTTGAACTTTGCATCTCAAACAATTAGATTAACTATATCTGATTTTATGTATCACTGGCATACAACTTTGAAGTTTACTTTCTTCGACAAACATTGTGCCGATCTTGAACGGTTTGTACCAGCTTGATATAGAGTATATCTGATTTTATATAGCAGTTTTATATAATATTGTATATCTGTACAGCCATAGAATTACTTCATTACACTTTCAATGTCCATCTCCTTGAACTTTGTCATGAAGCCTGTACAACATGCTGATTGATGACTGTCCATACCCATGTGATTGTACCCATTATGCTCGAAAAAAAAAGAAAATAGATATCTTACCAATTCTAACAGAGCTAAAGAGAAACTAAGGCACTGTGCAACAGATTCATTCAATTCCTATTTTCCTAATGAAACTTTCAAACATAAATTTGTAATAAAACAATCAAAAAGATTTAATCAAATAAATGAAAATCTTAGTTTCATTATTAACGCCGTTTTATGATAATTTATTATGTTTTGAAGCAATCAGTTTACTTGCACTGGTTGCAACCTGTTGGTAAATGTTACTTGCACAGGTAAAATTAACTTGCAAAGGTGCAGCCTGTCAATGACTAAATCGCACCCTGTTCACTATGAGAGTATGGCCCCATAGTAAGGATTCATCTTCACTGGAAGTAAGATACTATAGTAAATATTTCTGCTTCACTCAGGAACTATGTTTCACCCCAGCAGTAATGATAAGGATTCCGCTTCACCTCAGTAGACTGACTGACTGAGTTTTTGTTTTACGCCGCTTTTAGCAATATTCCAGCAACATCACGGCGGGGGACACCAGAAATGGTCTTCACACATTGTACCCATGTGGGGATTCGAACCCGGGTCTTTGGCGTGACGAGCCAACGCTTTAACCATTAGGCTACCCCACCGCCCCTCACCTCAGTAGACTCAGGAAGTGTAGTACAGATCCTCCTCTCACACCAAAATATCCCATTTATCACAGGAGTCAGGAAGTATGGTAAGAGGTTCTCGCGCTAAAGGCACTGAGACCCTCCTTCCAACATGAGAGTCAGGAATCACTGTGAGTGATCTCCATTTATTTCAGAGGACTAAGAGATGAGCAATACGTGTTAATCATGCAGTTTATTTTTCAACCAATTCTGACTCATGTTTGCAGTTGCAGGTTAAGTTATATATATTACACCTATGTGCTTCTAACACCACTCCTGCCAAACCAAGAATGCCCAAGTAACTCATATTTAAATGTCATGAATAACTGTTCTTTCGGTTGTATTGCTTTGCAGTGGGGTAGCCTAGTGGTTAAAGCATTCACTCGTCACGCTGAAGACCCGTTTCGATTCCCCACATGGGTACAATGTCTGAAGCCCATTTCTGGTGTCCCCTGCCGTGATATTGCTGGAATATTGCTGAAATCGACTTAAAACCAAACTCACTCTCAGTAATTCTCTGAAGACAAGCGCTCACTCAGTCTTCTATACATGGTAGCAGGGTTTTTTCTTTGCAAGATTCAAATTTAGTTTTGTTGTAAATGTTGAGACATCCCATGAAGATCCAGGTTGGGATTGGTCAACAGCAACCCATGCTTGTCGTAAGTGGCAACAAACGAGATCAGGCGGTCAAGCTCATTGACTTCTTTGATACATATCAATGTATCCCATTGCATAGATGCTGTTCATGATGTCAGTCACTGGATCGTCAGGTCACTGGCATGTCTGGTCCAGACTCAATTATTTACATTTAGCTATCCAATAACTGGAAAATTGCTGCGTACTGCATTCAACAACAAATAAATGACATATTCCATGAAAACTTGCTAAGCTGTACTTCACACATACACAGTGGGGGTGGTGGGGTAGCCTAGTGGTTAAAGCGTTGGCTCGTCACGCCGAAGACCCGGGTTCGAATCCCTACATGGGTACAATGTGTGAAGCCCATTTCTGGTGTCCCCCAGCGTGATGTTACTGGAATATTGCTAAAAGCGGCGTAAAACCAAAACTCAGTCAGTGAGCATACACATTGTGGGCCTCTAATAATGTTTCATGTAACTAAAATGTTCTGTTAGATGCCTGAAAGGTGTAAGCTGACATGGAGCCATATTGAAAGCCTATCACCTTTCAAACAAGTATGGATAACTTCCACAATTAACACCCATGATAACACTACAGTTTCATGGCTTCACAATCAGATAACATCTCGCTGGCTATTTTGAAACTCTTGAATGCTTGTAACCTTTAAAGTGTTGTTCCAAAGAAATGTCAGAAGTTGGGTTGGTGCTGATGTGGACACAATTACCATGACGTCATCTGTTGTCTGTTTACCCACATGGAATGCATTGATGACTACCGAAATATATTCAGCACGAGTTGTTATTGCCTGCCATTGTACACTCTGGCGATCGTGATATCACACCTTCCGAGTTGTGAAAACATTTCAGCAGCTATTTTAAATGCTGCCATTAACACGGTCAATGTTACGTAACTGTGGAGTAATCTAATATTTCAAATCAAAATACTCATTTATGGCTAATTGCCTCAGGTTTTCTATTTTAACCCAGGCACCTGAGAGCAAGTAGAAGAGTTCGGATTCTGTTGTGACAAATTGTTTTACCATGAAGTGATTTTTGTTTTGATTAACAAGAGAGATGTCAGTAACTTTCAACTGGTCAACTTTGTGTGTTCAATAATATTCTAGGTGCTCGGGCCTTTGGAGTGAGTGAGGTGATTGAGTTTAATTTTACACTGCTACTAGCAATATTCCAGCTATATGGCCGCGGTTTGTAAATAATTCGAGTCTGAACCAGACAATCCAGTGATCAGCATCATGAGCATCCATCTAGCCAATGGGGATATGATGACACGTGTCAACCAAGACAGTGAGCCAGACCACCCAATCCCATTAGTCGCCTGTTACAACAAGCATGGATTACTGAAGATCAATTCTAACCCGGATCTTCACTGTTCTCTGGCCTTCGGGTACCAAACTGTTTTGTTATAATCATTATATAAGTGTCCAATATCTTTACTAAAAGGTTCTCAGTCACTTAGAACTATTTTCTATGCATTAATACTTACTTTAACCTATGGCAGATCAGGATCTACATTTTGTTGCACATAAGAAAAGTGATGCATGGGTCACCACAATCTTTACACATGTATATGTAGCAGGGCGTGGAGTCATCCCACAGATGACATCCTTACCTTGTCAGCCTGCTGACGGGGTTAACCTCTTTGGTCATGTGGACAAGGCATCCGACTTCGGATTAGAAGGTCCGTGGTTCGAATCCCAGCACGGGACTCGGAAATTTTATGGCCGCTTCATATATACTGGGCCTGTAAGTCTGTCACAGCTGTTGACGGTCGTAATAGTTGGCTAATTTGGGGATGATTAGATCGGAAAATTTGTTATTCCTTCAAGGATTATCAGTTCCTTACTGTCAACTGATAACCATGAGACCATTTGAAAAGGTATAAAATGTTGTTTGTCACTGGAAGTACAAAACTACGTAAGGACTCTCAAAGTGCCGTGAGCTACTTACAGGCCCTATAGCATCTCAGTGGATAGACAGTAAAACGTGATCAACTTCTGCAAGAAAACAGAACAGCCTGGACTGCAAGCTCTTGTGCTGTTCAAGCACTAGGGTCGATCAAACCTCTACAGCTGTGTCCATCTTACTCTATGTATAAACCATATACATGTATGTAGATATATAAATCTGCCTGACGGTCATCTCTTCATCATTATCTTCATCCCCTTCATTGATGTCTACAATACAGACAATACACTCACATTGACAGATGGAACTAAAAGACTGTTCAGTGGAGTCTGTCACTCTCGACTAACTGCCATGGGATGTTTTTCATGAAAGTAGATCATGGAAATATTTATTCACTAGATATGTAAAATACAATTAGACCAAAAAAGCCCGACCGACCCTATCATAACCCGACCGACCCCAAATCTTTATTTAACCAAGTCAAAAATCATGACTGGAGTGCATTTCAACTCATCATTTTCATCCAAATTGAGTATGATATTTTCATGTTTTTCAGTGTACATAGGGCTAAAATGGATTACTTTGAAATGGCATAATGGGCTCTCACTGACAAAACCTGTAAATAAATAACATAAATAATGATTTGATATAGAAATCTTTCAATGTTTCATCACAAGGCATTGTCACTACATGATATGGTACTCTTGAAAACCTTCTCAGGTGCCCACCTGGTACTAGTAAAAAAAAAATAATTAAAAATTAAGAAGATAAAACCGACCCACCTACCCTATTTTTAAAAAGCATGTAATAGGAAATGGACATATATTTTTGTTTGGCCTTATTTCTTCAAAAGATTGTACCCTTGAAAGCCATAAGATCATGTAACAATGTTTTGAGATTTGTTCCATCTCTTGTTCACAACAGAGATGCATTTATTGCATGCTTGATTTTACAACAGAAATTTGGGGGGTTTAAATAAAATTTTGACAGACTTTATTTCTGATAGTGTCACATGGCATGATAAGATATGATATCAGAAGCATCAATGTCTGACTTTTCTAGTTTATGGGAAAGTTCAGCCAGACATACGATGTCATGATAATGGATGACTCTTTATTTGTCTGGAGGTCTTCATAGTCTGTAATCTACTTAATTCTTGAGAATGGAATCAGTTCCAGGAAATGGCTCTCTGAAGTCTGAAGAATGGAATATTACTTCAAGATAGATTTGCATTTATACTACATATTTACATAACTTGCCTCTATGGGAGTCAGGTTCTCTCTCTTTCAGACTCTAAGGGATTAAATTGTGTCCTTGGGACAGGTTACAACAACTATCTTTAGAATTATGGTCCCATTAGAAATACCTAAATGAATCCTTTAAATAGGTCAAAATAGTAATTTCCAGCAAGTAGTAATGAAGGTAGTACCCAATGGATCTCAAATCTGTGTTTGGAGCTTGGGGAATCTTTTTGCCAGCTGAGGGTGTGTGCATGGACTTTTTCCCTCTTTGTCTCTTCCACCCACACCACCCATATGTGTTTCCACAGTCTCCCTTGTCTGAACAAATCCCTCCATCTCCTCAAACTCCAGTATCCTCATCTTTTCCAAATCCACACACTCCTCCATCAGCTCAGACTTGTCTCTTGGGACTCCATAGTCTCCTCTCTCCTCGGACTACAGTGTCATCCATCTCCTCTCATTTGTCTCTTGGGACTCCAAAGTCTCCTCTCCTCAGATTACAGTGTCATCCATCTCCTCTCATTTGTCTCATCAGACTCCACAGTCTCCTCTCCTCGGACTACAGTGTCATCCATCTCCTCTCATTTGTCTCAGACTCCACAGTCTCCTCTCCTCTGACTACAGTGTCATCCATCTCCTCTCATTTGTCTCATCAGACTCCACAGTCTCCTCTCTCCTCAGATTACAGTGTCATCCATCTCCTCTCATTTGTCTCCTCAGACTCCAAAGTGTCCTCCTCTCCTCCGGACTACAGTGTCATCCATCTCCTCTCATTTGTCTCAGACTCCACAGTCTCCTCTCCTCTGACTACAGTGTCATCCATCTCCTCTCATTTGTCTCATCAGACTCCATAGTCTCCTCCTCTCCTCGGACTACAGTGTCATCCATCTCCTCTCATTTGTCTCATCAGACTCCACAGTCTCCTCTCCTCGGACTACAGTGTCATCCATCTCTCATTTGTCTCATCAGACTCCATAGTCTCCTCCTCTCCTCAGACTACAGTGTCATCCATCTCCTCTCATTTGTCTCATCAGACTTCACAGTGTCCTCCTCTCCTCAGATTACAGTGTCATCCATCTCCTCTCATTTGTCTCATCATACTCCACAGTCTCCTCCTCTCCTCAGATTACAGTGTAATCCATCTCTCATTTGTCTCCTCAGACTCCAAAGTCTCCTCCTCTTCTCAGATTACAGTGTCATCCATCTCTCATTTGTCTCATCAGACTCCAAAGTCTCCTCCTCTCCTCAGATTACAGTGTCATCCATCTCCTCTCATTTGTCTCCTCAGACTCCACAGTCTCCTCCTCTCCTCGGACTAAAGTGTCATCTATCTCCTCTCATATGTCTCCTCAGACTCCACACTCTCATCCATCTCCTCTAATTTATCCCCTCAATCTCCTCAGATTCCAGTCTCCAACTTAGACTCCTCAACCTAAGACCCTCAGCCTCATTTCAGTTGATGTTGGCAGTTTCTACCAGTTTCCACCTGAGTCATGTAATCATGAAACTCTGCTGTAAAGAAGCCACAGTGTTGTTTAGGAAACCAAATTGATCAGAGTCCTTCCCTATGATCTATAATGTAGCGAGAAACAAAGTACCAAGGAACACTTCACGTGCAGCATTCTGTTCAAAGCTGCTAGTTGGCTACAACGTTTCTGAAATTGGTATTTTTAAGTCTAGTCGATTGAATCTAACTTTCCAGCTGACAAATGGAGGTTTAAAAACATTTTATGAAGTTAAGTGAATATATTAACTCTCGCTCATATTCAAATTTAACAGTATTAAAAAAAATTGAAAGGTTGACTTAATATTGACACACTGGAGTATTTCTGGCATTTCCACAGAATGCACATATCAATTTTCAATCATTCTAGAAACCTGAATGGCTGACTCTTTACAGTACTACAGTAACAGCATTCATTTGGTCACATATAAATTTCAAGCTCCAGTTCAGTGGAGTTTAATCATAACCTCATTCTTTCAGTAGCTATAGAGAGGATGCTGACACTGCAGATGGAAATAAATCCAATATTACACTTGCTTCAAGTTGTTTCAAGTGTGTGTCCTGGGTGAACTATACGGTTTGCTTAATGTTATGTGATTTGAGAAATTGCAGGTTCTTGAAGAAGGGAGGATAGTTCAAGATGGAGACGTCATCAAACTGATGTATTGGTTTAAAACAAGACCTATTTTATCATTACAGCATTTAGGTTTACTCTTATCTGCTATTTTAGAAGACACCAACTTGTGAAAGAAATGATTCTAACAGTTCATAGATGTAGGTTTTAGTGTTCATATTTTGTTTTCTGTAAATATCGGCATCACGAACCTCTAGCCGTGTCTGGATTCTTAATCAGAAAATCCTCATCTAGGGTATTAACGGTACCGCAGGCAACTAAACTACAGTAAAAATGAAAACCATGTAGTTAATCGTGAAGATGTTAGTTTTTAAACGGAGTCAGTGTTGAGTGGAAGTGATTACGTGAGGATTACATTGTTTACGTTGAGTGCGAGGTGTGATACAGCACACAGGTTCACCAGAGCCTCACTCTGGGTATCCCTGCATGGATTGGCTACCATCCAGCCCGAGAGTAATGCCGATCTAATCATGGAGCCTATCACTCCACAAATATGACAAGGGCCCTCTCTAAACGTATTATGATCTGATTATCAGCTTCAAGTTCCTGACAATTCCTGCACAATCATTAGCTTACTCTATCTTCAGATGAGGTTCCTGCCACTAGAACGTCTTAGTAATTGGGGAGCGATGGAGTAGCCTAGTGGTTAAAGCATTCGCTTGCCACGCCGAAGGCCTGGGTTTGATTCCCCACATGGGTACAATGTGTGAAGCCCATTTTTGTGTCTCCCGCCGTGATGTTGCTGGAATATTGCTAAAAGCGGCGTAAAACCATAGTCAGTCAGTTTTGGGAACTGGTTGCCTCTTGACTGTTCAGGTGTCTTCAAGCTGTATAGGTAGGCAAGTGGTTAAAGCATTTGCTTGTCATGACATGCGTATGGTGTGTGAAGCCTCAGGCATTGCTGGAATAGTGCTTAAAATGGTGTAAAAGCATACTCACTCAGGAACTTCTTATGTTTACCATACCCATGAAGGTCCAGGTTAGAATATTGATCTTCACTAACCCATGCTTGTTGTAAAAAGGTGACTAACGGGATCGGGTGGTCAGGCTCGCTGACTTGATTGCCACATGTCATCGGTTCCCAACTGCGCAGATCATGCTCATGCTGTTGATCACTGGATTGTATGGTCTCAACTCAATTATTTACTGACCGCCGCCATATAGCTGGAATGTTGCTGAGTGCAGCATAAAACTAAACTCACTCACTCACTCACTCAACAGCCAGTGATAAGTCTAAAGACATGACCTTCATGGTTCTGGGAATCCATAAAGTCAAGTACTTTATATACAAACAAAAGATGCCTACATAATACAGGAGCGTTTTCTTCTAGAAATCCCTTTGTCATACTGGCTGTTTGTTTTGATGCCCACCATGTGAGTTTCTTGCTAATTGATTGCCTACTTAGTCTCGTAGCCATAGTGACAGCATCAAACATTTACTGTCTGGGCAACTTAATTCATGTGTACATACTTCCATCACTGATCCGTCACAAGACAAAACGTACTTTAAAGAGTCCTTTTAAGGAAGTTCATACAACATGTATGTATAGAGTACACCCATGGTCAAACATGTACTGGTTATCTTGACAGTCGTATTGTATATTCCTCCACCTTGGCACATATACTCACTGGTAAATATTTCCTGAATCAATCTATTGACATAATCCAATGATTTATTTTGTTAACAAATTGCCGTGTGTGGGATCTCCTAGAAACTGGAAATAAACTTTATGGGTAATATAAAATTACAAGAAATAATGAAACAAAACTCCATAATTAGGTCCAAATTATATATCATGTCAACCTGATATTAATCAAGTCTTGACAAGATAAGTAAGTGGCTGAAAACTTGGGAATAATGATGACAAGCGATACTCACATCAACGCCTATGTTGACACAAACTCCACCAACTCATACCACTGACACTTCCACAAAGTAATATTAGCATGACAACTGATATTAACCAATCATCCCATGCTCAGATGGGACTAGACTTACTATTGCTTGTGTGTGTGAGTGTCTAAGTGAGTGAGTTTAGGTTTACACCACTTTTAGCAATATTCCAGCAACATCATGGCTGGTAACGCCAGAATTGGGCTTCACACATCGTACCCGTGTGGGGAATTGAACCCGGGTTTTCGGCATGAGAAGCAAACGCTTTAACCACTAGCCTACCCCACCACCCCATTTATGGTTGTGGCAGGAAATATTTTATTGACATTAGGAATTTGAAGAAGATATGCAATTTTTCTGGACAGCAACGTCTTTGGTGTGAATTACCGCCAACCTTTCAAGGATGATTCTTGCCCATCATAGCTTGACTTGACAAGAGCATGTTTCATTTGTTTTGAACCTTTAAACCCAGAATTTCCAGCATTGTGAATAAGGAATACTAGGCCTCAGTTATTCTAATCTGTGGCTTTAATGTTTTCCTAACCATTTATCTTGGGTTAACATAGTCAAAATAGAAAAAAAGATGTATTTGAAAAGCTCAATGTTTTAACGTTTTGGCATGAAGGAGGTTGCAGTGTCCTGAAACTACATGCAATGCATTTCATCAAGTGCTTCAGAATAAATTGAATGTTGTATCTTTTTATTTATCTAATCAATCAAGGATTGGCTTGGCGTATAGAAATAATTATACTTATTATGCTTGTTCATTGTGACTGTTGGCTCTGATTAGTCAGATCTGAAAAAAGACATTTGAAAAATGTGATGATGAGCATAGATGAGGAGTTGATGAGTAATGACAGTAGATGGCAGCCTGCTCCGAGGTCATTGCCAGATTGTAGTTCCTCATTGTGACTTTGGCTCAGTTTGATCAGATTTGTAACCAGCAGCAGATTAATATTGTCCACTCAGACATAGTTTAGAATTGGCAGATGCACTTACTCAGTTATCTCGCTCTCTCTCTCTCTCTCTCTCTCTCTCTCTCCTTCCTTCTTTCTCTCTCTTTCTCTCATGCATGCACACACTCACTCAAACAGGTATACAGTAGAATACTTTTATAACAAACACGGATATAACGAACTGACCGCTATAGTGAACTGTTTTAAAAGTCCCGAATAAACCTTATATTATATAAATAAGTGAAAAACGAACTACGGATATAACGAACTAATTTCAGTGGTCCCTTGGAGTTCGTTATAAAGGTATTTTACTGTATATAGAGAGAATAAGAATCAATAACACTCCCTTCGAAATTTGAGCTTAGTATGTTGATCACAAAATATTTGTCCAGATTCAGGTTTCTTGCTCATATGCATTGTTCTCTCTGTTAAACATGATGCCGACTCATTGGACAATTGGCGTTATTTGTCCATGTTGTCTAGGACGCGGCTGATCTGTTATGTAACGACACACTCTGCACTTATTGATTTCTGATTCAGTGCTAATCAGGGCCTGCATGAAGTACTTCTAACAAGATGGGCGTTCAAATTGATATTTATACAAGCTTGTCTCATCAAAGTGTGTGTGGCTGTATGTGTAACAGAAGGCGTCATTATCATCAAATGTTGGAGCAGGTGTTCTGTTTGTATTCTAGTACAAGCTCTATCACAGCATTCATGTACTAACTTTCCCTCTTTCGTGAAGCACAAGGCTCTTATTTTGACAAATATACAAGCTTTCAAACATGGTGTATGTGAATAATTTGGTGCTTGAGCTGCTTTTAGCAATATTCCAGCAATATCAAAGCAGGGTACCCAAGAAATGGTCTCTGTGCATTTTACCTGTGTGGGAGTTGAACCCAGGTTATTGTAGTGCTGAGAAAACACTTTATCCTCTAGGCTACCCTGCCATCTATAGATGGGGTGGTGGGGTAGCCTAGTGGATAAAGCGTTTGCTTGTCACGAGGAAGACCCAATTCAATTTCCCACATGGGTACAATGTGCGAAGTCCATTTCTGGTGTCCCCTGCCATAATATTGCTGGAATATTGCTAGAAGTGGTGTAATACCAAACTCACTCACTCACTCTATAGATAAATGACACCTGACTGCATGAAATACACAAAAGCAATGTGCTTATTTCAAGTAGGCGTTTCAGAATAGACCAACGAGATCGGGTGATCAGGCTCGCTGACTGGGTTGACACATGTCATCGTATCCCAATTGTGTAGATTGATGTTCATGCTGTTGATCCCTGGATTATCTGGTCCCGACTTGATTATTTACAGACCGTCGCCATATAGCTGGAATATTGCTGAGTGCGGCGTGAAACTAAACTCACTCACTCACTCACTCACGTTTCAGAATATATTTTATGGTGACAATATCTCTCAACTCAAAATTTCTTAAATGTTGAACAAAATTATATTTGCCTTCATACAAATTTGTTAGCAAGTGTCTGTAATATTGACTAAAAGCCGCAGATGGTATTTTAAATTTTATTTCATCCAAGCTGTCAGTCATATCGAACCTTATGTTACAAGTATAGTCTAATTTCCAACACATACATTTCTTTGAAGGATGAATCTGGAAAGCCTTTGATTAGAATAAGGTTATGTTATGAAGTTTGTAGGTAGAGATTTCATGACATTGTCTTTTAACATTATTTAACATACAGCTGAGCTCATCTCGATGCTTAAAGTACTGTAAAATTATTGTCCTCCTGAGAGGGTACGTAAGTCCCAAAACATTCAAAGTAAATTTCAACTTTCCATTTTTTAATTGTAGAATATGTGTAATTTTAATGTATGGCTAGATATATCTAAATTGCTAACAGCTGAGGGGATGATGTAAATCCAGCTAGGGCCGATGCAGGAAGCAAATGTACTGTAAGTCCCCATGGTCCCTAGTATGGTGATCTACCTTCAGTTGTTGGCAATCTATAGCCTGTTTTTATATTGTATTGTCATTTATAGTTCCAATATTTTAGATTTAATTGCTAGTTTTAAATGGATATCTGTGATACACTAGTAGTTTTACTGTTCTTCGTCAACAGGTTTTTAATGTCTAACTTTATTGATCTATAATATAATTATAAACGGTTCTGGTCACGATATGGCTGAAATACTGCCGATGTGACGATAAATATTAACTCACTCACTCATCTCGATGCTTGTCTGTGTCATGTGAATCAAGTCTGATTGAATTGATTCATTTATGACCCAGACATAGTTCTACCTTGAATTAATTTTGAAATCATGTATGATGTAAGGCTGTCTGTCATATTTGTATGTGTTTTATGTGATTGTCAAGATCTGTGAGTTGAGTGACAGAAATCCATGATGTGGAAAGCATTTATGCCTTCATTTCGAACAGATAATTAAATTTCATATTTCTTTTTTTTTTCTTCTCTTTTCCATGGATATGCAGTGTAATCTAAAGTGATACAACATTGTGTATACATGAAGCATAGGTAGTACATACAAGTGAGTGAGTGTGTGAGTTTAGTTTTACGCCGCATTCAGCGATATTCCAGCCATTATGGTGGCGGTCTGTAAATAATCGAGTCTGGACCAGACAATCCAGGATCAACAGCATGAGCATTGATCTACACAAATGGGATACAATGACATGTGTCAACCCAGTCAGCGAGCCTGACCCCCAAATCCCATTGGTCGCCTCTTACGACAAGCATGGGTTACTGAAGACCAATTCTAACCCAGATCTTCACGGGTAGTACATACAAGGTTGAGATGTAGTACATGCATGGTACATCTGGATACATGGTACACATACTGTGCATACATGGTACATCCATGGTACCTACACATTACATGTGCATACGCAGTACACATACGGTACATATACAGTACTTCCATGGTATCTCCATGGTACGTATGCATACATGGCACCTACATGTTACATGGTACATATGCAGTGTTTGCATGGTACATACCTAAAACATAATCCTACAGAGAAAATATACATTGCAGAATGTATAAATGATGCATAAATAGTAATAATCTGTTCTACCATTGTGTTTTGGTTGTGTCTATTTCTATTTCCTGTTTCTATTTGCCTTTTGGAAGACAATAAAACTCAACATCTCATATAAATGTTTTAACAGGCATTGAGGAACCATTAGCATCTTGAGAAAAGGAAATCAACTGGGACTATTTTCCTAAGTACTGATGCATAAATAGTAATAATCTGTTCTACCATTGTGTTTTGGTTGTGTCTATTTCTATTTCCTGTTTCTATTTGCCTTTTGGAAGACAATAAAACTCAACATCTCATATAATTTTTTTAACAGGCATTGAGGAACCATTAGCATCTTGAGAAAAGGAAATCAACTGGGACTATTTTCCTAAGTACTGATGTTTGGAAATGAGGACAGTATCTGCAATTTTAAAATGTTTAAATTTATTATCAAGACTTCCTGAAATCCCTGTTATATTTTTATGTTAATATAGTTTTAAACATATACGACAAATAGGACAGTGCTACATGTGTTCATAGCAACCATTGTTTTTTCAAAAACAATTCTATACATGAAATTAGTTTTCCAGGAATGCTTACCCTTGAGAATGTACAATTGAACCTGGTTAAGTCGAAGTTGGTGAACTTCTAGAGTGTAATTAGGAAAATACTATCTTCATAATTGATCATTACTTCATCAAATATGTCAATACTAAGTAGAGTTGCTGCAGTGAAACGCTGATAAAATGAGAATAATAATGTTCAGTTTTTGCCCACTGTTGACATATATTTATAAATGATTGATTGTGTTGCCATTGTTTGCAGTACATAATTAGCCCAGCTTGAAGATGTTAACTTAGAGTTAACCTTTTGCATTGTTCATTTGGCAGGACAATCAATGTGAGCAGCAGAATCTGTTTTACTCAGTTCTTGTTCTAGACAAACAGGATTTTCAGAAAATTAACTGTTTCTTTGTTTTGTAATGGTCCTCACACTTAAAAAATTACATTATTCTGTTCTGATGGAAAAGATGCCTAATTTGATCATCATAATGATTTTTATCATGTATTTCTTTAATATATTTTTGTAATCAAAGTTAATTAAACTGATAAAAGGCCAATCAAATGAACAGAATATATTTGTCAGCCCTGATTTGACCAAAAGTAACATAGCCATATGTGAGAGGAATGGGCAGACTATGACTGCAAAACCTTTTCGCTGCCACTCTTATTTGAGAACTATTTGTCTCCACTTTCATCTTGCCTTTTAAAATAATTACCACCCTCAACGAGTGAGTAAATGAATGAGAGGTTTTATGCCACTTTGAGCAATATTCCTGCAATATCCTAGTCAGGGACTTCAGAAATGGGCTTCAGAAGGAGGGGGAATCAAACCCGTATCTTTGGTGTGATGAGGAAGCACTTTAACCACTAGGCAGCTGTCAACCTTAAAGATGGTTTGGAGTGAGACTGAAAAAAATAAGCCCGGGGGGTCCACATGTAGGGCAATGCCCAGCCGAAAATGAAGTTTAGTGATTTTCAGGAGCATTTGGAGCCTTCTGGTGGCATTATTTTGACACTAAAAGATGCATGCTAATAAATAATAAACCGAATCATTCGCATAAACATCGTTTTAGTACTTCGTTCATTTAGGCGTTCTTTCAATGTTCAACTTTACGCAAAAACGATCGAAAATGCGTATTAATTTTGAAATTATTTTAGGCTACCAGATATGCGTGAGATTATTATTTGGAGGCGTGAGAGCGTGACATTTGTCAATAAAGCGTGAGACTCACGCCAAATGCGTGAAAGTATGTACCCCACCGCCCTTACCAACCACAGATGAGCCAAATGTCCACATCCTGCATCTGTAAAGAGAAACCATGCTTTCCTAATGTTTCTTTAATTGTCTTTAATAGCTTGTGTCTTATGTAAACGGATAGCACGGGATATAATGTGTATAATTGTGATGACTGCACAGTCCCTAATGATGGTCTTTTACCTGCTACTTTCCCAGCAAACCCTTGTATATGTGTGTACCTCATGCAAGCCAACCAGGAAGATCTGCTTGTGCTGTACAGTGATGTTATGAAAATACATGTACATAGTCTGTCTCACAGTCCCTGAACCGCATTATTATCCCCCGCTCCGCGTTTAGCGCGAAGCGGGGGATATAGTATTAGGCTCCGTCCGTCCGTCCATCCATCCGTACGTCTGTGCACGTACGTAATTGGAATATCTTAAGAACCGTTCACTAGATTCTTTTCATAATTGGTACCTAGGTTCATCACAGTATAAGAAAGGTCTAAGTCAGGTTTGGTGACCTTGACCTTAATTTCAAGGTCACAAGGGGACTTTAACGTTTTACCTGCATGTTAAGCTATCTCAAGAACCGTTCACTGGATTTTCTTCATATTCAATACAAAGCTTTATCTAGGGAAGGCGCAGGGCCCAGTCGATTTTGGTAACCTTCACTTAATTTTCAAGGTCACAGAGACACTTTGAAGATTTCAGCATGTTAACCTGAATTGTCATCAAGATATTTCAAAAACAGTTCACTGGATCTTCTTCAAAGACTTTCAAGACTTCCCTTAAATGTTTTTCAAAAAGCAATTTCTTTAGTACTATTTTTGAATATTTCATACACTATGACATTCATGTCAAAGTCAGTCTTGAAAATATGTGTGTGTTTGAACACCTAAAGAGCAAGACATCAAGAGAGGTTGACTGGTCATGTTTTTGTTGACATTTAACTTAAACTTTCATTACTTTATAAGTTTGATTTGATAATTTGTGGCGGGGGATTATGTCACCTTAGTGACAATGCTTGTTTTCCCTTCTGTCCAGCTCTATCTGCAATGCTAAAACCTTAAATGATGCAAGTCTATATTTCCTCAGGTTCTGAATCTACTATCTCAATGGCTCCTTTTCAGTTTTAAAGGAATTGTTTGTTTGTATCAAAAATATATATATTCAGAGACTTGGAGTTAGTCTAGAAAATACATTGTAACGGGGATGTTTGCATGACTTAATCACAGTGCTGCTTTTATGCTTCTCAACAATTTATTGGAGTGCCCATTGCTTGGCGATGTTGTCATGAAAATAATATTTTAATGGGATATTCTTAATGCCCAGGAAGAACGGAATGGAACAGAATGCTTTGTGTTATTGTCACAAGTTAACATTTGATACTGCAAACACTTAATGTCAAGGACTTGACACAAACTTCAGTATTGAATTGAATACAACATGAAACTGTTGTTTGAAATAGATCTTCTCAAGCTCAGCTGTATTTGAATTGAATGAAACATAAGAAATGTTGCCACACAAGCAGTATTTGGTGTTGCCATGGAGCCTTGTTAATTCAACTTCATTTGAATTGAAGGAAATATAAGAGATATTGTCACACAGATAGTATTGGGTATTGCCATGAACCTGACTCCTTTTTAGATTTATTTGAATTAATGAAACATAAGTTAGTTACCGATCCCAAGTTTTGTAACAGACTGAGGTACATGTTTATCAGTATCCTTTTCTAACTATGAGTAGCATATAGATTCAGATGAAATCCTCTCTTCTGTCAGGCTATTGTTCTTGGAAAATTCTCTGAAATATTCAGCATGAGTAACTGAAATGTCTTGAGTTTCTCAGCCTGAAAGCACTTACTGAATTGTTAAAAAGAATTTAATTGAAAGAATCATTCAGATTTTACATCCGTGAATTTCATAATGTCAGTGAACATCTTTATTATTTTGAAATGCCAAGTGCATATATTTTCTTTGCAACGAAGAATTGATATTTATTCGTCAGGATTGATTTTCATCATTTCATGTGTATGCGGATTGTAAATTTTTGATAAAAATTTAATTGGTATGTTCGGACGAGAATGCTCATTATTCCGTTCAGTATCAACTATTGCACATGTGCTGGTTAGATAGTTAATGAGTTTTTCCGAAGTGAAGGTATAATTGTCTTGAACCGTCCTTGGTACCTGCAGCCAAGTGCAGAGAGGTGGATGTCAGTACAGAGAGATTACATAAAGGAGGTATCATGGTACTTTGTGATGAAGTTCATTACTTTAACGGAGCTTTAATTGGTTTGAGAGTTTCTAATCGGCAATGTCAATTAAATATATTGAAGGCTGACAATAAATTCAGCATTTTTGAAACTAATGCAGTACAGGTTTACATTGCAAAACTGTTTAACACCATCTCAGAAATATTCCAGCTTTATGGCAGCAGTCTGTAGACAATCGAGTCTGGAACTACATACCAAGGATGGATATCATGAGCAAAGATCGATATTGACCGGTTAGGATTAGATGCAAGTCCCTTTTATCACTTGACATGTCATCACACGGTGAACCAGTGATACGATATATATCCCAATAATATTTGTGTGATATGATTCATATGCTTATACTTTTATTTCATAAGTTCATATTCTCTGCCTTTTTGCAGATGAATCACAACCGCGAATTTGTTTTTAAATCTGAAACAGTAAACGTTCCATTTCTAGGAGAGAAGTATATAAGTGTGGGTCACTGTGCAGATTCTGCTATTTATGGATAACTAGACAATCAGCATAAACTGGTTCTTGAACCATCTCTGTTATTGTTCACATGTTTTTACATCAATATAAGTGATGTTATGTTATGAATTGTTTGTATTGTGTGTACAGGATTTGTAAACTGATGCCACCTAACGTCTAAACATGTAACAAGATGCATTAACTGAAAAATATTACATTTTGCTTTTAACCATTTGCAATAGGGCAGTAGACTTGAACTTGACTATTTCAGAGAACAAAAGGATATTGATTTTCGCTGAAAGTGATCATCATGACATACAGCAAATGTTAACATGACCCGTGATTTATGCCTTCTGAATGGACAGTTCTTTTTTGTTCTTTTTTTAAAAAATATTTTTATTTCCTAAAGTACATTTGTTGTTGTAGTACTAAAGCATCATACACAACACATCCTCGGCATCAAACATTGTGCAAACATCACCATCAATACAATACATCAATACATCAATACAGAACAATCATCGTATGTTCAGGGTGGATTTACTATAATGTATCTGTTATCCTTGCCCAAGGCTAATATGTATACCAGTACTTGTGTTCAGTTCTTGATCATCCTCTAAACTGTGCTTCATGTTTTCAGGTTGGGCTTGTGTTTCTGCTGAGCATAGCATCTCTCATCATATACTTCATCGATGCTTCGTAAGTATCAACCTGTTCTATCCACTTCCTGGATTAACCAGTGTCTCTGTTCAGTTGTAGGGGTGGTGGGGCTGTCCATTGCTCTCACATAGGGTTCATGACTTTTGGTCAGGGCGGTGGGGTAGCCTAGTGGTTAAAGTGTTCGCTCATCACGCCGAAGACCCAGGTTCAATTCCCTACATGAGTACAATTTGTGAAGCCATTTCTGGTGTCCCCCCGACGTGATATTGGTAGAATATTGCTAAAAGTGGCGTAAACCATACTTACTCACTCACTATTCTGTTGTGATTTATACTGTTTCGTTCACCATGCCTCACTGAAGTGTCTGACGGAAACAAGCCATGTCAAGAGCACTTGACTCTCCATGTTCCATGCTAACTCGGGTACAACTAGGAGCGTTGTATTGCATGAGGAAATCCCTTCCTGCTGGATTATTCATTTATAGCACTGAACCAAATTAGAATGTTCTCAGGATGCACTCATGAGGCTGTGGGTTTAAATTTAGACCTATGCTGGTCAGAAGATTCATTTTGATTGGTTGGTGTGTTCAAGCTAATGAGTGAGAGAATTTCTGTACGAACTTAATGAAAACAAAAGAAAAGTTTGTGTTTTTGCTTTCAAAATTATTCAGTGGGGACAGGTAGCCTTGTAGTTAAAGCATTCGCTTTTCACATCAGAGACCTGAGTTTGATTCCCCATGTGGGTACAATGTGTGAAGCCTATTTCTGGTTTCTGCTGCTGCTGTGAATATTGCTGGAATATTGCTAAAAGAAGTGTAAAACCATACTCACTCACTCACTCACTCACTCACTCACTCACTCACTCACTCACTCACTCACTCACTCACTCACTCACTCATCACTCACTCACTCACTTGTGTTCAGGGTCAAATGGATCTTCGGATCACAGTGAGTGAGTGAGTTGGGTTTACGCCGCTTTTAGCAACATTCCAGCAATATAGTGGGAGGGGACACCAGATATGGGCTTCACACATTGTACCCATGTGGGGAATCGAACCCGGGCCTTCAGCATGATGAACGAATGCTTTAACCACTAGGCTACCCCACCGCCCCTCTTTGGATCACAACAAAGATATATATAGTACATATTCTAATGCGATATATCAGGTCAACCAACAGAGATTGTAAAGGCTCATGTGTTGTGACTAGTGTTGGGAATTGGTGTAAATCTCATAATTGATGATTGGTTCATTACAGCCGATCAATCATCGAAAATAATTGGTTAGCATCATTTATCAAATTTTCTGGTTATGTTTGTTAATGCACAAAAATAAAGAAAAAACATGTAGTTCTCTCGGGTTTTATCGCAAATTGCACAAAATGCATTTGCAAATTTCACATCTTTAAAGGATGACTATATTACTGTCGGAAATAGAAAAAAACTGTTTTTAGGCTGTTACTCTGTATCCCTAAAATTGACACAATTGCAAATAGCATATGTTGAAATAACCCACTTCGGCCTAACTGGGCGTTCATTGGGATGCGTAATACGATATCCAGAAAAGCATGTTTACTCGTAAAATCGGGCAAAACTTAGAAAAATACGAATAGCTGCTGAAAACAATAGATCAGACTATAGATGGCAATTAGGTCGTTCAGCCAGGTATAACGACGGACCGTCGACTCACCTGGCATGAAATGCACGTGCTGCCTACAGGCACAAGGGGTCATCTCAAAGATATTTTGTGCTTTTTCATGTGTGTTGAATATGTCTCATCTACTGATTAACATCTTATGTGTCTTTCTTTCATAAAGTTTATGTTGAGATAT
Source organism: Haliotis rubra (assembly GCF_003918875.1). Lineage (NCBI taxonomy): Eukaryota > Metazoa > Mollusca > Gastropoda > Lepetellida > Haliotidae > Haliotis > Haliotis rubra. The sequence continues at coordinate 82,968 of NW_025767002.1, forward strand.
GTAAGAGAGTATGATACCCGAAAACCATAGAAACGCATCGTAGTATATAGGTGGCATGACCAATTCAAGATCAACAGGACTGGATATTATTTGTAAATTGGACGGTGTAATTTCAAATTGGGCATTTAAAAAGTGTCCTTTGTAATACAATATCGTCGCACACTAATTTGCATAAAGCCATGGTCTGTTCCAAATATGTCTTTTTGGACTTAGAAAATAACCGCATTGCTCATTTCTGCACTAATTTCCCCTCAGTAAAGTCCTTTTTCTCCGTTTCCTATCTCTCTACCACTGAGACTGTCGTTAGGCCGAACTTGGTTTAACAGATATTTCACACTTTCACATATCAACTACATAAATTGTAGAGATAAATGAGAAAATACAGTTTTTTTCTATTTCCGACAGTACTATAGTGTGTTAGGAACATACATTTCCTGGAGTTGTTAAGATAAACTTAATCATGACTTGGAACGAGCTTGTAGTGCTTATGCAGTGTCGAGACAAAATCAACCTTTGAAAAATATTGTTATTGCAAACAAGTGGTCCAAAATTGTTTGTGTTCGATTATGAGAAAACATGATCGATTGCTTAGTCGTTTTGTCATTGCGACCAATCTTCGATTATTTCAATTAATCGGACCACCACTAGTTGTGACACAAATAAGCAGGAATGTAATTAACCTAAGTGAAATCACCACATCTACTGCTAGTATACTGGACATTTCTACAACATTGGCGGGCACATCGTTGGACATGATCTCACATGGAGACTGATGTGTGTACTTGATCCAGTTGGGTATCGAACCATGACACGTTTCCCACTTAATAATCTGTCTCTTAATTACATTTTTATTTTTTATTCCAAGTAATATGTGCCGATGTTTCCAGCACCTGTACTGGGCTATGACTGTAAACTCTGTTGCCAGATGGCATCCGACCACTTGATCTAATTTTTTAGGGTCATGTATTGAAACGTTGTTAGACTGATCTGTTAACAGTTGAGTCTCCATTTTCACTTTGAAAACGTTTACGCTGAATTAGGATCCATTGTTGAATGTTAAGGATACAACAAATGTGTATTGTTATACTGTTTCAATTTGATTCATTTGATGCTACAACAAGTGTGTGTTGTAATGCTGATTCATTTGATGCTACAACAAGTGTGTGTTGTAATGCTGATTCATTTGATGCTACAACAAGTGTATGTTGTAATGCTGATTCATTTGATGCTACAACAAGTGTGTGTTGTAATGCTGATTCATTTGATGCTACAACAAGTGTGTGTTGTAATGCTCATTCATTTGATCAGTGTGTGTTGAATATGCAACAAATGTGTGTTGTAATGCTGATTCATTTGATACTACAACAAGTGTGTGTTGTAATGCTGATTCATTTGATGCTACAACAAGTGTGTGTTGTAATGCTGATTCATTTGATGCTGTGTGTTGTAATGCTGATTCATTTGATGCTACAACAAGTGTGTGTTGTAATGCTGATTCATTTGATGCTACAACAAGTGTGTGTTGTAATGCTGATTCATTTGATGCTACAACAAGTGTGTGTTGTAATGCTGATTCATTTGATGCTACAACAAATGTGTGTTGTCATACTCATGCATTTGATCAGGAATACAGCAACAAGTGTGTGTTGTAATGCTGATTCATTTGATGCTACAACAAGTGTGTGTTGTAATGCTGATTCATTTGATACAACAAGTGTGTGTTGTAATGCTGATTCATTTGATGCTACAACAAGTGTGTGTTGTAATGCTGATTCATTTGATGCTACAACAAGTGTGTTGTAATGCTGATTCATTTGATGCTACAACAAGTGTGTGTTGTAATGCTGATTCATTTGATGCTACAACAAGTGTGTGTTGTAATGCTGATTCATTTGATGCTACAACAAGTGTGTGTTGTAAATTCATTTGATTACAACATTTGTAATGCTGATTCATTTGATGCTACAAGTGTGTGTTGTAATGCTGATTCATTTGATGCTACAACAAGTGTGTGTTGTAATGCTGATTCATTTGATGCTACAACAAGTGTGTGTTGTAATGCTGATTCATTTGATGCTACAACAAGTGTGTGTTGTAATGCTGATTCATTTGATGCTACAACAAGTGTGTTGTAAATTCATTTGATGCTGTGTGTTGTAATGCTGATTCATTTGATGCTACAACAAGTGTGTGTTGTAATGTTCATTCATTTGATGCTACAACAAATGTGTGTTGTAATGATTCATTTGATGCTACAACAAGTGTGTGTTGTAATGTTCATTCATTTGATGCTACAACAAGTGTGTGTTGTAATGCTGATTCATTTGATGCTACAACAAGTGTGTGTTGTAATGCTGATTCATTTGATGCTACAACAAGTGTGTGTTGTAATGCTGATTCATTTGATGCTACAACAAGTGTGTGTTGTAATGCTGATTCATTTGATGCTACAACAAGTGTGTGTTGTAATGCTCAAGTGTGTGTTGTAATGCTGATTCATTTGATGCTACAACAAGTGTGTGTTGTAATGCTCATTCATTTGATACAGTAGTGTCGTTGTAACTAACCTAGTTTAACCTCACTGCAAGACTGTTCTTTCTTCACAGGTTTGATATTATTTGGGTGGTAGTGTTAGAGGGTTCATTTTGTTGTGTCACCCTTCAAGTTTTTTAGTGTGGTGCTGTCATTAAGAAAATGGATCAAGACATATTTGTGCTACATCGCCCAAGCTTTAATCGAATTTGACCAGATTCTCACCCTCTGGACCCGGTGATGGCATCAGAACAACCATTGTCAACTTGCTTCAGGGCAAAGGGAGTGCCCTTGTTCTGGACGGTCCACATAGTCCTTGTATGAGCTACCCAAACCAAGGTGTTCACTCTTTCACAGTCTTGAATTGGCCCACATTCTCACCCTATGGACCCGGTGATGACATCAGAACAATCATTGTCAACTTGGTTCAGGGTAAGGGGAGTACCCTAGTTCTGGACAGTCCACATCGTCCTTGTATGAGCTGCCCTAATCATAGTCTTGAACTGGGCTCTCAGTAACTAAAAGTCAGGCAACAAGTTAATATATGCTTTGTATTTTGTATATTGAGGGTGGGGGGATGTTTGTTCAAGACAAATTATTTTTTAGTCAAACAAAAAATATTTTCTTTGGTAGGAACACTCAGACAATTTTATGCTTTTATGAGTGAGTGAGTTTGGTTTTATGCCGCTTTTAGCAATATCACAGCGGGGACACGAGAAATGGGCTTCACACATTGTACGCATGTGGGGATTCAAACCTAGGGGTTCGGCGTGACGAGCGAAAGCTTTAACAACTAGTCTATATATCCCACTCCCCCTCCGCCAGAGTATGTTATGGCGGGCCCCTGTATTATATCACTGATGTCTACTACATGAACATGTATAGTATTCCTAGTGTCCGTGGTCATTTACATGACACTGTGATGAAGAATTGAATTACGAAGAGAGTCGGCATCAGCTGGTGTTTTAATGAAGTGACTGCTTATAGTGAACACACTGTACTATATTACATGGTGTGAATGTAGATGGCAGCACCTGTTGTCTCACACCAAGTGGCGCCACCTGTCAGAGCTCATATTTCTGTATTCCACATACTTCTCCCAGATCTTATCATCCCTATAGTGCAGCCATGTTGTTTTCATCAATGTACTATATATGTCAAATATACTATGTCTTGTAAAATGAAAGGATTTTTAATTCAAATGAGTTTTTGACATAATTAATTTTTTACACATTTTTAATTATCATGTCTTATTTCCTCACTGAAACCAAAATGACATAGAACATTTTCTTATTGGATTATTCGGGCGGTGGGGTAGCCTAATGGTTAAATGGGTCGTCACGCCGAAGACAATGGGCAAAAGTGAAGCCCATTTCTGGTGTCCCCGCCTGCGTGATATTGCTGGAATATTGCTAAAAGCAGCGTAAAACCAAACTCAGTCAGTCAGTCAGTCAGTCAGTCATCAATATACTATATATGTCAAAGATACTAATTTTGACATAATTAATTTGAATAATCTTAATTTTTTACACATTTTTAATTATCAAGTCTTATTTCCTCACTGAAACCAAACTGTCATAGAACATTTTCTTATTGGATTAAGTATATGACATAACAGTATATAACTGTATAATTATCTTCATGCAGTTTCATTAGGTTTAGGACTAGGTTTAGCTAAGTAGGACAGTGTTAGTCAGTAGTAGTAGTTGGGTGGTCGTTAGTGCAAATGACGTCACATGTTGTGTAACGATGCCAATGCATTCCTGCGTGAGAGGTAAAAGCTCTTCGATATGTGATCAACAACATGTGCTACCAGTCTCCAGGGTTACTAACATTGTGTATGGGTTTTTCCCAGCATGTGGCAAAACCTATTAGATCCCAGGATTGCTACATATATCAGTGTGGATCAGGTAAACCTGTGGTCGACAGCATGAGCATCAGACCTTTGAACCATGATGACTCACTGTTATCCGGGTCAAAACATAAATTGAAACCACCTGTTCTATATTAGAAGGCTCTTACAAATATCAGAAGTTAGTGATGGAATGTGCAGCCTTTGCTCCCTGTCAAAACCCATATCCTGCTGAACTACATGTTATGCAAGTATGAACTAGGTTGGCCAGTCTTGTGATTACCTTGGGGGCACAGGTGCCCAAGTCTTGTGATTACCTTGGGGGGCACAGGTGCCCAAGTCTTGTGATTACCTTGGGGGAATAGATGGCTCATTGTTCTGATTACCTTGGGGACATTGGAGGCCCATTCTGATTACCTCAGGTTCACAGGGGCCCCATTCTTGTAAATACTGTGTCGGCACAGGTGTTTCATTCTTCTGATTTTCTCTTTGTGGCCCATTCTTCTGATTACCTTGGGGCACAGGTGAGCCTGAGTCTTGTGATTACCTCTGGGGCACAGGTGTATCCAGCTATATCATGGCCAACTGTAAACAATCAAGTCTTCACCAGACAATCCAGTGATTGACATAACGAGCATCCGCACAATGACATGCATAAACTATGTCAGTGAGCCTGACCATCCATTCCTGCTAGTCGCGCCCCTACGATAAGCAAGGGTTGTTGAAGACCAATTCTAACCCGGATCATCATGGATCTACCTTATGGGTTTCAGCACCATGGTAAATCCTTAAGATATGCTGAAACACTGACATATAACAGTGAGTGAGTTTAGTTTTACACCACACACAGCAATATTCCAGCTATATGGGCGGTCTGTAAATAATCAAGTCTGGACCAGACAATCCAGTGACCAACAGCAGGAGCATCGATGTACGCAATTGGGAACCGATGACATGTGTCAACCAAGTCAGTGAGCCTGACCACCCGATCCCGTTAGTCGCCTCTTACGACAAGCATAGGTTACTGAAGATCAATTCTAACCCAGATCTTCACAGGTCGTGACATATAGCACAAACAGTGTTCAGGCACTCTGCATGGCATGTCAATATACACCCAGAAGTTGTAATTACATAAAATGATATTGTTATATTTTTTGTTCATCTGTATTGGAGAATTCTCTTTGTACCCTTAGTCTGTTTACTGCCAGTGGCAAATGCAGGTTGTAATCAACTAATACTTTGACTTTCCAAGGTTAACGTAATATCATTTGTTGACAAAATGGCCACACGAATCATTAGTGTTGTCAATATCAATACTGTTATGGTAATTGCATGACCAATTGTGAATAGATTTTTGAGCATGTTACGTACATACTGAGCTCTGCTTTTATCTTCGTAAGCAGCCATGTGTATCTCACAATAAAAATGGCCCACATCCTTTTTTATAATGTCATCTGAGAATGACTGGTGTAATGCTACATGGTGTGCAGATTCAAGCTGGCTACCTGGTGATCGTTGGTTGTTGTTGGTTTGTTGTTTAACGCTGCACTCATCAATATTACAGCTATATGGCGGCTGTCTGACAGACAATCTAGTGATCAACATCATGAGCATCAACCTAAGACTATGCAGTTGGGATACGATGACATGTGTCAGTGGGCCTGACCACCCGATCCCATTTGTCACATCTTATGACTAGCATGGGTTGCTGAAGATCAATTCTAACCCAGATCTTCACGGGTGACCTAGGGAGGTAGTCTGAAGGTTTAAGTGTTCACTCATCATGCCAAAGGTACAGGTTTGATTCCTCATGAGCAGAGTGTGTGAGGCCAATTTCAAATCTCACCTGCTGTGATTTTTCTGGAGTTACGATTGCTGAAAGCATAATAGTTACTGTCTCTTACGGACTGACCATTGAATAAATTTGGGGAGTTGAGATTTTGGGATGGAATTTTGGTTTAAGATTTCAATCCCTGCTTCAAGACATTGAATTATTCTCTAAAAATAGGAGCAAAATGAAATAAAAAGCACTGACACGAATATTTACAGCTGACAGAGCATGTCTAGCAAGAATATTATCGTTTCATGGTTTACAGATGTTGTTATTGTGTAACTTGGGTCTATTGCAATTTTATATCTTTTAACCTTAAAGATAAATAATTCTGCATTTTTTCTACAACTGAAAAAGTACTAGCTACACAGATTTCTTTATATGTTTATTTTTCCATCAACCCATTCATTTTGGATGGCAAACGTCTGTAAACCATAACACAAATAACCTTAGGATGTCCAATGATTCAAAAGACAAGCCACTTTAGCTTGAGGAATGATGGAACTGATCTTTTATTCCAATGTATTCATATTTGATCTGGAGATTTATTCCTGTTTTGACTCAATTGCAATTGTGTTGGCATAATGTCGTTTCTATCATCTTTTCGATTCTAAATAGTCATGAGCATCATCTAGCATCAATACCTCAAATCTGAGGGCATGAAACACATGGAAGATGGTAAACATCACAACTGACAGTAATAAGGGTCATAGCCATTTATCATATTTATGTGTCTGATGTGGAACCACAGATTTGTTTTGGAGACCTGTATGTAATAATCATTGCAACATATTGCCGTTCCTGACGTTCAGCTGTTCGGTTGATGATGATATATTGGTTGTTTTTTAGATTGTTTGATCGTTAGAGGCAGGCAGAGAGAACCTATGATAATGTAGAAGATGAGCAATGTTGCATGCTTCATGCCATGAGCTTCTGTATGGTGGAAGTAGAGTGATGCACTGGTATCGACGATCACTTGAAGTCGTAGGCCGAGTACAAATGTGTGTTTTTTCCTGTGAATATCAGGGTTAGAATTGGTATCCTAACTGCGTAGATTGATGCTGCTGATCACTGGATTGTCTGGCCCAGATTTGATTATTTATAGACTGCTGCCATGTAGCTCGAATATTGCTGAGTGCGGCATTAAACAACCAACCAACCAATAGTAGATGCTACTTCTTGTTATCCTGTCTGGCATTCGGCATTAGGTCAAACAGGGACTTAAACATTAAAATATGTTACTTCTTGTTGCCCTGCCTGGATCTCAGTTTGGACAAACAAGCAATTATACATTAAAAAATGGTACTGTTTCTTACCCTGTGTTGATCTCATTTTGGACAAACAAGCATTTATACAGTAAAAGATGGTACTGATTGTTACCCTGTGTGGATCTCAGTTTGGACAAACAAGCATTTATACATTAAAAGATGGTACATTTCACTACCCTGTCTGGCTCTTGGCTTTGGAAGTCAAACAAGGAGTTACTCATTAAAAATGGAACTTTTTGTTACCCTGCCTGATTCTTAGCATTAAGGTGTTACACAAGGACTGGTCTGATCAGAATATGCTGCATCTGAGCAGGTATGCCTTGCATACTCTGTCATAGTATCTCAGTCAGCTCAGACAATAAAACAAGCATTACTTCAGGGTAGGACAAGCAAGCAGTCACCAGTCTCTATGTAAGTGCAGTAATCTTGAACGTGACGTTCAGTGCCATTTCGCCTCACCTCATTTCGGCGATGATGTTACCAGTTCCATGTGTCTTATCACTAAACATTGGGTAACAAGACAATCTGTCATTTTTTAAGAACTTTAGCACAGTGATGTTGAAATGAAGATGAGAATTTTTTCCAAATTTTTAAGTCTAGCAACCATATTGTAATGACTCAGTATATCATATGATCAGATAAAAAAGTAGAAAAACATCACTGGAATTGTTTAAAAATCCCAATCCAATTATATCAGTCTACATATTCTGTGCTGATTTTGTGTTTTGACGAGCATCAGCTGTTGGTTGCTCTTTTCAACATGTTACACGACTCACCTGATTCTCGTCTGTCTACCTGTCATGTTTGAAACACAAGCACCACAGCTTACACAAATTATGTCTAGAAGTACACAATCAGTGGTGTGATAAGTCCGAGCTTTCTACACTCTGCTGTGGTCACTAGTGTTGTTCCAATAAATTGAAATAATCGAAGATTGGTCACAATGACCAAACGACCAAGCAATCGATCACATTTCTCATTATCAAACACAAATGATTTTGGAACTACTGGTTTAGTCTTTGAAACACTTGACGATGGAACATATCTTCGAAGTTGTCAGGGCCTGAAAACGTGTTTAATTGTTAGAATACTCACTTCACTAAGTGAAAAGCCATGACTGAATATTTCTTGAAGACTCCAGGAAGTTTATGTTCATGATATATTAGTCATCACTTTAAAGTAGCAAGTTGCATCATGCTATAGTGTCTGCAATAACAACCTGGATAGGAAAATCTGAAAAATGACGCTAAACAATTTATTTCAATGATTGATCGGTTGTAATAAAGCAATCGTCAATTATGAGATTTTAACCAATTCCCAACACTAGTGTTTACTCATCATACCCAAGGTACAGGTTGCTTCCTCATGAGCAGTGTGTAAGGCCAATTTGTAATGTGTCCTGTGATTTTCCTGGACTGACTGACTGAGTTTGATTTTACGCCGCTTTTAGCAATATTCCAGCAATATCACGGCGGGGGACACCCCGAAATGGGCTTCACTCATTGTACCCATGTGGGGATTTGAACCCGGGTCTTTGGCATGACGAGCAAACGCTTTAACCACTAGACTACCCCACCAACCCGATTTTCCTGGAGTGTCGATAAAGGGGGCTCAGAAATGTAAAACCTACTCTGTCTTATGGACTGACCATTTAATATATTTGGGGAGTTAGAATTTGTGGAATTTGGTAATGGAATTTGAGATTTCAGTCACTGCTTCAAGACATCAAATTATTCTTTATGAAATGTAAAGAATAATGACACAATTTTTTTTTTACTGATGATAAACCATGTCCAGCAAACAAATTAACTAAAATTGCTTTATTTATTTCATGGTGTACAGATGTTGTTAGTGATTTTCTTCTGTCCAAGACACAAGCACCATAGCTTACTCAAATGATGTTTGAAATGTAATGTGGTAAGTCAAAGCTTACTACACTCTGCTGTTACTGATGAAGTGTGCATCTTGACACGGTTCCTGTGTTATGGGTATGGTGAAGGATCATCTGTTACATGTTTTCGCTAGTTACAGCCTCGTTTGGACATGGTATATGGTTTTACAGGAATTTTAACTGGAGTTTTAGTATTACTAGACATGCGTCATTTGTGGGATGGGGAATGTGTTCTATTTCAGTTCTCTTTAGAATGAACATATCTTAGGTATGCAATCTGTCATGTTTCTTAAATGCCTTTTAGTTCTCATCATATCCCAATTATAGTCTGTTTGCAGAGAAACGTACCGATGAATTTGACCTTAAACAAAAAAGTAAATCGAATAAAGTGAAATTAAGAATGCAAATCTTCATAATTTTACCTTGCCAATTGAACATTTAAATCTCAGAATTTAATTAAACTTATGGTAAAAGTTGTTTAACAAACGATCATAGTTTTACATCGCTATCATTAGTTTTTATGTCACTGCCTCCGTGGTATAGTGGTTAGAGCATCCGCCCAGAGAACGGAAGGTCGCGGGTTCGATCCCCGACGCATAATACCAAAAGACGTTAAAATATGGTACTTGTTGGTTCCTGCCTGGCGCTCAGCATTAATGGGTACAACAGGACTGGTCGGCTCGGAGTCAGTATAATGTGTCTGAGTTGGGTATTCATGCTTCACTGCGGCATGGTATCTCAGTGAGCTAGCACTATAAAACCAGCTTAAGTCTGTGCTAGTACAAGCAGCCACACATACACATACACATGCATGCATGTCGTCATATGAGCGAAATATTCTCAAGCATGATGTAAAACCCAATTTCACCTCACCTCACCTCCTACTCATGTTGAGCTGAGTTAAGTCAGGTAACAGCCTGTTGGTTAAAGTTTTCACTCATGCTGAAGACATGGGTTCGATTCCCCACATGGGTACAATGTGTGAAGCCCATTTCTGGTGTCCTCTGCTGTGATATAGCTAGAATGTTGCTAAAATCACTTTAAAACATACTCACTTTAAGTTAATATGTTATGATATGATGCAGTGCATTACCGTTATTATTGCTAAAATACATGGAATTTGTGTTGAAAAGAAAAAGGAAACAATGAAGGAATTTGACTGTAAGTTTACTCAAAACCAACTGCTGATGGGGTTGACTGACCGAATGCAATTACATCGTCGAACAATTCAAGTGACGTCACAAGGAACTTGATGATATTCGACCTTGGCCATACCTAAGCCTACACTATGTCAAACTATGTCAGACACAAGATCAGTTTTCAGAGTTCGGTTATGGTCCAACAACAACGTTAATAGTGCAATTGTTAAGGTTAGCACCAGCAGGAAAGCCAATATTAGCGATATTTAAAGCGGGAATTCGGGTTGCTTTGACTTGTTTGCCCCAGAATATCTGCCAGTCTAAAGCCAAAGTCGAATGAACCGACACACGTCACTTGACAACAGAACTGATAGTGGCCCGTCGTTAAGGTTGAGCGGTCCAATATCATTTGCAGCAGCCAGCATATTTCTGATAATAGTAGGGCCGTTTCATGATAATTCCATGTATTTTAGCTATAAAATGATGTAATACTGACGATGTGTCATGACGTTACCAATCTACAACCTTGCCACAATGTTGCGAAAACATTGTGTGTTAGCTGGGATGATGGAGATGGGGTATAGTTGTAATCTTCCAACCACCTGTTTTGATATATATAGGCAATAAAATATATTTACATAATCACAACAAATCTAAAAGCAGAGTCCGTTGTCCGACATATCAAGAGCGTGTGTTTATGAATTACTATCAAATAGTGATGATACCACGCCACCATACTTCCACCCCTGTAACCTGGTATAACACCCCAGGGAACACCTGATCTCCCCACGGCCTGGTTTATTTATGTCTGTCGGGAAGGTTCAGTGTATTCTCCAGGAGTTGATGATTGGAAGCAGCTGTTGTAGTACCTAGTAATGTCATGAAATCATGATTCCCGGAGTACACTCAGTTATTACCCAGGGGATGAGTAACCCAATAGCCGGGAGCACCCACAGTAGCCTGGGGCACTCCGATAGTCTGGGGCACCCAATAGTCAAGGGCACTGGAATAGTCTGGGGCACCCAATAGTCTAAGGCACTGGGATAGTCTAGTGCTCCCCAAAAGTCTAGGGCACTGGAATAGTCCAGGGAACCCCCAAAATTCTAAGGCACTGGGATAGTCTAGGGCACCCCAAAAGTCTAGGGCACTGGAATAGTCCAGGGAACCCCAATAGTCTAAGGCACTGGGATAGTCTAGGGCACCCCAAAAGTCTAGGGCACTGGAATAGTCCAGGGAACCCCAATAGTCTAAGGCACTGGGATAGTCTAGTGCACCCCAAAAGTCTAGGGAACCGGAATAGTCCAGGGAACCCCAATAGTCTAAGGCACTGGGATAGTCTAGTGCACCCCAAAAAGGGCACTGGAATAGTCCAGGGAACCCCAATAGTCTAAGGCACTGGGATAGTCTAGGGCACCCCAAAAAGGAACCCCAATAGTCTAAGGCACTGGGATAGTCTAGGGCACCCCAAAAGTCTAGGGCACTGGAATAGTCCAGGGAACCCCAATAGTCTAAAGCACTGGGATAGTCTAAGGCACCCCAAAAGTCTAGGGCACTGAAATAGTCCAGGGAACCCCAATAGTCTAGGGAACCACAATTCACATATACAACCTACCGGTGCACTATCATTATGGGTATGAAACCCAGACTGTCTTGATTGTTTCTGGCTTTACAGCAGAATCCCCAAGATGTCCAAGACCTGCATCGTTTCTGAATTTCCTTAATCAACACACTGATACATTTATATAACTGAAATAACTATAATAGTCTACTAAAACCATCATTTTATGCTTTAAGTATGTATAGTTCTCACTTGATGGTAATTATTGACCCAAAAAATGTAGCAGCTGGAAACCAAAGATGGCTGCCAAGGATTCCTTCTAGTTGCCATATTCTGCCCTTAGTTCAATATACTGAACAAAAAGGTTGTGGAACATGAAGATGTTTGGGTAAATTTTGTTGTAGAAAAGACAAATGTTTATGTATTTGTGTGCAGGATATGCATATATTTATGATCCCTTAATTCTTTTGTTCAGTATACTGAAACTGATATTGACTGATTCAAGCATGTCCGACTTTACAATTTCAGAGGTAACGAGAACGTGGAAACATGTCACCCGTGGGCCTCCAGTACAACCCAGCAGGTCGACCTGGCCTTCAACGTGTTCTTCATGATCTATTTCTTCATCAGGGTAAGTGGACGTCATTAACACGGACACACAATTCTGCTCTGATGCAGTGATCATGATTCTGTCTGTCAAGTAAGTCACTATGGGACAACTAACGGGATCGGGTGGTCAGGCTCGCTGACTGGTCAACAAATGTCATTGTATCCCAATTGTGTAGATCGATGCTCATGCTGTTGATCACTGGATTGTCTGGTCCAGATTCGATTATTTACAGACCGCCACCATATAGCTGGAATGTTGCTGTGTGCTGTGTTAAACAACAAACAAACAACAACCAACTATGGGGCACCACACGCGATCATGGATTTCACAAAAGAATTATATGTCCACAACCTGTATCAGTTCAGGCTTTTGTTACATTAAGCTGACAAGCCTTCATATACTTGAAATTCTATCCATTCACACTCTATGGCATCAGCTGCATCTGTTACACAACATGTAAACCAAGTCCACTGAAGAACCTGAATCCACTGCACTTCAAATCATTATTCAGATTCATTCGTGATGTGCAGAAAGTGAAGAGCTTGTGGGTGGAATCTGACAATTTCTTAACTTGCATCATGAATAAGATTCACTTAACTGCCACTTACAGAATGGTCCCTTGTGTTTTTATATCATTGGGTTGTGCATCAGTCAATGTCTTCAGCTTGTGATCTTTCTGGAGAAGATCGTAAACATCATGCTCTCCTCCCTTGTGAAATCTTGTTTCATTCACTCTCCCGCAACAACCTAAGTGTCATTTTAGCATTAGCTGTGTTTCATTACCCATAGGATTAGAATATCGTAGTTCATAAAAATGATATGTGCACTGTTGCAAATATCACTTCATAAAAGCCATTGTATTGGTTAATGCTCCTTGGAGCATTGTTGTTGCCTTTTTTGTTGATGATGATGATGATGATGATCGAATATGAAGTATTTTTACTGTTCTATCCCCAGAACCCTCGTGAAGATCTGGGTCTTCAGCAACCCATGCTTGTCGTAAGACTTACTAACAGGATAGGATGGTCAGGCTTGCTGACTTGGTTGACACATGTCAACGTATCCCAATAGTGTTATTCGATGCTTATGCTGTTGATCACAAAATTGTCTGGTCCAGACTCGATTATTTACAGACTGCTGCCATAGCTGGAATATTGTTGAGTGCGGCGATAAAACAAAAATACAATCAATCAATCAAAGCTTTATTGATGCCATTAGAATCTTTTTGTGCTGTACGGTCAGAATGACATCATCCAACAAAAGACGTCATAACTGAATGTTGCTGACATCATTTGACAATTGTAGTTTTCTAAGGTGAAGGTCAGTGCCTAAGAGGATAAGGTATAATGGGTAATAAAGACAGTATTACCCTCCCATGTGTCGTAATCTTTCCATGAATTACCTTGACATTTGCTAGGGAAATACAAGAATTCTAAGACTTGGTTTGTAAAACAGTATAACACACTGAAGCTTGCTCATATGGCAATTTCCTTTTTTTTAGATAAAATGCAAAAAACTACCTGTGGAGGTCTTAAATCTTAAATGTCAAATGACTCATGGAAGAGAAGATATGGTGGGTGGAATCAGTCTGACAATTTCTCAACTCATATCTCTGAACAAGCTTCCCATTGCCGCCAAAGGCAATTGGTCTCTTGTGTTCTTCATACCGTGCCTCTGTGCAATGTCTTGTCATCTTTCTGGAGATGAACGTTCTATTGAATTAAGGATTTAGCTAGAAGGAATTGGGACTGGATGTAGCCATAGGAATGAACAGGATGTCTAGAGATTAGTTGAATATTGTCGTAAATCTTCCAAACATGTGGAAAGGCAAGATATTGTTCTGTCATGGTTATACATGCTTTGATCATTGTTTATGTTTCATTTAATGCCACATGGTATATAGAACACTGTGAGTGCCAAATTCCTGCAAGTCAAACGATCTGAGGTACCGGTACCCTGTATAATCCTGGAATCTCATCAGACACCCGTTCTAGCTGAGTGATATTCTTTGTTTGCCTGTTATTCTGTCGATGGATGCACGGGATATTCCGTCTGTCGACGTCAGAGAGACATAGTCTTGCGTAAACCAGAGCCAGCATATCTTCCCACCATCTTTTTTTCTGTGTTTTTTCCTCATGTCGGTTATTCCTTCCAGCTGGCCTCTGTGCTTCGGTATGTTTTCCTAGCGATATCTTCTCGCTTCATAACATGTATGATTATGTATTGTGGTTTCAGGAGAACAGCAGGATCCATTAAATGACTCACGTTCCAATTCTTCCAGTGGTTTCATTTCTGTTGGAATCAAAACAACCAAAACACTGCACATTTAGCTCAGCGAGAAGCACATTTAGCTCAGAGATAAGCACGTTGTCCTCCGTACAGCTGGTGATTGTAGAACTGGCTGTTTAGAGAGAAAGGAGTGTGCATGGCTCCCTGGGGTTGAATTCAGTTCAACCTTTCTCGGAGGAAGGAGTATTTCAGTAATATCAATTTTCTGTAGAAATTTATTGTTTGGAATCAGGCGAATGTTTTCAACCATTTTAAAGAAGGTGGGACAATTTTTACATCCTGTATTATAGTTTAACTGTTTGGGTCAAGATGTTATGGGGAAAATATGTATTGATGGAAAAGTGGATTGAAAGTGTTCATCTGTTCCCGAAAAACGAAAAGGAAAAAATCTGTTAAGTTTAATGAGGCCAAGAGTTTCGTTGAGTGTTCTTCTTTGGATGAAATCAGAAGTATTTGCCACATTGCCTCAGTGGCCTAGTGGATAAAGCGTCTGCCTCGAGAGCAAAAAGGTCCTTAGTTCAAACCTTGCTGCATCGGGGCAGTGGGATAGCCTAGCAGTTAAAGCATTCGCCCCTCACGCCAAACACCCAGGTTCGATTCCCCACATGGGTACAATATGTGAAGCCCATTTCTGGTGTCCCCTGCAGGGATGTTGCTGTAATATTGCTAAAGGCGGCGTAAAACCCAACTCACTCATTCCTTGCTGCATCATAACGACACATTGTTAGATTGTTGTTTCCCAGACTGGTGCTCAGCATTAAGCAGTTAGCACAAGGAATGGTCGCCTCAGAGTCAGCTTACATAGTTTGCAATGTTAAACTCCTTTTGACCTCACTTTCTTATTATTGTCTTAAACAGACCATATTGGTAAAGGGTAGTGTGGTAGCCTAGTGGTTAAACCGTTAGCTCATCATGTTGAAGCCCTGGTTCGATACCCACTTGGGTGCAATGTGTGAAGCCAATTTCAGGTGTCCACCATGGTGATATTGCTGGAATATTGCTTAAAGTGGCTTAAAACCCAAATCACTCATATTGACAAGGAACAGAGGTGTAGCCTTGTGGTGAAGGTGTTTGCCACTTAGTTTCATTTCCTTGTTCTCTTCCCCAATTCAGATTGACAGCGATACTGTTAAGAAAATTGACCCCTTAGAAATTCTGGATTAATAAAGGTCATCCATGCAGTTATATAAAGTGACTATATAGATTAAGTGGTCAGACTTAGTGACTTGGTTGATTGTGTGTCATTGTGTTCTTAAAGATTATGTTGTTCATGATATCACTCACTGGTTTGTCTGGTCCAGACTTGGGTATTTACTGTCCACTGCCATATTCTGACTGAGATTCAAGACCCTACTCAGTCTCTCAGGTACTGCTTAGCGACCTTGGTTTCAGAGATTTATTAGTTGGTAGATCATCCATTAAGTCATTGCCTACTCAATGCTAATGACTGTGCAATACTTATGTAAGAAGAATATTGTCCTTTTAGGCTGAATAGGTGATGATTTTCTAGTTCACCTAAAGTATAACAGGTTGGCATAAAAGACTGGCAGCTATTGGAACAGTGGTGCTTGTTCTGCTGCCAGAATGTTGACTGATCTCTGGCACCATTATGTACACCTAGTCACACCTCGTACACATTGTTGTGTTTGCAGTGCCAGCAGTGGAACTCAGTATTTTGGCATGGAGAGTACCTATCTATTCCACAGCTTCTGGTATAAAGTCTGACAGGAACAGGACTGACAGGACTAGCTTGGACAGGTCAAGCTTCTACAGCATCCAGGTCTGGAATGTATAGGCCAAACCTGAGGTCATTGTCCTGTCAGGCAGTGTATCTGGAGAATTTTGTGGGTCAGGGTATTTGGTCATTGTTCCGTGGATCAGGGTATTTGGTCATTGTTCCGTGGGTCAGGGTATTTGGTCATTGTTCTGTGGGTCAGGGTATTTGGTCATTGTTCTGTGGATCAGGATATTTGGTCATTGTTCCGTGGGTCAGGGTATTTGGTCATTGTTCTTTGGGTCAGGGTATTTGGTCATTGTTCTGTGGGTCAGGGTATTTGGTCATTGTTCTGTGGGTCAGCGTATTTGGTCATTGTTCTGGGGATGAGGGATTTGGTCATTGTTCTGTGGGTCAGAGCTTTCCAGCATGCAAACCTGTGGTTTGTCATTGTTTTCACAGGCAGGGTATTTGGTCATTGTTCTGTGGGTCAGGGCATTTAGTCATTGCTCTATGGGTCAGAGCTTTCCAGCATCTAGGTTTAGAATGTACAACCAAAACCTGGGGTCTGTCATTGTCTTCTGAGGCAGGTTATATGATCATCAGGACACCTGTAGGTCAGGCATTTGGGTCATCATTATGTGGTTTTCAGCTGTTTGTCATTGTCCTCTCAGACAAGGAATGTGATCATGGGTCCAGGGCTTTTAGTCCTTGTCTTCTCAGCCAGGGTATTTGGTCATCGGTCAAGTGTTTGGGGGCTGTTTGTCATGGTCCTCTGAAGCAAGGAATGTAGTCATGGTGGGTCAGGGTATTTGGTCATCGGTCTGTAGGTCAGGTAATTGGGTATTATCAAGTGTTTTGGGGGCTGTTTGTCATTGTCCTCTGAAGCAAGGAATGTAGCCATGGTGGGTCAGGGTATTTGGTCATTGTTCTGTGGATCAGGATATTTGGTCATTGTTCCGTGGGTCAGGGTATTTGGTCATTGTTCTTTGGGTCAGGGTATTTGGTCATTGTTCTGTGGGTCAGGGTATTTGGTCATTGTTCTGGGGATGAGGGATTTGGTCATTGTTCTGTGGGTCAGAGCTTTCCAGCATGCAAACCTGTGGTTTGTCATTGTTTTCACAGGCAGGGTATTTGGTCATTGTTCTGTGGGTCAGGGCATTTAGTCATTGCTCTATGGGTCAGAGCTTTCCAGCATCTAGGTTTAGAATGTACAACCAAAACCTGGGGTCTGTCATTGTCTTCTGAGGCAGGTTATATGATCATCAGGACACCTGTAGGTCAGGCATTTGGGTCATCATTATGTGGTTTTCAGCTGTTTGTCATTGTCCTCTCAGACAAGGAATGTGATCATGGGTCCAGGGCTTTTAGTCCTTGTCTTCTCAGCCAGGGTATTTGGTCATCGGTCAAGTGTTTGGGGGCTGTTTGTCATGGTCCTCTGAAGCAAGGAATGTAGTCATGGTGGGTCAGGGTATTTGGTCATCGGTCTGTAGGTCAGGTAATTGGGTATTATCAAGTGTTTTGGGGGCTGTTTGTCATTGTCCTCTGAAGCAAGGAATGTAGCCATGGTGGGTCAGGGTATTTGGTCATCGGTCTGTGAGATGGGGACTTTGGTCATCACAATGTGGGCCATGGATTTTAGTCATTGTCCTCTCTGGCAAAGTAGTTGGCCATCCTTCTGTAGGTCAGGATATTTCTTCATTGTTTTGTGGGTGAGGGTATTTGGTCAAGGTGCTATGGGCCATTAATTTTGGTCATGACTTTTAGTACATAGTCAAGCTTGATTAGATTAATACCTCAATACTAAATCAGAAAAAGAGAAAGAAAACATAACATCTGAAAAAAACATGTCGTATCTTGCCAGCAGGATGACGAATTAAGAATGACAGCATGTGGGTTGTGACGTCATGTGACAGAGAAATTGCACATTACTGCTGATCACAGACTGCCTGAGTCTTACATATTGGTTACTCACAGGATAGCATCATTGCATGCAGCAGCTGCTGCTGCCTTCCTTAGCATCATCTACATTTCCTGACTCACCTGCCTCATATCGGGGAGGAAGTTCTTCTCCGCCTCCTCACAACACACCTGTCCCTTTTCGTCAACTGATTCCTGCTGTGCAGAGGACGTGTAGGGCTTAATGCATTAGAATCCAGAGCTACAAAAAGGCAAAAACAGAAACCGACAACTATGTCAAGTTACATGTAACTGAACTGGTATGCGCACAGCTGATCCTGTCATTGTTGAAATCCAGGAGAAGCTATAGTTTGTACCTAGGTAGAAAAGAATATGACATGTTTTGTACTACAGGTATATGCAGTGACTTGTGCACTCCTGAAGGAGGCTTGTTGTATCCCAAAGCTGCAACACCTCTTCAGCTTATTACCAAATCCAAATATTGATGTTATTTACGATTTTCAACAAAATGTTTTAAATTCATCTGGAAGAACAAACCTGATAAATTAAGAGAAGTCAAATCATTTGTGACAAAAAGGATGGGGGATTTAACGTCCCAAATATTAAAGCGATAATTCAGGCTCAGAAACTATCAATGTTAAGATGTTTTCTCACCTCGGAATTAAAGTGGTGTTATCTATTTAACCTTAACCTTCCTAAGTTAGGTGCAGGTGGTATATTACAGTATAACTTTGACGGATGCTTGTTGTTAGCTGCTAAATGAGTAAGGCACAGCATGGAAGCAGACAATGGCTCATAGAGTAAGGCTTGGTCTCTGAATATATATCATTTTGGTAGAAACAAATTGTTCCTATTTAAATTGCAAAGGAGCCCCTGTGAGATGGGAGATTCAGTTCTGAAGAATTCTAGACTTGCTTCATTGAGGGCTTAAGCATTGCAGAAAGGACTGTAAGGGATAATAATGTGGTTCAGGGACTGTGAGGCGGACTTATGTGGGTGCGCTCTACTATTGCAACAACCTGAATATGAGATGTCATACTCCTGAATAGTGCCTGAGGACTTCAGAGGATAGGACTGGCAGAGGACTGTTTTGAAAATTAAGTGTTTCTCAGTCACTTTATGTAAAATGATCAGTTCTGATAATTAGGTAATGATGTAAAGGTCAAGGTCATCTGACAGTTTGTGCAGAAGACTGTTGTGATTGTCCAGACTGTGCACAATGTATGGTCTCTTGAGATATAGTCTGTGGATTGATGTATGGACATGTCAGAATGTTGGTCTTTGTATTCAGGTTCCCAGATACACCCGGGTTATAAACACCATCGTCATGCTTTTGGGTTTCATCAAAGACGTCCATGAATACAACCTGTATCAAGTTGGCATAATATGACATTTTGTAACCTGAAGAGCATAGACAATACCTGATACAGCTACACTGTGATCAAGCAGATCGAGAGCCTGCTTGGAAAGACAGGATGGATGGTTAAGTCCCAGAAAAACATCCAATCAAAAGACTCGAAACAATAATGCTGGTTATCACCCAGCCTGGTCCATCCCATCTCACCTCACCTCACCTCACCTCACACAAATATATGGTCTATAATGAATTCTAAGATGCTTCTGTGAAAGATCAAAGGCGCCAACAGTACTTTTTCATACGATAATGTGCACTTTTTGCATTACGTCACAATGTATTGGCGTCACTGCTCCATTCTAGTCTGCCCAATGTATTGGCATCAGAATCGAACACTTTTGCATTACGTCACAATGTAATCGACGTCATGATCGGTGCCAGTTGTCATCGCCTCGTACAGCCTCCTACAGTATAACTGTATATAACGTTAAAGTGTCCTCATGCGTTAACTACAATATTTCAGGTGAGGTGAGGTGATACTGGGTTTTAAGTCGTGCTTGGTTTTATAGTGCTAGCCCACTGAGATACCATGCCGCAGTGAAGCATGAATACCCCACTCAGACACATTATACTGACTCCAAGCCGACTAGTCCTTGTTGTACCCAGTACTGCCGAGCGCCAGGCAGGGACCAGCAAGTACCATATTTTAACGTCTTTTGGTATGACATGGTCGGGGATCGAACTCGCGACCTTCCGCTCTCCGGGCGGACGCTCTAACCACTACACCTCAGAGGCGGTCCAATATTTCAGGATGAAAGTGTGCTTTATTACACTATACATGGTGCTAGAGCGAAATATTTCTTAAATAGGGTTGTATCTGACCAAGCTCACTGACAGTTGTTAACTGAAAACATTTCTGAGATTGATTTGTCTTAAGCTTGTGAATAGTGAACTGAATCCCCAAGTTGCTATTTGGTCCATTCATTCATTCTCAATCTGGTAAACAGCAGCAGCCTAGCCATGGTATTCATGTGGCCAGCTGTTGACAGGAACATCAGTGTCCTTACGTTCATATTGATCGGACAGTTTCCCCGAGCCTGGAGAGGAGCAAGGAAGTGATGAGAGTGCACCTGTCACACCGGTTGACCATCGATAGTGTAGCAGCCAATGGCTCTGATTGTTACAAATTGGCGAAAGCTCCATTGCTGCCTTTGTTCTGCTCATCCAGATGCCAGATTCCCGAACCGTTTAAATGATTGAAGTCACTGCAAAACCTTTCAGTAGTCTAGTAATTTCATTGTATATCAACCTCAATTAGGTGAAAACTCAAGATGTTCCAGGTTGTGGATTGTATGCAAGGATCAATGATGGTATGCTCAAGACAAACTATATTTAGTCTTGGATTCAAATCTACAATAAGCAGATCCTGTCACTAGGGGAGATAACTCTGCAAAACTGCTGCATGTGTTTTGATGATAATTAAAGATGCTGTAACACTAAGGATTATTTAACAACTAAGATGTAGGATAATGTTGTAAGTTTCAAGAACCAACAAATGCAGGATTTTCGATTGTCTACATGACAGGTTAAAATTTCACTCTTGAAAAAATGCTTGAAAGGAGTCTGAAATCTACGCAGAACACTGTGTACTGCTGCAAGACAGCCTTTGTGAAGTGAACCAATTTGCCCCTAAACCATAAGCAGTTGTGCATCAGTAGTCTTAACTGTGTTTTTGAAAGCCCATGCCTTAAGCACTGAATGCAAGAACCATGTAACCATTATAAGTAGCTGTACTGAAGTAGCATCTGAGACTCAGAGCAGACATTCTTTGCAAGTATTGCTACCCCTACAGCATAAACAGATTTGACCTACTAGTAGTTGTGTTACAATAGTATTACACTTAGGGACCGTTCATAATTTATGGATAGGGGCGTGATGATGATTTTAAGGAGGGGTCACCCATTTTGTTCTGAAGAGGTAGGGGGTCACCAATTTTGTACACATGTACTAGGGGGGTCACCAATTTTGTACACAAGAATAAGAAAAAAATATGATTATAAATTACGGGAAGGGGGGATCATTGATTTTGTACATGACATGCAAGGGGGTTCACATATTTTGTACATAAATTTTAGGGGGGGGGTCATTCACATTGTACATGCCTTTCCATGAAAATCATCACCACCCCACTTAGCTATAAATTATGAACGGTCCCTTAATGCACTAATCATGTCATCCTTGCTAGTAGTTGTACAGCAGTATTACCCATAGGGATGTCGTCCCAGTTTCAGTATTTTCATTCCAGTGAAAAAAATTAGGGATCTCTCGATTCCATCCAAATCAGATGGTCCTTAACTTCCTTTTAGTGGTATATGTAGAGGTCTATCATAACAGGATGGCATTTAAACACATTGCATAGTTACAGATGATGTTTTTGAAAGGCATTTAGAAGTTGGATGAACATGAATATACATGACACTTTTATGGATAACAACTTCTTTTTATTCTTTACACGACGTTTCAGAGCTAATTCTTGCTCCTTCATCAGGTGAATACAGATGATGTTGTCCCTTGAACATTTTGAACATTACAAGATTTTTTTGTGAAACTAAGTCAGGTTGATGTCTCCCTTTAAGACTCAGTGATCCATGAGTTTATTTGAGTTTTATTAATAAAGAGTGTGGGTTATATAAAGAAAGATGGAGCCATGGATTATCTGTCTCGTAAGTTTGTCCACATTTCCTTGCCACAGCTCAGTTTACAGTCTATTCACACAGATAATGTATAATCACTTGTAGATTGGATATATGTTTTCACTTGTATCCGACCTGAAAGTCTGTAGCTGTGCCTTTCGTAGTTAGTGCTGGAACAGTACCTGGCATTTAAATGTATTTACAGTGAATACAAACATCTTGTTGCCATTACAGTAGTATCTGTGTAAGTGAAAGCAGACAATCGATAACACTACGGCCATATCAGCACAGACTGACCCAACAATTAGTAGTTATGCTGTAAGGGACTGTTCATAATATATGTGGGGTGGGGTTTTTTTTTATGATTTTCATGGAAAGGCATGTACAATGTGAATGACCCCCCCCTAAAATATATGTACAAAATATGTGAACCCCCTTGCATGTCATGTACAAAATCAATTTTCCCCCTTTCTCTTAATTTATAATCATATTTTTTTTTCTTATTTTTTTTTACAAAATTGGTGACAACCCCAGTACATGTGTACACAATTGGTGAAACCACCCCACCCCACCTCTTCAGAACAAAATGGGTGACCCCCTTAAAATCATGCACACACGCATGCACACACACACACTAGCCATAAATTATTAACGGTCCCTAACAGGACCTGGCATTTAAATGTATTTGCTCTGAATCCAAAAACTTCATCAAACCCTAAGTAGTCATTCTGAAGTAGTATCTAATAAACTGAAAACAGACAGTCTCCAGCAGTACATCAATCACTGGCACAGAATGGCCACACCATGACCAGTTGTGCTGAAACAGTACCTAGCATTTTTATGTATTTACAGTGAATACAAACATCTTGTTAACTTTATAGGTAGTTTTGCTACAGTATTCTGAGAAAGTCCAGCAGTACAGCCATATCAGTAGCATTGACCCAACCATAAGTAGTTGTGCGGAAACAGTACCTGGCATTTTTATGTATTTACAGTGAATACAAACATCATGTTAACTTTATAGGTAGTTTTGCTACAGTAGTCTCTGAGAAAGTCCAGCAGTACAACCATATCAGTAGCATTGACCCAACCATAAGTAGTAGTGCTGGCATTTATATGTACGTACAATACCTGATGGAGGTTGCTCAGTGCACAGATGTGGAACATGGCATTACCCAACTGTCAAGACTAGGCCATATGGTACCAGCCCTTAAATGTGATCAACAAATGCTAGATACAGAAGTGGTGCAGTGAATGTCAGAAATGCTAGAGCAGTGAATATAGATCTAGCATTCCTGAGTATAGTTAGGAAGAATGTGTACCAAAGGAATATTTTCACAGCTCTTTTAGTGCTTTAGGTGGAATTCGCTTTTGTTTTAACAGAATCTGTGACTGGTAGATGCATAAGAGTTCATCAGTACCACAGGAAGAAGGTACTAAATTAAGAAAAAGGGTTGGTCTATTTTGTTCTTAGCAATTTCACCATGTGTTGCACTGTGCTCTGTCATTTAGAACAGGAGGACAATATTTTGAAACAAGAAAACAAAGTACACAGTGCCACAATTTATAGAGTTACCTCCCTTGGCAGAGCTAGGAACTGATGATCCATTGTTTGAATACCAGATTTGTCCTGACTATGACACTTGGTCTGTCAGCACAACAGCTATATTTGTTGGGTTCACTAATGTAAATATACACAGCGTGAAGTGGGAATAGTGGCTACCCTCCATTGTAAAGCCAATGTTTTGTAATATAGCTCACCCACCCTGAACTTCTATATGTTATGTGTAAAGTAGTTACTCTCCTGTGTAAAGTAGGTATCCTTACTCTCCTGTGCACATTGGGTTTCCTCACTATCCTGTGTAAGATAGGTATCCATACTATCGTGTGTAAAGACACAGATATCCTTACTAATGTATAAAGTGGATATGCTTACTATTCTGTGTGAAGTGGGTATCCTTACTATCCCATGTAAAGTGGTTGTCCTTACTAACCCGTGTAAAGTGGTTGTCCTTGCTTACTATCCCATGTAAAGTGGTTGTCCTTACTATCCCATGTAAAGTGGTTGTATCCCATGTAAAGTGGTTGTCCTTACTATCCCATGTAAAGTGGTTGTCCTTACTATCCCGTGTAAAGTGGTTGTCCTTACTATCCCATGTAAAGTGGTTGTCCTTACTATCCCATGTAAAGTGGTTGTCCTTACTATCCCATGTAAAGTGGTTGTCCTTACTATCCCATGTAAAGTGGTTGTCCTTACTATCCCATGTAAAGTGGTTGTCCTTGCTATCCCGTGTAAAGTGGTTGTCCTGTGTAAAGTTGTTGTCCTTACTATCCCATGTAAAGTGGGTATCCTAAATACTGTGTGTAATGTAGGTATCTTTAGTATCTTGTGTAAGGTGGTGTCATAACTATCCTGTTGTGTGTCCTTACTACTGTGTTTAAGGGGGATACCCTTACTATCCTGTAAATATCATCTTCTAAAATGCTAATCAAGCATCTATCCTGTGTAAGCTGGGTATCATTACTATCGTGTGTAAGATGGATACCCTTACTATCCTGTGTAAGGTGGGTATCCTTACTATCCTGTGTAAGCTGGGTATCCTTACTATCCTATGTAAGCTGGGTATCCTTACTATCCTGTGTAAGGTGGATACCCTTACTATCCTGTGTAAGGTGGGTATCCTTACTATCCTGTGTAAGGTGGGTATCCTTACTATCCTGTGTAAGCTGGGTATCCTTACTATCCCGTGTAAGCTGGGTATCCTTACTATCCTGTGTAAGCTGGGTATCCTTACAATCCTGTGTAAGCTGGGTATCCTTACTATCCTGTGTAAGCTGGGTATCCTTACTATCCTGTGGTACTGTCCTGTGTAAGCTGGGTATCCTTACTATCCTGTGTAAGGTGGATATCCTTACTATCCTGTGTAAGGTGGGTATCCTTACTATCCTGTGTAAGGTGGGTATCCTTACTATATTGTGTAAGGTGGATACCCTTACTGTCCTGTGTAAGCTGGGTATCCTTACTATCCTGTGTAAGCTGGGTATCCTTACTATCCTGTGTAAGCTGGGTATCCTTACTATCCTGTGTAAGGTGGATACCCTTACTATCCTGTGTAAGCTGGGTATCCTTACTATCCTGTGTAAGGTGGATACCCTTACTATCCTGTGTAAGCTGGGTATCCTTACTATCCTGTGTAAGGTGGATATCCTTACTATCCTGTGTAAGGTGGGTATCCTTACTATCCTGTGTAAGGTGTATCCTTAAGGTGGATACCCTTACTATCCTGTGTAAGGTGGGTATCCTTACTATCCCGTGTAAGCTGGGTATCCTTACTATCCCGTGTAAGCTGGGTATCCTTACTATCCTGTGTAAGGTGGATACCCTTACTATCCTGTGTAAGATGGGAATCCTTACTATCCTGTTTAAGCTGGGTATCCTTACTATCCCGTGTAAGCTGGGTATCCTTACTATCCTGTGTAAGGTGGGTATCCTTACTATCCTGTGTAAGGTGGGTATCCTTACTATCCTGTGTAAGGTGGGTATCCTTACTATCCCATGTAAGATGGGTATCCTTACTATCCCGTGTAAGCTGGGAATCCTTACTATCCTGTGTAAGCTGGGTATCCTTACTATCCTGTGTAAGGTGGATACCCTTACTATCCTGTGTAAGGTGGGTATCCTTACTATCCCGTGTAAGGTGGGTATCCTTACTATCCCATGTAAGGTGGGTATCTTTACTATCCCGTGTAAGCTGGGTATCCTGACTCTCCCATGTAAGCTAGGTATCCTTACTATCCTGTGTAAGGTGGGTATTCTTACTATCCTGTGTAAATTGGATACCCTTACTATCCTGTGTAAATTGGATACCCATACTATCCTGTGTAAGGTGGGTATCCTTACCACTCCATATATAATGTGAGTATCACCTGTAACCTGTGTAATGTTGTTATATAACATGGATATCTGAAGTATCGCAAGTAGTGTGTTGGCTATTTACTACACATTGTCAGCAGTAAATTGTTAGCAAAGTGCCATTTGTTGAACACCCTTGTGGATCCCTGCCACCTATGTCCCTCCAGCAAGGCAACTGGGAGGGGAATGGATCAATATTCAGAAAAAAGCTTCATACAGGCAATAATCTGCTCATGTCTCTAGCCAATTAACTTGTCTTGGTAGGCAGAGTATTATTGATCTGAATGTTCCACCAGTAACTGTTAAGTGTCCTAGATATACACTCCTGTGTTCAGGGATGTCAGAGTTTTCATCTGTCGCCTAGAGATTGGAAGACTTGAGTTTTCCACAGGTCGAAGGAGGTTTGGGTTTGTTTACTCTCAACACCCTTAAGTTAAAGGGGTTCATTTACTGTAAACACAGGTTGAAAGATGTGAGGGTTTGTTTACTGTAAACAACCATAGGTTGAAGGGTGTCACAGGTTAGATGGTGTTTAGTTTGTTTACTGTAAACAGTCATAGGTTGAAGGGTGTGACAGTTTGTTTACTGTGAACAACCATAGGTTGAAAGGTGTCAGGTTTTGAAGGGTGTCAGGGTTTGTTTACTGTGAACAACCAGGTGTCAGGGGTTTACTGAATAGGTTGAAAGGTGTCAGGGTTTGTTTACTGTGAACAGTCATAGGTTGAAGGGTGTCAGGGTTTGTTTACTGTGAACAACCATAGGTTGAAGGTGTCAGGGTTTGTTTACTGTGAACAACCATGGGTTGAAGGTGTCAGGGTTTGTTTACTGAACAACCATAGGTTGAAGGGTGTCAGGGTTTGTTTACTGTGAACAACCATAGGTTGAAGGTGTCAGGGTTTGTTTACTGTGAACAACCATAGGTTGAAAGGTGTCAGGGTTTGTTTACTGTGAACAACCATAGGTTGAAGGGTGTCAGGGTTTGTTTTGAACAACCATAGGTTGAAGGGTGTCAGGGTTTGTTTACTGTGAACAACCATAGGTTTGAAGGTGTCAGGGTTTGTTTACTGTGAACAACCATAGGTTGAAGGGTGTCAGGGTTTGTTTACTGTGAACAACCATAGGTTGAAGGGTGTCAGGGTTTGTTTACTGTGAACAGTCATAGGTTGAAGGGTGTCAGGGTTTGTTTACTGTGAACAACCATAGGTTGAAGGGTGTCAGGGTTTGTTTACTGTAAACAACCATAGGTTGAAGGGTGTCAGGGTTTGTTTACTGTGAACAACCATAGGTTGAAGGGTGTCAGGGTTTGTGAACAACCATAGGTTGAAGAGGTGTCAGGGTTTGTTTACTGTGAACAACCATAGGTTGAAGGTGTCAGGGTTTGTTTACTGTGAACAACCATAGGTTGAAGGTGTCAGGGTTTGTTTACTGTGAACAACCATGGGTTGAAGGTGTCAGGGTTTGTTTACTGTGAACAACCATAGGTTGAAGGTGTCAGGGTTTGTTTACTGTGAACAGTCATAGGTTGAAGGTGTCAGGGTTTGTTTACTGTGAACAACCATAGGTTGAAGGTGTCAGGGTTTGTTTACTGTGAACAACCATAGGTTGAAGGGTGTCAGGGTTTGTTTACTGTGAACAACCATAGGTTGAAGGTGTCAGGGTTTGTCTACTGTGAACAACCATAGGTTGAAGGGTGTCAGGGTTTGTTTACTGTGAACAGTCATAGGTTGAAGGTGTCAGGGTTTGTTTACTGTGAACAGTCATAGGTTGAAGGTGTCAGGGTTTGTTTACTGTGAACAACCATAGGTTGAAGGGTGTCAGGGTTTGTCTACTGAACAACCATAGGTTGAAGGGTGTCAGGGTTTGTTTACTGTGAACAACCATAGGTTGAAGGGTGTCAGGGTTTGTCTACTGAACAGTCATAGGTTGAAGGTGTCAGGGTTTGTTTACTGTGAACAACCATAGGTTGAAGGGTGTCAGGGTTTGTTTACTGTGAACAGTCATAGGTTGAAGGTGTCAGGGTTTGTTTACTGTGAACAACCATAGGTTGAAGGTGTCAGGGTTTGTTTACTGTGAACAACCATGGGTTGAAGGGTGCCAGGGTTTGTTTACTGTGAACAACCATAGGTTGAAGGTGTCAGGGTTTGTTTACTGTGAACAACCATAGGTTGAAGGGTGTCAGGGTTTGTCTACTGAACAGTCATAGGTTGAAGGTGTCAGGGTTTGTTTACTGTGAACAACCATAGGTTGAAGGGTGTCAGGGTTTGTTTACTGTGAACAACCATGGGTTGAAGGGTGTCAGGGTTTGTTTACTGTGAACAACCATAGGTTGAAGGTGTCAGGTTTTTTTTACTGTGAACAACCATAGGTTGAAGGTGTCAGGGTTTGTTTACTGTGAACAACCATATGTTGAAGGTGTCAGGGTTTGTTTACTGTGAACAACCATAGGTTGAAGGTGTCAGGGTTTGTTTACTGTGAACAGTCATAGGTTGAAGGTGTCAGGGTTTGTTTACTGAAAACAACCATAGGTTGAAGGGTGTCAGGGTTTGTTTACTGTAAACAACCATAGGTTGAAGGGTGTCAGGGTTTGTTTACTGTAAACAACCATAGGTTGAAGGGTGTCAGGGTTTGTTTACTGTAAACAACCATAGGTTGAAGGGTGTCAGGGTTTGTCTACTGAACAACCATAGGTTGAAGGGTGTCAGGGTTTGTTTACTGTAAACAACCATAGGTTGAAGGGTGTCAGGGTTTGTTTACTGTAAACAACCATAGGTTGAAGGGTGTCAGGGTTTGTAAACAGAAGCTGATGAAGTAGGATACGTTTGATTGGTTGGTAAAATGTTACTGAAAATCATGGATAGGTTATTTATGATTGCAAGAACAACCGGAATGAATCCGAGAGAGGTTGTACCAAAGTGCAAGTGAAATAGGGGATGCTTTTTGCCAGGTAATAGCGTGTTTCATAGTTGCAGGTTCATGCACCTCAGAAACATGGACCACAGTGTAGACGCAAGAATGACAAATCACAAAGAACTCGCATCCACAGGGTTTTATTCTTTGATGGTAAACGATGATACGTTATGCGTTGATGTACGGTGACAAATGTAAAATACACGTTGGACGTTGGTCGTTAGCCATAGTGTGAAATAATAAGTAGACTTTGAAAACCTTTGAAGATTATGTGCTATGCACTGTGTGCACTGTGCTACAGAGACAGTACAGATTAGGAAGACTTTTATGATGCATGAAATATGCAAATGAAAATTATGTGAAAATATCTGCAGGTGGGAAATGTGCTCAGAAAAAATGAAACATATGTATCTTGCATTAACACACAGATTAGAATTGGTACCCATGAGCTTCTGCTGGCTGTAAGGCGAATCTGGATCTGGTGGTCAGGCTTGGTGATGTGGTAGGCTGTGTGCCATCGTACCTCAACAACGTGGGTCGTTGTTCACAATATCACTCACTGGATTGTCGGGTCCAGACTTGATTAACAGACAGCTGTTATATAGCTGGAATATTACTGAGTCCTGTTTAACAAAAAACACATGGAGGTCACCCAGTTCCTGTTTTAATAAAGACAACATCCTGCACACAGAATATTTCAGAATGTGGCAATAACAATAATTTCACTGTAATGGGCAACTCTTGTGCTTAACAATTACCTTAACAGTTTAGTTTGTTTTTGATGCCCACTCAGTAATATTCAAGCTAATGTCTCCCTTTAAATGTAAGAGTCAGGACTAGAAAATCCTGTATCTTTGTCTGAAAAATATATATTCCAGGGCCCTGGGTGCCGTTGTATAAAACAACCTTAGAGCTAAGACTACCTTAAGTCTATGTTAAGGTACGGGAGTCACGGTCACCTTAGCGCTAAGATCGCTTTGTACAATGGCACCTTGATCCACAAAATGATCCTTAAGCACCATGATGATCCAAACTCCCCACTCCCCCACGGTACATAGACTTGCTTGTTACTGTGAGCAGCGATGACATCAGTCCCCCGAGTCTGCTGAATGTTTCATTACATCTTCTATATGGCTGGTGCTGGTTGATGGGACCTATTTAATCATGTAGTCCCCAGGTAGCAATGTAAGTGTAACTTTCAATGATGATTCATCACATTCAGAATGAGTTTGTTTCACCTAAGGTGTTTGTCCCCAAGGAAGGCATCCAGTGTTAAAGAAAGAAAGCCAGAACAATAAAGCTGATTCGGATGTTTGTTACGTAGACTAACGCTTAGTTTCTGAATATATATAATTTTGATCATAACAAATAAACCCATTTACAATCCGTTTGACTTCATTTGAGACCGATGAATTGCTCACTAACACACAATCTAAACAATGCAACAAAATCAAAACTTTGCACAGTCACATGAAATCGACAGACCAACTCTGATGATTTGTCTCATAATTTTGGACACCCGAATAAAAAAGTTGTTTAATAAACGATCATTATTTTGTTATCACTCTTTGCTATTTCTTTTGAGGGGGTACCACTTGCTGGTAGAACAAGGTAATGAACACGTGTGAGCAGTGAAATTTCAATTTCACACGTACACCTTGCCACCTGGCTGTTCTACCAACAAGTGGTCCTCCCTCATAAGAAATAGCGAAAAGTGACAACAAAATAATGATCGTTTATTAAACAACTTTTTTGTTTCGGTGTCCAAAATTATGAGACAAATCATCTGAGTTGGTCTGTTGATTTCATGTGACTGTGCAAAATTTTGTTGCACTTATTAGATTTTTTGTTAGTGAGAAATTCATCGGTCTCAAAAGAAGTCAAACGGACTATAGTTTGAAAAGGATCTCCAGGGAGACCAGAGATCCTGAATTTGGGGAAATCTTGACTTTATTTAGGGTTTTAGCATGGCAGGGAGGGCTAGGCTGTAGGGAAAATAATGTGGTTCAGGGAGTGTGAGAGAGACTATTTGTTGCAGTCAATATGCAGTTACATTGTGTCTCTGGAGATCACCAATGCAATAGTTGTCTTGGAGGTCAGACCGAGGTCAGGGCACCTGCCAATGAGGTGTGATGGGTCTCTTTGGGACCCTTCTCAGGTGTGCTCAGTGTTTATTAGTCACTAACTTCTAATGTAGGTGATGCTGATGTAGACAGTGTAGGTTTCAACACATGTGTATAAATAGCTTGAGTTATCAAACTAAAGGGCGATGGGGTAGCCTAGTGGTTAAAGCGTTCGCTCTTCATGCCGAAGACCCAGTTCGATTCCCCACATGGGTACAATGTGTGATGCCCATTTCTGTCATCCCCCGCCGTGATATTGCTGGAATGTTGCTAAAAGCGGCATAAAACCATACTCACTCACTCACTATCTATACATATATATCATAATATCAAGTTGATGCTATTATTTTGAGAACCCAGCACTAATTATTATCCGTTCCATACAGAAATATGCACATAATTATTATCAAGATCATGTGTGTAATATATATTCCGCTGCATTATCAGTTTTACTTTAAGCCTCACCTCACTTTGCATTGATCTGATAGTGCAAGCAGAACCAGAATTCCTGACCAAAGAATGTTCTACAATATGTAACTCAATAGAACAGAGAACAGCTATGTTCCTAGATCAATCTGACAACCTCCAGGAGCGGATTGCTGTGCTATTTAGAATACAGGATGACCTTATTAAGTGCTTAGCCAGGAAATGGCACTCATTACAACAGGGATTCTCCTAGATGATGAATTGTTTCTGGGGGCTTGTTGAAGCCCAGGACTCGGCAGTGTGGTAATCAAGAATTGACAGTTATGTCAATAAATTGTAGGTTTTCTCAATGTAAGAAAGGTCTTGATGTGAGTGAGTGAGTTTAGTTTTACGCCACACTCAGCAATATTCCAGCTATATGGCGGCGGTCTGTAAATAATTCAGTCTGGACCAGACAATCCAGTGATCAACAGCATGAGCATCGATCTGCACAATTGTGAACCGATGACATGTGTCAACCAAGTCAGCGAGCCTGACCACCCGATCCCGTTAGTCGCCTCTTACGACAAGCATGGGTTACTGAAGATCAATATTTTAACCCGGACCTTCACGGGTTCTTGATGTGAAATACTACTATACAGTCTAAATTGTGCAGGGGAATGTTTCTAGTTCTGCACTGACTTGTGACAATGGTCATTCATCATGGTAGATGAGATATTTTAGATGTATGTCTATGTGGCTCTAATTGTTTAGCAGAAACATACTATTACTATTGAAAATGGTGACAACCATTTTAAATTTATTGTCATCAATGTAGGTCACTACCATTTTAATGAAGGTTACCATTTTAATGTCTATTGAAGGTCACACCAATCACCGTTTTGATGAAGGTCACAACCATTTTGATAATGTCGATGAAGATCACTACCACTCACAACCGTTTAATGATGAAGGTCACTACCATTTTAATGTCATTGAACGTCACAACCACTTTGTTTTATTGATGTCCATTTTGTCTCTACCAGACCAATGAAGTCACAACCATTTTAAGAATTGGTCTTCAGCAACCCAATGCTTGTCATAAGAGACAGCTAACAGAATTGGGTGGTCAGCAACCCAATGCTTGTCTGAATTGGGTGGTCTGCCTTGCTGACTTGGTTGACACACTTCATCATATCCCAATTGCGTAGATCAATACTCATGATGTCAATCACTGGATTGTCTGGTCCAGACTCCATTATGTACAGACCATCATATACCGATATATCTATAACATTGCAACGTTAAACAACAATCTAACCAAAAACATTTTGCTCATGTCCATGTTGTTTCTGTTGCAGTTTGTGGCAGCCAACGACAAGCTATGGTTCTGGCTGGAGTTGTTCTCGTTTGTGGACTACTTCACAATCCCCCCTTCCTTCGTGGCCATCTACCTGGACAGAAACTGGCTAGGTGAGAATTTACCCAGTGTCAGTTAGATACTCAGAGGCTCTGTGTGTGTGTGTGTGTGTGTGTGTGAGCGCGTGCGTGTGCGGCCGCTTTAGAGAGGCTGGGAGTTTTTAAAAAGTAATATGTGTCAGGATGTTTCATGTTTTACAAGAAGAAATGGAAAAATTGTTCACCAGATGTGAAGGATGTTCAGTTAAGAATGTGTTTTAAATAGATGACAAAATTGCTGGTGTTGGGAAAGTAACAGAAACAAAGTCTTTAACCACTATTCAAAGACACCTCTCTCAGAATGATTCATGGTTAGCTTCTTTGGGTCATTGGGGAAAGTTTGCTGTTTTTCTATGTATTATGAATTTTTTGCACACATGATAGTGGGTGTAATATGTAATGGGACACAGTCTATTTATAAGTCATTAAGTTTTATCCTTTATATATACTGAACAAAAATAGTTATGCAACATGAATATTTGGAGGGGAAAGGTTTTGGTATTTCATGTTCCCTAACTTTTTTGTGCAGTATATACAGTCAGGGCTTAATTTAGTGCTTTGTGACTTGTACTGGTGCAGCCTAATATTACATAGTGCAACATAGTTATCAGTGTAACTCACACCATGTGCAAGTCAATTTTTGAGTGGGTAAACTTCTGAATAAGACATCTAAATGATTCAATAGCATATTTCTTTCATTACATATTGTAATTTAAGGAAGTGCAACTAGAATTTGACTGGTGCAACTAGGTTTTTATCTTAGGTTGCACCTGGTGCAAGTAGGTTAACATCTCTTAAATCGAGCCATGACAGTATATATCTCCTGATCTTGTGGAGAGAATTTCCATTTCAAATATGACATCTGCTGCAGCCATATTGGATATGTCTGTTCTTGCCTTAATACCACAAAGTTCTCCATCATATATTTATTTATTATTTTGAAATATTGTGTGCTTTATGTTAAATATCATTTTTACATGTTCTTGGTGATTTTCTTGCTGATACAATTGTTCTCACTCCCTCATGAATCTATAGATGCATGCACTAAAATTTCAACACTTCTGAAAACCCATTATTCTGTGATGTAACAGAAAGACTGTTCTGAATTACATATAACCCAACCCATTTGTTGTTTATTCAAAATGTTGACATTTTGTATATGTAATGACAACGTTGGTGTCTGTGAAAGCCTTCAGAATTCCCTTTATCTGTATAATACAAGACATGAGTACCATTGTCACATTTGGTAAAAGAAAGATTCTTTAGATGTACAATGAAAACAATGTAAAAATTTGGTGTTCTTTCTATTGTTGTTATACATTAATGAATCCTGTTGCTGTGCATATCCACACCTGGGGCGGTGGGGTGGCCTAGTGGTTAAAGCATCCGCTCGCCACGCCGAAGACCCGGGTTCGAATCCCCACGTGGGCACAATGTGTGAAGCCCATTTCTGGTGTCCCCGCTGTGATATTGCTGGAATATTGCTAAAAGCGGCATAAAACCATACTCACTCACTCACTCACTCATTTTCACACCTGACGCAATGTCTCAATAAAATTCTAATGTTAATTATATTATTCAAATATTAATTATGCTATTCCATGTGGATTACTGTGGTTTGATTAGAGAATTCTGATGTAACAGCGTGTCATGAAAGCCATATCAAGTATCATTTAGTATATTACTCCATAGCTTATGCAGGTGTCCGTAGCGATGGGGTAGCCTAACAGGGGTGGAAATAACTTTAGAATTGCTAGTGTACTCCAGTACAGTGGCACGTGTAAAATCACTTTCCACTATACCGGCCGATTTTCTTGTTGATATTATAAATAGACAACATAATTAACATTGGAAAGTCAGCTGAACACCGGTACAGCATGATATACAAATTTGCTTGCCCGACAGAAAAAAACACTGGACTGGGGTGTCGGGCAATGGGTTATTCCACCTTTCCGCTTGTCACGCTGAAGTCTCGGGTTCGATTCCCCGATGCTTATCGTAAAAGGCGACTAATGGGATCGGGTGGTCAGGCACGCCGACTTGGTTGACACATGTCATTGTATCACCATTAGCGTAGATCAATGCTCATGATGTGAATCACTGGATTGTCTGATCCAGACTCTATTATTTACAGACTGCTGCCATATAGCTGGAATATTGCTGCGTGCGGCCTAAAACTATCATTGAGTGCAGTGTTAAACAACAAATAATCAATTAATGTAATGTGCCAAAAAAGCACATTCAAAGATGATGTCTAAGATCGAAGACATCAGCAGTTGCATTGTACACGCTTTCTTTTGCTTCTAAAATAAAATAGAACTGAATTGAAATGTTTGTTTAATGTTGCATAAGCAAGAGTAGAGTTCTAGTTTTTTATATTCTTTGAATTCAAATTTATTGATAGAAATAGCTGTACATCAGGGGCTAAGATCAAATGTGCAGTGAAGGAGAATACTTTATTATTCATTTTAAAAGAAATTTATAATTGTTTTCGACATGTGAATTTTCAAGAGTATATATGTTTTGATACACATTTTTTTCACCTCAATACACACTCCTGTAATTCTCTCAAACCACAGCAGGAGCTGAAACAAGATATATGGTGAACTAGATCCACATATCCTTTGTTACATTTTCATTTTGTGGTCATTTAGACTATCCAAATCAATATATTCATAGATTGGCTTAATATTCTGTTTGATCTGAACATGATACTACTTTTAAAGTAACACCTGGCTTGCGTTTTTATTATTTTTTGTTAAATTACTATGTTCACCTTGAAGTTAAGGTCGGTTAAGTGTATTCAAATGGAATACTGTTATTTAGATGTGTTATTCAAAACTTAAGCTTGATTGAATGATAGTTTCATTAGTTTAATGTTTTATGTATTTCAATATGACATACATTTCACTATCTAATAGTCCTAATTGTAATAGATCAGATAATGACATTTTATGTAGGGCACTGTTGACTCAGTTGTCTGAGCAGCCACTTTTGCTGTGCAGTTGTCTCCCTTAGTCATGCTAGAATCCTCTGATCATGAGTCCAAATTATAGCCTGTTTGCAGTGAAAACGTACCGATGAATTTCACTTTAAACAAAAAAGTAAATCAAATTAAGTGAAATTAAGATTGAGAATCCTCATGATTTTACATTGCCAAATGAACATTTAAATCTCAAAATTTTATTCAACTTAGGATAAAAGTTGTTTAACAAACGATCAAAGATTCAAATCGCTATTATTGGTTTGTATTACAAGGGTAAAGCTTTTAGTAGATGGAGTGAAACAAAACGCGGCGGTATGTGATGAGCGTTAACTTAGACCAGCCCTACTTGTTCTCGGTGTTTCATCTAATGTGCATACGCCTTTGTAATACAAACCAATAATAACAATTTGAAACTATGATCGTTTGTTAAGACCTGCATTACTTTGGGTCCTTATTCTGTGCAGTTGTCTCACTTAGTCAAGCCAGAATCCCTTGATCATGAGTCCAAATTAGTACTTTTGATTATAATGATCCTTGATTTGTAAGTACTGTTATCAAAGACCGGCATTACTTTGGGTCCTTATTCTGTGCAGTTGTCTCCCTTAGTTATGTCAGGATGCTCTAATCATGAGTCTAGATCCCTATGTCATCATAATTATCCTTGATCTGTCCACTCCATGATGGTAATATCAAGACTTTGGATACCTTGTTATGCTGACATGTTGTGTTGTTACCTAAATAATGGTCATTGAAACTCACTCACTCACTCACTCACTCTGAGTTGGTACTGTTGAGATTGAGGTGTCAGTCATTGATTTGGTAATGGTGGTTATCATGCTTCAGCTGCATAGATCAATGTTCATCAGATGTCTATCACAGAGTTGTCTGGTCCAGACTACATTATCCACAGATCGTTGTCATAAATCCTGGGGGTTAGGGTAGCCTAATGGTTAAAGTGTCACACTGAAGGTCCGGGTTTGATTCCCCACATGGGTACAAGTGTGTGAAGCCTATTTCTGGTGTTTCCCACCATGATCTCTTCTCTTGTCTTCTCAGTCAGTCAGTCAAGTATGAAAACTACATTTTTATTTGCATTCTATTTGTATTTATTCTAAACATTTGATATTATGATTATTGAATGTGCATTGTCCCAAGTGACTAGAAATTGAATGTTCTTTTGAGATAGGTTCATGTTTTATTGACTGAAAATTATTTTCGATTTCAATAATGTTTTATCAGAGTACCCAAAGGAATTAATCCTATATGTTCAATTTAATTTAAACAGTGCTATATTTCAGAGGCTGATGTTATCTTATTATGTGTGTTTAGGAAAGCAGCACATATTGTTGACAGAATAAATCATGAAAGCATCATGTTAGATATAAAAAAAACTGATTGTGGGGTCTGATATCGTCGCCAGGAGTCTATGTGATAAGATGTTGATCCACCCAGGGGAAATATGCTAAAGCTGAACTCTCCGATCATCTCCCCCGGGACTGTCAATCTGGAATGGAATATTGAATGCTCGGAAAAAATCATTTGATCGATGTACACTTTCTATGACGATGAAATTCCCTGTCTAGAGTCTTATGAAACATTTAGTATTTTCTTGTATGAGTGTTGTGATAATTACTTAGCTTCAACATGGGCAGAGGGGTGGTATGGTAGCCTAGTGGTTTAAGCGTTCACATGTCATGCCAAAGATCCAAGTTTGATTCCTCCCATTGGTACAATATGTGAAGTAAGAGGCGACTAACGGGATCGGGTGGTCAGGCTCGCTGACTTGGTTGACATCGGTTCCCAATTGCTGTTGATCACTGGATTGTCTGGTCCAGACTCGATTATTTACAGACCACTGCCATATAGCTGGATTATTGCTGAGTGCGGCATAAAACTAAACTCACTCACTCACAATATGTAAAGCCCATTTCTGGTGTACCCAGCCGTGATATTGCTGGAATATTGCTAAAAGCGGCATAAAACTAAACTCATTCTACATGGGCAGCAACCCTATAGAGGTTCTTTGTTAGAATAAGTCCCAAGACTCCGTCCAGAAAATGCTTTAGGCTGTCAGGTTCAGTGAATTGGTCTCTTGGTTTTTCAATATCAATCACTTGATTGTCTGGTCCAGATTTACTGGCTTCTATTTTATAGATGGAATACTTGCTGAATGGTGTTAAAAAAACAAAACACTGGCAAAATTTTATCAGTATGTGAGTGAGTAATGATTGCTTAATGAGGCAGCAACAGTGATAAGGTATTGTTGCTGAATTATCAGGTGCATTAGTTGTTAAGGGTGATTGAGTGAAAATATTTCTATACAGTATTTTTGTCCACCAGAAATGGGAATTACCCATTGTACTTGTTGGGAACCTGTGTTATAATGGCAATCAAAGCATTGAATGAGTGATGATAGCCACTGTATGATCTACGGAATTATAAATGTGTTTCGTTAACCTGAACATAGACATGTTTCTTGACACTGGTGAGTGAGTGAGGTTAGTTTAATGCCACTTTTAGCAATATTCCAGCAATATCACAGCGGGGAAAAACCTGAAATGGGCTTCACACATGGTACCCATGTGGGGAATCGAACCCAGCTCTTCAGCATTACTAGTGAACAATTTAACCACTGGGCTACACTGGCACTAGTCACTGCTTCATGACAATACAGCATAACAGTTCTCATCCTCTATGATCTAGGGTATTTTATCTCTATTCCATAATGATAAACACCATGGGCCCATTCACCACTTTGTTGCTGAAGTGACCTCGCCATCTCCTCCTGCTTATCACTTAGCACAGATTTCCACCACTCAATAACCAATTATTTACCTTTCTGAATGTTAGTCATCAAAATGACTGGCCTGGTGTAAATAAACCATCAATATGTCAAACAGAAACAAAAGATTTGTAGCTGAAGGTTTGGCTGGGAAACATGTTTCCTGGGTTCCAAGATAAGAAGATGGAAGTCAGGCATTCCTGGTAGTATTTGAGCTGTATTATTTCACAAAGTGGCTCAAGTATCAGTAATATGGCTGCTTGTTACAATCAGTATTATTTGATTAGGTGACTCATTCAAGGATTGTTTCATTTGACAAGATTCAAAATAAAGTTAAGGTGGCAAATGGATCGAGGCTATTTATCATAACAGAATGGAGACGTAATACCGTGGATGTGCAAGGATGGGGATGCTGCACACGACGATGCAGTGAATAATGCATCCTTGTTCGTCTACACAATCTGTTGAAGTGAGACGAGAAGTCGGTTTAGGGTAATTGAATGCTGTGTCGGGATTTAGAATTCCTCACATGTCTAATGAAGTGTCGTGTCTTTTGTGTCGATCTGACAATGAGAATTGTTTGAGATATCCCATGATGCCATCTTGTTGTAGTTACGGCAACAGGATGACCTAGTCGCTCTACCAGCTCCCAGATGATCATGGCTGTAAGAGGCACAGTGGAAATTACCGATATACCAACTCACTCCAAGAATGCTGTTACTGAATTTTACATGCTATGATTGGAATAGAAAATTTGCCAAGTATTACCCTTATTTAACCCCAGAGGAAGTTGCCACTGAGTAACATTGCATTAATCTAATCCGATTACAGACTGTATGTGTGACCGGAGGGAATTAACAGTAGTACCTGCCAGGGCTCGCTAAAATGATCAATAATCAGAAATATTGTCGATAGGAAAAATTATTAATGATTATCGATAGGAAAATTGGGTTTGTCGATAATATCGTACATTAACATTCTTTTTTATTTTCTTACATAATATACGAAAGTAGGACTTTATTCATGGTCTGCTTCTAAATTATGTTCAAGACGCTGAAAAAAATCCATGCAAAAACAGTTACAACTCATTCATATTCCTTGGGGGGGGGGCATTTTGGCATTTTGGCTTAAAGTTACTTCTCTATTTAGCCAGCCCTAGTACCTGCTAGTCAATTGTGTATCAGTCTGATTCTGTCTGATATGACATGTCAACAAAACGAAATAGTTTCTGATAACATCCATGGTGGATTTATTCCCATACCAACCCATGAAGATCCAGGTTAGAAGATCTTCAGCAACCCATGCTTGTTGTAAGAGGCAACTGGATCGGAGGTGGTCAGGCTCGCTGACTTGGTTGACACATGTCATCATATCCCAATTGCATAGGTCCATGTTCATGCTGTTGATCTCTGGATTGTCTGGTCCAGACTTGATTATCCATAGACCGCTGCCATACAACTGGAATATTGCTGAGTGCACTTGATTATCCGAGTGCCGTACAACTAAATTCACTCACTCACATATTCCCTTACCTCTTTGAAACACTAAAAGATTAAGAAAGTAATTTCAAAATGGGCAGAAAAGCAGCTGTTTGCATCTAAAGTTTTCCTGAATGAAGACGCTACCAAGCAGGCAGCATGCCTCGGAGACTTATTCCTATTTATCTTATCAGTCACTAATCAGTGTGTACGGCTTCTCCTGAAGTGCAGAAACAGCTGTAAGAGTTGGATGCGTACATAGGGCAGTTTTATTTAATGATTCTTTTATAAATGTAAGCAGGTAGACTGTAAGCAAAGTATTTTGTAACTCTTCAAGTTGATTTGAAAGCATTTAAATTCACATCTGCAGGAGTGTTCCCTTGAGGGAGACTTTTGTTCTGTTCCTCACACGGGAACAATGTGTGAAGCCTGTTCTCTCAATTACTTGTTAGAGGTGGCCTGAGTATTGAAACACTTACTTGCCGGAAAATGCACTCACTCATTCACTCACTTACTTGCTCGCTTGCTCCCCACCTCGCCCTCTCACCCACCCTCTCACTCACTCACTCACAAACTGCTACACTCTAGCCATGCCATAACATGTTTTACTGCAGAGGTGAGGTGCCACTACACCATGGAGGCGGTCTGTTTCGGCAGAGACTAGTTAATCACAGAACTACCAAATTCTAATTCAGTCAACTAACCTCTGCTGGGGTATTGTAAACAAAAACACTCACACCCCTTGTGATTGTAATTGAAGGGCACAGTGGTGTAAGCATTTGCTTGTCACACCAGAGACTCTGGTTTGATTCCCAATATGGTTCAATGTCTGACGCCAAACCTAGGTGTCTGTTTGCTCCCATGTTGCTAAAAGCCATGTAAAGCGATACTCCCTCACTCATCCATAGTGTGTGATGAAGTTTATAAGCGTCAGCTTGGTGGCACCATCGTTAGAGTATGCCTGACAATGATTCTACAGATTGGCAGAATGTGTGAACCCATTCACAGTGTCCCTTACTGTGAGATTGCTGCAATATTGCTGTAAAGGATATAAAGCCGTATTCACCCAGTAGGATACTCCATGGTCTTGAAAGTTATGGCCAACATCAATCAACACAGAGCTCACACAATGCATTGCCTAATGAGCGATGTGACATTAAAACAGAACTTGGAGCATTTGTGAGCGTCGGTCAAGTGGGAGAGATGAAGAGCTGAATTAGTTTTGTTGACATAAAGAATATTTATGAACCTTATCATCGAGTGATAATTATCGTGACACACACACTTTGCTTACGCTTGTAAAGGTTACAACAGTTGTGTGTAATGAGGCCATTATGTCATACTTGTTGCGATCTGATGGCTGAGATGTCAAGTTTGAGTTAGAGGAAATATATGGGATGGCTATGCTTTCCATTAGGATGCCATGCTTTAAAAAGCCAACAGATTAGCCTTGACATTTACTCACCAGGGGGCAGCACGGCTCACCTTTTGCCTGAAGGAAATGCAGCTCACTGTGCAGAGTTGTGTCCCTTAGCTGGGTGAAGCTTTATATTTGTGGTTACACAAAACCAAATGTTTTCCCATACACTTCCATGGTAACGTTATATTGTCTTAAAAAATAACCAGGTCAGTAATAGCCATTAGAGTGCATATATAGGCACAGTATGATCATGAGGCCAAAATACAAACACAAATTTGGATTAGGTTAACCAATTCCTTTTCTGAGTACAGGAAGGTGAACACACCAACCCCAGTTCCGTCACCTACTTGAAAATATATCTGCACACATTCAGCACAAGTCATTGTGTTGAAAAAGAGACCGATAAATATTGAAAAATATGGTCAGTTTTAATTACTGGATGGATATGCGGCAACTAACGGAATTGAGTGGTCCAGACTTGATTATTTAAAAGCCTCCAACATAACACTGGAACATATCTGAGTCTGGCCTTAAAAAAGAAAGAAACAAAATACTAGGTCTTGTCACTGATGTCTGTCTGTCCGTGATAACTATGTCAGACTGTCTTAGCATTGATGTCAATGATAAGAGGAAGGGGGATTACTTTGGTTTGAGGACTGTATCACAGGGACCAATCCCAAGGTTTCTGGGAGTGTTGCAGATGATGTAACTATGTCTCTCTTGTGTCTTCCAGGTTTGAGGTTCCTGAGAGCATTGCGGCTGATGTCCATCCCGGACATCTTGACGTACCTCAACATCCTCAAGACCAGCACCATGATCCGCCTTGTCCAGCTGGTGGCATACTTCGTCAGTCTCTGGCTCGCCGCGGCTGGCTTCCTCCACCTGGTGAGAAACTGACACAGGCCTGAAACTATAAATACTGTAGACTGCATGATATTTTCACACCAAGCTCATTTTGACCATAAGCCACTCTGAACACCAATGGGACATGATTTTGACCATTACAAATTATTTAATTATGTCATAAACGTTCCCTCTGGATTATGGTTGCCAGTTTCCTGTGGGTACCACAGATACATACAGAATGAAAGAGATTAAAAAATTTCAAAGTCATAGCTAATAATTCCTTGTGGTAGGCCCAGATATATACATGGTTATCTCCCTGAGGTGTGACATCACAGCATTTGAACACCTTCATAAATTTTTCTGTATGGTCACGCACAGATATGTTCAAATTATTTGATTCCTAGTTATGTATTATCCTGAGATATTTGTTTTGTCTTAAGATCAGTGGAGATTCCAACGTTCCATAGTCCTTTGTGCCCTACAAGACAAACCAAAAC
Source organism: Haliotis rubra (assembly GCF_003918875.1). Classification (NCBI taxonomy): domain Eukaryota; kingdom Metazoa; phylum Mollusca; class Gastropoda; order Lepetellida; family Haliotidae; genus Haliotis; species Haliotis rubra. The sequence goes on from NW_025767002.1 coordinate 126,434, forward strand.
CTCTGAGGGTCAAATAAAGCGAATGAGTATGGAATAACATCAATGTCTAATCATTGATATTTCATTCTGATCAAGCCTCAGACTTAAGGCATAAAGATATATTTTGGCGTCTGATAAGAAGTCAAGCACAGTTCAGGTTTAGATGGACAGAACTCCTATCTCAGGATGCAAGTATTTGACCAGGGGAAATAACTCTCACTACCACTAACATGCAGACCTGGAAAAGAAAAACGTAGTGTCTTGATCCATTTCACAAGCTATGTTTGCATTATGGAATGGTTTGGGTTGTAGATGTGTAATTTGAGTGTTAACTATTGCTGTGAATTCTTGACTAGAAAAAATTCAGTTTCAAGATCATGATATGGTGATACCAATTGTCAATGTAAAAATGTAAGTGATTCTGGTGAAGAGGCATCAATGTACTCTGCATATTTGCTTCTACTTATCAAGGTTCACTGCACCCTGGTTCTATTTCCAGATTCATCTGATTACCACATCAAACTGAGAATCATGATCTCCATGAATCACTGCTAAAAGCAGATTTCAACCAAACTCATTCACAGGCATAAAACTTAACACACTCTCAATATTGCTCATAAGACTTGATCCACAGTGTCATTTCACTGCAGCAAATTTTACAGTTTTCTGAAGAGAACAGGATAAAATTAGATTGATCAATAAAGTAATTGATTTTAATGCAAATCATTTCTCATAAGAGTCATTCTCCAGCTGTGAAGGAGTTCAGTCAGTTTGCTTCTAATAGAACTCCTCATGCCCTGAAAGCATTTCCATCCATCTCCTGGTAGTGCTGAAATATAATTTGGACTGCGGTTACCAAGCATAAGACGGAATGTAAAATCGGCAAGATAATATAATCATAAGCTTCAAGAACATAAACTCCTTGTTTACATCATAGCATGCCAATTGTGTAGATTGATACTCATGCTGTTGATCACTAGATTGTCTGGTCCAGACTCGGTAATTTAAAGGTCACCGCCATAAAACACCAGTATTGCTGAGTCGACCTTAAACAAGCGAACCTGAACAACCAACCAATGTTATTTACAATTGCAAATGTCTGAAGGTAGAAGTACTTTAATGTCACATAGTAATACTTGCTCTGTGATATCCCCGTTGGTATTCTTATTGAGAATTAGTATGGGCAACCATAATCAGGGATTTATAGGACACGAATTCCTGCATCCTGTATGCATAAAAATTGACAGTGGATGCAACAATATTTATTAGCGCATCCACAGGAACGAAGAAAAAGTCCAAATACTTTTTGTAAAAATTCCAATCAAGTAACAATAAGTTATCACTGAGTTTGCTGCTAGCTGGGTTATGGTAACATTTGCAATTTAATTACTGTAACAATGCAATGATCATGATACACAATACAATAACAGTATCAATAATAATATTTAAGTGTCTGGGACCCCATTTTGTTGTCCCAGGACCCTGAAAATTAAGAGTATGAGTCCCCGAGACCCTCAAATACAGGACTCCAGGTAAATTTGTGCATAATGAATCAAGTGGCAAGGCTTAATATCTTGGTTGATTGTTTTGTCCAGACATGATATTTTAAGTGTTGTTTAGTGTTGTTAGTTACTATAGGTCTGTATTCACATATATTATTATGTTATATTACAATAGCATCCCAGGTGGTAGTAATAGCTGTTTACGTAATTCCACCATCCCATGATGGAACATCTGCTCCCTCTCTCTCCATCATTACGCCTCCATGGTGTAGTGGTTAGAGCGTCCGCCTGGAGAGCGGAAGGTCGCGGGTTCGATCCCCGACCGCATCATACCAAAAGACATTAAAATATGGTACTTGTTGGTCCCTGCCTGGCGCTCAGATTTAATGGGTACAACAGGGACTGGTCGGCTCGGAGTCAGTATAATGTGTCTGGGTGGGGTATTCATGCTTCACTGCGGCATGGTATCTCAGTGGGCTAGCACTATAAAACCAGCTTAAGTCTGGGCTAGTACAAGCAGCCGCACATACACATACACATGCATGCACGTCGTCATATGAGCGAAATATTCTCAAGCACGACGTAAAACCAAATTTCACCTCACCTCACCTCACCTCTCCATCATTCTTCACCACAGCACATTTCAATGTCTTTCAAATAATTATTATTATTATTATTTTATTATTGGATATTTATATAGCATAATGGCTGAAATATTATTGAGTGGAATGTTATCAACAAGCAAATAAAATAAAACACTATCAAGCCATAGCAGTAAAACACTGCTGGTGATTTTAAGTACCCTTACTTGTAGGATGCTATGTAATTGCTCAAAAAGTAGCCTTCAGATACATTTTCGAGAGCTCATGTTTAAGTGTGTAGAATGCATGCAAAGAAATAGCGTCCAGTAATAGGTCATTCATGTTGATGTTATGATTGTAAGCAATTTCTTTATGTGTCATTGATGTATAGTCCGTTTGACTTCATTTTAGACCTTTGAATTGCTCACTAACACAAAACCTAATACTTGCAACAAAACCAAATTTTGCAGTCACATGAAATCGACAGACCAACTCTAATGATTCGTCTCATAATTCTGGACACCTGAATAAAAAAGTTGTTTAATAAACGATCATTATTTTGTTGTCACTTTTTGCTATTTCTTACAAGGGGGAACCACTTGCTGATAGAACAGCCAGGTAATAAACAAGCGTGTGCAGTGAAATTTCAATTTCACATGTACAACGTGCACACCTGGCTGTTCTACCAACAAGTGGTCCTCCCTCATAAGAAATAGCGAAAAGTGACAAAATAATGATCGTTTGTGAAACAACTTTTTCTAGTATTCACATGAGCTACCCATTATCTTTAGGGCTTTGAGCACGCACAAGTGTGTGTAAACAGGTGTTTTATGAATGGCCATTATTATTATTATGAAAAGTAAGGTATTGTCATTTTTATGATAGACATTGTAAAAAATTGTTGCAAACTTCTCACAAACCGTTTTAATGTTTCTCAGTTTCCACTTCCCATTGTTGATGTTTGTTTTTTGTCATTTCAGATTGAGAATTCTGGAGACTTTTTCTTCAATTTCTCGAATCCCCAAAAGTTGACCTACTGGGAGTGCCTCTACTTCCTGTTGGTAACCATGTCAACCGTAGGGTATGGAGACGTCTACGCAACAACTGTTCTGGGGCGGACCTTTGTCACCTTTTTTATCCTCATAAGCATTGTAAGTTTTGCTTTTTTGTGAGGAGGATTCACTGGCCAAGTAGATAAAGTGTTTGCTAGTCACATCAGTTATTTGGGTTTGATACGAAGCCATAGTCATCCTCTTTATGATTTTTTGCATTATACCTAAGTTTCCTTACTTTTAATGACCCGTGAAGATCCGGGTTAGAATTGGTCTTCAGCAACACATGTTTGTCGTAAGAGGCGACTAACAGGATCAGGTGGTCCGGCTTGCTGACTGTAGATTTTTGTCATCGTATCAGCGCTGTGGTCTGGCTGACATTTTTGTGAGTTTCATACCCTGCGAAACTCACACACACTCACTGCATTACTCAGGATAGTCTCTACCAGTCCCTGGATCAAATCTGTTTCTAATCCACCCAACCTTTACTCTAATACAAAAGCCCTAAATTAAGCAAGTCTAGATTTTCCTCAGGATCTGAATCTCATCCTCCCAGGGCTCCTTTTTAATTTATATGGAGTTCTTTGTTCCTTTAAAAATTATATAATTTCGGAAATTAAGTGTAAGTCTGTGGTCATGGCTCAGATTGATAAATTTCATTTTTACTCATTGACAATTAAACTGACACAGACACAATTGAGAACTCTGCTGGTAGACTAGTCTGTCATACAGACCCTGAAGCAAATATATCCAAGAAATCCCACGCAAGTCTAGAAAATTTGGCAAGTCTAGATTTCCACAGCTTCAGGAAAATGAAGAAAGTCTCAGGGCTCCTTTATTATATTTTGTTGTTGTTTTTTTCACTATGAGCTTTTTTTCTGTCAAATATGTACATTTCAGAGACTAGTTGTTAATCTAAAGGTTGACATACATCTAAACTTATTAAATTTGTATTGTAGGTAACAGGTGAGCAAGATTTCTATCTAATCATGATATTTCACACATTGAAAGCTATGTAGTAGATTCATGTGGCATATATCTTTATTGTGTGATAATGATTCATAAACACCTGCTTAGGATATAGTTGGAATTGAGTCAGAGATTTCTGTTAGCAGGGATTACTTATGGTTATGGAAAACTTTTGTTGCTTTTTTTATTAATATATACTTTTTAATGAAATAGGAAATGTGATACTTTACAGAATGTGATCATTCATCTGCTGTGGTCTTGGTGGACAACACAGAATTTAATGTGAAAAATAGACGTATTCCGTCAGTGATAAAGATCTTTTTCACTGCTTTTGTTCATTTTTTCCAAAGAACCAATCCCAACAAAATTCAAAATTATCATTAACATATTTCTCTTGCATCTTTTATCAACAAACATTATTCTGGCAATTCAAAATTATCACAAATTACTCTGGCAACTTAAAATTATCATCAACTTACTACTCAGGCAACTTACATATTATCAGCAACATATTAATCAAGTAACTCAAAATTATCATCAACATGATACTCGGGCAACTTAAAATTATCAGCGACATAATACTAGGGCAACTTAAAATTGTCAGCAACATAATACTCGGGCAACTCAAAATTATCATCACAAATTCCTATTGCTACTCAAAATTATCACTAAGTTCTCTAGCAACTCAAAATTATCACCACAAGTTACCCTAGCAACTCAAAAATACCATCACAAATATACTATAGCAACTTTTACCAGCTATATGGTATAAAATAAAAAACTAGGCTTCTTCTGCTGTCCCAGTCTATGACTATTATGCTGTGTGAACAATCCCTTGACAATCTAGGTATAAATTATTTTGTCATGTTCTAAGTACTATGCAACCACATTACCTCTGCTGTGATCTTTGTCATCTTGGGAATTGATAAACATAAAACTTTGTTTTCCTTCACTACAAGTTTTTCAAAAGGTCCATAAATGATTCAGTTCATGTAAAGAAAGAACGGAAACAAACACGGTTATTGCGTGGCTTGAAAAAAAAATCAAAAAAGGAAAAACATTCTCCATGCATCAAAGCATTTCTCATACATCAATGTCGAGAAGTTAACATTAAAATCAGATTGGACCTTCCCTTATTCATCAATAAGCCAGGCCATAAAATAAAACATCAATAAGACAAGCCTTGTTCGAGAATGCACAGGACGTATTAATTGATATATTAAACATTTGAAAATGTATCGATCTATGTAAGAGTTTATTTTAGTGTGGCAAGTAGAACTTGTTTGTTAAGTCTGTTGTGGAGAGTTGGTAGCTAATGAAAACAATTTAAGAACATCTCACATGCACTGATGTAGTCTGAGGTTTGACAGTCGTGATAAGGAACACACAGGACAGATGAATTGATCTATTGAACATTCGAATATGTATTGATCTGCATAAGAGTTTGTTTTAGTGTCCCCTGTAGAACTTGTTAGATAAGTCTGTTGTGGAGATTTGGTAGAAAATGAAAACAATTTAAAAACATGGCACTGATAAAGTCTTTGATTAGACAGTTGTGATAGAGAACACACAGAACAGATTAATTGATCTATTGAACATTTGAATATGTATTGATCTGCATAAGAGTTTGTTTTAGTGTCCCCTGTCGAAAACAGGAATTTGTTAACTTAATTTGTTAAGTCTGTTTTGGAGAGTCAGTAGACAATCAAAACACAATTTAAGAACACGTGACTGATATTGTTCTGTTAGTTTCCAACTCTGCTGAGACTGGCGCAAACTGTTTGAGATTATATCAGTGAGATTATCCTTGCAATGATTCTGGGTCCTGCATATAATCAATCGCTAGTTCTGCATGTAAATAACATGAATATTGATATTAATCTACACTCGATGCCTCAGCTGAATAACTTTTATGCATGATGGAAATTAATAGATTGATAGATTGTGATACATTATCTTGTCAGCGTTACTCCCTTAGGAACATGAAAATTTACTCTATAAATCAATTTGACTTTTATATTGATTCGCTGTGTCATAAACCAATTACCATAGGTTTCAAAGAAGTTTTTTTTTTAAATGTGTGTGCAATATTTCAAGATGGCTGCTTCTCTTCAGAAAATCAGTTGAATACAAAATTGATCAGATACACAGGATGTGAGTCAGCTATAATTGTTGCGTATGTGATTGACATTCTGTACAGATGTCTCAAGCAAAATCAATTCAGTGAATAATTAATCTGGTGGATGAAAATGTATAGAAGAGGTAAATATGTACAGTTTATGAAAGCATGTAAGCATTCTGTGTTGCTATGTACCACCCCATAGTGTCATTGTGTGACTCACACATCGATGCATATGTGTTGGGGAATATGTTTTGAAGTGTGCTAGGAGATGAATAATTCATGCATGGCTTGGACATCAGAGAAGAAAATGAAATACAGAGAAATCTCATTAATTTTAACTTTTTCATTTGATAATTGGTAAGATAAGGTCCAAACAGAATCCCTCATGTATCTTTAATTGAGCCTTCATGGACTGGGTTGAGTTTGTACCATGCACAAGATAATATGTGATGCTTTTCCTTGTTAAGTGCATCATGTCCGCTTACCTAATTGTGCCATTTTATCTTTACTGAAATCGTTTAGGTTTTACATTGGCTAGGAGGTTGTTTAAACAAAATAAGTACCAAAAGTACAAGTTATTCTTCAAGGAATCTCTTGTTGGGACTTTGATACAAAAATGGTTATCAGGACATGATGCTTGTAATTCTGACTATCTAGGGTTGGTCACTGTGGCTATTGATACCATTTGTGGAAGGATGGAGACTCTGGTGACCAGTCTCTCGAGAGCACCCTGTGACCAGCGAGGGGCAGTGGTGTAGCCTAGTGGTTAAAGCATTCGCTTATCACGCTGAAGATCTGGGTTTGATTCCCCACTTGGGTGCAATGTGTAAAGTCCATGTCTGGTGTCCCCCGCCATGATATTGCTGAAATATTGCTAAAAGCAGCGTAAAAAAACTAAACTCACTGTGACCAACAAGACTGAGCACCTTGACCATGTATTGCCTATTATCAACCACTAAAATGTTGTCATTACTCTTAGATTGGTGGGACACGAGATCTAATATCATTGATGAACCAAAGTCACACACTCACATTAAATCAAAATGTACAATTCCAATTCCCTGCATCTTTCGATTGTCACACAACTGCACACAGAAGTAAGAAAACACTCACCATTTATGTTTAACTTCTTCAGGTTTATTGTACATGTATTTAACAACATATCCTTAATTAGCACCATTATCAACCTTCAGATTATGATTTGTTTGTTTATTGTTTAATGCTTCTTAGCCATATTCCAGCTATACGTCAGCAGTGTGAAAATAATCCTGGACCAAACAATCCCGTGATTGACACTATGAGCATCAATCTACGCAAATGGAATACGATGACAAGCCAGCAAGCCTGACCATCCGATCCTGTTAGTCGCCTCTTACCCGGATTCAAATTATGAATCATGTTAGTCCTTGATATCAGTAACATATGTAACCAACAAATACATGGATATATTCCATACTAAAGTGGATCATTGTCAAATCTTAATTTTAATTATTACTTTCCTGTCTCCTGTAGGGTTTGTTTGCAAGCTTTATCCCTGAAATAGCAGAAATCTTGAGTCGCAGACAGAAATACGGAGGCACATACAAGAAAGAAAGGGGAAAGAGGTAATATAAATTCAGTTACTTCTATGATCATATCTTCTATATTTTGTCACTCCTGTTCTGGGTTAATTCAATCATATTCTACATTAATGTTTTTCCATTTTCTTCATAAATTGCCTAAAGTAAAATACTTTGAGTATTTAGAAGGAATATTACTTTGACTGGTGATTTTATTGTTATTTTTTTTCCCTCCTGCCTCTAGATTTTCTGAGGACAAAAATCTGTAAAACAATAAATAAAATTGGTCTGGCCTTATTAATAAATAAAGTGTGTTTTTTATCATTCCAGATATATTTCAATATAGCAAATAAGAATTATTTCAACTGCATATAATGTTATCAATTTTGAATGATTATTTTAAAGATTGGAGTGTTTGATAATATGTCATTTATCGGTGTTTGGAATTCTCTTTCAGACATATTGTTGTGTGTGGCCATATCACCTTCGAGTCGGTGTCCAACTTCTTAAAGGATTTCTTACACAAAGATAGAGAGGACGTGGATGTAGAAATTGTCTTCATACACAAGTACGCAAGTCCAATTTAATTTCAAATTTAGAATTAACCATATTTGATAAGATGGAGGACATTCCTTGTCGGATAATGCCTGAAGACTGTAGTGGCAATGTCTGGTACTGACCTTAATCCTGCGTTTAATGACAGTATATTATCTTGGGGTAACTAGCGTAGGGTCATTGCCTTTGTATCAGTGATGTAGCGGTTTGTAGAACTGTATTTATGACTGAGATGACAAAAAAAATCAATATTTTATACCATTTGCAATTATTAGGATGACACCTTGCTAAACAAAGGCTCCAGTGTCTGCTGATAAGAGTTTAGAAGCCATAATCATCAGATATGTGGTGTTATATATCAAACAAATTGTCATTTCTTGCCCATTTTGAGTGAATGAGAGTAGCTTCAAAACATTCTTCAAAAATTTTGTCACTAAATTGTGACCCCATTTTGTGATGTCATATTATTGTTACATGATGGGAACATTACTGTGAATTGGGGGGAAAATGTGAGTGAGTTTAGTTTACGCCTCTTTTAGCAATATTCCAGCAATATCACGGCGGGGGACACCAGAAATGGGCGGGGGAAAATGTAAATATGCACGTTTTCTATACATGTGCATGTTTAGTATATATAAGATACATCAGCTCTGCTCTTATTGATGAACACTTTTATATGTATTTGGCTCAAATATTTAATGAAGTTAAATATTTGTATTCTTTTCGTCAAAATTGTAAAAACTGAATGTTTTTTCTGGAGACCTTTTAAGTTTCAAATTGTTTTGTGCATTGTGCCAAATATAATAACGCTTCTCATAAGAATTCTCAGGAACATCCAGGTTTTCAATAAGAAAGTTAGATTATGTCATCTAGATTTGAAAAAAACACCTACCTGAGAAAAAGTCAAATCCTGTGAATATAGACCAGTGTAAAACTGAGCACTGGACCTAAATCTGCCCGATTTTGAACCTTGTTAAATAAATACCATAGTCATTGTGGGCCTTCCACCCACTGTGAGGTGACACTGCTGGAATCTTAAATTTCATCTGACACCCTGAATAGAACCCATGTCCCGAAAAGGATCCCAAACAAAGGCATTTAGACGAGTGTGAGACGCTAAATGGGATCTATTCCTTTCCAGGATGTTGCCTGACCTGGAATTGGAAGGTCTTCTCAAACGTCACTTTACACAAGTTGAGTTTTTCCAGGGCACAGTGATGGATGCCAATGACTTGGAAAGGGTTAAGGTATGGAATGTTCAAACGTCTTTTGCAAAGATTGCTTTAAACAACCTGATTGGTTTTGTTTGATATAATTTGACAATAATTAGAAGAATATGAGAGTATCAAGTGTGTTTTGTCACTAGGTGACAACTAATTACACCCTCAGTTTCCTCTGGTCCTGGACAAAATGTGTCACTACTCCTCCTCTGTTTCCTGTTGCCATGTCAACATACTGACTCACTCACTCACTCTGTTTCCAGATTCGTCAAGGTGACGCGTGTCTGGTCCTGGCCAACAAGTACTATTGCCATGTCAACATAATCACTCACTCACTCACTCTGTTTCCAGATTCGTCAAGGTGACGCGTGTCTGGTCCTGGCCAACAAGTACTGCGAAGACCCAGACCAGGAGGACGCAGCCAACATCATGAGAGTCATATCAATAAAAAACTACCATTCCGAAATAAAAGTTATTGTGCAACTCCTGCAATATCATAACAAGGTGAGACTGACAAAGCTGTTTACAAGAAATACCAGCTGTTACCATTTTGGCATAATGGTTATAATTTTGAGATAAAATTATGCTATTATATTTGTCCTCATACTTGATTTTTTTTTTCATGAAATATTTGCATTTTTTAAAGCAAATTGGTAATGCACTACAGAATGATGCATTCTTTGTGATGACTATACTGACCAATGAGAGCCATGCTTTCATTTCTCATAGTGTTAAAATATTCTCTTCTCAGTGATACAAGGTCTGTGATTGGTTGTTATGTTAAAAGACACACAAGTAATGTTATCGATTGGTTTTTGCAAGTGGAGACGTGGAACTAACTGCATAAATGCAGATGTTACTTCAGAACTTTAAATGAAACTCCACTTTGTCTTTCTGAAGAAAACCCATGGTTAATCAACTGATGATGATACTTTTTCTGAATATGGAGCTTTGACCATGAGTTCCACTCATGACAAGGCCTGATGAATATGTTCAAGCAGAAACCATTTTCTGATATTCTCAAAGGTGAAGACCATTCTAAAATAATTTTTATATGAAATTCCCCCACGATTACACTGGAACATTAATAAAATTTGGCATCTCTGTCACCTAGGCCATTTACTGTGTCTAATCATGTCCTAGAGTGAGAAATGCATTCATGCCTAAATGTATTACAGTATAAGGTAGCCCACGGTTATTATGATTTAGTTATTATGATTTAAACATATATCCCAGATTGAGATTGTGAAATGGATTGACCACATGGATACCAGATGTCTGCCACCAGCAGTCGTCCCTGCCCTAGTCCTGTTCAAGGTGTCACCATCTAGTAGAGCACACATAGATATACCTGGGTCAGTCTGTTTCTACAGCTCCAGTCCTGTCCGACACTACAGATTGTGTCACACATGTTGTGACCTTCATCAAGTCATCAAGTGAATTGTATACTCCACATGGAGCTGAGAACGGTCAATCTGTTTCTTGGTCTTCGGTCCTGCCCCACTGTGAAGAATGTGTCACACCTGTGTTGTGACCCTCAGCAAATGTTTTCTTTTCAAATATGCATCTGTTCACCATACAGTGAATTTGTACCTCATAGGATGAGACAGGGTTGTATACTCCTCAGGGAGCTGAGAATTGAACATTGAGTGCACGCAAGTGTGGCATAATTTTAATAAACTTTTTACTGTTCATTTCATCTTAACTATAACAATGGTGCAAAACAATCACTCGCTCATCGTACAAGCTGGTATATATATGTAAGTTTGCAAAAAATTGGTATATGAATAATTTCTTCCGTAAGCACATATAACAATTAAACTTTGATAAGGTTTTGATTTTGAAGTTTCACAGCATGTTTTATTCGGAAAAGTCCTTGAATGTTGCATAAATATACCAATAACTTATCCAAATTTCCTAACTGGATCATCTTTATTTTTGCCCCCAAAGTGGTGTTGTGTCATATTTTACATAATTATCCCCCTTACATATAACCTCTCACCAGTACTGATGTAATTAAACCACTCAAAGGAACAGCAACCAATGTTTCGGCCATGACAGATCAACTAGAGTCATATAAGGAATAGGTGTCCCCCGCCGTGATATTGCTGGAATATTGCTAAAAGTGGCGTAAAACTAAACTCAGTCAGTCAGTCATATAAGGAATATTCTTTAACTTCCTTTTAGTTGGATATTGAAATCTTTGTCAAAATGAATGATTCACACACAGAATAATGATGACACATATGTGGTTAATATTTATTGACTGAGCATTTTATTCCACCTCTGTTGCATTAGGTAATGAAAATTAATGATGGCACTCCTTGTATCCATTACAAGGACTACATTTTGCGAACTTTATAACTACAAAAGGCCGTAGTTGCCACACATATGGTCATGTTCGCTAAGTAGACACGTCTGAGTGACCGCCAGTGTTGACCACATGAATATTACATGACACTAAGCAGATGGGCCTGGTCAGTGTGAAACAGTGGTAGGATGATAGTATTAGCATTGACCGCACAATTGGCAGTGTCTCATGGTGGCTTCAGATGTTCTCAATAGAAAATAAATAATTGAATATTATGGCTAATGTGTCTAGGTTGGCTTTTGATGTGGCTGTTAGGATTATTTTTATCATCACATTCTTCCTTGTCAATTGGGATCATGAAGGCTAATAATTCTGCTTAGCTTATAGGTTGTATTCCCCAATGAATTGCTTTGATTCTCCACATGGACACAATGTGTAAAGCTAATTTGTGACCACACATAGACATGGCTTGAGTACTGCTGAAAGTGCTGGATGAAAGCCATTTTTGTTGAATTCAGATTTTAGCGATCGCTATCGCTGCTCATCTATCTGAAGACCTCCCATTACAGGTTATTTAAAAACGACGCTACATCCAGATATCTACATATCACTTAACTGATCATAAAAAATGAATCCAAATGTGTTTCTAATTGTTGGAATACTGCCGAAAGTGGTATGGTTAAAGACATTTTCGTTAAAATCAGATCTTATTGATCGCTACCGCCTTCTCATCTATCTGAAGACCTCCCATTACAGGTCATTTTAAAAACGACCCTACATCCAGATATCTACATATCACTTAACTAATCGCAAAAATAAATCCAAATGTGTTTTCTAATTGTTGGAATACTGCCGAAAGTGGTATGGTTAAAGACATTTTCGTTGAAATCAGATCTCAGTGATCGCTACCGCTGCTCATCTATCTCAAGACCTCCCATTACAGGTCATTTTAAAACGACCCTACATCCATCTATCTGTACATCACTTTACAGATAGCAAAAATAAATCCAAATGTGTTGTCTAATCATGAATAGGTTAATATGAGGCATTCTGAACAACAGCTATGGGCTGTATAACCTGATTTCACAAAACAAAATCAATGCCTATCTCTCGCTTCATTGAGATGAACATTTAAAACAAAGGAGGCTTTGGATGGTACTGACATACAATCTCGGCCATTTATCGCCATCTTAGTCATTATTTTAGATTAATGATAATATGTTTTGGCTTCAATGATGAGAATGGTCCTGAATTTTTTAATGTTGTTTTGAAACCTGAAAATGATCCCTCATAGTTTTATTTCCTGTTTAAACTATTGTGTTGAGAATTAGAACAAATCAGATAGAATTTCACATTGACACAATGCAAAATCTAGGCAGTAGATTAATTTAGATTTTGTAATTAAATGTCAGTGAAGGTAATAACCTAGCTGTCTTCAAAATGTCGATAATGTGGATATCGACCAGCTTGGTGTTTGGAGGACAGTGTCCTGCCAATCAGAATGTATGACAAGTACTGGTGAATGATGGGACTGTTCTTGACCCCGTCTCCATTCAGATGAGGAAACCGATGAGAAAAACATTTGTAGTCTTTGAGAGAGACATCTTGATTGCTGCCTGTGGGGCTTATTGAATATATGAATGTTGATCTGATCAAGCGCTCATCTTGCCACGGCCATTGCTGCTAGACTTTCGCTGTCGAATATCAATATTTTCAATATCATGACAAATCAGTTAAAATGCATGACTACAGGCATTTCATTCAAAGTAGGCTTGTCCTAACAGGCTACTAGCAGGATTGGGCTCACTGACTTGGTTGACATGTCATTTTATCCCAACTGTGTCGATTGATGCTGATGATGTTGATCACAGCCATATAGCTGGAATATCACTGAGTATGGCGTTAAACAACAAACCAACCAATCATTCAAAATAGCTCTTAGTGTTTTGTGTTTATGCATGGTTTTTAAGAGTATTTTGGCTGATTTCAAGTAAGAATAATACTTAACATTGCCAAGAGTCACAATTTGATATTAATAGCTTTTTAAAGTATGCAGCTGTCGATAATTTGATTGTTGAACAACGTGAATATGTACATCTGTATGTCAACTTGCGTGAAGATGGAAGCCAGACAATAATATTTCTATTACTGGGTACAAGTTCAATCCATCTTGTCCCAGAATGGCAAAAATGTCACAAATGACTTTCAGGGACATAATGACTGTCAAGGTCGTTTGTGACCCACGCAGAGGACCAGGACAGAAACATGTGACTGTCGTTGACTGTGCATCTCAGGTCAAGTATCAGTGTGCCACTCTAATCTTGAGGTTATTGATCTGGACCACCTTCCATGATGGGATCTTAGCATCATGACTCTTATTGGTCTGTGTCAGAATATGAGAGTCATGATGGATGTCGGACTCAACTGGGTGAATGAATAACTGCCCTTGTGCAATAGAACCTTGAATATTATGAGTGAGTGAGTTGAGTTTAGTTTACGCCCCACTCAGCAATATTCCAGCTATATGGCAGCGGTCTGTAAATAATCAAGTCTGGACCAGACAATCCAGTGATCAACAGCATGAGCATCGATCTGCGCAATTGGGAACCGATGACATGTTCAACCAAGCCAGCGAGCCTGACCACCCGATCCCATTAGTCGCCTCTTACGACAAGCATGGGTTAGTGAAGGTTCATTCTAACCCAGACCTTCACGGGTAAGAATAGTGCTGAAATCTATATAGTCTGATCACAGTACAATAGTGATGACACCAGGTGTTTGTGGCAAGGCTTGTTGAAAGTACCTTATGAGAAGAAAATTCTGTTGTAAGTGAAAGATAAGAGAGAACCAGCTGATGATGGCACTTCCAAACTGAAGCTAATGGCTACAAATGGATCCTGGGTTTTGTCATAATAGAATGGTGATTTAATATCCATGATCATCAAGGATGAGCTCGAAGTGACAAAATCTAAATCTAAATCTGGTGCAAAGAGCAAAAGTTTAGCTGAAACTACTTTCATAAAACTGCTTCAAAATAAAATATTAAAGGAAGGGGAAGTTTAGTTATGGGTAGGTCATGTGAAACATGACTTTATATTAGGCCAGATCAATTTTATTTCTTGTTTTACGGATTTTTGTCCTCAGAAAACCTAAAGGCAGGAGGGAAAAACATAAAAAATAAAATCACTAGTCAAAATAATTTTCCTTTTAAATACTTAAAGTATTTTATTTTTGGCAATTTTTTAAGTTAATGTGGGGCAAAAACAATCAAAAAAATAAAAGTTTTAAGTTTACATTTTTGGCCAATAAAAACATGAGGATTTTATTTTATGAGTGGGGAAAATTAATTATTATTTTTTTCTATTTCTTGAAAAAATATGACAGGCGGATCCGTAAAACAAGAAATAAAATTGGTCTGGCCTCAACAAGCCTAAATGCAGATGCAGAGCATCTAAGGCAGGATAGATCTCCAGTGCCATGATGGTCCTCAGATCAAATGAAAATGAGAATTGGTTGTCCACAATGGGTGACTTAGCTTATCCTGTGTCATTGTGCCACAGTGGTCACCTGCTTACATTGTCAGCACTGGACATACTGGTAATACACAAAGCCATTACCCTATAGTGCTTGCATGGGTCTGACTATGGTATAAGACGACATTTATTGTTTGTACATGTGTTGGTGAGCTACTGTTCCTAATGTTGTTATAGTCCGTTTGGCTCAAAAGCGGACCGATGAATTGCAGTCTAACTCGAAAACTAATAAACATATATTACTCTATGAAACATTGATCATAATCAAACCATCAGACCAACTCTGTGATTTTTTTGGTAGAATTTATGTCCTAAAAATAAAAAAGTTGTTTAACTAACTATCATTAAAATATTTACACAGTTCACTATTTATTACGAGGGAGGAGTGCAAAGGAGGAACACTCACTCACTATTTAGGTGTGGGAGAAAAGGATGGATGGACGCACAGTACAAATGAATTAACAACGTGTGGGCGTGCACGCTATGCGCGTACACCTGGCTGTTCCTCTCATAAATTCTGCAAAAAACTCACTTAGAGTTGGTTTACTATTTTGATTATGATCAGCGTTTCATTTAGTATTATATGTTTATTAGTTTTCGAGTTAGATTGCAATTCATCGGTCCGCTTTTGAGCCAAACGGACTATAACTGAGTTTGCCACTGTAGTTACGCAAGTGTTTAAACTATCATATTCTGGTCACCAGGCATACCTGCTGAACATCCCAAGCTGGGACTGGAAACGAGGGGATGATGCTGTGTGTATTGCAGAACTCAAACTCGGATTCATCGCTCAGAGCTGTCTGGCACCTGGATTCTCAACCCTCATGGCCAACCTCTTCACCATGAGGTCCTACAAGCAGGTTGGTGTTTGTGATGGTGGGTGGGTGGGGATTATGATGATGGGTGGTGGTGGTTGGGATGTTAGGGTAGGTGTTTGTGATGGTGGGTGGGTGGGGATTATAATGATGGGTGGTGGTGGTTGTGAAGTTAGGGTTGGTGTTTGTGATTGTGGTAGGTGGTTATAATGGCGGGTAGTGCATATAATGGTGGTTGGTGGCGATGGATGGGTTTCTGGGTTCCAGTTAAAATTGTCTAATGTGTGATGCTACAAATGGTGGGTGGCACAAAAAGGGGTTGGGTGGTGACATATCTGCCCTCCAGGTCAAACTGTTCCTTTAAGATTCAACAAATATATCTTTGTAGAAATGGAGAGGTGAAGTGAAACACATTAGATGCATTCTTCTGTGTGTGGCTGCTTCAGCTTGTTCAATAACATCGGTTTCATGCTCATCCACTGAGATACGATGTTGCAGTTTAACATAGATACTCAATCAGAGAGGGTACACAGAGTCTGAACTGACCAGACCAGTGTTTGCCCTTAACCCTGAATAGCTGCAGGCCCTGAGGACCCAGAACCATAAAAAGTTGTGGGTCCTGATCAGAATGTGTAGGCCCTATATTTTAGCTACAATAAAAGTAATTCCCAGCAAACAAGGCCATAAGGACCCATAAACAAAAGCTGTGGGTCTGAGCTGTTTTCAGTGGCCTAAGGACCGACTTTAATTTCAAAAGTTGGACCAGACCTTGTTTTAACGCCTTGAGAACCAGGCAGGGAAACAATAGTACCATATTTTAACATCTTTTGATACGAGATGGCCAGGGATTTGTAGAGAAATAAGTGGCAGCAGTAAAATATAGATGTTGGGTTGGAATGATTGATAGTTATCTGTCCCTGAATCACAAACTAATCCTTCATGCATGTTGACGTGAGTGTAACAGTTGGGACTGCATTGCCGTAGTGCTGTAGACAAAGAGAAGAGTTATCTCCCTTGACTTTATAGCTCTGCGAGACCATCACAGCACATGTTTGAGAGGGGCATGTGTTTCTGAGATTGATGTTTGCATGGCTTGGTTTGGAGAGCATAGGCACCATTACAATAGCTTGTTATTAATTTGAAATCATGGCCAACAAAGTGACAAGCCCTTTTTTCACTTCCCGAACATCAAATGCAATTGATGGGTATAATTTTCAATTATTCTGGCAATTTACCTTTATTACTTTATTGCATGAGCGGGTTTGAATTCTGGTTCAAATCCTTGTTACACCGATGATGTTTCAAGGTTTGTAACTTGTTTGTGCTGGCGTGCTGCACCTAAGTGGGAACAACGGAAACCTGCTTCAGGATTTCCTCCCACATCAGGGCGACATGTTGTGATATAACTGGAAAACTCTTCAAAACGACGTTACATCCACCTCACTTCATGCAAGTTGTTTGATCAGTGTGTACATGAGACAAGGCTATGTGCTGCTTGCTTGTGTCCTTGTGAGGACACTTGCTTGGACACACAATTCACAGGCCGGATCTACAAGGAAATATTTCTCTTGGGGAAATATATAAGCTTGTTTGGAAGGAAATGAACTGACAGCCTTTTATTATGTGAATTTTAATCCACATTTGTAAAATTTACGACCACTGGAACCATACTGAAACAATTTCCCTCATCTCCATTGGTACGGAGGGTACATTGTGTGTGTTACTGCACCAGTATCATAGTATTGATACTTGGATGACTTGTGGTCCCATACTGCTTATTGCTTTTAACGGGACGGTAGGGTATTCTAGTGGATAAAGTGTTCGCAAGTGATGCCGAAGGCCATGGTTCAATTCCCCACATGGGTACAATGTGTGAAGACCATTTCTGGTGTCCTCCTGTGATAATACTGGAATATCGCTAAATGTGGCATAAAACCCAACTCACTCACTCACTCACTATTGCTCGTTAACCTTTGACACCTTGCACCTCAGTGCATTGTACTGTGTTTACTTTACCAGTATGCGCCTGCTTTAACAATATTTGTGCTTGCAAGCACTCGCTCTATCTCAAAGTGTTCCCAAAGTGTCTCCTTATCAGCATAGCTGACCAGTTTGTGAACACTTTGTTCATTTTACTGACACTTTATTTTTGAAACTTTAAAAGTCCAATAAATAATTGTGAAACCACTTTTAGTTCTAGCAATCACTTCAGATTAATGTCAGTAAGATGGCATGAATAATAACTGTATGAGCATCCAGGGACCTGTGTGCCAAAATGTTAATGTCATATTTTTGTCTCATCATATACTATACCCAAGAGGGTTTGCGAAATTAATGGAATTTTTTGATGGCCTCTTGGGAAGAGATTTGGAAGCTTAGGTAATTGTATCCATAAATTAAGTTATTTTAATAAATTGATACAATTTACAGTGACATGCTTGTGTTGTTTCTATCAAACAGTTTCACCAACTTGAAAACTGTTTCCCCTTTTATGACATCTTGATATGTTTTGCACAAGCAGTGTCTATGGTCATGGAGTGACTCTCTTGTGTTTTCAAATATGTAATTGAAATTGCACATTTTGAAAAGGGTGAAAATTGTCCACAAACGACAAGAATTAAGGGAAAAGGTCATTGCCACGTATAAGAACAAATTTTGGGGATGCTGCTTGGTCCTAAATGATCTCACTACATGGCTGTTAACAGTGTAGAAAATAAGACAAATGTAGTAAAAACACTTATCTTTATTATATTCTTTGAATTATTCTGTTTCCTTTAAAAACATGGTATGAGTCTTCATTATTAATGCATGTTTATCTTTTTCTCAATCCATTTGTTTATATGTTAATCTTGTGGTCAATCCTTGTACTAATCCTTTGTCCAATTCTGTCTTTTAATTCTTTTTTAAATCCTTTCATTTTTATCCATTTTATTAGTCTACCTGTTAAACTTTTGCATAAGCCTCATGTTTATATTCAGTCCTCTTTATCCTGTGTACTGCAGTGTTTATCCTGTGTTGAACCCTGTTTCCCTGTGATTAACCCTGTTATAACTCTGTGACCAATCTACCTGTGATAAATCTGCCTGTTTACCCTGTGATAAATCTGCCTGTTTGCCCTGTGAGCAACCTGCCTGTTTACCCTGTGAGCAACCTGCCTGTTTACCCATTGACCAACCCGCCTGTTTACCCTGTGACCAACCTATCCTTTTACCCTGTGATAAATCTGCCTGTTTACCCTGTGATCAATCTGCCTGTTTACCCTGTGATCAACCTGCCTGTTTACCCAGTGACCAACCTGCCTGTTTACCCAGTGACCAACCTGCCTGTTTACCCTGTGACCAACCTATCCTTTTACCCTGTGATAAATCTGCCTGTTTACCCATGACCAACCTGCCTGTTTACCCAGTGATCAACCTATCCTTTTACCCTGTGATAAATCTGCCTGTTTACCCATGACCAACCTGCCTGTTTACCCTGTGACCAACCTATCCTTTTACCCTGTTATAAATCTGCCTGTTTACCCATGACCAACCTACCTGTTTACCCGGTAACCAATCTGCTTGTTTACCCCATGACCAACCTGCCTGTTTACCCTGTGCTCAATCCATTTTACCCTGTGAGCAACCCTGTTTACCCTTTGATCAATCTGCCTGTTTACTTTCTGATCAATCTGAATCTGCCTGTTTACTTGTTTATCAATCCTTCTGTTTTTATGTAATGCATTCTGTTTCCAGTTGTAGATGTGCATGTTCTCTGATTTCAGATGTTTTTGTCAGGATGTTTTGCTTGCTGCACGGTATGTTCGTTAGCACAGTTTTCTGCAGAGATTTTCTGGTTGTAAGTTTTCTGAGCAGCTAACACTACTAATACTTGATTGGTATTGGCCCATGTGACATGTGTTGCCTCCTACAGCAGATGGCGGTGCCTGGAAGTGGAGTCATGGCGCCAATGGTGTCAGATGAATATCCCCTCAACATGTACAAGAATGTTAGTATCATTCAAACCGTGTGGTGGTGTTACTACACTATCACTTCACGCTCTCAAGAGCATCACTACCAGACATGCTGTGTTGCTATTTCAGATCACTTCAGTTCAAGGGTATTTGCTATCACATGAAGACTTGCCCTGTTACTGTTTCAGATCACTTCACAATACATCAAGTGTTACTTTGATGTCACTTTCATATGAGCAGTGTTGTTCTTCCATATAAGTTTTTAATGAACTTTAATTTGATACCTCAATACATGTAATGATGCTTGGTCAAGTCAAAATATTTTATATATTTACAAGAAGATCCTGAGTTAAGATTATTGGTCCTCAGCAACTTTTGCTTGTTGCAAGAGATGACCTAATGCATCAGGTGTTCAGTGACACAGATAATTGAGATCACTGCACCGGGGTTGCATAGATACATGCTCATGATATCAATCACTGGATTGTCTGGTCTGGACCTGATTATTTACAGGCCATCGTCATAGAGCTGCAATTTTGCTGAGTGTGACGTTGAACTAAAAAAAATCCAACAACTTTCACCTTAATTGATATGACTTCAGTGCATTCAGTGACAACATTCAAAATTACTCAACTCAAGAGCATTACACTAATATCGCTTCACTGGTGTGGGCAATGCTGCCATGAGTGTAATATGTAAATTAATGTGTGTGATGTGTGAAGCATCCAATAAGGATTTCACGGCAGTCTCGATGCTTGTCGTAAGAACAGATGGGTATTAAAAGGATGAGATGGTCATAAAGTTGTGGACATGCTGACCAGACCAATGCAGACCTAGGTTAGAACAATTCCAAAATCTGGTGGTCAGTCTCAGTGACTTTTTGATTGTGTGTCATCATGACCTGATTGTTCCTTCTGCTTTCAGTCATTGGTTTGTCTGGTCCAGATTTCATTATTGGTCATTATGCTGACCACGGACTTGAACTCATTATCACCACAACATAGGTTTCTAACTGAAAGGGGGGCGGTAGGGTAGCTTAGTGGTTAAAGTGTTCGTTCGTCACGCCGAAGACCAGGGTTCGATTCCCCACATGGGTACAATATGTGAAGCCCATTTCTGGTGTCCCCCGCCGTGATATAGCTGGAATATTGCTAAAAGCGGCGTAAAACTAAACTCACTCACTCTAACTGAAAGGACAAGTTCTAGATTTCCTTATTTCCGTCACTTTAACACCAGCCTATTTGGATTCAGTTGTTCCAGTAGTGGCTGCTGGGTAGCTTAGTGGTTAAAATGTTCTCTCACCACACCGAAGACCTGGGTTCGATTCCCCACTTGGGTACAATGGGTGAGCCCATTTCTGGTGCCCCCTGCAACAATTTTGCTGGAATATTGTTAAAAGTGGTGTAAAACCTGACTAACTCACTTTCACAGTTTAAGATTTCAAGGATGTCTTTGTAACATACAGGGATGGCAATTTTCCACTGATCATGAGATTTCCACCGATTTTATTTCAAATTTATCAATTCTGTGGATCGTCTAAACCCATTGAGAAACCCTGAACCCCCCATTCGATGACACAATATTAAGTTTTAAGCTGAAAATAGATTTTCCTGTTGCCATCCCTGAACATCAGCTGTTGAAGGGACTTAACACACTGCTGGAGGATGGGAATGGTTAACATTGAATGTGTGGGTTGGCTTTCAGGGTGCAAGGTGGTGGGGTAGAACAAGTCATTAGGCTTCGAGTTTGATTCCACACATGGTGCAGGAGTAAAGCTGTCTCCTGGTGTCACAGATGTAACATGACTCAAATATCACAGTGGTGCAAAATCAAACTCATTCACTCACTCACCTTCAAGGTATAGATTGGGTGTTTGCTGAAAAACTGTGTACATAACAGTGTTGATGAAATATTATTCATGAAATCCATTTCTCTTCATTTATGGAAGCGCAAATCAGCAATTTAGGGAATGTTTTATCTTTTCATCTCATGTTTCATTTCTTATTTGACTTGCAACATAAGATACCCGAGGTAATCAAGAGTCATCATGACTCAAACAAAGAGAATTTCCATTTCTATATGTAGAACTAGATTGTCACTAATTTGACCAATTTTGTAGACTTCATAGTTTCATCGAAGTTATTACATTACAGATAGTTTTTTTTTGTTTTTACAGCCTTAACAGTTTAAGATTCCATCTTTCAGTATTTCATTTGGCTAGTTAGTTAACCAGTTTACATGAACTATCATCAAGCATAGTTAGTCATTAAGCAGTAGGCTAGTTAGACAGACCGGTAGGTATGTTTAAGCAGTAGGCTAGTTACCTAACCAGTTGACATGAAATATCTTCAAGCATAGTTAGCCATGAAGCAGTAGGCTAGTAATCAGTGGAAATGTCATAGGTGTCCTAAACGATGAAGACAGAATTGCTGTGTTGAAAATCTTATGTCCTTGGACAGTTTCATAAAAAGAATTTATTTGTTATACTCAAGAAAAATATGTCTATAGGGTGTGCATCAGTATTCAGCAGGGGAAAGTGTTTGTTTTTATCAGCAACTATGATAGACATACACATTTTGTATCTGTGTGAGACAAGGAACAGTTCTACTTCCTTGGTTATATTGGCCATTTGTGCATTGAAACTTTAGTATCATCATCCTTACTGAGAAAGTGTAATCCCATATATAACATGTGTTCATCTTCATTATCATACAGTTTGAAGTGAGTGATTTACCTCAACCTCATTTGAACTATTTTAGATTGAAACATGTTTGTTATTCTTGTGACGTCTTCATCAGATCTCCCATACATCTGAGCTGAACACTGAGATGGAGTTGGTGACACTGAATCCTTGACATTGCAGGGTGTTGATCGAGCTCAGTGGCAGGCAGACTATATGCGGGGAACAGCCATGGAGATGTACACAGAATACCTTTCCAGTGCCTTCAATGGCATGACCTTCCCTGAAGCAGCAGAGTATGTATCAAGTCACTTCCTGTCTTCCTGTCTTTCAACTGATTTACTGTAAATATTGAACTTAATGTTTCCAAATTAATGCAACTCCAGACGTCTATCCCGGTCTATATCATTATAAAATGTGACTCAACATCATTTGACTTCCCCCAGCCCCAGTTATATAAGTAGTTATAAAATTACTTCTGTGAGATATACAGGAGAAGCATTTAAGCCTTACCTAAATCAAATCCTTCATTAATCCTATCAAACAGAAAATAGTACTGCTTATTAGCGGAGAGTAGAGTACTTCACAAAGAACCATTCAACATCACGATAAAACAACAATATACAGATTGCTATGTGAAGAAGGTGTCAACGAACTTGTAGGTACACACGACAAAGGTGTAGGTGTCATAATATGTGTTATAAAGCCTATCCATATGTGCTGGGTCATGTCAGCCTTTGATGCAGTAGCCTAGTGGTTAAAGCGTTGACACTCTGGACCACAGCAAGACCGGGTTCACTGGATTCCCCACATGGGCACAATGTGTTAAGCCCATTTCTGACCGCTTTAACTAAACAGGCTGGGATATTGCTGGAATATTGCTAAAAGCGGCGTAAAACTAAACTCAGTCAGTCAGTATATGTGTTGGGTCATGTCAGCCTTTGATGCAGTATTCTGTGATGCCAGAGTTTGAAACTCTGGACCACAGCAATGTCGACTCACTGGATGTCCATTATGCAATTGAATGACATATATTACAGGTATATACTTGGTAGCTCAATAAACCGTGATGTGGAATAGAAAGGTGTTTGTTTTGACATCTAAGTTGGTTGTTCAATAATCCATACTGATGCCATCATGTTAAGAGTAATTTTTTAACCATAATTGCGAAGTTTAATTAATGCGAGCAAAGGCCACATGCATTGAATTTACTCTCGCATTACTTTTAAGATTTACAGTAATCTACTGGATCCATTAGGATATTGTTTGGAAAATAGCCAGTCATAACTTTTCTACACTTGGGATCCTTGGCCTAGATTTTCGAAGCTCTCTTAGCGCTAAGATAGTCATAACTGCCATACATTAACATTAACTTACGATGATCTTAGCCTAAGAGAGCTTCGAAAATCTAGGCCCTGGTTAGTTATTTTCAGTAGAGACTGAGTCACATTGTTTATTATTCACAATTGTAAGCATTCCACCCTTTGCATCCTGGGTGAAATAGTCTGTTGCTGTGGTACCCCAAGATGGACAAGAATTGATCATTTATTGTACACTCAATTACAGGCATAGCATCAATTATTTACAGGTCAATGCGATATAGGTGGACGGCTGCATGATTCAGCAAGAAACAGCTATTAGGACATATATGTTCCAACATTTCTTGGAAACCACTGATTAGGAAGTAATAGCAACTGATCAACCAAAAAATTGAGCTGTCCGCAAATAGGCTACAGAGTCTCTGTTCTTTGAAGGGCGGTGGGGTAGCCTAGTGGTTGAAGTGTTCGCTCGTCACACCAAAGAACCAGGTTCGATTTCTCACATGGGTACAATGTGTGAAGCCCATTTCTGGTGTCCCCCACAGTGATAGTGCTGGAATATTGCTAAAAGTGGAATAAAACCAAACTCACTCACTCACCCTGTTCTTTGCCCTACATACATTGCAGGTTACCATGAGATGTAAATTCACCAAGAAGGTTCTGTTTCAGTTTCTTTGTTTATCTTGTCTTTAGGTTGTGTTTTGTGAAGCTAAAGCTCCTCCTATTGGCAATAGAAGTCCGGCAGGAGGACACAAGGGAGAGCACTCTTGCTATCAATCCCGGGCCTAAGGTGAAGATAGAGAATGCCACACAGGGGTTCTTCATAGCTGAGTCTGCAGAGGAGGTCAAAAGGTGAGTCAGTTGAGGGCAAAGATGTATCACAAGGTGATGTACTGATACATGAGTGTGTAAATAAAAGTGACAAAAAATATCCACGTCCATAAGAAATCTTTGCTAAATGCAGAGTCAGTTGTACAATTCCGACTTTATCATGAGCATGTGTTTAGGAAAATATTGCTAAAATTTGCATAAAATCAGTTTTGGATACTGTTTAACAATGGTATAAAAAAACATTCAGAAGTTTGATTAATCTCAGTTATGGCAATTTTCCGCTGATCCACAGATTTCCGTCAAATATTTTTCAAATTATTACTCTCTCTCTCTATTTTTCGACTTATGTTTCTCTCTTCTTTCTCCCCGAACCCTACATTCGATTGTTAAGTTTTCCTGTTGCCATCCCTGTAATCTAGACACTGGTGTTAAGAAGGTTGAGCTGACCTTAAAAATAGATTTTCCTGTTGCCATCCCTGTTATCTAGACCTGCTCAGTGGCAGATATTTGGCCCAAAGACTGAAGTAGTTGTCAGTGGGAAGAACCAAATTTTGAAGAGTTGACTTGCATTTCCATAGAAGGACCTATAAACAAAATGACCCTTGAATGTTTAGTTTTTGAATATTAAACATACCTCAATTTAAGAAAGTATAGACTTATTTATAGCCCATATATTGTGTCTAAATCACTCCGAAATTAAATTTGTTTTTAAGGCAAATTAAATTTGAACCCCATAAAAAGGCCAGATATTGTATTGGTTTAGCTCATTAAATTTTCACCTTCACAAGATGATCATGAGTTGTGTCATCTATTTTGAATGTGTATTTGTTTCAGAGCATTTTATTATTGTAAAACCTGCCACAGCGACGTAAACGATGTCCGTGCTATTAAGAAGTGTCGCTGTCGTCCATGTAAGTAGAAAGGGGTTTTACGAGAGACACTTAACCTTAATTAGGATAGACTTATACATAGTGTCTGTCAAAGGCAATTGTAAAGTAAATTATTCAAATCTCTCTTTTTGGGGGCACATTAGTCAGATAACTGAGTTAAAGATATCTTAGAAACATAAGTTTGGTTCCTAGGCTCTAAAAAAGAAAAATGATGACATCTGAAGAAACATTTAGAAGGATGTGTTAGGATCAGGACTCACTTTGGTGAACATTATCTGCATTATTTAAGAAACCTTCAAAGATACATACACTGTAAGATGTAAACTGATCACAAAATACTTATGTTTTATGTTGACTGCTAACATGGACACATTAAACATAGCTTACTATGGTGCTTTTCAAAAAGAAATGATTCTTTGTATTCTTTGGAATATTTCAGTTACCGTGGCAACAGCATGTTCTGAATATAAAATATTTGCACCATGTTAACAGTGACAATATATGGATATTTGCACTAGGTTATAGATTTCAAATATATGTAATATTACGCCATATTAACAGTGGGTAATATATATGATGCTGCTAAAGTTAACAATGGCAAATATATGTAATATTGCACCATGTTAACAATGGCAAATATGTGTAATATTGCACCATGTTAACCATTGCAATATATGTAATATTGCACCATGTTAACCATTGCAATATATGTAATATTGCATCATGTTAACAATGGCAAATATATGTAATATTGCACCTTGTTAACAATGGCAAATACATGTAATATTGCACCATGTTAACAATGGCAAATACATGTAATATTGCACCATGTTAACCGTTGTAATATATGTAATATTGCTTTGTTATCTAAACATGTTTTCCCTGGAAGTAACGAATTATAAGTAATTCCATTCTATGTTTACAGTGGCAAGAAAGTGACTGATAATATTGTAACGTTATATTACATGTTACAGAAAAGGAATACCAATCATACAGCTTTATGTTGCAAATGAGACAATTCAAAACTTTGACTGATTTAATGTAAAATATAGCAAGAAAATGTAATGATCACCACATCTCTGTGTTACAAAATCATACATATTTAGGATTCCCTTGGTTAAATTTTATTGGGTTTGTAAACATGTTCTCGGTTAACTTTTTCTTGGGTTTGTAAATATGGTCCATATCTATTTTAAAGGTGGCAAGAGATAGTTTATATTATATCTCATCTTCATGCTAAATGTGGCAAGAGATTGTTCATTTTTCCATCTTCGCATAAAACGTGGGAAGAGATTTTTAATATATCCCATCTTCTTGTTATAAGTGGGAATATAGTGTCAACATTTCTGATCTTTATTTATAAAAGTGGCAGGAGATTATCGATATTTCCCATCTTTAAGTTAAAAGTGGCAAGAGATTAACAGTATTTACCATCTTTCTTTTTAACATAGCAAGGGATTGTCAATATATATTATCTATATTTTTGAGGTGGCGAGGGATTGTCAGTATTTCCTATCTTTATGTTAAGAGTGGCAAGATTGTCAATATATATTGTCTTTTCATTAAAAGTGGCAAGAGATTATCAATATTTTCCACCTTTTGTTAAAAGTGGCAAGAGATTGTCAATATTTCCCATCTTTATTTTAAAAGTGGCAGGAGATTGTCAATATTTCCCATCTTGATTTTAAAAGTGGCAGGAGATTGTCAATATTTCCCATCTTTATTTTAAAAGTGGCAATGTTCAAGAAGGGAGCTGCAGCTGTCCTAGGTAGTACCTCACGGCGTCTTCTCGCACCTGTGTTTCTGCGTGGTTCCCTCAATGCTGCTCGTGTGCTCGCTCAATGCTCGCTCCGCTGTTCAACTGCTCACTCTAAGCAGCTGACTAGCTCACTGTGTGTTGCCCGTATATGTTTTGTCCTGTAATTTGTCACTATTCTCTCATCACTGTTACCAGATGGTCGTCACTTGAGTTGAGACGTCGACTCTCATCATCGCAATTAACACATCCATCCATTTTGTGATGCTGTGATACTTAGAACTCCATGCAGGAAGTGCTTGGTGTATGCAGTAAGTGCTTTATGCAAGCAATGAGTGCTTTGTCTAGGTAGTAAGTGCTTATTGTAAATCATAAGTGCTTAGTGTAACCAACAAGTAACCTCGACAATAACATCATGCCAATGACTGTGTTCGCGTGTTGTGATAGTGCTAGTTGCTAGGATTGATCAAGTCGAACAAGATGGAAGAACCCAGCATGACCTTGACCTTAGCATGCGTTTCTGTCAGTGTCAGGAAAGGTCGCCGGTGTTGTTGCTGATTGGATGGTTGTTGTCAGTGTTCGATAGAATTATTGTTGTTGGTTGAATAACATCAACTGATCGAGGGTGTATATAACTTTAACATTAAAAGAACCATTATTCAAGGAGGATCAGATTCAATGTCCCTGCAAATGAGATATAAAAATGAAAGTAGTATCTTTTAAATATTTCATACTGGGTTTTTGAGATTTCACCATGAGACTAGTCATGTAATATTCTGTTTTAAGGTATGTTAAGCTTGTTTACCCATGGAAATATGTTTTCATGCGTGCAGCCATGCAAGAGTTAGGTAATATGTGTGTTTATACTATAAGTGTCTTGTGTAGGAGTCAGCATGCATAGTTTGTTGTAGAGATATATAACCACATTATGTTTTAGTTTGGAGTCAGCATAGCTAGTATTAGTGCAAGAAAAGGCTTACACACTTAGTTCAGACATAGATGCTGATTACCATTTTGAATAGTATTGTCAAGGAGGAAATATCTGAAACATGATAATTGGTAGATAGTGGTATACAGAGGTGAGCGAAGTCTTGTGTGTGTACTTGATGATGAAGACAGGTATATTATCATTGGAGATTCAACTTCTGTGATGAAGAGGAAGAAATGTTCTGCACATGTTGGAAGCATGGATGGTTATTGAGCCAAGCAGCGTAGAATGTCAGGACAAATGACAACAAAGAATAAGTGTAAAGCCATTACTTAGACAAGGAACATAGCATCCTTAAAATGATAACATAGGCCACACCAATTTTATTTCTTGTTTTACAGATTTTTATCCTCAGAAATCCTAAAGGCAGGAGGGCAAAAAAAATAACAATGAAATCACCAGTCAAAGTAATATTCCTTCTAAATACTCAAAGTATTTTACTTTTGGCAATTTATGAAGTGTTTATGGGGCTAAAAAACAATCTATATAAATATTTTTCTTGTAAGTTTACGTGTTTGGCCAATAAAAACATTAGGATTTTATTATTTTTTGAGCCAGGGAATTTTTTTTTTTTTTTTATTATTATTATTCATGAAAGAATATGGCAGGCGGATCCGTAAAACAAGAAATAAACTTGTTATGGACATATGAAGAAAAAATCTGTAACCATTACTGGGCCAAGGAACATTAAATACCAATAAAATGTAAACATTTGAAAAATAGGTCTGTAGCCAATAATCGGACAAAGAACATTGAGCATCCGAAAAATGTCGGCATTGAAAGCTTCGGGCTACAACAGTTATTGGAAGGAACTGCACAGAGGAAAAGGACAACATTGGAGCAGTGTTTAGCAACAGTATGACCAGGAATTGAAAGTCAACAGGGTAATGCAGGGTGATCAAGCGCCAGTTAATATTGATCAAATATGATTATTTTTAGAATGGAATCTAATGAAAATAGTGTTGAAAGACAAGTTTATTCTGGTAGTTTCAAAAGTTTTGGCACAGATTCTAAATCAAGAAGAACTTGTGTTCCCCTTCATCTGGTTTTTTCTTACACTGCTAAATTGAACTGTGCTAAATTAACTAGCCTAAATTCAAGTGAGCTGTGGACTAGTGTGAAGTGTAAGTAAGCTGTTGACTAGTCTGAGTTTAAACAAGCCCTGGACTAGACTGAGTTTAAATTAGCTGTGGACTAGGCTGAATTTAAATTGGCTGTGGAATAGCCAGAATTTAAGTTAGACATGGAACAATGTGAGTTTAAGAGAGCTGTGTACAAGCCTGCTATTATTTGTTGACTAGTCTGAGTTTAAACAAGCCCTGGACTAGACTGAGTTTTTAAGTGAACTGTGGAATAGCCAGAGTTTAAGTTAGACACGGAACAATGTGAGTTTAAGAGAGATGTGTACAAGCCTGCTATTATCTCTCGACTAGTCTGAGTTTAAACAAGCTATGGACTAGACTGAGTTTAAACAAGCTCTGGACTAGACTGAGTTTAAGTGAGCTGTGGACTCTCTGAATGGTGACGACTCCTGGTGTTATGTTCTAATTCGCTTCGCTCAAACGAACATAAAACATTTACCAAGTATAACATACTCGTAATACAGGGTGCTGTCTACCGCGCCTCGAGTGCGAGCAGGTTTATTTCTGAAGTTTACATAGCAAGAACTCATCGACACGGA
Organism: Haliotis rubra; assembly: GCF_003918875.1. Taxonomy (NCBI): domain Eukaryota; kingdom Metazoa; phylum Mollusca; class Gastropoda; order Lepetellida; family Haliotidae; genus Haliotis; species Haliotis rubra. The sequence continues at coordinate 156,729 of NW_025767002.1, forward strand.
TCACAGATATAAATGCGATAGAGCGCAAGTCCATACACTGCCCAATCGGATATCCTTCCATATTTCGCACGAACACAATGCCGGATCTCCACGTAATCATGCATCCTTGAATCTTGTATACATCTGAGACGACTCCACCCTGAGCTGAACTGCCTCTGAAACAAGGTCCATAAAAGCCATCGATACAATTGCAAACTTCTATAATAAGTAACTCTAACGTTGACTTAAATGGAAACATAATCCCTTGCTTTACTTAATATTCGAACATAACCCATCGTTACTTTAAACATTTGCAAGTAACTACAGAAAAACAAACCATTTAAGACCCCCACAAGAATTTCCAGCCTAAACATAAAGCATACTTAACTTAAAATATTGACCGCTCCACGCCATAAGATTCGTCTCTGTTGAGTTGTTGGCTGTGTCCCTGTCACCAATCCCAGGATGCGTGCAATTCTTTCTATTTACTTCTGCTGATCCTCCATCAAGTAACTTTGTATATCACCATAACATCGCATCCGTGGCCCACCTGTGTACAGCACGACCCAGTGGCCTACTTTCGTAACACGGCCCAGTGGCCTACATTCGTAACACACGGCCCAGTGGCCAAACACACGGCCCAGTGGCCAAACACACGCCCAGTGGCCCTGTCCCCAATGAAAACAAAAACCAAGGCAAAGCTACTTTCGCCTGAGTAGCAGCGTGAGACCTCGGTAATGAAACAATATCTTCAACCCACCTTGTAACCTTCTACCACGTGACTAAACAAGCACAACTTCTCGTGCAGCACATGCCTCCACGGTAGTCCGTCCTAGACTACCGTATTTTACCTAGATAAATTTATTTATGTTCTAATTCGCCGGCTCAAGCGAACATAAAACATTTACCAAGTATAACATACTCGTAATACAGGGTGCTGTCTACGGCGCCTCGATATAAAAAGAGCGGGCCTGTTGATGCAAACCAACTTTACTTCCAACAAATGCCATACAAAAACAACCTTCAAATTCCCAAATTTGCAGACACTAATAGTAATGAATTAACATCGCCTTTCAACGTAACCGTCTTTTGTCCGTCTCTGAAGCCCAGCGGCCATGTCTTTTGAACAATCTGTCCGGGGACACCGGCGTTAGCAGCAGCACTGGCTCCCCCTGAGCCTAAAACTGTGCAAACCAATTTTTGTGGCATCTTCACCAATGAACGTAATTTTTCTAGGAATATTTCCCTAGCTCTAGTATAGGACAGCGGAAATTTCCCTTTCAACTTGTATTTGGATTTACTTTTACAATAACACATCTGTCTAAATATGTAATCTTGGGAAGAATCAACTATATCTGCTGCCTCAAGATACCTCTTTAACATAGTAACTGGAAATGTAGGAGAACTAGTGTGGAGATCAAAACACTTCTCCGTCTCTGTAAGCGTCAGTTTTACTTTTACCGAGAAATATACTTATATAGCCTTTTTCAAAAGTAATATCATTTCTTTTATGTTAACTACTTCAGAAAATCTAAAAATCCCTGCGTATGAGAGCAAAGACATTGATAAAACCTTAAATCTGGCAAAGTAGCGTTGTTCCCACCAAACATCTGTACCAGCTTTAACAACATATCTGGGGTGACTGGATCTTTCTTAACCACAGGTTTAACACACGTTCTCATTGCTGATTCTTTAACATTAATAACCAGGTTATCTGCACAAGGATCAGGTAAACCTGCGATCCTATGAGCCCATGAAATACCGTGAATTGCTTCTATTATGCTACAACTATTTTTACGCTTTGGATCAACGAGACTAAATACAGCCGAAACATGAAATGGTGATGCTGGGAAAAACTAATGTCTTCAAAACTAGAGGCCCATTTTCTCCAGTTCTTATAAGCTCTTATACTTGCTTGTAGTAGTTGGCCCTTGATTTCAACACTACATCGGGCAACTTGTCAGCTAGAATCTGTAATCTCTCATCCTGAAGAGTTTTTCTCTCCGCGCCACACTCCAGCCGTAAACAGCTCTGAAAATGTCCAATGACATAAGTACCATTCTATATCCTTATGGCTAATGCATAACCTTGGAAATTGTCGAAAACAGATTTTCTACTGCCTCCCTGAAAGGAAGTACTACCGCATAACTGAATAAAATCCTTTACAAAGGGCGAACTGTACCATTATCAAACAAAATTGACCAATAACGATGCCGATGGCCAGTAGGGAATGACCAGTGTTGCTGGAGCCCTATTGTTCAGAGCATATTTAATAGCTTTTGTCACTAAAGATATAGGGGAACTACCCAGTTGTTATCTCTAGACCAATCTTGAGTGAACGTGTCGACCGCCTCGAACCTGGATTCCAAAATCTGGAGTTAAACCTATTCAGCTTAGTATTGATATGACTGGCAAACCTGTTCACGGTGAGGACCCCACCTGTTATTTAACAGCTGAAAAACACGATCCGATATGGTCCAATCATCATAATCGTGGAATTTACTCAAACTGTCCGCTTTATCATTCTCTGACCTAGGGATCCAACAGAACTGAAGATTTATGTTGTTTGACCTACACATCTGAAGATGGACAGAGCTATCGCCTGCAGTCGGGGAAAACTACCGCAAGTAGCAATGTGACAACATGCTTTATTATCTGAAAACCACTTGACTGACTTATGTCTAAGAAGGTGTCGAAAAGACAACAATGCCAATTCAACAGCTTTTAATTCCTCCAAGTTGAACTGAATGTTTTCTCCGAACTATTCCATGTACAGTGAAAAGTGTGGGTGGTATCCTGAATGAATGCTGCACAACCAATCGAACTAGCGTCTGAAAATAAACTACGAGGGAGAGAACTCTTGCTGGAGACTTCTGCTATTAAAATTCAGAACATTATCTCTCCAAAATACTAGCTCTGACACAAACCCAGGATTATCATAAGAGGTAACGACTTTATCCCAGTGAGTGTAACCTTGTATCTGCAAATACATTTGCCTGGTTAATAACCTACATACGTCTCCAAATACTGGCATAAGGGAAATGACTTTACCGGTTAGTCTGGCAACGTCTCTTGGAGTAAACTTGGGTAGCAGTGACATAAACTTCGAAAAACTTAGGTTTATATCGTCGAGTTTCCTGTAAGGAATGGAAATGACGCCGTTGTCAAGGTCCCAGTTAAAACCAAGCCATTCTAGCTGTCTTGAAGGTGCCCACACTGATTTCTGATCGTTGCAGACAAAACCTGCCTTAGCTAACGTAGATCTAACGAAAGATGAATGCTTGCTGCATAAAGCTAGAGTCTGAGCGAGGCCGAACCCATCATCCAGATACGGCGATATCACGCGAATTCTGTCTCCAATACTTCACGAGTGGTCTGAGACACTTGGTGAAAATATATGGTGCAGAAGTCAAACCGAAAAGGAGAACAGTAAAACAATAATACTTGATATAACCGTTATTATCTGTCCATTTAAAACCTAAAACTTGTGCTGATCTTTGTGAATATCAATGTGATGATAACCTGACTTTAAATCAAATTTAAACATGTATCCGCCAATATGAACAAGGTTCAATGCTACATTATGACCTTCAAGAACAATCTTCTCCTTCCAAACGTAACGATTTACTAACCTCAGGTCTAAAATTAACCTTTTCTTGCCTGATTTTTGAACGGACACTGACAGTGGGCTTATAATATGAGGTTTTTGTGTAACTTGCACTATACAATTATTTGCCAAGAGTTGTTGAATTCAAGGTCAGTCACAAACTTCGCCATATTTAAATGCAGAGCAGTTGTTACGACTACACACGAAGGAGGAGGGTTTCGGACAAATGGAATAACATAACCGTGTTCTATGACTTGCAAAATGTAATCAGAAGCAGAAATTTGTCTCCAGAAGGCGACATGATTCTTAAGATTCCCTTTACTATAACATGAGAACTATACTCAAACTCAAATTTTCAGATAGATGCAAGGCACTTGTCTCAAGTTCGATACCTTCTAACCCTGCAGATGAAGTCGAATCTGAATAACTGTAAGTCCACGGTTTCCTAACTAACTCCACTTTAGTTTTCTCCAAGACTTTGTCTCTCACTGTATTTCTTGCGTCCTGTTGGGAGCTACCCTCCCTGGAGTTCTGCTGGGCTGACCGGTATAAAGCTGCTGCTGCAGGACACGTGGCTCGCCAGTGTCCGACCTCTCCGCACAAGAAACATGGCCTGGAGGCGGGTGATGACGCCGAGTACTGACCGAAAGGGCTGATTGGGAGGCTGAGATGTTGGTTGTAAAGTTGGTTGAGGATAAGGACTTGAGTTAACGGATCCTTGAGGTCCTCTGCCTCGGGGCCTGACAGCAACTCACGGCGTTGTCTCTTCTGAAGTGCCTTGGTCTCTGCCCTTTCAAACCGTCTCTCCTCCTCCGAATTAGAAGCAATTTCGTCACCTTCCAACTCCGATATCAATCCCCATCCCGACGGAGATCTGTCCGCCAGTCTGATGAACTTATTCCTCTTCTTAATAGAACATTGAATAGTGTCTATAAGTTCTAAACATTCTGGAAAATCTCTCCTGTTACAGTGTCTTCTAGCCGAATCTAGTCTGTCAGAAATATCAGAATTGAACTTGAATTGAATTTCGTTCCCTTTGTATTTAAAGTTTGGCGTATCAATTTTCCTCACCTTTTTGAAAACACTGAGAGACCTTTCCTCGGACTCGCCGACAATGTCTCTCTTCAATAACTTCAGTTTGTTGTCCATGTAGTCCTTAAACAGTTGAAATGACTTGATTCTATACAAGCTACATGTGTGTATTTCAGTTGACGAGTCCCCAACAATGTCCGTGGACTATGATACCAGTGAATGGGATCTGTTGTGTATGATTTGCTTCGTTTACTAGAGTCCGTGGTGGATGTCGCTAACATTTCAGGGGAAACGGCCTTCTGTCATTGACACTTGGATCAAAAATAGTTTGATCACTGACCTGAGGTTGTGGTGCTGAACCAGTCTCTACTAATACCCTCAATAACTATCTTCTCTATGTGTTATTGACAATTTCTGAAGAGTCTGCTCATTCGTATATGTTCATATGCTCTTTTCCTCAAGACAACTTATTCCTTGTTCACTATTTTTGCCATTATGCAAAATATGTTTTTTATTTACCTTTTGATGACAAATTTTGTTAATTTACAAATAAATGTTTTGATTACTTTTTCTGCTTCATGCTACTTAAACTGATTTCTTGCTCTTGCTTAAATGTGCTCAGTTTTTGGATTGATGTAAATGAAGTTTTGCGTCAGTGTTTAAGATGATAAGAGTGTATGAGCGTTACTCAATGCATGAGTGCATGAATATATGCATGCCACTGCACACTGCAGTGTAACCTTTCAAGAATGCACCAGAGAAAGCTTCCTTTATAATGTTTCCACAAATACAAAACAATTTTTCAGTATTCAATATGCTAAGTATTATCTCTCAGTTGTTTGTTTTTCTCTATGTTGTTACTATTTTCAACCCAACAAGCACCCTTGTATAAGATCTCCACCATCACTTCAATGTTGCGGGTATATTTACAAACAACTTGACTCCTATTCAGAATTCTGCTTGTCCATATTCAAAGTATTCAAGTTTTTAAAGCTGTACCGTAGTGTCACTACAACTGTACACAAATCTGTGAACATCCGAAGGACTTGTGTTCGATTCCCCACGTGTGTAAAATAAGTGGAGCCCATTTCTGGTGTCCCCTGTGATATTATTGCTGGAATATTGCTTAAAGCAGCATAAAACCATGCTCACTCACTAACTGAAGGAGGCGGTGGGGTAGCCCAGTGGTTAAAGCATTCGCTTTTCACGCCAAAGACCCAGGTTCGATTCCCTACATGGGTACAATGTGGGAAGCCCATTTCTGGTGTCCCCCGCTGTGATCTTACTGGAATATTGCTAAAAGCGGCGTAAAACCCAACTCACTCACTCACTAACTGAAGGACTTTTATTAGGTCCAGGGTGTTTTTTGTGTTGGATATGGTAATGTTTATGTTTTACTAAGTATTGTATCCGAAATAATCACTATGATTATTCAAAGAATATATCTTAAACAAAGATATGAAAAAATAATTTGATTGTGAATTAAAGGTAAGGCAAGAATTATGTTTTATGTGGAGAAATGAACAAACAGCACGGTCAGCTGTTTGTTATCAGTTGTACATATTTCCTTCCATCACTGCACCTTCTGCATGCTTGAATATATATATACAAATATATGGTGCACTTCTTTGCATTTATTAACTTTTATAGATGTGAATTCAGATTTAGTAAGTTCCTAAATTGTCAGCATCCCGTCCTGTGTTGACTGTTTCAATATTGGTTGTAGGGTATTAAAATCTTTGTTCACAAATATGCATACATATGTTGCCATACTTTTATGAATATTTCTTTTCTTCATTTTATTGTTCAAAATGATGATCTGTGTTAATACCTTCATTTGTTCCTGTTATATAAGTCCCTATAGTATTTTTTTATTTCAGATTTTTATGATTATTTTCTTAATTGTTTTAGACATATCAACACAATATGCAATGAACTGTTAGGGGTTATGAATGTGTGTGGAAAATGGAATTTGGTGTCTGTATAGGATATTCAGATTTGACTTTAATGTTGCACTGAAATCAAACTTATCAGAAATGTTCATGGAGCATGGATGGCACAGTGTTCCAAGACAATGTTTCGAGGGACAGTGGGGTAGCCTAGTAGTTAAAGCGATTGCTCGTCCCACCGAAGACCCGTGTTCGATTCCCTACATGGGTGCAATTAGTGAAGCCCATTTCTGGTGTCCCATGCTGTAATATTGCTGTAATATTGCTAAAAGCAGCTTGACAACATACTCACTTACAACAATTTTATGTGCTGCGTTGTATTCCTTGTGCATTCCAGAAACTTATGATCATGGGTTTGAATCCCACGAGGCCCTTATGTTTCTAGGATTGTCTGCACCATAAGCATACTTATAGGTTTTGCCAAAGTGGTAACCGTGTCAGACCAGCCTTCCTTGCAGCTTTCCTGGTACATTAAGTCAACACACAGGTTCTATTATTCACATGGGTACCATGGGTGAAACCTATTTCTAGTTTCCCAGGACATGATGTTACATGAATATTGATATAACGGCATAAACCCAAATCACTCACTCATCCAGGAAAGCTGCCTAAATGCCCTGATATAGCTGGAACAGTGCTGACTGTGGCATAAAACAACATTCACGCCCCCTATGCATGCTATGCATGACCCTGTAAGCATGTACAAAATACTATAGTATACCTCTTCTTACAGAATATATGCTTTTATCAATCTATGCCATGGCCTCCAAATCTTTTAAGTTGGTTTAGAAGGCTGAAAAAAAAAGAAATTAGATACAAAAAATTACTTTATGTCAATTTTGGGGTTGACTGTTTTGTAAATGGACACTTATGTTTGTAACCATTGGTAAATGATAGATATAAAAATCATTATTTCAACCCCAAAACATTCAGCTATCGTGACAGTGTGTCCTACAAGGTTCTCATTTTCACTCATGAGTATCAATGCTAATTAGTAAGGTAATTTCATGTTCCAACCAACATCATAATTATTTTATATTCGGTCATATTGTTTTGTAAACCAACTAAATAACTTAAAGGCCCTTGCATGTTATTAATGAGAACAAAATGCATGGAGAACTGTTGTCATCTTTGCAACTGAAATATCTTAGCATGCAACTCAAAGAAAGATGGAACAGTTCTTTCTTGGATCAAGTGATTTCTTGAACTTTTATCAAAATGAGTCATAATTGTAAGAATTATAGTTTCCAGAAACTGAGCATGATATTTGCTGCATGCCCTAATCCCCTCTTGATCCAAGTAAATTAATATTTATTCTAGATTTCCTCATGCTTAAAAGTATATTGTGGGGATATTCAATGTAAACACTTCCTTTTTTGTTGTGTATTGTCTGGACAGTTTTGCAGTCTTTGTTTGAACTAACTTTTCCCTGTATTTGGCAGGAATGTTCATCTACTAATGGTTTGTTCTGTTTTCATGCAGCCTTACAACGAACTGAACCCACTAACCCGGATGGTAATGTTACACTTATTTTGTGATAATGTGCAAGATCTGTCAACATGTCAACCCCATCATCAGACTGTCAGCATAAGGATGTTGACAAATTTGTTCATGTTGCTGTGCTTTTGTTACTCCCCTCCATTAGATAATCTTGTGGGTTTGGGACCAATATAACCTTTTACAAAAATGTTTGGGAAAAACAAAATATTTCCTCAGGTTTTAGAAAACTGTGCCCTGAATAATGGTGCATATATGATATATTGTGAGTATATAATTTGGCTTTTCTATATCATATTTCGGAGCACTGACTAAAACAGATTTTGTCTCATACAAAATTTAATACTGAAAGAGACAGTTACATCTACGTACATGCAAGCATTCTTAACAATTCTCCCAAACCTCATCACGTCGCTGTTTTCTTTAACTTTCTGCCAATGACCAAATCTTATGGTGCTGTTGACAGTTCTTCACTCAATTCAAAGTAACATAACGATGTCACTGTATTTTCATTCCTGATGTGTAACCATGGCAATGTGTGTTTGCAGTATGTTATGTTATGCAGTATATTTCCCCATTAACAGCTGCATATATCCCCCCCCCATTATCAGCTGCATATATTTCCCCCATTATCAGCTGCATATATCCCCCCCATTATCAGCTGCATATATTCCCCCCATTAACAGCTGCATATATTTTCCCATTATCAGCTGCATATATTTCCCCATTATCAGCTGCATATATATATCCCCATTATCAGCTGCATATATATTTCCCCATTATCAGCTGCATATATTTCCCCATTATCAGCTGCATATATACCCCCCATTAACAGCTGCATATTTCCCCATTATCAGCTGCATATATTTCCCCATTATCAGCTGCATATTATCCCCCATTATCAGCTGCATAATAAAAACCGTATATCCCCATTATCAGCTGCCCTCCCATTAACAGCTGCATATATTCCCCCCATTATCAGCTGCATATATTCCTCCCCATTAACAGCTGCATATATTCCCCTCCCCATTAACAGCTGCATATATATCCCCATTATCAGCTGCATATATTCCCCTCCCCATTAACAGCTGCATATATTCCCCATTCCCCAATTAACAGCTGCATATATTCCCCACCCCACTAATAGCTCCACATATTTCCCACCATCAACAGCTGCATATCCCCCCCATAAACAGCTGCATCTATTTCCCCAATACCAGCTGTATATATACTCACCGTTATCAGCTGTATTTACTTCCCATTACCAGCTGTATATACTCCCACATTATCAGCCACCCAGGCAACTAAGCATTAGGTTGTCCAGATATGTCACTTGGACATTAATCACTGGTTTGTCTGGTCTGGGTTACATTATTTACTAGCTGCATTCATGTTGGCGGAATATTGCAGAGTGCAGTAAAACTGCAAACAAACAGACACCAAAGAAAATATTACACCAGAATACAGTTTTGATCATTCAGATTCAGCTGCGTTGTGACCAATGTTTATCTGTTATGTAAATAGGTACAGGTATGTATGAATCAGGTGAGATTTACATATCTCTGTGATACACCTGGTCTATTATGAAGGTAGAGTAGATGCCAACTTTGTGAAAGCCCACACCAGATTGTATTTGACAATGTCCATCTTTACTCCAGTTCCAGGAGCAAGGGAGAAGAAAACTCCAGAAAAGACTCCCCAAGTGTGAGTATTTTAGAATGTTTCAAAAGTATTTCCATGAAAACTAGCTCCAGTAGAGTTATCAATGTCTCATTACCTGCCATTGTCTCCTCTTAGAAACATGAAATCACCCCTTTTCATGAATGATTTTTTGCATTTAAGCTTAAGATTGTCATTATTTTTTTAATTACCATTTCATGTCTTAAATTTTAGACAAAGAATTATGAGCTTCCATGCAGTAAGGTATATACAATAGAGATGTAGACTTACACATTGACCTTAGGATGTAGGACTCCACAACAGAGCTCTGTTCCACGATCTGATCTTAGAGCTAAGATGGTTGTAGCTCTCATATTCTAACATGAACTTACAGCAATCATAGTGCTAAGGTTGCTTTGTGGAGCAGGGATCTGGTTATTTGAAGGCACATATTAGCATACCACCATGACTAATGCTAAATGGCTAAGATCTCTTTGAGAAGCAGAGCCATTGACACGTTATTTGAAGGCACCTATTAGCATACCACCATGACTAACTAATGCTAAATGGCTAAGATCTCTTTGAGAAGCAGAGCCATTGACCATAATTTGAAGGCACATATTAGCAAACCACCATGACTAACTAATGCTAAATGGCTAAGATCTCTTTGAGAAGCAGAGCCATTGACCATAATTTGAAGGCACATATTAGCAAACCACCATGACTAACTAATTGCATAATTTGAAGGCACATATTAGCAAACCTAAATGGCTAAGATAAGACCTCTTTGAGAAGCAGAGCCATTGACCATAATTTGAAGGCACCTATTAGCAAACCACCATGACTAACTAATGCTAGATGGCAAATACAAGACTGACATGTTTGATGACAAGCGACACCAACAGCTTTGATTTAATTATTGATGCACTTGCCGATTACTGATACAGATATGCTCCGTATGGAGATTACTGTCATGACTTTACAGCAGTACTGTCAAATATTACTGTTACTTTTGAGCCAACTCATTTGTCTTGCATTTTTCAAAACCATTTGTCCTTCAGCTTGTACTTTTTTCCAGTCTCCATCACTCTGTTTCTTGATATCATTCCTGCAAGCTAGAAACTATGACTAAGTGGCATCAGTTCTGGAAAATATGGTCTTGAATTTATATTACCAAAGTTAGAGATGGGTGCAAAGTGTTTAGTTTTCCAAGACAAAATTTACTCTGCAGAGTTGCCTCCCTTAGGTGTGATAAAAATCTATAATGTTGGATTCACAGTCCAATTTGCCCTGAGTATGTTTCTATGCTTGTCAGCACCATAGCAGTGATCGAAGGGATCAACAAAGTTTGAACATCTTAGATTTGCATCACTTTGGGCTTTACTTCCAAATCAAACTAACAAGCTGTGATATAACAAGAATGCAAACCAAAATATTTAACCGACCTCACTGAAACAGTTTCAATACATAGCTCAACTGTTGATAGGAATATTCAGTGTTATTCCATGCTGTAGGCACCATTGGTAGCCCAGTTGTCCAAGCTGCCATGAGTTGTGTCCCTTTGGGATGTCATATATGGATATCCTAAAGCAGCATGTCAGGAAGAAATAGTCAAATAAAACATTTCCTCTACATATTTTAAGGGCATTTGTGTAGCCTAGTGGTGAAAGCATTCACTAGTCCCACTGAAGACCCAGGTTTGATTCCTGTAGGTTTTGATTTGATGGGTACAATGTGTGAAACCCATTTCTGGCATGTTCTGCAGGAATATCGTTAAAAACTGTCATACTCACTCATTCATGCAAAATATTATAAGAATTGTTAAATGTTCAATTACCAGGTGAGTACTGTCGGTTTCATGGATGCATCTCCTACAAATAGCTCCCCACTTCATTAGTGAGTTTCTTTTTAGGAATGAGAAACACCATAAAAGGGAATTCGAAATAAACAGTAAGCAGACCCCACTCTCCTTATCCCCGTGTGTGCCGTGCCTTGACCCCAGGGATGAGTTAACCCTATCTCACGACATGTTAACTTTGGCTGTGCTAGGCCCTGTCATGTGATGTCATGTTAACCCTAGAAGAGTCGAGACTTGAAGTCATTGCTGTCGTTCTTGTAGACTAGGTGAATGGGGCAGATTAAAGCATGGCATTACTAAGCCTGCGACTTGACTAGAGTGAACTCCTTCTTAGTTTAAGCATGATTAACAAATTTAGATAAGTTGTTAGGAAGATGTTATAATTTACTATTGACTTCACATATGTTTTGGGAAGATAGTATTTCAGTATTGACTTCTTCTTAGTCTAAGCATGATTAACAAATTTAGATAAGTTGTTAGGAAGATGTTATAATTTACTATTGACTTCACATATGTTTTGGGAAGATAGTATTTCAGTATTGACTTCCCAGTTCTAGAGAACAGTAATGCAGTTTAATTTGTTGTGGATAGTATTGACAGTATTTAGGGATTATATTCTGAAGATTTCTATAGTAAGTGCTGTGTTTCAAAAGAATTTACCAGACTTCAAAATGGAGTGTAGCTATGGATGTAATGCATTTACGGTAGAACAGATTGTTAAATGACATTACGACAAAACCCTCCCATCTATTCCCTGTCTATCAATATGTCATGTGTCGCTGTTCCAATACTGGTTCCTCAACTTTTGTATATTGTATATAAACCTGTCATGTCTGTCTGTTGGATATGTTTCTGTTTGATTTTATCGGAAATATTTATTTTAAAGAATATAGTATATAAAATATATTAATGATATAATTTCTGTACAAAAGAATACAAATTGTTTTGATATTTTTTTACAATTAATTTTTCTCAAGCATGAAAAGATGCAAAAAATTATAATGAACCGTACCCCCTTCTCTGTCATCTCCCATACTCCAAGTGACAACTTTCATCCCCAGACCTGTGTATTTCTCATCCAGATGTTCCAGTTACTCTCCATAATTGTGGATCCTACCTTTAACTGGACCCTTCCTCTAAATGTGGATCATTTTACCTTGTAGCTCATATCCTCCCCAATCCTTTGATCTCTTAGAGGCTTTTAAGATGCTTTAACTTTCTATTTACTTGTAATTCATATCTCTAATAATCAATTTTCAAAACGAATGGTATGTACAATGAGATATTTCAAATTTACTTATATATTAGTATATTTATAAGCTATTGATTGTGTTAATGATTGTTTAGATTTTTTAATGTTGGAAATGAAGTGATTTAAATGTCTTCTAAGTTGTAATTGCAAATATATATATTTAGTATGTAGAGAATTCTTTGAAAAAAAGCATTTTTTAATTTAACAATTTTGTAAATGGTAATGCTTCTCTTTTAAAACTTGGTTTACAGATACACTAACTAAGAAACAATATCCTAACTGCCCTGCAAATCTTAAGTCACTTTTTATGAATAAGATATAAAGTGCATTTGCCATTAGGTTAAGGGAGGTAACTCTTGACCATTCCCAAAAACTTCCCTTCATTCCTTCTTTTATTTTTCATCGATGAATATATATATAGATTTTTATAGACACATATGTTTATGTTTTTATATTTTCTGGAAATATTTTATTTTATTTTATTTATTCTTTTCGCCAAAGTCTGTAAACCAAATGATAAGAGAGGGCTAAGATGTGATTGCAATACTGCTGAGAAGCTGACACCCCACATCATTGCAGACATGTCTCCCGCAAGGCGGATCTGTACTTGGAGGTGCACCATAAACATGGCGACCCACCCAATATGGTCGATAAGAACCACCCCTCTTCTCATAGACAGCGTAGCAATTCCCAAAAAAGCCTCAAAGGACAGAAACGCAGTAAAAGCAACAGGCGAGATTCAGGGGAAAAAGAAAAGCAGTTGACATACCTGCAGCTGTCTGCAAATAGGCGCTGTATTATGTAATTCTGGTATTTCCAGCATTTACAGTGTTGATGGCATGTTCCCAACAACTAGTTATGTATGTTTTCCTCATGACAGCCTCTTGTGCATCAAACATTTGATCATTTGAGTGTGCAAATTCCCGGTCTTAAATTTGACAGTTCCAACAAATAATATGTTTGGGTTTTTAGAAAGTTTGAATGAATATTTCATCTTCATCCATGCATTGCTAGATCCCCTATCTTATACCTTCGTTGCTATTTTCTGCTGTAACCGACATTAACTAAAGACATATGTAAAAATGATCATTTGAGGTAGTATATAGGAAAACACTATATCATAGAGATGATATCTGGTTATGAAGTTGTTGAATGTGAAAACAACCATTTCGGTAGTACACAGTTGCTTAAAGAATTCTCTGGAATCTCTTGTATCCATGACTACAAAATAGCAGCAGGTGACCATTCTGACTTTGACATCACTGCAGGGGGAAAATCTGGGGGGGGGGGGGAGGCACCACTCTTGCACAAAAAGATGTAAATGTGACGTCTGCTTGAACACTTTCTGTGTAGTGCAATGCAAGCCCTTGTATCACATGGGGAGGTGAGTTAGCCTAGTGGTTAAAGCGATTGTTTGTAAAGCAGAAGACCTGGGTTCTATTCCCCACATGGGTTCAACATGTGAAGCCCATTTCAGTGGGGTAGCCTAGTGGTCAAAGTGTACACTCATCATGCTGAAGACCTGGGTTCAATTCCCCACATGGGTTCAGTGTGTGAAGCCCATTTCTGGTGTCCCCGTCATGATATTGCGAAATATTGCTAAAAGAGGAGTGAAACTAAGCTCTTTCACTCACTCCAGTATCACATCATATTGCAGTACAATTTTTGCAAATAGACAGACGTAATATTCAAATCTATGAAAATATGTTTCCAACACGATGGAATTTAGAGGTAGAATTACAGCAACAAATTAATGCTGTAATCATAAGCTATAATGGCATATGGTAAAATTGATTATAATATTACCCAGAGATATCACAAATTTACAACATAATTTCATATACACCAGCATGTTGACTGAAGTTCAATGTGTTTCCTGTCACTGATTTCATCTGAAGAGGATATCATCTGACATGTTAAAAAAACACCTCTTGTTACACATTTCCTTTGAGTATTACTGTGTACTAAATGGTAGGATGATCTCACAACACTTATAATATGTCCATTGACATTATACCATAGGCCACGTAGTGTCACTTATATGCTTTGAAATGTCTGGTGATTCCTTGTTTTCTTGTATGGATTTTGTTCAGATTTGTTTAAGATGAATTTTGTCAGGGTTGATTTCAATCTTATTTCTTAAGTCAACAAAATTGATTAGAAAAAATTGTGTCAAAAATTATTTTGATTGAAATAAATACTTTTGTTTTAATCGACCAACTCATCGCTGATAACATTTTCATACCTCAGTTTTGACCAAAAATCCATAAAATTAGAATAATATTGCTGTGGCACTACACGGATATATGTTGACTAGATTCACATGCTTTAACTAGAGGTTTCACAGGGTGCTTCTGACTGTCATTCACATGTTAACTTCTGTAGTACATATTCACCTTCTGTCTCACTAACCCGATATGCCTGGTTCAGTCCCAATATAGCAAACATCTGGTCCTTGCCGAAGAAAGAAGAGTAAGAATGTTAAATACATGTGCACTATTTCCTCTTCCTCTTGCATTGTAAACTTCTTCCTACTGACCTCCATATTGGCCTCCATATTGACCTCCCTCTTGCACTGCAATGTCCTGTGCACCAACCTGCATCATTGTCTTGCGTCATGGTAGCTCACCTTGACATCGTCGATGTGAGCATGTTATCGGAATTTGTCCACACTACATCCTTCTTATCATTTAGCAGCACTGCACATGTTTGTAACCAAATGTAATCAAGTATCACGGAAGTGCATGTTATGTTGTCCGGCGTTATGCTGAAGTAGGGTTTTATGTCTGAAAAATTAAAAATGGCTTCTACCGGAGCAATCCCAAGTTAGAAAATGTCTTGTCATAGACATGGCAAGAATAAATAATAATTAGATTTTCAGTAAAAAAAAAAGTGAAGCAAATAGTATAAATTTTTATACTTTGCTAAATTTAATCTGTTTAATTTAAGCTGTTCAAGCTTCTCTGTAAACTAATGTAAAAGGATGTGATTTACATGAAGCATGAATGTGTCTTGTATAGTTTCATGCTGTAATTTATCAAGCAAAAAATGTCTTCATCTGTAGGTTGTTACGCATTAGGATGAAAATCTTACATATATTTTGTCACATTTGACCTTTAAGTCTTCAGAGAAAGTCCTTACCTATTAGGGCTGTAACGATGCATCAAACTATCGATGGATTGCAATTGTTGAGTCTGCGATAACAATAAATCGATGGTAGAAACGAAAAACTATCGATGCATCGATAGTATGTCTGATTATCGATAGTTTTGTAATTGACTTCCATTGATAAATGTGCAGGGCCAAATATAGGAAGTACCAGATTCGTTCATGTTGATTTAGAGTTATCCACCCCTGCAGACTTTCGGCTTCATTGAGTTTATGTTTTAACCTTTTAATTGATCTGGGTTTCAAGTTTCTTATCAGTTATTAGAAGAGACTGAAACTACTTCACTTTGTTTATATTTCATATAAACTATATATTCATTTGGGAAATGTCTTCAAATGAGACAATTTATGGAGAGAAAAAGCTATTGCAATAGTATTGCAATAGACTATCGATATCGCGATAGTATGTTGCAATAGACTATCGCAATAGTTGTTTCAACCTCAATAGTCACCCCTATTATCTATTATGAAGTAAGGTTATCATGTGTAACAAATCAACATTTATACCACTGGTAGAACTGAAAAAAATGCATAGACATTGATAAAACCACAAAGATGTATCTATAGCTTTAAAAAAAATAATTATGTTTTAAAGGTAAAATAATTATTAGTCCTCACTCATCATTATGTGAATATCATATCAGTTCATGTACATTTTGGTGTCCTCGTTCAACAAAATACTTCATCAAAATATCACTCAAGTGGTATATCATCCTGATAGGTGAGCTTCTGTACCTTGGGTACTATGGTTACTGTTTCAAGTGTTCATGGCAAAATAAGTCCATTGTAAATACACTGTAATTTCATAAAATGCACCAGTTCTAGTTCATTTAGCACGCATTTAAACAAAACTAAACAGCTTATTTTAGGTCTAGCATTCACTGACAACCACACTATTATAATTATATATGTACCATTCTTTGAAATTACTTCAGAGCTTTATAAAATAATCAACTATAAATCACAGGAAGTGTTTACTTGTTGCCTTACCAAAGTCATGCTTTTCACGTTGCACTTGTAGCTAAAAATATCATATCGTGACAATACAAAGCTCCAGTATCAATGGTAAATGTTTAGATATGCTTTTGCACAGAATAATATCAGCTTAGATATTAATATAGACAGCAACAGTCATTGCTTGGATCATTTTATATATTTAGGGGAGGTTCAGTTGCATAGAAAATGGTGTTGTGTTATCTGAGATAAGGAAAATCACCACAACGCATCAAAAGGACATGTTTGCATGTTTGTTGTTTCATGGTTGTGTACCCCTAGCATGCACATACTGACATCCTACAACATATTATATTTAAAATGTCGGGAATATTGTGTGTATTGTATGTACATTTTGTTTATCATGAAATAAATCCGAAAATCTAAACTACAGAATTTGCATTAACTAATGTTTATATTTCATGTAAAAGTTTACCAGGCATTATGTTTTAATGGTTTTTATTGTTCTGATAGATTATTTGTTTAGAGGAAAACATTCTCAATAAACGTTTTGACAGAACATATGTAGACATATGGTAAGCTGCTGTTTGTGCAGATGGTCTGTTCCCCATGTGCATGTGTGATAACTGTCTGGGATATCAACAACAGTGCTTTTATACAAATATGCTGATTTGTAGAGCTGTGACGATATAATAGTCAATCTTTTTCTTTTTTGAAACAACTACTAGTAACTCAAAGATAGCATTTACACTGATATGCATCGAATCAAATTTAAGTGATATGCATCGAATCAAATCGTATTGTTCCAAGATATCGTATCAAGAAATTTCTGTATCGTCACACCTCGACTGATTTGATCATCAGTACTAAAGTTGTCTTTGATTTAATAATTTTTCAAACAAGTGACTGATTAAAAAAAAGTACATATTTCAGATTAATCATTTTAAATATATAATTAAAAATTGCTTTAAGAATGCCCACACTGCAATGATGCTGAAAAGTGATACAGATATTTATACTGTTTGAACTTGTTTGTATCATCTAACAAAATATACTTGATTGGGCCTGCAAATGCAGTCAGTCTGTTGATTAACTGAATGAAAAAGCAGACGATGATAGGGTAGCTTGGTGGTAAAACTTGTAACACCAAAGACCTGCTTTGATGGATACAAACTGTAAACTCATTCTTGTATTCCCTGTTATGAGATATCTAAGGACCTGTTCAGACTTCCATTTAATGTAGGATCAGGCTATACTCATTCCTGAGTGTGGTCTGGCCAGGAAAATCTTCACCTCTCAGGTTGGACTTCAAATTTTATCCCATGCTTGTTGTACAAGGCAACTAACATGATCAGCTGGTCAGACTCGCTGACCTGGTTGACACATGTCATCGTATCACAGTAGAACGATGCTCATGTTATTGATCACTGGAATGTCTGGTCCCGGACTCGATTATTTACAGACCGCCGCCACATAGCTGGAATATTGCTGAGTGCAGCGTTAAGCAACAAAAGAACCAACTAAATCAAATTTTATCCATGTGATCCCAAACCAGGTCTTTTGTGTGACGAGCCAGAGCATGAACAGCTTAACCTTGGATACAACTTGAAGCCCGTCCTCTGCCCCTTATTCCTGATATGACTGGAATGTTGCTAAAATGGAATATAACTCACTTTCTCCCTTAAAACGTATATCATTTTTGTTTACAAAATTACTGAAATTCTATCATTAAGCATCACTGCAGTGCCTGATATGAGAGTTTCCTACCCTCCTCTACAACAAATCTCCCCTTCTGTAGGCAAACCAGTGCCAGTAAGACTTCGCTGGACGGAGGGACGAGTTTGAACCTGAGTGAAGCAACGTCACCAGTGCCCTCCACAGACCAGCTGACACCCGGGGAGGAACCGAGAAGATTTGACTCCACGGGGATGTTCCATTGGTGTCCCGGACAGGCCGCTTGATGAAGTGGTTATTGTAAGTGGGTTTCCGTAGCTGCGTCATCTCTAACGGGAATCTTACCCCTGAAGAACCCTGTTAGAATTGATCTTCAGTAACTCATGCTTGTCGTAAAAGGCGACTAATGGGATCGGGTGGTCAGGCTCGCTGACTTGGTTGACACGTGTTATTGTATCTCAGGTCAATGCTCATGTGGATTTTGATCACTGGATTATCTGGTCCAGACTTGATTATTTACAGACTGCAACCATATGGCTGGAATATTGCTGAGTGCGGCGTAAAACAATACTCACTCACTCACTAAAAGTTATATAGAATTTCTCACTAAGTGCAATTGGGAGCAGTTTGGTAAAATGAAAAGATGAGATTGTTTATAATTGGATTTGGGGCGCAGTGGACAAGCTGTCTAAGGAGCCAGGCTAGTAATCCAGCGAGCTTGGAGGTGCCGGGATCGAGCCCAGCTGTGACCGGGTGTAAAAAACCTAGGAGTCAACTTTGTGTGCAGACTCTTTCAGTGTTGTCACAACCCCTAGTATACAGTACACAACCCTGTGCACTTAAAAGAACCCACAAATCCGTTGGTAGATGACCAGATGGTGGCCACATGAATACGCGCAAACACCTAGTTGCGGGTACAGCAACATGCAGTAAACTTGGACAAAGTACTGTGACTATGTGTCCCAGTCCACCCAGCTGTGAATGGGTACCTCGTAAGGATGGGAAAGCCACATTAACTCGGTTCGCCTAGTAGGCAGCAAGAGTTGTATGATCCCCAGGGAGTTGAGATGCAAATACGATGTGCTGTTGTGATGGACATCCAATGATCGAGGGAAAACAAAGCGCCTTTGAGCAGTTGTACTGGATATCGGCACTATACAAATGTTTGTATGAACTTATTATATTGTGCTTATCCTGTGAAATTTCTGAGGAATTGGGAAAATTTAAGGGTTGTCCTGAACAAATTCTGTAGGTTATGTCTTTGGCTTGCATCTCATGCAACAGAAGGGATGATGCAAATCCACTTTGGGTCCATGTATGTCCCCTTGGCTCCCACCTTCAGTTACTGTCACTTTATAGCCTATGTTGCAAGGTCTTGAATAATGATATAATTTTAAAGTTACATGCTCGTTTTACATCTATATCTGTGACATTCTTGATATTTCACTGTCCTTTGTAGACAGATCATGTAGAATAAATTTAGTTATTAAGACTGTTTGACTTGTTTTAGTCATGATATGGTTGAAATGTTTCCAGTGTGACGAAAAATCATAACTCACTCACTCCTTGCAGGACCGGAATCAGGCCTCATTAACGACAATGCACAGTCACGTGATAGTGTGCCTCTTTGCTGACCCACACTCACCTCTGATTGGTCTGCGCAATCTGGTGATGCCGCTGCGTGCCAGCAACTTCCACTACCACGAACTGAAGCATGTTGTCATTGTCGGCGACCTCAAATATCTCGAAAGAGAGTGGAAGACATTACAGAACTTTCCCAAGCTTTCCATATTACATGTAAGTTTAAATACTAGTGTGTAATATGTAACAGTATGTTGGTGTATGTATCCTAATACATGCATACCTTTTATGATCTGTGTATCTCTATGTACAGACGCATGAAGATCCGGAGTAGGATTGATCTGCAGCATCCATGCTTGTCATAAGAGACGACTAACGGGATCGGGTGGTCAGGCTCTCTGACATGGTTGATACATGTATTCGTATCCCAGTTATGTAGATGATGCTCGTGATGTTGATCACTTGATTGTCTGGTCCAGACTCTGTTATTTACAGACTGACACCATATAGCTGGAATATTGCTGAGTGAAGTGTTAAACAACAAACAAACGAATCTACTTATGTTCCACTCAAAGACCATGTGGTTCTCTCAGATTGTTTCTCCTGAGGCAAGCAAGATAAATAACTGGAAATCCAGTTTCCACGTAGAAATTCCCTTGCCTTGGGAAGATAGCACTTCAGTTAATCTGTCACATCAGTAACACTGGTACTTACCCATGATAAATAAACAGTTTGGTTTAAGAATCTACAACAGTTAAATATACAACCAGAAGATGTTTTTCATCCTGCCAAATGTATTGCCATTGTCCCCACTGAAATATTGTGCATACAGTTAATTAATATGTATAACGGATGAAACCAGCTGTATAAACACTGCACCCTTTGTGGTATATTTATATATGCACATGGAAAAAGTATTGCAACACCTATGATTTTCAACCCAAATTGCCCTTTATATTCCTAATAATGATGTTTGTGCATTTGATTATATTGACCCTTCTGAAGCACCATACATTGATGTAAGATATGCACATGCTATGATCAAAGGGAGCTTCACCTTGTAAGGATGAAACTTCGTGCCTAGTGGCTGCAAGAGTTGTATGATCCCCAGGGAGTTGAGATTGATAATAGGGAAAAATTGAGGCCTTGAGCATGTACTAGAATAACGTGGATATATATCCGCTACATAAATATCCCATAATACACTAGATGGCATTAAGCTTGGTTATTGATGCTTATCTGAATGTTTGAGGATTGTGTGTCCAAATCTTGAAAATGACCACACTTGTTAATGTCATATGACCACAGTTATCAGCACAAAACAAGTCTGTTTTGCTATGTTTGCTTCAATGATTAATCTTCAGCTTTTTGTTCAGATTTTCTATTTAATATTCCTTTGGGGTAATTTTATCCAGATATTAAGTTAAACTGAGGTTTGGAAGAGTTTCTTTGCTATGGTTATAATAGTAACATATTGATACTATTACTATATTGATATACTATATTGATAGTTTACTTTGCTATAGTGGTTACAATAGTAACATATATGGATACTATGGAAACAATATGGGGGCCGAGTCAGTATAATGTTCTGATACCTTTTGCTTCACATGCATATCGCAGTGGGCTAGCACTATGCTTCAGTCTGGGCAAGAACATAACAATATGAGTGAAATGTCTTTTCTCACCTCAAGTGGGTGTACATCCAAGAACAACAATCTGTGTCTTTTCTCCTCAGGGATCGCCTCTCAACCGTGCCAACCTTCGTGCAGTCAACATTAACCTGTGTGATATGTGTGTTATCGTGTCTGCCAAGGATAAGAATATTGACGACCCCAACCTGGTGGACAAGGAGGCCATTTTGTGCTCACTGAACATCAAAGCTATGAACTTTGATGACAGTATCGGCCTCATCCAGTCCTCAGCCCCCACCAGTGCAGGTCAGTACCCCCTACAGTCCATTGCCCCCACCAGTGCAGGTCAGTACCTCATCCAGTCCTCACCCCACTTTGGTACCTCATCTAGTCCTCAGCACAGGTCAGGACCTCATCCAGTCTCTTTCTCCATTTCTCAAATTATGACATTTGTTTTGTTGTCTAAAATGGTGGAAGGGCGGTGGGGTAGCCTAGTGGTTAAAACGTTCGCTCATCACGCCGAAGGCCTGGGTTCGATTCCCCACATGGGTACAATGTGTGAAGCCCATTTCTGGTGTCCCCCGCCGTGATATTGCTGGAATATTGCTAAAAGCGGCGTAAAACCATATTCAGTCAGTCAGTAAAATGGTGGAAAAAGATCATTTGATGATAACCTATATCTCAAATATTTTGCAGTTCCTGAAATGCTAAACTGAACACAAGTTACTTTTTCTGCATACTTAAAAATACAAACAACAGAGAAAGGACCACAACAGTTTTGGTCTGATTTATTTGGTTTATTGACACACACTGATAACCTCAACTGTCAACACCCCCTGACAACTGTTGCAAGCATTTTATCTTTCATTTATATCGACCTTCCAACCAACAGTTTCAAAATCTGTAAATTCCACCTGGAAATGTGTGACCTGAATATCAAAGGGCAGGAAGTGACAATGTTTCTCCATCTCAGGGTTCCTACCTCCTGGGTTCTCCCCGATGGGCAGTCCGGCCAGTGTGTCCAGACGAGGCTCGGTGTGTGGATCCAATGTACCACTCATCACTGAACTAGGTAAGTCACACATCTCCCACACAGTCAAGTGGGATGCAATACTTCAGTGAGTGACCTTGATGTCATTCGTTATGTTGACACATGAAATATTTAGAAAGACTTCCTAAAAGTGTGCTTGAATTGTTCAAAGCAATGTTATACAATCTTCCTGTACAGAAGACATAGTCCAAATGCAAGTTTTTGCCCTAGTATAAGATGATTAGCCTACATCTCCAAATAATCCAGATTAGAGGAAAGACTTTCTCATGGTAAAATATATAAGACATTTGGCTAACCCCACCAAAATCAGAGTGTCATTTGATGTTGTCATGACAGGTACTGTTCATCTAAATCTCGAAGCCATACTGTTGAAAGTAGCTGCACATAGAAATGTCCATTAGCCAGAAACTGCTGTTCATCTTTGACCAGCAGTCATGTTGTTTCAAGTCTGTATGGAATTGTGTCCCTTACTTGTGCCAGGTTCTGCTGGTCCTCTATGATCAGCTAACATGGTGTTGTGTCCGTTGTACATGTCAGGTTTTCCTGGTTTTGTAAAATCAATCACAAACTATTATGGTAAGGGTCTCGGTCCAAGTGATGGTTCCGTGAAACCCCTTATCTAACTGGCGAAACCTGTTGGTTCTGCTTGGGGAATTAGCTCCAGCAAAGAGTCCAAAGAGTCAAGTCACAAGAGGCTAATTACAGTTTTATTAACAAGAACAAAAATAACATGGGGTGGCCACAGAGAGTCGGTACAACCCTCTGGGCTGAGGGTTAGAGATGACCAGTGTTGGGAGTCTAAACCCTACTGACTAACAAATGGAGTTGGTGACTATTTATCTAAAATTGAAACAATAAAAAGATTCCTTGAATGATACAAAATGGGTGTTCCCTATATTAACCAATGAAATACAGAATATGCGGTATGGGGTGTGTCCTACAAATGAAATGACCAGACAGGAGAGTACTTAAATCCTACTAATCCTATTTCAACTGGCACTAATTGTGTTGACACATGTCCTGAAGCTTCCTAATTTAACTGGCACTAATTGTGCTGACATGTTGCTTGGATAGTTATGGTGTTACAATAGATGGCTTAATGACCCTAATTTAAAGTGTTTGCACAATATATTTTAATGGAGGTGATGACATGTTTACTTTATCAAAGCAGTTCATTAAATCGTCTAGACATTACTTTGTCTTACTGAAAGGTTTGAGTCCTTGAAACCTTGGGCTAGGATTTATCTTGAACATCTGTGATATTGTAACTTATATCTTTTCAATAGTATGTCTGTGAGATGAGTTATACTACTTTTGACTGGAGTCTTTCTCTATTACAGATACATGATGAACTAAATATATTCTATATTTTATATTTTCCTAATATCTGAATCCTAATATATCGCTTGTAGTGGTTATAATTAATAATGAATTTTCGTGATGAATTATTATTCCATGATAACTTCCCTCACTGTCTGAAAAAGTTTGGTCCCCAAACTTGGACAAAAGAAAAAAATGATTCTTAGATGGACAATGGTACAAACTTAGTTGATGGACAATCATCTGAAACTGGTAGTACAGTAAATAATAATTATATATATAATATTCTTTCTTGGTATTTGGGCAGAGGTTGTTTCTGTTGTCATCAGGGTATCTGGATGTGGAATCTGGCTGGTTTTGGCACTGTACTGGTTCATCTTGAAGTGATGGAGGTGCAAGAACGCCTTGTGATGGTTCCACATCTCGAGTTTGGAGTTGATTTGTCAATTATCCCATGCAGATAGATGATTTTCATGAAAATACAAAACAAATAAGAGTTAGCTTGCGGTCAAAATATATGAAAACTTATTCTGATGGTTTCAAGTGTTCGAGTACATACAAATGAAATGTACATGAAGTAAATATATGGAGATACATTTCCCCTGCAAATAAATTTGAGTTGTTAATGCATAGAAGAAACAAAATGACAGTCGCGACCTGGAATGAAATGATACTATTTTGCGCTGGACTACACAATGTATGTGGGTATATTATATATTGATATATAATATTGTGTATGAGCAATTATATATAGATGTGCTAGTACATATAACAAGTGCATAGGTTCATTGAGCTCATACATATACATATTTTGTTTTGAACCATTTGTTAGGTACCTTGTTAATTTGGCTGATTTTGTTAGTTTCAACTTTTAAACATCTTAATTGTTCAGGATTTTTGTTTAATTCTCTATTTTATTTTAGCTTTGGTTTATTTTGAGTTTACTTCACTCAAATTTTGGTTCGCTTTGTGTTCGCTAAGTTTGTTCTGCTTCGCAGAGTATTTCGCTTTCGTGGTTTGCTAAGTTCATTCTGCTTCTTCGTGCAGAGTATTTCGCTTCGTGGTTGGCTAAGTTCGCTCTGCTTCGCGCAGAGTATTTCGCTTTCGCTTCGTGGTTGGCTAAGTTTGTTCTGCTTCGTGCAGAGTATTTCGCTTTCGTTTCGGTTGGCTAAGTTTGTTCTGCTTCGTGCAGAGTATTTCACTTTCGCTTTCGTGGTTGGCTAAGTTCGTATGAGTTCACTTTGCATTTGAGATTGGTTGATCAGGTCAATGCTCAAAATCTGTTGTGATGCAAATAACTCAGATGATCAGGCTGATGTCATTTGCTCACAACTAGTGATATCAGGTAACACTAAGTGAAATGACAGGACAAATATACGTTACCCAGAGCTAACAGATCCATTTATTAACGAGGTACTGTACCTTTTGCAGGAATATGACTATCTGGCTTACCACAGGTGTGGGTCGGAAATGAATATTGGTAAGGTATATGGCATCTGTAATCAGTGTGCACTGCACGGTATTCAAAGGAGCCAACAATGCCGATGCCTTCTTCTTGTACAAAAGAGCGCTTTGGATTTATAGATGGGTAATTCACCAGGAGTATCATAATCCTCTGGGGTGTCAGTATCAAACCATTTACAGAGATCCACCCAGCTCTCATTGATGTAATCCTGTATGAGGTGGAGAGGAACAGCTTCAAAATACGCTGTATGATATCTATGATCATTTTGTCATAGTTATATGAGACTTTGACATAGCAGTCTCCTTGAACTATTTCAATGCCCACAACTCTCTTTATATTTGGATTGATTTCTCGTGAGGTGTATAGGTTCCATTGGGTATGGTTCAACGTCCCAATACTTGGTCTGTAATGTTTGATTGCTGTCTGAAACTTTTGACAGTACATTGACTGATTTATCGCTTTGTGTTGATTCTCTTTGGTTGAAAAATTTGTGATTCTTCAGTGGCCGCTTTCGCCGCTTTTCCTGACATGTTTTTCTTGACGGAAATTCTCCGGATTGAGTCTGAATGGTGCTGCCATATTCCCATGTGTTTCCTCTTTCTGGATCTGTCCATTTCACTCTGTAGTAGATTTTGTTATTTGCTCTCTTGGAAGCAAGAATTGAGTGAATGTCATCAGGATTGAAAACCTTGGGATCATTTGTTGACGCTTGGTTGTTGGGTTGGTTGTTGAACTTGACTTGCTTCTGATTGTGGCCTTGATTTTGGCTGATGATGCTTGTTGTTTATTCCTCGCTTTCCCTTGTTTGTATTTCCTTTCTCCCTTGCGATTGGTTGGATTACTTGGACCTGGGGTGCTCTGCTTCTGCTTAGTAACTGCTGCGCTGGGGCCAGCAGAGTTTTCCGGAGTGGATTTCTTCTTCGTGGAGTATTTGGTTTGTCTGCCTTCGCTTTTGGATTGGTTTTCTTACGCCTCTGTTGTACAGGTGATTGATCTTTGGTTGAACTTGTTGACTGGGCGTTGTTGCTGTCAAGCTGTGGGTCGCTGACTTGTTCCTCGTTGTTATCTACGACGCCTGAATCCATATTGTTGCTGTTGTTGAGGTATGGTTCTGGCGGATACTGTGGGCGCATCAGCTGGATCGAAATATAGCTTCAGACGATTGGCATGGACCAGTGGTTTGTGTAATTTGTCGTCAGAACTTCGGCGTAGTTTGTAGGTGAAATTTGGACCTAAATGAACAATGTAGTAACTACCATACCATTTTTTTGTTAACTTGTTGCAGAGGCCTTTTTCTACTTTTTGACAATATAGCCAAACTCTTTTGGCCTGGGGAGAAATCTGGCTCTTTAGCCTTACGATTGTATTGTTCAGAATACACCTCCTTTGCTCGAGTGGTGTTTTCAGCTGCAATAGTCCTTGTAATTTCTAACTCCTCAAGCAAATTTGAAAGATAGCTTTTGTGGTTGTGGCCTAAATTTTCCTTTGGAATTAACGAAACATCTTGTGGAGCTCTCATTTCTCGCCAAAAAGCATAACAAACGGGACTTTTGGGTTGATGAATTTGGAGCCATCCGATAGGCCATCATGATGCCTGGAAGAAACCGGGCCAATCATTTTGAGTTTTGTTACAATAGGCTCTTAGTGATTGATTGATGTAGGAATTGAGCCTTTCTACACAGCTATTTGTTTGGGGATGGTATGGGCTGGTATGAGTGAATTTGATTGCCAAAAGTTCACAAATAGCCTTGATTAATTTGGACATGAAGTTCTGACCTCTGTCTGAAATTAAGGTCCTTGAGCCATATCGGCAAAATATTTCTCTCACGAGAACATCTGCTACCTCTGTGGCTTCTTGGGTTCTGAGGGGAAAGGCTTCACACCATCTAGATGCTGCATCAGTGATGACCAAAATGTGCTTGTACTTATCTGGTGTTGTTGGCAAAGGACCAAGGATGTCAACATGCCATCGGGTGAAGACTTCTTCAACAGGTAGTGGACGAGGGTGCCTTTTGCTGTGGTAGTGCCTCTTGGTCTGTTGACATACCTCACATGTCTGGACATATGTCGCAATTTCGTGTACATCTTGGGCCAGTAGTATTTTGGTCTCATGGTGTTGTGCATCCTTTCTTTTCCATGGTGGCAACCGCCAAACTCAGAATCGTGGTAGGATCTCAGGACCTGATTCCTGAGAGTTCTTGAACTGCCAGTTGTTTAATGAATTTGTCCGCATGGCCCTTCTGTCTCTGTGGGACAAATCTGTATAAAATTCCTTCATCGATATCAAAGGTAGTGGCTTCAATAAGAATCTTTTGGCGATCCTTTTCATTTTCTGGAAGGACATCATCTTCTTTGTAGTCGAAAATCTGTGTGAAATCTGGACAAATCCTTTGTAGATGACGAAGTTTGATGTGCATTAATATTTACCTGAACCATTGTGGCTTGTGTGACATCGCCACTTGTAGCGCGTAATGCTGCAACAACGCTTGCTGGTACTGTTTGGTAGTCCGCTTCATATTCAAAGGTGACAGACAAATGAGTTGTCTGTGTTTCACTAACTAAGTGATTAACATCTTGGTACGCAATCATCCTCAGTCTGAGTTGATTGGGTGACGGTGAGGATAGTTGTGGGCTTGTTGAAATGTTGGTATGGCTTCTTTCCCAAGTGAAGTTACTGTAAAGACGGTTTTCTCAGCATCTTCTTCTGTTTGATTCTGACAGTTAATATTTTGCTCATATTCCCTGCGTGAGAGCGATCGGCATTCCCGCTGGCTTTGCCGCCATGATGAACGATATCAAAAGTATAGGTAGACAGTTCTAATGACCATCGCCTCTAACCTACCTGTGGCATCCTTGATGGATTTGAGCCATTTTAATGCGATGTGGTCTGTGTAGACAGTGAATTGGGAATTTGCAAGGTATGGACGAAATGATCTAATGGCTTCAACTAAAGCTAAACCTTCTTTCTCTGTGATGCTCCAGTTCTTCTCGCTGCCGTGAAGAGCTCTGCCTCCAAAAGCTATAGGGTGTTCATTATTCTTCTTGTCTTTTGACTTAAGACAAACCCTATGCTCATATCGCTGGCATCAGTTATGAAAAAATTCTTTGTCAAAGTCTGGATAAGCCAGAACGGTGTGTTACACATAGCATGTTTGAGTGTGTTGAAAGCCTGATCACACTCAAGTGACCACTGGAACTTTGGTTTCTTACCAGTTTCTGCCTCTGAATGCTTTTTTAACAATGCATTCAATGGCAGTGCTATTTTAGCATAATCTTTCACATATTTTCTGTAAAAGTTTGTGAGGCCTAAAAATGAACGAATCTGTTTTTGTGATTTGGGTATTGGGAAGGTTTTAATTGCTTCGACCTTTTTGTCATCAACTTGAACACCTCCGCAGGATAAAACATGACCAAGAAATGAAACCTTGTCTGTTGCAAAATTGCATTTTGATGGCTTCAGTGTTAATTTTGCCTGTTTGAGATAGTAGAAGACTTGCTCCAAATGTTGGAGATGTTCTTCAAAGTTTTTGCTGTAGATTATCAAATCATCAATGTAAATCAACGCAACTTTGAAAAGCAATTTTCTTAGCACTTTGCTCATGAGTTGCTGAAAACAAAGTGGAGAATTAGTCAAACCCTGGGGCAAACGTTTGAATTGATAAAGGCCTTGATGGGTGACAAAAGCAGTTTTATGCTTTGAGTCTTCATGTAATGGCACTTGGAAGAAGCCATTGGCAAGATCTAAAGTGGAGAAAATTGTAGAAGCTTGGCCATTGCCGATGTGATCAACAACATCGCCAAAAACAGGGAGTGGCCATGACATTGGTAATGTGACAGAATTTAATTTTCTGTAGTCACAAACAAATCTATATGAGCCGCCACGCTTAACTAAGATGATGGGGCTGAATACATTGAAGTGGACTCCTCAATTAAATCATATTTGAGAAAATCTTCTACAAGTTCTTCAGTGACTTTTGGAGATGAGGAGACTGACGATAAGGCCTACACTTAACAGGGGATGGTTGCTCGTGTCAATGACATGCTCGTGCATGTCAGTTTTCCTAAATCTGCAAGGCTTGTTGAAAACATGTCTCTATTTTGTCCTAAAAGCTGAGTAGTCTTTGTTGTTGGTCAGGTGTCAGTTGTGTCATGGTCAAGTCGAATCCTAAATCTTGAGCAATTTTGACATAATCCCTAGTGTCAATGTCTGTTTTCTTAACGCCAGTGTTAACTGTATTGATGAAAGGTTGGTTGCAGTCAATTTCAAAGATAGAGTGGCTGTCAATGTAACTAAATTTGCCTACAACTGTACCCTTGTCTAAAACCTTTTCTTCTTGGGAAGGATTCATAAGCCTAAATGTAGCAGTTTTCCTGTGCTTTTGAGAGGGTCCTGCCACCTGCTACTTCAGAATGAGCAGTGAGGGAGGCAATTGGTTCAATGAGGATGAGGGAATCATCTTTTGCCTCAGGCAGTTTTACCTTAAAAATGAATTTCACTCTGAGGGGCATATAAATTTGATCTATTGTTTTGCTAGTCCACAAATTTCTTGAACTGCAGTGGCAATGAAATTGATGTATTGCCTATCTGAGGTGCTGTTGCCTATTATGAG
The DNA here is from genome assembly GCF_003918875.1 of Haliotis rubra. NCBI lineage: Eukaryota > Metazoa > Mollusca > Gastropoda > Lepetellida > Haliotidae > Haliotis > Haliotis rubra. The sequence continues at coordinate 187,019 of NW_025767002.1, forward strand.
GGAATGGCAGCTATAATCTAAGACTGCATCATTGTCATTGAGGAAGTTTTCACCTAGTAGGACTGACTGTGGTAATGAGGGCAGGATATAGAATTGCTGTGAAAATTCCTGATCTTCAATGACAAAATCTAACACAACTGAACCCAACACTTTGTGCACTACGCCAACACCTTGAATGTGTGGAAAAGGTGAGTTTCCAAGTACAGGGTTGTTGAAAGCTTTGTTTAGAAAAGCAAACGAAATGCAGCAAATGGATGCCCCTGTATCTATTAAACAAGTTGTTGTTTCAGTGCCAAATGTTACCTGAATTACACTTTTGGCAAGGGCTTAACTAAGGACACAGTTGGAATTTCACTTGCAAAGTTACTTTCCATACCAGACTCCATATTGGCCATGACACCTTATAGTATGTACCGTACTATAATTAAGAAAGACAAGAAATCAACAATGTAAAGTAGTACTTACAATTTTGAAGACTTTTTCTTCTTGGTTGGTGACTTTAAGAGTTGGTGGTCCTTAATCCAGTGCTGAGATCAGAGGTGGATGCAGTCTCTTGTTATTCCATATGTTCTTGTTACTGGTTGTAGTTAGTTCCTGGGCTCCGAGGTTCCAAAATCGCTGATTCTCCGCCAACTATTATGGTAAGGGTCTCGGGTCCAAGTGATGGTTCCGTGAAACCCCTTATCTAACTGGCGGCTGGTCTGCTTGGGGAATTAGCTCAGCAAAGAGTCCTAAGTCACAAGAGGCTAATTACAGTTTTATTAACAAGAACAAAAATAACATGGGGTGGCCACAGAGAGTCGGTACAACCCTCTGGGCTGAGGGTTAGAGATGACCAGTGTTGGGAGTCTAAACCCTACTGACTAACAAATGGAGTTGGTGACTATTTATCTAAAATTGAAACAATAAAAAGATTCCTTGAATGATACAAAATGGGTGTTCCCTATATTAACCAATGAAATACAGAATATGCGGTATGGGGTGTGTCCTACAAATGAAATGACCAGACAGGGAGAGTACTTAATCCTACTAATCCTATTTCAACTGGCACTAATTGTGTTGACACATGTCCTGGAAGCTTCCTAATTTAACTGGCACTAATTGTGCTGACATGTTGCTTGGATAGTTATGGTGTTACAATAGATGGCTTAATGACCCTAATTTAAAGTGTTTGCACAATATATTTTAATGGAGGTGATGACATGTTTACTTTATCAAAGCAGTTCATTAAATCGTCTAGACATTACTTTGTCTTACTGAAAGGTTTGAGTCCTTGAAACCTTGGGCTAGGATTTATCTTGAACATCTGTGATATTGTAACTTATATCTTTTTCAATAGTATGTCTGTGAGATGAGTTATACTACTTTTGACTGGAGTCTTTCTCTAAGCTATTACAGATACATGATGAACTAAATATATTCTATATTTTATATTTTCCTAATATCTGAATCCTAATATATCGCTTGTAGTGGTTATAATTAATAATGAATTTTCGTATGAATTATTATTCCATGATAGAACCATACCCATGCTCAGGGCTTTCACCAAAGTGGTAAACATCTTTGATCTTCATCACTTTGGGTTTTTGTTCCCTATCAAGATGACAAGCTGTGATATAACTTAAACATACTGTTCAAAGTAGTGTTGGGAATTGGTTGAAATCTCACAATTGATGATTGGTTCAATACCAACGACCAATCATCAAAATATATTGGTTCGCGTCATTTTTTAGATTTTCCTATTCAGGTTGTAGTTGCAGATAAGTATAAAGAAAAAACATTTGGTTCTCTGTTGTTGTCCCCCGCCGCAACGCGGAACGGGGGACTATGTATTCAGCTACGTCCGTACGTACGTCCCGATTCTTGTTAACGCGATATCTCATGAACTGTTGCACCCAATGTCTTCAAATTTGGTGTGAGCCTACACTGGGAAATTATGCAGACACCAGTCGATTTGGGTGACCTTGACCTTATTTTCAAGGTCACCACGACACTTTGACCACTTTTCAAACTCTTGTTAACGCGATATCTCATGAAATGTTGTACCCAATGTCTTCAAATTTGGTGACAGCCTACATTGGGGGATTATGCAGACACCAGTCGATTTGGGTGACCTTGACCTTATTTTCAAGGTCACCACAACACTTTGACCACTTTTCAAACTCTTGTTAACGCGATATCTCATGCACTGTTGTACCCAATGTCTTCAAATTTGGTGACAGCCTACATTGGGGGATTATGCAGACACCAGTCGATTTGGGTGACCTTGACCTTATTTTCAAGGTCACCACAACACTTTGACCACTTTTCAAACTCTTGTTAACGCGATATCTCATGAACTGTTGCACCCAATGTCTTAAAATTTGGTGACAGTCTACATTGGGGGATTATGCAGATACCAGTCGATTTGGGTGACCTTGACCTTATTTTCAAGGTCACCACAACACTTTGACCACTTTTCAAACGCTTGTTAACGCGATATCTCATGAACTGTTGCACCCAATGTCTTAAAATTTGGTGACAGTCTACATTGGGGGATTATGCAGATACCAGTCGATTTGGGTGACCTTGACCTTATTTTCAAGGTCACCACAACACTTTGACCACTTTTCAAACTCTTGTTAACGATATCTCATGAACTGTTGCACCCAATGTCTTAAAATTTGGTGACAGTCTACATTGGGGGATTATGCAGATACCAGTCGATTTGGGTGACCTTGACCTTATTTTCAAGGTCACCACAACACTTTGACCACTTTTCAAACTCTTGTTAACGTGATATCTCATGAACTGTTGCACCCAATGTCTTCAAATTTGGGGACAGCCTACATTGGGGAATTATGCAGACACCAGTCGATTTGGGTGACCTTGACCTTATTTTCAAGGTCACCACGACACTTTGACCACTTTTCAAACTCTTGTTAATGCAATATCTCATGGACTGTTGTACCCAATGTCATCAAATTTGGTGACAGTTTACATTGGGGTATTACACAGACACCAGTTTATTTGGGTGACCTTGACCTTATCTTCAAGGTCACCATGATACTTTGACCGCTTTTTAAAGGCGATATCTCATAAAACATTGCACCCAATGTTTTCAAGTATGTTGACAGCCTACATTGGGTGATTATGCAGACACCAGTCATTTCAGGCATCTTGTATGTGACCCAAAAATAAAAAAGTAGTAAATATAGATATTCCATTCTTTAGCGGCGGGGGACATTGCCACATCAGTGGCAAACACTTGTTGTTTTTTGAAACTGCACAAATTACATTTGCAAATTTCACATCCAGTGTAAAATGATTCAGTTCCAGTGTAACATAAACTTCCCAGATTCTTCAAGAAATATTCAGTCATGACGTTTCAGAAAGTGAAGTGAGTTTTCTTAGAAATAAACACATTTTCAGGCCCTGACAACGTCCTAGATATGTTATATCATCAAGTATTTCAAACTCTATTACAGCGGTTCCAAAATCATTTGTGTTCGATTATGAGAAAATGTGATCGATTGCTTGGTCATTTGGCCACTGCGACCAATCTTCTATTATTTCAATTAATCGGGAACACCACTAGTTGAAAGTGGTGATATATCCAACTCACTTATTTGTGATGGTATAATTGATGTTAGTGTTATTAGTTCTAAGACTGCTAAAACAATCAGTAGCCATATAACAGGTTTTTCATTCATGTATACATTTAAGTTCTCTTCACCTGATTCGCATCTTTACTTGTTTATGATTTAAATTTTACTTTTATTGAAAATAATATTATTCATTTCGAGAGAGACTGTCTGCATTATGGAAGCTCATATGTTTTTCTCTTTTTTTTTCTTGAACGTTCAATGTAACATTTTGAAGTTTAATGTTTTAAGTTTGAAATTTGAAGGTGCTACTTTGTAATTTCAAATGCAGTAACAACTGTGTTGCATTTAATTCTCAAATTAGTGTCTTGAATTTTGAAGAACAAAAATGAAATGGAAGTAATGGGCTTCCATACTTCGTACTGATTGACTTTATTGAAAAACAAGTCTGAGAATGTCTGTCCCGTTTCAGAGTTATTTCAATGACAACGCACTGACATTGATCCGCACCCTGATCACAGGGGGCGCCACCCCCGAGCTGGAGCAGATTCTGGCTGAAGGGCCGGGGATGAAGGGGGGCTACTGCACCCCATCTGTCCTGGCAAACCGGGACCGATGCAGAGTGGCGCAGATCTCGTTGTTTGATGGTCCACTGCAGCAGTTTGGGGTAGGTGTCAAGGTCACTCCAGACTTACCTGTACGGCTGTAGGTGATGGGTACGGTTATGGCTAATGTTACAGTTGAATATTGTTGATGTCATGTTAGGTAGTGTTACTCTTGAACATTGACAATGTCATGTTACCTGGTGTAACTCTTGAACATTGACAATGTCATGTTACCTGGTGTAACTCTTGAACATTGACAATGTCATGTTAGGTAGTGTTACTCTTGAACATTGACAATGTCATGTTACCTGGTGTAACTCTTGAACATTGACAATGTCATGTTACCTGGTGTTACTCTTGAACATTGACAATGCCATGTTACCTGATGTAACTCTTGAACATTGACAATGCCATGTTACCTGGTGTAACTCTTGAACATTGACAATGTCATGTTAGGTGGTGTTACTCTTGAACATTGACTATGTCATGTTAGGTAGTGTTACTCTTGAACATTGACAATGTCATGTTACCTGGTGTAACTCTTGAACATTGACAATGTCATGTTACCTGGTGTTACTCTTGAACATTGACAATGCCATGTTACCTGATGTAACTCTTGAACATTGACAATGTCATGTTACCTGGTGTTACTCTTGAACATTGACAATGTCATGTTACCTGATGTAACTCTTGAACATTGACAATGTCATGTTACCTAATGTCATGTTACGTGGTGTTACTCTTGAACATTGACAATGCCATGTTACCTGGTGCAACTCTTGAACATTGACAATGCCATGTTACCTGGTGTTACTCTTGAACATTGACAATGCCATGTTACCTGGTGTTACTCTTGAACATTGACAATGTCATGTTACCTGGTGTAACTCTTGAACATTGACAATGTCATGTTACCTGGTGTAACTCTTGAACATTGACAATGTCATGTTAGGTAGTGTTACTCTTGAACATTGACAATGTCATGTTACCTGGTGTAACTCTTGAACATTGACAATGTCATGTTACCTGGTGTTACTCTTCAACATTGACAATGCCATGTTACCTGATGTAACTCTTGAACATTGACAATGCCATGTTACCTGGTGTAACTCTTGAACATTGACAATGTCATGTTAGGTGGTGTTACTCTTGAACATTGACTATGTCATGTTAGGTAGTGTTACTCTTGAACATTGACAATGTCATGTTACCTGGTGTAACTCTTGAACATTGACAATGTCATGTTACCTGGTGTTACTCTTGAACATTGACAATGCCATGTTACCTGATGTAACTCTTGAACATTGACAATGTCATGTTACCTGGTGTTACTCTTGAACATTGACAATGTCATGTTACCTGATGTAACTCTTGAACATTGACAATGTCATGTTACCTAATGTCATGTTACGTGGTGTTACTCTTGAACATTGACAATGCCATGTTACCTGATGTAACTCTTGAACATTGACAATGTCATGTTACCTGGTGTAACTCTTGAACATTGACAATGCCATGTTACCTGGTGTAACCCTTGAACATTGACAATGTCATGTTACCTGATGTAACTCTTGAACATTGACAATGTCATGTTACCTGATGTTACTCTTGAACATTGACAATGTCATGTTACCTGGTGTAACTCTTGAACATTGACAATGCCATGTTACCTGGTGTTACTCTTGAACATTGACAATGTCATGTTACCTGGTGTTACTCTTGAACATTGACAATGTCATGTTACCTGATGTAACTCTTGAACATTGACAATGTCATGTTACCTGATGTAACTCTTGAACATTGACAATGTCATGTTACCTGATGTAACTCTTGAACATTGACAATGTCATGTTACCTGATGTTACTCTTGAACATTGACAATGTCATGTTACCTGGTGTAACTCTTGAACATTGACAATGCCATGTTACCTGGTGTAACTCTTGAACATTGACAATGCCATGTTACCTGGTGTTACTCTTGAACATTGACAATGTCATGTTACCGGGTGTTACTCTTGAACATTGACAATGTCATGTTACCTGGTGTAACTCTTGAACATTGACAATGCCATGTTACCTGGTGTTACTCTTGAACATTGACAATGTCATGTTACCTGGTGTAACTCTTGAACATTGACAATGCCATGTTACCTGGTGTAACTCTTGAACATTGACAATGCCATGTTACCTGGTGTAACTCTTGAACATTGACAATGTCATGTTACCTGATGTAACTCTTGAACATTGACAATGCCATGTTACCTGGTGTAACTTCTTGAACATTGACAATGTCATGTTACCTGGTGTTACTCTTGAACATTGACAATGTCATGTTACCTGATGTAACTCTTGAACATTGACAATGTCATGTTACCTGATGTAACTCTTGAACATTGACAATGTCATGTTACCTGATGTTACTCTTGAACATTGACAATGTCATGTTACCTGGTGTAACTCTTGAACATTGACAATGCCATGTTACCTGGTGTAACTCTTGAACATTGACAATGCCATGTTACCTGGTGTTACTCTTGAACATTGACAATGTCATGTTACCGGACGTTACTCTTGAACATTGACAATGTCATGTTACCTGGTGTAACTCTTGAACATTGACAATGCCATGTTACCGGGTGTTACTCTTGAACATTGACAATGTCATGTTACCTGGTGTTACTCTTGAACATTGACAATGCCATGTTACCTGGTGTAACTCTTGAACATTGACAATGCCATGTTACCTGGTGTTACTCTTGAACATTGACAATGCCATGTTACCTGGTGTAACTCTTGAACATTGACAATGTCATGTTACCTGATGTAACTCTTGAACATTGACAATGTCATGTTACCTGATGTTACTCTTGAACATTGACAATGTCATGTTACCTGGTGTAACTCTTGAACATTGACAATGCCATGTTACCTGGTGTAACTCTTGAACATTGACAATGCCATGTTACCTGGTGTTACTCTTGAACATTGACAATGTCATGTTACCGGGTGTTACTCTTGAACATTGACAATGTCATGTTACCTGGTGTAACTCTTGAACATTGACAATGCCATGTTACCTGGTGTTACTCTTGAACATTGACAATGTCATGTTACCTGGTGTAACTCTTGAACATTGACAATGCCATGTTACCTGGTGTAACTCTTGAACATTGACAATGCCATGTTACCTGGTGTAACTCTTGAACATTGACAATGTCATGTTACCTGATGTAACTCTTGAACATTGACAATGCCATGTTACCTGGTGTAACTCTTGAACATTGACAATGTCATGTTACCTGGTGTTACTCTTGAACATTGACAATGTCATGTTACCTGATGTAACTCTTGAACATTGACAATGTCATGTTACCTGATGTAACTCTTGAACATTGACAATGTCATGTTACCTGATGTTACTCTTGAACATTGACAATGTCATGTTACCTGGTGTAACTCTTGAACATTGACAATGCCATGTTACCTGGTGTAACTCTTGAACATTGACAATGCCATGTTACCTGGTGTTACTCTTGAACATTGACAATGTCATGTTACCGGACGTTACTCTTGAACATTGACAATGTCATGTTACCTGGTGTAACTCTTGAACATTGACAATGCCATGTTACCGGGTGTTACTCTTGAACATTGACAATGTCATGTTACCTGGTGTTACTCTTGAACATTGACAATGCCATGTTACCTGGTGTAACTCTTGAACATTGACAATGCCATGTTACCTGGTGTTACTCTTGAACATTGACAATGCCATGTTACCTGGTGTAACTCTTGAACATTGACAATGCCATGTTACCTGGTGTAACTCTTGAACATTGACAATGCCATGTTACCTGGTGTAACTCTTGAACATTGACAATGTCATGTTACCTGGTGTAACTCTTGAACATTGACAATGCCATGTTACCTGGTGTTAAATTTAATTGTTATCATCATGTGGAATGTAACATATACAACCACGGTATATTTACCAAGCTGTAAGAATGTGTTACTAATGTTTGGCTATGTTTGGTTTCTGACCTCAGGAAGCAGGTAAATATGGGGACCTCTTTGTCCATGCGTTGCGGCACTTCGGCATCCTGTGTATTGGGCTGTACCGATTCCGAGACACAAGCGAGTCTGTGAAGAGCCCCTCATCAAAGCGGTATGTGATAGCCAACCCTCCTGAAGACTTCAAACTGCTTCCTACAGATCAGGTGAGTTGGAGAACACAATATGTGGGAATCATTCTGTTCATTTCAATGTACCACCCACTATATGGCTGGCTTTTGCATTTTGGTAAATTCACTTCCATTGTTCTGGTGATCTCATATTTCTTGCTAAAACCTTACTACTATAACCTTATAACCTAGTGATAAAGTCAATGCTTCATTTTTCAGGTCTATTGTCTTCAACCTTTCAACTTTAATGAAATCATGAAAAAAGCAAAAAAGAAAAGAAGGACAGAGACCGAATCATAGCTGTAACCATGGTGACAGGAGGCAATATCAATTCTCAAACCCAGCGGTATTCAATGGACAAGATATATAATACTCTTTAATCTGGTCATTGTCTATCTTCACACCAAGTGATGGTAGTTTTTATATATACGATACATTTACACCACCAAGTTGTTGCTGTTTCTCAATGTTTAAGATTTATTCCTCATTATTGAAGTGCCCAATACTCGTCTGCAAATCCTGGCCTTAAATATCAAGATGTTTAGTCTAATTTAATTGTTCAAAATTTTAATGGTTGCCACTAGTCAAAATGTTTTGAATTTTACAAAGATGATGATAGTTTGGGTTTTATTACTCGGAGATGTGAAAATAAAGTGAAAATGAAACATTTAAAGAAAAGCAAAATATTTAAAATTTATTTCCTACAGAATGTGCTTTTTATGTATATTACATATAAAATATAATATGACATGACTTCATAGCATATCCATGTTATTTCTCTCGAACATATCATGTTGACAAAAGTGTAGAATATTTAGAGTAAGCTCACACAGTTCAACTTCAAAGAGTTGTCTTATAAATGGCATTTGAATGAGTTTATCTTGATGAAATAAATGTTAAATAATTGTAAGTATTTCTACACCAAATACTTTCAAATTTTCTCTACCGATAGTCTCATATTTTATGTCAGTATATCAAAAGCCATCTGGCATTGATACTTCAATACTTTGATTTCTCAATGACAATTGTGCATTTACTTGAAATGAGATTTGTAGTTTAGATAATGATGTTCAGACACTGCTGATTTGCATAATGATAATCTGTCATTTTAATTTACCTGCCTCATAATGTATTTGTCGTCAAGGAAATGTATATATTCAGTGAGGGATAGTCCACCCATTAAATTAAAATCATAATTTGAAATTTACCTATATCCAGAACCCCAAAGGATAGCATAATAAAACATGTTGCTAATTTACTCTCATATGGTGCGTGTTAGCCACAAAGGTGTTATTTCACTCCCTTACTGGGTGCTGCCATTTTGGCAAAGTTTGGTGATGCCTTCCTTTCTAGGAAGTAATGTTTTGATTTTTCAAATTTCGATATCAATATGAAATAGTGGAGGATTATCCCTTTAATCAACACATGAAGACCTGGGTCCTTATCCACATAACGTTCGAAGCGCTATGATATTTGTAAGCCTATGATAAACGTAAGCCTATGATAACATTACGGGCGGATAGAGTTACTACAAGTCATAACATTCTGAAGACCTGGGTTCGATTCTTTGTGAATCGGGGTGTCCCAGGGGTGGCAGTCACATGTTTTCACAGTCCAGGGGTGGCAATGATAGAACACTACTTCTGAAATATATTCTATATTAAGAACTCTGTCATCGCATTCAGTGCAATTCAAGTCAATTTAAACTTTGAAAAAAAATAAAATTCCTACACTAACATTATTTATATATTCAATATATAGACAAAAATTAGTTTAATCTTTCAATAGTTAAAACTGTAAATAACAGATTAAACACCCAAGATGTAACAAAGGTGTCAAACAGTATTGTTTTTTTAAAAGCGTTCTCCACTTTGTTTTCAATGACTTTTAATAGTTGATCATGAAAAATTGGGAATCGTTATTATTAAAAATGTTTTTTGTACTACAGAAATGCAGGGAAAGTTTTGAAGAAATATTTTGCAGAACAAATCAAATACAGAGTATTTACAGAACATGTTATTTGACTACAGTTGGAATAAGGGGTGTGTCATATGTTGAATATTGTACAACTTTAATCGTACAACTATCATTTGAGGTATTGATTAGTAAAAAAAATATTAAAATTTGTGTTTATGTTTAGATATTTCATCACACTTTTTATCAGTTTTACTTGTAAATGGCAATATTTGACCATGGCACCAAATAACAAGACTAGCAATGCACTCTGGTGTTTTATTGGGTCTTGGAAGTTAGCTTGCCTTGTTTCAGCAGACTCTTTGATAGATATTGTTGCAATTTCTTTTCCATTTATTTCACACAATGAATTGTACTTAAATGAAAGTTCCACTGTGTATATATACATTTATAATATGTGTATATTGAGCTGTATACATTCAAAATGTATATCATTTAAAGAAATAGTTTGTAAATACACTGATGTAGATAGATGTATATTATATATAAAATTGAGTTAATATATTTATGAAGATTCTGCCCTAAGAGATTATGTCCAAGGGAGCTAGCTGTACCATTGTTATGTATTAATAAATGAATGAAAGTTTTGCATAGCTAAAAGGATTGGAGAGAATTATTAAGATTATTAAATGTTAAAGTAATTAAATTTTGGCTTTAAAATGTTTTATGGTATGGCATGATGATAATAATGAATTTTGTTTAGGGATAGTGTTTCCCTACCACTGATTGAAAAGTTAAATCATGTCTGTTTTCTATATATGAACTATATACTCAGAGAGCAACTGATATCTCTGTGTGCCCTTTTTACAAGACGAAGCTCATGTTGGTCAATATATTGTACAGTCACAGGCTATTTGTTACAATTTTCACTTGTTCTAAAATTGTCACATGACCAATGTGCTGATGGGAACACAACTAGCTTCAATATTTAGCAGGCAACCATTAATACAACCACAAAGGCCAGTTTTTTGTCAACCTTTGTATTATATGCACTTGCAATGTTTGAAATGTCTTTTTATTATTCAATTTGACCATCATTCTAGTCCTTGTCATAGAGCTCAAACATAACCAAGTGTGTTGTATTACATTTATTCATGAAACTGTTTGAAATTCTGGTTTGTGTGTCAGTTTCTTGATGTACACTGCATTCCTATCAACTAATAATAATACTTTCTTTTTAAACAGGTTGTGTTCACCTTTGACCAAAGTCAGACAAATCTTGTTTTTCAGATTCAAAAACATGCTGTAAGAAAAAGGTGTAATTTTAATATATATATTTTTTTATTTTACAGAGATAGATGAGTGAGTAGAAATCAGCAAGATAGTCTAATATTCAAAGGAAAAAAATATTGAGTATTAATGTCAATCATATTTGTTAAATATTTGATAAAATATATTCTGTAGTCAGTCTCCTAAAATGTTGCTAAGACAATATTAAACCCAGTTTTAAAACATCATAACTTGAAAAGCAATTTTTACCAAACGTTTAACATATGGTCTGTGAGACATTGTTGTAAGTTGTCTGTGATTCAGTCTTGCAACATCTAGCTCAGGAAAATAGTATATCAGTTTCCAGTGAGATAAGCACATCTCCGAACTCCTCAGTATTGTGTGTATGTATGCCTGCATTGCTTGTCAGTATTCTCTACTACAAGTTCACCCTGCAGAGTTGTGTCCCTTTGCTTCCAGATCAGGTCCAGGTTTGACTCCACATTTTTCCCTAATAAGATTCTTGATCTGCAATATAGTTGCTCAAGGATTTGTCAGAGAGACAAACATCTACACTCTGCATCCCTTTATAATTTTCTGACTTCCGTGATTTAACTGCAGTGTAGTTCAACGTGGTGTGTGACCCGACTCACTCACTCACTCACCAGATCACCGCTTCTTCACTCCATGTTAAGTCAAACTTTACACATACATCAGGAGCTATGTACTGGTACACATATCATCGATACTTTTTTTACTTCCTTTTATTACAAGACAATGGGCAGTCATTTGTGTTGTACTTAACACCTGCTTTAATTGTACAATTTCCTATTGGTGTTTGTTACGGCTTTGCTAGAGGTGTTATGCTATGTATCTTGTCAAGTCCTAGTGAAAAAAAAACAACAATTGTCCTTGAAACTACTTTCATTTATCTCACTGAGTCTTATCATTTCTGACAAAATTTTTATCAAATTATATTTTGAGACAAATACTATTGCTGATGAAATTACCATTGATATTTGTTCTGACTGTTGCATATGAAATCATGCTTAAATTATTTTTCCTTGAAGAATGTTTAAATTTTCAAATACTCTTATTACCTATTGTCAAACGTTATCATCCTTTCTAACTTGATCAAGTGTTTGAATTTTCTTTGATTGTATCTATTGTCTATGTGTGTACAGTGGTATCACATGCAGTTATTTATATTCCCCTGCATTTGTTTTTATCCATTTTGGACTATTGTTTATCATCCTCTATTTATGAATAAATTGCAACATTTTTAATATTGTATAGAACAAACATTGACAAGCTAGGTTGGCGTGATGAAATTTAAGCAAGAAATGTTTATATCAAAATGAAATGAACTGTATAACGATTGAAGTACAAGAGCTTTTAGACAATTTAGAAATCCTTAGGTGTGTATGGACATGTTGATTGTGGTGCCAACATGTTTAAAATATTTTGAATTAGGAATTCTGTTCTGTCTTATTTGTGTGAATGTTGTTAAGTTATAGAGATTGATGATCTTTGTCAGTATTCACACCAGTTTTATTTTTTAGAGTTAAAGATATCTCTCTTTTCAGAATATTGAATGTATTTTGAGATTTAGGGGCACACAATCTTAAATACAAAAGACAAACAGAAAAGAGATTTGTGTGAAATTATTCCTTTATACTATGTTTTGATGATTTTTACTTAATAATTGTTTTCTGTCTCATTTGTGTGAATGTTATTAAGGGATAGAGATTGATGATCTTTGTCAGTATTCACACCAATTTTAGTTTTTAGGTTTTTAGAACTAAAAACATCTCTTTTTATATACTGAATGAATTTTGTGATTTAGTTGCATGCTATCTTAAATACAAAAGACAAACAAAAAGGAGAGTGTTTAATTATTTCTTTATACTGACACAGTATTTAACCATTTGGAAGGACAAGAATGGTCGTAAATAATATTTATGTCAATCTGAAACTGTAATAAGCTGTCACAAAAAAACATTTACTATATTTCCAGAACTGAGAGCCAAAAACAATAGTCGAAGGAACTCATCATTTATTGTAGGTAGTGATGGCCTGGTGATTTGAGTCAGGAACCATGAAAAAATAGAAATCAAATGGGAATTGCCAAAGGGGCTAGGGAGGGTGATAAGCAAAATATTTTCCTGAGACCAATCGAACTAGCAACACCCAGTTTCACATTTAGCATTTAACTTTTCATTCCAGGAATCCTGAATAAAATAGAAAAGCACCCTAAAGCAGTTTCAGTACTTGAAAACATCTTATATTTCAACATTGTCAGGAAGATCAATGGAAATCTTTGTCAAGTAAAACTTTACATGTCTTTAAAGTCTTAATGATTTTGCATTGTTTATTATTTTCTGTCAAAGGCTTGTGAATATGACTTTAATATTTCTAATTAGGCCAGACTAATTTTATTTCTTGTTTTACGGATCTGCCAGTCGTATGTTTTCAAGAATAAGAAGAAAAAAATAATAATTTTCCCCGCTCAAAAAATAAACTCCTCATGTTTTTATTGGCCAAAAAAGTAAACTTCATAAATTGCCAAAAATAAAATACTTTTAGTATTTAAAAGGAAAATTATTTTGACTAGTGATTTCTATTTTTTATTTTTTTCCTTCCTGCCTTTAGGTTTTCTGAGGACAAAAATTTAATAAAATTGGTCTGGCTTTATATGATAATAAAATAACTTATTATTGACAAGTTTTTAAAATGTGGCTCTTACATAATGGTTTGTGAACAATCTTGTGAAGGTTGGACTGCTTGTCTGGTGGAATAACCAAGGGAGAGAACTCATCCTAAGGGAGGTTACCCACCAGAGAAGCACTCTGGTTGGCAGTAACATTACCAGTTGTAGATATTTCTATAAGTAGCACACCATGCAGATTGTTGCCTGTGATCAAAGTATTTTGTTACTGACAGTCAGTATACTGTATTTTTATAACTCACGAGAGGGAGAGCGTTTATTAGATCCATCATGATGTCAGGACAGAGTGCTGTGAACTTGCTTAATAAACCATTTCTGCTACTTGACTGTGTTTGTTGTCAGGACAGCTGAGGGGGTTGATCCATTAAATGAAAATAAACAGGGATGAAACATTTTCCGTGGATTTGATCACGCTGGGGTCATTCTTGTGAATCGTCTAAACCTGCGGCCCCCCGGCTCATTTTCCTCTTTTTCCACTCATACCCATCTTCATCCCTGAATATAGTACACTACTGTGCAAAATAATCTCTCCCTGAGACTTGACCATCATCAAACAGAAGACAAACCTCCATCTGCTCTGAACTGTGAAAATATATTTCCCCTTTACAGCTCACTATTTTGTCCCTAAACAAACCAGGACCACCTTCACATGAAAGGAAAATTAATGAGTGCTCAGATTAGTAATGCTCATGCTGTTGATCACTGGATTGTCTGGTCCAGACTCAATTATTTACAGACTAGATTAGATTAGTGAGTGCTGATAATGATTTATGACCAAACATTCATGCAATGGTTGCAGTTTGGGGACTTTTCTTTGTGCACTACAAGTAAATGCACAGATGCACCTGGATTGCAGACCCACGAGATCTGGGTCAGAATTGATCTTCAGCAACCCATGTTTGCCACAAAAGGCGACTATGCTTGTCGTACGAGGTGGCTAACGAGATCGGGTGGTCAGGCTCGCTGACTTGGTTGACACACTTCATCGTATCACAGTTGTGTAATCGATATCTGTCCAGACTTGATTATTTAAAGATCGCCGCAATAATAGCTTGAATATTGCGGAATGTGTCGGTAAACATCAAACCAATCAACCAAACAACCTGGATTGCATCAAACATTCTAAAAACTGGGCAGGTGCCCATACTAAACAGCAGTTATTAATATGCACAGACATAATAGTTTTGTAAGAAATACTGATAAAGTTCATACTATCTGTGACCATTGAAGAATATAATTAAACATATTTCTTTTGTAATCTGCTGGCAGCAGAAACCAAATATATTAAAACTATTTTCCTCCAGAATGTTTATTGCTGTACATATATGAAAAAATGCCATAATAAGTGTGATAGAAAAATAACAGAATATTAGTATTTTACCCCATATGTAAGACACATGATAAAATATTTCCTGTATGCATTTGTTACCCATCATGGGGAACTAGATGTCAAACGAAAAGCTAAAATTGAAGCTTGTCAAGCACAGTTAAAATAAACATAATTAGTAACAAATGTTGAAGTGAGTACATAAATAAACATTGCCCTGATCATTGACAGAAGGTATCTATCACTGGCCCCAAACTGCATCTACTTAGGTCACTGACCTGTTCTAATACTGCATCACACTGAGGTAAAGTGGCCTGGACCATACACTGCATCATATACGTCACTGACCTGCTCCAGTACTGCCTAATCATGGGTTACAGTGACCTTGCCCACAGACTGCATCATCTTAGGTCACTGGCCATCATTGCGAGGGGAAGATGTATGAACGGTATCACGTTTTTCTTCCTGATATCGACAAAGGACACCTGATTCTTTCTTATTACCATAGTTACTCTGTCACAAATTTGCCATACAGTCAATCTGTGTAGGATTAAGCACAAATCCGAGGTTATGGTTGGGAAAGTAAGACCCGAAACTGGAGGGTGGGGAGAAGTTAGACCAAGAGCGATGGTCGAGGGCTTACTTTCCTAACCATAACCGAGGAGGAGTGCTTTATTATACATATAAACCGTCAATGATGGATAATTAGATGATCATGTAGTGAAGCTACATCAACAGTAACTGAAGCGCTAGTAAAATCAATTTAATGACAGTAGGCCTAATTATAAATAGATAATTCAACACTAGCTTCTTTGTCGGCCCGGTATCTGTGAGATAGAGCGTCCACTTAATAGCTTGATAAATTCGGTTCCATTCTAGCTGGGGAAAATATTTTGTTAACAAATGTCTTGACAAGCTGACCTTCAATGACAGAAGCAAAATAAAATCAGTTGTGATCACATCTGAGTGAAGCTGGTTAAGACAGCCATTTCTCGACACAACACTGTTGTGTTATTGAAGAAACCAGTGTACATACTTCGAGTTATCTGAGGATTGACACTACCGAAAAATGATGCATAAAGGAAGACGACAAATGGGCTGAGTTGTATTTACATACAACCATAAGTTTGACACTTCAACGTTTGACATAACAGTATTTGGCTGTGTCACAATAACAACTAACCAACATTGGTAATTATCTTACCTCACACATACATGACGCTTTCTGATTGGCTGAGCGCTCTTCTATTATTTTCAATGTACCCCGCTTACAAGCGAGTAACACTTCAATGTACCCCGCTGTCAATGGCAACTCATTTGGCACTTCGTGGTAGTAATTCTTTATCTCGAATTACACTGAATCATGTATGATGTACGGAAATTACGATGTTTTGCGAATGCAAATTGATGGAAGGGAGATAACTCTAAATTTGTTTTTCTTGTCAGCAAAATCTAGCGATGGCTACAAAAAGATTTGTACCCGTGCTTCAAACAATTCAAAATTAACATTAAGGTGTTCAGTAAGATAAATACGTTGTTCACTGGTCACGAGGGGGGCATGTACATTCCTATATGGACATTGTCCTGACCATGGTTGTTGACTTCATGTACACACTGAATAAAAAAGTAGACTTTTTAAATAATTGTCTTACAGGTTCCACCCACTCTTGAATAATGTAATGTGAGAAAAAATCTCAAAATCATAATTTGTTGGTATTCCACTGACACGCGTATCCAACCAAATATACTGTGCATACAAGTAAATGGAGCTCATTAGGGTCATGCCAGGTTTTAAATGAAAATTCAAAATATCATGAAAATTAAATCTCAAGTTAGAAAATTAAAGTTATTCAGATGAAATATACTAACTTTCTACTACCTTGAAATTTGATTTATTAGATTTAAAAGCATGATGCAGCTTAATTCCACCAATGAACTTCCCAAGCCTTCACTTTCTGCAGATCTGACACAGTTGCCAGGTAAGATCATCAATTTTCAAGATAACTTCACATGTTAAGAGAACAAAATTGGCCCGAATAGGTTTCTGTGAACTTCAAAACTCTAATGAGACAGGATTTACTAAAAGTGTTCATACAGGATCAAGTTCTATCTGAATGACAAAAAAATCTGAAGTGTCTTTCACACTATATTTTTGCCTAACATACCAACAGGATTATTCCTTAAAAAATACAGTATCATCAGATGTGATTGTCATTTTGATAGGGGGCTTGGCAAAACAAAAACAAAGAGACTATATTCAGTCAGAGTGAGTAAACAAGCACTTGGGACTTTGATTAATCTCAAACTATATTGAGACATTGTTAAAGAAACAACCATCGATGTTTAAAAGATCATACCTGATCTTATAATAACATTAATTTTATGTACAATACCAAATGCCATTCAATATAAAAATAAGCATTGTTACAAAAAATATATATGACGAAAGTAAATTTGCAAATGATCACAATCAGCTTCTTATACAAGTGACAACAAAACTTCATCTACCATCACAGATAGGAAAACTGCTGACACAGCAGAAAGGAAGTTCATTGCAAGGGCCATATATATTTTGAATAACAGCCCCTATAGTCAGGACACACTATCAGTAGCCCAAGCCCTTGCTTGTCTTTGACACAGCTCTGTATAATGACCAAAACACTGACCACTGCACTGCTATTGTGTATTTCATATTGTGTGATGTCTTCAGCTGAAGATGCTGCCTGCTCTTGAGTCCTAGGACATTATTTCTTATAAATCTGTCCCATACAGGAAGCAAATGTGCCTGCCATTACACATGATGAAGGATATACAATGACAGTGATGTTATATAGCAGCTGGCAGTTCTTGATCATTGCATTACTGAGTTCTGTATAAACCGCATAAATAGTTATTCATTCACATGTTGTAAATCAAGCAAAACGATATTGATTTTACCCACTGATAACAGGCACCAACAAATATCTGCCTGCAATTAAACAAATTGTGTCTCCCTGAAACATATTACAGAAGAGCCAGTATGCAATGTATTTTTCCCTAACAAGTCTACACATACCGGTACAATGTTCTCTCTTTAGGAAGCACTTGTTTGCAATATGCCTGCAATAAGATGTGTTCTCAATCAAGCACCTGCCTGCTTTGATCATCCACAGCAGGTACCTGCATATAATGTTCTGTCCAACAAGCACCTGCCTTGATCATCCATAGCAAGCACCTGCCTTGATCATCCATAGCAAGCACCTGCCTTGATCATCCATAGCAAGCACCTGCCTTGATCATCCATAGCAAGCACCTGCCTTGATCATCCATAGCAAGCACCTGCCTTGATCATCCGTAGCAAGCACCTGCATATAATGTTCCATCCCAGCATGCACTTGTCTGCCTTGATCAACCAAGCATTTGCATGTATAGTTCTGTTCCAGCAAGCACACGCCTGCTTTGAACAGCCCCAGCAGGCACATGCACACGATGTTCTGTCCGAACAAGCACCTCCACACAATCTTCTGTCACAGCAAGCACCTGCCTGCATTGACCAGCCCAGCACCAGTACCAGCACACAATGTTCCATCCCAGCATGCACCTCCACACAATGTTCCATCCCAGCATGCACCTGTACACAATGTTCCATCCCAGCATGCACCTCCACACAATGTTCCATCCCAGCATGCACCTGTACACAATGTTCCGTCCCAGCTTGCACCTGCACACATGTTCCGTCCCAGCATGCACCTGTACACAATGTTCCGTCCCAGCAAGCACCCGCCTGCATTGTTCTGTACCCTCACTAAGTTCTCTTGCTGATAAGTGGTTTAGTCTCATCGACATCGACATCAACATCCAACACTCTGTCCTCTGCAGAACACACAAAAACAAGCATACTATTAAGATCGCAAATCATGATAAACGCATTCATGTTTAGCGAATCGACATTCCAGAGTGAGTGAGTTTAGTTTTATGCCACACTCATCAATATTCTAGTTATATGGCAGCGGTTTGCAAATAATCAAGTCTGGACCAGATGATCAACAGCATGATCATCGATCTACGCAATTGGGATACGATGACATGTGTCAACCAAGTCAGCGAGCCTGACCACCCGATCCCATTAGTTGCCTCTTATGACAAGCATGGGTTATTGAAGATCAGTTCTAACCAAGATCTTCACGGGTCCCCAGTTGAGGTATCCATAACAATGATATGTAGGCCTCCTTAGGACATATGTATCTTTTTGGTTTCTCTTCCTTGCCAGTCCACCCCTGAAGATCCGGGTTAGAATTGGTCTTCAGCAACCCATGCTTGTCCTAAGATGGATTGGGTTGTCAGGCTCACTGACTTGGTTGACACATGTCATTGTAACCCAGTTGCATAGATCGATGCTCTTGGTGATGATCATTGGATTGACTAGTCCAGACTCAATTATTTACAGGCTGCATTCACATAGCTGGAATGGTGCTGAGTGCATTATTAAAAAACAAACTAACCACACCAAACCTTGCCAATCCATATCACCAACATGCTCAAAAACTGTTATAAATAATACTAACCCATTTACCAAACTGAACATACTCAACAACAGCAAGTTCAGGATCATGAATACTCTTGGGAATATGTCTTTGCAGTGGAATCTGAGTTTCTGTGCATTATATATAAATGTGTTTCATGATCCCTCACTTGTTATGTTCAGTGTATATATAGTAGAATACCTTTATAACGAACTCCAAAGGACCACTGAAATTAGCTCGTTATATCCGTAGTTCGCTATTCACTTATTTATATAATATAAGGTTATTCGGGACTTTTGAAACAGTTTGCTATAGCCGTCAGTTCGTTATATCCGCGTTCGTTATAACAGTATTCTACTGTAATCCCAACTTTGGACTTAATATTGCGGAAATCCCATTTCAAAAGAAAACCTGTGGTGTCTTCTATCATAAGAGTATTTGAAGACACACTCTTAATTTTACATCAAAACTGACCTCCTATTATCATCTTCAAGGCTTTAACACCAAAACCAGTACCATTTTCTCACACGTCTTATACAACAGAATATTAGTAGTCACGTTGTCAACCAAAGGAACTTTTTTTACTGTCTACCAGTCTTCCAACTGAAGCTGAAGGAGTGAGTGAGTGAGGTTTTAAGCCGCTTTTAGCAATATTCCTGCAATATCACGGCGAGGGACACCAGAAATGGGCTTCATATATTTTACCCATGTCGGGAATCGAACCTGGGTCCTCAGAGTTAAGAGCGAACGCTTTAACCACTAGGCTACCCCACCGCCTCTGAAGCGGAAGGAGCAAGGATGTGAAAACACAAGTAATAAGATTATCCCCTCATAGAGTTCTCTTGGTCCACTGTTTCATGTTCCTCCAGACAGACAGGAAGGTGGAAGGGGAGATCCTACCCTGAACATGCAGCTCCTCGCACGCCTCCTCCACAGAGTTGGAGATCACAAGTCCGGGGAGCTCGGCCTTCTGTAGGCTGTACATCACTGTAGGCTGGAACATCACCAAACACAAGCTCAGGGCCAACATGGTCATTAATGCGAACTATTATACTCAACCATTTATTTCTGGATACATGAGAGACTTTAATGAGTGAAAATTTTCAAAATTTCAAACCTTTAGATAGTATCAAGCCAGCTAATTTGATTTGTGTCAAGCCAGCTGATTTGATTTGCATTGCAGAGTTATGCCTCTTATAAGTGCCAGGATCTAATGGCTATGATTCCAACACCTGCCCCGATTACAATGCATTGGTATACTTACTGCCACATTCACCAGGATGACACCCAGTCCTCTCCTCTTCATCTCAGCCAAGAGCTGCATCAGGCCCTGGAAAAATCACCCAGAGGGTTCTAATGAAACAACAGAAAATTCTTTCCCCATCAAAAGTTTGATGTGATCTTTCACCAAACTTCTGTGTCATACAGCTCTATAGGAGGGGCTTCTGTGTCAGACACAACTCTATCGGGGTGATTTTAATTCCGATGTAGCACTGTCTACTCACCATGACTGTGCTGTAGTCAATACCACTGATATGCTGGAAATCTAGGATCACAGACCTCTGACGACCATCTGAAATTGTTGAATTGAGTGTCAAGTTTGATGTTCGACAACACATCCAGCCTTTACCATACCAGGCTGACATCAAGTTTAGTCTGGAGTTCACATCAACAGATTAAGCTTTAGTCTGGGGTTCACATCAACATATTAAGTTTAGTCTGGAGTTCACATCAACAGATTAAGTTCAGTCTGGAGTTCACATCAACATATTAAGTTCAGTCTGGAGTTCACATCAACAGATTTAGTTTAGTCTGGAGTTCACACCAACAGATTAAGTTCAGTCTGGAGTTCACACCAACAGATTAAGTTTAGTCTGGGGTTCACATCAACAGATTAAGTTCAGTCTGGAGTTCACATCAACAGATTAAGTTCAGTCTGGAGTTCACATCAACAGATTAAGTTCAGTCTGGAGTTCACATCAACATATTAAGTTGAGTCTGGGGTTCACATCAACAGATTAAGTTCAGTCTGGAGTTCACATCAACAGATTAAGTTCAGTCTGGAGTTCACATCAACAGATTAAGTTTAGTCTGGGGTTCACATCAACAGATTAAGTTTAGTCTGGGGTTCACATCAACAGATTAAGTTTAGTCTGGAGTTCACATCAACAGATTAAGTTCAGTCTGGGGTTCACATCAACAGATTAAGTTCAGTCTGGGGTTCACATCAACAGATTAAGTTTAGTCTGGGGTTCACATCAACAGATTAAGTTCAGTCTGGAGTTCACATCAACAGATTAAGTTTAGTCTGGGGTTCACATCAACAGATTAAGTTCAGTCTGGGGTTCACATCAACAGATTAAGTTTAGTCTGGAGTTCACATCAACATATTAAGTTCAGTCTGGGGTTCACATCAACATATTAAGTTGAGTCTGGGGTTCACATCAACAGATTAAGTTCAGTCTGGAGTTCACATCAACAGATTAAGTTTAGTCTGGGGTTCACATCAACAGATTAAGTTCAGTCTGGGGTTCACATCAACATATTAAGTTGAGTCTGGGGTTCACATCAACAGATTAAGTTCAGTCTGGAGTTCACATCAACATATTAAGTTTAGTCTGGGGTTCACATCAACAGATTAAGTTAAGTCTGGAGTTCACATCAACAGATTAAGTTCAGTCTGGGGTTCACATCAACAGATTAAGTTCAGTCTGGGGTTCACATCATCAGATTAAGTTTAGTCTGGAGTTCACATCAACATATTAAGTTGAGTCTGGGGTTCACATCAACAGATTAAGTTCAGTCTGGGGTTCACATCAACAGATTAAGTTTAGTCTGGAGTTCACATCAACATATTAAGTTGAGTCTGGGGTTCACATCATCAGATTAAGTTTAGTCTGGGGTTCACATCAACAGATTAAGTTTAGTCTGGGGTTCACATCAACAGATTAAGTTTAGTCTGGGGTTCACATCAACAGATTAGGCTTAGTCTGGGGTTCACATCAACAGATTTAGTCTGGGGTTCACATCAACAGATATAGTCTTAGTCTGGGGTTCACATCAACAGATATAGTCTTAGTCTGGGGTTCACATCAACAGATTAAGTTTAGTCTGGGGTTCACATCAACAGATTAAGTTCAGTCTGGGGTTCACATCAACAGATTAAGTTTAGTCTGGAGTTCACATCAACAGATTAAGTTGAGTCTGGAGTTCACATCAACATATTAAGTTGAGTCTGGGGTTCACATCAACAGATTAAGTTTAGTCTGGGGTTCACATCAACAGATTAAGTTTAGTCTGGGGTTCACATCAACAGATTAAGTTTAGTCTGGGCTCACATCAACAGACAGGCTTAGTCTGGGGTTCACATCAACAGATATAGTCTTAGTCTGGGGTTCACATCAACAGATAAAGGCTTAGTCTGGGGTTCACATCAACAGATATAGGCTTAGTCTGGGGTTCATTAGTCTGGGGTTCACATCAACAGATATAGGCTTAGTCTGGGGTTCACATCAACAGATATAGGCTTAGTCTGGGGTTCACATCAACAGATTATATGTCACTGATGGCTTCTCCCAGCTTACTAAAGCCTATCGTTAGTCTTGTACCATGCTGTGACTACTGACCACTGATGGCCTTCTCCCAGCTTACTAAGCCTATCGTTAGTCTTGTACCATGCTGTGACTACTGACCACTGATGGCCTTCTCCCAGCTTACTAAAGCCTATCGTTAGTCTTGTACCATGCTGTGACTACTGACCACTGATGGCCTTCTCCCAGCTTACTAAGCCTATCGTTAGTCTTGTACCATGCTGTGACTACTGACCACTGGTGGCCTTCTCCCAGCTTACTAAAGCCTATCGTTAGTCTTGTACCATGCTGTGACTACTGACCACTGACCACTGGCCTATCGTTAGCCTTCTCTGACCAGCTTCTCCCCTAGCTTACTAAAGCCTATCATTAGTCTTGTACCATGCTGTGACTACTGACCACTGGTGGCCTTCTCCCAGCTTACTATAGCCTATCGTTAGTCTTGTACCATGCTGTGACTACTGACCACTGGTGGCCTTCTCCAGGACTGTCTCATGGAAGTACTCAGCAGCCGGGAACAGCAGTCCCTGGTCAGGTCGGACTACCAGAATACCCGGACGGGAGAGGGACTGGAAATATAGATGGGACAGAATTTCATGAATATGTTGAAACACAGATCATATACAGGTGACAGATGAAGTGACTGAAACTACTCCACGCTTAAACACATGTCCCCTGCCTTCTCACACACACACACACAAACATTATTTACCTCCCCCTACCCATGTGTAGTACCTTACCCCAAGACATATTCCATTACCCCCAACCCATCCACCCACCCATCTATTTCTTCACTTTATTTGTACACATTATCCTATCCCATCACACACCTCCATCCACACACACATCCCCTCACCCCCAAAAACACACACTCACTCACAGAGACTTGACACCCCTACCCCCACACACATTTACCTCACCTCCCCCTACACCCATCCACCCACCCATCTACCCGCCCATCCAGCCACCATACCTTGAGTTTGGGCCTGGATGTTGGATACAGGAGCATCAAGATTGAGATGCCTATACCGACCAGAATGCCATACTGGAAGTAAACAATGTCAGGTGATAACGAAACCATTAAACATCAAAGAATAATCAGGATACGATATACAATATAACTTTATATTCTCTTGACACATATTCCTAACTTTGTTTCTAGGACTCTTTGTAAGCCTAATGTGACACATTTAAGTGGTGGAGAGTATCGTATTGCCCTGAATGGGACTTCACGATTATTTCACGATTTTTTGTGGTTGCTTGTTCGAGATCAGACCAAAGCTGGCGTTACAGTTCTATAGATACCATACTTGTTTAACATTTAACATGCAAGACTGACTGACTCCAAACACCACTTGTTTTGTCCCACTTAATGCTCATCTCTGGGCAACAACAAGCACCTTTCATTTACACTTCTTGTTTTGAGGAGACAAGGGTATTATTAGAAGGTTTGATACTAGTGTTTCAAGATGTATATTCCCCTGTAGTCATAACTCACCTCTATCCCTATAGCCAGAGATGCAATGAAGGTGATGGTGTAAGGCACAAGATCCCACTCTGGGAATTAAACAGGAGAATATCGTCTAAATATGTATCTAATGAAAATTATATGCAACTACAGTAAGTCAGCTGTCACAATAAGGGTTGTAGATGTGGTGACAAGTTAGTGTACATGTGAGTCATGGTGACAAGTTAGTGAAGAAGTGAGTCATGGTGACAAGTTAGTGTTGAAGTGAGTCATGGTGACAAGATAGTGTAGAAGTGAGTCAGGGTGACAAGTTAGTGTAGATATGAGTCATGGTGACACCAGTTGAGTTTACACATTGTAGTCATGGTGACAACCCGTCTTCGTGTAGAAGTGAGCTTTAACCATCAGGTGACCCCAGCCTCTGTAGAAGTGAGTCATGGTGACAAGTTAGTGTAGAAGTGAGTCAGGGTGACAAGATAGTGTAGAAGTGAGTCATGGTGACAAGTTAGTGTAGATGTGAGTCATGGTGACAAGTTAGTGTAGATGTGAGTCATGGTGACAAGTTAGTGTAGAAGTGAGTCATGGTGACAAGTTAGTGTAGATGTGAGTCATGGTGACAAGTTAGTGTAGATGTGAGTCATGGTGACAAGTTAGTGTAGAAGTGAGTCATGGTGACAAGTTAGTGTAGATGTGAGTCATGGTGACAAGTTAGTGTAGATGTGAGTCATGGTGACAACTGAGTGTAGAAGTGAGTCATGGTGACAAGTTAGTGTAGAAGTGAGTCATGGTGACAAGTTAGTGTAGATGTGAGTCATGGTGACAAGTTAGTGTAGAAGTGAGTCATGGTGACAAGTTAGTGTAGATGTGAGTCATGGTGACAACTGAATGTACACATCATGGGGGAAATGTGAAACATGAGTGGCAATGTGAATCACGGTGACAATTAGTGAGTCATGTTGAAACATTGGTTTTAATTTTAATGAGTTCAAATGTAGCACATGGATGTAAAAGGGATTCATGACAACCGAGTGTAAATGCAACTCACTGTTGGCTCTCCAGAGGATGAGGACTATCTTGTAGTCCACCATCTGAAGCACAGCGGAGATGATGACGGCAGCGAGCGCGCGTTGGGGATGTAGTAGAAGAGGGGGGTCAGGAGGTCCAGCGCCAGAAGGATGAGAGCACCTGCAGGAACCACACCCACATGGATCAACAGTGAGTGAGTGTGTTGGGTTCCAAGCAGTTCATGATTGTACGTCAATTTTCAGTGTGTTTCATCTTATTAAGAGACGAACGCCAAAGTCATCCATGTAAAACATTTACAATCTGATGACACCCCATAAGGAGGTGTCAAACCATATCTATATAATTGGACAAATTTAGTATTTGAAGCCAGTCATTTTATTCTGGCCTGGCAATGATGTGCAACACTGTTGAGATGTTTTGAACCACACACTACTGAACATACAGCTTTCAATGGATTTTTAGCAGGCTTAAACAATAGCTGGACATCTTTGATATGAAATAAGTATCTAATGAAGCTCAGGAAAAGTCTGAACAAGAAACTGTCAGAAAATTGTGTTCACAGCATGCTCTCCATCAGCGGTTATACTTTGTCCAAAGACCTCTCTCTTTAACTATAACTTGTTGCATTTTGAATTGACGTTACCTGTGAATATGCCATTGGCTGGGGTTCTCACACCACTCTGCGAGTTGACAGCAGTTCTGTTAACAAACACATTTCACTACACCTTCAAACAATGACATTAATTGTTTTTGAAACAATGAATAAGAATTACATTGTCAACAAATGGTCAGGAGGCATGTATGGCATATTTCAAGAACTAATGACAGAAGGGAAAACGCATGGCTATTTTCCTCATCTGTAGGACAGTGAAATGACATGGGGTGTTTCAATGGTGGGAAGATGACAGGCATGCATAGCCCAGACTGAAGCTGGTTTTATAGTGCTAGCCCACTGTGATACCATGCCACAGTGACGCTTAATTTATTATGGACCTATAAATGTGTAAGAGAAGAGGAAGCACCTCCACAAATATTGGAAAATGGCTGATAAAGCTAGAGCTATGGCAAAGTCATTATCATATTGATTCTACATCTATAGATGAAAATGTTCAGAAATAAACATGTGTTATTGTAATTCATTTGCATATAATTTTAGAATCGAATGTTTCGCCTTGTGTATTATGTGTACAGGTTGTCAAAGTCCATACACAGGGAGGGACACACAGGGGAGGTAACTCTGTCATCTATGGTGCTGCAATTCACTGTGCAGAGTTATGTCCCTTTGGTACACCTGAAACCTATGATTGTGGGACAAATGCTGGCTCACCCCAATAAGGTTTCTAGGTTTGCCAGCATCATACCATGCTCATCGGTTTCACTAATGTTGTTAAGTTTAAGAACCGCATAATTCCAGGCTTTCCTCCCACAGCAAGCTGACACAGTGTGATATAACTGGAGCACTGTTGAAAGCATGTTAGAACCCAACTCTCTCACATAACAGAATAAAAAGACATAGAACAAGATGACAAGCTGACCATGGTGATGGTCAACACGATTGTGTAGCTGGACAACAGACCGTCTCACCTGGAGAAGCTGCCTGTCACAGGGTAGGACGACACAAATGAGCTGACGATATTTGCCACCCCTGTAAGAAATATACAAATACATAACCGGGTATGTCAAGGACCAGTGTATGTACATGTTTTCTGTAGATATCAGAAGAAGGTTCTATCAAGGTTGCAGGCAAGGTCACAAGCACAACCACCATTACTAGACAACTGACATTGAGGCACACTGTTGCATGAACCACAGCTTGAAGCAGCAAGTACAATGGCAGTTCACTCGACATGACATAAATCACGATCTTGCTTACCTTAGAGTCTGGGGTCAATATTGATAAATTTGGAATGATATTTGTCACTGGCCACAAGAATTCTCAAAGTTGGTAACATCCTAATAGGCCAATGTTTTTTTATGTACATAGCTGTTGTTAAGCTTCATTTGTCCTGGACCCACAAATTAACCCACACTGGCATTCAAAATACATGTTATGATGTGAGATTGAGAGTGGCACCACTTTGTTGTTTAGCACCACTCTCAGCAGTATTCCAGCTATATGGCCTCAGTCTGTAAATAATCCAGTCTGGACCAGACAATCCAATGATCAACAGCATGAGCATCGTTCTGCGCAATTGGGATACGATGACAAGTGTCAATTAAGTCAGCGAGACTGACCACCCGATCCTGTTAGTTGCCTCTTACGACAAGCATGGGTTACGGAAGACCAATTCTAACCCGATCTTCACAGGTCACCAATAATAGTTTCATGGGGTGCATAAATAAGTTTTGAATCATTTGAATTAATCAAATATATCACACTATCTATTAAATGAATAATGGTGAGTATTATTTATATAATTTCAGGCGTACCACCAGACGCTGTGAATATATTTCATTCATGCCATTTCACTATCTACTTTACCATGGCACACAAATTACACGGTAAGCATTATTTCGATCACTGTGATCATATCTTACCAATAGCAACAAGTTCCTGGCTGGGGTCAATGCGATAGTTATTCTGTCGGGCTGAAAACAAAAGTTAACAAAATTACTTGATCACATTAAGTAGCCTGTATGAACATATGACCAATCACAGTTGTATTAGTGCTTCTGGTGATTTTAAATTGAATAAACCGATCTTGTATTCAATTAAAAGTTTGTGGAATGACTTTTGGGCTTAAAACCTTTTTTCCTTTCTATGAAAGTTGTATACCCTTGACAAATTTTATATTTCTTCAAGATAATCAATTCTAAAAGCCTTACCGAAAGCCTTTCCGATGGCGATTGTCTCCACCAAACCAATTAAAGGGACAATACCAAAGCCAGCACCTATAGACTGTGGACAGCAAAACAGCAGACACTTACTGTATGGCATTATTAATTACAAAAAGATTCTTCTGAATTCAATTTTCATATCATTTTATGAAAAACATGTAATTATAAGCATATTTCTTTATACCCATCCTGGTACCATGGTCTGGTTGTTGAAGAAGCTGCAATTCAACGTGCAGAGTTGCATCCCTTAGATGCAACAGGAACCGATAGCCGTGGGTTTGAACTCCAAATTTTGCCCTTATTATGCGTCTGGGTTTGTCAGCACCATATCTGTGTTTGCAGGTTTCACAAACATGGTAATCACCCAACAACTACATGACATCTTGTTTTCCCCACAAATCAAGCAGAACGCCATGATATAGCTGAAATATTCTTCATAAAGATGCTAAACCAAATTTACTCACCCATCATATAACTGACTGACTGCGTTTGGTTTTACGCCGCTTTTAGCAATATTCCAGCAACATCACGGAGGGGAACACCAGAAATTGGCTTCACACATTGTACCCATGTGGGGTTTCGAACCCGGGTTTTCAGCGTGACGAGCCAACGCTTTAACCACTAGGCTACCCAACCGCCCCCCCATCATATGAGATAAATCTGTTTCATAAGGTACATGTACAATGAATATAAAATATCAAACCAAATGTGGAAATAACTCTGTAAGTGGATAAATTTCTTAAGTACAGTAGCCTATGGTTATAAGAAATTAATTTCAGTTCATTATACATAGTTTGTTTTATGCATTTCGACTAAAATATACAGCAAATGACCAGAAACAATAACTTTGTCATTTCATTCAAAGTATACTGAACAACATTAGAAACGCACAACACTAAAATGCACCGACGATGCTCAGATACCAAAGGTACATTGTAGTCTGAGAGGGATATTTCGTATTATGTGGGTGGTGCATTTCTAATGTTGTACAATATATGTCCATTATATATGTAGTTTACTGTATATATTTACATAGAATGTCACCTCATCTTTACTGATCTTGATCTTTCACAGCAAATATAGTCCGTTTAGCTCAAAAGCGGACCAATGAATTGCAATCTAACTCGAAAACTAATAAACATAAAATACTCAATGAAACACTGATCATAATGAAAACATCAGACCAACTCTGTGAGGTTTTTGCAGAATTTATGTCCTGCAAATAAAAAAGTTGTTTAACAAACTATCATTAGAATATTGACACAGTTCGCTGTTTGTTACTGAGGAGGAGTGTAGAGAAAGGGACAGCCAGGTGTGCAAGAAAGGATGGAGACAGCACAGCACAGGTTAATGAATCAATAACTTTGTCGGCACTTGTGCACGTGCTTCTCTAACACCTGGCTGTCCCTTTTTCTGCACTCCTCCCTCCTAACAAACAGTGAACTGTGTCAAAACTTTCATCATAGTTTGTTAAACAACGTTTTTAATTTTAGGACATAAATTCTGCCAAAACCTCACAGAGTTGGTCTGATGTTTCATTGAGTATTATATGTTTATTAGTTTTTTAGTTAGATTGCAATTCATCGGTCCGCTTTTCAGCCAAATGGACTATAGTACCTTTTCATCATTCTCAAAATACAACATTAGAAACCAGACAAAGTCGGTAGCAATAAATAGTGCTGATACTTACACTAAAGATGTCACTAGCTGTGTATGTATGAGTGCCATTACTGACGGAGAAGGATGGCGGTTTAAAGGGAGGTAACCCCTCCTTTAAGTGGCCGGTGATTGTCAGTTTTCCAGTGATGTTTTGACTGAGAAGAGACGCTGCAATACCGGCTGCAGATATCACTATGATAGCATTGGCTCCTGGAAACACAAAAGGATTAAATACATTGATATTTATTAGACATTCAGGAGATAATCACGTTATTTCTGATTATAATAACATTAACATGATATGCTTTATTTAGGATATGATGCCTTGAAAATTTATTTGATACTGGAAATTCTATGGTTATTAATTTACATATTCAAATATCTGATTCACAGTATTGGGATATCACAAATCTATAGCAGATAATATGATACAATATGACAGTATGATACAACAAGAGGCAATACCTATGTACTATTTCATGTTTAAATTTTGCATCAATTTTAAAAATTCTTAAAGTTTTGTAATAACTTAAATTTGGTTTAGTGTTTCTGGACTAAAATACAAATACAATAGTAAATGTTTGACAGCAAAAATCTCTTTTATCTCCGCAACTCTAGCATGGAGTATTTAACAAAAAAAAGCCAACGTTAATTATAGTAATACATATTATGACATGACACAAGACTCACAATATATTCCACGACCTATGGTAGGTGTATATTGACACCTCTTATATTCACAATAGATAATTGATTGCACTGACACTGATCAATTGCAGTCAATTCAACTTTGTTTATTTCAAATTTATTCAATTCAATCTAATGACCCAAATTTCAGTCCCATTATTGTGAAAAGAATATTTCTGCATTATCCCTTTAGACAATTTCTGAGAAATCATCAACAGTTACAGGATAAACAGACCTTAATTCAAAAGCTAAAAATCAGGAAATAATCCCAGCTAACATCCGTTTGTGTTAAATGGAATTAAGCTGGCAACAAAGGAAAAGCTGTGCAATTAATTCATTGCAGATGCACTGACCCGTCCCGACAAGCCATATAAACTTCCTGGCCACCGTCTGCACCTTGGGGATATTCTCCTCTCCCTCGTCTCCCCATTTCAAAGTCCGTAATTTCTGAAATGACCAGAATAAAATAATCCAAGCAGAAGAACAAAACCAGAAGATATACACTTACTGTTTTAATCATCAAAACATATTATACAAAAATATGTTAATCAGGAAAGATTATTAATCAGTTATACAAAGTTAAGGAAACAAATACCTGCTCTTTGCAAACATTTTTATTGCTGTATGAGAAATCAATAGTTATGTTATTCTTGAATACAAATGATTTACTTACTTTTAAAAAGAATAATAGTACCAGACAACAAAATCCCAGTAACAGGTCCCACGGACTGAAATGTAAGAAAATATCTGATAAGTGTGGATGTGGAGTGACTTCCAATATGTTTTAAAGATTTATATAGATGAATGCTGCAGAGAAGGTTCAGGTGGTCCTGCTACTCTCAGGCCGGTAGTGCTCATCATCAACTGAGGCCCATGCCCCCACTACACGCAGCCCAGACAGAGGATGGGATTTCTCCTAGGAAGTGCTGCCTTGGCAAACCTTTCCAAGAATATTCAGACTCCCCAATACCACAGACTTCTGCATTACCCAGAGTATCAGAAGAGTTGTCAGAACCCGAGAACTCTCCTGATCTGCACCTAGAGTGAGTGAGTGAGTATGGTTTCCTAGGATGTGCTGCTTAGCAATATTGCAGCAATATCACGGCGGGGGACACCAGAAATGGGCTTCACACATTTTACCTATCTGGTGCACCAAGAGATCAGGAGGTACCAAACCAAGGGAACCAAAAACAAGTGAGTGAAACAACTGGGCACTGGGGATGCAAGCATAACATTTCGTAAGTCTGCATATTTGCTATGATTTTTCTGAATCTTGTTGAGCATTCAGCTCTGATCTCCAGACTTTATTAAGTCTACATTATATTCGCCCTGGACAGTTTGTCCTTGATATGGGTATTCTGGAGTTAATCTCTAACCTGTATCCCTAAGTACATATAGACCTGACCTTCCACGAGATGGCCAATAACTTCTCCCCAAGTAAATCGAACAATCCTCCTTCTTCTATCTTGCAACTTTAAAGATGAAGAATGTGGCATTTGTTGAGCCTCATGTCAATTGCCAGTATCATTGGGAAAGTACTCAAAAAGGAGACTCTGTTTTTAACTGTAGAATTTATTATTATAAATAATCTGAATAACCTTCTCAAATAGGTATACCATAGTTCTAGGAAAGCAGGGTTAACTGGATTGAATTCAAGTTAACCTGTGTTAAAGAAGCCTTGCTTAGGGCAATAACCAAAATTAGACACATAAAATACACCATTACATATAATACAAAATGGCTGCCTGGAGGCTGAGATACACATCAACCAGTATACTGCTATCACACAACTATTTAAGTGTTAAGTGTGTCATAGCAAAATCATGTATTATTGATTCTAAAGCATTTACATCAGAAACAAAAAGTATTTTTACTGATGCATATCAGAATACACCGTTACTATCAGGCCCTAATTAATTATATTCATTAAAATTCATTTATTCAGGACTGAACCAATGCATGAAACTAAATTAGCATAAACAGTGACTGCTAACCAGAGCACTACACTCCACGAGCACAGTGGTTATAGGCTGAAATATGACGTAACTCACCTGACATGTCCTTACATTGGTCAACTACATGGGTTAACATGGGTTACCGTGGCTTAACACAGGTTCACCTAAGGTTTTCACTTTAGAAATCGAAGTCATGATGTTGGCCAACTCGAAGGCCATGATTGTTCATTGTCGGAAGAAAATCTGCTTCAGCTAAAAATGTTCCATGAGTGAGTGAGTGAGTTGTAGACTATGTGCTATTTTACTATTATGAGCTATTCAATAATTTTGTCACCAATGTTATTTATTGCTTTCAAGTAAACTGTGAAAGGAAAGTAAACAAATTATCAAATTTTGCATTTTGTTTTTTCCTGTTTGTTGTTTAACGCAGCACTCAGCAATTTTCCACCTATATGAGGGCTAGCCGTAAATAATCAAGTCTGGACAAAATAAACCAGTAACTGACGTCACGAGCATCGATCTGTGAAGTTAGGATACGATGACATGCATCAAACAAGCCAGCGAGCCTGACCACCCAATTCCGTTAGACACCCCTTACGACAAGTCAAGGTTGCTGAAGACAAATTGTAACTAAGGCCAGACCGATTTTATTTCTTGTTTTACGGATCTGCCAGTCGTATTTTTTCAAGAATAAGAAAATAAACAAAAAATATTTAATTTTCCCGCTCAAAAAAATAAAATCCTAGTGTTTCTATGGGCGAAAAATGTAAACTTAAAAGAAAATGTTTTTTAGATTTTTTTGTGCCCCATATACACTTCATTAATTACAAAAAGTAAAATACTTTGAGTATTTAGAAGGAATATTACTTTGACTGGTGATTTTATTTTTATGTATTTTCCCTCCTGCCTTTAGGTTTTCTGAGGCCAACATCCGTAAAACACGAAATATAATTGGTCTGGCCTAATTGTCATGAAAGCCAAGACAGACTTACTTTGTTTCTCCTATATTTCTAAATGTCTCGTACACCATAGGACCAAACGATCTTGGTATATTATGTAGACCCAGCAGACTCTGAAATGTAGAAACATCCTATGATCAGTAACTGAAGGACAAGACAAATATATAACACAGTGTTGAACCTCATTGTCTTGTCATTTATCTGGTATGACAGTTTATAACATAATCAAACATGATCCTGGTATTTGTCAATTTTATTGTTTTTAAGATAGGCATGTTTTAAAACATGATTCCAACAACTCCAAAAATTTAAATGTTAAAACAATTTAAAAAATGAAAAGCAGTGGAATATTTTTTTTTAATGGCAAAAATGTTGCTGCCTGGAAATATAGAAAATGTTAAAAATACACACAAAAATACTGAAGCTGTTATCATAACTGAGATATTTATTAGACTAAAATAAAATGCCTGTTCAAAATACATATTGTAAACTTCAAAGCACAACAAATTATTAGACACCAAAAAATCCAACTGGTATTTCAAAATCACCCTACCAACCTGTCACGATATGGCTGAAATATTGCCAATGTGACGATAAATATTAACTCACTCACTCACTCACCCCTGATATTAAAACAAATCACATGAAACAAGATCTCTGCGTTTTCATGAATCATAAATACTGTCATGAATTACACACATGTACAACATGCGTGTAACAATAAGAATCCTTTGCTCTCATTACAGAAGTGAAGCATTATTCTGATATACAGGAGATTGTGGTCATCTCAGGTTCACTGCCCACAGAGGAATGTGTCTAATATATCAGTATTATATTACAAAGTTCTCAGTAAACAGTGTAACTGAGATCTAAATCTAGGATCTATTCCTCCACACCAAGTACTGTGTCAAGTGTAGGTCAATGTTTGTTTACACAAATTATACAGTATACAGTTACAAACAGCTCATCAGTGTCGTAAACGCAGGGGCAGATACAGCTTTTTGAGAAAGGGGGTCACACTATTGAGAAAAGGAGGGCTGCACACTTCATTTTCACCCGAGTTTCAATGGTCATTTAACAAACTTTCAGCACAAAAGTGGGGGTGCGCACCCCTGCACCCCCTCTGGATCCGCCTATGAAACGTGTCCGTAACATCCGTCATGATGAGTACAGGACATAAAGTCAGGAAAGTGTAGGTTGTGGTGGCTGAGTGGGTTAGATGGCTGACTTTGTGTGCTGGCGATTAGGTGACTCTGACAGTATGGGTTTGAACCCTGGATGAGACTCAACCTAACAAAAGTACTAGAATCTGTACTTTACTAAGAAAGTGTAATCCCAAATATAACAAGTGTAATACTTGGAAACTTTTCAATCTTGACTGTTGACCTGACATATCACTCATTTGAATACACCATGTTTGGAATTTCCATTGACTGATTTCATGTCAAGTGGCAGAAGCTAGGCGTGTTAGGAAAGCAAATGAAAATATTCAATAAAAAGCTGGGATCATCCATACTGTAAAGAGACAGTCACAAAATTGTCATATGCTTATTATAGTTAATTTTAAAGGGCTACTCGCTTTTACTTCGTTACTAATTATAGGCTTGATCTCAAAATTCGCATCAATGTGGTGACATGTCCACATCATTCTCCTTGGTTTCACCAAAGTTGGCGCAGACCAATCTCCATTTTTCTCATGTAAAAACTGACAAGCTGTTATGTATCTGGAATACTGCTCAATGTGGCTTAAATTATAATAAAACCTAACTGACACGTAATGATATCACATTAATTCATGATTTTTATTCTTGGGATGAGACTTGAGAGGAAGGTCTCCCAGAGATAACATCCCAAATTCCGTAAAAAATACATATCCTTGTAATATGGATGTGATACAACTTGTATCCCTATGCAGTACATCTATTTTCCAAGGTCATATTGTCATATTGTGGGTGAGAATATAAGTTTGTTGGCACTGGGCAGAATTTGATATTCAGAGCTAACCTGGAAATACCAGAGATCTGCATAAACTGGATCTTGAACAGTTTCTGTTCCAATTCATGTTTAAACATCAATATAATTTGCTATGCAATGAATCCTATGCATTGCAAGACAGGAGTTGTAATGTACAATATCAAGATATCATTACTGTATTGCCATATCATTACTGATGAACTATCTTGGTTTGCATTGATTGACATTCTCTGTATCTATGTGGCATGACTGTTGAAAAAACAGAAAAATACCATGCCCATCCTGTCACCAATTTCTCTGTTATCAATGAAATATACACAGGTATGTTGCCATCATCATCAAATAATGTGACCTCCAACCTGACCTTGAGTTATCTCCCCTCCAACCTGACCTTGGGTTATCTCCCCTCCAACCATCACTTCCATACTATGTAGACTGGAGTCAGTAGATCAAGGTAAAGTGCTGATAACATGCTCTATCATTTACTGATATCGATATCATCCCTTTATACATAATGTACCTAGACAGACTTGAGTTTCTTGCCATCCCAATACAGCTGCAACTGACCAAACCATACCTCCCAGTCGAAGTATCTCACATTTGTGTACAACCTGGTAGTATTAGTTTTAAGTATCGTCACCTTTGAATCAAGGGTGAATAAATTATTACTTTCTAATCATGTATATTTTCAAATATTGCCAAGTATCTTTCTGATATCCCATGATATAGCCCAACAGATACCCTCGACATACCAGCTGATAATGCATCTATACAGTGCAAAACCAATACACATCCAGACCTCAAAGTAAAATGCTTATCTATTCAACAGTAAGTTCACTTTGTCGGCTGTAATAAATTCAGAGGTCGCCAAATAACAAACTTGAAAAATATCTTGTTGCAACTGAATTATAATACCTTACATTAGTATACTGTAATCGTATATATTTTCACTGGGTGCAATTTTCGCGGAAAGTTCACCAAAGACCTATTAGCGCAGTAGTTTTTTCGCGCATTACAAACGCCTGAGTGGTGGTGCCAATCACAAAGTTTTCACAACCCATAGACATGCAATGATCAAAGCTAGCCGCCATAATTGTATCGTGTTTACTAAAACAATCAGAGAGATGTGGGATTATACTTGTGTCAACATTGTGATTTGTGACTGATGTAAGTGAGTTTCGTTCATTTTGTGATTACAAGTAATCAGCTATCAATTAACTGACAAACTGCTGATTTGCTGATTGTGATATTTGCTGATTGTGATCGCTATTACTAGTATACTAGTATATGCCTCTATTCCTTTGTATATTGTTTTGATGTTGTTATCTGAGGGAATAAACAAATTGCATGTTGTTCCTACTTGAGTATTTGTCATGACTTGACCATGAATATTTCGCTTGGTATGATCATTGACGCACAATCATTTTGCGATAAAAGCGCAAAAATTAATCCCACGCGAAAGTAACTACGATTACAGTATATAAATTGAGTGACAGCTACGGTTTTTCCAACTACAACTTGTATAACTGTGAAATTTCAATAGCTGCATGCGGTGCTAGGAGGATTTGGTTATGCTTAATAATTTTACGAAACGTAGTGAATCAAATTTCTTAATGTGAATATTGATATGTGTCAACCGTTCCATTTCACTTCAGAACAATGCAGCAAAGCTCTTTTCCATCACTGCACAGCCAAAAACGATCACACGACCGTAAGTCATGCAAAAAGGATTATGACAGAAACTTAAGAACTAATAATGGTGATAGTTGATGAAATTCTGAGACAATAAATAAAGACACGGAGAAACCATCCATGCTGGTGACATTTAAAATTAAATTAAATTGGCTGCTGTGAAAGTGGCCAACAAAGTACAAGTTGTATCAATACAATTCCAAGATAAATGTCTTGTACATATCATAGTAGGAACTTGATTAAAATGATTTTAAAAGATAATTTCAAATATTTTTGGCTTCCCATACTGACTTATTCTTTACTAGTGTCTATCTGGAAAACAATACTTGTAACCATAGCTACATTGTAAAAATATTAAACTCATCTCATTGATAGTCTATTTAACTATGAAAAAATTAGTAAGTCAACTATGAATCAAGGTTAACAAATTATCACATGTTGATATATGAATGTTGCCAAGTATCTTATCAAGATCCCAACACATATCTGAGGCCAAGAGTAGATAACCTCAGCATACCAGTTGATAACACATTATACTGTGCAAAAGTAGAACACATCCAGGCCTCGAACTTGCTACTAAAACAGTTGCCTCTGCAACCTAAATTTCAGTTTTGTTTTCTATCAGTTATCGCCAAATGACTATATTATAAAATATTGTGTGGCAACTGAATCTCCTGCATGCATAGGGATGTTATGCATGAATGACATTCTTCATGCATTGCAATCTTCATGCATGTTAGTCTTCTGCATGCATTGTAGTCTTCTACATGCACATGGGTCTACTGCATGCACTGTGGTCTTCTACATGCATGGTGGTCTTCTGCATGCATGGCATTTTTCATGCATATGAGTTTACTACATTAAAGCCTTCTGCCAACATAATGAACTCACAGCAGAATTCTGCAAGCATGTGAACCCCTGCATGCTTGGTGATCATCTGCATGCATGACGGTATTCTGCATGCAAGGTGAACTCCTGTATCCTGGGCGGTCGTCTGCATGCATGGTACTTTTCTGCATACATGATCTTGTGGTGTAGTGGTTAGAGCGTCTGCCCGGAGAGCGGAAGGTCGCGGGTTCGATCCCTGACCGCGTCATACCAAAAGCGTTATACATGTAATATGGTACTTGTTGGTCCCTGCCTGGCGCCCGGCATTAATGGGTTCAACAAGGACTGGTCATCTGAGTGCGGTATTCATGCTTCACTGCGGCATGGTATCTCAGTGGGCTAGCACTATGAAAAAAACAGCTTAAGTCTGGGCTAGTACAAGCAGCTGCACACACACATACACACACATGCACGTCGTCATATGAGCGAAATATTCTCAAGCAAGTCGTTAAACCCAATTTCACCTTACCTCACCCAAGGGATACACATAATAATAGTGCCCCAGAGTGTAACGAGAAATATGTTTAGGTATATGTTTTCAGCTTCATGATGTAAAACAGCACCTTGATGATTGCCACACAAAGGAAGGGCTCTAAACATTTTAATTTAAGTATTCAGTTTGATGAGGGACTGATTTCAAGACTTTGCGTCCCACTGCACCTACAGCGGAGAAAGTGCAGGCTACTGATTACACTACAAGACAAATCTTTGCTGATCTAATCGCTGACTAGACACTGACTTACCTTGACCTGACCAAATGCTATAGTGATGGCCGCAGCTGATGTGAATGAGTTGATGACTGGATAGGATATAAAATTCACAAGGATTCCTGAAACAAATACATACATGTGGACTTATTGTTTTCGAATGAGATGATGGAATACAGAAAGGAAGTTTGATCAAAATATCTGAACAAGAAAATAAGTTTTCATTAACAATGATGTCTGATCATAAAAGTGTTACTGATAAGTATGAGTGAGTGAGTGAGTATGGTTTTACACCGCTTTTAGCAATATTCCAGCAATATTCCAGCAATATCACAGCGGGGGACACCAGAAATGGGCTTCACACATTGTACCCATGTGGGGAATCAAACCTGGGTCTTCGGCATGACCAGCAAACACTTAAACCACCAGGCTACCCCACCGCCCCCCTGATAAATATGAAATCATTCAAGCATGATATCATATAACATGACATTATTTGTTGTAAAAGGGTCAATGTTACATCCCCCAAAGTATGCACAAAAATTATTTAAAAAAAAAAAAATTCCTGTTTTTTTATAGAATTATTCTATTCTTTTGTCTTTTTATGATAATAATATTGAAATCAGTCATGACATATTTTATTGTTTATTGCATCCAGTCTCTTAAAAATGAAATAAATATATCCTACCTAAATTGCAAATTCCCATTACGAACTGTACCACTCCACACATGAGACTGAGCACAATGGCGTAGGTGCCATCATTTTGTATTGGAGATGTGGCAAAGGCCCCGGTCATGAGAGACATGATGGCAGTGGGCCCAAGGGTGATATCCTTGGATGTTCCCAGTAAGCAGTAGATGAAGCACCCCATGAAGGACGAGTACAGGCCATACTGGAACAGAAGGACAGAAGGTTGAGGACGAGTACAGATCATACTGGATCATAAAGACAAAAGCTGGAGGACGAGTACAGGCCATACTGGATCATAAAGACAAAAGCTGGAGGACGAGTACAGGCCATACTGGATCATAAAGACAAAAGCTGGAGGATGAGTACAAACCATACTGGATACTGGATCATAAAGGACAAAACAAAAGCTGGAGGGGAGTACAAACCATACTGTACAAGATCATACTGGATCATAAAGACAAAAGCTGGAGGACGAGTACAAACCATACTGGATCACAAGGACAAAAGCTGGAGGACGAGTACAAACCATACTGGATCATAAAGACAAAAGCTGGAGGACCAGTACAAACCATACTGGATCACAAGGACAAAAGCTGGAGGACGAGTACAAACCATACTGGATCACAAGGACAAAAGGTGAAGGACAAGTATGGACATGCAGTATGTTCTTGCTAAGACAGAGGACATACCAAACAGTCAAAGTTCTTACACTGGCTCACTGGCTTGTGTTAGACTGGCCATTTTACCCCAACTTACAGGTCAGAGAATGAAGGACTTGGAGTATAGTTTTAGACTTACCTGAGGAGGTAGATCGTCAAGTTAGTGTAGGCAAGGTTTGAAGTTTGGTTAGACCTAAGTGAGGAGTTAGACTGGTAAGTTTAGAGTAGGCAACATTTGGAGCTGGCTGTTAGACCTTTCTGAGGAAGTAGGCTGAAAAGTATAGTGTAGGCAAGTTTTGGGGCTGGAA
This sequence comes from Haliotis rubra, assembly GCF_003918875.1. Lineage (NCBI taxonomy): Eukaryota > Metazoa > Mollusca > Gastropoda > Lepetellida > Haliotidae > Haliotis > Haliotis rubra. The sequence goes on from NW_025767002.1 coordinate 228,230, forward strand.
ATAGACCTCCCTGAAGAGGTAGACCAGCAAGTATAATGTAGGCATGATTTGGAGCTGGAGGTAGACCTCCCTGAAGAGGTAGACCAGCAAGTATAATGTAGGCATGATTTGGAGCTGGAGGTAGACAAGAAAGCCCAATATGGGCAAGATTTGTTAGACTGTTAGACCAACCTGAGGAGGTAGACCGGCAAGTTTGGCATAGGCAAGACCCTGAGGAATGACAGTCAGACCCACTGTGAGACCAGCAATCAAATCGCACTGCAGATCACGAACACTGGAAAATAAAATATCAACAAACAATGTCAGCAGATCAGCAGAAGGTACAGAGCCTCCATAATCTCTACCATGCATTTAGCTATATCTCACATACTGCCTTAGGTTTTCATAACATAATGCATGTGTTAGGGTTGTCGCTAGCCTCTGAATATAAAATCTACATTCAGGACAACTTGTCATCAGATTTCTAAAATCATTTTATTTTAATTGATATTTTATTTCTGAAACCCTGTTACAGACAATGGACCCTCACCCAGGGAAGTGAAAGGCCCAATGTCACTTATGAATAAATGTGAAGACAGATATCAGGTCTTTTTTTGTGTGCATAACTAAACACACAGACACACTCACATTCACACACAGTCATACAACTGCACACACCAGATTTATAAAATTATTTGAAAATGAAAAGCACACTGAACCACCAACCCAGGTAATTATACTTTAGCAAATTATATCCCTGTTCTTTTTAATTATATTGTTTCCATATGCATTTTTGTTGCTATTATTATTTGTTGAATAAACTTAATTATTACTTACAATTACACCAGTATATATTGATTGTAATGCATGTATTTAACTTCCTAACAAGTATTTCCTCACAGCATTTTAGTTCACAGTTGGGAAGCTCAACCACAAAGCCTGACTTGTGTTAATCCATTTAGTCATGCGCTTCAATGTTGTACCAGGACAACTTTCTTGAATAATCAATGAAACCACTGCACAATACATGAATATTAATCAATACTCATAATAAAGCACTATTATTAAACTAGTAGTCAGGGTGATAGTATCTCATCATTCCAAATAAATAATCATTTGTGCTGTGTGTTCATGCTTGTGCAAAACTATATCAATGTCCGCAGATATGAATGGGCTGGAAGTATAATAAGACCAAAGTAATTTTGTTCTTGTTGCCTTGTCAGACAGCATGGGTTACTGGGAACCAGGGTCCCGTTTCACAAAGCTATCGTAGCCCTACGACTGTCGTACCTCCTATACTATAACATAAGACTTACGACAATCGTAGCGCTACGATAGCTTTGTGAAATGGGGCCCAGGTCTATCCAGGACCCCCTTGTAGCCTGAACCTGAGTCTATAAACCTGTGATGTTAACCATGGACATTACTTGTTGGTTTGTTCTAAAACAACTCCTTGGATATGAGGTTTTACAATTTCCCTGTAAGACCACTTGTTACAATTTCCCTTTAAAACCTCATCCTGGATATGAGGTTTTACAATTTCCCTGTAAGACCACTTGCTGGGTATGGGGTTTTACAATTTCCCTGTAAGACCACTCCCTCGATATGAGGTTTACAATTTCCCTGTAAGACCAGTCCCTGGATATCAGGTTTACAATTTCCCTTTCAAAACCACGTCCTGGGCATGAAGTTTTACAATTTCCCTGTAAGACCACTCCCTGGTTATGAAGTTTTACAATTTCCTGTAAGACCAGTCCCTGGATATGAGGTTTTACAATTTCCCTGTAAGACCAGTCCCTAGATATGAAGTTTTACAATTTCCCTGTAAGACCACTCCCTGGATATGAGGTTTTACAATTTCCCTGTAAGACCACTCACTGGGTATGAAGTTTTACAATTTCTCTGTAAGACCAGTCCCTGGATATGAGGTTTTACAATTTCCCTGTAAGACCAGTCCCTGGATATGAGGTTTTACAATTTCCCTGTAAGACCACTCCCTGGATATGAGGTTTTACAATTTCCCTGTAAGACCACTCCCTGGATATGAGGTTTTACAATTTCTCTGTAAGACCAGTCCCTGGATATGAGGTTTTACAATTTCCCTGTAAGACCACTCCCTGGATATGAGGTTTTACAATTTCCCTGTAAGACCAGTCCCTGGATATGAGGTTTTACAATTTCCCTCTAAGACCACTTCCTGGGTATGAGGTTTTACAATTTCCCTGTAAGACCACTCCCTGGATATGAAGTTTTACAATTTCCCTGTAAGACCACTCCCTGGATATGAGGTTTTACAATTTCCCTGTAAGACCAGTCCCTGGATATGAGGTTTTACAATTTCCCTGTAAGACCACTCCCTGGATATGAGGTTTTACAATTTCCCTGTAAGACCACTCACTGGGTATGAGGTTTTACAATTTCTCTGTAAGACCAGTCCCTGGATATGAGGTTTTACACTTTCCCTGTAAGACCAGTCCCTAGATATGAAGTTTTACAATTTCCCTGTAAGACCACTCCTGGATATGAGGTTTTACAATTTCCCTGTAAGACCACTCCTGGGTATGAAGTTTTACAATTTCCCTGTAAGACCACTCCCTCGATATGAGGTTTACAATTTCCCTGTAAGACCAGTCCCTGGATATCAGGTTTACAATTTCCCTCTAAACCACCACATCCTGGGCATGAAGTTTTACAATTTCCCTGTAAGACCACCCTGGTTATGAAGTTTTACAATTTCCTGTAAGACCACTCCCTGGATATGAGGTTTTACAATTTCCCCTGTAAGACCAGTCCCTAGATATGAAGTTTTACAATTTCCCTGTAAGACCACTCCCTGGATATGAGGTTTTACAATTTCCCTGTAAGACCACTCACTGGGTATGAAGTTTTACAATTTCTCTGTAAGACCAGTCCCTGGATATGAGGTTTTACACCCCTATTTCCCTGTAAGACCAGTCCCTAGATATGAAGTTTTACAATTTCCCTGTAAGACCACATCCTGGATATGAGGTTTTACAATTTCCCTGTAAGACCACATCCACCGGGTATGAAGTTTTACAATTTCTGTAAGACCAGTCACTGGATATGAGGTTTTACATTTCCTGTAAGACCACATCCTGGATATGAGGTTTTACAATTTCCTTCCAGTCCCTGTAAGACCCAGTCCCTGGGTATGAAGTTTTACAATTTCCCTGTAAGACCATTTCTTGGGTATGAGGTTTTACAATTTCCCTGTAAGACCACTCCCTGGATATGAAGTTTTACAATTTCCCTGTAAGACCACTCCCTGGATATGAGGTTTTACACTTTCCCTGTAAGACCAGTCCCTGGGTATGAAGTTTTACAATTTCCCCTGTAAGACCACATCCCTGGGTATGAGGTTTTACAATTTCCCTGTAAGACCACCTCACTGGATATGAGGTTTTACAATTTCCCTGTAAGACCAGTCCCTGGGTATGAGGTTTTACAATTTCCTGTAAGACAATTTCCTGTAAGACCACTCCTTGGATATGAAGTTTTACACTTTCCCAATGTAAGACCACACTTCCTGTAAGATATGAGGTTTTTACAATTTCCCTGTAAGACCACTCTTGCATACCCATGGGTATGAAGTTTTACAATTTCTCTGTAAGACCCCTGATATGCAGGCTTACACTCCGTGTAAGTCCCCTGGATATGAAGTTTTACAATTTCCCTGTAAGACCACTCCCTGGATATGAGGTTTTACAATTTCCCTGTAAGACCAGTCCCTGGATATGAGGTTTTACAATTTCCCTGTAAGACCATTTGCTGGGTATGAGGTTTTACAATTTCCCTGTAAGACCACTCCCTGGATATGAAGTTTTACAATTTCCTGTAAGACCAGTCCCTGGATATGAGGTTTTACAATTTCCCTGTAAGACCAGTCCCTGGATATGAGGTTTTACAATTTCCCTGTAAGACCAGTCCCTGGATATGAGGTTTTACAATTTCCCTGTAAGACCACTCCCTGGGTATGAAGTTTTACAATTTCTCTGTAAGAAAGGTCCCTGGATATGAGGTTTTACAATTTCCCTGTAAGACCACTTGCTGGGTATGGGGTTTTACAATTTCCCTGTAAGACCACTCCCTCGATATGAGGTTTACAATTTCCCTGTAAGACCAGTCCCTGAATATCAGGTTTACAATTTCCTTGTAAAACCACGTCCTGGGTATGAAGTTTTACAATTTCCCTGTAAGACCACTCCTGGGATATGAAGTTTTACAATTTCCTGTAAGACCAGTCCCTGGATATGAGGTTTTACAATTTCCCTGTAAGACCAGTCCCTAGATATGAAAAGCTTCCATCCCTGAAGTTTTACATGATTTCCCTGTAAGACCACTCCCTGGATATGAGGTTTTACAATTTCTCTGTGAAGACCAGTTCCCACTGTAAGACATGATTCTGCATGAAGCTTTTGGCAATTGTTCTCCAAGACACTTCCCCTGTAAGACATCTTCTGCATGAAGTTTTACAATTTCCCTGTAAGACCAGTCCCTGGATATGAGGTTTTACAATTTCTCTGTAAGACCACATCCTGGGTATGAAGTTTTACAATTTCCCTGTAAGACCAACTCCTGGATATGAGGTTTTACAATTTCCCTGTAAGACCACTCCCTGGATATGAGGTTTTACAATTTCTCTGCAAGACCACATCCTGGGTATGAAGTTTTACAATTTCCCTGTAAGACAAACTCCCTGGATACGAGGTTTTACAATTTCCCTGTAAGACCACTCCCTGGATATGAGGTTTTACAATTTCTCTGCAAGACCACATCCTGGGTATGAAGTTTTACAATTTCCCTGTAAGACAAACTCCCTGGATATGAGGTTTTACAATTTCCCTGTAAGACCACATCCTGGATATGAAGTTTTACAATTTCCCTGTAAGACCACATCCTGGATATGAAGTTTTACAATTTCCCTGTAAGACATCTGGATATGAGGGGTTTTACACTTTCCTGTAAGACCATCCCTGGATATGAAGTTTTACAATTTCCCTGTAAGACCATCTTGGGTATGAAGTTTTACACTTTCCTGTAAGACCACATCCTGGGTATGAAGTTTTACAATTTCCCTGTAAGACCACATCCCTGGATATGAAGTTTTACAATTTCCTGTAAGACCATCTCCTGGATATGAGGTTTTACACTTCCTGTAAGACCACATCCTGGATATGAGGTTTTACAATTTCCTGTAAGACATCCTGGGTATGAAGTTTTACAATTTCCCTGTAAGACCACTCCTGGATATGAAGTTTTACAATTTCCCTGTAAGACCACATCCTGGGTATGAAGTTTTACACTTTCCTTTAAGACCACTCCCTGTAAGACAACTTCTCTGTAAGACACATCCTGGGTATGAAGTTTTACAATTTCCTGTAAGACCACCACATCCTGGGTATGAAGTTTTACAATTTCCTGTAAGACCACATCCTGGATATGAAGTTTTACACTTTCCCTGTAAGACCACATCCTGGGTATGAAGTTTTACAATTTCCCTGTAAGACCACTCCCTGGATATGAGGTTTTACAATTTCCCACATGTAAGAACCTGGATAAACCACTCCCTGATATGAGTTTTACACTTCCCTCTGTAAGACCATCCTGGGTATGAAGTTTTACAATTTCCTGTAAGACCACTCCCTGGATATGAAGTTTTACAATTTCCTGTAAGACCATCCCTCCTGGATATGAAGTTTTACAATTTCCTGTAAGACCATCCCTGGATTTTATGAAGTTTTACAATTTACACTTCCTGTAAGACCACTCCCTGGGTATGAAGTTTTACAATTTCCCTGTAAGACCACATCCTGGGTATGAAGTTTTACAATTTCCCTGTAAGACCACATCCTGGGTATGAAGTTTTACAATTTCCCTGTAAGACCACTCCCTGGATATGAGGTTTTACAATTTCTCTGTAAGACCACAGTCCCTTGGATATGAAGTTTTACAATTTCCTGTAAGACAATTTCTCTGTAAGACCCTCCTGGGTATGAAGTTTTACAATTTCCTGTAAGACCACTCCCTGGATATGAGGTTTTACAATTTCTCTGTAAGACCACATCCTGGGTATGAAGTTTTACACTTCCTGTAAGACAAACTCCTGATATGAGGTTTTACAATTCCTGTAAGACAAGACTTCGGTATGAAGTTTTACAATTTCCCTGTAAGACATCTGTAAGACCAGTCCCTGGATATGAAGTTTTACAATTTCTGTTTTGTAATGACATTTCTGCAAGACCACATCCTGGGTATGAAGTTTTACAATTTCCCTGTAAGACACATCCCTGGATATGAAGTTTTACAATTTCCCTGTAAGACCACAATTTCTCTTAAGACCGCATGAGGTTTTACAATTTCCTGTAAGACCACATCCCTGGGTATGAAGTTTTACAATTTCCTGTAAGACCACTCCCTGGATTTGAGGTTTGTACACATTTCTCTGGGTATGAAGTTTTACAATTCCCTGTAAGACCACTCCCTGGATATGAAGTTTTACAATTTCCTGTAAGACCACATCCTGGGTATGAAGTTTTACAATTTCTCTGTAAGACCACATCCTGGGTATGAAGTTTTATGACAATTTCCCCACATCCTGTAAGACATCTTTCCCTGTGACAAACTGAAGGTTTTACAATTTCCCTGTAAGACCACTCTTGGATATGAGGTTTTACAATTTCCCTGTAAGACATCTTGGGTATGAAGTTTTACAATTTCCCTGTAAGACATCTTCGGTATGAAGTTTTACAATTTCCCTGTAAGACATCTTCGGTATGAAGTTTTACAATTTCCCTGTAAGACATCTTCGGTATGAAGTTTTACAATTTCCCTGTAAGACAAATCCTGGATATGAGGTTTTACAATTTCCTGTAAGACCACATCCTGGGTATGAAGTTTTACAATTTCCTGTAAGACATCCTGGGTATGAAGTTTTACAATTTCCTGTAAGACCACTTCCTGATATGAAGTTTTACAATTTCCCTGTAAGACCACATCCCTGGGTATGAAGTTTTACAATTTCCTGTAAGACCACATCTTGGGTATGAAGTTTTACAATTTCCCCTGTAAGACATCTTTTACAATTTGGGTACAAACTCTTGGCATGAGGTTTTACAATTTCCTGTAAGACCACACATCCTGGGTATGAAGTTTTACAATTTCCTCTGTAAGACCACATCCTGGGTATGAAGTTTTACACTTTCCTGTAAGACACTCCCTGGGTATGAAGTTTTACAATTTCCCTGTAAGACCACATCTTGAAGTTTTACAATTTCCCTGGTATGAAGTTTTACAATTTCCCTGTAAGACATCACATCCTGGATATGAAGTTTTACACTTCCCTGTAAGACCACATCTTGGGTATGAAGTTTTACAATTTCCCTGTAAGACCACATCTTGGGTATGAAGTTTTACAATTTCCCTGTAAGACAACATCTTGGTATGAAGTTTTACAATTTCCCTGTAAGACATCTTGGGTATGAAGTTTTACAATTTCCCTGTAAGACATCTTCGGTATGAAGTTTTACAATTTCCCTGTAAGACATCTTGGGTATGAAGTTTTACAATTTCCCTGTAAGACATCTTGGGTATGAAGTTTTACAATTTCCCTGTAAGACATCTTGGGTATGAAGTTTTACAATTTCCCTGTAAGACAATTTCAAGACATCCTGGGTATGAAGTTTTACAATTTCCTGTAAGACCATCTTGGGTATGAAGTTTTACAATTTTCCTGTAAGACCACATCTGGGTATGAAGTTTTACAATTTCCTGTAAGACATCTCTGGGTATGAAGTTTTACAATTTCCTGTAAGACATCTGGGTGAAGTTTTACAATTTCCTGTAAGACCACTTCTGGGTATGAAGTTTTACAATTTCCCTGTAAGACCATCCTGGGTATGAAGTTTTACAATTTCCTGTAAGACCACATCCTGGGTATGAAGTTTTACACTTTCCTGTAAGACCATCTCCTGGATATGAAGTTTTACAATTTCCCTTTAAAACCACATCCTGGGAATGAAGTTTTACAATTTCCCTGTAAGACCACATTCTGGGTATGAAGTTTTACAATTTCCCTGTAAGACCACATCCTGGGTATGAAGTTTTACAATTTCCTATAAGACCACATCCTGGGTATGAGGTTTTACAATTTCCCTGTAAGACCACATCCTGGGTATGAAGTTTTACAATTTCCCTGTAAGACCACATCCTGGGTATGAGGTTTTACAATTTCCCTGTAAGACCACATCTTGGGTATGAAGTTTTACAATTTCCCTGTAAGACCACATCTTGGGTATGAAGTTTTACAATTTCCCTGTAAGACCACATCTTGGGTATGAAGTTTTACAATTTCCCTGTAAGACCACATCTTGGGTATGAAGTTTTACAATTTCCCTGTAAGACCACATCTTGGGTATGAAGTTTTACAATTTCCCTGTAAGACCACATCCTGGGTATGAAGTTTTACAATTTCCCTATAAGACCACATCCTGGGTATGAAGTTTTACAATTTCCCTGTAAGACCACATCCTGGGTATGAAGTTTTACAATTTCCCTGTAAGACCACATCCTGGGTATGAAGTTTTACAATTTCCTAAGACCACATCCTGGGTATGAAGTTTTACAATTTCCTGTAAGACCACATCCTGGGTATGAAGTTTTACAATTTCCCTGTAAGACCACATCCTGGGTATGAAGTTTTACAATTTCCCTGTAAGACCACATCCTGGGTATGAAGTTTTACAATTTCCACATCTTGGGTATGAAGTTTCCTACAATTTCCCTCTAAGTTAAAACCACATCCTGGGTATGAAGTTTTACAATTTCCCTGTAAGACCACATCCTGGGTATGAAGTTTTACAATTTCCCTGTAAGACCACATCCTTGGGTATGAGGGGTTTTACTGGTACTTTTGTTGTTGTACACTTGATGAATTGAGCAGCAGATTAAAATTGGATCTAGTGTTTCAAATGACTAAAGTAAAAACATGAGAGACTTGAAACTTTAACATTACTGATGACTGACTGGAATTGAACCCACAACCTTCTCATCAGTGGTCAGTCACTGTAACAGTATTAGACAAAGGAGCTGATTCAAGATAAGTGTTTCAGTAGAAGGCATCATATCAAAGTGCATATATCTGGCCAGATGAGAGACTGTCGTAATGGCCTTTTAGACATAAAATCATTAATAGGAAAGACTTCCACCCGTATCCCCTTAAATTCATTCTAGTCATATCATATCACCTGAATATATATTCCTCATCTGATAAGGATGAGTTTTAACATGTTTCTTTAATTGTATCTAAACGTACCGAAAGACATATTCAACTTCTAAAAATTTAGCAAATCATATCACCTGAATATATTTTCCTTATCTGATAAGGATGAGTTTTAACATGTTTCTTTAATTGTATCTAAACGTACCGAAAGACATATTCAACTTCTAAAAATGCCACTCAGAGAAATTTTCCTCATCATTAAAATTTAGGGGATACAGGCGGAAGTCTTACCCATTATGAAATGTCATTTTGTTGGCAAATAAGTCACAGAAAACACTTCCCCATTGTTGGGGCAGAAAATGTCGGAGTGCTCATTGTCACTTCAGCTCAGGTGAACAGGCCAAGAACATAAAGGTTCCTCGTACTGTTACACAAGTCAGCATAATGTAGTTTTAGTACCGCCCAATAATGTACAGCAGTTCATTTGCGAGAACAGCTTTCAGTCTGAGGCAGGTTTGTAAAAATATAATGAGGAATGATAAGAGTCAGCACACCAAACATTAGTCCTTTGTGACAGACACGTGAAGATCCGGGTTAGAATTGGTCTTCAGAAACTCATGCTTGTTGTAAGAGGCGACTAACAGGATCATGGGCTCGCTGAATTACATGTCATCGTATCCCAAATGCGTAGATCATGCCATTGATCACTGGATTGTCTGGTCCAGACTCAATTATTTACAGACTACCACCACATAGCTGAAATATTGCTGAGTGCGGCGTTAAACAACAAACGAACAAACCCCATTTGTGACAACTTCAGTGCAAGTGCTGGAAATTGTGTTTAGCACATTTAACTTGATAATATAGAAACGGTAAATTTAGGAATGTAAATCTGATCTTACGTTTATGCAAGCAGCTTGACATTAAAATTGTGTGCTATTTTCTCCATTTCAAATACTCTTAACTGATGTTACTTTGAGAAAAATTTCGGTCAAGAGTCCGAGGTAAAGCGGGTTCTGATTGAACAGAACTTTGCTTGATGAAGAAAAAGCATGATCAACTTGGGACCATAAATTTGGTTCATTTATAGTGAGATCTGGATCAGAGTTTTGACAGATTTCAGTGTAAATTCTTGATTTCATCCTGTTTCCCCCATGATGTACTGGTGACAAGAATCCTAGATGGGACTGTGTACAAGCATGACTCATTAACCATATTAACATATATAGTGAACAATGTTAAAAATACTCTTAAACTTTTAAATGGAACAATAAACTAACATGCCATAAAATCCAATTTCATGCTTCTGTCAACATGGGCTTGGTACATATAGTACTTGCTGATTAAATGTTTCAATATGAACAAAGAAAAGTTAGAGCGATTGAGTGAGTTTTACGCCACTTTTAGCAATATTCCAGCAATATCACGTCAGGGGACACTAGAAATGAGCTTCACACAAAGTACCCATGTGGGGAATTAAACCTGGGCCTTTGGCATGACGAGCAAACGCTTTAACCACTAAGCAACCCGCCGTCCCAAGAAAAGTTAGAAACGGTGTAAAATGGTGATAGTTTCCAAAGGCAGTTGGACATGGAGACTGTACCATTTTGTTACGTGTCTGAGGTCAATGTGACCTATGCAGACTGGAGTAAAATGGTTAATATCACCTGTGGTCTTTTGACCAATACCGACAGGGACCATTTGAACAATATTTACAGGGCAACTTCTTTGAGTGGCATTTAGAAGCTGGTATGATGAACAGGAATGATTTTTTATGGACAGACAACTTCCTTATCGCAATGGATGCGAAGGTTTCGGTGTCAATGCTAACAGTTATTAAGCAAGTCCATAAAAAAATCGTTCCTGTTCATTATTTACAGGGGACATGTGTCCGCATGACCGAATACTGACTGGAGTCATGTGACCAATAGTAACTTGGGTCACATGACCAATACCAACTGGGGTCATGTGGCCAATAGCAACTGGGGTCAAGTGGCCAATGCCAACTGAAGTAGCATGACCAATACCAACTTAAGTCACATTACTGGTACCAACTGGGATCATTAGACCAATACCACTTTCAGTCATGTGACAAATACAACCCAACATCATGTCCCCAGTACCAGCCTGAACCATTTGACAAAATCCATCTGTGGTCACATGACAGATACCAGCCACCGGCATATGACCAATATGAGCCAAGGTCATGTGACCAATACCAACTCAGACTTCGTAGTATGTCTGTGTTTAAGATACTGGAAAAGTTCAAGCATTAAAATCTTGGGCACATTTCAGAAAGCTATGTCAGCACTAAGTGAGTGAATATTGTTTAAAGATTTATCAGTGGTTCTACAGCTGTACGCTCCTGTTACTCCCACAACTATGTTAAACTTACCACTAAGACCTCTTTATGGAACTGGCCCCTATAGTTTGGCATGAAATGCATGTGGACCCGTTTTTTGATGACAGCTAGAAGTAGTCAATGTGAATGATTCAAACGGTCTATCACTGTGTAGTGCACAGGTAACTATCATGAACTGCACGTGCATTTACTTTTATGACCCAACACTGCCGCTGTTACAGGTCATTGGCTCCCTCCCTCTGCAAGCAGTTTGCGTTCTGCTGTTTATTTTGTTGACAGTTACATAGACAGATTCTTTAATACAAATGCATAAAATCAGTGATTTACAATGTGATTAGGTTGTCTGACAAAACATCCACTTGCACAGTTTGAGATCGATTGGGTCATTGGATGAAGAGATATTTACAAAAAAACGGGTCCACATGCATTTCATGCCAATTTTTAGTGTGCATGGTAACAAAGATGGAGAGCTGTTTCCCTGAATCCTATTGCACAAAACCATCTTAGCATCAAGAGTGAGTGAGTGAGTGATTGAGTATGGTTTTATGCCACTTTCAGCAATATTCCAGCAATATCACGACAGAGGACACCAGAAATGGGCTTCACACATTGTACCCATGTGGGGAATCGAACCCGGGTCTTCAGCGTGACGAGCAATAACTTTAACCACTGGGCCACCCCACCGCCCCTTAGCATTAAGAGCCTCATCAAGTATTGCCAGAGTGTTAACATAGAGTGAGTTATGACAGCCTGAAGCAACATTACCTGTATTTTGGTATCCACTTGATACTGGGGACCTTCTTCTTGAGGAAGTCAAGGGTGCAGATTCCAGCTCCACACTCCTTGATCTTGGCACTGAGCTGAATGTTGACCATGTCGGGATCCTCGTCCACAAAGCCTAGCTTTTGCTCTGCCATGTTAATGGCTCCATCCGGATCCGGAAACTGAAATAATTAAAATATTCCAGGGTTACATATCTGATATGCAAAAGGACTCTGTTGACTCTGCTGTGGGTGGGTACCTGGAAGGATGAAATGGTAATATGTCTGTTACAAGGAGTGACATATATGGTGTGGAAAGTGTTCATCCAGCAATGAGTGGGTACCTGGAAGGATGAGATAGTTATATGTCCCGTACAAGGGATGACATATCTGATATACAGAAATGACTCTGTTGACTGCTGAGGATGGGTATCTGGAAGGATGAGATAGTTATATGTGCCCGGCTTCCTACAAGGGATGACATATCTGATATACAGAATATGACTCTGTTGACTGCTGAAAATGGGTACCTGGAAGGATGAGATAGTTATATGAACCCTACAAGGGAAGGATGATATAGAAAATCTGTTGACTGCTGAGGATGGGTACCTGTCTGTCTACAAGGGATGACATATCTGATATACAGAAAATGACTCTGTTGACTGCTGAAAATGGGTACCTGGAAGGATGAGATAGTTATATGAACCCTACAAGGGATGATATATCTGATATACAGAAAATGACTCTGTTGACTGCTGAGGATGGGTACCTGGAAGGATGAGATAGCTATATGTCCGCTACAAGGAGTGACATATCTGATATGCAACATGACTCTGTTCACTCTGCTATGGGTGGGAACCTGGAAGGATGTGATGTCTGCTCAAAGGAATTGCAATTCTGGTATGGTAAGTGACTGTTTATCTAATTTTTCTTTTCAAATTAACCCAGACATTTCTGGCTCCAGCTTCTTTGCACATTGATCAGTGTCATGTAAGAAACTAAAGTAGTCAGACCTTACAATCATGTGATCATCACTACGGATACGTCCTATAGTACTGGGAAGTGTGGACGAGGAACCAAAATAGGGTACAAAAGGGCAAGGGGAAGCTAAATAACACGTGAACTATGACACACAGAGGGACCTCCTTGCACTAGAGCTGCAGGATGTTATGAATCATATCAACATCAATAACAGCATGTGAAACAAAATCCTACATTAAATTTAAAAAATAGAAGAATTGCTACATCAATCAAATTCTATATTTAGTTTGATTTTGACCAAACTCCCCAAAATAACCTTCAAAGGCTTCTAAAACAACATTTCAAATTGAACAGCAATGCTTGTATTCAGAGCAGGTTACATCAAAAACTACAACTTTAGAGTGGAAATAACTTCCACAAAAATACAGAAGCAAGTATGCAAAAGATTTACTGAAGCCATTAATAAGGGTTAAGCCAATATTAAGCCTGACTGACTGAGTTTGGTTTTATGCCACTTTTAGCAATATTCCAGCAACATCACGGTGGGGGACACCAGAAATGGGCTTCACACATTGTACCTATATGGGGATTCGAACCCGGGTCTTCGGCGTGACGAGCCAACACTTTAACCATTAGGCTACCCCACTGCACCCCCATATTAAGAAGTGGACCATGGAGAAAGACAGTATTATTGTACTGCCTACAGCATGAGAGTCATCACAAGTAGTCTCAGATCATGCTGTAGTAGGAAGCATTGCCCACAAACATATCACACGTTGGGTCACAAGATCAAGTTTAGGACACTTGATATAGTTCCTTTTGTGGTCATGTGTTCTCATTTCCCTTCTGCACCAAGTCATTAAGAGAGGAAATTTGACAGCAACAACAGAGAAAAACAATCTGATTCTGTCTGTTTGAATCTGAAAGCATACATCTTATCCTGATTGTAGAACATAGTGGACAAAACCACAGTATTTAGGTATAAGCACAAGATGCTGTGATATAGCTGGGTTTTGATTTAATAATAACAAAAAGGAACATAATGATAAAACATTGAGGAGCTTATATAACAGCAATTTCCTATTCAAGTAGATTGAGAGCATGTACTAAATCTGACTCAAGTAATGTGAGCATGGTCAAGGATCTTCAATACCATGGCTTTATGACTTTGTTTTTGTTTGTTGTTTGCACTCAGCAAGATTCCAACTATATGGCAGCAGTCTGTAAATAATCAAGTCTGGACCAGACAATCCAGTGTTCAAGAGCATGAGTATCAATCTACTCAATTGGGGTACGATGACATTGTGTTAACCAAGACAGCGAGCCTGACCACCCGATCCTGTTAGTCGCCTCTTACGACAAGCATGGGTTGCTGGAGACAAATTCTAATCCAGATCTTCACGGGTTATATATATGAATTTGTAGTCACAGCTGTAGTGTATGAGACAATTCCAACAACATAATATGAGTCATTCTGCTCCTCGTATGAGTGAGTGAGTGAGTTGTTTCACACCGCACTCAGCAATATTCCAGCTATATGGAGGCAGTCTGTAAAACATCGAGTCTGGACCAGACAATCCAGTCATCAACAGCCTGAGGATTGATCTGCACAATTGGGAACCGATGACATGTGTCAACCTAGTCAGCGAGCCTGACCACCCAATCCTGTTAGTCGCCTCTTACAACAAGCATGGGTTCCTGAAGATCAATATTCTAACCCGGACCTTCACGGGTAGCTCCTCGTATGAAGCCACAAGAAGCTGAGAATCATGCATTTAAGTCATCAATGATGTGACACAATACATCAACAAAACAAATAATAATTAATTTACATTTTTTGTCATGCTGAAAAAAGAGCCATCCATACCTCCACTTATTGTGCATCTTATTAAAAAAATATTAGAAATTTAGATCAATTGGTAATAGTCTTTATAATTTATAATGTAAATCAAGTTAGTTGCTTAGTAACACATAAAGAAAGATCAAGTTGACACATGCATGAGTAGTGTTTTTCATCACATAAATTTCCATGGGGAAAACTGAGATAGGAAAACTCTATATCATTTCATGTCAGAATAAAACTTCCGGGTGGGTGGGAGATGGGAAACAGAAAAATATATCGACAAAGGCTTATGGCAAGTGTGAATAGTAGTGTAACAATATGCTTTAATGCTGTCAGAATGACGAAGTCAATGCATCTTATCCGGTTGCAGGAGTGAGTCAGTTAGTTCATTTGTATGCCGCTTTTAGCAGTATTCCAGCAATATCATGGCGGGGCACATCAGAAATGAACTTCACACGTAGTACCTATGTGGGGGATTGAACCCAACAGTTACCATGGTAACACACAGAATGACTTCCTTAGATGCATAAGAACAAATTATATGCATACAAACACATAGTATCATTTTGACAATTATTTTAAAAATATATTTTAGAAATAATTGCCGAACAGATCTGGACCTGGTTGAGCATGGCTTGATGCAGGCGATGTTTGGTAGTATGCAGTGTTGGAAAAGAACGCTAACCTGTTGTCCTGTGGCAGTAATACTGCAGATGGACCAGGAATTGTTCTGTGTCTTGGGTAATAAAATATTGACAACCTCTTTTACAAGAGCCTACAGATATTAAAGGTATTTATTATAATGCTTAATGAATTTAGTTAAATTCCTGGGTTTAAACACTGTGTAACCTATGTCCGCTTCTTCAGGCAGAACACTTTCCCTCCCTCCAGTTTTCTATTTTATTGAACCTTATTTCAACACTGTCAACATTTTCATAATGTATTAGACACATCTCTCTTCAAACTATTCTACTCTATACAATATTAATTTGGATTTTTAGTTCTGTCATAACTTCCCAAGGTGCTTGTTTGACAACACTCCTTATACGGAAGATACAACATACCTTAACATGATATAACATTATATCCTCCCTGTCCTCAACCATCTGTGGTTACTGTCATCAGATGATCACAACCACGGTACATTTCAGTGATACGGAAGATACAACATACCTTCACATGATATAATGTTATATCCTCCCTGTCCTCATCCATCTGTGGTTACTGTCATCAGATGATCACAACCACGGTACATTTCAGTGATACGGAAGATACAACATACCTTAACATGATATAATGTTATATCCTCCCTGTCCTCATCCATCTGTTGTTCTGTCATCAGATGATCACAACTATTGTACATTTCAGTGATACGGAAGATACAACATACCTTCACATGATATAATGTTATATCCTCCCTGTCCACATCCATCTGTTGTTCTGTCATCAGATCATCACAACTATTGTACATTTCAGTGATACGGAAGATACAACATACTTTAACATGATACAATGTTATATCCTCCCTGTCCTCAACCACCTGTGGTTACTGTCATCAGATGATCACAAGTATTGTACATTTCAGTGATACGGAAGATACAACATACCTTAAGATGATATAATGTTATATCCTCCCTGTCCTCATCCATCTGTTGTTACTGTCATCAGATGATCACAACCACGGTACCTTTCAGTGATACGGAAGATACAACATACCTTCACATGATATAATGTTATATCCTCCCTGTCCTCATCCATCTGTGGTTACTGTCATCAGATGATCACAACCACGGTACATTTCAGTGATACGGAAGATACAACATACCTTCACATGATATAATGTTATATCCTCCCTGTCCTCATCCATCTGTGGTTACTGTCATCAGATGATCACAACCACGGTACATTTCAGTGATACGGAAGATACAACATACCTTAACATGATATAACATTATATCCTCCCTGTCCTCATCCATCTGTGGTTACTGTCATCAGATGATCACAACCACGGTACATTTCAGTGATACGGAAGATACAACATACCTTAACATGATATAATGTTATATCCTCCCTGTCCACATCCATCTGTTGTTCTGTCATCAGATGATCACAACTATTGTACATTTCAGTGATACGGAAGATACAACATACCTTAAGATGATATAACGTTATATCCTCCCTGTCCACATCCATCTGTGGTTACTGTCATCAGATGATCACAACTATTGTACATTTCAGTGATACGGAAGATACAACATATCTTAACATGATATAACATTATATCCTCCCTGTCCTCATCCATCTGTGGTTACTGTCATCAGATGATCACAACTATTGTACATTTCAGTGATACGGAAGATACAACATACCTTAACATGATATAACGTTATATCCTCCCTGTCCTCATCCATCTGTGGTTACTGTCATCAGATGATCACAACTATTGTACATTTCAGTGATACGGAAGATACAACATATCTTAACATGATATAACATTATATCCTCCCTGTCCTCATCCATCTGTGGTTACTGTCATCAGATGATCACAAGTATTGTACATTTCAGTGATACGGAAGATACAACATACCTAAAGATGATATAACGTTATATCCTCCCTGTCCTCATCCATCTGTGGTTACTGTCATCAGATGATCACAACTATTGTACATTTCAGTGATACGGAAGATACAACATACCTTCACATGATATAATGTTATATCCTCCCTGTCCACATCCATCTGTTGTTCTGTCATCAGATGATCACAACCATGGTACATTTCAGCGATACGGAAGATACAACATACCTTAAGATGATATAACGTTATATCCTCCCTGTCCTCATCCATCTGTGGTTACTGTCATCAGATGATCACATTACCAGCCTACAGGCCCCTAATCACTCTTGCCAGCCACACAGACAATAAACTCACAAGTATGAAATCAATACAATGAAGCAGTATCATCATATTTTCAGCAGATTCAGCCCTCCATGTCATCAATGATGCACTTCTTTCTATAAATCTATTGGTTGTGTTAAACTTTGCACAGTATTATTGATTGCTGTGATGACTATCCTTGCAATACATTATTTTGCAATTCAGAAAAATGCAAGCTTCAGTCATCCTTGATCAAGGCCTGTTTTGAAAATGTGTTGCCTTGAACAGATGCCTGCTCAGTGAGTGTCTGCCTTCAATAAGTGTCTGCTTCAATAAGTGTCTGCTTCGACAAGTGTTTGTCTTGAATATTTGTCTGCTTCAGTAAGAGTCTGCCTTCAATAAGTGTCTGCTTCGACAAGTGTTTGTCTTGAATATTTGTCTGCTTCAGTAAGAGTTTGCCTTCAATAAGTGTCAGCTTCAATAAGTGTTTGTCTTCAATATTTGTTTGCTTCAGTAAGAGTCTGCTTCAATAAGTGTCAACTGTTTGTCTTAAGTGTCAACTTCAGTAAGAATTTGCCTTCAATAAGTGTCAGCTTCAATAAGAGTTTGTCTTCAATAACTGTTTGCCTTCAATAAGTGTCAGCTTCAATAAGTGTCAGCTTCAATAAGTGTCAACTTCAATAAGTGTCAGCTTCAATAAGAGTTTGTCTTCAATAAGTGTCAGCTTCAATAAGTTTCTGCCTTGAACATGTGTCTGCCTTCAATAGGTGTTTGGTTTCAATAAGTGTCTCTTGTGAGAAAGGTGACTGAATACAAAAATGAATATAAAATAGCAATGCCAATGATTGTTTCAAACTCACACTGTTCAATTAAATTTTTACAACACATCAATGCACACTATAATAACAGAGCCTGTTGCCCATGGGATTAATGAGTGAATTAAATTTTTTCAGTAAAATATGTTCATTTCAGAGACATTTTTAGTTAACAGGGGGAAATATGTTATCATTTATATGAAATGTTTCTCAAAGTGAACATGATGAAGGAGATCATAATTTCCATATTATATGTAAACACTGTCACCACTATTTTATACAACCATATAATGTGTTTTTGTATACATACGAGAATAACACTTATTTCATCCTTATTCCACACTGGATATGTGCACTAGAAATACACACACACCCACTTTAAACAAAGGCTGTATTGTTTCGTATGTCATGCTATCATACAATGTTGTACAATGAAACAGATGGTTTCTATTGACAACTGGTCAACTTTTGTATTGTACCTGTAGAATGATTCAGCATGTCCATTAGAATAAGAATATGTATTATATTGGATAACAAAATGTTCAATAAGTGGTATGTTTGAGCAAGATTAAACTGTTTGTGACAGTTCAACAAAGCAGCTAATCGTTTTACCTTTTTTGTTCAGCAGCAAATTGTACCAGTAATTTTTGTTAATATTGACTGAGTATGCAACAATTGTGCAACATGTGAAATAAACAGTTGAACATTTCATACAACTGTTGCCTGCTACCAACACTGTTTCTCACAATGGTTATGAATACTGAGTGCTGCTCTAAACCATAAATGTAGAAAACTTTGTTGTCATATTTTCAAATCAAAAGATTAGACGAGACTGTGACAAAGGTTTTTACACATCAAAGGACATACAACATGAGCAAAATTCAGGAAAAGAGTGGTGGATGTTTTTTGTTATTAATGATAAAAATTATTTTATTCAGTTAAAGTTCATTTTCTAAACTGTGTGTTTGTTTGATTGTGGTTTGATATTGCACTCAGCAATTCCCTAGCTTATATACACAAAGAAGCTAATTAAGCAACCTCTGTATTTTTGCAATGATGTTTTCAACATGTACATAAAACTTCTCGTGGTGACCACGATGAAAAAATCATTAAAAAAAGCCACTGATTTTCATACAAAACCATGTCTGTACAAGTATGGCCCTGGAATGTTTAATGTTGAATTTATTGGTGAATATGAACATTCACAATGTCATTTTGCATGTCTGACACGATTCAAGGTCAATACCAAGTATCACCTCCATGTGACTATATGACAGCCAGTACTCTCCTCCTCATACCCCCAGTCAACCTCCTGATCCGCTGAAGGGCAGTCTGCGCCATTCCTCGTTTAAAGCAGCTTCCAATTGGGCCAGGTTCTGTAGGAGGATCCCTTTGTTGCTCACGACAACCAATCATTTCCCAGATATGCTCCAAAGGGTTAAGATCGGGGCTCATTAAATCGTGAGATATGCCAGGGGGTGCGTAACTTAGTTCTTTGTGTATAAAAACAGTCTATAAAGAATAAAGTTTAGATAAACAATCCTCTCACTGATATCATCAGCATTGATCTACATGAATGGGATACTATGGCATGCATCAACCAAGACAGAAAGTGAGTGAGTGAGTACGGTTTTATGCCACAATATTCCAGTAATATCACGGCGGGGAACACCAGAAATGGGCTTCACACATTGTACCTGTGTGTGGAATCAAACCCGGGTATTCAGCGTGACAAGCAAACGCCTTAACCACGAGGCTACCCCACTGCCCCTCAACCAAGACAGAGAGTCTGACCATCCAGTCCTATTAGACACCACTTATGCTCCATGCAAAAGCCATGTTATTTCCCAGCTGACAAAATCTTTATTGATGAGGTGAGGTGAGGTGAAATTGGGTTTAATGTCGTGCTTGAGAATATTTTGCTCATATGACGACGTGCATGCGTGTGTATGTGTATGTGTACGTGCGGCTGCTTGTACTAGCCCAGACTTTTATAGTGCTAACTCACTGACATACCATGCCGCAGTGAAGCATGAATACCCAACTCAGACACATTATACTGACTCCGAGCCGACCAGTCCTTCTTGTACCCATTAATGCCGAACGCCAGGCAGGGACCAACAAGTACCATATTTTAACGTCTTTTGGTATGACTCCAGTCGGGGATCGAACCGTGACCTTCCGCTCTCCGGGTGGACGCTCTAACCACTACACTAGGGAGGCGGTCCTTTATTGATCATGTCAAGAGTCAGTAAATGATGTCAGTGACCAAAGCATTTTGGGTCAGGCTTGAACCTTGAAACATCCAACTTTATGGATGATAAATTTGGATGTTTAGGATGCTTAGAGCGTCAAGATTTTATGATGCCTTCATAGAAGGTCACATCAGGAAAGTGGGTTCTTGAGCCAATCAGAAGTCAGCTTTCTAAACCAATCTAGCCTAATTTTATTACAACCTTGATTAAGAATTTTTTATTTGTACAAATATAAACCTAGACAGAACACAAATATTTGTTGGTGAGTGAGTGAGTTAGTATGGTGTTACGCCACTTTTAGCAATATTCCAGCAATATCACGGAGAGGGACACCAGAAATGGGCGTCATACATTGTACCCATGTGGGGAATCGAACCTGGCTCTTCAGCGTGACAAACAAATGCTTTAACCACTAGGATACCCCGCTGCCCAATATAGTGACATCGCTGTACATTCTATTAAAGGATGCACAAATCAGATAAGCTAGTTAGAACCCTTATCTTACACATACCAAGATATTTGAAGCCTTGACACTGATTGGCTGATTAAAAGGTTCACCTGATGCGACCTACTTTGGAGATGTGTTCATATCTTTGCACCGATAGATATCAGAGTAAAAGATCTTTTTTAATTACATTTATTAATCACTGGAAATTAAATATTTTCAATAGACACATATCAAAAGCAAATCAACAAATTCTGAATACCTATCTGTATTTTCTAAATTCCTGATTCTACATGACAGATAATCATATAAATAATCCAATGATAACTGACCTAGGTGATAACAATATCAAGATGATCAAGATTCTGAAACACTTCATGTAACATCTATTCATCAATGTTGAGGACATAAAATTTTATGGAAGAAAGGTGTTTTTAACAATCACAAAATTCTGTTTAATTATTTTGTTTCTAAATCACTGATCTTGCTTAAATCACTCACATTCGTTTCTATGTGTTTGACACACACATGGGTAGCTGTAAGTGACAAGATTATTGTGGTCAAAAATATTCTGAATGAACCAAACTAGACTGAGTGAGTGAGTTTAGTTTTACACAGCTTTTAGCAATATTCTACCAGTATCTTCACGGGGTACAGTAGAAATGGGCTTCACACATTGTACCCATGTGGGGAATCGAACCCAGGTCTTCGGCGTTATGAGCAAACGCTTTAACCACTATGCTACCTCACCGCTCCACACCAGACTAGAAAAAGAGAATCTGAGTAAGAATTATATACAGTTCAGTCACTGTCCCTGATTATCTTGGTATAATATTTCCATTCTGTCATTTTAAATACTCTCACCACAGCTTGCTACTAAAGCTTCACTTTCAGCATGAATTGAATTGCATGACGCTTGAACTACTCATCCAAACAAATTCCAGTAATTAGTGAGAGAAATTCTGTGATGATATAGTGATCAGAGAGATTGAGAAAGCGACGTCCATTTAGAAATGTAGCAAATGGCGGCAAATGGACGCAGGGTATTTATTATAACATGATGGAAACTAGCCTTGCTACTAGCCTTGTACTGACCGCCTCCATAGTGTAGTGGTTAGAGCGTCTGCCCGGAGAGCGGAAGGTCGCGGGTTCGATCCCCGACCGAGTCATACCAAAAGACGTTAAAATATGGTACTTGTTGGTCCCTGTCTGGCGCTCGGCATTAATGGGTACATCAAGGACTGGACGGCTCAGAGTCAGTATAATGTGTCTGAGTAGGGTATTCATGCTTCACTGCGGCATGGTATCTCAGTGGGCTAGCACTATAAAACCAGCTTCAGTCTGGGCTAGTACAAGCAGCCGCACATACACACACATGCACGTTATCATATGATTGAAATATTCTCTAGCACGACGTTAAGCCCAATTTCACCTCACCTCACCTCACAAGGCTGTACTGAAGGCTAAGCCCATGGATGTATGGGAATTCTATCCTCTAATGAGGCAAGTCTAGATAAGGGGACAGTACCTCTAAGGACGCCAGTCTGTTATAGGAATAGTTTTATTTTTTAGAAATTATCATTGAAACTATTAACTATTACCTCAGAGACTTGTGCAAGTCGGGATGAAGACAATCTAGTATGTTCGTCACTGGAATCTCTACTACACCATACTGGGTTGTAAATGGGAAACTGATGGATCAGAATTAACAGCCATTTATCAGCACATCACTACACCAGATACTTAACTAATAAAAGTGGCATAGATGGCTGTGTGGTCTGTATAGTCTCAAGTTCATACTTAGCTGTACAGAGTTGCCCCCCTTAGATAAGCCAGAATCCTGTGACTGTGATTCTGTTAGGTTTGTCAGCTTCATACTAAGGCTGTGTGGTCTATATGGTCTAAGTCGTTCCATTTACATTGCAGAGTTCCCTCCCTTAGACATTGCAGAACCCTATGATTGTAGGTCCATATAATCCCTGGTGGCAGGTTCAACTTGATTATGTTTCTAGGTTTATCAGCTTCATACTACAGCAATGTGGTTTATATTGTCTATAAGGTGTTCCATTTACTTTGCAGAGTTGCCTCCCTTAGACATGCCAGAATCCTACAATCATTAGTTTCAACTCCATATCCCACATTCTACTTGATAATGTTTCTAGTGGAAGACATTCAACATTCTTCCCACATTATGTTCACAAGGAAGTCTATCAGTGATATTACTCATCCACATGGTCAGTGGAGCATCAAACCCAACCCACTGACTCACCCCAATGTTACTTTATCTGCCTGACTGTTCAAAGTTAACAGCATATATATCTATACTCTTGTCTGACTGCACAATCTGGGAACATATAACATACTCACCATGAAAATCAATCAACATTCAATATGATGAAGATGCAAACGTTCATTACCTTGATCAGGCCAAAACTCATGTGTCATGTGAATAAGGCAGGGATGGCAACAGGAAAATCTATTTTCAGCTGAAAACTTAATACTGTGCCATCGAATGCGGGGTTCAGCTTGGGCGTAATTTGAAATAAAATCCGCAGAAATCTGTGGATCTTCTGAAAATTGCCATAACTGATAAGGTTAAATTAATCATAAGATTTCATAAATATTCCAATGATGGACGAAGCATATTATTTATTCATTTATGCTATTTATCATAAAAAATCTAATCAAAGAATACTTATAAATTAAGTATCTGCAGATATGATTCACATAAAGCATGAGCGTTTGATATGAGTACCAATATGGTGTGTTTCGTTTGGTAGAGATCCGAGGACACACATAGGCATCAACTGCCCTTACTTTGGTAGAGTGTGTCACAGTCCCTATTACCTTCCCTTTCATTTGTTTGTTGTTTAATGTCACACTCAGCAATATTCCAGCTATAAGACAGTGGTCTGTAAATATATGAGTCGGGACCACACAAACCAGCGATTGACATCATGAGCATCGATCACACTATTGAGAAGAATCACCCAAGTCACTTAGCCTGACCACCTGATCCCGCAAGTCGCCTCTGACAACAGGAATGGGTTGGTAAAGACCAATTCTAACCCGGATCTTAATGCATATTTTCCCTTTCACCAAGCCGATACCATCATACTAAAACCCTTAATCAAGCAAGTCTCGATTTTCCACAGGTTCAGGATCTGAATCTTCCATCCCCTGGGGCTCCTTTTTATTTTAAATGAGAATCGTTTATATATTTTCAGAGACAAAGCATCAGTTATTATGTGACAATAAACCAATATAATGTAGGAGGTTTCATTGCAAGCCATGATGAAATGAAGACCTAAGAATTTATTTTGTCATAGTCTTAAAATACCTGAATATTTAATCCTCTCAGCATTTCAAAACTAATCCCAAATGATGAGTACATGGATAAAAATCAAATTATATTTCATCAACTAAACAAACACTGATTGCCATACAGTAAAGGTATTGACATGGTGATTCTGTTACACGACAGCTGTTGTTCAGGCCATCACATGGGGCATTGTCACGCTACGCGAACGATATCGCACATCACGAGTGCGAAATCAATCACTAAGCCCAACAATGTCTACAAACACCTGTTACTTTACTAACATCCCAACAGAAGCAGCTGGTCTGATTTCAGTAGCACTACGTTCATGTCGGAAAATGCTGATTATTTTTTTGTGATGTTATTACTAGGGCTGCACGGTATTACCGGTATACGGTATATTGCAATACGCTTCAAACGATATGCATTGCAATATTCTTTCTGACTGACTGACTGAGTTTGGTTTTACGCTGCTTTTAGCAATATTCCAGCAATATCACGGCAGGGGACACCAGAAATGGGCTTCACTCATTGTACCCATGTGGGGATTCGAACCCGGGTCTTCGGTGTAACAAGCCAGCGCTTTAACCACTAGACTACCCCACCGCCCCTATTCTTTCTGAGAACTGGTATATTGGGTAAAGAACATATATGAAATTTTTGTGATTATCTCTATGGTATAAATTAAAATCTACACATACTTTCATTCACAACAAATGTATTCCTTGGTTATTCAAGGACAAAACTGCATACTGTAATGTATAAGTTGTATGAAAAATAAAATAAATCTGTGACTATGCAACCTAATTTTGAGATTGCTGTTATCAGAACCATAGTGAGTGAGTGAGTATGGTTTTACGCCGCTTTTAGCAATATTCCAGCAATATCATGGTGGGGACACCAGAAATGGGCTTCACACATTGTACCCACGTGGGGAATCGAACCCAGGCCTTTGGCGTGACGAGAGAACGCTTTAACCACTAGGCTACCCCACTGCCCTATCAGAAGCATAACATATGTTTAGGATCGACATGCACAATTAGTGTCACTCATTGTCAAACACAAAGTTTCCAATATATTGCAATATGTATGGCAATACAGGTACCTGAACTGCAATATACTGCAATACAATGTATTTGCCAATACACAGTCCTAGTTATTACCATCGTGATATGCTTTACTTGCCAGGGAAAATGTTTTGGAAGCACTTGGCATAAGTGAAAAATGCTTACCTTATATATACCTTTTAATGCGGAAGATTCTTACTTTTGAAAGTATTTCAAGTAGAAATATACAGTGAAACCTGCCAACACCTGCACCTGTCTAATCCGGGCACACTGTCAAAACCGGCATAAAATTTGGTCCCGCCATTTTACAATGATATTAAGATCATTATAGAACAAACTTTATGGATAACAACTTCTTTTTATTCGTGAGTGCGACATTTCGATACAGATTCTTGCACCGTTGTCAAGCATAATGGAACATGAAGAAGGGGGGAAGTATATATATACTGGATGTAACAATGTAACAAAGAAAACAACATAATTAACATAATTGGCTAGGCAGAAAGCTGATGAAGCCAAAGCGCAGACAAAGGACAGGCGTGGAAGCCAATGATGTACAAATAATAATGAGATGTTTATACAGCAGAGTTTATACAGTAGATTGGGCTTGGTGGATGAGTGCATCATAAGCAGATGGAACTTCTAAAATGCCACTCAAAGAAGATATTATGATCATTAAAACATTGTCTTATCCGGCACCTGTCTATTCCGTATTCCGGGACGACTTTCTGGTCCCAACAAGCAATTTTAACTGTAATTAACACTGTCTAAACTAGCATGGGTATGAGCAGTCCAATCAAGGACCCATAATCCAATACACTAATTAATCCTCTTGTCACGCTAGATAATCAGGAAGTAGTGATTGCATGGTGAATCAAACACTCTAAGCCGGCATGGGTATGAGCAGTCCAATCAAGGTCCCTTATCCAATACACTCATCTTGTCTTGCTAGATAATCAGGAATAAAGAGATTAGTGAGTGTAAATACAAACCAATAATACCGATTTGAAACTATGATCGTTTGTTAAACAACTTTCATCCCAAGTTGAATAAAATTCTGAGATTTAAATTTTCAAATGGCAAGGTAAAATTATGAGGATTCGCAATCTTAATTTCACTTTATTTGATTTACTTGTTTGTTTAGAGGGAAATTCATCCGTACGTTTTCACCGCAAACAGACTATAAGGACAAATCAATATAGACATTATAACATGTATAACTAAAGGTAGATTAAGTTCCACTTTATGATTGGTCATGTATTTTTAAAGGATAAGGTGAACAAGGGCAGTCCTGCAATGTCCTTTAAAGCTTTCAACACTTATCAGCGAACAGCTATTACTTTTAATGCTAGTTAAGTAGTTGGTCACAAGCCTTTCAGCATCATGCAGACCTAACATTAGTAACAAAGAAAGTACATAGAGTGGTAACTTATAGACTATCATCTAGACTCTGAAATGAATGAAATATTTTTACAGAAAATGATAAATTATTCTAGCAAAAAAGGAGCCCAAAGACTTTTTTCTCTAACTGAAGTAATCGAGACTTGCAGACTCTTACAGACTTGCATGCTCTGTATCAGTATTAGTGTACTTGCAGTATTAGGTGTACAGTGAACTATGGTTATACCAACCTCAAAGAGACCAATAATATTAGTTTGTTATAACTATAATTTGTTAAATAGTGTCATTTTGACTAAAACATACAGGTTGCTGAGACATAAACAGTTTAAAGTGTGTTTGTTACAGTGTAGTTTAATGTATTTGTTTCTCGGGTTGTATGACAGACTGTGTCTACTTGGTAACTATGCATTCAGGTTACTGTGAAATGTTCACATAAAATCTACCAAATGCAGCACCATTACCAAGTAAACTTTGCACACAAACATTACGGCTGGTAAAGAGATGACAAGAAGCGTGTTGTGACTTCAGAAAAGATGAATGTCAGCTAAGGACCTCATTGCAAAGGTGACAGAAATCTTCTCCTCTGTAACAGTATCCTGCAATTAGCTCTTCTCCTCCCTGCCATAATATAGATAGTGAAGTAAGTGCTAAATGCATCATAAATCCTGGGTATAAGATGTGTCAAATTTACCCTTCAGACTAACAGGAGTAAAGTTTACACTCTTTACACCGTTTGATTGGATAAGGGCCAAAATATGTGCCTAATTTGCATAAACACACTGCTCTCAAAATAGGTATAAAACGTTGTATAACTTATCAAACAGTGATATTGATTAAATACATTTATAAGAAAATAAACAAATATATCTCCTGTGGGGTGTTGAAAATGTTTTTTAATAACCATATAAGTTTTCGAAAAATGTTAAATAACATTTATTGAGAAGTTTAACTTCCATTTAATTTATATTTAGATCCAGCTGTATCGCTATATATTGACGATGACGAGGTTGTGACAGGCACTGACACAATGCCCACCACTGTGGTATAGAAGAGACGTGTCGCTGAAATAGCAATGAAACTGCAATCAACAATTACATGAAGTTGACAAATTGACTTACATGTGAGGAAAACATTGCTTCTGAGTTGCTTAAGATCCATTCGTACTGATATCTGGGACATCTTCACCGCGATCAGATTAACCCCACCGCTCGGTCTTGTCACATGAGAGTCATGTGACCGAGTACAACATGGAGGAAGTGGGAGTTCGGACTTTGTAGTTCTCGTGCACCATGCATGGTAACAGCTCTTGACCCACATATATGTGTGTGGACGGATTAGATAAAGCTGGAAAAATGTATATTGCCACAGGATACGTCTTGTTTTTGACTTTTGTGTTACCGAACGTGGTCAGTTCCAAGACAAGAAATGTTTTGGTGATTGTAGGTAAGCTTCAAACAATATATCGCTTATTACATGTACTTTGAAATAGGATAGACATTATGTGGTGCTTGAAGATACTGCAGTGATTCTACGTTATGTGATATAGAACATTTGAAGAGACACACTTTACACTTCTTTGTTGACATCATCGTGGACACTTAATACTCTATAGTTAGGCTCTTACATGTCCGGCAAGTGCCAATTTCCTCTCTCAGTCGTAACAGTACCACTTGGTTTACGTTAGGGCCATACATGTCCGGCAGGTACATATAAGAAGATGCCAATCCTTCTCCTAGTCCTAACGCTTGATTTGTATTGTAATCCAGTTTAAGAACTCCTGGGTCATGTGAGTCAGAGACCTGAATATAGGTACGTCATTGTGTTAGTGTAAACAGCTGGTACAACTAAATTAGACTGGGATTTTTCTTTTAAATTTATGACCATGCATTCTGATATTCAGCTTAGGGATAAATATTGTATTGATTTGTCACACATTACAAGAGTATAGGCCCAAAAATTCTTCACTGAAATATTAGCATCGATTCTATGTACCAGGGTGCCAGTGTACAAAGCAACCTAAGATCTTTAACAGTTTTAAGTCCATGTGGAGGTATGGCAGTTACAACGACATTAGCACTGACATTGCTTTGTACAGCTTCCTGAGTCCTGCACCATGCCAATAATTACATTGTAATTTTGTAGCGCCAGGTTTCCAACTGTTCAATGGTGCTTTAAGTTGTCTAACATGAATATGCTTCAGAGAAAAGAAGTGTTTTCAGGAGGAATTGGACAGTTGTACTACTCTTGACAGATCTAATTTTTTAGTGACAGAGATCCACAGGAATGTCGGGTTGTCATGGAGCAAACATCACACCTGGCCATTCTTGTTTTAGTCACTGGAATCGATAGCAGCTGACTTCGGTCAGGACAATATGCACAGTAGCTCTTATTTTGTCTTGCCTTGTGTGCTCTTTCAGTAGTCACTTGATTTTTATTTCAATTTGCAGTTAAAAAATCGATATTCAAAATTCCTTTCAAGTTTACATACCTGCCCCTTTGCATTGTACAATATTTCATATATTTATGAATGATGGTCACTTTACCACATTAAAATATAAATCAAATGACTATGAGTCACACAAGGCAAGACAAAATAAGAGGGACAGTTTTACACATCATCACTGAAGCAGATGACTTTGTGCATCTCATCCTTCGCATCAACATGCTTGTTCTTTTAATTCAGGCATCAATGTATGTATGTATCCCAATTGCGTAAATGGATGCTCATGATGTTGATCACTGGATTGTCTGGTTTGATTATTTACAGACCACCATCATAAAGCTAGAATATTGCTGAGTGCAGTGTTAAACAACACCAATCATTCAATCCTAGGTGATGATGTAGGTTTCGAGACGCAGGTGCACAACTGTGTGTGTTGCAGTCTAACCAGCCACCCAAGCAGCAACATGCTCGCCTAATAATTCTGGCCGTCACTGTGTTTCCTAGGTGACGATGCAGGGTTCGAGACACAGGTGTACAACAACTCGGTATGTCGCACCCCGAACATCAACAAGCTGGCAGCCCAGAGTGTCGTCTTCAAGAATGCCTTCACTTCCGTCAGCAGCTGTTCACCTAGCAGGTACCTACACTTATATTTATTCACCACACTTATACTCATTCACCAACATTTATTCTCATTCACCACACTTATACTCATTCACCAACACTTATAATCATTCACTGACACTTATACACATTCACTGACACTTATACTCATTCACCAACACTTATACACATTCACCGACACTTATAATCATTCACCAACACTTATACTCATTCACCACGCTTTATAATCATTCACTGACACTTATACTCATTCACCAACACTTATACTCATTCACTGATTACACTCATACACATTCACCACACGCTATACACATTCACCAACTCACTTATACTCATTCACCAGCACTTATACTCATTCACCAGCACTTATACTCATTCACTGACACTTATACACATTCACCACACTTATACACATTCACCAAAACTTATACTCATTCACCAGCACTTATACACATTCACCAACACTTATACACATTCACTGACACTTATACTCATTGACCACACTTATACACATTCACCAACACTTATACTCTTTCACTGACACTTATACTCATTCACTGACACTTATACTCATTCACCAACACTTATACTCATTCACTGACACTTATACTCATTCACCGACACTTATACACACCCAACACTTATATATTCATTAACTGACACTTATACACATTCACTGACACTTATACTCATTCACCAACACTTATACACATTCACCGACACTTATAATCATTCACCAACACTTATACTCATTCACCACACTTATACTCATTCACTGACACTTATACTCATTCACCAGCACTTATACTCATTCACCGACACTTATACACATTCACCACACTTATACACATTCACCAAAACTTATACTCATTCACCAGCACTTATACTCATTCACCAGCACTTATACTCATTCACTGACACTTATACACATTCACCACACTTATACACATTCACCAAAACTTATACTCATTCACCAGCACTTATACACATTCACCAACACTTATACACATTCACTGACACTTATACTCATTGACCACACTTATACACATTCACCAACACTTATACTCTTTCACTGACACTTATACTCATTCACTGACACTTATACTCATTCACCAACACTTATACTCATTCACTGACACTTATACTCATTCACCGACACTTATACACATTCACCAACACTTATACTCATTAACTGACACTTATACACATTCACCAACACTTACACTCATTCACCAACACTTTTATTCATTTTGTCACTGATGCATAAATGCATTTACCAAGTATAAAAGACCTAACATTATCCAACACATTCACAGACCCATATATATATATATATATATACGTTCACTGACACTTATATACATCCTTGTGGTGTGTATCCCAGGTCGGCCATCTTGACAGGACTGCCGCAGCACCAAAATGGCATGTATGGCCTGCATCA
The DNA here is from genome assembly GCF_003918875.1 of Haliotis rubra. Classification (NCBI taxonomy): domain Eukaryota; kingdom Metazoa; phylum Mollusca; class Gastropoda; order Lepetellida; family Haliotidae; genus Haliotis; species Haliotis rubra. Next base: position 260,080 of record NW_025767002.1, read on the forward strand.
CAGCGTGCATCACTTCATGTCCTTCGACAAGGTGCAGAGTCTGCCCAGGATCCTCCAACAAGCAGGTGTCAGGACAGGTGTGTTAATGTCTTGTTTAAAATACGCTAGGCTTGCATGCATAAGCTTGTTTCCAGTATTTCAGCGCATTTCCAGTATTTTAAAATTGGTTATGAATATTGACTTTGACTGTTTCTTCTAAAATCCTTTTTAAACTTTAGGGCAAAATATTGCACATGACATGCTTTATAAGGTTCGTTCAAGATGCCCATACGATAATAGCAGTGACCAGAACTATATTGATGATGATATGATGTATAATGCACATATCCACGCAACTAGTACATGCTCAAGGCGCTTGAGTGTTCCCTTGATCAACGGATGTCTTTTTTTTCTGGCATTCTTTTAACCATCTCAACTCCCTGGGGAGTTTTCAACTCATGCAGCCTGTTTGGAGCAGCGAGTTATAACACAGCCTCATCCTCCCAAGGTACCCATTTGCAGCGGGGTGAACTGGGACACATAGTCACAGTATTTTGTCCAATGATACTGCACGTTACAATACCCACAACTGGGTGTCTGTAAGTGTAAGTGTGTCCATCTGGTCATATACCTTCAGATTCGTGGGTTCTTTTAAGTTCACAGGGTTGTGTACTGCACACTAGGGGTTGTGAAAACACTGAAAGAGCCTGCAAGTAATGTTAGCTCCAAGGTTTTTACACCCGGTCACAAGTGGGGATCGATCCACGCACTTAGACAGCTCGACCACCATAGTGGTGTGATATTATTTATAGCACCAACATCTAAAGAACTATGTCGGGTTGAAATAACTTTAAAATTGCTAGTGTACTCCGGAACAGTGGCACATGTAAATTCACTTGCCCTGATAATTTTATCTATACCGGACGTTTTCTTGTTGATTTTTTAAAATAAACAACATAATTACCATTGGAAAGTCAACTGGACACCGGTACAGTGTGATATACAAATTTGCTTGCCCGACAGAAAAAAACACTGGACTCTGACGTCAGGCAATGGGTTATTTCCACCCCTGTATGTGTATGTTTCTAAACAGCCTGTTCTTAAAGCAGACATTGATCCAGTCCTAAAGTATTGTGTTTTTATAGCTTATACAGCTGGTAGTTTCTGCAATCAAAAGTGTGAACTATCCAGGGAACATTTATGGTTTGTGTTGATATCAGAATTTGTCTAATGCTCACCTTCCTTTAGAATTAAAAGCCTTCAACGCCCACTGTGTTCATGTGTTCTGTGTGTCTGACTGCAGGAATTGTGGGTAAGAAGCATGTAGGTCCCGAGCCAGTGTACCCGTTTGACTTCTCCCAGACGGAGGAGAACCATCCGATCCTACAGGTGGGGCGGAACACCACATTCATCAAGCAGTACGTCCGCGAGTTCCTGGCCGCCAATGACAGCAGGTGGGTGCATAAATAACAATGTTATATGCCTAGAGTAAGTATGGTTTGTACACCACTCTTAGCAACATTCCAGCAATATCACGATGGGGGACACCAGAAATGGGCTTTACACATTGTACCTATGTGGGGGAATCGAACCTGGGTCTTCAGTGTGATGAACAAACGCTTTAACGACTAGGCTACCCCACCACCCTCCAATAGGCCTGCATTATGTGCATCCAATACAACCTATATATCAGTCCTCCAATTTCATTAGAAGGTGGTATATCAGAGCGAAAGACCTGATTTTAATGAGATAGGGGTTCTATACACTTCTTCCTCCATCACACATGAATACAGTCAAAATGCAGTAGCAGTGAAGTATGTCTATTTCAAGTCACGTAGTAAAATGAGCACATTGAGGTAAATGGGCCCAAATATACTATTGCCCAATAGAGCAGCAGTGTGCAGTATAGATGGCTACAAGGGTGGAGCAGGCACTGCACGAGAAGTATCGAGATTTGTGGCATATTGAATGTTCAGAGCACTTGCCAGTATCCCATTGGCTAGAACCAGGCTGTAGCTTCGCTAGTCCGTTAAAAGCAGTTTCTACAGAGTGTCCATTTCCAAAAGATTTCCATGTCCAATGTTGGGATTCGAACAAGGTCTGATCCAAGGTCGGACACCTTATCCACCTGACTAAAGAGGTTGACTTTATCAGCAGCTGGCAAGGTAAGGATATCATGTCAAGGATGTATTCTGATGATACTGACAGCTTTGTGTTTTGAATTTCAGACCATTTTTTCTCTACATTGGTTTCCATGACCCCCACCGCTGTGGCAGCACCCAGCCTCAGTATGGGCAATTCTGTGAGAAGTTTGGTAACGGGGAACCAGGGATGGGTTTGATCCCAGACTGGAAGCCAGTCAAGTACTCTCCTGATGAGGTAGTGGTACCCTACTTTGTACAAGACACACCAGCTGCTCGGGCAGACATTGCAGCACAGTACACGACTATCAGCAGACTTGATCAGGGTAAGCAACTCTTGTAGTAACATAGATCAGTGTAGGTAACTCTTAGGAAGACAGCATAAGGGTAGGTAATTAGGCAACAAGATCAAGTTAGGTAACAGTTAGTAGTAACCTGGATCAAGGTAAGTAACTCTTTAACAGTTGACGTTCGCTCGTCACGCGCCGAAGATCCGGGTTCAATTCCCCACATTGGTACAATGTGTGAAGCCTATTTCTGGTGTCCCCCGACTAATGAGCTGGAATATTGCTAAAAGCGGCATAAAACCAAACTCACTCACTCACTCACTTTAACAGCAGACTGGATACAAGTTTGTACCTCTTTGTGATAGACTGGATCAGGGTAGGTAACTCCTCCAACAGACTCGATCCAAATTTGTAACTGTTAGTGACATTCGTAACTAACCGTCCCTTACTGTAACCAGAAAGTAGACTCATAACCTTCTCGTAGCCATTTTATTGAACTCGGCACTGTCTGAGCGCAAAAGCACAGAGAGAAAGAAATAGTCTAGTCGCCGAACTATTTTCAAGGGCATGTAACTCTAGTTTACTTGGAAAACACATATGGCATCCATGCCAAGGAAATTACCTCAAAGGGTATGTTTAACATGCTTAAATACTTTCTTACGCCATAATGTTAATATATCCTGGTTATAAAAATTCAGGAAACCCAGGAGGACTATGCAATAATTAGAATATACTTGAAGTGTCTGGGAAAAATTTATGCAAGCCCAAATGAAAAATATTTCAAAGACCTATCTTAACCCAATTTCTTCTGCGCATTCTGATTGGCTGGGGGGAATATTTCTCCCGGACATGGCTACGAGAGGGGTACGAGTCTACTTTCAGGTTACAGAAAGGGACGAGTAGTTACAAATGCACTAGAATGGAAAAGGCTAGTTAACTCTTGGCAGTAGACACGATCAGCATAAGAAATTGAGTCAGGGTTGCTTAGTCTTTAGATAAAAGTGGCAGCCTGAGATAGAGGTGACAGTATTTAACATTCCATGTCCCGACTGTATAGGTATCGGGATGCTGATGAAGGAGCTACAGGAGGCAGGTGTGGCAGACGACACGCTCATCATCTACACATCTGACAATGGCATCCCCTTCCCCTCTGGCCGCACCAACCTCTACAACCCTGGCATGGCTGAACCCATGCTGGTGTCCTCCCCAGCACATAGGAAACGCTGGGGGCAGGTCAGTTACGCTCCGCTCCACTCCACTCCGCTCTACTCCACTCAGCGTTTTCTTACTAAAATACACTAAATTGTGTCCAAGATCATATTTTTAATCACCAGATATATTAAAATGGCTACTATTTAACTGGCCAAACTTTTTAATGAGAGGGCTCCCATCCAAAACAACTTTGAGATCTGAACACTTTGAAAATTTAACAAGACGGTCCAATATTGTCCTCCTGTTTATTGCCCTAAGTCTGTACATGATATTTATTTAGTTTTAAGATTCACATATACATTCTGCACTTTATTTATTGTTTCTACAATTTTCAGTTTGTTTAACCATTTCTTTAAAACAATTTCTCTCAAAAGGCAAATTGTACTCTGTAAACATCATCTAACCTAAAATGGCTACAGTGAGGGACCTGGCATATGTTTCTCTTTATGATAACATCATATTTTCCTGATATCAGTATATTTTAGTGTTGTTTTAGTCTTCGTTTCTTAAGGGAATTAAGTAGCCTAGTGGTTAAAGCATTTACTCTTCCTACTGGAGACCAGGGTTTGATTCCCTATATGGATACAATGTCTGAAGTCCATTTCTGGTGTCCCAACAGTGATACTGCTGGAATATTGCTCAAAACATTGTAAAACCTTAAACATCCCCTAGTCATCTGAATATCAATGCAGACAGCATCTTTTCATGTGTAGGTATTTCATGAGATTTTAGGCTATTGACTACATATCCAGGTGAGCTAAAGTTCCGTGGAACTATTTCTTCAGGAGAGCAGTGCTATGGTCAGCCTGGTAGACATCGTCCCAACTGTGCTGGAGTGGTATGGCTTACAGTACCCTAACTACGTCCTCAACCAGCAGCCCGTCAAGCTGACTGGTCGATCTGTCCTCCCCATCCTCCAGGTGGAGCCACCAACAGGCTGGACCTCCGTCTACGCCAGCCATGATCTGCATGAGGTCACAATGTATTACCCAATGAGAGTCGTTCAGACTACCCGCTACAAGCTCATTCAGAACATCAACTTCAAGATGCCATTCCCCATCGATCAGGACTTCTATCTCTCTCCAACATTCCAAGATATCCTAACCCGCACAAGACAAGGCCAGCCTTTGCCATGGATAAAAACATTGCGGGAATATTATTACCGCAGTCAGTGGGAACTGTTTGACCTTGAACTTGACCCAAAGGAAACCAAGAACTTGGTGAAAGATGCAGGATATGCAAACATCCTGAAGCAGTTGCAGATGGACCTGACTCAGTGGCAGAATGTCACTGCCGACCCCTGGATCTGTGCCCCCGGGGGAGTTTTAGAGGCTAAAGGTGCTCACAAACTAAACCCCCAATGCATGCCCTTAGACAACATGCTGGATGAGGACATCCCACAATACAGGACAGAGGACCTTTATAATGTCCAACAGCTGAACACATGACTTGACTGGTTGTTGCTCCAACACTTCATGGTTCCAAGACCATCTTCACAATATGGCTGACATATTGCTGATGTGACTTCAAACTCACTTTAACTCCAGTGCCATCTGTATTCTGGGGTTGCACATAAGTGCTAAACAGCTTTGACCATCATCACCTTTGGCTTTCCTCCATAAGCTTAACTACTGTTGAAAATGGTGTTTAAACCAATTTCCCAATGCATGGAAACCTGACAATGTCTTCCATAAAATCGGTACAGATATGTATTATGCATACCATTGCAGTAGGATGTATTGTACATATAAAATGTTTTCTGATCTTAGAATCTTCCTGCAATTTGCTGTGCCCGGGAACATACGATGTTCAAATCCCATATTCATTCAAAACTGAATAACAGCAGCAAAATCCTTGTCCTATTGAATTCAGCATAGATTCTTCAACTTTCCAAGTACTGGTGCCATCATAGTTTGTTCAGTCGAACAAGTTACAAAGGGGTAAGCTCAGTAGTTGGAACAGTGAAACAAATGCATGTGTGGTACGTGATGAGCCTTAACTTAGACCAACCCTACATGTTCTGGGTGTTTCATTTGATGTGCACACCCCCTTGTAATACAAACCATTAATGGCGATGTGAGACCATGATCGTTTGTTAAACAACTTCTATCCTAAGTTGAATGAAATTCTGAGATTTAAATGTTCAATTGGCAAGGTAAAATTATGAGGATTCGCAGTCTTAATTTCACTTTATTCGATTTACTTTTTTGTTAAAATTGAAATTCATCGGTACGTTTTTACTGCAAACAGATTATAGTTTTCTGAGAACTACCACTAAAGCATAATATTATGGGTTGGAACAGAATGATCGGTAAACAAACCATAATAAGATTTACTTATATTGGTAACATATACCATCATTCTACTGCATTGTGAAATAGAAGATATTTGCAGGGAATACATATATATTTTACAATGTACATACTTGTATATTTATAAATAAAATCAATGAAAATGCAGTTGTGTCAAGTGTGTCCAGATTTGCCAAGACTGTGATACCATACTGTGACTCTGATCATATACAAATGGTAGTAGAGTGAGCAGCAGTTCACTGTCAATAAACACATCAACACCTCATGTATTGTTACGAGATTTTATATTCAACAATCATGGTGAAAGAATACTATGCCACCAACAATATGCCACCACCAATATGTTATGTTTTGCTGTCTCTTGATTTTTGACACATGTTCAACATTTATCCATTGGCGGATCCAGAGGGTGGGTTCAGGAGGTTCGAACCCCCCCTTTTGAAAATGACTTAAGACCACAGTGAAGATATTTTTTTTGCGTTGGGGGGGGTTCAGGGGGTTCGAACCCCCAGTAACACTCCACACACCCCACACCCCACCCCACCCAAAAAATTATTTTTTTTAAATCCTGGATCCGCCCATGTTTATCCATGGTTGTCAATAGTGGCATGCTGACCATCACCATGTAACTTGCCTCTGTTTAACTTCCTTTACAAGTGTCACATAATGTAATGAATTTGACTTATCCTCCTTTGACTTCCAATGGAAAATTGTATTCCAGACACACACAAAAACACGGGTGAGCTCCAGAGCTTGTGGTGCTATATTTTTATGCCATGATTTCCAGAAGCATATTCTCCAAATTGTTAGTGTTCTGCACATTTGACCTCTTCCAGATGATTCCAGTCATTTGTTCAGTGTGATTAACTGAACATTGAATTGATTCGTGAGGAAAAGAAAGTGAACAATGCATCAATACATATATCAAATATTGCTCTCTTTAAATGTACTTTCTTCAGTTTGACAATCAAGAATATTTTCCGAACGTTCTTCCAGGTTTCTTATCTTATGCCACGTTTAGGCTTTCTGTGATGCTTTAATGGAGAAGTGTTTTGGCTTCATCACAGTCCCAGCAAATTTGACAAACCCACCATTTGTTTTGTCTGTAACTTTGTATGACAAAATACATCTTGCAGTTGATGATTATACACTTTTGAGAACAAGATCTCGGCACTAAATACAACGTTGAGGCCTCCACTAAGTCTGTACTGGGGTTCCAAAATTACCACTCCCATGTTCCATAAAATCATTGTAAAGAACATATTTTTGACTTTCCACACGTATAGTTTGTAGAATGGGCGTGAATGAGTGACCTTTTGTTATGATTAAAAGTACATTCTTCGCCACCAAACTCATGAACCGTTGGTAACATATTTGAAACGTCTTCACAACGCTCCGTCTGTTCATGTTGTTGAGAAAGACAGCTCGTCCCTGGTTCATCCAGGTTTTGTGGTAAGTGATCGGCTTCGGCTGTTCGTCCTCGTGGCGGCTTCTGAACCTTACGTCGCTCTGTCATTGCAGTGGTTGATAGTATTTTGTGGGTCTTTTGTATGGATTTCCGTACGAGGGTTGTTCTTGATGATAAGGATGGTCGCACAAGCTCGCCTTTTTCGAAGATGGGCGGTGGTAGAAGCCTGGAGAGACTGTACTTGTCAGCAGCCGTAGTGACGATGTTGTAGATGGAGATGAGGGAGTCACGGATACTGGGAGAACGATCACCACTGAGAAAGAGTCTGGATGTCTGGCTCCACGACCTGACGACTTCTTCATGTAGTTTCCAAAGAGACAGAAGAGTTCCTTCTACCCTGGTAACCTGTTAACCAATTATTTCGATATGTTTATTGATTATTACAACACTATATGAGAGTAACACTACGTCTATATATTTTGCTGCATGATCAGGTTATTGTATTAAACATTAATTTCAGTTATCCATTTGGCATCCAAACCACAAATCGCATTGTTCTGTATGACAAAAGCACACATTATTCTCCATACTGTGGCACCTGTGACCTATTCATAATTATGAAAAAGAGTATATAGACCGTGAAACGGATCGATGAAAATACTACATGTATATGCACGACCTCACTTGTACTGAATAACTTCATAATCAACAAAAGAACATAGAAATGAGACAATGATCGACTGGATATGAAATTATAACGAACAGTTCCACGTGATTAATGTTCATGCATTAAGCCACAGATGATGTTCTCTCACCTGAAGCTCGTGGAGAATGGAATTCCTCAACAGAAGCAACCAAAGTCTCATGTCGTCAAATTCTTCTAAGATTTCACCTCTGAACAAATACTCCAGGTCTGGAATGGATTAATGAATTAGAATGAGTTGTTTACATGTATATGCACACAAACATACGTTTTCATTCACATAGATATATACACATGTGACTGTGTGTGAATAAATAAATAAAAATGAGAGCGAGAATAGATAGGTTTATGGACAAGAAGTCGACCTTTTGAAATTTCGCTATGGACACGAAGTCGACCCGCGGTAACCTTTGATGTTGAAGGTGTTGCTGGAGTCACTCTAATCCGCTAGTGGGTGTTGTTTTAAGATTATCGATAAGGTCACCATAGCGTAAGGAGTGAACATAGTTCACTCAAAATGTCATCAATGACATCATATGGGAGTGAAGTTTACAATGATGAACATATTTCATTCAGTTTAGCTATATGTAAGGAAAGACCTTGCGGTAGATTGCATTCAGTTTCGAAATGGCAAATGCACAGTGAAATCGGCGATTTCTTCCATCTCGTGGTGGAAGATGACTGTGGTGGTGGATTCATGTACTGAGTGAATATGAGGGAGCGAGATCGGAAGTGCACAGCAAAGAGCTGTAAGTCCACTGCGTTAACTGTTAATGACATTGTGACGTCCATAGATCCCATTGAACCACCACGATCCCGACGGTCTCCGTACCAACAACCATCAGGAAGGGTAGCACTGTCGTCTGAAGAGATTGGTGGGAAAGGCCCATCCCAATAATTTTTTAAATAATTAAATTTCTTGCTAAGGAGCAGACTCACGCTGAAGTCCGCCTGTTGCAGTTATGCGTTGGACAGAAACATCCATGGAAGAAAAAGAAATACAGGAACTTGGAACGCCGCCTTGACGTCCTAAGACATGATCTTGAGAGTGGATAAATCAACACCAGAGAGTTTGCAGATGCTGCATCTCACCTACTTCATGTTGAATGATTTTGTATACGAAATAAAATGGACGAAATATAGTAATTTTCTCATGTTGTCTGTGCTCTCAACCACATAATCCGGATTACCGCCTTGTGAAAACACTGAATTATGTCTTTGTCTTTGTTAATCCCCTGTTAATTGGCATAAAGTCAAATGGACAGGACGTCGACCTTTTTTCTTAACTGAACCGTGACATTTTGCCCAAGGGTGCCCAAGGGGTCGACGTGCTGTGCAGACACCCCAAACGACTCGAACTAGCCAGATTACAATGACACGGAATACAATGTTTACATTAAAACCATACCTTGTCTGCGTCTCGCGCCACGAAGCCAGTCTTCTCCGCAAAATGTCATACTCGACTACGACCGGACATTTCTTGCACTGACTCACTTCCCGGTTGCCATGTTCTCCGTCGACGAAAATATGGCAGGCCAATGACATATATGTGGAAACTGTCAACCGAAATTCAATAATATCGATCCCATTGAACCACGTTCCGACAGGCGTATGTCGCCTTGGGCTGGAACAGTCTCCATTCCATTAATAAATAACGTAAATATGTTTGTACTGTACTTGCAATGACATGTAAATACTGTGTCAAATAACCTTAAACGTGCACACAAACAAACAAAATATAACATTGGCAACCAGAGAATTTATCACACACAGTCGTGAAAGTTTTCTGTCATGTCGGCGTACATTTAGCCCCAGTATCGATTTGCAATGACAACAGGGTGCTCTGTGTTTGTATCCATTAGCGTTCGTAAGTTACTGACCAGGTTTACAGCTCATCAATAATCACCGTTGTCTCTGAATGTACTGAACATGTCACATCCCAGGAGCCTATGGTCGTGGGTTCGAATCCTGGTTTGTCCCAATATGCTTCGTGGGTTTGCCAGCACCATACACGTGGTTGTGGGTTTAATCAAAGTGGTCAACAATGGAGGCATGCAACAGTTTCTCCCATATCAAGCTGACAAGTCGTGATATAAATATGCATCTAAACGTTAAGGGACCATTAATAATTTATGGCTAGGGGTGATGATGATTTTTATGGAGAGGCAAGTAGATGTGAATGACAACACACACACACACACACACACACAAAAGATTAAGGTGACACTCCCCTGCATGTCATGTACAAAACACACACACCCCTCCTTCCTTCCCATAATATATTATACATTATGTCTCTCTCTCTGTCTCTCTCTCACACACACACACACACACACACACACACACACACCTAAAATCATCACCCCTCTTTACGTCTCGTGTTGCTGCATTGTCGCTTTATCGCGGCCGCAGTTAAAGGTGATAATATGAATGATGTCTCGGTTACCATAGTTATTCCTACAGTGGAACCACACCACGACTTTAATTACAGCTTTAAGTGTAAACAGTTTCTTTCAATTCAAGCGAGTGAGTGACATTTTACGCCGCCTTAGCGGTATTCCAGGAATATCAGCGTGGGGCAATCCCTAACTAAGCTTCCCATATTGAACCCATTTGGAAAACTGAATCAAGAGAATGCTTTAACCAAATTGAATGAACTGTTATTACATACCAGAATTGATGAAGTTCTAAGTGTAAGTCAGTGAGTTGGGTTTAATCAACACTGCTTTAAATAGTATTCCAGTTAAGTCACTGCGTCTGGGCTGAATGGTTATGCAACATTCAGGCGTTTAACACTTTGGTAGGAACCATTGAGCACTGGTGTGGAGCTAAAATACCTCGCAAATATATTCGGGTCGAACCGGGATAAAAACAACGACCATAGGTTTCTGGCGTACCAAGAGATGCAACTCTGTTCAGAGAATTGCGCCGAATAGATTATTCTATTAAAAGATTATTTGGTTGATTGGTTTGTTGTTTTACGCCAAAGAGAACAATCTGGTCACATATTGTGGACAAATAGCGTGTGGAGGTAGCGTACCACTGTCATGACTACATTGGGATGTGGCCCTCCTTTCGGTAACCTGCAGAAGGTCATACGACGTTCCCGGAATGACCCGAATGGTCGCGACACATTTATCGCTAGTGACATCACAGTAACATGACGTCATAGACAGTCTGAATGACAGCGTAATTCACTTGTGAACGCTGCGCCTTGTTTCTCTCCTGTTTTCACTAGTTTTCATGTTCGACAAGATGCCTGATTTTAAGAAAGTCATCTCTGGCGTGTCACTGACTCGGGCAGGTGAGATGAAATTTACGTTTTTGATAAAATACTTATTGGAACATTCTGTACGAACTGGGTTTGTGAACTGGCAGCTATAGTGAGAGTAAAAGTTTGTAAAGTATACTTGTTCGTTCAATGCTCTCACTTTAAGTCCGCATATATATGTCCTTTCTTCTGAAATATATTACTCATGGAAAGGATAAGAGAACGCATGAAAGTACAAGTGTTCCTTTATTCTTTTCCAGGTTTCTTCACAAGGTATGTATTGCACTGTGAGTGAAATTCGGGAAATAAATAAAGGAACACTTGTACTTTCATGTGTTCCCTTATTCGTTTCTATGAATATATATGACAACGCCGTTTTGGCCCGTGTTCGTCAGGTGGACAAATATGTAAATGAAATATTGACATGTGAGCCAACTTGTATCACATATGGACAGAGTTTTACGACAGTATAGAAATACATCATATTATACTGAAGGGCAAAAGAGAGTACACTTGTTTGAGCAGAAATTTACAAACATTGTCAAGGCGTTACCAAACTGTCGTTTCTAAATGACTACAAACTTATAGAGTCCAAAACATAACCACGAGCCCCGTATCAAATAAATCTTGGACTAATAACCATTATAGTCTTCATCTTTTGTTACATTTTTAGCCTCTCCAAACATGGGTAGACTTTCTTTTACCAAGTAGTTTAGTATGCTGATTCTTAAGTTTTTGTGCTACAGATTGTTCAATTGTAAATATTCTTTACCAACCCTAACACCACTATTAGTTAAATACGCGTATATTTAAATTATTTAAAAAAAATAATTCTTATCTTCAACATAACAATTTATAGTTTTAATGATTACGTATAAAGCGTTGGCTCGTTCAACGAAGACCCGGGTTCGATTCCCCACATGGATACAATGTGTGCAGCCCATTTTGGTCTCCCCCGCCATGATATTGATGGAATTTGGCTAAAAGCCACTCACTCACTCACACACTATTTATAAGACATCAGCAAGTTATTCCGGTAATGACCTATGTATCGATTATTGGAACTCTCGGTGTTTCGTAATAGTCTATTGCCAATTGACAAATTATTTATCAATATTTTGGTTGTTGTTTAATACAGCACTTATCCAGAGATTGACATCATGAGCATCGATCTATGTTAGCTTGCCTGACCACCCAATCCTGTTCTAACCCGGACCTTTAACTACCGTGGAAAAACATGCATGGATGTTTTTGTTTGATGGTAGCTAACAATGGAAACAAACAAGAAATAGTCATTCATTGGAGTTGCATAATTATGATACAGGGATTTTAGATTACGTCACATGCTTCATAACAATAAGTATCTCACAGTATAAATACCGTTTTAATCATCAAAACTTTAATATTTTGGGTTGTTAATCCTGCACAGGAGCTACTGATCGGCGACCCGTATATAATAGAGTCTGGATCAGGCAATCCAGTGGTTGTTATCATGCGCATCGCTCCATGCAATCGACCCAGTCAAAGAGTTTGACCACCTTATCCATTCAGTCGCCTCTTACGACCACCAGAGGTTACCGAGTATCTGTTATCTCGAGCCTCTGGGGGGCGGTGGGGTAGCCTAATGGTTAAAGCGTTGGCTCGTCGCGCTGAAGACCCGGGTTCGAATCCCCACATGGGTACAATGTGTGAAGCCCATTTCTGGTGTCCCCCGCCGTGATGTTGCTGGAATATTGCTAAAAGCGGCGTAAAACCAAACTCAGTCAGTCAGTCGAGCCTCTGGTCATCTAACGATCCTGGTCATCTAACCAGTTGTCCGGAGGTTTCGCCACTGTGTCAAATAATGCACGTGAATCTACACTGGAAAGCCTTAAAGGTATACGTATAAAACTATAGCAGTATTATTTAAATAGGAAATGCCTTCAATAGTCGCCCCCAATGACTTGGTCCCTTGATGTCCACAATTTCAGTCCGAACTGGAGCAAGTCCAAAATGGTCAGGTTTTACTAACCGTAAGTGTGGGCGGCATAATAGTGTGTGTTTTAGTTTAGGAAGATTCCACTCCACTTGTTTATAACTCTACATGTGCTTTTCATGTGATGTGTGACCATGCATCTGTCTGTATCATGGCCAGTGGCCTTTTACTGAATAAAACTGTCTGTCTGTCTGTCTATATTTCACCTGGTAAATATGAGGCGAGAGAATATGGTAATTATAAATTTTGTATTTTCCTTCCAGCGTCCCAGAGCGAGTCAAGTCATGAGGTCCAAGAGCAGATAGATACCCTGCGTCTGTGGCTGGACAAGATCAAGGTTTCAGCAATCACACAAGACAAGGTCAGTCATAAATGAGTGAGCTGGGTTTTTGCGCCCAATATTCCAGAATTACCGACTGGGGACACAGGAGATGGGCTTCAAACATTTTACCCATGCATGGAATCAAACCTGGGTCTTCGGTGTAACGAGATAACGCTCTTACCACTAGGCTACCCCACCGCCCCTCATGCAATGATGGGGCGGTGAGGTAGCCTAATGGTTAAAGCGTTGGCTCGTCACGCCGAAGACCCGGGTTCGAATCCCCACATGGGTACAATGTGTGAAGCCCATTTCTGGTGTCCCCCGCCGTGATGTTGCTGGAATATTGCTAAAAGCGGCGTAAAACCAAAATCAGTCAGTCAGTCATGCAGTGATACTTGATAACTATCCTTCTACAGGGATACGTATCAGTGCACTGATGACCTAGCCGCCCTTTTCTATGCAGTGTTACCGAGATTGATTTAAATTTTATCCCAACTTTATTTTAATTTTTTTATGAACCAGTGAAGATACGGGTTAGAATTGATCTTCAGCAACCCATGCTTGTCGTAAGAGGCGACTAACGGGATCGGGTGGTCAGGCTCGCTGACTTGGTTGACACACGCCATCGTATCCCAATTACGTAGATTGATGCTCATGCTGTTGATCACTGGATTGTCTGGTCCAGACTCGATTATGTAGAGACTGCCGCCATATAGCTGGAATATTGCTGAGTGCGGCGTTAAACAACAACCAAACTAAACCATACTTTCTATCAACGCTCCACTCAATATTCCATCTCTATAATCGCAGTCTGTAGAAAAACTGAGTCTATATATAATCTGTCTCTTCCTATTCCAGGTAGAAACCAATATCATTGAGAGAAAGAGGCTGTTTCTTCTGAAAAGAGAGATCGATCACAGCATCGACCTCGTGTCCAAACTTTGTCTCCTCTCAGGTCGTTCTACAACTGTCCAAAGTTCCTTACGAAACGTACACAGAATCGTCCACAAAGTTGCCCGTCAACTCAAAGTGTCGCAGCACCTCCCACCGCCAGTCTACTCGAAAGGAAAGTTCATCCAGCCAGGAAAACTTAGGCGCTTCCTCAGTCTGGTTTACAGACGCTGTAGTCGAATAGCGGCATTTCAGACTGGAGAAGAATCGGAGTCCAATAACCACGAAAAGTTGCTAGCAATTATCCGTGAGAGAAAAACACCAGAGAAACCAAACCGAAAGTTTTTATACAGACACAGGGATATATTAGCCAGGCTTAAGGACAGACGGGGGAGTCGGATCCACACTAAAAGTCTCCGTCGTGTCTGTCAAATGTCCGAAGTACCGGAAGAAGATCTGATTGGACAGGGTGGACGGTCAACAACTGACCTTTCCGAAACGTGCCCATCAACCTTCTCCTTCGAACGGCGTGATTCTATTGAGCTTGTTCTTTCAGGACAGCGTTCGTCGCAAGAGCTTTTGGCTGTAAAGGAGTCCTGTAGTGAGAGCGATTCAGCTGAAGAAGTCGTATTCAAAGTAGAAACTGTCCCAGACACATTATCAGATGGTAACACTGCTGATGAACCATTTGGACCTGACCCAGGACCAGTGAGGTCACCCAGGGCAACCCTCCCACCATTACAGATTTCTCCAAGGTCCACCAGGTCATCTGTGTCAGGACACCTAGGACCTGGATCTCCTGAAGCTGATGCCCTACCAGCGCTCCGTGTGTCTCCCGTTCTACCTTCGCTGTCACCAAGGTCGACCGGTAAACTAATCAATGTCAAAACCCTGTCAACCAGCCCAACACCTGGAAGCTCTGAAGCTGATACAGAACCAGTTAGATCTCCTGTAAGGGTCACCTCTTCCCATGATCTTCCTGCTGACAAAACTGAATGTGGAAACGATACAACGAAAGAAATGATATCACATTTGGAGATTACCAAGGCCAATACAACCGAAGAAGTTTCTTCTGAAACTAGTCCTTTGAGGGTCAGATCTCCTAGAAGATCGAGTCTACCGCCACTAAAGATTTCTCCACGGTCGACAGGAAAACCAAGCATACCTGCTGTTAATGAAGTAGAAACGGACATGACCTCAAAGCTTGAGACCAGCATCGGTCTGGGAGCCCTGTATGCCCTGCCGCCAATCAAGATGTCCAAGTCATCTACCAATGATGGCAACGATACTACGAGCAACTCGGTCAACACAGATGCTCAATCAGAAGATGGGCAAGAGAGTGCCGTCGATGGATCCGTTGCTGCGTCTTCCTCTGCTGACACTGCATCTCTGATGTCGCCTGGTCACTCTTCCGTGCCAATGCTTGCCAGCAGAATGAACACGCCAAAGAAATCCGTTTTCGTCCGTGCCTGGCGTCGCCTTAGAGGCATGTTCTGCATCAAGAAGGTGGCACCATTATAGACCAGTGCGGTGAATGACTAATATATCCCATGGGATCATAAGAAGGAGGACAACGTATGGATGAGCGAACAGAAAGATCATTTGGCGCCATGCATAAGGAATTTATCTGTGAGCAAAACATCCATGCGTATGAGCTGTAGGCAATCGTTTGATATGGCACTTATCGAAAAGTAAAGTGTGTGCGTGCGGCATGCGCGCGCGTGTGTGTTTTGTTTTGCATTGGGAGTAGTTGCATACTGATGATGAGCAAGTGAACAAGTTGCACTTCTTTTCAGTCTAGCATTTGCCTGTGTGTTGTATTCACATAGACATGTTCCTTCTGTTCAGTCATATGGTTCAAAATACTGCCATGAAGACTGCAAAAGTACATGTATGTATGGCTAATTCATCTTTTGTATGTACCTCCAAATATGTGATTTCGTTCGTGATATGGTGATGTGTTCACAACCTTGTGTCTGGTATGCATCTATACCTACAACCATGTTCGTGGTAAATTTACAGTACACGAATATTTTCTCTTTTCCTACAAGCACATGTGTACTTTCACTTTGCCTGCAAACATGTTCATGGTTTCATTTTGCATACAAACACGTGTGTGCTTTTTCTTTTCCTTCAAGCACACGTATTCTTCTCTTGTCTTACAAGCACACGTCTGCGTTCTCTTTTCCTACAAGCACGCGTGTGCTTTTTCTTTTCCTTCAAGCACACGTATTCTTCTCTTGTCTTACAAGCACACGTCTGCGTTCTCTTTTCCTACAAGCACGCGTGTGCTTTTCTTTTCCTTCAAGCACACGTCTTCTTCTCTTGTCTTACAAGCACACGTCTGCGTTCTCTTTTCCTACAAGCACGCGTGTGCTTTTTCTTTTCCTTCAAGCACACGTATTCTTCTCTTGTCTTACAAGCACACGTCTGCGTTCTCTTTTCCTACAAGCACGCGTGTGCTTTCTATTTCCCCGCAACCTCCATTTTACTTACCCTTTGCTTATAACCATGTAAAGGTTCGCTGTCGCTACCTCCATATAAATGTGCATACTTTCGGTTTGCCTCAAATTGCAATAGTATTTCAGTTGTACTGTGAACCATGCCCCGGAAAGCAATATGTACATATAGATATAGAGTATCTCTGATGAATCTCAAATGTAAATTCAAATGACTCTTTAGCTGTGAGTGTTTTGGGACGTCTTATCACGATGTCCAATTTCTCTCTATAGGTTATAGCAGTGGGGTAACCTCATAAATTCAGTTTATGTTGTATTAGTAACACACTTGATACAAGACCAACTGTCTGTTCTGATCATCATAAACAATTTCCATCAGTGCGATATCAAATGTGTGGGCGGACTGTAGTGTCGTTGTATAATAATAGTTATACGTATTGACTGAAACATATTTTATTCATTCAAGAAAAGGATTGGGCACAAGTAATCCAACTTAGAAAAGCCCTCTCTCCATACGTATTTGATGTCAACTATTATAAAACTATTTAGAGGTCATTCCTCGTTTCTTCCAGAAGCGCCATGTTGACTACGGAAGATTAACAGAAAGCAAATTATGTGAAACTGACTTATACCATTTGAAATACGTTTGAATGCAATAATCCCAATATTATACGTTTTCTGTTTAATAAGTAATATGGGTGTGTGCATTTTGTATTCCTAGAGTCCTTTTACACACTGATCATGAATAAATATTATTTCTTCAAACAAAATTGTTTCGACTGTATTTTAGCTATGTATACAATAGCACGAGCGTTGCAGTTATTTTTTATACTTTAACTTTTATTGATTGGAGTGAGTGAGAATGGTTTTACGCCGCTTTTAGCAATATTCCGGCAATATTTCGGCATTATCACGGCGGGGGAAACCAAAAATGTGCTTCACACACTGTGCCCATGTGGGGAATCGAACCTGGGTCTTCGGCGTGACGATCAAACGCTTCAACCACAAGGCTACACCACCGTTCCTTATTGATTGGAAATCAGAACACGGATAAGCGTTTAGCGCTATATTCAGCCACTCAGCAATATTCCAGATATAGGACGGCGGTCTGTAAATAATCAAGCAAGTCACCAATTCCGAACACCGATCTATTTAGTTCCATTATAAAACAAGCATTGGCTGATGGGGACATACACTGTTAACTAATACTTGCAGATATAATTAAACTCGGAAAACAGTATAACTGTAATAACATTTCCATGATCAAATAAGCTGCGAACATGTGGTTTGAAATGAGGCCGAGCTCCTTTGTGAAGTTGTCGGTTAGCAAGGCTACCGAAGACCCAGTTTCCATTCCAAA
The DNA here is from genome assembly GCF_003918875.1 of Haliotis rubra. NCBI lineage: Eukaryota > Metazoa > Mollusca > Gastropoda > Lepetellida > Haliotidae > Haliotis > Haliotis rubra. The sequence goes on from NW_025767002.1 coordinate 278,400, forward strand.
CATGGCTACACCATATATACAACACCGACAGCTCTGCAGAAACAATTTCAGCACTTTCAAGTCAGTGTGATATAGATGTCACAGCCAGTGCAATCGTCCGTCTGCAAATCCACTACATGTATATACAAGGAGAGTATGTCACCCCACTAACACACTGTAGTATGGCAAGCCGTTTTCACATTTATCAAGAAAATAAAGATATCTTCAATTGTTTATAGAAATGTGTATTCTATTTAAGATGGCAATAATGTTTTTAAGATATCGGTAAATAATCGAAGATATCTTTCAGTAATTTCTGATATCCAAAACAGAATTATTGATATCGTTAAATGTTATTGAGATATCATGAACAACTGACTGACTGACTGAGTTTGGTTTTACGCCGCTTTTAGCAATATTCCAGCAATATCACGGCGGGCGACACCAGAAATTGGCTTCACACATTGTACCCATGTGGGGATTCGAACCCGGGTCTTCGGCGTGACGAGCCAACGCTTTAACCATTAGGCTACCCCACCGCCTCCATGAACAACTGAACAGTTACGCTCATAATGTACATGTACATGACTATATTAGAAATTATTTCAAGATATTTCACATTCAATTCAAGATAGCTTGGAATAATTTATACATATCCACAAACGCATTACAGATATTTTTAACTCTGTGAGATATATCTTTAATTCGGTTAGCGGTATCTTTAATTCAATTAGTGATATCTTTAATTCAATTCAAGATATCTCCAATTCAATTGAAAATATTTTTAGAACAATTAAGATGTCCTTAATTGATCAAAGATATCTATATTTAATTGCATCATTTCATGAACTGAATAACAGATATCATTAAAACATGCATTTGTATAAATCTTATATCTTATTCTGATATCATTAATCCAATTTAAGATATCAGCAATGCTCTTCAAGGTATCATTATTATACTTTATCATATCCTTAATTCATTTCGCGATGTTATGAAGTTTATTACAGATATCTATTATTATCTGTGACAGGATGAACTGTTTGTAGAGTTTTTATTCTTTAGTTTTAACAAAATAAATCTTCAGTTTAGTATATTTTAAACATTATATACTTCACTCTTCAGCTTTTCTAAACCCCTCTCTCAGCTTACTGCATGAGTTTTCTGCCTCAATCACAATCACCTAGAGCACTGCCACACAATAGCCACCCCAAGCGCGCCACTTACTGTCCTTTTGTCGTAAACCTTATTAGCTTACTGTCCCCTGTTTAAAGTTTTGAGTTTATGTGCAGCTCAGAACATCTCTACTATCAGGGGCGTAGCCACCATTATAAAAAAAACCCGGGCCTACACGTGATTGTTGCTAAAAGGTTGGGCAAGGGTTCAGTGCTATCTAAATATAAAGCTTTGAAACCTATCGGGCTTACTCGAAAAAAATGGCTTGCTACGCGCCTGACTGTCAACTGGTTACAAGGCACTTGTGGGTATTGAATAACGAATATTTGGATTATTTGGACATTTATTTTGGAGCTCTTGGGGTCATTTCTGAAGGTTAGTCTGTTTGAGTATTTTTGTAGTACATACATATTCACGTGATGTGTAAAGATATTGTGTTTGCGCTTTGATAAGTTGGCTGTTTTGTCATATTGTAAATATTGAGTAGTTTATGATAACTACACTTGTGTTGCAGAATGTTAATGCATTATCAGTATAATTATTTACGAACGGTAAATTATTCAGTAATGTTTGAGGTATCTTTAATTCGTTTCATAACATCTTCAATTCAATACAAGATGTCTCTATTTTCATTCAAGATATCTTTAAAACAATTCAAGATATCAGTATTTCTTAATAAATGTGAAAACGGCGGTAGCATACTGTACACATAGCACTAATTATAGCTCAGGGCAAATTTAAGTAATGTCACGCGCCACTATAGACTAACATCTACTTTCTGAAATGAACATATTTTATTGAAAAACGGTTCATAAATAATATTCATAAAATATAATAAAAAGGGGCCCAGGGTCGTTGTTCATTTCCTATAACTGGTAATCTAGACACCACACACATTCTAGATTTGCATGGGTTATTGGGTACATTTGTTGGACCTATTTGTTTCAGAGTCTGTGTGATAGACAAGCTCCACTATAGCAGGAGGTTAGCCCATACAGAATAATCTTATGACATTACATACAAATTATCTCTCTTTGTCAATATTTACAAAGAAAAAAATATCATCTTTAAAATTTTTTAAATAATTAAATGTCTTTTTAATCTCATTTTACAAGATATTTACAAGCTTGTAAATCTAGAGGTAAGAGTTTCCGTAATCCCCGCTTGAAATGTATTCTCTTTACATGTATTAGGATTATTTCGAGGGTTTAGGGTATGTTTGGGGTTATATTTAGGGTTAGGGTTTAGGATTAGGTATAGGCTGTTTATATAAAAAAAATCATAGGCGTATGTTCTTAGTCATATAATGATTTTAAAAAAATACGGGGGTTACGGGCGGAAATCTTTCCACTGGATGATCTATAATACCATCCTCAATCAACCCTTTATGAAAGAAAATCACTTTGAGAAATGTGACTGCGTGAATGGAGTTGAGGGTCGATAATTGATTTTCTTTTAATACCTAGGTTGACATGTAATCACATCGGAGAATGCCTGATTTCACGTAAATGAGCCTAATATAAAAGTTATGAATGATATATCGTTTATTACAACCCTGAGTATTACCAGAGACCGGGTCTCTGGTATTACATGTACATACAGATTTGCACACTCACTGTTTATACACAGGCCCCCACTGCGGGTCAGAAAATCGATAAACCAAGCCCTGGTTTACTATCCAGCCCCCCTACTACTAGTATATAACATGTAGGGGGGCTGGATAGTAAACTAGGGCTTAGTTTATCGATTTTCTGACCCGCAGTGGGGGCCTGTGTGTTTATATGGACCGGATCAAGTCCTTTTTTAGAATAAACACATTTAGCGTTTGTATTGTTCTTAGACATCGACACTACTTCTGTACTAATTAAACCAAAATTGACCAAATATACAATTTTAATGTAGATTTGTTCTCCGGACTGATCAAATTTGAATAATTAATTGACGTTGCGCTTAGGGAAAGCCATCAATCGCGGTTTCATCCAAGGGAAGTAATTTATGTCGTTCTCCTTGAAAGAAGATGCGAATCTTGGCAAGCGTCATTGGTTCAAAATGGCGGCGTTCTGAATATTTTCGAAGCAGTGCGAAGGATATTGTGTGGTGTTCCTCGTTCACAAGGGGTAATGCAAGTGTTTACTACCGCCTGTATTGGTAGAAATACAATTGCATGCTTTCAGTGTGATCTTTGAGGCCGATGCAGTCACTGCAGTTTTTGTAACAGGTTTCCTTGGATGGAAACGTGTCTCAACAAATCTTTTTGACAGTCAACGACAATTTCCTCTAAAGACAACATTACACGAATCGCTTTGAAATTGTTTGTTATTTTTAATATAGACATCCCTAGACATATCTGGCTCTATCATCGTTCATATTCACGATCTGAACATGTGGAAATACTTGGTCTACTATAAAAAGTTAAAAACATAAAATCATGACAACCAAAACCCGGCATTTCATGTCAAATTTGAAAATAATATATTACGGACTTGTAGAACATTTAAACGTTTATGTTGGTTATGTTGATACGTGTTTATTTCCAAACATTGCAAATTTTACATCAAAGTCATGGCAGAGTTGAGGTCTCCTTCCAATTATCGAATGACACTTCGTCTTCGTTCAATTTCGTCTTGACTGTTCCTGAGTGTTCGAAAATAGGGTATGAGAGAAAACGTGCAGGGGTACTTTGCTATCCTTTCCGTGGCTGTTGCATCAACAGACATGCTAGTCCAGCACGACTTTGCATTTGAACTACAGACATGCGAGTCCTACTTTCTCTATACACATGTTCCACAAGCTCATATTTTGTACCCAACAGTCTTGAGCAAGCCATATGAGGTGGGGTGTTTTCAAGATTTTAACAAATTTTAGACTCACCAACCTCTAGAATGCCAATCAAACAAATAATTTCAGCCATGTATTTAAATCTACAAACAACACCTCAGGTGGCATGTATGGTATTACCCTGTTCCAGTAGAGTTAAACCCTGGTATATGGTCTTCATAAAATTATTGAAATTAGCATCAGTATCCACAGGCCCAATCCTCCATAAAAAAGGAATTAGGTTGTGCATACACAAGTGAAAAAAAATACAGTTCTGAAGTTCATATTTAGCTTGTAACATGGTAAAATTAATAGCTCTCCGGTTACTGTGTCATTTGTTCTGTATTGTAACCATGTCAATGTCCAAACCGTATTTTGCTTTTAGCTTCAGTGAAATGGATGACTTCAGGCAGGTGTATGTTCGTCTCTGCAAGGACAACCACGTGGAAGCCCAAGATTGTATTGTGGAGAAACTTAAAAGGTGCACAAGAAACTCACTGATCTGTTTCATCATCATAATGTTTTGAATAGTTTATGATCCAAATGAAACAAATTCATTTGTTTTAGCCAAGAACCATTTGCCTCTTCTTAATCATTGTTATACACATGATATGAGCATTTTGTTTCATCATCATAATCAATCAATGCTAAAAAACACAGTGTCATGAGGACGCTATCTCTTGGAAAGACTGAATGTATTTAATGAAAAACTCCTAACAGCAGACTTACATTAGCAGTGGTGGTAAGAGTTTGTGAACAGTGTTAACTGCCTTTTTCTTTCAAGTTGCACTCAGTGATAATAATCTTGTGGTTAAAATGGACTCGTTAAAAAGGATCAAAGTTAACATTGAGAAATAAGGTAGGTTAAATATGAAGGATGGAAAACTTGCACAGTCATGAACCCACCACCCCTAAAATTCTAGAATTAAGTTTTATCCAGCCTCAATTTTTTAAACTGATCCTTTCATTTGATGGGACAGCTTATAAAAAATATCTTTTTGTTTAGGCAGTTCATATACTACCCATCAAAAGTTTAGACTCACTTAAAGCACTCACTATATGTTATGTATATGTATGTGGTTACATCGAAGATGAATTTCTCCACCAACTTGGGGGAACCAACTGAAAACCTTATGCAGATGAATTGCACAAGGATGATGCTTCAAATTGCGAAAGGCATGAGCAAATGTCGTGCATGTGAACAGATGCGTTTTGGTGTAAAGTTTTGTTAAGAATTCGCCAATTTTCACAGATTTTAATCATTTACTGAACTCATGACAATAATCTTTTCAATGTTACGAATATGTTTTACAATACACCAGTTCATAACTAAACAGTACCTTTAAACAGTATGGAATATTTTGCAAAAAGCTAGTTTAGAACAGTGGACAAGTAAGTGGCTACATTTACACTAGTGAGTCTAAACTTTTGATGGGTAGTATATATTAACATTTTAATCATGATGAACAATGATATATTATTTTGTTATTTCAATAAAATACTCAACAGTATGTGTGAGTTTTCTCTACACCTCATTTCTGTTTTTGTTTTTGGGGCAGTGGGGTAGCCTAGTGGTTAAAGCGTTCGCTCGTCACGCCAAAGGCCCGGGTTCGATTCCCCACACGGGTACAATGTGTGAAGCCCATTTCTGGTGTCCCCTGCCGTGATGTTGCTGGAATATTGCTAAAATCAGCGTAAAACTATACTCACTCACTGTTTTTGTTTTGTTTTGTTTTTCAGTTTGACTCATGCTGGCAGTAAGGGGCGGACAACTCTCGACCTATCTACCAACAGCCTTACTGCGAAGTCCTGTGCTGTTCTGGGAAAGGTCATTGCACCTGATCGGACGTTTACAGAGTACAAGTTTGCTGACTGTATGCTCAGTGAGGATGGTAGGTTTTCTTAGTTCACATAAAACATTTTGCAGCTGAATGTCATTCCATGCTTCAGTGCTTGATGACATCCTCTGTGGTAGCTTGGATAGAGTCGGGGTGATGGGGTAGCCTAGTGGCATTCACTTGTCATGCCCATGGCCCAGGTTCAATTCCCCACATGGGTACAATGTGTGAATCCCATTTCTGGTATCCCCCATCATGATATTGCTGGAATATTGCTTAAAGCGGTGTAAAACACAAGTTACTCACTCATAGTCAGAATAGGCCATGATGGACATGATGGAGTGGTCAAACCATGACTCATGTATTTGCCATGTTTACGGACCATCATCAGATAGGTCCAATTGCTGGAATTTTGTGAATATTATACTCTAAACAGCACAGTAAACAAAATATTCTGACAAACTATTCCTAGGGAAATACAATGAAATAAACATCAGGGGTGGAAATAACCCATTGCCCGACGCCCCAGTCCAGTGTTTTTTTCTGTCGGGCAAGCCAATTTGTATATCACGCTATACCGGTGTCCAGTTGACTTTCCAATGTTAATTATGTTGTTTATTTAAAAAACCAACAAGAAAAGTGGCCGGTATAGTGGATAAATTATCAGGGCAAGTGATTTTACATGTGCAACTGTACCGGAGTACACTAGCAATTTTAAGGTTATTTCCACCCCTGAATATTGACTTCTGTCACTTGAGTGCGTATAGCATATGTGTTGTGCCTGTTGACAGCAATGTTACATCATTGATTACTGTATGACTACTGTATGATGGAGTATTCCTTCTTATTTTCTTTCATGAAGCTCTCAAAGGTCTGTGTCAAGGATTCATCCACAATTCCTACAGTAAAAAGCTGGATCTGAAGGTAGGAAAGATGTTGAATGTTCTGATATTGAACCAAATGCTAGTGTTGATCTGTAACATTTGAATTAAAGTTAGATCATGATGTAAGAATAAAATGGAATGTGTTTTGTTTTGGGTGTTGTATTTAGAACTTGTTAATATATTGAAAAGCAACAGTCCAGAAGAGTCACTTCTTTTGGGAAGACAGTTGGTGCCCAAACTTAATAGTTTAGGATCCCCTGTTCCACAAAATGATCTTAGCACTATGGTGATCGAAACTGACATATATTTTACATGGACTTACGATCAGTTGAGTGCTAAGATTTCTTTGTGGAAGAGGACCCTGGGCCTAGATTTTCGCAGCTCTCCTAGCCCTAAGGTAGGCGTATGTTAATGTTAATGTATGGCACTTACGATAATCCAAGCCCTGGTTCGCAGCATCATTTTCAGTAAATTTTAGTGTTGTAACATGGGTATTGTATGGACTAGCAGAAGTTACTTGACTGTACAGAATTTTACTTGACTCTTTCTTTGGACAAGTGACAGACAGTGTGATTACTGTAGCTTATATCTGCAGTGTTGTTGATGTTAAAGTTGTTCATGTTGCCGTTACCATGGATACTGTTGATATTTCTATTACCATGGCTAACAAGGGTGATGTCAGTGTAACTGTTATTGATATTGATCTCCAGGGAAACAACATTCGAGGTGCAGGAACAGAAACTCTTGGGAAGCTACTGCGACAGAATCATTCCATTGTCGGGTAGGAACTGTAGTAATACAACATATACCTTAAGGTGAGGTGAGGTGAAATTGGGTTTTACGTCGTGCTTGAGAATATTTCGCTCATATGACGATGTGCATGCATGTGTATGTGTATGTGCGGCTGCTTGTACTAGCCCAGACTTAAGCTGGATATTTTCCTTATCCTGACTCATGCTCTTTTGCTTGTCTTCTTCTTCTTGCGAACATAGTGGAACACTTGTATCTCCCTAATTGAAGCTCCCTTCAATTTAAAATCACTAATTAGTATTCACCACGAAGTTACCTCCTTTCCACAAGCTGAACGAGGGCTTCACCTCTACCCATGTGCCTCACTCTCCTTCTTCGCCCAGTGAGCTGGACGAGAGCTTCTGTGTCTCCGACACACTATATCCTTTGAAATATATTTAGTTAGTTACCCTCGTGATAGACATCTATAGAGGTTTAGCTAGTATCCTTCAACGATTATATATTGATATTTAGTCGCTTTTCTACAGTTTATTCACGGACGCCGCGGTTTGTTTCAGTGGATTACGCTTGATGAAAATTCTGTACTATTGCAGATTACGCTTTTATGCTGCTGCTGATCCGCTTTAATATGATGTACGGCCATGTTTATTATATTCACATTGCAGTTGCGGTACTAATTTATCCAATTCTACCTTTTATTAATATTTACTTTGCGCTTTGGCACGCACAGCAGATAGGTCGCGATGCAGACTCTAGTATGACTGATACACCGAACCCTCGCCAGTCTACTGCTGTTGGCCGACTCCTCCCCGTGGTGTTTCCGCTAGAGTGGTGGAGAGGTGTGGGACGAGTCCGCCATCTCCAAGAAGCATCCTGCTTCCCCAGACATCCCATCGCCGCAGCAGAAGACTAGAGGGTTTTTCTACCACATCTCAACAGCCGACCGCTCCCATCGCAGTTTGGGCCTGTTTGATGATCAGCCGGTCATCATACCAGATGTACATCAAAGATTGACCGATGTCGGCTCAGATCAGCATGCAGCCTGATGTACCAACGCAGATATGCGATGATCGTCCTGAGGGTCCCATCATTACCAACACTCAACGCAGACGCCGCGACACCCAGGGCAGCGCCGACCTCTGAGGGAAAATCAACGGTCTACTAGGACTTTCTCAACCGAGATTGTTCCAGCCGATGACCTGGACTCTCTACGATGATCAGCTGATCATCATCCCCGACGACGCCACAAGAAACGACCGGTGACAGCTACAACGACATCAGCAGAGATCACCATGCAGCCTGATGCCTCTACACTGATGTCGGACGATTTTCCGGTGGACCCCTCCATTAACACCGCAGATAAAGCACCGACGACCTCGCCGCAGACCATCCCAGAAGACATGATGCGACAAATTATGAACATCATGGAGGACCACTATATCTGGCGTAGCAGGGTCCGAAGTTTTCGCTGAAGGCTCCAACGTGACAGCACCCCAGAGGCACCCCCGCCAACGTAGCAGCCAGGACGATGTCACCTTCGCTAAAGGAAGTCACGGACCACCTTGACGGCGGACCTAGATGTACAGCCTTCGCTTCGCCTTCGCGGCGAAGATGTACAGCCTTCGCTGAAAGAACCTAGATACAGCCTTCGCTGGCGACTTCGCTAAGGCAGGATAGATCATCACCTTATGCGCGTTTCATCCCTAGATGTGGACTCGACCATCAGACATCACGGAAGCCTTCGCTGAAGGTCATATCGCCGCTCCTCGACCGACGCAGAGGAAGCTTCGCTAAGGCATGCCCAGGACACCTGAATCCAGATCATCATCATCTAGAAGGACATCGAGGGACTATACAAGAGCTTCAGCTAAACTATCAACGCTCCTCACAAGTCTCCGAGAAGATCAACCCATAGACAAGTTGATCATCGATATCAAGTATAAGAACTACAATCGTGATATTGGTTCTGTTGAATCCATGACGAGACGATGTTCGCTGGCCTAAATAGATCTAGAACGATCAATTAGACACTTATCACCAGACTTCGTGAACACGACTTCTGAATATGATAAGATGATCCATGCGGCCCTATTTTAGGCAAGCGCCACGCCGATCCCACATCCTGTTAAACACAGAGGCTGTTCACGGCAAGCGCCATATATATATTTATATATATATATATATACTAATCGGGTTTTGATTTCGACACCTTCGCGATGGTCGCTAAGGCTAAGTGGCTCCAAGTCTACTTCACCCAGAAGATCTAGAAGGGATACTTCGAGAACTTCGCTAAGTCTCCGGCGCTCACCGAGGAAGTCTCCTCCAAGGTTTCCATATACTAGCCACTCGCCATATATAGCTACTCGTCAGTCCGTTTCAAGACGCCGCATAAGTTGATTATCAACTGTATGCCAGATGCCGCCTATAAGCCTCCACGCCAAGATAATTGCTCAGGCTATTTACAACACAGAACGCCGCTGTATTATTAGTCAACGACATTTCATAGATCTTCACAGAAATCAACTATTCCGTGATAAATTGCTAATATACAATCCCGATCGACGATACGATTATCTACATGCGACCATTACGCATATCTGCAGACAATTCAATATCGAAATTGAACAGCAGCCTTGTTACAGCGAAGTATAACTCTTTAATCGCCAAAGTTTCTGAGAAGAAATATGTACAACAAGTTCAACGTTAATTCTACAATTATGACGATACATTCATGTATACAGTCTACAAGCTCACAACTTGCAAGTTGTTTATACCCTTATATATAAGGAAGTCGGAATTATATTCAAAACTGAAATTACTTTCACGACAACCAGGAAAATAACCTACCCAGCATAAAATTACAGAGCGAGATATTTCATACCGGAGGTTTCGCTATTACCATTAACCCTCAAACACGGGTCACTCGGATAACTTCGAAGCTACGGTGAAGACCGACGCTTATGCTAATATCAACGAATTTACAAGAATTTATTCAAGGTGGGTTTTTTCCCGCTACACCGTGACATCACAGCTGGTATTATACAGAATCAAAATGCCTTGTTCTGATTGGACCGCTGAGGGACAACGACCTACACAGAGGTCGATCTCAATTCACAGTTCAAGACTTACGCCACAAGTGACAACTATATATCAGTGAACGAGCAAGCCTCATTACAGTCCAGTTAACCTGAACATTCATGATTAGACTGCCTTTCTTCATTAGAGACCTCCCCTGTCAAGTTAAGACGAGGGATCGGCAGTCAGGCGATTTTACATAAAGTTCAACGAGGACAGACACACCTGGTTGTGCACCTACATCATCAAGGACTTCGCGCGAGCTTAATTACCTAGACGAAGATACAAGTGGATCTAAATCCACAGCGCTTCAGACTACAGCTGAATTTCATCAAGCTAACTAACACAACTAGATGGTTAGTAAACCTACTAAACTTCTGTTTGGAGAATAAAACGGAAATTTCACTTCCCAACCTGGGGATATGAATATAGTGTTCCAACACCTCACAAGTGAGGTTTATGAACACGCCTGGATGACATACTTGGACCCCATGATACGATGATTCTATCAAGTTGGCCAGCAAGAGCACTGTAAATTTATCTCCACCAAACCAAACAGGAGGAAAAAATGCAACAGATTATTTCCTCTATCATCAACTTACGCAGAGTGAAGTCTCATGTACTATATCTCCATTTGGATCAGAACTGTCATACTACGCATATATGGATGGACCTATTCCGACCCTCCATGAGCTTAATACTCATGATATTATAGCTTAACTTCTACAATTGTTCTACACAAATGTGATTGAAATAATGGAGGGTTTATTTCTGAACTGATATGGTGGTTGCAAACCATTATCTGAGAGATATCACCACCGAGGACGCCTCAGGTATACACCAATTCGATCCCATGGTCCTCGCGACAACAGCTGACAGTTCTCTCGAGAAGATAAGTCAATCTAACAGATTTTACTTATCTTATAACAATACTAAATAGCTTCATGCTATGTATAATTTACTTAAGTTCCTTTTATCATCACAGTACTATGATTATTACATCATACAATATATAAGTTAACAACTCTACAGAGTTTGTTATTATATATATTTACCTTAAGTTATTCATATCTTAAGAGTAATACTATGGTTACATGATAAATGCATTAGCTAACAAACTCTACAGAGTTTTTGGCTATTTTATACATAGCTTAAGTTAATTAAGCTAACAAACTCTACGGAGTTTTACTATTATATAGGTAACTTAAGCTAATTATACCTTAAGCATAGTACTATACTCATATTATTAAAATATATTGGCTAACAAACTCTAAGGAGTTTTGCTATTATATAGGTAGCTTAAGCTTATTCATATCTTAAGCTTAGTACTATGTTTATATCATATAAGTAGATTAGCTAACAAACTCTAAAGAGTTTTTTGCTATTTGGCTTAAGTATCATCATATTTCTAAGCAATATGGTTATATTATAACATGTATTAGCTAACAAACTCTACAGAGTTTTAGCTATTATATATGTAACTTAAGCTTATTCATATCTTAAGCTTAGTACTATGTTTATATCATATAGGTATATTAGCTATCAAAACTCTAAAAGAGGGTTTTGCTATTATATATTTCGCTTAAGTTTCATCATATTTTAAGCTTTATGGTTACATTATAACATGTATTAGCTAACAAACTCTAACGGAGTTCTTGCTATTATATATGTAGCTTAAGTTTTCCTTCATAAGCTCAATACTAGGTTTATATCATAGCTAACAAACTCTAAAGGGTTGTTTTCGCTTATTATACAATTAGCTTAAGTTTCATCATATCTTAAGCAGTATGTTTACATTATAAAGGTATTAGCTAACAAAACTCGACGGAGTTTTGTTATTATATATATATAGCTTAAGTTTCATCATAACTTAAGCTCAGTACTATGTTTTTAACATAAAAAGTATATTAGTTAATAAACTCTAAGGAGTTTATTTTGCTATATACTTTTAGCTTAAGTCTAATCTTATCTTAAGCTTAGTACTATGGTTACACTATAAACATATTAGCTAATAAACTCTACAGAGTTTTTTGGCTATTATATATGTAGCTTAAGTTAATAATATCTTAAGCACAATACTATACTCATATTGTAAAATATATTAGCTAACAAACTCTACGGAGTTTTGCTATTATATATGTAGCTTAAGTTCATTATATCTTAAGCACACTACTATACTCATATTGTAAAAAATATATTAGCTAACAAACTCTACGGAGTTTTGCTATTATATATGTAGCTTAAGTTAATTATATCTTAAGCACACTACTATACTCATATTGTAAAAATATATTAGCTAACAAAACCCTACAGAGTTTTGCTATATATATGTAGCTTAAGTTAATTATATCTTAAGCTCAGTACTATACTAATATTATAAATATATATTAGCTAACAAACTCTACAGAGTTTGGCTATTATATATGTAGCTTAAGTTAATTATAGCTTAAGCACAGTACTATACTCATATTATAAAAATATATTAGCTAACAAACTCTACAGAGTTTGGCTATTATATATGTAGCTTAAGTTAATTATAGCTTAAGCACAGTACTATACTCATATTATAAAAATATATTAGCTAACAAACTCTACAGAGTTTTTGCTATTATATATGTAGCTAAAGCTTATTCATATCTTAAGCTCAGCATTATATCTATATCATATAAGTATATTAACTAACAAACTCTAAAGAGTTTGCTATTATATAATTAGCTTAAGTTTAATCATATCTTAAGCTTAGTACTATGTTATATCTTAAAGTATTTTAGCTAACAAACTCTAAGGAGTTTATACTAGCATATTAACAAGCTTAAGTCTATTAGTCTTAAGCATTGTATTAATGTTATATATACTTTATCATAATAAGTACATGGTAATAACCTTTATATGGCAGCTGATAAGTTAGCAGCAGGAATTCATCAGTTCAGTGCCTTTTATGAAGTTCCCATAGGGTTATTACAATCATCACAGTTCAAATCACTAATTATTAAAAATCCAAAGTATTAGATATTCCCACCTCCGCTCCGTAGGATGCTACAAGCAAGAGCATGAGTCAGGATAAGGAAAAATATGTAATTTTTGGAGTAAAATTGATATTTTATACTTATCCTGACTCATGAGGTCAGCCCTCCCATCCTCCCCAAATAACACTTTGGATTTCCCTGTAAATTCAAATGTTGGGCTCAGTATATGAGGAGAGAGTGAGGCACATGGGTAGAGGGTGGCTCTCGCTCCCCAGCTTGTGGAAAGGGAGGTAACTCGTGGTGAATACTAATTAGTGATTTTAAATTGAAGGGAGCTTCAATTAGGGAGATACAAGTGTTCCACTATGTTCGCAAGAAGAAGAAGACAAGCAAAAAGAGCATGAGTCAGGATAAGTATAAAATATCAATTTTACTCCAAAAATTACATTATTGTCAGTACACAAAATCAGTGATCTACTTCTCAGCCAGCAAGGCCTCAGAAGTGGATGTCCTACAACTAATGGTCTTGGCAACAAACTTTGTGTCCCCTCTAACAAGTGTATATTGCCACTGTTCCCATGGCCAAAAACTATAGATACACAATCCCTTTTTTGAAAGAAAGAATATGAAATCTAAATATAACACACTAGTAGCCTAGGCAAGTATTTACTATAGTCAATGTATAGCCATGCTATCATAGTGGCTGTATGTCAAGTGTTTGGATGTGTATTATTCTAGTTGAGTATCTTCAACATGTTGAGTAGTGGTGGATAGCCCAGTAGGTACAGTGTTCACTTCAGGCCAGAGGTCTGAATTTGATTCCTCTTGAGTACCTTGTATGAAGCCAGTTAATGGTGTTCCTTCTGTGATATAGCCTGAATATTGCTTAAGACAACTTAATTATTCCCAAACTTTAGACGAAATGGAGGCATACACATTGTATGACATCGTAAAAAATGTAAGTGTAAAAAATGTTAATGTTTTGTATATTCAGCCTGTGCTTGGAATGGAATGCTATGGGTATGCTGGACATGGCATTTGCTGCATTCTGTGATGGCGTTGGCTCCAACTCTTCCCTCCAAGCTCTGGACCTCCGCAACAACCAGATCAACCATGAAGGGGCTTCCGAGCTGGCTGCTAACCTCAAACGCAATACATCTCTCAGGGCTTTAGGTACGTTTGGTATAGTTTTTCTCACTGATTACTAAGCATTTGTCCAACATGAGAAGGGGGATGATGATGATGACTGTTCAATGATGAAAGATCGTCCGTGCAGGACAAGTGTCAGAAGAGAGTTGGTTTGTAAGCTGGCTGATGATGTGATGCAAATGGTCCCATGCCTTTGAAAAAAGGCAATGTGGTTCAGTGCTCACACAAGGGGCTCACTCAAATATTTGGTGACATATAATGTTGTGTTTTTATCTATTTATTCATGTGATATGAGCTCATATGCCATGTTTATTGATACAATTGTGTCACGTCTGCTACAACTATCCTCACTTACTTATTAATCACTACTGATTTTTCCAGTTTCAGTATTATTGTTTCTGGGGTTGTACCAGTATGTAATTTGCTTATGTAAAGTTGCAGTTGAAGGTAATGTGCATCGAGACGCATCGAGATGTGCATCCAGTTTGATTACTAATTTCAGAGATTATCATTAAACACAAGCCAGTTTGTCAAGGTTCCTTTTGAAAGATGCTTTTCCTCAATTACTAAATAATTGTGATTTTTTTATAAGTAGGTTATTTGTCAAATCTGTGACCCAGTCCAACAGCAATAATATAAATGTAGTCATGATTTCAGTATCATTTTTGTTCAATATTCTGATGTGTTTGTCTTGATCCAGATCTCCGGTGGAACAATATTGGTTTGTTGGGTGGACGAGCCCTCATTGAAATGCTGAAATCCAACAAAACCTTATCTCGCCTTGAGTTGGCGGGCAACAATATTCCTTCGGACATCCTCAAATCTATAGGTCAGTCAGGTTTATTACACTCTGTCTTCATCATCTCTGTGATGTCATTCTTGTTCACCATGAAATTATCCCAATGATGTAGAGTAGACTGAAATCAGGGTCTATTTGATGACTCTGTCATTGTGCTATATGTAGAGCAGTGCCACCAGTTTGCCATGTTGTGATGATGGAATAATGTGAAATAATGTGGAATAATGCATCTCTCAGCTGTCAGGATCTGTTGACTGTGAGATTGTACTGACCTCGATCATGCTCCTAAGTCCTTGTGTCATGGGAGGTAGGGTGGCCTGGTTGTGAAGATGTTGTAATTCGCTGTGCAGAGTTATGTCCCTTGGCTATGCCAGGAAGTAATAATCCTGGGTTTGAATCCTGGTTCGTCCCCATGTTTCTAGGTTTTTCAGAAGCTTACCTAATCTTGTTGGTTTCAAGAATGAGGTAACCATCTGAGACATGTATCACTTCTGGTTTTCTCCCACATTAAGCTGATATTCCATGATATAATTGGAATTCAGTTCAAAGCAGTATTTAACCCCATTTACTATGTGTGCCATCACCTTACCCAGACATCAGATTCACTAAAGGATTTGTACAACCAGCATCATTTGGGTGTTTCCTCACCCAGAACATGATCAAGCTTACATGCTGTGACATGACTGAAATATTGCTGAACCCCAGTTCACTCTGACAACATGACATTAAAATCTTAAAGCTCAAATTCAAGTTTCAAGTGACATACGTTAGTACTTCTGTGACAATGGCTGTCGTTTATGTAAGTTGAGTTTCATGTATGTTGTGTTTCATGTATGTTGTGTTTCATGTATGTTGTGTTTCATGTATGTTGTGTTTCATGTATGTTGTGTTTTATGTGTGTTGTGTTTCAGAAACTGCTGTGGACAACAATGCTGACCGTCAGCTTCTGACGGAGAGTCATCGCAAACAGACTCACAGTCTGTCAAAACACATCAGTCAGCTTGAACATGACAAGCATCTCCAGATCGGGGATCTGATGGACACGCTGGACAAGCAGGAGCACCTGATCCGCAAGTCCAAGCGGTGGGTAGTAGGGATGCAGTGATTCATTAGCTGTTGATGAATTGTACTTGTTCATGGATTGATACAATATACAGTCGAGCGGCGTTGTCTCGATATTCATGGGACCAAGAAAAAATATCGAGTTATCCGAACTTCGAGACATCCGACCAGGGCATATCATCACATATCACTATGAAAGAAAACAAAACGCTTCTCTGCATGTTTTGATTCGAAACTATAATCCGTTATCAGTAGTGTTTAGTCGTAACAGTGAGTACTTCCTAATTAACTCCTTAATTAATCCTAATTAAATAACAAACAAGTGACAACTTCAACTCAATTAACCCGAATTTGTTTACACTACCGCATCCCTTTGTTACATTCCACACCGTGTGTAAACGTGTGGAAACAACCTCAGTTCAGAGGGATGCTTGCCCATAAAAGGTTGGTGAATATCGAGTTTCTTTGCAAATATCCAGTTAAAAGGGTAAATTTACTTTTTGGGACCATGAAATTATATCGATATCCGAAATATCGAGACATCCGTATCGAGTTAAAAGAGCTTGAATAATGATAAATTATGAAGGATTTTGCAGGGACCGAGATGTTATATCCAGTTATCAGAGTTCTACACAACGTCGCTAGACTGTATATACATATACTTTTGAGATTGTTGTAGTTGCTGACAGTATCGGATAGTAATTGGATTATTTTAGTGATACTTCTGAAGAATACTTGTGAAGATCCATGTCATAATGATCTTCAACAACCCATGCTTGTTGTAAGAGGCAACTGGATCGGGAGGTCAGGCTCGCTGACTTGGTAGACACGTCATCACTAAGAAACATTCGGCCAAACAACAAATGATTTTCAATTTCTGTGGAATAAATGTTCCTGTGTTTACTTAATGATATGATTGTAACCTATTTCCTGTTTCCAGACATTAATATGTTTTGTTTTCCTTTCAGAACTGCAACCCAGAGAGTAAATTCTCTACAAGAAGCCCTAGAAGATAGAAAAGGGGCTTTCAACTCATTAGCAGCAAAGTAATATACAAACATTCAATATTATAATAGTCTTGGGTAATCACACACAGGGTTGTTGGGATACTGGGTTATTGAATTGTTTCATGCATATTTGTATCTAAGCAACCAAAAATTTATCGTGTAATGGTGAATTGGTCTTCATCTTTTACACAAATATGCAGCTTATTTGGAGTTTACATATGAACCAATGACAGTACACTGGGTGGTTATCCTGATGTCAAGACTTTGGTAGAATGTATTACATGTTATAAAATTCTAGATATAGTTGAAGGATCTGCACATCTGTTACTGTGCCAAACATTTCTAATGTAGCTTTTTCAGCTGCATACTTGATTGTCTTTACACTTGTGTTTTTATTGATTGAATTCTGGCATTATGTATACATGGCCTACACTGCATTCCTTAATGCATAGATGTGCAACAAACCGTGATTGTAACTTTTATCACTCTTATGCGAAATGTGATTCAGTTTTCACAGGACACAAATTAATGATCATTAGAACACCTGGATATGTGGAAGCCAAATAATTTCCACAAATCCCAATAAGACAAGACTCAAGAAAGTGAAACATATGAGTCAAGTACCTTAGAGGCAACATTGAACTCATTAGATGGTACATATTTAAGGTGGCTCAGTGTGTTTCTTGTTCTCCAGATTGTCCATGACAGAGTCGGAGCTAGTCCTGGCTGAGCAGAAGGTCACTGACTGCAATCTTGTCATCAACAGACTGAAGAATGATCTGTCGGAGAGTGCAGCTTCCCATGTGTCAGAGATGCGTCAAGAGAGGGAGGTTGGTGTCTTGTCTGGGTTTTTGTAAGGAGAATTATGGGGTCATTTAGTGATCTTTCTCAGTTTTATTCCATCTTTCTAAATGTCATTCCTCCTCTCTTTAGTGTCATGCCTTCTCTTTTTTTTGTGTCATGTTATGTCTCTTTAGTGTCATGTCATGTTATGTCTCTTTAGTGTCATGTCATGTTATGTCTCTCTAGTGTCAGCCTTCTCTCTTTAGTGTCATGCCTTCTTTCTTAAGTGTCATGCCAGTCCCTTCAGTATCATGTCATTCTCTAGTGTCATGCCATCTTTCTTAAGTGTCATGCCTTTTCTCTTTAATGTCATGCCATATCTCTTTAGTGTCATGCCTTCTATCTTTGGTGTCATGCCTTCTCTCATTAGTGTCATGCCTTCTCTCTTTAATGTCATACCATGTTTCTTTAGTGTCATGCCTTCTCTCTTAAGTGTCATGCTAGTCCCTTCAGTATCATGTCTTCTCTACTGTCATGCCATCTCTCTATAGCGTCTTGCCTTTTCTCTTTAGTGTCATGCCATATCTCTTTAGTGTCATGCCATATCTCTTTAGTGTCATGTTATGTCTCATTAGTATCATGCCTTCTATCTTTAGTGTCATGCCTTCTCTTTAGTGTCTGCCATGTCTCTTTAGTGTCATGCCTACTCTCTTTAGTGTCATTTCTTCTTTCTTTAATGTCATGCCATGTCACTTTAGTGTCATGTTATGTTTCTTTAGTGTCATGCATTCTCTTTAGTGTCTGCCATATCTCTTTAGTGTCATCATCCTCTCTATAGTGTCATCGTCCTCTCTATAGTGTCATGCCTTCTCTCTTTAGTGTCATGCCTTCTCTCTTTAGTGTCATGCCTTTTCTCTTTAGTGTCATGCCTTCTCTCATTAGTGTCATTTCTTTCTTTTATGTCATGCCATGTCACTTTAGTGTCATGTTCTATTTCTTAAGTGTCATGCCTTCTCTTTAGTGTCATGCCATGTCTCTTTAGTGTCAGCATCCTCTCTTTAGTGTCATGCCTTCTCTCTTTAGTGTCATGCCATCTCTCTTTAGTGTCATCCCATGTCTCTTAGTGTCATGCCTTCTTTCTTTAACGTCACCCAGCCACAATATTGCTGGAATATTTCTAAAAGCAGCGTAAAATCATCATACTAATCTCTCTTTAGTGTCATGCCTTCTCCTTAGTGTCATGCCTTCTCTCTTTAATGTCATGCCATGTCTCTTTAGTGCCATACCATGTTTCTTTAGTGTCATGCCTTCTCTCTTAAGTGTCATGCTAGTCCCTTCAGTATCATGTCTTCTCTACTGTCATGCCATCTCTCTATAGCGTTTTGCTTTTTCTCTTTAGTGTCATGCCATATCTCTTTAGTGTCATGCCATATCTCTTTAGTGTCATGTTGTCTCTTTAGTATCATGCCTTCTATCTTTAGTGTCATGCATTCTCTCTTTAGTGTCATGCCTTCTCTCATTAGTGTCATTTCTTCTTTCTTTAATGTCATGCCATGTCACTTTAGTGTCATGTTCTATTTCTTAAGTGTCATGCCTTCTCTTTAGTGTCATGCCATGTCTCTTTAGTGTCAGCATCCTCTCTTTAGTGTCATGCCTTCTCTCTTTAGTGTCATGCCATCTCTCTTTAGTGTCATCCCATGTCTCTTAGTGTCATGCCTTCTTTCTTTAACGTCACCCAGCCACAATATTGCTGGAATATTTCTAAAAGCAGCGTAAAATCATCATACTAATCTCTCTTTAGTGTCATGCCTTCTCCTTAGTGTCATGCCTTCTCTCTTTAATGTCATGCCATGTCTCTTTAGTGCCATACCATGTTTCTTTAGTGTCATGCCTTCTCTCTTAAGTGTCATGCTAGTCCCTTCAGTATCATGTCTTCTCTACTGTCATGCCATCTCTCTATAGCGTTTTGCTTGCCTTTTTCTCTTTAGTGTCATGCCATATCTCTTTAGTGTCATGCCATATCTCTTTAGTGTCATGTAGTGTCATTTCTTCTTTTCTTTATCGTCATGCCATGTCACTTTTAGTGTCATGTTATGTTTCTTTAGTGTCATGCATTCTCTTTAGTGCGTCATGCCATATCTCTTTTAGTGTCATCATCCTCTCTATAGTGTCATGTCCTCTCTATAGTGTCATGTCTTCTCTTTGGTGTCATGCCTTCTCTCTTTAGTTTCATGCATTCTCTCTTTAGTGTCATGCCTTCTCTCATTAGTGTCATTTCTTTCTTTTATCGTCATGCCATGTCACTTTTTAGGTGTCATGTTCTATTTCTTAAGTGTCATGCCTTCTCTTTGATGTCATGCCATGTCTCTTTTAGTGTCAGCATCCTCTCTTTAGTGTCATGCCTTCTCTTTTTGAGTGTCATGCCATCTCTCTTTAGTGTCATCCCATGTCTCTTGAGTGTCATGCCTTCTTTCTTTAATCGCCACTTAGCCACAATATTGCTGGAATATTTCTAAAAGCAGCGTAAAATCATCATACTAATCTCTCTTTGAGTGTCATGCCTTCTCCTTAGTGTCATGCCTTCTCTCTTTAATGTCATGCCATGTCTCTTTAGTGCCATGCCATGTTTCTTTAGTGTCATGCCTTCTCTCTTAAGTGTCATGCTAGTCCCTTCAGTATCATGTCTTCTCTACTGTCATGCCATCTCTCTATATAGTTTTGCTTTTTCTCTTTTTTAGTGTCATGCCATATCTCTTTAGTGTCATGCCATATCTCTTTGTAGTGTCATGTTGTCTCTTTAGTATCATGCCTTCTATCTTTAGTGTCATGCATTCTCTCTTTAGTGTCATGCCTTTCTCTCATTAGTGTCATTTCTTCTTTCTTTAATGTCATGCCATGTCACTTTAGTGTCATGTTATGTTTCTTTAGTGTCATGCCTTCTCTTTAGTGTCATGCCATGTCTTTTTAGTTTCAGCATCCTCTCTTTAGTGTCATGCCTTCTCCCTTTAGTGTCAAGCCATCTCTCTTTAGTGTCATCCCATGTCTCTTTAGTGTCATGCCTTCTTTCTTTAACGTCACCCAGCCACGATATTGCTGGAATATTGCTAAAAGCAGCGTAAAATCATCATACTACTCTCTCTTTAGTGTCATGCCTTCTTATGTTTGTGTCAAGCCTTATCTCTTTAGTGTCATGCCATGTCTCAATAATGTCATGCCATGTTTCTTTAATGTCATGCCTTGTCTCTTTAGTGTTATGCCTTTTCTCTTTAGTGTCAGACCTTGTCTCTTTATTGTCATGCCATGTTTGTTTTGCGTCATGCCTTTTTTCTTTAATGGCATGCCATGTCTCTTTAATATCATGCCATGTCTATTTAGTGTCATGCCATGTCCATGTCTCTTCTAGTGTCATGCCTCTTTAGTGTCGCCTTGTCTCATTAGTGTCATTTCTTCTTTCTTTGATCGTCATGCCATGTCACTTTAGTGTCATGTTATGTTTCTTTAGTGTCATGCCTTCTCTTTAGTGTCTGCCATATCTCTTTAGTGTCATGCCTTTTCTCTTCAGTGGCAGACCTTCTCTCTTTATTGTCATGCCATGTTTGTTTTGTGTCATGCCTTTTTTCTTTAATGGCATGCCATGTCTCTTTAATATCATGCCTTTTCTCTTTAATGTCATGCCTTTTCTCTTTAGTGTCATGCCTTTTCTCTTTAGTGTCAGACCTTTTCTCTTTAATGGCATGCCATGTCTCTTTAATATCATGCCTTCTTTCGTTTGTGTCATGCCCTTTCTGTTTAATGTCATACCATGTCTCAATAATGTCATGCCATGGTTCTTAAGTGTCATGCCTTTTCTCTTTAATGTTATGTTATGTCTCTTTTGTGGTATGTCATGTCTCTTTAGTGTCATCAATAATGTTCGATTCCCCACATGGGCACAATGTGTGAAGTCTGATTTTTGGTGTCTCCCGTCGTGATATTGCTGGAATATTGCTCAAAGTGGCGTAAAATCATACTCACTCACTCACTCATCAATAATGCTGTGAGGGATCCCTAGACTCAGTTCTATTGGTGAAACACGGAAAGAATCCCCAACACCACTTTCATTTCAAGCACTGCCATCCATCCACAAACTCCTTCCATAGAATGTGTGACAGTTGATAAACTCACAACTGGTTTGTGTTGTCCAGGACCGAGCCAATGACGAGATGAAGCTTCTGAAGGAGCTGTCTGAGAGTAACGACAAAAACATCCAGCTGCAGACCAAGGTAGAGACTCCGAGACCTGGCGGTATCATAACATCATTCATGATCACTACTCTCATCCAAATCAACCTTCAAGCAGATAGGTCAAGAACCTATACAACCTTCATTGAGATCAAAATAGGAACATTGTTCATCTGACATGACTTGTCCAATGTTACTAGAGGTGTATCATAATTGAGTATGAGATGTGGTTTTAATGATATTGTGATGACAATTTACTGATCATGCAAAGGTATTAATAATGGGAAAAGTATTGCTGTGGATGCATTTTCTTTCATCATCATGATTCTGTGATATTTTGCTGTTTGAAACTTTTAGTTCAAAGATGTGTTTGTTTTAGCTGTTTTACACTTATTGGGCAAATCGGTGAGTCATTTGTTGTGGGAGTTAATCTACTGAACCCTGCGCAGAAAAGCATGGGTCCTGCATATGAGGAATAATTAATGACGTTAGACGACTGCCAGTATATATATTACCGCTGTCTCTAACAAGAGCTGTGTCCCTTGTTCAGGTCGATGACCTTGACCGAAAGTGTCGGAATCAGCAGGAGCAGGTGTTTGAACTGAAGGAGCAGATAACCCATCTCCAGGCTGAGCTCAAGCTGAAGGGCACACAGTTTGATGGTGAGGGCAATATTGTCTTATTGTCTTTGTCATTGTCTTTGTGTTCTGTTGTCTATTTAATGATTGTGAGTAGGAGGGGGAGTAGGTGATGGAAGATGGAGGAGGGCACCATGCATAGTTTGATCCCTTAGGAATGTCGGGAACCTGTAACCCTGGGTTTGAATCTGAGATTTCCCCTTTGTGGTTCTTGGTTTGTCAGCACCAGACCTAAACATCGACGACCGTCACTATTTCTGGCTTGCTTCATCCTGTTCATGTTTGCTTCACACTTTTAATGTGAAGTAAAACAGTATATTTAACATGCAGTTCCCTCCTCTCCTTCTTTCCCCCTCACTTTGGATCTACTTATTCCATGTGACATTAACACAGAGGTATATATGCATGCTGGTGTTTTTCTGTCAGACCGACTGCAGCAGGAACGGCAGAGACAGAAGGATGCTGTGAGGGACATGGAGCAGTACAAGCAGAAGGAGGTAGGTTAACATGACAACACTTTAGGATCTCATGATTGCACTGTTGTCGAACATTGGACACTGACAGGCCACATGCATTGGTCATTTTGCTATTTAGGACCCAGTCAACATATGGCATTTCATTTTTTGTTACATGTGGTGGCTTGTATTTTACACATTACAGGACCAAGAAAGGCTTTAATGCTTCGTTAGTCATTATTTATTTGAATGGATTCGTAAATTCATCCTTTCAATTCCTAAAATAATCCCAATTTAAAAGAAAATTACCATCATAGATAAATCCCAGGCTCCTTTCCCCAAAGGCCTTAGCCCTACGGTGATTGTAAGCCTGTGCTTAAAGTATGGGAGTTATGGGAGTATGGTTTCCTCAACGCTAAGATAGCTTTTTGAAATGGGGCTCTGGTTCAGGCATTAAATGCTGATATACATGAATGTTTGGTTGGACTACCTAGATGGCATATTTCATCAGGATAAGAAAGAAAGGAACAAAACAGCAATTGTCCTCATCTGTTGAGGATGATGAAATGCTGAAAAGACTAGGGATGACAGTCTCATAGTTAACTTTGTTCACCAAGACATGATAAAACACTGTTGAAGTCTGTCACCGATTGACTATTCCACCTGTGGTGTAGATCGTGCGGACAAAGCAGGAAGGGGATGATGTGGAGAAGGCCTTGAGGGACAGGATCCAGAAGCTGGAAGAGCACAGGATGGGCCTGGAGGAAGAAGTTAGTCGGCTGAAGACAGCAAACATGTCCGACCGCATGACGGCCGAGGAGCAGCTCACACACACCAAACAGAGGATCAAGGCGGAGGAGGTAGGGAGGAAATATATCTCAGCAGCTGTCCAATGTAACCTTTGCTAGAGTTGTGAGTAAAGTTACTTAAGCCACCACTGTAAGACTTGTCAAATAAGAAACTCTGTATTGGGGCAAAATCTGTAATAGTTGATGAAGGTCAGGTTCACTAGTTTGGTGAGGATCTTTTCAGTCATGGTCACTACTGGATTGTGGTATTCTGTGGCATTTTGTTTGTTTTTTCATATTATTACGTTTTGTGTGACACAGTTGGAATAACTGTATGGCATCAGGCATCAGGAAGTTTTTCTTCCTAGAAAGTATATTACACTCAGTCAGAACTGTGTAAAGTAACTTTTACTGTTGTGTGTTGCAGCAATATTCCACATAACTCATTCTTAGTTCCTCAGTATGAATGCAGAAAATATTTACATAGTAATACTGTGTTAACAAGCTGTAATCATTTATACTGTTTATCCAGGTGTGTTGCAGAGATAATCTTTGAATTGTCATTTTGTTTGTCAATGAGCTGTGAATGAAAATTGTTTAGCATAACATATTTGTCATCAATCTCAGCTGGCCTCTGAGATAGCAAATGTTATTCCTGCTGATATCTATAATTGTGTAGTAACGTCTCATGTCTGTGTCGTGTCTACAGGAGCAGCGTCAGAAGCAGCTGGAGGAGAAGATCCGTGTGCTGCAGACGTCTAAGGATGAGCTGAAGAGTCACTGCAACCAGCAGGCCTCGTTGGTGTCGGAGCTGCAGTGCAAGAACTCCAACCTGACGCTGGAGCTGGAGACGCACAAGAGGAGGCTGGAGGAGATGGGACAGGTCAGTGATACGAATCATCGAGAAGTGTTCATTTTGTGTTGGTGGTTGGGTTGCTAAGGGACAAACATATATTCATATTCGGTGGAAATAACTTTAAACTTGCTAGTGTACTCCGGTACAGTGGCACATGTGAAATCACTTGCCCTGATAATTTTTTCACTATACCGGCCATTTCTTGTTGAATTATTTAAACAAACAACATAATTAACATTGGAAAGTCAACTGGACGCTGGTACAGTGTGATATACAAATTTGCTTGATATCAATTATATCGACAGAAAAAATATCACTGCCGACTATTTTACTGTCAACAAGTGTTGATAATGGGTTATTTCCACCACTGAATATTATGGCATCTCTGAACAGGTTTTAAATAAACCATTGTGATTCCATGACGTCAAATGTTGCCATGTACAAAATAAAGACAATGATACAATACTGATATTGAGAAACAGGCCCGACAGAAAAACAGTGCTAGCAATGTAGTACTGATCATGGCAGACAGATTCCAAATGTTGCCATGCAAATGAACAATACCAGGAGTCTATGTAGTACTGATCAGGCTGCCTTCCATTTATACAGGAGCTAGCTGAGAAGAACAACATCACCCTTGCTGAAGTGAGCAAGGTGAAGATGGATCTAAACAGTTCTGTCAACAAGCTGGAAGAGGAGCGCCATCTTCATAACACGCTACGGGACAAGCTCAGTCAGACAGACAGACAGCTGTCAGGTAGGTCATTGTGTTAAGTCACCTTCATGACACACTGCAACAGACAGAACTCAATACATAAGACATGTTAATGAACTCACACTTTCACCTACTCGTGAAGATCTGGGTAAGAGTTGGTCTTCAACAACCCATGCTTGTCACAAGAGGCGACTAACGGGATCAGGTGGTCAGACTCACTGACTTTGTTGACACGTGTCATTAAAAAATTAAACTTAAATGGCCTTGACATGTATTCAAAATTGAGTCTGAAACTAGTTCATACCTACTCGTGACGATCCTGTGATTAACTGGATCGGGGGGTCAGACTCACTGACTTGGTTGACACTTCATAGAATCCCAATTGCGCAGATTGATGCTCATGATGTTGATCACGGGATTGTCTGGTCCAGACTCGAATATTTACAGACTGGCCATATTGCTGTGTATTAACAGTCAACCAACCATTTCACACTTTCACTCAGTCTCACCTTCAGCTCTAGCATAAGATTTTGTCAATTTTGTCCTGTGTGTATGGTCCATTCATTACTTTGAGAATCTACCCATATTTGTGGCAATTTTAGGAGATGACTGTGACAAGTAAAGACTTCAATATTGGATGTTTCAGAGCTGATGCTGAAGAACCGAGAGCAGGTGGATCACAAGGAGCGGGAGATTGTGAGTCTGGAGGAGCGACTGCGAGCCCGGGATATGGAGATCGCTCGCATCAAGGAAGAGGAAGTTCAGAGGGCACACATGCTGCAGTCAGCCATCATGAACTATGTGTCCAAGACTCCTTACTCCTCCCCAACAAAATGATCTCAACTGTCGTGTCCATAGTGACTGATTGAAACCTCAATGGTTAAACAGGAATACCCTCTGCAAGTCTGTCTGGTCTACAGATTGTTCTGGCTATATGGCATAACTAGATTTGAAAAGTACTCCTTCAAGATTATCACTTGTCTCAGGACAAGCAAATTGTTGACTAATGTGTCATGGATAGGTGTCAAGGGCGATGCAATTTGATGTTCAGAGTTGCTTCCCTTTGGCAAACCAGAAACACTGAATCATAGGTTCAAGTCCTATATTCTGCCTGATTAGCTTTCCAGATTTGTCACCTTCATACCCATGCAAACAAGACCTGTATCACAAGGCTCTCTACCACCATCAAGTAGCATCCATATTTACATAAAAATAATGTTTAAAGTGGTGATACACCACTCTCAATCATTAGGCTAAATGATGGACAGAAGCAACATACTTGTATATAGCGGACTCCTCGTTCACTACCGTTCAAAATTGAATTAGTTATTATTTTGGATTGGGGGACCTGTTTTGTCAGCTTTAAATCTGTTGTATGCTTGGTAATAAGGACAGATTCTGCTGTGTGGTGTATATTTCTTGTGGAAGCTTATTAGTATGCATTTTGTTTCTGTGCTAGACTATCAACCAAATAAGTAACACAGGTGCTATCAGCACTGCCACCCATGACTGTTGAATCGTATAAGGAGGAGGGAGAGTTTCAGCGTGATTTAACTGTCAAACTATAGGGTTGTGCCAAAAGAAGACCTTGAGTGCATGGGTTCAGATAGAACAACACCATGTTGCCACAAACGTATATCAATAGTATTATACAACTGAAGTGTTGGTCTGCTTTCTTCATTGGCTTTTTCTTATCAGACACGCATTTCAGTGCACAATGTCAACAGATATTGGCATGCAAGAATTCAGTGATTAAGCTTGCACATTGTGGAATAATACTGAAAGGAGTTTGCAACAAAAAATCTCACTGAAAAACCTGCAAAATATTGATTCTCTTATGTATACCAATTTTTCTTATCACCTGACATTAACAGGCTCATGATGTATTACATATCAGGGCTGAGGTCAACAGTTAAAACTGTCATGAACTATGGAGCGTTTATCATGAACTGTTGAAACATATAGATGACTATGTGAGTAGTGTACGATCTCATTAACATCTGATCTTGGACCTTTCCTCTGACCGAGCCAAGTGTCACTTACCACATCAGGAAATGCGATGTACTTTCTATTCATGCACCCTCAACATTATTGGGAAGTACTGTCATTATTTCTGCTATCTATAAGTTTTCATTTTGTGCTCTAAAGCTACTTCCTGACTAGCTCTTGTTAGTCATTTCATTGGTTTCAACTTTAAATTCAGTGAGATACATGTACATAGTCTACTACATGTGTAATGATGTACAGAGATTATATATCATGTATACTGATCCGTCCATTACAACAGTCTTATGTTCTTTCAACTGAGTTGTCACCATATCATGAAGCCCTAACAAATGTGACGCGTAGGAAGACCAATTGAGAAAACAGTTCCGTAGACATACTGATGAGTAACACATTATAATCACTTTACTAATTAGTTTTTTCAACATACCTGTGTTATGATCCCAGGGATCCTGTTAGAATAGGTCCCAAACAATCACCACATGTATTAGGTCAGACTCAGTTACAACCCAGTGATATGGATTGGTGCTCACAATATCGATCACTGGACCAGACTTTAAGTAGGATGTCCTTTAACAAACTTGGTTATAAGGGCAGACAACTTGCTTGTGGCAGTTACACATGAGTTAACCAAGTGTCAGTTATGTCCTCTCCTACATCGCAAAGTGACATGTAATAACGTCTTCATACTGATCTGTTATTTTATGCTCTACACAAACATGTACATTTTCTGTGATATCTTAAATATGAATATTTACATTTTAGTATATTGTTATTATATCACTATCACATTATTGCATTAAAATATGACAAGTATCGGTTGTTTGTTTTGTAAAAACTCTGGGCAAATTTCTTTCTCCACTCTGAGAATCCTGTAACCTTAGGATCTGGAGATCCTAACAGACTGACAGACACCCAAATTTTGTTTCAGTTAGGGGAACCTGCAAAAGAAAACTATTGGTCGTCATCATCCATATTACAGAAATAATTATCTTCTTCCGATTTTCAGTGGCAAATTTGAAAGGTGGCTTTTATACACTTAATAACATCACAAATTTGCATGACCTTTTCATATCTACCTGGGTATTATGCCACTTTTCTGTGATATTGGAAGATTTACAACAAAATCACACTTTTGGATACCTGTTAACTCAGAATAACATTAAAAACATGAAAATGTTCTGTTGTACTTTCCTGTTCCTTATGACAAACCCAAACAATTTTTAATGAAAGATTGAACAAGTTTCTGTTCAGGCCTTGGAACAAACATTCATGACATTTCCAGGTTTTACGTGACCCTGTGGAGGAAAATTGGTGTTGGTACCCCCACCCTTAAGCATGTAACCTCAAATATACATAGCCCAAGACAAATAATCATTGCAACAAATAACCTAGAAAAGGTAACCCAAAAAACCCAGCATTTTCCACTTCAAGCAATAACTGTCAGTGAGAATCATAAACAGCTATGTATTAACCAACAAAAACACTATAGCATATATTATGATTGGGATTACATTTTCGCTGTAAAGTACAAGTATGTGATCTTGAGTACCAGTTGTTCGACTTCCATTTTTGTGGAAGCTGCACTGGCTGAGTGGGTTAGATGGCTGGCAATTTTACTTGCCTGACTCTGGGAGTGTGGGTTTGAATCCCGGATGGAACTCAAACTAACAAAAGTGGTAGAATCGGTACTTTACTAAGAAAGTGTAATCCCAAATATAACATATGTTACATTAGACCACTTTCAAAATGACATTGTGTATTCATAAATAAAACAATATTTATGATTGTTTTGTAATGAAATCATGAACTTATGAATAATAAGGATTATTCTAGATATGAACACATACAGAAGTATTGTCACACATGATTGATATGAAGCCACACCTGTTAAACATATACACGGCTGATGTTCTGTTGGCAAGATCTATGAAACTGGCAGTTAAAACATGTACATCTCACAACATTTTCATTCTCAAGGCCACAGCATTCAAATTAGTTCACAACAAAGGGCTATATGAGCTTACACAAAAGGCTGAAACAGCAATACCATCATACATTTTGATTTAAAAATAAATGTTAATTTTTGTATCATAACCATGCATATGTCAGGGATGGCAGTTTTCCGCGGATTTCCGCGGATTTTATTTCAAATTGTTCAATTGCGAATCGCCTAAATCCATTGAGAAACCCTCAATTCGATGACACAATATTAAGTATACACAATATATACACATGTCATTTTCCTCATCATTAAAGTTTAGGGGGAGACGGGCAGACGTATTACCCACAAGTCTGCACAATGCATGCAGAAACAATATATACACAAGTGATGTGATATGAAATATTTTTTTTAAGTAAAGCTGCACTAGCCACGCAAATCAAACATACAACGCTCGTACACAGGCATGTAGCCATATATATATACCGTATATATATGTCAATCAACCACTCAAATCAAACATACAACGCTCGTACACATGCATGTGCCCATATATATATATACCTTATATATGTCAATCAACCACTCAAATTAAACATACAACGCTCGTACACATGCATGTACCCATATATATATATACCGTATATATATATGTCAATCAACCACTCAAATTAAACATACGCTCGTACACATGCATGTACCCGTGTATATATATATACCTTATATATGTCAATCAACCACTCAAATTAAACATGCATGTGCCCATATATATACCGTATATATATGTCAATCAACCACTCAAATTAAACATATATATACAATATGTCAATCAACCACTCAAATTAAACATGCATGTGCCATGTATATATATATATATACCTTATATATGTCAATCAACCACTCAAATTAAACATACAACGCTCGTACACATGCATGTACCCATATATATATATACCGTATATATGTCAATCAACCACTCAAATTAAACATGCATGTACCCATATATATACCGTATATATGTCAATCAACCACTCAAATTAAACATGCATGTACCCATATATATACCGTATATATGTCAATCAACCACTCAAATTAAACATGCATGTACCCATATATATACCGTATATATGTCAATCAACCACTCAAATTAAACATGCATGTACCCCTCAAATTAAATATATATATACCGTATATATGTCAATCAACCACTCAAATTAAACATGCATGTACCCATATATATACCGTATATATGTCAATCAACCACTCAAATTAAACATGCATGTACCCATATATATACCGTATATATGTAATCAACATCATTAAACATCATTACACATGCATGTACCCATATATATATACCGTGATATATGTCAATTAACCACTCAAATTAAACATACAAGCTGTCGTACACATGCATGTACCCATATATATATATACTCATATATATGTCAATCAACCACTATAAATTAAACATGCTTACACATGCATGTACCCATATATATATACCGTATATGTCAATCAACCACTCAAATTAAACATGCATGTATATATACCGTACCGTATATATATGTCAATCAACCACTCAAATTAAACATGCATGTACCCATATATATATACACCGTATATGTCAATCAACCACTCAATCAACCACTCAAATTAAACATGCATGTACCCATATATATACCGTATATATGTCAATCAACCACTCAAATTAAACATACATGTACCCATATATATATATATATATATGTCAATCAACCACTCAAATTAAACATGCATGTACCCATATATATACCGTATATATGTCAATCAACCACTCAAATTAAACATGCATGTACCCATATATATACCGTATATATGTCAATCAACCACTCAAATTAAACATGCATGTACCCATATATATATACCGTATATATGTCAATCAACCACTCAAATTAAACATACGCTCGTACACATGCTCATGCATGTACCCATATATATATACCGTATATATGTCAATCAACCACTCAAATTAGACATACAACACTCATACACATGCATGTACCCATATATATATACCGTATATATGTCAATCAACCACTCAAATTAAACATGCATGTGCCCATATATATACCGTATATATGTCAATCAACCACTCAAATTAAACATACAACGCTCGTACACATGCATGTACCCATATATATATACCTTATATATGTCAATCAACCACTCAAATTAAACATATATATACATATATGTCAATCAACACTCAAATTAAACATGCATGTACCCATATATATATACCGTATATATGTCAATCAACCACTCAAATTAAACATGCAACACATGCATGTACCCATATATATATATACCGTATATATGTCAATCAACCACTCAAATTAAACATGCATGTGCCCATATATATACCGTATATATGTCAATCAACCACTCAAATTAAACATATATATGTCAATCAACCACTCACAATTAAATGCATGTACCCATATATATATATATACCGTATATATGTCAATCAACCACTCAAATTAAACATGCATGTACCCATATATATACCGTATATATGTCAATCAACCACTCAAATTAAACATGCATGTACCCATATATATATACCGTATATATGTCAATCAACCACTCAAATTAAACATGCATGTCAATCAACCACTCAAATTAAACATACATGTACCCATATATATACCGTATATATGTCAATCAACCACTCAAATTAAACATGCATGTACCCATATATATATCGTATATATGTCAATCAACCACTCAAATTCAACATGCATGTACCCATATATATATACCGTATATATGTCAATCAACCACTCAAATTAAACATGCATGTACCCATATATATACCGTATATATGTCAATCAACCACTCAAATTAAACATACGCTCGTACACATGCATGTACCCATATATATATACCGTATATATGTCAATCAACCACTCAAATTAGACATACAACACTCATACACATGCATGTGCCCATATATATATACCGTATATATGTCAATCAACCACTCAAATTAAACATACATCGCTCGTACACATGCATGTACCCATATATATATATACCGTATATATGTCAATCAACCACTCAAATTAGACATACAACGCTCATACACATGCATGTACCCATATATATATACCGTATATATGTCAATCAACCACTCAAATTAAACATACATGTTGTACATATACCGTATGTATGTCAATCATATATATATATACCATATATATATATACCGTATATATGTCAATCAACCTACTCATATATATATGCATGTACCAATCATACCGTATATATGTCACTCAAATTAAACATGCATGTGCCCATATATATATATACCGTATATATGTCAATCAACCACTCAAATTAAACATGCATGTGCCCATATATATATGTCAATCAACCACTATATATGTCAATCAACCACTCAAATTAAACATACAAACACATGTACCCATGCTCTCGTACACATGCATGTACCCATATATATATACCGTATATATGTCAATCAACCACTCAAATTAAACATGCATGTACCCATATATATATACCGTATATATGTCAATCAACCACTCAAATTAAACATGCATGTGCCCATATATATACCGTATATATGTCAATCAACCACTCAAATTATACATACGCTCGTATATATGTCAATCAACCACTCAAATTAAACATACATACAACATACATGCATATATATATCGTATATATATCAATCAACCACTCAAATTAAACATACGCTCGTACACATGCATGTATATATATATATATACCGTATATATGTCAATCAACCACTCAAATTAAACATACAACGCTCATACACATGCATGTGCCCATATATATATACCGTATATATGTCAATCAACCACTCAAATTAAACATACGCTCGTACACATGCATGTACCCATATATATATACCGTATATATGTCAATCAACCACTCAAATTAAACATACAACACTCATGTACACATGCATGTACCCATATATATATATACCGTATATATGTCAATCAACCACTCAAATTAAACATACATGCACATCGTACATATATATATATATATACCGTATATATGTCAATCAACCACTCAAATTAAACATACAACGCTCGTACACATGCATGTACCCATATATATTAGTGTTGGGAATTGGTTAAAATCTCATAATTGATGATTGGTTCATTACAACCGATCAATCATCGAAAATAATTGGTTAGCGTCATTTATGAAATGTGTTAATGCACAAAAAGTAAGGAAAAAACGTAGTTCTTTGGGATTTTTTGGGCAAAATTTCACATCTTTAAGGATGACTAGTATGGAGGAACATAAATTTCTTAGAGTCTTTAAGATAAATTCAATCATGACTTGGAACGAGCTTGTAGTGCTTATGAAATGTAACAGACAAAACCAACCTAGTGAAAAATACTGTTAATGAAAACAAGTGTTCCAGAATTGTTTTTGTTCGATTATGAGAAAACATGATCGATTGCTTGGTCGTTTAGTCACTGCGACCAATCTTCGATTATTTCAATTAATCGAACCACCACTAATATA
This sequence comes from Haliotis rubra, assembly GCF_003918875.1. Lineage (NCBI taxonomy): Eukaryota > Metazoa > Mollusca > Gastropoda > Lepetellida > Haliotidae > Haliotis > Haliotis rubra. The sequence continues at coordinate 312,878 of NW_025767002.1, forward strand.
TATACCGTATATATGTCAATCAACCACTCATATCAAACATACAGGGCCGCCTCCATGGTGTAGTGGTTAGAGCGTCTGCCCGGAGAGCGGAAGGTCGCAGGTTCGATCCCCGACTGCATCATACCAAAAAACCTTGCCTGGCGCTTGGCATTAATGGGTACAACAAGGACTGGTCGGCTCAGAGTCAGTATAATTTGTCTGAGTGGGGTATTTATGCTTCACTGCGGCATGGTATCTCAGTGGGCTAGCACTATAAAACCAGCTTCAGTCTGGGCTAGTACAAGCAGCCGCACATACACATACACACGCATGCACGTCGTCATATGAGCGAAATATTCTCCAGCACGACGTTAAACCCAATTTCACCTCACCTCAAACATACAGGCATCCTTCAAATTTACTGACCATCACTCTACAGATATACAGTTAGGCCAGACCAATTATATTTCTTGTTTTACGGATCCGCCCGTCATATTTTTTCAAGAATAAGAAAAAAAATAAGAATTAATTTTTCCCGCTCAAAAAAATAAAATCCTTGTTTTTATGGGCCAAAAATGTAAACTTACAAGAAAACTGTTTTTAGATTGTTTTTTGACCCATATACACTTCACAAATTGACAAAAATAAAATACTTTCAGTATTTAAAAGGACTATTACATTGACTGGTGATTTTTAAAATATTTTTTTTCCCTCCTGCCTTTAGGTTTTCTGAGGACAAAAATCCGTAAAACAAGGAATAAAACTGGTCTGGCCTTATACGATGTTTGTGTGCTAAAACATAGGTTAGAGTTAACTATATTAATTGTACAGATAATCATAGTAATTCACTGAACTGTGACTTTATCTTCAACTACAAATATGTACAAGCTGTGATATATTTCAAGTAAATGAAATCCCAGTTGCATTGTACAAAACATCATATTTCTAATTATAATAAACTAGAAACTATCTATATATACAACATTTGATACAATATGAACCCATCTCAAGTCCTCATGTGATAGCAAATACGATCTCAGTAATATTTGAGAACAGTATGTGTCCTTCCTTCAGAAGTAAGAGAGCAAGTGAGGGATGTGAGTTTAAAGTCTGAACATTGAAGTTAAGCTTGGCCAGCTTGGCCAACCAGTGGGACAATAGAACTGGCCTGCATGCTAAGCAAAGTGTGTTGTAAGCATGCAGTGTGATAATTAGTGGATGTTGTACTGAGAGTGAAGCTTACTTTACAGAGCTATGGATTGAATGTTTTAAGGAAGAAAATGTTAACATATAAGGGGCCGTTCATAATTTATGGTTTGGGGGAGGGACAGTGATGATTTTATGGTGGGGTCACCCATTTTGTTCTGGGGAGGAATGTGTGTGTGTGTGTGTGTGTGTGTGTGTGTGTGTGTGTGTGTGTGTGTGTGTGTGTGTGTGTGTGTGTGTGTGTGTGTGTGTGTGTGTGTGTGGTGTTATCAAGTTTGTACACATGTACGAGGTCAACAATTTTGTACAGAATATTAATAAATTCTGCTTTTAAATTATGGGAAGGGGGGTGTGTGTTTGTCATTGATTTTGTACATGACATGCAGGGGGTCACTTACTTTGTACATAAATAATTGGGGGCATTCACATTGTACATGCTCCTTCATAAAAACCATCATCACCCCCACCCTAGCCATAAATTATGTACGGTTCCCAAAGCATAACTAATATTCTACTATACATATAAGTAACATTCTAACTTGTATTCTTTTCCTATTGTTAAATATAGGTGTAGAAGTAATCAAATAGTAACAAGGTCATATACATTACTACTTAATAGTAACTAATTTTAACCATCCTAATCTTAATTAAAAAGCTGTGAACATATGTAGGAATATTTGAGTCTGCCACACATATGATACATAATTGTTCATTAATTTTTAATTAGACTAACGTTAAGCATCCAAAAATGTTTAAAGTTAAGAAAAAAATAACTAGGTTTAAATTAAGAATGAGTCCCAATGACCTGATCAACCTAGGAGGTTCAGAACCTGAGGAAATGTAGACTTGCTTCCTTTCTTTTGCTTTGAAGAAAGGGATGGGTTGGGGGAAAATAATGTGGTTCAGTGACTGTGAGACAGACTAATGTTATTTATACAATGCCAGCATGTAAAATATATGCTTCATCTGACGTCACGCACCAATCTTCATTGAGTTTATCTTTTTCAGCACCATACCATGTTCATGGGTGTCTGAAAACAGCTTCACTTCGGGTTTTCTTCCCACTTCAAGCAGACACGCCATGCTATAACTGAAATACAGCTCAACACGGCGTTAACAGCTTTTACATCAGTGCGTGAGAGTGATGTTATATTGTTTTTCGCAATATTCCACATAGTGAGTGAGTGAGTTTAGTTTTACGCTCGGTTAACCAATATTCCAGCAATATCATGGCGGGGGGGCACCAGAAATGAGCTTCGCACATTGTACCCATGTGGGGAATCAAACCCGGGTCTTCGGCGTGACGGGCGAACGCTTTAACCACTAGGCCACCCCACCGCCCTATTCCACAAAGCCGCCATACAGCTGAAAACAATGTTTAGTGCGGCGCGCAGTACATGAATGCTTTCGAGCCCGCGTTTGTTCGTTTCCTGACGTCAACCAATTCCGACATGAACATAATAATGCCTTGACAGCATAACAGTCTCATCCTTACGGGAATAGATAATAGTCGTCACAGCCCTACATTTTACCGGGAGATACAGCGACCTAAGCGGAAGATTCTGCGTTTGACAACATCATCTTTGACGTTGTGAAGACCTGCGTCTGCAGTTCGAGAGCGTGATGGAAATATCACAGGTCAGCATAGAGTAGGACGAGAAGGGCAAGAGTCCAACACAGTCAGCATAATTGGAATATACGACATTATTTATTATTATTGTGTTACATGATTTTTGTTAAGATTGGGATTTGTATTTTATTTGTAATGACCTTTAATGGATTAGAATCAAACAGGAAGTATAAGGCAATACAGTCTGATATATGGCAGCGAGTAAATTTGGTCTTGCTGTAATTCTCAATGTTGACCAGAAAAGTCCCTTTTCACTACATGCGGCACATCAATTGTCATACAAGTTGATTCCAGTGGTTTTCCGACAGAATCAAAAATAAATTCTTGAAAGACACATTTTAAGTTTAAATAGCTAATAAAGCTTCACCTTTTCATATACTGGAATAATTTATTGAAACTTTCTATTATATTTCGTTAATGAATATAAAGCATATTTGTTTACATGTTACCTATTTTATATTTTTTGAATTATCCGTAAGACTTCCGCCTGTATCCCCCCTAAATTTTAATGATGGGGGAAAAAAATTCTTTCAGTGGCATTTTTAGAAGTCTTTCAGTATGTTCAGATACAATTAAAGAAACATGTTAAAACTCATCCTTATCAGATGAGGAATATAAATTCAGGTGACATGATTTTATTAGAATGAAATTTAAGGGGGGGGATACGGGCGGAAGTCTTTCCAAAATGCAAGTATACATCGATTGCCTGGTCCCAACGAAAATCACTTAGTTTTCCCCGACACATTGATTTCATAATTCCCGCGACGAGAATAATTATTGGAAGGGACGTAACTCCGCATACTTGCACTTTTGGTTGCTACAAGCGGCCGTGTTTTGTAAACACATGCGCATGCTGTGGGATATGAAATCATCGCCAGTGTAGGTACCTGTAAACGACGGAGAAAGCAACTCGCTTAATGGTGGAGATATGGCTGGGCGAGGCGTTACAAAAGTTGTCAACAGGTGCGAACAGGCGAAAGAAAATCGACGTCTGGGTAGGTATTATACAAAATCACGGAGGAAAATGGCAAATTTTAGACAAGTCAGATATACGGCTGATTTTGGGAAGGAAATATTTTGTCACGGTCGAAATGTATGTCCTTTGTGATATATTTAAGAGTTCATTTCATATCTGTTTTCCTGTTCCCAGTTCTGGTGTTTAACGTTTAAAACAGTAAATTGAGACGCCTGGCTGTTTGGTTACGTAATCTGAAAACAATTCCTTGTCATATCGCCTATTGTTCATTGTTGACGATGTCGTAACTGTTTTCGCGCAGTTTGTACGTTTACAATGACGTACAAAATGCGGATAAATCGCACAGAATCAAGTGCAAGTTGCTTGAAACAGCTGATTTGTTCTTGTAAGTTGTATTTGAAAAATGTTTGAATTTGGTTTTATACAATATATTCACGTTCGATGTTAGTTAGGTTAAAAATTATATAAGCTTATTATTAGGCCATAAAATATTTGAAATATTTTCATCACAGTCCATGTCTTGTCATGAGCTACTTACGGAAGCAACAGTCCACTCCTTCCATTATGGTTGTGTAGGATAGCCCATCCAATGAAGCTGTACTGCATAAATCCCCTGTTTCAGATGCATGGAACACATTCCCATTAATAATATGACAAACTTATACTTCCCTTTTAAAGCTCTAAGGGCCATGCACCTCTTTTGATTCCCTTCAAAGCTGCAAAGCACATAGTCCACTGTTAAAGAAGTGAGTGAGTGAGTATGGTTTTACGCGGCTTTTAGCAATATTCCAGCAGTATCACGGCGGGGGACACCAGAAATGGGCTTCACACAATGTGCCCATGTGGGTATTCGAACCCTGGTCTTCGGCGTGACGAGCCAACGCTTTAACCACTAGGCTACCCCACCGCCCCCTAAAGAAATCAGGAATTGAGATCCCATTTAACCTGTGAGCATGGTGAGTAACATTGACCTACTGCTAAAACTGTGTTCAACACAGTCCCCCTTTAGACAAGAGGCATCTGGTCAAGTTGTGTGGAACATACATCTTCCTGCCTGTTGGTCTGAGGAAATAGAACTTATAAAGATAGACAACTCTACCAAATTCTTGGTCATCTATGAGAACAATGATTTTAAGAAATATTGTCTTTTAAAACTCTTTGGTTTCAGTCAGATATGACTGTATTGTCCATCTATGTTCAATGTGTTTGGACCGCCTCCGTGGTGTAGTGGTTAGAGCGTCCGCCCGGAGAGCGGAAGGTCGCGGGTTCGATCCCCGACCGCGTCATACCAAAAGACGTTAAAATATGGTACTTGTTGGTCCCTGCCTGGCTTTCGGCATTAATGGGTAAACAAGGACTGGTCGGCTCGGAGTCAGTATAATGTGTCTGAGTGGGGTATTCATGCTTCACTGCGGCATGGTATCTCAGTGGGCTAGCACTATAAAACAGCTTAAGTCTGGGCTAGTACAAGCAGCCGCACATACACATACACACGCATGCACGTCGTCATATGAGCGAAATATTCTCCAGCACGATGTTAAACCCACTTTCACCTCACCTCAGTGCTGTTCATTCTCTGTCTGCAGACCTGTCAGAGTGCCAGCTCACTCAGATCCCAGATGCTGTATACCTGCTGATGAGGAACACCGAGCTTGAAACATGTGACATCTCACTGAATCTTATCAGAAGAGTTCCTGCCAAATTTGGTACCAAGTTCCCCCATCTCATGGGTAAATATATTTTTTCCAGCATGGACACTTCATAACTTCAACTCTCAGATTATATTAAATAAAAATAAGAAAGATTGGGGTAGAGCCAATCCCTCTACTGGCCAATGCTTTCAGCTCAGATGAGCTGTGTGAATAAACAGTTCTGTACTCTGTACGTCATCTGGTATGTAAGCCCGAACACATTGTTGGCAGTATTGTTGTCAGTTATGGACTGATTCTTTGGAAGCTTATAGTTTTGGTGCCTTAAAGGATTTTTAAAAAGGTCACTTCACATTGTTTAGTTTCGCTCTGAATGAACCCCTGGGTATATATAATATTCACAAAATACAGTTAAAAACGGTAATATTTCATTATACAGCTTGTATTAGAAATCTAAAATGCACCTCCCACGAAAGCATTTCGCGATTACGCAAGATAATGAGGTAGATGGTCACGTGGTCGTGTGACGTCATACCCGAGAGTCGCTACATCAACACACGGAAAATACAGTGGTACCGAGCCTGTTCTGGTGTCTTAACTGTGTTAACCACATCTGTTGCACAAATTGAATCAAGACAAACATTATCACCTTTTTTACTTACAAAATGTATATCTTTTACAGTATTATAGAAATTGTACCAAAGTATTCATTAAAAAGTACATAGTTGAACATTTGGTGTCTTTGTGACTAAGTTTGCAACAGTCTCCAAATAAACATGTAATAATATGATATAATCAGTTAATATATCTGTCTGAGTGTGGTTGTTGACAATGGTCACAGGGCAGAATATGAATAAATGTGTCACTGTGTAACATATAGTCCTTAAACCAACTGTATCCTGTATTTCTGAAGCCTTAATTTGGAAAGAAAACCAGTAATAGTAGTTTTTTTAAAGCTTATATGTACTGTTAATTTATAAGACTACAGGACCAAAATAAGTGAGTAAAGTTTTATGCAGCTTTTAACAATACCAGGAATATTATGGTGGAGAAACACCAGAAGTGCTTCATGCATTGTATTCAAGTTGGGAATCGAACTCAGGTCTTCGGCGTGATGAGCAAACACTGCCCCACTGCCCACCCCCAAATGAGGGCGTAAGGAAAAACAGAAAATATCACAAGTCAACAGTAATGGTGTTTTGTTTCCCAGAGCTTCACATCAATGGCAACAAACTGACGTCTCTTCCCGACGAGCTCCGTGACATGCACAGCCTGAAGGTGCTGGACATATCCTGCAACAGCTTCGAGTCATTTCCCTCCGTCATCTTCACCTTCAACAAACTGCGGAATCTCAATGTGGAAGACAACAGCATAACAGGTACCCGCTGTTATCATGTCTGTTACACACTACGAGGGTCAGTAACTGACAGACAAGTTGGCTGTGTTTCAGCTACTGTTTACTTTCCCACGTGGGGTTGATACAAAAATTAGGAATTGATCAATTACAAAAGTGGACTTTAGGTGAAATATAAATGAAACGGAAATGGATTGTTAAATATAAAATTATATTACAACACCCTTGATAACCAGTCACAGAGTGAAGAGGTGGTTTTTTTTATTTGTACTTGGTTCTTTAGAATTGAGTTCATAAAGTAGAATGAATTACATATATTCCTCCCCACCTCCATTTGGGTTTTGAAAAAAGTCCTGAACAAAATGAGACAAAACAGTTTATTGGCATTATTTAGGCTTCATTTGCTGAGTGATATATATACTGAACATCAGAAGAAACTTCACATGGGTTACTTTATGTTCCAAACATACCCATGTAGAACAAAGTGTGTTGCTAGTGGATAAATCTGGTTTATGGACGTAATGAGTGTACTCTAAATGTGAAGATTCTTTTTTTGTTGAGTATATTTACTGTTTTCTCCACAGATGTTGACACGAGTCGGCTGCAGTCCATGACGTCGCTGGTGGAAGTAAACCTGCAGGATAATCCCTTGACCTTGACCTCTTATCGTAGCCTGATGGAGATACGGCTCTATACTGTCCTACTCACACCTCAAGACAAAGAGTTAGACTCTGTGGACTGACTTTGAAGTGTGTTACCTCAGACTTTTCACATGAGTGGCCAGTCAGCTGTCTACAAAAGCCAATGTTTCTTTCTACTTGGGTCATCGATCAAAGTGCTGCTGTGAATTCTGTTTCTATTTAATAAACATTGTTTTTACCCAGGTAGGATTTATATTGCACCTTTTACAATAGTTCAAAAGATGGTGATAGGAAACTGAGAAATATGAGGGAATGCTGTTTGTGTGCATGTTTATCTTTTAAAAGCAATGTTCTACTGTGAATTTGGAAAACAACTGATTCTGAGAGGTATATCAGGTTTCAAACCACTATAATACCCCTGATGGATGTTCCATAAGAGCTATGGAAAATGATTCTTTTGTATTGTGGGAATTTTAAAATAATATATGTGGAATAATACATTTCAAAATACAGAGTGGTTACTTCAATATTAAAAGTAGGATTAGCCATACCTTTTGGGCCAAAACAAAATAGAAAACAACTGAGAGCGTATTTGTGATTTAGAGAAAAACAAGGGCTGGAAATTAGTCCCTTTTCTGTGAAATGGTGACTACTATTTTTATATCTAAATTCAATTAATTTTGCTTCAAAGTAGAGGTAACATGGCACTACATGTGCATTGAAAACAGAGTATTTTCATCTCATTAGTTAATTTGGTGCCAGGCAGGGTATTTTTAAAACTTTTACTGATGCTGTGGTACAAGTATAATCCTAATAAGGCCAGACCAATTTTAATTCTTGTTTTACAAATCCGCCGGTCATATTTTGTCAAGAATAAGAAAATAAAATAAAATAATTTTCCCCTTCCAAAAATAAAATTCTCATGTTTTTATAGCCCAAAAATGTAAACTTACAAGAATTGATTTTTGCCCAATATGCACTTCATATCTTTTTCCCTCCAGCCTTTAGGTTTTCCGAGGACAAAAATCCGTAAAACAAGAAATATAATTGGTCTGACCTAATGATAATAAATAACTTTTCACATGTTGACCCTTGTATTAACTCTTCCAAATCCATGAAGGCCATCAAAGTACTTGTGTTTCAAGTATGGTGCCAATAACAGGTGTTACTTTAAAATACTTCAATACTTATTTTAACCTATCTCTATTTTATATGTTTTTGATGAGTTTTCGTTATGAGTTGTAACAGATGTTGTTAAAACTGAAATCTGAGTTCCTAAAAGTGATGTTGAGAAACACACATTATGAACACAAGTATTTTGGTTTTGCTGCCCAAGCAGTGCTTAAAACACCAGAACAATCCCGGAATATTATGGGTAAGCTTGAGGGCAGCATTGTTGTCATAGTCCGATACAGTTGGCTGCTGCTGAGAGTCACTGATCAGAGATAATGTCGGTTGTATATGTTGATTGCTGCACAGATAACTTATTTTAGCCATATAATCCTTGGAGAAATGTGTTATGTGTTGATATGTCTTACCAAAACCATGGTCTGGGTCCCGATCCACAAAGCATTTGTAGCGCTACGATATTCGTAAGCCAATGTTAAACTATATAGGATTTGACAGGTCATATCAACGCTTTGTGGATCGGGGCCCTGTTTCTCAGTTTAAGGCAACAGGAAATGCCTCAATTTTGTCAAATGATGAAGTGATACACATATTTCTGTCAGTATAGGATGAGGTCCAGTGATGAGGTCAAGGGTGTTGGGGTAGCCTAGTGGTTAAAGCGTTAGCTCGTCAAGACAAAGACCTAGGTTTGATTCCCAACATGGGTACAGTGTGTGAAGTTCTTTTCTGGAGTCCCCTGCCGTGATATTGCTAGAATAAAGCGGCATAAAACTGAACTCGCTCACCAGTGATGAACTGAATTCTTGTATCCCAGTAATGCAGAATATAAGAAAAAACTTTGATAGCATATATGCCAGAGTGTCAGAAGATAATTTTGAAGATTTTATGAGTGCTTTTTATGCACACAAAATGTCCGTGACTGAAAACAGAAAGCATCAGTCTCATAGGATTAAGGATTCTGTTAGAGTAATTTAATCTCAAACTCTGGGAGACATGTGTTTGTTGGTCTTGGGCTCTTAGATGTTCTGTGCAGGGTTGCCTCCCTTGTTTATAAGGATCTGCAGACTTTATGACTGAAATAGTGTCAAAAGCAGTACTGATCCAACTTGTTCACTTTTGGCCCATGTTTAAGTAAATATTTTGGATGAATTCAATGGGATGAATTGCAATTTGTGTTTTGTGGAAGATAATTGAATGGTTGTTGACAGTCGTTAAAGACTCTTGTATGGTGTCCACTGTGTCAAGCACCGTGTGTGGACAGCACAGAATATTCACCCTACATCTCCTCACCAGTGTAACAAGGAGTCATGAAACAAAATGTCACAATGTATTCTGAATATTAGGTCAACAAACCCAATATCAGGTTTCTGGCGTTTGGGTTTTCCTGAAATGACACAATGACTGTTTTTATTTGATTTTTGTGTTTTTTAACAGACACGTTTGTATGATTCACCATACTGACCCAAATGTCTTTGTTTTCTACAGTACAAATGTAGCTGTCTCTGGTATTAGAGAGGTGGTGGGGTAGCCTAGTTTTTAAAGCGTACGCTCGTCACGCTGAAGACACGGGTTCGATTCCCCACATGGGTACAATTTGTGAAGCCCATTTCTGGTGTCCCCCGCAGTGATATTGCTGGAATATTGCTAAAAGCGGCATAAAACTAAAAAAAAATCTGGTATTAGAATGTCTTTTCCACAGCAATTCATAAAAGTTCAGTAAACTGATGTGTTACTTAGCATGCACCATTCAGTATCTGCATTCATTTTGGGGAAATGAGATTGGATAAACCGACCCTTGGTTAGAAATGATGCAGACAGGCCAGAAACATAACAAATTCAATCAAAATTATGTAAACTTTGATTCTTATTACTGCTGTTTAAGCCATGTTTCTGTACAGAATTTGTGCTCTGCAATCTGTAACTAACTGTGTGTTGATCTTGCATGCTTATGAATATTTTCAAAATAACAGCTTCCTCAAATATGTGTATATTTGATTCATATACGATTCACAGCCATGTGGATGTGATGTACACTTGATATGTGTAAATATTAATACTAAGCTTCTTTTCTGGAATGTATTTGTTGTTACTGTGCATTATACCATCCTCGGTGTTCCAGGGTCATATATCCCTTCTGTTGTGATAAATACCCTGGACTTCTTTTGCCACCACAGCTTTGTTTTGAGTTTGTTTGAATGACACAGTGCTTAAAATAGCCAACCAAACGTTTCATTGTCCTTTCATGATTGCAACAAGCATTATTGTCATCAGTACTTCAGTAAAACATCTCGAATCTAAAATACACCTTGCAACCTTGATAGAATAATGACATTAGCGATCCTGTCTTGATATTTAGGATACATCTTTTCCAGCCACAAATTAAAATATTTTGATTTGATTAAATTCAAAAGTCTGGTCCAATACTATTTTTCAATATAGGTCAATGACGACCGCTTAAATGTCTACATATTCATTGATTGTTGAATTCATGATTGTTACTCTAAAAATCAGACTAATTTAGTGATAAGCAGGATGGAGATGATGAAATCACTTCAACATGGAAGCTATCGTGGCAAATGTGCCCAGGTATTAATCATAAGAGACGCTATAATTCACTGGATAACTGAAATCCAGTAAGGGCATTTATGATCATATGAAGTATAAATAATCATGATACGCTGAGCCCATATTGTTCTTGTTTACAGGTTACCAAGATGCAGTAGGGAATATGTAATAAACATTTTTTGTTGGTTTTGATTTCTTACTAATATCTGTTTAAAGGTAATATGAAAAGATGTTCAAATATGTATTTTTGCAATGTATGTGTTAACCTTTGCAGATTTAAATCATCTGGTAAAACAAGAAAGTAATAGGCCCAGTGTGAGTGAATATTTTTGTAGTTTTGTAGATTTCCAGATTTATCATTTTTTACAATGAATTTGACATATTGACATGTAACTTGTTACAGTCAAGCTTGTTACCATAGTTACAGTGTGTATTTGTTGTACAATATTTATTTACACTTTTAGATATTTTTAGTGTTCATATTTGGTGATTGAAGTTTTGAAATTTGTTCTTTTATATACATGTATTTGAGTTTGTGTTCAAACTGTAAACCACAGCAAGAATGGCATCACAGTGTACTGACAGTTTTTACCGGTGGTATCCCCAGACAAAGAACAATATGGAAGATTGTCTTGTTTTCTTCTTCTGAATTTCCCGTTACCATCTTCATGTAGCTGTAGGGACGGTGGGGTAGCCCAGTGGTTAAAGCGTTCGCTCGTCACTCCAGGTTCAATTCCCACATGGGTACAATGTGTTAAGCCCATTTCTAGTGTCCCAAGTCATGACATTGCTGGGCCTAGATTTTCGAAGCTCTCTTAACGCTAAGATAGTCGTAAGTTAATGTTAATGAATGGCACTTATCTTAGCGCTAAGAGAGCTTAAACAATCTAGGCCCTGGAATATTGCTAAAAGCGGTGTAAAACTGAAACTCACTCAATAATGTAGCTGTCAAACCCAATCAGGACAATCTGTATATGGAATTTGCAACATTTTTCTCAAATATCTGCTTTGTTTACCTCAAAAGTTTGTTAATGTTTCATTTTGATTTTTTTAAATATTCGTTTTGGTTATTAATGGAATTGTTTTTGTCAAGAGAGTGTTGTGCCTAGTAAAACCATACAGAATATTAGATAATTTATTAACTCGAGGATATTTATTGAATGCTTGTCAAATAGTGTTTATGTCCAAAGACCCCACTTGATACTATCACAAGTGGTGCATCCATGAGTGAAAATGTCATCTTTTTCAAGTCTTGAAAGACAAACAATCTATTTATATTTTATTCTGTTATTTGTGATCTTACTCCGAAATCTGTATATATTTGAAGTGAAATTGGAGACTGAAAAAAGTTCTGGCATACAGTGTTGTTTCAATGAGGGAAATACTGATTCTATTTTACATGCAGTGTTTTACCACTTAAAACATCCTAATGATCTCTATTTTGACCGGTTTCTGCATGTATGTTAGAGATTGGCGACACCTGTGATAACAGCCCAGGGGCTTGTAAGGCAAAATCTAGCAACAAGGTGCAGTAAGCTATGTTTACTACTTTATAATTAACTGACAGATATAACATGCTCAGTTAAGTCTTTTTCTATATATTTTAGTCGAAATGCATATAATGAACTACACTCATTATTAACTAAAATTATTGGTCCTTGGAGCTCATCATAATGATGGGGTAGACTTAAGGTCAAAGTGTTCACTCATCAGGCCAAACACCCGGGTTAGATTCCCTCGCATGGGTACAATCAGTGTATGAAATAAGCCATAAACCCATCCAGACATCTGGCCCCCATAAAACAAACTTTAGATTTTACCAAATCTCAAACTGAGTTCACAATTTGGAACAGCTGAATTTTTAACTCAACTACATTTTTAAATATAAAACCCAAACAACTAAAGTAATCATCCACCAAACTCAAATTATCTTCTATAGTTTGAGTTTAATACCGATTTCAGTTCATTCTGTGGAATGCATTTTCCTGACTTTTCTCAAATTTGAATAAAGACTCCTTAAGTCAAAACTCAGACTTCGAGAATCGGGGCCTGGGCTGGTAACTTCAAAACTTACCAGCCCAGAAGAGATTTAACCAGTCCGTCTTAAATATTAAATAGACAGTGCCAATGGACATGCTATCTGAATATTTTTTTCACCCGTCCATCGGGCTGGCTAGCTGTAAAATTAGACAGTCCAGCAGAAATCTAGCCCGTCTCGGGCGGTCGGACAGGCCTTAATTCATACACTGGTACAATGTGTGAAGCACATTTCTGGTGTCCCCTGCCGTGATATTGTTGGAATATTGCTAAATACGGCATAAAACTAAACCCACTCACTCACTCACACACACACACACGACCCGCCTCCGGGTGTAGTGGTTAGAGCTCCGCCCGGAGTGTGGAAGGTCGCTGGTTCGATCCCCGACATCGCCATACCAAAAGACGTGAAAATATGGTACTTGTTGGTCCCTGCCTGGCTCGGCATTAATGGGTACAACAAGGACTGGTTGGCTCGAGTCAGTATAATGTGTCTGAGTCGGGTATTCATGCTTCACTTCGGCATGGTATCTCAGTGGGCTAGCACTATAAAACCAGCTTCAGTCTGGGCTAGTACAAGCAGCCGTACATACACATACACACACACGTGCGCATGCACGCCGCCATATGCTAAATATTCTCAAGCACCCCCAATTCCACCACCACCACCACTCACACACCCACACTATATTTTGTCAATGCTGATGTCTCAGCACTACATAGTGGTATGGTGCTAAGACCCTGGCCGTGACAACATATACAAATGTACCTACATAAGATAGATGCTAGTTTTTGCATGACAAGCTTCTGTGATAAAGGCAAGATGTGAAAGGCTATGTATGATCACATCAGCATGAAACAGTTGGTGTTTTAGGTAGAAGTTTTACAGTTACCATGTTTGTTTCAATAACTGTGTAATACTTATAAGTTACACAAGTGTTTTAATGGTGTGACGGGTACCAGTTTGTTCTCAAAGTCTAATTCTAACGTAAGTGAAACACATTGTCTACATAAATGGGGGTAATTCTTCATTATTGATAATATTCATGATTTGTATTTAATAATCTCAATATTTCCTACTGAACTGCTGATACTATGCTATGCAATACAACACAGTGCCCTTACTGTATAAGATATATATCATGAGGGTCGGAGATATTACTATTTGGCTACATGTACTTACACAACTTATCTTTAGGCCAGACCAATTTTATTTCTTGTTTTATGGATCTGCTGGTCATATTTTTTCAAGAATAAGAAAAAAAATACAAATTAATTTTCTCCGCTCAAGAAATAAAATCCCCATGTTAAAATGTAAACTTACAAGAAATTTTATTTGATTGTTTTTTGCCCCATATACACTTCATAAATTGCCAAAAATAAAATACTTTTAGTTTTTAAAAGGACTATTACTTTGACTGATGATTATAATTTTTTTCCCTCCTGCCTTTAGGTTTTCTGAGGACAAAAATCCATAAAACAAGAATAAAATTGGTCTGGCCTTGAGGAAACAAATGCTAGAAAATATAACACTAGTGTTACACTAACATTTACAATTTGTTTTGTGGTCTAAATAATTTTGAGGGGTTAGTATAGGATTAAGTGGATGAATTTGTTTATTCTGATCATATGGACTTACAAATGGCCCAACTGAAGATGCCAGGTATATTAGCTGAGATGATGTGGTTGTGTAATGTGTTTTTTGTGTTGAATCAAGTAAAGACATGAATTTTTATGAAAAAAAAATTGTAATAAAATTTCAGGTCTCCTTCCTGCCTCTTCGATTGGTATCCCCTGCTGTGATATAGCTGGAATATTCCTGGGGAAGTGTAAAACCACGCTCACTCACTCACTCTGAAAGTTAACATGTTTCTGTGACACTCTGAAGAGTAACTGTTGTGATCCTAAAACTCCGACCTCAAGTGTGTGGTTAAATGAAGCCCCATTCCGCAGTGATCATACTGCTACGACAGTCGTAAGTCTATGATATTGTATGGGAGTTAGGACGACCTACAATTGTTTGTGGAACAGATCCCTGATATATTAATGAGCAACAATTCATCTCTAAAGAGTCTCCATACCCTCAGTTATATAAGTGTCTCACACACACACACACACACACACATCTGAAGATCTTGGTACAGATATAGTTTCTTCAATATATATATATATATGTTGCAAAAAAATATTCAGTTTATTTTTAAACAAAAACTGATAAAGTTTAGATAAACTACTGATTCAATTGTGTGTAATTATTCCAAATTTACTGCAACAGACTTGGAAAGGAATATAATATTCAGGGCATAAAATTGTTTTTATCCTTCTTGAACATTTTCATACTCACAAAACTTGCTCTTGGACATACAGAACATATCAAGAAAATGATGTAAAATGTATTCATAGACTTTTGTCGGCAAAATTCAGTTTGAGTGAGGTGAGCTACAGAGCCTGCTGCTGTTCAGCCTTTCCTGCCTCTGTATCCTGTAATGCACAAATGTGTGTTATTTTTGTAAGCTAAGTGTATATGTTGTGTAATGTTATTTTGTATTTGTTGTATTTTTTGTAGCTATAAAAATTATATGATACATTTGTGTAGTATATGAATTAAGTTATTAAAGTTATGCCATTTATCTGTGTGATTGTCAATAACTCATTTATTCATTACTTATGCTTTGATTTGTTACCTAACATTTTAACATGAATTATGTAAATTAAGATTGTCAGTCAGCAGTTTTGAATCACAAAAAAAACTGCTGCTGACTGAATTTTTGTGTAGCATTACATTTTGGTAAAAAATCAACTAATTAATGTTACTTTGGGAACAATGGAGGTGTTGAAATTTGGTGTCTTTCTGTATCTAATCAACACATTTTTCAGAACAAGTCGAGTGAGATTATTTTAAGGTTGCAAGTAGCATGATGTTAAAAGCAGTGTCTCAAAAAAGATGTCTTCATGTGTTGTTTTTAAGTCTATCCAAGACTCCGATCACTAAGCCGCTCAAAACCTTTGACATTCAATACTTCAACTAACATCAGATGTCTGTTCGGGTGTAGGTCTTGGTATCATCAAATCTCCCGTTGTCTTGAAGTCACGTGATCATTGTTGACTCACTGTAGATGTTGCTGTTTCAACTCAGTGTGTTGAACTTGATGTGTCAAATTCCTGGTTGTCTCCAATTGTTTAAAAAATTAAACTTAAATGGCCTTGACATGTATTCAAAATTGAGTCTGAAACTTGTTCATTGGTTACTCGTGACGATCCCGTGATTAACGGGATCGGGTGGTCAGACTCACTGACTTGGTTGACACTTCATAGAATCCCAGTTGCGTAGATTGATGCTCATGCTGTTGATCACTGGATTGTCTGGTCCAGACTCGATTATTTACTGACCGCCATATAGCTGGAATTTTGCTGAATGAGGTGGTGAACAACAAACAAAATACAAGTGTGCCCTGAAAGGAATGTAGTTCACAGAATGACAACAACTGCTCATCTTCAACATCATATTTATTGGCTTGTCAGCCTCTCTCAGCAAATATTTCAGTATCACAGGCTTTTGTGTTTTCCTGGCTCCTTATAGCATATCATCAACAAAGCATTTAGGGACAGGACAGGTTTTGAAGGGAATTCTTACTGTACATGCTTTGTGGGGTCCTCCTATTGCAAACAACAGCCTCTGATGGGCCCCTTACTGTAAACAAGTTTTGATGGACCCTATCACTGTTAACAACAGCCTTTGATGGGCCCCTTACTGTAAACAAGTTTTGATGGACCCTATCACTGTTAACAACAGCCTTGATGGGCCCCTTACTGTAAAACAAATTTTGATGGACCCTATCACTGTTAGGTAGGTAAACAGTCCTTAATGGGCCTTCTATTGTAAATAGACTTTGATGGGTCCGCTTAGTGTTAATAACAAATTTTGGTGGGGCCTCTTAATGTTAACAAAATGCTTTTACTGTTGACATGTATCAGCATTCATTCGTGACCCTTGACCCAGCCTATGCAGAATCTGATAAAGGCAGAAACTCTGCAAGTCACAGAGACCAATAGAAGCCTGGCTGCAAGACAGCAGCTGTGCTCCTTTGGTCCCTGAAGCTTCATGAAAACATAACAATACTTTACAATACAATAAATAATGGTTTCTCTCTTACATTCAAACATGTACAAGAATACACACAAAATGTTGCACAAGCCTTCAATATACACACAAATTTACAAACATTGAATAATCTTGCCATATCGGTATTTGTTCAACTGCATAGTTCAGATTTAAAACAAGTGAAAATAATGAAAATACCCAATATGAACAGGCACAAATATACTACTCAAAAGAAATAGAGGACATGACAAATTAACTTCAGTAATATGAAAGAATGAGGTGTTCCTTGACTTCTTTTGAGTATTATCTATAACTTAATATTTTTCATAAAAATAATAACATGTTATCAACATAATCACAGGGAATCAAATCTATCAGCATCTGTTCCTTCTTGTTATCCATATAATCAACAGTTCATACTTGTACAGTGAACTTTGTGAGACATGTATATCCTGTGTATTATATAAGCTGTACTGTACTCACCCCCACTTCAGTGAGTGAGTTTAGTTTTACGCCACACTCAGCAATGTTCCAGCTATATGGCGGCGGTCTGCAAATAATTGCGTCTGGATCAGACAATCCAGTGATAAACAGCAAGAGCATCAATCTTTGCAATTGGGATACGATGACATGTGTCAACCAAGTCAGCAAGCCTGACCACCCGATCCCGTTAGTCGCCTCTTACGACAAGCATGCGTTACTGAAGATCAATTCTAACCTGGATCTTCACCCCACTTCAACAAGTGATAGTAGATAAGAAAATGTAGAGATGATCATTTAAGTGTGGCTGGTCTCATCTCTAAGATAGCACCTTGTGTTTACAGAGACAGACACACAAGAAAACAGTACAAAGGTCCTAATAACACCAACAAATTATTCTCGTGTCTTACAAACTTCCATAGTGAAAGAAAATACAAAAGTATACCAGGTATATGTCTTTCAAAACCCTGCTTTTTACAAACTTATATCCTAGTTTTACTTTAAGCTTCATATTTAGCATTTATTTCTATATACTCTATTATTATCCCTTATTTGTGAAATAGTTAAGATTTATTGTTACCTTAAGATCTATAAACTTACAGGAACTATACAAGGTACTTATGGAGTCTTACAGGTTATATTATTGTTCATATAGCTTAACCTCTGGTCAGAATGAACTAATTAATATCTGCGAAACAAGGCAATTTCATTAAGGCATCAAGTCCCAGCACGTCCAATATAAATCCTAAATGCAATATTCTTGTTATACATTTCCTGCAAAGATACACATAAGCCAGAACAGAACAGGCAGCTCCATCAAGTTTGGTTTCCATACATTCCCTATATCTCTTGGAAATGGCTACATGTCTTTGATCTGATTTTGTTATCAAGGATATTTACCAACAAATGCTGCATGTTTCGAGATGGACACAAGAACCGAGTCACATGATACAAAGAAACAGTTGAAAGGGTAGTAAACTATTCCTGTCAAGATGAATGTCATTTGGTAATCAAGTTCGGTTTCTGTTCTCTAGGATTACGCCACTTTGAAGGGGAGGAGAAAATTATGAAAGTATTTGATTTTTAAAGATGACAGCACTGTCTCGGTGGACTAGTTATTTTTCAAGTCTCTGATCAAACATGATTAATAGGGCTGCAACGATTCGGTTTGATTCATCGAAAATTGAATCTGACACCTTAGTTTCGATTTTTAGTAACCATTATCACTATTTCAATTCAATATTTGAAAACCTACTGAAATTATTTCCACACAGCCAGAATGTAATTTTGACTCCAAACTTGAGCAGTTTCGAGCACTGGAATAAGGCAAAACATAACTGGTTGACGCCGGGCTAATTATAAAATGACAATTGTTAGTAGACATCACCAAGTTGACGATGGATTCATGCTAAAAAAGTCAACTGGGAGAGTTAAATGAAATCTGGTGTTTTTACTTGTATGAAGAATCGAATCGAGGGTCCAATATTGAAAATCGAATCAAATCGAAGTCTGGGTGAATCGTTGCAGCCCTGCATTGATTAATATTATAAACTGTTAACAGTGTTTACTTATGAAATACCACAAAACAGCATACTACATCATCATTACATATTAAAGGATAAATTGACAATCTTTAAGATCATTAGACACTGGTCATTTACTGTGGGGTGTGGGATTGGGTATGGATTGATCCTAGGACCTTAGGATCATACTTTATGACATCCACATTGTATCTTGCTGAAACCTCTTAATGTCCAAGATACAAGTTGTATCACGTAACATAACAAATCTGTATTTTACATCCTCACTGTAACAAGTAACAACCTCAACAGGCTGCCCGACTCAGACAAACATGTCAAGATCATTATCAAATGATTGTGACTGTGATTCCCAAAACAAAAAGTGACATCAAAGGCAGGGAGGAAATGAGTTTCATTCCATCTTTAACAATATTCCAGTAACATCACAACAGGGGACACCCAAAATGAGTTTTGAAAATTGTTCCCATATGTGAAATTAAAACTGGATCTTCCGTGCGACTAGCAACACTTGGCCCCCCAGGCTGCCCGAAGTTTCAAGTGATCCCCAAACATCCAGCGAGGGATTGGTGAATACACATCAGTGTCTATTCCTAGTGACACGCCTGGAGTGGGGATGATCGTAGAGCAATGCTGTGTGGTGACTGTACATTTGGCAATACACGTGTCTGTTATCTCCATGCCTTGTCTGGCTTCTTCTTGGACTTGACTGCAACGTTCACCTTAGCTGCAGGTTGTGGTTTGGCTGTAGATGGTCTCCCAGACACTAGAGAATGTATTAAAAATCTGCTATAAAAATCTGGTAAGATACACTTTTAGAAAACGTAGGACATCCGCACCACATCAGTGTTGTACGGTGTTAGAATCATTTACAGACGTATCTATATAAAACATATCAATCTGATTTCAAGCAGTGTCCCTCTTTGCATTTACATGAGGAGACCGCGTACCGCAGTGAATCATCTCGGTTAAATTTGATTGGTCAAAATTACGCACATATATGTAAACATGGCAGCACAGAAACAAATTTCTTTCAGAAACAAAACTCTGCCTCGACAACTTGTAAACAGTCAAGTAATCAAATTGCTCCATGAATAATGAACGAATTACTACCAGTTTCACTCGTTCATCTTGCCGTAGTCACACTCCATTAAATTCCATTCAGTACTCTAAATGTACTCTTAAATTTTTCCAGTACTCCTGATGTTGAAAAATTATCTGGAGCCCTGCTGTACCATTATGATATATGCCTAGGACCCCTTCTCCACTACAGCTTCATATCAGAAGTCAGAGGCCCCCATCTCTCTCACCACTTCCTCAGCTCATAACTTCCAGTTCATGCGCTCGAAATCATCCAGTCAAAATACTTCTTTTCTGCATAGATAATTTACTTGTTTCATTCATGAGAGAGATGTGTTCTGATCAGATATATAGGGAATCTCTCTTGTTCATTAAAAAAAACATTCTTTCAACTTTGTCAGCTTCTGAACAGTAATAACCAAGTGTAGTATTATACCCTAGCGTATCGTACATATTTGTTATCTGTACATACGCCGATACGGCCCTTATCTGGAGCCCTGGTACAGAGACAAAATACCCTTGATAATCGAGGATTGGCTTGTTATGCTGTTATTCACAATTTTTATTGTCATGATGCAATTACTAGCATTAAGAAACACATCGATGATCAAGTTGATGTTTTGTGATTATGATGTATTGGTTCATATTTGTGGACAGAGCTTATAACATCAGTGAGTGAGTATGGTTTTACGCCACTTATAACATTCCAGCAATATCCCGGCAGGGGACACCAGAAATGGGCTCCACTCATTTTACCTAGTGGGAATCAACCTGGGTCTTTGGAGTGATGAGCGAACGCTTTAACCACTAGGCTACCCCACCGTCTCTGTCTAGGAAGAGAGGTTACTCACCTGTGCTGGTTGAAGCCACTGTGGACTTTGATATAGACTGTCTTTTCATCTTGTCTGATTTCTCAGGTGCTGTTTTTGGCCGTTCTTTTTCATTTCTGTAAAGATGATGGACTCAATATTAGTTCTTACTTATACATGTACCAGGTGTTGGAAATTAACAAGAATGATAAATGATCAAGTCTGGACCAGACACACCAGTTGCTGGTATGATATGACATACTGATCCTCATATTATCAGCCCAATCTACTAAAGGAGTTATTCTCCCTTGGAGTGGGCCTGTGAGAGTTATCTTCCTTTCACTGAATTTGTGGAGAGGTGAGTTTGTGAAAATAAGGATTGCTTCACTCACCTTATATTTTTGGAAATACACAATACTCTGTGAACAATATTTTAGAGTTATATAACAGTGTGTCTTCTTAATGTTGGGAGAAAAATGAAATGAATCTCACAAGCACACTTTGGTCCAGACAAAGCAATAATTATCAGGTCCAATCCCATCTTCAAACTAAACATCATAGGTTTCTGACATGCCTTTGGGATGCAACTTTTTGCAATGAATGTCACTGCTTTTAGATGAACAGAGGCGTGTTCAGAACCGCTTGAGTGCCTCTCTTTGCTAGCTAGCGGCTTCGATCCTGAATGCCAGTGCCCGTTCGAGCCCTGCAGGCCGCAGACGAACCATCCTCACAGCTGCCTCGCCAAGCAAACCAAGATGGCGACCATGTTTAATGTCATTCGTCACCACTTTCGCCCCTTTCGTTCCTTGGTGTACTCCGCCCGAGGCGGAAGGTCGCCGATCCCGTAACCTCCAAAGAAGACAAGAAGCTATTCGACTTGTCACCGTAGAATAACACGAGTTGGTCACGAATGGTTAATATAAAACAAGCCACCACGCGGCTAGTAGGCAATAAGCATGCGTCGTCATATGGCGAAATATCAAGCGGTTCTGAACACCTCGCCTCAGGTCACAAGTGCCCCGCACTCCAAATAGAGGGGCAATAGGTGAATACATTTGGCACTCATCTCTTTGGCACTAATCCAAAAGCATCTACAAATGGTTAAACATTCCCAATTATATCTTTCTGTTCTGAATGTGCTGTCATTAGAGACATTTTCCAAATGTCAGATCTAATATGATCCTGACATTGAGAAAAGGGAAACAAGTACACATAGACAAAGGGGAATAACTCTGCTTACCAAAATAAGACAAAGGGGGAATAACTCTGCTTACCTTGGTGAGTTTCCTTCTGGTCTGATGGGCGAGATTTGTCCCTGAAGTGGCCTAAGAGCCCTGGAGAAGAGAAAGTGGAAGTGACGTCTTAGAGGACCACTGTGTGGAAACAAGGAAGTCGCTTACCATCCACAGACAGCTTGCAGTGCGACAATCATTGGGTGATCAAACATGGATGAGTGAATGAGCAAAATGGAAATCAGATCCAGTGGTTGATAGCCTGAGCAAAATGTGACACTTTTAGCAAGGTGGTCACTAGTACCCATTTTGTTTCCTCATTACGAGTGAGTGAGTATAGTTTTACGCGGCTTATAGAAATATTCCAGCAATATCACGGCTGGGGACATCAGAAATGGGCTTCACACATTGTACCCATGTGGGGAATCAAACGGGGGTCTTCACTGTGACCCCACTGCCCCTTATTACAAGTAACAGGTACAAGAGACTGTATGTAGAAAGAGTTTTAAGAAAGAATATGAGACTTACACATAGGAAACTGATAGAAACGAAGAATCTGTATGGAAAATATACTCCATCATTTACAGAAATATTTAGAGCATTTAAAGTATTTCTTAATATGAATTAACACCATCTACGCTCCTGCAAAATGAGCATTTATTTTTACAGAGCAACTGGACTCTGGACTGAAAAGAAGAATACAATGTTATCACTGCTCCCCTCACCTCAGATCTGTTGCGTGAGCTCGTGGACTGCTGGTTGTAGGTGGCGCTGTTCGCGGGCGGGGTAGGAACAGAACCAAACACAGATGCCTCTGCTTCTCTGGGCACATTCAAGGGAATATACCAAACACAATGATCCTTAACAGTTTTAGTCTGACAGTTACAGGAATTTTTAAATTAATATATTATGTTAGACATTTTAAACCTGATAATGCCAACAAATGAATGGATTACTTCACAACGAAGATCAGAAACGAACTATTGTGGATAGTGTAAATAAATCCGTCATCCCATCGACGGTAATGCTAATGATCAGTTTTGTCAATCAGCCCTACCACTTCCAACTGGTTGACACAGTGGGTATCATGGCTCCTTGAAGCTTTGATGACATTAACAATGTCACTCACAGAAACACCCACTCCCAACTTGTTCATAAATGAATGAGATAGGTCCCAAGGCCGAACCGGTGAAGATCCAGGTTAGAATTGATCTTCAGTAACCCATGCTTGTTGTAAGAGGCGACTAACGGGATCGGTGGTCAGGCTCACTGACTTGGTTGACATATGTCATCGTATCCCAATTGCGCAGATCGATGCTCATGCTGTTGATCACTGGATTGTCTGGTCCAAACTTGATTATTTACAGACTGCCGCCATATAGCTGGAATATTGCTGAGTGTGGCGTAAAACTAAATTCACTCACTCACTCAGCCCAAGGCAGATACCACAACATCAATATGACCCAGGAATTCCTCCAGTATTTGTGTATAAAGGATACTGGGCCTTCTTCTTCCTCTCCATGGCCTTGAGTGTAGCAGCACTGATCCTTCGCTGGGAGGCCCGGACACTTCCCCCACTTGCCTGAGGGAGATATTAATAATGTACCATTATAATGCACTTAGGGACCATTCATAATTTATGGCTAGGGGGGTGATGATCTTAAGGGGGGGGGAGGAGAATCAGTTTTGTACCAAAACATATTTTAAAATTGTGCTTACTTTTTACATAAATTTTAGGGGGTGTCATTCACGTAGTACATGCTTCTCCATAAAAATCATCACCACACCCCACCCACCCCAAAACCATAAATGGTTTTACGCCGCTTTTAGCAATATTCCAGCAATATCACGGCAGGGGACACTAGAAATAGGCTTCACACATTGTACCCATGTTGGGAATCAAACCCAGGTCTTCAGCAAGATGAGTGAATGCTTTAACCATTAGGCTACTCCACCACTGACTGCTGTAACATGCTTTAATTTAATCACTTCGCTATGAACTAAATCCCAGAACAACAAAATATCAGTGTCCTAACCTTGATTCTCTTTCCGTCTTGTACTTCTCTGGTATGAGCAATCAAAGACATTCTCTCGGTTACCGGGATCTCGAAAAATATTTCATGAATATCCAGCAGAGCTGCCTGCAGCTGAAACATCGAAGGTAATGTCATACAAACCTTGATGTTGATTAAGTTACACAAAACACACATGTTGCTCTCTTATAGAACTTCTTGAAGATAATAATCAAATAATAATTCAAAGGCTCTTTTATTGGTAAGGGAATTTAACGTTGTTTTAAACAGTTTTCCAGTTAGACCAGATGTGTCTCTTTGTGTGAGAGAAAACCTGAAAGTGATTCAGGTCTTTGATATTGTGGGTTTTGACAAGGCCATAATATCAAAGACCTGAATGACTTCAGACAAGTGTGGTGCTTAAAACCCCCAAAAACATTATTCTGCCTAAGAATTTCACTTTTTTTAAGACAGTCCAGGACTTTGTTTTATGTTTAACACTGTACTCAGCAATTTTCCAGCTATATGACGGTGGTCTGTACATAATCGAGTCTGGACCAGACAATTCAGTGATTGACATCACCAGCATCAATCTACACAGATGAGATATGATGACATCAACCAAGTCAGTAAGCCAGACCACCCGACCCTGTTCGTCATTTATGATGACACGCAAGGGTTGCTGGAGACAAATTCTAACCGAATCTTCATCACTGAATATTTATTGTACTTTTTATTGACAACTGAATTATCTTGGGTTTCTGCTTTTAACGGAATGTTAACAGATTTGGAACCAATGATGAAAGATGTCTGGCATGATCCGTGAAACGATTTCATACCATCTTCTCACTCAATATTCAGTGTTCTACCTGTGCGATGATCCTCTCCAGCAAGTCTCTGTCCTGGTTGGTGAAGTTTCCTCTTTTGATTGGTGTCTCAGACGAAAATGAAAAGGCAAAGTCTCTTGTATCCTGAAAGATGGACCTAAACCTTAAAACAAGCAACAGAGTGCTGGGGAGCCATTCTCTGGTAACATTATCTATATGCTAACCACAATAAGCGATGTGAACTAAAACTAAGACAGGACAAACAGTTAACCATGGATTTATATAACCACATAACATTAAAATAGTCATGCACTGTGTTGTTGCATTTTTAAGATATTTAACAAGCTGCAAGAGCTATTTCAGCAAGTTTAATCAACCTGACCATACCTTGATAGTCCCTGCACCTCATCTCACCTTGATAGTTACTAGATGATCCTTCACCTGATTTCATCCTTGATAGTTATTAGAAGTTCCTACATATCTCACCTTGATAGTGATTAGAAGTTCCTACATATCTCACCTTGATAGTGACTAGAAGCTCCTACATATCTCTCCTTGATAGTGACTAGAAGTTCCTACATATCTCACCTTGATAGTGACTAGAAGCTCCTACATATCTCACCTTGATAGTGACTAGAAGCTCCTACATATCTCACCTTGATAGTGATTAGAAGCTCCTGCATATCTCTCCTTGATAGTGATTAGAAGCTCCTACATATCTCACCTTGATAGTGACTAGAAGTTCCTACATATCTCACCTTGATAGTGACTAGAAGCTCCTACATATCTCACCTTGATAGTGATTACAAGCTCCTGCATATCTCTCCTTGATAGTGATTAGAAGTTCCTGCATATCTCAACTTGATAGTGACTAGAAGCTCCTACATATCTCACCTTGATAGTGACTAGAAGCTCCTACATATCTCTCCTTGATAGTGACTAGAAGCTCCTACATATCTCACCTTGATAGTGATTAGAAGCTCCTGCATATCTCTCCTTCATAGTGACTAGAAGCTCCTACATATCTCACCTTGATAGTGATTAGAAGTTCCTGCATATCTCAACTTGATAGTGATTAGAAGTTCCTACATATCTCTCCTTGATAGTGATTAGAAGCTCCTGCATCTCTCTCCTTGATAGTGATTAGAAGTTCCTACATATCTCACCTTGATAGTGATTAGAAGCTCCTACATATCTCTCCTTGATAGTGATTAGGAGTTCCTAAATATCTCTCCTTGATAGTGACTAGAAGCTCCTGCATATCTCTCCTTGATAGTGATTAGAAGTTCCTACATATCTCTACTTGATAGTGATTACAGGTTCCTACATATCTCTCCTTGATAGTGATTAGAAGCTCCTACATATCTCACCTTGATAGTGACTAGAAGCTCCTGCATATCTCTCCTTGATAGTGACTAGAAGCTCCTACATATCTCACATTGATAGTGATTAGAAGCTCCTGCATATCTCTCCTTGATAGTGACTAGAAGCTCCTGCATATCTCACCTTGATAGTGATTAGAAGTTCCTGCATATCTCAACTTGATAGTGATTAGAAGTTCCTGCATATCTCACCTTGATAGTGACTAGAAGCTCCTGCATATCTCTCCTTGATAGTGATTAGAAGTTCCTGCATATCTCTCCTTGATAGTGATTAGAAGTTCCTACATATCTCTCCTTGATAGTGACTAGAAGTTCCTGCATATCTCAACTTGATAGTGATTAGAAGTTCCTACATATCTCTCCTTGATAGTGACTAGAAGTTCCTACATATCTCACCTTGATAGTGACTAGAAGTTCCTACATATCTCACCTTGATAGTGACTAGAAGCTCCTACATATCTCTCCTTGATAGTGACTAGAAGTTCCTGCATATCTCACCTTGATAGTGACTAGAAGCTCCTACATATCTCACCTTGATAGTGACTAGCAGCTCCATATCTCACCTTGATAGTGATTAGAAGTTCCTACAGAACTCACCTTGATAGTGATTAGAAGTTCCTACATATCTCTCCTTGATAGTGACTAGACTGACTGAGTTTGGTTTTACGCCTCTTTTAGCAATATTCCAGCAACATCACGGCGGGGGACACCAGAAATGGGCTTCACACATTGTGCCCATGTGGGGATTCGAACCGGCCTTCCAGTGGTGACGAATAGCAGCTTGAACCATTAGGCTACCCCACCGCCCCTGATAGTGACTAGAAGCTCCTGCATATCTCACCTTGATAGTGACTAGAAGCTCCTGCATATCTCTCCTTGATAGTGACTAGAAGCTCCTACATATCTCACCTTGATAGTGACTAGAAGTTCCTGCATACCTCACCTTGATGGTGACTAGAAGTTCCTGCATATCTCACCTTGATAGTGACTAGCAGCTCCTACATATCTCACCTTGATAGTGATTAGAAGTTCCTGCATACCTCACCTTGATAGTGACTAGAAGTTCCTGCATACCTCACCTTGATAGTGACTAGAAGTTCCTGCATACCTCACCTTGATAGTGACTAGAAGTTCCTGCATACCTCACCTTGATGGTGACCAGAAGTTCCTGCATATCTCACCTTGATAGTGACTAGCAGCTCCTACATACCTCACCTTGATAGTGGCTAGAAGTTCCTGCATACCTCACCTTGATAGTGACTAGAAGTTCCTGCATACCTCACCTTGATAGTGACTAGAAGTTCCTACATATCACACCTTGATAGTGACTAGCAGCTCCTACATACCTCACCTTGATAGTGACTAGAAGTTCCTGCATACCTCACCTTGATAGTGACTAGAAGCTCCTCCATATCTCACCTTGATAGTGACTAGAAGCTCCTACATATCTCACCTTGATAGTGACTAGAAGCTCCTGCATATCTCACCTTGATAGTGACTAGAAGCTCCTGCATACCTCACCTTGATAGTGACTAGAAGCTCCTACATATCTCACCTTGATAGTGACTAGAAGCTCCTACATATCTCTCCTTGATAGTGACTAGAAGTTCCTACATATCTCACCTTGATAGTGATTAGAAGTACCTACATATCTCTCCTTGATAGTGACTAGAAGCTCCTACATATCTCACCTTGATAGTGACTAGAAGCTCCTGCATATCTCACCTTGATAGTGACTAGAAGCTCCTGCACCTTCTCAGACTTCACGAGTCGACGAGTCAGAAAACCTTTGGCAACAGCACTGATTCGGTCGAACTTGGGCTTCATGTGTGGAGCAAAGGCCTAAATACAAAATTGTCATATACATGACAAGGTCTTCGGCTACATATTTTTCATTGTTTTGGTTCAGATTTGACTGACCAAGCAATGTAAGTAAATACTGACCCACACATAAAATTAACTTATATTCATCCAAAATTCAGTGAAACAAGAATTGTGAAAAATATGGCCTCAGGCAAACACAGTGAAATTAGGAAGTGAACTATAATATCTAACTAATAAAATTAATAAAATAGGTTCTAAAATTCCACATTTACATATACAGGCTTTGTAGTATACTTGGTCCCGTATCCCCATTGTGTGTACTACTGGCTTTGCTAAGTGTGCAATTGGGAAATGCACCTATGTCAGTTGACAAATTTGATTATTATTCAAGAGAAAAAGGAAGATGCTAAAATGAGATACCCACCTCATCCGGTACAACCACCGGCCCTGATCTACGTGGAAATGGTGCCAACTTCATCGGCGAACGTAGAACAGGTCTGTACACTTTGGGACTTGCAGCTTCTCTCTTGGTAAACAGAGCTTGTTTAGTCGAGTTGAGTGAGCTCCTGCTGTCATTATGGCTCAGTGATGGATGTGATCCATGATGTGATCCATGATGTGATCCATGATGGGAAACATTCTGCACCTTGATCTCAGTCTGATCCAAGTCCCCAATGCTCTGGCTTAACATCTTCCCCTTCTTCATGTTCTCCGGAGCATTCTCAGCCAGGAAGTTCTGCTGTTCCTTCAGCCGCTGTTGGTGTGCCTCCACCTCCTCCTGGAGCAGGAGCTGCTCACGCCGCTGCTGTACGAACAGCTCCTCCAGTTCCTGCCGCTGCTGAGACATCATCTGTTGCCGGAACATCTCCATCCTGCTTGAGTGGAGCTTCAGGATGCTCTCAGGATCAGCATCAGGCATGGACTCCATGCTCTCTATGAGGGACTGGACAATACTCACACTGTCCAGTACGTTGTCATTCGCCATCCCATCACGACCTACTTGAGGTTCACCTGCAGAAGTTGCTGGGAAAAATCCTTGTGTGAAATTTTGTCTTTGAACATGAGACAGGTATCTGTTAATGTGGTCAACCTTAGCATCAGCTTCAGGACCTGGTGGCATTGGAATATTGATAGGCTTTATCTCTTCTTCCACTTCTTCATAGTCCAGCTTTCTCTGTAAGACTTTGCTATCAGTCTCCTCGGCATCTGGAGGTACATTCATTACCTGCGGTGGAGGAGTCCTTCTAGCTTCTACAGTGAGACCATGTGAGCGAAGCAGTACTGGAGAAGGCTCGCTTAGAGTATAGGAACCCCTCCGAACATGTCCTTTCTTGGATACTTTCTTCTCTGTTTCACTTGGTTCTGATTTCTGGTTAAAAGATACCTGTTCTGCATGACTAACATCAACTTGAGGAGCATCACTCCCAATAATGTTTCTAATGAACTGTCCTATGTCTGAACTCGCTGAATTAATAGGTAGAGGACCAGAAAAACAGCTTCCATCCTTAGAAGCAGCCATGTTGTCATACCTGAGCGTGCTGCTCTCTGATTCCGATGTCCCAGTGATAAAGTTGGACTTGACGGAAACTTGTGACTCAGAAACACTCTTCTGGACACTGGATGCTTGGCTCTCACTGAGGTTATTATCTGACTGACACGAGAAGTAGGAGTCGGTGACGCTAGGCTGAATGCTGTGGGAACTAACTGATGCTTGACTTGAATCTACTCGGTCACTGGACCTGAATGATCCCTGACTTGACTCGACCCTGTCACTGGACCTGAATGATCCCTGACTTGACTCGACCCTGTCACTGGACCTAATGGATGTGTAGGACTCTGTTGAAGTAACTGAAGCGCTCGGCTGTGTGCCTCTTCTTGACACAGGCCTCTGTTCATTCTCCTTGTCAGAAGAGGATACTTCCCCATCCTGTGAATATCCTTGGAAAGGAACACTTTGATCTCCTAGTGGGGAAGGAGTAGATTCCCCATCGGGACTGAACTGGACTCGACTCAGCATACTTCCATTCTGCCTTACTCCTGACACTGGGTGAGAGTCCGATTCTCTGTCCTCAGATCTTGCTGGTGGTTCATCTGTCCTCTGTGACACGGGACTCCGACCTCTCGGGCTGTTAGTCGGTGTCTCTTCAAGTTTCCTCAGAGTTATATTATCTTCCACAGACTGTCTTGTTATTTCAGTAACAAAATTGGCAAAGTGTACAGTGTTCTTCAATGACTTAGGACTGCTTTTGTTACTTTTCTGACTATCAACCGTACTGACTGAGACATTGGCCGAACTGTGACTGGTGTTGGCTGTGCTGGTTGTGCTGGCGGAGTCATTGGGAGAGTGTCCACCACAATCTGTCTGGACATCCGAGTTGACATTGCTCACGAATCCAGACGTGGAATTAGCATCTTGTGACACCTCAACAATTGTCTCCTGACTATCATGGAACACACTGGATGTCTCCGAGTTCTGGCTGTAGTGGGCGGGATTGTAGAACCTGGCCACAGAAGGTTGAGGAGAACCGAGGGACAGTTTCAAGGCTGCTTGTCCAACCTCGCTTAACTCACTACTACTTGTGGAGTTCAAACTATGACTTTCTTTCATATTCAGAGCTTTCGAAAGCCGAGCTAATGTCTGAGATATCTGCTGCTGTTTTACCGAAGTCAACGGGATTCCACTGAAATCTGTAGGCAGGGAAAAATCCTCCAAAGAAGCCAAGTCTGAGGACAAGGAGTCTAACGTCATCAAACCAGGATCATCCCCTGAGTAAAGCTGGGGGTCCATGGTGGCGAAGGTCATTGCAGCGTTGGTCAGTGTCTGTAGGGGCGTGTGATCCTGTCCGGTGCTATACAAGGTGCTTGGATGCGAGGTCAGTGTCCCTGGGGGTATGTGTGTCCGATAGCCAGGCTCCCTTGTAATGCTCTGGTCATCAGCGGAGTGGGAAAAGTTGGATGATAACGTGTCCAGGTCACTCGTATCTGTTGGCTGGAAAAATCAGTCATCTTCTTTAATCATAGAATCACCATGCTATGGTGTCATTTGTTCTGTTAAACTTGACATATTCCAAGTGAAAATTGTCCTATCAACAAACACTTCATTACTGAATCACAGACTGTAATTTTGACTAAATTATAAAAACAGATGCTTCCAACAGTAACAATATGAGTAAAATACACTTGAATCTACTATCCCCACATGGGTACAATGTGTGGAGCCCAGTTCTGGTGTCTCCCGCCGTGATAATGCTGGAATATTGCTAAAAGCGGCGTAAAAAACATACTTACTTACTCACTCACTTACTGAATCTACTATCAAAAGTTTGCCTTTTAGCGACATCTTAAATAGGTCCTAATGTTACTATATGTGATAACAGATGTCAACAAATATCTATGTACCTGTGTATCATTAACAATATTCTGTGCCCTGGCCATAAGACGACTGCGTTGACGAGATTTGATTCTCTTTTCGGTGAACTTGGCTTGGCGTTTCAAGGTCATCATCTCCTCTTTCCGTTTTGCTGTCATCTGTATTAAGACTTGGAGTAAATCTATTTGTGATGATATGTGGAGATATCATTGGACATTGCAATATCAATGATTATTTTCAACCTCGAAAGAGAACACTTTAACCACTAGGCTGCCACTCACTCATGCACGTTTATTCATATCGATCCTAAAGTAATAACGAACTGCCACAGAATTATTACGAAGATTACCTTGGAAAAGATGGACAGTGACAACATGGAGAATGTAGAAAATATACGCGTAACATATGGATCTGCTTAGCTCACATTTAGAGTGACAGTGAGGTAGCCTAGTGGTTAAAGCATTTTCTTGTCATGCTCAAGACCTGGGTTTGATTCCCCTAGTGGGTACATTCTGTGAAGTCCCTGTCATGATATTGGTGGAAAAGTGCTAAAATAGCATATGCCTAATTTTCATCATAAACAATCAAACTCAAGCAAATAAGTCGCCAAAATATAGTTGCAAGCAATGATGAGGGCTCCTTGGCTTTAGTTCTATCTATTGTAGTTGAGGGCAAGAAATCATCGTCTAAAACGGAGCCAGAACACGTTTTTGACAGGCGAGCTGATTTTCCAAATACAGCCGGGTCGCAGGGGTCATGTACCTTTTAAGAAGTTCTGGAGAAGAAATAGTTCCCTCTTTAAAAGGCTGTATCTCAGTTGTTCTTGGGTCTACGGTCAAAACAATTAGTGTTCTGGAATCACCAAGACTTCATCTATCATACTGGCACTTTTGTGCAGAATTTGCACAGTGGTTACTGGACATCAGTTATGGAAAGTTTGGAATGTCTAGAGCTGATGGTTGGAGCTCAGCACATTTGGGGAGCAAACTACTGAAAAACATGGCCAAAAACTGCAAACAAAAATAACTGCCAAACGGTATGTTTTAGCGACTTGACCCATCCAGGCAAAACTGTTGGAAATTCGATTGTGCATCTGTACAAGAGATTTGGAAGTGTTGGAACAATTAGTTCTTGAGATGTTTGCGGTCAAACTTGGAAATTTTGGAATTAATTTTGAATTATCTCCCCTTTGCTATTGGGCCTAGAGTCAAGAGATTTTTTAAGGGGAATCTCTACACCTCAGTGCGCATCTGTGTGATTTTTTGTAAGCGATTAGGGGCATTGCTTTAGGAGTTATGTTTGGTACAAAAATCGGCGGAATAATAAATAATAATAATAATAATCCGAACAATTACAACAGGTCTCCTGCCTAGAGGGTGCCAAATGTAAGGTTGACAGACTGTAGCTCATATTACGAACTTGTACTGGTCTACATTGGTTGTTTTGATCTCTGAACAGAATAACTTATCTTATGATTGATTGATATACCAATATATTATGATGCTTCTGATTTGATATAACAATGCCAGTGATTGGGATATAGAACTTTGACAATGGGCCATTTTCAGGATTATTAGCCATTATTTTAATTTAGAATGGGCTAAAACCCTCTTATCAATAGTAAACTTCAAAATTTTAATGGGCCATTTTTTAACTCTAATGTGCAAAATGGCCCCTGCCTTTCCCAATCCCTGCAATGCTAACATTGTCAGCTTTGTGCTGGCCACCTTGCTCTTAAATTACAGAGCATTCAGATAATGAAAGCACAGGCCCTTGTGTCTTTGCAAGGATTAAAGATTTTGAAAAATTATAAACATTTTGAGATGACCCCCGACTTGAAATGCCTCACAGTACAATACATTATGACAAGGCCGGACACTTTGGTGTACCCCATCTGCCTGCTTTGCCGATCGCTACACTACCATCGCATGCAATCGATTAAAACTTAATGTAAACATAATCATGAATGATTGGCCTATCAATCACCACTCATGACACCTACCAATTCTTTATTGTTCTTTCTGCAAGTCGATTGAATCCCGATTTTGACCCTCAACTAAATGATCTTGACACAAATGGATGACGATATGTCCGGACAAAATGGTGTGCGTGTGCGTGTGTGTGTGGTCGAAGCAAGCCCTCTGATTGGTCAACGCTTGCAAATCTGCACATTCTTTGTAAGTGTCCGGCCTTGTCATAATGTATTGTACTGTGAAGCATTTCGAGTCGGGTGTCATCTCAAAAATGATTTTTCTTATTCTTTAACCTTCACAAAGACACGAAGGCCTGTGAATTAAAGCAACTTGATCACTTACAAAACTTCCTGTTTCATAAAGCAGATCACTTCATGTTTGCCTGTTCATTTAGTCTCTAAGGGACAATCATAGTTTGCTCAAGACCAAGTCTAACCTGTGTATTTATAGTATATTGTCATCAACAATCTATGATTTTTTTTTTTGTGATCGAATTATCGGTATAAAATTTATGACTGACTGAAAACATTTAGGGTCGGATGATGCTAGTAAAGTACACATTTTACCAAACACAACAGCAGCAGCAGCAGCAGCAGCCCTACACCTGAACAAGGGAAATGCAGTATATACCAGGAAACAAAGATGTTTATCATGGTGATAACAGGGCTAAAATTTCAGGCGAAGAAAACTGGAACATTTTTCTGTACTTACAACTGGAGGTAAGATTGGTATTCCACTGAACTTGATGCAGGAGATAAAGTCATTGCTGGAATTTGTGGAACTTGAGCCCACATGATCATATCTGTCCAGTGAGAGCCTCTGACTCTCGAAGTAGCGGATCAGGTCCCCCATCATCAGCAGTGGTGGGGAATTCTGAAACAGTCCATGAAAAGATTCAGTTGAAAGATGTTATGTTGATACGAAATACAACTGATGTTCATGTGATAAATGACTCATCAAGTACTGATTCAAACATAGATATTAATTCCTCTAACAAGCACAAGGCATCACAAAACCATTCATACTTTAACTTGTTTGAGTGGCATTTTAGAAGCTGGGACGTGCAATATAGAACAAACTTTATGGATAACAACTTCTTTTATTTCATGAGTGCAACGTTTCAACACAGATTCTTGTACCATTGTCAAGCAAGTATGACAATGGTACCAGAATCTCTATCCAAAATGTTGCACTCACAAAATAAAAGAAGCTGTTATCCCTAAAGCTTGTTCAACACTCATACTTAGTAGATTATTTTCTGCAGGTACAGAGGTCAATCTGGAACCCTTATTAATGCCCTGGCACACCCAAACTGTATTACTGAAACTCCTGTGTACTTGCAGATACAAAGACCAAGGTCAATCTCTGTTGACATGGTGTGATGCATGCATTTGATCTATAAACAAATAAGTGACTATGGTTTTACGCCACTTTGGGCAATATTACAGCTGGGATCATCAGAAACGGACTTCACGTATAATACCCATCTGGGGACTCAAATCTGGATCTTCCTTGACAAGCGAAAGCTTTAACCCCTTGGTTACCCCCACTGCCCCAATCTCCTGTGTGAGAGTGAGTGAGTATTTTGCTGCTTTTAGCAATATTCAGGCAATATCATGGCCTAGGACACCAGAAATAGATTTCACACATTGTACCCTTGTGCAGAATCAAACCCAGGCCTTTTCTTGTGACAAGCAAACACTTTAACCAGAGTTAACCATGCAGCTTCCCCACCACTCTGTACAAACCAAGGTTAAACACAATCCAAAACAGTACACGTGATAGATACTAGGGCTGGCATAAATCATATTCCAATACATCGCAATACAGAGAGCTGTATTATGATGTGTATTTCAATACACACATGGGCCCTAGATGTCCTTGCATACACAGTTATACTGTCCAAATGGTGAAATAAACACTATAACACTTCATGGCTAAGGGCAAGTGTAATTCTTAAACATGTTAAATGATAACACAATACTGAACCATGAGCACAGAAAATGTGGCCAAATTACATCGTTATTCGCTTAACAGAGTGAGTGAGTGAGTGAGTTAATATTTTAAGTCACATCAGCAATATTTCTGCCATATCGTGACTAACATTCAACAGCAACTAGGATTGCAATGAATCCACTAAGGCGACCATGACTATGATTATGATGATACATATCATAAATATTGGGTAACGAATATGAAAATTGGTTAACAAATATCACAAGTCAGCCAGTCGGTGTATTATTAATATATGATATAGTCAGAGAAATACTAACAAAATATTTATCATGTTTATTTAACATATTTTGACCATGTTGATAGTGTTATTGTTTCACTTTAATGACCAGTAACAACATTACTGTCAAATCAAATATATAAGAGTGTGGGCTATTATCTTGCCTGGCTTGGATATATTCCAATTTGCATATCTCATTTTGATAAATAACACCCAAACATACCATTTCAGGTGAAAAACTCTTTCTTAAAAAAAATAATGAATATTCATTCAAGCAATCACAGACAACAAACAGAATTCATGAAGGGATATGGTTCAATTCACCCAATACACAAATGATTTGTAACCAGAGAATCATAACAGCCCTAATAGGTAACACCTATAACATTATGCAACAGCAGTTGTTGTGTTCTTAATTATTTGTGGGTACAGTATTTGAACATGTCACATCTAGGGACAAACTTATTCATGTTTTTAAAATGTCAACAACACCAGGCTTCTGACGACAGATTACAGGGTTCGAAATACCCCCTATTTTAGCATGCAATGGCACGGTAAATATTGAAATAGCACGGATAAAAAATGTCCTCGGTGCCCTTATGGCATGCCTAAGTTTTTAGAGACATAACTCACCTTTGGTCATTTAATCCCCAAAACAAAACACTTACGCAAATAACAAACAAGCAAAAACATTTATTGACTTTATCGCCCAGGAAATCACTGGAATTCTGATGGATGATGTAAAGAAATCTGGTTGCTTTTCCATTTAGAGTGATGAGTACTGATAGTTCAGTTATTGAACAGGACATTGTGTTTGTTAGATATATTGAACAAGTAAACCCTGTCACTTAGCTATTAAAGATGTTGAGAAAGCAGAACAAATGAAGCTTAAGAAAGCCATCTTAAACAGAAGACATATCAGTGATAACAGAAAACAGGTTACATTTGTTGTTTACTAACAATAAATTTAAAATGATCATCATCATTGCTACAGTCATTTATTCTAAAAACAGGTGGACACACTTGATTTCCGAAAGGCACATTTAAAATATTTGCCTGGTGCCCTAAGGCACACCTCGGAAAAAAATTATTTTATCCCTGTGATTACCATGATCACGATCAGGCATAATTGTAACCAATCTAACACCTGTAATATGAAATCACAGATCAGACCACCATAAACAAGGTAGATTGTAATCTCTTCTCAAACACTCATAGTCATAACAGTAAAAAATCTGTGTAAAAAAATCAAACCCATGGTAATTAAAAAAATCGATAAAATCTCTCCGTATACTTAATTAAGTGCCAACATGGCCACTGTAAACAAGGTAGATTGTAATCTCTTCTTAAACACCCCCAATACTGAAAATCTGTGTAAAAAATTCAAACCTACAGATGGTAAATCAACAAACTATAAAATCTTACCGTATACTTAATTAAGTAAATGTTTGGCGCCGACATGGCTGGGAATCAGTATATTCCAGTACAGGAATCCTGTCGGTGCTTGTGTGTTGTCATGAGTGTGGAGGAATATCTACCCTCTGTGAGTAAGCACCCTGACTGGTGACAGGGGTACACACAAAGCAGTGGGCTAATTATAGAACGCGTGTATGGACAAAGCTGGCAACATTTCAAACTCCCCCTTGTTGATGTAATGTCTGTAGGTCTGACTCACAATACCTAAGGCCAACCCACGGCAGGTCCACTCAGACTCGGGGGTGGAGGCGTGGTGTAGGGAGGTAAACATGTAAACACACTGGACATACCTGAATACTTCCTTTGGTTGTGTTTTATTAAGGAATACGTCATTGATTTGGGTTTGACTTGACTGGGAATGTTGCCAGACATTTGTCATTATAGTCAGACTCAGTCATACTGAAGAAAAATGTCGCAGTTTCCAGAACGTGTTTGTTTGTTGTTTAATAAAGTGGCGTAAAACTAAACTCATTCACATGATGGTGAACTGATGAAGGAAACAAGAGGTGATTGTCATAATAGGTGACTAACTCAGTAACTGGATAGGGTGGTCAGGCTCGCTGACTTGATTGACACATGTCATCATATCCCAGTTGTGTAGATTGATGTGCTCATCACTGGACTGTCTGGTCCGGACTCGATTATTTACAGACCACTGCAATACTGCTGGAATATTGCTGAGTGTGGCGTAAAACTAATCTCACTCACTCACAAAATCAAGATATCAGTGCCAGGAGCACTCAGCAATATTCCAGCAGTATTGCAGTGGTCTGTAAATAATCGAGTCGGACCAGACAGACAGTCCAGTGATGAGTTTAGTTTTAGACCAGTCCAGTGATGAGCATAAATCACATTGTACCCATGTGGGAAATCGAACCCAGGTCTTTGGCGGGATGAGCAAATTCTTTAACCACAAAGCTACCCTGCCACCCCTTCAGATGTGAATACCAACTGCCATAATGCGTTGTGGCCGCTTCTAAAGAGACACACCCACCCTTTCAATTAAAATAATGGTGCCTTTATCAGGCAGTGAATGGCAGACCTTTAGGTTCTCAACATGATAATGCCTTATCAACCATGTGAAAAATATTGTTAATGAAGAAGCAAGATGTTCCAGAAAGGTTGGTTGTGTTCAAGCAGTCCAAACCTTGAGTATACTACTACAAATTATTCAGTCTAATAACATGATGATAACAATAGAAGGGCATGTCACCCTCCATGCTGATGCTAAATGTTATAAAACCGCCTTAGTCACTTAGGAGAGCGTCACGATCAATTTTCAATTATTTCAATTAAAATATGGTACTTGACCACTTGTCTCACTACATGTCACTGACTGGTACTTGCATGCTGACCATGCTGATGCTGATTCATGTTACTCAATAAAACAACAACAGTAAATGATGACTTAAGAATTAGACCATTGACATCGAGGATGGGTACATCAGTGAAGTGTCATCAGCCGGCCGCTTCAGCTGGTTCCTGTGGTAGCATCTGGAACTGCTCATTTGTGACGCTTTTCCAACTTCGTCACAATATGACTTTCCACTGCTGACGAGTCGATACCTGTGAAGGTCTGGGTTAGAATGAACCTTCAGTAACCCATGCTTGTCGTAGAGAACCTTCAGTAACCCAACCGTGGAAGATCGGATCCAGTGGTCAGGCTTGCTGGCTTGGTTGACACATCGGTTCCCAATTGCACAGATCGATGCTCATGCTGATCATCACTGGATTGCCTGGTCCAGACTCGATTATTTACAGACCGCCACCATATAGCTGGAATATTGCTGAGTGCGGCGCAAAACTAAACTCACTCACTCACTCAATCACTCACTCCAGGAATCGAATACCATTCGATCATGTTTTTCAACCAATCAGATTAAAGAACACGGTGACTTTCGGTTTACAATATTGGTTTTGGTCATGACATTGTCAAATAGCCCCTTGTTTCAATTTACACAACATATTCACATGTACAGCCTGATCAAATATCATATTGACCAGATTTAGAAGGTAAAAGAATGATCACATAAGCGTTTCGTCTCTGACTGATGTTTACCTCATGATTACAGTAATAACACATGACAAACAAAAGATTAAATAAACATGATAAACATGTTAAAGCATTGGTATCATTAGGTTAGTATGGTTATCAGTGTTTTAAATTCAACAGGAAACTTGCATCATTAAACATGTTAAATTCAATGGCCTCTTTCATAACTATAGTATTTAACCTTCATTATTTAGGGATTCCAATTACAAAAAGTCAGTCAAGAACAATAGTGTTACCACTAATCTCTATCACTGGTATCTAATGAATAATCCTGACACAATTTTTATACTTGATTCAGAAGGAAGTATAAGACTTATATAGAGACTTAAAAGGAACTGAAAATCTCTGTAACTTTCTTGACATTTTTGTTAAAAGTCCTCAAGCACATGTTTTACACTGGAAATGCCCAATAGGTCATTCCTGTACATATCCCTGCCGAGTGTAATGGACTCTACTAGCTGATGAGAGTTGTCGCTAACAGAGGGCTTTCATATCAGTACAGTTATAGAGGCACTACCACTAGCCTGTAGGATTACGTTTATTCGCATGCACCACTGACCCCCAAAATGATATACTATGCTAGAAGACGATATAAAGCTGATGGTCGGATACCACGTAAATAAGATGTATTCATTAAAGACTATTTGTGTAGAACACGATAACAGCTGATCAACTGTCCCGGACGAATCAAATGTTCTCACCTGACTTTGGTTCCCTTCACTCATTTTCTTTCAGAATAATTCTTGCTGATGTGTAATATGTAAATCCAGAGTACGCATATCATGTTTCCTCGGCCATATTCTGTTCAAAATATGCTCTATCATGTCTGGATCTCCAAAAGCTTTCCTTGCGAAAACGCACAAGTCTGTGCACGATTCGACAACATGTCCTATCACGTGGATATAAAACGAATGAATTAAAGTATCCTTTGCAATTTTGTGAGACTCGTCTATTTATCTTCCTTCAAACAAAATTTTTGCGATAAAACATATATAATTCATGTCTTGGCATTTACCCGTCTGAATCGACATAACATCGCGCCATTTTGAAACAAATGTTGATGCCATGCATCATCGTCGAAGGTTTGAAAGGTAGCCTCTGATTGGGCATTTGCAGAAAGTACTACCAATGAAATTGCTTAACACTTTTTACAGTAACCGGATGTTTACATCGAGTATACTTTAATAGTTGTCAATCATTCCTTAAGAGTAGTAAAAAGCTGTGGAGCAGGGACCCGAAAGCTGTATTACAGAGCATCTGTAAGCTGTCTCACAATCCCTGAAGAACCGCAATAATTTCCGCTTCGCCCAGCCCTTTCTGGAGTGCTAGATCCCTAAATAAAGCAAGTTAGATTTCCTCAGTTTGAGGGTTCTTCATCTTCCTCCTCACTGGTGCTCCTTTACAATGAACACATTAACCAGGGAGACTATATAACGTAGTAGTAGTACATTATCCCTGCATTAACGACTGTGCTAAAAAAGTGGCACCAATGGTGAATTGTCTAAGCAGTCTCAAATATCGTTTAAACCGAAAAACATTAGAAACCATGTACAAACAGTTCATATTACCAGTTTTTGATTATCGCAGTCATATATGGGATAATTGTACTGAACAGCAAGCAGATATACTTGAAAAGCTCAATCTTGCTGTTCGTGGTACCAGCCATCATAAAATATAATTGTCACCCGTTGTGTCGTAGACGGTACCTTCATAAAATGACCATGTTTTACAAAATGGTTAAAAACACTACGCCCAGTTATCTTAGTAACCTTGTTCCGCCTAGAGTATCAGATATCGTTGGTTATAATCTGCGCGGTGATTCAAATCTTCAGACTATAAACTGTAAGTCTGTAAATTATGCGAGGTCCTTTCTTCCTGATACTGTTAAATTATGGAATTCATTATCGGCTGAACATAGAGAATCACCATGCCTATCTAGATTCAAAAATGTACTTTTAAATGATTCTAATATCTACAGTCATTTTGACTTAAATTTCGGTAGCAGATTTTGTCAAATCATACATTCTCGTCTCCGAGACCTTAATGCGCACAAATATGAAAGATTTATATCTCCAACACCATCTTGCTCTTGTGGCCACAACTATGAAGACTCTGCTCATTATTTCTTCTCATGTACTCTTTACGACGATATACGTCAAATTATGTATTTTTATACTAAAGGATTTGACCTAAAATCAATTTTGTTTGGAAACCGAAGCTGTTCCTCGATAGTAAACAAAGAACTTTTAATTTCAGTGCACTCGTTTATAAATTTAACATGCAGATTTGATCGAAAATAATTTCTTCATATGACATATACTGTTTAACAATGATTGGCGTTATTTTTCGTTTTTGCAACATTTATATAATCATTCACATTGTACATTCATTATGACATGTTTACTCTTCCTTCCATTGTATCCCGGAGCGGTATTCATATAAACTTATGCTTGTTTACCAATCCGCTTCCTTTCTTTGGAAATAAATATGTTTAAATCCTATTCAGAGACTAAGCGCAAGTCTAAGCGAGTCTGACAGTGTGCGTATGTGCGCGCGCGTGTGTGTGTGCCCTTAATAAAATCGTTAATTAGAAAGACTTATTGGCTTTTTCTTGTTTCTTAGTTAGCCTTATCTGATACCAGTGTTTGTTAATTGTATGTATATATAAAATACATACACATACGCCTATCCATAAAGTGCCAAATGAACAGTACGTCAGTACGTTGATACAACGATACACCACAGATACAACGTAGTACCACAATGGTTGGGTTTTTTTCCTAGATCGTGCAACATCGTTTGTCCGAATAATTGTGAGGAAAGTGTTTTCGTAGCCTATTCTGCACATCATCTAATATACAAGATCATGAAGGAGTGGGTGAGTATAGTTTTACGCCGCCTTTAGCAATATTTCAGCAAAATCACAGCGGGGGACACCAGAAATGGGCTTCACACATTGTACCCATGTGGGGTATCGAATCCGGATTTTCGGCGTGACGAGCGAACACTTTAACCACCAGGCTACCCCATCGCCCCAGATGATGGAGGATGACGGATCTATGTGATGCAAACTACATGTACTTCCAAGTTCCAGTGATTTGGACTTTGATCTATACGTTCCGTCAGTATAATTAATGAACGTGTGCTTGCAGTGATGAGGACCGGGTGATTCACAGAACACACACCCGCCCACGTTGCTATATACAACTTCTCCATCATCTGACCGCCTCCGTGGTGTAGTGGTTAGAGCGTCCGCCTGGAGAGCGGAAGGTCGCGGGTACGATCCCCGACCGCGTCATACCAAAAGACGATAAAATATGGTACTTGTTGGTCCCTGCCTGGCTCTCGGCATTAATGGGTACAACAAGGACTGGTCGGCTTGGAGTCAGTATAATGTGTCTGAGTGGGGTATTCATGCTTCACTGCGGCAT
Source organism: Haliotis rubra (assembly GCF_003918875.1). NCBI lineage: Eukaryota > Metazoa > Mollusca > Gastropoda > Lepetellida > Haliotidae > Haliotis > Haliotis rubra. The sequence continues at coordinate 355,865 of NW_025767002.1, forward strand.
GGTATCTCAGTGGGCTAGCACTATAAAACCAGTTTAAGTCTGTGCTAGTACAAGCAGCCGCACATACACATACACACGCATGCACGTGGTCATATGAGCGAAATATTCTCAAGCACGACGTTAAACCCAATTTCACCTCACCTCACCTCTCCATCATCTAATTACGATTGTTCATCTCCACCGCACGGCAGCTAGATAATTAAACATGTAATTAAAGTAAAGGACTTATATCACTCTTAAACGTTTCCACAACTGGAGATTGAAGAGCTACACCAATAAACATATATTTTATTGACCCAGGTCTGCTTTCAGGATAAAGGAACAGGTTTATTTATGTAGTAATGGAGAACAGCTAAATATTCATGTGGTATGTTCATAGCACGTTGAGTATGTACATATCCTCATTAAAATCAGATCTTAGTTCTAGGTTGGGAAAATGAACAGTTCCATTTTTCAAAATATTTTGAGCATATTGTTGTTAACAGGCTACAAGCAGTTTGCTGTGATACCTTATTTAGGGGTTCAAGGTGAAAATTCATGGATGTCAACTCCTTTATTATGAGACACGCGACGTTTCGGAATATATTCTTACCCCTTCATCGGGAGATCAAGAAGTATGTTCTTGCTTCTTCATCATAGATATAGAAGATGTCATCCATTCATTTCACCGCCCCGGGATGATCCGGGCAAGAATTAGTCTTCAGCAACCTGTGCTTGTGTCGTAAGAGGCGACTTATGGGATCAGGTGGTTAGGCTCGCTAACTTGGTTGACACATGCCATCGTATCCCATTTGCTTAGATCGATGCTCATGCTGTTGATCACTGGATTGTCTGGTCCAGACTCGATTAGTTACAGACTGCCGCCATATTGCTGGAATATTGCGGACTGCGACGTTAAACAACATATAACAACCAAAGCAAACATTTTCACCTTTTATGTGTATCACTTCTAAATACTGTTCAGAGACTTTGTTTCGGAGTTGTAGGAAAGAGGGTGTTGTCATTTAGTTTTTACGAGTAATTTAGTTAGTGAGTTAATGTACGACAAAGGGGTTTTATTGCCATTTGTTTCGGTATCTCAAAAAAGATGATATAAAACATGTTGTGCTCACCACATTAAAAACTGATATCTGCACGACGATTGTGTGAACTCGCCCTTTCTATAAAGCCTACATATTATTTACTTTTTGGAATTATTTACACAAATCGACTTTACAAAACGTGAAAGTACTGCAACACGATAATTTACTTATTGGATGAAATGTTTTCAACAACAAAAAAACGATTGCCAAACAGAAGTTTATAAATGCACCCTTGTGTGAGAAAGTGCATTCTCAAAATTATACGTTTTTCTTCTGTTGATAAACGGAATAAATTCCCCTATTTGTTTGTAACATCAGTAACATATATTTTGATTTTTTTGTTTGAAACTTTCACCCCTTCAATATTAGAAATAAAGATTCTGTGGCCTTTTGATTAGCGTCTTTCAGCTGGTGACGTTTATGAAGTCGCTTCAATGATCTGATACTAACAATACATCGTAGGACACCATTCTTCTGTAAAGAAGTATGGCAACAGCAGGTGCTTGTCAGTATCACATGACCGTCTTCACATGACTTTACAAAGTGTTTACTCGCTACATAATGGGATGATCTGGATTAGAAAGCAGTGAAGATTACCGACAAGCGTTGCATCAAGTTTGAACGTAAGTGATCTGATAGATGTCATAACTCCAAACATGGCTCAGTTTGTTGACAAGCGATAACAATTTGAATAAGACCAGTCATGACAGAAAGTTGCTTGTTAAAACCGGCATGATCATGATGAATTACTAATCAGAAGGGTAAGGAAATCTTAAGTACTCATAGCTGTGAGCAGGATTTCAGATTGGTTAATTTTCTGGGACACTGACTGATTGCCATCTGAAATATCCCGTTGATTATGTTTTTCAATTATCATGAATTATGGTACATATGCACACTAACCCGTTATCGCTATGTAGGTAAAACATAGACCATAGATCTAAACACATATACAGTGGAAGCCCTCTAAACCGGCATTCGGGAAGGGGGGGGACCGGCAAAAATACCGGTATAGAGGGCCGTACCGGTTAAGAGAACGTTTCCCTTTTCATCCTGAGAATGATCTTCCGTGTGCCGCTTTGAACTGTTTGATGTATCCTATACCGAGATCCGATCGGTCGTTTTGTCCCTTCCGAAGCCCGAAGAGGAAGTACCACATATCGCAAGCTCGATACACCGCGAATCCGAGGTGGTATAGACAAGCCCCAGACGGCGATTAACTCCCTACATATCCGAAGACTTAGGAGGCCCTGCTGCAGAAGTGTAAGCCCCATGTTGCTTTCCTCCGAACCGAGAGAAACAAATCCTGGAGCAATCGGGACACACCTTCTAATGAACGCTACCAGATCCCCAAACAGTTTCTCCAACTCTATTTGCTGTGCTTTTTCACCCAGTAGAAGCCGGCAAAATAGTCGATTTCGCCTACATCTACCCACCCCACCAATTTCACCCTCGGCGGCAACTCCTCGAATCATTCTCGATGATGACTGCGATCCGGTCCCAAGGAAAGGCACAACCAATGCACCGACTGTCTCGCGCCACTCTATCGAACTGCCTGCTCTCTTTGGACCCGACAACTCTACGCGCAAGTCGCGGCGCCATCGCGACCGCGTCGACAGCAAGAAATGTGTTCTCTGGGAAAAGAAAGCGATAGACTACACACCCCAGGAGCGACTCCCACCTCGAGGTTCCCGAAGAGATCGTGGTCGACAGCTGTTTCAAGAAATATAGAGAACCTGTACGACAACGCCTGTGCTTTCTGGAGCATACGGTATGCACTCCTCGCCAGCAAATTGGTGGACCGTTGTCCGTGCAAGGAGAAAGAGTCTTGTATCTTCCGGCAGCTATCGGGGAAGCAGAGGTACCACAGGGACGGGCACAATATTTGGCATACCCCATTGCCCAACTATGGCGGACCCAAGGATATGGAAGTAGCACCCTCCATGCAGCGAACACGAAAAGCCGCGAACGAAGCGTCCCAGAAGGAGTCTACATGTGCAAAAGTTTGCTGTAGCGAGATACAAAGGGAAGAACCGGCTGTTGTTGCTACTCGATCCCCGACTGGGGAAACGATTCCAGTCCACGGCTACAAGATACTGAAACGATTCGGGCCGCCGGTGGAATAGAACGCCACGGTTGGTGCGGGAACCGCTTCTGTGCACGCCGCAAAATATGCTACCGCCTATATCGGAAAAAGAAAGACGATAGAGAAGTAGAATTGCTGCTTCCTGACCTTGGGCGAGAATAGGTTCTATGGGTCCTGCACCACAGGGCTAGGGAGAGTAGACCCTCCAACAGCTCGCCTAGTATTTTTGCAGATGCAGTCGCGGGCTGGGGGTTGCAAAGGCGAATGGAGTCGCATTAACTTGTTCAGGCCCGTTTTCAGATTCCAACTGCTTTTGTGGAAATCGTGGTGCGGAAAGTATACCCTACTACATTACTTTTTTCCCCCAAAACGCTGCATACCACTCTCTACTCCATATGGAAGGGATCCCCACGTTTGGTCTTGGGTGTTTCTACCTTCTCTGCCGGTGTGTGGAGGGGGTGCACGAAGGAGGAAACTGGTTTGCTGTGCTTCCAGGTCTTGTACACAACCTTCCAGAGAAAACAGCGGCTAGCTTAAAAGGTAGGTCCACCTTTGGGCTGTTTCTAGCATCTGCCGCACCTTCTGGATATCCAGACGGGTCTCTTCTTGTTCCTCCTCGACGTTTTTCTATTTCATCTTCCTCGCCGTCCTTGTCCAGCATCGACAAGATGTCGACCAACAAATTCGTGGTTTGCTCCACACGAGCCGGGCAACGCATTTGTGGTTTGCTCCACACGGTTTCTACATCGCTGCTGTTTGCTCCACATCGAGCCTCTAGCCTCCCCAAGCGGTCGTGAGAAGTCCTGGACGGTGGGCTTAGTCGGCTCTGCAGCAGGCAATATGCTGCTGGTAGACGGCTCGCTGGGGCAAGATGGCGCAGGCAATAAGCTGCTGGTAGACGCTGCGCTTAGCGCAGCAGGCAATGCGCCTGTGCTGGGGCCAACGCTTCCTCTCCAGTGGTGTCGCTAGACGGTTCCGCGGCTGTGCTAGCGGGCAATACCATCGCGGTTGGTCGGAGGCTCTACAGCAGGCTCTCGCCATATGTCGTAGAGTCTTGTGGACCCAATACCGGCGCTTTTGACCTCGCTATGCTGGGAGCACCCTCGGCGGGAGCGTATTTCTTGGATCTTTTCCGAAGACAAATCTCTTCTTGGTGGCATGGTTGGTTTTTCCTGGGAATATATACCCATACTTCCTACTTGTCTATATGGGAATCCCAATCCTTCCCAGGAATCCCAATCCACCCCAGGAACTCCCAACCTCCCCAGGAAACCTGATCCTAGCAATGCTTAGCAAATGCTTAGCAAATACTTAGCAATGCTTAGCAATGCTTAGCAAATACTTAGCAATGCTTAGAAATGCTTAGCAAATGCTTGGCAAAACAAGCAAACCTCTAGGTTCTGTCTAGTGTGCCCAGTTTGTCTTAGTGTGCCCTAGTTTGCCTAGTCTGCACCTAGTGTGCCCTAGTTTCCCATATAGACAATTTTTTTTTTTTTGCTAATGTAGATATATAGCACAAACCAAATGCCTCCCAAAAGACAACTATCGCAAGACCAGGTGGAGGAGATTCGCAAGATGCGTGAAAAGTCCCAGCACAAGAAACTAGACAACGATTCGCATCGGGTTCCAATCGACCACGCGAAAATATAGAATACTGCCACGGAACCGTCTAGCGACACCACTGGAGAGGAAGCGTTGGCCCCCAGCACAGACGATTGCCTGCTGCCGCTTAGCGCTAACGCCTACCAGCAGCTTATTGCCCGCGGCCATCTTGCCCCCCAGCGAAGCCGCCTACCAGCAGCATATTGCCTGCTGCAGAGCCGACCGCTACCACCGTCCCAGGACTTCTACGACTTTGCTTGGGAGGCTAGAGGCTCGTGTGGAGCAAACAGCAGCCGATGTCGGCTCGTGGTGGAGCAAAACCACAAATGCGCGGCGGCTCGTGGAGCAAACCACTTAATTTGTTGGTCGACATCTTGTCGATGCTGGACAAGGACGACCATGAGGAAGAGGAAATAGAAAACGCCGAGGAGGAACAAGAAGAGACCCGGGCCTGGATATCCAGAAGGTGCGGCAGATGCTAGAAACAGCCCAAAGGTGGACTCTACCTTTAAGCTAGCCGCTGTTTTTCTCTGAAGGTTGTGTACAAGACCTGGAAGCACAGCAAACCAGTTTCCTCCTTCGCGGCACCCCTCCACACACCGCAGAGAAGGTAGAAACACCCAAGACCAAACGCGGGGGATCCCTTCCATATGGAGTAGAGAGTGGTATGCAGCGTTTTGGGGAAAAAATATTGTAGTAATAGGGTATACTTTCCGCATCACGATTTCCACGAAAAAGCAGTTGGAATAATGCAAAACGGGCCTAGACAAGTGTAATGCGACTCCATTCGCCTTTGCAACCCCCAGCCCGCGACTGCATCTGCAAAAAATACTAGGCGAAGCTGTTGGAGGGTCTACTCTCCTAGCCCTGTGGTGCAGGACCCATAGAACCTATTCTCACCTAAGGTCAGGAAGCAGCAATTCTACTTCTATCGTCTTTCTTTTCCGATAGGCGAGTAGCATATTTTGCCGAAGCTGCACAGAAACGGTTCCCCGCACCAACCGTAGGCGTGCTATTCCACCGGGCGCCCGAATCGCTTTCGATCTTGTAGCCAGACTGGAATCGTTCCCCAGTCGGGGATCGAGTAGCAACAACAGCCGGTTCTTCCCTTTGTATCTCGCTACAGCAAACTTTTGCACATGTAGACTCCTTCTGGGACGCTTCGGCTTTCGGGTGTTCGCTGCATGGAGGGGGTGCTACTTCCATATCCTTGGGTCCGCCATAGTTGGGCAATGGGGTATGCCAACATTGCCCCGCCCCTGTGGTACCTCTGCTTCCCCGATAGCTGCCGGAAGATACAAGACTCTTTCTCCTTGCACGGACAACGGTCCACCAATTTGCTGGCGCAGGAGTGCATACCGTGATGCTCCAGAAAGCACAGGCGCTTGTCGCACAGGTTCTCTATATTTGCTTGAAACAGCTGTCGACCACGCATCTCTTCGAACCCTCGAGTGGGAGTCGCCCTGGGGTGTGTAGTCTATCGCTTTCTCCCAGAGAACACATTTCTTGCTGTCGACGCAGTGGTCGATGGCGCCGCGACTTGCACGCTGAGTTGTCGGGTCCAAAGAGAGCAGGCAGTTCCGATAGAGTGGCGGTGACAGTCGGTGCATTGGTTGTGCCTTTCCTTGGGACCCGGATCGCAGTCATCGCCGAATGATTCGAGTTTGTTCACCGAGGGTCGAAATTGGTGGGTGGGTAGATGTAGACGAATCGACTATTTTGCCGGCTTCTACTAGTGGGCTTAAAGCACAGCAAATAGAGTTGGAGAAACTGTTTGGGGATCTGGTAGCTGCCAGAGAAGGTGTGTCCCGATTGCTCCAGGATTTGTTTCTCTCGGTCGGAAAGCAACATGGGGCTTACACTTCTGCAGCAGGGCCCTCAAGTCTTCGGATATGTCGGAGTTGTCGCTGTCTGGGGCTTGTCTATACCACCGGATTCGCGCGTATCGAGCTTGCGATATGTGGTACTTCCTCTTCGCCTCCTCGAAGGGACAAACGACCGATCGGGATCTCGGTATAGGCTTCACAGAGCTTGGTTCCTGGCATATTTCTATATCCATGCACCCACATAGCTCTAACTGGGAGTGCACTGCACTGGAAGCAGCCGAAAGTGGTCTTGTCGAAGGGATTGGGCAAACACTCATTTTCACCTAGGCTGGTAGTAGAATTAGCCCATATGGAAGCTTCTGAGCAAGGTGTACCTATACAGGTTTTTCTTATCATTCCCCTACTACTATCGTGTCTTCCATCGTGCCAGACAACCATCTGTTGCCTCAAACTCGTTGACATTTAATTCTGGAGCAAACTGAATAGCTTTCTCTTTCAAAATAGGGCCAGAAATGGGCATGCTTTTACTGAGGGCAGTCAAAAACCAATCATGCGTCAGTGTTAATTTTGTGAAATTTATTGTTTTCATTCCGGAATAGACTGACGCCAGATTAGAGGGCGTGTAAGTGATCATAAATTATCTAACTTATGCCTAATGTCCTGGTGACATTTTCCTCCAGCAAAATCAGTGTTAGAGCTAAATGAAGCCACAATTATCCAGATCCAAATATTTCACTTGGGATAAAATCACTTTACATTGTTTTGAGTCAGGTTTGAGTTGATGCTATTAACTTGTGTCCCATCCCCAAGCAAAAAGCCATCTCATATACAAACTGATAAAGCCTGAGAGCTTTGTGATATCTTCCCAAACTTAAGTCAGTCATTATATAAAACTTACAGTTACACACCAACTGAAATGTACGTCTAGTACACACAGATGTATGGAGTGGATGCAGAAAATACATGTAGATATTATGTCTCAAGGGATGCACAATATTATTCTTTGCACAAAATTCTTGCCAAGAAATATTACACACTCCAGTAAGTAAAATTCATCAAATCTTACTTTACAGTTCCATACACTGTTTCATTACTTAACACGACCCTCACATTTCCTGTAAGCATGGTAGACCGCCTCAGTGGTGTAGTGGTTAGAGCGTCCGCCCGACGTTAAACCCATTTTCACCTCACCTCACTAGTAAACATGGTAAAGATTCTTGAATTGAGTAATTATGGGTCCTGAGGTTTCTAGGTCAAGCTAAAACCCTGCATCAGAATAAAAAAAATCATGATAAATGACATATAATGATATGAATTTTCTGTTATTAGGAAACCATGAACGCCATCATTTCATTGTGCCATTTCTGTGAACTTCATGGACCCAGAATCTTGTTCTGCACTCAACCCTTTCGGCCTCAAGAACCTCGAAATGAGCTGGATGCCGAGGACTCTGAATCATCATATCCTCGCAGAGTTAAGTCCCCTTCTCTGAGTGCTGACTCACACAACGTGACTCCCTCGCTGCCCAGCATGAAGAATGACATGTGTGAGGTAAGATTTGTGCAAGGATGATCACCTGACTTAAACATACAGATTTTGTTTTCAGTTTCATTCAAACCAAATCTTTTACTCTGATACTGTACCACTGTGCGTGAAGATCTTTGACACCTCCACAGAAGGTCGCCTCTGATGAACTCTACATAAACTTTTACAGCCCAGTGTAAATTTATTATGAATCTCTTGAGGAAGGTTGATGTAAGCTTTCTAAAGCTTTCTAAAATCTTTTACAGAAAAACTTTCAGAGAACACAAATGTTCATTCAGTATTACTCCCTCTTCAAAACAGATGCCAGGATGTATGAAATATGCTGTATGATGGGGCAGCTTCTTTTATTTTCTTTCCAAATGCCTGTTTAAGTTTTGGTCTTAAGTAACACATGCTTGTCATAAGAGTCGACTAACAAGATCGGGTGGTCAAGCTCTCTGACTTGATTAACACATGTCATCGTATCCCAAATGCGTAGAACGATGCTCATGGTGTTGATCACTGGATTGTCTGGTCCAGACTCAATTATTTACAGACCGCCTGCCATATACCGGTAGCTGGAATATTGCTGAGTGCAGTTTGCACAACAAACCAACTAACCAACCCTTTTCAATTTATACATCTGTGCATAAAATAAGTACCACCATGTATTTTTACCAATTAATTTTGTCTGAAATGAAATTCTAAACTCTTTCTCCAAAAATAACCTTTATAATTTGATGGAGCAGGCATTTAACATTTCAAAAACGAAAACATCATTGAAATTAACACGTAATTTAATTAGGATAAATGCCTATATTTAAAACAGGTGTTTTTCTGTCCTAAAACAAGTTACCTTATTTTGAAAAGTGAAATTGAAATTGTTGTGTGGCCTATAAATTCGTTATTTATTGAGAATGGATGAAAGTTTGTAAACTAAGATTTCGGAAAAGTCAAACTAAAAGAAAGAAAAATTTAAAATGCAGGAAAAGTTTCTTTACAAACAAAACAAACAGATTTTAGCTGTAATTATCATTATCTGGCAAGGAGAAGTGTTTATTCATTACAATAAACTCAAAATCATAAAAAATTTGTTCCAAAATCTTATTAATGTGGCCTTTTTCAGTTTTTGTCAATTAGCAATCTGAATTGTTGGAAAAAGGTCTGAATCTTTTATATTCGGGTTCTTCCTGATTATGCATAATTAAAGCTTACTTGATGTGTAAATGTCATCTTGGTACATTACAGAATTGTTATTTTTAGTCAAAACTTAATTTAATTGTTTAGTCTGAGCAGGAGAGGAATGGTTATTTTGGGTAAAAATTCAGTCCCATCACATTTTCATCAACATATTCTTTCATAAAGAATAAAAAAGGTTATGGTATTTGTAAAACTTTCAGTGCATAAAGCTTCTTTAATTACAGATTGATTAAATTGATGGCTATACCCTAACTTTTCTGTAGCATCACATCTTATTTTCAAAATAGGGTGATGCTTCATTAATGCACGGGTGTATTCCAGGGTATATGACATATGCTGTACAATGGGGCAGTTTCTTTTATTTTCATTCCAAATGACCATTTAAGTTTTTGAGATCTGTTGAATTCATTTCTTGCACGATATATCTGGGTATAAGTTTTGTTGTAACAGAAACAATGTTTGCTCAGGAAATAGGCCTGACTAAAATCTAATTTATTGTGCCTTTACTTGATTATCCTTAAAGTGTTTATTACGTTAAATATGTCAAGTTTACAGACTTATTTCCACTGATGCATTAATTACTGACTGTAGCTCCACAACAGCCCATGGGTCATCATAAAATGTGAAATCAAGCTCCAGGCACTGATATCTTGATTTTGTGAGTGAGTGAATTTAGTTTTACGCGGCACTCAGCAATATTCCTGCTATATGGCGGCGGTCTGTAAATAATCGAGTCTGGACCAGACAATCCAGTGATCAACAACATGAGCATCGATCTGCGCAATTGGGAACCGATGACATGTGTCAACCAAGTCAGCGAGCCTGACCACCCGATCCCGTTAGTCGCCTCTTCTTACGACAAGCATGGGTTACTCAAGGCCAATATTCTAACCTGGACCTTCACGGGTTCTTGAATTTGTATATTTGAACACAGTATTCCAAGCATGTGGAGTGTTCACATCTGAAAATAACATTTTAGAAACTTTCTTTGGTGGCAGCAAACAGACCCAACAGATAGCACAAAGACAACATGTTGTGATGTTAACATTAATTTGCATATTTTATCTGATTCTTTGACTTGTTGTAGGGCTGCTACTCAGTTCAACCTGGGTATGTGAGCAATGACGAGGAAGCCCATGTGAGCTACGTCAGCACGCAACATCCTTACCACCCACAGGTGTTCAGCCGCATCCGACAAGCTTGTATCAGGAGTCTCAGCTGTGAGGTACAGAAATATTAGTAACCATGGTAACTTAAGTATCACATGTTGTAGAAATAGATTGTTGTTAGAAGGTATTGACTGTGTATTGAATTGAATGAATGTACACTAACTTGGATTCTATTGCAATTTGGCATACAAGATATTTTCAGAAGAACAGGGTTTTTTTGCTGTTAAAAGTGCTCTTCAAGTATTGGAAAGAGTTTGCGCCAAAATCTTCTTGATTTGTCTGATAATGATGTTTTATCTGTCAGGATTCTAAATTGCTCATGAGGTTCAAAGTTTGGAGGTGAGGTGAAATTGGGTTTTACGTCGTGCTTGAGAATATTTTGCTCATATGACGACATGCATGCGTGTGTATGTGTATATGCGGCTGCTTGTACTAGCCCAGACTGAAGCTGGTTTTATAGTGCTAGCCCACTGAGATACCATGCCGCAGTGAAGCATGAATACCCCACTCAGACACATTATACAGACTCCGAGCCAACCAGTCCTTGTTGTACCCATTAATGCTGAGCGTCAGGCAGGGACCAACAAGTACCATATTTTAACGTCTTTGGGTATGACGCGGTCGGGGATCGAACCTGCGACCTTCCGCTCTCCAGGCGGACGCTCTAACCACTACACCACGGAGGCGGTCTCAAAGATTTGAATGTCTATGACCTTTGTCACTTCAAGCTCTCCTTAACATTAACACGGGTCAGAATCAGGGCGGTGGGGTAGCCCGGTGGTTAAAGCTTTCACTCATCACGCCGAAGACCTGGGTTCGATTCCCCACATGGGTCCCCTGCCCTGATATTGCTGGAATATTTGTAAAAGCTGTGTTAAACTGTACTCACTCACTCACTCCAGATCAGAATCCTGGGTGAACCTAAATACATTTTCTGTTTTGTGCTAAAAACAAATTGTACTGTGCGGCGGAAAGATTTTACTTTGTGTATTTAGAACATGTTATTTCAGATCTTCCAGTCTTTCAGCGTAACTAGGGGCGATGGGGTAGCCTAGTGGTTAAAGCGTTGGCTCGTCACGTCGAAGACCCGGGTTCGAATCCCCTCATTGGTACAATGTGTGAAGCCCATTTCTGGTGTGCCCTGCCGTGTTGTTGCTGGAATATTGCTAAAAGCGGCGTAAAAGCAAACTCAGTCAGTCAACTTATGACTGATTCTTAACTCAATCTTAATTATTACAGGTGTGTCCTGGAAGAGAAGGACCCATATTCTTTGGCGATGAACAGTATGGCTATGTTTTGAGCTACACATTCTACGTGGAGGACTCCCAGGCTCGGGGGCTTCAGCGTTCATACAGCATCGTCATTGTTATGATGGACAAGATCTATTTGTTGAATTCGTGGCCTTTCCTAGTGCCTCATTTAAAAACACTGAAAGAAAACCTTCAAGCCAGAGCACACAAAGTGTACACGGAGGAGCAAACAAAATGTCCGCAGACGACGCGGACTGAACCCGTCCATCAACCCCGCAAACTTTATCCAACAAAGGGGTGGTAACAAGCCTGCCCGGTCGTTGGTTGAACTTACAGGTCACAAGAACGTGTTTAAAGTGTTGCATTTCTCATTTATATGGATCCTGAAAGCGTGTGGGAATCGGATGACAGAGACTTTGCTGGAGGGACCCCCCCACGGAGGATTCCATCATCGACATGGAGAAACAGGAGGGTGAGACATTGTGAGAGGGTCTTGGACCCATGAATGTCTTGGTTAGAAATGGTCTTCAGCAACCCATAGCCGCCATATAGCTGGAATATTGCTGAGTGTGGCGTAAAACTCAATTCACTCACTCAGCAACCCATGCCTGTCAGAAGTGGCAACTAACAGGATCGGGGGGTCAGGCTCGCTGACTTGGTTTATGCATGTCATTGTATGAGAAATTGTATAGATCGATGCTCATGATGTCAATCACAGGTTTGTCTGGTCCAGACTCGATTATTTACAGACCGCTATCATATAGCTGGAATATTGCTGTGTGTGGCATTAGACAACAAAATAAACAAATCTTGGGATCAAATTGAATAGATATCGGTGAGGTTAGTTGTCACATGAGCCATATTCTTGTTTGAAATTTTGGAAAAATGGGTGATTGGTCTGCTTCTGTAATTGCTTGTAAACCTTAGACACTCAGGTGGCCCATAATTCACTATGCAGAGTTATTCCCCTTAGACATGTCGTGATAGTGGAGGCCTGATCCCAAGCTCACCTTGATTATGATCACTGGTTTGTCATACCTGTGTTTCACTGTAGTGGTAAATATTAATGCTGTTACCATTCACTTGTGCATTTGCTGAATAGAGCCATATACCTTCATGGATTCAATTTATTAGCGATCACTGGAATCAAACATTCTTGAATTTTTTAAAAAGGAGTGTTTTTTCTTGAATTTGGGTGTAAATTTTTAAAATGGAATATATTCAATCCAGGCAGGATAATAGTTAACACTCTTATATATTTATTTTACACTGGGATCACTGGTTATTGTCGTGATGAATTAGTATTATTCAGCATGGTCAAAACATGTCAAGGAATCTATTTTGTTAGTGTTTCACTGAATTTTATGACTTGTTATTGTATTCATTACCAAATATTTGGATTTGTTGGATCCCTTGTAGATAGTTATGTAAGGTTTTAGGGTGACCTTGCTCCTCAAAAGGCCTATATGCGCCCAAGGAGCCCTTGTAAATATTTGTTAGAGTTGTGTCCCTTTGCAGTGTCAAAACAATTTCTTTTATAGTACATCTCAGTCAGCTTATGATAATCCTCATAACAGTAATTCTCATATATTAAAAGTGGAAGTGGGATAGCCTAGTCATGCAGAAGTCCCGGGATCAATTCCCCACATGGGTACAATGTGTGAAGCCCATTTCTGGTGTCCCCTGCCATGATGTTGCTGGAATATTGGTAAAAGTGGCATAAAACTTAACTCATGTATTCACTCTCATATATTACTTGCAAGAATTACTGTGATAATTAAATCTGTACATACAATGGGTCGGGATAGGGTTGTATGTCTGAGAAACTTCTCACATAGGATATCAGGACAGCCAATACTGTTTTCCAGAGACGGAGGAAGGTTTTATCAAGCTGTATTCACGGAAGATCAGCGATAATCAGGCTGAGCAGGTGGCGTCGGAGGACGAAGGCTGCATCGACAGCGATACAGAGCAGGAGTACATGAGCAAGGCACCGTTCATTAAAGACTTGAGACTGTTCCGCAAGGTGAGGAGATCAGTGCTTTGATCATTTAAACATCAGACACAAACCCTATATATGATCCGTGAAGATCCAGGTTAGAATTGGCCTTCAGCAACCCATGCTTGTCGTATCGGGTGCTTAGGCTCGTTAGCTTGGTATCCCATTTGCTCATGCTGTTGATCACTGGATTGTCTGATCCAGACTCAATTATTTACAGACTGCTGCCATATAGCTGGAATATTTTTGAGTGCTGTGTAAACAACAAACCAATGCAAAGGGTAATTTTGCTTGTTGGGACAATGAAATTATATCGAGATATCCGAAATATCGAGACATCCGTATCAAGTTAAAAGAGCTTTAATAATGATAAATTATGAAGGATTTTCCTGGGACCGAGATGTTATATCGAGACAACCGAAATATCGAGTTCTCAGTTCGACACAATGGTGCCCGACTGTATATGGTGACAATCAGCATCATAGTACTATATAAAGGACCTTACTGGTAGTGACCATATCTCATATATATGCTACATTTACATTGCAAATCCCTATAGTAACACCTGACATGAGAAGCCTGTGGCCTGATATTTGTTACTTCTTGACCATGTCTTTACACACAGATATTGCAAACATTCTTCCTAAAAACCATTCAGGAATCAGCATCTGTACATATTCATCTTTGGTTTGGTTTTCTAGAATATCCAAATGCTCTAATATGCTTAAATTTTTCTGTTGGTCAAAAAGTTTCTTATATTTCTTTCTTTTCATTTTTGAGTAATTTTTTTAACTTCTAGGCGCTTGGAAACAGCAAGTTCCACACCCTGGCCCACCATGTGCTTATCGGAAACCAGGTGATTATCAGTGGGGCCGAGAAGTCACAGGTCAAGGCCATTCTGGCTGCTCTGAAGGTAGGTTACCATAGTGATGAAAACTAATCATTTACAAATACTCACATCTCATTAAAATCAGATCTTTTATTCAAAAAATATCCCCAAAATATTGTGTTGCACAACTTCTTTTGTTCAGTATATATCAAATAAATAAACAAGCACTCACTGACTCACTCTCTCACTCACTCCAGATGCTGCTGCCAAAGGGCTGTTGTCGGGCCATCACATACAGCAACACATACGAGGAGTCTTGGCGCTGCAACTTCCTCGGCCTGGCACTCAATGTCCCTCTCCCAAACCACACCATGTCCACGGAAATGTTCATCCTTGTGGAGGTCCTGAAAGGAGAGGGAGAAGAAGCTCCCGGCAGCTCACTGGAGTCAGACAAGTCACTCACAGACAACTGTTTCAGCAGTTTTAATTACCGCCTCAGCAGCCCTGTCCAGCTCCCCGAGAAAGGTGAGTTTGGCACACATTTTAGTTTGTGTTTATCGCATAGTATATTGCTCTCACCTACCTTTCTTCTTCACAATCGTTTGTGCACATTTTAGGAAGATTAAAATCCTAAAACAGTTTTACTTTCAAGGAGCCCAGGTGGCCCAATATCAATAATGCTGCAATTCACTCTGCAGAGTTGCATCCCTTGGGAATGCCTATGATTTTGGGTTCAAATCCTGGTTCCCCCGATTATGTTTCTAGGTTTGTCAGTACCATGCCAGTGTTTGTTGGTTTCACCAAGGAGTATATGTCTATAACACATTGTGCTTTCCTCCCAAAGCAAGCTTAAACTCAATGACATAGCTGGAATACTGTTGAAAGTGGTGTTGTCACTCACTTACTTTACAGGCATTCTCAAGTGAATAAGGGAAAGATCATATGGTAGTTAGACCATAGTCGGGCATTATTGTATGATTTTATTGGATGGCAATGATGATCTGGATGATTCACTGACACAGGCTATGGCAAAGAATCAAAATGTTCATATTTCTGACGTATATAATTAAAGTTGTGTCACTTCATAGTATCCTGTTGTGTACAGTGTTATGAAACATCCATGGCACATCATTGCTTGTCAAAAGAGGTGACAAAGATGAATCTGAACATGATTAGTGACTTGTTTGATGGCATATTGTCATATTCCAATCAATGTTGTTGGTTGCTCATAATATCAGTCACTGGTTTGTCTTGCAAACACTCAGTTATATACAGACTGGCATCACGTGGCTGAAATATTGCTGACTGTGCACAATACAAGAAAGAACCAGCCCTGAGTACATCAGTAACCTTGTCCTCCTGTGCCTGCAGCCCCCACTGTGCTGCAGAAGATGGAGATGGCCCTGAGGAACGAGAACCTGAGTGAGGAGGTGGTGGAGCAGTGCTTCATCTGCATCAAGGAGGAGTGGATGAAGTCAGTACACAGTCTATAGATGGGCATAGAGTCTATACTTAACCATAGAGTTCTTATATATCGGTAGCCATAGAGTCCTTATATAGCCATAGAGTATATAATTAGCCATAGAGTCCTTATATAACCATAGAGTATATAATTAGCCATAGAGTCCTTATATAACCATAGAGTATATAATTAGCCATAGAGTCCTTATATAACCATAGAGTATATAATTAGCCATAGAGTCCTTATATAACCATAGAGTATATAATTAGCCATAGAGTCCTTATATAGCCATAGAGTATATAATTAGCCATAGAGTCCTTATATAGCCATAGAGTCCATACATAGCCATAGAGTGCTTATGTAGCCATAAAGTCCATACATAGCCATAGAGTCCACACATAGCCATAGAGTGCTTATGTAGCCATAGAGTCCATACATAGCCAGAGAGTGCTTATGTAGCCATAGAGTCCACACACAGCCATAGAGTGCTTATGTAGCCATAGAGTCCTGGCCATACATAGCCATAGAGTGCTTATGTAGCCATAGAGTCCATACATAGCCAGAGAGTGCTTATGTAGCCATAGAGTCCATACATAGCCATAGAGTGCTTATGTAGCCATAGAGTCCATACATAGCCATAGAGTGCTTGTGTAGCCATAGAGTCCATACATAGCCATAGAGTGCTTATGTAGCCATAGAGTCCATACATAGCCATAGAGTGCTTGTGTAGCCATAGAGTCCATACATAGCCATAGAG
Organism: Haliotis rubra; assembly: GCF_003918875.1. NCBI lineage: Eukaryota > Metazoa > Mollusca > Gastropoda > Lepetellida > Haliotidae > Haliotis > Haliotis rubra. The sequence continues at coordinate 372,651 of NW_025767002.1, forward strand.
TGCTTATGTAGCCATCCTGTCCATACATAGCCATAGAGTGCTTATGTAGCCATAGAGTCCACATAGCCATTCCATGCCATAGAGTGTTATCTAGCCATAGACTCCATACATAGCCATAGAGAGTGCTTATGTAGCCATAGAGTCCATACATAGCCATAGAGTGCACATAGCCATAGAGTCCACACATAGCCATAGAGATCTTAGAGTCCATAGAGTCATACATAGCCATAGAGTCCACATAGCCATAGAGTGCTTATGTAGCCATAGAGTCCACACATAGCCATAGAGTGCTTATGTAGCCATAGAGTCCACACATAGCCATAGAGTGCTTATGTAGCCATAGACACATAGCCATAGAGTCCACACATAGCCATAGAGTCCACACATAGCCATAGAGTCCACACATAGCCATAGAGTCCACACATAGCCATAGAGTCCACACATAGCCATAGAGTCCACATGTAGCCATAGAGTCCACACATAGCCATAGTCCATACATAACCATAGAGTCCACACACATAGCCATAGCCAGTCCTTACATAGCCATAGAGTCCATACATAGCCATAGAGTGCACACATAGCCATAGAGTCCATACATAGCCATAGAGTCCACACATAGCCATAGAGTCCACACATAGCCATAGAGTCCACACACATAGAGTCCATACATAGCCATAGTCCACACATAGCCATAGAGTCCACACATAGCCATAGAGTCCATACATAGCCATAGAGTCCACACATAGCCATAGAGTCCACACATAGCCATAGAGTCCACACATAGCCATAGAGTCCACACATAGCCATAGAGTCCACACATAGCCATAGAGTCCACACATAGCCATAGAGTCCACACATAGCCATAGAGTCCACACATAGCCATAGAGTCCACACATAGCCATAGAGTGCTTATGAGTCCACATATGGGAGTCCACACATAGCCATAGAGTCCACACATAGCCATAGAGTCCACACATAGCCATAGAGTCCATACATAGCCATAGAGTCCACTTAACATAGCCATAGAGTCCACACATAGCCATAGAGTCCACACATAGCCATAACCATAGTCCACACATAGCCATAGAGTCCATATGTCATAGCCATAGAGTCCATACATAGCCATAGAGTGCTTGTGTAGCCATCCTGTCCACACATAGCCATAGAGTCCATACATAGCCATAGAGTCCACACATAGCCATAGAGTCCACACATAGCCATAGAGTCCACACATAGCCATAGAGTCCACACATAGCCATAGAGTCCACACATAGCCATAGAGTCCACACATAACCATAGAGTCCATACATAACCATATAGAGTCCACATATATGCCATAGCCATGCTAGCCATAGAGTCCACACATAGCCATAGAGTCCTTATGTAGCCATAGAGTCCACACATAACATATAGCCATAGAGTCCACACATAGCCATAGAGTCCACACATAGCCATAGAGTCCACATGTAGCCATAGAGTCCATACATAGTCCATACATAGCCATGAAGTCTACACATAGAGTCCTTATCCACACATAGCCATAGAGTCCACACATCCATACATAGCCATAGAGTGCTTATGTAGCCATAGAGTCCACACATAGCCATAGAGTCCACACATAGCCATAGAGTCCACACATAGCCATAGTCCACACATAGCCACCATAGAGTCCATAGAGTCCACACATAGCCATAGAGTCCACACATAGAGTCCATACATAGCCATAGAGTGCCACACATGTAGCCATAGAGTCCACACATAGCCATAGAGTCCACACATAACCATAGAGTCCATAATGGAGTCCACAGAGTCCACACATAGCCATAGAGTCCAGTCCACACATAACCATAGAGTCCACACATAGCCATAGAGTCCACATATAGTCCACCATAGAGTCCACACATAGAGTCCATAGAGTCCACACATAGCCATAGAGTCCACACATAACCATATAGAGTCCACACATGTAGCCATAGAGTCCACACATAGCCATAGAGTCCACACCATAGAGTCCACACATAGCCATAGAGTCCATACATAGCCATAGTCCACACATAGCCATAGAGTACACATAGCCATAGAGTCCACACATAGAGTCCACACATAGCCATAGAGTCCACACATAACCATAGAGTCCACACATAGCCATAGAGTCCACACATAGCCATAGAGTCCACACATAGCCATAGAGTCCACACATAACCATAGAGTCCACACATAGCCATAGAGTCCACACATAGCCATAGAGTCCACACATAGCCATAGAGTCCACACATAGCCATAGAGTCCACACATAGCCATAGAGTCCACACATAGCCATAGAGTCCACACATAGCCATAGAGTCCACACATAGCCATAGAGTCCACACATAGCCATAGAGTCCACACATAGCCATAGAGTCCACACATAGCCATAGAGTCCACACATAGCCATAGAGTCCACACATAGCCATAGAGTCCACATAGCCATAGAGTCCACACATAGTCAGTCCACACATAGTCCACCATAGCCATAGAGTCCACACATAACCATAGAGTCCATAGCCATAGAGTCCACATAGCCATAGAGTCCACACATAGCCATAGAGTCCACACATAGCCATAGAGTCCACACATAGCCATAGAGTCCACACATAGCCATAGAGTCCACACATAGCCATAGAGTCCACACATAGCCATAGAGTCCACACATAGCCATAGAGTCCACACATAGCCATAGAGTCCATAGCACATAGCCATAGAGAGTCCACACATAGCCATAGTCCACACATAGCCATAGAGTCCACACATAGCCATAGAGTCCACACATAGCCATAGAGTCCACACATAGCCATAGTCCACACATAACCATAGAGTCCACACATAGCCATAGAGTCCACACATAACCATAGAGTCCACACATAGCCATAGAGTCCACACATATAGCCATAGAGTGCTTATGTAGCCATAGAGTCAATATGTAACCATAGAATCCACACATATTGTCCATAGTTAGCCATATAAATATCAGTAGAGTTTATAGATAGCCATACAGTCCATACTTAGCTGTATAATCTATACAAAGCCAGAAATATATGCATAGCCATGTGTCACACTTGTGTGTAGAGCCATACATGTTGCATGTGTTAATGGCAAGGGGACACAAGCATTCCTACATGTAATTTTCCAGTTTTCCATATGATCATTTCATTCTTATCTCCCCTTTCAGCAAGGTCAAGGTGCTGTTCAAGTTCACTAAAGCAGGAGGCAGTCGGTCGAAGGAAGACACCGAGAAATTGTTTAAAGTGGTTAACGCACAGGAGGAAGACAAGCAACTGCTCAAGTTCTGGATGACAGGCCTCAGTGTACAGTATCGGACCCACATTCTAGCATCTTCCAAGAATCAACACTGAAAGTGGTACACAGTTGTTCCTACCAAAGAGGCCTCAGTGTACAGTATCGGACCCACATTCTAGCATCCTCCAAGAATCAACACTGAAAGTGGTACACAATCGTTCCTACCAAAGAGGCCTCAGTGTACAGTATCGGACCCACATTCTAGCATCCTCCAAGAGTCAACACTGAAAGTGGTACACAGTCGTTCCTACCAAAGAGGCCTCAGTGTACAGTATTTGACCCACATTCTAGCATCCTCCAAGAGTCAACACTGAAAGTGGTACACAGTCGTTCCTACCAAAGAGGCCTCAGTGTACAGTATTTGACCCACATTCTAGCATCCTCAAGAGTCAACACTGAAAGTGGTACACAGTCGTTCCTACCAAAGATGCCTCAGTGTCCAGTATCGGATCCACATTCTAGCATCCTCCAAGAGTCAACACTGAAAGTGGTACACAGTCGTTCCTACCAAAGAGGCCTCAGTGTACAGTATCGGACCCACATTCTAGCATCCTCCAAGAGTCAACACTGAAAGTGGTACACAGTCATTCCTACCAAAGAGGCCTCAGTGTACAGTATCGGACCCACATTCTAGCATCCTCCAAGAGTCAACACTGAAAGTGGTACACAGTCGTTCCTACCAAAGAGGCCTCAGTGTACAGTATTTGACCCACATTCTAGCATCCTCCAAGAGTCAACACTGAAAGTGGTACACAGTCGTTCCTACCAAAGAGGCCTCAGTGTACAGTATTTGACCCACATTCTAGCATCCTCCAAGAGTCAACACTGAAAGTGGTACACAGTCGTTCCTACCAAAGAGGCCTCAGTGTACAGTATCGGACCCACATTCTAGCATCCTCCAAGAGTCAACACTGAAAGTGGTACACAGTCGTTCCTACCAAAGAGGCCTCAGTGTACAGTATCGGACCCACATTCTAGCATCCTCCAAGAGTCAACACTGAAAGTGGTACACAGTCATTCCTACCAAAGAGGCCTCAGTGTACAGACCAGACAGACTGGCTTCCTCCAAGAGTCAACACTGAAATGTCATAAAATATTGTCTCTACCACTGAGACATCAATGTGAACCACGAGAACCTCACATTTACATCCTTCAAGAGAATAAACTGATGTGTGATGCAACTTTGTTTTTACCATCGAATCCTAAGTGGTAAAATATTAGACTCACCTACTGATATCCTCAAAGAGTCGACACTACTTTGTGATTAAGTAACGTCTGAACCCATTGAGACAGAGTACCTTTCCAAGAACCTCACACTGACGTCCTCCAAGAGTAAACCCTGAAACCAGTTGATACGAATATATCCACCTTGGATGCACGCTTTATTGTGCAGGATCAGAGAATACATCGACATCTGACTGAAGGAGTATTGTTGGGTGAACCTGTAGTTAATGATTTTACCTGTCACACTTGTTACGGTTAAAAATTTGCTGTGACTAAAAGTTCCAGTGCAGGAAGAATGTATATTGTTTGAATCCTATGTGCTATGCTCACTGCCATATGACTGGAATGGTACTTGAAACAGCATCCACTCACTTTGAAAAGCATAAACTCCCGCAAACCAAGGTCATTACTGAAATGCACGCAAAGTATTTTCAATCTTGCTGAATCGGAGATTTAGGTCACGACTGGCCTGTACATTAAAATTCCCAGTTCATCTTCCAAATCATGCTCAATTCAAGCTTGCATAATAGGATAATCACACCGGAATTTACATAACCGCTGCATTTAACCCGGTGTACAGATCTGTACTATATCCTGTCACTGTACAGTCAACAGCGGATTGACAGTCTCGTGTCAGATCTCAGTCACCTCATTCAAGAGGACACAGATGGAAAGGGGTCACAGGCTGCCCAGTTACCTAAGTCACTACAGATCTATGCAGAGTTGTGTCCCTTAGACATGACAGGAAACTGTGATCAAGGTTTGAATCCCAGGTCTAGCCTGATTATGTTTTGGCAGCACAATACCTGGGCTCCTGGGTTCAAGAGAACTATATCCAGTTTGGTACCCACCTTGCCTTTGTTTTGTTTGGTCGAGATCTGTATTCTGGTTGTTGTTATAATCGTCTTTCCTATAAATGTACCTGTGATTTTGTTGGATATGTTGTAAATATTGTTTGCTATATAGAATAATAAAATGTTACAAGATATGTTGTAGTTCGTCATTGCCACAGGATTTGTGAAGATCCGGGGTAGAATAGGTCTTCAGCAACCCATGCTTGCCACAAAAGGCGACTATGCTTGTGGTAAGAGGCGACCAAGGTGATCGGGTGGTCAGGCTCGCTGACTTGGTTGACACATGTCATCGGTTCCCAATTACGCAGATCGATGCTCATGCTGTTGATCACTGGATTGTCTGGTCCAGACTTGATTATTTACAGACTGCCGCCATATAGCTGGAAGAGTGCCGCGTAAAACAAAACTCACTCACTCACTCTTTGCCAGACCGCCTCCGTGGTGTACTGGTTAGAGCGTCGGACCGGAGAGCGGAAGGTCGCGGATTCGATCCCGACCGCGTCATACCAAAAGGCGTTCAAATATGGTACTTGTTGGTCCCTGCCTGGCGCTCGGCATTAATGGGTACAACAAGGACTGGTCGGCTAGGAGTCAGTATAATGTGTCTGAGTGGGGTATTGATGCTTCACTGCGGCATGGTATCTCAGTGGGCTAGCACTATAAAACCAGCTTAACGGTAAGTCTGTGCTAGTACAAGCAGCTGCACATACACATACTCACGCATGCATGTCGTCATATGAGCGAAATATTCTCAAGCACGACGTTAAACCCAATTTCACCTCACCTCACTCTTTGCCACAGACATGTATGCGTGATCACTGTGTCCATATACTGACACACATTCACTAAAGGGGACCAAAGCCTTCAACAAACTCGCCTTCAAAACATTAGGAGAAATCCAGTAGGAGGTAACCACAGGCAGTATCAACGTGATGATGAAGCCTGAATTTAGTCATTTGATTTTGGTGAAAGAAATTGTCTTAGAAAATATCCCCTTTTGGGTGGGGAGGGAAATACTCTCTCGGGTTTTGCAAAAAAAAAAAAAGGTTGACAGATTGCTCACTGGATGACACTGAATATTGGTGAATCCATTGTGGGTTGATCTGTGATACACACCAAGAAACGTTCTAATCTGAGTTTGTAGCTGTGTAAGATGGCTATTATTTACTCACCTAAAGTCAATTGAGCTTATATTGTGTTAGTGCTAACCCAAGGTTGTCTGTTGTTTAACGCCTCACTCAGTAATATTCCAGCTATATGAGAGCGGCCTGTAAATAATCGAGTCTGAGACGGACAATCCAGTGATTAACATCATGAGCATATATCAAGGCAAATGGGATACGATGATATGTATCAACTAAGTCAGCAAGCCTGACACGTCGCAGCAAACACGGGTTGCTGAAGAACAGTGTAACAGTGATATTCGCAGGTTACAACGCCCGAAGATACATAAGCTGAAACTTGGGAGTCTCTTAAAACAATCACAGAATTATAAAACACCCATGGTACCATATATGGTGAGCGGAATAATGCATGTTCCAGTTTGATGAAACTTGCTGACTGCGGCATTTACAACATACACTGACTTGCACTTGATGGTCTGCATCGCTGAAACCTGTCCTGTTCTCACAATGTTCCACGTGTGATCAATATGCTGCGTAAGGTGTGTGAAACATAACAGACTGCTAGGAGGTTCATTAGATAGTATAAAACGACCAATACTTAGACACACGTCTATTAAATAAACACCCATTTTCTGGACCGGTAAGTGATGATTTTCGCCAAATACCAACGACTTTTTCACCACCACCCTAACCATTGGACTTCAATATTTATGTGCAACTTTTGTACCGCTTTCAGCAATATTCCAGCAATATCACGACAGACACCAGAAATGGGCTTCACACATTGTACCCATGTAGGGCATCAAACCCGGATCTTCAGCGAGACGAGCGGACGATTTAACCATTAGGCAATCCCATCGCCCCTGCGCCATACCAAACGTGCCTCGGTATAGCTACAGTACTAAAATAACAGCCCACGAAAGGAATGTCGACCATTGTCCTTATGGTAAAGTTGATGGAACGCATGGTCGTTTAATATGGCTGGAATATTGCTGAGTGCGGCGTAAAACTAAACTCACTCACTCATGGTCGTTTAATGTGAATAGTGAGTGAGTTTAATGTTACGCCGCTTTTAGCAATATCCCAGCAATGTGACGGCAGGGGACACCAGAAATAGCTTCACATTTTACCCATGTGGAGAACTGAACCCGGGTCTTCGGTTTGACGAGCGAACGCTTTAACCACTAGGCTACCCCACCCCATCAATTGAATAGAACTCTTGCAATCACTCAAAGTCGAAACTTGTAAATAAATAACAAAGCCATTGTTTTTAACTACAGCAGATGTTATTTCCATCATACAAAGAGTCGAATTATATTAAGATTTGTTTCCCCTGAACAATTTGGTAAAACGACGAAAGAATGATTTTGACTCTTGCACATTTTGTTTCTGATTACATTTTTCGACCATACCGACAGTACAGAATGAGATTACTTTGAGAGAGTTCACGATGTCTTGTTGACTTATTGTCTTGTTTAGGAGACACAGTGTGGTCAAAGCACGAGCTCTGTGTAGCCCCTGACATCTGAACAAGTCCAACGCCCTCTCCAGCTCCAGAATGTACACACAGTCTTTCAGTTCTCAACATGTCCACCTCCTTCAACAAGCGGTCCACCTGCTCCCCGAGGGACACTTTCTCATCCGACAGTTGTCTGATTTGTGTCTTGAAATGTTGGTTCTCCATTTTCAGACATCTTGAACGGAATCGAGCATCTCGTAGGTCAGCCCGGAGAGTGTCCACCTCGGCCAGGACAGCCGTCAGCTGCGCGTGGAGCTCGTGCTCTTTGACATGTTGTTGGTCCTCTTGACAACAGTCCCATTGGAATGGAGGCTGGGGCCGAATAGGTCTTGGTTTTATCGTGACGTGTTTGGGAACCATATCGTGGAACTCTGAAAACATAATTCGAATTAAGTACATAATCAATCCAAACGTAAGTCGTAAAAATTGGGACAAACACATCTACTGTGACTAAAAAAACCAAAATGAACAACAAAAAATCGAAAAGAAATATAACAGTTGATACAGAAACCATTTTGGAAATGAAGTTGCTGGGATAGGAAATTAAACATGTTCACGAAACACACACCTTTCAGTTCCTTGTGTTCGAAACACTCCGCCACCTTGAAATGAAACCCCTCACACTCGGACATGGGCAGACGTCCGGCGACTGGTTTTGGTTTTATTGTGACGTGTTTGGGAACCGCATCATGAATCTCTGAAATAACAGAATTTGGTAAAGATTAAATAAATGACAAATGGAAAGCAAATATCGCATATTCATCATTCCTATGAGTGAGTGAGTTTAGTTTTATGCCACCTTTAGCAATATTCCAGCAATCTTCCCTATGATATGCAGGAAGTAGTAGAAATAGATTGTCAGACCCTTTTCAGCTGAAACAAACGAAGTTATAGGGATGAACTTTGTTATATATATAAGTATATTATTACATATACAGAACGCTTACCTGTCGGTTCTGTAAGTGCAAAACACTCCGCCACCTCGGGATCAAACCCCTCACACTCGGACACGGTCAGACGTTTGGTGACTGGCATAATCTTGAGATAATCTCGATAAATGAAGAGCGTACTGCAGAGCTGCTGTAGCTGGCTGAGACAATGTCAGATAATGGCGTGACGTCACAATATCAACTAATGATGTCATAGCGATCTCCAGTCGGTAGTTTCCGTTTGGATTATCCATCTTCGACATATTTCGCCCTGATCGTGTTCCGATTGTGACATGTCAGCTTTAACATACAATGCTCACTAGATGCTCCTTTATCTTCCGCAAGATGATGATACTTTTTTCTGAACCATCATTATATCATGAACAAATAACAAAAATTAAATGAATGAATAGGAGAAATTTCCATGTGGTTTTTTTCGAATGACTTTGTTTTCTGGAAGGGATTATTTGAACTGTGTGCAATGTGATATTGTCATCAGTGAATTGGCATTTCCCATTTCTGTTCCGATTGCGACATATAAGCCTTAACATATATAAAATGATCATAAAATGATTTTTGTTCTGTGGTATAATGTTGTTACTTCTCCTAAAATATCATATTTTAGCACATACCTATTGATTATTCATGACATTACCCTAAAACCTGTAAAAGGAACTTAATGCAATGTAAACTGTAATTTTGATATCTCTCCAGAATTACAGTGATTTACAAATTTGAACTTTATAAGCTTTTTCAACCAACAACTTGAAAAGTATTTTGTTCAACCATACCTTGAACACATTTGAATGGATTGTTTTCAATTTTGGGGATCACCCTCCATATCTATAGGAGAGATGCATTGTATTTTGTAATTTTAATTTATATAATGTTTAAGTTGCATCTCTTGAACTCAAAGTCAAAGTTGTTGATATTAACAATTATCTAATGGATTATTTTCAGATTTGAGTAATGGATTCTTTGTTTATAGGAAAGGTGCTGTACAACGTTTGATACAGATCTACTATGTGACCATTTTTTATTTATTGTTGTACAGCTGAAGTTGGGAGTCGGGGGTAATAGTGAGCGGTGCTCGCGTTTCTCTGGCCTGTTTGAATTGTGAGCTATGTGATCGGTGGTTTGTCCTTTTCTCAATTGTTCTTTTATCTCTAAATATATGCTTGCTCAGAAATGCCTGATTGGAATGTTTATAAAATTAATAGGTAAAAAGCCCCTTCTGTGTTACAGGTAAAGTGAATGAGTGAGCTGGGTGAAGGCCGCCCTGAATAATGTTTCAGTTAAGTTGCGAGTGCCAAACGTTTGATAAAAGTTATGCAATATGAAAGTTCAGTATCTCTTCTAGCTTCTGGCTTCCATAGACGACATTGATGCATGGAAACATGCATAGCCTTCCTAATCAGTCGTCCATGTCTTGAAAGGTGAAATTTGTATGGAAATTTGTTTCTTTAACATTCTAACCGTCTTTCTTAATAAATTATATTTTACGACAATAATATATGGAAGTTAATGTTAATTATGAGGAATGTCCTCTAAAGCCATAAGGGGGCGGTGGGGTAGCCTAATGGTTAAAGCGTTGGCTCGTCACGCCGAAGACCCGGGTTCGAATCCCCACATGGGTACAATGTGTGAAGCCCATTTCTGGTGTCCCCAGCCGTGATGTTGCTGGAATATTGCTAAAAGCGGCGTAAAACTAAACTCAGTCAGTCAGTCTAAAGCCATAAGAAGAGATAGGGCGGCTTTATGTAATGGGTCAGTCTATTTATGATTGATACACACTAAAGGCGCCTTCCGGGGAAGAAAATAACTTTTGTCAAATTTCGATTGATTGATTGGTTTGTTGTTTAACGCCACACTCAGCAATGTTCCAGGTATATAGTGGCGGTCTTTTTCTCAGTTCTTCTTTATCTGTAAATGCCAGATTCAAATGTTGAGAAAATTAATAGGTAGAAAACACCCTTCTGTGTCACAGGTGAAGTGTGAGTTGGGTGACGGCCGCCCTGAATAATGTTTCAGTTAAGTAGCAGGATGTCGGAGAAACGTTTGATAAAGGTTATGTAATATGAAAGTTAAGAAGCTCTTCTAACTTCTAACTTTCATACATGCGTGCTCCATACACGTACACAGAATACCCTGGTAATTTTGGTCAGAAAATGTTGGAGTCAAGCCTGTAGGAAGGACTTTTTACATGCAAACCTTAGGCGATGAATATTTTACAACCCCTTGACGGCAATCACAGTACGATAAAGTTACAATATTTCGGCTTTATCATGGTGTACCAGCTGAAGATAAAAGATGAACGAGAATCATTACGCAGTGGAAATTTTAGTGGTGTGGAGCTCCGTTATGGTGTTGCAAACACGAATTGGAAGGCATGATAAAGATTCCTCAGATATATACTCTTCAAATAAAGAAATACAAAGTCAAATTGATAATGGAGTTTCTTGATAATTTCGTCTCCTCCGGCGTCTTCATGAGTCAACTCTCCTGGAAAGAAGATCGTAAAAGACTCTGTCATGGAATACGAGAAGTCCTCATGGAACCAACGAATGACATCAGATCCAGATCTCAGACACTTCAGGACATTACACCCCTCCATAGAGCCACACCCAGCTTGGCTACTTGCCAAAAGATACCCCTTCTTGAAACAACAATGCCTCTTCATAGTGCAGATGTGTGTTCTCTGGCGTCCTTGCCGTGTGTATGGACCTTGTGATAAATGTAGTGTGAACTGTGCAGACCTCCTGATCCATGTCCTAACATCGCGTGAAGCTTGTGCTGGCTGCAGAGACCAACTCTGGTGTGACATTATCAACGAGTGCCCAGTGGAGTTGAGCGTGGAACTACACAACAGGACTGATATGGACCTGGTGTGCAGCCTGCTGCCCTGCCGTCCCCCAGTTAAATTGGTTTATTCAATAAAGGGGCCACAGGCCCATTATACAGTTACATGAGTCATATCATGAAAGTGGAAAATCTGGAGCGCCATAGCACTGTACAAGATACATCAATAAACATACACTTAATGGGTTGTACAAGTTTTGTTAAGGTAATTGTTACGTTGTTTGAATGCAAGGAACAAAACTTCGCTAAACGATTTAAAATACCTGAATCGTGTGATGTGCAAAGTAATACCAGTTTGTCATAAGAAGGATGAGTACAATAGAACTCAGGCAAAATTGTATGTCTGAGATTATAGTAAAAAGGACATTCCAAACATATGTGATATTCTGTCTCAATTACAGGTATAACACAAAATGGACATAATCTAGAATTTCTTGCCAGACCAGATTTTCTTCCAGACTCTATCATTTACTGATGGCCTGAACAGCGAAATATACTAAGAGCCTTACGATAAGCTGGTACGTCCAGACAAGTTAAGTACACCTCTCTCTCAGAGTACTGCTTTCTGGCGAGGAGGCTGAGCTGTACACACTGACTGTTGTTAAAGGACTCTATGCGACCTATACTGCATGAATATTCTACGCGTCTCTATTGATAACTTAAACTTATCTTAAAGGTCACATGCAACGTAAAACACAACTTTGCAGATTCTGATACCTTTCGGTATGGACTTACCGAAACAAAGCGTCAAAAATGCAAATTCAACTTATAAAGTTGAAAAATAACGCGATGAAAAATAACGCGCGTAATCAGAGTTCAAACGTTTCACTAAGTTTCCCCAGACTTTTCTGGGGAATATGGGTTTCAACAGCTGGGCTGCGCTGATAGCACGTGCGCAGTGAAATAGGTTCGCGCAACTTGGAAGCGGGCTGTCTGGTGAATACTCGGTGAAGGCTTTGGTGTGAGCTATTTTCCTAATGTTTTGTTGATATCTCACAGGCGCGAGCTTTTTATATGTTATGACAGTAAATGAACTGTTTATATAATTTCATTTGTCTATTTCACCACACGTTCTTCTTACCGAGTCACTTTCTCAGTTCGATGCTTAAAAGCAATGTCATTATTTAGCGTTGACACAATTTCTAACTGTGATATAGATATGTCGCTGTCACAGACAAAATTCAATGTCTTGTTTTATTGACAGTGGGGGGTCTGCCTGCCTGTCTGCTAATGACAATATTCAATACACAACTGCGATCACTGACCACATGCAATTTGAACTTAACACCAATCAGGCTATACACCATAAACAAAACACATTGATTTATGGCCCGAGTTCGGTCTCTGTCACATTATGTAATTACACAGACAGGCAGGTGTGATACTTGAACACATGACATGTTATGATGTCTGTTGATTGCAAAATGTTATACACAAAAAATGAGCATGTATATACAAAACCCAATATCTCTATATATACGCACACAATGAGCCGGCGGCATCTGCTAATGAACCAGCCGTTACACTTGAGTGCACACCCACCCGCTCTGACTGGGTTCGGTATCCCGGCTGCTTCGTTTCGAGGGAGGTAAACCCAAGTACAAAATATTGCACTTTTGATTTGCGATTATACGCTTATAATTTTGTTTATTTGTTTTTTCATAATCAGCAATGCATATTATATGTCATGAAGAAGTGATAATTGTGTGTTAATTATGTATGATTTTTTGGTTGCATGTGACCTTTAACTTATCGCATTCCCTTGTACTCTCCATTGGAGGAATAAAAGTGTATATATGTCTGAAATTATTGAAACTTTGTACACTTAAAGACTGACTGACTGAGTTTAGTTTTACGCCGCTTTTAGCAATATTCCAGCAATATCACGGCGGGGGACACCAGAAATGGGCTTAACACATTGTGCCCATGTGGGGAATCGAACCCGGGCCTTTGGCGTGACGAGCCAACGCTTTAACCACTAGGCTACCCCACCGCCCCGTACACTTAAAGAAGCCAGTCGAAAGTCACCAACAGTGGAGTCCATGGTCACTAGGTCAGGTTTAACGTCACTCTTCCGTCAATAACGGTATGCCCTCCGTGTGCATCAATATCCGCTTGGCACCTCATGCCCATGGAAGCGATGCGATTACGAATCACATCCTGGGGAATGGTTGTCCACTCAGCTTGCAAAGCTGCTGAGGTAAAGTCTGTGGTTGAGGTTGTCGCCGTCGCAAACGTCGGTCCAACCCGTCCCAACGATGTTTGATGGGGTTCAAATCTGGTTCAAAGAACAGAACGTTGATGTACTGGTTTGCCAAGAAGGCAATGGTAAATCGAGCTGTGTAAGGACGGGCATTGTCATGCTGAAAAACGTTGACATTGACCATGATAGGTTGGCCGTGGGGCCTTAGGATCTCGTCAATTGTGCCGTAAGATTGCCTCGAATTTGCACAAGATCTGTCCTGGCGTTGTAGGAGATTTCTACCTACATCATTACACTACCACCACCAAATCTGTCAACTTCTTGCACACAGTTTGCATAAAACGGGATTCATCACTGAACCAAACTTGCCTCCATCGTCCACGAGGCCAAACCCTATGTGCCCGAGTCCACTGCAGTCGTGTTCGACGATGTTGCTAAGTGAGAATGACGCCTCTGATCGCACGTGTAGGTCGGATTCCTGCATCTCGAAGACGAATGCACACGGTCTGGTCCGAAATCCTACGCAGTATTGTTGATGCGGTGGATGTTGCAGGGGCGTAACCGGATGTTACCATCCTCGGCAGACTGGTTCGACCGAGATTCGCCTGTTCTTCTAAGCGACCAATGAAGTTGTTGCGTTGCACTTCACTCAATCGCGGCATCACTGTACGGCGTGTTGACGGCTCAATACTAAGATATGGAAATCGAGAACCTGTCGCTTTTATAGGGATTTTGTTCCTGTAGCACGTGAAAAACATGCAGATCTCTCACACAGTCCCATTACGCGTGGATGCGTTTGGGCGAACAGTTGAATTTGTTCTTCTGTCTTCCAGGTTGACATGATTTATTGCAATTTCTTGTTGGTGATCAATGCCTCAACTCCTGTGACACCACAGCCTATGGGCTTGTAATATTATATTTCTGTTTCAAACAATTTTTTTTATCCATTTTGCGTTTCTTTTTCGAAGAGTATATATGTGTCATTTCCTATTCCCTCTGTTCCTGTGTAGGCCAAGGTGTTCTTTTTACGTGCCTGTGCATCTTGTGCATCTTGCTACCGTATGTCTTAGGTTACGTTCCCCTTTACGCCAACGCATGGTATCACTACTCTGGTCGCAAACAAACAAATGTATTAGATAACTGAAACAAACTGAACTGCAATATTACGAACCACCATTTCTCCATGACATTTTCATGCAAGCTGACAATTTCGAACGTAAGCGTGCATTAAAGTTTCCGAAGAGGCGTTATTGCGCTGTACATTCGTTCCATGTACACAAACCAGCATTATAATGGAGTAACTATAACAATCAAACAGTAATTTTGAAAAATATTTGAAATTTCATATAGCGATATTACATATGCGTTTCTTTTTCTTTTTTTTTGAGTGTACATGATATCCGATTTCCGTGTGTTATTGAATATGTAGCCTGAATTTCAGTCGAAACGGATGAAATTACTTGCACTGTGTAGCATTATGAACCAGTGAAGCATAGGAACATATTGTGAGCCAATTGAAAATATTATTATTTTTTTTAAAATTATTTAATTTCAATGGTTTTATTGTCAGAAAGTCCCTGTTACAAGATCGAGGATCACCTCCAGGGAAAGGGTGGCCCTCATTTGTACAGTATAAAAGCTTACTAGTAGAAATTCTGACATTGTCTAAAACAAAAAGAAACTCATTAACTCTCACATTCATGCTAATACTGTTGTGAGTTTAAAATAAACAGCCAGCTTTTACTATGTGTCTGCTTTTCACTTATGGGACGGTGGTGTAGCCTAGTGGTTAAAGCGTTCGCTCATCACGCCGAAGACCCGGGTTCGATTCCCCATATGGGTACAGTGTGTGAAACTCATTTCTGGTGTCCCCCGCAGTGATATTGCTGGAATATTGCTAAAATCGGCATAAAACCAAACTCACTCACTCACTTTTCACTTATACTTAGGCAAGACTAACTGAAAGGTGGATGATAGAACGCCCACTTTGTGTAATATTTATTGAGTTTATGTCTGCTTGAGAAACTAATTTTCTCAATAGAATACCTTTGTTCACACCATCAATGTGTTTTACCCCCTTGGGATACTCTTAAATGCTATTTCCTGTATTTTGTGACTCTTCGTGTTGGATTGCTTTTGTAACAAATTCTGTTTATTTATTAATTATATATTTTAGTGATGTATAAATATACATATATATGTTTCACCAACACATTTTCGACTTTCATTCAAGAATCATCTATCGCTTGTTTTCAAGGTAAACCATACATAACATCTTCGACATTCTACAGCTTGAATTAGTTTCTGCATAGGTGGTAACCTTGAGGATTGCTTATTCTTTAGATTCTGTTTGTAAGATGTCCTACTGTATATGTGAGCAACTAATTTACTTCTCTAAAGGTAGTTTCGCCCCTAGAACCTCACATATATACTACTACCTGACTAACATCAATTGGTCCAAATGCGTCAGAACTTCATGACAAATATCAGACAATCAGTTCATTAATAGATCTATGAAAAAGCTAAACTGTTGCTTTGCTATTTATTTGATACAGTCGATACAGATAGGCGAACTAGCTATTCCCCAAACCTATTTTCCACATGTTGAAGATTTTCCCTATGGTGTCTGACGTGTTCCCTATTCTTATGACTATCGGATGTTCCTGGGTATGTTCAGGTGAATAGTTGACGTGCCTGTGCATGTGTTACTGCCATTGGGAGGCATGATACGTTCTCCTATTCTTAAACACCTGGTATCACCTCTGTTTATTAATGATTTACAATCACATACTTATGAAACAGTTGCAACCGTTCAACTGACGTTAGGCAGAAACTGGTTAAAGCTTTCAATCTTAATGCGTCCAAGAGTTCGATTCCCAATATTGAATGAATCACTGCCACCATACTTGAACAATACTGCTAAAATTGGAGTAATATACTGAGGGAAATAAATAATGAAACACCACTTCATGTCAGTGTTCCTTTATTTATTCTCAGACTCTCCCCACGGCGCTATTCAAAACTGGTGATGAAAACTGGAAAAGGAACGCTTGAATTTTCCTGTGTTTCTTTATTTGTTTCTCTCTGTATGTCGAAGCAACACAGGAAAGAATGCCTGAGTGAAGTGTGGTGATGTTAGTTTCCTATATGTTCATGTTGATCTATATCTTCTTGCTGTGTGCCCAGGGAGAGATTCGGGGTTAGAAAAAGACCCCATAAAACATATGCTTGACATTTGAGACCACCAAACAACTATGGTTGTTAGGCTCGGTGACTTGGTTAAGTGGGTGTCATCTAATATCAAACAGAGTACAGACATGGATTATTGCTTACAATATCAATCACTGGATTTACAGTCAGTGAGTTAAGTTTTACGCCGCTTTTAGCAATATTCCAGTAATGGGCTTCACACATTGTACCCATGTGGGGAATCGAACCCGGGCCATCGGCGTGACGAACGAACGCTTTAACCACTAGGCTACCCCACCGCTTCCACTGGATTTACAAGCCGTAGCAGGAACATGTCTGAGCGTGGTGTTAAACAGCAACCATACAACTTATCTTGTAGCTGTTAGACGCAGACATGTGTATACAAACAACTGAACCATTGCTTATGAATTGTACCAGTTGTTATTTTCATCAATGAAAAAGGATTGAATTACATTAGGATTTGTTTCTTCTGAACAGTTTGGTAAAACGATGAAAGATTGATTTTGGCTTTTGTACATTTCGTTTCTGATTACAATTTTCGATCACACTGGCTGTACTGAATGACATATGCTTCTTTGATGTGAGATTATTTTGAGAGAGTTCATGATGTCTTGTTGACTTATTGTCTTGTTTAGGAGACACAATGTGGTCAATGCACGAGGTCTGTGTAGCCCCTGACATCTGAACAAGTCCAACACCTTCTCCAGCTCCAGAATGTACACCCAGTCTTTCAGCTCTCAACATGTCCACCTCCTTCAACAAGCGGTCCACCTGCTCCCCGAGGGACACTTTCTCATCCGAGAGTTGTCTGGCTTGTGTCTTGAAATGTTGATTCTTCATTTTCAGACATTTGGAGCGGTGTCGAGCATCTCGTAGGTCAGCCCGGAGAGTGTCCACCTCGGCCAGGACAGCCGTCAGCTGCACGTGGAGTTCGTGCTCTTTGACATTTTGTTTATCCTCTTGACAACAGTCCCATTGGAATGGAGGCTGGGGTCGAATAGGTCTTGGTTTTATCGCGACGTGTTTGGGAACCATATCGTGGAACTCTGGAAACGCAATAATCCAATTTAGTATGTGATCAATCAAATCATAAGCCTACAAAAGCACATATATACATCTTCTTTGTTGAATCAGAGACCATGTAATCTATTATATGGTCTCTGGTTGAAATCAGGAAAAAGGTAGAAAGGCCCTGGTTCCATTCCCCATATGGGTACATTGTATGAAACTCATTTCTGGTGTCCCCCGCAGTGATATTGCTGGAATGTTGCTAAAATCGGCATAAAACCAAACTCACTCACTCACATTTCACTTATACTTACTAAGACTAACTGAAAGGTGGATGATAGAACGCCCACTATGTGTAAAATTTATTGAGTTTATATCTGCTTGAGAAACTAATTTTCTCAATAGAATACCTTTGTTCACACACTTTCTTAAAACCATCAATGTGTTTTACCCCCTTGAGATACCCTTAAATGCTATTTCCTGTATTTTGGGACTCTTCAAGTTGGATTGCTTTTGTAACAAATTCTGTTTATATATTTATTATATATTTTAGTGATGTATAAATATACATATATATGTTTCACCAACACATTTTCGACTTTCATTCAAGAATCATCTACCGCTTGTTTTCAAGGTAAACCATACATAACATCTTCGACATTCTACAGCTTGAATTAGTTTCTGCATAGGTGGTAACCTTGAGGTTTGCTTATTCTTTCGATTCTGTGTAAGATGTCCTACTTTATATGTGAGCAACTGATTTACTTCTCTAAAGGTGAGGTGAGGTGAAATTGGGTTTAACGTCGTGCTTGAAAATATTTCGCTCATATGACGACGTGCATGCGTGTGTATGTGTAAGTGCGGCTGCTTGTACTAGCCCAGACTTAAGCTGGTTTTATAGTGCTAGCCCACTGAGATACCATGCCACAGTGAAGCATGAATTCAGACACATTATACTGACTCCGAGCCAACCAGTCCTTGTCGTACCCTCTCCGGGCGGAAGCTCTAACCACTAAACCACGGAGGCGGTCTCCCTAAAGGTAGTTTCGCCGCTAGAACATCACATTTATACTACTACCTGACTAACATCAATTGGTCCAAATGCGTCAGAACTTCATGACAGATATCACACAATCAGTTCATTAATAGATCTATGAAAAAGCTAAACTGTTGCTTTGCTATTCATTTGATACAGTCGATACAGATAGGCGAACTAGCTATTCCCAAACCTATTTTCCACATGTTGAAGATTTTCCCTATGGTGTCTGACGTGTTCCCTATTCTTATGAGTATCAGATGTTCCTGGGTATGTTCAGGTGAATAGTTGACGTGCCTGTGCATGTGTTACTGCCATTGGGAGGCATGATACGTTCTCCTATTCTTAAACACCTGGTATCACCTCTGTTTATTAATGATTTACAATCACATACTTATGAAACAGTTGCAACCGTTCAACTGACGTTAGGCAGAAACTGGTTAAAGCTTTCAATCTTAATGCGTCCTCGATTCCCAATATTGAATGAATCACTGCCACCATACTTGAACAATACTGCTAAAATTGGAGTAATATACTGAGGGAAATAAATAATGAAACACCACCTCATGTCAGTGTTCCTTTATTTATTCTCAGACTCCCCCCATAGCGCTATTCAAAACTGGTGATGAAAACTGGAAAAGGAACGCTTGAATTTTCCTGTGTTTCTTTATTTGTTTCTCTCTGTATATCGAAGGAACCCAGGAAAGAATGCCTGAGTGAAGTGTGATGATGTTAGTTTCCTATATGTTCATGTTGATCTATATCTTCTTGCTGTGTGCCCAGGGAGAGATTCGGGGTTAGAAAAAGACCCCATAAAACATATGCTTGACATTTGAGACCACCAAACAACTATGGTTGTTAGGCTCGGTGACTTGGTTAAGTGGGTGTCATCTAATATCAAACAGAGTACAGACATGGATTATTGCTTACAGTATCAATCACTGGATTTACAGTGAGTGAGTTAAGTTTTACGCCGCTTTTAGCAATATTCCAGTAATGGGCTTCACACATTGTACCCATGTGGGGAATCGAACCCGGGCCATCGGCGTGACGAACGAACGCTTTAACCACTAGGCTACCCCACCGCTTCCACTGGATTTACAAGCCGTAGCAGGAACATGTCTGAGCGTGGTGTTAAACAGCAACCATACAACTTATCTTGTAGCTGTTAGACGCAGACATGTGTATACAAACAACTGAACCATTGCTTATGAATTGTACCAGTTGTTATTTTCATCAATGAAAAAGGATTGAATTACATTAGGATTTGTTTCTTCTGAACAGTTTGGTAAAACGATGAAAGATTGATTTTGGCTTTTGTACATTTCGTTTCTGATTACAATTTTCGATCACACTGGCTGTACTGAATGACATATGCTTCTTTGATGAGAGATTATTTTGAGAGAGTTCATGATGTCTTGTTGACGTATTGTCTTGTTTAGGAGACACAATGTGGTCAAAGCACGAGGTCTGTGTAGCCCCTGACCTCTGAACAAGTCCAACACCTTCTCCAGCTCCAGAAAGTACACCCAGTCTTTCAGCTCTCAACATGTCCACCTCCTTCAACAAGCGGTCCACCTGCTCCCCGAGGGAGACTTTCTCATCCGACAGTTGTCTGACTTGTGTCTTGAAATGTTGATTCTTCATTTTCAGACATTTGGAGCGGTGTCGAGCATCTCGTAGGTCAGCCCGGAGAGTGTCCACCTCGGCCAGGACAGCCGTCAGCTGCACGTGGAGCTCGTGCTCTTTGACATTTTGTTTATCCTCTTGACAACAGTCCCATTGGAATGGAGGCTGGGGTCGAATAGGTCTTGGTTTTATCGCGACGTGTTTGGGAACCATATCGTGGAACTCTGGAAACGCAATAATCCAATTTAGTATGTGATCAATCAAATCATAAGCCTACAAAAGCACATATACATCTTCTTTGTTGAATCAGAGACCATGTAATCTATTATATGGTCTCTGGTTGAATAAGGAAAAAAGGTAGAAACATAACAGTTGATACAGAAAGTTATTTTTCAAATGAATCATAGGCCTAAAAAGCACATGTACAACCGTGTGTTGAATAAAGGAAAATAATAGAAACCATTGTTTTCAAATAAAGTTGGAAGGATACGAAAATTAAAGGTATTTATGACACACACACACCTTTAAGTTCTCTGTGTGCGAACCACTGTGCCACCTCGGAATCAAACCCCTCACACTCGGACATGGTCAGACGTCTGGCGACTGGTTTTGGTTTTATTGTGACGTGTTTGGGAACCGCATCATGAATCTCTGAAATAACAATAACAGAATTTGGTACAAAATCAAACCAGTATGACAAGTGGAAAGCAAATATATCAAGCCTATGAGATGCAGAAATATAGTGTCTGGGTCTTAGACCCGTTTCAGTGAGTGAGTGAGTGTGTTTAGTTTTACTCCGCACTCAGCAATATTCCAGTTATATGGCGGCGGTCTGTAAATAATCGAGTCTGGACCAGACAATCCGGTGATCAACAGCTTGCGCATCGACCTATGCAATTGAGATACGATGACATGTGTCAACTAATTCAGCGAGCCTGACCACCCAATCCCGTTAGTTGCCTCTTACGACAAGCATGAGTTACTGAAGGTCAATTCTAACCCGGATCGTCACGGATATTCAGCTGTAGGTATGAAGTCTATTATTATATATAAGAGCACGCTTACCTGTCGGTTCTGTACGTGCAAAACACTCGGCCACCTCGGGATCAAATCCCTCACACTCAGACATGGTCAGACGTTTGGTGACTGGCATAATCTTTGGATTATCTCGATAAATGAAGAGCGTACTGCAGTGCTGTTGTAGCTGGCTGAGACAATGTCAGACAATGGCGTGACGTCACAATATCACCGAATGACGTCATAGCGATCTCCAGTCGGTAGTTTCCGTTTGGATTATCCGTTTTCGGCATATTTCGCCTCGATCGTGTTCCGATTGCGACATGTCAGCCTTAACATACAATGCTCACTAGATGCTCCTTTATCTTTGGTATGATGTCGATACTTTTTTCTGAACCATCATTATATCATGAACAAATATGTCATCCTTACAAATATTAATTGAATGAATAGGAGATATTTTCATGTGTTTTTCCCGAATGAAATTGTTTTCCGGTAAGGGATTATTCGAATTGTCATTGGTGAATTGACATTTCACATTTCTGTTCCGATTGCGACATATAACCCTTATAACATACATACATTGATCATTAAATGCTTTGTGCTCTGTGGTATAATATCGATATTTCTCACCTAAACATCATTATATAATAATTACATATCTATTGATTATTCATAACATTACCACAAAAAATTTAAAAGGAACTTAATGCAATGCAAATTGTGATTTTGACTTTTTCCCTCTCCAGAATTACAGCGATTTACAAAGTTGAACTGAAAAGGCTTTTCAAACAACAACTTGAAAAGTATTTTGTTCAACCAATACTTTGAACACATTTGAATTGATTGTTTTCAAATTTGGGGATCACCCTCCATATCTATAGGAGAGATGCAGTGCAAAGTTGTATTTTGCCATTTTAATTTTTCGACTTTTAAAATTGCATTTCTTGAACTCTGGAAAAAGTCAAAGTTGTTGATAATAACAATTATTTACTAAGTTGATTATTTTCAGATTTGGGTAATGGATTCTTTGTTAATAGGAAAGGTGCAGTACAACATTTGATACAGACCTACTATTTCACAAAGCTAAATGAAAATACACAACGGCGTAACTCCACGTGATGATATCCTACCCCTCATGTCAAATTTCGGGCTATGATTTGGGCGTTGGTAGATAGGTTTCAAGGTATCGTTTGTCCAAATTTTGACAGAACTTTCATCAGAAAAGAAAACATTATCCCAATCTTGATTTTCGTGAGCCCTACACCAGTTTAAACGTCTTTTTTGTGCACCGTTCATCAGTGGTGAGGGAATTCCGCGCTTTTTCACCCAGTTAAGTCTTTGTAATTCTTGTCGAAGGGTTTCATGACATACCTGAGGACTTCCTCTATTAATCATCTCATTTCTGATATTCTCAACGCTTTTCAATTTTCCCATACTCTCAATCTGACCAAGTCGCCGTCGATCCGTAGTTTTGAACTTCCTTGGCCTCCCTGCCCCTGTCTTGTACTCAATCCCAACCCCTGACTGAATATTCTTCAACGTTTTTGTATACTATAGACAGAGGAATGTCATGTCTACCAGCTAACTCTTTTGCATTTGCCACACCCTTTTAAAATCATCTGGAACCAGCTTACTTTTCTCTTTTGCTGTCAAATCTGCCATGTCAACAAAGGAAGCCGCCTGTTTCATCAGGGGAGATAACTCTTGATGAAGTGAGGTTCATTCTCAAGCCTACAAGTGTTGCCTCCCATATTGAGTACCTTACTACATAATGTAACACCTATTTTAAAATTCTATTATCAGAAAGATGGAAACAAAGATTTTCTCAATAATATCTAGGAAAACTGTGCATATGATATAGCTGCAATCAGACTTTCAGCAGCAACTCTTTATGATTATGGAAATGTGTCTCGTCTTTCTGTTTATGGTGAATAATCAGTTCAGATGATTCCAAGGCATGTACCAAGGGTGTGTCCCACCGTTCACACAGAACGTTACACACCTATAGTCTGTTTGCAGTGAAAACGTATCGATGAATTTCACTTTAAACAAAAAAGTAAATGAAATAAAGTGAAATTAAGATTGCGAATCCTCATAATTTTACCTTGCCAATTGAACATTTAAATCTCAAAATTTTATTCAAATTAGGATAAAAGTTGTTTGTTTGTATTACAAGGGGGTAAGCGCAGTAGTTGGAACAGTGAAACAAATGTACGTGCGGTACGTGAAGAGCGCTAACTTATAACAAACCTTGTCGTTTTCGGTGTTTCATTTGATGTGCATACCCCCTTGTAAGACAAACCAATAATAGCCATGAGAAACTATGATCGTTTGTTAAACAACTTTTATCCTAAGTCGAATACAATTCTGAGATTTAAATGTTCAATTGGCAAGGTAAAATCATGAGGATTCACAGTCTTAATTTCACTTTATTTGTTTTACGTTTTGGTTTAAACTGACATTCATCGGTACGTTTTCACTGCAAACAGACTTTAGTCTTGTTTAAAAAACCAAACTCAATGTAAGCTATGTTGTATCCTTGCTATTTCTTTTAATAGTCGATTGATTGTTTGAGTAGTCCATTGGTTTAAAGCTTTCGCTCTAAGGGACCGTTCATAATTTATGGCTCGGGGGGTGATGATGATTTTAAGGGGTATCGCCCATTTTGTTCTGGCGAGCTAGGGGGTCATCAATTTTGTACACACACATACTAGGGGTCATCAATTTTGTACATAAAATGTTTAATATGGGTAGGGAAGGGGGATCACTGATTTTGTACATGACATGCAGGGGGGTCACTTATTTTGTACATACATTCTAGGGGGGTCATTCACATTGTACATGCTTCTCCATAAAAATCATCATCACACCCCCTAGCCATAAATTATGAACGGTCCCTAAATGCGTCCAAGCCGAGTTCGATTCAGATGTAGTCTGTATTTTATTTTCGCTGCCACCATGCTCGAACAACAAATTAGAGTAATCTCACAATAACCCAGGAATGGATGTTCAAGTGAAGTGTGATGCTGCTAATTTCCTATATCTTCTTGCTGTGTGCCCAGGGAGAGATTCGGGGTTAGAAAAAACGACCCCATAAAACATATGCTTGACATTTGAGACCACCAAACAACTATGGTTGTTAGGCTAGGTGACTTGGTAAGTGGGTGGCATCTAATATCAAACAGAGTACAGACATGGATTATTGCTTACAGTATCAATCACTGGATTTACAGTGAGTGAGTTAAGTTTTCGCCGCTTTTAGCAATATTCCAGTAATGGGCTTCACACATTGTACCCATGTGGGGATCGAACCCGGGCCATCGGCGTGACGAACGAACGCTTTAACCACTAGGCTACCCCACCGCTTCCACTGGATTTACAAGCCGTAGCAGGAACATGTCTGAGCGTGGTGTTAAACAGCAACCATACAACTTATCTTGTAGCTGTTAGACGCAGACATGTGTATACAAACAACTGAAACATTGCTTATGAATTGTACCAGTTGTTATTTTCATCAATGAAAAAGGATTGAATTACATTAGGATTTGTTTCTTCTGAACAGTTTGGTAAAACGATGAAAGATTGATTTTGGCTTTTGTACATTTCGTTTCTGATTACAATTTTCGATCACACTGGCTGTACTGAATGACATATGCTTCTTTGATGTGAGATTATTTTGAGAGAATTCATGATGTCTTGTTGACGTATTGTCTTGTTTAGGATACACAATGTGGTCAGAGCATGAGGTTTGTGTAGCCCCTGACCTCTGAACAAGTCCAACACCTTCTCCAGCTCCAGAAAGTGCAAACAATCTTTCAGTTCTCAACATGTCCACCTCCTTCAACAAGCGGTCCACCTGCTCCCTGAGGGAGACTTTCTCATCCGACAGTTGTCTGACTTGTGTCTTGAAATGTTGATTCTTCATTTTCAGACATTTGGAGCGGAGTCGAGCATCTCGTAGGTCAGCCCGGAGAGTGTCCACCTCGGCCAGGACAGCCGTCAGCTGCACGTGGAGCTCGTGCTCTTTGACTTGTTGTTTGTCCTCTTGACAACAGTCCCATTGGAATGGAGGCTGTGGCCGAATAGGTCTTGGTTTTATCGTGACGTGTTTGGGAACCATGTCGTGGAACTCTGGAAACACAATAATCCAATTTAGTATGTGATCAATCAAATCATAAGCCTACAAAAGCACATATACATCTTCTGTGTTGAATCAGAGACCATATAATCTATTATATGGTCTCTGGTTGAATAAGGAAAAAAGGTAGAAACATAACAGTTGATACAGAAAGTTATTTTTCAAATGAATCGTAGGCCTAAAAAGCACATGTACAACCGTGTGTTGAATAAAGGAAAATAATAGAAACCATTGTTTTCAAATAAAGTTGGAAGGATACGAAAGTTAAAGGTATTTATGACACACACACACCTTTCAGTTCTCTGTGTGCGAACCACTGTGCCACCTCGGAATCAAACCCCTCACACTCGGACATGGTCAGACGTCTGGCGACTGGTTTTGGTTTTATTGTGACGTGTTTGGGAACTGCATCATGAATCTCTGAAATAACAATAACAGAATTTGGTAAAAAATTCAAACCAGTATGACAAGTGGAAAGCAAATACATCAAGCCTATGAAATACAGAAATATAGTGTCTGGATCTTAGACCCTTTTCAGTGAGTGAGTGTGTTTAGTTTTCGCCGCACTCGGCAATATTCCAGTTATATGTCGGCGAGACCCTTTTCAGCTTTTGGGATGATTCTATTATTGTATATACTGACTCACCTGTCGGTTCTGTACGTGCAAAACACTCCGCCACCTCGGGATCAAATCCCTCACACTCAGACATGGTCAGGCGTCTGGTGACTGGCATAATCTTTAGATAATCTCGATAAATGAAGAGCGTACTGCAGTGCTGCTGTAGCTGGCTGAGATAATGTTAGACAAAGGCGTGACGTCACAATATCAACTAATGATGTCATAGCGATCTCCAGTCGGTAGTTTCCGTTTGGATTATCCATCTTCGACATATTTCGCCTCGATCGTGTTCCGATTGCGACATGTCAGCTTTAACATACAATGTTCACTAGATGCTCCTTTATCTTTCGCAAGATGATGATACTTTTTTCTGAACCATCATTATATCATGAACAAATAACAAAAATTAAATGAATGAATTGGAGAAATTTCCATGTGGTTTTTTTCGAATGACTGTTTTCTGGAAGGGATTATTTGAACTGTGTGCAATGTGATATTGTCATCAGTGAATTGGCATTTCCCATTTCTGTTCCGATTGCGACATATAAGCCTTAACATATATAAAATGATCATTAAATGATTTTTGTTCTGTGGTATAATGTCGATATTTCTCCTAAACTATATCATATTTTAGCACATACCTATTGATTATTCATAACATTACCCTAAAACCTGTAAAAGGAACTTAATGCAATGTAAACTGTAATTTTGATATCTCTCAGAATTACAGCGATTTACAAATTTGAACTTTATAAGCTTTTTCAACCAACAACTTGAAAGTATTTTGTTCAACCATACCTTGAACACATTTGAATGGATTGTTTTCAATTTTGGGGATCACCCTCCATATCTATAGGAGATGCAGTGCATTGTATTTTGTAATTTTAATTTATATAATGTTTAAAATGCATCTCTTGAACTCAAAGTCAAAGTTGTTGATATTAACAATTATTTACTAATGGATTATTTTCAGATTTGAGTAATGGATTCTTTGTTTATAGGAAAGGTGCTGTACAACGTTTGATACAGATCTACTATTTGACCATTTTTTATTTATTGTTGTACAGCTGAAGTTGGGAGTCGGGGGTAATAGTGAGCGGTGCTCGCGTTTTTCTGGCCTGTTTGAATTGTGAGCTATGTGATCGGTGGTTTGTCCTTTTCTCAATTGTTCTTTTATCTCTAAATATATGCTTGCTCAGAAATGCCTGATTGGAATGTTAATAAAATTAATAGGTAAAAAGCCCCTTCTGTGTTACAGGTAAAGTGAGTGAGTGAGCTGGGTGAAGGCCGCCCTGAATAATGTTTCAGTTAAGTTGCGAGTGCCAAACGTTTGATAAAAGTTATGCAATATGAAAGTTCAGTATCTCTTCTAACTTCTGACTTCCATACACGACATTGATGTATGGCAAACATGCATAGCCTTCCTAATCAGTCGTCCATGTCTTGAAAGGTGAAATTTGTATGGAAATTTGTTTCTTTAACATTCTAACCGTCTTTCTTAATAAACTATATTTTACGACAATAATATATGGAAGTTAATGTTAATTATGAGGAATGTCCTCCAAAGCCATAAGGGGGCGGTGGGGTAGCCTAAATGGTTAAAGCGTTGGCTCGTCACGCCGAAGACTCGGGTTCGAATCCCCACATGGGTACAATGTGTGAAGCCCATTTCTGGTGTGATGTTGCTGGAATATTGCTAAAAGCGGCGTAAAACCAAACTCAGTCAGTCAGTCTAAAGCCATAAGAAGAGATAGGGCGGCTTTATGTAATGGGTCAGTCCATTTGTGATTGATACACACTAAAGGCGCCTTCCGGGGAAGAAAATAACTTTTGTCAAATTTCGATTGATTGATTGGTTTGTTGTTTAACGCCACACTCAGCAATGTTCCAGGTATATGTTGGCGGTCTTTTTCTCAGTTCTTCTTTATCTGTAAATGCCAGATTCAAATGTTGAGAAAATTAATAGGTAGAAAACACCCTTCTGTGTCACAGGTGAAGTGGGTGAAGTGGGTGAAGGCCGCCCTGAATAATGTTTCAGTTAAGTAGCAGGATATCGGAGAAACGTTTGATAAAGGTTATGTAATATGAAAGTTCAGAAGCTCTTCTAACTTCTAACTTCCATACATGCGTGCTCCATACACGTACACAGAATACTCTGGTAATTTTGGTCAGAAAATGTTGGTGTCAAGCCTGTAGGAAGGACTTTTTACATGCAAACCTTGGGCGATGAATATGCTACAACCCCTTGACGACAATCACAGTACGATAAAGTTACATTATTTCGGCTTTATCATGGTGTACCAGCTGAAGATGAAAGATGAACGAGAATCATTACGCAGTGGAAATTTTAGTGGTGTGGAGCTCCGTTATGGTGTTGCAAACACGAATTGGAAGGCATGATAAAGATTCCTCAGATATATACTCTTCAAATAAAGAAATACAAAGTCAAATTGATAATGGAGTTTCTTGATAATTTCGTCTCCTCCGGCGTCTTCATGAGTCAACTCTCCTGGAAAGAAGATCGTAAAAGACTCTGTCATGGAATACGAGAAGTCCTCATGGAACCAACGAATGACATCAGATCCAGATCTCAGACACTTCAGGACATTACACCCCTCCATAGAGCCACACCCAGCTTGGCTACTTGCCAAAAGATACCCCTTCTTGAAACAACAATGCCTCTTCATAGTGCAGATGTGTGTTCTCTGGCGTCCTTGCCGTGTGTATGGACCTTGTGATAAATGTAGTGTGAACTGTGCAGACCTCCTGATCCATGTCCTAACATCGTGTGAAGCTTGTGCTGGCTGCAGAGACCAACTCTGGTGTGACATTATCAACGTGGGCCCGCCGGAGCCGAGCGACAAGACTGATATGGACCTGGTGTGCAGCTTGCTGTCCTGCCGTCCCCCAGTACTGCTCTCTGACGAGGAGACTCAGCTGTACACACTGACTGTTGTTAACGGACTCTACGCGACCTGTAATGCATGAATATTCTACGCGTCTCTATTGTTAACTTAAACTTATCTTAACTTATCTCGCATTCCCTTGTACTCTCCATTGGAGGAATAAAAGTGTATATATGTCTGAAATTATTGAAACTTTGTACACTTAAAGAAGCCAATCGAAATCGATCTCGTCAATTGTGCCGTAAGATTGCCTCGAATTTGCACAAGATCTGTCCTGGCGTTGTAGGAGATATCTACCTACATCATTACACTACCACAACCAAATCTGTCAACTTCTTGCACACAGTTTGCTGCAAAACGTTCACCTCCCCGACGGTAAACACGAGCCCTTCCAACCTGCTTACGAAGCATAAAACGGGATTCATCACTGAACCAAACTTGCCTCCATCGTTCACGAGGCCAAACCCTATGTGCCCGAGTCCACTGCAGTCGTGTTCGACGATGTTGCTAAGTGAGAATGACGCCTCTGATCGCACGTGTAGGTCGGATTCCTGCATCTCGAAGACGAATGCACACGGTCTGGTCCGAAATCCTACGCAGTATTGTTGATGCGGTGGATGTTGCAGTGGCGTAACCGGATGTTACCATCCTCGGCAGACTGGTTCAACCGAGATTCGCCTGTTCTTCTAAGCGACCAATGAAGTTGTTGCGTTGCACTTCACTCAATCGCGGCATCACTGTACGGCGTGTTGACGGCTCAATACTGAGATATGGAAATCGAGAACCTGTCGCTTTTATAGGGATTTTGTTCATGTAGCACGTGAAAAACATGCAGATCTCTCACACAGTCTCATTACGCGTGGATGCGTTTGGGCGAACAGTTGAATTTGTTCTTCTGTCTTCCAGGTTGGCATGATTTATTGCAATTTCTTGTTGGTGATCAATGCCTCAACTCCCGTGACACCACAGTCTATGGGCTTGTAATATTATACCACATATTTCTGTTTCAAACATCTTTTTCTTCCATTTTGCGTTTCTTTTTCGAAGAGTATATATGTGCCATTTCCTATTCCATCTGTTCCTGTGTAGGCCAAGGTGTTCTTTTTACGTGCCTGTGCATCTATTTGTGACGATGGCTACCGTATGTCTTGGGTTACGTTCCCCTTTACGCCAACGCATGGTATCACTACTCTGGTCGCAAACAAACAAATGTATTAGATAACTGAAACATTGTCATTGTTCCTAAATAATATCAATATAGGTAATTATGGCAATTACAGGGAATTATGGCAATATTACGAACCACCATTTCTCCATGGCATTTTCATGCAAGCTGACAATTTCGAACGTAAGCGTGCATTAACGTTTCCGAAGAGGCGTTATTGCGCTGTACATTCGTTCCATGTACACAAACCAGCATTATAATGGAGTAACTATAACAATCAAACGCTAATTTTAAAAATTTCATATAACGATATTACCTATGCGTTTCTTTTTTCTTTTCTTTTTTTTTTGAGTGTACATGATATTCGATTTCCGTGTGTTATTGAATATGTAGCCTGAATTTCAGTCGAAACGGATGACATTAATTGCACTGTGTAGCATTATGAACCATTGAAGCATAGGAACATATTGTGAGCCAATTGAAATTATTATTATTTTTTTTTTAATTTCAATGTTTTTATTGTCAGAAAGTCCCTGTTACAAGATCGAGGATCACCTCCAGGGAAAGGGTGACTCTCATTTGTACAGTATAACTGACTGACTGAGTTTAGTTTTACGCCGCTTTTAGCAATATTCCAGCAATATCACGGCGGGGGACACCAGAAATGGGCTTAACACATTATGCCCATGTGGGGAATCGAACCCGGGTCTTCGGCGTGACGAGCCAACGCTTTAACCACTAGGCTACCCCACCGCCCCCTGTACAGTATAAAAGCTTACTAGTAGAAATTCTGACATTGTCTAAAACAATAAGAAACTCATTAACTCTCACATTCATGCTAATACTGTTGTGAGCTTAAAATAAACAGACAGCTTTTACTATGTGTCTGCTTTTCACTTATGGGACGGTGGTGTAGCCTAGTGGTTAAAGCGTTCGCTCGTCACGCCGAAGGCCCGGGTTCCATTCCCCATATGGGTACATTGTATGAAACTCATTTCTGGTGTCCCCCCGCAGTGATATTGCTGGAATGTTGCTAAAATCGGCATAAAACCAAACTCACTCACTCACATTTCACTTATACTTACTAAGACTAACTGAAAGGTGGATGATAGAACGCCCACTATGTGTAAAATTTATTGAGTTTATGTCTGCTTGAGAAACTAATTTTCTCAATAGAATACCTTTGTTCACACACTTTCTTAAAACCATCAATGTGTTTTACCCTCCCCATTGAGATACCCTTAAATGCTATTTCCTGTATTTTGGGACTCTTCAAGTTGGATTGCTTTTGTAACAAATTCTCTGTTTATATATTTATTATATATTTTAGTGATGTATAAATATACATATATATGTTTCACCAACACATTTTCGACTTTCATTCAAGAATCATCTATCGCTTGTTTTCAAGGTAAACCATACATAACATCTTCGACATTCTACAGCTTGAATTAGTTTCTGCATAGGTGGTAACCTTGAGGTTTGCTTATTCTTTCGATTCTGTGTGTAAGATGTCCTACTTTATATGTGAGCAACTGATTTTACTTCTCTAAAGGTGAGGTGAGGTGAAGTTGGGTTTAACGTCGTGCTTGCGAAAATATTTCGCTCATATGACGACGTGCATGCGTGTGTATGTGTAAGTGCGGCTGCTTGTACTAGCCCAGACTTAAGCTGGTTTTATAGTGCTAGCCCACTGAGATACCATGCCACAGTGAAGCATGAATTCAGACACATTATACTGACTCCGAGCCAACCAGTCCTTGTCGTACCCTCTCCGGGCGGAAGCTCTAACCACTACACCACGGAGGCGGTCTCCCTAAAGGTAGTTTCGCCGCTAGAACATCACATTTATACTACTACCTGACTAACATCAATTGGTCCAAATGCGTCAGAACTTCATGACAGATATCACACAATCAGTTCATTAATAGATCTATGAAAAAGCTAAACTGTTGCTTTTCTATTCATTTGATACAGTCGATACAGATAGGCGAACTAGCTATTCCCCAAACCTATTTTCCACATGTTGAAGATTTTCCCTATGGTGTCTGACGTGTTCCCTATTCTTATGAGTATCAGATGTTCCTGGGTATGTTCAGGTGAATAGTTGACGTGCCTGTGCATGTGTTACTGCCATTGGGAGGCATGATACGTTCTCCTATTCTTAAACACCTGGTATCACCTCTGTTTATTAATGATTTACAAACACATACTTATGAAACAGTTGCAACCGTTCAACTGACGTTAGGCAGAAACTGGTTAAAGCTTTCAATCTTAATGCGTCCTCGATTCCCAATATTGAATGACTCACTGCCACCATACTTGAACAATACTGCTAAAATTGGAGTAATATACTGAGGGAAATAAATAATGAAACACCACCTCATGTCAGTGTTCCTTTATTTATTCGCAGACTCCCCCCATAGCGCTATTCAAAACTGGTGATGAAAACTGGAAAAGGAACGCTTGAATTTTCCTGTGTTTCTCTATTTGTTTCTCTCTGTATATCGAAGGAACCCAGGAAAGAATGCCTGAGTGAAGTGTGATGATGTTAGTTTCCTATATGTTCATGATGATCTATATCTTCTTGCTGTGTGCCCAGGGAGAGATTCGGGGTTAGAAAAAGACCCCATAAAACATATGCTTGACATTTGACACCACCAAACAACTATGGTTGTTAGGCTCGGTGACTTGGTTACGTGGGTGTCATCTAATATCAGAGTACAGACATGGATTATTGCTTACAGTATCAATCACTGGATTTACAGTGAGTGAGTTAAGTTTTACGCCGCTTTTAGCAATATTCCAGTAATGGGCTTCACACATTGTACCCATGTGGGGAATCGAACCCGGGCCATCGGCGTGACGAACGAACGCTTTAACCACTAGGCTACCCCACCGCTTCCACTGGATTTACAAGCCGTAGCAGGAACATGTCTGAGCGTGGTGTTAAACAGCCACCATACAACTTATCTTGTAGCTGTTAGACGCAGACATGTGTATACAAACAACTGAACCATTGCTTATGAATTGTACCAGTTGTTATTTTCATCAATGAAAAAAGGATTGAATTACATTAGGAGTTGTTTCTTCTGAACAGTTTGGTAAAACGATGAAAGATTGATTTTGGCTTTTGTACATTTCGTTTCTGATTACAATTTTCGATCACACTGGCTGTACTGAATGACATATGCTTCTTTGATGAGAGATTATTTTGAGAGAGTTCATGATGTTTTGTTGACGTATTGTCTTGTTTAGGAGACACAATGTGGTCAATGCACGAGGTCTGTGTAGCCCCTGACCTCTGAACAAGTCCAACACCTTCTCCAGCTCCAGAATGTACACCCAGTCTTTCAGCTCTCAACATATCCACCTCCTTCAACAAGCGGTCCACCTGCTCCCCGAGGGAGACTTTCTCATCCGAGAGTTGTCTGGCTTGTGCCTTGAAATGGTTATTCTTCATTTTCAGACATTTGGAGCGGTGTCGAGCATCTCGTAGGTCAGCCCGGAGAGTGTCCACCTCGGCCAGGACAGCCGTCAGCTACACGTGGAGCTCGTGCTCTTTGACATTTTGTTTATCCTCTTGACAACAGTCCCATTGGAATGGAGGCTGGGGTCGAATAGGTCTTGGTTTTATCGCGACGTGTTTGGGAACCATATCGTGGAACTCTGGAAACGCAATAATCCAATTTAGTATGTGATCAATCAAATCATAAGCCTACAAAAGCACATATACATCTTCTTTGTTGAATCAGAGACCATGTAATCTATTATATGGTCTCTGGTTGAATAAGGAAAAAAAGGTAGAAAGGCCCGGGTTCCATTCCCCATATGGGTACATTGTATGAAACTCATTTCTGGTGTCCCCAGCAGTGATATTGCTGGAATGTTGCTAAAATCGGCATAAAACCAAACTCACTCACTCACATTTCACTTATACTTACTAAGACTAACTGAAAGGTGGATGATAGAACGCCCACTATGTGTAAAATTTATTGAGTTTATGTCTGCTTGAGAAACTAATTTTCTCAATAGAATACCTTTGTTCACACACTTTCTTAAAACCATCAATGTGTTTTACCCCCCTTGAGATACCCTTAAATGCTATTTCCTGTATTTTGGGACTCTTCAAGTTGGATTGCTTTTGTAACAAATTCTGTTTATATATTTATTATATATTTTAGTGATGTATAAATATACATATATATGTTTCACCAACACATTTTCGACTTTCATTCAAGAATCATCTACCGCTTGTTTTCAAGGTAAACCATACATAACATCTTCGACATTCTACAGCTTGAATTAGTTTCTGCATAGGTGGTAACCTTGAGGTTTGCTTATTCTTTCGATTCTGTGTGTAAGATGTCCTACTTTATATGTGAGCAACTGATTTACTTCTCTAAAGGTGAGGTGAGGTGAAATTGGGTTTAACGTCGTGCTTGAAAATATTTCGCTCATATGACGACGTGCATGCGTGTGTATGTGTAAGTGCGGCTGCTTGTACTAGCCCAGACTTAAGCTGGTTTTATAGTGCTAGCCCACTGAGATACCATGCCACAGTGAAGCATGAATTCAGACACATTATACTGACTCCGAGCCAACCAGTCCTTGTCGTACCCTCTCCGGGCGGAAGCTCTAACCACTACACCACGGAGGCGGTCTCCCCTAAAGGTAGTTTCGCCGCTAGAACATCACATTTATACTACTACCTGACTAACATCAATTGGTCCAAATGCGTCAGAACTTCATGACAGATATCACACAATCAGTTCATTAATAGATCTATGAAAAAGCTAAACTGTTGCTTTTCTATTCATTTGATACAGTCGATACAGATAGGCGAACTAGCTATTCCCCAAACCTATTTTCCACATGTTGAAGATTTTCCCTATGGTGTCTGACGTGTTCCTATTCTTATGAGTATCAGATGTTCCTGGGTATGTTCAGGTGAATAGTTGACGTGCCTGTGCATGTGTTACTGCCATTGGGAGGCATGATACGTTCTCCTATTCTTAAACACCTGGTATCACCTCTGTTTATTAATGATTTACAAACACATACTTATGAAACAGTTGCAACCGTTCAACTGACGTTAGGCAGAAACTGGTTAATGCTTTCAATCTTAATGCGTCCTCGATTCCCAATATTGAATGACTCACTGCCACCATACTTGAACAATACTGCTAAAATTGGAGTAATATACTGAGGGAAATAAATAATGAAACACCACCTCATGTCAGTGTTCCTTTATTTATTCGCAGACTCCCCCCATAGCGCTATTCAAAACTGGTGATGAAAACTGGAAAAGGAACGCTTGAATTTTCCTGTGTTTCTCTGTTTGTTTCTCTCTGTATATCGAAGGAACCCAGGAAAGAATGCCTGAGTGAAGTGTGATGATGTTAGTTTCCTATATGTTCATGATGATCTATATCTTCTTGCTGTGTGCCCAGGGAGAGATTCGGGGTTAGAAAAAGACCCCATAAAACATATGCTTGACATTTGACACCACCAAACAACTATGGTTGTTAGGCTCGGTGACTTGGTTACGTGGGTGTCATCTAATATCAGAGTACAGACATGGATTATTGCTTACAGTATCAATCACTGGATTTACAGTGAGTGAGTTAAGTTTTACGCCGCTTTTAGCAATATTCCAGTAATGGGCTTCACACATTGTACCCATGTGGGGAATCGAACCCGGGCCATCGGCGTGACGAACGAACGCTTTAACCACTAGGCTACCCCACCGCTTCCACTGGATTTACAAGCCGTAGCAGGAACATGTCTGAGCGTGGTGTTAAACAGCCACCATACAACTTATCTTGTAGCTGTTAGACGCAGACATGTGTATACAAACAACTGAACCATTGCTTATGAATTGTACCAGTTGTTATTTTCATCAATGAAAAAGGATTGAATTACATTAGGAGTTGTTTCTTCTGAACAGTTTGGTAAAACGATGAAAGATTGATTTTGGCTTTTGTACATTTCGTTTCTGATTACAATTTTCGATCACACTGGCTGTACTGAATGACATATGCTTCTTTGATGAGAGATTATTTTGAGAGAGTTCATGATGTTTTGTTGACGTATTGTCTTGTTTAGGAGACACAATGTGGTCAATGCACGAGGTCTGTGTAGCCCCTGACCTCTGAACAAGTCCAACACCTTCTCCAGCTCCAGAATGTACACCCAGTCTTTCAGCTCTCAACATATCCACCTCCTTCAACAAGCGGTCCACCTGCTCCCCGAGGGAGACTTTCTCATCCGAGAGTTGTCTGGCTTGTGCCTTGAAATGGTTATTCTTCATTTTCAGACATTTGGAGCGGTGTCGAGCATCTCGTAGGTCAGCCCGGAGAGTGTCCACCTCGGCCAGGACAGCCGTCAGCTACACGTGGAGCTCGTGCTCTTTGACATTTTGTTTATCCTCTTGACAACAGTCCCATTGGAATGGAGGCTGGGGTCGAATAGGTCTTGGTTTTATCGCGACGTGTTTGGGAACCATATCGTGGAACTCTGGAAACGCAATAATCCAATTTAGTATGTGATCAATCAAATCATAAGCCTACAAAAGCACATATACATCTTCTTTGTTGAATCAGAGACCATGTAATCTATTATATGGTCTCTGGTTGAATAAGGAAAAAAGGTAGAAAGGCCCGGGTTCCATTCCCCATATGGGTACATTGTATGAAACTCATTTCTGGTGTCCCCAGCAGTGATATTGCTGGAATGTTGCTAAAATCGGCATAAAACCAAACTCACTCACTCACATTTCACTTATACTTACTAAGACTAACTGAAAGGTGGATGATAGAACGCCCACTATGTGTAAAATTTATTGAGTTTATGTCTGCTTGAGAAACTAATTTTCTCAATAGAATACCTTTGTTCACACACTTTCTTAAAACCATCAATGTGTTTTACCCCCTTGAGATACCCTTAAATGCTATTTCCTGTATTTTGGGACTCTTCAAGTTGGATTGCTTTTGTAACAAATTCTGTTTATATATTTATTATATATTTTAGTGATGTATAAATATACATATATATGTTTCACCAACACATTTTCGACTTTCATTCAAGAATCATCTACCGCTTGTTTTCAAGGTAAACCATACATAACATCTTCGACATTCTACAGCTTGAATTAGTTTCTGCATAGGTGGTAACCTTGAGGTTTGCTTATTCTTTCGATTCTGTGTGTAAGATGTCCTACTTTATATGTGAGCAACTGATTTACTTCTCTAAAGGTGAGGTGAGGTGAAATTGGGTTTAACGTCGTGCTTGAAAATATTTCGCTCATATGACGACGTGCATGCGTGTGTATGTGTAAGTGCGGCTGCTTGTACTAGCCCAGACTTAAGCTGGTTTTATAGTGCTAGCCCACTGAGATACCATGCCACAGTGAAGCATGAATTCAGACACATTATACTGACTCCGAGCCAACCAGTCCTTGTCGTACCCTCTCCGGGCGGAAGCTCTAACCACTACACCACGGAGGCGGTCTCCCTAAAGGTAGTTTCGCCGCTAGAACATCACATTTATACTACTACCTGACTAACATCAATTGGTCCAAATGCGTCAGAACTTCATGACAGATATCACACAATCAGTTCATTAATAGATCTATGAAAAAGCTAAGCTGTTGCTTTTTTTGCTATTCATTTGATACAGTCGATACAGATAGGCGAACTAGCTATTCCCCAAACCTATTTTCCACATGTTGAAGATTTTCCCTATGGTGTCTGACGTGTTCCCTATTCTTATGAGTATCAGATGTTCCTGGGTATGTTCAGGTGAATAGTTGACGTGCCTGTGCATGTGTTACTGCCATTGGGAGGCATGATACGTTCTCCTATTCTTAAACACCTGGTATCACCTCTGTTTATTAATGATTTACAAACACATACTTATGAAACAGTTGCAACCGTTCAACTGACGTTAGGCAGAAACTGGTTAATGCTTTCAATCTTAATGCGTCCTCGATTCCCAATATTGAATGACTCACTGCCACCATACTTGAACAATACTGCTAAAATTGGAGTAATATACTGAGGGAAATAAATAATGAAACACCACCTCATGTCAGTGTTCCTTTATTTATTCGCAGACTCCCCCCATAGCGCTATTCAAAACTGGTGATGAAAACTGGAAAAGGAACGCTTGAATTTTCCTGTGTTTCTCTGTTTGTTTCTCTCTGTATATCGAAGGAACCCAGGAAAGAATGCCTGAGAGTGAAGTGTGATGATGTTAGTTTCCTATATGTTCATGATGATCTATATCTTCTTGCTGTGTGCCCAGGAGAGATTCGGGGTTAGAAAGACCCCATAAAACATATGCTTGACATTTGACACCACCAAACAACTATGGTTGTTAGGCTCATTGACTTGGTAAGTGGGTGTCATCTAATATCAGAGTACAGACATGGATTATTGCTTACAGTATCAATCACTGGATTTACAGTGAGTGAGTTAAGTTTTACGCCGCTTTAGCAATATTCCAGTAATGGAGCTTCACACATTGTACCCATGTGGGGAATCGAACCCGGGCCATCGGCGTGACGAACGAACGCTTTAACCACTAGGCTACCCCACCCACTTCCACTGGATTTACAAGCCGTAGCAGGAACATGTCTGAGCGTGGTGTTAAAAACAGCAACCATACAACTTATCTTGTAGCTGCTTGACCTGCAGACATGTGTATACAAACAACTGAACCATTGCTTATGAATTGTACCAGTTGTTATTTTCATCAATGAAAAAGGATTGAATTACATTAGGATTTGTTTCTTCTGAACAGTTTAAGTAAAACGATGAAAAGATTGATTTTGGCTTTTGTACATTTCGTTTCTGGATTACAATTTTCGATCACACTGGCTGTACTGAATGACATTTGCTTCTTTGATGAGAATTATTTTGAGAGTTCATGATGTTTTGTTGACGTATTGTCTTGTTTAGGAGACAATACTGTGGTCAATGCACGAGGTCTGTAGCCCCTGACCCTCTGAACAAGTCCAACACCTTCTCCAGCTCCAGAATGTACACCCAGTCTTTCAGCTCAAACATATCCACCTCCTTCAACAAGCGGTCCACCCACCTGCTCCCCTCGAGGGAGACTTTCTCACCCGAGAGTTGTCTGACTTGTGTCTTGAAATGGTTTATTCTTCATTTTCAGACATTTGGAGCGGTGTCGAGCATCTCGTAGGTCAGCCCGAGAGTGTCCACCTCGGCCAGGACAGCCGTCAGCTGCACGTGGAGCTCGTGCTCTTTGACATTTTGTTTATCCTCTTGACAACAGTCCCACTGGAATGGAGGCTGGGGTCGAATAGGTCTTGGTTTTATCGCGACGTGTTTGGGGAACCATATCGTGGAACTCTGGAAACGCAATAATCCAATTTAGTATGTGATCAATCAAATCATAAGCCTACAAAAGCACATATACATCTTCTTTGTTGAATCAGAGACCATGTAATCTATTATATGGTCTCTGGTTGAATAAGGAAAAAGGTAGAAACATAACAGTTGATACAGAAAGTTATTTTCAAAAGCACATGTACAACCGTGTGTTGAATAAAGGAAAATAATAGAAACCATTGTTTTCAAATAAAGTTGGAAGGATACGAAAATTAAAGGTATTTATGACACACACACCTTTAAGTTCTCTGTGTGCGAACCACTGTGCCACCTCGGAATCAAACCCCTCACACTCGGACATGGTCAGACGTCTGGCGACTGGTTTTGGTTTTATTGTGACGTGTTTGGGAACCGCATCATGAATCTCTGAAATAACAATAACAGAATTTGGTACAAAATCAAACCAGTATGACAAATGGAAAGCAAATACATCAAGCCTATGAGATGCAGAAATATAGTGTCTGGGTCTTAGACCCTTTTCAGTGAGTGAGTGTGTTTTGTTTTACGCCGGACTCAGCAATAGTCCAGCTATATGGCGGCGGTCTGTAAATAATCGAGTTTGGACCAGACAATCAGGTGATCAACAGCATGCGCATCGACCTATGCAATTGAGATACGATGACATGTGTAACTAATTCAGCGAGCCTGACCACCCAATCCCGTTAGTTGCCTCTTACGACAAGCATGAGTTACTGAAGGTCAATTCTAACCAGGATCGTCACGGATATTCAGCTGTAGGTATGAAGTCTATTATTATATATAAGAGCACGCTTACCTGTCGGTTCTGTACGTGCAAAACACTCGGCCACCTCGGGATCAAACCCCTCACACTCGGACATGGTCAGACGTCTGGTGACTGGCATAATCTTTGGATTATCTCGATAAATGAAGAGCGTACTGTAGTGCTGCTGTAGCTGGCTGAGACAATGTCAGACAATGGCGTGACGTCACAATATCACCGAATGACGTCATAGCGATCTCCAGTCGGTAGTTTCTGTTTGATTATCCATTTCGGCATATTTCGCCTCGATCGTGTTCCGATTGCGACATGTCAACCTTTTAACATACAATGCTCACTAGATGCTCCTTTTAGCTTTGGTATGATGTCGATACTTTTTTCTGAACCATCATTATATCATGAACAAATATGTCATCCTTACAAATATTAATTGAATGAATAGGAGATATTTTCATGTGTTTTTCCCGAATGAAATTGTTTTCCGGTAAGGGATTATTCGAATTGTTTGCAATGTGATATTGTCATCGGTGAATTGACATTTCACATTTTTTTCCGATTGCGACATATAACCCTTATAACATACATACATTGATAATTAAATGCTTTGCGCTCTGTGGTATAATATCGATATTTCTCACCTAAACTATCATTATATTATAATTACATATCTATTGATTATTCATAACATTACCACAAAACATTTAAAAGGAACTTAATGCAATGCAAATTGTGATTTTGACTTTTTCCCTCTCCAGAATTACAGCGATTTACAAAGTTGAACTGAAAAGGCTTTTTCAACCAACAACTTGAAAAGTATTTTGTTCAACCAATACTTTGAACACATTTGAATAGATTGTTTTCAAATTTGGGGATCACCCTCCATATCTATAGGAGAGATGCAGTGCAAAGTTGTATTTTGCCATTTTAATTTTTCGACTTTTAAAATTGCATTTCTTGAACTCTGGAAAAAGTCAAAGTTGTTGATAATAACAATTATTTACTAAGTTGATTATTTTCAGATTTGGGTAATGGATTCTTTGTTAATAGGAAAGGTGCAGTACAACATTTTTTTTTATACAGACCTACTATTTCACAAAGCTAAATGAAAATACACAACGGCGTAACTCCACGTGATGATATCCTACCCCTCATGTCAAATTTCGGGCTATGTTTTGGGCGTTGGTAGATAAGTTTCAAGGTATCGTTTCTCCACATTTTCACATTTCGAAAAAAGCCAGACAGAACTTTCATCAGAAAAGCAAACATTATCCCAATCTTGATTTTCGTGAGCCCTACACCAGTTTAAACGTCTTTTTTGTGCACCGTTCATCAGTGGTGAGGGGATTCCTCGCTTTTTCACCCAGTTAAGTCTTTGTAATTTTTGTCGAAGGGTTTCATGACATACCTGAGGACTTCCTCTATTAATCATCTCATTTCTGATATTCTCAACGCTTTTCAATTTCCCTACTCTCAATCTGACCAAGTCGCCGTTGATCCGTAGTTCTGAACTTCCTTGCCCTCCCTGCCCCTGTCTTGTACTCAATCCCAACCCCTGACTGAATATTCTTCAACGTTTTTGTATACTGTAGACAGAGGAATGTCATGTCTACTAGCTAACTCTTTTGCATTAGTCACACCCTTTCAAAATCATCTGTAACCAGCTTTCTTTTCTCTTTTTCTGTCAAATCTGCCATGTCAACAAAGGAAGCCGCCTGTTACACCAAGGGAGATAACTCTTGATGTAGTAAGGTTCATTCTTAATGTTGATTCTTCATTTTCAGACATTTGGAGCGGTGTCGAGCATCTCGTAGGTCAGCCCGGAGAGTGTCCACCTCGGCCAGGACAGCCGTCAGCTGCACGTGGAGGTCGTGCTCTTTGACATGTTGTTGGTCCTCTTGACAACAGTCCCATTGGAATGGAGGCTGGGGCCGAATAGGTCTTGGTTTTATCGTGACGTGTTTGGGAGCCATGTCGTGGAACTCTGGAAACGCAATAATCCAATTTAGTATATGATCAATCAAATCATAAGCCTACAAAAGCACATATACATCTTCTGTGTTGAATCAGAGACCATATAATCTATTATATGGTCTCTGGTTGAAGATAAGAAAAAGGTAGAAACATAACAGTTGATACAGAAGAATGAATTTATTTTCTGGAAGGGATTATTTGAACTGTGTGCAATGTGATATTGTCATCAGTGAATTGGCATTTCACATTTCTGTTCCGATTGCGAGATATAAGCCTGAACATATGTTAAATGATCATTAGATGATTTTTGTTAAGTGGTATAATGTCGATATTTCTCCTAAACATCATTATATTATTAGCACATATCTATTGATCATTCATAAGATTACCCCAAAACCTGTAAAAGAAACTTAATGCAATGGAAATTATGATTTTGATATTTCTGTCTCCAGAATTACAGCAATTTACAAATTTGAACTTAAAAGGTTTTCAACCAACAACTTGAAAAGTATTTTGTTCAACACATTTGAATGGATTGTTTTCAAATTTGGGGATCACCCTCCATATCTATAGGAGAGATGCAGTGAAAAGTTTTATTTTGCCATTTTAATTTTTCAATGTTTTAAAATGCATCCCTTGAACTCTAAAACAGTCAAAGTTGCTGACAATAACAATTATTTACTAAGTTGATTATTTTCAGATTTGGGTAATGACCATTTTGTTTATAGGAAAGGTGCAGTACAACGATTGATACAGATCTACTATGTGGCAAGACTAATAATTTTAATTGTTGTACAGATGAAGTTGGGAGTCACGGTCAGGGTTATTAGTGAGCCGTGCTCACGTTTTTCTGGCCTATTTGACCTGTGAACTGTCATCGATGCTGTTTGTCCATTTCTCAATTGTTCTTTTATCTGTAAATATATGCTTGCTTGATTGGAATGTTGAAAACATTAGTAGGTAGAAAAGCCCCTTCTGTGTGACAGGTATGTGAGTGAGTGAGTACAGTGAAGGCCACCCTGAATAATGTTTCAGTAAAGTAGCAGCATGTTAGAGAAACGTTTGATAAAGGCTATGTAATATGAAAGTTCAGAATCTTTTCTAACTTCTGACTTCAATTCACGACACTGATATATGTCAACGTGAACACTCTTCCGATTCAATCTTTCATGTCTTGAAATGGGAACAAATTGTATCGAAATGTTTTTCTTTAACTTTCTAAACGTCTTTTAATATTTTACGACATAATAATATATGACAGTTAATGTTACCTATGAGAAATGTCCTCAAAAGCAATGAGTGAGTAAGTGAATTCTAACTTCCATGCATGCGTCCTCAATATATACACGTACTCTGGTAATTTTGGTCAGAATATGTAGGAAGCTGTATGAAGGACTTTTACATGAAAACCTTTTTATCTGCTCTGTAAGCTGGAATTCTGTTCTCGTCTGTGGATATGACTCTTTATAAATAGAAACATGCCCATGGCTCATGAGAAGTCTCTGCTAAAACAGAGTCTATTGCACAAGTCAATATTAGAAGTGTGTTTGGGGGAATCAATAACAAATTTATAACAATGTTATGCACACGGCTAAAGATATTTTTATTAATAGTTTTTGGCAGAGCAGGGTTGCCGTAAAGAATGGTATCAATGTCTATGTGAACTTTTGATAGTTCAAACTCTTGCTTCAGATCAACACGGCAGCTGACTCATTTTGCACATTTCAAAAGGAAATGGTGAGCATCTACCACAGGAGCACCACAGTTGCAAACTCTACTCTCTGATAAATTAGCACGAAAAAGATCTGCATGTAATGAACTACAGGAATGTGTTAACTTCGTGTAAAGTATATGTCTTTCTTTCACCAAATAGAAAATATTTTGGAACTTGGTCATTTGTTTTCAGGTAACTTTGATTTAAACGATGATAATGAATTTGTACATTCTGTTGTAGAGGAGAGAGCATTCCGTAGACTTGCAGAATCATAAATAAATGACTTTTGTAAGAAATGAGGTGCGAAATTTAGGAACAGCCAACTCTGATTTGTTACGCAAGTTGTATCCGGA
The DNA here is from genome assembly GCF_003918875.1 of Haliotis rubra. NCBI lineage: Eukaryota > Metazoa > Mollusca > Gastropoda > Lepetellida > Haliotidae > Haliotis > Haliotis rubra. Next base: position 417,626 of record NW_025767002.1, read on the forward strand.
AATGGTTTCAGTAAAAGGTGGAAGTAAATCTATCAGGTAATCAGGATCTTGCATATTAACAATTTTGTAGAATGTACAAAGTTTACCAACCAACCAATTTCACTGTAATAAACTATATCTAGAAGCGAATTTAGGCAATCCGGTTACAATTCTTGCTGCTTCAAGTTGTAACATTTCAAGTTTATCACAAATAAAGCTAGGGCAATTATCCCAAACCTCAGAGGCATATTCTAAAATAGGCCTTATATACATTTCATACATACTAGAAAGGATATATCTAGGTAATACGTACTTTAGCGTTTGTAATGAGGAAACATATTTTAGGCCATTTCTATTTCAGCAGATACATGATGAGACCATTTTAAATTGAAAAGCTGTCCCAGTGAGATGGGCTGACTGACTGACTGACTGACTGAGTTTGGTTTTACGCCGCTTTTAGCAATATTCCAGCAACATCACGGTGGGGGACACCAGAAATGGGCTTCACACATTGTACCCATGTGGGGATTCAAACCCGGGTCTTCGGCGTGACGAACCAACGCTTTAACCAATAGGCTACCCTGTATGTTTTGGATTATCCAATTTTCAATTTCCTTCCAGATGGTTTGGGTTACAACACATTCCCAATATACATGACATAAAGTTTCACTATCAACATTACAAAAGCTGCATTGGTCAACAAGTTTCATTTTCATAAGTTCTCTTTTTGTATAAATAATTCTGTGCAAAAAAATTAATTTAAAGTCTAAAATCTTTACATCTTTCAAATTCTTTCTGCAAATAGTTAAAAAAATACGCCAATCAAAATCAATATCATAAAATAAGTTTTCCCATTTTAGGCAAATATGAGGTTTAATATTGTCAGATAAGAGTTTATCATAAAATAATCTTGAACAGGGAAATCTAGACTTGCTTTATTTAGGGCGTTAGAAAAGCCTTGGCGGAAGAGAAAATAATGCGGTTCAGGGACCGTGAGACAGACTGCTTGTCCACCTGTGGCCCTCGTCATTTGTATAAAGTAAATTGTCATATTATTTACAAACTTGGGATGACTCGTGTCTTGTGTATGGTGCAGAGAAACCGACAACCAACGACCAGAGTAGTGATACCAGGTGTTGGCCAAATGTGGAAATTTTCCTGCCCCTCCGGTGGCGCTCGTCACAAACACATGCACAGGCAAGTCAATGGTTCACCTGAACATACACGGGAACACGTGGTACACGTCAAAATAGGGAATGGGTCAAGGATAAGAGGGAAAATAGTACCCATGGAACCTAAAACACGAAATTTGGTTATTAGATCTTCGCCGAAGGATGCAAAGAAAGAGGCCAACAAATGATTCACTGACAAAAATGTCTGATTTATGTCAATAAAGCTTGGTTACATTTGAAACCGTTCTAATTGATCAAACAGTAGTATATCTAACAGGCTACTTTGAGTGACAATTCTTCAAATCAGCTGAAATAATTAATTTAAAAACTCAGTCAAACATCGGCCTCCAGCTATTTCGGTCGACATGTCTACCGATCTCTAGGAGTGTGACAAATACATTTCCAGTGGATCATAATATGATCCAACGCTTCAGTGGATCATAATGCTATACAATACAATTAAGGGCATACTTTCAAAGAGAAATTTCAAGGCATTAATATTCAAAAACACTTGCAATTCGACTGACTGACTGAGTTTGGTTTTACGCCGCTTTTAGCAATATTCCAGCAACATCACGGCGGGGGACACCAGAAACGGGCTTCACACATTGTACCCATGTGGGGATTCGAACCCGGGTCTTCGGCGTGACGAGCCAACGTTTTAACCATTAGGCTACCCCACCGCCCCAGTCGCAATTCGAATACTGTATAGTAAGTAATATGATATCCTATAGTCCTTCAAGACTACACATCCATTAGGAACAAAGAATACATGAAAAAAAACGCCAATTCAATACAACAGAATTTGGATTAAGATTGTTAATGAATTGATATTAGCCCATGATATGATGATGGTTTTGAAGAAAATATCGAAATTATGCCAAAGAACAACGAGCATCTAATGATATGTAGCAATCGGAACGTACTCAAACCGGAATATACCGACATCTTTCGAAGGTGTTTCAGCCGGACGAAGGACAGCGAAATCTACAGCGACTAGTCATTGCTATGACGTCATTCGGTGATACTGTGACATTGTCAGGCCATTGTCTGACATTGTCTCAGCCAGCTACAGCAGTTCTGCAGTACGCTCTTCATTTATCGAGATTATCTCAAGATTATGCCAGTCACCAGACGTCTGACCATGTCCGAGTGTGAGGGGTTTGATCCCGAGGTGGCGGAGTGTTTTGCACGTACAGAACCGACAGGTGAGCGTCGTTATGAGTCAACTCTGAATATTCACTTTTGCCATCCGGAAGACGTTTCAATGTCCCTTGTCATAGGTCAAACAGAACAAGGACATATTAATCCCTTGTAGCATTACAATTCTAAACAAAACCTTTGAAATATAATATTTGAATTTTTATAAATATATACTTTCATGGATGCTGATATGTCTGTAAATTTGTTGAGTTAGTGTATGTGGTTTATAGGAATACAGAAAAGTGTACATATATGACTTGTTTAAGGAAATATACTGACGTACAAAATAAAGTACACATTTGGATTTGGAGGGATTATTTTTAAAAACAAACAAAGAAATAATTTTGACAAATCTTTGATTGCGCCTTACAACTCCGGAATTGGGTATGCTGTCTGTGGTGTTTAGCCAACACGAGCACAATGTTTGTGACACGTATGTCACAAAAACGTTGGGTTTTTACATATATGGTAAACATCGGGTGGGTATTTTCTTTTGTGCTTCAGTTTATGTGTTGGTGTGTATTATGCGTGTGAATGGGTGTATTAATTTTATGTTTGTTCACATTTAATCATCTGTTATCGAAATTGGCATACATATTTTATTGTATCATGCCGTGCTCTGTTTGATGTAAACATAACTTTTTTATATCCCATCAAGAATGGCATAACTCATCAAGTTCTAAAACCTATTCATGTTCTCTTTTCAAGTATAATCTTTCTGTGGAACCATAGCTTAGTGTTATTAACGTTAGTAAATTTCGCATTGTTCTTACACAGTTTCGTTGTGGTTCCCATCACTTTAATATTGAGACGGGTAGATACACAAATAAGCCTAGATATCACTGGTTATGTGTGATAATGGATATATTCAAAACGGTTACCATTTCTTTTAAGTGTGTACTGCATACAGTTCTTTGGGCACTTAATTTATTCCTGCCACGTTTTAAACATACCCTTCTTTGTCAAATTTCAGCAACCAATGCTTGCCACAAAAGGCGACTATGCTTGTCGTAAGAGGCGACAAACGGGATCGGGTGGGCAGGCTCGCTGACTTGGTTGACACATGTCATCGGTTCCCAACTGCGCAGATCGATGCTCATGCTCTTGATCACTGGATTGTCTGGTCCAGACTCGATTATTTACAGACCTCGGCCATATAGCTGGAATATTGCTGAGTGCGGCGTAAAGCTAAACTCACTCACTCACTCTTTGTCAAATTTCAATATATTGATGACCTCAAACAATACGTTTGTCATCAGAAATGTAGCAGTGTTTATTTATTATGCTGCAAAGCAATGCCAATCAAATATGGCTGCAAATATGTAATATTTGTATTATAGGCCGATGGCTTACATACACTCTTTGAATAAAGAAATTTCTTGGTTCCTTTTTGGGTAATAAAGTGTTATCTTGTCCTATAAATGATAATAGAGTTCAATCCTCCAATTTCAATTAGAAGACAATTCAGAATCAACCACTTTTATCCTACCATTTCTTTAATTATACAGTGTAGAAGTATATGCCGTATTTTGGTTTCACTTTCCAACTGGATTGATTTTGTACTAAATCCAGATATTGTTATTTCAGGGTTTCATGATGCGGTTCCCAAACACGTCACAATAAAACCAAAACCAGTCGCCAGACGTCTGACCATGTCCGAGTGTGAGGGGTTTGATTCCGAGGTGGCACAGTGGTTTGCACACAGAGAACTGAAAGGTGTGTGTGTCATAAATACATTCAACTTTCGTATTTCGTGTGTGTTTGTTTTGAATCCGTTCAATTCTCATATTCTTGCAAGTTCATTCGAGAAAATAATAGTTTCTGCATCAACCGTTACTCATTGAATGCATATAGGCTCATAGGCGGATCCAGAGAGAGAGAGGGGGGGGGGGGGGTTGTTGTTGTTGCAGGGGTGCGCATCCCCCCTTTTGTCCTGAAAGTTTATTAAATGACCATTGAAACTCGGGTGAAAATGAAGTGTGCACCCCTCCTTTTCTCAATAGTGTGCACCCCCTTTTCTCAAAAAGCTGTATCCGCCCCTGAGGCTGATGTCTCAGACTTGCCATAGAATCCATCATATGTTTTGGACATCATACGTTTTTTGGACGCCGGTGTTGCTCGTGATATAATGAAGAATGTTGCATCGCAAGACATGACAAATACTTGAATGAAGGCTTGTTGGTGTGTTTTTTGAAGATCAAGGAATCTTTTAGTCAGTGAGATATTTTACAGTTGTTCACTTGACAGGAGAAACTATTTGTGGTTGTCTTCATCTCGCTCACTATCTTTTACATACGTAAATCCTACAATATCAGGATATACACTCAGTTCGATCATTATTCAGAGTTCCACGATACGGTTCCCAAACACGTCACGATAAAACCAAGACCTATTCGTCCCCAGCCTCCATTCCAATGGGACTGTTGTCAAGAGGACCAACAACAAGTCAAGGAGCACGAGCTCCGTGTGCAGCTGACGGCTGTCCTGGCCGAGGTGGACACTCTCCGGGCTGACCTACGAGATGCTCGACTCCGTTCAAGATGTCTGAAAATGGAGAACCAACATTTCAAGACACAAATCAGACAACTGTTCGATGAGAAAGTGTCCCTCAGGGAGCAGGTGGACCGCTTGTTGAAGGAGGTGGACATGTTGAGAGCTGAACGACTGTGTGCACTTTCTGGAGCTGGAGAGGGTGTTGGACTTGTTCAGAGGTCAGGGGTTTCACAGACCTCGTGCTTTGACCACATTGTGTCTCCTAAACAAGACAATACGTCAACAAGACATCGTGAACTCCTTCAAAGCGATCTCTCATTCTGTACAGCCAGTGTGATCGAAAATTTTAATCAGAAACAAAATGTACAAAAGTCAAAATCATTCTTTCGTCGTTTTACCAAATTGTTTAGAAGAAACAAATCCTAATGTAAATTCAATCCTGTTTTAATCAAAATAACAAATGTTTAAACTGAAATAATGTCTTCGTTATATTTTACACATGAATTGTAACGATAAATATGTAGATATATCTACCGTATGAGTGAGCAAGTGAGTTTTGTTTTACGCCGTAATACTCCAGCAATATCACGGCGGGGGACACCAGAAATGGACTTCACAATGTACCCATGTAAGTGAGTGCGTGAGTTTAGTTTTTCACCGCGCTCAGCAATATTCCAGCTATATGGCGGCGGTCTGTAAATAACCGAGCTTGGACCAGATAATCCAGTGATCAACAGCATGAGGATGTGTCGTGAACCGAGTCAGTGAGCCTGACCACCGGATCCGCCTCTTACGACAAGTATCTTTTACTGAAGATCATTTCTAGCCCGGATCTTCACGGGTTTGTATCCATGTGGGGAATCGAACCCGGGTTTTCAGCGTGACGAGCTAGGCACCCCACCGCCCCATCTACCATATGAATCTACAGTCAGTGGATCACTGTAGAGTCTTGGGGGGGGGGCGGCGGTGGTGTAGCCTAGTGGTTAAAGCGTTGGCTTGTCACGCCGAAGACCCGGGTTCGATTCCCCACATGAGTACATTGTGTGTCTTGTATATTGCTGGACCATTGCTAAAAACGGTGAAAAACATACTTACTCACTTACTCACTCTTGGGTAAGAAAGTGATTTGAACCTCTTTTTTCAGTACATGCATTATGTTTAGGGAGATATCGGGTATGACCCGGAAGGTCTCGGGTTCGATCCCCGGCCGCGTCTTACCAAAAGACGTTAAAATATGGTACTTGTTGGTCCCTGTCTAGCGCTCGGCATTAATGGGTACATTAAGGACTGGTCGGCTCGGAGTCAGTATAATGTGTCTGAGTCGGGTATTCATGCTTCACTGCGGCATGGTATCACAGTGGGCTAGCACTATAAAACCAGCTTCAGTCTGGGCTAGTACAAACAGCCGCACATACACATACACACAGGCATGCACGTCGTCATATGAGCGAAATATTCTCAAGCACGACGATAAACCCAATTTCACCACCACCACCAGATATCAGGTATTATTAACACATCCAGTCAAACCTGCGTGGAAGTGTTCTGAACAGTCTCTTTATCCGTGAATTCAGCGGCACACTAGTTAGTGACAGCACATGGCAACTACATTATTACATCCATTATGATGACGATGAAAAGAACAGAAATTCGAACTATTTTGATTACAGACTTACACACTTCAGAAATAATTACACAAATCACAAAAAGACACAGGTGCATCGTAATGACGTAAACGTGGGTTTTAATCATTATGATATTCCCATAGCTCTGTCGGTCTCTGTCCGTCTCAGTGTCTATACTGACTTGGATACCCGCTCCTGGAGGACGCGCAACCGCTGAGTGCATGGTACCATCCAAAAGAAACTGTTGACGTAACTCTTCGTGAAGGTGGGTGGATGGCTTGATTGAGATAGAGAATAGTTTTAACCCCATCAGTAATATTTCAGCCTTTACATGGGGGAGTGTGGATTGGGTTGGCGGGGGATATATGGGTAACGTGAATGGGTTTCACACATTGGTGGTGCAACTGGAAAACGGTTCAAACGACGTCAAACCCGGTTCACTCACTCACTCTTACAACTGGATTAGTTTACGAAGCGTTAGCTGACTTGTTTTTGTTTTTCGTTTGTTTGTTGTTATACGCCGCTCTCAGCAATATTACAGCTGTATGGCGGTATGTAAATAATCTAGTCTGGACCAAACAATCCAGTGATCAACAGCATGAGCATCGATCTACGCAATTACCATAGAATAACACATGTCAACCAAGTCAGCGAGCCTGACCAGCCAGTCCCGTTATTCGCCTCTTACCACAAGCATGGTTACTGCAGACCAATCCTAACCTGTGAGCCGACTTTTCATTAAGTGAGGTGAGTTGATATTGGGTTTAACGTCGTGCTTGAGAATATTTCGCTCATATGACGACGTGCATGCGTGTGTATGTGTAAGTGCGCCTGCTTGTACTAACCCAGACTGAAGCTGGTTTTATAGAACCATGCCGCAGTGAAGCATGAATACCCCACTCAGACACATTATACTGACTCCGAGCCGACAAGTCCTTGTTGTATCCATTGATGCAGAGCGCCAGGCAGGGACCAACAAGTACCATATTTTAACGTCTTTTGGTATGACGCGGCCGGGTATCGAACCCGCGACCTTCCGCTCTCGGGGCGGACGCTCTAACCACTACACCCCGGAGGCGGTCTTTCATTCAATACAGACTGGCTCTTCCACTTCAGTCGACTGCATGGGAATTAGTTGACTCATCACACCGAGAGTTGACACTCACTGAAGAGTCACGCACCCTGACTCTATTATTCTGGAATCTGACTTTCAGCGAACTCCAAGTTTAAAGAGTAAAGTTTAACACGCGCACGAGACCTGTGATAAAATGAAGTTCAACCGGAGATAATAATTTGTGTTTATTTGCCAGACACTATTTTTTATTCCACGTATTGCAATGTTATGGCCAAAGAGCAGTGAAACTAACATTCTACATGGGAATAGATCATGTAGATGGACTTGCATATATTACATCAGCTAAGCGATTTCAAGTTTTAGTCCGAATGACATGTAGAGTTTGTTACCTGAAGTGTTCACCATCAAGCATATTCTGCTTCACTGTGCGGACTTTGCAACTGCAAGGGATTCACATTATGATGCGAGAAATCTGAAAGATCTATTTTCCCGTGAGCAGGCATCTCATTTAGGGGTGGGCGATAATACCGGTTAACCGGTATATTGCAATTCGAACATCACAATACGATATATACATGTATTGCGGTACACTTTTCGCGAACCGTTTCTCCCGTTACGATCGGTAATTTTCGTCATGTAGTCAAAACTACTAATACCATTTATATTTCCTTGACATTATTATACATTAATAGTTTTGATGATGTTTAATTGGTCATATAATTGCATTTGCGTGACTTTTAAACCATTTAAATAAAAAAGTAGATTGGTGCCGGCATCGTTGTCAGGATAAACAAACCAAAATGGCGGATGCCGCTGCAGAGTGACTGACGCTTTTACTCGAGTTCCAAACTTTAGAGCGAAGTCTTTAATTTGGAAACATTTTCAATTGATCTCTTGTACAATCACATCTGAGTCCTGCCAGTGGTCAGTGGCCAGTGGCATCGTTTCAAAAGAAAGGAAACAGTAATTTCATTACCTTAACCCATGTGTTACACTTTCACAATATATTGCAATACTTATCGCAATACGCCAACTGTTTCACAATATATTGCAATACTTATCGCAATACGCCAACTGTTGGCAATGCCTATTGTTAACGAACTGAGGGAAGTTGAACTGTTTCATAAATTGTAACTATGTCATGTGAATGGCGAATTGCCTGCTTTTGAATTTGGTGCTACGACATTTTCTGTTTTTAAATAATAATGTAATGAATATATATGTTTTCAAAATAAAACTCATTTGGACTTTGTACTTAAACTTTTTCTGAATGCAGACTTGATCTCGTCACTATAGGGCTGGAATAATGCCGATGTGACGTGCAGCCCCACACAACAACTCATCCTATCGGTACGAGAAGGATCACATGTATGTGTAATGGTGGCATGTGGCCTTGTGCATAGAGCCAGGCACAAATCAACAAAAGTTGGATGTCACCCAGTGTCATAACCGGATCATAACCAAAATGGGGAAAAAGTAATGGAAACCCTTTTATATACAATTGATATTAAATACACTTATGATGTCTGCCATTCGGTATCTCTCCCTCTTCAAAAAAACGAGATGTTCATGTAATCGGTCATTTTCACATATTGGCTAAGTGTGCAATGATTAATACCTCCCCCTCCCATTCTCTCTCTGTATCTCTCCCTCTCTGTACACACACACGCGCGCGCGCGCACACACACACACACACACACACGCACATACACGCGCGCGCACACACACACACACACATATAAACGCACAAAATGTCTAAAATAGTACAGGTGTACTGTCATAAAAAGATAGATAAATATAAACAGAATATTTATCGCATATTTAACATAGTTGCTTAAATTAGAACATCTCTCGTCACCCATGCTTGAGAAACTTGGATGTGAAAAATCAAAATATCCACTTGGGAGGGGATTAAAAAAATACAATTTTCATGTAACCGGTCATTTTAACATAATGCCTTCATATGCGATGATTAATGTCGGTGCAAAAGCAGTGGAAATACTTTAATGGTAGCAAACGTACTTGGACTTTATTGATTTGAGCACACAAAAAGAAAAAGTGGAAGAGCATTTGTTCGCCATTTTAGCGAAGGAATGCCCAAAAGAGAACTATTAATTAATACAACGAAACAAAGTATGTTATTAACAGGTCTCCAGTGAAATTTGCAGGTGCCCCGCCCACCTTTCCACATGGCCGGAAGTTTTTCATTTCACGCGCATGCGCAAACAACGAGGCTGGTCGACATAACAGGAAACAGTGAGTTGCATTGCCACTGTCAGCAGTGATGTGAATATTTCCGACTTCATAGTAAGTTGCACTGTTGATTTTTATGCATTGGGTAGTATATCTGTCTTTGTGTAGATAATATCAGCACCGTGTGTCGTTTCTTGTTACTTTTTTGAGTCGATTAAAAACCAGAGTTATCGCTATTAGCTGAACATTTCAGAGTTCAGATTTGACAGAGTTTAACAATATGAGAGTGAGTCCGAGTGACAGCATCGGAATGGACTATTTCTATGAGCCGGATCCAGATGTTAGCTGTAGCGTATACATCGATTAGCAGGACAATGAATAAACAAGTTTGAATTAAAACCGATATTCAATCTTCACTTATTTGACGTTATACTGGCAGTGAAATTCGATTCGAAATGAAACTGGGTTTATGATTAAACTGTGTGATTACCACTGAACTTTCGTCGTGTTAAATAAATAAGATATGTTTCTCTAATTTCTGTACAGGACTTACGTTAGAGTATAATTATGAAATTCCTCATGTTTATATTGATAACATAAATAGTATACATTTCCTAAAAGATTAAGGGATTTTGATATATCTTACGTTTTTTGATAAATCATCAAGGCTACTGTTATCAAATTCCTCTTCTCACAAAAATCTCTATCTCTCCACTGAAGATCGGAAAGTTATGGAAAAGATGATACCATAAAAATTTTGCATGATTCACTCATTTTGAGCTGTCAAGACACAAATGTCTTTTCTACATGCCCAATGCCATATGTTTGTCTGTGATGTCAGTGGGGTTTTTTTTTGGATGAAAACCAATAAAAAACCCAACAGCAATCACACGTCTGTAAATGGTAACGTTATCAGAGAATTTGGAGAAACTTACTTGTCAGATACCTTACTTGTTGGATGTCCTTAAATGCTTATAGAATTTAAGTTGTGTTATCTGCATGCTTATGACTGAAGTCATTTTGAAATCTCATAAACCCAGCTCAATACCTTGCTTCGATGAAATGGAGCATAATATGCTATTGTAAACTCTTCAGATTTACACTTGCCTCCTTGGGGTTAAAAGCAATTTTTAACATGATAAAAAAACAAACATGAACCAGTCTTAAATTGTGTAAAGCCTTTGTTTAAGTGCTGTCAAACTGCAATGAAGTATGGATCACCTTGACAACCATGGCATTTTATGATGATGAATTGCTATATATTTTTATCCTGTTGATTGTCAGAATATTTCAATCCCTCTACATTACTCAACCTGTCGGCTGGTTATTACAAAGTGTGCTTTTGATTCATATTAGTGTGATATTTTAGGATCGGGTGGTCAGGGTTGTTGATTTGGTTGACACATGTCATGGTATCCCAATTGCGTAGATTGATGCTCATGCTGTTGATCACTGGGTTGTCCAGTCCAGACTTGATTATTTACAGAACGTCCCCATAAAGCTGGAATATTGCTGAATGTGGCATAAAACTAAACTCAATCACTCACTCCCTGGATAAATAACAATTAAAAACACTGCATATTAAGATATTAATGAATATTCAATTCCAGTGGTCACGAATATCAAATTGAATTCATGATGGGATACAATATGAGTCACCTTATATGTGAATGGATTGTAACAGTCCTAATGCTAGGTGAAGTAGTTAAGCAAGCTAAAAAGCATGTCTGTTCTGTAGTATCAGGGGTGGTGGGGTAGCCCAGTGGTTAAAGTGTTCACTCGTCATGCCGAAGATCTGGGTTCAATTCTCCACATGGGTACATTGTGTGAAGCCCATTTCTGGTGTCTCCCGGCTTGATATTGGAATATTGCTAAAAGCTATGTAAATCCAATTAACTCACTCACTGTTGTAGCAATGGGTACAATTTGTGAAGCCCATGTTTAGTCAGTCAGTCACTGTTGTAGCAAGTGTAAAATAGACATACATCAGATTGCCACATCTACAGGTGAGGTGAGGTGAAATTGGGTTTAACGTCGTGCTTGAGAATATTTTGCTCATATGACGACGTGCATGCGTGTGTATGTGTATGTTCGGCTGCTTGTACTAGCCCAGACTGAAGCTGGTTTTATAGTGCTAGCCCACTGAGATACCATGCCGCAGTGAAGCATGAATACCCCACTCAGACACATTATACTGACTCCGAGCCGACAAGTCCTTGTTGTACCCATTAATGCCGAACGCCAGACAGGGACCAACAAGTACCATATTTTAACGTCTTTTGGTATGACGCGGTCAGGGATCGAACCCGCGACCTTCTGCTCTCCGGGCGGACGCTCTAACCACTACACCATGGAGGCGGTCCCACTGCTACAGAGACCAATTGATGTGAGGGGCTTTTTATTGTAAAACTAAAAGTGTTAGGTTCAGAACAAAACTAACAAAAAATGAGACATTGTCCAAGCTGTTGCCCCTGGACAAATTGAGACAGTGCATATTGCAGTAGCAAATAATGGAATGGAAGTTAAATCATGCAGACTGAAATTATTTCTGTTGAGTTGCTAATTTTTTTATTAATATTGGGCATATTGATCAGCTGCAAATGACTACCTAATTTGCATGAGAAGAATCGTGTCACAATCACCAATATCAATTTGAAACAGATGGTTTGATTTGCAGAAAGATACACATGCAGTATAAATGGTTGTTTGTCAGTTTTTATCTATCAGAGTTGAGGTGTGCAGCATAGGTGAGTAAAATCTCCCAGATTGTAATAGAAAACTTTATGTGAAAAAATGATCCTCTTTTCATGCTTATACTTATAACTTAAGCTGTGGGTTTGTAGACACAGATATAATTATATTGCAGTGATAACCAAAGACTTAGTTCTTTGTTGCATACAGCAATATTCCAGGTAAAGGGCAGTGTTCTGTAGTGAGGTGAAATTGGGTTTAACATCGTGCTTGAGAATATTTCGCTCATATGACGACGTGCATGCGTGTGTATGTGTATGTGCATCTGCTTGTACTAGCCCAGACTGAAGCTGGTTTTATAGTGTTAGCCCACTGAGATACCATGCTGCAGTGAAGCATGAATACCCGACTCAGACACATTATACTGACTCCGAGCCGACCAGTCCTTGTTGTACCCATTAATGCCGAGCGCCAGACAGGGACCAACAAGTACTATATTTTAACGTCTTTTGGTATAACGCGGTTGGGGATCGAACCCGCGACCTTCCGCTCTCCGGGCGGACGCTCTAACAACTAAACCATGGAGGCGGTCTCTGTAAAGAACAACTATGAGTGGGTGGGTGGGGTTTTTATGCCGCTTTTTAGCAATATTCCAGCAATATCATGGCAGGGGAACACAAGAAATGGGCATCACACATTGTACCCATGTGGGGAATCAGACCCAGGATTTTGGCATGATAAACAAACGCTTTAACCACCAGGCTACCCATCGACCTCCAAAGGATAAAAGAAGAGGATAATTGTTTTGCATTATTGCATAGAAATGATTGTTAACAGAGATGGAATTCAGTAAGAATTAAAACTATAAAATATCCGAATATTACATATGTTTAAACAAACTAAATAATTATCCCAGTTTTACAACTCTTGTTTAATTGCTTGTTCTAAAGATGGATTCAATTGTTCGAAAAATGCGCATGTTGATTACAAAACGGTAAAAGTAGGATGCCATATGTCATGAATATGATGGCTGTGAAACTTGTGTGTAATATTTCGTAGATGTAAAATGAGTAGACTACTTCATGTGTAAATTCTCTCCAACTACGGTAAACTACATTTATAGCAAGCATTCTTATGATCAACTGACAATTATAACAAAAAAAATTCCCTAGGCTCCGTGCTGCATATTTTAGTTGAAATGTGTAGAGTGAACTATAGTTATGAAAAACTAAAATTTGAGTCTGTTACTCAGTGTTACAACTATATTTTACTATGATGTCCGCTTCCATGTGTAATTTGTTTTGTAAAATGTAATAGTATTCTTATTATGGAAGTTAACACTCAGCAGGGCTCGATTTAGTGCTTTGTTAATTGCACTGGTGCAACCCAATATTACAAAGTGCAACCTAGTTATTAGTCTAACTTGAACCAGGTGCAAGTCAATTTTTGAGTGGGTAAACTTCTGAATAAAACATGTAAATAATTCAATAGCATATTTCTTTCATTACATATTGCAATAAAAGCAGTGCAACTGGAATTTGGCTTGTGCAACTAGGTTTTATCTTAGGTTGCACCTGGTGCAAGTAGCTTAACATCTCTTAAATCGAGCCCTGCTCAGTACCAGTTGCACATATAGATATGACAGAAGAAAGGTAAACTAAATCATGACATTTAAAATATTTCATACTCCATTCCTCAGCAAGTTTAAGAAGTACTCCGCATGAAAAACAGGACATATGATAGTGGATCATTTTTGTTAATATGAAATTACCAGCTAATGGAAGACATTGAAACATTGGTTTGGAAATTGTCAGACAAGTTGGAATTGGAGACAACTAATGGACAAGTTTTCTACTTGTGACTTCTGATCAAATGCATTAGTGATTTAGTAAAATGAAATGAGTGGCAGAAGGCTGATTGTTCCCAACTACAACTTCTTCTATTATGGATTCTTTGTATTTTGACCACATACTGTTTCTACATAAAAGTGGGGTAGCCTGCTGGTTGAAGCACTGGCTTGTGATGCTGAAGACCTGGGTTTCAATCCCCACATGGGTACAATGAGTGAAGCCCCTTTCTGGTGTACCCCGTCGTGAGTTTGCTGGAATATTGCTTAGTTAAAGCAAGGTGAAACCTAATCACACTATCTGCATATAAGAAAATGAGCAGGAGTCAAAAGTCATGCTTATGGTGAAATATTTGATTTTAAAAAAAATTCTTCTTAAATATCTCCAATATTGTAGCCGTGCATATTCATCACTTCATGGAGTGTTCTTGAAAGTCATCAGCCTCAGGAACACAACCACAACTTATAGCTTTTGAAACCTTCTAAGATTTATCCACTTTTCTTTGATTTGGATACAATGTTTATTAATGCAAACTTGTTCTCGTCACTATATGGCTGGAATAATGCCGATGTGACGAAAAACCCAACTCAACTCAACTCATCTCTTTGATTTTGAATTGGAAGAACAAGGTTGTCAAGCAATGTCCTTTGTAGATTATTGTAATCATGTATCATAATGATAATAAGCAAACAATGCCAACAAGTTTATAGTGAGTATTCTCATAACTTGATTGTTAGCATATAGTGTGTGCTCGGAAGATAAGTGCTGTATTCATGTTAAGTGCAAATGTCTCCTATTTGCTGATCATTATCTGTTGATCCTCATATTCATGATACTCACTGTCACTTGTCTACAGAATATTTGCTTACTCGTGTGCCACATCAGTGGAGGTGCTTGTTGAGGTTACGTGTAGCATGACTGATTTCGTTCAGATAGCATTGCTGGCATGAAACAGTAGATACTGCAACTCACTAGACCAAACAGATTGTTGTTTGCCCAGTCGTGAGAGCTGATCCACCACTAAATCCTACTTACATTTATTTTGGGCCTATTCATTTGAAAAAAAATTAAAGCCAATAAGATTAAAGCCCAATATACTGCTCTTATTTGTCAGTAACCATGGTAATGTTATTTTGGTTTTGTTTCATTGAAAAGAGATTCCAGACCCCTTAATTGTTCTTCTATTTGTCAGTAACAATGGTAACATCTTTTTCTTAATCAGCTTCATTGAAAAAAAGATTCAAGCCCTCTATCAATATTATACCTTTATTTGTCTGTAACCATGGTAACCTCAAACTAAGAACTAAACTGTACCAACTATGCAACAGAAACTCTTAAGAACAATTGAGCAATTCGAACACTCATCCCCGATTTCAATCTTTGTTTGGTCGAAAACATTGAGGCTACAAATTAAGTAGGCTATACATTTGTTTGAAAAGAACAATCCTGTCAATCACAGACTGATTGGAGATTGTCTGTGGTCCTATCCCCATTGGCATGCAGGAATACAAATTTAGATGTTTGTTTTTTTGTGCTACAAAAAGACTTTTGTGTGTGCCTTTTGGAATTGAAGAGTGTCAGTACAAAGAATACAAGCTATATTAAAACTTGGGAATGTCATTTTGCCATGGCCTAGACAGATACAAAACAATAATTGTGGGGGGAATGGTGGGGCCTAGACAGATACAAAACAATAATTGTGGGGTGGTGGGGGTAGCCTTGTGGTTAAAGCATCTCGTCACACCAAAGATCCGGGTTCGATTCCCTACATGGGTACAAATACTACAATGTGTAATGCCCCTTTTCTGATGTCCCCAGCCATTATATTGCTGGAATATTGCTAAAAGCGGCATAAAACTAAACTCACTCACTAACTAAGCAATTGTAAATTAGACCATACCTCTTCCTTTTCATGTAGATTGATAACACCTAATATTTTCTTCATGAACAAGTCAACGTCTGACATGTGTTCTGTTGTTCAAAAGAACATTGATCTCTTGCTAGATATACTGAACAATGGCATACGGAAGAAGTGTATCATTGATTGGACATATTTGTAAATATATCAACACAAACATACCATGATGTATCCATTACTAATGAAATAGTTATTCTGTATGTGCATAATGTCCTGTTTAACCATGCAATTATGGACAGTTGCTCAGCCATTTCATGACATACTAGTATGTCATAAAGACCCTGAAATAAATATATCCAATTACAAGGGATTAATGATACATAGGTACATGGGTGCATGATGAGTTTCCATAGTTACCGTTTTAAAATAAATGACTTGCTACTTTTTTAATGACCTCCAGCATTTTTGTTAGTTAGATATTGGAAAATGTGTTGTAATTAGAGTTTTGTGTTCATTACTAAAAATAAGTAGTAAAATGACTGGCCTTGAACATGTTTTGTTGGCTTTCCTTTTGAGCCTGTGTGAAGCCCATTTCTTGTGTCCCCAGTCGTGATATTGCTGGAATATTGCTAAAAGCAGTGTAAAACCATACTCACTCACTCCTTTTGACTGAGGCTGCCCTGAAATAGTTATAGTAAAGTATGTATCGTATTGTCATAATATTATAACCTTGCTGTATCGTTTTGTCCCTATCCAATGCACTCCATTAAAACTCAGGATTGCTGAAAATGAAGAATGTCTCTGGAATTTTTTTATTGCATTATAGTGAAGTTATTTAAGAGCTGTTTTCTTTGTAAAATATGTTCATTTCAGAAGCTTGATGTTGGTCTACATACTTACCTGTTTGTAAGCTGATATACGCTTTCAGGAAGAAACAGTTCCTGCTCTATGTCTACAGACTATATGGAATATGCAATACATGTTTGGGATTGGAATATGTGTAGTCTGTCATACAGACCCTGAAACAAATATATCCAAGAAAGCCCATGCAAGTCTAGAATCTGTTGCAAGTCTAGATAACCACAGTTTGAAAATGAAGAAAGTCTCTGGGCTCCTTTTCCATATATTGTATGATGATTATTTATGAACCATTTTTTTCTGTAAAATATGTTCATTTCAGAGAGTTAATGTTAGTTTAGAATATGTGGAATAGAATAGAATGAAAAACTGCAGCAACTAGAACTTTAGCAGTCAGAAATGTCACTGGCCTTTCAAAGTTCACAGGATCTGTGTTTTGCATAAAGCGACTTGATGGGCGGGTACTGGCAGAATCTTTTAAGTGGAAAATTCCAGAATACTGGTTGCACATACTGGATCCCCTGAGTCATACTTTGTAATGGTTGATCTTGACAAGATATTGATGTTACGGAAATGTTCAGCAAGATACACACAGGGCGATCCCTTGTTGATGCTTAATGATAACCAAATATCTCTATGCATTAAACATCCTTGATATGAATTATGGTATATTTGTGTTTGATTTCATCTCATGGTGTATGTGAGTGAATATGTCACTTTGGAATGATGTGTTGTGATTATCGTACACATGTTGAATTGCATAAATTGCATTGTATATTTGTGATTAGCATCTGTCCTTACCTTCCATCTCCTTAAACCCTTGAAGATCTGGTTAGAATTGGTCTCCAGTAACCCATGCTTGTCGTAAGAGGCGACTAACGGGATCGGTGGTCAGGCTCGCTGACTTGGTTGACACAATCATGTGATCATATCCCCATTGCGAATATCGATGCGCATGCACTGCAGTTGATCACTGGGTTGTCTGGTCCAGACTTGATTATTTACATACGACTGCCATATAGCTGGAATATTGTTGAGTGTGGCGTAAAACAACAAACCAAACCATATCCTTCATGCTAGTTTTAAGTTTACATCTGTGATGCTTATAATCTAGATATTTTATTGCCCTTCGTCGACAGATATTTGTATTGTCTAAGTTTATTTTTAATATACAACTCCCATAGTCACTATATGGCTGAGATACTGCCAATGTGACTATAAATTTAACTCACTCACTCAATCCAACTCCTTCTCTTTCTTCTCTTTTAGAAATCTCATGTATATTTCTACAAGCTCACTGAAACACTTGTGATGATGATTTGTTTTGTGAATATTTATCAAAATATACTGCAAATCTGTTTTAAAATTAATTGAAATTGATTTCAAATTGCTTTTTAGCAGATTTACACTGAGTATAATCACTACTTTTTGTTTATAAATCCATAATAAGAAGAAATATTGAAATCTGTTCAAAATGAGTGTTGATTTCACACGAGGCAAAATAACAGATTTTGAATGTAAGTAACACAACACGGCATTTTTACCCAAATGGAGCTCTTGTGCAGTCAAGTGAGTATTATGTACAGGTAAATACGGTATGTGTTTAGTCGTTCAATTTAAACTGTCCTTAAAACGATGACAGCAGGGCAAACTGTGCAATTATCAACATGTACTGAAGGTAATGTTTAAACATGTTTAATGTCAAAGTGCTAGAGTACACAGTGCAGTGTCTGAACCCCGTCCACACAGTGTGTGACATAAGGAAGTGGGGAGTGAATGGCTCACTGGCTACTGTGATGCTGAAGCGATGAAGCTGTACTTATCTCCATCCAACTGACAGGATGTTGCTACTCCACACAGATCGTTTATACATAACACAATGTCGGAACACTCTGAGGGTGGAGTTCCAGTTAGTTACATAAGTACTCATTACCAATGAAACCATGAGCCGTGAGTAGAAACTTCTTTGAGGGGCGTTTAGAAGTTGGTGTGAGGTACAACTGGGAGAGTTCTATGGGTATACAACTTTATCATTATTATGAGCGATGTTTCAGTGTAAGTACTAACACCGTTACCGAGCATGTGATGTACAATACAGAAGGAAAGGGTACATATACATGAGTCAAGTTTGAACAGTAAGTTGATTGATGTTTACACAATTATAGTGAGTGAGTGAGTTTAGTTTTACGTCGCTTTTAGCAATATTCCAGCTATATCACGGAGGGGGACACCAGAAATGGGCTTCACATACATGTGGGGAATCGAACCCGGGTCTTCGGCGTGACGAACGAACGCTTTAACCACTACGCTACCCCACCACCCCTACACAATTATAAGGTTGATGTACAAATTTGGAAGATGTTTACACAAAAAGACAATTCCACAAACAGAATTAACTAGGGAGAGATTAATGAGAGGAATCCAGTGATATGATAGACACGGAAAATAAAGTAGAAGTACTAAATTTTCTTTGTATGATTGAAGATATACTGTCTTTAAATATTAGATTTGAATTGGATGTAGATTTTGTGATAACCATGATTATCTGATGTTGATTTTTACATTACGTCAATGCTGATTAGTACTTGGTTAATTATTTATATTTAGATATTTCTTGTATTTTCAGGACTTGAGTTGCATCCTAATATTATCTTTGTTTGTTGTTTATATTCTTCATCTCCCCACAAGGGTACAATGTGTGAAGCCCATTTCTGGTGTCCCCCGCCGTGATGTTGCTGGAATATTGCTAAAAGTTGCGTAAAACCAAACTCAGTCAGTCAGTCAGTTATATTCTTCATCATGTCGATGAATCTAGATTTTGAAAATAGGTAAGATGCTTAGCAAATGAAAATGGTAGAAGTATTTCAGCAACAGAAATGAATGTTTGTGTATTCGAATCCTGGATGTGACTCAACCCAAAAGGACTAGAATCGATACTTTACTGAGAAAGTGTAATTCCAAAATCAACATAAGTTATGTTTTGGTTCTCTAGTTCTTATAATGATAACACATATAATAGTAATACCCTTAAAATGGCATATTTCTACTAGCAATGATATTATCTGAACTATTGAGCGGTTTAGCTAAAACTAGGACTAGTGAAATGTCCATTGCTTTTGTTAGGCATTGCCTATGTTCCAATCTGAGACAGATTTGACCATCAGTGTAACATGGTGTAATAGTCAACATGTTGAGTACCTTTGTTTGAAGTAAGAGGCCCCTGGGGTCCTTTATGGACCTTTGGACCCCATAAAGCTTTTACTGTTTACATTATGGTAATGACTAGACCTCTTGACTTATGTGTCTGTGAATATTCAACATGACTGACATCATCATCATCATCATCATCATCATCATCAATACCACCACCAAATTACAAGAATGGGACATTTTCTAACAATGTCTAACAAAATGAATTGGTCTGAAACCCTGCATTACTACTTAAAATAGTTCTTTAGTTTTTATATAATTCGGATGTGTTTGTAATCAGATATTGTTGTTGCGGTGTGCACTGAGTATAGCCGAAAGCTGATCGATTATCATTTTGATTTTTTCTGTTTCAGATTCTCTTGCAACAAACTTTGTTGTCTGAGGATAACAGCCATGGCCAGCGTCTCCATATTCCTGTTGAGCAGACGGCCATGATGTTTGTGTCATGGTTCAGTCTGACTGAGAAGCTGGATGCCTCTCTGGTGCGGATGAGAACTAATTCAGTGTCCCGCAGACCTAGACTATTAAACTGGAGATCTGCCATTAAAAAATGTCGACGACAGAAATTGGTTAAACAATGAAAGTACTGCTGGACGTTAAGTCGTCCTTTTTAGATGGAACCTGACCTGTGTACCTACAGTTTTAGTTTTTATGCCTGTTTTGTCTTGTGTTTGTTGAATTTTGTTCTACGATGTGGTTTTCTCGTGAGATTCGTTGGTGTAGAACATACGTGAAGCAATGTTTATGCTTAAAGAGGTTCAGTCTCATGAAAGGGTTGGCTTTTGTCATATCCCTCAGTGTTCTCTCCAGTGTGTTCTTCGCCTACCATCTCATGAACTTCGGCATCGTGAAGCGGCATGCGGACCCACCCAAACCCATGCTGATGTGCCGACCGGACAGTGGTCTACCAAAGAACCAGCCCCATGTGCCAAAAGACCATAGCTCTGAGGCTAGTCTCAGACTTGGAAATCGAGTTCTTCTCATGGTCGAGACTCAGTACTCAAAGCAAGGGATTATCATAGCCCGACTGCTTGAAGGCTTGAGAATTGAATACAAAATCGAACCAACTGGTAAAAATCTTCCAACGTTGACACATGCAGACAAGGGGAAATTTGCTGTTGTGATATTTGAAAATTATGAAGCGTATGTAAATATGGACAACTGGAACAGACAGTTGTTGGATAAGTACTGTAGGGACTATAATGTAGGGATGATAGGTTTTTTTCCCTTCCAAGGAGGAAGCGATCATCGAGGAGGTGATGGGCTTCCCGCTCAGTGTCCAATACAATCTGGTGCTTCAAGACTATAAGCTCAACCATTACTCTGATATATGGAGGATCACCAAACCAGGGGATGTGTTTGAAGGACGTCTTCAGACAGATTACTGGACTGTGTTCCATACCAATCACTCAACATATGAACCTCTCTCTTTTGCGCATGTGTCGTCAGACGAGGGTGAATTTTCAAGGACAGCCAAGTCTGTAGTGCCTGTTGTGTACGATGCGGGATTGAATGACGGCATTCGGAGGATTCTTTATGGATACGGGTTGGGCTTCTGGCTTCATCATTTGATGATGATTGACAGTTTGTCTTTCATCTCCCATGGGAAACTCAGTGTTGGAATGGACAGGTTTCTTCAGATTGACATTGATGACATCTTCGTGGGAAAGGAAGGCATCCGGATGAAGGTTGAAGATGTCGTTGTAAGTTAATCATTGATTTCCTTTTGCTGCTCCCTGTCATGCTAGCCGAAATCAATCTGGACAACTGATCTTCGGGAGCCCATGTTTGTCGGAGGTGACTAATGGCACCATGTGGTCAGGCTCTGTGAAGTGGTTGATGCTTGACATATTACCCCATAGATTGATGCTCATAATGCCAATCACGGGATTGTCTTGTCCAGACTCCATTATCTTTAGACTACGGGCATATAGCTGAAATATTGCTGAGTGCAGCATTAACAAACCAACCAACCAACAAACAACAAATCCTATAGCATGCATGCGTGGTCCAGTCGTATAAATCACTTCAGTTATAGGTATCTTATGATCATTACTGTCATACAATGTGATATTAGCCCTTAGCATGCTAAGGCAAACACAAAATTTACTTTAAGACAACTTCATCTTTTTTGTTTGGATCTTTTTCAGAATATATAATTTTAATGTAGATGGTCTAAAATAATTATCTTCAACTTTTAAACTTGTACAGTTACTACTGAATGAAATGCAAAGAAGTTATAGCAAATGTCTGAAGTGGGAAACTGAAAAATACATGCCTTTTTTCATATTGTCTGGAACTGTCAGACAATTTTTGGTATGCATATTTTACACAGTGGTCATGGTTATGTTTTATGTCCGGTTTAATTCTTAAATCCAAAATTCATAAAACCTGTCACAGATGAAAAGAACACACTGACATAGTGTGTACATGTGGAATGCTGCCTGGCCAGTGTCTTGCATGAGACCACATGGGTACAATGTGTGAAGCCTATTTCTGGTTTCCCCCACTGTATTGCTGGAATATTGCATAAAGCAGCGTAAAACTAAACTCACTCACTCTTGCATGTGACAGCTGACACACAGCCTGCAAAATAGTTTTGTTTGTATACATTTTTTAAATTTCATTTATTAGTTTCATATGATCATGATAAAAGTAAAAATATTTCATAATACTTCTCTCGAAGCTTGTACATGCTGTTACTTGGTAACTGTTGTATTTTGTGTTTGAGATCTTGAAGCAGTAATGTTGTAATTGGAGCGTTTAATTGAATTCTGTGGTTATTTGCTAAAACGCTTTTAATCAGATGTAATTGGGGTTACCATGGAAATGTTATGAAACAACCCAGACTGAACAGATTGTCTCACATCATTAAGCATGTTAAGTGCAGTTTGTTTCATATAGGACCTGAAGTAGAAAAGCTTGCAGCTGTGTTTTATATTTAATTAAGCTGCCATAATTTGTTAATTAATCATTTATACAGTTTTATGTGTTCTACATCATCACAATGACTGTTGTTATGATATGATAACAGGCACTTGTCGAGACCCAGAATCGACTGGCGAAAGAGATTGATGGCTTCCATTTCAACCTTGGCTTCTCAGGGAGGTACTACATGCATGGAACGGCCGAAGAGGATTTAGGGGATAAAAAACTGATTGGTAAGTAAGAAAGGGTTGTTCTATTGTTGTATGCCTGTTTAGGGGTTCTGGGTTGGAATCGGTCCGCAGGAAGACTGGCTGGCCTGGGTAGTCTGGCACTATGATTTACTTGTGTGTCATCGTACCTGGTAATGTTATTTGATGCTCATGATGTCAATCACTGGATTATCAGGTCCAGACTTCATCATTTGTTTTGTTAGTTGTTTGATGCAATATTCAGGTGTGTGACAGCGGTCTGTAATTTATCATGTCTGGACCAGACAATCTAGTGATTGACGTCATGAGCATCAGTTCATGAAGATAGGGTACAATGACATGCTATCAAGAAAGTCAGTGAATCTTGCCATCCGATCTTTTCAGACACCTTAATACAAGCATTGGTTGCTAGGAAACTACATTATTACCCAGAATCCCATGGGGCTTGGTTATTTACAGAATGTCATCATCATAGGTGGATAACGGGAATATTAACATGCAGCAATAAACCAACAAACAAATCCAATTAAAAACTGACAGTTAAGAAGCAGGACTTTTCACAGCAGTAACTGTAAAATGGCTGCTGTGGTATTGACTTGATGAGGCAATATTTTCTCATTTGCTGTGAATTTCTGAAAGATTGATGGTGACAGGGGCATATTGGGCTCAAGTGTGCTGCTTTGTTTCTCGGAACATGATGAATGAACTCTGTGTGAAGATAATGGAGAACAAAGTTTATCATGTTTAGGCAGGAAATTGAAATATGTGTGTTTCCTGGTCCCGGAGTGACCTGTGTAAGGAACATATGTAAGGGAGCGTATTATTTGTTTAAAGAATTGGATGTCGTGGTTATTACCGGAAATTCCAGTATTTAGGCCCATGCAAAATTTAGCCCATGGGCTAAAATACAAGATTTTTTCCAGTATTTAAGCCAATTTGTTTAAAGAATTGGATGTCGTGGTTATTACCGGAAATTCCAGTATTTAGGCCCATGCAAAATTTAGCCCATGGGCTAAAATACGAGATTTTTTCCAGTATTTAACCCATTGGCTTAAATATGGTTTAATTCTTGGGTGTTTAGAGTGACGTTCCTTTCTAAACGCGGAGACTTTGACTCTGAATAGTGTCACTGACATAGATATCAGTCAGTCACCCCTGTCATATTAGTTTGAAGTTAAAAATGTTTATGAATTCAGACTTGATCTCGTCACCATATGGCTGGAATAATGCCGATGTGACGTAAAGCCCAGCTAAACTCAACTCAAACTATTAATTTGAAGTTCATGTTTTGTATTGAATACACTGTACTTCATCATTCCGTTCACAGTTGTGGGCTTAGGTATGGTTAAAATATTTCATCACTAGAACTGTGATTTTCACGGTATTTTGGGAATTCACGGTATATATAAGTTTGATGTACAGTAGAAAAGGATGATGTTGTGACATGGTGAAATGTTCCAGTTCAAATATTTTGATGATTTTAACCATAATGGTATCAGGTTAGAGTAGAATTAGTCCCTGAATATATATATTTTTGATAGTAACAAAGAGACCCATTTACATTGAAAAGCAGCCTCAGTGAGTTGGGAGATTTAGAACCTGGGGAAATCTAAACTTGCTTCATTTAGGGCTTTAGCATTGCAGGGGAGGGATAGGCTGTAGGAAAAATAATGTGGTGTGAGAGGGTGAATGTGGGAGTGAGGGAGTGAGTTTAGTTTTATGCCACACTCAGCAATATTCCAGCTATATGGCGGCAGTCTGTAAATAATCGAGTCTGGACCAGACAATCCAGTGATCAACAGCATAAGCATCAATCTACACAATTGGGAAAACCGATGACATGTGTCAACCAAGCCAGCAAGCCTGACCGCCCGATCCGGTTAGTCGCCTCTTACTCAGGGACTGAGAGATGACTATATCTGGTATATTGTAAGGTATATGGTACATTGTGTTGATGCGAGGTATAACGTTTATATATGGTATATACTTGGTTAAACAGCATTTGAATAAATAAGGTGTGAGTATAGTTGATAGAATGTTAAACAGTTGTAAAGGCTACAAGTGTCAGTTTTGCCATGAAATAAAATAACTTATGAAAATATGTAAGATAAGAAGTATAGATGTTGTGTTATGTATCTGACACAAAGTACTGTTGTACAAATTGTGGCACATGCTGCAATGGATGTATTGTTGACTGAGGTGGTGTTTCATTTCTGCTACAGTTCAATGAAAAACAGACGTCTTGTGAGTGAGTGAATGAGTTTGGGTTTACACTGTTCTTAGCAATTTCAAGCCATATGAGGCTTCACACATTGTACCCATGTGAGAAATTGAACCCATGTCTATGGCATGACAAGCAAACACTTTTACCACTATGCTACCCCACCGCATAGACATCTTTTAACATGTTTAAGGAGACTGTGTTAAATGTTAGTTTCTGTAAAAGGTGCTCACATAATTCTGATCTGACCTTAAACATGGTGGACATAATGGTCATATTGAAAGGGTCATTGTGACATTTTGGACAGCTACTCAGCCATTTCTTCATGTGTGATTATGAAATTTGATATGCAGCGAGTATATGTTATACAGAAATCAAATGTTATCGTGTTTTGCATATTTCATATTTGATCAGGCTATGACCTTTCACCTTCATCACATGAAGTCATCAAGTGTTGCTGCATTTTTTATATCTTCTCTGAAACTACATGGGCGGTGGTGTAACCTATTGGTTGAAGCGTCCGCTTGTCACGCGGAAGACGAAGTTTGATTCCTCATATGGGTACAGTGTGTGAAGTCTGTTTCTGGTGCTGAAAATGGTGAAAAAAAACCCAACTCTCTCACTCACTCACTGAAACTACAGGCTTGTGGAGCTGAAGCTTTGTACTTTGAATGATCCCAGTTAGAGTAGTTACCCATGAAGATGCGGGTTAGAATTGGTCTTCAGTAACCCATGCTTGTCGTAAGATGCATGTCACATGTAACCCAGGACACATGTCATCGTATCCCATTTGCGTAGATTGATGCTCATGCTGTTGATCACTGGATTGTCTGGTCCAGACTCGATTATTTACAGACTGCTGCCATATATGGAATATTGCTGAGTGCAGCGTTAAACAACAAACCATCCACATAAGAGTAGCATCTCTAACAAATGCACACAGAGTTTAGATCAAATCGTAAACCAATAGTAATACATAAAAGGTTTATCAAGATTTTATTCCATTGATTATTGATAATCCCTTGCTGGTTTAATTTGATATTTTCCTTCCTTTTTCACATGAACATGAAGATGAGCACCGTTGCCAGTACGGATTCAAATTGTTTTGCAGCAATTCCAATTATGTGATAGTTATTGCAGCATTTAATGAAGCGTTTTATAGACTGAATGGGTTCAGCTGGTATAAGGGGTTAGGGGGGAAACGAAGGTTAGGCATTAAGCTCAGCTTTACAGCCCATCCCAGATGAAATCAGTGGTGTGTGAACTGATGCTAGCCTTTATGGTTCCTATAAGACAAGAAGATGGAAATGGATCTCAGGCATTGCTGCTTCACTTTAGACATTATGCGGGAGGCATTTTTATAGCTGGTAGAAAAATATTTTTGATATTTCCTATGTCTGAGCAGGTTCCATCAGAAATTTGCCTTGGCCTACATAACTAGAGGGCCAGACGGCCCCCAGTCACTAATTTCAAGGGTTCTTACAAGAAATATGTGGGTGGTGTATATCAATAAAATAGTAGTACAGTGGAAACCACCTAAGTAAAGACCGCTTAACTAAACAGACCTGACAAGTAAACACTTTTCTTTGGTCCCGGCAACTTTCTTCATTAACTCTTTCAACACCAGTCAACCAGAGGCATTTACTGCCATGACACCGGTTCCCAGAGACTCTGAGGTCATAGATGAAGCCTATGTTTATGAAGGAAATTATAAGCTTGCAAAACGTTATTGCTACTACATCCCATACACCATTTAAAAGATCTAATCCTAATGTTGATAAATATGAAGTTTATTTTTATAATATTATTCAAATAATACAACTACAACTTAAATAAAATTATTTTGAATGAAAATGCAAGCTTACATTTATAACGTCCAGATAAACCACGAAAGAAGCAAAAACTAAGGCGATTTTTTTCCATTTGTGACATGTCATAACATGCCCGCGGCTTTTCTTTTATATTTTCACTTTTACGTAATCAGAAAATTATTATAAAAAGATTTCTTAAATAATATGTATGGTCGCCTATTTCCCGACATCTGTGGCTTTCCGGCCGGTAACATGACATAACAAC
The DNA here is from genome assembly GCF_003918875.1 of Haliotis rubra. Classification (NCBI taxonomy): domain Eukaryota; kingdom Metazoa; phylum Mollusca; class Gastropoda; order Lepetellida; family Haliotidae; genus Haliotis; species Haliotis rubra. The sequence continues at coordinate 445,264 of NW_025767002.1, forward strand.
GGAAAATACCTCCGCTTTCAAGCTTCAGATGAATAACATGGGAGGCTTAATCGCTTTGATGCCGGGTATCGCTCGAAGCTCTGAACATCAACAACATCACTGAACCCTTGCCGAGAGTATTTTCACAGTTGTAAGAAGCGATTTTATTGGATAAAAATTGGTTTCTAATGACGCTTTTTCGCTACAGTCTGCTATAAGGGTCGTGATTGGTCAAAATCAGACACGTGACCTATGGCAGCCAATCATATTACGGCAATGGATACCGCCCTCGTAAACGAATTTTTTTAGATTTAGACAAAAGTTTTGGGTAAAATAATGCTATTCTGAACATATTAAGCAAGAAATCGCTACATATACGTGAAATTATGGGACTTATTGGACGTATCGTGCTAGGTTATGACCTGTGACAAAAATGCTTCATGCATATATTTTCGCGATTAAACATCGCGTCCGAAAGTGAAGATTGAGGCGGCGAGAGCGAGATGTCACTTGTCAGTGATTTGACTTGCATTACATGATCACACAAAAAGATGGAAAAAGTAATTTTATATGCACGCTTTGACAACTTTTATGAATGCTGTTGTTGATTTTATTCATTAGTTTATTCTATTTATTTAATCATTTCCTCGAAACATCGTTACTTTGCTCTTTGACAATGTTATTGTGGACCCGCTCCCGAAGCATGTGTCCGAGAATCGTTGTTTTCAATTACATTGCGAAAAATAGTTTATAATTTTAATTCTGCCGATAATATATGATCAATTGAAATTTAATAAGTGTTTCCAGACATTGTGAAATGTGATGGATTTAATATATGAATCATAAGTCAGGTAAGTTCCTAAAATTATGTCTCATTTTGACGTGACTACTGCCTGGCCGCTTAAGCGGCCTCCGGTGTCTGGGGACTCATAACGTTGTGGCCGCTTAAGCGGCCTGCGGTGTTGAAAGGGTTAATTATCACTATTAGAGTCCGGTTAACTAAACTCGGATAAGTAAACAATACCGCTTAACTAAACGTCTTCTCACGGTCCCTGGAAGTAAATTCCTTAACAAAAGAGACTGGATAACTAAATTAGCGATCACCACATAATCCGACATGAGGGGCAGTAGTGTCAGTCTCCAGTCAAACAAACATCCTACTTACAGCTCGCTGGCGTCAAGCAGTTGACAATACACTGACAACTGGAGGCCAGCCCTGATAATTTGTTCATTGTTACATTTGCATACATATACATGCATATGGTTGTCATTTGCAGGTTTTTATCAGTTTGGATAAGTAAAATACCTGATAAGTAAACAATTTTGGCGAGGCCCATGAGATTTTACTTATCAGGTTTTCACTGTATAATGTACTGAACCTTAAAATTTAATAAGTATTGCAATTATAGGAATCTTGTTTCTTGTCAAAACTTGAGTACAAAGAATATTTTTGTGCATCCTTCAGGACGCAGTGTATATTTTCTTGGATCCATTGTGTTTGTTTGTGCTTATTGGATACACGTTTCTGTGTTGCGTTAGCCCCAGTTCTGGTATCCACAAAGGCCCGTGAGAGTAAACTTAAGAGCTGAGTTTATCTGTGCCAAAATGTGTGTTGGTGCTCTCATCACATTCGGATCAGTGGGATAGCCTGGTGGTTAAAGTGTTTGCTCATCTCACCAAAGACCTGGGTTCGATTCCCCACATGGGTACAATGTGTGCAACCCATTTCTGGTGGAATATTGTTAAAAGTGGTGTAAAACCATTCCTACTCATCATGCTTTATTCTTTTGAAGATGAAAAAGCCATCCCTGCGATGTGCCTGCGAAACATTACATTTTGATGTAGCCTACTGGCAGTGACGTACAGGATCCTATGTATCATGTCCTAGCTACTGTTTACAATCACCCTCCTTCAAACAATGTGGAACTTCATTTTCCCTTCTTTTTCGGTTTTAATCAACTTTTGATCATGTTAAGCTGCTTTGGGGTTAAACAAATATTGTCTTAAGACTCAATTTCCAGACTTTAATGAATGACATAGATTTGGGTTACTTGACTGTAAACTACATGGAAGCAAGCCATGATTTGTGGTGTTATCAGAATGGCAGGGTAACCATGGTAACCATTACTCCATATTAAACCTGTTACCATCATTTTGAAGGCTGGAATTCTGTTTTTCAAGGAAATTCGGTTCTGCATACAGGGCATATGGCAGCATTTTAAGGAGAAACTAGCCTACTTGGCTTGCTTGGAAAGTCTGACGTATCGCAGCACTTCCTGTGCACACCTGAAGTATAATTGATGAAGATCATGTACCCAGATGCTAGCCTGGTCTGTGTTTACTTCATCTCTGCAGGCCGTTGTACATGTTGTTTATAAATCTGTGAGAAGCAATTACAACCTTGGGATGTATATAATCATATCTAAACATAATCGGCTGCTGAATTCTGATTTAAAATAGGTAGAAGTCTGCCTACTCTGGCCAATTATGTAAGAGGTGACTTTATTTATTGTCCTGTCTGGAATGGTGATTTGATGGATTGGATGTCATCATATACTGATGGTGTGAGAGGGTGCTCATGACATCAACCACTGGTTTGTGTGCTTCAGCCGTAATCATTTACATCTTTGAGTGGCATTTTGGCCTGGCAATAGTACACGATCTGTATCAAAACACCATACTCACAAAATCAAGATGTTTTCCATAAAGTTTGTCCATATTAATCATTATTAATGGTATATATGTATTAATTAATGTGTAGGTATCCGTGAAGCTTTATGCTTACTACATGTGTAGGATTTTATTTGGTTGCAAATATATTCTGATAATGTGAATTGTAACCAATGCAACGTAATGATACTTCAGTGGAAACAAATAAACAAATTCCACACGTTCAAGCATGGTGAGGCTAATGATAAAGTCTTTGATCTTGGCACTAACTGCATCAGTAAACACTGTGAATCAAGTAGATAACCAAATGTTTTACTAACTTAAGGTTTATAAGAGAAGCTTCATGAATAAAGTGTTCTTGAAAGGCATTTAGAAGTTGGATGACACGTTTTTATGGATAACAACTTCTTTTTATTCTTCATACGACGTTTCTGAGCTAGTTCTTGGTCATTTATCAGGTGAATGAAGAAAAAATGTTATCCATGAAACGTATCATGTATTCATTTCATGAATAAGGCTTAACAAATGTTTTACTTACCAGTAAGTACCAGTCTTTCATTACTTGATATTTGACTTTGAGTCACTGTTCTTTCCTTGTAGAAAGTGCAGGAAAGTAGCTGAAAATTTGCGAGGTACTTTGCTAAACCATAAACATACTTACTTGAGAATGTTGATGCTCACTGAGTTCTGTGATGTTTTGACGCCTGCTGTATATGTTGTTGTTGCTGCTGCTGCAGAGTATCGAGACAAGTTCTGGTGGTTCGGACACATGTGGAGGCATGAACAGGCTCACAAATTTGACCAGGACTTCCTGGAGCGCTCCATGTTGATGAACTTCCAGTTTGCAAAGGTGAGTGACCTCAAACCTTACACACCTTGTCTTGCACCTGTACACACCTTGTGGGTCGCTTTACTTCAGCACACAAGGGGTGGCGGTTAAAGCTTTTGCTCATCATACCGAAGACCCCTGTTCGATTCCCCACATGGGTACAAACTACAATGTGTGGAGCTCATTTCTGGTGTCTCCCCCTGAGATATTGCTGGAATTTTGCTGGAATATTGCTGAAAGCATCATAAAACTAAAGTCACTAACTCACAACTTCTGCACACACCTTGTGAGATACTTTACACCTATACACTCCACACACATCCACTATTTATGTGTCACTTTACTCCCATAGAGGCCTTGTGAGATACTTTACACTCATACACTCCACACACATCCACTATTTATGTGTCACTTTACTCCCATAGAGGCCTTGTGAGATACTTTACACTCATTTATTTACACCTTTACATACAGTCTCCACACACATCCACTATTTATGTGTCACTTTATCTCCCATAGAGGCCTCAGATACTCTTTTACTCCACTATTTATGTGTCACTTTTACTCCCATAGAGGCCTTGTGAGATACTTTACACTCATACACTCCACACACATCCACTATTTATGTGTCACTTTACTCCCATAGAGGCCTTGTGAGATACTTTACACTCATACACTCCACACACATCCACTATTTATGTGTCACTTTACTCCCATAGAGGCCTTGTGAGATACTTTACACTCATACACTCCACACACATCCATTATTTATGTGTCACTTTACTCCCATAGAGGCCTTGTGAGATACTTTACACCCATACACTCCACACACATCCACTATTTATGTGTCACTTTACTCCCATAGAGGCCTTGTGGGACACTTTACACTCATACACTCCACACACATCCACTATTTATGTGTCACTTTACTCCCATAGAGGCCTTGTGAGATACTTTACACCCATACATATTTGTTAGTCTTATCGTCATCCACACACACCATGTTTGTCACCTTACCGTCGTGGAGACCTTGGGACGGTGGGGTAGGCTTGTGGTTAAAGTGTTCACTTGTCACACCGAAGACCCGGGTTCTATTTCCCACATGGGTACAATGTGTGAAGCCCATTTCTGGTGTCCCCCACCGTGATGTTGCTGGAATATTGCTCAAAGTGGTGTAAAACTGAACTAGCTCAATCACTCACAGAGACCTCCATTTAGTAGATTGAGAGTATTTGGGACTGCATTGTTTCTAAGAATTGTATTGCCCCCGACATAAAAACTACTTGGTGCACTGTGTGTTCAGATCAAGGGGGCGGTGGGGTAGCCTAGTAGTTAAAGTGTTGGTTCGTCATGCTGAAGACCCAGTTTCGATTCCCTGCATGGGTACAATGTATAAATCCAATTTCTTGTGTCCACTGTGATAATGCTGGAATATTCCTATAAGCGGTGTAAAATGAAACTAACTCACTATGTTACCACGAAATGTAACTCACCACAGATGATTGTAGCCATGACATAGACCTGATGACTAATTGAACTGCCTGCAGGAGAATGACATCAAGGTCAAGTTCCAGTACGCTGTGGCCCCGCACCACTCAGGGGTGTACCCGGTCCATGATGCCTTGTACCACGCCTGGCACAACGTGTGGGACATCAAGGTCACCAGCACTGAGGAGTACCCCCGCCTCTACCCCTACTGGCGTCGGAGGGGGTTCATACACAAGGGAATCATGGTGAGTGGAGACCTTAGTATTATCAGGATTCTCATGTCCTGAGTATAGATTTTACAGGAGCAGGTATTCAGTGTACTATGCTTTTTAATAAAAATGAAGAATTCCTGTAATCGAAAAAGGTGCACATAAATCATGAAGTCCAAAGGTTAGGAGGAAATGCTCTTCAGGGAAAAATTTCTTCTCTTCTCTTCTCTCTCTCTCTCTCTCTCTCTCTCTCTCTGGATCTCTCTCTCTCTCTCTGGATCTGCCCCTGAGCATGTGTTCGCTGAAGACCAATTCTGACCTGGATCTACATTAGTCTAAATTATAAAAGAAAAGGTTTTTGACTCCAGTGTGAATATACAGATGTATGAAAGTAGTAAGCGTAGCCTCCCTGATAATTCTGTCTTGTTTCGGAGGTGCTTCCACGTCAGACCTGTGGCTTGTTCACGCACACTGTCTACATGGGTGACTACAATGGGGGAAAGGACGAGCTGGACAAAAACATTCAAGGGGGAGAACTCTTTCAGACATTCCTATACAGTCCGGTAAGTTGCTGTTACTGTAGTGATGGCTATGATTGAAATACAAAGTTTGAATAAGAATTTTTGTCAGTTGCAATAATACTGCCTGCTGTCACTGTCTCACTGACTGATCTCTGACTTTGTATGACATGATATGAATGTATAGATTCCAGGAATGTGTAATGCTTAGATATTGTTCGTGGTCCACTGTGTGGAAATGCTGTCATAACAGCATGTTAACCATTTCAGCATGTCCACTATGCAGATAGCATGAAATTGTTGCCTTGTATGGGATGGAAGATGCTCATTCATGCTCTGTTATACACGCCCACTTTGTGTCCTGAAAATATCAACAAGGGATTTGATTATGTGTTAAAAGTGCCCTATTTTTAAAGTGGCTTTCTTTGTGTGAACGCAGGTGAGCATCTTCATGACCCACCTGTCCAACTATGGTAATGATCGCCTGGCGCGCTGTACACGTTCGAGAGTGTGGTCAGGTTCATCAAGTGCTGGACCAACCTCCGTCTGAGAAGCCTGCCTCCTCTACAGCTGGGACTCAAGTACTTCGAGATGTACCCAGAGGAACGGGACCCTATCTGGCAGGTAATGTCGGGATTGACAGTTAATGATTGCAGTTTGGTTGGTGACACAAAGATCTGTGTTGGGACTGTGTTGAAGGACTAAGGTCTGTGTTGGGACTGTGTGGAACAGACCAAGGTCTGTGTTGGGACTGTGTTGAAGGACTATCGTCTTGGGGAGGCTTGAGATCTGGGGGGAAGATTCTATTACAAGGTAGGGCTTCAGATCCTTGGTTGGACTCAGATCTGAGATTGGATTTGGATCCATATAATGCCTTGGATCCATGGTTATAATTGGATCCATAGAATGACTTGGATCCATGGTTGGACTTGGGTCCATAGAATGATGCGGATCCATGGTTGGATTTGGATTCATAGAATGAGGAGGATCTATAGTTGGACTTGGGTCCATAGAATGACAAGGATCCATAGTTGGACTTGGGTCCATAGAATGACTTCTGTCCATAGATTGACTCGGGTCCATAGAATGACTCGAATCCATGGTTGGGTTTGGATCCATATAAAGACTCGGATCCATTGTTGGAATTGGATCCATAGAATGACTCAGATCCGTGGTTGGATTTGGATCCATAGAATGACTTGGATCCATAGTTGGACTTGGGTCCATATAATGACTTGGATCCATAGCTGGACTTGGGTCCATAGAATGACTTGGATCCAGAGTTGGACTTATGTCCATAGAATGACTCGGATCCATGGTTGGACTTGGGTCCATAGAATGGCTAGGATCCATGGTTGGGTTTGTATCCATGGAATGACTCGGACCCATGGTTGGAGTTGGATTCGGGTCCATAGAATGACTTGGATCCATGGTTGGAATTGGATCCATAGAATGACTTGGATCCATGTTTGGACTTGGGTCCATAGAATGACTTGGATCCATAGTTGGACTGGGATCCATAGAATTACTTGGAGCCATGGTTGGAATTGGATCCATAGAATGACTTGGATCCATGGTTGGACTTTGTCCATAGAATGACGAGGATCCATAGTTGAACTTGGATCCATAAAATGACTTCAATCAATAATTTGACTGGGGTCCATAGAATTACTTGGAACCATGGTTGGTATTGGATCCATAGAACGACTTGTATCCATGGTTAGAATCACTCGGATCCATGGTTGGGTTTAGGTCCATAGAATCACTCGGATCCATGGTTGGAATCGGGTCCATAGAATGTCTTGGATCCAGGTTTGAATTGGGTCCATAGAATGACTCGGATCCAGGTTGGACTTGGGTCCATAAAATGACTTGGATCCATGGTTGGATTTGGATCCATAGTTGGACTTGGGTCCATAGAATGACTCAGATCCATGGTTGGAATTGGATCCATAGAATGACTTGGATCCAAAGTTGGACTTGGGTCCATAGAATTACTTTGGTCCATTGTTGGAATTGGATCCGAAGAATGACTTGGATCCATGGTTAGAATGACTCGGATCCATGGTTAGAATGACTCGGATCCATGGTTGGACTTGGATCCATAAAATGACTCAGATCCATGGTTAGACTTGGGTCCTTACAACAACTCTGATCCAAAGTTGGACTTAGGTCCATAGAATGACTCAGATGCATGGTTGGCCCTAGATCCATAGAATGACTCAGATCCATATATGGATTTTTGGGTCCATGGAAGGACTCGGATCCATAGTAGGACTCAGATAGATTTTGATTTTCATATATATGTTCTATTTGCTTTCAGCATGAGTTGTGATAAGTTTTGATTAACAGGTCATAAATTCAGCGAATAAATTGTCTACTTACAATGTCAAAAGACCTTTCAGTTTTTCACACTCTCTTTTTCCTGCAGAACCCATGTGATTACAAACGTCATTTGATGATTTGGTCGGCCAACAAGACCTGTTCAAGACTGCCAAAGTTTCTGGTTATTGGGCCCCAGAAAACAGGTTAGTTACGAGATAATGCGTTGATTTTACAAGACATATTCATCAATGTTGCTAGAAATATAATGTTTGTGAATAATTCATTATGAGAATATCAATGTAAATGTTTTAACTATGATATAGAAAATGTTTGGTATTTAGTTACTTAAGAATAATCTCTTTTAAAAAGATTAACATTGTTCATGTTGGAGTATATATTGAGTGATAAACAGCAGGGTCAGTATCTGAAAACATGAAGTCAATATTTTACTCCAGTCGTTCCTTGTGAGATGACAAATTTATATTTTTTAACTGGTGACTGCTCACAAACAGGTGCTCATTATATTGATCTCTGTTTTTCTGGTTCGGAGAGATGTTTTTACAGCATGTTGCCATGAAGTTGGAATTTTAGAGAGAGTGGTGGTAAACCAAAAATGTAATGAAAATAACAAACAATCTTTCTCCACTTCCAGGAACAACTGCTCTGTACACGTTTCTGCAGATGCATCCGTCAATCTTCAGCAACTTCAACAGCCCAGAGACGTACGAGGAAATCCAGTTCTTCAATGGCAATAACTACTACAAGGGAATCGATTGGTCAGTTTCTTAATGATGTGTATTGGTCAGTTTCTAAGTGATGTGTATTGGTCAGTTTCTTAATGATGTGTATTGGTCAGTTTCTTAGTGATGTGTATTGGTCAGTTTCTGAATGATGTGTTGGTCAGTTTCTTAATGATGTGTATTGGTCAGTTTCTTAATGATGTGTATTGGTCAGTTTCTTAATGATGTGTATTGGTCAGTTTCTTAATGATGTGTATTGATCAGTTTCTTAGTGATGTGTATTGGTCAGAATCTTAGCGATGTGTATTGGTCAGTTTCTTAGTGATGTGTATTGGTCAGTTTCTTAGTGATGTGTATTGGTGATGTGAGTTTATGGCCTCTTACTGTTTGTAATTTTCATTATACTTAATTGTTTTTATTGTCACAGTTTTAAGCTGGATGTATATATTAGCTGTGAAGTAATCAGTGTTTTGCTTCTTTCCATACAGGTACATGGAGTTCTTCCCAGTCCCTGTTAATTCTACCTCAGTGTTTCTGTTTGAGAAGAGTGCGACATACTTTGACAACGACCAGGTTCCGATGCGGGCTCATGCTTTGTTACCTAGAGCCAAAATTATATGTATACTCCTCAGTCCCTCCAAACGGGCCTACTCATGGTACCAGGTAAGCTATCAGTAGATTGTCAGTATTTGAGGTTTTTGACAGGGGATTTCTAAGCAAAGTTAAGCAACCTTTGAACATCGGAGAAAATGGTCAAACCATTTCAAGCAGAACCTACTCTTTACATAATTTGACTTGTCTGCCAGTTACATCTTGGTCTGTCAAAGCAAAAACTACTTTTGCTGTGAGTGTTGTGACAAGTTCTATCCATACTACTCACACTTTGCTAAGGATCACAAAAATTCACAACCTTACTTACTTAGATTCATAATTTGAAATTGTATCCATTTAAAACTGGATAAGTTATAATATGGTAACCCCTCTTTAGGCAAACAGACACTTTAATCTAACCTTATGCACCTGATACATGAGGAACCATAAAAATGGTTTTCAGCCATTTTGCAAATCATGGAACGAGTCAGTGACAAGTACACAACACCTGTCAATAGCAGGTATGGGTTCCACAAGATGAAATGACATACTGAAACCCAAGGATCCATGCTTACAATAAGCTTAGATATTTAAACCAAATTTGACTCCACATCATAGTTTTCTGTTGAATCCATGATTCGATCCTTAGCAAAGTGTGAATAGTATATAAGTCAGATGATCTACTTGGGTGTATTTTGATATAAAAATTGCCATTTTGACCCCGAATATTCCTGAATGCCTAAGTATAGCATCTCTGATATATGAACAATAAGCCCCATCCATTTCCATGTATGAAGCACATTGATATATTTTATATATTACATACCCTTATAATACCCTTATATATTATAACCCTAATACCCTTTTATATTATAAGAGCGGTGGGGTAGCCTAGTGGTTAAAGTGTCTGCTCGTCACGTTGAAGACCCAGGTTCGAATCCCCACATGGGTACAATGTGTGAAGCCCATTCCTGGTGTCCCCTGCCGTGATATTGCTGGAATATTGCTAAAAGTGGGGCAACACCATACTCAATCACTAACTTATATATCATAAAACCCTATATACCCTTTTAATACCCTTAGGACACAGCTGAAACCAGCTTCAGTCTGGGCTAGTACAAGCAGCCGCACCTACACATACACACGCATGCACGTCGTCATATGAGCGAAATATTCTCCAACGGGCGTTAAACCCAATTTCACCTCACCTTATTACACAGCTCTCAATATCTTGTCTGTAGCACATGCGAGCACATGAAGATCCAACAGCACTCAACTACTCGTTCCATGAGATAATCACAGCAACAGAAATGGCGCCGCGGCGAGTCCGAGAACTCCGCAGCCGCTGTCTGAACCCTGGGACCTATGCACAGCACCTGATGCGATGGATGGACTACTTTTCACCAAGACAGGTAGCAGAGTTTATGATGACCAAGTCACCTTTGCATAAGCTTCTGTTAGAACACTGTCCACTAACATATGTAGACAGTAGTTGTTATAGATAATGGTGATCTGTACCATACCATCCTTTACTATCCATTGCATCTATTTTTACATTCTGTTTTGATAAATATCCTAGATCTATTTGTCATATCTTCGATTTAGGGCAACCTAAAAAATTCAGTGTCTCTCATCTTCTGCAAACACCTATCTGTGTCAGGATCTGAGGACATTGAAGGTTTCTTTGTGTGAACTTTATAAAATAGACAGACCATTTTCAAAAGCTTCAAAACTCTCCTTACATGTGTGTAAAACATGCAGACAGGCATATCTGATCTCTGTATCCTGGTAACAGATATAATCTGGGAGTTCCATATCCAGAAATACTAGGGGTGGTAGGGTAGCCAAGTGGGTAAAGTGTTAGCTTGTCACGCTGAAGACCCAGGTTCGAGTTCCCACATGTGTGAAGTCCATTTGTAGTGTATCCAACCGTAATATTGCTGAAATATTGCTAAAAGTGGTGTACAACCCAACTCACTCCCAGAAATAGTACCCTTTCTGTATGGAGGATACAGCAATCGGCATATCTATCCATCCATGATTTCAATCTCCTGAACTCTAAAATGTTTTCTTATTGAGAATTGCTGTAAAGATAAGTTTAGTGTTGAACTGGTGCCTTTTAATGATTTTGGATTTTTCTGAAGATTGAACGACATTTATGTTCACTGAACTGACGGTATCCAGTGAGCTAAATGTGTGGTATGTGTGGTCCTACTCCAGTTTTGGAGTCACAGGAAGGAGGCAATGCCTGTCTTATGTACTCTGTATATGTTGCTATGGATAATTTAAACATGGAGAATGGCGATATGCACTGGATGATCAAGGATGTCCGTGAACCTTTTTTGACTCTCATGATTTCGATAGCAACAAAAAAAGATATATTTTTCATTTGAAGTTCATACCGTCAAAGGGCGGTGGGGTAACCTAGTGGTTAAAGCGTTTGCTCGTCATGCCGAAGACCGGGTTAGATTCCCCACATGGGTACAATGTGTGAAGCCCATTTCTGGTGTCTGCCACCATGATATTGCTGGAATATTGCTAAAAGCGACATAGACTAGTTGTGAGTATAGATGGAACATTTGTTTTTCCAGGAACCTGCAGGAAATCAAAGTGTAAGACATACTTGGGACAATCTATTTACTTTGTTCTCACATGATGTGAACATATGGTGTAGTCGTCTGGCTTAACGAAGGTTCTTGCTGTTTTATTGTGGCAAGATCCTGCTGGTGGTGGTGTGTCTGTGTTAAATGTTTGTAACATGTAGGTAATGTCCACTCATTGCTTGCTGGGATGATTCTATACTCCTCTCTGACCAACTGAGGGATTTCAGTACCACTCAGGACACAGGTGGCCATGTTTTCTGAAACATCACTGTTTGCTGTGCAGAGATGCATCACTAAGGATGATGGGAACATTTGGTGTAATCTTCTGGCTTTACAATGGCTTTTGCTGTTTCTGTGTGGGATAATCCTATTAGTTCTCTGTGTAAAATGTATATAACATGCTCTCAACTTCATCTAGCAGTGACCCGTGAAGGTCCGGGTTAGAATTGATCTTCAGTAACCCATGCTTGTCGTAAGAGGTGACTAGCGGATCGGGTGGTCAGCCTCGCTGACTGGGTTGCCACAGGTCATAGTATCCCAATTGCATAGATCAATGTTCATGCTGTTGATCCTTGGATTGTCTGGTCCAGACTCGATTATTTACAGACCACCGCCATATAGCTTGAATATTGCTGAGTGCGGCGTAAAACTAAACTCACTCTCACTCACTCATCTAGCAGTTGGCATATTTCTCTGCAGGATTTGCTATACAGGTCCAGTTCTTTCTTTGACTAGCCACAGATCATTCCTGCTTCAAACCATCATAAAGTCAATGGCCAAAATTGTGAGAAATAGAGCAGATGTCAACAAAGCATCTGGATGTCATACCTGATGACGTCATAAATCTGAGAACATATGGTGTAGTTTTCTAGCTTTACAATGGTTCTTGCTATTTCAGTATGGGGTAAACCCATTTCGGTGTTGGTGTTCTCTGTGTAAAATGTATAGAACATGCTCACAGCTTGATCTTCCAGTTGGCTTACTTCTCTGCAGGATTTGCTATGTGGGCCATGATAAGTTCTTTCTTTTTCTAGCCACACATCATTCCTGCTTCAAGCCATCATAAAGTCAATGGCCAAAATTGTGAGAAATAGAGCAGACGTCAACAAAGCATCTGGACGTCATACCTGATGACGTCATAAATCTGAGAACATATAGTGTAGTTTTCTAGCTTTACAATGGTTCTTGCTATTTCAGTGTGGGATGATCCTATTAGGTGTTGGTGTTCTCTGTGTAAAATGTATTTAACATGCTCTCAGCTTCACTTAGCTGTGAGCATATTTCTCTGAAGGATTTGCTATGCAGGTCCATTTAAAAATCATAACATTTTGCAGGTGGAAAGTTTGACACGCTTGGCCTGATACAATAGTCTCTTGTCAGTCTTGCATCATCTCCAGTACCCTTAACCCATGGCAGTGATATTGCTGGAATTTTGCAAAAAGCAACATAGAACTAAACTCACTCACTCACTCTAAAAACATCTTCATGTTGAGACTTGCTGTAAAGATCAGTTTAGTGTTAGACTGGTGCTTTTTAATGATTTGGGATTTTTCTAAAGAGTGAACGACATTTATTTTCACTGAATGAAATTATCCAGTTTCTGTACGCCAGATGTGTGATATGTGTGGCCCTACTCCAGCATTGGAGTCACATAAAGGAGGCAATGCCTGACTAATGTACTCTGTATATATTGTTATGGATAATTTAAACATGGAGAATGGCGATATGTACTGGATGATCAAGGATGTCTGTGAACCTTGTTTGACTCATGATTTTGATAGCTACAGAAGAAGATCTATTTTTCATTCGAAGTTCATACCATCAAGAGTTGGTTGGGTAACCTAGTGGTTAAAGCGTTTGCTCGTCATGCCGAAGACCCGGGTTCGATTCCCCATATGGGTACAATGTGTGAAGCTCATTTCTGGTGTCCGCTGCCTTGCGATTGCCGGAATTATGCTACAAGCAGCGTATAGCTGAACCCTCTTACTCATACCATCAAGGATCACCAAGTTTCTAGTTGTGAGTATATATGAAACATATTTTATTCCAGGAACCTGCAGGAAATCAAAGTGTAAGACATACTTGGGACAATCTATTTACTTTGTTCTCACATGATGTGAACATATGGTGTAGTCGTCTGGCTTAACGAAGGTTCTTGCTGTTTTATTGTGGCAAGATCCTGCTGGTGGTGGTGTGTCTGTGTTAAATGTTTGTAACATGTAGGTAATGTCCACTCATTGCTTGCTGGGATGATTCTATGCTCCTCTCTGACCAACTGAGGGATTTCAGTACCACTCAGGACACAGGTGGCCATGTTTTCTAAACATCACTGTTTGCTGTGCAGAGATGCATCACTAAGGATGATGGGAACATTTGGTGTAATCTTCTGGCTTTACAATGGCTTTGCTGTTTCAGTGTGGGATAATCCTTCAAGGTGTTGGTGTTCTCTGAAGATCGTATATAACATGCTCCCGGCTTCATCTAGGTCAGTTTAGAATTGATCTTCAGTAACCCATGCTTGTCGTAACAGAGGTGACTAACGGATCAGGCCTCAGCTGACTGACTGGTTGCCACATGTCATCATATTCCAATTGCGTAGATCGATACTCATGCTGTTTATCACTGGATTGTCTGGTCCAGACTTGATTATTTACAGACCACCGCCATATAGCTGGAATATTGCTGAGTGCGGTGCTAAATTAAACTCACTTACATACTCATCTAGCAGTTTGCATATTTCTCTGTAGGATTTGCTTTACAGGTCCATGATAAGTTCTTCTTTGTCTGACGACAAATCATTCCTGCTCTGAGCCACCATAAAGTCAGTGGCCAAAAATGTGAGAAATGTTGCAGATGCCAACAAAGCATCTGGATGTCATACCTGATGATGTCACAAATCTGAGTCTTGTGGCTTTACAATGGTTCTTGCCTGTTTCTATGTGTGATGATCCTATTAGCTTTTGGTGTTCTCTCTGTAAAATGTCTAAAACATGCTCTCAGCTTTATCTAGCAGTTTGCATATTTCTCTGCAGGATTTGCTCTGCAGGTTCACGATAAGTTCTTTCTTTGTCTGACGACAGATCATTCCTGCTCCAAGCAACCATAAAGTCAGTGGCCAACATTGTGAGAAATGGAGCAGACGACAACTGAGCATCAGGATGTCATGACGTCATATTTCTGTGGGAAAACTTTCAAAATCATGACATTTTGCAGATGGAAAGCTTGACATGCTCGACCAGATGCAGTAGTCTCTTGTCAGACTTGCAGCATCTCCAGTATCCCTAACCAATGGCACAGTACTGTTTGATGACTGACATAACAGAACTTGTGGTTGGCATGATTGTAAGCCATTCTCTTCCCACAGAACCTCTGTTCTAATACGACCCTTTCATGGTGCGAGTGTTCAGGTTTCGTGATTGGTTGCAATCAGATTTAGTTGTGCAATCAGCGACGTTGTTTCAAAAGTGATCCTTCGCAAGGCCTCGGTAATATCCTTATGCTTCGGGAAAACTAGAACCTCTTCCCCTGCGCGATGCGCAAACGTTTCTTCTAGACAGAACTCAGTCATGTAATGCCAGATCTCGAGGACAACGGACAAGCTTGCCATTAAATGTCTTGTGTGTCACATCAACACAAAACCCCGGCAGAGAAGTGGGATATTTGTGGCCCCATTTTACTTGCATTAGTCAAGTTGGATCTAAGTCGATGTATCACGTGTTCTGATTGGATAAAAAGAAGGGAGATAATTTGTGTTGTGATTTTTTGCCGCTAGGGGATTTTACGGGAAATATGGCTGTATTAGAACAGAGGTTCGTAGGAAGATATGACAAGTAACCTCTGTGGGAAGAGAATGGATTGTAAGGAAGTAGCGGTCTTCAGTTGGTGGAAGGGAATTAGTTTTGTTTTCAAACAGGTTTACTAAATTACAGCTGTGTTAGAGCTGTGGAATGATGAAGCAGCTGCAACATGCATTCAAAAATGTTTGTGTATCTCTATGAAAACTGATGTGGTATGTATTGAGTGACCTCACTTAAATAAAATAGTAATTTTGAATGTAGATGTAATCTTATTTGATTGGTTGATGGTTTCCAACACGAGTTATTGGTAAGATAGTGTTTTTAACTTTTGAAGTGAATCTATGAGCCATATAGAGATAACTATTGTTTCAATACAGGATGTTAGTAAACATTCTCAGGCTACTGTGTTTGTGAGTTACAGAGAAAATATGTCGTCTGAAAATTCTTACCGTCAAGGATCCCAAAGTTGTTGTTTTTTGTGAGTTTAGTTGAAACTTTTGTTTTTCCAGGTTCCTATAGAATGGAATGAATATGTAAGACACATTTGGGACAATCTTTTTACATTGTTCTCAGATGATGAGAACATTAGGTGTAGTCTTTTTGCTTTACAATTTTTCTGTTTCAATGTGGGATGATCTGACCAGGTTTAGACTTGTGTAACATGTAAATGTCAACACATTGCATGCTGGGACAGTTCTGTACTACACTCAGGATTCAGGTGGCTATGTTTTCTAAGGCATTGCTGTTTGCTGTGCTGAGATGCATCGCTCAGGAATGCCAAAACCTGTGATTATTGGTTCAAATCTCAGTTTACTCTGATTATGTTATATTGTTTGTCTTTATTTATTTATTTATTTTGGTTTACTGAAAGTGAAGGGCTTCTGAAACCTATGGCATTGAGGGCTTTTCTGCAATCGCAAGCTGACATCCATTGAAATTGATGTTGTTCCATAGTGGCCTTAATGTGTGGCATTAGACTCACTCACTCTCTTACTCATTCATTCATTTTGGTCACTTTTTCCGCTGATGTTGCTGGAATATTGCTTCCAAGTAAAAACCAAAACTCATACTAAAAGTAAATCATTCATTTTGTCAGGATGCATAAATAGGTGTAGGATGCATGGATTTTGATATAGTGAGTGAGTGACTCTTATGCTTATGACAAATAGGACTAATGCAGATATATACTGGACAAAATAAGTTAGGGATATTGGTATTTTTATGATTGATATTTTATCAGAGTGTCAGTGAATAAATAGATCATTATTCATGATTTCAAAATTTACATATATCCCTAAGTATTTTTGTCCAGTATAATTTGAACGTATAAAAGATAACCAGAGTATGACTGTTGGTTTGTGACCAACGTACCAATGCTCATTGGTTTCAATTAAATGAAAATTAAACTGTCATAATTTCATCTGCATTTAGCTGATATGCTTTGAAGTCACTGAAATATTGCTGCAACTCATTCATGAATATTCAGATTCTGCAGCAGCTTGGAAGTTGAGAAAGGGAGAATACTCCTTTCATTATTTGTTGATATGCATTTGAAACATACTGAATTACAGTGGAAGCTGTCAAAACTGGCAGCTGTCCAATCCGACTAGTTGGCTGGCTGTGTATTGTCACCAATTAATCCTACATTGAAACGACCTGGTTGCTGACAAAGATAATTTAATCTTAGTTCAGTGTGGGTATACTTGAACATGTTATTAGTGAGTTGAGTCAATGTGTGCAGTAATTGAGAGAATCACGTTATACAACAATGTATATGAGAGTGACAAAACTGGTTCAGTTCTAGTTAGCAGTCGTAGACTAAACTAGTCGTGTCAACTCTACAATCTGGCACGATGACTAAACTGGATTATTTCTTCAGTCTTGACGTGTGCCAGTTTAGGCAGCTTCCACCGTATAAAACTCAGGTGATGTCTTGTGATATGTCGTGTATCATCCCTGAATTGTACTATCTGATGATCATGAACAGATGTGATTATCATTATTCTCATGTACATAATTATCATTACATCACAGATTTCATTATCATTTTTATCACTTATGTGAATATTGAGTATGCATGTGGTTAGTTTGTGTTCCAGAGCAGTGGGGTAGCCCAATGGTTAAAGCGTTTGCTCATTAAGCCGAAGATCAGGGTTCAATTCCCCACATGGGTACAATATGTGAAGCCCATTTTTGGTGTCCCCTGCTGGGATATTATGGGGATTTGCTAATACTGCACTCACTGGCTATTTTATGTTCCAGCTTTTCATCATTGACGGTGAGCAGCTGCGCAATGACCCCATCCATGTCATGCATCACATTCAGCGCTTCCTGCATATAGACACGTACTTTGACTACAGTCAACACCTCAGGTAATGTACAGACATATTTATCACATTCCTAGATACTGGACCGCCTCCGTGATGTAGTAGTTAGAGCGTCCGCCCGGAGAGCGGAAATTCGCGGGTTCGATCCCCGACCGCGTCATACCAAAAGACGTTAAAATATGGTACTTGTTGGTCCCTGCCTGGCACTCGGCATTAATGGGTACAACAAGGACTAGTCGGCTCGGAGTCAGTATAATGTGTCTGAGTGGGGTATTCATGCTTCACTGCGGCATGGTATCTCAGTGGGCTAGCACTATAAAACCAGCTTAAGTCTGGGCTAGTACAAGCAGCCGCACATACACATACACATGCATGCACGTCGTCATATGAGCGAAATATTCTCAATCACGACGTTAAACCCAAATTCACCTCACCTCACCTCACCTCACCTCACCTCACCTCACCTCACCTCACCTCGATACTGAGTGCATCAAATCTCCATTCTAGTACAGTAAATACCCATGACGTCAGCATAGTCAACATTTGATATAGTATTATTGACCAAGTCATGGAGCCTTACCATCTAATCCATTTAACCCCTGAAGATCTGGGTTAGAATTGGTCTTCAGCAACCCATGCTTGTCATAATAGGCAACTATCGGGATCAGGTGGTCAGGCACGCTGACTAGGTTGACACATGTCATCGTATCCCAATTACGTAGAATGATGCTCATGAGGTTGATCACTGGATTGTCTGGTCCAGACACAATTATTTACAGACCGCTGCCATATAGCTGGAATATTGCTGAGTTAAATTAATTGCAGCGTTAAACAATCCAACCAACCTAATCTCATTTATGATAAGCATGGGATGCTGGTCCTAAATTTGAATCTACCATTTCACTGGTATAAGAGAAGAAACTCTTTGAGTTCTTTGAGCGATCTCCTTTGTGGTGGAGAATTCAGTGCACTATAAATAACCATAGTTTTACTATTATTATTATTATAACAGGTTGTACTGATCACTTGGTATTCGACAGCTTGGTGTTGTGCAGAGTAGATCTATATGTATCTACATCTTAAATTTTCCCTCTTGATTCTTGCAGGTATGATCCACGGAAAGGCTTCTTTTGTCAAGTCCTCAATGAGGAAAAGAATAGGTGTTTAGGAAAAGGGAAAGGTCGGAACTATCCTCCAATGGAAGACAAGTCGGAGAGGATTCTAAAGAGATATTATCGCAAGCATAATATAGCTCTGTCTAAACTGCTGCATAAACTGAACATGGTCATTCCTGATTGGCTGGAAGAGGATCTGCGATATCCCTGAGACGTGGTCTTGGGGAAACATTGTAGCAAACTGATGGGGATGCTGGGATGAACACATGCATGACGATTGGACAGGTTGTCATGGCAACCAGATCAGAACATCTTGACTAAACTGTAGTCTGTGAAGCTCATCACGAAAGACAAAACAGGGTCTCATGTTGTGAAATATGGGTTGGATGGATGTGACAGAAACACATCTGCTAAGATTTGAAATTTCAGTGACTTTATTATGTAGATAAAAATGAACATAGACCAAGAATTAGTCTAAAGAAAATAGAGTCAGTTTTTTGAACAGGCTTGTAAAGACAATGTTGTTGGATGAAGGAAATTGTTTTTGGCATCACTACAAAACACCACGCCTCACATCAATTAGGTGTCATCAAGTAGTCACAGAGGAAAAAACTGCTATGTGTTTCCTACTTTCTTTTCATGATGAAATATGAACAGTTTGTAGTCCTACCACTCATGTTTCTTGTGCTATTGGGGCGGTGGGGTAGCCTAATGGTTAAAGCGTTGGCTCGTCACGCCGAAGACCCGGGTTCGAATCCCCACATGGGTACAATGTGTGAAGCCCATTTCTGGTGTCCCCTGCCGTGATGTTGCTGGAATATTGCTAAAAGCGGCGTAAAACCACACTCAGTCAGTCAGTCTTGTGCTATTATTGTACACAGATGCTTTTAACAGTTTTAGGTGATAGGTTATATCTGTCAATGAAACCAATCTATAAAAGGGGTAAATTGGATTACTTCCTAATAATTTGTTGTAGCATTATGTTTTGACTTGACTGAGGTAAGGATATAAGCATACATGCTATTATGCAGTCAACTACTCATCATGGACAGATATAATAAAGTATTTTTGAAGGAAGGGGATAGTTAATAACTGAGATATTTAGTTTTCTGCATGAGAATTTACGTGGGATTAAAATATGGCCTTAAAGTTGTTTAATAGTTTTGACAGTGTTTTGGTCTTCGTGATAGCAGTGGGATGCTTGGTGTGTATTGGCAAGTCAGTAGTCTATGTATGTATTACCTGACTCCACAAGCAATGTCTGGTTGAGTTATGTGGTGCTTAGAGGAACTGCAGGTTACTGAATCAACCACTGGCAACTGATGGAATTCTCAGAGATGTTCCATCATTAGGCTTCTTGTACAGTCAACTGATAGCTGCCGAAAAGAGCAAGGATGAAAGACATAGCTGGTTCAGCCAAGGGTGACTGTTCCATGTCTGAGAGATGGTCAATGGCTGCAGCATGTGATCTAAGAGTTGGATCCTGCCGACTAGGAGATCGATTCCAGAGACACCTGACTTTGTGTCAAGAGTGATTGTAGTGCTACACTATTGACCAACACTGGAGTGCCTCCATGATCAAAGGCCAGATGAGGAAAAGCAGACGTCTGCAAAATAGAACCAACATGTACATCTTCTATATGGAAGACTCACCAAGGATGCTCCAACAAGTGTACTGATTGTAGTGCTACACTATTGACCAACACTTGTGTGCCCCTGATCAACAGAGACTAGATGAGGAAAAGCAGACGTCTGAAAAACAGAACCAACTTGCACATCTTCTGTGTGGAGGACTGACCAAACGGATAGTCCAACCAGTGTACTGATTGTCTGCTACAGAGTGTAGTGTTAGATGTTGACGATCACAACATAAAGATGCAGTTTTACAGCATTGAGAGAACCAAAGTTCTACCTTGACTTCTGTGAAGTTTCAGTGTAGAGTGTAGTCATATTTTGTATATAATTTCGCCAAAGACTAGGTTAATCATGTGTAGGTAATTCTATCAACTCCGTGATATGATTCTACCTCTGAGAGATGGATGATAAGGGGTTGTTGTGGAGGTGACTGCAGAAATGTACCCTGGGTGCTGTCTATACAGAAATGTATCCTGGGTGCTGTCTATACAGAAATGTAACCTGGATACTGTCTATCCAGAAATGTATGCCTATACAGAAATGTACCCTGTACAGAAATGTAACCTGGGTATGCTATACAGAAATGTAACCTGGATACTGTCTATCCAGAAATGGATCCCTGTACTGTCTGTATGCAGAAAAGCACCGCAGATATTGTTCGTATATAAAAAACTATTGTCCATATAAGAAGCTGTGTCCATATAAAAGCACTATTCATGTACAGAAATCTTTCACAGGTATCTGTCATGTACAGAAATCTATCACAGGTTACAATGTGTGAATCCTATTTCTGTTGTCCCCTGCCATGATATTGCTGGAATATTACTAAAAGCGGCATAAAACTAAAACTCACTCACCCAATCAAAACCTAACCCACAAAAATTCCCAGATTCCCATAGTCAGTTCACGTATACTCCTGTTTTGGAGCCGCCATATAGCTGGAATATTGCTGAGTGCAGCGTAAAACTCAACTCACTCACTCACTCCTTTTTTGGAAATGTTGATTTTAAGGAAATTTTACAAAAACGAATCTCATAACCACAATCAAATCAGTCCATTTCTGTATAGTGAATTTGGTATAAATCACTGGTACTCAACATTTTCTTAGGTTAAAAATATGTCATTTATGGACAAAATTGTGGTCGAGAGGTAGCTAGGGTACATTTCTGTCCCACTCCTCGACAACTCCTTGAAAACAAAGAAATATAGTGCGGACAATGCTATACATGTAAACTGATTAATTAGGGATGATGATGATGATGATGATGATGATGATGATGATGATGATGATGATGAAATGCTGGATCTCCTGTCTTGTTGCAGATCTCCGAGTCTTCTATTTATTGCCTTACATAATGTCTTCATGATATAGGACACTTTCACTAGCTGCCGTTTCTGTGTATATCTGCATAATCAAAAGCTACAGTATTATATATCTGTTCTGTCAGTGAGTTCCATGGAACCTGAAGGGTTATAACGCCAGGTTGTGACATCAGATGTTATAACATGTTATAGCATTAAGTCCCTCTCAACCTTGGCATTTTATAGTCACAAACTGATCAAATTCTGTTTTGAAAAGTTTTAGTATTGGTATAAGATATTTTTATTAATTCATTGTTTTTATTTAATAACAGTCACAGCTATATTCATCAAAATGCAAGTCATATTTGTAATAAAGGTGTTTTTGTCTATGACAGAATATTTTGCAGTACATGATGAGTAGGCTTATTCTAGTGATATATATTTAGGGCTTATTTATTTAATACATGGTATCTTCACAGTTCTGGCATATAACAGTAAATGATATATTTTTTATTATTTTTCTATGTCTATGTAAGGATAAATCAGAGGGCCCCAATCAAGGTCATAGCGCTGTGACAACCGTAAGCCTGTAATCGTAAGTATGTGACTGTCGAGCGTCGTAGTGCTGAGATCACTATATCGAATGTGTCCGAGATAATTACCATTTGATACAGCCTTGTTATACAGAGCAACACTGATGGCCAATATAGCACAATTCACATTGCTCTCCGACTTACTGGAGGCTTTCCCTCCACTAATGAACCAAAAGTTGTACAACATGCTTGTGTGAGAATAATTTTGCACAAATGCCTCCTTTTACCAAAATATATCAGGGCGTCACACTTCATGTTGAATGGCCAGACCAAATTAAGTTAATTCTTTTCGTTTTATTACTTTATTGGTACATATCATGCTGTAATGTAAGTACCATGGCAGTTTTGTATACACCTTTTGTTTAAGGTGCATTTGAGACACCCCTAACATTTGCTGCAGGCGTCAAGCTGAATATTCTTTCGCCAGGTTTTATCAGATACCTTCAATTAATAGTTTTAAAAAATATGGATGAGAATATAACGAAAATGTATTTATTTTCAAGCAAAGGTTAACTGTGTCATTTTGGTTTCAAAATGGAGGTTAGATTTATCCATAAAATGAGAAGATAAATTGATCTGACCTAATAATTGCAATTATTTTTTAAGTTGTTACATTGATTTATTAAAGGCCTAAGTGGGTGGAATGAAATGTAATCTAACCAGAATCAAATGTCTTACAGAAATCAGTGCTTATGCTGTAAGTGTAAGAATAAACTCTTTAAGAGATATATGTGTTGCACAAACATGCTATAGTGTCTACTTTATGTTGTAGGCAGACTCTAAGTCAGTGATGAAACGTTTACTTCAAGAGAATATTTTTCTGTCCCAGTTACCCAAAACTTACTGTCAGTCCTGCCAGTGATTTTACATTGTAATTATTATTTTATGTACCTGATAACCTTGCATGCATTATCCTAATCTTCACCAGCATTGTTTTAGCGGATGTATCTTGTCATGGGTTTGGATGCTACCATGGGAGCTAACTGTTCTTGCATCACCAACATCGAGATATTATTCTGTACGTCATGTCATGTCTACTGGCCAGTCCTCTGCTTGTCCTGAAACATTACGCAGTGAAACCTTCTGCGCTAGCATCTACCATAGTTCAGCGTCCTGGTTTATCCTCCGTATCTATTTTCTACCCTTGGTTCAGTCACCATCATGCGTTTTGGGAAGACGTGTCACCATCTTGGTCTCTCATCACCAACTTGGCACAAAACTGAGTTTGAAAATCATGAACAAATCAAAATGCATAGATCTATATTAAAACCCTTGTCTGAATGAACCCTTAGTATTTTCTTATCCAAAAACTTATCAATCAACTTTCAGATAGATTTTTTCTCGAATATGAAGATGGGGTGGTTTATTTTTATGCAAGACATATAATTACATTCTTTAAATTGTGTTTTGGCATCCACAATCAAACAGGACTTGAAATGAGGCATTAGTAGGACATCAGTCGAGGGTGCATATCGTAATGATTGGATACTTTACGCCCTGGACGATCGAGGATGGAGTTCAATAATTCTTAAGACAATCATGAATTGAACATGTCCTTACTATAGTCCGTTTGGCTCAAAAGCAGACCGATGAATTGCAACCTAAAAATAATAAACATATAATACTCCATGAAACGCTGATCATAATCAAAACATCAGACCAACTCTGTGATTTGTTTGCAGAATATATGTCCTAAAATTAAAAAAGTTGTTTAACAAACTATCATTAAAATGTTGACACAGTTCATTATATGTTACGAGGGAGGAGTGCAGAGAAAGGGACAGCCAGGTGTTCGAGAAGCACGTGCACAAGTTATTGATTCATTAACCTGTACTGTGCCGTCTCCATCCTTTCTCGTACACCTGTGATCCATTAATTCCACCATGTGCAGAAGTCTTGTTCTTGAAGCCAGGTCGGATATAAAGATTAATTTTGACCACAAGTATAATCTTAGAAAGAAACATTATCAGTTTGGTGTAAGTGAATGAAAAAAATTGCTTTGGTTTCATTTAATAAGTTTGTATAGACTGTTGTAGAAATTGCACAGTTGGTTTTGAGACTTGTGACATTGATGTTTTTTAAAGGTTTCAGTGAGTACCAAGAAGGCACTGTTTGTTCAAAATTCTATTAGTAGAATGGGGGTCACTTGTGAGACAGGTGAAACAATAAAAGGTGTCATGGCTAGCACAGATTATCTCCTAACTGTTAACCATTAGTCATGGTCTAAACAAGGTATAAATCGATTGTAACAGAGCTTGTTAAAATGTTAAAAGCTCTGGTGACACATACAACGTGTACTGTTTATTTTGTGTGAACATTTATCAATAACAGAAAGGTATCCTTGGTTACTTAAGACTCCTCTGTTCCTGAATGGAGGTTTTGTGTCGCATGGTGCTATATTACATGTTGTAGAGTTATTTCCCTTTGGTAACTCTTTACATGTGAGGTGCAAAGGAAGGTGTCTCAATGCTACATAATTATGGTACTAATATATGTAGAATCACATTTATCCAGATTTGGGGCTGGTGAGAAAAATCTTTGGTGGAGGCTGTGGGATGAAAATGTTATAAAAGCTTCAATATATCCAAAGAATTTTCTCTTTTGTATTGTCAATGGCTATGGAATTCATTGAATGTTTCTATAAATTTTTGGAAATTTTGTTTGTATTGAAGAGCTTCAGTGAAAATATTTTTACATATTTAAATAATATTTAACATTTATCAAAGTGCATTTCAGTATGCAGGGTTGTACAAGCAAGGACTATTATAAAATGACTGTTTTCCAATGAAGTTTCCAGCATTTTGTAAGGTGAAGTTAGTTCGGGAAATGGACCATACTAACATGTTGACAGTGAGAGTGAAATATGTCTTGAGTGGCTGGAGGGGTTTTAATGTTTTTAAGCTTTCATCTGAGATGGCAGGATTTCTCAGCTTCTGATGAACATGGACTATACTCGTTAGGGTTTCTGGTCAAGTCCTACATAGCAATGATTTCTCACTCTTAAAGTTGCAGAAATGTATGCGTGTGGTCCGACCAGGAATTGTCATTTGCAGGAGTTTAATTCTGCAAAACTTTGTTCACAAAAATACAATGCCATTAATCAGCTATATGTTGCCAGGTAGGATAATACTGCATTTAATAAAAAACAATGTGACATGTCTCAGACTTCTGTTTTTCTATGGGGTGGTGAGGTAGCGGGGTAGCCTAGTGGTTAATGCATTCGCTTGTCACACCGAAGGCCCGAGTTCTATTCCTCACATGGGTACAATGTGTGAAACCCATTTCTGGTGGCCCTGCCGTGATATTGCTAAAAGCGGTGTAAAACCCAACTCACTCACTCTGTTTTTCTATATCATGTCTAAAACTATTCTCTGTGACCCTGTACCTACACAGTAGCTTTTATATGCATGGTTTGAGCAGTTCTAATTTTGAAACATTTATGGTCAATGTGTAAGCCAATCTCATTTGAATCTTTTTCTTCGATTTGATACCTCTCTCCATCAAGATCTGAGGAGGCAAACGTCAGATGAACTTTCAGATCAGCCATTCAGAGTGGACGCTTCTGATCCTTGGTACCAGCAAGTGAAGCATTCAGACTATCATGTTTAATTTCTGTATTTAGTTACATAATATAGCCTGAGCTGTTTTTACTGAGACCATGTTTACAACATGAAATCCCTCTACACAGGAACAATCCAAATCACAGGATGATTCGTATCCATGACCATCAAATCCTGGCAGCTAAGGTATGTAACTCTGCATGGTAACACCCACCCAGGAGAGTGAGTGCAGAGGCCCAGATAAGTTGCGTATCCGGGTAAAATACGCATAGAAAATTTCCAATTACGCATTGAAAAATAATTGTTGCGTACCAATTACGCATTTAAAATGTTAGATACGCAAACAGTTTAAAACAAATGCGTACGGAATATATTTATAAAAATAGCTTGTGTAATGAAAAAGACATCGATTGCTATCAAGTTGTACTGTTAGTATAGAACTAGTGTTGTACTGTCATTTCCATTATATTTAAGTTGGTTTTAATTAGTTATGACATAAGGCAGAACATACCTGCTGAGTAAACTTACTCAATGACATAATACTTAAGTGAGTAAAATGACTGAAATACCCACTGCTTTCAAATATGTGCGTAACGGAAAATGAAATACCCACTCAACATTCATAATACCCACTCCAAAAAAATACAGTGGGTACAGTACCCACATGAGCTAAATCTTATCTGGAGCTCTGTGAGTGAGTTGAGTTTTACACCGCTTTTAGCAATATTCCAGTAATATCAGAGCGTGGGACACAAGAAATGGGCTTCACACGCTGTACCCATGCGGGGAATCAAACCCGGGTCTTTGGCATGACAAGCGAACGTTCTAACCACTAGGCTACCCCACCCAAAAGAAAAAACAAAACCAGATCTCATGGATAGGAATAGATGACTAGCAACTCACATTACATAATGGTCGAGTTGATACGCCATACTTTTATTTCATAAAACTGACATATTTTAGAATAAGACGTGTGAAAAAACTGTTGTGATGACTTGTATCTCGAACTGAACATGGCTGAAGTCGGGCACACACGCCTCTCTCCACACCTAACTACTCACTCCAACACAATGCAACGTAACAACATGTAAAGTTCAATAAGCAAATGAACAATTTCAACAACAAAAAAGCACTTCAACTGCATTTTGACAACCTCTGCATATATTTATAAACAGCTGAGGAAACACTAACTTGCTAATACAAGATTTAGGTGTAAATTTGCAGGCTGTTCCCGAGATGGCGGAGCTTGTATGTTTAAATCCACCCCTCGTGTTGGATCTTTCTGATGCAAGATGTAATACTGTCAGACTCACCGTTCTCATCCAAGACTCTCCCCAACCATCAAATCACTACTACATCAAACACAGAATATTACACCCATTTACCAACAATTGGTACATTCTTCAAGTGAACAGTGTTCACTACAACACGAGGGGGTGATTGCTAAACATCTTCAATGTGGCCATAGCTGTCTACAGACCTGAAGTAGGTTCAACACTTTACAGTTGGCACCACAGAACTCATTATCAACATATCCGTGGAAGCATCCTTGTTGCAACCCTGAGGAAATTCAACAAAAACATCCCAAAACAGTTGTAGCCTTCTGATGTCTCCTTCTCATCTGTTGATACACATCCAACAGCACATTGGAAAATCCCCGTTGAGCAATGTGTGTCGAAGTTGCTGCAAGTGGAATCCGTGGTTTTTCATGTTTTGACTCGAGTAAATCAATAATAACATACATCCTGTCTTCTCGACAGTTCAGACAACACGTAAGTAAGGCTTCTTCCCTCCAGGTTTTGGACAAGACTAGATCATACGTCAAACAATGTGTACAATTTTCCAGAACATAATACAACCAATTCTAAAAATAAAAGGTTATTGTGTCAAAACGTGCAAGCAAACGGTGCTATTTCAAATAATATATGGACAGTATTAAAGTGTACCAAGACACAGTTTGTTTCTTTCTGCTATTCACATTCGATGTAATATAAGTTATCACATCGTGTCGAGGGAAATACAGGGTTTTATCAGTCCGTCGTAAGGTTGTATTCCCCTTGTTTCAGCTCAGGGAATACAACCTTACGAGGGACTGATAAAACCCTGTATTTCCCTCGACACGATGTGATTAAGCATTTATCTAGCCGAATACTTTTACTAAATCAAAAGAAAACAAAACAAAATTCTCAGTTGTTGTGGCAAAACGTTTCCTTGCTGCCATGTTGACACCAGCTGATCGATTGACCTCAATGCAGCGCACGTTACTAAAGGCTTGGCGATGCACGCTTTTCTCACTTCGCGTGGTCACTGAGGCGTGGCGGGATATGACTTTTGTACTCCCTGCTCGCGGATCGTGACGGGTGTACATGGTATTTTATCAGAGTCACGTGAACCAATCAAAACTCGACATTCTTACATGAGGCTGGATAATCTAATTTAGATGCATTGTAACGTCTGAGACGAACCTGTTGGTCTGAATATTAAATTCCAAATTAACTATAGACTAGACAAGTTGTGTTCATGTGGTGCATGCATGTATACTGAAATGATATATCATCTGTATATGCTAGAATATAAAACAAAACACATTATGGACTCCTAAGGCCAGCACACAATGAAACAGCACGTCTTTTCAAAACCAACATTCAGGCAGTGCATGAGAATTGTAGGAGAGAATGAGTGAGTATGGCTTAACGCTGCTTTTAGCAATATTCCAGTAATATCACGGTGGGGGACACCAGAAATGGGCTTCACACATTGTGCCCATGTGGGGAATCGAACTCGGGTCTTCGGCGTGACAAGCCACAGAATTGTAGGAAGAATATTTGGGTGAGTATGTCCTTACTAGTTTTGAGCCACATTCCAGCTATACAATGTTGGGAAGGGAGGGGAACACTAAAAATGAGCTCCTAACATAATCATTTACAAAACAAATGGGCCTCTGGTGTGACTAGTGTACGCTTTAACCAAAAGCTAACCTCACCACCCTGAATAGATTTACAGCAGTACTACTGAGGCCCTTGCCAGAAAAGGTGCTTAGTTTATAAGAGAAGAAAGAAGACGAGAGAAGAAAGCAGAACGAGTGAGCAAGTAATTGTTTTCATCGCTTTTAAATTAAATATTCTACCAGTATGGTGGGGACACCAGAAATGGGGTTCACATATTGTACTCATGTAGAGATTTAAACCTGGGTTCTTCGGTGTGACAGGCAAATGCTTTAACCACAAGGCTACCTCCCTGCCTCGCGTATCTAATGGGAAAGGTGGAAGTAAAACAAAGATACGGTCTTCGTGAAGTTACTTTGTTCCTGACGCTATAGAGCATAAAGCAAAGAAATAAACTCACTTTAGAGTGAGTGAAAAATGTTAATGTCTACACACTGCATTAATTAAGTTTGTAATGAAAGAACACTGCCACATTGTTTTATGCTGACATGCTGCTTCAGTTTTGTGCGGCCATTAGACATCAAAACACTAATGAAAGCCTACAGCTCAAATTAGTAAGCTCCTTCACAACTGCCACGAACATATACTAATGTACACTGTTATGGAATTATATAAGATATGTACAAATGTGCAAATTAACTGCAGTATCATGATATAAGGAGGAAAATGTGATAGCTTGCATTTTTTCTTTAATCAAAAATATTAGAAAGTATTTGATTTGCATGTAAACATCAGCATTGGACAATTCATGTTTTGATGTAATTCTATGTACAAATGGTACAATAGGAAAAAACCCTTGCCATGCAAGATGCAGTGAGTGAATTTAGTTTTATGCTGTTTTTAGCAATATTCCAGCAATATCACGGCAGGGGACACCCTAAATGGGCTTCACATATTGTACCCATGTATGGAATGGAATCCAGGTTTTCGGCGTGACGAGTGAACGCTTTAACCACCAGGCTACCCCACAGATCCCTGAAGATGCAGAAACGGCTACTGGATAAGGATATCTTGAAGAAGAGTTTAGAAATTGATAGGTTTTATTAAACTGCTGATTCAGCTGGTTTAAGGCCAGCTCATGTTTAACTCGATTAAAGTCAGATCTTTTACTTCAATATATACCTAGCAATATGAAGCTCTGACCAACTCTCCATAGGAACCATCCTCCGTAATCTCCAGGGTATATGTTCCGATAATCTCCACTAGTACCCTGGATTCATCTAAGGCTCTGCTCGATAATTGTATAACCTCCCTTTTAGCAATTTCAGCAATATCAGAACGGGCGACACCAGAAATGGGCTTCACACATTGTACCCATGTGGGGAATCAAACCTGGGCCTTCTGTGTGACAAGCGAACGCTTTAACCACTAGGCTACCCCACCACCTCTTAAACTGGTCTAGAAAGGTGACATTTGATTGTCTCAAGAGCCGGATTTAAACTGGGCGGTCAAACTTCTCTGATGAATCTTATGGAGGGTCTGTCAGATTTTTAAGCACAGAGGTATCATATCGGGAATAAAAGATCTGATTTGAATGAGATTGATACTTTGCTCAGCAAAAGGTTGGTCTAGATGTGAAGTTCACACCACAGCACAGGCACGCTAGCAATGTCACTCTGTCACTCATCTCACACACCTCATTAACCAGCTTGGTCAATAAATTAGAATATTTTCATGTTGGTAACAGCTAACAATGGAATAGCATGACAAGACTAAAGAATGACGTCACAGTCTTGCATTACGACGATATATGTGTGGGCAGGAAAATATACAGATGTTAAATTCCTAAGGATAAATTCTGTTAATATGATGCAATAAAATTTTTAGTTGAATAATGCCATGCTGAAGGAATCTAACATTGAGCATGACTTGAATTACAATGCAAATTTTACAAACACTTCAGTTGTGATTGACTCAAAATGAAATCCCAATCTTCATCCTCCTTTCTTCTGTTACAAGGACTCCTTTGTTACCACTGTAACCATGGTCATGGCTACCATGATAACAAGCTAGACCATGCTACCACATGGGTTACCATGGTTACAACACAATGTCATAATCCAGCCAAAGGGTGTGAAGCTAGCTTGGATACTTCTTCTATACGCTCACGGTGAAAACTTCAAAATACACCCTGCTACAAGCCCCCAGAATAACCCTGCCATAAACTCAAACTTTGATCAAATTTTGAAAGCATAATATCAAGAGAACCATTTCAAACGTGCAAATAATATCAAATGACAGGTCTTCAAGTGGGTATCTTCCTGGCGCCTCATCTCTGTCCATCGTCTGTGGTCATCTTCATCAAGCGTGTGTATCACACAATAATTTTGTCATGTTATGTCAGTGTGGCTGTTCATAAACGGAATGGATGAGTTTGATTGTTTTTCTCAGGATAACTTGGAGTACATCGCATTGATCTGGGAGTCGAAGTACCGCTTCAGCTCCTGCCTCTTGGCTTTGAATGTGGGAGTGAGCAAACCATTCTCTACTGAAAACATCTCGGGATACACGTAGATGTCCTTCACCTGGAACAACAGAACATGTACCCAATGACCGCGTTTGTTGGAAATGAAACCATGCTGACAATTCAGAATATTGATTCATTTCTTCAAACAAACCTAAATATTTTCATGAAAAATAAAAATATTTGTGTGACCGCATGTATGCAGTAAGGTTTCAGTAAAAAATATATTCATCCCAAAACACCTGGAAAAAATATTAGGCTTGTTTCCCCCCCCCCCCCAAGCTGTATTGTTGGATGTTTTTCAAAATTTGATTAGGCTCTGTGTAAATATACATAATATCTGATTTTACAGCTTGAGCTGAAAAGATACCGTCTCCACCCTAATCCAAGGTCCCCACACCCTACCAACAAATCAGTGGAGCACTAACCTGTTCCAGGGAGGAGAGCCCTGCTTTCTTCCCCACTTCCACCAGGTCAGCCAAAATCACCTTCTTCACCTCCTGTAGACAGAACAAGGGGACCATCAGCGATATCTCACAATACAAACAACATGTGAGGTGAGGTGAGGTGAAATTGGATTTTATGTCGTGCTTGAGAATATTTCGCTCATATGACGACGTGCATGCATGTGTACGTGTATGTGCGGCTGCTTGTACTAGCCCAGACTGAAGCTGGTTTTATAGTGCTAGCCCACTGAGATACCATGCCACAGTGAAGCATGAATACCCCACTCAGACACATTATACTGACTCCGAGCCGACCAGTCCTTGTTGTAACCATTAATGCCGAGCGCCAGGCAGGGACCAACAAGTACCATATTTTAACGTCTTTTTGGTATGACGCGGTCGGGGATCGAACCCGCGACCTTCCGCTCTCTGGTTGGACGCTCTAACAACTACACCACGGAGGCGGTCACAAACAACATGTACATAACACAGATCAATGATGTCAAGCAGACATCAGTCACAATAAAACACATTTCAGCAAAATATGAAGGGAAAGTTTTGCTTGGCAATGGAG
Source organism: Haliotis rubra (assembly GCF_003918875.1). NCBI lineage: Eukaryota > Metazoa > Mollusca > Gastropoda > Lepetellida > Haliotidae > Haliotis > Haliotis rubra. The sequence continues at coordinate 477,974 of NW_025767002.1, forward strand.
ACTAATAAACACCCACTGTCATTGCAAGGTGTTTTTATTATGTATTACTGGCAAACAAGGATAAGTTGAGCACCGACCTGACAACTGCCCCTAATTAGCATGTATGACTGCAGCCCGATGGCGCTTGCCATTGTTAGCGAAGGGGCTCCAGGTTGTCCGCGATCAAGTGTAGTGCGACTTGCGACACCGACGTGAGAGTCTTATGAGCAAGGCGTGTGCAGCTACGAGCGGAATCAATTTCATGGTCATGCAATACACGTACACTAGCCGACATCTGCTCAACCTTTCACAAACCAAATGGGTTTGCTCACTGCCGTGCACCACCTACTTCTCGTAAAAACGTTCTCTGCGCCAGTCCAACTTATTCTTGTTTACCAGCAGTTTAATGTAAAATCATAACTTGACAAGTTTTGCTAAATATAGGGCCTTTTTAGGGCAAATAACTGGCAATTATGGCCTTTTCAAAGCTAAACTGAACTTAGGTCATTTTTATGGTTAAATGTCCAAATTTCTGGATTTTCATGCCCGTGCGAACCCTGAGTATCCAATACTTACAGAATTCCTGGCCAGGTCTTGGATAGGCTGTCGGAGCTTCAGCTTGTCTGCTGCATACTTGGGCAGCATGTCGGGGTCTGGCACCACGACGCCCACAAGACACGACTGAAAACATAAGGCAGTGAATATTTTGGAAATACCAGGAACAAAGTTATAAAATCTCTCTCATGTTTTGACTATACCAAGGTATTTTCACTAGATTTTTTCCATCATCAAATAATGGACAAGCATTGCCATGGTGAGGAAAAAACAACATAAATAATCAGATTGAATCTGAGATTCAAATCCACATTTATAGGATTCTGTCATGACAAAGGGATGCAACTCCGCACAGTGAATTATGGCAGCGCTGTAAACGAGAGGGCAACTCGTGTTGCCACCTAGTATGAAAAGCTGGAGACTGAAGTGAATACACACCTGTAAACTGTCTCCATGGACGAAGACTTGTGCAACTAATGAACAACGAATGTAAACATTTTCAATCTTCTCTGGAGCAATGTATTCTCCCTGAAACAGAAACAAATGGCATGATGATGTAGTTTCAGCACACGTCTACAGTACATGATGATACAGCATAGGCGGATCCAGAGGGGGTGCGAGGTGCGCACACTGAGATTCCAATCCATGATCGAAGGTTTCTGATCTTCGGTATTTGCACAGGTCCAATTATGAATGTTAAATAAATTATGATTTTTTTTCTTTTCCTCTGGGTAATATTTACACTAATGTTAAAAGTAACTCAATGCTAGATATATTTCTGGGAACTGTGTATAATTTATATATATTTTACATACATTGTTGGATGAGGTGAGGTGAGGTGAGGTGAGGTGAGGTGAGGTGAGGTGAGGTGAGGTGAGGTGAGGTGAAATTGGGTTTACATTGATGGATGAACTGAATCCTACCTACCTGAGCTAGTTTGAAAATATGTTTCTTCCTGTCGATGATTTTCAATGCTCCGTTCTGAAAAAAACAACAACCACAGTGTGACTATTACTGTCCTCTCGTGATGTTTTGAACAAGAATAATTCTCATAGCAATTCTTTAAACAGACACAAAATTGATAACTCTGTTATTTAAAGACACTTCCACAGCTTGTAATCAATCTTGGCTGAAGAATCCAGTGACCCACCAGTCAGGGTACAATGAAACTAAGTCATCTAGACACGAGGACCAGAGATATGCTACAGGTGTTGAGTGAGTGTGAGTTCAGTTTTACGCCGCTTTCAGCAATATTCCAGCAATATCACGGGTGGGGACACCAGAAATGGGCTTTACACATTGTAACCACGTGGGGAATCAAACCCTGGTCTTCGGCGTGACGAACAAACTACAGGTGTTGAAATATATGTACACATAATATCAAAAACACACACAGTGACTTATTTTAGCCATCATATGCTTGATCATGCCAAAAACTGGTACATATAAATAGGCTACCGAACCAGACCACATAAGAAGTAGGTTATCATCATAATACCAAAAAGGTCAAGCCAAACACCATGATCTACTCACAGGCAGCCACTCTCCAATGTCCCCGGTGTGCAGCCAGCCTTCTTTGTCCAGGGCATCACTGGTCTTTGTTGGATCTTTCAGATAGCCTCGGAATACATTGGGGCCTCGGATGCAAACCTGGAAGTGATGTGTTCACTTGAAGTGTTTCATAAACAGCATACATCTGTGCCATGGCATCATCAGAAGTTTGTTAAAGGGATGCTAATAATATAATGACGATATTTCTCTGCACCAAAAACATTTGAGTTTATCATCCTGAACTTGTCGCTTAGCATTTTCAATGAGCTTATTTAGTCACAAGAAATTTCATTTGCCCCTGCTTTCAAACAGGTGATAAATATACTTCTCAAAAGAGATTAAGGACCTCCAAGTTCCTTCAGATTATAGTTAATCTGCAATGTCATGTAGTGGTGTGACGATTCATTGATACACATTGATGCATCGATCCATGGGCCGGCGATACAGTGAATCGGTACAAAGTTTTACACTGTCATAAATTCCGATACGATACTTAAAATGGGCCACGATACATCGATGTTTTACTTTGAATATTGCCGAATCGCGATATCTGTCAAGAAAGACTAACTTTTGTTTGATGATTAAAATGTATGCATACATATTTTCCCTTCATAAGTTTCTCGGAAATTCTTGCATCAGGAACTGTGTCAAACATAGCGCTATCATTTTATTAACATTCACAAAGTCCGTGTATAAATTTAATTATCTCATTTCCGAATAAACATTGAAAAACGCTGACGCAATTTGACGAAATACTTTAAAACGGTTTTGTTTTGATCTTAAGGTGTTTTATAGTGAGTGAGGGAGTTTTACGCTGCTTTTAGCAATATTCCAGCAACACCACGGCGGGGGGACACCAGAAATGGGCTTCACACATTACACCCATGTGGGGAATTGAACCCGAGTCTTTGGCGTGACGAGCAAACGCTTTAACCACTAGGCTTCCCCACCGCCCCAAGGTGTTTTATAGTTGGTGCTAGAATTAAAGAATTTAGTATCGTGATAGGTATCGTATCGCCACCCTTGTATCGGGCTTCGTATCGCACTGCAGCTTCAGTGCACGATACTTAGGCAATATATATCGTCATGACTAAAATTTCAGTATCCTGATGTACTGTATCGCAGGCTGTATGCCAATACCAGCACTAATGGCATGATAGTAATAAGAAAGGATCGAGTGGTCCCTAACTTCTTTTGAGTGGTATATTAGTAGCTTGTTTCCTTGTTTGTTGTGTAATACCACTTTAAGCAATATTCCACATACAGTGGAAGCTCTCAAAACCAGCAGCCCTCCAATCCGGCATGCTCTCAATATCGGCACTAGAATTTGGTCCTGGCAGAAGCTAGTTAATTTATGATCATTTACACGCCCTCTATTCTGGCGTCAGTCTATTCCGTATTTCGACACGACGAGATCGAAGAAACAGCAAGCTAAACTTACTGACTTTTTCGCTTCATGAATTATAACGTAAATAAAAGCTGCACTGAACATGTACATTTGTGTTGTATTTATCTGATGTTATCTTGATGAATAAAGAATATGATGACAATCAACACGTTGTTCAGTCGTATTCTACGGCACACAGAAGATCATTCTCAGGTTGAAAAGGGAAAAGTTGTCTAAACAGCATGCCCTCTGTACCAGCATTTTTTGCCGGTCCCAACAAAGGCCGGGTTTAGAGGGCTTCCACTGTACATGACGATAGCCTAAAAATAACTGTCTCTGGACCTTACAAACCAATCATTGTGACCAGGATAACATGCTGTCAATCAAGTCACAGAGACCAGGGGATCTATTTTAACTGTAGAGAAACATGGTAGGTTCAGTGAGGTTCTATAAGTTTTAGTAAAATTACATTTCCATTTTTAAGCAAATGGTTATTTCCAGCTGAAATGGAAAATGTTTAAATTTCTGTGACATATAGTCACTGTCTGTAGAATTTTGATGTGTAGAACTTTCGTTGTTTCCAAAATATAAGCTTGATACCTTTGTATTATTTCCTTATTTTTATGTTTTTTATGTCAAACCTGAAAACACTCAAAAATTTTGAGTACCGTAAATAACTTCAGCTTCGACACAACAGTGTTTGTACATTCCAACTGTTGGTCTAAACACTGAATTATTGTGGTAAAGTATTAAGTTCCAACAAGGCATGACTTACCTCCCCTTTGTTGCTGCCCGAGTAGTATTCCATTTCAGCAACATCTGTCAGTTTGATCTGGTTGCACACCAGTGGAGGTCCGACATTACCTGTGAGTGGACAGATAGTTTACTACCATGTACAAACCCTAGTTTCATAATTTAAGATATATCTGTTTAATAACAGTGAATAGGTTTGGTTTTAAACAGCTTTTAGCGGACAGCAGAAATAGGTTTAGCCATGTCCTTTCTACAAAAAAAACTTATGTTTTGTTGTGCTGCAATATTCTAGCATTATGATGCTTGAGTGTTGGACAAGAGTGATTGACATAATGAGCACCTATCTACACAACTGGGAAATAATGGTATGCATTAAAAGTCACAAAGCCTAACCACAGGATCCCGTTGGTCACCTCTTACAAGTATGGGTTACTGAAATTTAATTTCTACTTAGATCTTCACAGGTGATTCACTGTAGTACCAAGGAGGAATATAACTCAGGAATTTTGGTGAATATACTTTTCAAAGTACTCATTAGAGTGAGAGAGTGAGTTAATATTTAACGTCACATCAGCAATATTGCAGCCATATCGTGATGATACTCATTAGACTGGAACACTGCAACTTAAGACTTAAGGGTACTTAAATTGACTTTACTCAATGGCAAAATAAGGAAATGATGTTAAGTATCCCCGTCCTACCTGTGAGATGATCGCCTACTATCTGTAACGTCGCAATAGCTGAACATTCTGTCTGCCCATAGCCCTCCAAGATCTGAAACAACATACACACCGACATGACATCCTCCTCTACTCATGCACTCAAATAACCCATAGAAATGCTAATACTCGTGTCATAAATTGGTTTAATGTTATTATGGGACACATTTGTGAGACATTCTAAAATTTCAAGTTTTGTCCCACAAAAGCCATTTCAGTTTCAACAGCATCACACAGTTGAGCCCCATCCAGGATTTGAACCCACACCCCCAGAATCAGGCACCTAATCGCCAGCACACAGAGTTAGATGCTTAACCCAGTCAGCCACTGAGGCTTCCACAAATATGGAAGTCGGTCAACTGTTAGTCTAGATTGGCACAACTCCCAAGGCCGAAAGCTGTGAATACACAATGCCATTTAGAAACCCAACAAAAGTACTAGAATCTGTACTTTACTAAGAAAGTGTAATCCCAAATATAACATATGTTACGACCCCAAAACGTTTTTAAAAAACTACCCTGGTTGCAATTCAGTGTTACAGGAACAACATTTTCATAGGAGCTTACCGGGCACCCAACACAACATCTGAGAAAGCCAAGGACTTTAGCGGACAATGGCGCTGAGCCTGTGACAATGAGTTTGACCTTGCCCCCAAGTGCTTCCTGGACCTTCCGGAACATCAACGTATCCCAGATACTCCACCTCTGTAACACAAATACTCGACTTCCGGATTACACCTCTGTAACACAAGAACATGCCATAATGACCATCTGCATTTCATTATTTTCTCAATCTAAAGCAGACTTTTTCCTCGGTTTAACAGACTATTTTGTGAATCAATGTTAGGTAGGCCCCAAAATACAATAAAAACCACATATATAATGCCTTATTACTGATATCCCTGTAAGGATCAGTGGTTGTCCACAGAGACAGACACAACATCTACAGTTGGACATCAGGAAAATTTCCACAAATTGAATCCATACTAAAAATATCAAGTATTTTATCTATGAGTAGAGTGTAGAAGCTGTAGTATCACAGAAGACAGGGCTGATGTAGGAGAGAAAATATCATCACATCATAATAGCTTGGTTTCTTTGAAAATATCTTAAAATAATTGGGTATAAAATGGTACTTTACATTTTACAGTTTTAAAATAATCTGAACAGATTACAAGTTATAACTAGATTAGAACAAAATAAATACTGATGGCAGTTCTATAAGGTCTGTGGGTTTCGGTGCATTGCAGGCATATTGGCATTTGGTTATGTTTGTCTGAGACGTCACATTACTTTCTTCTGGAAGGTGATCTAGTTACTGCTATGGTTAAACAATGTTGAAAAAAGAGTATTGTCTCATTCTGGATCAAGGCAGAAACTTGTTCATCATCTGACCTTAAGGCTTCGCTTCTCATTTTGTTATTTCAAAATTAAGACAGATCCCCTGCACCAATCTAACCTCCTCACAGACAGTCACAGCACGAGGCAAGAACATGTAACATGGCAGCAGGATGAATCAGGCAATCTGTGGTTTAATATGACTGACATGGTGCTGCAGTAGGCTCATTTTCACTAATAGGTCCATGACTACAGGATTATAGCCTAGTTCTTCTGTAGAAAACGATCACAACCATACAGCCATGCTATTACTTAGTGTTTATGTAAAGCTGACATTGATTTCAACTACTCTATTCTTGAACATAAAGAATTTTCTGGATTTCATCTTCTTTTATTCTTTGATATATAACTTTTCGGGGCCTGTTCTGGCCCCATCATCAGGTAAAAATCAGCCCCCAAAATGTTGTATCAAAGAATAAAAGAAGATGAAATCCAGAAAAATTTTATGTTCATCAAATAACATCTTCTAAAATGCCAATCGAGCATCTACTCTATTCTTACACTAAAATGTTTCAGTGCAGGTGCTAGTGCCTTGTACAAGCATCACAGGTAATGAAGTGATTATCACAATTCTCAAATGAACATTGAAGTTCCAAAGCCAACCCTGTCTTCAAGTGAGTGTGCATGCATACTGGCCCTCCCTTGTGACTGGTGGACTCGGTTACTCAATCCTAACATCGCAAGACCGCAACACTCGACCACTTGGCCATACATCTGACCCAGATCAAAACAAAAGTAAAATGGACACCTTCTCAGTTCAATATAGACAAACTTTATGGATAACAACTTCTTTATTTTGTGAGTGCGACATTTTGATACAGACTCTTGTACCGTTGTCAAGCAGGAGTAAGTTTGTCTGTATTGTACTTCCCAACTTCTAAAATGGCGCTCAAAGAAGTTACCTTTTCAGTTCCTTCTCCTTTTCTGCCAGAGCAATGTTAAACAGGAACTTCTTGACAGGACTCGCGTTAACTCCTGACATAACCTGCAATTAAAACATCATAATGGGAATTGGATTCTTCTCATTTCAAACATACAAATTTTCATGACAGAAACATTCAACTTGAGTATACATGGTTTTGTTTGTTGCATGTTCCACAACACTGGAGTAATCAATAGGGTTGGGCATTGCCAAATTTTCGTATTATATTGCATATGTATTGCGAATATGTATTGCAATATTGTGAAAGTGTAACACATGGGTTAAGGTAATGAAATTACTGTTTCCTTTCTTTTGAAACGATGCCACTGGCAGGACTCAGATGTGATTGTACAAGAGATCAATTGAAAATGTTTCCAAATTAAAGACTTCGCTCTAAAGTTTGGAACTTCGAGAAAAGCGTCAGTCACTCTGCAGCGGCATCCGCCATTTTGGTTTGTTTATCCTTACAACGATGCTGGCACCAATCTACTTTTTATTTAAATGGTTTAAAAGTCACGCAAATGCAATTATATGACCAATAAACATTCTCAAAACTATTAATGTATAATAATGTCAAGGAAATATAAATGGTATTAGTAGTTTTGACTACATGACGAAAATTACCGATTGTAACGGGAGAACCGTTCGCGAAAAAAGTGTACCGCAATATATCGTATTGTGATGTTCGATGCAATATACCGGTTAACGGTATTATTGCCCACCCCTAGTAATCAATATTCTCAAGGGTTCACACCTTATCACAGAACCTCTAGTGAGGGTATCAGAAAATATACATGTGCTTCATCATAAAACCTTTTTTGAGTGTACGAGAGGATATGCACATATTTTTTATCATAAAACATATTGAAGTGGCGCCTGGGGAGATTTACACAAAACCTGTTGGAAGCTACCTGTGGGTATGTACCGGGGATATGTACCTCATCATAGAACCTACTGAGAGGGTACAAGAGGGTACATACCTTATCATAGAACCTATTGAGAGGGTACAAGAAGGTACATACCTTATCATAGAACCTACTGAGAGGGTACAAGAGGGTACATACCTTATCATAGAACCAACTGAGAGGGTACAAGAGGGTACATACCTTATCATAGAACCTATTGAGAGGGTACAAGAGGGTACATACCTTATCATAGAACCAACTGAGAGGGTACAAGAGGGTACATACCTTATCATAGAACCAACTGAGAGGGTACAAGAGGGTACATACCTTATCATAGAACCAACTGAGACCAACTGAGAGGGTACATACCTTATCATAGAACCAACTGAGATGGTACAAACCTTATCATAGAACCAACTGAGAAGGGTACAAGAGGGTACATACCTTATCATAGAACCAACTGAGAGGGTACAAGAGGGTACATACCTTATCATAGAACCAACTGAGAGGGTACAAGAGGGTACATACCTTATCATAGAACCAACTGAGAGGGTACAAGAGGGTACATACCTTATCATAGAACCAACTGAGAGGGTACAAGAGGGTACATACCTTATCATATAGAACCTTATGAGAGGGGGTACAAGAGGGTACATACCTTATCATAGAACCAACTGAGAGGGTACAAGAGGGTACATACCTTATCATAGAACCAACTGAGAGAGGGTACAAGAGGGTACATACCTTATCATAGAACCAACTGAGAGGGGTACAAGAGGGTACATACCTTATCATAGAACCAACTGAGAGGGTACAAGAGGGTACATACCTTATCATAGAACCAACTGAGAGAGGGTACAAGAGGGTACATACCTTATCATAGAACCAACTGAGAAGGTACAAGAGGGTACATACCTTATCATAGAACCAACTGAGAGGGTACAAGAGGGTACATACCTTATCATAGAACCAACTGAGAGGGTACAAGAGGGTACATACCTTATCATAGAACCAACTGAGAGGGTACAGAGGGTACATACCTTATCATAGAACCAATTGAGAGGGTACAAGAGGGTACATACCTTATCATAGAACCAACTGAGAGGGTACAAGAGGGTACATACCTTATCATAGAACCAACTGAGAGGGACAAGAGGGTACAAGAGGGTACAAGAGGGTACATACCTTATCCTAGAACCATAACTGAGATGGTACAAAGAGGGTACATACCTTATCATGGTGTAGAACCAACTGAGATGTTACAAACCTTATCATAAAACCAACTGAGTAAGGGTACATTTACCTAGTGAGTCAAACTACCAACTGAGAGGGTACAAACCTTATCATAGAACCAACTGAGAGGGTACATACCTTATCATAGAACCAACTGAGAGGGTACAGACCTTATCATAGAACCTATTGAGCAGCCTTGGCACTGTGGGGAAGACCGTGGGCTGCAGCTCCTTGATGTCATCCATCAGCTTCCTCACATCCCCTTGGAAGAAGCCTACTCTAGCGCCATGCAGGTAGATATAGGTCTGGAAGGAAGGACAAGTTACCATGACAACACTTCCTGTCTGGAGAAATGGTCAACAACATTACCCTCTACAACCTCCTTTACCCTGACATAATGTTCCTGGTGAAATATTCCAGATGAACCGAGAGCTGTATGAAAGATGGGCACATAATTGTGTCCTTATAAAAAACATAGATGTTCGTAAGCATTTGAGGTTGTATAAAAAAAAAAGTCAGTTTGATGCAGGAGGAATGCCCAAAATGAAAACTTTGGTGAAAACCTTGTGCATGACTTACAAACTAAGAAACATAATCAGCAGGATTTCAACCAAATGTTCCTGGCGAGCCTAGGGAATGCAATTCTGCACAGGAAATTGATGATCCTAACATGGAATACTTGTGCACCTTCAGAGTGAATGAGTTTAGTTTTACGCCGCTTTTAGCAATATTCAAGCAATATCATGGCAGGGGAAACCAGAAATGGGCTTAACACATTGTATCCATGTGGGAATCGAACCCTGGTCTTCAGCGTGACTTTAACCATTAGGTCACCCCAATGCCCTGATAGATGTGAAGAAAAAAGACGAGGATGACAGCACTAAGCTGTTACATCCTATAACTCCCTGTATATATATGTAAATAAATCTTTGTTGAAATCAAGTAAACCTGTAGCACAAAACATCCTCACCAGGTTATATGACAAAACCCACCTCTAACAGTCGTTCATAGGAATGAGCTAACGGCAAGTACGAGATCAAAACATCCGTTGTCTGAATCACCAAATCGGCCGCTTCCTAAACAAATAAAACATACAGTTGTCAGTCATGGTGCTGAGAGTATTGACAAAATACATCATTCAAATATCACAAGATTTCTTAAAATTCTGTTCTGTACTTGCTACAACTAATACGTACCAGCTGCGTTTCACAAGCAACCACTATAGACACAACACCTCGGTGTGTCAACATTGCACCCTTCGGGAGACCTGAAATTACACATGTATCTCTAAGTATTTAGTCTGATGAATTTAATAAATTGTTCAATAATTATTCAAAGCTGTCCTACAGCAGTGAGTGAGTGAGTTAGTTTAGTTTTACGCCGCTTTCAGCAATATTCCAGCAATATCACCGCTGGGGACACCAGAAATGGGCTTCACATGTTGTACCCATGTGGGGAACAAACTCCGGTCTTTGGCGTGATGAGCAAATGCTTTAACCACACTCAACAATGTCCTTATTTCATGACTTATACCTTATAAATAATCCAGTCTAAATCACACAATCCAGAAATTGATTCTGATTTACTCAACCAAATCTCCAAACCTGATCCAGTCTCTGTCTTGAAAATTCCATCACTGTAAATAGGATACAATGACAAGCAATCCACCAAGACTGACAACCCAATCCTCCAAGAGTGACCACCCTATCCTCCAAGAGTGACCACCCTATCCTCCAAGAGTGACCACCCAATCCACAAAGCCTGACCACCCAATCCACCAAGAGTGACCACCCAATCCACCAAGAGTGACCACCAAGCCTGAGCACCCAATCCACCAAGCCTGAGCACCCAATCCTCCAAGTCTGACCGCCCAATCCACCAAGCCTGACCACCCAATCCACCAAGCCTGACCACCCAATCCTTTTATGACAAGCACATACCAATACCAATATTTTGACCTGATATCCCCACATGTCCTAATTATAAGAAATGGACACAGAGGACCAATTCTGCCCCAGAATACCTATAGGACCATTATTGCCCCGATGCTTATTATAATAATTAACATCATGTTGTATAATAAGGTACACCAAACAAAGAAATATCTTGTAATTCTGTTCTTGCAGGAAAGACTGACCTGTTGTTCCACTGGTGTAACATATGATGCACAGGTCATCTGGGGTCGCAGGCTGCAATACAAAAAGTCCACATTAGTCTTGTAAAAATAAATCAATTGCTCTCATGATCGATCCAGCTTTTAAAATGCCCTGTCCATACAATTTCTAAGATTGTTTAACACTCATTGGAAACAACTTTTTCAAATCCATTTCATTTTCATTTTTGCCATATTCCATGTTTTTACATACACCATGGCATTTCTAACAGATCTGCTGGAGGGTTTGTGGCAAAAAGAGGTCACTTGTTGAACAGCAATCAATTTTACTTCCTTAGATGTGCAACCTACTGATAAACTGACTGACTGAGTTTAGTTTTACGCCGCTTTTAGCAATATTCCAGCAATATCACGGCGGGGGACACCAGAAATGGGCTTAACACATTGTGCCCATGTGGGGAATCGAACCCGGGTCTTCGGCGTGACGAGCCAACGCTTTAACCACTAGGCTACCCCACCGCCCCTACTGATAAACATAAAACAAGAGTCATCACAGGATGACATATGGACGGCTCTGATGCAAGTTTGGAATGATGTTTGCTTACTTATACCCCACTTTCGGGTTGTTGCCATTTCAGACCTTCAGTTCCATAATGAAAATCATTACCAGGTAACCACAACACTGAACTGAATATAAAGTTTCTTGATGAACATTCAACAGTTTTGGTGTTTTGCACTGGATATATATGTGCTTTTAATTCATTTTCAGAAAAGGTTTAACTTTTCGCAATGAAAACAAAATAAAGTAAAAAAAACTTAAAAATTGGAAATAATTAAATGTCAATTTGTTTCTTACTATGTCTGGAGACCCATTCCTGTGGGAGATTCAGGCCTTAGACAAACCAAAACCATATTCAGGATGAATTTAAGATTTGAACCTGTGATCATTATTTTCTGGAGCGCCTAGGGAAGGCAAACTCTGAACAACAGATTGAGGTGACTTAGAGGAATGAAGAATACCAGATCATAGATGAGGGTTGAACAAAGGAAGGATTATAAAACTGTAACAAGCTCATATCATCTATAGTTTACTTTCTGTGTGTCAAGACTACGAGAAGAGCACTGAGTTGGATTGGACCCATCAGACATCACCATTTTTAGCAATATTCCAGCAATATCACGACGGGGGACACCAGAAATGGGCTTCATGCATTATACCCTTGTGGGGAATCGAACCCAGGTCTTCAGCATGATGAGCAGACACTTTAATCATTAGGCTACCCCACCGCCCCAGATGCGAGTTGGACAAAGTTAGGTTTGGAAAACAGTGTCTTATCTACCTATTTTATAAATATGGGGGATAAGTTTGCCAAGCGAAATGAGGGGCCTGAGGACAATGGGACACTTATACCCCATGCTTTCTAGTGTACAGTGTACTCGGTCAATACCGGCATCACTCGGGACCAAATAAAAGTGCCGGTTTTGACACAGTGCCGGTTTAGGCAGGTTGCAAGTTCGCTTAACAGGGCAGCCTGACGCTTATGACGCTTTATGAAGTTCACTGTCGTACTGTCACTTTTGCATTAACATGTTTGAATAAGAAACAAGGCAGTGTCTGAATACACATTCATGTTTATTCATTCCAATGAAAATGTGTGAAAACACGTATTAAATTTCAATTGATCATATATTATCGGCAGAATTCAAATTATAAATCTTTATCCAATAAAATCTTCTTACAACTGTGAAAATACTCGGCAAGGGTACAGCAATGTTCAGAGCTTTGAAATCTAAAGTTTACATACCCCGACATCAAACGATTCTTGGACTCGCATGTTATTCATAATGGTCAAGCTTCAAAACGGAGGTATTTTCCGTTGTTGTGTCATGTTACTGGGCGGAAAGTCACTAGTATCGGGAAATAGGCGACCATACACATTATTTAAGAAATCTTTTTATAATGATTTTCTTCATAAACATAGGCTTCATCTATGAACTTAGAGTGAGTGAGTGAGTATGGTATTATGCCGCTTTTTAGCAATATTCCAGCAATATCACGGCGGGGGACACCAGAAATGGGCTTCACACAATGTGCCCATGTGGGGATTCGAACCCGGGTCTTCGGCATGACGAGCCAACGCTTTAACCACTAGGCTACCCCACCGCCCCCTATGACCTTAGAGTCTCTGGGAACTCAGTGTCATGGCAGTAAATGCCTCTGGTTGACTGGTGTTGAAAGAGTTAATTACTCTATGTAAGTGACACGTACCACTCACTAATTAACAAGAAACTGATTGACACTTCCCATTTCTGAATAATCTCGGGAGTAACCACGAATTGTGTTGTTACATCATTTGGACCTAATTGCATCAAAGGGTTGCTCTGTCCTTCATGTGCCGTTTTTTACAGATTCGTTTTCATAACAACTTGTTCATTGGGACTGAAAAACAATGCCGATATCCTGAGTAGACAGATGCCGATGTTTACAGATGTTTCTAAATGATAATTAAGTGCATTTCTGCCGGGACTGAAACTTTGTGCTGATGTGACAGAGTGTGTTTACAGAGGCCGATATTGCCAGAGTCCACTGTACGTGAAATTGACAGTCAGTTACATGAAAGATATGTGAGAAAGTCTCATGAAAAATTAAAGTTCATTAATTAAGCCTAAAAAAATATGCTTCTCTATCAGAATCATTTGAAAATCAGTCAACACTACTTGATCGCTTTCACTGTGTCTGATCTAAAGGCTGCTTGTTTTCAATGTGGTCACATGCATGTAAGTGCTCTCATCACAGACAAGTATACGCTATTCACAACACTGCACTGCTCAACACAGACATCAAGTACACAACTGTCCGTCTTCTCGTACAAATACCTTGGCCTACAACTGATAAAGCTTATCACTCCACACGCAAGCCACCCATGTGACATCAGGCCATGTGACAAAGTACATGACTACATCCACTGTCACTACCACTAATCTGGAAACAATCAGGAAAATATGTGCTGATTCTATATATCCTGACACACAGAAATAGAACTGTGAGTGAGTTTGGTTTTACGCTGCATTTAGCAATATTCCAGCAATATCACGGTGACGACACCAGAAATGGCCTAACACATTGTACCCATGTGGGGAATTGAACCCAACGTAACGAGTGAATGCTTTAACCACTAGGCTACCCCACCGCCCCAAAGATAACTGTGAGTCGGGGGATGCAAAAAAAGCATGTTTGAATCCTAATATTTATCCAAAATGTAAGTAGTATGTTACACATAACTGATTATTCTATTCTGGTCAGAAGAACACTGTCTATAGGCGAGGGTTGTTTTTCTTCAATCCGATCCCCATCAATAACAGGCTTTAGGCTTCTGAATACGTACACTACTTTCCCACAGAAAAATGTCTTAGACCCCCCCAAATTATCACTAACTAAATATACAGAACCAATTTTTTTACCATAATTTTAGAAAATCTGAGTAATATTTAAAGTCTATTAAGCAACTATTACAGTAATGCTGGGTAGAAATTATCAGTGAATAACAACTTGAATGTGAAAGCATGAAAATTGTCCAACTGATGTTTAAAGATGGTTGTTGATTCACTGTGAAACCAAACAATTGCCATATTGTACAACAAGCACAGTTTGTAGTTGGTTGGTTTGTTGTTTAACGCCACACTCAGCAATATTTCAGCTATATGGCCGCGACATAGGTTGTAGGGAACAAGTGAATTTACAATAACCACAGGCCTTGTCACTACCGCACAGAAAACCCAGAAACCTGTCAAGGCTAACTGAATATTGAGATGATAATTAGTTGTGGTGCTTCATTATATTACCCCAATCTCTGAAACCCCTGAAAACCAAGTCTTTGTAAAACAGATAGAGACAGATTTTTGTACTAGAACCAACAGATTCTTTGAGAGGCATTTAGAAGTTGGGTCAGTAAGGAAGGATATAACAGTATCTGGATGAACAACTTCTTTATTGCTGTGATGAACAACTGAGAGTGATTTCAGTGCAGGTTCTAACAACATCGTTATCAAGTAAGTGATACACCGAAACGTAAGCTCTAACAAGCGTTATAGCAAGTTAAAGAAGTTGTTCATCCAGATACTGTTATATCCTTCCTTAGAATCAACAGGCAACATTCAGATAACTTAATTTTGAACAAGAAGCTGATATTGGCTTTTCAAACCATTCAGTTAAAGGAAGTGAGTTTCAGCAAAATCATGGTGCGTCAGCTTGAGGAAAGCCCTAAATGAGGCAGGTCTTATATGTCTATTGCTTTAGTGAATTTTATTAGCATGGCATGGTGCTGATACTATTAGAAACATAATCAGGGCAAGTCTTAGAACCAGTCCTTGTTATAGGTCTCTGGCAGGCCTAAGGGACACAACTCTACACAGTAAACTGGGGTGACATGAGAGCACCAGGGCCTTGATTTTCGAAGCTCTCTTAGCGCTAAGATAGTCGTAAGTGCCATACATTAACATTAACTTACAACTATCTTAGCGCTAAGAGAGCTTCAAAAATCTAGGCCCTGATTCAGTTAAGGCTGCAGCGCTAGATTTGGTTTGTTAGTTGTTTAACGCCGCACTCAGCAATATTCCAGCTATATGGCGGAGGTCTGTAAATAATCCAGTCTGGCAGCGACAATCCAGTGATCAACAGCATGAGCATCGATCTACGTAATTGGGATACGATGACATGTTGAGCCAACCAAGTCAGGCGAGGCTGACCACCTGATCGCCTCTTATGACAAGCATTGGTTGTTGAAGGCCAATTCTTACCCGGATCTTCATGGGTACTGCAATGCTAGAAATATTGTAAAGAAGGACAGAGGATCTTTGCATTTTGTTTCTTCAGTATTTGACACTAGAAATAAAAAAAATACTTTCCTTCTAACAATAGCAATTTCACAAAGACTTGACTTTCATATTTCATTAAAACACTGTGGATTTATTTTACACAGTCTGAAATCATTCAAATTTAAATATCAAATACTTCAGTTGTGAGGCTGTGGACACAAGTTCCATTTTCCTCTACTCGTCCCATAAAAATACCAGTCAGAAAGGTCAATATAAGCCATAGCTATCTCAATGTTCAATGGCCCTCTACTGATTTGTCACGATAAGTGATGCAAGACCCAGAATAATGTTAGCACGCTTCACCATCTTATCAGGCACTCTAAAGGTTATCTGATCTACCATAGGGTGTGACCATATACATAAAGGTGACCTTCACCTTGACCTTACAATCATGACACCAGCATTATAATGTGAGGTAATGTCAAGGTAATGTCAAGCTGCCTGTTGGGTTTTCAAAATAGTAAGTGCCAGTAAGTGCAGATAAACCTACCTTGTGTGGATGAGGGTTATCTTGACCCAATTTCTGCAAAAACAAAACAACATATTTTGAATCAAATCATCTCATATCAAAGTCCTCATACATCTTATTCTTGAGACGACTTCAATTTCACAATAATATGATATGAAAAGTCAAATTGAGTTTCATTGTTACAGCCAGTGAAGTGATCTGTTTGTTTAATTCAGCACTCAGCAGTCTGCTACTAAGAGAACCTGAATCAGACAAGCCAGTGATTGACGTCATGAGCATCAATCTATGCAATTGGGATATGATGACACGATTCAATCAAGACAGACAGCCTGACCACCTGATCCTCTTAGTCAGCTCTTAAAACAAGCAGGTGTTAAAGAAGACAAACTTTACCCTGGATCTTCATGGAATGACTGATGGCTGCAGAAAGCACCTCACCTCTATCTCTGCCCACGTATGAAGCTTGACTCCCAGAGAGGATGCTTTGGTCTGCATCTCACCACTCAGCTTCTCCATCACGATGATGTGCCGGATGTTCTTCGTTTCACTAAATCGTTCTAATAAGTTGCTAACTTTTTTGTTATTATCACAGATAACTGCACTTATTTCAGCTGAAATGGAAATGAACAAAATCAAAATTACTTAAACAATTCTACAGTTGCGAAAGACAGAACTTAATTTGTTCAAACATAATTTGAATAAGTGAATTGGGTTTAAAGCACATTAATTATGCAATATTCAATTTAGATCAGATTTAAATCAATCATTTTTCTTTTCAATAAGCAACACTGATAGGGAGGAAGTACCTTGGTTGATGATGAAGTTGCAGGCCTCGACACCCAGGGTGTCATACAGTGGCACGCCCACCATGGAGTATGTGTAACAGGCCTGCTCAAATATCACATACTGAAATGTACAACATACATAATATCACATATTGAAATATACAACATACATAATATCACATACTGAAATATACAACATACATAATATCACATACTGAAATATACAACATACATAATATCACACACTGAAATATACAACATACACAATATCACATACTGAAATATACAACATACATAATATCACATACTGAAATATACAACATACATAATATCACACACTGAAATATACAACATACACAATATCACATACTGAAATATACAACATACATAATATCACACACTGAAATATACAACATACACAATATCACATACTGAAATATACAACATACATAATATCACACACTGAAATATACAACATACACAATATCACATACTGAAATATACAACATACACAATATCACACACTGAAATATACAACATACATAATATCACACACTGAAATATACAACATTCATAATATCACACACTGAAATATACAACATACATAATATCACATACTGAAATATACAACATACATAATATCACATACTGAAATATACAACATTCATAATATCACACACTGAAATATACAACATACATAATATCACACACTGAAATATACAACATACATAATATCACACACTGAAATGTATAACCCCTATATATGAAGAAAACAATCAATCAAATCTAGTGCATGAACGGTAACCATTTCTGAAATACTACATCATTTATGATTCATTATTATAGAAACAGGAAAACTTGACTTACCTCTGGTTTGTTCTGGGAGTAGATTCCAACATTGGTGGTATTTGTGGGTGTGAGGCCAAGCTTGATAAGTCCTGCCCCTAAATTAGATGCTCGCTGCAACACCTGTAATGTCAAGCCAAGTTGTCAAGAAAGGGTTGTGTACATGTACAGATGCAAAATAGACCTCGTCTGAGCAATGCTCACTGAGTATGGATTTACACAGCTATAAGCAATATTACAACAAGCATTGTCACTAAGGTGATATAATCCCCCGCCGCAAATTATCAAATCAAACTTAGATCTATAAAGTAATGAAAGTTTAAGATGATGTTAAATGTCAACAAAAACATGACCAGTCAACCTCTCTTGATATCTTGCTCTTTAGTTGTTCACACACACCTGTTTTCAAGACTGACTTTGACCTTGACATGAATGTCATAGTGAATGAAATATGCACAAATAGTACTAAAGAAATTGCTTATTGAAAAACAATCAAGGGAAGTTTTGAAAGTCTATGAAGAAAATCCAGTGAACCATTCTTAAAATATCTTGCTGAAAATTCAAGTTAACAAGCTGAAATCTTCAAAGTGTTGTTGCGACCCTGAAAATTATGGGAAGGTCACCAAAATTGACTGGGCCCTGGGCCTTCCCTAGATGAAGCTTGGTGTCAAATATGAAGAAAATCCACTGAATATTTTTTGTGATATCTTGCTGACTATCTTAACATGCAATTTGACATGCTGAAATTTTCAAAGTGTCTCTGTGACCTTGAAAATTAAGTGAAGGTCACCAAAATCGACTGGGCCCTGCGCCTTCCCTGGATGAAGCTTGGTGTCAAATATGAAGAAATCCAGTAAATGGTTCTTGAGGTATCTTGCTGACAAGCATAACATGCAGGTTAATATGCTGAAATCTTCAAAGTGTTGCCATGACCTTGAAAATTAAGTGAAGGTCACCAAAATTGACTGGGCCCTGCGCCTTCCCTAGATAAAGCTTGGTATTGAATATGAAGAAAATCCAGAAAACGGTTCTTGAGATAGCTTAACATGCAGGTAAAACGTTAAAAGTACAAAGTACTGTGACTATGTGTCCCAGTCCACCCAGCTGTGAATGGGTACCTCGTTAGGATAAGAAAGCCACAATAACTCGGTGCGGCTAGTGGCTGCAAGAGCTGTATACTCCCCAGGGAGTTGAGATTGATAATACGATGTGCCGTTGAGATTGACATCCAATGATCGAGGGAAAAATACCAGAGCCTTGAGCATGCACTAGTTGCCTAGATATGTGCGCTATATAAATATCCTATAATAATAAAATCCCCTTGTGACCTTGAAATGAAAGTCAAGTTCACCAAACCTGACTTGGACCTTTCTTATACTGTGATGAACCTAAGTACCAAATATGAAAATAATCTAGTGAACGGTTCTTAAGATATTCCAATTAGTACGTACAGCCGTACGGACGGACGGATGGAGCCTATTACTATATCCCCCGCTTCGGGCTAAACGCGCGGTGGGAGATAACAACATCATGGTGACACAGAATGGACAATTCAACCTACAGCATCATAGTTGATCCACTTGTACGGCTCTGTAGGGGAGGGTTTCCATCCAAGACACGGGCCATTATCTATAAACAGAAAATGTGAAGGTATATAACAGTTCAACATCTGAACATGAGGCAGTTCAACAAACATACACCATTAAAAATATTGCAATATCTCACTTATATAAACACAAAGTGATTTTAACAGCAAACATTTCTTGGAGAAAGTATTCATTTCCTTCTCACTTCCAGTCATCATCCTGTATTGTTTTCAAGGATGTAACTTGACAATTAAAATTTGATAAAAAGAAAAACATGCTATGTAATTTTAACATTTACAACAATACCGTGGAAATCCGCGGATCTGCGGAAAATTGCCATCCCTGTGAATTTGTGTCAAAGCCTTGTTTATCATTTGAAAAAGTCCCAAACAACCCCTTGAAGATGTTTTAGTCCCTGAATGGTATTTTGCAAAAACAAAAACATAAACATCCAAAGTCTACATCATATTAATCTGAAATCACAATCTGAACCTAATCTGAACATTTCGCATACTTTCAAAATGATTATCTTGTATGTAACACTCTCCACATGATACCTTGACCTTCAACAATATTTGGTCCAAACACAAGTTCAAGGCCACTGTCATGTGAACAATCACCTGACTCATGTTGACAAGCTGGCTTATCCAGATACGTCGACAACCAGACATGTAAATAATATTCTACACAAAAAATACCCAGGGAGGCCTCATCTTCAAGCTTGCAAACACAAAATATTAGTTACATGATCCTTAGCTTAACCAGTGAAATATTGACTGAATTTGATTCTTTTCCTCAAATATATCAAATGAACAAACTTCACAAGCTGTTTAAAAAAACTCGGTACTGTCTGATCAGTTGATTGAAATGTATGAAGTACAATTACCTTAACTTATACTACTACTGTTATTACTACAACTAATAATATCATAATGAATGTGTAGGTTTCCAATAATGAGACCACATGCTGATGATTCACAATATGCAACATCTGCCTTATACAAATAAACGCGGCCATTAAAATCAATAATTAAAAAAAATTGAAAGCATTGTAGAAGCCAGCTGCTGTCTACTATGTTATTTCAGTTTAAAATATAGTTCATCTTTCACTTGACAAACACGAAAAGAGGATATTAGCATTTATGAATGATGCATTCTCAACTCATTTTAATCTATCATCTATTTGATCCATTTCTGTTCGTACAATGATTTGTTCAGACTACCGTGATATGACCGACTATAAGTTAGGACCCACTATAAGTCGGGCCCCTTTCTCAACCCTCTAAATTCTTGCCAAAACCATGTAACTCAAGTATAAGTCGGCCCCTTTCCCCATACGAATCGGTATCGCCCACCTCAATCTTCACGCTTTCGGACAAGATGTTTAATGCGAAAATATATGCATGAATCATTTTGTCACAGGTCATAACCTAGCACGATACTTCAAATAAATCCCATAATTTTACGTGATAGGTAGCGATTTCTCTTGCTTAATATGTTCAGAATAGCATTATTTTACCCAAAACTTTCGCTCTACATCTAAAGTTTCCGCTTCACGAGGACGGTATCCATTGCCGTAATATGATTGGCTGCCTTAGGTCAATGTCTGGTTTTGACCAATCACGACCCTTATAGCAGACTGTGGCGAAAAAGCGTCATTAGAAACCAATTTTTATCCAATAAAATTGCTTCTTACAAGTGTGAAAAATACTCTCGGCAAGGGTACAGTGATATTGTTGATGTTCAGAGCTTTCGAACGATGCCCGACATCAAACGATTCGCCTCGCATGTTATTCATACGAAGCTTCGAAAACGGAGGTATTTTCCGTTGTTGTGTCATGTTACCGAGCGAAAAGCCACTGATATCGGGAAATAGGCGACCATACATATTATTTAAGAAATCTTTTTATAATAATTTTCTGATCACGTAAAAATGAAAATATAAAAGAAGAGGTCACGGGCATTTTATGACATGTCACAAATGGAAAAAAATCGCTATAGTTTTTGCTTCTTTCGTGGTTTATCTGGATATAAATGTAAACTTGCATTTTCATCATTAACAGTATTTTTCAAAACCACCACACAAAACTGCCACAGAATACAAATAAGTTTACTTTACGTGGAAACAAGTCGCGGTCAATGGCCCAACTTTATCGCTACGATAACAAAGTACCGTAAGTGCATAGCTGTGATAAAAATATCTGATTAAATTTAATTTATTGTTTATACTATGAAATATATTTTACAAAAGACAAACAACAAAGTTTTATATTTTATGTTTTATTTGTCCCACGATGTCATTTACCTTTGGAAACGTCAGTAATGCGATATAAGGCCCTGCTTCCGGTGTAAACATTGCCAGTTGAGTTCGCAGGGGCTGGCAGATTCACAAACCTGACCTCGAGATTTTTTGGGGTAGTTTAATGAACTCAAGTATAAGTCGGGTCTGATTTTTTGCCTTCATTTTCTGGTATCAAATTTCCGACTTATAGTCGGTCATATACGATAAAACATCCTTGCCGCAGCATAGGCAATATAGAAGAGTGAGTTTAGTTTTACGCCGCACTCAGCAATATTCCAGCTATATGGCGGCAATATAGAAGAGACGTGCTTAAGATTTATAACTGCATTGAAATAAAAATGACCACCCTAAACGTACTACTTGTCTCAAACCCTGAAAGAGAATTAATGAAACTTCCCAAGTTATGTCTGCAATACTTTACAAGTCTAGACAATTTCAGTGTAATTTTTAAATATGGATTCTTTGGGCTTCTTATAAAA
The DNA here is from genome assembly GCF_003918875.1 of Haliotis rubra. Classification (NCBI taxonomy): domain Eukaryota; kingdom Metazoa; phylum Mollusca; class Gastropoda; order Lepetellida; family Haliotidae; genus Haliotis; species Haliotis rubra. Next base: position 500,830 of record NW_025767002.1, read on the forward strand.
TGATCAGTTTTACAGAGAAATATTTTCATTTCAGAAACTAAATGTTAGTCTGTGTCTTCCTCTTTTGAGCATATTAACGATGATCAAAATTTGTGACAAGATCGCAAAGATAAAGTCACAACATTAACCTTTCTGTTTCCTTCACCACACTTTCCGTTAAAATCTCCTCCCTACAAACCCTCCCTATGTACTGCGTGATAAGTCTTCATGACCCTAGCAGGGTTTTTACGCGACATGCAAATGGACGCAGAAAAATAATTCACTGCATCAAGAAGGATGCACAATATCATTCATTGTACCCACAACACATCTGTGGCTTTACTAAGTGTTTGGTTGTTTCTTTAAGAGCAGTTACTGTCATCATTTCACCCATCCGTCCACATGATCAAGGACCCTTAACCTTAACAATTAGGGGTGTCCGGGACCCCCATGTTTGTGAGCCGAGGTAAAACCCTGCCCTAGTCAAACTTACTATAAATGTGATTTATATCCATTGCTAAGGATACACCACTATTGACAATAAAATCTCATGATGATTCTTAGAGGTGAGGTGAAATTGGGTTTAACGTCGTGCTTGAGAATATTTCGTTCATATGACGACGTGCATGCGTGTGTATGTGTATGTGCAGCTGCTTGTACTAGCACAGACTGAAGCTGGTTTTTATAGTGCTAGCCCACTGAGATACCATGCTGCAGTGAAGCATGAATACCCCACTCAGACTCATTATACTGACTCCGAGCCGACCAGTCCTTGTTGTACCCATTAATGCCGAGCGCCAGGCAGGGACCATATTTTAATGTCCTTTGGTATGACGCAGTCGGGGATCGAAACCACGCTCTAACCACTACACCACGGAGGCAGTGATGATTCTTAGAACACATCAAGACTCTATTTAACATTCATTGAGTCAATTTAGTTTTATGCTGCACTCAGCAATATTCCAGCTATATGTCGGCAGTCTGTAAATAATCCAGTCTGGGCCAGACAATCCAGTGATCAACATCATCAGCATCGATCTACACAAATGGGATACAATGACATGTGCCAACCAAGTCAGTGCGCCTGACCACCCAACCCCGTAAGTCGGCTGAAACCCAGATCTTCACAAGTCATTTCACATTCAGATTCAGCCATATGCTGCTAGGATCCTGCTAATCCATGACCCTATCTTAACATTGTATTTACAAGCTGCAGTAACTGAAGTATAATAATGCTTTTGAACTTCTATATTCTATAAATTTGTGCCTTTTCAGTATAAGAACTTGTGCTTGGGATTTTGTAAAGTGAGCCCTTCCCTGATACAGAAACAAGCAAATCTAACCAACATCACATCGAGGGAATAAAGAAGCTGAAACCCATTAATCAACCTTAATTCCAGACATGACCTATTCATGTATGCTTGTTTCTGCAGTTCCAGCTCCATCAACTGAACAATGGGGATCTCTTCTGTTTTCTGTTCTTATACAATTGTAATTGAGTGGATTACAGATAATTCAGCTTTAAAAAGTATTTCAGTTATATCACAGCATGTCAGATTAACATGGCAGGAAAGACAGTGATGGTCTCAGTCATCTACCACTTAGTTGAAACCCATAATGGGTATAGTGGTGATAACATGGAGACATCATCAGGGTAAACCTGGATTCAAACCCAGAACCATAGGATTCTAGTGAGATCAAGGGCCTTTGCATAGCGAGATGTGGTGACTTAGACAACAGGGCCATCCATGGTCCATCTTAAACTATCCATGGTCCATCTTAAACTATCTATGGTCCATCTTAAACTATCAGGTTAAATGAGGCGAATCAGGGTTTAACAATGTGTTCAAGATTATTGCACTTATATACTGAATGCCGTTATTACACACTCATGTAATGTTACGATAGCAGTACAGTCGAGCAATACGGTAAACCTACCTGAATCTAAAATTGCATCCTTCTGTAAACATCGGAACTTGGATATTTATTTTGTGCCAAAAGTTTCTCTCTTTTGTTTCTTTCATGATCTGAACCTGGCACTTGATTGATGATGTCAGGTGGAGGAATGCGATCTCAAATATAGATGTGTGATATGGATCTCAAATATAGATGTGTGATATGGATCTCAAATATAGATGTGGGATATGGATCTCAAATATAGATGTGTGATATGGATCTCAAATATAGATGTGTGATATGGATCTCAAATATAGATGTGGGATAGATGTGATGTGATATGGATCTTAAATGCAGATGTGATGGATATGGATCTCAAATATAGATGTGTGATATGGATCTCAAATATAGATGTGTGATATGGATCTCAAATATAGATGTGTGATATGGATCTCAAATATAGATGTGGGATATGGATCTCAAATATAGATGTGTGATATGGATCTCAAATATAGATGTGTGATATGGATCTCAAATATAGATGTGTGATATGGATCTCAAATATAGATGTGTGATATGGATCTCAAATATAGATGTGTGATATGGATCTCAAATATAGATGTGTGATATGGATCTCAAATATAGATGTGTGATATGGATCTCAATGATGTGATATGATGATGTGGGATATGGATATCAAATATAGATGCGGATATGGATATCAAATATAGATGTGGATATGGATATCAAATATAGATGTGATATGGATCTCAAATATAGATGTGTGATATGGATCTCAAATATAGATATGGATCTCAAATATAGATGTGATATGGATCTCAAATATAGATGTGGGATATGGATCAACAAATATATGATGTGATGTGGATATGGATCTCAAATATAGATGTGTGATATGGATCTCAAATATAGATGTGGGATATGGATATCAAATATAGATGATATGGATCTCAAATATAGATGTGTGATATGGATCTCAAATATAGATGTGTGAAATCTCAAATATAGATGTGGGATATGGATATCAAATATAGATGTGTGATATGGATCTCAAATATAGATGTGGATATGGATCTCAAATATAGATGTGTGATATGGATCTCAAATATAGATGTGATATGGATCTCAAATATAGATGTGGGATATGGATAGATGTGTGATATGGATCTCAAATATAGATGTGTGATATGGATCTTAAAATATAGATGTGGGATATGGATCTCAAATATAGATGTGTGATATGGATCTCAAATATAGATGTGGGATATGGATCTCAAATATAGATGTGGGATATGGATCTCAAATATAGATGTGTGATATGGATCTCAAATATAGATGTGTGATATGGATCTCAAATATAGATGTGGGATATGGATCTCAAATATAGATGTGTGATATGTCCCTTGCGTGGAACCATACTCAGGTCATGGTAAACTCAATGTGGAAGTTTCAATACTGACGTTTAGAGTCTGTGACATGAAAAGGGTATGTAATAATATATAACGTCTTACTAGTGCATTTGGATCTTTCGTATTGAATTTGGAGATGTCATGGTAGGAGAGAAACAAAGCTCTGTTCTATGTATATGTCAGGGTAGAGATTGTGATCTGGTAGAATCTACCAGTTTCTATTAGTAGAGATTGCGATCAGAGTCTCTACTGGTAGAATCTCTGATAATACTAGTAGAGATTGCAACTGCAATATGTATGTAGGTGATGTATTTTATACTACCTATATTACTGACATCTAGAGGTGTGACGATACAGAAATTTCATGATACGATACGTATCGCGATATCTTGAAACGATACGATACGATTCGATGCATATCACGATATGCTTTCTTTAGTTATTTTCTTTAAAAAAATAAATGCTAATAGCAAGAAATTTTGACATAACCGTCAATATCTAATGAAAATTAACAATTTTAAGGTCAACGATACGATACGAAAAAACGTAACGATATATTTATCGTCAGATAATGTATCACGATTATCGATACTACGATATATCGTCACAGCTCTACTGACATCCCACTCAAACTCAGTACACGCCAAACTGACCAGTTCTTGTCATCACCTTGATGCTGTGCATCAGGCACCACCATCTTTTGGTGTGATGTGGTCTGGCATCATGTCACTGTTCTACTGCAACAACAACAACAACAACAACGTAAGTGTACGTACTGGACAGTCTTGCTCCTCTCTTGAACACCTCGTGCAGTGTTTTCGCATCTTCTGTCTTGTACTCCAGCAGCTTACCATCCTTACACAGACGGGAGATACGTGCACGATCTTTGCCCTGAAACATTAACAAACAGGACCATGACAATCTGACATTTAGCATCATGTCCATCTGTGTTCTTACATGCATACAGTCTGTAACTTCAGTCACTCGTCTACACTTTCAAACCAGTTTGTGGCACAAACGTCTGAGAATACAGTACCAACACAAACGTGCTGCATGGAATGATTTTAAGTAGATGTCACTGTGAGGAGAAATAGAGTCAAACATCATATTCAAGATTTGTACACTTTTATGTTTTGTATTTTTGTATTGCACAGTTTGGACACCCAACTCAGGCACATTCTGCTGATAGAGCTCAACAGTTGTTTTATCACCTTAAAGCTTGGAGCCAGGCAGGGTAACAAAAAGTACCATTTTTTAAATGTCTTTTGATAGGATGCTGCCTGAGAAACCACAACCTTTCCAATGTCTGGGTAGTCACTCTATCCAGTAGGAAAAATAGGCAGTGTAAAATATGGACTATTGTACTTGACCTACAAACTAGTGGCAGAAGTCTCAGACTGAATGAATGCTTGGAATAGTTTAGGATGTAAGTGAATCAACGTATCACATTTACTTCAAATAGAAAAGATGTTTTTTCAGACCAGACTGCATAATAAGTACAGTCATTAGGTTAATAATAGGTTATGAAAATAATACACATTACAAATAATAAGTATACAGTCATTAGGTTAATAACAGGTTATGAGGGATAGTTGTACCATATGATGTAAATATAACAGAAATAAACACAGGCTCGTCATGGTCCATTCTTGTTTGCCTTAAGCTCTTTTACCACTTAACACCAATATATGTACAAGAATAATGAGCACTGAACCCATATATAAAAGAAATGGTGATAAAGATGAAAAAACATTTATGCATATCATCATTTTTAAATATAAATAACTTAACACTTCATCCAGCCAATAAGAGCAGCATGCAAATCCCACCAAAACTAGTTGTGATAATTCGAAGCCCTTATATAATTCATAGCCTTATATCTGACAAAAAACCCTTATGTTTTTATACTATGTATGAATGCTATATCAGCCTAACATCATGTTTAACTTGTTCAACAGGTTTATAACAAACATGACTGACAATGCTGTGAACTAGATAGTAGACAATAGGTAATATTTCCCTACAACTCATCCCCTTCAAATACAAACGTTCAATTACACTTCAACACTTTCAAAAGATCACACCATTGATTAAAGACGACTTCATTGGTCCATAGCACATGTTGAACAGTTGTAAAAACACACATGTCATCGTGTTTGACAACAACTGTGAGTGTGATCATTACCATAAACAAATATAGGTTTCACCGTTACTGTTCATGCTCACTTCTTATTGATCTGAACATGTGCCTACCGTTGTGAAGCATCTAAACAAAGACGCACAACAAACTTACTCCTAATTCCTGAGACTGGAAGGTGAGCTCTACACTAGGACGGATTCCCTGAGTGATGTTATGAGATCCTTTGGCTCCCATGATCAAGCATGTTCTACCGAGAACTTCTACTCAGCCTGCTATGTCCATTCAGGTCATGTGACTAACAATGGCCACTCAACCATGTCACTTCTTACTACGACAGCATAAACACTGAATGAACAGCAGGAATGTACGCGGTGTTCACAATGTGGTGGCAACTTACTAATCAACTCACCAGTTCAACTCAACAACATTGTTAATAATAGATGCTTCAATCATTGATGAACAGCTTCTCAAGCTGAGAGGGCAATAACAAAACCAGAAGCTGACGGGTCAGTCACGGCATACTTACGGGTATTTCTGAGGACTGTTTGTCCATATCAACTGCAAACTTGACATGGTCTGGTCGGGTGTAGTAGACGGCAGCTGTGGCAAGGGCACCGACAGTGACGGCCCCCGCCCCTGCCAACTTCAGGTAGTCCAAACTCGTCATGGGCATGCAGTCTGGCAATGTACAACAACAGAAAAGCTATATATAGACTGCATGTGAATCTGGCTCGTTCATGGCCATGGCACTACCAGGATCGATACGAGTATTGATTGGCTTTAAGGACAGGTAGCAGTGGGCTGCCATAGTCGTGTTATGACTGACACAGCATTAGGGTGGGCAATGAGATTAATTGATAAAGCTAGTTCAAGCCAGGCATGTGACGGGATGAAAGAAAAACTGCAAAAAGATGTGCCCAGGATCGAAATGAGATATACTTTTGGTATACCAAGCATGGGACCTTGTCCAACAAAGCTTCCTTAGGTCTTTAGACTGACTGACTGAGTTTGGTTTTATGCCGCTTTTAGCAATATTCCAGCAATATCACGGCAGGGGACACCAGAAATGGGCTTCACACATTGTACCCATGTGGGGATTCGAACCCGGATCTTCGGCATGACGAGCCAACGCTTTAACCACTAGGCTACCCCACCGCCCCAATGGCATTTAGAAGTGATACACATAAGGAAGAGAGTTGACATCCATAAAACTCTCTTCCTTATTTGTATACAGGGGACCAGGAAAGGAGGGCCTGAAGTCTTATATGGAGAACAGATATTTAGTCAGCTAAAACTACAAACTAGATCTTTATGTACATGACAAATATGAACAAGAATATTATTTTTTAGAAAAAACACCATGCAAAAATGTAATTTTGTTAACATTTGGGGCAGACAACTCTTTTTCAACAGTCTGAAGTGAATGTCTTTTTTTCAAGTATTTTGGGGGATAACATCCAACCCGTAACCACTGCCTACATTGCAAAAGCTGAACCACTTGTGGAGCAGCGCACTGGCAGTGATGAAACTAAGCATGAAAGTCCACTGCTCTCCTTGTTATAAACTTGTTAAATATAAAAGATTGAGGGGTCCCTGAAGCTTAAGGACCCTTTGCCGCCCTTAATTTTGAACACTGTCATGTCAACATTATCTGAATTATTGCTACCCTGAACAGAGACGTGTTCATTTAATCTAGTTGTTACACGCACTTGACTTAAACAATGTTTACCTATGTCTGTAATCTATTTGATTAGTTACATTAAAAATGTCATTCAATATACTTTACATTAATGATAATATTCACACAATTTTATTATGGTCAAATATTCAAATATATTTAGTAAATGCTGCGACTAAGATAACATGAATTATTCCTGATATAATACTGGTTAATGATACAATTTATTTCAACCACTGCATCAAAATTCTGTGTGATTTAACGAAATCACAGGTAGATTACAGCTGATTGCTATTTGAGACAATATACTTAGTACTCTAAATCCCTGCATATAAAGCAATGCCAAGCAGGACAGAAAAAGACTATTTAAAATCATGTCTAATGATTTTTATCTCAAATTTCACATTATTATGGATCAGGTTTGTTATCACCCTCAGTGTTTATTCTAGCCCTTCTAAAAGAGGGGCCCATTGTCCACCTGTCCTCATTTATGTGAGTTATTTAGAAAATATTGTGGGTCATGACAACTGTTGTAGTTACTTATATGATTTCGCTGACTTTCTTAGCTTTCAATACAGGTGAGGTCAACAATTTGAAACAGAGAAACTAAGGTGAGGTGAGATGAGGTGGGGTGAGGTGAAATTGGGGTTAACGTCTTGCTTGAGAATATTTCGCTCATATGACGACCTGCATGCGTGTGTATGTGTATGTGCGGCTACTTGTACTAGCCCAGACTGAAGCTGGTTTTATAGTGCTAGCCCATTGAGATACCATGCCGCAGTGAAGCATGAATACCCCATTCAGACACATTATACTGACTCCGAGCCGACCAGTCCTTGTTGTACCCATTATTGCCGAACGCTTGGCAGGGACCAAAAAGTACCATATTTTAACGTCATTTGGTATGACGCGGTCGGAGATCGAACCCACGACCTTCCGCTCTCCGGACGGACGCTCTAACCATTACACCACGGAGGCGGTCCCAGAGAAACTAAGAATAAGCAAGAATAATGGAATACTAGAATACTGGAATACTGGAATACTAGAATACTGGAATACTGGAATACTGGAATACTAGAATACTGGAATACTGGAATACTTGCAATTTTGGTTCTGAATTCTAAACCTGGGCCTAGATTTTTGAAGCTCTCTTAGCGCTAAGATAGTCGTAAGTTTATGTTAATGTATGGCACTTACGATTATCTTAGCGCTAAGAGAGCTTCAAAATCTAGGCCCTGAACCTGCCATACACACATCACCTACCCTTTGCTGCATTGGTTGAATGAAAAGGCAAAGTTCTTGACACCACGTTTTTACAAAAACGAAAAACAACAACATGTGGACATTCCTCCTCTGCGAAAATGAAAGACGTTTGACTGACATTGGTATTTGACGGCCAGTGTGTCTCACATGGCAACAAAAGTATGAAACAGCAACATGCCTCGTGATTGGTTCACAAAACAAAACCGATCAATTGGAACCAATTTTACTAGTGCTTCGGCTGTTCTCATTACACCGATTTTTAGGTTTTGTACTGTCATTCAAAACAAGGGTTAAAAGTCATTGGAGGAGTACTCAAAGCAACAATAACTCATTTCGACGAGGATAGGTGTATTGCTCTTATTGCAAAGACCTACTTAGTTTGGAGTATTGCTTGAGCTGCCAAGCGAAACAAATTTGGAATGCATTTTAATTTTATATTTATCAATTTATTAATGCGCCAACATGACCTGTCCGTACTTGTATAGTGCGCCATGAAAAATGTTAGTGCTAGAACAGCGCAAAGGGGTGGTCTAGAGCACTGCACTCTTCATTCACCTGAATTTGCTAAAAGGATATGATTGTTTTTACTGTCATAATATGGGATAGGTCTTACGCATTATGTAGATTATCACCTCTGTAGAATTTGGATAGGCCAGGTAACTCACAAGAAATTCAGATATCCAGAAATTCATTTGTATGGACATTATTTGTCTTCTGCAAAATTCAAAATTCGAGGTGGTACAGAAATGAATCTGAACTGTCTCAGAAAACAGACATTGAGATCAAGAATGCATTCATCCTTCATTTTGACTGGGCAGTCAAAGGTTTGCCCTATGGATGTGCCTTCACATCTTGACATCCATGAGAAAAAGATGAGAATATTATGATTATTCATGAGACTTTCTCGCTTAAAGGAATACTATGTGTTAGCTGATATCCTTCGGTAGAACTTCCCATTTGCAATTATTTGGCAATTACTGAAAAAATATATGTTCTATTCCTTCATTTTTCCAAAACCATTAAACTCAAGATCATGATGATTTACCTCAAAATTCAACAAAACATCCCTAAACAGAGCTCCTGTTGTTCAGACAGAAAATAAACTAAAACCCTTATTCAGTATTCTGGAAACGACACTGTATAATTTACAACACTTATTGAAGCGGGACAGACAAGCACACACATATTCTTTCAACCTGGATCTTGTTTCAAGCGAGTTTTGGCAACAACAAAGAAACCTTTTGTTCAAGTGAAAAGACCATCAAAGAAGAAGCTCCTCTAAAATCTTTGTCCATGCATTACAATCTGACTGACTGACTGACTGAGTTTGGCTTTACGCCCCTTTTAGCAATTCCAGCAACATCAAGGTGAGGGACACCAGAAATGGGCTTCACACGTTGTACCCATGTGGGGATTCGAACCCAGGTCTTCGCCGTGACGAGTCAACGCTTTAACCACTAGACTACCCCACCACCCCTACAACCTGGACGCGCAACATGATTGATTCTATCCTCCTATATCCTTTTTGTATTGAATTCCCTCTTGTGAAATAGATCTGTGAAAATATTTGTCTACTGATGCAAGCATGTAGGGCATGTTATAGAAGACACTTATTAAAATATACACAATGACATAATGTTTGCATGTGACTTCAAACACAATCTCTGTAAAGTCTTAACAACCTATCAGAACAGTTTGATGCTGCTTTTCACAGTATTCAAGGACTATTCTCTCACAGCACACCACAAACTGGTTCACACTTCATAACAGTGTGGGGATCCAAATTTGTATCTTTGGTGTGACAAACAAAAGGTTTTACCAAGGCTGGGACAATTCACCAATGTACCGATACATCACGATACATTTAAGTTTGATACAACTATCATATGAACATAGAGATTTTTTCTGGGTTACATCTTCTTTTTATTCTCGAGTACAACGTTTCAGGGCTTGTTCTGGCCCCATCATCAGGTAAAACTTCTAAAATGCCAATCAAGCATCTAACTATCATATCGTCGACTGGTGTATCGATACAAAATGATACACAACTTTTTTCAAAACAGTATTATCTTAAACATGTTAAAGTACTTATTTAGAGAAAAACACACAAGTATGATAGAGTTACTTGTTTGCTTATTACAATAGTGTTATTGTTATACACAAATACCTTCAAATAAATCATCTTAAATCTTAATACTGTGTCATTCTTTCAAGGTGTATGTATCGTGATACGCATCGTATCGCAGGTAAAATATCGCGATACGTATCACATCGTGACACAGTGTATCGTCCCAGCCCTAGCTTTTTACAACATAGCTACCCGAAAACCTCATTCGAATACTAAACATTAAGCCATCACAAATCAGGGCTTTCTTCCACAACGCAAGCTTCTGCAACATCTCTATGTAAGTGTGGAAGTTAGGACAGGCTGAGAGTACGCAGGGATAGAAATACTTTTTTTTCTAAGTGTGCCTTTGGGCACCAAGAAAATATTTTAAATGTGCTTTTCAGAAATCAAGTGTGCCCACGTTTGTAGAATAAATACCTGTAGCATGATGATGATCTCTTGAAATTTCTTGTTAGTACACAACAAATGTAACCTGTTTTCTGTTATCACTGATATGTCTTCTGTTTCAGAAGAACATACACAATTTCTGCTTCAATAACACTCTAAATGGAAAAACAACCAGATTTCTTTACAGTGATATCCTGGGCGATAAAGTCAATAAATGTTTTTGCTAGTTTGTCATTTGCCTTAGTGTTTTGTTTTGGGGATTAAATGACTAATGGTGAGTTATGTCTATAAAAAATTAGGCGTGCCATAAGGGCACCGGGAACATTTTTATCCATGCCATTTCAATATTTGCCATACCATGGCACGCTAATATATGGAGTATTTCGAACCCTGGTATGTTGTACACAGGGCACAGATTTGTAACACGCCGATAATGTTCAATCACATTTGAGGTTACGTGGCTGTTACTGAATCCGTCTCACAGGTCCTGATAATCATTAAAACATGACCGATGTGTGCTTGTGACACTTAGCAAGTCATGGCACATCTGTTACTACAAAGATCTGATCAATGATTACTCAAGAAGTAATAATGGCCTACCAGCTGCTAACAAGCAGATTATGAAACCAGGTGTTGGAATAAAGGTGGCAAAATGACGCAAAATATGCATCCGTATCGCAGGTAAAATATCGCGATACGTATCACATCGTGACATAGTGTATCGTCCCAGCCCTAGCTTTTACAACGTAGCTACCCGAAAACCTCATTCGAATACTGAAAAGTAAGCCATCACAAATCAGGGCCTTCTTCCACAACGCAAGCTTCTGCAACGTCTCTATGTAAGTGTGGAAGTTAGGAAAAGTGTTACTGCACAAATCTGATCAAAGATTACTCAAGAAGTAATAATGGCCTACCAGCTGCTAACGAGCAGATTATGACACCAGGTGTTGGAATATAGGTGGATAATGACGTACAGACCAAAATAATTTAAAAGCATGCCTAAATTACATTAAAAAATAGTCATGGCATCGAGTGAGTGAGGTCTTTTATCACTTTCAGCAATATTCCAGTCATACTGCACCAGGCATGGGGGGTTGGGGGAAGTGCACAAAAACAAGATGCAAAAGATGTACTTCAAACACAGCGTGATGAACTAATGCTAACCATTATGCCCCTGATCCCTCACTTGTGGAAGTAGGGGTGAAGCGGTATATCATGGTATTAGCAGAACTGCAGTATTTTGCCTTTGATTCAGTATACCGTAATGCAATCCAAAAATTCGGTATTTTCCGGTTTCATACCGTCATTTCTATCTTGTCATAAAATGAGAGTTTTGTTCATTCAAAATAACAAAGATTATGGTTATTTTGTTTCCATGTTACTAAACAATTTAAGGTTTGAGTCTTGTCAATTTTCTGCATAATGATCAGATCTCATATACCAAACCGAAACAGACCTAACCGAGGGCTTTGTACCACAATACGCACCATACCGTGGTAAGAGCGTACCGTTTCACCCCTAGTGGAAAGCATGCTTTTTTATTACACACACAGATATTAAAACAAATGAGGGCAGGGCTCCAGATAAGGGCCATATCGGCGTATGTACGGATATAAAATAAGCGCGATACAGTAGGAAATAATTTAGAAAACGTAGCAGATACGCACCACAGCAATGGTGTACGGTCTTAGAATCGCCTACAGATGTATTTATCTGAAAAAAGTATTGTTTTATTGTATATTGACCTGTTTACACAACAGTAGCAATGTTGTGGTGCATATATGAAATGAAACACAAGATTACTGATACTCCATTAAATTCCATTCAGTACTCTAAATGTACTCGTATTGTTTTCCAGTACTCCTATATTGAAAAATAAGGAGTACGTACTCCTGATCATGAAAAATTATCTGGAGCCCTGTGAGGGCATTTCAAGATTCCTCCTTTTGTGTTATGTTGCACATTGCATACACTATTTATCTATAGACTAAACAACACAGTAAAACAATCTCTACTGATTGTATTTTAATAAAACCGAAAACAAACAAAAATAACTATCCCACAAATCAACTTTAAACAGCACCTACCAATTACAAACCATGTGATCCTTTAACAATCACTTTGAATCAAAACTACAAAATCATGATGATCATGAACACAAAATCAAAATGCAAAATCATGATCAAACCAGACAAAGTCAACAAAACACATGTTCAAGTTCAGACAGTATCTACAAGCAGGGCTACATATAAGGGGTGTACAGGCGTAATGTACACCTAAAAATCAATGATGTACGACATAATATAAGATTTCAAGCGTATCATGTACGCACATAAATACCTTTGTACGTCTAACAACTGAAAAGTTGTTTAATATTATAAATAACAAACCACATCACCCAAAAGTTACCTGGAGCCCTGTACAAGCCTACAAATACATCTATACACTTAAACAAAATGTCAGATTAAGATAATGGGATAGCACTTCTAAACTAATGCCAAACTAAATCACACAAAAAATAAACATGTTAAACAAACCTTTCTGATTTACTGTGACACTCTATTCAATATTAGCACAATAAATCACCAAGCAAGCACCAAGTATTATCCCGAACGTTAGTCAGCCTGTTTACAGTTTCCCCGCCAGTGTTAAAAGGCACAAGGAAGAAGGTGAGAGCATGTCAGAAATCCAGCTAGGTAGCTGAATGACCTAGGAACCACGCTCTCTTCCACAGGTGAACAGGTATGAACTTTGACCATGGAGGAGTGATGCACGTCACTCTCTAAATCACTTTGCCGGCCATCGCTGATTCTGGACTTTGAACAGTTGTTATGTAACACGACCTGGGGGAGCGCTGCTGTAGGAGTGCCTGAGGCTGAAGTTCATTACAACAGCTACAGGGATCAGGGTTCCATGCCTCTACATTTGTTTACTATACATTCCTTAAAGGAACACTATTGAGTGAGTGAGTTAAAATTTAAAGTCACATCGGCAGTATTTCAGCCATATTGTGAGTAAGTGAGTGAGTTTTTCACCGCTTTCAGCAATATTCTAATTTTAGCAATTTCACGACAGGGACACCAGAAATGGGCTTCACACATTGTACCTATGTGGGGAATCAAACCTAGGTCTTTGGCATAATGAGCAAACTCATTAATCACTAAGCTACCCCCACCACCTCTGTTCTAATTAAGGCCATCTAGTCATATTGTTCCAGTGAAAGCCATATACTCATATACAAAATAGGGCCAGAAATGGGCATGTTTTTACTGCGGGCAGTCAAAAACCAATCATGCGTCAGTGTGTTAATTTTGTGAAATTTACTGTTTTCATTCACACGGCAATTAACGTATAATACAAGTGACACGTGTCAATCACCAATTTACCTTGCCTACTAAGGCCTAATCCTTATCCATACTCCTTTTATCAGACAACATCAATGAGCTTAATGCTGATGGTAATCCACAGGTTTAGCCAATCAACAGGAGAGCAGAGATATCGGATGCCGGTTTGGAGAGCGTTAATTACTGTACAAAAAGTCAATTGGGCGGTCTTTGTTGTGCCGAAATACAGAACAGACTGACGCCAGATCAAAGGGCGTGTAAATGATCATAAATTAACTAACTTCTGCCGGGACCAAATTCTAGTGCCAATATTGAGAGCATGCCGGATTGGAGGGCTGCCGGTTTAGAGGGCTTCCACTGTATTTTGTTTGTTCTATTAATTAATACATTGCATGTCCAATCAAAGAAAAAAACAAACCAAACACTACAAAAAAATGGTTCTGGCTCCACAGAAAAAAATCATTTTGCAAATCATTTATTTATTTCTGGCACCTTGTTACAGATGGGAGCTTCTTCTTAAGAAAGAGTGAAGTCTCGACGAAAATTGGGATGAAAATTGAGAAGTAATATATCGGACAAGGCTTTGTAAAATATATTCATGTCATTCAAGGTATTCAGAAGATTGTGTATGAAAAGGTATTGATTGAAGTTCATCCAGCGATGTTCACGCTTATCATTGAGTCAAATTGAACTGAAGACTATGCTTAACTATAACAGTGGGCAACACATCATGGCATCCATTCCTGCTAACATGCATAAATGTAGCTTTGTTTGTTGTTTAACGCCACACTCAACAATATTCCAGCTATATGTCGGCAGTCTGTAAATAATCAAGTCTGGACCAGACAATACAGTGATCAACATCATGAACATCAATCTACACAAATGGGGTACGATGACATGCGTCAACCAAGTTAGTGAGCCTGACCACTTGTCCCAGTTAGTCGCCTCTTACAACAAGCATGGTTTGCTGAAGACCAATTCTAACCCGGATCTTCATGGGTAGCATGAGTATAGACTTTAAATATTTCACATGTTGATTGTGATAAGGAGCTCTTTGGGGTTAAACTTCAAACACTACTGAAGTCTTCTGAGAGTTAGTCAAATACTACTTGAGATAAATAATGTGGGTTTTTTTCAGTTTTAACTTTTAGCTTTCGTCTGGGCTTATATCTTGTGGGTAGCTAATAATACATTAACAATCCACTCAGCTGGTTAAGTCTGTGACAATGTACATCACAAAACTACATTCAATCTACATTGTTATTTCCACATAAGTGAGTAAATGAATAATCTGATGTGATGATTTACGAGGAATACTAATTCTAGTATCTACAATGACTGACTGACTGACTGAGTATGGTTTTACGCCGTTTTTTAGCAATATTCCAGCAATATCATGGTGGGGACACCAGAAATGGGCTTAACAAATTGTACCCATGTGGGGAATCAAACCCAGGCCTTCGGCGTGACGAGCCAACGCTTTAACCACTAGGCTCCCCAACCGCCCCTATCGACAATGAAAACAGTTGGTTTTTTTGTGACAATTTGTTGTCTAACACAATAGCTACATCATGGGGCCATGTAAACATTTGAATCTGAACCAAACAAACCAGTGATTGATCGAAGATGACTCATAGTAGCAGAGTATGGTCAAATACAATCAACCCAAAGTCGGAGTGAGTGTGTGGGTTTGGGTGAGTGAGTGAATGAGTGGTACCTTTGAGTGAGTGAGTTTAGTTTTGGTATGCACTGTGCAATATTCCAGCTATATGGCAGCAGTCTGTAAATAATTGAATTTGAATCAGACAATTCAGTGATCACCATCATGAACATTTTTCTACGCAATTGGAATACGATGGCATGTCCCAACCAAGTCAGCGAGCCTGACCACCCGATCCCGTTAGTTGCTTCTTACCACAAGCATGGGTTACTGAAGACCAATTCTAACCCGGATCTTCGCAGGTACAACTCTACAGAGTCAAGTGTGCCACCTTTGCTAACTTGCCCACGTCTCCACAAGTCTCCTCGACAGACCCCCCTATCAACTTTGTTGCATTTTACAGCAAGCATAATGAACTAGGAACATTTTCTATTTCTTCCCGATCTATAAACAAAATGAGCTGTGACATTATTGATAAATAGCTGCATGTCACAAAAACTACCATCGCAGCACAACATTTGCCAAACCCATTCCCAAGAGGAATGCAACATACATTGTATAGGTCTAAAAGCAACAACTGATGCACTAAAATATTTGAAACAGACACATCAAACCTGTTACTCGATAAATGTGTTTGTTCTCAAACAAAAGCCATGCTCCTTGGAATCAGAAACAGATATAACACATTTAAACCAATATTTATCATGTTTATTACTGTTCCTGCACAATCAACACAGTTTGTCCAGGACCACACAAAGCTACAAAACAATGAAACAATATCCCATTGTTTGCTCTGGGCACCTTGCTGCACTCACAACAGACTACTCACAATAAACTGGCAAATACATGTCTATCAAATGTGAATCAGGTTTCATTAGGGTCTTTGCCTTTTTTTTTTTGTTGGTTTATGAACTCTTTCCAACAAACGAATTCCAATTTCAGGAAGTCCTTAAAATTTTGTAGTGCAATTCTCATGGGTGGGTGGTTGCTGAATGGTACATAACATTATAGCTTTATTATTGCAGGGCTCCAGATAACTTTTGGGGGTGCGAGAGTACTTACACATCATATTGCAAGTGGAGGTGTACTGAGAATTTAGAAGGAGTATCGACATGTTTTTGTGTGAGCAAGTTGGTGATGTGGTTTGTCTGGACGATTCATCGATCACTATTTCCAACCATGTATTTGTATTTGAAGACGCGTGAGAAATAACTGAGCGACCGTGTGATGCGCGAAATGTCAGGTCCGACTGGATATAAATAGGAACAATGTAGTTTTTAGCCAATCGAAAAACAGTGACACATATCGTTGCATGGCAACGCAAGGGATTCCTACTGTCGGGGTTTCCTCATATGTCAAATCGTGTTTTTCGCAAAAGAAACTTGACAAGTATTTATCCGAAATAGATTTCCATTTGCACGATCGCACGGAAATTAAATGTTAGACGTACAAAGGTATTTATGTGCGTACACGATATGCTTGCAATCTTATATTATGTCGTACTTAATTGCTTTTGAGGCATACATTAAGCCTGTAAGCCCCTTATCTGTAGCCCTGTATTGCATTCATAAGATCAGAGTGGTGTGTAAATAAGGTTAATTAGAGCTTTAGTCCCATCTATCAATTTAAAAAACTGAAGTGAAAGTACAATAGAGGCTTAGAGTTCATATATTGAGGATTGAATGGTGGTTTTGTTGCAGCAAAATCTCAACATAACAGACCGCCATATAGCTGGAATATTGCTTAGTGCGGCGTAAAACTCAACTCAACTCACTCAACATAACAGAATTAACAGATTTTAATACTTTAGTATTCAGTTAAATGGGAAGGCTTAAACAAAGTAACAGTTTGATAAAATGAAAACAGTATATAAAAAATAAATTAGTCAAAGTTGTTAGCTATGAGTACCTTGGGTTAAAAGGGTCCCCTTGCAGGAACGCTTAGCAATTTGAACAATTGTGCCAATCCTGAGACTATGTGTTAGTCTATTAATGGTTAGGGCTGCAATGAATACACTGTAAGTGTGAGGCGAATACAATATGTTTTACATATGTATAGTATAACAAATAAGGCTGTTATGATTCATTCACACAATTGCTTAAGTGGAAGCATGTAAATGATATGTTCTTTATAGCAACAAGAGCAATACAGTGAGAACAATGCTGCTTATGGCCTAATGACTGTGCCGTAAGAGGCTTCGCAAAATAACAAAAGTTATGCTGCTGCGTGACTTGGCATGTCTCACTCAGATCAACAACAAACTTGTTCCATGTAAAGCACACTCTAAAAAATATTCGTAAATATTCAGTTCTAGTGACCACGATTAATGAATATAATTCATGAAGGGATTATGTTCAATTCACTGGATACACAAGTGAATCATAACATGACTATTATTGGAGCTGTTTTACATTAGCCTTTTAAGTGCAATTTCAGCTTTTTCAAGACAATATTTTTAGCATATTTCTCTAGACCACAGAGTTGACAACCAGTCCTGCTTGAACATTTACATTAAATCTGTTGGTTTGCAGCTCAAAATGAAACACTGAGAACTGTTGCAGCATTAAAGCCCTAAAACACCAATGAAGACTGCCATCATCAGATTTTCACTTGTCCACAACACAATTTAGTAGTCTCTGTGTAGAGGGCTAGCATAAACCTTGAAGGATCCAATGTGGTATATATATATATATACCTAGCCTGGTATTTGGTATATTCCATCTCAAGCATTATTCAGGTATATGTCATGGTGAAGCAAGTGAATAATTCCTTATAAATCTCTCCTACAGGGACTTGCATGAAAAGGGTATCAATCACTCCACCTCCTGTTACACTGTGTTAAACAATGTCACAGTGGCACCAGTTGGCAGTTGGCCATACCTTTCAAAACGGCTAACACATCTAAACATTACTCCACATATCTTGGACACTTTATCTTGGATACAGGGGACAAAGGTCTACAAGGGATTTGGTCTGCAACAAATCTCATCTGGCCTGGACATTAGACTTTGACCTTTCACACACATGCAAACTAAAACGTCTAGACAAGTTTTTGCTTTTTTTAGTTTTAATATATAATATAAACTGTTACTAATGAGCTGTGTCAAAAGTCAAGCTTTGTAATTTTCAAATGCCGTCTGCCAATTCTGAAAGTGTATTCAGTTGAATTGGTTATGCTAAATTGAGGCTGACAATGACACAATAATTTAGTTGTTTTCTTCTTTGTTCCCAGGATTAAAATGTTTACTCGGAGTTTTACCACATTAGTATGCAGTTTCTGAGACAGTCCACCAGTATATTTTTGCAACAGCAAACACTTTGAGGAAAGTTTAAAGTCAAATTTGCAGTATTTCAGCCATATCACAACTAGAATGAGTTATATATCCACATATTATCAATATAACATCAACAATAAACAGTATGACAAGCACACAGTTTTTGGAGCATTAAAAAGTCATTACCATAATGTTACATTTGCAGGTACATAAAAAGACAGACTACTGCTTGTGAACATTTAGTCTCCATAGATCATGTGGTCCAGCAGGGCTTACACCATCCTTAAACTACCAGCGGTAGTCAGCAGGTTAATCCAAAAGTTAAAATACGTAAATTCTCCCATGGTTAAGAACGATGGTAGATATAAACACCTTTTCAATGACATGGTTCAAGAATGCAAAGGCATGGAGGCATCATCATGATTCATAAGTGTCTTGTTTTTTTAATCTTGACCTATTCTTCAGTTTGCAATATCCAAGCTGTCAGCTTGATAAAATATGTCGATGCCCATGCTTATGGCTTTCTCCAAGGTAGCAGATCCTACAGCCTGCATCAATCTGGTCTTTCTCCACTTTAATCTGACATGTAACGCTTAACTTCAGTGCCATACTTAGTCTGTCTCCCAGTCCCTGAACCACACTAATTTCCCTTCAACCGAGCCCTTTCTGCAATGCTAAAGCCCTACATGAAGCAAGCCTTCCTTATTAATTAAAAAGGAATTATTTGTTTCTATCAAACTTTTATATATAAAATTATACATATATACACTTAACAATCCTGATATCCTTTTCAATTCTAACACTGCTATATAGTGAGTGAGTGAGTTTAGTTTTATGTTGCTTTTAGCAATATTCCAGCAATATTACACTGCTATGGAAGAATATTTTGATGATATGGTCAACAAGTGACAGGTTATCCATTATCGTGACATCTCATGCCGTCAGTGGCATCCGTGCATGGCATAGTTGCCGAGATGCACAAACTGTACTGCTCTTCATAGAAGGTACTGAGAAACATGAGCACCATCTGGATGAAATACATGGAGAGATCAGAGATAGATAGGAGATTAACCAATAAAGTTAATGGAAAAACTGCCATGCTTACAGATCATTTACTTTCTAAGATACAGTGACTATCATCTCAACGTCCTTTAGGTTATCCTCATATCTGGTTATATGGTTATCCCTTAAAAGACGTCAAATGTGGTATCCTCCAAATGTCTTCATGCCATTTGTCACCAGCAAAATCATAGGTGATATTTTAGGGCTGGGTGATAAGGAAAATAATATGGTCCTACAACTGGAACACAGACTATCAGACAGTAAATGAATAAACAATAAATATCAAGAACATTCCCTGCCTATTGTTTCCAAACACAAAACACAAGCTGTTGTCCCCTATCAAACATGGAATGACTTCTAATGCTCTGTGGTGTTCATTAATATTCACATGATCCTTGCATATCTGCATCTCATGAAACTCATCGCGATACCCACAAGCTTTGGATGGTTTGTTGGTTTGTTTGTTGTTAAAGCCGCACTCAGCAATATTCTGGTCTGTAAATAATCAAGTCTGGACCAGACAATCCAGTGATCAACAGCATGAGCATCGATCTACACAATTGGGATACGATGCAGGGGTGGAAATAACTTTAAAATTGCTAGTGTACTCTGGTACAGTGGCACATGTAAAATCACTTGCCCTGATAATTTTTCCATTATACCGTCCGTTTTCTTGTTGATTTTTTAAATAAACAACATAATTATCCCCAACGCGCTTTATGGAATTAAAAACTCCGGACACGTCCAATCCGTCCCGGCCGTGCACATTTGTCAGAACTCTAAAACCGTTCAATATTTCTTCCCAAACTTGGCACATACATGGATCTGGTGGTGTACTGGTGCCTTTTGGTAGTTTTGAATTCTGAATTAAATATTTTGGCATTTCCATGGCAAAAGGTCGACTTTGACTGAAATTGGTGGTAGTGCTCTTTTCTGGAGCAGAACTCTAAAACCGCTCAATATTTCATCACCAAACTTGGCACATAGATAGATCTGGTGGTGTACTGGTGCCTTTTTAACACTGGAATATCAACTGGACACTGGTACAGTGTGATATACAAATTGCCTGCCCGAAGAAAAAAACACTGGACTCGGGCGTCGGGCAATGGGTTATTTCCACCCCTGCAATGACATGTCAACCAAGTCAGCGAGCCTGACCAACCAATCATTTAGTCACCTACTACGACAAGCATGGGTTGTTGAAGACCAATTCTAACCCGGATCCTCATGGGTTTTATTCACAAGCTACTGACTCATACAAACTTTAAAAAATGGATACTCTGAGAGAAACAAATTAACATTTAACTTGAAAAGGATTCAAACCTGAAGTAAATCTAGACTTGCTTCATTTAGGTGTTTGCATTACAATCAGTGCTTGGCCCAAAGGGAATAACATGTTTTTGGACTGTAAAACGGTCTAGACCATACACAAAATAATCATTTTCAAGCTTAATGCCTAGCATGCTTATCAGACACGTAATCAGATTTGCAAGCCAGTGATTAGTACTGGGTTAAGATGACACACACTGAATATGACCTGATTGCTGATGACTGCTTGATCATTATCTGAAACATTAACTTGACATAAGTAAGTGACTTAGTACTTGACTTACCGAAAAGCCTGCCAAAATATTTATTCACTTCCTGTTGTGCCAACTAATAATAATGTTTCTTGTCTTGATGTCAATGCAGGTGGACAACCCATCTTTGGTGCTGCTCAAGCACATTTTGTTTTCTCAACCTCTTTTTGGTAATTTATTGTGTTAATTAGATTTAATTAATTCTAAGAAGGCCCAGTACAAATTAACCAAATACAGTAGTATAGACAATAGATTATTCATTAATACTAATAAAAATAAAAATATACTATAAAAATAATCATTTTTAACTTGTTTCATCAATCAGCTGACGGTAAATTTTGTTGAAATAGAAAAGGTTTGCTATGTCATTTGTCATCTGGATCACATGATTACATATCGCTCCTAAAAAACACTTGAAAAAACCCATTAATATGTATTTGTCAACTTTCAATAAACAAACAACATTTTTGCTGAAAAAGGTATAGAATATCTATCAGCAACGATTAATTCAACTAGCGTTCTGATATGATCCTTAATCAGACTATTTGCACCCTGACATCTCCCAGTCATATCATGAACATCCATATAAATTATTAGAAAGAGTTTTCTCCAATGTAGTTTCCTGATCTGCCATGTTTGTCACTCTTCTGACGACCATGTTTATGCAAGTCGAGGAGACATAACTTTTAAATGGAATCAAAATTTCAAAGAACTACAACAGGCAGGGCACAAGGAACTTATAGTTTTATCAGTGCCCTTATAATTTCAATGTACAAATTCCATGACATTTCGGTTTATGAGAAAGGAGAGTGTTGTGTCTGTTATTACAAGAAAGATACACTGGACCAGTGTGCGAAATAGTTTCCAAATTTTGCTAGCCAAACGGGCTAGCTATGCCTGAAAGTTACTAGCCCACAAAATAATTCACTAGTCCGAAATTTGAATGTACACACAGGTCTCATCATTAAGCTACTATTATGATGACCATGTTTATCATGCATGATTTAAAAGTGTGTTATAAGCTAACAAGTCGGAGAGAGTGATATATTTACAAAATGACCTCATGAAAATTCACTAGCCAGTTGGGCTAGTGACTCTGGAGATTTACTGTCCCGACTGGATTTTTAGTAGCCACAGGATAGTGGACACCTGGCTATTTCGCACACTAGCACTGGACACAGATCCTGTTGTCCTGAATTTGGAAACAAATACGTATTTGTATTTGTGACCCTAACTGATTAAACCAACATTGCGGACAATACCTGTCAATAAGTCAATACAGTATTTCAACTTGACTTCGTCCCAATTCCCATTGTTTAATGCAACAGCTGTGTTGCAGGCTATCTTTATACATCAACCATCTAAATTTTTCATACCAGCTGACCTGTGCTGGATGAGAAAATCAAAAAAGGAAATCTAAAGCTAATTTTCTTTCCTTCAAAATGCAAGAAAAAAGAGTGACCTTGGTTGAATACAACAATGGTCATGTTGAATAAACAAAATAATGATCTGTGAGTTACAATCTGCAAGTAATCATTATTCTGTGGGCTGCTGAGAGGTAATCGATAAACCTTAAACAGATGTTAAAGTGACCACAACAAGCAATCGGTTTTATGATCACATTGGTACAGCCGCCTTCAACTAAAGCCACTTGTTGAAACCCCGAGTCAAGTTAATAAGGTAAAACATACTTTTATTTGGTCTCGTCGCTATATGGCTGAAATAATGCCGATGCGACGGAAAATTCAACTCAACTCAGAAGTTGGTGAAACAGAGGTGAATCATTTGTTTCCAAATTTCAGATAGCAAAGATGCAAGGGAGAAAAGTATGGGGAGTAATGTGCAGATTTTGTTCTTGAGTGACCCAGGATGTACAAGAGAATCGGCATAAACTGGTTCATGAATAATTTCTGCTATCATTCAAGTCTACATCAACACCACTGATGTTATTGAATGAATCATATGTATTGCAATACAACATTTGTAGCTCGCATTGTATCCTGATGCATTCGGGGCGGTGGGGTAGCCTAATGGTTAAAGCGTTGGCTCGTCACGCCGAAGACCCAGGTTCGAATCCCCACATGGGCACAATGTGTGAAGCCCATTCTGGTGTCCCCCGCCGTGATGTTGCTGGAATATTGCTAAAAGCGGGCGTAAAACCAAACTCAGTCAGTCAGTCAGTCCTGATGCATTCAGACTTTGTTGGTTCTTCACAAAGAGAGGTATTGAAAATAGAGTGAAGGGATCAGATTTTAATTTGATAGGACTGAAAAGTTCTGCTATCATTTCTATGTACCTAACATAACATAGAATCAAAACATTTCACATTCTGTCATTTCACAAATATGTACACACACATGTACACGAACTTTGAATGATCAGGGTTCACGATCACTGAAAATCTGCTATTCAGTGAAGAGTTATGTACCCTGTAAAATGAAAATGCAATAGAGTAAAATATTAAAAGCGACATTCCGAACTTGTGAAGAACAAATTTACATGAAGTATATCTCCAAACTTTATCTGACCCTTTTAGCAGACTTCTGACAATAACATTAATTTCTAACCCTGACTGATGATGAAGATGAATGGCAAGGATACCAAACCCAACAGAAGTCGATCACATTCACTAGAAATACCTCAGCCAAAATAAGCCTTGTAAGCCAAATCCAAGTGACCCTTGCCCAGCACTGCAACTAGGTGAGTAATTATGGCAAGACAAGAATACATGGAGCAATAGACCAAACTGCTGAGAACTCGGGGCAGGTCTAGATAGAGTCAGGCAGATACCTCCCCTTTGACCCTGCCCTCTGACCCTGCCCTCTGAACCCTGGCCTAAGAGAAAGGGCACCTGCTAAGATCTTGATGGATGCGAACATCAACACATTCATTATAAAGACAGGTACACAATGTGAAGAACAGAAAGTACAAATAAGTAAAGCAATGATTTATCCAGAATTCTTAACTCAGTGTCCCTGCAAGGCACATTTTGTTCAAAAACTGGGATTTAGTTTCTCGTTTCTTAATTTATGAAGTAGACCTATTTCAACGCTGTGTTTTTAGTTTCCTTTAAAAGGAAAAATACAAGCTTTACATTCCAACATATTTGTCCTGTTATCAGTGATGCAGGTTTTGTTGGAATAAAACAAGCTTTTTGTCATATCAGTATAAATATGGAAATTTAACTCCATTTCGGGAAGTTTTATGACTGAATGTTTAATGGCCGACATAACCACCAGTCCGAGATGAGTTTTAACAACATTTGCTGCTGACTTGGGGTAAGTATGGGTCTCCGAGCAGACCTAGATAAATCTCCTAAAAGAGACTTTTATGTCCCTTTTTGTCTGATGAATGGTCTTACGATGTTTTGAATAAGTAGTACATGAAGTGTAGAGGTAAATATAAGCAACAAAACTATTTTTACATCCATAAGAAATCTTGGCTTAAAGCAGGGTCGATAGTACAATTCTGACTACATTAAGTTTGGGGCAGTAGCCTAGGGGTTAAAGCGTTCGCTCATCATGCCAAAGACACGGGTTCGATTGCCAATATGGGTACAATGAAGCCCATTTCTGGTATCCCCTGCTGTGATATTGCTGGAATATTGCTAAAAGCGGTGTAAAATTAAACTCACTCACTCTGACTACATTACGAGCATGTGTTTGTCTGTTTAACGCCACACTCATATTACAGCTGTATGACGTCAGTCTGTTGAGTCTGGATCAGACAATCCAGTGACAAAAACATACTCTTTCATAAAGGTTCTTAAAAAATATTTTATGCTTCTCATGATCTTTTCTCCGATTCTTGAGCAATGTTAAGAGGTGACTGAAGCACATCATCCCCGGGCACACAGAGGATACTGACTGAAATTACATGTATATTGAAACAGAATTTAGTCTGACAAGATGCAGAAGGAATGCACAAAAGTTTAAAAGATATAAAATTCGTCATTTATGCCAAATTACATAATTGGACCTTTTCTGAAGCGATAAGAAGCTACCCTCCACAAAAAAAACCAGACATCTAGAGGAACATGATGATAAGACCTTCCTTATAATATATGAACCTCACGGCTGCTATACATAAATCCTCGCCAAATATGGCAACACCCATCTAAGCCAGACAATGTGTCAAAGTGGAATCTTTCCTGTTTACATTGTAAGCATTATTAGTTAAATTTGTTACCATATGAAATCACTGTGCTTGAAAAGATAGAGTGAGAGTTGGGTTTCTTGCCGCTTTTAGCAATATTCCAGCAATATCATGGAAGGGGACACCAGAAATGGGCTTCACACATTGTACCCATGTGGGGAATCAAACCCGAGTCATCAGCATGATGAGCCAACACCTTAACCACTAGCCCATCCCGTCATCGTGTCCCCATCTTTATATACTTCATTTACTTTTACTGTAACCTTTAAGAAATAACCAAATACAGTAAAAGTTCCTTTCTCTACCAAGTAAATCCTGAAACACCATGAAAAACAACTCCTTGGTCTATGGAATATAAATGGTATGGACTCATTTTTTTTTAATGACATCGGATGTCATTTGGTGGGTCATTTTCAGCAATATTCCAGCAATATCGCTGCAGAGGTACACCAGAAATGGGCTTCACACATTGTAACCATATGGGGAATCGAACCCGGGTCTTTGGCGTGACGAGCGAGTTTGTAACAGAGCAATAGGTCAGTGCAAAGCAAATGGAGATGGCAATGATGCATGAAAAATCATTAAACTGCCAGCACGACCATCTGACTCTGAAAACAAGCAGCCTGCCAAATAACTCATACGCCAAAACGCCACTTACTAACCATTCTACCTGGCCTGCTTTGTTTATCTGTGGAATACCAGACATAAGTATTTGATCAATAAAGATTCATTAGGACATGACTGAAATACTCTGCAATAATTGCTGATGACATCAGCTCACATTGATCAGTACTGCTCAGCATGCTTATAGGACATATTGAACTAATTGTGACAATCCTCGGCTTGAAATCAGTGTGTTGAACAGTGTCCCGATAGCCAGTAACCTTTGTCATTGACCACACAAACAAACACAAACCTAATGCCGTTTCTAAGCACTAATTGACCACTGGACAACTGGTACTTAAACCAAGGGCAGTGTTTCCATAGGAAGTAGGTAACTTGACTCAAATTCATTCAAATTATTCTGTGAGAGATGTTGTTTAATAACGCATTCAGCAATATTCCAACAATGTCTAAAATATTTAGACTGACTGACTGATTGAGTTTGGTTTTACGCCGCTTTTAGCAATATTCCAGCAATATCACGGCGGGGGACACCAGAAATGGGCTTCACAGATTGTACTCATGTGGGGATTCGAACCCGGGTCTTTGGCATGACGAGTCAACGCTTTAACCATTAGGCTACCCCACCGCCCTAAAATATTTAGACACATCAGTGATATATATAAGCTGCAAAACTCATCTGGGCACACCTGCACGAGCAAGATCTCATATTGGGGACATATTTGCCTCTTTCAGGTTGATTAATTTGACTGAGGGAATGTTTAATGTCACAGTCAGCTATATCCCTGCTAGAACTGCACAGTGTCACCGGTATACCAGAATATTGCAATACGCTTTTCAAGTGATATGTATTGCAATGGTTTTTTCTCAGAACCGGTATATTGGGTAATGAAGTTTTGTGATTATCTTTATGTGTTAAGTTAAAATCTACAGACTTTCATTCATACTGAAGTTATTCATTGTAATTAATTGACAAAACAGCATACTTTACACACAATAAATTTAATATAAACGAAAATACAATCCCCCAAAATCAATTCTTAATTCGATATTTCTGTTATCCCAAACATAACATTTATTTTCAGGGCGTTATAGGCTTGAACAATCGATGTCACTCACTGTCAAACACTGAAGCTCCCAAAATATCACAATACATAACAGAACACAGGTACCAGAAGTGTAATATATTGCAATATAATGTATTTGCCAATACACAGCCTTAATTCCTGTTATATCAGAGTGGCCAACCAACAGTCCAGTCTGGGCCACCCAAACCAGTGGTTGATAGCAAGAGTGAGTGAGTTTAGTTTTACGCCGCACTCAGCAATATTCCAGCTATATGGCGGCGGTCTGTAAATAATCGAGTCTGGACAAGACAATCCAGTGATCAACAGCATGAGCATCGATCTGCACAATTGGGAACCGATGACATGTGTCAACCAAGTCAGCGAGCCTGACCACCCGATCCCGTTAGTCGCCTTTTACGACAAGCATGGGTTACTGAAGACCAATTCTAACCCGGGACCTTCATGGGTCGGTTGATAGCAAGAACACTCCGAATCGCAAATACCCTCAAATCACACATTGTGACTGCTTGGTTGGACGACACTATATACCATCAGCAGTTGTGGGACAATTACTGAAAGTTAATGGCTAACACAACCAATAGTTAAAGACTAGTTACAATGAACAGGGACTAGTTGTTTTTTAACGAAATGTTTCTTTTACACAAACAACTGATACACTGACCTAAATCAATGGATGCGACATTTATGAACTGGAAACAACTAAACATATACATTCATGTCATAAACAGTGAATGAACACAAGAATATCGTATCATGACTCGTGCAATCTAGAGGGACTAGTTGTTTTTTAACCAAATGTTTCTTTTACACAAACAACTGATACAGATTAAGCTGTGGACAAGTTGGATATGATGTGACACAAGACTGACTGACTGAGTTTAGTTTTACGCTGCTTTTAGCAATATTTCAGCAACATCACGGCAGGGGACACCTGAAATGGGCTTCACACATTGTACCCATGTGGGGATTCGATGTGACACAAGAAGACAAATAAACAAAGGTAAATGATGTTAAGTGAGTGAGTGAGTTTAGTTTTACGCCGCATTCAACAATATTCCAGCTATATGGCGGCGGTCTGTAAATAAACGAGTCTGGACCAGACAATCCAGTGATCAACAGCATGAGCATCGATCTGCGCAATTGGGAACCGATGACATGTGTCAACCAAGTCAGCTAGTCTGACCACCCAATCCCGTTAGTCAGCCTCTTACACAAGCATAGTCGCCTTTTGTGGCAAGCATGAGTTGCTGAAGACCTATTCTACCCCGGATCTTCACGCGTCTAAATGATGTTAAGACAAATAATGAATAATAAAAGACACTAAGGCCACATGTAGTCGGTCTTCCCTGATATACAGCTGTCACGATATCCAACCTAAACATTTGACAGGATTATCTACCAAACTGCTCATTGTACAGAGTGGTTACAGCCCCAATACATTCCACTATAACCTGTATCAGCTCTCCTAAACAAAAGGCAATAACTCTCTAGGGTCCAGTGAGATAGCATGGGAACGAGAGGTTATTTTTGGTCCACTGGCCTTATGCCCTCCAGAAATGCATAAGGGGAGGAAAACTACTCACCCCTCCAGCCCCCACCCCCAAACACATGCCTGACCCAGTAATCTTCAAACCATACCAGAGTATCTCTGTACCTGAGGAATCCATGATCACAGAGACTTATATCAGGTGTACCTGTATGTCTGACACACTGACCTAAATCCCAGGACACGACACAACTGGATACAAAACTAAATATATACATTAAATGTCATAAATAGTGAATGAAAACAAGAATATGATATCATGACACACTCAGCAATATTCTGTTTATTACACTTACTATAACGCTACATGTATTATATCAAGTCTGGACATGGTACACCAATAGTTCATATAGGAACAGATCAAGACATTTGCAAAATTGCAAAAATGCACATACTTCTTTAATGTACCAATTCAACACTAGTTAGTTATTTCAGTTTCAGAATGATATTGTATTGCTCGGCTGCCAAACAAATGTGTGATTGCATCATTTTTCTTATCAGTTTGACAACACTTCTACAAAAAAAGAACATGACAAAGGGTTTCAGGTAAGTTCGATTTCTGGGACATTGATAGATGGAAGAATTCATTCTGGAATTGTTTGTTTGTGTGTTTGTTGTTTTATGCAGCACTCAGCAATATTCCAGCTATATGGCAGTGGTCTGTAATTAATCAAGTCTTGACCAGACAATCCAGTGATCAACAGCATGAGCATTGATATACGTAACTGGAAAAGATTGGTTGACTTTTCCTAAGAATGTTTAGCCTCAATTGTCCTCTTCACCATTCCTTGCCAATGTCATGCAAATATGGATCTTGAAATCTGATTGGCTACTACTGGCACCATGAACCAATCATTAAGCTTGAAACAAAATTCTTTGGTGCAAGTTGGTGCTTTTTTATTGGGCATCTTGTGTATTGTGTTATTTCATACTACGTCATATGATTAGGTCTGTTTATGTTGTCATAGCAACAGATTCATTGTCTGCATAAACATTTAATTCTAAAGGCCAATTACCATATAGCCAACATGTATTTGTCTCAATTCACTTAACTACCATTACTTACATGTAGCTAATCCCCATAGTTAATCCTCTTCATCACTGTATTGTAAATTTACTGCCAGCCAGCCTGAAAGAGCTACGCAGCAAAGTCACTTGAGGTGACCTGCTATATAGGCATTGGTATTCACTGTTAATCTTTCATCCGTCGCCAAGACTTGTAATGGTATTATTTATTTAGCAGGGCTCCAGATAAGTTTTCAACATCAAGAGTACATACTCCATATTTTTCCAATACAGGAGTACTGGAAAACCTTAAGAGTACATTTAGAGTACTGAATGGAATTTAATGGAGTATCAGTAATCTTGTGTTTCGTTTCATATATGCACCACAACATTGCTACGCTTAAGTTTAAAGGTAAAAAAACAATAAAACAATAATGTTTCAGAAAAATATGTCTGTAAATGATTCTAAGACCGTACACCATTGCCGTTGTGCGTATCTTCTACATTTTCTAAATTATTTCCTACCGTATCATGCATATTTTTTATCCGTACATACGCCGATATGGCCCTTATCTGGAGCCCTGTTTAGAGACCATGATCCAAATGAAATTATAAACTGTTTTACAAGGTCAAAACCACAATGGTTATTATTTTCATGTGTTTAATTCCAAACAAAATACATCCTGCTATTTATTGCAATATATGACAAACGATTATCTTTCATTCTTCTGAAAGTATGTTGACTTAGATACAAGATTTGGAATGTCATAATAATTGTAGTGGGTGAGTGAGTTTAGTTTTTCGCCATCTATAGCAATATTCCAGAAATATCACAACAGGGGACACCAGAAATGGGCTTTGCACATTGTACCCATGTGGGGAATCAAACCCTGATCTTCAGCTTGATGAAGGAACGCCTTAACCACAAGGCTACCCCACCAACCCCAATAATAATTGTAGAAATCCTATTACCTGCAGAAAAAGGGACAGTGAGTCAACCTTTCTGTAACATTAATTATAAGCAACAGGTAATCCCAGTCGTTACATGGGATTGCTTGCCTCATTACACAAGAGAAGTTTCTGCACCAAAAGCTAAGCTGCGGATGTAAGCTTATCATGTGATCAGACTTTTCAATTGTTTGTAAACAAAGGCTCTTATTTTAGAAAGAAAAACACATGGACCTAATGCAAGCCTTTCACTTTCAGTGTGCTTTACACCTTGTTTTGCATAAGTATATAGATATACTACTTCAGCTAGTAATTTGCATGACAATATGGCGTGACTCATTGATGTGACCTTGCTAGCTCTCCATGAGGTTTTGATAACAGCATGTGGATGAATATGCAAATACATCTTCTCATGATTTATATTTTTTCACTGTTAAACAACCTGTGAAGATCTGGGTTAGAATTGGTCTTCAGTAACCCATGCTTGTCGTAAGAGGCAACTAACGGGATCGGGTGGTCAGGCTCGCTGACTTGGTTGACACATGTCATCGGTTCCCAATTGCGTAGATCGATGCTCATGCTGTTGATCACTGGATTGTCTGAACCAGACTCGATTATTTACATACCGCCGCCATAGGGCAAGAATATTGCTGAATGTGGCATTGAACATCAAACCAACCAACCTGAAAGTTGAACATTTCATGACATATGTATATAAAATACAATAAGGTAATAATGTGAGGAATGTGAAGGGAGGTAAGTCTGTAATTACATAATGTGTAGGCCACTAGAAAATATGGTCAGAAATATAAGTTAACATGTGTATCATATAGCAGTAAGTAGCAGACCGAAAGTTTAGCCAACACACATCCCAAGTGACAAAGAAACTATACTGTCACATCTGTGTTGGAGAGCGATAGGCTTCATGCAACAGAGGCATATTTATATTGTAAGCTAGGCTTTAATAATATGCTTTCTGATCTCATCAAGCTGGCAACTGGTACTTTGTAGCTCATCCATAAGAAAAACATATGGGATTTCTCCTCATTTTCCTATTAATAAAAATACAATGACTGATTTGGTTTGGTTTGGTTGCTGTTTAAAACCGCACTCTGCAATATTCCAGCTATATGGCGGCGTTCTGTAAATAATCTTGTTTGGACCAGACAATCCAGTGATCAACAGCATGAGCATCAATCTACGCAGTTGGGATACGATGACATGTTGTCAACCAGTCAGCGAACCTGACCACCAAGTCGCCTCTTACAACAAGCATGGGTTGCTGAAGATCAATTCTAACCTGCATCTACATGGGTTATACAATGACTGAAGAAATAGAACTCTGCATAGCGCTTGTTCAGTATCATTTTGGTATGAATCAGACATCAACTAAAGGTGTAATGTCACACTCCTACATTATATCATGTATCAATGAAAAACACACTGAACCGTCAAAATTCTTTCCCTTATATTCTGAAATATGGGGATGTTGCCTCCATATAGACTTTTTTCTTTTTTAACTCCTGAATTTATATAACTGTGGAATCGTATTTTGAAAACACAAACATTAAGCATATGCTTCAAAACATGTAAATGACAAACATATTACATCTGAATACATCTAAATACCCTGAAACTGATCTAAGATATTGTTTATGTGGCGGCCATAATATGTCCAAAGTCCTGCCCTGGGATTCAAGCCACAGACCTTATTATCCGAGGCCAGATGCCTTGTCCATATGACCAAAGAGTTTAACCCCGTCAGCAAGATGACAAGGTAACGGGATGACTCCACGCCCTGATAACTTTACAACCTCATAACTCCTTGGGACAAGCACAAGTTACAATGGATTATATGTTTTCAGACAGTATACGCTTTGAATGGCAGTGTTTAATGTTGCCATAACAATTTAGTTTGCATCACAGTTATTGTAAATGCTTGGATGATGGCTTTAATATAAGTTGCCTTTATTAAGTGACATGTTTTACCATTTTAACAATTGTGCATGCAATAATCAGCAGAACAACAGATGTTCCTTAGTATAAAAAACCCCAAATCACAATCCTAATAGAAATTGCAATACATGTAATAAAGACTGGTATGTAGTAGGATACAAAAAATGTCTAAACCCAACATTGTCATAATGATCGGAATGAGAACAAATTTTACTCAGTAGTGCCAGTTGCTTCAAATCTGGAAGCATGCTGTCAGTTACAGACATTTAGTAAGGAGTATTGGTATATGACTTTGGCAGCATTTATGTCATGACTATTTACTACATCAAGATGAGACACAATGCTTGTGCATTAACAGATAACTAACCCGGCCAACTGCAGTGAACAACAGTGAATACCTAACACGCACATGATGGACACATGAACTAAAATTGTTTGTCTGTTAAGGATCACCATCAAGTCATGTTGACTATCCTGCAAATACCAATTAGATATATACACCAAACTGAAGAATGCGCTACCTTGTCTGTCATACTCACGTGTTAATTTGGAATCGAATAAGTGGGTGGAGGATAGTACAATAACACTGTGTTGTTCCAACCGGCGTGTTGAACCGCAGATCACACCATAACAGTAACCGCGCAGTGAAGACGAAAGCGATTTTCTATTGGCTTTGAAAATGAAAAAAAATGCGTAGTTATAAACACATAGCAATATCAAAATACGCACTGTCTTTAACACTTTTCTGAGCACCAATTTAATCAAGTAATGTTTTAGAATAGTAATTTATTTCTGTGGCAAAACCAAAACTCTAACAGGAATTTATAACGAACTAAGATTTTTTCACAAATTGAAAACGACAAAAAGCGATAACCCAAATGTGCACAGACTTTATAAAGCGCTTCACATATTTCCATTCCAT
Organism: Haliotis rubra; assembly: GCF_003918875.1. Classification (NCBI taxonomy): domain Eukaryota; kingdom Metazoa; phylum Mollusca; class Gastropoda; order Lepetellida; family Haliotidae; genus Haliotis; species Haliotis rubra. The sequence goes on from NW_025767002.1 coordinate 534,899, forward strand.
CTGATTTACTTTTTGCGTATATTTTCAGTCTTGTTTCGTAAGAATAAAAAATATAATTGGCGCCACAACCCTTATAATATCAGCTCGGTTTATACTTCATGACGTATTCAAAATTTAAATCTAAATCTATTCCACCATGTTTTTAATGGTCAGCGGGGGCTAACATTTATTAGTATTTCCCGAAAAGACGTTATGTGTAAAATTACATAAATAAATATAAAATCACAAGAAATCTGAAATGGAATCCAAGAGTTTTGGGAAGCGTCAAGTTTCATAATTTCACGCGTGAACGGAGTAAAGCAGAGACCAGATGAGGTGAGGGTAGTCCGCAATACAGACCCTGAAACAAATACACTAGAATTGCTCCAAGGCGGTACTGAGGTCTGTAAAAGAAACTAAGATAAGCGGGACGTTGGCTAGCCTATTGGATAAAACCAGACAGGTTATATCATTTTGATCATCAGGTTGGATCCTTCACACACTCTTCTGGAAGAGTAAGTGAGTGAGTCAGTGTATGAAATAAGGCCCGTCCGACCGACCGAGACGGTCTAGATTTCTGACGGACGGTCTAAATTTACAGCTAGCCAGCCCGATGGTCTGGTAAAAATTTTAGATGGTTCATACATCTGGGTAAATTCACCATATTTGGTCTAGTTAAATCCAATTTGGGCTGGTAACATTTTGAAGTTACCAGCACTGATGTCTGGCTGGATTTTTGGCTTATTTCATACATTGAGGGAGTTTAGTTTTACGCCGCTCTCAGCAATATTCCAGATATATGGCAGCGATCTGTAAATAATCGAGTCTCGACCAGACAATCCAGTGATCAACAGCATGAGCATCGATCTGCGCAATTGGGAACCGATGACATGTGTCAAGCAAGTCAGAGAGCCTGACCACCGGATCCCGTTAGTCGCCTCTTACGACAAGCATGGGTTACTGAAGGTTCATTCTAACCCGGACCTTCACGGGTCTCTGCTCGAAGAACAACGAGTTCGAAGAACGAGTTGTTTCTCTGCTCCCATGACATCTTCTCGTTCAATACAAAACATCCAAATGCACTACTGTAGTATGACGTTCTATATATTTATTACTATCATTATTGTCATACTGATACATCAGAGGTTCCTTTACTTGTTAATACGTGGCTGAACCATCTGCGATGCCTGTTTGCCTGTTTCCCAGGACACAAAAATTATGTGTTTCACTATCAATGTTAAAAGAGTGTTATATCAATACTTTGATGCATAAAAAGTCATCTGTAAAACTACGGCCCTGCTATCCACTGGTACGCAAGCGAAGATTGGACAGTTAGTTTTGTGTATTCGCATGTAAGTTCAAATTTATTGCGTATTTACCAAAATTCACTTAATAGACTTAATAGAAATTGAGTTTTCACATAAATATTTACGTAATTTACACAGATACGCAGCTTATCTGTACCTCTGACTAGACATCTTATTTCTCGTTCCATATCCCCACACAATATTCCACAAGGAGCTAAGATTTTCCCGAAACTACAGAAATCTCGATTGGCCATGTAATATAGTTTTGCACGAGATGTATTGGATATATTGGTTTTAGGATCTGTTTGACGGACTAAGAATATCGAGGTGTTTGATCGTTAAGGGAACTGAAAGAATTTTATTTACGCTATCACAGTGGATCACAAAGTATACGTGATCTGGACTAACAGTTGGCAGACTTCCATTTTGTGAGGAAGCTGCGGTGGCTGAGAGAGTGAGAAGGTTGACTTTGTGTGCTGGCGATTAGGTGCCTGACTCTGAGTGTGGGTTCAAATCCAGGATGGGACTCAACCTAAGAAAGGTACCAACGAAGGATAGAGTTAGGGGTTACCTACCCTAACACACCTCAACCTGGGAATAATATAGAGGCACATGAGATGAGTGAATCGAAAGCTACATCCGGAAGTCTGGGCCGGTTTAACCTCACTTTCCCCCCAGTTTAATGTTTGGATAAGGGATTAGGTGGTCACTGGACTGTGGATGTGGGACTATGGTCTGTTCTACTTAGTGAACACTTCTCACTATCAGTAAAAGGGAGCTAAGGACAATTGGTGAAATCAATTCACTTATAAATTGTGAACTGTTTTAATAGGTCTTGATGTAATAATAAATTTGAAATAAAAACAAATAAATTACTGAGATTTAATCATAGCTTATCGTTTTGACACAAATAGCTCCTCTGAATCACAAATGGTCATTCCAAAACTTTAGATTTGCTAATACTAAAAGTGGTCAGAATGTAGTGTTAGATGGTTTCAAATTCAGAGTTACGTCTAGACGTAATATTATCACATACTGGGAATGTTGCAAAAAAGCCTGCACAGCCAGAGTTACCATTCGCGATGGTATTCTAGCATCGCCTCTTCCTCAACACAATCACCCTTCAGAGGAGAGACAAGATAGCAGTCCAAGAGGTCGTGCAGCAGATGAAGGCCAGATTCAGAGCAGACTGCAGAGCTGTACCTTCTTTGTACAAGGAAGAGCTTTGAGGTAAGGCCTTTGCAAATTATAACCTTTTATTTATAAATAAAATTAATCATCAGAGAGATGTCAAGATTTTATCCTTTCATTGAGAATCTATTAACACAATTAGTTTCTTTTATGTCCATACATCTATAAATAAGGCTGATCATCAGATCAGAAGATTTTAATATATACCTTTTCATTGTTTCAGCCTTCAACAACCGTAAAGGACATGATATGGCGGCAACCGTCCCTACATTCTACAGCTTACAAGCCAGTCTGTATCGGTCCCTTGCCAAGAACGTCCCACCTCTTCCGCTACAGACTATACCTTAATCCCCTTTGTTAACTTTAAAATTGGTGGACCCAGACTCTAAACAATAGATGTGGGGAATATGAGGTGTCCCCTCTGGGCCAATTAGCGATTAAAGCTGCCCCAGGAAAGAGCCGTGTTGCCATGACGTTGATTCGTGTTAATACATTTCCCTGTTCCGCGCACAAATCCTACTTTTAACTTTGCCAACATTTCTGCGAGGCTACAATTTACAGTCGCGGCCATTTTGCGAAATTTGCGCATTTCATTTAAGGTGAAATCATTCCTTCGGCAAGACGAACTGTAAACATTGAGTGAAAGCTATTCGCGCACAATTGGTGAGTAATTTCGCTGCGATTGGCGTATTGCGTTTTCCAGATCCGTTCGTCCTTTTTATCGGTAAAGGTATGAAGCCAAATGCCATGCATTGATTTGAGCAACACTTCGCGCCGAAGTCTCTGATTGTCTTCAAATCACAAGAAATGTGTTTAATATAGGTACCAATATCCGACAATGATTTGGCAGTTCCTTGTAGCTTCAAATACGCATTTATCAGTTGATAGTGTTGAAACTGTATATAGATTCTAGATAAAAAGTAATAATCAAGAGCCATGAAGCGTTCTTAGGAAAACAAGATGTCGGCGAAACCACCAGCTTTGATCTTGAATAGGTGTTAATGAAAATCAATGAAAATATTGTAAAATCTGTACATGACTATTTTACCGTAACAAAACGATTTTTTACCTAATTGATTAATTATACTACTGTCTTTTTCATTAAGTCTTTTACTCCTCAAATGGTGTGTTCTCTTGTCTGTAATGATGAATGTATATAAAATGTTTTCCATCGCATTGTATTTCGGAGAGGTATTTTTATAGGCTTATAGCCTGTTTACCAATCCGTTCATTTAATAATGAATAAATATTGTTTAAATGGAATAGGTGTTACAAAACAGTGTAGGCTATCGGTCCATGACTACAATTCAATAATCAATTTTCAAGACGTGTGAACAATGAATCTATAAAGATGATTTGATATATTTAATATTTATGTTGTTTTAACTATCAATACTTAGTAGAGCAGCATTAGCTTTATCAGTTTATAGATGTACATAGATATGTTTCTTAATAATTCACCATTCGTTGGTTTCACATAACTTTTCAACTCACTGTGCGCATGCGCAGAGCGTGTGAAAAATATCCACTGGCATGCTTCCGGTTTGGTCGTATGTTTATCGATAGTGTAAATGCACACTAAATAAAAGTTATGAAAATTATTTACGTTGTGACAACAGTTCATAGCTGAGTACATACTTCCATTTGCCTCTGCTTTTCAATAATTACTGTCCTATTTTGGTTGCAACTCCATCAGAAATGTGTTGTTTAGTTGTGAGAAGGGGATCTGCAGGAAGGACGGTGGTGGTGAGATGTCTTTATACAAGAGCTTGTTAACATAACTTAAGCTATTTATTTAACCAATCCTGGCCTCTGTTTCATAAATCAACTGGGATCAGTTGTATTCGACATAAAACTATATATTTGTTTTGATTTTTGTTTTGGAGTGTTTACACTATCGATAAAATACGGACAAAACCAAGCATGCCAGTGGATAGTTTTTACACGCTCTGTGCATGCGCACTGCGAATTGAAAAGTAATGTGAAACCAATGAATTAGAAGAAGTTGACATTAAGCATGTTAAGATATTGAACTTAGACCTGGTTGGAAATGGTGTATAATATTTTCAAGGTATATGTTGTTGCCTTAGATCCCTATATGATTGACAGACAAGAAGAAAATGAAACTCATCCTCCTCATAGCCAATCTTACACATACTTGATAACCTAGCATTTGTATTGGTATTGGAATACCATCCAGTTTCAATATTGAGCTGATGAAAAGAACACCTGAACTGAGCTAATGCATATCTAAACTGATACACTCAATATCTGACTTCTTTGAAAGGGAAGTTTTAAAACAAGAATATATGAAAGGTTTACTACCATTTTGAAGTGAACCTCGCCAATGTTGCTCATTTATAAATTTAAAGGGGGGAATAACAGAGACAAAAGGAAACTGGACTGATGACGACTTGTTGTTCCCAGATATACTCAAAACCTAAACTGGACAACAAGTGCTTACATTTAGTTGCCCTGTTATCTTTTCCGGCATTAGAAGCTTGTACCAACATATTGTAACAGGTTTTTAATTGTTGCGATAGCTAGGCATAGACAATAATTTTAACCCAAACTTTATTACCCTGTTATACACCAGAATATATGTAGGGAAACGACCACATTCGCCTTGAGCTACGTTATTAGATGTTGATGATATGACACCAAGGAACCTTTTGATTGCCTGTGTATGGACAGACTCAGCATAATCATTTTGGTGAAAACCCCATACCTCTGCACCATAAAGAAGAATAGCTGTTTTCCTATTGAAAATTCTGAAGAATAAATCGAAAGATACCCCTTTAATATGTTTTAAGGAACGCAAGATGGCAAACAGAACCTTTTCATCTTGAATTGAAGCGTTCTTAGAATGGCAAGACGAAGACAAACTTCTAGTGAATGTAATACCAAGATACTTACATTAATTTACACAATCTAGCCTCTTTCCATTATAGAACCACCTTTCCTTTTGTGATAGAGGTCCACCTCTTTTAAAGACTATTTTCTTTTTATCCAAATTAACATCAAGACCATATTCAAGACAAAATCTTTCCAATGTATCAATAAGAATAAGATAACCAGAAACACTCTTTAAAAACTGCTTGATCTTGTTGAATAAAACATATCTGCCATATTGCTTGTTAATTTCAGACAAAATGGATGCTAAGAATGATGTAGCTCTGTCAGATGACAACCTGGAAGGTGATTGTGGCAGTGACTTTGGTGATGGCGCGGCCTTTCCAAGTGATTGGACTGTGCTAGACGATGCAGATGAAGATGGTGACATGACAAACATGACCGTGGTGGAAGAAGTTGGAGACGAGGATGACAGTGATATAGTGATTGTGGAAGAAAAAACTGTCATACCTGCTAAGAAACCTGCTCCCAAACCCGCAGATGTCAAAACTGGACCCAAAACTGACCAAAAGAGCCCAAGCAGTAAAACAGGTGCCGCCAAAGTGGCCGAGAATAAACCAAAAGGCAAGGCTGATGATAAACCTGCTGCAGCGCCAAAAGCTTCAGCTAAACCTGTTGTGAAGACTCCTGAAAAAAAGCCTGCTGTTGAAAAGAAACCAGCGGCTGTCAAAACATCAGCAGTGGGTAAGAAACCTGCAGTGGTGGAGAAAGTGGTTAAAGAGAAGGCTACTGATGACGACCTAGAATCCATTGAAGGGGATATGGGAGATGAAGACATGGAAGCAAACAAGGATGCAAAAGCTGCAGTTAAGTCAAAAAAAAACAATCTCCCGCCAGATCAGAAGCTCCACCACAGAAGGGTGATGAACCCAAATCTGGAGGGAACGAGGCTAAAAAGACCACCAAAACACAACCAAAACCAACAACACCTTCAAAGAAAGTAACTGAGTCACCGATAAAGGTAAAGGAAGGCGATGCTAAGACAGAGGATGTGAAGGCAAACAAGAGAGCAGAAGCTGAAATTCAGAGGGAAAAGGCAAAGGAACTGCTTGCTGATGTGTTCTCTCCAAATGTGCTCCAGATGATGACTGAAAGAACAAGTGATCTTTCATCCAGTAGGTTTAGCTTTTGTATTTTCAGAGTTTGCTGAATTTTGAATATGCTTCACTGGCTTTACGTGGACAAATTTTGGTAACCTTAAGAATTGTGGAAAAACACTGACAAGCCATGGATTTATTGTGCCAATACTATAATAACAAGAGGCTAATTTAGGGGCTTATCTTGACCTGCATAGAGGCTGATATGATATCACAAATCTGCAGCAAATGACAGGAATCATTTCTCATTTGAATATAATAATTTCCAGTTTTATTGTATCTAATCCTTCTCTGACAGATTGTTCAATGTAAATTTGTTGTCAAGCTTACTCATGTATTATCCTTGTGTTTCTAGAGATGAAGATGGCACTGGGAGATCTTGAAATTTCTGATCTGGATTCAAAGGAAAGGTCATGGGACCGTAAGTGATTAATTTCTGTCACTTTTGTTGACATGTGTTACCTCTATCTTGTATTGGTTAAACATCAGCAAATGTAGCATCATGAAATTTAATTTTCTTTGTTGAAAATGCTTTTCATGTGTCATCATTTTAGTAATGATCTTGTCTCTTCTAATTGCATTTCATTGTGATGTATCTTTCCATTTTGAATAGGGATGTCTTGTTTTGAAAGTTCATTGGTTATATGTGGGTTACCCTTGTGGGTAAAGTGTTCCTTGTCACAGTGAAAAAACAGGTTCGATTTGGTGTAAACCCAACTCACTCACTCACTCTGGGTTACTACCTGTGAAGATCCGGGTTAGAATTGATCTTCAGTAACCCATGCTTGTCGTAAGACTACTAAGAGGCGACTAACAGGATCTTACAGCACTGAAACCAAGATAAATGTCCCTTGTCTTCATGCTTAATGTTTGACGGTTTCCAATTGTTTATTTCAGGCACAGCCAAGTGGTATGTGAAGGTGTCACCTGTTGACCATGTAGACCTGGCTGATCTGGGCATAAAGAAAGCCATGAACATTTCCCAGGGCTCTGCATTTTTCTACATTGGAAAGGGAAACAAACGTGAAGGGTAGGCATCTTCATTGGTTTTGTGTTATGGCTCTCTCCTGTCATGGATAGGTGGTTCGTTAATAAAGGTGAACTTCTTATGGATGTTCTGTAAGATATTTAGATAATTCATCTTGGAAACTGAATTATTTGAAAAAGGCATTGTTTCATGTTTTCAAGGTTGCTGAAAACATGAGAACTATCCAGTGATAATGCAGTTAAATATGTCAGGTTTGTTACATTGGGTAATGTACACATGAAGATATGGGTTAGACAGCCCTGGCTTGTCATAGGAGGCGAGTAATAGGATCAGGGAGTTAGGCTCACTGACTTGGTTGATTCATGTCATCATATCAGAGGTGCGTAGATCCATGCTCATGATGTCAATCACTGGATTGTCTGGACCATACTAGTTTCTGGTTAAAGTGTAATTGTACTAAAGAGAATGTGAAAAGAAATCTCCGTGGGGTTGGGATGATTAAAAGTACCCAAACATTCTTTTGTCATGCAGTATACTTTAAGCAAGCACAGGGGGCGGTGGGGTAGCCTAGTGGTTAAAGCATCCGCTCATGCCAAAGACTCGAATTTGATTCCCCATATGGGTACAATGTGTGAAGCCCATTTCTGGTGTCCCCTGCTGTGATATTGCCGGAATATTGCCAAAAGTGGCATCCGCTCAAAACCACACAGACAGCAGCAACAGATCTCACTGGTCAGGTCATCAGTTGTTGATCCTCAACTGACAACAGCAACAGATCTCACGAGTCTAACCATACTCACTCACTCACTAAAGGGAGCACAGGTGGCACTGTCATCCCAGGTGCCAAAATTCATTGTATGAAAGTATATCCCATTGACTTTTGATCCTGGGTTTGAATCCCAGTTCATCTTGATTATATGTCTGGGTTTGTTACCACCGCAGCCATTGTCATGGGTTTCACCAATGTGTTAAATGTCTAAGACTGTCATCACTTTGGACTCTCCTTCCACATCACACTCAAAGCTGCAATAAAAGTGACAATACCGTTCCAGGAAGTGTTAAACCAGATTCATCTGGGCTCGAAAAATTAAAAAATCTGCACTTGCCCTGTAGGGTGAGTAATATGAACTTTCCACTCGTCCTTCTAAAATTGTACTTTCCCTATAGATCATGCATCACAATGAATATAAATTTAAATTATTTTATTTAAAAATGTTTGCTTGGAATAAAACTACAATAAACATTACTTACTTTGTCTTCTGTACAAAATCTTTGACAAAATTGAATTCGTTCACCATTTAAGATAGCTGAACTTCAAGGAAAAAGAAAAATGTTACGTTTGGGTCAGAAAATGTAAATTATGTTTTTCACTTGCCCGAAACAAATTTTACTGGTCAATACAAACGGACGAGTGGAATTTTCGAGCCCTGTTCATTAACTTCAAGGGTTCCATTGAAGCACCATTTGTAGTATAAGTTGATAATGTTTCAGACAAATGATGTTCCTCTTCAACCAGTACAAGGATGCGCAGCTGATTGTCAACAAGCTTGCGTGCATACCCTTCAAGTCGGAGGTTGTTAATGTGCATCTGAAGAGGAAGAAGAGTAAAACCAACACAATTCCAGAAGTTGGTGAGGAATTGTTTTGTTTGAATAGGACATTTATAAAACATGTTTCTGAGGTCAAACAGCCTAATGATGCAGGCCAGTGGTAAAGGCATTGTCTCTCATTTTGAAGGTCCCTTCAAGGGTTAAATGCTTGAAGCCCAATTGGTGTTCCCTGCCATGACATTGAAGTATTATTGCTAGAAGCTGTTTAAAGCCATACTCACTCATACATTCTTTAATGACCTTAAGTAGAATAGGGGTAGTTGGGTTTGCCTTGTGGTTAAAGCATTCACTTGTCAGGCCAAAGATTTTGGTTCAATTCCCTACAAAGGTAAAATGGGTGAAACCCATTTCTGGTGTGCTCTGTTGTGAATTTGCTGGAATATTGCTTTAAAAAGCCACTTAAAACTGTACTGCTAAATATTCAGTCATTAAAAAACATTGTGTATTTGGGTCTCCGCAATATCATGTCTATTATAAAACTACTAGTATGGTTCCCTTTGGAGATGAATGCGCACATATAACGTTAATAAACTGAAAAGCTGTTTTAAGCAATGCTAACAAGACTTTGTTTACGAGACAGTAACATTTAATAATCTACACTGACCCTACAATAACTGTCAATTTTGTCTACTTGACTCCTGGACAGGTAGGAATCAATGTTGTTTCTTCGCTAGCAGAAACATTACTAGCAATGCTAGAGGGCAGCTGTTTTGGATACTGCTTGTTAAAAGCGAGCTATGTTAAATCTTTTTGTTGAACTCTATAACTTGTCATTTGGGCATCATGTTACACCTTTGATTGGAATGTTGTTCTTTACATCAACCGCTGGTTCGTCTTCCCATGAGATTTCAAGACCTTTTGGATTAAGCTAAAGAATTGATGATTGCAGTTGAAAACAAAATATCAAGTCCATTTTGTGAACAAAACAATACTTATTTGAAGAATCCCAGACAGCCTCACCCTTAACTTGACTTGTTTAAATGGTTGTCCCTGAACACCTATGAATCTTGGGATCTCATTTGCATATCGCTTACCTCCCTTGGTGTGACCTAGATGTCTATTTTTGGAAACGCGGAAATGAACTTAATATCATGACGAATGAAAGCTGCGATCGTTTTTAAAAATAATGTGTACTTATTAGCTCACGTCAATTATTTGAGAATGGAAGTTAATCTACGAAGATTTAGCCATGTATACTTTGATATTGCCTCTCCACAAAAATAAACATTAGTGTTTCATCAAAAGCTTGGATCCAAGAGGACGAGGGGTATGTAAAAAAATATGAGTCCTGTCAGAATTTATTACGTCAGAGGCTGGACTAGGGACCCTCACCCTTAACTTGCTTTTTATGAGGGGTGAGATTTATCCCTGCTATGACTCTCTTCTTTCTAGGTTGAATTGTCCATTTCACCCTTAACTTGACTTTTTTAAATGGTTGTTCCTGAAAACCTATGACTCTCTCCCTTCTAGGTGAATTGTCCATTTATACCAAATCCCAGACAGCCTCACCCTTAACTTGACTTTTACAAATGGTTGTTCCTGAAAACCTATGACTCTCTCCCTTCTAGGTTGTTCCTGAAAACCTATGACTCTCTCCCTTCTAGGTGAATTGTCCATTTATACCAAGTCTGCCACCAACCTGGCTGTGCCCATTCGGGGGAAGGAAGCGACTTACGGTAAGTAACACTTGACAGTCTAGAATGGAAAAGAACGGTGGAGGGATTGTGGTCTTGATGAATGACTGGCAACAAGACGCTGTCTTTCTTGGATATTCACACATAGGCTAGACTGTTTCATTGGTTTTGTGTGGTTTTCTCTATATATCTCCTTTGGGCATATTTTGTTTTCAGAGATTCTTACGCTAACTCTTGGTCTCCAAAGATAATCCTCAATTGCCTTAAACATCATATCATCTTTATCCTGTTTTGTTACCCTGTAGTCACCATTTTGTGTAAAGGGAGAAAAACAGTGGTAAAAATTAGTGAGACCCCACTTTCATTGGTGCTGTCACTGTTGACTGTCTGCCATTCACTGCCTTACATGTTACTGTCTTCTCAGCATTGTCATTTGGTTCGAAAGGAAACTATCTCTTCATAATAATGTGGTTTCTGCGTTGACATGGAATCATGGACAACTGGGATAATCTTGTTGCTTGTTTGGTTCCTGAAACATCTGGGTTTGGTTGCATGTAAAGAGGCTTTGAAAGAAAATTCACAAAAATACGACAGATTTTGATGACTTGTTGGTGTTGCCATTTATCAAAGGTCACATGTGTGGTCCACTTAATATATATAGAAGACAAAGCAGAGGTGACAATCATGGAAACAACAATACCTGATGAGGAGATTTCAAACTGTTTAGCACATGTCAGTTTTGAACATTTTCAGTGTTTACACTGTATGGTCACGCACAGAACAAGCTGATTGTCACATTGGTAATGCAAGAAACCTGTGTGCATGTTCACAAGTCATGGGACCGTTTTGTGGCAGACATTTGGGTAGTTTGCTTCCTAGTGGATATCAGACCAGTGAAGACTTGTAGAATGACACAGTGGAGTCTATGGGTTTGATAGCTCTTGGAATCAGTTGAAGATTCTCACTATTCTGGCAACAGAAGATTCTCACAGTGTGTACATGGGCAGATTGTCACCTGATAGACATGAAGAGATTCATGTCACCAGCAAGATAACTATCTGCAGTAGGTTCTCACCCTACATGTCCTCAGGAAAAGTAGAATCTCACATAATGCAACATTAGCCAGAGAACCATACCATCGAACCCATTAAGAGAATATTTTCACCTGACTACTCAGTCTGGATGTCAGCTGTAAATACTGAACAGAAGATTTCACGAGTTGGTACTTCAGTGGTTGGTTCTCAACAGATACCAGCAACAGATCTCACGAGTCGGTACTCCTGTGGTTGATTCTCAACAGACAACAACAACAGATCTTACGAGTCGGTACTTCAGGTGTTGGTTCTCAACAGATAACGGCAACAGATCTCACGAGTCAGTACTTGTTGGTCCTCAACAGACAGCAGCAACAGATCTCTTTGGTTGGTCCTCAACAGACAGCAGATCAACAGATCTGGCAACGACAACAGTTCTCACGTGTCGGTACTTCAGTGGTTGGTCCTCAACAGATAACAGCAACAGATCTCACAGGTCAGGACATCAGTGGCTTGTTCTCAACTGACAACAGCAACAGATCTCACGAGTCTATACTTCAGTGGTTGGTCCTCAACAGACAGCAGCAACAGATCTCACAGGTCAGGACATCAGTGGCTTGTTCTCAACAGACAGCAGCAGCAGATCTCACAGGTCAGGACATCAGTGGCTGGTTCTCAACTGACAACAGCAACAGATCTCACGAGTCTATACTTCAGTGGCTGGTCCTCAACAGACAGCAGCAGCAGATCTCACAGGTCAGGACATCAGTGGCTGGTCCTCAACAGACAGCAGCAACAGATCTCACGAGTCTATACTTCAGTGGCTTGTCCTCAACAGACAGCAGCAGCAGATCTCACAGGTCAGGACATCAGTGGCTGGTCCTCAACTGACAGCAGCAACAGATCTCACGAGTCTATACTTCAGTGGCTGGTCCTTAACAGACACCAGCAACAGATCATCTCACCAGTCTAGGATCAGTTTATTAACATCAACAGAAGATCTCATGGGTCACCATCTCACCAGTATATCCTCTGCTGGGGCATTGACAGAAGATTTCACCAGTCAAGACATCAGTAGCTGATCCTCATCAGACAACCGCAATTGAAGATCTCACCATCCAGGGGTCAGTGGTGGCCATTATCTTGACCCATCAATAGATCATCTCACCACAGACCACACCAGTCAGAACATCGGTGGTTGGTCCTCACTAGACAATGACTACAGCAAGTATATCGAGTACGGACATTGCTGGTGGTCCTGAGCTGACACATCAAAAGAAGATATCACCAGTCTGGACATTGAAATGCATTTACAGCATGCTCTTCATCATGAGTGGATTTGTGGTTTGCATTGAGATTTATAATGTTTTTCGGTATCAAAGACTAAACGAACTTAGCAACAGCTATTTACTTATTACAAGAAATACATAAATCTGTGAGTAGATTGCACACTTGTGTGCTGGACATTGGTAACTACTGACATGTTGATGTCCTTGACCAGTGATGCCAGGGAAAACACCGGGTTCACAAATCTGGATTGCTGACTAATAAATCACAATGATCCTGAAGCAGTGGCCAAGGACAAGATTATCCATATTGCAATGAAGCAGTCATACGTGGTGAGCTGTGTCATCAAGATCGATAAGTGTTGGAAAAAACCCTAGGCACCTTGCACTAGTTTTGGATGAGCTGTACCTGAAAATGTCTGTCATGTCTAGTGTTGTTGGGAAAAGTGATTAGTTTGGTCTTTTGTACTTTGGTCAAAGTGATATGTAGTTCAGTGGCAGTATTTGGTTGGACAGTGCTCTGTTGTCAAGACAACATGAGGCTGCTTTGCTGTGGGAAGTGTCTGTTGGATCACAGTAAGAAGTTTCACATTCTTACAACATGCTAGGCTAAATTACCATATCCTAACTTTGAACTAAACTGTCCAAGACATGATTTCTTTCAGGTTAATTCCTGTGTTACCAACTCATAATTGCAAACATAGTTACTCCCCTGATCTGATCTATGATGATGAGCTTGGCAAAGGATGAATATGGGCTGCTTTGAGGAGTGCAGTTCAGCTGTAAGTTTGGCTTAGTGATGAAGTGGCACTGTATGTGTGCAGAGGTGCCACTTCAAGTTAAAACTTGCTTGCTTCCAACAAAACATTGGGAGTGACTCCCATGGAATGCAACAACAGATTCCTGTTCCTGTTCCACATCAGCCAGACAGCTCTCAGATGGTCTGTGACCTGTGTTGGAGAAGAGCTGCTGTGTCATGTCTAGGGTTGTTTTGTTTCAGGGAAACCTATAAATAGACGATTACTCCTCCGTAACGTCCCTGTGGGAACATCAAGAGAGATGATTGAAGTCATGGTGCCCTACACACTTAGTGTAAAGTTCCAGGCATTGAAGGCTGGAGAGACAACTGGGTAAGTAGCAGTAGGGGAGTCTGTGAGGAAGGAAGATGTCCCCACCAGCCTGTCCCTCCTCGTACACTGGAGTCCCCAGCATACATGTACATTCCAGTGTTATAGAAAACCTACATTTCATCATTTGGTCCATCAAAATCATCTCATGCTTTTACTCAATTCATTTCTCATTTGCACACAAACTACACTCACATTAGTTCAACGGGTTTGATAGGGCTTCTACTGAAAGTGTTCATAATCACTGCTTGCATCTGGCTATGCAAGTTGTGAGTAGTAGGAGCTGTTATTACTGGGACTTGATGCATCAGAAGTAGCTGAATGTAGTGTTGCAGACAACCAGCAACCTGCCCAAGAGCAGTGGATAAAATATGTCAAGATCTGTCAAGAATATAGTGTTGCAGACAACCAGCAACCTGCCTAAGAGCAGTGGACTAAATATGTCAAAATCTGTCAACAATATAGTGTTGCATATAACCGGCAAGCTGCACTATGCTAGTGCATAAAATATGTCAAGATCTGTCAAGAAGAATATAGTGTTGCAGATAACCGGCAAGCTGCACTTTACCAGTGGATAAAAAATGTCAAGATCTGTCAAGATTATAGTGTTGCAGATAACCGGCAACCTGCTGAAGAGCAGTGGACTAAATATGTCAAAATCTGTCGACAATATAGTGTTGCAGATAACCGGCAAGCTGCACTATGCTAGTGCATAAAATATGTCAAGATCTGTCAAGAAGAATATAGTGTTGCAGATTACCGGAAAGCTGCACTTTACCAGTGGATAAAAAATGTCAAGATCTGTCAAGAATATAGTGTTGCAGATAACCGGCAACCTACCCAAGAGCAGTGGACTAAATATGTCAAAATCTGTCGACAATATAGTGTTGCAGATAACCGGCAAGCTGCATTATAATAGTGCATAAAATATATCAAGATCTGTCAAGAAGAATATAGTGTTGCAGATAACCGGCAAGCTGCACTATACCAGTGGATTAATTGTGTCAAGATCTGTCAAGAAGAGGAGATAGTCCAATAGTGTTTGTTCTGTGTTTACTTGTTCAACTCTGGTGACTCTTTGGGGAAAGATCATTATGCGAAAAAAACATTAAACACACAATAAGGTACCAAAGACTGCTATCTGTAAAAGGCAGATATTCCATGTCATTCCAGTTTCTAGATTGGATGGATGACAAAAATATACTCTGTATGAAAGCGTTAAAGTACCTGAAGAAATTAGATATGAACAGAACAATACCCATTGAATCTGTTGTAACTTCATGCAGAATGCATATATCGTTACAGACAGGTTACTACTGCATTGTTTCAATGTATATTTCTGTTCAGTCTTAAGACACTCTTTTGGGCGATGGGGTAGCCTAATGTTTAAAGCGTTCGCTCGTCACACTGAAGACCTTGGTTCGATTCCCCACATGGGTACAATGTGTGAAGCCCATTTCTGGTGTCCCCTGCCGTGATATTGCTGGAATATTGCTAACAGCAGCCTAAAACCATGCTCACTCACTAAGATTCCTCTTGATATCTGTGATTTGAGATGCTGGGAGTGTTAATCATGCTTGCTGTATGTGATTGAACAACACAGGTCTTTAATGTGCCTACCAAGTGTAGCTATATCTCCTTCCTGTGTAGACGGAAATGTCTGTGCAGTAGGAAGCCTCAATCAGATGGACATGAACTGTTGTGTGATGTTTTACCAGATACTGACGAGATGTGCAAGAATAAATACTGCACACACCTAATTCGGTTCACAATGAACACAACCTAATTCGGTTCACATTGAACACACCTAAAAAATTAGTTCACAATGAACCCATCTTGGCACATATCACTCCAAGATTCACTCCGTCAATTTGTGCTATGGACTTAAACTGTGGAAACTCAAGCAGCCATGATTGTGATGAGAAACTGTGGACTGTGTTGCTGTTGATGCGTCACAATGAACACATCTAAATTGGTTCACGATGAACCCATCTTTGCACATATCACTCAGTCAGTTTTGTGGTATGGGTTACTCTAGACTATAACATTGGAAGCTCATGTGACAATAATTGTGATGAGAAACTGTGGACTGTGTCACTTTGATGCCAGTCAAGCATATGATGGGTTGATACAAGTGGCAACTCAGGACCTTGACCAGGAATACTAGCATAGACTGGCTGAAGAAGATCTGATGTCAATGTGACAAGTGGCTGACAGAGGATGACGTTAGTCATGGGTTCACATGTTCAGGGTTCAAAATTAACAAGTCTACTGTCCATGACCAGTAAACTTCAGGAAGAACAAGTGACATTTCCTTGTGGAGAACCACTTTTTCCATACAGCTCTTTAGCAGATCATCTTTGTGGAATAGTGGAAACACAAGTTAATTTCTAACCCTGATGCATGTACCATACTACATGTGTCTCATGCTCTGATCAGATGTTGCTGGTAATAGCTGAACTGAAAAGTCCAACGTAAAACCCAATCACTGAGCTTAGAAAAAGACAATCTGTGAAATATGAAACCCATTCCATGCTATGACGCAGCCATAGAAGTCCAACTGGTTAATCTACAGGATTCCCGAGAGCTTGAACCCTTCTGATTGATAATTCATCCGCTTGTTTCACAATGGACATAGTGTGTATGTGCTGTGTGCGATCAAGTAGACTAATTTCCATATAATATGCAACAACATAAGGAAATACCCATGGATCCATTAAGAAAATATACGGCTTCTTTAGAGTCATGTTGAGGGCATATTGGAAAGATTTTCGTGCAGCTTGAGATCATGACTGGACCAATATAGAAGATGTCGTGAAATATCATCATGCCATCCCTGATGTCTCACGATAAATGAGGCATGGATGAGATTGAGTAGCCTTGATGAGACAGATGTCCACTTTATACCAATCATGCATGCTCCTCATTGAATGGCTGATCTATGTATATGCTGTATGTCTAAGTCATGACTGAAGAGGATTGCATCTCGTCACCTTCAGATGTCCAAAGACTTTTCTCCTAAGCATGAGATGGGTATTTGGATGTTAGGAAACAAAGCCAGTCTTTGACATGAGGAATGTGCCATAACACTGAACGAGATCCAGATGTGAGAAGCAGATGCAGTTTCTTGAAATCTGATTACTATCACGTGCTGCTGATCTTGACATACAAATTTCGGATGCATTTTCACTGTTGTGTCATTTGTTGAGATGTCACAGATTCATTTGGAATGAGAAGATAAAAGAATACATATTTGCATCGATTACTAGAAATTGCTTACTAATACTTGTACAATGTAACTGGTCTCCAGTGATGTTGGGTAGTGTTGATATCGCACCAGCTGTTAACTGAGAAATGTTTCCATGATTCATGCAGATACAACACATTTTACACATCCTTTACAAAACACATAAGAAAACTGTCAGCTGTGGTGACAGATACCCAGTAAAACGCAAGATATACGTAAATACACTGGGTAGAAAATAGCACTTCATTCCATGAGATATTTGTCTTCAGTGCTGAGGTAAGTGAAGAGTTTGATTGTACAGTGTAATAATCTTACTATGCTTCCTATGAAAGATGAGGCATTTAGGTAGCCTAGTGTTTGCTCTTCTGTAGAAGACCTGGTTTAGCAGGGTACAGTGTGAAGCCCATTTCTGGCGTCCTCCTGTCATGATATTGCTGAAACCGGTGTGAAACCATACTCAATCACTACTATGAAAAATAAAAGAAGTAAGCATAAATCAGGGGTGGAAATATCCCATTGCCCGACGTCCGAGTCCAG
Organism: Haliotis rubra; assembly: GCF_003918875.1. NCBI lineage: Eukaryota > Metazoa > Mollusca > Gastropoda > Lepetellida > Haliotidae > Haliotis > Haliotis rubra. The sequence continues at coordinate 552,849 of NW_025767002.1, forward strand.
TGTTTTTTTTTCTGTCGGGCAAGCAAATTTGTATATCACACTGTACCGGTGTCCAGTTGACTTTCCAATATTAATAATGTTGTTTATTTAAAAAATCAACAAGAAAACTGCCGGTATAGTGGAAAAATTATCAGGGCAAGTGATTTTACATGTGCCACTGTACCGGAGTGCACTAGCAATTTTAAAGATATTTCCACCCCTGATAAATGCCAATAGGTCACTCATGATTTCAGTCTTCAGAGTTAAAGATATACAGGTTCCCTAGATTAAAAATACAATCTCCCAGAACCATGAATACCAAACACCTTCCCTGCCCCCTTTCATGATCAGTTATGAATGTAGGAATGTTATACAAATGTTCGGTTTGCATAATTCAAAATGCTCCTCATTTTGTGGATATCATTTTACCTTTGTCGATGTTGGTACTTATGGGTTAATATAAGTAACATTGATGTGACTGAACATGTGCCTGCAACATTGCTGTTTGCAGAGTTGCCACATTGGAGTGTTCAAGCCCAGCAGTGTCGAGGGCTGTGAAGAAATGTTATTCAGGCATGAAGCTTGGCAAACATGATCTTGTAATTCATAGAGAAGGGACAGATGAGGAAGAACAAAAAGGTATGTAAAAAAAAAAAAGTATGTTGTGTTACATCTTCGGAAAATGAAACTTAATGAAAGGGTTTGGATTGTGTTTGTACTACTGCTTTTCAGTCTACCCACACACTTCCTTGTCATTGGATTGTTTTTTTCTGGATGATCATTTACCTTGAGTTATATATATGTTTGAGAAATATCAACAGATTTTGACAAAAATAGTTTTCAGCATATATTAGTGTTTTACAATATCATATATTGCTTCAGTTAAATTAGTTTGTTTTAGGTTTTAAACCTTTATAAGAATGTTAGTTTTGTATATCTTGTAGAAAAAAGTAATGCAAAGTCTAGGCCTGCCAATTCCTCTGCTTCAAGTCGGAAAGATTCCCCTTCGGGGGAAAAGAAAGATCTCGATCAGACAATCGTTCTCACAGAAGTAATAGCAGATCAGCCTTAAGTCGTGACCACACTGACAGTAGAGATGACACTAGGAATGCCAACAGATCTGGCAGGAAGATGGAAGCAAAAGTCAGTCTTAGACAGGAACAGGCTAAAAAGATTCGTGAACGTAGTCGCCAGTTCCTAAATCAGAATCGTTCAAACCAGAGTCGTCCAAACCAGATTCGTCCAAACCAGATTCGACCAAACCAGATTCGTCCAAACCAGAATCGTCCAAACCTGCCCATGCAGAAAAGGCCCATTCAAAGGAGACCCATGCCAAGCGGACCAAATCAGGTGACTCCCAATGAAGTAATCCGACGTAGTATTCAGGAAAGGGCCATGCAGAAGATGAAGGAACAGCAGCAGCAGCAGGTACAAAAATGTTATTTAATTACAGGCTGTTGTCTTCTCACATTTATTTAAATGCAACATTCAACAAACTCTTCTGCTGATATTTGTCTGCCTTTTTTAAAGATGACATCATCTTCTGAACCAAAGGTATGAGTGCTTGTAGATCGGGGCTCAGGCTGTCAATATGTGTCGTAACTGCAAGGTGATCAGAATTACTGTTCACACTATTGTTTACCAAATTCTATCAAATGATGTAACACTGTGAAAGCTTTGTGGGTTTAGTAGGGCGCCGGGTTAGCCTAATGGTTAAAGTGTTTGCTCGTCACGCCAAAGATCCGGGTTCGATTCCCCTCATAGGTTACTATGTGTGAAGGCCTTTTCTGGTGTCCCCTGTCGTGATATTGCTGGAATATTTCTAAAAGCGCATAAAACTAAACTAAACTAAAGATGTATATATTTGAACCATAATATATCTGAATATATCATTGTCAACAGGCAGCAATGCAACAGCAACAGCAGATTCAGATGGTGAGGCAACAGCAGATAGCTCAGGTTGTGCAGCAGAACAACATGGCTCTGGCATCATTCCAGGCCCACCAAGCTCAGGCAAAGATGTCAATGATGGAAGGATCAGGGGATGGTCTGCTGGGGCCCATTCCAATGGCTGAAGCACAGAATGTCCCACAGAACGTACCATCACATATTCAGATGATGCCAGAGATGAACGCCAACATATTGACACAGCAGGAAAGAGAGAGAGAGAGAGTGAGAAGTGGTTCTTCATTGAATAGGGCAAACATGGACAACATGGGAAGAAATATGGACGGCATGAGGAGAAACAGTCTGGAACGTATGGGAAGAGACAACTTTGACAATATGGGAAGAAGTGATATGCAGGGCGGCGGGAGAAATAGCATGGAAGGCATGGGAAGAAATAACATGGATATGAGGAGAGGAGGGATGGAAATGGGGAGGAATGATAGGGCTCAATTGGATGATTCATATGGCCAACAGAACGAACCAGTAAGAGGTGATAAATATGGGCAGGAAAATCAGTATAGAAGTGGAATGGACTCTGGTTTTAATCGGCCACAAATGAATCAGAATGAACCGTTGTCAAGTCGCGGAGGCATGAGAAATGAGTCAGGGAGGATAGAAACAAATCGTGCTGCTGGAGCTTGGGCTCAGAGATCTTCACGAGTACCCGAGCCTGCTAACATTTCACCCAGAGTACCAGCCCGATCACCAGCCCGAGGGCAGGATACATACAACCGAGGACAGAGACAGTCTTTCCAGGACCAGAGGCTGGAAGAAACAGAACAGGACTGGGGTCGTGGCTATGATGATGTACAAGCGAACCCTGGAGATGTCTATGCTGTTGATGATAGGTAAACTTAATCATTCGGATCTGTCAGTAGACAATAGGTGTTGTATGCGCCCTGGGGAGTTGAGATTGATACTGCGATGTGCCGTTGAGATTGACATCCAGTGATCGATGGTAGTGTTGGGAATTGGTTTAAATCTCATAATTGATGATTTGTTCATTACAACCGATCAATCATCGAAAATAATTGGTTAGCGTCATTTATTAAATTTGTCTGGTTATGTTTGTTAATGCACAAAAGTAAAGAAAAAACATGTAGTTCTTTCGTTTTTTGCAAATTGCACAAAATGCATTTGCAAATGTCAATTAATATATAAATAAATATATAAATATTACATAATAATAGGGGAAAATGGTTGGTGAGGTAAAATTGTTCGCTCATCACATCAAAGACCTGGATTCAATTCCCCTCATTGGTGCAATGCGTGAAGCCCATTACTGGTGTCCCCTGTCATGATATTGCTGGAATATTGCTAAAAGTAGCACAACACCATACTCACTCGGGTCAAACGATACACAGGTGCTTTGTGAATTTTCATGCAATGATACGACACACAAGCTTTTTTCAGTATAAATACAAATCGATACACTTGCCAAAATTGTACCTGTTTAATGAAACTTGTTCAAAATAGATTGTAATCAGTGCTTTGAATTTACCACTAGATTTACTGCACCCAAGAAACTATGTTAACTAAACTCACTCATCCTCTTGTCTGTGGACAAGTATTTCATCCATTTTTCTGATCACCTTGTCTTTCTTTTCACCAAATGGTGATCTTGCTTGCCTGAAGTATTTCTATAAAATTATGCTGTGTTTTTGAGCTGGTAACTTATTCTGACTCAATCACCACCAGGAGGCCCGTATCTGACCAACGAGGAGAGACAGCATGGAGTGAGAATTATCCCCAGGATATACCGTACGGACGAGGAAATGAAGAGGCATACGGTGCAGGTAATGATTTTATGCATGACACTCGTGTACTGGTCTTATTTTAGTCTCAAGTTTTAACATGCTAACTTTTTGTAGTCATACTATAACAGGAATATATATGTGCGAGATGGTATATTACAGCTTTAGAATTCAGCGTAGAACTCCAGCACTTGCCAGCATATTTTGTGTGTGGTGTATATGGTGTGACCAGAAAATAGGCAGTTTATTTAAGTCCTGAAATTTGTTAGACGAAAAGAAGTCTATTGACTGTAATCAAACTGTCAATTTACTGTTTAAATTTACAAAGCTTAGTTTTCTTCTACTGTGAGCATATTTATTTGACAGCTTCTGATACATATCTACTACTACAGTTACTGATAGATGTAAATTCAGATTGAGGTGAGGTGAGGTGAAATTGGGTTTAATGTCGTGCTTGAGAATATTTCGCTCATATGACAACATGCATGCGTGTGTATGTGTATGTGCGGCTGCTTGTACTAGCCCAGACTGAAGCTGGTTTTTATAGTGCTAGCCCACTGAGATACAATGCTGCAGTGAAGCATGAATACCCCACTCAGACACATTATACTGACTCCAAGCCGACCAGTCCTTGTTGTACCCATTAATTCCGAGCTCCAAGCAGGGACCAACAAGTACCATATTTTAACGTCTTTTGGTATGACGCGGTCGGGGATTGAACCTGCGACCTTACGCTCTCTGGGCGGACGCTCTAACCACTACACCACGGAGGCGGTCAAATTCAGATTGAAATCATGTAGCCCTTGTCTTCATACTGAAATCTAGTAGGCTCTCTTCACACTGAAATCTAGTAGGCTCTGTCTTCACACTGAAATCAGGGTGGTGGCATAGCCTAGTGGTTAAAGCGTTCGCTTGTCACACCAAAGGCCTGAGTTCGATTCCCCACATGGGTACAATGTGTGAAGCCCCACTGTGATGTTGCTGGAATATTGCTAAAAGCGGCGTAAGACCATATTCACTCACTCAAGGCACGAAAAAATTGCCGTTTAGACTTGATTTACGGTACCCCTGTTTCTTAACACTCTTGGGACCCAGTGTAGAATTTGACCTTGGTACTCTATTGCTGATTGAAAGCATTGATAATACTGAGAAACTGTGGAATTATGGGTCAGAATTGGTCTCTGCAGTGGTTGTTAGAGGCAACTGACTGTAAGTGGTAGTCAGTTCTGGTGAACTTTGTTTGAAGTACTGTAATCATTGATTTGTATATTTTGAAACTTTTGTTTAATTCAGGGATGAAGCGTTCTGGTCGTATGATGGGTGAGGTTCCTGTCCGTGAGAAGAGACAAAGAATGGATCAGGTAGTTATGAGGTTTTTTGTATGCTAGGCTTTGTATACAGTAAACACCAGATGTACCAGTGTAGAACTTATACGTTCTTTAAGTGGCTATGAGAACTTTAACGGTCATGAATTACAACATGTCATTGTTAATTGCTTGAATGTGAAATAGGTATGATTGGCCAAGTCATCTAAGGAGTCAGAAGTAGTGCAAGAATGATCACCAAAAGGGCATGAATATAATTTCTGTTTCAAAATCATATGATGTATTCATTAAGCACATCAGTAAATTAGATACCATTAACAAGGTCTACAAACTGGGCATATGACATAAAGTCAAGCTGCATTGTGTGACAGTTGAGCAGCCCTCCAGATTGGATTTTTTTTTTGTGTGGGGGGGAAGGAAAGGATAGGCAAAGCTGCTTTATAAAAAAAGAAATCTAGATTGATGAAATGATGTTCTTGCATCTCTGTCAGTTTGATACTTACCATTTAAATGTGTTATGTTGATATTCCAACCTATGAAGATCCGGGTTAGAATTGATCTTCAGTAACCCATGCTTAACGGGATCGGGTGTTGATCATGCTGTTGATCACTGGATTGTCTGGTCCAGACTCGACAGACCACCGCCATATAGCTGGTATATTGCTGAGGGCGGCGTAAAACTCGGCTCACTCACTCACTTGATATTCCATATATACACATGGAACTGGTTGTGTTGCAGGAGAGAATGTCAGATATAAGAGACGACAGTTATCAGCCTCAAGACATGGCGTGGTAAGAGAAACTAGTTCCTGCTCTTTCGTAATAGATCACAATTCTTACAGTAGATCCCGTTCCCAGCCAAATGGAAATGATATTTATAAAATGTTGAAATCTGACAGTAGCAAATGTACTCAGGGCTCCAGATAATTTTCAACATCAGGAGTACGTACTCCTTATTTTTTAAATATAGGAGTACTGGAAAAACGTTTCGAGTACTGAATTGAATTTAATGGAGTATGTGAGGTTGTGTTTCGTTTCATATGTGCACCACAACATTGCTACTCTTGTGTAAACAGGTAAAAAACAATAAAACAATACTTTTTTCAGATAAATACGTCTGTAAATGATTCTAAGACCATACACCACTGCTGTGGTGCGTATCTGCTACTGTTTCTAAATTATTTCCTACCGTATCGTGCATATTTTTTATCAGTACATACGCGATACGGCCCTTATCTGGAGCCCTGGTACTTGTTAATACCAGCTTTAGGAAGAGTGAAAAACAGATTCATCAATCTGTGTTTGCTTTGCCTTTGTGGCAGGATTTGTAGATTTTATTGACCTGAAATGAACATGGAAAAGGTGTGAAGTTAGCTTGTCTCCAGCATTCTGCCAGCCACACTTATGTTATTAGGCCATTGTTATTGCTAGGCCATTGTTATCGTTACTGTTCGTGTACCTCTGTGGTAATATACCATGTGTGTGTTTGTGGATTCATTTAACATGAAAGACAGATACTGACTTGCTAACTTGACATCTCATTCAGTAAGTGAATGTTGGGCTATGGATCGCCCAGTCTAAGGCACTGCAATTTGTGCACAGTTGCATTCCTTTAGCATGCTAGAAACCTGTGACTTGGAGTTTGAATCCTGTTCACCTCAGTTATGTTTCATGATTTGTCAGTACAGTACTTGTTTTGGTGGGTTCACCATAGTGGTAAAAAGACTATATCATATAACTGGAATATTATTAAAAGCATTGTTAACTCCATCTAGGCTGGAATATACCAGCTATGTCAGGAAGGCCTGTCAGTATTCAGGTCTGGGGTGGAAGGACTGACAGACTCTTTGTTATGAACATTCCAGCCTTTGGCAGTTTTGGGATTCAGTACACAATCAACCAAATCAACACATTGTGACAAGCGACTGTTTAAGAATCTGAAAAATATTATATCTCATAACTTTTGTCATCATCCCTTCCTGTGTACTTTTTATCCCCCTCAACGCGTTTTGCGCGGGGTTATCAAAATGGACTCCGTCCGTCCGTCCGCCCGCCTGTGCACATTTGTCTTTTCCGGAGCAGAACTCTAAAACCGTTCACTATTTCTTCACCAAACTTGGCGCATAGATAGATCTGGTGGTGTACTGGTGCCTTTTGGTAGTTTTGGAATTCTTAATAAAATATTTTTGGCTTTTCCGTCGCAACAAGTTTTGACTTAGCCTGAAATTAGTGGTAGTGCACTTTTCTGGAGCTGAACTCTAAAACCGTTCATTATTTCTTCACCAAACTTGACACATAGATTGGTCTGGTGGTGTACTGGTGCCTTTTGGTAGTTTTGGAATTCTGAATAAAATATTTTTGGCATTTCCATGGCAACAAGTTTGACATAGACTGAAATTGGTGATAGTGCTCCTTTCTGGAGCAGAACTTTAAAAACCTTTCAATACTCTCCTTCCACTTTTCTATATACACACCTAAATATTTGACATAATCATAACTCGTAGACATAATCATGAAGAGTATTTTGCCATTGCGGGGGATATTGATGACTTTGTCTTCTTGTTAATTGTTGCGCCTTGAGCATGCTGCAAGCGTGGAAATGAGTGCATTATAAATATGCACTATTATTTTATTATTAATATTTTTGAAAACTATTTTTCATAGAAAGTTATGTTGTAGGTCAAGAGAAGAGGCAGGAGTATCTGAACAGCGTGGTTACGACAAAAGATTGCAGTAAGTACCAGGTTACCAGTCCTATGACCATAATGTGGCATTTAGCCAAACTCACTGACTCACGGTTAATCACATGGCATTCCCAGTCTGAAGAATCAAAATAGTTCGCTGTAGTGATGTCTTTTTATTGATTGCATAATAATTAGCTGGCTTCAGTTTTCATACAAGGACTCTCATTATGAAACCTGTGATTGCTTCCATTCCTGTTCATAGATGATCATAAAATTAAATGTAAGCACCTCGGCAAGGTAATAACATATGAGGTTGTATTTGCAAGTTTGATAGATCTTTGCAATAAATATACGGTTTGTATAGCTCAGGTAATCTGTATGTATACTTGTATAGTGCAGGGTTATTTTGGGTCTTTAGCAGCCCATTCTTGTCATAAGAGGCAACAAACAGAATTGGCAGATCAGGCTCGCTGATTTAGTGAACACGAGATCATATCTGAAATGTGTAGATCAATGGATTGTCTGTTTCAAAATCGATTATTTAAAGACCTCAACCACATACGTGGAATATTGCTCAGTGTGAAGCGTTAAGCATTGAACAACTTCCAATAACTTGGTCGATCTTATGGTCCAGCATGATATGCAACATTTCACATCATACCTCATGTTGAAGTATGATTAGTGTAATATACTCACTTCATCTAATTGAGGGGCGGTGGGGTAGCCTAGTGGTTAAAGCGTTGGCTCGTCACGCCGAAGACCCGGGTTCGAATCCCCACATGGGCACATTGTGTGAAGCCCATTTCTGGTGTCCCCCGCTGTGATATTGCTGTAATATTGCTAAATGAGGCGTAAAACCATACTCACTCACTTGTCTAATTGAACTAGGTTTAATGTAGGGAAATCAATGGATTTTTCAGGAATCGGAACTGGGGCTCTGGGGTGAATGAGCAAGTTGACAATGGTGCTTCAGATCCACACGGCTTCAAGGTTCATGAGTATGGTCACCAGTCACAGGGGAGCGACATGTATGATCAGAACGTAACAGACAGGTTAGTATATTTAAAGAGACATGAATAAATCATCACATTCATGTTTTGATGTTTGCACATATTACATGGCAATCCTCACTTGTTGATATGGGGCGGTGGGGTAGCCTAGTGGTTAAGGCTTTCATCGCCACGCCGAAGACTCGGGTTCGATTCCCCACATGGGTACAATGTGTGAAGCCCATTTCTGGTGTCCCCCGCCGTGATATTTCTGGAATATTGCTAAAAGCGGCGTAAAACTAAACTCATTCACTCACTCACTTGTTGATATAAGCACCTAGAATTTGAATATGCTTTGGCAATTCTTTAAAATACGATATAAGGCCTTGAAAGGCATTGTCAGTCATGGTTAAGTCTGTTAAACATATTAGGCAATAAATACAGTATGACCAGAAATTATTGAGAATTTTAGGAATATGTTTAATTGGATTTCTAGTATAAACCACCTTAACCAGCTATCAAGTGCTTGGTTTCATTCAAGAGAGACAACGCCGTTAATCCTTTTTCGTTAGTTTGTGAAGAGTTATCCCCCTTTGGTTACTTGCTAACAGACGACATTTTTGTGATCCTCAGTAAGGATGATGTAGAGAAGAGGAAGTTGATTTTAGAGTATTATAACAAGGACATCAGATCAGCTAAAGTGATTTCAAGTAGAACAGGCATCCCTTTGTCCACTGTTTATTGTGTTTGAAAAATATTGCAAATGGATATGGCATTGAGCACCAGGGAGGCTCAGGTAGGCGCAGAAAATTGACTGTTGGTGACAGGAGGCGGCTTGGTATTCTTGTTTCTAAAAACAAACGAAGGAGTTTAGAAAACTGAAGGCTGGATATGATTGATAGAGGAACTGTGGCTGTCTGTAAGGAGACAATTAGAACTGAGCTGCATGCAATGGGTTGGCAGAAAAGTCGAGGAATTTCATCACCGATCATGAAACCTAAACAAAAGGAGCGAAGGTTGAACTGGTGCTTACAGCATAGAACTTTTAACTAAGACAATGTGATTTTCTCAGATGAAAGTTCTGTGTGGCTGTTTCCTAATACACTGAAATTCAGGACCAAACAAACTGAAAAACATTTGTATCAGCGCCCAAAGTACAGTCCGAAATTTAATGTGTGGGGTGGCATATCTGTGTTAGGGGCAATGCCCCTGTGTGTATTTGAACAGTGAGCGGTACACAGATATTCTCGAGGGACATTTACTTCCATCTGCTCACGTGTTCTATGGAAAGTTTTGGATTTTCCAGCAGGACAACGACCAAAAACATCGATAAAGCATTCACAGGCCTGGTTTCGGACCAAAAATATGACATTATTAGATTAGCCAAGCTATAGCCCTGACCTAAATCCAATAGAAAATGTTTGGGACTGATGAAGGAAAGTGTCAATAAGAAAAATCTGACAAATATTGCTGAAATGAAAGAAGAGGTGTTCCGATATTGGGACAGCATGGACAACGACTTTCTAACTTCTTTGATCAGTAGTATGCCCCGCCGCATTGAAGCCTGCATTGCTGCCCATAGTGACTTGACAAAATACTAACTGTTCACCTTGTGGTACAATGTGTGAAGCCCATTTTTGGTGTCCCCAGCTGTGATATTGCTGGAATATTGCTAAAAGCGGCGTTAAACCATACTCACTCACTCACTCACTCTCTTTGCAGTAGCTGGAACAACACGCCTGGTATGATGCAAAACACTGCTGCAGGGACTGGTATCATGAAAAAACAGCGTCAACAGAGCTACAATCAGAGGCCTCAAACCCAGCAACGCCCACAGAATCAGCAGCGTCTACAGAATCAACAGCGCCCACAGAATCAACGCCTACAGAATCAACGTCTACAGAATCAACAACGCTCACAGAATCAGCAACGCCTACAGAGTCAACAACGCCCGCAGAATCAGCAGCGCCAACAGAACCAGCAACGCCAACAGAACCAGCAGCAGCGAGGTCAAGGTCAGCAGCAGCAGCGAGGTCAAGGTCAGCAGCAGCGAGGTCAAGGTCAGCAGGACGTGATGCAGCAGCAGATGATGCAGCAACAGATGATGCAGGCAACAGGGAGGTTCCAACCCAAGATGGTTCTCTTGCCCACAAGGCTTTTGCCGGGAATGAAAAGGTTTGTAGGTTTCAGTTAATACTTCAATCTCTTGTGCCTATGGAATAATTTCCATCCCAGGCACTATCAGACAGTAATGTTATAAATGAATAGATATTGTGAATAAATATGCTGTAATGGCAGCTTATCACAGGGACTATTTTCGCCTGCTCAGGAAACCAGTTTAGGAAATTTATGTTGTAATCATCACTTTTGTAATATAACACATCTCCACATTTAAAGCTTAGATGCATTGTAGACTACCTTTGGACATGGTGACATGAAATGAAGTTAATCTTGCTAAAATGTTTTCATTGTTAATTCTTTTGATACATGCGCTGATTATTATGCCAGTCAGACTTACATCCTCAAGTTCATTTATGCCATTTTTCATTGTTTCAGGAATTAAAGTATTCAGTTGACCAGATGACTCTTCGTAATAAGGAATATGGATAGTGCTAACAAGGACAAAATCTCCCTGTATGTGATGTGTAATTCTACTTCCATCAAGCCACCATTTGCACATTAAAATACAGGCATTTTCTACGGACATCTACGGACCCTATGTTGTTTTCATGGCTCAACCGCACACTGTTCACTTGATGCTTGTGCTTCTAAGTGTCTTTTGCATTTTTGACACCCTGGTGCGGTTGTATGGTAAATTCCTGTGGGAATCCTGTTTTTATGCTCTCTTACTTTTGAAGCTCTGTGTTCATGCATCATGATGACCTATGCCCATATCTTCTGTTAGACAATGTAAGGAAGGAAATTAATAGTGTGTCAGAGGTGTTTAGGTGAACTTCATATTTGAGACTCAACTTATACAGCTTGAGCTAGTGGAGAAAGCAGTGTTTCAACCTTGTACCAAATGGATCACTGTTTACATATGTTGAACTGTAAGGAACAACACTATCCTTTTTGACATGAAGACTAATTAATTTCTTACATGTATCAGTTGGAGATAGTTTGGAATATGTTGTTGCTTGTTTGATGTTACATGTGTTAACTGTGTTAAATCCTAAAGACTTGCCTCTGAACATGAACATTGTTGTTATTGATTTTGCTGACATGAACTATTTTAGATGATTTTAAGATATAGTATATGACAGAACTTCACGATTATATATTATACAGAGTTGTGTTTTCCTTATAAATGTACTCGATAAAAGCACGTGTGTTGTACTTAAAATCTCACTAAATGTACGTTTGTGGAAGATATTTTTTACAAAGAGCACAAGGTGCTTGAAGGGACTACCTGTTGTACGTATCATTCATCGGGGTCATGACAATCATTGATAAGAAAATGCTTCAAGTATTTCTGATTTCATTTCATGCTTCATTGACATCATCCAGGGTTGAACCATGTCTGGAAGGTATCCATTAATTACTATTTGTTTTTTCCATTCCACTCAAATGCTGTAATCATATTCACGTATCGGTCAAAATAAAGTTCCTGCAAATATTATTTGTGCTTTGTGCTTCCTATGGGATTGGGGATCAGTGCAATGGGCCCTAAAAACTGGCAACAAGGTATATATTGTCACCTATGCTATTTATAGTGAATGAGTGAGTTTAGTTTTACGTCACACTCAGCAATATTCCAGCTGTATGGCGGTGGTCTGTAATTAATCAAATCTGGACCAGACAATCCAGTGATCAACAGCATGAGCATCGATCTACACAAGTGGGATACGATGACATGATGACATGACAACTGTGCCAACCAAATGAGGGAGTCCGACCACCCAGTGTCCTGTCAGTGACAATATGTACCTTTGTGCCAGGTTTTTGTGTTACAAGCTGCTATGATTAGTGCCTCTATTGTGTAGGGGTTATTGCTTTGGCTCTCACACTCAGTTGTCTCACATTGGTGCATTGAGGTGTTAGTCGAGATACAGTACAACCAGAAATTATTGAGAATTTAAAGATTGTAATTTTTTTCACTCATTACCCACGTATTCAATGTGAATATTAGAAGAAAATAACTCCAGATTCAAAGACAGGTGAATCTTTGAAGTATAACAGTTAGTATTTTGTCAAGTCACTATGGGCAGCAATGCAGGCTTCAATGCGGCGGGGCATACTACTGATCAAAGAAGTTAGAAAGTCGTGGTCCATGCTGTCCCAATATCGGACCACCTCTTCTTTCATTTCAGCAATATTTGTCAGATTTTTCTTATTGACACTTGCCTTCATAAGTCCCCAAACATTTTCTATTGGATTTAGGTCAGGGCTATAGCTTGGCCAATCTAATAATGTCATATATTGGGTCCGAAACCAGGCCTGTGAATGCTTTGAACGATGTTTTGGGTCGTCCTGCTGGAAAATCTAAACATTTCCATAGAACACGTGAGCAGATGGAAGTAAATGTCCCTCGAGAATATCTGTGTACCGCTCACTGTTCATATTCCCGTCAAATACACAGATATGCCACCCCAAACGTTAAATTTCGGACTGTACTTTGGGCGCTGATACAAAGGTTTTTCAGTTTGTTTGGTCCTGAATTTCAGTGTATTAGGAAACAGCCACACACAACTTTCATCTGAGAAAATCACTTTGTCCCAGTTAAAAGTTCTATGCTGTAAGCGCCAGTTCAACCTTCACTCCTTTTGTTTAGGTTTCATGATCGGTGATGAAATTCCTCGACTTTTCTGCCAACCTATCGCATGCAGCTCAGTTCTAATTGTCTCCTTACAGACAGCCACAGTTCCTCTATCAATCATATCCAGCCTTAGGTTTTCTAAACCCCTTCGTTTGTTTTTAGAAACAAAAAATATCCAGCCGCCTCCTGTCACCGACAGTCAATTTTCTGGGCCTACCTGTGCCTCCCTGGTGCTCAATGCCATATCCATTTGCAATATTTTTCAAAACAGGATAAACAGTAGACAAAGGGATGCCTGTTCTACTTGAAATCACTTTAGCTGATCTGATGTCCTTGTTATAATACTCTAAAATCAACTTTCCCTTCTCTATATCACCCATACTGAGGATCACTGAAAATGTCGTCTGTTAGCAAGTAAACAAAGGGGGATAACTCTTTACAAACTAATGAAAAAAAGATTAACGGAGTTGTCTCTCTTGAATGAAACCAAGCACTTGATAGCTGGTCAAGGTTGTTTATACTAGAAATCCAATTAAACATATTCCTAAAATTCTCAATAATTTCTGGTCATACTATATTAGAAAACCCTTTTATCTGATCTAATAACTAGTATGAAGTACTGTTGCTTGTGTCTCTCAGCAGGGATAACGCTGTCAACTAACTCTATATATGACCAAAGAACGATTCAGCCAAGAATTTTGAATTGGTTTGCAATTTCCTTTTTTTTGGTGGGCGGTATGGTAGGTAAGTGCCCCGTTACACCAAAGACTAGGTTCGATTCCCCACATGAGTACATTGTGCGAAGCCCATTTCTGGCGCCCCCGTCCTAATGAAATACAGTGAAACCTGCCAACAACGGCACCTGTCTAATCCGGCATAAAATTTTAGTCCCGCCATTTTACAACGATATTATAATCATAAAAACATTGTCTAATCCGGCACAACTTTCCAGTAACAACAAGCTATTTTAACTGTTATTAACACTGTCTAAACCGGCATGGGTATGGGCAGTCCAATCAAGGACCCATAATACAATACACTAATTAATCATCTTGGTACGCTAGATAATCAGGAAGTACTGCGCGGTGTCAAATGCTCGATGATTACCACGTTTATGCTTTATAAACACTGGGGGATTGCATTAACTTTTTTCAAGTGAGTGACGTGTCAGAGAGTAAATTAATAGGCATCAAAAAGAACTTGCAGTTAAATATCAAATTGGCAGGCAAACTATTTCGGGCATTTCGAAAAAGTCTGATGTTTATCGATCCAAATTTGAAGAAAACCATCAATCACAGACAAAACGAGTGTAAATGGCAGCCATGTTGGAAAATGATCGTCACTGTCTAGTCCGGCACCCTGTCTAAACCGGCATGAGTACTTGTTTAAGGCTGTTGTCAACTGCGGCACTTGCAATCTGAACGGGAGGATCACTAGCTCAAACTTAGCATCCAAGATAGGACCAAAGATGGTCGATGGGGTTCATATCGGGGCTTCCTGTGGGCCATGGTAATGTTTCGATGGCGTTCTGCAAATGGGTGGTGACGGTTCGAGAACGATGAAGTCAAGCATTGTCATCCATGGATATTGGACGACTGGCAAGGGAATGGGTATCGACATGTGGCACGGTATCCTCCTGTTGATAACGTTGACCATTGTCCCAGGTACTGTAATGAGATCCAACTTGTAGCCATACGAAACGCCGTCACTGAAGCCCCATTCTGACCCAGGTACTGTAATGAGATCCAACTTGTAGCCATACGAAACGCCGTCACTGAAGCCCCATTCTGACCCAGGTACTGTAATGAGATCCAACTTGTAGACTGTAATGAGATCCAACTTGTAGCCATACGAAACGCCGTCACTGAAGCCCCATTCTGGCCCAGGTACTGTAATGAGATCCAACTTGTAGTCATACGAAACGCAACTCCACACCGTCACTGAAGTCCCATTCACATGCACACCTCACCTTTTTGAATGATTCCAGAATTAGAACAAACTGTGGCGTCATGAACTCTCCCAGGCCATCCAATGTTAATATCTCTGAAGATGTATTTGTGATCACAGACGGTCTGGAGAATGAGGGAGTACCAGCCCTTACGGCTGAGACAATGCCCATGAGCTTCCTGAGGTGCAATGATAGGAATGTGACATCCATCTGTGCTCCTGCACAATTTGGAAAAGGCAATCTGCGCTCAAATCCTATTTCAGATCTTCATTTAGGGGAAAAGTTACATATTCCGGAACCAAAACATCACATATGGTCTGACAAACTTCATGAAGGCATTTACAAACAGTGGACTTCCCAACACCAAACAAATTTCCCACAGTTCTATATTCTGAAGTTGAAGCCAAAGGTTGGCGAACAGCTCGGTCACTAGAAGAACTCCTTTGTTCATTCTAAAATTATCTTACCCGTCTTTGTCGTCATTAGATTATTCATGTCGTTCCACCAAACAGACTGTCTTTCTTTCTTCCAGAGAGGTCTACATGTATCTTGTGACAGACCAATTGCAAGAGCAGTACATATCTGATACTGTTTGTCTTTTAAGCACCAGCGATAAGAGAACATCTTTCTCTGTTGAAGTTCAGAGAAATAAATGAGACAATTTAATACATTTATTAGTTACACTTTCAAGTTTACTTACTCTACATACATTCAATGTGAAAGCAAAGTAAATTTACTATTACACACCTATGTATATTTACACATGTGCAAATTTACTTACATGAGTAAATTTTGTGCATGCGAATAGGGCTAGAAATCTGAGATGCCACCATAGGCTGAACTGCCTGGATCTAGTTATATAGTTCGTTACGACGTCGCCATATGTGACAAGGGCCGTCGGTAATCAGAAACTCATCTACCTGCTCCTGAAACCGGCCTCTGACAATGTAAATGGAACACTTTTAGAGTTTGCCCTACTGTCCATTATGCTCTTCAGTTGCAACATATCTATATTTACCTGTACAAAGGCATGCAGAGTTTTCTCCTGCAGCTGTGTCAAAAGAATGCATAAGATTGTGTGTTTGACTTCTGCTACGTGATTATGTTGCTATATGTTTGTTGTATGTTGCTATATGTTTGTTGTATGTTGCTATATGTTTGTTGTATGTTGCTATATGTTTGTTACAACAAAACCTTATGTGACTGAAACTGTTGAAAATGGGGCCGGTGGGGTAACCCAGTGGTTAAAGCGTCCGCTCGTCACGCCGAAGACCCGGGTTCGATTCCCAACATGGGTACAATGTGTGAAGCCCATTTCTGGTGTCCCCCGCCGTGATGTTGCTGGAATATTGCTAAAAGCGGCGCAACACCTTACTCACTGTTAAAAGTGGTTTTAAACTTGACAACTAATTATGTCCCGGTTACCTCTTTAGTTACAGAATCTGCTGATCAGTTGAATTTCAGGTCTGATACTTTGATCCTTGGGTTGTTTGCACCATAAACTAAAATAGTAGTTTCACCGTGTATCTTTGGTATCTGGCTTCCTTGAGACAGTAAACACCAGTTTAGACCAGTGTTACTTTGGGCTCTCCTGACACAATGGGTTCAACTGAAAACCACTTCACAGCTGCCTCAAATAGCTAAGTCCTGATTCAGAATAGGAAAGTGATAAAAACAGGTTTATAATAAAATGTTAGGTTTTCCTGTCGCCCACATGAGGCAGGTGGGTAGCCTAGTGGTTAAAGCGTTCGCTCGTCACGCCAAAGACCCGGGTTCGATTTTCCAACAATTTTTTCAAGCAAGTCGGATCCCTATGCTGAAGTCTAATTCAGATGTGGATCAGCGTGACATATTCAATAGATTTTCATCCCTGCATGAAGGGTGGGGTAGCCTATTGGTTAAAGCGTTCGCTCGTCATGCCGAAGACCCGGGTTCGATTCCCACATGGGTACAATGTGTGAAGCCCATTTCTGGTGTCCCCGCCGTGATATTGCTGGAATATTGCTAAAAGCTGCTAGCACTAAACTGTAGCAAACTCACTCATTGTGTCTTTTGTCCCTATTATATTGGACATGACTGCATGGTGATCTCTTCCAATACTATCAACCTCTGATATGTCATGGTCATGACATAATGCAACTGATAATTGTTCATTTCATTACTTAATAGAAATCAAATCCGAGCTAAGCGTTCAAGGTGATTTATTAGTCATGGATTGAGATGACACCCTCGACGCGTAATTGTGTCATGTGCAGTTTACATGTTCGGTGAGCAAAAAACGCAGCGACTGTCCTCAAAATGTCATCTTCATACCTGGTTCCCGTGGAACGTGTGGAAAGCTAAGAGTTGCCTACTCGTCTCCTACACCCAGACCCTTGAGCACAAGTTTAATAATAGTCCTACTCAGCTCTCGAATGATTTTGGCGAGGCTAGATTGACTCAGTTCTAGGCAGAAATAAAGATTGTTCCGGGCTCATTTGGATTTGTTTTGTTGATGAATGTATTCTTCATTTTTGTAAATGTAAAGATACTTATATTTGGTAACAGTTCACTTGCAATCTGAACGGGAGGATCTTTTTTCTCAAACTTAGCATCCAAGATAGTCCCAAAGATGTTCGATGGGGATCATATCGGGGCTTCCTGCGGGCCACGGTAAAAAATAGGTTTCGATGGCATTGTTCTGCAAATGGGGGATGACGGTTCGAGAACGATGAGATCAAGCATTGTCATCCATGGATATATATTTATTTTTTGTAAATAGGATACCTGTATTTCTGGTACCAAATGTCAGTCAAAGCGTCGCCTTGGAGTTTGTGACACCGTCGTGTGGTTGCACACTCTTGAGAAAGGAGGGGTGCACACTTCATTTTCACGACAGTTTCATTGGTCATTTAATAAACTTTCAGGACAAAAGGGGGCTGCGCACCCTTCACCCCACCTCTGGGTCCGCCTATGAGGACGCCTCTCTCGAACATCATAGACTGTAATTGAAACTGGTGGCCACATTGTTTATGTATACAGGACCATCGCGTGTGTGTGAAACGTTAGCATCAAGTAGCTTGCGCAAATTACAACCCTGGAAACACAAAGTTAGCTTTAAATTTGACCAGTGAATTGGGTTTTACGACGCTTTTAGCAATATTCCAGCAATATCACGGCGGGGGGACACCAGGAATGGGCTTCACACATTGTACCCATGTGGGGAATCAAACCCAGGCCACCGGCGTGACTATCTAACGATTTAACCACTGTGCTACAACACCACCCCACACAATCCTTGTGTTACAATATCAGGTAGGTAGCTTGCGCAAACATTACAACCCCCGTGAGTGGGCCGGGTTTTACGCCGCTTATAGCAATATTTCAGCAAAATATCACGGCGGGGGACACCAGATATCGGCTTCACACATTATACCCATGATGTGGGGAATCGAACCCAGGCCTTCGGCGTGACGAGCTAACGCTTTAACCACTGGGCTACCCCACCTCCCCTTACAACCAGAGCGCTACAATATCAACACAATTGCAATCTACTGATTCTCGGCAGCCTACAGGCTTGGTTTGCGTGGCTAATAGCTTTAATTGTCCTAAAATACTCAGTGAACCCGAACTATCACGTTCACTACGTATCAATAAAGAGTTGGTGTGATGGTTAAGGCAGTACAAGCATCGTTGAAGCTGTTTGACTGCAATATGTAATTATCGCGTCTGGACCAGACAGTTCAGCGAGACATCAGGAATGTCGAATTACGCAACTTGTATATGATAACATGCTATCAACCAAGTCACTGATCATGACCCAGTGGTATCTTATCACAAGTCTGGGTTAGTGGGCATCTATATTGTTACCCAGAATCTCCACTGACTTCACGCTGTTAGGGTGTATATATGTGCAAGGCAAGATATTTTTTTTTTATAATTGATAATTTTTATTTCCTGCTTCACCTGTTACAGAAAAGGCCGTAGAGCCAGGGAACTCTAAGGTCCTTTGCAAGAAGGTTAATTGATCACAAGAAAAACAGGATTTTTTTCTAACAAAGCACAAAACAACAACACCAGACACCACAACACATTCACTCACCAATCACACTTACAAGCTTCAAATATTTACATTAAGTTTAAGTTCAAGTCCATTCAGCCTATATTTTTCATTAGGGAACAAGAAGAAAGAATTCAGAAAATCATTTAAAATTTGCAAAATCATGATATAACATCCACTTTTTATAAAACTTATCTTGTTCACTTTTACTGAAGGATATATTCTTTTCAATAAAATACCTATCTTGTAAATAATGTCTAAAATGTTTAAAACTAAGAGTAGTTTTTAATACCTTACATTTATATATGAAGAATTTAGCTAACAACAATATTAAATCAAACACATCATCAGTATATACATTTGTTCTCATTCCAAACACAGTAAGTTGCAGGTCCAATTTCATGTTGTGAACATGTTGACATTTATCATTCAATAATTCTAGAAAACATTTCCAAAAAGCTTGCACATGTTCACAATACCAAAACAAGTGGGGGATTGTTTCAACCTCACATTGACACAAGGTACATAAGTTGCTTTCAGCTAATTTGATCTTAAATAGAAATGAATTAGTTGATAGAATGTCATGTATAATCCTGAACTGAAACCATTGAAGTTTAGTAACCCTTGTAGTCTTTAAAGGTTATACAAATATTTTTTCCCATTCAAGTTCAGCAAGCATACAATCCTCCCACTCATTCATGAATTTTAAGTTTACATCAGATGCAGTCAAAACATAGTAATAACACTTAATTTTCGATTAACTGTATTACCATCTAACTGCTCAAAAGAAGTAGGTTTCATTATCTTTAACTTAGTTTGATACCTTTTAATAGCCATGGTAAGACCATTATAATGGAGAAAATTTATGTCAAGTTCAAAAGTGTTCTGAAATTCCTCGAGAGTACGATATGTTCCGTCTAAATTGATAAAATCACGAATCTGACTAACTCCTCTTTCAAACCAAGCAGAACAAAAAAACCCACTTCTTTACCAATTTGTAAGTGCTTGTTATAATAGATTGGTTCTGTGATGAATTCATCAAATGAGCATGGTTGATTCTTATGAGCAAACTTGTCAAAATCAGAAATACAATCAAGCCAAAATTCATTCTTAATATCTTTGGAGAGTGTACCTGGAAAGAATGACTAAATACAGCTAAATTTTCCATTTTGGGGGAGGAAGCATAGCACAAACATTTCCATTTGGATACATAGCCAATATCCAACAACTTTCTCATCCAAGACAACTTTAAAGAACTAACATAAGAAAAAGCTTCAACCATACCAAGTCCATCAACCATACCAAGTCCACCCTCTTTAACAGGCTTACAAGCACCCACTCTCTTGATCTTATCAGGTTTACCACTCCAGTGAAATTTAAATAGTACTTTATTTAATCCATGCAGGATGTTTCCTAGGGGGTTTTGGGAGGGTAAGAAAGAGATAATTCAATTTTGAAATCAGTAATGATTTTATAATAGCAATTCTACCAAGTGGTGTAATTATTAATTTTCATCCACCTGTTGATAATTAACTGAATCTCAGATAATTTATTTTCAAAATTCTTTCGATCCATAACATTTAAATCTGTTGAAAATATTACACCCCGGAGCTTAAAATATTCTGGATTCCATTGTATGTTCAAACAAGGTAAGTATCTGATTGAACTGTTCTTTCTGTGCAAGGCAAGATATACTCATGGAAACAAATAAAGGAACATACGAAAGTGCAAGGTTTCCTATACTCTTTTCCGGGTTTCTTGTCATGCTTTATATTGCACTGTGGGTGAAAATCTGGAAATAAATAAAGGAACACTTCTGCTTTCATGTTTTCCCTTATACGTTTCCATGAGTATTGATATCTTTGAACTGTTAAAATCAATTTAAGAACATATCCTAATCTCTGGAGGGTACAAGTGGCCATATTTTCTAATCCGTCACAATGGGAACATTCATAAATTAATACAAGTCCATCACTTCAAATTCCAAATGTATGTCAGATACAACAGAAGATTTATTATGTATAGGACTGTACCAATTTAGTATGAGAATGTGACAAGATGGCGTTTGGTAGTGACATTTAATTTCCGAAACAGAGTAACAGACACAATTCAATAAATAACATAGGAAACCCATGAGTATTAAAATTAAAATTTCTTCATTTCAGCTGAAAACGCTGAGTGCAGTTGCCATTTAAAGCTGTAATTAGAATTTGGGTGACTTACTTTGCTTTGGAGATCGGAGATCAGGCTCGCTGACTTGGTCGATGCATGTCATGGAATCCCACTTGCGAAGCTCAATGCTCATGATGTCAGTCACTAGATTATGTCATCCAGACGCGATTGTTTACATTCCGCTGTTATATATATAACTGGAAACTTGCTGAAACTTGTTAAGCAACAAATAAATAAATCCGTTTGGGATGCGGTTATCTTTGGTTTAAGAAGCTTAGTTCTATCCTCTAAATAGTTTGTTTTCGTGATTCAAGTTCCATATACTTTTTGTTTTGGGTGGACAGTTTATTTAATGATTTTTAATTCAATTGATACGACAAGATAACCCATTATCATTGATCACGCTAACCGCACGTTGTCCTTTAGACCGTCCGTCAGCAGAACAGGAAATCTGGTCTGACCCGAAAAGGAAATGACCCAATGATTATAGACCTATTTTTACACCAATCTGTTTGTCGGGTGGCAATGAAAAGGACACTGAATACTGTAGCAAAATACAATACATGCAGTCACTCGTGACATTTCGCAACTGCACGGGCCTGTCTGCCGCAACGAGTGCAGGCTGCATGTTCTAGAACAGATGTGATTATCTGAAGGACAATAGGTTGACAAGTTGACCACACCCACCGCCATCTGTAACAATTACGGAAGTAAGACATATGTATTTGGACTCGAGTATCCGTAGCTTGACAGAGGTAGGAACGTATTTTCTAGACGAGAGAGAGAGAGAGAGAGAGAGAGAGAGAGAGAGAGAGAGAGAGAGAGAGAGAGAGAGAGAGAGAGAGAGAGAGAGAGAGAGAGAGAGAGAGAGAGAGAGAGAGAGAGAGAGAGAGAGAGAGAGAGAGAGAGAGAGAGAGAGAGAGAGAGAGAGAGAGAGTATTTATTTTGTCTGATCGCTGCATGATTAGTGGTGATAAGCACAGTATAATAAACGCTCCGCATTACGTTGCAATGGTATTTTTAAACCTTACCTGACGGACACACTGTATTCCAGGTGAACTACAGTAAGTATTAGATTTGTTTTGTCGAGGCCAAAAGAGAGAGAAATAGCCGTTGTTGTACACCAAGCCAAGAACTTGTGACAATTACTGTTTAGTACACAGAACATTTATTTTCAGGTAATATTTTCATACCATTTAACTTTGTATCGATACCGTCGGTGGTGAATTATGTACATTTCCCACTACACACGAAATCCTAGTCTATCTCAAAGTCCCTGAACCATTATTTTTCGTTCTATCCAGCTTTTGCTATAAGCCCTAAATGAAGCAAGTCTAGATCTTCCTCAGGTTCGGAATCTCCCAACTCACGGGGGGCTACTTTTTAATTTGAAAGGTGATACACTCCATTACATGATCCTTCAGCCACACAACACATACATGTCGGTATATTGTCACTGTTTTCACACTAGTACACGTTCTACTCTGCACGTAAGGCATTTCTGCATGAGCTTCTTTTCTATATATAGCAACGTACACAATCCGCTTTTTGATCAATACCAGCTTCTGCTCATATACCTGTAAACTGTACTGCGTATTTAATACACACATGCACGCACAAACACACACACAAGCACAAACACATTAATTAGATTATAAAATGCAAAGACGATCGGTGCAGGCAAGAAAAGCTAGTTGAAGTAAGGCTTTGTTGATATTTACCTTCTGTCTGTGTCTTGGACTTTAGTCAGTTGGAAATGTCGAGCATATATATACCATATGTCGCATGCTGGGAAAATTGAACAAGGCCATACGAAACACCCGCACGCGCTTGCACGGTCACACACGCACGTGCGTCACTCTATAAATTTCTAAGATGCTTAAAGATCAAAGGCACCGGCAGTACTTTAAAAATATCAGACGATAAAGTACACATTTTGTCTTACGTCACACTGTAATGACGTCACTACGCCACGTTAGTCCACCCTGTTGGAATCAAACGTACCGTAACCGACGTCACGATGCATGTCAGTTGTCATTTCTTAGTACAGTCTCTTATAGTACAACTGGCTCCCCGTTTCTTGGTTTGCAGTTGCCTCTCTATGCCGACGTTCTTCGTGATTCAACTGTACTGTAGTTCAGGGCAAAACTGTTATTACACTGTGGGATTTAGAGCGAACTGTACATCTATTTCTAAGCAACGAGTCGTTAGAATATCGACACTATATTTCGGTTTCATGGTTAAACCCCTCACTTCATGGGACAGCAGTTGAGCGCTTGAATCATACTGAGTAAATAACCGGTTTGTCCAAGATGGGACGGACTAGTCTCACCAAACAAATGAAAACCAGAAAACGCGCACAGTGCATTCAAAACATGCTTGCTATTGTGTTCAGCGCGATGTGGCGTGGTTGCCGTGGTGATGTTGCGATGAGCACCAGACCTTACAGCGCATGCAATTACAATAGCTGAATCCCCACATCAAAGGGCAATATGGTGCAGTTGCCTTGTTTGTTTCTGGACGTTGAACAAGAACGCTCAATAACCCGGATGTGGTTGTTGTTAACGCCACACTCCGCAGTATTACAGATACAAGATGGCGGACAGTAAATACTCGAGCTTGGACCAAACAAATTAGTGATTGACATCATGAGCATCTATCCATGTCGGGGTTCCAATGTCACGCAAGGTCACCTAACCTGACCACCCAATCCACCTCTATGAGCAACCATACAGACTTGACAAGTTGTATGAAGAGGAACACTGATTATGGATGGACATATTCTTTGTTGCAACAAATGCGACGTGTCGGTGTATATATTGTAATAAAGAAGTTATCTATCCACAAAAAGTGTTCCTTTTCATCATGCCAGCTTCTACATGCGACTTAAAGAAGAGCTGCACTAACTGAATTATACATCTTACCACGGGCCGTTGAGAGAGAGAGAGAGAGAGAGAGAGAGAGAGAGAGAGAGAGAGAGAGAGAGAGAGAGAGAGAGAGAGAGAGAGAGAGAGGAGCGAGAGAGAGGGAGGAGAGAGAGAGGGAGGGAGAGAGAGAGGGAGGGAGAGAGAGAGAGAGAGACAGAGAGAGAGAGGGAGAGAGAGAGACAGACAGACTTGTTGTACACCAAGCCAAGAACTTGTGACAATCACTGTTTAGTACACAGAACATGTATTTTCAGGTAATATTTTCATACCATTTAACTTTGTATCGATACCGTCGGTGGTGAATTATGTACATTTCCCTACTACATCTCTGCATTTTTGTCACAGTATAATAAACACTCCGCATTACGATCACTGACATGATTAGTTGTGATAAGCACAGTATTGTGACAATTATAAACAGAACATTTATTTTCGCATTTTAACTTTGTATCGATAATGGTATTTGTAAACCTTTTGCCTGATCGGACATTAGTTGTGATAAGCACAGTTATAAACCAGGGTGAACGTAAACCTTAAACCTACCTGACGTATTAGTATTTGTGTTTTGTCGAGGCCAAAAAAGAGAGGGAAATAGCCGTTGTTGTACACCAAGCCAAGAACTTGTGACAATCACTGTTTAGTACATAGAACATTTATTTTCAGGTAATATTTTCATACCATTTAACTTTGTATCGATACCGTCGATGAGAGATGAACATTATTTGTAAGCTATATTTATGGTCAGGATCTTTATTTTTGTCTGATCGCTGATTATGTGTGATATTCACAGTATAGTAAACACTCCGCATTACGTTGCAATGGTATTTTAAACCTTACCTGACGGACACACTGTATACCAGGTGAACTTCAGTAAGTATTAGAATTGTGTTTTGTCGAGGCCCCCCCCAAAAAAGGAAATCGTTTTTTAACGATGACTTCACAATGTTCTGCGAAATCACATATGTGATCACATAAGTGATGCCTTCTTAACTACGAAACCGAAGTATGGCTGGTTTGGCGCTAAAAATACCCAACACGCAACAGTCTCAGCACGCTAAGATTGTTTCTTTGTGTTTGTTGTTTAGAGCCACTCTCAGCTATATCATTATGTCGGCCTGTATATTTGTAAATTATCGAATCTGGACCCAACAAACCAGTGACTCACATAATAAACAACATCCAATGCCATCGGCGTTCGATGACACGGGAGTGTACCAAACCACTGTGCAGGTGAGCCTATAATTGACAACTCAATCGATTATATTTAAGTCTTTTTATTACGACCAGCACAGGTGCTTTAGATCGACATCTTCGATGCTCGATTATTCAGTGTATCAGATCTTCATTTTCATTATTTCTTGTAACAGGAGTATATAATGGAATAGAGTCAAAACACACAACAGAATCAAGGATGAGAATATCAAAGATGGAGTGTATGGACATATTAAAGACAATTATAAGTAAGAGCGTGTATGGACTCTAATTATTGATATATCTGAAGAAAAAATCCAAAATATAAACTGTCTTTGGTAAGATGAGTATCGGTGTTTTATCATAGGAAATACAACAGAAACATGCCCATATTTGTAAAGTATTTGAAGCTAGCCGTTGTCTTAAAATATCCATGTCTGCATTGTGGATCATGGCTAAAATTAGTTCCATAATGAACTATCTGCAAATGTAGGTTGCATTGACAATACAACTTCATAACTGTCACAATATCAAAGATGAAATTTTCTTTGTGCATGAAATTTGACGCCATTGACCTTGACACTGAGACTATAGTACCTATAATGACTTGTTTACGCCGAAGCGGGCGGAAAAACACGTGGTGTCGTCCTTATCGTTGCGCATGCGTGAATAATATTGAGCTATTTCCGTGTTGTGGTTGCAGGGAGCATTTAAGAGACCTCTGTTTCAACCCAACTACTATTTCACCCTGGAATTGCCAACAAGTCTAATGCAGACTGCCAACCGCCACAACGTTTATACTTGCAGGTGAGATAGGTTAAATGACACTGGATAGGTTAAATTAAGTGCATTTTGCTGAAATCTGGGATGAATATTCAGGTCAGTGATCTCGGTCGGGAGTTTGGTTGTTTACGATGTGTAGCAGACTAGAAAGACTGTACCGGTGTCTTGCCGACCCGGGGGAGGGGGGGGGGGATTAGAGCGTGGCTGCGTCAGCAAGACTACTTTAGCTGCAGACCCGCCGTGTTGTCATCTGATGATGTCACCTTCTTTGCAAGTGCAGCAAAATAGATATATTGATTTGCTGTTTTTGTGTTGTGGGAGCCTCTTACAGAACCCACGTTTCAGTAATTTTTCATTTCTTTGTTTAAACGCTTATGGTTAATGTGAATTTTTTTCAATGTGTTTATGCACTTTGTGGTTTGACAGTAGGTTAATCATTTCCTCTTGAGAATGATGTGTGACATCAACAAAGTTAATGCCTGTCGCTTCTGTCCAGCATTAGACTAATCAAATACTCATTTTATTGATGGGAAGACCTTTGGGAGTTGTCCATTGGTTGAGATGAAGGGGTCATTGTTGGTACACAAGTACCACAGACGTGTACATGTACCCCAGGTACCTTTCAGTATACAGAAAAGTACCTGAGCCAAAACCTGAACTGAACCGAAAATGATAGACAAATCCTTTTTCTTCAAACCAAAACAGAAACTGGCGTATTGCGTAGTTACACGTCACCCATCTATGAGTGTATGCTGGATTATGGCGTGCATCACGGATTGTAAGAGTACTGTATGTACATCACTTTGTATCTTCAATTTTTCTTATATAGCACTTTTGAGTTTTAGTCCTGCATATAACTAGACGACTTTGCACTATACCAAGGTGTGCTCGACGTTTAGCTGGCGAATCCATTTTCTTTGTCGCACTTCGCTAGGCAGAGAGGCTCAACGGATTTAGGCAAAAACGAGGATGGAAACTCAACCTATCGACTAATACATGTGCATGGATTGCTGAAATTTTCATTTATGTTTAAAACGAAACATTTATCTCCCCTAAAAACGACTCATTTTATTACTTAAATGATCTGAAACATAGAGACCCTACCTACTCTCCACCATTTGTCGGCCATACTGTTATGGTAATTAGCGGTTGAATAAAAAGTGGAAACGCATTAAAACGGATTTACGAACAAATACAATTTGCTAAAAGTTTGTCCCCCTTCCCCCGACTTCAGAGCGTCATGTAATCACAGTCCGTTTAATACGGTTCCGTTTTTTGATACAAATGCTAATTACCAAAACCAATATTTTTCAGCTGGCTTACAAAGGACACTTACTTTAGATTTTACATGAATCTTGAGAATTGGGATATAATGTGTGGCCTGGCCGAAATTGTGCCATCTTACCCTAGCTGTTTGGGTTGTTGCTGATGTGATCAGCCACTAGTTTGAGTCAAAATATTTACAAGTTGGACTGATAGAGACTGGGACATCACACAACATGTTCTTGTTTTCTCTTGAGTTAAATCATTCATAACAATTGCATATTTCAGTATCTGTTTCGTGACTATTGATGGCTCAGGGCTCCAGATAAGGGCCATATCGGTGTATGTACGGATAAAAAATATGCAATATGCACCAGATACGCACCACAGCAATGGTGTATGATCTTTGAATCATTTACAGACGTATTTATCTGAAAAAGTATTGTTTTATTGTTCATTGACCTGTTTACACATGAGTAGCAATGTTGTGGTGCATATATGAAATGAAACACAAGATTACTGATACTCCATTAAATTCTATTCACAGGGGTGGAAATAACTTTAAGATTGCTAGTGTACTCCTGTACAGTGGCACATGTAACATCACTTGCCCTGATAATTTTTCCACTGTACCGGCCGTTTTCTTGTTGATTTTTTAAATAAACAACATGATTAACATTGGAAAGTCAACTGGACACTGGTACAGTGTGATATACAAATTTGCTTGCCCGACAGAAAAAAACACTGGACTCGGACGTCGGGCAATGGGTTATATCCACCCCTGCATTCAGTACTCAAAATGTACTCCTACGGTTTTCCAGTACTCCTATATTGAAAAAGTAAGGAGTATGTACTCCTGATGCTGAAAAATTATCTGGAGCCCTGAAGGCTGAGTAGTGATGCAGTTTTCCTAGAAATTGATCACTTGATCGCAGGTATCACATTAACATATTGTTCTGGTATAGGATGAAATCTGTGGGAACAGCTGCTTGTAATTGAGGGGATCAGCTGACGGCTATCAATTATTTTATTGTGTTTGCTATGGATAATAAGTGTACACCTTCTTACCATGCCATGGATGTTGGATGTAAAAGCATACAGAATCCCAGGTTTCCAGTAGGGTATGACAGGTACATATCACATGGTTGTAGCCATACTTAGCTAAGAGTTTGCAGCCAATTCCATATTTATGATTTTTGCAATGACTAAAAACATTTGTTTTGGTGAAACCGTAGACATTAAAATTTATTCACATTTCACACTTAAAATGTAATTTAGCCTCAAATTCACACATTGATTTGATAAATTGTTGACTGATGGACTGTTTCTCTATGAGCACAATACCCGTGAAGGTCCGTGTTAGAATGAACCTTCAGTAACCCATGCTTGTCGTAAGAGGCGACTAACGGGATCAGGTGGTCAGGATTGCTGACTTGGTTGACACATGCCATCGGTTTCAAATTGCGTAGACCGCCGCCATATAGCTGGAATATTGCTGAGTGCGGCGTAAAACTCAACTCACTCACTCAATTGCGTAGATCGATGCTCATGTTGTTGATCACTGGATTATCTGGTCCAGACTCTATTATTTACCGACCGCTGCCATATAGCTGGAATATTGATGAGTGCAGCGTAAAATTAAACTCACTAACTCACTCTGTGAGCACAACAACGTTTCAGATTAACTTCGCACTAATTGTAATTCTGAAAATAACCCCATTATTGGTAAAACAAGATAGATGGCAAGAAAGGTTGTGTCCACTAGTCTACAGTCAGTTCACAAACCTTAATGTGAATGTTGGTGTTGCTCCTCACCTTGTATGAACAGGTTGTTGGATAGCTTAGTGGTTAAAGCTCTTTTGTGCGAAAGGTCTGGGTTCTATTCCCCATGGTTTCAGTGTGTAACGCCTATTCCTGGAACATTTTTAGTGTTTCAAAACTGCACTCACTCACACTCATTAATTTTTGGATAGACAACTTCTTTGTTGCAGTAGTAGTTGCGACGTTTCGGTGTAGATCCTAACACCGTTATCAAGCAAATGATACACAACATTTGCACAAGGAGAAATATATACAGGGCGGGTATAGGGTTTATACAATAGAAGAGGTTGATGTACGGTGTGTTGACTTGAGACTTGTTTTGATAAGAAATGATTGAAGCCTGTAGACAAACTACTACTGCAACAAAGAAGTTGTCTATCCATAAAAGTGCTCCACTTCATCATGCCAGCTTCTAAATGCCACTTAAGGAAGCAGAACTTAATGAGTTAAGTTTTGTACCCGACAGTTTTACTCTATGCAGGGATGAGATTTAACTGCAGATTGTATCAAGTCACTTTAGTAATACATGTCATTACAGCATATGCTTTAATCATATGGTCCCTCAAAACCCTTGCTAACTTTCAGAGTGGTATTAGGAATTGGGGCTATAGTTTGAGCTACTTTTAATGTTTTAGTGAAGAAAGACGACTTCCTCACTCATGCATATGTTTTGGCACTTAAGTCAGCTTTGGAAAGTGCATTCCAGATAATTTGGCCAGAGTAATATAAATTGATGTTCTTGTGTTTTTAGGGAGATGGACAACGATCGCTTCCTGCTATCAAATCTTCACAATCGGTTCCTGCTCTTGGAACTACTTTAATGCCTCGGTCTGACCATTGCCAAGGCTCAGCGAATTTAAAGTGAACAGCAAAAGGCTAGACAAAGGACAGAAATTTGGAGACTGAACACAACAGGTATTGAAAACAACAGGTATTGAAGACATCAGCGCAGTATAGAAGCAGCAACTAAACAGCAAGATGACTGACAGCGATGATGAATTTATGATATTCCCCATCACTGATTTGGACGCCAACTATGATGCCTCTCAGTCGGAACAGGAAGACAGCGGTGGCGACCACCAGAGCAGCGATGATGACGAGAGACCCAAAGTCTTCATGTCCCTGCGGCAGAGGCGTCTGTCGAAGGTCTTGGGGACGAATCCCCTGCCTTTGCTGCAGACCAGCATCCTGCCGCCGGTTCCCAACGTGAACAAGCTTCACTGGCTGTCGGCCATCAGAAAGGCCAAGGAAATGCAGGACCCGTGGGAGATGTTCCACATTGAGGACACGAAGGTCGAGAAATGCATCAGGCATCGCTACAATGCTATCAAGAAGAGTTGGGTGCAGGATGAAGTTAGCGTCAAGATTCAGAATAAGGTGAGTTTGCGGTTAACCTTGATCAGAGTCTTAACTGTAGAATGGTCCAGACTCGATTATTTACAGACCGCCGCCATATAGCTGGAATATTGCTGAGTGCGGCGTAAAACTCACTCACTCACTTACTTAACTGTAGAAACTGACTAGTCGTTTCTTGAACAGTACTAGTTGTTTCTTGCTCAGTGTTTTAAAAGGAAAGGTGGGTCTAGGAGGCATGCTGAGGGTTTGCTGCTACTCTTTTTGAGTCTGATCTTGGGACCCACTCGATTATTATTTTTTAGCTTTAGTTTATGAAAAGGATCTTATGGATTTCATGCCTGATTGCAAATACTGTATATTGGACCCGTGAAGATCTGGGTTAGAATTGGTTGTCAGCAACCCATGCTTGTCGTAAAAGGCAACTAACGGGATCGGTTGGTCAGGCTCTCTCTGACTTGGTTGACACATGTCATGGTATCTCAATTGCGTAGATTGATGCTCATGCTGTTGATCACTGGATTGTCTGGTCCAGTCTTGACTGACTGACTGAGTTTGGTTTTACGCCGCTTTTAGCAATATTCCAGCAACATCACGGTGGGGGACACCAGAAATGGGCTTCACACATTGTGCCCATGTGGGGATTCGAACCCGGGTCTTCGGCGTGACGAGCCAACGCTTTAACCATTAGGCTACCCCACCGCCCCCCAGTCTTGATGATTACATACCGCCGTCATATAGCTGGAATATTGCTGAGTGCGGCATTAAACACCAACCAAACAGTTGACCAACCAACCAAGAACTATCAAATGTTTCAATCTTGTAGGTACCTTGACTAGTTCTGGTATTTTAGGGCTGGAGCTAGTTCCTAAAAATCTTGAATGGAAAGGGAGAAATGTTAAAAAGTGAAAATCAGATTCAGATCCACAATAATATGCCTGTAAAATCCTCTAAATAATGAATATGCATACAGCGTACAATTGTACCTGACTTATGTCCAGAAAGTGTTTCTAGATTAACAGGGTATGGAATAGCAAGGTTAACACATGCCTCTTTACGTGAGCAATTGTTTGCTGAATTACGGTATTTTCTGCATGGTGTTTTACATGTTTTGCATCAGAATTGAATGCACCCAGACAAATTGTTATTTGCAGCTAGCAGCTGACTTGTGTTTCTGTGCACATTGTTCTCTCTCTGTGTTTCCTGATGCAACATATGGTGTGCTTTCGGAATTATTTCTTATGTAATATATTCATTTATCACTCACGTGGTCACGAGGACACAGATGGCGAGATACCTATACAGTATGTTACAAGTTACTTTTACAAGGTTGGCCTCGTTTTATTTGTTTTGATTGGATGACCATGACCTTGCAAAGGTCACACGTGTGGGTGAAGTTGTATTGCATTGTTTTCTGGATATTTTTATTAGGTGGCAAAGGGGTCAACTGCAGCATTTGGGAGGCTCACACGACTTTAACATTTTCTATGTAAATAAGGTTATTGATTCAAAGTTGCAGTGGGGACTGTTGGGTAGTCTAGTGGTTGAAGTGTTTGCTCGTCACGCCCGTGGGTAGAGTGTGTAACGGCCATTTCAGGTGTACCCCTGCCGTGATATTGCTTGAATATTGCTAAAAGCAAAATATCTCCGGTTAGAGAGGTGTTAAACAATACTTAAGAGTCCTTATGATCATGATGTTAAGCGATTAATTATTTTTTCATGTTGCACAGTACATTTAGGATTTGCAATGTAAGTCCATTTGGCAGGAAAACTGGAGAAAACATTGTATTTTGTTCAAAACTGGGATTTTGTTCTTGCTATGTTTTTATTTTCCAAAATGCAAAGGTAATTAAACATTAAACTTTAACATCCAATGCGAAAGTGTGAAAGAGAACGCAGTAGCCTCTTCTGCTACACTGGCCCTGTGATCAGTGATATCCATGTCACCTGACTAGGCTATGAAAGTCGTACAGCGTAAAATGATAAATTTTAATTCCAGTTTGAACAGTTTTGTTGACATTTGTTGCAGAACTGGAGTAGGCTATCTGCAGGTTTAGATAAATCTGTTTACTATTTCGGTGCAAAGGCTGAAAGCACTCTTTTGGGCAAGGACATTTACCTGTTTCCAGTCGCCACCTGTTGTCGACATATAATCAGTTTGAAAAGCCAATGCCAGTCTGTATCCGTCACGTGAAATTTTAATAATGCAAATGACTTTTGGTTTAACTTGTGTACAAGATTCAAGGTACTTCAATGTGCTACGAGGGTTAGTAGTCTAGTGGTTTGAGTGTTCACTCATCACATGACAGGACCAGGTTCGATTCCCCACATGGGTAGAATGTGTTAAGCCCATTCCTGGTGTCCCCCGCTGTGATATTGATGAAATATTGCTGATATGTGCTAAAAACCTCTCACTCACTCACTCACTCACTCACTCACTCACTCCTGCACTCACTCACTCACTCACTCACTCACTCACTCACTCACTCACTCACTCTCACTCACTCACTCACTCACTCTCACTCACTCACTCACTCACTCACTCACTCACTCACTCACTCACTCTGGTATCCAGTATGGTTGTAGGAGGCATGTACTTTATTGAATGGCAGGTAGCAACATGACACTGGAAATGTGCAGTAGCACCGGTATATTCAGATTTGAACTTATAGAAATGACAGGGAACAGTTTTCTATTTCTGACTGCTAGTTTTAGCAATATGTCATGCTGCTGTTTGGGTTGTAGATTGCCCATGTGGAAACAATTAAATAATTTTGACCATTTAAATTTCCATGACATTTGACATATTGTCCATTTTATTTATTTTTAGACTTTTTAATGACTGTATGCCAAGCTCAAAGCAGTATTTTTTATGTATGTATTCATCTTTTGGTGTCACACGTTATACTTGAACATCTGCTGTGGTAATTTTTGATGACATTAGTCGCTGGTTTGTGTCAAAATTATATTTAGTTTATGCCTTGACAGGGGTGTGTTGTAATTCTCTGACCTGTCATAAAGAGACCAGTGAAGAAGAATTGGGTTTAATGTTTAATTTTGCATTATTGAATTGAATGTTGTAATACCCCTGAATTAAAACTAAAATAACAAATTATACCAATTTTGATATAAGTATAACCATTGTTGGCCCAATTACTCTCCAAGGCTGCAGAGTTACAATTCTAGATAAAGTCACCCTCAACTTGTACTATGAAAGAAAGAACATGTTAATACAGGCTTCATATATTTTTTAAAATATTAATGAGGATTTTTAGATTTCAATGATATTTTGTCTAGATATAAATTATGTTTGAATAGCATACAGACATGTTCATGATTGGGTCAACATGTGTTCAGATATTTTTCTTTATAATTACAAAATTAAAAAAAAAGTATTTTCTGAAGTTTTTGATGATTAGTCAGCGTCCTTGAACTAATCTCAAGGGATTACATGTTGCTTAATACAGAGGATTACATGTATCACAGCTTCTGTTGAGATAAGAAGGCCTATTGACCACGAACTTCCAGAGCAGCTGTGTCTCCATTGGTGTGCCATATTTGTTCTGATTCTACGTAAACCGTGTCACAGTTTCAGTGCCCACATGGTGTTAACATAATCAAGACCATTACTGTAAAAATGGCCATTGTATCTTTGACCGAAGGTGTGTCAATGTCTGTCACAAGTCTTCAAATAGCCAGGCTGTGTGACGTATGGCACAGGCTCGCTGCTATTGAATGGCATGATCCTCATTGATGTTTTGGTTCTGGCTCCGATCCATTACGGTTATAATGGTCTTATGTACAGAAGGGTGACCTATTGTCACTGTTCCATGATAATCACATTAGTGAAAGATTCTTTATGACCGACCATGAATCTGTCGTATTAAGATGATTACTGCTACAGTATTTTATCCCCTGAAAAGTGGAAGTCTAGATTATTAATCCAAGACTTTGCTCATGCAGTCTTGTTGAGATCAAATCTTTCACTCCAATATAATACCTCTTTGTGTTATGATACAGGGAAAGCTCAACAGAAGTTTCTGTTAGGTGAACTGTGATTGGTCACCCTATCTCAACACTCACTCTTATGTTGAAAACTTCTCAGTCTCAGATACTTTGGATTGACATGGGTCAGGTCCCTCTTTATACAGCACGTGGGTCACATGCCTCCACGTATCAGTTATACCTGACTCGTCACAATGGGTAATGGGTTACCTGGCACAAAAACAATGAATTGTGTAATTCAAGCATACCCTTTACCATCATCAGTAATAGTTTAAAACTGAAAGAAATAGTTCAAAATAAAAACCACAATTTCACGTCAAATGCAACTACAGTGGTGCTGTTACTGCTAATGGAGCTGCTTCTATCTTTGGTGCTGTCGTTTATGTCCCACCCTAAAACACTAGTGTCCAACCCCAGCCCAGCCCATCACGCCACGCCAGGCCACCGCACCACACCACAACGCCATGCCACCCCACCACCACTGGGCTATACACCACACACACCACCACATGGGCACTGTGTACCACCAGGCTCAACGCAGTGTTGGTTGCTGTCATGCCAAGACCCGGGTTCGATTCCCCACATGGGCACAATGTATGAAGCCCATTTCTGGTGTACCCCACCGTGATATTGCTGGAATATGGCTAAAAGCTTCGTAAAACCCAACTCACTCACACTCATCTCAACATGTATGGTCCATGTATGTTACGTTGACCCTGTTGTTTTCTTGGTTCCAGTCCTTCACCCGTGGAGCGATGAGACAGTGCTTCAGACTGTAAGTAGACTCAGCCTTCATCAAATCCACACGTACATTACCATGCTTCTCTTACCATTAGACCGCCTCCGTGGTGTAGTGGTTAGAGCGCCCGCCCGGAGAGCGGAAGGTCACGGGTTTGATCCCCGACCGCGTCATACCAAAAGACATTAAAATATGGTACTTGTTGGTCCCTGCCTGGCTCTCGGCATTAATGGGTACAACAAGGACTGGTCGGCTCGGAGTCAGTATAATGTGTCTGAGTGGGGTATTCATGCTTCACTGCGGCATGGTATCTCAGTGGGCTAGCACTATAAAACCAGCTTAAGTCTGGGCTAGTACAAGCAGCCGCACATACACATACACACGCATGCACATCATCATATGAGCGAAGTATTCTCAAGCACGTTAAACCCATTTCACCTTACCTCACCTCACCTCACCTCACCTCACCTCTTACCATTAGAAAAACAACATTTTAATGATAAGGAAATGTTTGAAATATGATACTCCAACTTTTGAGATATAATCATATTACTGACATCTGGACTTGTTGTCGTTCTCACACTTGGGAAGTTTGGACTTTGACATAATCCAGTATGGAGGAATGAGCAACAAGTCCAAGTATGTAATTCAATTAGACTATTTTGCTCTTTGCATGTATTATGAATCTGTGATGTCTATTTGTTATTATTATGAACAAATCTGATAATTTTCTTAATTATTTAAAAAAATTATTTCTTAAGTTACTCAAAGGGCAGTTGAATTAAGAGATGTTAGGGGGTGAAGTCCTTTGATTTTCATGACTGTTGTCCTATTTAAGCACTTTATGATGAACCTGTCACCATGGTTACATTGTTTATGATACAAAAGCAATGTTAACTGTAGCTTTTGACAACCAGATTGTCCAAACATATACATGATGATTTACATAAGTAGTGGTGTGAACGTGAGCGGTATGATTAACATAAGTAGTGCTATGAACGTAAGCGGTATGATTAACAAAACAAACCTGAGTATTCAGAATTTGAAAAGGATATTATCAACGTCAAAGGAAGCACATACTTTTATTTTTTATATTTTTTTATATTTTGTAATTATGAAAACACTATTTATATTTTTTATATTTAGAACATCAAGTATTACCTCTCTCCTAGTAAAAATAAACAATCACAGAGCAAGAATATTGATGAAAAGTATTGTTCTTCTAAAACCATGTCAAGTTACACTTAAATAATACAGGCACTCTAGGCTTTGTTTTGTATGCCCTGTGGCACACTTGAAAAAACCCACATTTTTAACCTGTATTTTCTTAAAATGAATATTCATAATATTTGAAGCTGATTTTTACACTGTTGGATAATGGAACCCAAAGTTTTGCTAATCTACACGTAAACACATTGATGTCTAGATGTGGGTTATATGTTGATTTGATGGATGTGTTTGTACTGACATGTCACGCCTGACATGCTGTATAATTGTTTACAAACGTCATCTCCTGAGAGTCAGTGACCGACAGTAATCTGGCCACATGGCAGGATCTCTGACCCCAATCCAAGATCTCTGACCTCCACGTGTCAGGTCAACAGCCTGCAGTGTTGACCATGTTGGTCGATGAAGTTCACCTCTTATCATGTTTGTGAAGTGGCACACGCCCTACTGAACAGCAGATGACCCGAGGTGTCTGTTTATTGATTGCAGAGTCGGCTATTTTCCATTTGAATTCAGAGTTAATGGAAAACATGGAACTTTATTAAATTGTGTTTTAGTCTGCATTCAGTTTGCCAACACAAGATAAAGGCACTATGGTGGAGGTGTAGCATGCAGTTGTAGACTTAGGGCAGTGGCGTAGCCTAGTGGTGAAAGCCTTTGCTTGTCACGTCAAATACCTGGGTTTTATTCCCCCACATGGGTACTGTACAGGGATGCCAACCACTCCGATTTGGGGAGAGTTACTCAGATTTTCAAATACAAAATCTGCTCTCCAATTTCTCTTTAAAAAACTCCGATTTTTTAGAATAAATTCTGAATATATTTTTACGGTATACAATTTCGTAAGTCACTGGTGATTTATTTGAGTGAACACTGGTAAAATCATTCAGAAGCATAGCGTGTGATCCTTTGAGTGTCGATTGTGTATATTGCGTGTTATTGACGATGAAATTTCACAAAGTTTTTCCGAATGCATGTCATAGTCCGACCACGCACTCACCCCCAACTCGCACCTTTGGTGCTCAGGCCTGGATTTCAGCCAGTCATGACTCTGTTTTCCTTAGATTCAGGGTTTGCATATCTGGGTACAGTGTGTGAAGCCCATTTCTGCTGTCCCCCACCATAATATTTCTGGAATATTGCTATAAGTGGTGTAAAGCCATACTCATTCACTCAGTGGTAGACTTGTAGGAAATGTCTGCTATAATTTGTTGGACCGGTGATAAATTAAATGTCCCTGATCAATTGTTTTTACAGTTTTAGGCTACTGTTAATCTTACACTATTATATTAAATGCCCACCAAGAAATGGTACACCACCAAAGAATTTAGTGCAGATTCAGAACTGTTAAAAATGAATATTATTGTTTCATTGGGCTGATATTGGGAATCATGGGAGAAGTTTATCAAAAATGTACAACAGAAAAAATGTATTATTAGATTGAAAGTGGTCTTTTCAAACAGATAGAAACTGCCTGTTCTCACACAGATCAATTTCTAGTCAGTTAATCATTCTGTTCATTTTTTCACTTTAAAACCTATGAAGATCCGGGGTAGAATATTGATCTTCAGTAACCCATGCTTGTCGTAAGAGGCGACTAACAGGATCGGGTGGTCATGCTCGCTGATTTGGTTGACACATGTCATCAGTTCCCCATTGCGCAGATCAATGCTCATGCTGTTGATCACTGGATTGTCTGGTCCAGATTATTCACAGACCGCCGCCATATAGATTGAATATTGCTGAGTGCGATGTAAAACTAAACTCACCCCCACTCATTTCCACTTTAATATCTCAACTTGATAAACATTTGAGGCATTAAGGCCTTTCAGAGCAATTTTTGTTCTCTGTTCTGAATATAATAGGATCACTGTAGGTGAATGTCACTTGTCTCAAACTAGGATTATCTTCATAGTTCCATGGTACCCACTAATAATTAACTGTGTTTATTGACATAATTCAAGTTGTTTATTTTTGTTTCCTGGTTTCTATTACCCACTTTAGATATTAGTCAGATTTTATCTGATAAATAACTTCCCCTGCTTTAAAGGACAAGGGACTATATTCAGGGCGAAGTTCATGCTGACAGTTCTAGATCGGGACGTCCTATTGACGAGACGTCATGCTGTATTGAGCTGACATGTGTCTCTCTTTATGCAGACATGCTAAAGAATCGGGGAGATAAACAAGCTGTTATTGTATACTGTCTCACTGTGAATGTTGCACTCTTCCCAGAGTATAGAGGTCGCCATTTGCATGTTGAGGAGGTGTAACACTATCTGGTTGACTGATTATGTTGGTTAGAGATGATTTTTCACACAAAGGATGATGCAGTTTGTGGCCTTGACACTTGCAAGCAAGTGCAGTGATATGAATATGATGTCGTTGGTAGCTTGCTGCCATTGCCTGGGGCGCACAAGTGACAAATTTGAGTCTTTCATGACAGTTTCGTGGCCCTGCATAACATTAAACAATGAGATGAGGGCAGTAGATCAGAAGTGCATTTGTTAACTAGATAACCTTTTTCAGTTAAGATAGATAAGTAAGGTGTTTTTAATACTTGAAACCATGCTCCTAGACTGGGAGTTTATCTTTGACATTTTTAGGCAGTAATGCACCTGGGCATCCTTTCACAAAGCACTAAGGTGATCGTAAGTAGGGGTGGGTATTGCAGATAATTTTCATATTGCGATATATTGTGATGCGAAATCATATATTGCGATATGTATTGCAATATATTGCATAAAGTCTCTTTTAACAAAAAATGACTCATAATCGCGTTAATGCTTTATAATAAAGCAAAAACACAACAAATTCACAATGCTTGATTAAGCTTTAATAACAACTTTTAATCATGACAAAATAAAACCGTGAACTTTTTCAACCCAAATGCTGCCATGCTTAAACCTTTGTCCTAGTATTTGTTCGTTGTTGGGTGTCACCATTTTACAACAATCGCATGACTTCTGGTGTGAAAAACGGATATATCCGAAGATTTCCGTGTGTTACAAAGTTTTCCTAACACATGTCAAAATACCGGTTTTCAATCAGCGTGTATCGCAATACGTATCGTTTTGATGACTGAACCGGTAAATACCGGTAAACCGGTTATATTGCACAGCCTTAATCGTAAGTCACTAAGGTAACCTTAGTGCAATGTTAAAGAATGGGAGTTAAGGTTAACCTTAGTAAAGGTTGCTTCTTGAAAGGAGCCCCAGGTCTTTTGTGCCCAACTTGCACAGACAATTTGTGTCATTAAGTAATATTAGATCTAGACATACGACCATTGTCTATTGTATTGGCAAATAAAGTGTATTGCAAAATAATGTGATACAGGTACCAGTTTTGTGATATGTACTGCAATATATTTAGAGCGTATGTGTTTGACACTAAGTGACACTAATTGTACATGCAGATCCTATTTTCTACATACTAAGGCCCAAAATATATGTTATGGTTCTGAAAACAGCCATCTCAAAATTAGGTTGTATAGTTAAGGATTCTGTTTTCTTTTTTGTTATACAATTTATAGCATGAAAAGTATGCTGTTTTGTCAATTAATTACAAAGGGAAACACAAGTTTTTAATGAAAGTCTGTGAAGATTTGAATGTAAACCATAGCGATAATTAAAAAACCTTCATTTATTGTTTTATCCAGTACACTGGTTCTCAGAAAAAAATATTGTAATATGTATTATGTGAAAAGTGTGTTGTGGTATACTGGTTATAGCATGCAGTTCAAGTAATTCTGGGGGTGGTGGGGTAGCCTAGTGGTTAAACTGTTTGCTCATCACACCGAAGACACGGGTTCCATTCCCCACATGGGTACAATGTGAAGTCCATTTCTTGTGTCCCCATCGTGATATTGCTGGAATATTGCTAAAACCGGTTTAAGACCAAACCCACTCATTCACTCACCTAGTAATTTTGATTAGCCTATAAAAATGATAATGGCGATGTAATTGGGAGAGCAATTGTTTAATGATTATGGTCAATGCTCACCATTTGGGGAATAACTAACATAATTATGGTTGATTGTCCTAGTCCAATTAGCTTTGTAAGTCCGACTCCTCTGTTAAATTTTTAAGTCAGCTTGTTGGAAGCTACTTGTTCAGACTTTTATGGGCACAATATGTCTCTGCCTGTGTAAAGTGTATTGTGTTTGAATTACAGTTATCAGATGCTGTGCTTCTCATATAAATTTTGTGAGATTGCACACCTTGACCACAAAACAGACATTTAGTCACTGAAATGAAAATTTTAAATTTTTGGCACTACTTACCTTTTAAAATATTATTGAAAGGAACCCTAAACTCCATTTTGTGGCATTACTTGCTGTTTAAAATACATGTATTGTTAAAACCAACCCAAAACTCCAGAAATCTCATCGTTTCAGTCATAGACTTGCTTTGTTTCTGAAGAGAATATTGGTATATAAGTTATAGACTTAATGTGAACCAAGTGAAAGAAATAACTTTGAGTCCATGGTTAGATAGTGTTTGGACCCATGGCTTTCCTGCTGTTACAAGTTTATTGCATGTTCAACAGTCTACTGATACCACCTGTGGAAGGTCTGTGTCTGTTAAAAACTACAAGTTCAGGTTATATCCCCCTTTTGTTCAGGACACATTCTTACAGGTAGTTGGAGCTAGGTATTGAATAGAACCTTTGTTGGGATTCTCTCTGTTTGGAATTGGTCCAAGCTTGTGGCAGAAGGAGACTCAATGGATCATGAAGTCAGGCTGACTGACTTGCTTGACGGCATGTCATCGTAGCCTGACAGTGTAGATCGTTGTTTATAATGTCAGTCACTGGATTATATGGTCCAGACTCGATAATTTACGGGTCACTGTCATGTAGATGTAATTTTGCGGCGTTAAACATCAAACACATATGCTCACACTTGTGAAGATCTGAGTTAAAAGTGGTCTTCTGCAACCCTGCTTGTTGTAAGAGACGACTGACGGGATCGGGTGGTCCTGGCTCGCTGGTAGTTTCATGCCATATTCTAATTATTTAACTAGATGTTCATAATGTCAATCACTGGATTGTCATGTCCAGATTTTATCATTTACAGACCACTGTCAAACAACTGGAAAATTGCTGAAACGGTTTTGAATAATGCACAAACAAAAACGCTAAGTTGTATTAAAACCATCCTGCAAACAGCTGAGGTCTATCACCAAGCGCCGCCATATAGCTGGAATATTGCTGAGTGCGGCGTAAAACTCAACTCACTCACTCACTATCACCAAGCGAGTGGGTCACCATAGCTTTGAGTCTAATAAAATAGATGCTTTTTCAGGGAAATGCATCGTGTAATATCTCTCTGTGTCAATTTTGCAAAGGGTATGCTATAGAGTGCAATCTAGTCTCATTTTCCACAGCACTGATAGGAATCATGATTATAATCAATGACTGTCTATATTGAAATGGTATTTAATCACAGCTAACTCAAATTGATTAGGCGATGATGAATGGTTGGATTGATAGATAGATCAGATGCTACTGCATTTTGGAAGAAATAACCCCAGCTTTGGGTTATGAACAGTCTCGCTGTGGTATATCTCAGAGTAGATGTCAAATATTTGGGGGACAGGTTAGGTAATCCTTTATGTGCAGAGTCTTGCTCTTTTTATTCAGGAAACCCAGACAGAGCACAAACAGAGGAGTTGATTAAGTGACAGTAGCTTTTGAAACCGCTCCTTGAATTAAGAGCAATTGAGTACAGAATGAAGTATCCTTATGTCAGAATGACTTTAACCCATCCTGTACTGGTACCCCTTGTCACCCAGTTTTACTACCTAGGCCAGTTAGGATGTTTCTTGTTTTGTATTTATTCTTCATGCCAGGTGTACAACATAATGAATGGTTTTCATGTTTTGACCAGAAAATATTGATTTTAGAGACGTTAACCATAAAGTACATGTTTCATGTTTTATTACATTTTTTATCTGAAAATTGTGATTTTAATGATGTGAGAAATAAACACAGGTTAACATCTGTTTATAACAAAATGAAAGGTTTTCATGTTTTATTTGAGTTTTGTTTTGACCAGAAATTAGGGATTTCAATGACGCGAGCCAGTAAATACAGGTTAACATCTGTAGCAATGTCTGTCAATAATATTCATGGCTTGTTCTCCCTGCAGCATTTGTTGGGTAAGATAAACAATGCTGCCTTGTCATATATCTCATATATAGTATTGGTTGCATATATTTGTGATTCTTGAAATACTTCTCATCAGGATATATGTACCTGTTACGCATTAGGCAAGGAATGCTTGTTGCATTATAAAGCTAAAATACCTGTTGCATATAAGGCACGAAGTATCAGTAGCATACAACATGGAAAATGGATATTGCATATTAATCGAGAAATACCTGTTGCATATAAATCGAGAAATACCTGTTGCATATAAATAGAGAAATACCTGTTGCATATAAATAGAGAAATACCTGTTGCATATAAACAGAGAAATAACTGTTGCATATAAATCGAGAAATACCTGTTGCATATAAATCGAGAAATACCTGTTGCATATTAGGATTGAAATGTGCATTACTTATTGATAATGTGTCAGGCAGTGACTATCTGTTGCATATCAGGATATATAAATTAGCTGTTTATGCAGCTATAGTTACATCTTACATATCATGCTATAATTATCATATGTATATGAAACTATAGATATATGTCACATACTAGGCTAAAAATATCTGTGACATGTTCGGCTAGAAAAGACTGAAGTATGTTTTATTTTAAACAGAAATGCAATTGATAAAAGACTATTGCTGCAATAGCCTGGGTGTCATGATTTGACATTTATGTATGCTATAAGTCAGTGGGTAAGTATGGGTTTATGCCACCTTTAGCAATATTCCAG
The DNA here is from genome assembly GCF_003918875.1 of Haliotis rubra. Classification (NCBI taxonomy): domain Eukaryota; kingdom Metazoa; phylum Mollusca; class Gastropoda; order Lepetellida; family Haliotidae; genus Haliotis; species Haliotis rubra. The sequence continues at coordinate 596,637 of NW_025767002.1, forward strand.
CAATATCATGGCTAGGGACACCAGAAATAGGCTTCATACATTGTACCCGTGATGGGAATCAAAAGCCGAGTCTTTAGGATGACAAGCAAACACTTTAACCACTAGGCTACCCCACTGCCCTGTGCGAAAAAAAGGCATTAGGGAAGATAAGAACACTTGCTCATGAATTCAGGATTAATTTTGAGGAAAATAAAACTATCTGTCAGGGATGTTTATTTACATTTATAAAGTTCACTACAGCAGAAGGAAACAACAACAGTTCGTCAGTGATAGGACTGCAAGGACATTTCCTTAGTTGCAGTTCTTATCAAAGCTGACAGCTGCCTGATACCTGCAATACTAGACCCCTTCCATGCTAGAACCCAATGGAAACTGGGTTAGAACTGTCTAAAAGCAAGCTGTGCTGGGATGGCCACATGCACATATTTATAAGAGGCGACTAGCGGGATTGACACCTGTCATGACACCCCAGGTGTGTAGATTAATGCTGATGCTGTTGATCACTGGCTTGTTTGGTACAGACTCGATTATTTATAGACTGTCGCTACAGCTAGAATATTACTGAGTGCAGCATTAAACAGCAAACAAAGAAAACATGCACTGACAATAGACAGATGAAGCCATCAGCATTTGGCTGAGACAATTCTGCAGATCGCAAATGGTTGGTTCCCAGACTAGAATCGTCCCTCAGCCAATGCTTTGTTGGTTGGTTGCAAGTCGTGGTACATCAGATAGATATTCAGTACCTCGATATTTATACTGTGTCCCACACCGTGATATTGCTGGCACATTGCTAGACTAACAACTCGTCTCTGAAATGAACATGTTTTACTGAAAAGTTCATAGTAAAAAAAAATATAATATAATGAAAAAAAAAGCCCTGAGACTTTCTTCATTTTCAGAAATCTAGACTTGCCACATTTTCTAGACTTGCGTGGGCTTTCTTGGATATATTTGCTTCAGGGTCTGTATGACAGACTAGCACATTGCCTAAAGCAACGTAAAAGCCAACTCACTAACTCACTGACGATATTTATACTTCCAATGTCTGTCTGTTTGCCTTGCCCGGACTTGACAATTTGTAGGTGATCATCAGAGAGTGGAAATACTGCCGAGTGTGTCTTAAACAACAAACAAACAGTTTCCCCATCAAATGTTTTGTAGCATATTAGTCCAGCTCCAACACATAGATGTCTTCTGAAAAAATGTTTATGAAACCAAAATAATATTATGAAAATCCACTTGCTCATATTAATGTTAGTTGTGTTTAGTATTCAGCTTGTGAAACTCATTTCTGTTTACAGCTTTGTGTATTGAATTCTGAACATCTGCTTGGTATGACTAATGCTAGTGATATGTATTGATACTGTTCAGTCGTGACGATGGAATAATAGTTTCTTTATTAATATATAAAGAATATAATTCAAAACATGTTTATCTTTTAGATTAAGTAAGTGTTGTCAGATGCCTTCAGGGTTGCTCAGATGCAGCGATGAATACATGATTGATTAGGAAGATAGTATCTGGTGACCTACTTGCTCAGGTGTTGCCTGAACAGTGCATGTCTTTAACATAAACAAGACGTAAACTTCACGTGAAGGAGATTTATTGGATTACGACAGTCTCCTGACACCAGATGGCGCAGTTCAGTCACCTGATGTTATTACCTTGACATTTCTTCTGCGTTAATTGACAGTATCGATGGACGAATCTGTTGATAAAATATTGTCTCTATATGCATTAGAAAGGAGGTGACTGAGTGTTTAAAGAATTTCGGGTTCTGTCTGATCAACAAGATCAAGCGCCGAAAGTTCTGTTTTGTAATGTGAGATTGATTAATGAATGCTTAATGTTCAGTGAACACAACATTGTTTCAAGTGTTAAAGAGCTACTGATTGGTTACAGTTCATGTTACTTCAACATGGACGTAGATTGATGAGATTCTTTCGTGTTTGTTTGACATTAAAGTGAATAAATCGTGTTGCCGAGTCTGTGTCCAATATTGACCAGTGTGCAACTGTTTTTGCGAATTGTGATCAGTGTCATTTATGTTTGTAACATTTTGTGAATTATTCTTAAAATAAAGACTTTCATGACTTTGCAGATTGAATCATCAACACAAAACGTTACAGAATCTCATACAAAATGAGTGAAATTTATGAAAGTGTAATACTAGACATTCTGTCAGAAAACATCCAAAATATTGGACAGTTAGCCAGTCACAAGCTGTGGAATTGTTTGCATTTTATGTATTCAGTATTTTAGATTTAGTCAATATATTAGTGGGTCTAGTTCTTGTTGCAAACAACAGTACTGCATTGGCATTTGGTTTGAATTAGCTCAATCCACACTCTGTGTTTAAGAAACAATCATCTAAGCACAAATACTCTCTACTGAGTGGGTATGAGGTTTTGCAGCCTTTAACAACATTGCCACAATGTCATAGTGGTGGGGACCAAAAAAGGGCCTCACACATCGTACCCAAGTAGGGAATCAAACTGGACCTTTAGCCTGCTGAGCAAACACTTTACCCAGTAGGCCAACCTACCACCTGCTAATACATATGATAAAAGTTCACTATGTAGAACAGGGCCATGGATCACCAATTCTTTCATCAATAAGATCATGTAAACAAAATCAAATATACTTCCTGGCAAGGTTGTGAGTGTTACTAATATTCATTCTGAATCAATAAATTTGTACTATTGTATCAAGCCTATAGGTACTTTATGGGCTAGGGCCTAAAATGCCACTGACTTTTCATAATGAACATCTTCAGCTATTTATGCTACTCACAGGCCTGAGTGTAGTCAGCATTTGTACAGAACCTGTTAAATGTGCAAGGGCCGGTGGGGTAGCCTAGTGGTTAAAGTGGCTCGTCACGCCGAAGACCCGGGTTCAAATCCCCACATGGGTACAATGTGAGAAGCCCATTTCTGGTGTTCCCCTGCCGTGATGTTGCTGGAATATTGCTAAAAGCGGCGTAAAACCAAACTCAGTCAGTCAGTTAAATGTGCAAATAATAAGGTTTCTGATTATTTCCTTTATTAGATGCATGTATTTCTCTCAGACTCTCTTTAACCACTGGTGCTTAATCAGAAATGTAAAAGGAAATAAATGAGAGAATTCAGTGCATAAACCGAGACCTGGCATATATTTGAGGAAATATGGTATTCAAATTTCCATTATTTTCTTGCACAGTGAAGTCAACACAGGTTTTTCCTACATGGAATGCAACTCAGATTCAAGAGATATGTAATGTGACTGAATGAGTTAGAGTTGTGTTGTCAGCTATTGGTAAGCCTAGTGCAGTCCAGATTAAATGCAGGGTTGTTTCCGTTTGAAATATGTTGACTGTAGCAAAACACAAGTCATGTGATATATATGCTACTTTGACAGTACAAGTTAACATTGTATCCTATTGAGTGGTGTATAATTTAAAGAGAAATCATGAAATACATTTATTTTATTGATGCCTCAAATGTTGAAAATACTACTTGACAGAAGTTACACACACTATTCTTTTGAGAAGTATATAATTTCAATAAAAAATACTATTCTTGATATAAATTTTAATTATACCTCAAATTTTTAAGTCAGCACATTATGAAAAACGATTTTGCATCGTACAAGGATGCCTCTGCAGGCTTTTCATAATTTCAGATAAATTGGACATGGTCTACATGTTTCATCAGGTTTCTTTCCAGCTTAGTTAGATAAGATAAGATATAACTTTATTATCCCATTATTCTTTTTGTATCAAAGATGGCCTTCAAATGAATACATACAAAATTCATAAAAATATACACAATAATTACATGCACAAAATGAATGCTGATGATTCCATACAATTAACCACACAGATAAAGTTGCTGAGTTAATAGTTATTGCATGCATGATTGGTGCAAAGGATTGGTATCCAAAATGTTTTTATTTCCAAAGACTTAAGTTCTAGACAATTAAAACATCCCACACTAATGCTAAATTGCCCATGGTATGTCGTCGTAGCCCATGCTAAAGTCAGAGTGACATGTCCCGCAGTGGGATGTTGTTGTCAGTGCATAATGCAGTGTTGCGTCTAGAAAACCTGGGCTTGGTATTTTGTATGGAAACTAGATATTCTTTCAGCTACCGCCGAGATATTTTCTTGATCAAGACTAGTAACCTAAAGGAAAAATATACATCATGCATCAGTGTAGTTTTTGTGGCGTACCATTCCTTGTTTATTTCTCAACAGACTGAAGCATGAATATATTTTTCTAGCATTTTCAGGGACAGTTTCTGGGATACAATCCCAGCTCCTTTCCTGAATATCAGATGGTCATAGTACAGGAATTATCTTCCTCATAGCCTAACCAGAATGGATGGCCACCTTTGGGCTTAAATGTTATTCGACAAAATTATAGTAATGAACGTGTCAAGTGTATTTATCATTATAGCATGGAGACAGTTGTTACTTGATAATCAAGTGAAGTTCTTGAAAGGCTTTTAGAAGTAGAACGAACATGAATGCATGACATGTTTCTATGGATAACAACTTCTTTATATTCTTTATACGACGTTTCAGAGCTACTTCTTGCTCCTTCATCAGGTTAGAAATTGCTCTGAAACTAAGTATAAAGAATAAAAAGAAGTTGTTTTCCCTAAAACCGTGTCATATATTGATAATCAAGGATAGTAGAATGCATACATACGAAGAAAGTGATCATTTTGTTCCATGAAGATCACCACCAGAATTTTGTCAAATGAGACTTTTTCCTTATATTGCAAGATATTGAAGGATTTATTCCGTCAGTCTTTACTTGTCAAAACTGTGAGATTGTTTGAAGCCTGTCATACGACAGCTGTGTATGAAAAGCTTGATGTTTTCTATCTAGATCAGTTGAAAGACCTAATAACAGCACTGTCGGATGAATAAAGACATTTTTTGTGGAAGTGTTAGCAGGTTTCTACAGTCCTATGTAGAAATATGATTACAACAACTTTTAGCAGGTTTCTGCATGTGGATACAGGTAAAAGTGGACACTAAGCCGGGTGATTTAGGGAATCAGGTGAAGTAAACAAGCAGAGCTCCAAGGCTTTACCGTAAATAGTGTGGTCGTCTGGACAAGAAATACTACAGCTGTGGACAGCTGTCTATCATTATATATACTGTAGTTATTCAGGTTGTCTATCATTAGATATACTGTAGTTATTCAGGATGTCTATCATTAGATATACTGTAGTTATTCAGGTTGTCTATCATTAGATATACTGTAGTTATTCAGGTTGTCTGTCATTAGATATACTGTAGTTATTCAGGATGTCTATCATTAGATATACTGTAGTTATTCAGGCTGTCTATCAGTAGATATTATTCAGGATGTCTATCATTAGATTAGTTATTCAGGTTCTCTAGTCATTAGAGGATATATATACTGTAGTTATTCAGGTTGTCTATCATTATATACTGTATATACTGTAGTTATTCAGGCTGTCTATCAGTAGATATACTGTAGTTATTCAGGCTGTCTATATACTACACTGAATCATGTTAGTTCTTTCTTTATTTTACAATGAAATCATGTAGGCTGTCTGTTTTGTTACTCTGAAATCATGTAGGCTGTCTGTTTATGTTACTCTGAAATCATGTAGGCTGTCTGTTACTCTGAAATCATGTAGGCTGTCTGTTTATGTTACTCTGAAATCATGTAGGCTGTCTGTTTATGTTACACTGAAATCATGTAGGCTGTCTGTTTATTTTACACTGAAAACATGTAGGCTCTGTCTTCACACTAAAATCTAGTAGACTGTCTTTACACTGCTATCTAGTAGGCTGTGTCTTCACACTGCTATCTAGTAGGCTCTGTCTTTGTTTTACACTGAAATCATGTTGGCTCTCTCTTGAATTTACCTTGAAATCTTATACGCTCTGTGTTTGCTCAAATCTAGTAGGCTCTGTCTTTTATTTTACATCAAATCATAAAGGTGCTGTGTTTATTTCTGACATTCAGGTAAAAGTGGACACTAAGCCGGGTGATTTAGGGAATCAGGTGAAGTAAACAAGTACAGCTCCAAGGCTTTACCGTAAATAGTGTGGTGGTCTGGACAAGACGTGCAACAGCTGTGGACAGCTGTCTATCATTATATATGCTGTATTTATACTACATTCAATCATGATGGCTCTCTTTCTATTTTACACTGAAATCATGTAGTCTTTATTATACACTGCAATCTAGTTGCCTCTGTCTTTACTCTAGAATTGTGACGGCTGTCTGTTTATTTTACTCTGAAATTGTGATGGCTGTCTGTTTATTTTACACTGCAATCATGTGACCTCTGTCTTTACTGGAAATCCTGTAGGCTATCTGCTTATTTTACACTGAAATCTGGTAGTCTTTATTATACACTGAAATCTGGTAGTCTTTATTATACACTGAAATCTGGTAGTCTTTATTATACACTGAAATCTGGTAGTCTTATTATACACTGCAATCTCGTAGTCTTTATTATACACTGCAATCTAGTTGCCTCTGCCTTTTCTCTGAAATTGTGAAGGCTGTCTGTTTATTTTACACTGAAATCTGGTAGTCTTTATTATACACTGAAACTTAGGAGGCTAGTACTCCTCTGGAAAATTATGCAAACTAATCTGATAAATAAAGTGTTTCCACAGTTTTATGTGGGCAGTATATTCTGAATGGCAGCCAGTGTTAATAGGTTATATGTTTACAGGTGTTATATCTTGTTATAATAAGGGTGGTGGGGTAGCCTAGTGGTTAAAGCATCTGCTCGACACACTGAAGACCCGGGTTCGATTCCCCACAAGGATACAATGTGTGAAGCCCATTTCTGGTGTCCGCCGTCGTGATATTGCTGCAATATTGCTAAAAGCGGCGTAAAACCATCCTCACTCACTCACTATAATACGGTGGTGGGGTAGCCTAGTGGTTAAAGCATCTGCTCGTCACATTGAAGACCCGGTTTGATTCCCCACATGGGTACAATGTGTGAAGCCCATTTCTGGTGTCCCCCGCTGTGATATTGCTGAAATATTGCTAAAAGCGGCATAAAACCAAAACTGACTCTTGTTATAACATGTACGGTAATAGACCCATGGTAACCTGAGCCTGGTCATTCCCCTGTACTGTAAACATCTCATTGAACCTGTGCTAGCCTGACAGGATCTTTGTCAGCTAAAACTGCCCATTGATAGTAGGATGAACGATGACATCTGGGGTAAACTTTATTAGAGTTGGGTTGAAGGGATTCCTTTGTGTCAGACAGATGGAGTATATGTCAAGATTTTATAAATTGTTTATACTGCTGACTTTATAACTTCATAAATAAGTTTTGTTTAAGGCATTAATAGCTTGTACGTTGTCAAAAATATAACAATTCCTTTGCTGGTAATAGGATATCTGGTGAAAATGGTTCTTGTTTAAAGGTGGTAACAGTTGTCAATCATTATTGTGTAAAGATCAGCAGCCTCGAGGTTGTAAGCTGCAGGATTTGGGTGTACAGTGTTGCATCCACGCTGCGCAAATTGCGGGATTCCCCACAATTAACGTATATCTCCCGCAAAAAATGAAAATCGATGCGTGACCTGTCACGCAACTCAGGCACCTGCATAACGTGTGGGTCTCGTGGACGCATTTACATATCGCAAATCAAAAGCGTCTTTGGTAAATATATAAACAAGGCTGCAAATCGTGTTGATAAACTCTTCAGTTTGTTAAACCAAACCAGTTTCATCATTCTCTCTCTTTTCATGACAAATACCCAAAGCAGTTTTTTACGGACAGACGGAGCCTAATACTATTAACTTCATCTTAAATTACGACCTTCACTTTCATTACTTTTTATGTTTGATTTGATAATTTGCGGCGGAGGATTATGTCACCTTAGTGACAATGCTTGTTTTACCTATATCTATTTTCTGTTTTGCATACTGATTGCTATTTCCGGCTCTGTATGGGAGACAAATGCACACAGTGATCTTAATCCCTCATGTAACACAATGCAAAACAAAAACAAATATTAGAACTGAAAAGGTAAACAGTCTTGTCTAGTGGTGTTTAATTGCAAATTTACTGTCTTTACTGACAAAGTCGTCTTCTCTTGTTTGTTCACACAAAGTGATATGTAATGTCGTTTTCTTACCCCTGAAAAAAAAGTTTCACGAAAACACAACTCGTAGATAAGCTGATATCCTTCTGCAGACTGCTTTTTTGGGTCCTCAAAATTGGGCTTATCTACGGTAATATAGTAAGAAATTAGAGAGACGTTTATTTCACTGTATATGTCACAATGTTGAGCCAAAGGTCAGGTAAGAAAACTCATGTGAATAGTTAAGTCAACTTAAGAAATATGGTAAATGAAATGGCATCAGCATTACAGTAAATACCTATCTTTAGTCAATATGTCATCCCCCACTGCTTGGTGCATCAGGTCCCCCTCTTTTGTAACAGTTAAGCATTATTGGGATGTCCCCCCTCTTAATCCCAAATTCCTGGATGCAACACTGGTGTAGGATCCAGTAAATCTTAAAGGTCTTACAATTTGGAATAGAACTAGTACAAGTTCTGCCTGACTAGCAGAGTTTCATTTGGTGTGGCACAGTCACAGGTATATCATTGCTGAGTGCAGTGTTAAGTAAGATGCAAATAAACAGATAATAGTGATAACATTAAGGTATGTTGGCAGTTCAGTCGCTGGTCTGAGTATAGAAGCATTGTATTCAGTCAGAGGTAATTACTCGCCTTATGACAAATAGAAGATTGCAACACTTGTGTTTTGCCATGTTGATGGTTCACTACCGCCATACCTGTACAGAGAGCTCTCTACTTACAAGGCTCCACAAACACTCCGCTCTCCGTGAGAAACTGTTAAAAATCCTTAAAGTCAGCAGGACAGCGCTCTTTCAAATATAGTGCGCCCTCAGTCTGGAATGCTCTCCCAAATGAACTCTGCAATTCCTCTTCTCTAAGTTCATTCAAGACCGGTTGTAAAAACTTTCTTATTTAAACAAGCTTTCCTTTAATGTGTACATTTTTTGTGAGAGAAATGTGCAAAGAGTCCTTTCAGAGATTAGCTATCCGTTATTATTATTATTATAACAACAACACAGTGTCAAAAGAAATTGATGCCTTGAGCCAAATATGACTTGGTTGAGTCAAACACTTTTGGCAGAAGCTGCATATATAGCTTGATGTCCAATCAGTTATCAGTATAAACAGTGAACACACTGCATCTAAAATTCGACGTCTTGGCAATAGCAAGCTTGTTGAAGATTATGGAATTCTCTATTGTTTCAGGAAAAAGCTGTCAACATTCTCCAACAAGGCGGACTGGAAACATGCTTGTAACTATGTGGCCAAGTCCTACATAGAGAAGGTTGATCGTGAGGTGTACTTTGAGGATGTGAAGCTCCAGATGGATGCTAAACTGTGGGGAGAGGAGTACAATCGTCACAACCCACCGAAGAAGGTAGGATGGATGTATAATATACATTGACATGTGTTCCAGGACACACAGCTACACATAGACACACGAGTTACTGTACATTGACACATGGGTTTTCATAAATGTGGAAGGCAGTGATGTAGTTTAAAAGCCCTGTTCTAGTAGTTTATATGCTTGCATTTAATATGAATATCACCTTTTGGTGTAGTACTTGGGTGCAGTGTGTGATAAACACAATGTGTGATGGGTGCAGTGTGTGATAAACAATGTGTGATGGGTGCCCTGTGTGCACAATGTGTGATAAACACAATGTGTGATGGGTGCAGTGTGTGATAAACACAATGTGTGATGGGTGCAGTGTGTGATAAACACAATATGTGATGGGTGCAGTGTGTGATAAACACAATATGTGATGGGTGCAGTGTGTGATAAACACAATATGTGATGGGTGCAGTGTGATAAACACAATGTGTGATGGGTGCAGTGTGTGATAAACACAATGTGTGATGGGTGCAGTGTGTGATATGCACAATGTGTGATGGGTGCAATGTGTGATATGCACAATGTGTGATGGGTGCAGTGTGTGATAAACACAATAAACACAATGTGTGATGGAGTGCAGTGCAGTGTGTGATATGCACAATGTGTGATGGGTGCAGTGTGTGATATGCACAATGCGTGATGGGTGCAGTGTGTGATATGCACAATGTGTGATGGGTAAATTGGGAGTCCCATGACCCATATACCTGTTAATAACACCAGAATAATAGAGACTGCATCCTTGCTCCAGGTGGACATATTCCAGATGTACATCTTGGAGTTCAAAGAAAGAAAGGGGTCCCCTTTTTCACCTGGAACACTTCATCGAGGGTGACTATGTCAAGTACAACTCAAACTCCGGATTTGTGGAGGAGACCATCAGACTGACACCACAGGTAAATTCTTAATGCAAACACACAGACTTATGAGATGATCGTAACAGTAAGACCATCATAGCTCTAATGCTCCAACACAGATTAATATATCCATAGCATTAAGGCGATCTACAAGATTCCATTCTTTAATATCAATTCACGATAGTCATAACACTTGTAGCTACCTTGTAGAACCGATCACACTGTTTAAGCACAGAAAGCCTGAGTTTGATTCCCCTCCTGGATACAATCTATAAAGCTTATTTCTGATTCTGATTTCATATTACCAGAGTATTACTAAAAATAATGTAAAACCATACTCTTTTCATTGACAGTATATATGAACCCTTAAAGGTCACATGCAACCAAAAAATCAAACATAATTAAAACACAATTATCACTTATTCATGACATATAATATACATTGCTGATTATGAAAAAACATATAAACAAAATTATAAGCGTACAATCGCAAATCAAAAGTGCAATATTTTGTACTTGGGTTTACTTACCAACAAACGAAGCAGCCGGGATACCGAATCCAGTCAGAGCAGGTGGGTGTGCACTCAAGTGTAACGGCTGGTTCATTTGCAGATGCCTCATGGCTCATTGTGTGTGTATATATAGAGATGTTGGGTTCTGCAATCAACAGACAATAACATGTCATGTGTACAAGTATGTGTAATTACATAATGTGACAGAGACCGAACTCGGGCCATAAATCAATGCGTTTTGTTTATGGTGTATAGCCTGATAGGTGTTAAGTTCAAATTGCATGTGGTCAGTGATTGAAGTTGTGTATTGAATATTGTCATTAGCAGACAGGCAGGCAGACACATATGTGTCAATAAAACAGACATTGAGTTTTGTCTGTGACAATGACATATCTATATCACAGTTAGAAATTCTGTCAACGCTAAATAATGACATTGCTTTTAAGTATCAAACTGAGAAAGTGACTCGGTAAGAAGAACGTGTGGTGAAATAGACAAATGAAATTATATAAACAGTTAAATCGGTAATCTACTGTCATAACATATAAAAAGCTTGTGCCTGTGAATATCAACAAAACATTAGAAAAATAGCTCACACCAAAGCCTTCACCGAGTAATCACCGGACAACCCGCTTCCAAGCTGCGCAGCAACCTATTTCACTGCGCGATGAGCGCAGCTATGCCCAGCCCAGCCCAGCCCAGCCCAGCCCAGCCCAGCCCAGCTCAGCCCAGCTCAGCTGTTGAAACCAAAATTAGTGAATCGTTTGAACTCCGATTTAGCACGGTTTTTTTCATCGCATTATTTTTCAACTTTGTAAGTTGAATTTGCATTTTTGATGATTTGTTTCGGTAAGTCCATTCCGAAAGATATCAGAATCTGCAAAGTTGTGTTTTACGTTGCATGTGACCTTTAATATATTCTTGGGCAGAGGGGAAGCGGTTAAAGCGTTTGTTCCTCACACTGAAGACCTGGGTTAGATTCCCAACTTGTGTACAATGTGTGAAGCCCATTTCCATCCCCCCGTTGTAATACTGCTAATGTTGGCATAAAACCATACCAACTCACTCACCCATAGTATATTCTAAAGCTTCTTTACCTCTGAATCTTGTTTCCCAGGCCTTCAGCCACTTCACGTTTGAGCGCTCTGGCCACCAAATGATCGTGGTGGATGTCCAGGGCGTGGGGGACCTGTACACCGACCCCCAGATCCACACCGTGGAGGGCAAGGAATACGGCGACGGCAACCTGGGGGTCAAGGGGATGGCGCTGTTCTTCCACTCCCATGTCTGCAACACCATCTGCCACAGTTTTGGTCTGTCGGAGTTCGATCTGTCCTCCCATGAGCTTAACAGTCACAAGGACTTCCTGGCCAAGCAGGTGATTGACTGACAAGCTTATGTAAAATCTGATAGTGATGTAATCCTGGAATGAGTTTAGTGAGATGATAATCCAAATAAGTCATGCTTGGTGATTTGACAGAGGCAGAAAATGAAAGATTTTTGGGTTGTGACTACATCAAGATGGTGATGTGTTACTGATGTGGAATATTTTGGTTGCTAGTCGGTGTAAATCTGGAGTATTGTGGTTGCCTGTTGTCACTCTTGTGGCCATAGTGAAAAAAAGGAAGTGTGTTACGGTGTAGTAGTTTGGATGACATGTGTTGTTAAATGTGATTTGAATCCTGGCAATCCTGAAATTTTCACATTTACACTTTCCTTCATCAATATTGTCCAAAATTTGAGAAGCATGATGTTATTAAAGCAACACAAATATCATATCTGTTAGGTCTACAGGTCATTATTTTTCAGAATAGCCTTTTCCTTGACTTGCTAACATAATCACAGCATGTCAAATGAATTGTCCATAGGTGGATCCAGAGGGAGGTGGGATGCAGGGTGTGTACCTCCTTCTGTCTTGAAAGTTTATTAAATGACCATTGAAACTTTTGTGAAAATGAAGTTCGCACCTCCCCTTTCTCAAAAAGCTGTATCCGCCCGCTGAAATGTTATAACAACATATCAGAAAAACATCATTTCATTTGTTTCATTTATACAATAAGATCCGGGGTAGAATAGGTCTGGAACATTATGCTTGAGTCTTCGGGTGGTCATAAACTAAACTCACTCACTCACTCATTAATACAAATATAGCTGGAATATTGTTGAGTGCGCATAAAACGCTTGCAGATATAATGGAGTCTTTAGCATCTACTATTTGTCATGTCTTGTCAGAGACATAACAGGTTATACATGTTTAAAATATTTTGAGATGACAATAAATTTCTACAGTCAATTTGTTATTAACATGTTTCTAGAAGTTGTCCTAAGACTTGTTATTCAACCCTCTCTATATATCCTATTCAGATCAAGTTTGCCCAAACCCGGGTCCGTGGTAAGGAGGAATTCTGTATGAGCCCCTCCCCCAAGGAATCTGTCAATATCACCCAGCTGCTGCGCCAGAGGTCAATCTCATCCTCTGGTAGCCATAGCGATGACCCATCCAGTCCCACATCCAATGATGATCCGATGTCAATTGACAGTCCAGTGGGCCGTGTACGATTGAGATTTGTCAGTGAGTCTGACAGTGTCTCCATGAATGAGGTTAGTTCTTAGAAATTAAGATGAATTCTTAGAATTTAAATAAATCAAACTGAACAATTGTTTCCTGTCTTGCTAAAGGATATGTGGCAAGGATGAATGGTATTCTATTTTTGAATCAGTGTCATTGAAAAAGTCACGACAAGTACCATGACAAGTATCTATGTTCAGCATTAGGAGCTATGGCAGTACATGGATCGGTATCAAAGATAGATAGATTTCTGATTTCTTATATTTGTTGGTTAGGAAGAGGATCGAGAAGCCTTTTCACGAGCACAGGCAATGCGTGCGAGGCCATCTTGTGTGAATATGGAGCTGGATTTGAGAAAGTTATCCAATCTACGCATTGGAGATTCTGTTTTGGGAGATGTGAGTATATTTTCACTTCCTATTTTGATGATGTTTGCTTAATGTGCAGGACCCGTGAATATCCGGGGTAGAATAGGTCTTCAGCAACCCATGCTTGCCACAAAAGGCGACTATGCTTGTCATAAGAAGCGATTAACGGGATCGGGGGGTCAGGCTTGCTGACTTGGTTGACACATGTCATCGGTTCCCAATTGCGCGGATCGATGTTCATTTTTTTTATGCTGTTGATCACTGGATTGTCTGGTCCAGACTCGATTATTTACAGACCACCGTCATATAGCTGGAATATTGCTGAATGCGGCGTAAAACTAAACTCACTCACTCCTCACTTAATGTGGAGAGTAAAAGGAAAATAGCATGTCATATTCGAAGTAGTGGGATCTAATTATATAAGCATGTCATGTTGTAAGCAAAGGGAGGTAAGCATGTCATATTCTTTTTATCACAAGTATCATAGATGTGCCTTAATTATTTATTACCGAATAATTTTAAAGGGATATGTGAACAAGTTTGTCGGCCTGCCTACCATATATTGATCAACATTGTTTCAAGACTGTGACTAAGAAATTCTTATGTTTTGTCTATTAGCCACATTCAGTAAGGAATAATAAGTTATATTTCCTTCACATGTCAGACATCATAGCAACTTCCCTACCAATAGGTTACAGAAGGCTTTGAATTCTGTGATTAAGAATATATCGTTCTCTGTCTTTGTCTGTAAGAAAGGGCACTCTATTCTAGATCCATCATGAAATGGCCAAATATCATGAGCTGGGACGCTTTGCTATGAACGAGAATGAGATTGACTGGGAATCGTCCATCTTCCATGAGGAGCATGCTGCCCAGCTTGGGGTTTTGGAGGCCATCTTGACTCTTGCCAAGCTGTACCTGGGGATCCAGAGAGATGTACTCGTCAACTGCTATGTGGAGGTGAGAAGCCGTTCATTGAACATTTGCTCTATTTGTTTTCAAGTTGATAAATTTGATGTTTTGACCTTGCTAATTTACCATGCTAATTTACCATTTCAAATATGACGATGATGATGATAATGATGATGCTTACCTGTGTCATTTCAAATATGATGATGGTGATGATGATGATGATGATGGTGATGGTGACGATGAGAGTATGGCAGTGTGACAGCTATCGCTACATGATGTTGTGTGTTGCCAGCAAACCACAGAGAACATTGACAAGGGAGTGGACTATATGGCCGAGGCAGCAGAGGCAGGGGATCGGAGTGCCATGATCTTCATGGCCAAAGCATTTGAGACTGGCATAAACTTAGGGGTTAGGAGGTAGGTAGACAAGATATTCTTTAAGAAATTGGTAATTTCAAGTTCATTGTTGAAAGTCCTTTTGAAAAAAAAAGAGGTTTATTCGTGATAATTGAAATAGTGAAGTTATTTTTGGTCAAATGGTTGCATAGCATGAGAAGGATATAAGGGAGGTAACTCTTTAATCACAATCTGTTTTTAATGTTACTCTGTTTGCCACTGAATAAGAATGATAAAAAGGGGTGTTGTTAGGAGGTAACTCTTTAATCTACATTTGTTTTCGATGTTACACTGTGTGCCAATGATGGGGGGTGGGGACTCTTTATCATCTTTTGTTTTCAATGTTACACTGTGTGCCAAAGATATTAAAGGTAGGGTTGGGTGGTGGTAGGGCTTCAAGTTCAAAGGGGGGAAACTCTTCCAGAGACAATCTTTTTTTCAATGTAAATCTGTGTGCTCAGGAGTATCTCCTGGGAGGACTCTGTTCACTACTACGATGAAGCTGCCTCTCAGGACACCCACGATGAGGGTGGAGAGTATGATGCTGCCATGGACGACCCTGTCTACATCCTAAAGGCCAAGCAGGCCGAATTGCTCCGGACCGGAGGCCATGGCCTGGACAAGAACGCAGAGAGAGCAGGTAGTGGCTGTTTATGCTTGTTATCCCCCCCGGCATGTAATGCGGGGGGGATATAGTCGACGCCTCGTCCGTCTGTCCATCCATCCGTAATCATTTTGTTTCCAGAGCATAACTCAAAAACTGTTCAATATTTTTCAACAAAACTTGGTAGATATATCAAACAGAATCTTAAGTAATGCCTTTTGCCATTAGCAGATCTTTATCCCCCACAACGCGTTTTGCGGGGGATATTAAAATGGACTCTGTCCGTTCGTGCGCGTCCATCCGTCCGTCCGCGTAATATTTTTTCTTTTCCGGAGCAGAACTCTAAAACCGTTCAATGTTTCTTCACCAAACTTGGCACATAGATACATCTGGTGGTGTACTGGTGCCTTTTGGTAGTTTTGGAATTCTGAATAAAATATTTTTGGCGTTTCCGTGGCAACAAGTTTGACTTAGACTGAAATTGTGGTAGTGCTCTTTTCCGGAGCAGAACTCTAAAACCGTTCTCTATTTCTTCACTAAACTTGGCACATAGATAGATCTGGTGGTGTACGGGTGCCTTTTGGTAGTTTTGGAATTCTGAATCAAATATTTTTGGCATTTCCATGGCAACAAGTTTGACTTAGCCTGAAATTAGTGGTAGTGCTCTTTTCAGGAGCAGAACTCTAAAACCGTTCACTATTTCTTCACCAAACTTGGCACATAGATACATCTGGTGGTGTACTGGTGCCTTTTGGTAGTTTTGGAATTCTGAATAAAATATTTTTGGCTTTTCCGTGGCAACAAGTTTGACTTGCACTGAAATTGGTGATAGTGCTCTTTTCCGAGCATAGCTCAAAAACCGCTCAATGTTTTTCAACAAAACTTTGTAGATATATCAAACAGAACCATAAGTAATGCCTTTTGCTATTTGCAGATTTTTGGCATTTTATTTTTCCGGTTTCCATGGAAACAATTTGGACTTAGTCTTAAGGGGGTGGGTTTCATTTCGAGCACAACTTGAAAACCGCTTTAATATCTTTCAACAGAACTTGGCAGATTTATGAGTCAGATCTTGAAGTGGTGCCTTTGCTATTTACACAATTTTGGCATTTATATTTTTCATGATTTCCATGGAAATGATTTGGATTTAGTCTAAAAAGACATCAAGCTGGACTTTAAGTAACAGTCAGATGGTTTGTTCTTTCAAATATGTGGGGATATGTCATCTTCTGATGACTCTTGTGTTAAAGATGTTGTGAATCTGTACTATGTGAATCTATACTTTGTGTATGTTCTGTTGGTTGAAACATAGAAGCATAGAACCTTCTTAACTGTGCCCGTTGTGATATTGCTGGAACATTGCTAAATGCAGCGCGTAAAACATACTCTCACTCACTCTTTACTGTGTCATGAGAGGCAAAGGGAATTTGTGATTACAATAAGAGTAGAAGGTGATATTATGACAACAGGTTCCCAGTGAAGATCCGGGGGTAGAATTGGTCTTCAGTAACCCATCTTGTCACACGAGGCCATTGATGGGATTGGGTGATCAGACTCGCTGACTGGGTTTATGCATGTCATCATCTCCAGTTCCATAGATCGATGCCCCTGATGTCAATCACTGGATTGTGTGGTCCAAACTTTTTTCTCCAATGTTTTATCTTCAGTACCCTATAGATTTCTTTGATGTCAGAATGGTTCACCCGTTACTCCAGTAACTGACCTGCTGTTCAAAGCTATGTTAACATTTTGTCATTATCCCCATAACGCCGCTTTTAGGGTATTAAATGGACTCGGTCCGGATCCGTCCGTCCATGCACTTTTGTCTTTTCGAGCAGAACTCTAAAACCGTTCACTATTTCTTCACCAAACTTGGCACATAGATAGATCTGGTGGTGTACTGGTGCCTTTTGGTAGTTTTGGTATTCTGAATAAAATATTTTTGGCATTTCCATGGCAACAATTTTGACTTAGACTGAAATTGGTGGTAGTGCTCTTTTCCGGAGCAGAACTCTAAAACCGTTCACTATTTCTTCACTAAACTTGGCACATAGATAGATCTGGTGGTGTACTGGTGCCTTTTGGTAGTTTTGGATTTCTGAATAAAATATTTTTGGCATTTCCATGGCAACAAGTTTGACATAGACTGAAATTGGTGATAGTGCTCCTTTCTGGAGCAGAACTTTAAAAACCTTTCAATACTCTCCTTCCACTTTTCTATATACACACCTAAATATTTGACATAATCATAACTCGTAGACATAATCATGAAGAGTATTTTGGGGATATTGATGACTTTGTCTTCTTGTTTTACTTACATTCAGGTTGGTTGGGTGGTCTGTCTAATGGTTGAAGTGTTAGCTCATCTGGACAAGACCTGGGATTGAGTCCCAACATGGGTACAGTGTGTGAAGCCCATCTCTGGTGTCCATCTGTAGTGATGTTGCTGGAATATTGCTGAAAGTGGCATAAAATACTCCCTTCCTTCCTCACTCACTCACTCACCCATCCACATACATGTGTACAAAGTGAAGTTTGTGAGTGAGTTTAGTTTTAGGCCACTTTTAGCATTATTCCAGCAATATCACGCCGGGGGACACCAGAAATAGGCTTCACACGAGTGAAGTTTGTGGTGGAGTACATTTGTTCGAGTACTCACATGTATGAAGCCCATTTCTGGTGTCCCCGCCCTGATATTGCTGGAATATTGCTAAAAGCGGCGAAACTCCATACTCACTCACTGTACAAAGTGAAGTTTGTAGTGGAGTACATTTGTTGATATGTTGCCAGGATACCTAAGAATTAACAGATTATCTGGTATTAAAATGGTTCCTGTTTTCTGTCACCAGCGGAGTTGTACAACGAGGCTGCAGACGAAGCAATGGCGGCCATGAAAGGCCGTCTGGCTACCAAGTACTACGAGATGTCCGAGGAGTGTTACGGCGAGATGGAGGAGTAGGGACCCTCGGAGGCTGCTGAGACAGGACCGTGCGACACATCACAATTTGATCTCAGTACGTGGGAGTAGTTCTACCCATGTAGTCTGCTCTTGCTATAATACAATTATCCAGTACGTGTCAGTATTTGTCCTGTCGTCATAGATACAACAATTGTATGAAAGACTGGAACCACAAGACTATAATTTCAGAAATGGAATCATCTCAGTGCTTTTGGTCGCAGTGTTAATCATGAAGATGTTACAGGTTGAAGAGACTTGTTGAAGAGGACTTCTTTGATGTTTTGAGACGTGTGACTGCAATGTTTATTAAGCGGAATATTACAGTGCTGAAGATAGACACTTGATGCAGTCATGCTGAACTGACCCTGGAAGTTTCAGACATTGACTCAAGGGGTAATCGTTACCACGTCATTTGAGTGCCGACAATAGAAACTTGTTGATTGAAACATATTGTACTAAACGTGCAGGTTTCAGACAAATTGAAGGGCTAATCGTTGCCATGTCAGTTCAAATCTGGTTTCAGACATATTGGATGGCTAATAGTTGCCTTGTCAGTTCAGTGCTGACGATAGACACTTGTTGATGCAGTCATCTTGCCCTAAGCTTGCAGGTTTCCTACGTAGATTGAAGGACTAATCGTTGCCTTGTCAGTTCAGTGCTGACGATAGACACTTGTTGAAGAATGTGACATCACATGTAAAGCCAGTAGTATTACATGTAAACTGACTTACCCTGAATGTGCAATTGTGACTGATACTAAGGTGATGTTGGATAATTCGGACATTAAATGTATCGATAAATATCACAAGCCAGCACAGGCTTCGATGATAAACAGCCAGACTGACAAATTTAAGAGATATATAAGCCTGGTTTTCCTGGTCCAACACGTGTGTTATGCTTGATGGTGACGTGGCACTTTCAGGATATTGGTGCTATGATAAGGAAGGTGAGCTACGGACCTTAACGGATTTATGTTTGACAGTTAACTGTGAAGATCTCAGCAGTGTATGCTGAAACATTGCTGAAATACTGAAACCTTGATGAAATGCAAAATGTATGCTGAGAACATACTTGGGGTTTCATGTATGTGTCCTTTGAGATGAGAGAACACAAGACTTGCATCACGGCAGAGATGCTGAAGAGGTATTGTGACAAAACGTCCTCAATGGATGTTCACACAGTTGGATTATTAACCTGTTAATATGTTGAGTGAAATTTTGAAAAGTCTGTTGATGTGCTGAAGACTTGATTCCATGTCGACATAATTACTATAATCGTGCCATAGGTTGTTTGTTCAGTTAGTTGGACACTTTTACTGTTAGAGTTCAGCTGTATCATACACTGTTTTTGCAGATTTATCATACTCCAAACTGTTGCTTAGCAACAGAATATATGAATGTATTACGGTATGTCATAATAACTTTCAAAATATTTTTTAACTGTTTTGACAACTGAAAAATAAAGTCAAATATAGTATTCTGGCTGATAAATGGCTTATCGATGGGAGAATGTTGGTTGATAAAGGAATCTCGTAACTGTCTTCCAAAACTGTTCATTGATATGGATCAAGCTAAATGATTCGTAGTGTAAATAGTGTACATAGACTTTCTATATGTTTAAACAACTTTGGAGCTGTTATATGTGTTCAGCACGTTGTTAGCATGTGGTTCATTTACTGTGGAGGCAGGATTGACTTACAGAGTTCCGTGTTTTCATTTTTCCATGTAGAAATTAGGTACTGGAGCTAGTACCTTAATTCAGGAAGTGAAAACAGTTGCTTGATAAAGTGACTCAAAGCAAAGTTCATTGAGAGAATACAGATGTTGAAATCTGTAATTCAAACCTGTTTTCACTGAGACGTTCACATGCCGCCAAAGCACATAGCTTTTACTTTAATGCTTGTTTGTGCAGTGGATTAATATATCTTCAGTTATGCTTACTGACACTGAAATGTATTTTAGTTAAAGTATTGTCACGTATGTTTATGCAGTTTTCATATATTTTGCATTTGATGCATTGATTGACAAATTTCAGAATTCAAAAACTAAAGTTAAAATTTATTCTCAACAAGCCACTGCTTTTTCTTTGATAAGTTCAAACAGAGATAATTCATAATGAATGTTAGTTTGAGTGATCTGAATATTTTGAAATTTTCCAGTTTCAAATTTCAGGGAGATTTGTTTTAGTCCAAATGTCATTTTCAAACCAAGATTACTTACTTTTATAAAGACAAAGAACCTGTCACCAAAGATTGAATGTTGTATATGAAAATCTCCCATTCCATAATTTGATGTTGTATCATGTTAATTAATGTGTTTCTAATTAGCAATGGCCTTAGATTTAGATCTAAAGAGGTGCATAATTTCACCTGTTTGTCAAATTGGGTGCCAATAATAATATCGCCAAGAAAATAGACAATTTTCATAATGCTACCTTTTAATCTGTAGCAATTTTAACATTTTATGAATTTGTTCCCGTAAACTTCAAGGTAGAATTGCTTTGCATTAAAATGTCAAAATTATATTTTGAGTGATACTTATTGTATTTCTTTAAAACTTTTCATAGCATGTTTCTATAGATGCCCAAATTTAATAAATATGTGATTGCTGTACATTTTGTGGATATTAAGTTTCCCTGACGTATAACTGTTTTCAGTGAACGCTACTAACTGTTTCATGAGTTTATCCACTTTGCAGGAGTTTGTTTGTTTACTGCAGGGGGTCGGTGGGGTAGCCTAGTGGTTAAAGCGTTGGCTCGTCACGCCGAAGACCCAGGTTTGAATCCCCACATGGGCACAATGTGTGAAGCCCCCTGCTGTGATGTTGCTGGAATATTGCTAAAAGCGGCGTAAAACCAAACTCAGTCAGTCAGTCAGTCAGTTTACTGCAGGATATTGTTTATACTTGGAACAAATTGTCTCTCTCAGATATTCCTGGCTCTGTTGACCATAATCATGGCTTCACTTGGCAGATGTGTTCAGTGGATTCACAGAAAGAGGTTGTGCTTCTTGTCCTTTGTTTTTCAGATCAAAATCTGATGTTTTATTACGTTTTATGACTTTACTCAACATTCTCATGTCTGCAAGTTCTGATTTAGTTAATCCTGACACCATCTGTGATTCTGACGCAGCCAGTACATTTAGTTGTTATTCAGGTACTTGAATATGTTATTGATGCTGTCGGGGTGGCTGTCGGTGCAGGTACGACACAAATGGACTCCAGTACCCTTGTGTTGATTGAGAAGCACATTTGCTTGACAAAAAGGATGAGTGTTAAAAATTGCACAAGTAGTTTCTGTGCACTGATGTTGGTTAAACGTGAGCAAAAAGGATGACACAGAAGTGTTTAAAAATACACAAGTATGGTTTCTGTGCACTGATGTTGGTTAATCTTGAACACAGAACGTTGAAGAAATGTACCTGTCCCGATATTGACCCCATCATCCGTATTTAGAAGATAAAGCTACTCTGTTTTCAATTTTGCGGTCCTTTATCTTTGATTTAAGACAGCTAAATGTAATTTAAAAATCGAGTATCACACAATGTCGTGCTAGAATGACCAGTAATGGACGAAAGGGGCATGAACTCTTTTAAGGGATGACATTTATGGGTACTAGCAGCTTATGGATACCTTGATGTTTTGACAGCTTTACTTGTTGCTTACATTGCCTTTCTGCTATTTTGTTACTTTTAGCGCACAAATTTTTTCTGGAGTATATTTGCAATTGTTACTTGACTGTCTTAAGTCATTGTTCATCATGTGCATTGTTGTCTGTAAGGTGCGTTTGTGTGACATGTATGTGATTTTATACTGTTCGTAGTTTTCTGAAAATATTTCATTAATGTGCTCTGAAGAGAAAACTACTCTCAGATGTAATTTGATTTTGCTGAAAAAGTTGAACAAATTAAAAATGTATAAAAATTCTAAGAGATAAATATATTGTGTTTTGAACATTTGATGTTTCATTTTTGCAATATTTACAGCGATATGATATTACATATGAACTGATATTAAGATATGTGATTTTGTTTAATTGATCCCATGTTAGTTAACAAATAATCAGATATCATAGGTGCTTGAGAAGCATCAAGATGTATTGCTAACATCATTAAAAAATTAGATTGGATATGTCATAACAGTATGAAATGTAAAGGAGATGTATTGATTGATAGCGAGTTGAGATGGTGGACTATCAATGTTCTAGAGAAGTGTGTACTGGAGGTTGGGTTTTAGCACTACAGAAGGCGACCATCCACTGGATGAGTGGTTGACACAATTAACTGATGAACACTTGGTGACACAATGGACTAGCAGTGTTCTAGAGAAGTGTTTACTGGAGGTTGGGTTTTAACACTACAGAAGGCGACTGTTCCACTGGATGAGTGGTTGACACTATTAACTGATGAACACTGGGTGACACGATGGACTAGCAGTGTTCTAGAGAAGTGTTTACTGGAGGTTGGGTTTTAACACTACAGAAGGCGACCGGTCCACTGGCCATATGGTTGACATTTGTCTGGGGTAGATGGGTCGGTACGGTTCAGTTGAAGCTTAAACTGGTTTAGGAGTGTTCAAACTGAGTCCACTTGATTGTTGACAATTGCTTGACACACATGTTCAACAAGGCCAGAGTTTGTTTGTATCAGGAAGTTGCTCTGAAGTCTTATGACTGATTGGTAGCAAACGCTTACAATTTGTCACAAATCTGAGGCTAGTGGACTAGTGTTTGGTAATACATGCTTGTGGTGTTTTGAATCTACTGTGGTGTTAATGGCGGTTTTGGACATTTTTGTATTGTCAGCTGTCCAAAGACCTGCCGGATCTGACTTTTGTTGGGATGGAGACTGAAGCCTCTGTAGCACTTTTGTGGTCATATTTTGGTGAAGGACGAGCAGTGCCATCAGCATTGATGGAGTTTGTTGAGACGAAGGTTGAAGGTGTAAGATGTACATTTGCATGTACACTGTGTATAATTAATAGCACAGTTTGTTGATGTTGGTATTGCACAAAAGGGCACCTCCTGCACAGTTATCAGCTATAAATAGTGCATCGAAGTAGAAACAGTCATAACTGTACATTATGCACAGTCAGGAACCAACCCATGCATGTTCCAACAATTATTGGGAAGTGATGTGTGAAGTCTTCAGAACTCTCTGTAAAACTTCAAAATGAATGTCATGATTGAGAGAGGTATGGCTAGTGTTAACTAACAGACTTAGAAACTGTGACAGATATTGAATCTGTTTTTATAAACAAGACATGAGGAAAGTGTGAATGGGATAAAATCTGGCTTGGTTAAAAATACTGCACCCATACCAACTCTGATATAAGATCCTAACATCATGTAGTAAAGCGTGGACTGCTTATTTAACTCTTGTGGGTTATCTAAGTATGTACGCCTGGTTGGTGTTGACAGCAAATGCTTAGATACAATGACCCAGGTACTTGATGACCTGGACGGCTGATGGAGACGTAAGTGGAGAAGAGCACAACACATTTTGTCAATTTTGTACACAAAAAGCATTAATGGATCGGGTTGAGATTTCAATAGCGTAGCCATTATTGTGTAGTTTGGAGTACTGAATTGTCTTTGTTGGTCTGCTTGTTGTGACACACGTAGTCTATGTATCTCCACTGTAGTTAAATCTGTGGATTATGACTTCTTTGATTGGCATTCTAGAATTTGAGGAGATGAAGAATGAGGACAATTTTTATGGATATACAACTTCTTATTCTGTATAGGCGATGTTTCGAGATAGATTCTAATGTCGTCAAGCAAGTGACAGCGACATTAGAATCTGTGTCAAAATGTCGCCTATACAGAATAAAGAAGTTGTATATCCTTGAAAATTGTCCTCATTCTTCTGTGGATTATGGTCTGATGGTTTGAAGCTTGAAGTGGAGGGCGAGGAGGCGAATGGTGGAAGTGAAGAGTTAAGAAAAATGAAAAAAGTAAAAACATTGAACATATTCAAATGTTAAATTTGGCTTTGTAAATGTTTCTCTTTCTTTGTATTTTTGGTTGTTTCGAAAAGCATCCAATATTTGATAAATTTGAAAGTGGTTATGTTGTTTAAATATTCTACTTGAAAAAAGTTAAGGAAATTCCATTCCTTTCATATTACTGTGTGACATGTATCATAGTAGCATGAAAGAATAAAGAATTCTTCACTTTTTTGAGAAAAATATTTGGTAATTTGTTCTGAAACTTTGCCTTGTTCATTTACTATGTCTGGTTTTGGATACATTGATGTGTGGTTTGACAGCCGATGTAATGGTGAAGGACTTCAATATGTTTATGGAGTTAAATATTTTTAATTGGAAAAATGATATTCTGGAAATAACTGGTCACATTTCATGGTGAAGGTATCAATTGATCAAAAGTTTTGTAATTTGTGATATTAGGAATGATTTGAATTAATTTCTTTAAATGTCTTTGGTGGTTTTGTCATAATGATGAAGCTGAAAAAGAGTTTAAATTAAGTCGTTGTGATTATTTAAACATTTTTTCAGGTTCATTTAACTTTGACATAATGAATTTTTTTGACAAATGTTTTGTATTGTGAAAACCTAATATGCTTGTGCATAGTATTTTCTATAATGGGCATTTAGAATTGATATGAATCTTGCAGTAAATGAAATTTTCAGAGAAAATGACTCTAAAGCAAGATTTTGTTTATTGTTCGATTCTCTGTGCATAGTGTGTAGACGTTTCTGTTTTAGTTTTTTAGCTGTAGTTTGTAGCGTGTGAAGGTGTTTCTAGGTTGCTGTTAGAATGATTTTATGCAAATCTGAATACATCTGTATAAAACATAATATTATACTACCCAACTTCGAAAGGGATGTATAAAAAATCCTATTCCATTGCTGTTGTGAAACCAGGGACTGTGTGGATATGTATACTATAAATGGCGTAGCCTGAAATGTCAGATCCGCAGCAATATCGGATACTGATTAGCATGACAACATTTCAAAACCATCATTTCAGGAAGCGAAAAATAATCAGCAGAAGTTGTGTGGTATATTTTTGCAAACCGTATTAGAATTCCAAGGGTCTGCTTTCAGTTAGACCTGTCAGGTTTGGTATCATATCCGTAAGGAATATTTGTGTTGTAAGAAGCCAACTGGCTCAAAGTATGTCCAGAAATAAGGGGCAGCATAATAGGATTTAGATATCATAAAAACAATGGGTAATATTTGGGGAAGCATCCTTGATAAGGCAGCGTGTTGTGTAACTATTCTGTAAAGTTATATACCCTTGACCCAGCTGCTGGTTTGGCTTTGCTTGGGAAGTGAATCCATCTCCACTTTCCTATCACAAACAGCTCTGTCTTTGAAATCAACAGCCAATCAAAATGCCACTCCTACATTTCAAAACCTCATATTCAATCTGGTTGTAATTGAGATGGCAAGTAAGGTTACGCTGAGTACTGGCAATGTGTCCTTGTTTCAAACGTGTACTAAGCGCGAATTGTTGGACTTGAGTTTTGTCATTTGAACTGTATAAATCGGGGATGAGGATGGAGCTGAGGGTGGGTATGAGTGATGAAAAGAGGAAAATGAGCCGGGGGTCTTGGTGGCTGCAGGTTTAGACGATTTGTAAGAATGACCCCAGCACGATCAAATCCGCTGAATTCTGTGGAAAATTCTCATCCCTGATAAATACAAAGCTTTGGTGGTGAATGGATCAAGGGTGTTAATCAGAAAGGAATGGCGGTATGATACCTTTGAATATCGAGGATGCTGTGAAGTTACGATCAGTGGATGTGTTTGTATTCAGATTTGTAAACTCCTGTTTGGTTTGATGATTTGGACTTTTGTAGTAACTAGAGAAGCCATTTTGGATGACCGAGCCTGTTGTGGAGAATTTACCAGACCTTCATGGCAATGCAGCATTTGGGCAAGCAGAGGAACCACCTTGGCCCCAATGTAGTATTGTTAAGTACTTGAGTTATTTAGTGTGGTTTTCAGACAGCTTGTTTCATGAGTTACTGTGGAAATATTTGCAGGCTAATGGTTGCTTAAACACAGTTAGTGTCCAGTGATACTGGATGTTATGTTACATTTGGTTTTGGATCAGCCATTTTCCAATTTGGTGTTGTCGCACATTTGTACTTTCTCATCTGTGTATATTGACATATAATGCTCAATACAAACTTTACCTATTTTTTACATTTACATTTTGCTATGTTACTGAGCTTGTTCCGATGGGATGTTGAAGATTCACTGTCAAGGTGTCTGTATCTCTTAACATGCTATTCTGTATTCCCATATGGAAATAAACTTCCAAGTGATTACCTGTGTTGGTTGTTTTTTATTATGACAAGCACCAAAGTGGTAAGGGTGCCATGCTTGGGGTTTCACCAAAGTGACAAGGGCACCACGCTTGGGGATTTCACCAAAGTGGTAAGGGCACCATGCTTGGGGTTTCACCTAAGTGGTAAGGGCACCACGCTTGGGGGTTTCACCAAAGTGGTAAGGGCGCCATCCTTGGGGGTTTCACCAAAGTGGTAAGGGTGCCATGCATTGGGTTTCACCAAAATGGTAAGGGGGCCATGCTTGGGGGTTTCACCAAAGTGGTAAGGGCGCCATGCTTGGAGGTTTCACCAAAATGGTAAGGGCCATGCTTGGGGGTTTCACCAAAGTGGTAAGGGCGCCATGCTTGGAGGTTTCACCAAAGTGGTAAGGGCGCCATGCTTGGAGGTTTCACCAAAGTGGTAAGGGCACCATGCTTGGGGGTTTCACCAAAGGGGTCAGGGCGACATGCTTGGAGATTTTACCAAAGTGGTAAGGGCACCATGCTTGGGGGTTTCACCAAAATGGTAAGGGTGCCATGCTTGGGGGTTTCACCAAAGTGGTAAGGGTGCCATGCTTCGAGGTTTCACCAAAGTGGTAAGGGTGCCATGCTTGGAGGTTTCACCAAAGTGGTAAGGGTGCCATGCTTGGGGTTTCACCAAAGTGACAAGGGCACCACGCTGGGGTTTCACCAAAGTGGTAAGGGCACCATGCTTGGGGTTTCACCTAAGTGGTAAGGGCACCACGCTTGGGGGTTTCACCAAAGTGGTAAGGGCGCCATCCTTGGGGGTTTCACCAAAGTGGTAAGGGTGCCATGCATTGGGTTTCACCAAAATGGTAAGGGGCCATGCTTGGGGTTTCACCAAAGTGGTAAGGGCCATGCTTGGAGGTTTCACCAAAATGGTAAGGGGGGGCCATGCTTGGGGTTTCACCAAAGTGGTAAGGGCCATGCTTGGAGGTTTCACCAAAGTGGTAAGGGCGCCATGCTTGGAGGTTTCACCAAAGTGGTAAGGGCACCATGCTTGGGGGTTTCACCAAAGGGGTCAGGGCGACATGCTTGGAGATTTTACCAAAGTGGTAAGGGCACCATGCTTGGGGGTTTCACCAAAATGGTAAGGGTGCCATGCTTGGGGGTTTCACCAAAGTGGTAAGGGTGCCATGCTTGGGGTTTCACCAAAGTGGTAAGGGTGCCATGCTTGGGGGTTTCACCAAAGTGGTAAGGGTGCCATGCTTGGAGGTTTCACCAAAGTGGTAAGGGTGCCATGCTTGGAGGTTTCACCAAAGTGGTAAGGGCACCATGCTTGCTTTCTAGGTTTGTTAGTGCCATGCCATGCATGTGGGTTTTTCCAAAGTGATAAGATGTTCGAATCCTGGATCATGTTGACCTTTTCTCCCATATTAAGCTGACACCCGTTTGATATAACTGGAAATGAGTTATAAGCGATATTAAACCCAACTTACTCACTGACCCAATGTCCGTGAACACATGGCATGTGTCCCTTTGGACATGTGTTACTTTTAACAATGACAGTATGGATTCATTGTTGGGAACACGACATAGGAATAGTAAACTTACAAACAGATTGCCACAGTACAATCAGGTTGTCAAGGTTACACAAATAATCAGTACCAATTTGGCATTCAGCAAAGACGTCTACAAAAGGCTGAATGTATAAGCATCCAGCCTATACGACAATTGGCAGTCAGCTGTTAACCCTGGAATCACCACTGACACTTTAATCAGTACCTGGTGTATGCTCCTGTCATGGGTGACATTTTTGTGGCATCTCCTGAGACTTCTGATATTCATCATTGGGATCCGATTCCTGGTGCAGCGGGGCGGTGGGGTAGCCTAGTGGTTAAAGCGTTCGCTCTTCATGTGGAAGACTCGGGTTCGATTCCCAACATTGGTACAATTTGTGAAGCCCATTTCTGGTGTCCCCCGCCGTGATATTGCTGGAATATTGCTTAAAAACAGCGTAAAACTATACTCAGTCAGTCCTGGTGCAGCATGTGGATAAGTTCATCCAGGGTTTGAGTGAATGTCATTTTACATTATTTAGCAACATTCCAGCAATGTTCCAGCAATATCACAATGTGGGAGACCCGCAATGGGCTCCATACATTGTACCCATTGGGAAATCGAACCTCGGGTCTTCGGAAAGACAAGCGAACGCTTTAATCACTAGGCTATCCCTCCAGGATTTGAAGAGGAAGGTTTAGTTCTCACTTGGGAAACAAGGTAATCCTCAAAGGTGTTCAGTTGGTTGCAGATCAGGGTTTATCATTTTTCGGAAATGCATTTTGAACCAGGTGGTGTTTAATCGCTGCCAATGTGCTTAACGTTTCTAGACTTATCACCACTTGCATATATTTTTCGACACAACTACCTCTGATATAAATGGAACAGTGTTCACGTTTGCGTTACACCTAACCCACCCATTTACTCAGTATAAACAAACAGAAATATATTCACATGCATATATATATATGTATGTTTTTTTATTATTTCTTTCAAAGTTATCCGAGCAGTAGGGTTGTTGAACAGTTTGGAGGCCTTAAATCTAAAACAATATGACCTTCCTGAATTGCACTAACCTGCCAGTTTGGCTTGATAGTAATGAACACACAGAGTTTGAAAATTATACATAATTAAAATAACATTAACATCTAAGGTGTTACTCTCATGGGATACCATTCTGCATCAGGATCTGACAAACCCTCATTGACAGTCACATCAAGTAATCCATCATTGAGCTTTAAGTGTTAATTCTAAGAATATAATGCCACCACATCATAATAATTATGCAAAAGTATGCAAAGTTTCATATATATTCACGGATAGTACTTTGTTTAATATATTGAGAACAATAAATATAATGAATGCATGCATCGGTCAAGAAAAAAACAGTATGATAAATTTATTTAAGAATAAAATAATAAAGTCCTTTTCTTGCTCATTATTCAGATGATATTCAAGAGATCCATCTTCACAAGTGTTGAATAATTTTATCTGAGTCATGGATACATGCGCTTATTCACAATAATTCAGGAATGTACTACAATAGTGAATAAAAGCATACTTTGGAAAATATGCCAGTGAACAAAGCAAAATAATTGACGGGAGGTCAATAAGGGAGATATTAATGAGAATAATCCGTATAATAAAATTCTACTTATTTCCAGACTTTATTATTTACCAGCATCAGTGCTGGAATACAGTCATCGCTGCTGCCATTATCGTCACTTCTTACGAATTAGGGGATAGTTGAAACCACAGGGGTTTGAATCACTGTTTGGACAATATTTAAAAAAAATAAAAATCTAGACTTTTGTAATCGTATATTGTTTTTATATGTTATGATTAACCAATATTTCAAATTTGAACGAGATCGGTGAAGAAATGAATTTTAAAGAAAATTCCACCGCTACACTCATTACATAAAATACACATGTATTTGAAATATAGGTTAATCATAACATATAAAAACAATATACGATTGCAAAATTTAGATTTTTATTTTAAAAATTATTGTCCAAACAGTGATTCGAACCCCTGTGGGCTAGCGCTTTCATGACATAGAACGACATAAAACAGCATTCAACGCACTCCCAAACAAACTAATGCAATCACATATTTTCTTGGAACACTTGCACTTTGGTTGTGACATTGTAATATGTTAAAATAAAACAACACAAAGCATGTTCAAGGCGTTACTCCTTATAAACATCACACCTGTACAGCTAAATCAAAGCGATCGCAAGTTGTCACACCCAAGAGTTGCCTCCCTTAGAAAAGACAGCGATAATGTTTATACATTACCATGACAACATAAAAGCGATTAGACGGACACGCACAGCGCGTCGAAGAGATAGCATCTGCATATATAATTTGTTGAGGAAATAGAAGCCAGAACTGGTTAAAAACTCTTGGAATATTAGTTGAGATATTTGCTTGATACTATCATCAGCTGATCACTCGGGCACCTGTCGCAAGTCTTGATTGCCAATATGTGCTTGGTTGATTGACAGATTTTGCGAGTCAGCGAGTGACACTCTTGTACCAGGGGTAAGTGTCCAAAATTGTTTGAGTTCATTATAAATTGGTCTGTATTCATTCGAGTATATATACTTATTATTTGCTTACCTTTGTGCAGATGTCTAGCGATGAGGTTTTGCACGCACAGTTCACAGTGAAATGAACCATTTTGCAATATATTATACTTCATATGCGTAAGGCAGTTCCGGATCACTAACGAAACAACGACTGCATGCGCCTACGCGAAAAGATGTCTCAAGCGCCTAAGGGCAAATTTTGTCTTAGCAAAGTTTCATGTTACTCACACCAAAATACCAATTCGATACGATGCTGATGTATTATAGAAAACTGACAAAAGAAACGCTCCACGAATCATTTCCGGGTATTCCGGATCACGTGAAAAAACAAGGCAGTGTGAGGTTACTAATGCACGTTTGGGGCAACAAGGGGATGTGTCAAACAGTAACACGTGTTTAATAGAACAGATGCGTGAAAACTATTTTTTATGATGTCTCGATTACCAATAACAAACATTGCAGTTGATAACAGCACCTATGTAGATCGTTTTAACACTTGCTGCTCATTACAACACACACATATTCCTGTATCAGGATTCCAGGTACCAACTTGAACTGAAAAATATTCTCTTGGGGTTTATATAGTATGACCAGAAATTATTGAGAATTTTAGGAATATGTTTAATTGGATTTCTAGTATAAACAACCTTGACCAGCTATCAAGTGCTTGGTTTCATTCAAGAGAGACAACTCCGTTAATCCTTTTTCATTAGTTTGTGAAGAGTTATCCCCCTTTGTTTACTTGCTAGCAGACGACATTTTCAGTGATCCTCAGTATGGATGATTTAGAGAAGAGGAAGTTGATTTTAGAGTATTATAACAAGGACATCAGATCAGCTAAAGTGATTTCAAATAGAACAGGCATCCCTTTGTCCACTGTTTATCGTGTTTTGAAAAATATTGCAAATGGATATGGCATTGAGCACCAGGGAGGCTCAGGTAGGCCCAGAAAATTGACTGTCGGTGACAGGAGGCGGCTTGGTATTCTTGTTTCTAAAACAAACGAAGGAGTTTAGAAAACTTAAGGCTGGATATGATTGATAGAGGAACTGTGGCTGTCTGTAAGGAGACAATTAGAACTGATCTGCATGCAATGGGTTGGCGGAAAAGTAGGAATTCCATCACCAATCATGAAACCTGATCAAAAGGAGTGAAGGTTGAACTGGTGCTTACAGCATAGAAATTTTAACTGGGACAATGTGATTTTCTCAGATGAAAGTTCTGTGTGGCTGTTTCCTAATGCACTGAAATTCTGGACCAAACAAACTGAACAACCTTTGTATCAGCACCCAAAGTACAGTCTGAAATTTAACGTGTGGGGTGGCATATCTGTGTTAGGGGCAACACCCCTCTGTGTATTTGAAGGCAATATGAACAGTGAGCGGTACACAGATATTCTCGAGGGACATTTACTTCCATCTGCTCACGTGTTCTATGGAAATTTTTGGATTTTCCAGCAGGACAACGACCCAAAACATCGTTCAAAGCATTCACAGGCCTGGTTTCGGACCCAAAATATGACATTATTAGATTGGCCAAGCTATAGCCCTGACCTAAATCCAATGGAAAATGTTTGGGGACTTATGAAGGAAAGTGTCAATAAGAAAAATCTGACAAATATTGCTGAAATGAAAGAAGAGGTGGTCCGATATTGGGACAGCATGGACCACGACTTTCTAACTTCTTTGATCAGTAGTATGCCCCGCCGCATTGAAGCCTGCATTGCTGCCCATGGTGACTTGACAAAATACTAACTGTTCACCTGTCTTTGAATCTGGAGTTATGTTCTGCTAATATTCACATTTAATATGTGAGTAATGAGTGAAAAAAATATAAAAAATTACAATCTTAAATTCTCAATAATTTCTGGTTGTATTGTACATAAGCGGTTTAAGGTGCTGATCACTTATGTATCGAAATTAAATCACATTCAGAAGTTAAATGATACTACAAGGCCGTGCTGTTTGTTGCTGATGATTTAGGTGAAATTCGCTATACGATGATCTGTTGTGAGTCTGTACTATTTTAACATATTGACGTGTCACTGACATGCAACTTCATCTTGTAAATTATAACTATCAAGACAAAATAATCCATTTTTGGGGGAACTCTTTATTCAGTCATTTTGAGTCATGTAAAACTCCTCACACCATCAATCACTGGATACAGATGTACATGTTAGTTAACAAAATTAATGAAAGCAAATAAGGAACATAAAAAATTAGATCTCATTGTTAACTCAAGTTAATAATAATATATGCTAATTAAGAGTGGTTTGAACTGTCTGTGTGAGTGTATCCTCATGTATCTGTCATATTATCAAAGTGTCTACTCTCTGTATTCTGGTGATCCGGAACTGACTTAACCACGTGGTCCCACAAATTGCTTATTTCTTAAAAAATATGGCAGATGTAAAACAGATTTTGTTGCTATTTATAGGTGAAATGTTTCTGTATGCAATGGATTGTTAACATTTAGCAAGATGCTAACGACAGGTGACCACGATGATAGGTATCCCCGTTACAGGGAGCGCAAGTAGTCTTCCGGTTCAGATCACGTGAAAAAAATATATCACCTTGAAGAATACTGTCACAACTTTGAAATGACACATTGTGTGTAGAAATCCACCGAGGTTTACAGTTTCTAGGTGTTAATGTACGTGGCAGTGATCCAGAATACCCGTGATCCGGAAAAGCCTTACGCACTGTACTCCAGACCTCTAAAAGTTCTGCTATAAATAGGCAGAAATCTGGACGTTGCAAGTTATAGATCGAGTTTCCATGCTTCTAACTGATGGATGAAAAATGTACATTTGTAAATTGAAATAAATCTCAATGTATTGTTTATGTCATACATTCGCTTACGAATTTTAAAAGGTTGTGAGGCATTTCATAGTTTTTAGGTGTACCATGCCTATTTATTCGTTAAAAAAGGCTGTTCAAATTAAGGCATCAGTGTACATTAAGTGTATTCATATGAAAAATGAATTTATATGAAATTTGAATGTATTCATATGAAATTTGCTTTTGTTTTTTTCTGTCAAGATAAAACAATTATGAGATAAAATTTTGGTCTAATTTTCTTACATCCACAGTTTTTACAGTTACATTACAGTATTTTGTGATTTAATTATTTTCAACACATGCCTAACTCATATTATTTGATTCACCTTTTAATTTTTATTATTGTGTTTTTCAGTTTACAATGTCACAGTTCAAGACTTCCAAGATGAAATGTAAGTGTAATTAACCTAAGTGAGATTGCAAGCTAGATATCTATATAGCTGGGCCCCGTTTCACAAAGCTCTCGTAAGCCTAAGTTCTCGTAACTTTTGTCGTAGCGTCGTACCTCCTATGTTACAGTATAGGAGGTACGAATGCTACGAGAAAAGTTACGAGATTTTCTCTACTTTCCTCGTAACATTCGTACCTCCTATACTGTAACATAGGAGGTACGACGCTACGAGAAAAGTTACGAGAGCTTTGTGAAACGGGGCCCTGGATGGCAAGTGAGTGAGTGAGTGAGTTTCCATCAATGTTTGTTTTACCTGTATTATCTGATTCTCTTCAGCATCTGCCCCTCCAGCAAAGAGGGTGTCCTCGTTTCAGATAGCAAACAACACACCTGGACAGGTGAGTGATTGCTTGCACCTCACTTATCGACACTGATACACCTGTTTAGATGGTTGTAAAGTGTAAGATTATGGCAGGAAATAAAGGAAGATCCTACTTCCTATAGTGAGCACCTTTGGGTCTCCTAGGAGTTTTCTGGAGGCTGACAGGTAACAGATGTCTATGGGTTTACATAAATAACTTGTTTTACAGAATAAGAGTACATTATGTCATGTTGTAGGAACATTGTGAATAAAATTTTGGGTTTGAATTATTTCAGATGGCAGTTCTGGGTAAGAGTACTGTAAAAAATGGTACAAGAAATTCGAAAGGGTGAGTAGCCTTTTATCTGTATACATTCAGTTGTCTTACAAGTGAGCTCAGTGAACACTATTGTGGTACACTATTTACTGTAAAACAACTAAACAAATCTATTGTTAACATAAAATCAGGCTAATGTCTTCAGTAATACTGTTCCAAGTAGCCCTTCTTCTGCACCCTAGTAAGGTGAGTGAGTGAGTGAGTATGGTTTTATGCCGCTTTTAGCAATATTCCAGCAATATCATGGCGGGGGACGCCAGAAATGGGCTTCACACATTGTGCCCATATGGGGATTCAAACCCGGGTCTTCTGTGTGACGAGCAGACACTTTAACCACTAGGCTACCCCACCTCCCTGCACCCTTGTAGGGGGCCTCTATTGACCCATCTGACTAAAGAATTGCAATTCACTATGCAGAGTTGTGTCCCTTGACCGCACTGAGATATGTTTGTGGGTTCCGTTTCCAGATCACCCTAATTAGGCCTAATTTTTTTTTTTGTGGTTCCGATTACCCGACCGACCCTTGAATTCTGGTGCCGACCCTATTTTTTTAAGCAGACTGAATAAAATAAGCTTTCAGATACCATTATTTTTTCCCGGCTCCATCAGATATCGGTCATTCTGATAGAGAAAGTTGATATGATGGCCGAAAGCTTGATTCAATAAACAATTACACATTGATACATGTGTTATTAGTTTGTACTTTCCTTCTAATAAAAAATATGTAAAAAAAATATTCCTACCTACCTACCCTAAATTTTAATGAGGTGTAATCGGAACCACAACATTTTTTTTATTTGGCATTTATGTTGGTCAGCATCAGACCTGTGCTGATGGGTTTCAACAGATGGTAAATGTCTTTCTTTAACACTGACTATCACAGACTATACATATAACTTATTCTGGTCTTAGATGTGATAACACTTTTTGCTGCCGAGACAGAATAGGTACCGGTAATGATAATTATCACTTCCCTTCCAGGAGCTCAGCAGCTAAGCAGGCGAAGGAAGAAACAAGGACAAAAGCAGCTGGGACAAATGGTATGCTGGGAAATTTGGGAATTAATTATTCAATCAATGTAGGTTGTTGTCCTCATGTGTATATAATTACCTTAAAATATTCCAATGACCTTGGCTTCATTGCCCCTATGGTATAACAGTTATGACCATCAAATATCTTGTCGTTGAAATATGGATGCATTCATGATATTGGAGTATTGCTCTTTATTGTCACAGGTATTCTAAATATTTCATACAAGTATTTACAATATCTTCTGTCTGATCTGGGTGTCATTGTACAAAGGGATCTTAGCGATAAGGTGATCGTAACTCCCATACCATAACATAGACTTACGACTGGCGTAGTGCTAAGGTTGCTTTGTACAACGGAACCCTGGTTTGTATTACCCCCTGTGAGGACCTAGGGAACAATGTGTCTCCAGACTGATTGGTTGTTGTTTAACGCCGCATTCAGCAATATTTCCAGCTATATGACAGCGGTCTGTAAATAATCAAGTCTGGACCAGACAATCCAGTGATCAATATTGTGAGCATCGACCTACGCATTGGGATACATACGATGACATGTGTCAACCAATCCCGATCCCGTTAGTCACCTCTTATGACAAGCATGGGTTACTGAAGACCAATTCTAACCCGGTTCTTCACGGGTCTCCTGTGCCCAATTACGAGTCATAAGAGACAATTAAATGAGGATTATGTTGGTAGTACAGGTTAGTATTGGTCCCAAGCAACCTCAACAATGTTTAAAATAAAGTCTCATATGATAAGTTAAAATGTTGTAATTTTTCTCTGTGTAGACAAGCAGCCCAAGCCACAGTACAACGAGGCCTTGGAGAAGCAGTTTGATGCCATGTTAGAAGGGGACATGTCAGACCTTCCCCCACTTCCTCGCTCCATCGTCCGCATCTTCATCAGCTCCACGTTTTCAGGTAATCTGTCATATATGTACAGGTATTAACAGGTGATCTCTGTGTGTCATACATTTACAGGTAACTTCATATACCTACAGGTGAGCTCTACGTGTGTCATATATACTGACGAGAGCAAATAAGGGAACATGTGAAACTACAAGTGTTCCTTTATTTTTGTCAAGGTTTCTTCTGAAGCTGTATATCGCACACTGGGTGAAAATAAATAGAAGAACACAGCAATGAACTGGCGTTCCCTTATTTGTTTCCCTCAGTATATACCTACAGATGAATCTCGGTGTCATATATCTTCAGGTATTGACAGGTTACCTCTGCATGTCATACATCTACAGGTAATGTCATGTACCTATAGGTAACCTCAAGGTGTCATACTTCTACAGGTAACCTTCAGGTGTCATATGTCTACAGGTAACATCACATACCTAAAAGTGACCTCCATTTGCATTTTTGTCTTTACCTAACATCCGTATGTCAGGTATCCTGTGGGTAACCACTTTCACGTGCCTGGATGGCTGTATACCACTCAGGTAACCACTTTCACATGCCTGATTGACTGTATACCACTCAGGTAACCACTTGCACATGCCTGATTGGCTGTATACACTTACATGCCTGATTGGCTGTATACCACTCAGGTAACCACTTTCATGTGCCTGATTGGCTGTGCCCTGATTGGCTGTATACCACTCAGGTAACCACTTTCACGTGCCTGATTGACTGTATACCACTCAGGTAACCACTTTCATGTGCCTGATTGGCTGTATACCACTCAGGTAACCACTTTCATGTGCCTGATTGGCTGTATACCACTCAGGTGACCACTTTCATGTGCCTGATTGGCTGTATACCACTCAGGTAACCACTTTCATGTGCCTGATTGGCTGTATACCACTCAGGTAACCACTTTCATGTGCCTGATTGGCTGTATACCACTCAGGTGACCACTTTCATGTGCCTGATTGGCTGTATACCACTCAGGTAACCACTTTCATGTGCCTGATTGGCTGTATACCACTCAGGTAACCACTTACATGTGCCTGATTGGCTGTATACCACTCAGGTAACCACTTTCATGTGCCTGATTGACTGTATACCACTCAGGTAACCACTTTTATGTGCCTGATTGGCTGTATACCACTCAGGTAACCACTTACACGTGCCTGATTGGCTGTATACCACTCAGGTAACCACTTACATGTGCCTGATTGGCTGTATACCACTCAGGTAACCACTTTAACGTGCCTGATTGGCTGTATACCACTCTATCTGTGGTCATTAAAATATAGCATCATAATGTCTTGATAATTGCTGTATGTAGTCTTACAACCTTGCCAGACACAGATCGAAGCTTGTTTTGTGATCTCATTGAAATACATTTATCAGGGTTCTCGGGGACAGCATAAATAGGAAAATACATATACTGAACCAAAAAAGTTACGGATCATGAATGTGTTTTGGGATATTTTTATGTAATTGTGTTTTACGTATCCACTGTATATCCATCAGATTATTAGTGCTCCATACTTTCGTGTTTAATCAACCAATAGATTTTTTGCACTTGTGAAATAAGACATAGTTGTAAATACATTTAAATCATTATATATGTTGCCTTTCAATCTTTATTTTGACCATAAATATTACCGTGAAATTAATATGTTGAACCTACTGTCCAGCAAGTTATTGCTGTTGAGACATTGGCATCATATCACCATTTAATTCCTGCTGTTGTAGATATGCGAGCTGAACGTAATGCCCTGTCACGTGATGTGTCACCCATACTGAGGTCATTCTGCTCAAACCTTGACCTTGACCTTCAGTTGGTTGACCTTCGGTGGGGCCTGACTGAGGATACACAAAATGATCACTCAGCTGAGCGCCTGTGTCTGCAGGAAGTGAAGAACTGTCAGAATGTCTCACTTGGACCCAACTTCATTGTAAGTCATTGCTTTCAAAATGTAATAAAGGGGGAGACAACAAAAAAGCTAAGATTAAAATATGATGTTTATTTCCTGTTGTGTGATATTTATGATGCACAAATACATGGAATTATAATGTCTTTATCATTCTATGACATTTCTAACAATAATCAATTTAATGTAATGCGAAATGTGTTCATGTTATTTTGATTTAAAGACAATGGCTGCCTTATACATATACATGTATTTCCAAGGCTATCAATATTACACAGGGGGACATTTTAAAGGGACTTCAAACATTGTACATATTGGACAATTAATGTCCTGAAATTGGCCTTTGAAATGCAGATTAAGACAAATCTACAAGCTAAACATTTAAAATACACACTCTCATATATATAGAGTGAAATGATCAATGAAGAAAGATGTAAGGCTTTGTAATGTAACTCTTTATTCTGTCAACAACTTCAGCTTATATATATCCGTATCTCCCCTGTATCCTCATACAAGATGACTAAACAGATTGGGTGGTCAGGATCCGAAAGTTAGTTGATTCCATGTCATCATGCTCAGACTGGACATACCGTGAAGGTCTGGTTTAGAATATTGATCTTCAGTAACCCATACTTGTCGTAAGAGGTGACTAACGGGGTCGGGTGGTCAGGCTTGCTGACTTGGTTGGCACATGTAATCGGTTCCCAAATCGCAGATCGATGCTTATGCTGTTGATCACTGGATTGTCTGGTCCAGACTCGATTATTTACAGACCGCCGTCATATAGCTGGAATATTGCTGAGTGCGGCGTAAAACTAAACTCACTCACTCACTCAGACTGGACATTGTTCATAATATCAATCAGTTGTTTGTCTAGGGCACTGTATTGTTGGAATGTTGCTGTGTATGGTGTTAAATAACAAATAATCAAAACGTAATCTGATGTTTATGTATGTCACTTGTCTCCAGAGTATACTAGGTGAAAGGTATGGTTTTCGGCCATTACCCACGGAGGTGCTGTGTCCAGAGTTTGAGATGCTGCGATCAGCAGCGTCACGCCGGGGTCTGGACGTTTCCTTGTTAGACACCTGGTACAAGAGGGATGACAACGCTATTCCACCTGAGTTTGTCCTACAGGTACGTCTGATTACCTCTACGTGAGTGAGTAGGATTTTACTCCCCTTTTAGCAAAGTGCCAGCCACCAAGAACACCATGTATGAATTTCGTAAACTGTACCTTTTTGGGGAATCAAACTCAGGTCATTGGTTTAATAAATGACCATTAAGCTTCCCTTACAACCCCATTTTACCCTTGGAACATTAATGTTACTGTTTATGTGCAACAGGATTTTGTAAAAGGTGAACTATAACGCATGGAGGGACTGATCGTTTGTTTGTTTGTTTGTTTGTTTGTTTGTTTGTTTGGTGACAGCAGCCTGTATAGAACCAAGTCTGGACATACAATGTCCTGATCATTATTGTTGTTCTCGACGTATCGTCACTCAATTGATATCTAATATTTGAAAAGGGTTTTGTTGACTGTACATAGTATTTATCAACAGGTACAAAATTAAACATTGTGATTGACCAAGTCCAATCATAAATATGTATTTCATGACAAATATATTTTTGTAAAAATATTTTAAACTTAAAACATGTGTGTGTTTAAAACATTGCAGCCAATCAGGTCCCAGTTTCCACATTTTGGAGACTACAGCCCAGGATGTGAGGAGCTGCGACAACGTGCCTTGGAATCATGGCAGACAGCGTTCACATCGATGCTGTCCATTGTCCGTGAAGCTGCCAGTCTGCTGCACCAAGAGGGGAAGCTGTCTGAGGAACAGAGACACATGTACTTTAAGTCAGGTGAGTGTGGTTTTAAGCTGTTTTGATAAATATTCTAGCAATATCTTGACATACATTTATAGACCACCTAATATTCACTTTAATGATGCTATGTGCAACGCGTAGTCCCTGGTTAACTCAAGCGGCATGTGCGGCACTAGGTTTGCAGTCATATCCCACCAGGTACCCATTTAGTGCTGGGTGAACAGAGAAAATTTGAACAAATTCACTTGCTTTTAAGCAATCCTTCTTCTCTTCTTTCTCTCTCTTTCTGTCTTGATTGTTTCAAAATTTATTTTACCAAATGAAATCATTTCTATAATCAGAAAGATATCAGAGAAATTTCTCATTAGTATTTTGTGTAGGATTTCTCTGAGTAACGGAAGCTGTAATTGTGTTAAAATAACAGCTGTTCATTCATTCATTCATTCATTCATTCATTCATTCATTCATTCATTCATTCATTCATTCATTCATTCATTCATTCATTCATCATTCATTCTTTCATTCATTCATTCATTCATTTATTCATTCATTTAGCTATAGACATATGTAACTCAAACTGTATCTCATCAGTTAATGGCTGTCCTCAAACATGACTCAGTCACTACTCACATATGTTTATCCCCCAGTTACATTTCTCTTCCCCAATATCTCTTTTCCTAATACTTAATGTCTTCTTTGAATCTTTGATCTTCTTATTTGCTGCCTGCTGCATCACAAGTCATTCTCCCCTACTTTGATTACCTTTCTGCAGATT
This sequence comes from Haliotis rubra, assembly GCF_003918875.1. NCBI lineage: Eukaryota > Metazoa > Mollusca > Gastropoda > Lepetellida > Haliotidae > Haliotis > Haliotis rubra. The sequence goes on from NW_025767002.1 coordinate 638,105, forward strand.
GGAAAGTCTTAGTTTGAAGGAACAGTAATTGTTTCATACCATTAAAAACTATTTGTTTTAATTTCAGTAACTGAATATGAGACATCAAAAGGAATATTTGAGGCTCCTAAGCCAAGCTCTCATTGTCTTCTGTATCAGCGGAAACTCACGGGGCTAACTGATGAACATCTGGAGGACAAAGATGCTCACCGATACATCAGTATCACCGATTCCCAGGGAAAGGTACGTCATTTATTCCATACAACTGACACTGAGCGCATCGGATCAAGCAGTAAGCAGATGACTATTTAACTCCCAGAAAGTCTCAAGATGGAACTGAATCTGTGATTATTCTTTAGAATTAGAAAGACTGGTAACAAATCAACATACAGGGGAATTTCAAATTCTGCATATAGTGTCATGACAATGTAAGGCTTCAGTTTGAAAAATGTTTGATTTATGGAGCTATGATCCTGAAATATTAACTCTGAGTACTTCACTATGTATATATTCTTTTGAATATAAACTTACCCAAACTGAAGCACCGACAAGACAGTTTCCTAAATATAGTACACAGTGCAATGCATTCAAACATTCAAAGACGAGAATGGAAATCTTTTTATTTTATGTTATTTCCCCTAAGTATCGGCAATAATTTTTCAAACATCTGTTAACCATAAACTACAAGTCTGTCCTAAGTTTCAATATATATGTATATATGTAACACAATTAAACTAAATTTGTAATGTTGATTTTCAGAAAACAGTTGACAAGGAAATAGCTGCCTTACAGAAAGCCTCTATCTCAAAGATTGAGAAAATCCTTGGCCCACAGAACTGCAAAACCTTCAAGGCTCCCTGGAAAAGTGGGGGAGTAGACCCTACAGCTAGTCCTGAACACAGAGCCTACATCCAAGATTTCAGTCTCAAACTGACGCAGGATGTGTCCAGTATGATCATGCTTGCCAAGAAAGAGCGATCGACTCACATCCGACAGAGGGAGTATTACTGTGGCTTGGATGAGACTCTCCATCATCTTCATTTCTGTAAGTCCAAGTGTGAGACCTTCTGTGGCCAGGAGGACATCCTCCAGAAGGTCAAAGATCACATTTTGTCGGGCCAGTCTCGACAGCCTCTAACCATCTGGGCAGAATCTGGAGCTGGCAAAACTTCAGTAATGGCAATGGTTATGAACAAGCTGCGGTCTTGGATCAAAGGAGATTATATTGGAATGATTCGGTTCCTTGGAACATCGCCTTCCACACTCAACATCTATGATGTGTTATTTGATGTTTGTGGGCAGATAGCCGACTGCACAGATACAATCATGGAGCCAATGGGATACAGGACAATGGCCAGCCTCATTGAATACATTCCAAGGTTTCTCCGCAGCATGTCTTCCACATTCAAAGATCCAATCATCATACTCCTGGATTCTATTGACCAGTTGTCAAGTGAGAACGATGCCTACAGCATGTCATGGCTTCCTACCAATTTGCCTTCCAATGTTCATCTGATCATCTCAACCTTGCCAACAGAACATAACATCTTGTCCAACATTAAGAAGAGACTGCCAGAATCAGCAGTGTACATGGCAGTGCCAATACTTCCAGAATCCACTGGCAAGAAGATCATTGATAAGTATCTGAAGCTAAGGAAACGCAGAGTTACTGATGACCAAGTTCGGTTCATCCTTGAAGTCTTCTCTGAAGCTCCTAGCCCTCTGTACCTGAAGCTTCTCCTTGATGAGGCAATGAAATGGTCCTCCTTCAATCCTGTCAGTGACTTGATGCTTGCTGGATCAATTAGGGAAGCCATTAATGTTCTATTTGACAGGCTTGAGCAAAAGTTTGGGGAGGTTTTGATACGCAATGCTCTTGGATACATCACAGTTGGACTCAATGGATTATCTGAAATAGAGCTTGAGGATGTTTTGTCTTGTGACAATGAAGTCCTGGATGAAGTGTACAGGTTTCATGACCCTCCAGTTCCTGGCATGGTGAGGATTCCTCCAGTTCTGTGGGCCAGGATCCGCTATGACATCAAGGAGTACCTTGTGGAGAGGATGTCCCAGAACAAGATAACAATGTACTGGTATCACAGACAGTTCATCATGTCAGCTTTGGCTCGATATGTTCAGGACAAGTTCCTGGACAAACTCCACTCAACTTTGCTTCAGATATACCTGGCAGAAACAGGGGTTAAGAAGGACATTTATTTGTCCCGAAGGAAGAAAGACTTCAAGGATGCAGACAGACAAGTCACTCCACAGCCAACCAGTGTCTCGAATCTCCGGAAGTTGAAATGTGTAACTCATCATTTGAACCATGCTGCAAGAGCAGTTGATGAGGACACATTCAAGGGCTTGGTATATTGCAATATTGACTTCCTCAGTACCAAGATCACTGCCTGCTCTACTGTAGAGGTCATCAATGATATGAACACATTCCTGAAACAAAGAAATGACAAAGAAATTGAAAGCCTGAGGACATTTCTTGATTCACACAAGAACAAACTGAAAAACCGATTAGTTCTTGCAAGAAGTATTTTGGTGTACCTGAGACCCGATGAGGACTGCATCTATCTGAAGAAGCTTGTGAATGATGCCTATGATCTCCTGACATCAAGTAAAAAGACTCTTCTGATTCCCACATTCCCTTGTCTGGCCCACAGGACACCAGGTGTTGTCACCAACACACTCTTGGATGACCATCAGTACAGATGCTTTGCTGTCAGTAATGACAGTGGTCAGGTCTTCACAGCAGGAGGGAATGGCAAAGTTGAAGTATGGTCAGTGAAATTTGGACATTTGGTCAAGTCCCTTGATGTTGGCTTTGATGCAGATGAGCTTCATCCAGCTGGCAGTGGTATTGCCTTGTTGTACAACAAGGAAATGAAAGCTCTGAAAGCAATTAGATCAGACTCAGGAGAATCTGTGTTAGAGGATATCATTCCGAAAAATGTTCTTTCATGGTCTCTGTGTAGTGATAAGCTGACCTTGTATGTTTTGGCTCAAGACAACAAAGTTTCTTTGCATCAGTTGGACTTGAAGCAGGGTGTGGCAAAACAGACAATGCTTCAGAAGATGTTTGACTTCATCAGTTTGAGGACAGTCCTGAGTAGCTCTGAACGGTATCTAGTCATCATGGCTAAATGTACACCAGGAGACTACCAGTCAATCAAGGAATCATGGAAGAAGTCAGGTGCCTTTGCTTCCCAACCTCACCCATACCGTTTTGCAGCTGTGGACTTAAGTCAAGGAACTGGCAACATACAGCATTGTCTTAGGAATCTGTCAAAGATCCCCACCCTTGGAGAGACGATTTCAGCCTACAGGGGAAACATGATGATAATTGCAGCACGTCGCCATGGAGTATTTTGGGACATTCCAACAGGGAAATGTGATCAGCAGATGTCTAAAGGGAAGAAGTTGGGGATGGTGTACAGACCGGACTGGGCTGGAGAGAGCCAGTGCAAAGGAGCTAACACCTGCTTTGTGCAGCCTCCAAAACAACAGTTCCTGGCTGTTGGGTCTGAAGATGGCTACCTCATCATCTATGGCTTTGAGTCTGGACTTCCAGTTGGGATGAAAGCCCCACCAACAAAACATAACAAAGCGGTTAGTGTTCTTCTTGTTCTTGTGAGTGAGTATCTTGAATTCTAATTGAATTTTGAATTAATATCACAGCAAGTCCATTTGATGGGAAGAAAGCATGAAGTGACCAGGTCATTGGCCTTGTAGCAGGGGTATAATGGTAAACAGGTCCCAGAATGATGACATATTATGAAATAAATACACCCATGAGTGAAGAAATGACACTCGGAGAAACCCATCTCTTCCCCATTATTTGAGTAAGTGAGTTTAGTATAACATTGCTTTAAACAATATTTCGTAAGACTATTTCAGTTATATTTCGGGACGGTGGGGTAGCCTAGTGGTTAAAGCGTTGGCTCGTCACGCCCAGGACCCGGGTTCGAATCCCCACATGGGTACAATGTGTGAAGCCCATTTCTGGTGTCCCCCGCCGTGATGTTGCTGGAATATTGCTAAAAGTGGCGTAAAACCAAAACTCAGTCAGTCAGTCAGTTATATTTCAGTTGTATTTATAAGATTGGGATATGGGCGACTAAAGGGATTGGGTGGTCAGGCTTGCTGACTTGGTTGAAAAATATCATCATCCCTCTGCATAGATCCATGATCATGATGTTAATCACAGGAATATCTGATCCAGATTATTTACCGCCATACAGCTGGAATATTGCTGAGTGGGCATTAACCAACAAACAAACAAGACAAACAAAAGGTATCTAACTATTGATTCATGTTACTGCTATGCAGGTTGTTGATGCAGCTGTGAGCCCAGATGCCCAGGTGGTGGCGTCGGTCTGTGAAGAGGGAGTCATCAAGCTGTGGAATCCCAGCACCGGTCTGGAGGTGGTGAGTCTGCAGATTGGCGGAGATGTTAGGCAGCTGACCTTCACCCCGGACTCCAAATACCTCCTTGCTCTCCTCATTGGGGAATCTTCAAGGATGCTTGTCTTTCAAGTACAGCTGTGCTAAGATTTGACAGGGACCTGTTACTTCAGCAATGGATGATTGTGATTTGTTGTGGCAAGGGGATGCTATAAAGACTGGCATGGAAAATGGACCTGGTGTACGGCTTGAAGAGTCAGCGCTGTAACCACGATGCTACCCCAAACCTTAAAGTGTTTTGGAGATGATGATCGTGATAAATCACTTTGAACTTCCTTTGTCTTTCAAGATGTCTTTTGTATGTGTGTGAGTTAATATTTAACGTCACAATGGCAATATCTCAGCCATATCGTGACGATCTTTTGTATGTAAACTTACAACTTGTCTTACATTAGGCTACCACTTACTGTAGGTAAATAATAGTGTCTTCACAGTCGACCTCTCTGTCTGAAACTGACAAACCCTCCAGAGTAGTTGTCTCTGCCATCGTTCAAAACTTCAAAAAGCTTCTAGATTCTCAGTACATGCAGGGCAAGCATTCAGAGCAACACATTTTGAAAATGAACATAAACAAACAGTTCTGAATGGTAATAAAGAAAGCAGCATTTTGTTTTGTTGTGGATATTATATACATGTTTGTGTCAGGCATCGGCTTCAAGAAGATACCATCAAAGGAAAAGATCTGTTTTGTTTAAAAAAATTATCAACTCATGAGGGTCAAGAAATGAAGCTGGATCATTTAATACACTCAAGATCACAGATCATGTGTTGAAGGTCCTCTTGTTGTTTACCTGAGGTGACCATCTTCAGAGGGTTTGTCTGAACTCCATGCTCCTATTGGAGTGATCGTATGCCTAAGGGGATCATAACTCCCATACTTTAACATTGTTCTATGATTGTCAAAGGCTATGACTGCTTCGTAAAATCGGGTCAAATATTTATGATATTGGCTAGATACTTGTTATTATTCCATTTTTCATGAAGGCAATTTCCTCTTATTTCAACTCACTTTGGAAACTTATTGCAAGAGATTTGGTGAAATTCACAACACAATTTAATTTGGAAACAGTATAATAACCCTTTTAAATGTGTTCTGAGTATTCTAGCTAATTCACACAAAATTTATAGTCAAGTTAATGTTCAAGATTTCAGAAACAATTACAGTGAAGCCGTGTTCTTTTATTGACATTGATAGAGGAACATGTTTACCCTTTGATGGACACTGGTATTGTCACTGGTTTATTGTCACCCTGATGTTATTGTCAGTGATCTGATATAGGAACATCTTTACCCTTTGATGGACATTTCACTGATTTATCCATTGATGGAGGAACATCTTTACCCTTTTGATGGACACTGGTATTGTCACTGATGTTCAGTGATCTGGTCATATACATTTCACCACTATTTTGACTTTTATGCCTCAGGAAATCTGATACTCAAGACTGACCAATCTCTGGTGCTGATGTTGCTCTCGAGCTCTCCAATATGAATTGAATTAGAAACTGAATAAATGTATGCATCTGAATATGTTCTCCAAATTGACTTGAATCAAAGATTGAATTAATGTATTCATCTGAATATACTTCACTGACCTTCTGATGGTGTTGAGCTATGTTTACAGTCTGTTGAAGAGTTCTCCAAATTGACTTGAATCAAAGATTGAATTAATGTATTAATCTGAATATACTTCACTGACCTTCTGATGGTGTTGAGCTATGTTTACAGTCTGTTGAAGAGTTCTCCATATTGACTTAAATCAAAGATTGAATTAATGTATTAATCTGAATATACTTCACTGACCTTCTGATGGTGTTGAGCTATGTTTACAGTCTGTTGAAGAGTTCTCCAAATTGACTTGAATCAAAGATTGAATTAATGTATTCATCTGAATATACTTCACTGACCTTCTGATGGTGTTGAGCTATGTTTACAGTCTGTTGAAGAGTTCTCCAAATTGACTTGAATCAAAGATTGAATTAATGTATTCATCTGAATATACTTCACTGACCTTCTGATGGTGTTGAGCTATGTTTACAGTCTGTTGAAGAGTTCTCCAAATTGACTTGAATCAAAGATTGAATTAATGTATTAATCTGAATATACTTCACTGACCTTCTGATGGTGTTGAGCTATGTTTACAGTCTGTTGAAGAGTTCTCCAAATTGACTTGAATCAAAGATTGAATTAATGTATTCATCTGAATATACTTCACTGACCTTCTGATGGTGTTGAGCTATGTTTACAGTCTGTTGAAGAGTTCTCCAAACTGACTTGAATCAAAGATTGAATTAATGTATGCGTCTGAATATCCTACAAGATATTTCTGTGTTTAATTGGATGGATAGACAGCCATTTCATCATGATGCTTACCATTGTGTTCATAACAAAGGAATTGTTTCATTTCAAAAGGTGGTTGGTTTCCAGAGTGGATTAATGACAGTGTAAGGGTCTTGTCGAGTAAGCATTTGTCACTCTTGTCATGAGTTGTAGAGATATATATTTTAATATAATCCACCAAATCCTTTTCCACAACAGTGAGTGAGTGAGTCTTACAATTATTTTATCCAACCAATCCTTTACAACAGTTAGGGAAAAGAGTCTGAATGCAGCTTTTTGGATGTCATGGCCAAAAATGGACTTCACACATTTCACAAATGTTGGGAATCGATCCAGGACCTTCAGCATGACAAGTCAACACTTCATCCACAACACTACCATAATACACAAAAACAGGAGATAGATGAATTTAATGTTCTAAAAATATTTTAAGATTTTCGATGTTTAATAGATACCATTGAAATATTCAAATACTCGAATATATTTCTAAAATGAATGTTTAAATGTGATATCCATTTCATCAAACCAAAAACAGGGTTTGTGTTGAAAACAAAATAACTGTGAAATCTGTATGATGATGGTGATTTGGAGATTTAACGTCCGCTTTCAGATATAATACGCATTTCGCACACGGGCCCATCAGGCCATGTATTGAAACCTGCAGCGGGTGGGTGAGGTGAGTTTAGTTTTAAGCCGCACTCAGCAATATTCCAGCTATATGGCGGCGGTCTGTAAATAATCGAGTCTGGACCAGACAATCCAGTGATCAACAGCATGAGCATCGATCTGCGCAATTGGGAACCGATGACATGTGTCAACCAAGTCAGCGAGTCTGACCACCTGAACCCGTTAGTCGCCTCTTACGACAAGCATGGGTTACTGAAGATCAATATTCTAACCCGGACCTTCACAGGTTGCAGCGGGTGGATGGCTATATGGCTGAAATAGTGCCGATGCGACGTGAAAATATAACTCACTCACTGTAACATCTGTTATATTTGGGATTACACCTTATCGTATTCGTAGTCACTTATTGTAGCAGGTTGACAAGTTGTCACGTCATCAATACAGCTATGAAAATATTGATCGCTGACAGACAGACAGACGGACAGATATTTTAATTAAATTTTATTATACCAATGGCTTTTCATTAGAAACAATCTTATACGGAACGTCTTCCATGGACCCACAAATTCAATCACATATCTTAAAATCAGTCCATCTAGTTATAATGACAACTAGGCGCTTTAACTGAGCAAGTCATACACTAAAACCTATACTACTATGGATCCCGACTGCAGATGCCATGAATGTATACAACCATCATGATTTTAATTTTGCGACTACATGTCATTCCATCTACTTTCATTTTAGATATTATCTTTTCTTGTCATGATACTGTTTCATATATCTATGTATATTGGAGCGGTCTTCATATAAGTTCTTTCGAGCTTGTTGACCACTCCAGTTCATGAAAATTCTGTCTTTGCTTTTTCATGAAATAAATATGTTTAAACCAGATATTTTATTTTAGCCTCACCTCATACAAGTTAAAACATATATACAAATCAAATAATAAAATACATGTGATGAGCCATCCCTTATGGGATTATAAGAGACTATAAAAGACTATACACATGAACATAAAATATACAATACAAAAGCCCCGTTCACCTGTTTGCACACTTATGTATAAATACACACACGAGCAAACTTTACATACGTGTGTAAATGTGTCATGTGAACGCATTTACTCACGTATATATAAATATACACTAGGAGCATATTTACATATGGTCAGGACCAGGTGCAAAAGTATATTTACATATGTGCAAATTTGCACTGTGAGTAAATTGTGTCATGTCATCTTCATTTAAAGGAAAAGTTACATATTCCAGAAGCTAAACATGTGCATGTGAATGGGGCTAAAGAAGTATACATTAATAAAAAGCATACAGTCTAAACATGTGTTATAAAAGGATTGTAAGATATTAGGTCTATAAAAACGATTTTCTAACTTCTAAAACATATATGGGCTTGACATAATAAAAGCCAACTGATCAGCTTCAGACATGCTATAGAAACAGCATTTAAAGTTGAACACAAAGATAACATATTTTTTGTGACATTTTTGTATAGGGGGCAATGTAAAAGTACGTGTGATTCATTCTCTACATCATCATTACAATTAAAGCAAACTCTTTCTTCTAGGGGTGTATTGTATCGCTATAAGCCGACGCTGCCCCTCACTAAGACAGCTGTCACTCACTGAGACAACTGCCACTCATTAAGATAAACAAAGTCATCCGTGACTGGACAATAAAGATAAAGGTGTTCACAAACTGTACAACTAGAGTGTTGTCTGAATACCGAGGAGATCGTCGACTTCAACAGACCGACAGCCACATCACAACAGTGGGCAATATGGAAATCCCACCCATCACACCATTCAGTGATTTCCGATTCTTTGCAAAAGATTGGTCATTAGATGACATGGATGTAGAGAAATTACCAAGATCCAGCACCAGACGTAAATCGGACATCTATGACCTTTGCTCACGTCGACGAATTCTGTGCAACAGACTGAAGAATTTGCAGAGGAGAAGACTTGCCTCAAAACATAAGGACAACGCCTTGAAAAGGCGACAGCATCAACTGCAACAAAAGCTGTTGGAGATTATGTCTGATGACACCGAAAGCGAAGAAACAACAGTTGTGCAACCAGTGGGTGTAAGTGTTGATTTCTCACATAGTGCAGACATAGGCGGAAAGCACTGCTGCCCTACACATGCCACAGGTTCGTCTTCAATTTGGGCAGAATGTCTGCTGGATGACCATATCTTGGCATCTAGTCGTGACGATAATCAGGAAGTTGCCCTTTGCTCCCTTGAGGAGAAAGTACAAAAGATACGCCACCCTGCTGAGAGTTGCCTCAGAAACGATGAACCAGAAACCAACGTCATTACTGTGTTATCCACTGAAACCTCAACTGCCGACATCACTTCACTTCAAGTGAAAGACATGTCTCTACAAAAGATTCCGAATCGATACCTGTTTGTTTCATGAAGGATGTGTTACGTTGTACTGCTCTGACCAAGAATAAATGCATTGGAAATTGCGATTTGCTTTTGTCTGTCATAATAATCTTATAATACATGGACCGGTATGGATAGATAAATATGGAAATGAATGGTAGAAGAAGTTTCCACACCGATTTAGTGTAAAACACGTGTTTGGTAAGTGCGTGAGCCTTATAACAACAGACTAATCAGCCACTGTGTGGTGAGTGAGTGCGGACTTTGTCTGACATTCAACAATTAGCCTGGTCAACAAGCTTAACCCTCTTTCAAGAACATTCTGGAGTCACAACACATCGGAGCACAAAGCCCAAACATTCGAACAGACAAATGATAAACGTGTCCCAAATGTTTTCAGTTTGATTTATTGTACATTATTCCGATATTTATAACAAGAAAACAACGTGTGTAAAAAGCACAGTGTCTATCGTAAAACAAAAGCAAGTGTCGTGTCCCATTAACACCAGGAGCACTGGATGCTCTTCTTAAAGAATCGCTTTAAACCTTTAGAGACTGCTGCACTCTTCTTCCGTGGCACTTGTTTCCGTTTGGTGGTAGACAAGAAACAGGGACGACTAGGTGAGGTTTGGGTGGAAATATTTCGTATTTCAGGCTTTGAATTTCCTCCTGTGTGTGTATAGACTGAAGAGCGCCGGGGACTGAAACGTCTGAAAATCTCTGTGTCTCCTGTAAGTTGTGCAGAAGTCTTAATGTCCACTTGGGAAAGGTGATCGTCACTGCACTCCATTGCTCCAGACGTCAGCTCTATTTGCTCATCTGTGAATTGCACCAACACAGAAGGTGGCCTTAAGACTTCCATCAGATGTTGCTGAAGTAGCTGTTGTCGTCGTTTAAGGATACAATCCTTCTTCTGTAAGATCTTCATTCTTTTCTCCAAACTCTTCAGTCTGTGTTGTAGCATCTTCCGTCTTGTGTGAAGATCGACAATGCCAGTCCTTCTTTTGTATTGTTTGTGCCAATATTCTTCCCTGCTATCGTCTGAGGAATTATCGGTCTTAGATTCTCTACTGGAAGTGTCAAATGACATATGGAAGTTACTAGCCATGTTGTAAAGAAGCTGGTGATGGAGATGCACAGTTCGATGTGAAGGGAGTGAATGTCTGAGAACAAGTGTTGAGGAAGCCCGTCTAAGCCTTTTATACCCCGTGGCGGGAGTGACCCAGACAGAAGCAGAGAAATTGGTGCTTGACACCTCAGACAGTGAAATTGCCTATTATCATTTAACCTGTTTCTCAATTGTCCCATAGAAGACGTGATTTCTAAACAATAAGAACATATCAAGTGCAACGCCACTGGCGTAGTCCCACACATATCCCATCAGCAAAGTACACTGTGAGAGCACTGCTAAAATTTGCTTCCAAAAGCCCCTTGTAAAACGATTAAAGAAAACACACTCTCAGTCTTCCTGTGGATAATTGGGCTGCTCTCAGGATACATGATGTGGGCATTGTCTTATCAAACTTTGCTTGTGAAGAATGGCCAGTAGTCTCAGCATTTTCCAGCCACATGTACCTCGGATAAGTAGAGGAATCACGTATCTGTGTGCGCTAAATGCATCCCAAATAATAATGTCCTCAATATGCTGTACTTTGACTTCAAGCGTCATTGATTTACCTGAGACAAGAAAAGTATTTCATCTGAAACGTGGTGACGGTGGAGAAAAGGTACTTTATCAGACCATGATGTGGAAAAAGGTGTTCACTGCTGTTGGGGAGTAGACGAGGGTACATCAATCAATCAGCGTAATTGTTGAGGGGATTATAATTAGTAGTGCTCATCTTAAACGCCAGTGTGTCAAAGGTAGAAACGTGGAGCTGGCGGAGAGCTTGTCACGCCATCAGTGGAGCTGTCAAAACAAGCATCATTAATAGTTGTTGCTGCCACTCATTAAGACAGCTATATTCGTCGTTGATTGGAGTATGTTGGTGGCGTTGTCTATAAAATGTGTAACTTGCCTGTTGTTTTCATATTCTGTTTTTCCCTGCACAGATCGACAACCACACAATAAGACGTTAAGGACAGTGGGCAATATGGAAATCCCACCCATCACGCCATTCAGTGATTTTCGATTCTTTGCAAAAGATTGGTCATTAGATGACATGGATGTAGAGAAATTACCAAGATCCAGCACCAGACGTAAATCGGACATCTATGACCTTTGCTCACGTCGACGAATTCTGTGCAACAGACTGAAGAATTTGCAGAGGAGAAGACTTGCCTCAAAACATAAGGACAACGCCTTGAAAAGGCGACAGCATCAACTGCAACAAAAGTTGTTGGAGATTATGTCTGATGACACCGAAAGCGAAGAAACAACAGTTGTGCAACCAGTGGCTGTAAGTGGTGCTTTCTCACATAGTGCAGACATAGGGAGAAAGCACTGCTGCCCTACACATGCCACAGGTTCGTCTTCAATTTGGGCAGAATGTCTGCTGGATGACCATATCTTGGCATCTAGTCGTGACGATAATCAGGAAGCTGCCCTTTGCTCCCTTGAGGAGAAAGTACAAAAGATACGCCACCCTGCTGAGAGTTGCCTCAGAACCGATGAACCAGGAACCAACGTAATTACTGTGTTATCCACTGAAACCTCAACTGCCGACATCACTTCACTTCAAGTGAAAGACATGTCTCTACAAAAGATTCCGAATCGACGAAAATCAGTGTTCTGTGACATCAAGTGTTTCATAAGAAATAGAATAGGATGCTGTGGGTGTTGTTGAGATATTAGCGTTATATGTAGATTTGTTTGGTGAAGTTGTCTGTTATACCTGTTTGTTTGATGAAGGATATGTTACGTTGCCCTGCTTTGACCAAGAATAAATGCATAGGAAATTGCGATTTGCTTCTGTCTGTCATAATAATCTTATAATACATGGACCCGTATGGATAGATAAATATGGAAATGAATGGTAGAAGAAGTTTCCACACAGATTTAGTGTAAAACACGTGTTTGGTAAGTGCGTGAGCCTTATAACAATAGAATAATCAGCGACTGTGTGTGGTGAGTGAGTGCGGACTTTGTCTGACATTCAATAAAACAATTAGCCTGGTCAACAAGCTTTTTGGTCGAACGACGCGATGAAACATATTATTCCTAGATGACTAAAACTCCAAGACCCGGGTTCAAATCCCCACATGGGTACAATGTGTGAAGCCCATTTCTGGTGTCCCCCGCCGTGATGTTGCTGGAATATTGCTAAAAGCGGCGTAAAACCAAACTCAGTCAGTCAGTCACTGGAAATCAAAACAACGGAAAAATAATTTCTGTCTTCGTGGAATATCACCAATTTTCATAATAATTAACAGAAGAAGTCCTTGTCGAAGAACTTGCGATTGTTTACAGAACAATATGCATCTACAGTTTTGAGGAGAAACCTTAAATGTCTTGAAGTGAGTAAACTGTGAGTTTCTGTTGCAAACAAACGGCGAATTACAGGGATTATATGAACGCTTTAGAGCACCAGATCGCCAGTCATAGTTTGGCGAAATGTGTGATAAATGGGACTGTTTACTGGCATGATCTTTTCATTTACATGCGTTTCCTACAGTGATTATAATTACGTCGTTACGCCTAGATGTCAACACTGTTTGTGTTAGGAATTAACAGACTAAGAATGTTTTGAAAACAGTACCGTTAATATTACTTGTACTAGGAATTGATATATACCTACAATCTTTTAGTACAATACCGTTTACATAACCAGTACTAGGAATTGGAAATAAAGCCATAATATTTTAAATACAATGCCGTTGATATTATCAGGACATGTTTACTAACGAATTCATACACATTGTACCAGAATTTTGATGACAAATCAACTAGGTCACCTAGACCGATGACGTAAATGATATATAAGAGATAAGTTTAAACCTGGTCATGGAAGAATTGGTTCATTAGGTCGAAGACCATGGTTCGAATCCAGTGGTACCTACGCCACAGGGTTGCCGGGATACCGATGAAAGTGTCGTGAAGCCATAGACTATCAATTTCAAACTTAGAAAAAAAATGATATTGACTTCCGTTAACTGACTGACTGAGTTTGGTTTTACGCCGCTTTTAGCAATATTCCAGCAACATCACGGCGGGGGACACCAGAAATGGGTTTCACACATTGTACCCATGTGGAGGTTCGAACCCGGGTCTTCGGCGTGACGAGCCAACGCTTTAACCACTAGGCTACTCCACCGCCCGTCCGTTAACGACAAGTCATTTTTCATAAGGTTGATATCGTATGAAACAAAGAAGGCTTTCTTGGTGCAGTCTACACGTCTCCAGCAACCCATGCTTCAGCAACTCATGCTTGTCGTAAGAGGCGACTAACGGGATCGGATGGTCAGGTTCGCTGACTTGGTTGACACATGTCATCGTATCCCAATTGCATAGATCGACAGTCATGCTGTTGATCACTGGATTGTAGACTCGATTATTTACAGACCGCCGCCGTATAGCTGAAATACTGCTGAGTGCGGCGTAAAACAACAAACCAAACCAAATACAACAAGCAATTGGAACGTTACATACTTTTTGTGTGGGGTTACACTTTCTCAGGAAAGTACAGATTCTAGTGCCTTGGTAGCTGAGTATCTACGTTTTGGGGTGAGTCCTAACGATCTAACCTGCTCATCCACCTACTCAGCCATAAAAGGTATTCAAAGAAGTTGGAACAGTTGTGAGTGAGTGAGTGAGTGAGTGAGTGAGTGAGTGAGTGAGTGAGTGAGTGAGTGAGTGAGTGGTGAGTGAGTGAGTGAGTGAGTGAGTGAGTGAGTGAGTGAGTGAGTGAGTGAGTGAGTGAGTGAGTGAGTGAGTGAGTGAGTGAGTGAGTGAGTGAGTGAGTGAGTGAGTGAGTAGGAGTGAGAGTGAGTGAGTGAGTGAGTGAGTGAGTGAGTGAGTGAGTGAGTGAGTGAGTGAGTGCAATATCACGGCGGGGGACACCACACACATATAGTAGTTAGTTTAAACTTTCCTCCTTACACGGAAGACTGGGGTTCCGTTCTAATGTACAGATGTGTGAGCGTATTACTGCTAGAAGTCTGCTGGACCATTTCTAATTCGGCTAATCTAACTCACGAGTTCTTACAACAATTGTCGACTTCTGACCTTGGCTATAAATAGTAGCGTATAGTGAGTGAGTTGGGTTATACGCCGCTTCTAGCAATATTCCAGCAATGTCACGGCGGGGGACACCACACGTGGGCTTCACACATTATAGCCATGTGGGGAATCGAACCCGGGTCTTCGGCGGGACTGGCGAATAGAGGTGTGACGATACAGAAATTTCACGATACGATACGTATCGCGATATCTTGGAACGATACGATTCGATTCGATGCATATCACGACATGCTATCTTTAGTTATTTTCTTTCAAAAAGTATATTTTATTTTAAGTATAACATTGTAAATTTTGATATAACCGTCAATTTCTGGTGAAAATTAACAATTTTAAAGTCAACGATATATATCACGATACGAAAAATAGTATCGATATATTTATCGTCAGATAAAGTATCACGATTATCGATACTACGATATATCGTCACAGCTCTACTGGCGAACGCTTCCTTAGTTGGCTGTCCACATATGCTTGCTCTCTGTCTGGGATACATATTGTGTTGCTGTTTAATAACCTGGGCCCTTATTCTCGAAACGTTCGTAGCCCTAAGAATTCTTAACTTTGATCGTAGCCAATGTGTTCAGAATGATCTTAAGAAGTTCGTAGGGATACCGAACGTTTCGAGAATAGCTAGCCAGTTCTTGATATGCCTTCTAATGGTGACCTGTGATATCACTAGTGTTTTCTCGTCCTTTGACGGCATGGGTTTAGTAAATATATATGCACTGTTTAGTCTAGTCACATACACTGATAAAGGGGAATAACTCTGTCAGCCTTATGGATTGTGATAAGGCCACTGAAGAAATAGTGCCTCCGTTTAACAGAACGCGAAGTCAAAATCCCATGGAAACAAATAAGAAATAAAAAAAACATAATTTTTCAAGTCAACAAAGCAGCTTCAAAATAAGAATAGGTATTACTTTGTGTACTCCATCCCCAAACAAAAAAACCCAACCCAATAACACAAAAACAACCCACAAAAACTACAAAAAAGAAGAAAACAAAATACAAAATTACTTAATTATATCCGCTATTTCTTGATGATATTTCAGTAAGTCTATTGGAATTTACTATGCATAACATCAGAAATGATTTGTTTCATAACTTTCAACATATTTTAGTTGTGTAACAAATATTTAATGCCAGCTGGCGTTTAGATATAATTCACGAATTGTTGCTTGCACCCGTTTGAGAAAAGTATGCAGTAAGTAAATATGTATGACAGGGAATAAGTTAACTACACGTTGGGCTATTCAGAATCCACCAAAATGGACATGGAAATTACTAGGGGTAAAACAGTATACCGTGGTATTAGTAGAACCGCGGTATTTTGCCTTCGGTTCGGTATACGGTAATGCAATCACAAAATTAGGTATTTTCGGTTTTCGTACCGTCATTTCAATCTCATCATAAAATGACAGTTTTGTTCATTCAAAATAACAAAGATTATGGTTATTTTGTATCCATGTTATTAAACAATGTAAGGTTTGACTCTTGTCAATTTTCTGCCTTATGATCATATCTCATATACCGAAGCAAGACGGAATGAACCGATGGCCGTGTACCGCAATACGCTCCGTACCGTGGTAAGAGCGTACCGTTTCACCCCTAGAAATTACATCGTTAATGCTATGGACCCATATTTTATTTCTTCGAAGTCAGGGATTCCTAGTCGAGTTGCTTCCCTTGGCCCACGCTCATCAGGTCCTACCAGCGTACAGAGAAAGCTTCACGCAACACCACTAATGCTTGACATATTCCAAAGTTTCCATATTCCAATGATTCCATATTCCAAAGTTTCCATATTCCAATGATAAATACACGTGCAAGTAATCAGTGAGTGAGTGAGTTTAGTTTTACGCCGCTCTCAGCAATATTCCAGCTATATGGCGGCGGTCTGTAAATAATCGAGTCTGGACCAGACAATCCAGGGATGCAAGTATTTAGTCTATGTGTTTCATGTCTAGTTGTGCCTCTCTGCAGAATTGAATATTTCATTGCTTTCATCATAGATTTTATTTCTAAGTCTGGCGTGTCAATTGCAGTATTTGAACACATATTCTTGAATTAAACACCTGCACATTCTTTAACTTTGTTAGAATTCGATTTACATTTATGAGAATTATTTTCTCTGTAGAATGCACTGCAACGTTATCTGGGCCTATGGTGTTAGTTATGTTGTTCGAATGACAGAAGAAATCTGAGTATTGCAAAACACACGTCTTTCCAAAACATAAATTAACATATAAAGTCATTTATACCGCTCTGCAAATGCGAAATAAACGAATCTGTTAAGAAATACAAATCACCAAAATGAGATATTACGGAATTGTTTGAAATAATACATGTTTTATGATGCCAATATGTTAGAGAGTTACAGCCATTGATGATATTCAAGCAAGTCATGACAGGTGACACCAGTGAGTGAGTTTAGTTTCACGCCGCACTCAGCAACATTCCAGCTATATGGCGGCGGTCTGTGTCAAACAAGCCAGCGAGCCTGACCACCCGATCCCGTTAGTCGCCTCTTACGACAATCATGGGTTACTAAAGATCAATTCTCTAACCCGGACCTTCACGGGTTCAGGTGACACCAAGAATGTCTTCAGCAACTCTTGCTTGTCGTTAGGGGCAACCAGTGCTTGTCGTTAGAACTAGTGGGCTCGCCCGGCTCGGGTTGACAGGTCGCAGACTGTTTTGATGGATACCATCGTATCTCAATTGAATAGATCGATGCATATTTTGTCATTCACTGGATTGTCTGGTCCAGACGCGGTTATTTACAGACCGCCGACATATAGCTGGAATATTGCTGAGTGCGGTGTTAAACAAGAAACCAAACCAAATCGTATCCCAATTGCATAGATCGAGGCTTGTTGTCATTCGCTGGGTTGTCCGGTCCAGACGCGATTATTTACAGATAGTTAGGTGGAGTAATGCTGAGTGCAACAAACAAACAAACAAACAAACAAACAAACAAACGAACGAACAGAAGAGAACAGAAGAGAACAGAAGGTGTCCCGGTCGTGGATAGAACAAATAAACATACAAGACAGATTTCACTAAAAATGAGTTTCATGAATTGTACAGCTAGATAGAATAAAACCCGGTCGTTTAGGTGACGAGCGACACCTTGAACGACTTCACTACCTTTCCTTCCATGAACGTGTTTAAACGTTTCCAAATCTTTGCACTGCATGAGTCTCTTAAGCGAAACTATATATAGATTAATTTACCATGGTAACAAGTGCGAATAAAATCATTAAGTCTATGGCGTCTAACCAACTCGAACATCTGGTTCATTCAATTTAACCACCATCAGTGTTTCAATATCAAACGGTTTTCACATAACATCTAAATGTATCTTTGACGTGCATGTCAGTGAAACGCCTGTGGCCGGGTGTTAAAACCTTGGAGTCAACTTTGTGTGCAGACTCTTTCAGTGTTGTCACAACCCCTAGTGTACTACTGTCCACAACCCTGTGCACTTGAAAGTACCCACGAATCCGTTGGTAAATGACCAGATGGTGGCCACATGAATACGTGCATAAACCTAGTTGCGGGTACAGCAATGGGCAGTAAACTTGGACAAAGTACTGTGACTATGTGTCCCAGTCCACCCAGCTGTGAATGGGTACGCCGTAAGGATGGGAAAGCCGCAATAACTTGGTGCGCCTAGTGACTGCAAGAGTTGTATGATCCCCAGAGAGTTAAAAATTGATAATACGATGTGCCGTTGAGATTGACATCCAATGACCGAGGGAAAAACCAAGCGCCTTGAGCATGTACTAGTTGCGTGAATATGTGCGCAACAAATATCACATACAGATTTGCATGTCAGTGAAACCCCGTTCATCCGCATGGCAGTGATTCCCCGTTTATCTACATGTTAATGAAACCCCTTTAATCCGGTCACCCGCTTTCCAGGCGGCTACTGCCAGGATTGTCTAAGACAAATAAAGAATCTGCTGTTTTTTTAGTATGTATTTTATTCGGCCCGTGACCTATGAAATATACATTGTCTTGTCTTTGTCAGATTGTATCTTGATGTTAAGGAAACTCTTTGCTTCGAGAAATATTTATCTAATATTGACGTTAAAAGTACAGAATTGACCATGACACGTTTTCGTCTCAGTTCTCACATGTTTATGTTTGAGAAAGGTAGATGGAGTGTACCAAAAATACCATTTATTGATAGGAAATGTCCATTTGTCCACATGACATTGAAGACGATTATCAGGTATTACTTATTTGTCCTAAGTATCAGGAAATGCGTCAGCGATATTTATCCTTTACTCTCCTTGAAAATGCAAATATGTTTAAATTTGTCGGAGTGCTGAAAAGTGAAAATGATGACGTTATGTTTAACGTTGCCAAATGTATTTATTATGTTATGAATGAAAGAAATAAACATGAATACTTATAAGTGTATTCTATATATACCGTTGCTCTTGGATAGTGTCATAATCATTGCATATTAATAACAATTTATACTGTGTGTATAATCCTGCCATGTGCTGAAGATCAGTATGTTGTCAATGACATGTATTATTTTGGTTTTTGACCTAATAAAATCTTGTCTTGTCGTGTCTTTGTCAGTAACAGATCAATGGAAACAGACGCTGTTCCCATGATCAAGACGGTGTTTTGTACGTTCACCTGTTAGTTTGGGTAACAACGGTTCACTGTATGAAAATAAAATGTTAAATATTTCAATATTTACGTGAATTGTTTTGATGTTCCTATACAAAAGATGATTTATGATCATGATTGTAAAAATCACAAATTTGTAACAACGGGATCTTATGTGTTTGTTTTAATGCCACTCGGCGATACTCGACCTATTAAACATCTGTCTTAAAATAATCAGATCAGACAATCCAGTGATTGACATCTTGAGCAGTCATTTAAACAACTGGGTTAGATGCGTCAACCAAGGCAGCGAGCCTGAGCACCTGATCCCGACAAGCATGGTTGCTGAAGACCACTTCTAAACCGGATCATCATAGCTTAAGGATATTTAGTTGACAAATACTAAATCAGATCAAGCAATCCAGTGATTGACATCTTGAGCAGTCATTTAAACAACTGTGTTAGATGCGCGAACCAAGTCAGCGAGCCTGAGCACCTGATCCCACCTGTCGCATACAACAAACATGGTTGCTGCAGACCAATTCTAACCCGGAGCATCACAGCGTAAGGATATTTAGTTGACAAATACGTACATTAGATTCGATCATCACTGCACTTTCCATACTTCAGTACAACTATATTGTACATATACTTCGCTGTTCTTCCGCTTTCATATTCCGTTTGAGGAGATTTGACAGTACACGTGTTACGTACATTATATCATAGTATCCATGATGCCGATAATCCATGGTATAAATATATACCATTCAGTTCCCTCATAACGCACCGTATGTCCTTTTCTTGTAATTCTTATTTTCATGACATTTTGTAGCACGAGTCGCTTGGTCAGTATCTGACAGTACATCATTATTTGATTTATTATTCCTTAAGCTATTTCCACTTTCGATATATCATTTTGAAAAAAATGCAATCACAGCTCCTTTTATTTTTAAAAATATTTCCAATACATTTCTTACATTTTCATTATGCATTTTCAAAATTCCGTCAGGCTAGTTCTATAGTTCATAAATCATCTCCCAACGTACTTCTTTATGTCTAAATCAAACTCCGCATTCTATTCACATTATTACATTCCATAAAAATCGCAATTTTCTGTTAGTTTTGTAGTATATTAATAATGATTTTGCAATAAAAAAATGCGAAAACTCATCGTGTCTATATCGTTATACAATTTATTTTAAACATTCATATCTAATTTTCATTAATTATGCATATTTCGAATATTTCTTTTGTCATTTCATTAATCCATGAGTAAATATTCTTCAAACCGTTTCAACATTCGAATACATTGCTATGAATAATCAAATCTATTCAAACCGCATCTACACAGAGAATTCGAGCACTTCATGTAAAATGTATCAGTTCAAATATCATTGGATTGAATATATTTGCACATGAAAGGAGAGATGTTTTATGCAATGAACACGAACATGTTAGTCTAATAATTTTATGCATGATAATCCTGAACTACATTTAGTGCATTGCTGAAAGTTAACAGCATCATTCATGCATCTAGTTTAGGATAAAGATTTACTCATGTGAGAACAGATATGTAATGTATATATATATAACCCATTATGATTTAAATAACAAAGAACTTGAATATACAAATACAATCTATCACTAACTTTGTTATCAAGCGATCAGTATAAAAATTTGCGAACTTTAAATTTGATGGAATGTGAGGGTCAGATAGAACCGACGTCTCGTTAAATTTTAACTCACTCACTCTACTGGTGTTTTTTTCAGCGATTTGAACAAATCTGTGAATCGCTGCATTTGGGTGCGCCAGACCGAACAACTCCAGGAGTGAAAACACCTGCCTACGATCGCCTTCCCTATGCCATTTGATATAAATAGTATCACGGATGAAACTAAATTACGTGTATAAAACTGAATTGTATTGAACACTTTGTTGTAGATTGACTTGAAACACGTCAGCCGTTGACCTTAATAACTGTTGGACATGTTAGAAAATTTCTGTTATGAATAATTACTATTTTATACGAAGTATTTTTTGCAAGTAAATCTAATCATGACTGCAGATTGGGGCTTGTCAAATTTAGCAGAAAAATGTTTTCTCAGTTGTGAAAAGAATATTAAACAGCTGTATGCTGGTTAAATGTTTGAAGAAGCATAACGCCATTTTCCACACAGCATCAACATAATCGTTGTGTTTGTATGAGAAATGTACAATGCGTGAATTATCACTTTGTATCATTTTCTATACATCTAATCAGCCAAAGGCTCACCCGAGCATGAAGCGAGCCGATATTTCAAACAATTTCGTCCTTCAAATCATTATTATGTTTTTATGGTGGATACATTTTTACGTATGTAGAGCAATCGACCCACAATCCAAAATTTCCATGTGCGCAGTTTCAATTTTAGTCCTCTTATCGAGTAATTATTCACGCTTAGAAATGTGCATTGATACAATATCCATTATAATATCCACACCTGAATATGAATTTTCTGAAGTAGTACTTTTGAAATAATCTATAATTTACATTGGTAATACTTACTAATATACACATGTAGTTCTGCGCATAGCTTATAGATACATCCAAATATACAAGTCGGATATCTGTTTGCGTGTCAGAATCACGAATCCATGTTAGTTATCGATATTCTTTGAAGAGATGTCGCGTTAACCAGGACGCTGAATTTCATATCAAATCTAATACTTTTTAACCTCAGGCATTTTTAGGGCATACGAGCTGCTTCAATGAAGCTGCAATTGATAAAACATTTGTAACAAAAAAGGGCCGAGTTTTCTCTGTGTAGTTGGCTATCAGCGAAAACCTCTCGCTGAGTGACGTGCGTTGTTAACACTAGACACAAACATACGAACACACTCGGACCCTGCTCGACAATACCATGGAATATGTTCGGAAACGTTTGAAAAATTGCAAAAGAATGTAATTTTTATTGTTTATTTCCAAACGTATTTCACATATATCACCTTGTGAAAATCATTTTCGACATGACCGATGTAAAACTACATACAAATTTTTAAAAAATTTAGTCAATATATTTATTATTATATACGTTCTTTTTGACGGTGGTCGTGTTCGGAAAGTATTCCTTTTCCGTCGAACCATGTTTAACAACAAACGTAAAACCGTTAAATCCATAAAGTCTGTAAGTGCAGTTTAACCACTAACAGGTGAGTTTCTTAACATATGGCTTTTAACCATTCTCGGCGTTTGGGCGATTTAATTGAAAATATGCGACAACCTCGAACTGGTGATATATATATACCATATTTCCCGGCTGGATTTAAACACTTGTGGTGACAAATTTGATACAAGTCTGTGGCAAAACATATTTTTCCTCTTTCACTTTCTACACGTTGTAACGGTTAGACAAATAATAGCGTTAATAAACAAGAAGAGGAGGAAGTTGGTGTTTTAATTTGTTTCTCTAGCTTGATAAATCTACAAATAACCAACTGAAGTCTACTTCTCTGTAAACAAACATCAGTAAAGCGATAAAAGCCTCGAGTATTAGAGGAGACTCCCAGTTTTGATAGCGTTTAGTGCAAACCCGAGAAATGGCTGCCACCATATTCCTAAACCCGAGACAGTTTAAATAGTTCTTATTTGCCTGCATATCATAAATAGAAACAATTACAATTCTATAATCACTTTGTTTTTATTTTTAATTTTGAACATGTGCAAAGGTTTTATTTCCTTGTGAAATGATCGGCATCTTGATTAGACAAAAATAACAATTTACAATTAACAGTATGATTATTATTTTTTCAAATTACAACATTGTAATATCTTATCTGTTTCAGATCTGCCGTCATAATTTTCTAAATGTAGCGAAAAGGAATCAAATTTTACATATGAATCAAATATTTTCTGTTCAATATTATGATGTCAATCAGTTTCTTAAATGAAAACATTGTTGTTGCTTTATGGGGGAAATTAAATTTGAGGGTGCAGATTTGTCTTACATCGGAATTTTCCATAGCTCTCCATAGACAAAAGATTCTAATTTGAATAATGGTAAAGTCTTTGATTCCGATTGTGCTCTTTCACCATTGAACAAATATTTCTGGCGTTTGTAATACGTGTAACAGATTGGCATCAACATAATCGAAAAGTTTGACAGTTGGTCATTGTAAAATGCACAAATGTCTTTGTAACAAGTCTGAAAGGAAGCATGTAAATTACTACTGAAGAACTGAAGCATTGAATGAATTAGAATTGGTTTATTTCATGCAAAATACTCTCGTTTAAACATTATGGCAGTTGCCAGCAACGGGCTATCTTTGGAGCGTTTGCACATTAAACAGCTTTGTGAAGTACCAAGTCATGGCGTCCTCAACGTTTAATGTGAATGCTGTTGATTAAATTTGTTTGAAGTGATTCTTTTAAATGATACGGTATTTGAAATAGATCGATTATCTGATGTTTTGTCTCATAATCATTCTTAATGTCTGTAGCACCATTACTGAAATAAATGCCAACCCCGCCCTAAATTTCACGCGCTGCTAATAAATATAATTTTCTCAAAATCTCGATTACAAATCACGAAACAACCTAAAACATTCACCATAAGCAACATATTTTCTTTCCGCTTTTATTAACACGTGTAAACGCCATTGAGATCCTTTACCTCACGAGGGAAACACTCCTGAGGGTGGGTAGTATTTGTCCGTATAATTCAGCCACTTAGAGACCAGCCTGGGGTATTGGTCAGTCGTAACCTCGTTTGACCTATAGATAGCCTGATGGTCAAGGGCCAACTGGCCGGGAGGGTACGGTCCGCCGTTATTCGATCCCCGTGACGGCAAACATCGAGGGCGGCGTTACAGCACGACAAATTCAACTTGCTGTAACGTACGAGGGAGAGAGACCGACCGAGCAAGCGGCGAGCATGCACGAAGCAAGGCTAATCTCCCGGGGGAGCGGCGCTTTGAAGTTATAATCTGTCCTTTGATCTGTCAACCGCTCTGTGCATAATGAATTATAAAATAGTGCAAGCTCTTCTAACTCTAATGGCCTCCGAGAGCGACATAAAATCTTCCCGGAAAGCTACTACTCCAGTATAAGACTGATGGAAGCACACAGGCAGTACTCCTCGTTAGTCAGCGTCTCGATCAGGGACACACGCATATTGTCAACAGCCCAATGTATCACCACCCATCCCCCCCCACCCCACCCACTTGGAAGGGGATCTCGGGTTTGAACAACACTTCAGGGTCCCCAACCTCCCCGTCGTTGGGGGTTGACCTGGTACAAACTGAGTGTCTCGACCCTCACACACGTACCCCCACCCCTGGGACAAACCCCGTTGACGTGGACGGCACTTAACTTCAGCGTTCCTCCCTTCTCGACTCGCAATAAAACATCAAGTATTATGCCCGTGAAAAATACAAGGCTGTCTCATAATGATATTCGTGTTAGTGTGACTTTATGGCCGCCCGTCGTCACAACCCTCCACTCCAGTGAATTAGACAAAGAACAGCAATTACATATTAATGACGACGGTCAAGCATAATGGACAGTCCATCTGGCCGGTCTGTAATTCCTATATACATTAAATTCCGATAATCTTATACCGCTCCCATGGTTCAAATACGACCTTCGTACATGGAGGCCAATAGCTATAATGTCAAACGTTGTCAACAAATGTTACTTTTTCCCTGTGTGTGCTATTAATCATATCAGCAATTTATAAGTGTCATGCATACGTTCATGCATACGTTCATGCATATGGAAATCATGCAGGTAATATATTTATAATGTATGCATGAGATGGCCCAAGACCAATTCATATGTGATGGAAATGAATACGTGTTTTTATTATCACGCCAGGTAACTGGGCTCGATAAGAGAGTAATGCCCCATCAGTTGCCTTGATGCCCATGATGTTTAGATACTATCGTAATATGTATCAGATATATGAAATATGATGAATATATGTTGGGTCAACATTTGCTCAAATAATACATTCAGAACAATGCCAGCATAATTTAAAATGACTTGATATTAGATAAAAATATAGAAAATGAATGAATGCATGTATGAATGAATAAATGCATAAATATAAAATATATACAGCCATGAATATAAAAATACCCTAATAAATGAATGAATGAATATTAAGATAAATGAAGGTGAATGATTGAAGGAACAAAATAAAGTAAATAAATAAATTTTAATAAAAAATCACACCAAAAAAAAAAAAAAAAAAAGGTTAATAAGTAATGAAACAATTGCCCAAGCAAACGGTACACCGTTTACACTGTACCGTAAATACTGCGTTAGTAGTTACAGTGTGTTTGCTCATATGGTAATGTCATCTGGAAATGAATGAAAGAAGATGCGTGAGAGAGACGGGACCAATGAATGGCGTCCTTATTACCTGCCTACGATTGCCAATAAGTGACTACTACAAGTTTACCGGCCCTAGTTTCGTTACGATCCCGATCGAGCGAACGCCCGATTCTCTCTCCAATTTGTGAGGTTTAATTAGAAACACAAGTTGCTCGTTTTCCGGTCATTAAAGCTCGCATATTCCATCTGAGTGGCTCCTGTGTGGAGCTTCAGCGGCTGATCATAGAGCCCAGGGCTCTTGTTGTGATCAGAGATGGGAGGGTGGGGGTAGCGAGGGAGGGGGCACGAGAGACGGGTCTGTATTAAGAGGGGTAATTATGACGAAATTTATAAATTTCCAAATCCTAAAATATTGAATCCTGACTAAATGACATATATGTATGAATAACTGTGAACGAATTAACCATCGAACGTGCATACAAGATGGCGTCAGTCTTTTAGTATTCTTCACTAAGCATCGTGCTGGCTTTATATGGTATATTTATTACATTTGCTTTATGGAACAGCTTTTGTTCTTCTGACGTTGCTTTGTGTGGAACACAATCTTATTGTATCTGCCTTAATCCTTTTGATTGTTTCTGTTGAGAACAGTTAACAAACGTATCGCTGAGCAAACTTGAAAGGACATTGGCCAAGACCATGGCGGCCATGAGTTGGCCAACTTTATTACGGGGCGAGTGATAGTGTGCAGGGCCACGTTATACTGAGCTCCCCTTCCCGTTGCTGCTTGCACGGCTGTATAAAAGTTGAATCAAACTCAACACTTGACATCAAACAGCCTGAATAACGACAGTGAGATGCTTGATTAGAACGGATCCCCGCTGCTGAAAAGCGGAACAGGGGAGATAACTGTGACTGGCGTTGCTGCGCGACGTTGAACATCAAACGACAGTGTGTATACTGGAAGAGCAAGGGGAGGCAATCGATCCACTTTGATACTAGATGTAATTACAAAGCAAGTCCCAACCCTTTCTCAAATCTTTCTTTTAAGCACATTTTGCTCCTGCATGTGTATTGAAACGTCCATGTCCGTGTTTCGCTAACCGTGGAACCCACAGACTCTCTGGCAACTGTAGAAGACTTTGTGTCTCGTCTCTCATGACTCCTCCTCTCTCCGCATTCCACCTCGTTTGTAACTCCCAGCAAAACCCCTCTCTACTTATTTGTCCGGGAGCGAATACCAACCACTTAATAAATACTTTATTATACATCGACACGACATTCTATTACCTCTGCTACTTCCGGTAAAGTCCGATGTGAGTATATCCTCGACTGTATGTAAACCGGTTTTTGAATAAAACTGCAGGTTTCTCTTTACATGTTTGATCTTCATAGTTTTAGGCTTTAAATTTGACGATGATTGAAGTCAACGAAAACATAGCAGATCAACTATGCAACCTTTTTTGTTTTCTTGAAATTTCAATATTACAATAGTTCAATTGTTTATTTGATATCAACTAAAGCAGTTGTTGTCACAATTGTTTGAGACATATAACAATTATCTCTACAGCATAGAATATGAGTAGTTACAATTCAATTCTACTATTGCTCTGGCGCCATTATTGAGATACATTGTTGCAATATTATCGCCATTTGTTGTTCCAAATTAGAAGCAGTATTGTTATGCCACTGATATAAAATATTATCCCCATTGTTATGCCACTGATATACAATATTGTCGCCATCATTATGCCATATTGGTACAATAGTATCCCCATTGTTATGCCATATTGGTTCAATATTGTCGCCATCATTATGCCATATTGGTTCAATATTGTCGCCATCTTTATGCAATATTGTCGCCATCTTTATGCCATATTGGTGCAATATTGTCGCCATCATTATGCCATATTGGTGCAATATTGTCGCCATCATTATGCCATATCGGTGCAATATTGTCGCCATCATTATGCCATATTGGTGCAATATTGTCGCCATCATTATGCCATATTGGTTCAATATTGTCGCCATCATTATGCAATATTGTCGCCATCATTATGCCATATCGGTGCAATATTGTCGCCATCATTATGCCATATTGGTGCAATATTGTCGCCATCTTTATGCCATATTGGTGCAATATTGTCGCCATCATTATGCCATATTGGTGCAATATTGTCGCCATCAATTATGCCCATATTGCCATATTGGTGCAATATTGTCGCCATCATTATGCCATATCGGTGCAATATTGTCGCCATCATTATGCCATATCGGTGCAATATTGTCGCCATTATGCCATATGCAATATTGTCGCCATCATTATGCCATATTGGTGCAATATTGTCGCCATCATTATGCCATATTGGTGCAATATTGTCGCCATCATTATGCCATATTGGTGCAATATTGTCGCCATCATTATGCCATATTGGTGCAATATTGTCGCCATCATTATGCCATATCGGTGCAATATTGTCGCCATCATTATGCCATATTGGTGCAATATTGTTCCATCATTATGCCATCATTATGCAATATTGTCGCCATCTTTATGCCATATTGGTGCAATATTGTCGCCATCATTATGCCATATTGGTGCAATATTGTCGCCATCATTATGCCATATTGGTGCAATATTGTCGCCATCTTTATGCCATATTGGTGCAATATTGTCGCCATCTTATGCCATATTGGTGCAATATTGTCGCCATCTTTATGCCATATTGGTGCAATATTGTCGCCATCTTTATGCCATATTGGTGCAATATTGTCGCCATCTTTATGCCATATTGGTGCAATATTATTCCCATTGTTATGCCATATTGGTGCAATACTGTCGCCATCTTTATGCCATATTGGTGCAATATTATTCCCATTGTTATGCCATATTGGTGCAATATTGTCGCCATCTTTATGCCATATTGTCGCCATCATTATGCCATATCGGTGCAATATTGTCGCCATCATTATGCCATATTGGTGCAATATTGTCGCCATCATTATGCCATATTGGTGCAATATTGTCGCCATCATGCCATATTGGTTCAATATTGTCGCCATCATATGCATTATGCCACATCGGTGCAATACTATCCCCATTGTTATGCCACATTTGTTCATTATTGTGGCAATCGTATTCCCACAGCAATGCTATTGTTATGTCACATCTATATAAAAAAAACCGCACAATTGTCGCCAATGGTATGTGCCACTTGAATGTAGCCCTGTTGCCATTGTTATGAAACATACTGCAGCATTGTCGCCACCGTTTTGAAAAGCTATGCAACATTGCCATTGTTATGCCACATTATGTAGCTCCGTCGCCATTGTTATGAAAATTAACTGTAGTATTGTCGCCATTGTTATGCCAAAGCTATGTAACTCTGTAGCTATTGTTATGAAAATTAACTGCGGTATTGTCACCATTGTTATGCCACATCTATTCAGCTCTGTCGCCATTGTTATGAAAATTAACTGTAGTATTGTCGCCATTGTTATGCCAAAGCTATGTAACTCTGTAGCTATTGTTATGAAAATTAACTGCGGTATTGTCGCCATTGTTATGCCACATCTATGCAGCTCTGTCGCCATTGTTATGAAAATTAACTGCAGTATTGTAACCATTGTTATGCCACATCTATGCAGCTCTGTCGCCATTGTTATGAAAATTAACTGAGGTATTGTCGCCATTGTTATGCCACATCTATTCAGCTCTGTCGCCTATGTTATGAAAACTAACTGCAGTATTGTAACCATTGTAACGCCACAGCTATGCAGCTCTGTCGCTATTGGTGTTATGAAAATTAACTATGGTATTGTCGCCATTGCTGTGGCACATCTATGCAGCTCTGTCGCCCTTGTTTTTAAAATTAACTGCAGTATTGTCGCCATTGTTATGCCACATCTATTCACCGCTGTTGCCCTTGTTATGAAAAAAATTACTGCCGTATAGTTTCGTATTATGCCACATCTATTCAACCCTGTCCCCATCGTTATGCCACATCTAAGCAGCTCTGTCGCTATTGTGATGAAAATTAACTGCAGTATTGTCGCCATGTTATGAAGAGTAAGTACAGCATTGTAGCCATCGTTATGCCACATCTATTCAGCTCTGTCGCCATTGTTATGAAGAGTATAACTGCAGCATTGTCGCCATTGTTATGCCACATGTATGCAGCTCTGTCGCTATTGTTATGAAGAGTAACTACAGCATTGTCGCCATTGTTATGCCACATCTATGCAGCTCTGTCGCCATTGTTATGAAAACTAACTACAGCATTATACCCATTGTTATGCCACATCTATGCAGCTCTGTCGCCATTGTTATGAAGAGTAACTACAGCATTGTCGCCATTGTTATGCCACATCTATGCAGCTCTGCCGCCATTGTTATGAAGAGTAACTACAGCATTGTCGCCATTGTTATGCCACATCAATGCAGCTCTGCCGCCATTGTTATGAAGAGTAACTGCACAGTATTGTCGCCATTGAAAGAGTAACTACAGCATTGTCGCCATTGTTATGCCACATGGACATCTATGCAGCTCTGCCGCCATTGTTATGAAGAGTAACTACAGCATTGTCGCCATTGTTATGCCACATCTATGCAGCTCTGCCGCCATTGTTATGAAGAGTAACTACAGCATTGTCGCCATTGTTATGCCACATCTATGCAGCTCTGCCGCCATTGTTATGAAGAGTAACTACAGCATTGTCGCCATTGTTATGCCACATGGACATCTATGCAGCTCTGCCGCCATTGTTATGAAGAGTAACTACAGCATTGTCGCCATTGTTATGCCACATCTATGCAGCTCTGTCGCCATTGTTATGAAAACTAACTGCAGTATTGTCGCCATTGTTATGCCACATCTATGCAGCTCTGTCGCCATTGTTATGAAAACTAACTGCAGTATTGTCGCCATTGTTATGCCACATCTATGCAGCTCTGTCGCCATTGTTATGAAAACTAACTGCAGTATTGTAGCCATTGTTATGCCACATCTATGCATGGCAGCTAACTGCCCATTGTTATGCCACAGCTTGCTCTGTCGCCATTGTTATGAAGAGTAACTACAGCATTGTCGCCATTGTTATGCCACATCTATTCTGCCGCCATTGTTATGAAAACTAACTGCAATATTGTTATGCCACATCTATGTTATGCCATTGTCATCCACAGCTATGCAGCTCTGTCGCCATTGTTATGAAAATTAACTGCAATTGTCGCCATTGTTATGCCATCTGTTGTCGCCATTGTTATGAAAACTAACTCTATTGCAGCCACATCTGTCGCCATTGTTATGAAAACTAACTGCAGTATTGTAGCCATTGTTATGCCACATCTATGCAGCTCTGTCGCCATTGTTATGAAAACTAACTGCAGTATTGTAGCCATTGTTATGCCACATCATGTTTCTCCTCAATGTTATGCTACATTGGTTAAGTGGTGTAGCCAATGCTTCCAGGCCCCACTGTGTGTTATGCTTTGGTTATGCGGTCTAGCCAATGCTTCCAGGCCCACTGTGTCTTTTATGCCGTCTAGGCACAACATCGGCGACTCTGTTACGGCGTCACACGTCGTTGTTTCAGTGGTGGTCTGCGTCTTGGCGTCACACACAGATCTGAAGCAATCGCTGCATTATTCATACAGCAATATCTTAGTCCAGCAGACTACAGACAATGGCGCGGTGGGTGTCATCTGTCATATCAAAAGTGCCCACTCAACGGCAACATATGAAAACGTTATATGGGGGAAGCAAAAGCAGATTAGAATGAAAGAAATGACAGGTGGGAATAAAAATGGATCCCTTGGTAGTCATAGACTCCGCTCCTAAATTTGCCTGGAATAGACAGCAGCAATCATCACACGATAGGAGCTAGCAAGGTCAACGGAATGGCTTATGTTGAATGTGAATTTAAAAAAAGAAAATATGGGAAAGAAACTGTACTTTAGATAAAACTGAAAGTACAGAGCAACATGTAGATAGTTGTACCTTTAGTAGTATCTGACAAAGTTCGAGATTAAACAAAACATGGAGGTACATATTACTAGTCGTACCTTTAGTGGTATTGCTATGAGGTAAAATGGAAATCTGAGTGAGTGAGTTTAGTTTTACGCCGCTTTTAGCAATATTCCAGCAATATCACGGAGGGGAACGCCAGAAATTGGCTTCATACATTGTACTCATGTGGGGAATCGAACCCGGGCCATATGCGTGACGGGCGAACGCTCAAACCACAAGGCTATCCCACCGCCCTTTGGAAAACTGAGATACACCTTTATCTTGTTCTATAAAGCATGAGTTCAGCTCAAATGTTCATAATATCAAACTTCCACCTGTCAGCTTATTGAACTTATTAAACTTTTAAAAGCATTAGATCGCTTGAATTTTGTTTCCGAATTTGAGTTTCGCAGAACTTGTTGAACGTTGAGTGGCATCAAGTAAAGTTTGATGTAACTCGGGATTATCCCAAACTTCGAGAAGGCCTGAATGCATTGCACAGTTTCAATGAATGAGTATGATTTTACGCCGCATTTAGTACTATTCCAACTGTATCCCGTTGGGCTTCACATATTTTACCCCATGGGGAATCGAACCCGGGTCTTCGGCTCCATTTACGGACCTTTTCACCACAAAGCCCTTCAGTGACAAGTTTCATAGCTTAAGATTCATGGTTTTAATGAATTCATTCAAGGACATGACCAAATTCTCCTAAAATACTCGTATAAAATGGTTCAAAGTCAACAAAATGTTTATGACGTTAATTCCATAAAAATTCCAGATTCGGGTTATTGACTTAAGTTGTTTTTATCTATAAAGTTAAGAGCAAGGTTGCGAAGTCGTACCAGCGCAGGTGACAGTTCGAGTAACGAGGGTAGCAGGTCGTTCATAGAATAATACATGTCATACAATCGTGAGTGATGTTGTCGCGGACGCCGTCTGGCACGGCATTCCACGGCCTTCCGCAGACACAACAGGGTTGTAAGGCAAGGGCTGGGGCCACGTCAAATAACGGCCAGAACAATCCCGAAATACTGAAACTAGCCGCCGATGACAACATGCCATGGTTTTAGATAACACAGGTCAGATCCTGTTCACTGATGATCAGACCGGAATCTATGGGAAACATTCATTATTGCGCACCATTAAATTAATCCTTCCACACGTCTCTCTACTTCTGCAAACACGCAGTTGTTTCACAACCCACCCTGTTGCCTTTCCGGTTGGGAAAAAAACATTTTACGAAACGTTTTTTTACTTAAATCTATATGAATATATGTGAATATGTGCATTGCTTTGGGGTGAATCATCGTATTCGTACGTGACACCATGCATGTTGTAGGTGTCTCGCATTCTGTTTTGAACGTAGGTGACAATGAGATATTTCTGAAAAACAGATTACTGGTTTGGAATAAGATACCAACATACATAGTAACAACCATTACGGGGCTTTAGGCTAAGGGACATGTTCAGGTGTTCCGAGGTCTACATTGGTGTTCAGAATACCGATCCTGGTGTTCATGCCATTGAGGGTGTCTTTTATATGTTGACTATACTCATGGAAACAAATAAGGGAACACATGAAAGTACAAGTGATCCTTTATTTATTCCCAGAATTTCACCCACAGGGCGATACATACCTTGTGAAGAAACCTGGAAAAGAATAAAGAATACTTGTACTTTCATGTGTTCCCTTATTTGTTTCCATGAGTATATACGGAATTAAGAGGTCTTGGTGCTGAAACATTAAGAGGTGGTGATGTGATGAAACGGAATGTCGATATCAGCGATGTGGATAGAGACATCATGGATGCAAAAATAGGCGTCCATGACGACGAAACGTTGCATTTGGGTGTCCATAACGGAGTACTTGCTGTTCATGGCGTGGAATGTGGAACTGGTGTTCCTAGGGCAGACATTGGAGTTTTTGGCGTTGAATATGAACCTGGGGTTCACAGCGCAGAAATTGGACAATTTAAAGTTAAAGTAAAGGCTAAGCAGAACCTTTCCCCCCCCTCTCTCTCTCAAAACTCTCTCTCTCTCTCTCTCTCCCCCACTCTCAACAAACCCCCCCCCTCTCTCACTCTCCAGAAACGTTGTGTAAACAAGTAAACAATAAAGAAGAAGTTGATCCATGACAGTTTGTCTTATACTGAAGCATTTAAGTTAATTAACGGATATCACACTTTGTATACGTTACCATGACATCACTTTGTCAACGAAGTCATCTTTTTAAAATAATCTTACCCTACCAAGCACACCAAGACTATTCTGGTCGTGCCAACTAAACTTTGATATAATCTCTGCACTGGGGTCACTGAATGATAGACTATGAGGAGCCCTTTGTATACCCTCACGGGGATGAGGAGCATCTCTTGTAGTCCATGCCGTATCTAAAGAAGTAAACATCTAGCTAGACTGTACGTAGTCTCTTAAAGTATAGAAGTTTGACAGAATGAATAACTGAAAAGGAGCCCAAGGAGAAGAGATAGTCAGATGCGGGCCCGGGATAAATCTGAAATCTAGACTTGCTTCTTTTTGAGCTTTGGCAGATTAGGCTGGGCTGAAGGGAAAATATTACAGTGTTAGAAAACGATCTGTAGAGAGTAGGGCTAATCATAGATCCATCCTGCCCATGTGGAAATGTGGTGCAAACATGCTCTTCATTATTTCTTAGAATGTTTATTATACAATTAACATAGAAATATCATGTTTAAAGCTATTCAAGATGTCTGTGATTGTAATTATGTGATTACATTATTTGTTCATTTAAACGGCTTTGAAGATCTGACAAATCCTAAACATGAGATTATATTTAAAAAATTAAAATGTACATCGGTATATAAGCAATTCAAAACGTATTATAATATACTCATGCCAATAATGGTTGTCACCCCCTTCAATTTTATTTATTGGAGAGGGATGTGGGGTGGGGTGTGGGGTTGGGGTGGGGAGGGTGACAACCATTATTGACATGAGTATATTTCCCCTTAACTGTCAATCTCCCTCTGTGTCTGTTTCCAATGACTGCTGCGCAGAAATTTGTTATTGTAAATATTCTTAGAGAGGGGTTTTATAAGTTGTAAGAACTTGTCACCGACCCTTTTCATTTTGTGAATAAAATATGTTAAAACTAAACAAACTAAAATATTAATGTTCACTAACTTTAAGATGGACTAACATCAAGAATGTGACTTTGATTTAACGACACTCTTTGTGTTAAAGCGATGTGGCAGCTTAATTGACAAACGCCTATCACTAAATCTCTCAGGGTTCATTTTAAATTTTTAAAAATAATATTTTCTATCAAATTACATATTTCAGAGACGAAACTATAGCCTTATATTGGTGACGGAGTTGAAATAAAAAAAATAGGATTCGAACCCACGCCACTGGGCTGCAGCGCAGCAGAACTAATTACGACGCTACAGCAGGGCAACCAGTGCCATAGTTAGAATGTAAGTCGATGTACATTCACATAGTAAACTATTCTGTGTAAATATGCATATTGTATTGTCACATGTCATGCTGAGTGATACGCGTGCGAATGACCAGTACTATATTTCGACATGATCCGTGTCGGGCATTCACCTTGTTGGAAAAGCCGATCAGTATAACTGTATGTATAAAATGGGGCAATGTTTCCTGCTTGTATAGACTGTTAGACCTCTAATGTATAATTTGTTGTTAAACGCTGACAATATTCCATCTATATGATGGCGTTCTGTAAATAATCGAATCTGGACCAGACAATCCTGTGACTGACATCATGATCATCGATCTACCAACGGGGATACGATGACATGTGTCAACCAAGTCACTGAGTCTGACCACCCGATCCCGTTAGTCGCCTCTTACGACAAGCATGGGTTACTGAAGATCAGTTCGGACCCGGATGTTCACGGGTACATCCAGTGTACCAGTATAATGTCAAAGACCAACTAAAACGTACACACAACATATTTCATGAGGAAAAGGATTGTCAGCTTAAAGCGTAGAACATAAATACTTATTGTATCAAAAATAGTAACCAACCCTCCTGCTATTAAAATATATTTGATAGGAGATTTTATTTGTATACTATTTTTTGTTATATTTTTATATGGAAGTGGCAAGAAAACATACAGGACGCTCGTGATAAAATCGTCGCCTTGTCATATTCATACCTTTGCTTTTGCGTTTCATCAAAGATGAAGTGAGCAAAGGAGGGAGGATTTACGTCACTTTTAGCGATATTCCAGCAAAATTACTGCTGGGGACACCAGATATGGTCATACCATGTGGGCAGTGTGTGAGTGAGTTTAGTTTTACACCGCTTTTAGCAATATTCCAGCAATATCACGGCGGGGAAATGGGCTTCACACCAATGGGCCAATGTGGGGAATTAAACTCAGGTCTTCAGCGTGACGAGTGAACGCTTTACCCACTAGGCTACCCCACCGCCCCTTATGTCATCGAGACCCGATGGCCAATGACGTGGAGGTGGGGTGAGGTGATATAGGGGTTTAACGTCGTGCTTGAGAATATTTCGCTCATATGACAACGTGCATGCGTGTGTATGTGTATGTGTGGCTGCTTGTACTAGCCCAGACTTAAGCTGGTTTTATAGTGCTAGCCCACTGAGATACCATGCCGCAGTGAAGCATGAATACCCCACTCAGACACATTATACTGACTCCGAGCCGACCAGTCCTTCTTGTACCCATTAATGCCGAGCGCCAGGCAGGGCCCAACAAGTACCATATTTTAACGTCTTTTGGTATGACGCGGTCGGGGATCGAACCCGCGACCTTCCGCTCCAATGACGTGGAACTAAAATCAAATCATTGAGCTAAGCTCGATCCAATAACCTGTACCACAACCATACCCACCCCATGATTCCTCAAAACCAATCAGAACCGTTGAAAAATCTTATGACAAATAATTTGTAAAATCTTTAAAACTAGAAAACATATAATTCTCTGAAAATAAACTTGAAGTTTTCATCAGGGGACATATGTTATGTTTATTCCAACACAAACGCATGTATTCCATTTGAAAAGAAACACAGTGATTCCTTTGTTTAAAACCGACGACCAAAGTCGCAATGAACATAAAATACACTCAAAGGTAAACTTTAATCATCTCAACAGGTAACCTTCTGAAAATCGCATCCTCATCCGTCTTCTACTGTGATAAAGTTACATTTGAAGGAAACAGAAGGAGAAAGGAAGGTCGCAAAATGAGATGATGAAAGATGTGCTTTTACCTGCTTCGATCTTAAACAAGAGCTTATTTATCGCTAGTGAATAATGAATAATTTGCACAAGCTAAGGTAATGGGACGCTACATAAAACATGTGATAGACAATGCCTCACATGCTGCGGTGCCAACGACAAAGAGTTCAAAGTGCCTGCACATCATATTTTCTCTTTGTGAAAGGTTTTAGACATGAAAAATACAGTGCTGTCGTTGAGATTAGTCAGTTTATACATCTTCCCTCATTTGTTACATATTGTTTCAATAAATAACCCAAACGAAAGCCTTTTGTAACATTACAACCACATCAAAACATCTAACATGGCTTTCATGGGTCAATTGTTTCATCATGGTTATTTCATCAGCTGTTTAAAGTCAAGTTGTGGAAGTTTGCAGATGAAACAGCCCACGCCCACAGTTTCAACTTTGTCGTTCTTCGTGCATTGATGAACTTTTTCAGCTGGGCTTCTGATCTGTCTTTTTTCGAAGAGTGTTGTTGTTAAATATGAAAGTAACATGGAAAGCAATAAACATTTAAGATTCGTATTGTAACAGGCTTTAAACACTCTATCTAACACCATGCCTCGACCTAAACTACTCAACATATGTAAAGAAGCATCAGGTTCATTATCACAGCTCATAACTGTAATACTATTAAAGAATCCTTCATTTCTTTTGAGTCGTATAGCGAGTGAGTGAGTTTAGTTTTACGCCGCACTGATGAATTGTTTCTGGGCGGCTTTTTGAAGCCCAGGACTCGGGAGTGTGGTGATCGAGAATTGACAGTTATGTCAATAAATTGTAGGTTTTCTCAATGCAAGAAAGGTCTTGATGTGAGTGAGTGAGTTTAGTTTTACGCCACACTCAGCAATATCCCAGCTATATGGCGGCGGTCTGTAAATAATCGAGTCTGGACCAGGCAATCCAGTGATCAACAGCAAGAGCATCGATCTGCGCAATTGGGAACCGATGACGTGTGTCAACCAAGCCAGCAAGCCTGACCACCTGATCCCGTTAGTCGCCTCTTACGACAAGCATGGGTTTTTGAGTCGTATACATATCATATAGTAAAAATAAGAATGCTAAACTACTTTTGAGTATCTGATTCTAATTGTGAGTACATAGATCTAATATATACTAAAAGGAAGTTAAGGACATCGATTCTTTAATATTATGTATAATGTTAGAGAATCAGTTTCCTTAAATATTATGTATAATATTAGAGAATCGGTATACTTAAATATTATGTATAATGTTAGAGAATCGGTATCCCCAAATATTATGCATAATATTAGAGAATCGGTATCCTTAACATATTTTGAGTAGTATACATATCGCACAATATCTAAACAAAAATCGGCATCCTTAACTTCGATTGAGATATATATGTATGTATTACTGGAGGCAGTTACGTATACCGATTCTTTAATCATATACTGTTGAAATGAAAGACCTTGATACCTATGAAACTGTAAGCAACAGTGACGTGGTTCTACCGTTGTTTAGTGCTAGTAAGGTTTTGCAGCACAAATGTATCTTAATCGTCTTTCAGAATGGTCATAAATGTCAGATATATTTATATGTTAATCTTAGTTTCAATATACCTTTTGTCTAACATGAGTGCAATGGTAATGACAGTCGGCGTAACCTGTCATTGTGTCGCTCAGTGAGGCCGTGTTGTTGACGTTTCTGAGGCGTGTTTTGTGTGTTTTGTTCAACAAAGGACATCCTCCTCTCTTGGCAGTAACAATGTGACACATATTTCATATTCAAAGCCATTAGAGTATAATTCTTCATAACGTACAACATACTGTCTGCGTCAACCTTGGGCGTCATAAATCACATTTTATCATTATTCTGGGCGACTCTTGGGTGAAAAGGAATAAATGCCAAGGCGAAAATTTAAAAATGTGATGGTTTACAGTTCTGTGGTGTATGTTATATGGCAAGCACTTAAATAGAGACATCATGCACTGATTCCAAGCACTGCTTAACCCGGGTACGAGACACATGTAATATCCACAAGAAATTAAGTTATTTGTGTTTGTTTGTTGTTAAACGCCGCAACATTCCAACTAAACTGACGTAAAAAAGAAAGTACACACCTAGTGTTTGGGGTGTAATTGGAAAGTGTTGTGATTTTGACTGGCAACTTCGCAATTGGGCACGATATCTGTGGTGTTTTGGCAACATATTAGGAAAGTCTGTGACTTATATATCACTGTCAAAACTCTTTTCAAAACATTTACGTCGCTCTTTGGAAAGTAATCCAAAAGCACCAAGTGTGTACTTTCTTCTGTTCGTCAGTTTATATGCCGCCCTGTAAATAATCAAGTCAGGACCATAAAATCCAGTGATCAGCATCATCAGCATCGATTTAGGCAATTTGGGATACGATGACATGTGTCAACTAAGTCAGCGAGCCTGACCATCCGATCCCGTTAGTCGCCTCTTACGACAAGCATGGGTTGCTGAAGACCATTTATTACCTGGACTGACTGACTGAGTTTGGTTTTACGCCGCTTTTAGCAATATTCCAGCAACATCACGGCGGGGGACACCAGAAATGGGCTTCACAAATTGTGCCCATGTGGGGATTCGAACCCGGGTCTTCGGCGTGACGAGCCAACGCTTTAACCATTAGGCTACCCACCGCCCCATTATTACCTGGATCTTCACGGGTTAATTAGGTGATACTTAACTTCTATTGCGTAATATGCAACTGTGCTGTTTTCAGCGTAACTTTGTTTTCCTGCACATAAGTGCAAACTGGTAGTTATAACACAAGACCCGTTTCACAAAGCTATCGTAGCACGACTGTCGTAAGTGAGTGAGTAATGTTTTACGCCGCTTTTAGCAATATTCCAGCAATATCACGACGGGGCACACCAGAAATGGGCTTCACACATTGTACTCATTAGGGGAATCGAACCCGGGTCTTTAATCCACTAGGCTACTCCACCGCCCCTGTCGTAAGTCTATGTTACAGGGCCTAGATTTTCGAAGCTCTCTTAGATAGATAGTCGTAAGTTAATGTTAATGTATGGCACTTACGACTATCTTAGCGCTAAGAGAGCTTCGGAAATCTAGGCCCAGTATAGGAGGTACAATAGTCGTAGCGCTACGATAGCTTTGTGAAACGGGGCCCTAGGCCTAGATTTTCGAAGCTCTCTTAGTGCTAAGACAGTCGTAAGCGCCATACATTAACATTAACTTACGACTATCTATCTAAGAGAGCTTCGAAAATCTATGCCTAGGTGCCATGCTCAGAAGAGCGTATTCACTGTGAAGTGTTGTAGTCACAAGTTGCTTTCGGTCTTCACTGGAAGAGAAAGCATAGTTATCTGAAAAGATGGAGGTGTTTTTAGTATACACATTAATGATAAGAAATCGTTGGAGGGGCGGTGGGGTAGCCTAGTGGTTAAAGCCCATCATGCCGGACACCCGGGTTTGATTCCCCACATGGGTAGAATGTGTGAAGCCTGTTTCTAGTGTCCCCCGATATTGCTGTAATATTGCTAAAGCTAAACTCACTCACTATGTTACAGGTGCAACAATTATGAATGACCCGTCTTGCTGGTGAGGCTGAATCCCTAGGCTTTTATCTTTATGCAACTAGTTTTAAAACATTCCGTGATATATTGCTAGTTATTATACTTTCCCTCGATGGCAGTTTTTGAGGTATAGCAACAAAACAACGTGTATGTATCACGGCTTTGTATATCTGTGATATTATAATCTTGGGAACCAATTAAAAAACCCAAAAAAACCCAACTTGTTCCAGTCACAGTATGGCTGAAATACTGTTAACGTGACTCACTCACTGACTCTTTCTCTCACTCACTCACTCACGCACGCACGCACGCACGCACGCTGTCAAAACCCACCCACCCACCCACTCACTCACTCACTCACTCAGTCACTCACTCACTAACACTGGTCCCGTTACAATCCCCTGTAGTAACCCATAACACTGCGCCCTACACATTCTCTAATAACACTGCCACTTATCTGGGTGCTCAATGAAACGCTTTGAAGCCATGAGGTGATAAGCTCCGCTTGCCGTTATCTAAGATGATTCGTAATTGTATTTCTGAGTAAACTCTTCAACAAAGAACCCTTTGATAATAAATCTTTCTTGTAATATATATGTCTGGTATGATATGTGTATATTGTATTGTCCAGTTGTCTTCCTGTCATCCAAAGGCTACATCTGACTTATGACTGTGATTGTCCAAATGTGTTGTTGAAATTGCTCTTTACAATCACGGGATCGGGATGTCATCGGTTCCCAATCGATGCTCATACTGTTAATCACTGGATTGTCTGGTCCAGACTCGACCATTTACAGACCGCCGCCATATAGCTTCTTTTTAGAAGTTGGATAGATGAAGGAAAACCAAGTTCTATGTATAGACAAATTCTTAATTGCAATGGGTGCGACGTTTCGGTGTAGGTACT
Source organism: Haliotis rubra (assembly GCF_003918875.1). NCBI lineage: Eukaryota > Metazoa > Mollusca > Gastropoda > Lepetellida > Haliotidae > Haliotis > Haliotis rubra. The sequence goes on from NW_025767002.1 coordinate 679,764, forward strand.
AACACCGTCATCAATTGCTTGATAATGTTGTTAGTACCTACACCGAAACGTCGCTGCTTGATAACGGTGTCAGTACCTACACCGAAAAGTCGCACCCATTGCAATAAAGAATTTGTCTATCCATAGAACATGGCTTTCCTTCGCCGCCATATAGCTGAAATATTGCTGAGTGCGGTGTAAAACTCAACTCTCACTCACTCACTATAAGTGAACACCGAGCGGGCATTTGTTTTCACGAGTGTCATATGTACTGTGCTGCCTGCCGCTGTAATGGCAGAATGTAATGTTGTAATGTTACAAATACAAAAATAAAATAAAATAAAATAACAGCATTTTATCAATTATTTGTTGTTACCTGAAGCTCTTGTTCCAAAAGTACCAGGCGTTAAACCCAAGGGAAGATAATCCGTCAGTTAGCATGGCCTTTACTGTGGTGAAACTCCATGGAATAGGGACGGTGGGGGAGCCTAGTGGTTTAAGCGTTCGCTCGTCACGCCGAAGACCCGGGTTCGATTCTCTACTTGGGTACAATGTGTGAAGCCCATTTCTGGTGTTCCCCGCAGTGATATTGCTGGAATATTACTAAACAAATTCGTAAAACCCAACTCACTCACTCAATACTTGGGAATATGCTAATATACTGTAACATAGGAAGAACACCATTCCATCAAAATAAGGATAATTCCATATTGACAGGTATCATTATATAAAGACATTTAATCCTGAGAGGATAATAATGACAGGATAAAATGAATTAATTTATCTGTAATGGCGGTCCCACCATCGTACTCATGCTGATAGTCACAGGTACCCTCATAGTACAATATAACCATTTCTGTTTACAATGTAATGTATTTTCCAGTTCAACAGTTAATATGACATCCATTAATTTGAGACGCCATGACAACTGCTGCTGTGCACGCATTCTAATCTCAGTATGGAAGTTCTGACTTCCGGTTGTATGATGGCCTCGTTGGCAGTGAGAGAAATAGGTCGTGTTCGTTACCTAGGTCGGAAGTGAGTGCGACGAACCTGTCAGTTCGATCGGAGTCAATGGAATCACACTACTGTAGCATTAATGTATAATTATACAAATCTGTGTGTAGGTCAGGGGTATAGCTTAACAAAACTGCCGAGGGCGGACTGTCTCTTTATCCCCGGTCACTCAGGCTAGCATGCTCGTTCATTTAACCAACACTATGACGAACTATAACACGAAATGTCTTCGGCGGAAATAAGGAGGATCAGACAGCCATCAGAGTATAATATAGTTACCTTGTTTCTTGGACCCTTTAACGGTATCCTGGTTCAGCTGGCCAGCACATCAAACTGTTATCAGACTGGGCATTGGGTAGCCACCCGTGAAGCTCCGGGTTAGAACTGCTCTTCAACAACCCATTACGACAAGTAAGAGGCAACTAATGGGATCGGGTTTGTCAGGCTCTCTGACCTGGTTGACACATATCATCGTATTCCACAGTAGATTGGTGCTCATGCTGTTTATCACTGGATTGTCTGGTCTAGACTTGATTATTTACAGACCCCCGAAACATAGTTGGAATATTGCTGAGTGCGGCGTAAAACAACAAACAAACAAACAAACCAAACATCGGGTGGCCTTGTGGTAAAGGTCTTGTCTCATCACGCTGAAGCACTGGGTTCAAATCCCAACATGGGTACATCATTGTGTTCTTTCTCCTGATGTGATGTTAAGAGCGTCGTTAAGCTCACTCAAACACAACTGCGTTAACACTTAACCATAGACGAGATACCAGTTCCAAGTTTTTTTAACGTGCAATGTCCATACGCTGACATGGCTGTTGATGCAGCGTCAAAGGTGGCTATCGAGCGGTATTTCCAAACGCTGGTAAACCTACAACAGACGTTCGTTGTATTATTTGGTACCGTTGTGTGTGTGTTCTACCCATTTGCAAGATTTTCAAGAACGGTTTGATTGGTTGTTGTTTAATACCACGCCCAGCAATATTCCAGCAATATTCCATCTATATGAAACTGAGTCTGGACCAGACACTCCAGTGATTGACCTTACGAGTATCGATCCACGCATTTGGCACAGCTGAATATCAACCAAGTCAGCGAGTCTAACCACTCGATTCCCTTAGTTGTCTTTTACGACAAGTATGGCTTCCTGAAGACCAGTTCCAATCTAACATCGATCTTTATAGTGGCAGTTATATTACCTACACAAAGGTAAGTCTATGGTGACGTATATTTGGCACGTGTTGCAGAAAGTCTTCAAACCATCATGTATTGTTCAATGGCTTTCTTTAAGTGATTATTACTCCTCAGTGGCTAACATGCAACATTAAAAGCTACTGTCAATTACTTTTAGGATAAGCTCATTTGAAATGTTTTCACAAACCATGCAAATTCGTTTCCCGTTTCAGATTTCCTGTTTGACTTTTGCATTATAAAATAATCCCGTTTATAGCATTCACACGTAGGGCAGGATTTAAGTCGTGTTTAAGATTGTTCCATTCACAGAACGTACATCACAGCAGAGCACACCATGTGGGGAATCGAACCCAGACCATTGCCCTGACGAGCGAACGCGTTAACCACTAACAAACCCAGCGTCACTTAGAAACAGTGCACAAGATTATCTGTTTAGCCAACTGTCAAAGAAAATGTCTACCATATTATTTGATAACGTTTGATAAATCAGTTGTCCCCCATCGATCATCTTTTTTCTGTTTAAAATTAAATTTTAATATAACCATTTAAAAAGTTGGAGTTAAATATTTGTACAAGACCAACCACCAACAACTCACGACACCCGACCAACGATCTCGTCCTCATTGGTAAAAGTGTCACGTTACCCACACGGATAATAAATCAGTTTATAGGATCGACTATTTTTATCAGTTAGAAATATGTATAATCTATAAACGTTACTGAATCGAAATATTTGTTTAAGACCTAGTACTGAACGTCAACCCAAATATCCATTGTACTACATGTCGTAAACTCAAACCATTACTCATATGCTAAAACATCAACACTATTTTCAAATGTAGAAATGTCTTTTGAATTCAATAATGACTATACTAGTATATGAATACCCCAAAATTAAATATATATTTTACCCAGTAGGCTAACGACTATACACTGTATATGGAAACTGTAAAGAAGAATGAGTGAGTGAGTTTAGTTTTACGCCGCTTTTAGCAATATTCCAGCAATATCACGGCGAGGGACACCAGAAATGGGCTTCACACATTGTACCCATGTGGAGAACCGAACCCGGGCCTTGAGCGGGACGAGCGAACGCTTTAACCACTAGGCTAACCCACCGCCCCTATAAAGAACATATATCTTTATATTCAGTAATGACCATATATGGAGAGGACGAAGGTAGAAGCATGCATATATTCAATAACAAATATATATTATGGAATGTAATACTCTTGATGTAGACATGCCTAATTTTCAGTATACGGAAACTATAATGTCTTTATATTCAATAATGACTTCACATGGAAGTAATGAAAGTAAACATGTCTTTAAAGTCAATAGTGACCATATATGGGAACTTTAAAAGAAAATATGTCTTCATATTAAATATTGACCATATATGGAAACTACCATGCACTAAAACTAATCTTTTGCAATGAGAAACAGATGCGGTGAAAATCTTCCCAAATGCGTTCATCAGCGAGAAACAACCTTCATCACAGCGAGGCCACGAGCCTCCAAAAGCCTCCCACCCAATCTGAATCGTGCCTCAGACCTGTCTACAAAGAGGGGTAGAGCCTCATTTGAATATGACATTATGTATTGTTTCTAGCTGGTCCCGTGTTCAATGTCTCCGCCGAGGGAGATGCAGGGCCGTTGATCTGGGAGCAGTTTAATCTAATTCTACTTCAATATCCCATAATTGGCCATCTCCCGAATCATGTGACAAAACAACGATCTTCATCTCCAGAGGAAAGAGAAATTTAATATTTTTCTGATTTCATCTGCCGCCCTTCTCGTCTTATTGCTTGATATCTATTGCTTGTAAGGATCACAAACGTCGGCGCCTTTGATGTGTGCTGTGATTGACAGTTAAGGTGGTCGTTGGACCCGGGAGATCACGCGCACTCGGGGATACGGTCGTCGTCCCTTTTCGTTCCTTCCGTCTCTTCTCTTCTTTCCTTCCAAGAGAAGTCCTGTAAATTATAAACATATACGTTAAATTTAAGATCGTTTCGTTGATAAGTTGTTCCAAAGCTCTGAATAACTTTTATGTCAACAAATCTGTGATTTGGAACGAGGGTTTCTTTTCACTGACGTAAGGAAAACAGAAAATCAAACGTTTGTAAAGCGTAAGTCTCTCATAAATAAGCGTGTCCGTGAGTACATCTGTGAGGTGGCAATCCCAGGGATTCCATGTATCTATATATGCCGTGGGAACAGAGTATAGGCAAACAAATATAACCCTCACCCACCAATAATGCACCCGTCAACATTTGATAACCTCTCACACTTTACCTATATCTAAATGACATTAAATGAGATTTGATAGATTAATCATAACTGTATTATTTAAAATCTAAACCAATCTATCAATCGTCTGGGTGCATGACTGCTCTATTCGTCGAAACCGCAACATTTCGCAGTGTAGAGCAGCGTCCTTTAGGTGTTCCAGAAAACTAGGGGTTCGAATCTCAGATTGTTTCTGGGTTTGTCAGTACCATATCGCTACTCGTGGTTTCATCAAAGAGACAGACCCGTGAAGATCCGGGGTAGAATAGGTCTTCAGCAACCCATGCTTGCCACAAAAGCGACTATGCTTGTCGTAAGAGGCGACTAACGGGATCGGGTGGTCAGGCTCGCTGACTTGGTTGCCACATGTCATCGGTTCCCAATTGGGCAGATCGATGCTCATGCTGTTGATCACTGGGTTGTCTGGTCCAGACTCGATTATTTACAGACCGCCGCCATATAGCTGGAATATTGTTGAGTACGGCGTAAAACTAAACTCACTCACTCACTCATCAAAGAGATAAGCATTCAAGGCTAGTATTACTTCCGCTCTCATACCACATCAAACTGAAACGCCGTGATATAAACGCAATGTTTCTCATTGACAAGAATGAAATGTGCTTCACACATTGTGCCCATTTGGGGAATCGAACCTGGGTCTTCAGCGTGACGAGTGAACGGTTTAGCCACTAAGCTAACAAATTGAAGTATTCTATAAAGTCGGTATACTGGATATACAAAGTTTAACTGAAATCGAGATAACGCTTATGAGTTGAAAAGTTAAGCTAGAATCATGACGCATTACCTAAAACCTAATGTCCTTTGTACATGAAGATAACTTGAAATAATCCATTTCTTGTTTGTTTGTTTGAGTGAGTGAGTGAGTGAGTGAGTGAGTGAGTGAGTGAGTGAGTGAGTGAGTGAGTGAGTGAGTGAGTGAGTGAGTGAGTGAGTGAGTGAGTGAGTGAGTGAGTATAGTTTTACGCCGCTTTTAGCAATATTACAGCAATATCACGGTGACCAGAAATGGGCGTCACACATTGTACCCATGTGGGGAATCGAACCCGGGTCTTTGGCGTGACGAGCGAACGCTTTAACCACTAAGCTAGACCACCTAACGACAGCTTGTTAGTATGGCATGGTCGTTTTACATAGTCACAATGAAACATAATGACTGAAAATTTTGGCTGCTTTTCGGACTATGTGGGTATCTCACAATATCGTCAATATACACGTTAAGTACATTACAAGCATGGTCTAAAGTACAGTACAAATTGATTGATTTCTACCACAAGGCAAATTGCTTGTAAAAGTCACTGCTGTTTTTGACAGATTGACTGATTCCTCTTATAAATATATAACGCACTCGCCAGACAATAATCAGACTGTCATCTGCTGATCAGATATCATTTCAGGTAATGCAAATGAGTGGTGAAAATTACATGAATAGCAAATGAATGGAGATATGTATCTGGCGTTCGAGAAGAGGATAAGTATTTCCCGCTCAGTCGGAACAACACGAATTGAGAATTCAATCCACGACCTTAGCATTACTGACAAACATTAAATGGTAAATAAACACAGGGTGAAGTAAAAAAACAACAACCACACAGTTGAATACATTTTTAAACTCAGCATTAAATCATGATTTGTGATCGCGTTGTGTTCAAGATGTTGCCACTTTCCAGAAACATCTCAAGACATATATGTTCATGAAAGATGTGTTTGAATAGACTCCAGTCAATGCAGAACTCCTAGAAGAGCTATTGAGCAGTGATCACTGGATACTTGCGCTATATAAACCCACAGTTATTATTATTGTTATTTACTACGAGTAAAACCAGTATAATCAGGCTTAACAATCACAAGAATCAGTAGAATCGATAGAATTGGTAAACAGGGACATCAATCAAAATCAAAGAATTGGTAGAATAAGAAGAATATGTAAAATCAGTAGAATCAGGAGGGTCAATAGAATATGTAGAACGTTTACAGCCAGTAGAATCAGGAGAGTCAATAGAATATGTAAAACGTTTACAGCCAGTAGAATCAGGAGGGTCAATAGAATATGTAGAACGTTTACAGCCAGTAGAATCAGGAGGGTCAATAGAATATGTAGAACGTTTACAGCCAGTAGAATCAGGAGGGTCAATAGAATATGTAAAACGTTTACAGCCAGTAGAATCAGGAGGGTCAATAGAATATGTAGAACGTTTACAGCCAGGAGGGTCAGAATATGTAGGAAACGTTTACAGCCAGTAGAATCAGGAGGGTCAATAGAATATGTAGAACGTTTACAGCCAGTAGAATCAGGAGGGTCAATAGAATATGTAGAACGTTTACAGCCAGTAGAATCAGGAGAGTCAATAGAATATGTAAAACGTTTACAGCCAGTAGAATCAAGAGGGTCAATAGAATATGTAGAACGTTTACAGCCAGTAGAATCAGGAGAGTCAATAGAATATGTAGAACGTTTACAGCCAGTAGAATCAGGAGGGTCAATAGAATATGTAGAACATTTAGAACCAATAAAATTTGGAGAGTCAACACAATAAGAATATTTAGAACCAGTAGAATCAGTAGGTCAAAAGAATCGGTAAAATCGCTAGAAACAGATGGGTCAGTAGAATCAACAGATCAGTAGAATCGGTAAAATCGCTAGAAACAGATGGGTCAGTAGAATCAGTAGATCAAAAGAATCGGTAAAATCGCTAGAAACAGATGGGTCAGTAGAATCAGTAGATCAAAAGAATCGATAAAATCGCTAGAAACAGATGGGTCAGTAGAATCAGTAGATCAAAAGAATCGGTAAAATCGCTAGAAACAGATGGGTCAGTAGAATCAGTAGATCAAAAGAATCGGTAAAATCGCTAGAAACAGATGGGTCAGTAGAATCAACAGATCAGTAAAATCGCTAGAAACAGATGGGTCAGTAGAATCAGTAGATCAAAAGAATCGGTAAAATCGCTAGAAACAGATGGGTCAGTAGAATCAACAGATCAGTAGAATCCTGGGACATAGAAGAATCCGTAGCATCAATACAAGAGTCGGAAGAATGGGTAAAATAAAACGAATCAGTAAACTCGGAAGAATGAATATAATCCAAAGAAACAGAAGAGTTAGTGGAATCAACGCAATCTGAGGATCATGAGAATCGATTGAATCGGAAGAATCTGTACAGTCAGTTGGGTCCGAAGATCAAAGAAATACGTGGAATCAGAAGAATCAATAGATTCAAGGATTAAGTTATTTCAAGATTGAAAAATCTATAGATTTCGAAGAATCAGAAGGATGACCAGAGTGAGAGGAAGCAACTATCTGAAGAATCAGTAATATGAACTGTTGGAAGACCCGGTAGGATCACAGGAACCAATGGCAGCAAAACGAATCAATGGAATAAGTAGAAAGAGTAGAATCTGCAGTGCCAGTAGAATGAAAAGAATCAGTGGAAAGACAGAATCAGAAGAATCGATAGAATTCGTAGAATCAAAGGAATCAGTAGAATAAGAAGATTCAGTCACTCAATTGAATAAATGTGACATTTTATACTATCTTACAAATTAGGTGAATTTATTGATTGACTACAGCATACATAGATATTTTGAAAACATGGTAAATCTTTTAAGGGCGTGTTTTATAGGTCAGTCAATCTTTTTCGTGTAAGCCCGATAGGTTGCAAGCTTTATATTTAGATAGTATTGAGTGCATGCCCAACTTTTTTTAGCATCAATCTTTTTTTTTATGATGGTAGCTACGCCCATGGAGATGGATGTAATAGGGCAACACTTCAAATGTGTTATTTTGTCTGGACAAAAATTATAGATTAGTGCCAATTTCTCGTACACGTCTATGTTTGATCCGCGTGTTTGATATTGTCTGTTTAACATATCAAACATCACACTTAAATAACATATCGATAAAGTGAATATTCATGCGTAAAAAAGAGACGTCTAATGCCTTGAAACCAGTCCATCGCTGAATCCGAGCAACGAACGACAAAGAGTTACATTGCTACATTCTTTGTAACAGTGAGGGCTCTGGCAGATGCTTTAAACTCTATATCAAATTTCTTGATTCAACATGACATGTTGGAATAAAAAATCAAAACGAGGTCCTATATAATTGAAGAGGATCAGAGTTGGAATAATTTCATTATGACCTTCAGTTTAACACACGGCAGCCTCCAGCCCTCTTTCCTGTTACCACAAATGTAAATCAGAAAAAATAAAATGTCCCAGCACAGAATAAAGTTTGTTGATGACCATGTTAGAACTGCCGATATTTCTAGGTTTGAACAGCATATGATCTGACACATCCACAGGCTGCTTCAATGCGTCCATTAGACGTGGGTTTGATTCAATGGCGGGCCCGAGCCCTCGTGTTAGCTTGGAGGGGTGGCCCATACAAAACAGCCCTCCATCTGACACGATCAATAAGATTTCTTCAGTAAAAAACATATCGCCCGGAGCAATGCACGGGATGTATAAAACATAATACTAGCCCAACTAAAGCGATTTTCATGTAGTATTTTCTTCTCGTGTGTATAAATGGCCACTTGATGTTTTATGTATTGGATGGGGCTTGGGGCGGAGAGTATGGGTTAAAGTCATCACGTGACCCTACTCTCGAACCATCCGTGCCAGCGAGGACAAAGCTGAGTATGGAGTGCTTTGCTTTACATTTACTGGTGCTTTAGTCTGCTGCTATATGTTGAATCATCTCACTTGTGCCTGAGTGACTGTCATTGAAATGCCGGGAGTTGCTTTTGTCCTCTCGTGAAGTAAATATAATAGTAAAATGATGTGTATGAGATCATAAAACTAATTTCAGTGTGAAGATGCACTTACAAAACTGAAAAGTATATAGCAAAAACTGTTTCCGAATAATTGCCTTCTTCTGTCCTTCACCAGGCCACAAGTTGAATAAGCAACATCTATTAGGTAGATTTCAAGGGGTTTTATGACCCGCGAAGACATGTCATATCTTACACTTGGAACACCTTCGCTGAGGCTAAAAGGTCAGAGGCTTAGATTTAGAGCTATGTAAAATATGCACAGTGTCCAAATTTTAGATATACAGCCCGTGCTCATAATATTCGATCTTCTGATGAAAAAAGCGATAAATCATTACAAAGCACTGGGAAATACGACCAGGAAATATGATTTCTTGCATGAGCGATCAAAACAGTATTAATACGCAATTACAGAATATGATGAAATTTCTATATGACAAAATATGTCATTCTCCGTAAACTTTGTAGAGAAGACCTAGTCCTTTAAAGGCAAGAAAGTAATAGAACAGATTTGACAGGCATCAGAATGAGATTTGTTAGGGTGTTGGCTGAGTGAGTGAAGGTCACGGCGTCAATCACGCCCGTCGTCTGGAACAGCACGCAATTAGGCAACGTGTTCGTCAGCGAGTTAGCCGTTTGATTTCTAGAATTACGAATATGAGCGCATTGTGTTTTAGACAATATCTCCCAATTTCATTTCAGATGCAATATCAGATATTGTAATTATGAAATGTGGAAGTCCCTAATGACGCCTACCGCAAACCCTTTGACGCGCTGTGGTATCTCTTGGGTGGAGAGGTGTTCAAAGGGAGATAATTCTGAAGCATCAATAACGGGATCAATTGTTCCGGTCTAGGGTCCCGGGGCATAGGCTGACCCCCACATCTGCAGGTGGCTCCCTCCCTCCCTCCTTCCTAGGCCCAACGTCAGTGACGGTACGACTAGGGAGGCTGATTCACCGTCTCAAAGAGACATGATTCTATCGGTCTTTATTCACGTAGCCATGCCGAAACTCTGTTCTGATTTTCTACGCGATGAAGGGGAGAGCGGACGCTGACGTCTACCCAGCTGTTGAGGGGCAAAAAGGTGTCCCCCCTAACGCCCTCCACTCCGTTTTCCTCCCCCGTGCACGTGGGCGAGAACCATGTGGCGAGGAATCAAGGGGCAGATCACTCGGTGCAGAAAGGCGCCGAGCCGTGTCGCCACCCAGTATTACCCAGTGAGAGATGACATGCGCAGCTCGTGCTGATGTGTTGGGCTATCGAAAAAACTGTCTGTGACTTGTGAAGAATGTGTTTTCCCGACTGAGAACAAAATGGCAGAATATTTGTTATAAATACAGCGTGCGAAAATAGCCCACTTCACAGGCCAATCCAAACACTAGTTTAAAGAATACCCAGGAAAATCATCATTGTAATGCTGAGTATTTTCAAAGTTCAAGAAGATACCTTAAACCCGAAGAAACCTGGGCACCAAGAACTGCCATGATTTTTTAAAATCATATTGGTATTTACCTGGTAGAGGAGTTATGTCCCTTGAGACGGCTTGTCTGAATGCCTTGGCGAAAGGTTCTAGTTCAGGTCACAGACCAAACTACCATTCATAGTTTCCGTGCTGATAACTGGTGGTCACCACATTCACTTGCTTCCAGACATTCAAGCCCTCCCAGTGTTTAAATGATATGAAAGCAGGACGAACTAAACGTAATCGGTACTGGACCACTGTTGATACTTAATAGTGAACATGGTTTTATGTCGCTTTGGGCAATTTTCCTGCAATATCGCAGCGAGAGACAGAAACGGGTTTCATGCATTCTGCGCTGGAGGGGAATCGAACCCGGGTCTTAGAAGAAACTAGCGAACGCTTTAACCACTAGGCCACCACCCCGACCCCTCTTGGAACTTTAGAAACGATCATGGCAAAGGATTTCACTGTACACAAATGATTCATGTAAGACGTCTTATGGCTGACTGTGTTAAACCATTGCTTCTATTTGCAGTTTTACATTGATGATGGTCAAATGAGTTAAGGAAAGAGCAATAAAGGTTTCATCTTCAATTATATCGTAGCATCGCTGTAGTTCTTGAGTAATGTAATGTTACATTGGTTTAACGTCAATGTCTGCATGAATTACTGTACTTACTGGCAGTGTGTATCTCTCTCTCTCTCTCTCTCTCTCTCTCTCTCTCTCTCTCTCTCTCTCTCTCTCTCTCTCTCTCTCTCTCTCTCTCTCTCTCTCTCTCTCTCTCTCTCTCTCTCTCTCTCTCTCTCTCTCTCTCTGCGTATGCGTATGTGTGTCTGTTCTCTGACATGAATACTCCTCTCAGACACATTACACTTCGAACCAATAAAATCCTTCGGCACGTTACCACGAAGTATACATATATTTAACCTCATATTAATGACAAAATGGCTTCTTCTTCCTGAATACAATTACTTTTAAAGACCAATGATATAACCAGAATTGTACAATCAATCGACTCTACTTTTAGCGGAGACTTGTGTGGATGTGGAAAGGGTTTTGTCATTTCAGTTTACACATTTAAGATTTGTTAATCGTGAAATATCTCAGTTCGGAAGACAGTCCGACACCGCTGTGTCGACCTCTGATATGTCGAAGTCATGGTTGTCTCGAAGAAAGGGGTTAGTCTATTCGTATGCTTTCGTTATTAATCATTTTTCTGTTTCAAACCTTGAATAAACTCGAAGTATACTGGACAAAATAAGTTAGGGATATTGGTATTTTTATGATTGATATTTTATCAGTGTGTCAATGAATAAATAGATCATTATTCATAATTTCAAAATTTACATATATCCCTAACTATTTTTGTCCAGTATATCTACGTCGGTTCGTTTCAGGACTGTTGGGAACTCTTCATCTGTCGGAACGCCACCGTCCTGATTAAGGGGGTTGTCGAGGCAGTGAGTGGAACCCATGGCTGTAGGCTGTTGTACTAGTTCTGTAGCAGCACTCTAATGTTCCATTAATCCCAGGGGAACAGAGGTTCCGGAGCCTTCATTCCTTTAGTCGTATCGACTGCATCCCTGGGAAATGTGTGTTTAATACTCCACAGTATCAGCACAGGCCCAGGTTGTGATGCCTGTGTGGGTTGGTGTTCTGGGCATGTAGTTCGTAGTGTCTGTTGTAACTATTAGTGTCAGTTGTAACTGCTAGTGTCTGTTGAAGCTCCCCGTGTCGAATGTAAATCTGATTGGTTGGTATAACTGTTGTCTGTCGTAAGTGCTAGTGTCTGTTGTGAATCCGTGTGGCTGGTTTAAGTGCTGGTGTCTGTTGTATGTGCTTGTGTGAACTCCTACTGTGTGTTGTAACTAATAGCGTCTGTTGTCAGTCCCCTCGTCTGCTGTAAATCCTAGTGGCTATTTCAACTGCTCATGTCTGTTGTAACCCCTAGTGTCTGTTGTAAATCCTAGTGTGTTTTTGTCTTCCGTGTCTGTCCTAACAAATAGTGTCTGTTGTAACTCCCTGTGTCTAGGAGCAGACGCTAAAATGCATTATGTAATTACAAAGTATTGTCATTTTAAATGTTTGTGAAAGTTTCCAGAAGATGGCTGTGTGTTGTTACGGTCTGTTATGTGTTCTAATGTTCTAATGTGTACTAATATTTTGTAGCTATGGATCAGAGGATTTTGTAGTTTGTTTTGTAGTTCGTCTGTGTTACAAAGGCGGTGGGGTACGTAGCCTATTGGTCATAGAGTACGCCGTCACACCGAAGACCCGGCTTCCCCACAAGAGTACAATGTGAACAGCCCATTTCTGATGTCTCCCGCCGTGATATTGCTGGAATTTTTTCTAAAAGCGCCGTGAAACCCATCTCACACACTCATGTCTGGCTGTTATATCGTCATGCGTGACTGTCACGTATGTTACAAGTTGTGTCACACTGGTACTTTGTAGTTGGTCCCAGTGTGAGGGTTGTCATATTGGTGGTACGTGTATTGAATATTTTGGGCATCACAATGCCTACTGGCCCATGGATAACTGTAATTTGTAGTTGGCGCTTTAAAGTTTCAGTCGTGTTGGTATATATGGTAGTAATTGTTGGTGCTAGGGTAATGTGTTGCGTTTCATCGATCAACTCTCTCCTGGGACATCTTGTGTCACGAGTGAGTTTGTGAGTGGGTGAGTGGGGAGGGGGGAGGGAGCGAGCGAGTGAACTTTTACGAAGCTTTTAGCCATCTTTCAGGAATATGACAGCGGTGGACACCAGAAATGGGTTTCACACATTGCACCTTTGTGGGGAATAGAACCCGGGCCGTCGCCATGACCGGCGAACACTAGGCTACACCACTGCCCCTCAGTAAACGATAGGGGATGATATGTGGACATACATTCTGGGGGACCCAGCTACATCACACATTTTACACCTAAATGCACCAATCAGTTCAGTTCTCTGTTACTGGTGTTAAAACTACGGAGCTTTGATCCGCCCACTGGTAGTGTTTGATAAAACTTTATATCATAGTATAAATATGTAAGGAAAGTAGCTGAAGTGTATCAATTGTAATATTCTACATGAATAACACACATATTGCACACATTCACATGCGACACACATTTACATCACATATTATTTTGTCTTATTTAGGTTAATGTTTGGAATCGGATGTTAATTTAAAACGTTTGGTAATATCGTTGGTTTTAATTGGTTATATTGTGGCAATTTGTGATTTTTACGTAAAGTTGCGGTATTTTGTATTCCGTGATATTTGGTAATAACTTGTGTAATTTATAATCTTTGATGAAGTATTTTAGACTTGGCAATGGCAATTTACAATGCTTCACTGTATTTGATGATAACTACTTGTATCGGATTGAGGGACAATTTGATAACTAATAGGATTTTGTTTCGTTTCATGATTCGTGGTGTTTGTGATCAGATTGTCCTTTGTAGTACGTGAATGTGGGTTTTCAGTTTGTAGAGAACATTTGAATAGAGAGATAATTCGTAATTATTCCAAATAATTAACGACAGAAAGTTAAGAGAATGAAGGTTTGATGGCTCTTATATCCCGAAGAAAACGTTAAATACATCGGAAATGTTCCAAATAGATAGATAAATAAATCATTCACCGAAGTGTTTGAATGTTCTTAAATATTACCAGATGCCTTAAATACGTTTCAGATGTTTAGAGAACAACAAAAAGTTGTCTGACAAAATGAGTGGCCTGTATGCTGTTTTTCTACTTTATGTGTTGGTTTTCAATATCTCCTCGTCTGAAATAACACTGTGATGTAAAAAGCCTGATTAACGTCGTGTTGCATGGCATTGCTGCAGTTGTCGACGTCTTCTTCGGGAGCACACGTGGACGCATTAATCACATATATTACGTCATAGTAACTCGATACTGTTGTGAACGGAAATGCAAGACTATTTATGCTTATTTCAGTTGCTAGTCCATGCTTGAACATTATATCTCGATTCGGCCGTTTTCATTTTCATTTTTTGTTCAAGGGAGTCCTAGGTTAGCTTGGAAATTGAATATCAAACATATTTTCCAAATCTTTGAACATGATGTTTTAATGTTGGTTAAAAAATTGATTGATACACACAATTTGTATAAGTGTTTCCTCACAAACTGAACACATTAACAGTTAAAGAACATTCAGATATTCAAAAACATCGTCGCTTTCCCATTGTGATTCACATACACCCTGCGTGATGCAGCTGTTGGCGAGGGAACTTGCCGATTTCATGGATGATGGTATGTTAACGCTGTATTTAATACGTTTTTTTAAAAATTCTAGATATGTATATGAAAGTCCAGATTTTTATATTCCATTTAACCTTCCCATTTCATTCAAGAAAAATCGTAAAAAGAATGACGTAGATGTAAATTAGTGTCAAGCTGGATGAAGATGTTACACAGTGAAGATGATCTTCTTCATGGTTCACCTATCTGCACAGCCAGAGGAATCTGTCAACAAGGGACTGTGACTAACCCGATTCTCTGTCAAAAACGGACATCATTCACTTCATCAATTAAGTAAAACCTTTCTAAACTGGACCAGTTAATCGTATTCTTGATTCTCCCTTGTCCGGATTAATCAGAAGTCCGGTTTAGACAGGTTGCATTGTACATATAAAACTAGAAGTTGCGTTTAAAACAACTAAAGAATTATGAGTAAGATAAATTTTATATTTATCAACAGATTTAAAATTTACGCATATTTCTCTCGACCTTCATAATTTAAATTTATAGGAATTCCTGAAAAAATGATAAAAAGAAGAGTTATCATAAAGTTCAAAGAGGCGCCATGGTACTATTAATACTAGAATGGCATTTATACTTGATGAGGGCACGTTGTCTCTTACCATGGGCCCTAAATGAGTATGAATATAATCAATTTCAGTCATTAATTAAAGTTTATACTATTGCAACGACACACGATAATGTTGATGCCATGTCATAAACTTACTACAGGATTATTTCAAATGACCCTTAAGACGCCCGTTAGTATTTCATCTTTACATGTCATATCTTCTTTCGGCGGGTTACCACTAATTCATCTAATTACTTTTGCCATTTATTGTTCCGGCACGATTTTTACTAATGATATCATGTCTTGGGTTCCTATTATTTAATCAACTTAAACTAATTCATAGTTTAATTGTATACATTTCCTTGAATTATATTAGTCCACCGTGAATGTTATAACAAACGAAAAGTAGGCAATAAAACAAAGTTTCCCATTGCGATTCTTTAATGAACTCACTACAATAAAGCAGGGGAAAAATCAAAGTATTCTTGCATCGAAATTCTTTGAATAACTAAACACAGAGATTCCCCGGTGGTACTTGCTGTTTGGTACAGTGTTGACGAAGTAAGGGCATAACGTTGATGGTGTCTCGAGGTACATGCACAAATGAATCGCATAGATTCCTCGAGCACCATTTCTGCTACGCAATGTATGCTGAACACTAGTCCTATCCATTAGGCAAATAAAGATCGCAGAAAATTATCCGTTAGTTGGTAAGAGAAAGAAAACATAGAGTAACATTGGAAAATTCTATTGTGGAATATTTTGCTACCTCGCCAAATTGCCTGTGCATTGGAAACAAAAGAGCATACATTTGGTTTTGCTTTCGCCAGATCCGCTACAGCTGTGTTTTGGAGGGAAAGCGGTACAAGTACAATATCGAAACAAAAACAGGTGTCTCGCGCCTTCTCACCCCGTCTTTAGTGCATCGGGCTGGGCCGCAGCCTGGATAACCACACCCAAATACGCCACATGGTCAAGTAGAGTTTTATACAAAGGGAGACAACCGGTACGCATACAAGGAAAGTGAGAGTGAAAGCACGTGAGTCCGCAGCTGGCACGAGCGCGGCACGAGAGCTAGCAATAGAATTGCTAAATTACATCCAAAAAAATATAAATGTTTATTTTGAAATACCAGGCACCTTTGCCTTCGATTCTTAAAAACACGGTTTAAAAACCGATGTCATAATTTCAACCAAATGAGCCCTTTGATGATCGTCGTTGATCTAACAAGACGCATTTGGGGAAACCCGACGCGTCCAGATCCATAGCAACATACCGATGCGCGCCAAGCAAGCTGATCAAAGAATATTGTTCTAATTTGTAGAATATCATCACAGTTTATTTTTTGCTGGCGAACAGTAAATAAACTTGATAATTCCGTTAAGTCGACACTTCAAACATCTTACTGGCCCGAGGATAGATGGTCCGTTTCTCTTTGATCTATGCCGGTCTACCTGTTTTTCCCATCCTACCTCTATAAGATAAAAGACTTCTGCTTACCCCAAAACCGCAACCTTGTTGACACCAGTTTCCATGGTTACCGACAAAATGGACGCGGACCCCATTTAAATATAGATCACGGAAGTAAACGTTTAGGTAACTCTATTTGCATATGAGTCAAATATCAAAGGAAAAATGGCTGGCTTTCTTGGCCGAGGCATCGGACTGTTTCTTTATTGTGATGGTTCCGATTGATCACCAGACTGAACGGTCTATTCCGTTTGTTTCTCAAAGTGGAATAACTGTCACACGAATGTTTCACTAATCTATCATAATTTGGTAGTGGTGGGCTTTCAGGGAAAATTGTGTATAGAAGTTAGTTTGTAAAAGCCCTTTGCTACACATACAAATCGCATTTCTTCACATACAAACCACACAATGAACAGAGACGAAAACGATCCCAGAGTAATAACAAACCAAATTTTGTTAGGTTCTTATTGAAGTGGGTTCTGTGATATCGTTAGTTTAGAAGATTTGCGGTCTAAATTTACAATAGTAATGATCATATTTCTAGAAATAACAGATGTAGTATTTAGATGAAATAGCTACTAAGTTCTCTGGTTTGACATTTTAAGTTCACAAATTACCGACAGTTACAAATCGATAATACGGAGACCGATGGTTATAGGACGTGTACGTACAAGTGTTGACACACAAGTACGTATGTACACATGACATGGTAATATTGTTGATGTTTGATGAGAACTGACTGTCAGGGTTAAAGAGTTTCACTGTTCAAGTGAATGAGTGAGTGAGTTGAATAAGCCGCAATATTCAAGCTATAATATGTAAGGTGACACCAGAAACGTGTTTCGTATAATAATGATAACAAAAACAATAATAACAATAACGACGACAAATATGATGATACTGATGACAACGACAACGATGATGACGACAATGAGGATGATGACTAATGACGACGACAATGGTAATGATGATGACGACAATGAGGATGATGATGACGACGACGACGGCAATGAGGATGATGATAACGACGACAATGAGGATGAGGATTATGACGACGACAATGAGGATGATGCTGATCATGATGCTAACGACAAAGCTGCTGGTGGTGTGGATGATGACCACAATGAGGATGGTGATGATGATGATGATGATGATCTGATCTCTGTATGTAATAATAACAGAAGCGACTGAAATGTTTACATGTTCGTATGAAAAATAACAATGTACTTCCAGCGGACAAAACGGTATTTGTGTAACAGATTAAGGAATTTCTTTGTGGCGGATAACTATTGTTGAAGTGTCATTTGCATGTGAATTCCTGATTGAATATAGCAACTGTTGAGTGGAGGGTAGACGTACTTGGAAACACGAGTACCACTCGGGGGTACAATCGCAGGAAATGACTGTGGTCGTGTGATCACGTGGTCTAATTTGGTCCCTAACGCTGACTTTGATAGGAGGAATGTGGAAAACTCGGTGAGATACGTCGTTTCTTGCTTTCCTCAACTTCCTGAACAATAAGTCGTCACTTTCAGTGTGGTCGGAAATCATCGCTAGATTAAAGTTGAGATTATTATGGTTTACTTCCGGTCAGTCGTTACAGTCATTGACAGTTTCGTATTGTACGTGGCTCATGTGAACCGTATAACGTGGGACATTACATGTTAAACAAGGAGAAGCTCTGAAAGTTACATTCTCCATCTGTGAATATTGATGTGTAACTTCACAACAAAACCTGCCCTCCAGGCATCATTATGTGCCACTATCGTACATCAAATTTGCTTTGTCATCTCTTGAAGTAGTCAGGAATAAATACAAGTTATATTATTCATATTGTACGAATGCATATATGAACATATTCTCCCTGGTTGCGAAAAATACATTTGAACGTCTAAAAATAATAAATTTGACGACGAATGACAAATCAGATATAATCTCTGATCGATCTGATAAGACACTGAATTTAAAGTACGATCATTTCCGTAATAAATGTCATCGGCCGGTGTCAATTGGGACATGACAGCTGTCCGTCAAAACGTATCACGTGACTCGAAGGAAGTCTCGTATAGTAACGGCAAATACGGGTTTCAGTCGTCAGTTACCAAGTATTATTATACTGAACACAAACTGGTTACCCTCGACATGTTTATTGCTTGAGGTATTAAAAGGGCCTTTGCACCAGATAAGCACAAACGGTCATGAGTATCGGACGAAAAAACAATTTCCCTTACAACAGTGAAGGGAGTTTGTTGCATGTGCATTTTAGCTGTATAACAAATGAAATAACGCAGCACAATGTATGGAACTTTGCAGTAAGCTATGTTGTCATAGAAACCGCACCACGAATTGTAACTGTTTTTATTGGAAAAATGTAAATGGGTATTAACTCCGATTTTTCAAAAAGCAAAATACTGACAAATATATATCTTTATGGTGAAGTATACTATCAAAGAATGAAAAAAAAACACGTTTTGTCTCCGAAACATCAATAACTATGATAATAAATTAAGCATACATAGCTCAAGGGTGAATGTCAATCATTGTTTGTACATAACACAAATAGTCAGCTTTTGGCATATTGATATTTGCCACTTTTACACAATTATGAACTTTGATTGCGTTCCTCTCAATACGTCAACTCTGCCTAAAGGTGTAAAAAATACCGGGGCCTCTCAATGCATAAAAGATTAAACTATTCCTCTGAGATTAAAAACGTGATTAAAGGTTTTTTTCATAATGGAGTTTCGGTGATATACCATAAGTAGAATTAACTTTTTACCTTTTTATAATATATCGCTATCATATTGAAATCAACTCATATCTGAAACATTTATAATCTGCAGTATTATGTTTTCTTGATTTATATACATTTTCGACTTAGCAAACATTTCCGATAGTAATACATTCTCGATTACGATGCAACCTCCGCTGGTGCGTGTACCAATGTCAAAAACTAATTCTCGCATTCGAGTGAGTGAGTGAGTGAGTGAGAGTGAGTGAGTGAGGTTTTACGCCGCTTTTAGCAATATTCCAGCAATATCGCGGCGGGGGACACTAGACATGGGCTTCGCACGTTGTACCCATGTGGGGAATAGAACCCGAAAGCTTTAACGGCTAGGGTACCCCACCTCCCCATGCTTCCAAAGGCACAGAACGTTTTTTGTGAAAATTGGTACGAATGAAATATTGAGTCGGCTCTGTACTTGATTATATTCTAAAATATATCACTAAATGTTTGTCCGATATACACATGATAGTTTGAGACTGTCATCCATTTCACGGACATTGTTCTGGTACGAATCACCATGGACACAACTAAATCTAATCAACCTGAAAGGTACCACGTATTGTACATCTACGATATATGCTAATTTCATTATTTGTTGTATGCCAATTATATCATTGTGATGGTTGTATAAGCGTGTTGTACACGTCTTAAATTGTTATTATGATTATAATACATAACACAGTTCCGTTGTAGACGCGTTGTGCACGTACTAGACTGTAATTATGATCATATGTACATGACTGCATCCACCGATTAAAACAAGAAACTCAACATCATTATCTTGTTATCAAGTGAGTGAGTGAGTTTAGTTTTACGCCACACTCAGCAATATTCCAGCTATATGGCGGCGGTCTGTATATAATCGAGTCTGGACCAGACAATCCAGTGATCAACAGCATGAGCATCGATCTGCGCAATTGGGAACCGATGACATGTGGCAACCAAGTCAGCGAACCTGACCACCCGATCCCGTTAGTCGCCTCTTACGACAAGCATAGTCGCCTGTTGTGGCAAGGATGGGTTGCTGAAGACCTATTCTACCCCGGATCTTCACGGGTCTCTTGTTATGAAGGTGATAGCTAGTCTGTCACACAGACCATGAAACAAATATACCCAATGCAAGTCTAGAATGTGTGGCAAGACTAGGTTACCACATTTCAAGATGAAGAAAGTCTATGGGCACCTTTTTATTGCATTTAATTAACACAATTTAGAACCCGTTTTTTTGTAGAATAAACTGACGTTCAAAAGAAAGTACACACCTGATTCTTTGGTAAAATATTTTCTTTAAAACAGCATTAATATTTAAAAATGTTTTGATTCTGCCTTGTCACAAACATTAATGCAAGTGTTTCCAAAACCCCACAGATATCGCACCCAATTACAACATTGCTTGAAAAATATTTATTTTTTGGGAGGGAATAGTCCCAAAATACCAGGTGTGTACTTACTTATGTACGTCAATATATGTCTATTTCGGAGGCCAGATGTTAGTCCTTGTGATGGCCAGTCTTGGACTCCATAATTACTAAATCTCTCAGTTAGCAGTAGGCCACAATCAGCAGGTATAATTCCGCCATTATGATACATTCGATATGTGATATCTTAGTTAGTATGGTACCTCGACTAATACAAAGTCTAGTTTAACTAACACTCTTGACTAAACTGTCAGGCAAAAGAAAGTATACATTTGAAGGTGGGACTTTGCTAAAAGAGTGAGTGAGTGAGTTTAGTTTTACGCTGCACTCAGCAATATTCCACTTATTTGGCGTCGGTCTGTAAATAATCGAGTCAGGACCAGACAATCCAGTGATCAACAGCATGAGCATCGATCAACGCAATTGGGAACCGATGACATGTGTCAACCAAGTCAGCGAGCCTGACCACCCGATCCCGTTAGTCGCCTCTTACGAGAGGCATGGGAGATAAATTCTAACCCGTTTCTTCACGGGTTTTGCTAAAAGAAATTACATACGTTAGCAAAACGTCACTAGGTTGAAAATGGCCACGATACACTACACGCGAAAGCTCCAGTACACAACCAGGATACTAAGTACACCTGCACTGATTAACAATTTCCTTTTTGTTTCATTTTAAGCCACGAAGTATACCGTCTTTTGCCCGGTAGTGTAGCTGACTCAACATGTACATGTTATTAGATTTGTTTTCAACCGCAAGTTATGGTAACTGTGACGTGTACTTCTTTTCACCCTCTAGTTAAATATACTACTCACACTTTGCTAAGGATCACACAAATTCGCAACTTTACTTAAACGTAGATTTATAATTTGAAATTGTGTCCATTTAAAACTAGATAAATAAGGATATGGTAACGCATCTTTAGGAAACAGCCACTGTAAGCTAACCGTATGCACTTGATGAGTAACCATAACAATTGTTTTCATGGCACCAATCAACCATTTTGCAAATCATGGCAGGGGTCATTGACAAGTACACAACACCTGTCAATAGCAGGAATGGGATCCACAGGATTCAGTGATATGCTGAAACCTAGGATCCATGCTTACAATAGGCTTAGATATTTAAACCAAATTTGACCCCACATCATAGTTTTCTGTTGAATCAATGATTTGATCCCTAGCAAAGTGTGAATAGTATAGATAACCACTAAATATTGACTCTTGACTAGTAAACATTATCGCTGATAAATATTCTCGACCACTATACATGCATAATTGATTTGATTTGTGTGTTTCGTTTGTTTGCATAATAAACATAACATACATGTATGTATACACATGAGAATTGTTTATTGTATTTCAAAACTTTCTTACTACGAAAAACATACAATGTGGTAAATTTGCCCATTTGTGTTAATACTGGTCTCGAAGGAATGGTTTCGTTTGCGTAAACTAGGACTTAAAAGTCTTTCCTTGTGATGTTTGATCTATACGCACACCTATATTTACAGTCAAAGAAAGAGATTGTATTATTTTCAATGGTATATTGAATATGCATAAAATAGAAATAAAATGTGTCTATTGACCTAATACTTGACGTAAACCCCGTCAAGGCGTTGGTATATCTACAATAAGATTAGTGTGATAACTTCGCCCTCTTTTATCGCGAATTAACTAGTTCTCTATAGGAGGTTCCTCCAAAGTTCCCATGAAGATCGCATCAATATTGACTTGACACATCTATCAGATCAAAATGAGAAATAAATTATGTGGGTCGAGATAAAGTAATATCCTCAGTGTTGATGACACGGTGAGATATCGATGATTTTCCGTAAGTTGTTTCCCCCGCTCGCTTTCCGCCCTCACTAAATCTCCCGTCTGTTCAAAATCAAGAGGTGAGATCAGATATGCGTTGGAGTTCCGCTGTTAGCGGCGAACTTGGGGTGCTTTGTCAAAGGAAGGACCAGGCTAGAATTTCATAATATCTCGGTCTCTCGCGACGGGACGACCGTTTTGTCAATAACGGGTCTTGTAGTGCATCCATATTGCTTTCTTCGGCCCAGTGCAGTGCAATAAATTTCTGCGAAAATAAATAAACGGATAATTTTCAAACGGCGATTGATCGTGCCGCTGTGAGGGGAGCGAGCACGTGCGGACAGGTGTGTGGTGTCGGCGGATCATTGGTAGTGTGATCTATGTCGATACATAACTAACTCCTCATAAAGCCACGGACCCGCTCTACAAGCGATAAGTCAATACCGGGGGACTTTAATCAAACCCTTTATTGCGGACAATATCAAATCTCGGCAAGAGTCGATCAGGCGGAGTGACTTACGTGCTATAACAATACGCGCGACACTGCGCACACACCCGTGCTGTGTTGGGGAGGTCAATGGGTTACAACTTAATATGGCTGTGCGAATGCGGGTACGGGGCGGTTTACGTTGTCGCGAAGCACGCCTCCTTCCCTGTCTCGCTGTCGCAAACAACGGACACGTCACGTAACGATAACCTGCCCCCAAAACATGAATAAAAAAACCAAACATGATTTTAAAAAACCAACAAGACACCTTCCATTCTTTACGACATACCCGTATTGACTTACAGCAGTATGCATCAGCGCCATCCGTGTCCCGTTCGAAAGTCGGTTAGGGTTGAACGTCAATGACGTTGTTTTTCAACGTCTCTAACTCGGTGTGTTGTTGCCGTATCGCTGACGCCCGCCAATACAAATATTTCCTCTATCGATCTTCCACGTGGGTTTCAAGTGCAAAGCCATTCGTATGTCACGCTTGAATACCGCCACAATCGATACAGCGATATGATCGCGCCAGTAAACTCACGGCGGCTCGCTGGCAATAGAAAGCGCCAAAATACTTAGCTGTACCACGAACTATCTTGATTGGCCTGGATCTATTAATGGGGAGATAACTCATTTCACACCTGGCTCAGTCACTGAAGTGTCATTGCAACCTGTTTGACTTATCTTATTTTATCATAACCGTATGTATTTGACACGTGGCATAACTACTGGAATGTATTTGGAGCAGAATATCATAATAAGCTGTCGCATTTAAATAATTCCACATAAATCGAAATTATTTCGTCCACGGTTTCTTTGATGTCGCATTGTGACTTAAAGCAATATCTGGTCTGGGCCATTCATTTATCTGGTATATATTAGAACTTAAAGCATTATATTAGCATGCCAATTTCAATTGTTTAGATTGTTATGATTAGTGAAAGGGTTTTGTCGGTGTTATTTGAAATTAGAAGAACATTGTACCTTGGCCCTCGATACTCCTGGGACCCGTGAAGATCCGGGGTAGAATAGGTCTTCAGCAACCCATGCTTGCCACAAAAGGCGACTATGCTTGTCGTAAGAGGCGACTAACGGGATCGGGTGGTCAGACTCGCTGACTTGGTTGACCACATGTCATCGGTTCCCAATTGCGCAGATCGATGCTCATGCTGTTGATCATTGGATTGTCTGGTCCAAAGTCGATTATTTACAGACCGCCGCCATATAGCTGGAATATTGCTGAGTGCGGCGTAAAACTAAACTCACTCACTCACTCACTCGATACTCATGGAATCGCCAAAGTCATATTCTAAACTGCCCATCGATGCTTATGATGTCAATCCTTCGATTATTCGATTATTTACAGATTGCCCTCAGCTAGCTGAAATATTGCTGAGGTCGACGTAAAACCGAACAAACAAACAAAAATTCCGGGAAAAGGACAGTACACACTCGAAAGCCAAAAAAATATGAAAAAATATTACAACGTTTCTAGGCTAAAACTCTGAAGCGGTAAAGCGATAATCAGGATACTATGATACTCATGAACTATGATATCCGTCTCAAATAAATACATTAAATTCCCCAACAGTTTTTGTTTATTTTTTTTCCATCTTAAAAAATGGGTGTGTATTTTCTTTCGTTCGACAGTTTATGTTCATTAAATAATGCAGGTATACAACTGTACTGAAGTCAGATATGATGTTCAGTCTGACTCCTTATGACTATTGGATAACAGACTCAAAAGTCATAAGACACATTGTTAGTTAGTTGAGAGTAGGATTGTTGTGGTTGAAACAATTACATCAAACGTGCAAGAGGCTCATACGGTACTATAGTATGTTGTTAGTTTTACCTTCCAAGAATAAAATCCCTTTCAGTAATCCCTCCATCTCTTGCCACAACCTTATTCCTTCCTTTATCCTAACCCCTAGCCTTTCTCAAAGGCTGTACTGAGTGCTTAGCCTATGTATGCATTATGATTCTTTCCTTTATGAGGCTCACGCCGAAGACCCGGGTTCGAATCCCCACATGGGTACAATGTGTGAAGCCCATTTCTGGTGTCCCCGCCGTGATGTTGCTGGAATATTGCTAAAAGCGGCGTAAAACCAAACTCAGACAGTCAGTCAGTCCTTTATGAGGCAAGTCTAGATAAGCGGACAGTCTTAGGACCCTAGTCTGTTATGCATATGTTTTTAGAGATTATCATTTAAACTATTAATTATTGCCTTAGAGACGTGTGCGAGTCTACCTAAACCCCTGCCACTCATCCCTCGAACCCCCTAATCATCTTTCACCATCACTCTAACTCCTTAAAAACCTCGCCCGGGCCATCCTCACTCTCACTCCGTTAACCCCTCAACCCCACCCCTTACCCCTCAATCTGTCCCCCTAAACCCTTCCATCTAACCCCTTTCATTCCTTCCAATAACCCTCTCCATGTGCCATATACCCTTCTCTCCTACTCCCACCCAAATATCCCTTTCGCTACCCCCTTCCTTGACCCCTCCTTTCAACCCCCATTCCCTTCTCTCCCTCTTCCCCAACGCACAATGAGGGCCCAGCCTTATTGACAACAGCCGCATGAAGCGTGTCACGTTGACAATCAAGTAGATTTCGGTGATGACTTTTTGAATGCCTCTCCATGCTCGCCTCGTCAACATAAAGAATGTGTTCTGGTTCAATGTGACACTTCCCTACATCGCACAAAGCCGGTTGGGAAGCAGCTCGTCGGTCTGTGTTGATCGTTGCAAGCGAACGCAAACATCGGGTACCAACTAACATGATATTTATGTAAGCGTGCCTTTCAAAGAGGCAGTAAGTATTGTCATATACAGCGTTTTAGTCACGGAATTCTAACGTAAAGCTCAACAATGAAATGTGAACTGTTCTGAATTCCGTCCTCTGTATTGTACTGAGTTGGTGGGTCAAATCAGAGCTTTCCCTGGCCTCTATAAAGCTGGAGAAATGCACACAAATTGGAATAACTATGTTTTCTTAATGAAAGCATTAAAGGGCAAGATGTATTTCTGTACTGGAAATGAACCTGTTGATACTGAAAGTGCAAGTCGGGGGAACTAATTAAAAGAATGATGTTATATATATCCTGGAAACAGTTGCAGGTTCTGTGAATTCAGTGGATGTTTCCTTGTTATAGAGACGGTAGTGTTTGCATGTCGACGCTGTGAGCGCAAGTGCTTGTGGTAAAGTCAACACTGGTAGATAGATGTGCTTTTCACAATAAAGCAGTTGAGGGATTACGACCTAGTTATAGGGATTTTGTCTCCCTGTAGTTAATGTACAAATCAAATCAAATCAAATCAAATATTTATTGTGCAAACGTTCCATGCAGAAACAGTGACAATATTCTATAAACTACATAAACAAGATATATAATGAATCACATATATATGATGAGCAACAAAACATATAATAATACAAATGTGTATAATAATAATGGCCTAGCACAATCAGATCTTCTATATTTGTTTAAAGTTGTACATGTGGTAGCAAATAATTTCTATACTATTTGGATCATTATTTCTTAAAAGGAGGTTAAATTTTTCAGTGGTAGTATAAGTCTGAGAAAGTTATTAATTTTAGAGGAAAGGGAGTTAAATAAGGACTTTCTTGCATCTGAATATTTAGTGCAACACATGAAATGGTGTTGTTCATCCTCAAGGACAGAGCATTTATCACACAGACGGTCCTCCAAAGGTACATGCAAGACAATTTGAGATAATAATGAGAAAATTGTTTGGGTTGAATTTTTCAATACTAATCGTTATATATCAGTTGTATCTGGACTTGTCAAGGCTAAAACCCCCTGAACGATGCATCGCCCTTGTAATAACTGTCATCTTGTTAAGGGGAACGATTTCACGAGTTTTTGTTGACGGAATAAGTGAGTGAGTGAGTCATTTATCGGTGTAATCTCCAAGGGATGTTGTTTTTACAAACTGTATATAAGTACGTATTTGCATTAAATTGCTATGAGAAAAATACAGCCATCGTGTTTTGCATTGAAATGAGCAAGACAAGAGAATTTAACAATCTTATGGCAATGGCATTTTTGGGATACCAGAAATGGCTTCACACGTTGTTCCCATGTGGGGAATCGAACCCGAACCTTGAACGCTTTAACGACTAGGCTAGCCCACCGCCCCGTTAACTGCTGTATGTAGAACTACTGATCAGTTGAACCAACTACTGTCTTGAAAGTAAATTCATTAAAAAACACTCATGTTAAGTATTTGTCATTTTGCTATGACCCAAGCTTTTTCACAATCGAAACAAAACAATTATGCGGTAATTTTGAACATTTAGTCTCCACATAGTTTTATAGCCAGTCTTCATTCAGGAAAACCTGTCTTGAAAGATGAGTGAATATTGTTTTACGCTGAGTGTTTAAAGCGTTGGCTCGTCTCGTCGATTCCCCTCATGGGTACATTGTGTGAAACCTATCTTTTGTGTTAAAAGACATTTTGTCCCTCGTCCATGAACACTTCAACCTCGACAGTGCGGATTTACCGTTTCTAGTCAAATCCAGGTTCATACACTTCCGGGTTCTCGAAATCAGGATATGTTGTAATGTCGCTTTTCAATAGATATTCCAAATTGTCATTGTCCGGGAAACGGAGTGTCCGGACTAAACAGGTCCGGTTTCTCTGAATGTACGTGATTTGAGATATTGTACCAGGACGTTTGACCACGCGTGGCCTGAAGGTAGTCGATATATCCACTGGTCGGTCACTCAGTACCAACGCATTAATCATTTGTGGTTGAGACAATTTGATGCCGTAGGTTAAAAGAGTGTTAATCTTCCGTAACCGAGATCGTTTTAAAAACATTCCCGTGTTTACACAAACTCTCATCAAATGGAGGGGTTATGAAATGTAGGGGGTGAGGGAAGAGGGGCTGAGAGGGAACTGGTGGGTGGTAAATAGAGGAATTGTCGAGGTTGTAAGAGGCTGAGAGGGAAGGGTGTGTGGTTGTTTGGGGAATTGTCGAGGTTGTAAGGGTAGAGGAGGTGGGTGGTTGTGGGGGGTAAGGGCCGCGGATTTAGAGGGGCTGAGAGGGAACTGGTGGGTGGTTATTAGAGGAATTGTCGAGGTTGTAAGGGTAGAGAAGGTGGGTGGTTTTTGGGGGTAAGGGCTGCGGATTTAGAGGGGCTGAGAGGGTAGGGGTGGATGGTTGTTTGGGAATTGTGGAGGCTGTAAGGGTAGAGGAGGTGGGTGGTTTTTGAGGGTAAGGGCTGCGGATTTAGAGGGGCTGAGAAAGGGTGGGTGGTTGTTTGGGAATTGTGGAGGCTGTTTGGTATAAGGGGAGGGTGGCTGTGAGGGTAAGGGCGAATGGGGTGGGGGATATGTGCGATGATGGTCAGTTGAAGGGGTCGGGCTGTCGTACGGGTAGGAGAGAAATGTTTAGGGAATCTGTGGCGTAAGGCGAAAGGGAACGAGAGGGTGGGTATGCATTTCAATAGAGTACCATTGCGAGGGCAAAGTTTGCATGTCTGAGCGACTGTGTGCGTAATGTCGTTCATCGACGTCGACGTAGTTCATTCCATGGAGCGAGTGTTGACGCGATGCCAGATAGATGTGTCAGTAGCTCCATTAGATGCGTGCCACAGGTAATGGGCAAAGCAGCGTTATTATACCGGGAGGGGGAGGGAGGGTGGGGAGCGGGTGATGAATGAGAGTTTACTAGCACGCATTCTCTAATTAATATTAATTCAATCTGTGTAAAAAAAAATCTAAAATGTTTTTTTAATTACTGGCCATCACTGGGCTCTCGCCTACAGTCACTAACTCAAAACAATAACTGATCACCAGTTGTGCATTAAGTACCAAAGCCATTGTCGCACAGAGGTTAAGCAAATTATTCCTTCAAGGACATGTACATGTATATTCCACAAAAAGTAAATATTCGGTTCATTGTTTGTAAAGTAGTGAGGACTGCTTATTAAACAAAAAAATACATGTTCCCGTGAAGATCCGGGGTAGAATTGGTTACCAGGAACCCATGCTTGTTGTAAGAGGCGATCGGGTGATCAGGCTCGCTGACGTTGTATCTCAGTTTCGCAGATCCATGGTCATGATGTCAATCATTTGATTGTTTGCTCCAGACTCAGTTGTTTACAGACAGTCGCCATTACACTGGAATATTCTGAGTGAGGAGTTAACAACAATAACAAACAAATATACTGTCCGAATACAAATCACTGACTGAGATACAGTTGAGTCAGTGAGTGAGTATGGTTTTACGCCGCTTTTAGCAATATTCCAGCAACATCACAGCGGGGAACACCAGAAATGGGCTTCTCACATTGTACCTATGTGGGAAATCGAACCCGGGTCTTCGGCGTGACGAGCTAACGCTTTAACCACTAGGCTACCCCTCCGCCCCAGTGAGTGAGTATGGTTTTACGCCGCTCTTAACAATAATCCAGTAATCACGGCTGGGGACAGCGGAAATGGGCTTCTCTCATTGTACCCATCTGGGGAATCGAACCAGGGCCTTTGGTGTAACGAGCTAACGCTTTAACCACTAGGCTACCCCACCGCACCAGTGAGTGAGTGAGTGAGTATGGTTTTATGCCGCTTTTAGTAATATTCCAGCGGTATCACACCGGCGGGCACCAGAAATTGTACCAATCTGGGGAATCGAACCAGGGCCTTCGGGACGAGCAAACGCTTCAACCACTAGGCTACCCTACCGCCCCGAGATACAGTTGAACATACTTGCAAATGTTACCAGTTGGTTACAATGTTAGCAACTATACTGACTACGAATATATAACGTAAGAGCAGCTATTTACTGTTGTTGTAATGTGACTAACAGTGGCATAAAACACAATTCACTCACTGTTACCACGGAAACGATTCCTATCAACCGGATATCGACAATAGCTGTAAAATGAATGTTCTCAATACACAATGACCTCCTCTGGCCACAAGATGAATCTGGATCTCTTCCAATTCCCATCAAAGACGGTTTGAAGCGTATCACTGAGCTGGGTAATGCTGCCTGCTCTCCCAGACAGGGTCATGGGGGCTCGATGGCGGAAAACAAAGAAAAACAATGAGCGGATATTTTTTTTTCACAATTGTGAAAACAGTAATTATTTCATTCCCTATGAATCATAGACAGCAACTGCATCTTTGTCTTAAAAGATGGAATCAACAAGAACGGCGAGAATGGATGTTGTGCTTGAGGGCGCTTGAGGATGCATGTTTAACCTCAGTGCTGTTTCATGGTAAATTGTGTAACAGCATGGCACGGTCAGAACCCTTTGAAGTTTACTGCGAAGAGTTACGCTTGACGTCCTTTCAGAAAACATCTATGTGAAAACTGGAGACAGGGCGTTTAGGTACGAAACAGATATTTATATGGGCACTAACTGTGGTCTCCCCCCCTTACCCCACCCCTACTACCCCCTTTTCACGGAAATCGATAAAAATCGAAACATGGGAATATGGCCAAGATGTTTAACTTTTTTAGGTTTAGGTTTAGGTATATCGGAGATCTGGATGTCGCTAAGTATGGTTAGATAGTCAAATGCCTTTCGTTGATTTACACCTGAGCTTGAAACGTATTCAGGGCAAGTGAGCCCCACATGTTTAGATCTCTGTGTACAGATTCGGAGCGACAACAAACTATTCACAAGACTGTATGACAACAGTGATGGGTTCAACTAACAAATATTCATCTTTTGTTTTATGTCGGGCAATATTCCAGCAGCCCCAGCTTTTCTGTTTACATTTCACAACTTTTGAGGTCCTTGCGAAAAGGTTTGTTATCCGTTTAGAAACGTGTATGGTCGACACGTAGAGGTCCAAATTTGACGCATCGATGACAAAAATATGGCTGATGCTATTCCCCATCTTGACTTTAACCAGAAGCAAATCATACAATGGATCATGTTTTAAGAGGATTCTTATAATTATGTTGAGGGTTTTATACCTTTATATCTATTTCATTAGCTTCTTAGTCAATAAATAAGTGCATATTATGGTGACACACAGAATCATTGTCATATTTAAATTAGGTTTAAATATTTGTTTGAAATTTAATAACGTTAATCACACAATTCAGAACTGCATCGGGTAGGGTATGGCAGTATTATCTGTGACGTATGTTGTTATTACAAATAAATAATTCAGTAAATAGTGAAGACACGACGTTAAAAGGGTGAATGAGTTTAATTTTACGTCACTTTGGGGAATATCACGGCGGAGGACATCATAAAGGGCAAGCGAACGGCTTAACAAACCCGGGTTAACCTCTGGGCTACCCTACCGAAAAAAAACGTTTGCATCTGAATATCCTATTCCACCAAACGCTACGAAGGTTATCAAAATGTTACCAAGATGACAACAGTCGCTGAAACAAGCTTAGGTCCAAACCAGAACTGTGATAGTCGTATGGAATATATTACCATCGAAAATCAGGTTTTAGCCAGTTTTAACACGAATGCACACTTTCTTTTGTCTGGCAGTTCAGTTGGTTAAATATTCAAATGTCATCACAGTTGTTTGATTTGACGTTTAAGAAAATAATAAATCATTTACTTCAGTTCGCTGTGACGCTAAGGATGAGTGAGTGACTCGGGTTTAAGAAGTACTTCAGTTAGATCAAGCGTACGGGTGGCCCAGTCGCCATAGGCGTCACAATTCGCCGTGCAGAGTTACGTCGCTTGGGCGTGCCAGTAATTTATGATAATGAGTTCCGATTTTGTTTCTACGTTTCTCAGCGTCATGTCCAAGCGTGTGATTTCTCCAAAGTGGTAAATTATTGCGACCTGCGTCACTTCCGGTTTTCAGTGAACCTCACTCACTCAGTTATATCATGACGTGTCATCTCTATATGGAATGAGTATGCGAGTTTAGTTTTACGTCGCTTTTAGCAATATTGCAACACTATCACTGCTGGGGACACCAGAAATGGGCTTCACACATTGTACCCATGTGGGGAATCGAACCCGGGTTTTCGGCGTGACGAGCTAACGCTTTAACCACTAGGCTACCCCCACCGTCCATACATGGAAGGAACACTCGAAGTAATGTACGTCTTAAAGAATGGTGATAATTTTTATGGGTGTACAACTTCTTTATTCTGTGAAAGGCGACGTTGAGACAGAGATTCTAATGTCGTTGTGAAGCTGTAGTTGTATATTCATAACAATTATTATTATTTTTCATCACCTCAACTTCAAAAATGCCCATCAAAGAAATGTACGTCTTAGTTTAGAACTTTGGTAAAATCCGCCTCCGTGGTGTAGTGGTTAGAGCGTCCGCCCGGAGAGCGGAAGGAGTGAGTGAGTGAGTGAGTGAGTGAGCTGCTTTTAGCAATATTCCAGCAACATCACGGCGGGGGACACCAGAAATGGGCTTCACACAATGTACCCATGTAGGGATTCGAACCCGGGTCTTCGGCGTGACGAGCCAACGCTTTAACCACTAGGCTACCCCACCGCTCCGGAGAGCGGAAGGAACCCATACCAAAAGACGTTACACTATGGTACTTGTTGGTCCCTGCCCGGCGCTCGGCATTAATGGGTACAACAAGGACTGGTCGGCTCGGAGTCAGTATAATGTGTCTGAGTGGGGTATTCATGCTTCACAGTGGCATGGAATCTCAGTGAGCTAGCACTATAAAACCAGCTTAAGTCTGGGCTAGTACAAGCAGCCACACATACGCATGCACGTCGTCATAAGAGCGAAATAATCTAAGTACGACGTTAAACACAATATCATCTCATCTCATCAGACTTAAGGCCGCTGGCAAACCGAAACCCACTATTAAATACATACCTGCCATGTCCAAGGGCTGCAACTCTGTACAGAGAATCAGGGCTAATCTTGGGGTTCGAACCTATGGTCAAAAGTCTGGCACGTCTGAGGAACGTAACTCTGTATAGGGTGAATTATCTCTTCATCAAATATATGTACACAAGTAAATATTCCTTTTTGTGTTTTACTGTCAGGTAGAGCCTCTTTTGGGTACAGGACAGGGCCTAGATTTTCGAGACTCTCTTAGCGCCAAGATAGTCGTAACTATGGGAGACTATTGATGGGGAAACAACTATTGGGATAGCGATAGTCTATTGCAACCAACTATTGCAATACTATTGGAATGGGTTTTTCTCTCCTTGAATTGTCTCATTTGAAGTCATTTCTCAAATGAATGTGTAGTTTATATGAAATAAAAATAAGCTGAAGTAGTTCACGTTTTTATTCACAATTTCAAACTCCGAGTCGCATGTCGTGTTTGCCACTATGATTGTTTAAGAGGTAACAGAGGCGGCTAACTGTAAATCAAAGTGAATGAATATGGTGCTTCCTGTATTTAGCGCTACGCATTTATCAACGGAAGTCAATAACTAAACTATCGATTGTCACACATACTATCGATGCATCGATAGTTTTCCGTTTCTACCATCGATTAATTGCTATCGAAGACTCAACAAGAGCAATCCATTGATAGTTCGATGCATCGCTACAGCGCTAGTCGTAAGTGCCATACATTAACATTAACTTACGACTATTTTAGCGCTAAGAGAGCTTCGAAAATCTACACCCTCAAGGTTAAAGAAAAGTTTTAAAATAAAATTTTAAAATGCTGCTGTTTTGGCTGAATAAGCAAAGATCCTTCCGGCTGTCAGGTGTTCTGGCGTGTGTCAAAAGAATACCGTTAGGCCATGTATACATGTGTATCAGCGATCACTCTAGTGCATATTATGTCACCTAGCATGGGAAGACATCTATTATTGACAAACTTCAAACAGAATATGATGCATTTGAGTTTATATAACCGTTGTTTTATGAAAGCTTGAATCACAAGTTCCTGAATTCATTTTCATTAATCACCTGGTTCCAGTTTTTCCCTTGTCATAAATCAACCTCATTACAATCAGATCTCAGTTCTCTGCACGACAGATGACATTGCAGGACATGTCAGAACGACCTTTACCGAACTTTGACCGATTAATGAATTGAGCCTTGTATAGAATTCAGCTCAAGTTTCAAAATGGCGACTACTCTTTAAATTCTTTTTGACAATTTTAAATTTTGAAAACTGAAGAAAAGAACATTCTGAAATATCTTATAGCCAAGATTGTTTCCGAGTACTCCACATGGTAAATGCAAGGTCTCTTCCGTTCATTTGTTTATCCTACTGAGACAAGAGATATGCGATCATTTTGACAGATTCAGGGTAAAGCTCTGAAACTATGGGAATATCCCTAAGTGAAATATACTGAGTCAAAAAAAAGAAACTTCACAAAATGTAATTTGAAAAATAATGAATAATTTTTCTCTGATGATACATCTATGTATCCGAAATGGGATCCCTATCTTTCGACTAGAAAAATGTTAGCAAAACCCACTCAAACCCATCCATTCGTCGTGCAAATGACGTTAGTGCCAAATCAGGTTTTGCACGTGCAGTCGATCACGTGATCTTCGCATCGAAGTTTTCTTCATATGCACGTGTTTGCATTGGCCTCAAGAATTGAAAAAAACACTTTTAAACCACAGTTCTAACGGTACTTGAAATGCCACGATTGTCAAATGTGCAACGTGAACGTGCCGTTGGCATGTTGCAAGCGGGAAGATCAGTTATTGACGTCGCAAGAGCAATGGGGTGCAGCCGTTGTACTGTGTATGACTTGCGAGGTCGTCTACAACAAACTGGCACCACTTCTGATCGCCCAAGGTCGGGTCGTCCACGTGTGACGTCGTGAGCAGAAGACCGTCAAATCGTCCTACGTCACCTACGTGACAGATTTCTGCCGGCTACACGAACCAGGGCTGAGATGTTTAGAGGTCGACTCTCCTCACAGACCATTCGAAATCGGTTGCGGGCTGCCAATCTTCATTCTCGACGTCTATATCGTGGGCCAATATTGACGCCGTTTCATCAACGTCAACGTCTGCTGTGGGCCCAACGTCACCTCCGATGGACCGAGAGAGACTGGAATCGAGTCGTCTTTAGCGATGAATCAAGGTTTACCCTCAGATTCGCGGACGGCAGGCATAGAGTCTGGAGACGACGTCGTGAACGGTATGCCCAATGTTGTGTACAGGAAGTCGACAGATTCGGGGGCGGAAGTTGCATGGTGTGGGGTGCTTTGCTGTGGGAATAACCGTTCCCGACTTCTGGTCATCCGTGGAAACCTCACAGCTGCTGCTTACCGCGACCAGGTGCTCACCCCTGAACTCGTTCCTTTCATGGCGGCTCATGGCCCAGGTCTACAGTTCCAGCATGATAATGCTCTGCCGCATACCGCGATGTTGACACGAAATTTCCTTCAAAACGCTGGAATCATCGAGGTCCCCTGACCTTAATCCAATAGAGCACGTTTGGGATGCACTTTGGAGAAGGCTTCGTGGTCTTAGGAACCAACCTCAGAATTTGCAGGAACTTGGCGCTGCCTTGCAAGAGCAATGGCGCAGAATCCCCAACCACGTGTTCACAAGCATCAGGCAGTCGATGAGGAGACAGTGTTTGGCAGTGGTGAATGCGCGGGGCGGCCATACACGATATTGAACTGAGAAATTTCGCATTTTTATTCTTGTGACTTGACATTCTGTATACCCATGTTTTGGAACGGCGGTGTCGCCTAATGGAACTGATTATGGCACTGTCAGTGTATCGAGTACATCACACAGATCTCAGCAATGAAATAATAACAATTTAACCATCTTACCATCTCTTGTTCTTTGATAGTGCCCTGAAGAAAGAATGTGAAGTTTCTTTTTTGACTCAGTATATTTCGAGGGTTTTAAGGTCGGTGGACATAGGAGTGAGATAATTGCACTGAAAGTCGAACAAACCTTTTTGGTTTTTGTAGTTATGAAACAGGTGATTAATCTGATTTGATGATACATTGATACATGCACCACGCAGTGCATCCGTGTGGAGAGTCGAACCCGACGACCGTAGGAACGACAACGGGCGTCATTCGTTGTCTTGTCAGATATCGAATTCAGACACCTCCTCCGTGGTGTAGTGGTTAGAGCGTCCACCAGGAGAACGGAAGGTCGCGGGTTCGATCCCCGGCCGCGTCACACCAAAAGACGTTAAAATATGGTGCTTGTTGGTCCCTGCCTGGCGCTCGGCATTAATGGGTACAACAAGGACTGGTCGGCTCGGAGTCAGTATAATGTGTCTGAGTGGGGTATTTGAAACCTGTGGATACCCGGGTTAGAATTGGTCTTCAGCAATCTTTGCTTGTTGTAAGAGGCGACTAACAGGATCGTGTGGGCAGGCTGGCTGGCTTGGTTAACACATCGATGCTTATGTTGTTGATCACTGGATTGCCTGGTCCAGACCACCGAGATATAACTGGAATATTTACTGAGTGTGGCGTTAAACAATAAACAAACAAACAAACAAACAAACAAACAAACATGTGCTTGACGAGCATACGCTTTAAAAACTGTGTCACGTCACTATTATAACTACAAGGAAGGGGGTCGCGCTGTACCATGTCGGAATAGAACTCAGATCTTCAGAGTGACAAGCGACCCCTTTAATAACTGTGCCACAGTGCCCATATTGGCACAATAGGGAGTCACTAAGTCCTAGAATTGGGCTCGGGTCTTCATAGTGATGTGTTTTTTAGCCTGTATTCCACCACCCTCTTGACGAAAACGAAAACTTAAGTTATTGTTGCGGTTGATAGGATCATCACACAACTAGTAAACGACATCACAGCCACTCAGACATTAAACAGACGCGTGTTATAATATGTACCCTCTGGTACCCTTGTGCTTTAAGTGTTCAGACGTCACGCCAAAGTCTGGGTTCGATTCTCAACGTATGAAATCCAATAGTGATGTGTCCTGCCGTGATTGTACTTGAATACTGAAACAATCCGACTGAAAATGATGCTCTTAATGAACGTGACTACACAATGCCTTGTAAAAGACGTCAAATGTAACATATGTACTATTTGGAATTACACTATCTTGATATAGTACAAATTCTGGTACTTTTTTGGGCTGAATCCTATGAGGGATTCTTGCTATCGATCATATGATATATCAATCAAACTAAAAGCAATCATCAAAACTAATATTACCCTTTTACTGCGCATTCTAATAGTATGAAACACAATCCTGTAACGTCATAAAGAGATTACAGTTTGTTAAGTAACGGTTCCGTTCATCAACAAATTATGACGTTATTATGGAATCCTAAAAGGGACATTAGCCCGAAGTGCTATCTTGTAGCTTGAACATCACAGAGTGCGTCGCTAATCAACAAACAAACAGGAAGTCCGAAATAAATATGATTTCGGAGTCAGCTGGTTTGTATATACAAATATGCACGACTGGTACACTACATACAATGTATTAATGAATCTTGTAAATACTACACATATTCCCGCCTGGTTTTTCCGTCCCGTCGTGTATGTTTATCATACACAATACAACAAAATTCAATACCATAATCTATTCCCTTTGTTAAGCAAATGCTTCATAAGCAAATAGGAAACAATTAAGTGATCAACTGTTCAATTATATTTCACAGTATAACTTCCACGACAAACACGGCATATACATTAAACAGCGAGCGGTACACGTGGTATTGTAATAATCTAATTGAGACGACCGTCGGCAATACTGATCAACATGAACATAACGATGTTAGTATTGATGTAATGAACGTACTTCATTTAATGCCCCTGTTTCGCTATACATGGGCTTTAACCAATCGATTGAAGCCGTAGACTGGGCCGAGTGACCTCGCGCATACCATTAAGTCTGTGGCATTATCGGCGAGTTTGATATTCATGGGCGTTATTATTACAGTTCGGGACTGCGCAAAGATACTGGTTAGAAATGGTCTTTGGGAACCAATGCTTTTCAACGGATTGGATGGTCAAGCTCGCTGATTTGGCTGATGAATATCATAGGGTTCTAATTCGTAAATCGATGCTCAGGGCGTCAGTGAGTGTTCTATTTTTAACAAACTGCTTTCAAATAGAATAACATTATTGATTGCAGTGTTCAACAACAACAACAACAACAACAAAATGTTACAGTTCTTGCAGATGGTGTTCCCGGGTACCCAGCAAACTATGCTTGTTTAATGTGGATTGGGTGGTCATCCACCGATAGTAATTTGATGGCGAGTCAAAATACAACGACGGTGTAGATTGTTGATCCCAGACGTGGGGTAGACTAGTGGTTAAAGCGTTCGCTCGTCCCGGTTTCAATTCCTCACATTGGTACAGAGTATGAAGTCCTTTGCTGGAATATTGCAAAAAGGCGACGTAAAACTAGATTCACTCATTCACATGTTTCTTCGTTTAGTGAGTGAGTGAGTGAGTATGGTTTTACTCTGCTTTTAGCAATATGCCAGCAATATCACGGGGGTGGACACCAGAAATGGGCTTCACACAGTGTACCTATGTGGGGAATCAAACCCCGGGTCTTCAGCGTGACGAGCGAACGCTTTAACCACTTAGGCTACCCCACCGCCCTCTCCTTCTAGGTGGGGAAGTGATTGTCATAATGGCCAGTAAGGATTGACTGTCGTGATGCGATTAGCAGGTAAATATCCAATTACGACAGAATAGGTCAAGCGTCATGCAATATTATACAAGGTAATATACACACGGTAGAAGTATCGCAACACTACCTTTTGTTTATAACCCTCATATAGTCATTTATGTTCATATCATAATAATATCTTTTTATTAGTTTGACTCTTAGGGCGCATCCTAAATTGATTTTAGATATGCACGTGCTATGATCAAAGGCGGACACCACGTGCAATATATGTACACGTCATTAAGCAAACATCTTGTTTCAGTAAACTGTTCTTACAGCTCGATAACTTGGAAAATCGATTGATTTCGTTGTGGATAAGCAAATATATGGCCTCATCAATTGACAACTGTTCAAAGATGGTACGTTATTGGCGTGTGGGATAACGCCATGCCACGGAGGGTTATTGCAAGAGATGTGTCGGCTGTCATCCATCGACTATCAGCCGACTGAAAAGAAAAATAAACAAATTAAGGGCATTAAGGACCGTCAGGCAGAATACAGCCCTTTTTTTCAGAATCACGAGACTTCATCCGTTCATGTCAGGTGGCGTGGAAAACATTGGTTGGTTGGTTGTTATTTTACGCCGCACTCAGCAATATTCCAGCTGTGTGGTGGCGTCTGTAAATAATCGATTCTGGACCAGACGATCCAGTGATCAACAGCATGATCGATCTGCGCAATTGGGATACGATGACATGCGCCAATCAAGTCAGCGAGCCTGACCACCCGATCCCGTTAGTCGCCGTTTACGACATGGATTGCTGAAGACCATTTCTAACCCGGATCTTCGCGGTGACGTTAAAACAAAATGAATATGTGGCTTCCACGTCGTCGTTTGTCCAACAGAGCGGTCCCAAATCGCATAAAATCGCTTGGGTATAGAACCAGACGTCCATTTTTGTCCTCAGAGCACAAGGCAGCACGACTAGTTTTGTGTCAAGCTCGACGTAACTGGAATGCGGTATATCAATTCACTGGCTCTTTTCGCTGGGTAGGTCAAGGTCAAGGTCGTCAATGGCGAACTCCACTTGTTATAACGGTCTACGGTTATAACGAACTATAATTGATGGTCCCTTCAAGTTGCTTATAACCTTAGTAGACTATTATAATGAAACTGGACATTCTGTAGGTAGTAAGTACGCAGCCTATATATTATTGAAAACAAGCTCAATTTTATATTAATATGCCGAATATATGCAACTTTAAGACGGGGTGTCTTTCGGATTAATATTATGCTAATTTGCAGTTCTTGTTAACATACACTTACAGAGAATATCTTTCCTTAGCTATCATTGATTATCAGAGCCATCTCTAACAGAAATAACCATGCTACACTACTAGAAAAGGCTTCACACATTGTACTCATGTGGGGAATCGAACCAGGGACTTCGGAGCGACGAGCGAACGCTTTAACCACTAGACTACCCAATGAAATTATGTCCATGTTTAAAGGTCCCTGAAATGGAAATAACAAGGCATAGTTATTCTCCAGTGATGTATTAGATACGGGTAAAGCATACGATATCACATGTATCATATCACACAACATGTGAGTACACGTAATGTCTCCACCAACATGAGACCGCCTCCGTGGTGTAGTGGTTAGAGCGTCCGCCCGGAGAACGGAAGGTTGCGGGTTCGATCCCCAACCGCGTCATACCAAAAGACGTTAAAATATGGTACTTGTTGGTCCCTGCCTGGCGCTCGGCATTAATGGGTACAACAAGGACTGGTCGGCTCGGAGTCAGTATAATGTATCTGAGTGGGGTATTCATGCTTCACTGCGGCATGGTATCTCAGTGGGCTAGCACTATAAAACCAGCTTAAGTCTGGGCTAGTACAAGCAGCCACACATACGCATGCACGTCGTCATAAGAGCGAAATAATCTTAAGTACGACGTTAAACACAATCTCATCTCATCAGACTCAAGTCTGGGCTAGTACAAGCAGCCGCACATACACATACACACGCATGCACGTCGTCATATGAGCGAAATATTCTCAATCACGACGTAAAACCCAATTTCACCTCACCTCACCTCACCTCACCTCACCTCACCTCACCTCAAAGAACATGATGGTCAATTTCAGTCCATACTTTGCTTTGCCTAGCAGTGTACGTATATGGCATGTACTTCAGGACTAAATATTGATGTAAGAGACGACACAAATGTTGAAGTGTTAGTTAATCTCTTTTACTTTATGAGTATTGACACCCTATCGTTTGTCATTCTACCCCTGGTGTAAGATGCTGTGAGCGTTATATTTACATCTTGGTTTTCCAGCGACTAACGGGATCAGGTGGTCAGTCAGGCTCCATGACTTGGTTGACACGTTATTTTATCCCAATTGCGTCGATCGATGCTCATGCTGTTGACCATTGGATTGTCTGATCCAGATTGGATTATGTACAGACCGCCGCCATATAGCTGGAATATTGCTGAGTGCGGCGTAAAACTAACCCACTCACTCACTATAACTTAAATATTGCTCACGGGACTTAAATCACCCAATCAAACAAATGTTCCGGAGAGCCGTATTGGTTATGTCAGCAAGGACATTAATTGGTCTAGTTAATGTCGCCGCTCTCACTGGGAAGTAAGTACCGCGTCTAGACGAAACTAGGGTCATTTACAAACCGCTGTGATGTAGCTGCAACGTCGCCAAGGACGACAGGTCGCTACGATACTGCAACACTGCCGGCGACGTCACGAAACGCCATTAATTAAGTCACTCACTCATTCACCTTTCGTGGCATAGTGTGGGTGTGGAATTATGTTTGGTTGTATAATGTCAGCCGCACAAAGGTCATGTGATCAAATCGCATCCTAGTGTGATCGATCGTTCCATGTTAACCGACATGTCTACTGCAGTACAAAGAAAACTCCGGTAGTTTTGCGAGAGAAAAAAACATATTAACCTTGGCTGGATCATTCGTGACAGACCAGTCTTCTTTAGCAATATTGGTTCGATGTTATGTTTGCTCGTTCGTCGTTTGATGGCGACGGGGTGGCCTAGTGGTTAAAACGGTCGCTCCTCACGCCGAAGACCCGGGTTCGATTCCCCACATGGGTATAATGTGTGAAGCCTACTTCTTGTGTCCCCCGCCGTGATATTGCTGGAATATTGTTTAAAGCGGCTTAAACCAAACTCACTCGCTCGTTCGTCGTTCATTGCCAAAGTGAACCTTATTCCAGTTTGACGACCTACTGTGATTAATAGTCTGAACTGGACAATCTAGCGATTGATATAATGAGCTCTGATCAGTTACGCAATCATCCACGTCACAGATCCAGGTTGTCCGATTCATCAAGTTGTCTCTTATTATAAGCAAAATGAGTCAGTCAGTGAGTATGGTTCTACGCCGCTTTCAGCAATATTCCAGCATCATCACGGGGACACCGGAAATGGCCATCGCACATTGTACCCATGTGAGGAATCGAACCTAGGTCTCAAATTAATCTCGGAGGATGGCCGGCCAATCCACCTTGTACAAGTATAATTTGCTCGGGAACCCGGAAGCGCCATCTGCAAGAACTGTAACATTTTGTGAATGCTGTTTTTGTTTGTGTTATTCATAACTATTGCTGGTGACCAATTTCTAACTAAGAATTCCAAGAAAGTAGGGGCGGTGTGGTAGACAAGTGGTTAAAGCGTTCGATCGTCACGCCGAAGACCCGGGTTCGATTCCCACATGGGTACTATATGTGAAGCCCATTACTGGTGTCCCTCGCCGTGATGTTGCTGGAATATTGCTAAAAGTGCTAAAAACCCAGTTTACTCACTCACTCACTCCAAGAAAGCATTGAGCTGGGTTTCGCAATCCCCGTTCTATGGGGATTATGTGACAAAAATGAATTCCCGTACTTCTTTTTTGACAGAGAAGACTAAACTGAGAATTGGTTGGTTAAAGTGAGTGACCTTGTTGACCGTTGTCATGGTACCCCGATGACGTGATCAGAGACTAATGCTTAGTCTCTGAATCTATATAATTTTGATAGTAACAAATAAACCCATTTTAAATTGAAAAGATCCCCAGTCAGATAGGAAATCCCTTTGAACCTGAGGCAATCTAGACTTGCTTCATTAACCCTTTTCCGATCGAAACTGTGAGTGTATGGAAGTGGTTACATATCATTTATGCACCAATAGAACATCAGAAAATAACCGAAACTGAAAAAGCTAGACAAGTGGTTAATAGCTCGAGCAGCGATCACGTCAGTGTGTCCCTGAACCACGTTATTTCCCCACTGACCAACCCTCCCAGCAATGCTGAAGCCCTTAAACCTTGGGAAGAAAACGTGGGTCATTTGCATATTTAGAGAACCATTACCTCCGGCCTAACCAGAAAAGCAATGGTTCACAATGCAATACATAACAGAGCCACAGGTGAGCTGTTGCACTCAAGGTCGGATGGTGACAGAAGGACCGGAATCACAAAACGTCCTTAGCGTTAAGACTGTCGTAACTCAAACGCCGACAAAGGCCGGCGACAGCCGCGGCAGTTGGACCCTTGGAAACAAAGGGTCAAGGTCATGCGTAGAACCACGGCTGTCATAAGTGCATATTAAAGTTAACAAGTTACGACAGTTATAGCACTGAGACCGCTTTGTGAAACCTGCTGTTAATCGTTATAGCATCCCGCTGTTAAAGAAAGTCTTCAGACCCAAAAGTCTCTCTGACAAGCTCTGCAACCTCGTCATGGTGATGCTGCGAACGGCCGCATTCAGTCTTTAATAAACCATCCAATGTGTACATTGAAATAATACCAATAAATATTGTTTGAAAGCTGGGATGAGGGTGTGGGATTTATTGCCCTTTCGTGGCCCTTGACCCCTATTGCAATCCCCAGTCATCCCGAACAAACATCCCGCTCACGTTTAATTAAGCATTACTATACGTAGATCAAAGAATCGCCGTACAATAACAGGAACGCAATGAAATCATGGGCTATATGGCGGTTAATGTCCCCGAAATGGCCTCTTCATCATTGAGACGACATGTGCAACTACAACAATGCTTTATCAACGTTGACAGGTCGACGATGACACATGTATGCAGGGGGAGAGGGCCTGGGGGTGGAGTCGGCGGGTGGGGTCACAGCTGCTTGTCGATGCATTGTAAGTTAAGCGTAGATGTAGAATGCCATTGTCATCAACAATTGATGACGTAGAACACAGGTGAGGACTAACCGATGTTGTCACCTATTAATGGGTTTTTTGTCAGTTTATTTGGTCACAGTTGGTCAGTTGGTATTGTGAAGTTGATGTATAAAATAATGAACAATATCAAAAATGGAAAATCAAATATTTAACCACCAAGCTAAAGTGCATTAAGATTAATTAGATATTTTTCTATACATCCATTATTGATATTTCTTAAATGTTTTTATGTTGTATCTGTACAAATGGTACCTTTTAAAATTTTACTTTATATCATAGCGTTGAATGTAAACTGTTTTTACTGCGAAAATATATTAATTTTGTTCCATTTGTTATTGGACATCTGCAGCAGCCTAACAAAGCATACAGTCGATGTATCTTTAGAGCCAACACAAATGGATGCCTTTTTGATTTTGTGAAGCAGATATCAGCCATCAGAATCAATATATATTTACACATCACATACTCCGATAGATAAGTGTTTATACTCCAGGTTGCCGTGG
The DNA here is from genome assembly GCF_003918875.1 of Haliotis rubra. NCBI lineage: Eukaryota > Metazoa > Mollusca > Gastropoda > Lepetellida > Haliotidae > Haliotis > Haliotis rubra. Next base: position 724,539 of record NW_025767002.1, read on the forward strand.
CCAGTTAAATATATATTACTGAGGAAGACAATGTATGTACATATAGAACGCGGATTATACAGGGTGTGTGTTTATCGCTTTTACGATGTATTAACTTTTCATGACACTATTAGAGGACGGGTTGAACTAAGTAATTACCATTATTGAATTTTTACTTTGAAAGTTGATTTGAGTCCTTTTCACATATTGTATGTGTTTTCTAGCGTGAAGAGGCGTGTGTTATATACGGCAATGAATAGAAACCGTATCAAGCATTCCGGTGCACGCAATGGCGACTTCCTCTGATGTTGTCCGACACGCAGATATTTGATTACTTTTGCTAACAGTGCTCACGTATTAACCAATCTCGTATTTGTACATCTGTAGATATTATTTGTAACTGATGAAGTCTCCGAATCTGCTCAAGTCATCCATGCGACTATAACTGTCATGGAGGACAGCTGTTTGTTTCAAATGATTCCTCTGTACACTGAGTTAATATTGATAACGTAATATCTCCATTGTGTCGTGCCGTGCACAAGGTAAACGTTATACTGAAGTATTGTATTTTGATACGGTGTTATTACGGGATCATATGGCGGTGAATTTGCATGTGTACTAATAATGCTGCAATTTAAAGCTTTTAGATTCACCTGTCATTCGAGTAGAACATGATCAAGTAGTCAGTTTTTCTAATGCACGTGTTTATTTATCCTTCAACCTGTCCCGTTGGGAGGTGGTGAACCGAACTTCTGTATGGGAAGTGAGTTTAGTTTTACGACGCCTTTAGCCATATCATGGCAGGGGTCGCCAGAAACACATAGTGCCCATGTGGGGAATCGAACCCGGATCTTCGGTGTGACGAGCGAAAGCTTTAACAACTAGGCTACCCCATCACCCCGAGAGATAGTTTAAGGTTTGTAGTCATTTTGGTGCCTTTGTTCAATGGGTGTCGTTGTACTCCGACAGGGTTGAGCGTTCAGACACTCTTATCTGGTCCAGATTCGATGATTCTTAAGCCGCCATGCCCACTTGGGTACAATGTGTGAAGCTCATTTCTGGTGTCCCCCGCAGTGATGTTGCTGGAATATTGCTAAAAGCGGCGTAAAACCAAACTCACTCACTCACTTAAGCCGCCATGATTTAGTAAGTGTTTATGACTGCGGCGTATAATAACATTTATTCTCTCGGTAGCTTCAACCTCTGCTATCCATCTAAGGGTAACTGCTACCGTCCATGCTTATATCAACCGGAACACGTGGGCAGTGGGCGTGTTACGACGTAAATTGTAATAAAAACGTAAATTGTAATAAAAATTGACGTAAATTGTAATACGCAGCTTGTAATAAAAATTGACGTAAATTGTAATAAATTTAGTTGCGGTAAAATGTAATAAATATTTACGTAAATTGTAATAACAGTTTTAATCATTCATAAATACGCGTGTGTTCATTTTTCGTTGCATTTCATACATCATATAAGCTTGTTAGGGCGATAACTCAAGAAAGAAATGATGGATTTTGTTCAAATTTGGTACCAAGGTACTGTCCTCTGTATTATGTTTTTTTGGCGTTCTATTCCACACCTTAGTGGCGGTGGGTTAGCCCTGGGTAAGGCGTTCTTTTGTCATGCCGAAAGCTCGGGTTCGATTTCCCACGTGGGTACCATCTCTTTCTATCCATCACATCTCTCTCTCTCCTTACCTCAACCTGTGTCTCCCCCTGTTCATCCACCACATTTAATATCCCCCAATATCTTTAGCTGTTTTAAGCTCTGCCTCTCTATCCAGCCAATCTGTCTCTCGCCCTTTCCTTATCTGTTTCTTCCTCTGTCTCTCTATCCAACATATATATCTCTCCTTTATCGCTATTTGTTTCCCTGTCTCTCTACCAAAACCCACCCCTCTCCCTCGTAATCTCTATTTGTTTCCTTTGTCTCTCTATCCAGCCCATCTCTCTCTCGCCCTGTATCTCTACCGGTGTCTCCCTCTGTCTATCCACCCAACCTGTCTCTCTCCCTATTCTTTATCTATTTGTCCAACATAAACTATCCACGACCTCTATATTCTGTCACATCGCTTTATCGGTCTCTGTTTCTGGCCACTCTCTCCAATGGAAAATTGAAAGACGCAAAGACTTGCTTATTATTATCGGCGAATAATACACTGTATAAAATTCCAATCTTCACCCCCTCCACACCTAACGACCCATCCTTCCTTCCATCATCCCTCTCCAACTCCCCATTCGTCCGTCACATTCCCTCCTTTATCTGTCTCATCCTCTCCCACTCTCTCCATCTCTGGATCCCTCTCGCCTTCCAACATTCCTCCCATCCTCTCCTTCTCTCTATCTTAACTGACTGACTGAGTTTGGTTTTACGCCGCTTTTAGCAATATTCCAGCAACATCACGGCGGGGGACACCAGAAATGGGCTTCACACATTGTACCCATGTGGGGATTCGAAGCCGGGTCTTCGGCGTGACCAACCAACGCTTTCACCACTAGGCTACCCCACCGCCCCCCTCTCTATCTTAAACGCCAACAATGTACGTAAGCAAGGAACCACAGGAGTACAATAAAAACTGCTTGACCAACACATTCTTTAAAGTTTCCAGTTGGCTTTAATGGCTATTTTTCACGCAAGGCTGACACAAAGTTTCTACGGAGACAATGTACCTGACTGCGAGCTCATTCACTGGGGACAATAACTCGGTACATATGCCAGGTAAGTTTGGTTGGAAAGGCCACGAAACACGCAGATACACCGGAAAGCGTATCTGTGGTGAAATGTATAAACGACTTAGAATGTCCGCGAAACGGTGACACATATGGTTTGCTTCTTACCAGCGTGTCTTAAAAGCCGTTTGGACACGCACAAACTGTAAAGTCGTGCCTGCTAGATTCTCGCTAAACTCTCTTCTGTAAGGAATCCATTAGTGTCGCGGCCTAGCCACTAACCCAGCTGGGCCCAGGTGGGCTTTGGGGGCAGGGGAGGGGAGGGGGAGCTAGCGTTAACCACATTTTCTTGTAATCAGACCGAATATCACCTGATGCACGTATGTTGTCAACAATGCTCCTAGGAACGGTGACCATGATGTATTAGCTAATGACCTTCAAGGTCACACCAGAACACGTGGGGCCAACTACAAGAATGTAGACTTTTAAATGTAAGGGTGTAGGGGTGAGGGATGGGTTTACCCGCATACCCATACCTGAATTTACCTGTAATCAGCCTCATGCAGACGTCAACGACCCTTCTCCTTCCTCTGAAGTGACATTCAATAATTTATTGGGAGACATGCCAGAATTTAAGACGGGGCCTTTATCAGATCATTGGTGCACATTTTCTCCCATCTCGGTCCTATTGTTCGCTAAACTATGGGTGATGCGATTACCGCATTTACTGACGTGTGATTATGTTTGCCACACGATGTGTTTAACGTTGTCAGTGTCAACGTCGTCGACGACTCTTCCACAGCACGACTCCACTGCACCTCAACACAACGCCTTTGCTCCAGGTCCTTGAAGGAATGGCTGTGAACGCTTAAAAGAATTCTTGCGTGTTGTGTACGTAGCAATATAACTACAGTGGACTCCCTCTAATCCGACATTCCCTGTAAACCGACATATTTATTTGGTCCCGAAGTTGTCCCTATATAATATCATATAAGAAACTCCCTCTAACCCGACATCTCTCGAAACCGGCATTTTTCGACGGTCCCGAACGATGTCGGTTTAGAGGGAGTCCACTGTAACAAAGAGCATTTACTTCCGTAAGTTACAATACTGATACAGGACATTTAAACAAGTGTCAATGCACTCATATTGCCATGAGGGGGTAGTTCAATAGCATTTAAAACCTCACTCAACCTGTCAAGCATTTTCTATGTCTGACTGACTGAGTTTGGTTTTACGCCGCTTTTAGCAATATTCCAGCAATATCACGGCGGGGGACACCAGACATGGGCTTCACTCATTGTACCCATGTAGGATTCGAACCCGGGTCTTCGGCGTGACGAGCCAACGCTTTAACCACTAGACTACCCCACCGCCCCCATTTTCTATGTAATATATTCATATCGTATGGAGACCCGTGAAGGTCCGGGTTAGAATGAACCTTCAGTAACCAATGCTTGTCGTAAGAGGCGACTAACGGGATCGGGTGGTCAGGCTCACTGGCTTGGTTGACACATATCATCGGTTCCCAATTGCGCAGATCGATGCTCATGCGGTTGATCACTGGATTGTCTGGTCCAGACTCGATTATTTACAGACCGCCGCCATATAGCTGGAATATTGCTGAATTGCGACGTAAAACTAAATTCACTCACTCACTCATATCGGATGGGAGAAACAACGCTGTCGAATGTGATATTTTAATCAGCAGACGCTGCGGCGTATCTTCTGATACCGTCACAAAAGTTAAGCCGGAAGGTGCAGCTCCCATTGAATTTGGAGCCGAATAGTTCATCCGGGATTACCGGATTAACGATAAGTGGGACAGTAGTTACACCCCCCTTCAGCTACAAATAGACGATTCCAACAGAAACATCTGCAGAAGACGTGAAAAGTGAAGTTTGATGAAACAGGGTCACACGTTGGGTTCAATATTATGGCACTTATATTGCGCCCTGCGTGCGAGCCTGCGTGCGTGCGTTTGTGTGTGTGCGTGTGTGTGTGTGTTGGGAGGGGGGAGATACGTTGCTTCAGTTTTAAATGTAAACCCAACTCTAACTAAGTATACATATTCCAAGCCGACCAGACCTTGTTCTATACCCTTAATGCCAGGAGCCAATATATATGGTTTTTTTAAAAAAGCTCATTTGGTCTTTGTACTTAAAATGTTTATAAATGCAGAGTTGATGTCTCGTTACTACTATATATATACTTCGGTATATGGCTGAAATAATGCCGATGTGACGTAAAGCCCAACTCAACTCAACTCAACTCAACCAGAAGCCGAGCAGGGTAACAACAAGTACCATCTGCAAGAGTTGTATGCTCCCCAAGGAGTTGAGATTGACAATACGATGTGCCGTTGAGATTGACATCCAGTGAACGTGGGAAAAACAAAGCGCGCTTGAGCAGAGCTGGATATCGGCGCTATACAAATGTATGTATGTATGTATGTATGTATGTATGTATGTATGTATGTATGTATGTATGTATGTATGTATGTATGTATGTATGTATGTATGTATGTATGTATGTATGTATGTATGTATGTATGTATGTATGTATGTATGTATGTATGTATGTATGTATGTATGTATGTATGTATGTAGGTAGGTATGTATGTATGTATGTATGTATGTATGTACATGTATGTGCGTATGTATATATGTATGTAGGTAGGTAGGTATGTATGTATGTGCGTATGCGTGCGTGTGTGTGCGTGTATGTATGTATGTATGTATGTATGTATATGTGTGTGTGTGTGTATGTATGTATGTATGTATGTGTATGTATGTATGTATGTATGTATGTATGTATGTATGTATGTATGTATGTATGTATGTATGTACATGTATGTGTATGTATGTATGTGTATGTACGTGTGTGTGTGTGTATGTATGTATGTATGTACGTACGTGTGTGTGTGTGTATGTATGTATGTATGTATGTATGTATGTATGTATGTATGTACGTGTATGTATGTATGTATGTATGTGTGTGTATGTATGTATGTATGTATGTATGTACGTATGTATGTATGTGTATGTATGTATGTATGTATGTATGTATGTATGTATGTATGTATGTATGTATGTACGTACGTACGTACGTACGTGTGTGTGTGTACGTACGTACGTATGTATGTATGTATGTACGTACGTACGTACGTATGTATGTGTGTGTGTGTATGTATGTATGTATGTATGTATGTATGTATGTATGTATGTACGTACGTACGTATGTATGTATGTATGTACGTATGTATGTATGTATGTATCTTTGACGATTTACTGCCAAAGATCGGAACCATCGACCTTCCTCTCTCTGGACAGGCCCTCTATCCACTACACCACAGAGACCGTTCCGTATTAACGAGGTCCGGTCTAACGAGGGTCATTGAACATGCAAGTTAATCCCAAGTACAATTTCCCCCCTGAGAAAACCGCCGTAATGTATTGCCATTTATTAAAACCTAATCCGGGCGTTATCCCGTTATACGGCAATTTGGGGACTACTTCCACGTGAACAGCGCCACCTATGTTCTGTCAGAGCGAGGCTTGCGAGGGATGGGGACACGGCGTTCTGGTGACATGTCTACTTCATCAGACATACAGGAAACATGGTCGCAGGCGGAAGCCTGGGAAACTCGTCCAGTAGATGTCGTTGAGAAAATGTATATGAAGAGAAACACGGCACTTCGTCCTCGATGACGTCTCAAATGAGACCTAAGGTTGTTAGGCCAGGTGTTATGTTGTTTGTTTTAGTGAGGGAGGCTTATATTGTAATTTATAGATTGGTTTTTATGATAATTGTGTTTTGTGCTTTTGACGTTTATTTCTATAACAAATATAAGTTTAAATTTGTGATTTAGAAGTAGTCTGGCCTGTATGGCCCGGGTTTAAGTGAGGCAGATGTACATGTTGTTTGACGCCGCTCTCAGCACTGTTACGTCAGTGTCACAGCGGCTTGGAAGGCATTCAATCTGGCTCAGACAAACCAGGGTGTTAGCAACGTCCCACGTCGTCGAGGATGACACACGTAAACATGGATTACCGGTCCATTTGTATCGTCGTTATACATCGTCTGCCACGGCAAGCGACTTCCCGGGCGGTTGATAGACGATTGCCTCGGTTGACGCATGTCATCGTATCCCTAGATCGATGTTCATGGTGTCAGTTGGTGGACTAGACGTGAATCGTTGCTCATGATTTCACTCACTGGTTTTGTCCCCGCCTGAGCATGTCATTTAACAGTGAGTGAGTGTGTGAGTTTAGTTTTAGCAATCTTTTAGGTGGTGTAGCCCTAGTGGTTAAAGTGTCCGCTCGTCACGCCGTAGGCCCGGGTTCAATTCCCCACATGGGTACAATGTGTGAAGCCCATTTCTGTTGTCCCCCCACCGTGTTATTGCTGGAATATTGCTAAAAGCGGCGTAACACCACACTCACTCACTCTGAATTAACTGTCCCCGACCGCGTCATACCAAAAGACGTTAAAATATGGTACTTGTTGGTCCCTGCCTGGCGCTCGGCATTAATGGGTACAACAAGGACTGGTCGGCTCGGAGTCAGTATAATGTGTCTGAGTGGGGGTATGGTATCTCAGTGGGCTAGTACTATAAAACCAGCTTCAGTCTGGGCTTGTACAAGCAGCTGCACATACACATACACACGCATGCGCGTCGTCATATGAGCGAAATATTCTCAAGCACGACGTTAAACCCAATTTCACCTCACCTCACCTGAATTAACTGAATTTGAATTGAACCCACCTGAAACCAAATGAAAGCACACTTCACAATCGTTGCCAAAACAATTATTTCAGGAGTCATATCAGATTATTTAGATTGTTATGTACGAATCATTAGGTGGTGGAATGTGTACAATGGTATCTTTCAATTGTCTGATTTCTGCTAATTGGGGTCAGAGAGCTCTTCATTTCCTCAATAAAACAGTCAGCCATTCATGGAGATGTCATAGCCTTGTCAGCAATTTCTTCCTGAATCTCTCACGTAGTAATAAATTACTAAAATGACCCACTCCGTTTATTTTTGTTTGATCTGTCACGTGTGACATCAATATATTTTTTCTATGGCGGTAATTAACCTCAGCCGTGACTTTGTCAGCCTCCCGCCATCAGAAGCCATAACCATACAGAGATGCATGCTGGGAAAACTGCGAAAGAAGTCACGTGATGCGCAGAGCGCAGTAGGAAACATGGCGGCCCCCACTGTTGTGGGCGGTGGGTGGTTGTGCTCGCCACTGAGTATCGCCGGAATGAGCGTGGAAAGCACGGCGGCTGTGACCCGGGAAATACAAGATTAACACTGTGTCAGGATTCTGATAAACCTGCCGCATGACCTCGCGACACAGGGGGTAGAGCGTACCGCAACTTCGTTTCATTGACCAATCTCAATTTATCGACAACTTCAAATTGTACGACGTAAATACTTACCACAAAATTGATATTTAAAAAATTGTTTTGTTATTGTTTAAAATTTAAAACACGTCCTTATTGGCTTACGTCCATTACTTTAAACAACACAAATAAATAACATGACGGTTCGGTCCCGGAATTTTAACTTGGTTGATTGTTTCGAATCCCGCATAACGTTTTTTCATGTCCCCACGACTTTGACACAACGAGGTTCACTGACTAGTTGATATGTTATTGTTTAAAGTGTTTTTCTAAAGTTTCCAAACGGATAAAACAGCAGTGGTGCCTTGTCTCAGTCTGTACGTGAGAGTAGTCAATAGTCTTTGAGAGGAGGGAATTAAACCCTAGAAGATCCGAGTTAGAATTGAGCAAACCATGCTTGTAAAAGGCGACTAACGGGATCGGGTCGTCAGGCTCGCCCATGTCAATTGTATAGATCAATGCTCATGATGTCAGTCACTGGATTGTCTGGCCCAGACTCGATCATTTACAGACCGCCTTCACATAACTGTAATATTCTGTGTACAGCATTAGATTACAAACAAACAAAATTCCCAACCCTAAATGACTATAGGGAAAATATAAGGTAGACCGGTCGAGTATTTCAAGACTGTAGCAGCTACACAAACTCAGCAAATGTTTTCAGGATTAAATTAAGTCATAAAAACCAACCGTATAGATATATCATTATGAATAACAGTCAATTCAGTCACAATTCAGCTTCAGACATCAATCAATATATTTCCATTGGGTGCGGCCTGGGCTTGAGTAATTTGATTCAAAAGTACAGCAAAAGTTCTTCCAACCTATTCCTGACCAACTTAATGTTTTCGGGAAAATTTAATTTTAAGAAATAAAGGACGGGGAAAATGTGGTCCACTTTGGCATGCTGTTACATATCGTAATCTTCACAGCCAGAAATACGATGCGAACAGCTAGAAATAAGAACCAAATTTGGGGAATGCTAGGGTCAGAAAGCATTTTCATCCCTTGACATGATTTTCCGTGGAAAGGAATGAAAGTTCCGGTGAAGCGAGGGGTATTGGTACAATGTGCACTAACAGATTTATGCTAACAACTGCCGCTCTTCTCCAACCAAATTAACCATGAAGAGGTTTCAAACGTGCGCCAGACTTGGAACAACTGCATGCATTCATATCTGATTGGTATTTGGAGATTAACATAAAAAGGTTCCAGTATTCGGCATCTGATAAATGCTTTGAAGTGGATCTTATACACTGGATAGAAACGTGAACGTCACACGACTTGAGTCTGGGGAAAGAATCGGATGTTGTTTGTTGTTGTTTAAAGCTGCTCTCTGCAATATTCCAGCTGTATGATTTTTTTGGTTTGTTGTGTAACGCCTCATTCAGGAATATTCCAGTTATATGGCGGCGGTCTGTAAATAATCGAGTCTGGACCAGGCAATCCAGTGATCAACAGCATGAGCATGGATCTACGCAATCTACGCAAAGTTATTTAACACGGAGCTTTACGGTGTGCGTGCGTGTTTTGGAGGGGTTGGGGGACATACCTGGTTTGGTTTCTCACACAGGGAATGTGTGGAAAGCGTTTTAGGTGTGTCCGGGCGTAATTGTGCTGCACAAAACTCCTAAAATCCTTATCCATGATGCGATTCAGTCTATATCACGATCATATGTTTCTGTATCGCTATCAGATTCAGATTCTTTATTCTCCATAGGACCACCAAAGGTGGTATCAGAGTAAATTACAAGGTATAATAATACAGTATGATGTGCAAGATGGCAGTATATATACGGGTACAACAAACATGACAGTGAGAGGTTATGACACTCGTGTTGCAATAATATTTATAAATGCTGCAAGGGATTTCAGTTCCTTTCTTTTACTGGATGAAAAGAGTAATTTGAAATAATGGAGGCTGTTATTTTTGGTATATTTAATTGGTATAAGAATTCTCTATGACTTTCAAGTGATGTACATCGAAAATGTAATGAAATTCGTCTGCTATGGCTGATGAATTACAAAGGTTGCAGGTTCTATTTTCTTTTGGTGTATTGGTCCAACGACCTTTTTCAATTGGTAGTTTATGACTTGTAGTTCTAAATTTAAGTAAGGGATAAGAGATAGATTTTGGTAGATAGAGGTAATTTTCAAATTTAGGTAATTTCTTGTAATATTTATAATAAAAGCCTTTTGAACTGTTAGTAACTGAACTGTTCCATTGTTGAAAAAACTGATCAATGAGAATCGTGTCGATCATACTAACCAACCACTGTCTGTCATATAGGCTTGGTATCAGTAATACATATGAAAGACCACAGTTCTTTAATATTGATTCAATGTGGCTAAGCCAAGGAAATTGATAGTTGGAAGATACATCTGGTGTGATAAAAGTTAAAAGGTCACACGATAGTTTTTCCGTTCAAATAGTGGTGATACCATGTGTTCACGAAAAGGTACGCGCATCCTGCTCAACTGGTAGCATCTAGCAATGCCGTCTTATTTGACAGTTAGAGTAATCGTAGCCATGATGGCTTTGTAGAAAAGCAAATTGTTTACATATGGGTGAATATTTCTTCGAGTCGCATCATCAGCTTGGTTTAAACATACTTTTATTCATGAAAATGAATTGGGATTGGTGAGCAAGCATTACTGCTTATGTTAACACCTCTCCCATGCAACATAAAATACAAAATGAAATGGAGGATGTGACGTCATCGATATTGACTATTGCATAAATATACTATTTATAAATGTATATAGATATATACAGATTAAATCAAATACAACTAGTCTCTAAATAGTCATAAGTTAGTGAGTTACAGTTGTGTGTGTCTAACAAGCCATTGTAGAGATATAATTTACATACATACATACATACATACATACATACATACATACATACATACATACATACATACATACATACACAGAAACAATTATATAGCGCTAAAATCAGATAAGCACTTCTAAAGCGCTTTGAGTTCCACATCTTAACAGTGAGATTCAGTAGGCTTGGCTAAACAGATGTGTTTTTAGTTTGGTTTTGAAGAGTGAGAGTTCTTGTGAGGCCCGTATGTTGATGGGGAGTGTATTCCATAAGAATGGTGCTGCTGATGACCGTTCGCCGCAAGACTTGGTTCTGGAGCTTGGTACCACAAGGAGTTCGCTGTCAGCTGACCGCAGACTGCGCCGAGGTTGGTATGGCTGAATAAGACTTGAGATGTAGTTAGGAGCAAGATTGTGGAGAGATTTGAAAGTGAGGAGCAGAATCTTGTAAATGGTTCGGTAGCGAACAGGTAGCCAATGAAGTCTCTTCAAGACAGGGGTGATGTGCTCTAACTTGCAAGAAAGAGTGACCACACGAGCCGCTGCATTCTGGACCTGCTGCAGTTTCTTGACCAGATGAGCTGGGAGACCATAGAAGAGTGAGATGCAGGAATCAAGGCGAGATGTGATGTAGGCCTGAACTAATGCTGCTGCTGTTATCTCATCTAGATATCTTCGGATCTTTCCAATATTCCTGATATGGTGGTAGGACCGCCTGCAGATTTAAACTCTCTGTGCAGCTGTACCCTTGAGTTTTGTTAGCATGGTTGTCTATAGTATATTTCCATGTGGAAACGTAGGAAAACCTCATTAACTCGAAGTATCGACATAAATGAATTCGAATTAAAACTGTTTCAGGGTATATCCATTTGCATGTTCCATTTGCTCCGTAGTTTGTGTTAAAGCTATCGCCAGCGGGTTTTTAGATTGACATTGGCTCTTTGACATTTTAAACCTGTATACACCTTCGGGATATTACATATACCTGCAATCTAGAGAAAAATACTGGTTTCAGAATCAATGGGTTTTTAAAAAAAAACAATCGCCGAAAGTTGAAGTTCAATTGCCAACAGGAAACTTTGGTTCGATGTAACCTGTTTGCACCTTCAGGGTATTCCATTTATCTGTAGTCTAGATAGAAATATTGGCTTCAGTGGCATTGCTATTTTTTATAAAAGCAATCGTCGAAAGTTGAATTTCACTCTGTATTTAAAATGGATTTCTCCAACAACAAGCGCCAATACTTCAAAGCGGATGATTTAGCACCTCCCTGCATACTGGTGGTATTCCTGGTACAATAGCCAAGTATTGAGAACTTGCGATGAACTTTGAGTGCACATAAACATACACGTGTCGCTTATTGTTTGTTTTATTGTGGTTGGGTCTGTATTGACTGAGCCAATATTGAACCTCGCTTGGGTAATATATCAATTCCTGATAGATTATGACATTGCACTCTGGATTGCATATACAACACGCGTTTTTATGGTTCGGTTACGTGAGATCCGTGTTTGTTGTGACTGCAATAATAATGATGATGATAATAGTCGTCGTCATCATCGTAACTACCTCAGAACCACCACCATCACCATCACCATCTGCTTGTCGTAAGAGGCGACTAACGGGATCGGGTGGTCAGGCTCGCTGACTTGGTTGCACATGTCATCGCTGACTTGGTTGCCACATGTCATCGGTTCCCAATTGCGCAGATCGATGCTCATATGGTTGATCATTGGATTGTCTGGTCCAGACTCGATTATTTACAGACCGCCGCCATATAGCTGGAATATTGCTGAGTGCAAACTAAACTCACTCTCTCAATCACTCACTCAATCACTCACTCACCATCACCATCATCATCACCATCACCATCACCATCATCATCACCATCACCATCACCATCATCATCATCACCGCCACCACCAAGACTGCCCCGACTACCAACATCATCACCACCATACAACTACCACCACCACCACCATCATCATCATCATCATCACTGCCACCACACCAAACATCATCCCGACCACCACCGCCACAATCAACATCACCATGACCATCGTCATCACCATCATCATCATCATCATAATCACCACCAACACTGCCCCCACTACCAACATCATCACCACCATACAACTACCACCCCTACCACCACCACACACACCACCATCATCATCATCATCATCATCCATCATCATCATCACTGCCACCACACCGAACATCATCCAGACCACCACCGCCACCACAACCACCATCATCATCAACATCATCATCGCCGCCAACACCAACACTGCCATCACAACCAACATCTCCACCCTCACCATCATCGTCGTCGTTATTATTATCATTTTTGTCGTTGTTGTTCTTCCTCTTCTTCGTGTATTCTGTACATGCATTTACCCAATGGTCAACAGAAAACGGTACCATTCGGCGTATGTAGAACATGGGCATATCCCAGCAATTACTAGTCATGGTTTCCGCATGTTTGTCTCAGCGCGTTACTCCAAGACCTGATACATTACACCTTGTGTTGATACAAACCACATGAATCGCTGGTAATTACTGATGGCATAAATCAAATCGGCGATAAGAATCATACGCACATGACAGCCTAACCGGACATCACATGGCCCGAAGTGTGGACATTACGTCATACGAGACACGTGGTGTGGAGGACATTGTCCACTCCGAGGTCATTCTCGGTCTCTTCTCACCTCTCGGGGATCAGGGGTCATAATCTTGGGGATATCTCGTCAAACGGGGGACTTGACACATGGAACACACAATAAAACAATTACAACATGCACCCCTGTCTTAGGGATACCCCGGGGTAACGGGAAGCGTGTACCCCTTCTCTCACCTCGGTGTTAACTAGTTGCTATATTCACCTTAATACATTGTGATCCCTTAGGGTAATTGACCTGGATTACAAGAATAAGACTCCAATTAATACAGTTTTAGATATTGTTGTAAGATAAGCCTATCGCGAGCCAGATCAAGCAGATCAAGAGAAATACAAATAAAGCATTTCTGATGTAAATGATATGGTCATCCTGCCCTTTGGCGGAGTTTCTTTGGCAACTTATTCTGTGCACCTCACTTTCATCGTCGTCATTGTCATTGGCGAGAATGAAACGATTAAATACTTATAGGTGTTGTTTAAGGTTAATCTTAGGCTTTATTGCATTTAATGTTACCTGAAACGAACAGGTATAACAAACTGACGGTTATAACCAGGTCTTTGAAAGATTCGGTTCTTTAACACTTAGAGGTGTTGGTTAAGATTAATCTTAGGTTTTATTGCATTCAATATTACCTGAAACGAACTGGTAAAACAAGCTGACGGTTATCACCGGGTCTTTGAAAAATTGCTTCTTTAAGTGTTGGTTAAGATTAATCTCAGGTTTTATTGCATTTAATATTACCTGAAACGAACTGGTATAACAAACTGACGGTTATCACCAGGTCTTTGAAAAATTGCATCTTTAAGTGTTGGTTAAGATTAATCTTAGGTTTTATTGCATTTAATATTACCTGAAACGAACTGGTAAAACAAGCTGACGGTTATCACCGGTCTTTAAAAATTGCTTTGAAAGATTAATCGGTTCTATTGCATTTAATACTTAGAAACGAACTGGTTGGTTAAGATTAATCTTTGAGGTTTTATTGCATTCAATATTACCTGAAACGAACTGGTAAAACAAGCTGACGGTTATCATTGGGTCTTTGAAAGATTCGGTTCTTTAAGTGTTGGTTAAGATTAATCTCAGGTTTTATTGCATTTAATATGACCTGAAACGAACTGGTATAAAAAACTGACGGTTATCACCAGGTCTTTGAAAGATTCGGTTCTTTAACACCATGTCAACTCTTACTGTTCAGTTGGTAAGATTTGTTTGTTGTTTAAAGGTCACATGCAACGTAAAACACAACTTTGCAGATTCTGATACCTTTATACTTGTACACATGACATGTTATGATGTCTGTTGATTGCAAAATGTTATACACAAAAATGAGCATGTATTTACAAAACCCAACATCTCTATATATACACACACACAATGAGCCGTGAGGGCATCTGCAAATGAACCAGCCGTTACACTTGAGTGCACACCCACCCGCTCTGACTGGGTTCGGTATCCCGGCTGCTTCGTTTCTTGGGACGTAAACCCAAGTACAAAATATTGCACTTTTGATTTGCGATTGTACGCTTATAATTTTGTTTACATGTTTTTTCATAATCAGCAGCGTATATTATGTCATGAATAAGTGATAATTGTGTTTTAATTATGTTTGAGTTTTTGGTTGCATGTGACCTTTAACGACCAACTCATCAATATTCCAACTATATAACGGCTGTCTTTAAATAGTCGAGTCTGAACCAGGCAATACAGTGATCAACATCATAAGCATCCATCTACATCATGACATATGTCAACCAAGTCAGCAAGAATGACTACTCGATCCAATTAGTCGCCTCTTACGACAAGCATGGGTTGCCCGGATCTTCTAATCCCGAGGGCGGTGGGGTAGCCTAATGGTTAAAGCGTTGGCTCGTCACGCCGAAGACCCGGGTTCGAATCCCCACATGGGTACAATGTGTGAAGCCCATTTCTGGTGTCCCCCGCCGTGATGTTGCTGGAATATTGCTAAAAGCGGCGTAAAACCAAACTCAGTCAGTCAGTCAGTCTTCTAATCCCGAACTTCAAGGCCCTGTTGGTATGAATGGTCTTTATCTACCATTCTGAATCTCGCGTTAATGAAATATATACACAACATACAACGAACCGACTTCGTATCTGTTACCATGGCGACACTGAGTTGACGATACACTGGCAGTAAAGAAAACTCGTATATTTTTCTAAGCATCAATATCATGCTCCTTAATGTTCTATAATGTTTAAAATGGCGCGAATGTATCGTCGAAAGTACAGATGACTTCAGTTTGTGGCTATGAATATACAGGTTATTATATTTACTTCGCTGCTTTGACTGACTGACTGAGTTTAGTTTTACGCCGCTTTTAGCAATATTCCAGCATTCCAGCATTATTCCATCACGACGGGGGACACCTGAAATGGGCTTCATACATTGTACCCATGTGGGGATTCGAACCCGGGTCTTCGGCGTGACGAGCCAACGCTTTAACCGCTAGGCTACCCCACCGCCCTTCGCTGCTTTTAACAATACTACAGTTACATCAAGGCGCATGTCCTTCATGTTGTATGAGTGAGTGAGTGAGTGAGTGAGTGAGTGAGTGAGTGAGTGGTGAGTGAGTGAGTGAGTGAGTGAGTGAGGTGAGTGAGTGAGTGAGTGAGTGAGTGAGTGAGTGAGTGGGTAGTGAGTGAGTGAGTGAGTGAGTGAGTGAGTGTAGTTTTGCGCCGCCTGTAGCAGTATTCTCACAATATCACGGCGGGGGAACACAAGAAATTGGCTTCAGATATTTGCCCACGTGGAGAATCGAACTCGTGTTTTCGGCGTGACGAGCGAACACTTTAACCACTATGCTACTCCACCGACCCCCATGTTGTAGGAGAGCCCGAGGTGATGCAGATGTTTACTGGTGTGATGAAACCCTAGGAAACTTGCTGACAAATTCCAAACATAATAGATGCGAACTAGGGTTCGAACCCACTGTTTCTGGCTTTCCTAAGGGAGGCAACTCGAACGCTTTTATTGAGGAGTTCCGTTCTTGTCAATGCAAATTCGCGATCTTCTTGACTCATAGTACCCATCATCAAGAATATATTCGGGACGGACAGCGCTGGGTTCAATTGCAATGTGGCCTTAGCGGCAATTGGTATTTTTCAAACGTGGCTTTCCCGGGTGGACACTGGGTGGGTGGATGACCAGTACCACTGACCACCTCGTGCACTGACCGCTTCACA
The DNA here is from genome assembly GCF_003918875.1 of Haliotis rubra. Classification (NCBI taxonomy): domain Eukaryota; kingdom Metazoa; phylum Mollusca; class Gastropoda; order Lepetellida; family Haliotidae; genus Haliotis; species Haliotis rubra. Next base: position 741,328 of record NW_025767002.1, read on the forward strand.
CTCTGCTGACCAGGAGTTACTAATCCCTATATCGTTTACGTTAGACTTACTGGGTACTGGGTGTCAGGAACTGTGTGACCATGGTAACCTGGGCCATTATTCCGGACAATAGCCGAATATCTATCTCTAAGAATTAGTGTGTAGAGGATAGACATTGGAACGTTGAGATATTTGAGCTGATGTTATAATTTGTTGGAAAGACGTGTCCTTACGTTGTTTGCTCAACATGACAACATGTCAATGTACTTTACCATTGGTGAACGGGAAGCAAGTCTAGATTTCACGGGGTTCAGGATCTCCGATCTCACTAGGGTGTGTTTTGAACATAAAAGGAAATATTTGATACTGTATGGTCTTATATCGACTTTACATGTTATAATATCGATACTGTATGGTCTTATATCGACTTTTCATGTTATATCGATACTGTATGGTCTTACACTTTACATGTTCTAATATCGATACTGTATGGTCTTATATCGACTTTACATATTCTAATATCGATACTGTATGGTCTTATATCGACTTTACATGTTCTAATATCGATACTGTATGGTCTTATATCGACTTTACATGTTATAATATCGATACTGTATGGTCTTATATCGACTTTACATGTTATAATATCGATACTGTATGGTCTTATATCGACTTTACATGTTATAATATCGATACTGTATGGTCTTATATTGTCTTTACATGGTATAATATCGATACTGTATGGTCTTATATTGTCTTTACATGGTCTAATATCGATACTGTATGGTCTTTATCGACTTTACATTTTATAATATCGATACTGTATGGTCTTATATCGACTTTACATATTCTAATATCGATACTGTATGGTCTTATATCGACTTTACATATTCTAATATCGATACTGTATGGTCTTATATCGACTTTACATATTCTAATATCGATAATGTATGGTCTTATATCGACTTTACATATTCTAATATCGATACTGTATGGTCTTATATCGACTTTACATATTCTAATATCGATACTGTATGGTCTTATATCGACTTTACATGTTCTAATATCGATACTGTATGGTCTTATATCGACTTTACATATTCTAATATCGATACTGTATGGTCTTATATCGACTTCTTATATCGACTTTACATGTTCTAATATCGATAATGTATGGTCTATATGGTCATATATACCGTACTGTATGGTTTTATATCGACTGGTCTAATATCGATATATCGATGTATGGTCTTATATTGACTTTACTAATATCGTCTAATATCGTTATATTCTAATACCGTATGGTCTTATTTATCAACTTTACACTTTACATACTAGTCTAATATCGATAATGTATGGTACTAAGACTTTATATGATCTAACATGTGTCTATCTGTGTCTCGGCGTTATATAAACTGGAATAAGCTGATGCAACGTTAAAGCTACGGATGGCTCGCTACATGTGCCTCTACCATGTCCGAACACTCAAACAGCCATTAGGATCCCTGGGTGAGAGAGGTTTGGTTCCACTTTGAACAGTATTTCAGTGACATGAAGGCTTTGGACAAGAATCCAAATGTTACAGGTTACATTCGTTTGTTACTGTGGAGAATCCTACTGTATGGGTATAAATGACAGACAGAGAACCATAGTCAAGGCGAAATTTAGCTTCGAGCCCGCGATCAGAAGATCCTTGTTGGTAAAGGGACGCAACCCGGTTCAGTGAATAGTGGCTCTTACCTGTGATATATTGTCAGTTAACAATATTTTATCCCACAAAGACTAATAACTTACATGAACGTTTGCCATCTGAACATATCGACCAGAGAACATCCAGATTATAACTGAGCTTCAGAAACATAAACTTATCGTAGAAGGGGGACTTACGGGATCGGATGGTCAGACGGACTCAGATCACAGATCGGTGCTCATGCTGTTGATCACTGGGTTGTCTTTTCCAGACTCGATTATTTACGTTGGAATATTGCTGAGTGCGGCGTTAAACAACAAACAAACCTATACACATCACTCCTACTACTGATTGCTGCTGAGGCGGTGGGGTAGCCTAGTGGTTAAAGCGTTCGCTCGTCACGCCAAAGACCCGGGTTCGATACCCCACATGGGTTCAATGTGTTGAGCCCTTTTCCGGTGTCCCCCGCCGTGGTGTTGGAATATTGCTTAAAGCGGTGTAAAACCGTACTCACTCATTCACTATTTGCTGTTTGGCCTGCAGGGTACCTCAACCACGCCATTACGTAAAAACAGCACAAGGCATTATTCCCTTGAACGTAACAATATATCAATGATTTCAGAGGATACAGAAATTGGCTGATAACAGACGTCCATTCCATTTAATGTAGCAATTAGTCCATCAGCGTCCGTATCGATTGTTAGTTATTCTCACCGACTCTAGTTGATCCAACTGCTTTTCCTGATAATGGCTATCCAGTCACGTTCAACGTGCTCCTAGAGAATGGAAACCAGTTTTGAAGACCTTGTTATTGAAAAATGAATTTCCTTTCAAAACACAGTTCCGAACAATGTGGAGTGAATGTCGTCTTCGGCAACGTGCGTGAGAGACCGAAACTGGGTCCCTCGTGACACCGTACACGGGGAATATGTTGTCACGATTTCACAAATTACGCATCAAAGAATTTCGTATTTTTGGTCAGATGGTAGAAATTCGGTTAAGAAAATACTGTTTTACGTAGAGCAATGTCACGTGTCTGTTGACGACCTGATATAGCATTATCCATTTGATATGCTTAGTCTGGACTCGGTCATAGATGGACATGCTGATTTCGTGATGTTTCTGGGTTTACTGACAGTTCGTCGAAGATTACGTGTGTGCTTATTAATCTAACTTTTATTGATTAGCCGGATTTTGGATTAATATTTGCGTGTATTTATGTCAGCGTCTCTCAGTAATGCTACGGCTATTAGAACGGCCTATAAAGACAGACAAACTGGTGATTGATATCATAATAAAAGATGGACCCCGTCGGGGTTACCGTGACACGTTGTGAGTGAGTGAGTTTTGTTTTACGCCGCTTTTAGCAATATTCCAGCAATATCACGTCGGGGAACACCAGAAATGGGCTTCACACATTGTACCCATGTGGGGAATCGAACCCGGGTCCCCGGCGTGACGAGCGACCGCTTTAACCACTAGGCTACCCCACCACCCCGAGACATTGTAAACCAGGTCACGGAGACTGACCACCCAGTTAATTTGACTAGGGGTCTGGGGATCTATTCAAATACAGATTTAGGATCAAATACAGTTTAGGATCAATGAAATTAATAAAACTAAGTTGGGGTTGGGCGAATAACGTGAGCGTATGTATCACTGTGACCTTACCCTAGTGAAGACGTTATGTATGTTGTCCCTGGGTGCCGTTGTACAAAGCGATCTTAGCGCTGAGGTGACCCTAGACTAAGGCTTAGTCTCTGAATATATATAATTTTGATAGTAACAAACAAGCCCATTTATATTGAAAAGGAGCCCTAGGGAGACCAGAGATTCAGAACCTGAGGAAATCTAGACTTGCTTTATTTAGGGCTTTAGCACTGCAGAGAGGGCTTGGCAGTAGGGAAATTAATGTGGTTCAGGGACTGTGAGACAGGCTAAGGTGACCCATACTCCCATACCTTAACATAGACTTAAGGTAGTCTTAGGGCTAAGGTTCTTTTGTACAACAGTACCCTGGGCATAAGAGGATGTTATTTAAGACAGTGTTAACTACAGTTACAGTAAATACCTGTATCAAACAAACAGAATAACGTTGTTTACGGAGCCAAATCCACGTGTAGTATGACCTTTAATGAAGGCCGGTAGGTCACGTTATAGCGTCAAAATGGCAATGCAAAGTGATCGAGTAACGTTTGACGCACATTTTGACAGCCTGCAATCGTTATCACGACAGAAGACACCAATGTCACACTCATCCATGTTAGGAATCAAACCCGGACCAAAATAGACAAGCGAACGCTGTACCCACCGTGCCACCCATCGCCCCTGACGACAACGGCACGTTATGGTGTAATGTCCCTCTGGCTAAACTATATAAATATGTTTTATTTAGGCAATTAATTTGTTGCACTGGAGACACCACAACTATTTTATTCAGGTCATGTAACCATCACACGCCGGCGAGCTGAAGCACCTCAAAACAGGTGATTTATATGCATACTGCGACTCCTGTACTCGTTTGAACCTTAAGTGGTCCGGACACAATAACTCGACGATCACGGACGCTGCTATCAGATGCAGGCTTACGTCCCTTAGTGGTGCCAGGATCCCATGTTCGTGGATTCATGGTGAGGTGAGGTGAAATTGGGTTTAACGTCGTGCTTGAGAATATTTCGCTCATATGACGACGTGCATGCGTGTGTGTATGTGTATGTGCGGCTGCTTGTACTAGCCCAGAGTTAAGCTGGTTTTATAGTGCTAGCCCACTGAGATACCATGCCGCAGTGTAGCATGAATACCCCACTCAGACACATTATACTGACTCCGAGCCGACCAGTCCTTGTTGTACCCATTAATGCCGAGCGCCAGGCAGGGACCAACAAGTACCATATTTTAACGTCTTTTGGTATGACGCGGTTGGGGATCGAACCCGCGACCTTCCGCTCTCCGGGCGGACACTCTAACCACTACACCACGGAGGCGGTCTCGTGGATTCAAATACAGATTCGTTCTCATTAGGATCCTTGGTTTTCAATTAATGTTTTGTTTGTTAATTAACACCACACTTTTCCAGCTGTATGACGTCAGTCGGTAAATATTCCTCTCTGGTTGACAGTACGACCAACGATCTACTGGGATACGGTGACATGTGTCAACCAAGTCAGCGAGCATGACCACCCTCTCCCTTCTTACGATAAACATGGGTTGTTGAATGCCACCCGGATCTACATGGGTCTCACTAATGTGCTAGAAAAAGTGATAGCCCTGCATTCCTTCTGGCTTCTTCCACACTCGGGGCGGTGGGGTAGCCTTGTGGTTAAAGCGTTGGCTCGTCACGCCGAAGACCCAGGTTCGAATCCCCACATGGGTACAATGTGTGAAGCCCATTTCTGGTGTCCCTGCTGTGATATTGCTGGAATATTGCTAAAACGGCGTAAAACCATGCTCACTCACTCATCCACACTCATTCTCTCAAACTGTAGTCTTGTTACGAAAACATGATTGTACGTCGTCACCTAATAATTTACCAAACTCCAGAATTAGGGCAGTGTATTTTAGACTCCATTAAGACAGTGACAAATACACATGGTAGCTACCGTGACTCTAAAACAATTCAGTCGTGCTGGAACATGAATTCACGTCAGAGAGGAACGTTGCTCACGGGACGGCCGTCACCTCTACGGGTGATGAACACTTTCACTGACACTCATGACAGCTGTCTTAGTCATACAACAAATCGCTAATCAAGTCTCGTCAAACCACGTACTTGTCACGTTACGTCACGTCAACGTCACAAGCCGTCACGTCAATGTCAGCTAAGGCAGGCTCGTTGGATCTGTCCACCGAGCGCCATTAGCCGGCACGAGCATGGTGATTATTTCATATCGGGAGATGATATTCCTGCACGTCATTCTTGAACGCTTCCCTCCATCCTCGTCCCCGCGGTACGGGAAGCGTGTCGGTGACGTGGTCCTCACGTCGGTGACGCTGCGTTGCGTGCGCTCGGTTTTGTGGGTAATACCATGCTTCTTGTCCTAAGTAGACACATGGGGGCTGTCACAATGACTTCCTCTTTACATCATACTAAAGCCGCTCAGTCTTATTTTCTGTGCTAGAAACATCAGATTTGATCGATAAGCATATTATCTTAAACTCATTATGAGGTTGTGTATAAATTAATTGAAGGGAATGAGTTTAGTTCGCTACTCCCGATCCAGCGCCAAGCCTTCTGAGTGTACAGTGAAATGGAAGGAATAAAGACGTCAGTAGTTAGTTCACGTCAAGTATAACCTCTGGAGGTCGACCGAGCTTATCCTTCGGTTAACCGTACTATTCTGCGTCGTTACCTCGAACTCGGTTAGCTCGACATGTCGTTTGAGGCGATGTACGTTTTTGGTCCAAGTTGCACCTGCCTACCTACGGATATGTCGAAGTTGGGTGTAGGAACGCTCGACTGTTCCCCCATCAGTGCCGACCTGTAAACAATCGAGTCTGGACCAGACAATCCAGTGATCAACAGCATGAGCATCGATCTACGCAATTGGGAACGGATGACATGTGTCAAGCAGGCCAGCAAGCCTGACCACCCGATCCCGTTAGTCGCCTCGTACGACAAGCATGGGTTTTTGAGTCGTATACATATCATATAGTAAAAATAAGAATGCTAAATTACTTGTGAGTATCTGATTCTATTTCGGAGTACATAGATCTAATATATACTAAAAGGAAGTTAGGGACATCGATTCTTTAATATTATGTATAATGTTAGAGAATCAGTATCCTTAAATATTATGACATGCGTCATCCAAGTCAGCGAGCCTGACCACCCGATCCCGTTAGTCGCCTCTTACGACAAGCATGGGATGCTGAAGACCAATTCTAACCTGGATCTTCAAGGGTCCAATAATATCCTGATACAATAGTATCAGCGCCCCATGCTTGTCCTGTTGATTTGATGGATCGAGGGGTCATGTTTAGCTGGTTGCATGTCATCGTACCCCAATCGCGTTGATTATTTCTCGTTATAATAATCACTGGATTGTCTGGCTTTTTGTCGCCGTACATCATCATCATCATCATCACCATCATCATCAACAACAACAACAACAATAACAACGCACACAAAACTAACCTTGTAATGAGGATTAGGTGGTGAGTTTGTGTGACCTTGTCCACATAATGTGTGGCCTTGACCTTTGTAACCATTGGCCCTCTGTGGGTTATATACAAACGGTGTCATAAAGCGATGACTGGGTGTATTGTTGAGTAAACTGGTATTCACTGTCACTCATGTATTCTTGCATTCCCCGCCCTGATATGTATTAAAGGGAATCGCTCTGATAATTGTTTTTTGAAAACTAAGGCGGTTAGGTAGCCCAGTGGATACAGCTTTCATTTTCCATGCGAACGTTTGAGTTCGACTCAATGTTCGGTTCTAGTGATCCGAAAAAGTGATAGAACATTGCATGGCTAAAAAACCCAACAATACACGCCTCTTATCAAAACTGAATACTATAGATGATTACTACAGACAATTTAAAAAAATACATGAAAGGGAACCGCTAAATTGGGAAAACGTCACATGGCATTAATCTAATCACCCGTTAATCATAGTCAAAACGAAAGTAGCATTTCCGTTCAACAATACAGCTATGAAGTATTCGTATACTTACTTACCTACAGCGAGTGTGTCAGTTCTCAGCACTATACATATTAAAGTCTATTATCTAGCAATATGTCAGTGTCACCTATCACGGCAGTCTGGGCGCGACGCCGAGAACGACTCCGGGTTATAAATCCTGTTGCCTCACAGAGTGACGAACATCATACGTTACTGTCACCCCTACAGCTTTACTTTTTCTGTCATGCAATTTGAATTTAATGCAGTTCCATTAACAGTGTAACGAACTTGAAAAGAAATCTAAAATGACATTCCCAGGTGGGCAAAACCGACTTTATCGTTCACAATGAAAGAGACAAAATACTGACTATTTGAAAAATTGATAAATATGTTGCAGTTAATGTAACTAAAAAAGCCAAGATGCAATTATTGTTGAGTGATGGGCGGCACTGTGCGTATATTTCATTCTTGTACACATTAAAGAAAATGCTCAATTGACTAGATATACTAGTATACAGTCCGCTAATGTCCCTTAGATCATGCTTTCTGTTGTGGCGTTGTAATTTCTAATTACATAGAACAAATCTTGATTGAGTTTAGTATTTACGAAATCATTTTTGATTAATGACATCAGAATCACTACTATGTATTTCAACACCATCACTTCATATTTTACACGAGTGCGGCGCACATTCATATTTTTACACGATTGATGACGTCACAATTCAGGGATCAGTAGCTAATTTCATTTATTAAAAAAAACACCTATTGATTTTGTCATTATCGTGGAATGGTGACAACCATGAGAACATAAAATCCAGTTGCCTTATAATTTGAAGTTTGTCCTTTTTTCGAATTTAAGATTGTACGTAAAATGTCAGCCAGTGGTATGTATACACTTGAAATAGGATCTGAGCAAACAATTACATAGGTCATCAAAACGTTACTAGGCCGAGATATACCAAAATACTGCAAACTTCCAGTACAAAACACAACTAAGGTACCAATACCAAACACGTTACCACTGAATAACCATTTCTGTTTTGTTTATTTCTAGCCACCGTCAAACATGGGTGTATACTTTCTTTTGCCCATCAGTATATATTTGTTTCTTATTCGTGTCTGTGATACATGCTTTAGCTGCAACACCGGAAGAACAACAGAGATAAAGAGATATTATCTCCATCTGTGCCAGTCTCGTAGTCCTCACATATAAAGATGGTTGGTTGATGTTGCCGCACTCAGCAATATTCCAGCTATAAGGGCGGGGCGGTGGGGTAGCCTAGTAGTTAAAGCGTTGGCTCGTCACGCCGAAGACCCGGGTTCGAATCCCCACATGGGTACAATGTGTGAAGCCCATTTCTGGTGTCCCCCCGCCGTGATGTTGCTGGAATATTGCTAAAAGTGGCGTAAAACCAAAGTCAGTCAGTCAGTCAGTCAGTCAGTCAGTCCAGCTATATGGCGGCGGTCTGTAAATAATCCAGTCTGGACTAGACAATCCAGTGATCAATATCATGAGCATCTATTTACGCAATTGGGATACGATGACATGTGTCAACCAAATCAGCGAGCCAGACTACCCGACAAGCATGGGTTGCCGGAGACCAATTCCAACCCGGTCCTCACACATAAAGCAATCCAAAGCACATAGGGTGGTAATTAGTCTAGCGGTTAAAGCGTTTGCTAATCTAACAGAAGAACCGAGTTCAGTTCCAAAAATCTGTTTCATACAATTTGTTATACCTGGTCTCAGGATAATATTATTTGATGAGGTGGAATGTTGTTAACGTCGATGTAGGACTCACTCGCCAAAATTCCACGTAGGGTTCTTCGGAGTACGTATACTCTATTCTGTTTTCACGGAAAGACATTTATAAGTCGCCATGATAAAACTATTCCAGATTTTTTATTGTTGACTTACAGTACGATTATGTGATGTGACACTAACTGTCTACTTGATTCGCGATTCTTATCTATATACTGTATGACATGCCACTTGTCTACTTGTAGACTTGCACAAGTCCCTAAAGTAATAATTATTAGTTTAATTGATACTTTCTAAAAATATAAATCTCGAAGTTGATAATTTATAATTTAAATGATAATTTCTAAAAAATATAAATATCCCTCTAACAGACTGGCGTTCCTTACTGTCCGCATATCTAGACTAGCCTCTTTAAATGATAGAATCACACAACATCCATAGGCTCAGCATTCAGTGTAGATTAACGCTTATTCCCTGAATATAATCTTGATAGTAACAAATAAACCTTATAAATTGAAAAGGAACCCCAGTGAGTTAGGAGATTCAAGAACCTGGGGATAGCTAGACTTGCTTCATGTAGGTCATTTGCATTGCAGGGAGGGCTAGGCTGTAGAATAAATAGTGTGGTTCAAGGACTGCGAGACAGACTACCTTTAGTACAGCCTTGGAGCAAGCTAGTCTACTTGGACCGTGTGGCCTCTACCGGGAGCTTTCATGCTCTCTTACTGCACTAAACTCTGTCATGGTATAAGCATGAGTGGCGGGTGCTGCCGGTAGATATATTCTTGTGAACACCTGGTGTCATCACTGATTTCCAGTGATCCATTCATATAATATACTTCACAATGTCATATTTTACGCTGTATGAAATCTGTTTCGAAAGATTTTCGAGACTTGTTATTCTCCAGCGTTGAATGGAATTATTAATGTATGTGTTCATGGAAATGTGAAATTGAATTTTAAAGACTTTTAGCTGAACCCAGCGTCATGGAACTGAGCCCAGTATGGCGGGGGCATCCTGAATAAGTTACAATACAGTACGATAAGGCCGTTCCTGTTGTTTCCCTAGCTCGGTGCACCCTAACAGCGCCACAACACCTTGTGTCTGACGTAAAATACAATGGCTGTTCTTATCCGCTGAAGCACAAATAACTGCATTGATAAAACTTAATTTCAAGGAATTAAATTTAATCCAAATAAGATACACATGTTCCAAATATGTTATAATGTAAAAATGCGAGTTACAGAGTAATAACTGACCATGGTAACACGAAAGAGCAATACGTTTAGGTAACCGTTTTGGGTATCTTGAACACTTGTACTGCTTTAATAATGTAAACTTTATTTCAAGGAATCAAATTTAATCCAAATAAGATACACATGTTCCAAATATGTTATAATGTAAACATGCGAGTTACAGAGTAATAACTGACCATGGTAACACGAAAGAGCAATACGTTCAGCTAACCGTTTTGGGTATCTTGAACACTTGTACTGCTTTAATAATGTAAACTTTATTTCAAGGAATTAAATTTAATCCAAATAAGATACACATGTTCCAAAAATGTTATAGTGTAAAAACGCGAGTTACAGAGTAATAACTGACCATGGTAACACGAAAGAGCAATACGTTTAGGTAACCGTTTTGAGTATCTTGAACACTTGTACTGCTTTAATAATGTAAACTTTATTTCAAGGAATTAAATTTAATCCAAATAAGATACACATGTTCCAAAAATGTTATAGTGTAAAAACGCGAGTTACAGAGTAATAACTGACCATGGTAACACGAAAGAGCAATATGTTCAGCTAACCGTTTTGAGTATCTTGAACACTTGTACTGGTTTAATAATGTAAACTTTATTTCCAGGAAATAAATTTAATCCAAATAAGATATGCATGTTCCAAACACGATCACTTGCGATGTTAGAATGTAGAAAGGCGAGTTGCATATTAATGGCTGACCATGGTAACACGGAAGAGCAAAACTTATTTAACCGTTTGGGCATCACGGACACGTGTACTGGTTTAATATATGTCAAAGATGCCAGCGATGTATACTTAATGAGTGCAATATGGTACATACATTCTGAATGAACTACAATCCAAGCCCTGTTAGTTTCCCTACCGCGGTGTACCGGAGCATGTACTCGAACAGAACCACATCACCTAGTGTTTGACGTAAAGATCGCCATTCCTACCCACTGATGCATATGTCATTGCATTTATAAAACTTAAATTCAAAACATTAAATTGTATTCAGATAAGAAAGGGGCCTTCCGCATATTTCATATACGATGATCTGATGATGTTTTAATGTAAAACTATCTATGCGAGTTGCAGTGTGATGGCCTTCTCTGACGAAAGGCATTATGTTTAGGTAACTGCTCTTTAATTGGGCCCCCAAACATGTTTAAAAACACCTAACCTATTCCATTCAAGTGCATGGTTACTCTTCACGCACAACATTTTCTGGCATACACACACCGGGTAAACAATCAATACAACTTCTTCATTTAAATATATTTATGTATCCCTTAGAAACACTTGCATACAGCATTGATCTCATTTTAATGAATGTCGAAGATGCCAGTAATATTTATTTGATAAATATATATTATGTATCATGTATATTTTGTGGGATATTTTCTATAAAAGTACGTGTTCCGTCTTCACAAAAAAATATTCCCCTAATTTTCTTCTTTCAGTTTATTTAGAAACATTGGTAAAGTAACATGTGTGTTATCGTAGATGGCGCATGTGCTGGTATACGTGATATATATACTGAACACAAAAAATAGGGATTGTGATTATTTTTTCAGACATATTTATGAATTTGTGTGTTTAGTGTTCACTAAAAGGACTGACTGAATTTGGTTTTACGCCGCTTTTAGCAATATTCCAGCAACATCTGGGCGGGGGACACCAGAAATGGGCTTCACAAATTGTACCCATGTGGGGATTCGAACCCGGGTCTTCGGCGTGACGAGCCACCGCTTTAACCACTGGGCTACCCCACCGCCCTCACTAAAAGGAATGAGCCCAAATGATATACTTTCACTGACATTTCTGCCCAGTATGTAAAGTACAAAGGAAGCCCCTGAAAGGGTCTCAGCTTACGTCAAGGAACATTTCCCAAACATATTATTGTATTATTGGATAATCAATTTTGGGTGTGTTTTTTTTTTCAATATGATTTTTCACATCACAAGAAAACGGGATACGATTGTAAAATGACTACATACTAATATCTACTCCCTGAAATAGACATATCAGACAAAAAGTTCCCCGATTATCATTAAATTTTAAAAAGAGACATTTTTCATTTCGGTAACTGCTGTAATCTAGAGTTGCCAATGTTATAGAATTCCAGGTGCTTCCTTGCATGCCTTGGATAGATCTGTTTCAGGGCCTGTATGACAGACTAAAGTGACTGTTGCAGATGGAAACCACATAGAAAGTGGTGCGGAGGTTTCCCCAGGAGTGTGTGTGTGTGTGTGACGTAGAATGAGTGGTGTTTCACACTTTTAGACAAACAACATAAACCGGTATCATAATACAGTCAGATGAAGTCAAAATAAAGTCAGATAAAGTAATGATAAAATCAGATGAAGTCATGATAAAATCAGATAAAGTCATGATAAGGTCATGATAAAGTCAGATAAAGTCATGATAAAGTCAGATAAAGTAATGATAAAATCAGATGAAGTCATGATAAAATCAGATAAAGTCATGATAAAGTCATGATAAAATCAGATAAACTCATGATAAAGTCAGATAAACTCATGATAAAGTCAGATAAACTCATGAAATTTATTTCAGCAGAGATTTATTATAAATATGGAATGGACTTTGTTTCTTGAGCGCAGTATTTCAGCTCAAATTAACCCGCTGTTAGAATGATAACCCTCCCTCCAAACCTAATAACTTCTGATCGATCTCAGAGATCAATTGATAGATTTGTCAAATACAATAAACGGCGACTGCAGCTTGTGTAGAGTCGGTTATGATTGCGATGATATATTTGCACTTGAACAGTTTTTAAAATATTTTTCCAAAGGACGAAAGGTCTTGTTCAGCGGACTAACATTTATGAAACTCTTCACCGCCAAAAGCGTGTTTCGGGTGATGATGTTGAGCCGGGATTAACTTTTAGCTAACTGATGACTCTCCTCGTTTATAGTAATTTTATCATGTGAAATATCTCCCCTAACAAGAAACCAGGCGACGGATTCCTGTTTCGAGATCGTGATGACTCAGAAATGTTTAGATATTGTTCAGATATATTTCTGTTTTTATTGCCTGTTTATTTCTTTTAAATCACAGTAACATTTTAGTGCTGGACTAAATATTAATTTGCAGACGGAATTAAACACATCATGCGTGTTGGAGCGGTGTAAATGAACTGTCGACACCGCCGCGAGGGGCGCAAGCTTGAAACTCGAGCCCCGAACTAGCATCAAAGTGTACTTGATAAACCGGTGTTCCCCCACACTGCTACCTGCCTAAACGGCGTTTGCCCGCACTTCAAAGCAGACATATGGAATTGTGCCCGGGGATACACGATTGGTTTACACACACACAACCAAATATACGAAAAATAAAAACTTGCTCTTACAATGTCCGCTCCATGGGTTGGGGATTGTATATGAACGCTATCACATATCAAAGTTGCTATATATCAGTAGCAGTTTGATGTCGGGGGGAAAGAAAACGAGAAAAAAAACAATTCAAGCCGGTGCCGATGTTGGTGTACGTTGAAAAAACCTTTGAAACGAGATCCTGCTTTTGAAATTGACATCGTATTCTATAGCTCTAGTTTTCATAGTTTATTTTTGCACATAAAGGACGTTTTATAAAAGTTATGCAATAATGTTGACGGACGACTTCGTGGAATGTTATTTCAACTGTTAGCCTACAGTGCAGAATGGTATGCAGATGGTATTTGCAAACAGAAATAATTACTGTAATAAACATCACAGAGTTGAAATTTTATGTATAATTCATGGTTGAATATTTTGAACAAATAAAAATATTACATAAGGGGAGAAAAACGTCTCCATGAGAAATCTCTACTCCATTGTATTATTCCGACAATGTCTAACCATGAATCACTGCCACATAGTGTTGACACCGGGTGTTCACGGAAAGGTGAACGTCTCTTGACCCACCGGTGTCACCAACCACGAAAGGAATCCATTTTATATTTCTAAAAAAAATATGAAATATGTTTTCAGCAAACGGTGAATAAACTATAAAAGTATAATGGGGAACATTCAAAAGTTACGCGAGTAACGAACTAAACGAACTACGGATTTAACGAAAATGTCAACAGGATCTTAAAGTTATTTTAAAATCATTTAACCTGCTTGTGAAGTTAATAATATTATATAATAACAATATATATATTGTAAAGCTTAGAATACTTCAGTCGGGATCGGGATCGGGTGCCAGGATGACTGATTGTTGAGGCATGCCATCGTTTCCCATTTGTGTAGATGGATGCTTATGGTGTAAAATCACTGGATCGTCCGACCCAGTAAGTACATGTATTTGCCGTATTTACAGATCGCCTTAAGGGAACTTGACTATGCTCTGCGGCGTTAAACTACGAACGAATAAAAGAAACAAAATATAATAATATAACAAAATCTGTATACTCAAAATGTATCTGTTTACTTAGGTTCCTTACTTTCAGTCATTTGTGGCGGTGAATATTTGCACTACAATCTGATCAACTCTGTATGTTTAAGAAACGATAATACACTGGTTGTTTACATATGTTTATTCACCCTTTCCGTATTCATAATCAAACTAAAACAGGGACGGTTGTACAAGTCGGACTTTATCATTACACTATCAAAGATAATACCAGGTGTTCGCGAAAAGGTGAGGGTGTCCTGCCCCACCGGTGGCACCCGTCTGTAACATGCAAATGCAAGTCAGTTGTCTACAAACCACACCTTCGCCAAAACCGGAGTTCCATTAATATTCTTCAAAGCATTTTTATTTAGCTTTACCGTTTACAAAAAAATAAAAAAACAGTAGATCATCTTAATGCTTTCTTAGTGCTTCATTTTACATAGCGACGTCACGGTTTGGGCTTCTTTTGTTAAGATAGATTAACGCTTAGTCACTGAATATATATAATTTGCATAGTAACAAATAAACCCATTTACTGGTAAATTGAAAAGAAGCCTCAGTAAGAAGGGGGATTCAGAACCTGAGGAAATCTAGACTCGTTTTATTTAGAACTTTGACATTGCAGGAAGGACTAGGCAGTAGGGAAAATATGTGATTCAGGGACTGTGAGACTACTAGTGATAACATTGAGTTTGTTGTTTAAAGCCGAACTAAGAATCACATTCGTGTTAATTTAACGGTAATGCCTTTTTGGAAAGACGTTTCTTGATAACGAGTGAAACATCAGCAGATATTAAATTCCACATAAATGACATTTAAGATATAGTTACGCAGCGATGAGCCGTGATTGTAAAAAGTCAAATTTTCCCGTCTATTTGATTTCGTTTTTTGTCTTTATACTGCGATATCTTGCCATGAATGAGAGGATGCGAATGAATGAATGAATGAATGAATGAGTGAATGACTTTGGTTTTACGCCGCTTTTAGCAATATGCCAGCAACATCACGGCGGGGGACACCAGAAATGGGCTTCACACATTGTACCCATGTGGGGATTCGAACCCGGGCCTTCGGCGTGACGAGCCAACGCTTTAACCATTAGGCTACCCCACCGCCCCGAATGAATGAATGAATGAATGAATGAATGAATGAATGAATGAATGAATGACATCCCGGCGATTGGGCACCCCAAGCTGTTTGTTTTTTCATCCGCATGTATATAGGTAAGTGCTGACAAAGCAGCCACACAACCTGAAAGTAGATCAAGTATATTTATTTATACACGGACATATGTGATATGACCTTACCCGGAAGTGTCAGCTCCGAGCCGGACATCACACAGCAACACGTGGTCAGCACGTGGTTATCACTTGATCAAGGTTACGTGTGACATTTATATTGTGCAAAGTGGTCCTTCTATCCATTACTATGAAAACAGAAAACAATCTACGTAAGGTTGTTGTAATCGTAACCTTAAGACCGTTTCTACACGCTGATATGTGTTTCATATGGATAAAATAAATCAATATACATATTTTTATACCAATGATCATAACGGTCAATAGTGAGTGAGTGAGTTTAGTTTTACGCCGCTTTTAGCAATATTCCATCAATATCACCAGACACCAGAAATCGGTTTCACACATTTTACCCAGGTGGGGAATTGAACCCGGCTACTCCACCGTAATAATCAATAAGTGCTTTATGTGAATCTGTCTCTTACGACTTCTTGATCAACGAGAGTTAGTGAACAGATAGACAGTGGCAGGTAGACATGCAGACAAGCAGACAGTCAGACAGACAGGACACACAACACAACAATCAGTAGGGACAGACAATCAGACATACAAACAGATGACAATACAAATAGAAGGCCGACAAAAGTGACAGATAAATCGACCTAAACTATGAACGATAGGCATGGAATTTAACTCGAAATGTTTGGATTATTGGTTAAGTGGCAGTTTCGTGGGATCCGTCCTACTATATGGACCACCACCATCACCACCACCACCACCACCATCATCATCATCATCATCATCATCATCATCATCATCATCATCATCATCATCATCATCATCATCATCACCACCACCACCACCACCACCATCACCATCATCACCCCCCACCACCATCATCATCATCAACCCCCACCATCACCATCATTACCCCCACCACCACCATCATCATCATCATCACCACCACCACCACCACCATCATCATCATCATCATCATCATCATCATCATCATCATCATCATCATCATCACCACCACCACCACCACCACCACCATCATCATCATCATCACCAACACCAACACCTCCATCATCACCACCACTACCACCACCATCATCACCCCCACCACCACCACTATCATCATCATCATCGTGCTGTTTCTAATACGCAATGAAGAACCTGCATGCTTCCAAACAGTGAAAAATATCGTTAATAGTAGACGAGGCTTTATAACATAAATCTTCTTGTTGGATGAGGACTACACCGAGATGCAAGAAGTCCACGACTGACCTACTGTCTGAAACTGACAACACCGAGCAACAACAGTATCATTTACATGGCCTGTATAACTGTACGTGAAGAACTCGCGCCATGGAGCATCGATCAGCTGTTTGGTTCCTGTAGTCATAATTGTAGTTCATCATAGAATGGTAAATTAGATCAGCAGATTGGGCCTTCAATACAGTATATATTTCATATTTGATAATAACATTATATAGTCCATGTTATATCATATGGCGTTCGAGTTATTTGAGCAAATGATTCCTATTATTAATATATACTGGCTACATCCAATCTAATTAATATAAAGCATAAAGTACATGTTATAATCTGATGTAGGGTTGATATTTTAAATAATACTGTAATAGCATATATTTATTTTACTTCATATTGATATAAACGACATATTTCAGATTGGACCATGCACCACAGTTCATGCTGAAATAGCGTATGTATTTAATGTGAGTATGGCTTCGAATCCAGAATGTGACCCCACCCAAAACTGTGCTAGAATTGGTAGTTTGCCATGCAGTGTAATTCAAAACATAAAATGTGTCGTATTTGACAACGTTCTGAAAGGAATTGTCCTTTCGGCTATGGAACCGTACCATTTTACACTTATTATGATGGTACACAAAGTATTAGTCTGTCATACCCGGACACAAATATATCTAAGAGAGCCCATGCAAGTCTAGAATATGTGGCAAGTCTAGATGACCTCTGAAAATGAAGAAAGTCTCTGTGCTCCTTTTCATCATTTGTGAGTATGATTTAGGAACTGTTTTTTATGTGAAATATGTTCATTCTGCGATTAGATGTTAGTCCAACAAAGTGTGTGATTTAGACTTAACAGTTGTCGGGCTTTAATTTCTATCGATTTGGTGACTGGCTAGATCTCTGATTTTGGTCACAGGCGATTATGTACCTTCGACTTAGGGTGTTCGAATCCCGTACGGGATTCCACCAAAAACTCCTAGAATTTGTACTTCAGTAAGAAAACGTATTCCAAAAAATGTGTATTAATTGTCATTTGTTTTAATACTGAGAGGCGGCGGGGTAGCCTAGTAGTTAAAGCGCTCGCTCCTCACGCTGAAGACCCGGGTGTGATTCCCCACATGGGTACAATGTGTGAAGCCCATTTCTGGTGTCCACCGCCGTGATGTTGCTGGAATATTGCTAAAATGGGCGTAAAACCATACTCACTCTCTTTTACATTGACGTAGAGGACAAAGACGTTCATGTACACTGTAGTTCGTTACAATATATAGGTCATGCTTTAAGTGTATGTGGGGCATTATGTGGGACTGTCCTCTCATTTTGACCTGCTTGTTCCGTGAGCGCATCCCCACATCCCAGCATCAACTACCGTTACTATTAATGGCAACCCGATTTTGATATCTGTACGGAAATATTGTTTCAAAACTGAAATTAAAACGTCCGATCATCCTACATTACTGTACACACGGAAATGGTATCACGACGTGAACGTGTCAGCCGGCAGCACCACAGCATCTACGGCGGAAACGTCCACGCAACAGCGTCCGTTACACATGGGACTATGACCAGTGATTTTGCATAGTCATGTCTTATTGTGTTAAAGTTATGCTAAGGGTCGTTAAATTATTTTTTTAAGTATCCAAAAATATTTCCCCATGTGTTGTTCACATATTCTACTCAAATTCCGATTCTATCAGAATTCGATGTGAATGTTATCATTATTTGACACCCAACACTTCAGGCCTCATACCCGACTGATGATCAGCTGGACAAAATGTGTGAGTAGCTATGTGTGCCACCGTAACCCGTGGGGTCGTTGTTCGTGCTATCGACCATGGGTTGACCGGTTTAGACTAGCTTATGTATTGCTCGCCGTGATACAGCTGTAATATTTCACAGAGCCTTAAACAACATTCATTCACTCACTCACTCATCACATATGATATGTACAGTAAACCCTCTATAGTCTGGACACCGTTAATCTGGAAACTCCGTCTTCTATGTGATCACTGCAGGTAATGATTACATTACATTAATTAGTGAGTGAGTGAGTGAGTGCATGGGCTTAGCGCCGCTTTTAGCAATATTCCAGCAATATCACGGCGGGGGACACCAGACATGGGCTTCACACATTGTACCCATGTGGGGAATCGAACCCGGGTCTTCGGCGTGACGATCGAACGCTTGAACCACTAGGCTACCCCACAGCCCCTACATTATTTGCTAATTTCTTAATACGGACTTCAGTGTGAACTCGACCGTCTGGATTAACGGGGTTCCACTATATGTGAATTGTGTAAAAGTCCCGCGTCCCTTTACAGAGTTGACTAGTACACCGCATGACGTGATCACTGCCGTCAACATGTGTTTAAAGTTAAGTTTCCCTGTGTAATCAGATCATGTAACGCGTGTTATTCATGGGATCCAACCAAAATGTCAAGGGACATTACTTCTGGATTGCTAACAGACACAAAATGTCAAAAAATGACCACACACGTCAATATATGTTGTATTCGGGATAATATTGTATTATGTTTCACACTGACAATTATTATTCCACTTTTAGACTTTGTACAGTGGATGTGTGAACGTGCCATGATACCATCGACATATTCAACTGGGAAATATGGTTAGGCACAGCTTACGTTATAATTTTATACAATCTCTCCGATTTTAAAACTGCGCAATTTATTACAGTTCAAGCCTTGCCTTAGTGACAAACGCTTATTGGAAAACACAAAAAGAAATCGATTATCTGATGACATGGTTGAACCTTCTCAAACAGCTGGTATGAGTGAGTGAATGAGTAAGTGAGTATGGTTTTACGCCGCTTTTAGCAATATTCCTGCAATATCACGGCGGGGGACACCAGAAATGGGCTTCTCAGATTGTACCCATGTGAGGAATCAAACCCGGGTCTTCGGCGTGAGGAGCGAACGCTTTAACCACTGGGCTACCCCACCGTTCCCAGCTGGTATGAGTGAGTGAGTAAGTTTGATTTTACGCCGCTGTTAGCAATATTCCTGCAATATCACGGCGGGGGACACCAGAAATGGGCTTATCAGATTGTACCCATGTGAGGAATCAAACCCGGGTCTTCGGCGCCACAGGGCTACCCCTACGTTCCCAACTGGTGAGCACTATTTGATTGTGATTCATAGATACACGGTTATGACATGGTCGGAATCGTACACTGGATTGTTTTTTAGTAGATATGTTCTGTTTATGGAATTATATTTGTCGTTTCTTACTTATTAACTGTTCCATGACAATATGTATTTGACCACCCTTTCATTTCTTGCTCTTGATCTTTTTATGATAAGATACAACATTTTTGGCCGTCTTCAGAAATACAGAGTTAATGTACCAACCGTATATAGGGGAGTTCATCGATATTGGTCAAACTGAGATCAGAATCAGATGAGGATATTTCCAAAACATATATGAAAGTGCCGGACATAGGATGTCCCTCCTGAGAGGGTACGTAAGTCCCAACACATTTAGAGTAAATTTAGGCTTGCCACGTTTTTAATCGTAGAATATGTGTGCTTTTATTTTATGGCTAGATTTCTCTTCTGTCGCCAATGGCTGAAGGGATGGTGTAAATCCAACTAGGGTCCATGCAGGTAGCAAAAGTAATGTAAGTCCCCATGGTCCCTGGTATGGTGATCTACCTTCAGTTATTGGCGATTTATAGCCCATTTTTATACTGTATTGTTTTTCCCCTATAGTTACTAGTTTTACATACATATCTGTGATATTCTAGTTGTTTTACTGTCCTTCGTCGGCAGGTTTTTTATAATATACATATATTTCATTTCAATATCAAATGTTCTCGTCACGATATGGCTGAAATATTGCCGATGTGACGTTAAATATTAACTCACTCACTCAATCAGGATGTAAATAATACAGAATACAGAAGATCGATGCTTAAATACACTACCCATCAAAGGTATAGACTCACTAGTGTAAATGTAGCCACTTACTTCAGTCAAATGTTCAAAATAGGTTTTGCAAAATATTCCATACTGTTTAAAGGTACTGTTTACAAATGCCCTGTAAAACAAATTCGTAACGTTGAAAAGATTATTATCATGAGTTCAATAAATGATGAAAGTTAGTGAAAATTGGCGAATTCTTAACAAAATTTACACCAAAACACAGCTGTTCACATTTCCGATATTTGCACATGCCTTTACAGCAATTTGATGCATGATCCTCGTGCAGTTCATCTGTATATGGTTTGCACTTAGTTCCCCCAAGTTAGTGGAGAAATTCATCTTTGATGAATATATATATATATATATATATATATATATATATATATATATATATATATATATATATATGAGTCAGACTATTATATTATTATATATAAATAAGTGATTTCTGCAGGTGTATAAGCAATAAATATATAAAATATGAGTTCAGATATTTCTTCTTGTCAAATCTCCTTTATATCTGCACAAGATCTTTTGCCATTCAACGGCTCTCTAGGTGTACAAACATGTACTTACCTTCTCCTTTTCACCTGTTACTTATATCACGTGCTTATGTTGTACTCATTGTACAACATTGATATTGTCGTTTTATATACTTGAATGTTTCGTCAAATGTGAAATGAATGGATATTAACCATTGGTTTAAAGTGGGTTTGTTGAACGAGCAATGAGGTAGCTATGTGATTGCGGTCTTACATTCAACATTGTATATATCACATTATGATTCAGTATTGTATACCATATATCTAACATTCAACACTGTATATTTAATTTACATACTGTGGCAAATTTATCCAAAATCATCCAACATTCAACACTGACATACATGGAACATGGATAATCCAAAATTCATCCAACATTCAACACTGTATATTTAATTTACCATACATGGAACATTGCATATAATATATCCAAAATTCAATTCTGTAAGACTTACATACATTCAAGAGTGTATTAACCATAATCATACATTCAACATTAAACACTGTACGTATTATATCCTACATTCATCCCTGTTTACCTCAAATCATAATTCTGCAAAGTGTATAATAAATCCCAGATTCAACACTGTATATAACGCATCCCATATTCTGTATATAATATATTATACTTCAATCACGTGTCTTGTCTTATATAGAAATTCAACACAGTATTATATACTACAGCCTACGTTTAATACGGTATGCCTTATATATTACATTCAACACTGTATATTACTTCTTAAATTCAACAATTCATATATACTATAAACAGTTAAACTTGTATATCACATATAATACATTCAACACTGTAGATACTACATCCCACATTCAATACTGTATATCTAAAATCATACATTCGGCGCAGTATATGTCGTTAATCGTATATTACTTGTTCATACCAATTTGAATTGAATGTATATCCAATATTAATGCATACATTTTTTTACAGGTTGGATTATGTTTAACAACGATTTTGTTTCACTTTGTTTGCCACATTCGTCATCCCCTTGCCCCTGAATCCAGGGTGTCATTAAGCAAAATTTGAAGATATTCTTTCGGGAAACAAAAGCAATATTACGCTGGTATAGTTCACATCTAGAGTTACTCTGAGATATGCTTTCTGATATCCCTCTACGATATATCGCAGCTCGCCAGTATCTAGCCATAACATATCGCAACTCGGCAATATCCGGTTACGATCTATCGTAAGTCGGCAATATCCGGTTACGACATATCGTAAGTCGGCAATATTCGGTTACGATCTATCGTAAGTCGGCAATGTCCGGTTACGACCTATCGTAAGTCGGCAATATTCGGCTCCGATATATCATACTAGTAAGTTGTCAATATCCGGATACGAAATATCGCAATGGCTTTGTTTCTCTGATTTACAGCGAATGTTATGCACCTGGCGTTATTTCACCCAGGTCGCCAATTGTTTCCTTCTTGGTGTCGGGTTTCAATTGTATTTGCGGTTGTTTCGCTTGGTGCAGGTTCAAACGAGTTTGAACATAAATATCCCAGTGTCGTGTATTCTTAATGTTTGATCTGCGACTTACATGCAGACTTCCACGTTGAACAACACCTGCGCGGACAACATGCATTACAGATTATAATGTCTGCTTTTTCTTCAAATCAGTGTGGGTTGAGGGTGTGGTAGCTCTTCATGTAAAAGTTTGCTCGTTTCCAGCACGAGTACTATGAGCATTGCTAAAAGCGAGGAAAAACAGTACTCACTGAATTAACCCCGCAGTGCACTAATTAACTTGAAACAGTTTTCGTAATAACTATAGACAACTAGTACAGAGAAAATGACTGATTATAATCAGGGTTAGAAATAAAGAACAATTTCAGTGAATTTATCTTTACTTATTTATTTTATCGAATACCAATACCGAATATATGACCAAAGTATCGATTAGGGCATGTCGATCTTTTTAGACATCATATCGATTGGGTGGATTTCGAGTTCGCATGATTCCGTCGTAACGTGAGCCTGATCACATCAATATACTGACGGCAAGAAATAAGGGAACAGCAACTGATTGCATGTTTTCGGTGTGTCATTTCAACGTAACATAACGAGAGCAGACTCTTTAATAATTTCTAGTGGACCTGACTGTACTTAATAACTTTGTATGAAGCGTATTCACTGAATATAGCGGTAAAAGATCATTTTTAATACTCGCGTTTCGTAACTTTATTGAAAGTAATTCATAAACACATGCTCATGATATACCCAAGATCGCACATGCAATCGATTTCTTATGTGGGAAGATTTCTGTCGCTATTATTTGCACCTGCGCAAAATATGTGTACATGTGAACCCGTTGTATTACGTAAGGATATTTAGATCATTACCATATGTATCTTGAACGATGAGCACACCTGTGAACCAAAGACCTAGTATTTTACTTAAATGTTGCATTACATAAATGATGTATTGGAGTCTGACAAAATCGTCTACAGAACACGGTGCATATATACCATTCATCACGGCGTTTTGACAAGGGTTCCACTCACTCCGTGCAACTTTGCAATAATTCATCAAAACTACTTTTCCGCAATATTTGACCTGAAGTTCATAACGAATGCTTAATATGTTTAACAATGATTTTTATTGGCGTATGTGAGTTTGACATTTCCCTAGTGACTAAACATGTTTTGTCCAAAAAGTATGATTTATTCATCACGGTGTTTTGACAAGGGTTTCACTCACGTGTTGGCTTCTGCAATAATTCATCCAAACTAATTTTACGTAATGTTTGACAGTAGTTTAATATCGAATATTTATCATATTTAACCATGTCATTATATCTACTGGCGTATATGGGCCCTACATTAACGTACACGAATACTAAATTTGTTTTGTCCAAAATATATTATATATTTTTCTAGGACATTAGTAATATATTTCGGAAAGATGTGTCGTTTTTATCGCATCAAAGGTAACAACAGACAAAAACGTCACTTACTATAACGGTCACTTCCGATGACTATTTCTAGTGGCACTGGTTTTCATCTGATGACAAGTTAGAGAAGATAAAAAAATCTACAAGGCCGATAAATTGATTTGTTTTTTGGTTCTGGCTTAAATCGTGGGATTATAGAATGACAGAAGACGATGACAAAAACATAAAACTATGGTCAAGATCCATCACCACTGACTACAGTTGTCATGGTAACCCCTATATACCTAATCAAATACATTATTCCAGTGCATATAGTTGTCTAGATACTATATCTTATTTAGATGTCTTGTTTAATTTGTAATTAATGTATGACATTTATCTGTTTTACTGAACATGTTTTCAATATGGTTAAATGCTTCTTGTTGCTAATGACAAAAAAGATCCATGTTTATGGGAATATTTAAAGTTATGGGAATATTTAAAGTTTTCTTAACTAGCTATGTGAAACAGATACAACTGACAATTAAGAAAGCATGAATACTCTGAAGAGTAATATACAATTAATATAAATGTGTATTGCCGTTGTGTAGTACTCGTAACGGAGACGGTATATCATTTACAACAAACCAGAAAATATTATATGTATATCGCAGATGACGTTACCCCTGTCAAATGTTGGATTACTAGACATTAGAGACATAAGAAGTTTTAATGAATTGTAGACAAAATGAAGTTTATTATATATGTTAAAGTGAATACATTCTCAACTGCTTCTTTTGAATAACAAGTTTTGAGATTTGATAATGTTATAAACTACCTGGGAAAATATAGTCAACACACCTTACATTGTGACTATAAACGAAACAGTAATATATGGTTATTCGATGGTGATGAATTTTAAAAGGGTGCTAGAGTTGGAGTTACATATATCCAATCAACAAGCATTTGACAATAGATCAACCTTGTAACGCTTTGATAACTCTTGTAATATTTTGTTAAATCCGATTTACAAGTGTATACCTTCTTTAGCCCAGCTGTTTATATAATATATTTATGATATGTATAGATGTATTTATGATATATAAACAGATAAATTAATACTTATTGCATACAAATCACATTGTTGTACGTATTTTCAAGGCAGTCTGTTCATTCAGCTTCAGTAATACAATATTATATGATAATACGGTATATACCTAAACTTGTGAAATGTGTATATGCATAGTATGGCTGTGTCGTTACAAATATCATGTGTTTTGTACTTTAATTTCACACAATAAAAAACTTCCAAGTAACAATATATACTAGTATCGGACAGGTAGAAATGTCAGGTCACCTTTGATTCACACAGGTACGTCAGAAATATGAAATAGGAGGAATTTCGACGTTACACGCTAGATAATTAAAAGGCTATAAATCAATGCAATGTTCTGTTCCTCGGCCGTGACAACCTACGCCACTGTCCGCGTCATAACCCGCAGCATTACTTCATCATATATAAAATATACCGCGAAGACGTTGATATAGCTATTGTAAAACTTTCATTTAATTTTAAATGCATTTAAGTTTCATCATAAAAACAATGGTCTTTAAAATTTATGACAAAATAAAACTTCAATTTCAGTATTCATTATAGTTAGATCATGTAACTGTTAATGGTGACATTCCAGAAACTTTTAATCTTAGCGAAGGTTGAACATATTATGTGGAGTTTAAGATCATGGTCAAATTAACATGCATGTACAGGAACATCGTAGAATTACTAACAAAACATCTGTAATCTGTAATAAAAATAATTTTATATCTTTAACAACGCAAATCGATTCGGACACTTGAATGATAAGTGCAATGTAAGCAAAGGGTAAAGACAGCCATTAGCATTAACTCGTTCTTTTGTCACCTGCGGTTGTATATACCGCGAGGTGGATAAGTGCTCGGCGATCCCAAAACGTCAGTGACGTAATAGCATAATTCAGGTGAAATGTTCCCCCTTGGGCTATAGGGCGTGTTCTATTGTTTTATTGCTATATGTCTATGTAATCAGGCATGTTATACATTGGCGACCTGTTCAGCATGAGTGTGGTGTTATTAGCAACGAAATTAGCACGTGTGCTTTAATCTGGATTTCCTTCTTTCTGCTCGAGCTTGGTTGGACGGATTGGTTTGGGGCATAATGTAATGTACACTGTGGTGTATAAAGATATGCTTACTGTGCAACTAGTTTGTATTACTTATATCTCAAATGAAATGAACTTAAGTGCCGTTGTGGGAAAAAACACACACACACACACACACACTGTGTGTTGATTTGCGGATTATGTCGGGAATATCATACAATAAAATCATATGATGGATTTTAACGATTCATTTCTCAACTACATTTAATTTTATTAAAGTGAACAGAATCAAACAGAACAAACAATAATTATTACCCCAAAGGAAGGCAATTCAAAGACAATCCAAATAAATAAATGTTGTTAAAAAAGTCGTTGTTCATCCACATATAAGAGGTAATTTAAACTTCACGAAAATGCACAAACCTAACATCTTCAAATGAAATAACTGCATCTGACCAATCATACAATCTGAGTAGCTGTAATCATTACGACTTTCAAGTCTCAGTTTATATGTAATGATAAACACAAAGATTGTATTGTTTTCCTTTGACCGCATACAATCCTTATAACATATCCTGAGTTTGTGCACTTTTTGTGACGTATCTTCAGCAAAGACTTTATTAACGCGTGTGTTTATAAACTTATATAAGGATGCACTTTTTCCGCCGTCTTAAGAGCATATTTAGACATAATGATATTTGATATCAACGTGTCAAAACTAGACAATGAATCAGAAATTGTGTCGCGTCTTTATTGTGTATTTCATTTCTATGGCAATAAACCTTCCACCGGCTGTCCTCCCAATATGAATACAGACCTATTTGTGGCTTGTCTCAAAACGATACAAAGGAACGAACATAGGCAGTGTTATATATCAAGCACAACCGCCTTTCTAAACTATATATCGTCTTACATGGATCACCAAAATGCTGGCTACATAGATTTGTTTTTAGTCGCATATGCAATGCCTCGTGTACCTCATTTTCACCCGAGTCTATTATTGCGGCATTCAACCATGGAAACCCCAGATTCATAAAGACTTTTCTCCCCACTATATTAAAGCGTACGGTTATTCAATTTCAAAGTAATAAAAGAGAGGCATAAAGCCGACGGGTACTGCCCTAGTATAACGCTCCGTGCGGCGCTACTGTGCCGAGATGCGTTCAACACAACACTGTAAATGTCCATCATTACGGGTAGGTTTACCCGAAGACTTTGGCGTCTTGATGTGTACCTACAACGTGTGTTATATATAACCCTCAGGTTTTGTGCCCCCCGCGAATGGTTTCAACTGGCATGGACGCATTCAGGCGCGAACCGACCGTGAAGGCACACCTACCCCCAGGGCTTGACACGATATCATGCAACCCTATGCAACAATACATGAACAGGAGGGTGGGGGGTGGCGCCTGGGGAGGGGGAGAGATGGGTCTCATTAGCTAACTGGACAAGGCGAGTCAGGTGGAATCTTCGGCAGGAAATTCGTAAAACAATTAACAGTCATTCTGAACGAACCACCCATCCACCATCTTCAAAGGGCGAGGCGATGTGGACTCTTAAACTAATTATAAATAATGATGGACTTTGCAATGGATCTGTCATTGTGGATTTCACACATGAGTCTCCCGCCAACACAGACACAAGCTTTCCGCTCGGCCAAGGTCGCCAGTGGTGAAAATATTTCTAAGAAAAACAATGCTTTCTAAAACATACCCTATTAAGTTTCATATAATTCCTACCTTTTTTATATTACAGTCTACGCATGATCGCTTCTGATCTACCTGCTTAAATTTGGTTGAAATGAAAATTGTTGTGTTGAACTGAATAATGACATAGCCTGAATACACCTACACACAGCCGTAAGCGATCTGGCAACAACTGAGTATTGTGTTAACTTAAGTTATAAGTATATAGTCCACGATTGTGGCATGTTTCTATGCTCTTTGTGATTTGTATATTAAACAATATATTCACTTGTATTATTATTTAAGTGCGTACTTTGGGATAAATACAAATATTTCGTCACCTGAATCTCATTTCCGATCAAACGACCTCCGGTCATTTGCTTGTTTTGAGAAGTTGAATAATTAATTCAAACCATTTCGCTTTCTTTTGAAGTCGGCGTAATAAAAATAAACTTTCTCGAATAAATTCGTTACTTTGCTTTTAGTATTGGAGCATCATAAATTATGTGGCTTAGCCTTTTGTAAATAAACATTAAAAGAACCTAAATCGTGTTACCTTTACAGCCCTAAATTGTAAGTTCAAACGACAGCTACAAATGCGTTGCACGTTGTATAAAAGATTATTGAAAATTGAAGCACGCTGTTCGGTTATGTCCAAATACGCTGAGACTACTGTATTTGAATTACGCAGTCCCGTCTTTCTGGATACAATTGTGTTTCTGTGGGCAAAAAGACAGTATTATTCAAACAGTACCTGTTTACCAACCAGTGTCATGTTTTAATTCGTCTATCAAATTACGAAGACCTTACATGATTCGACGTATAAGTGCGTTGATAAGGTATAACATTTCCGAAATATAATAACACGGATACATATATTCATTTGTAATTATAAAGTAATTCTTCCGATACCTATCTTATATAAATAATAACAAAAAAGCCAGATTGGAACTCGACAAAGTACGTGACTTTATATGCTTTTATTTTCACAGAATAAACTCAAATTGATCTCAGTTTTGTTCTAGACGATATTCGCTACATGATATGCGTGAAAATCAACAACTGTCTATTTCTGTAATTGGGATACTTGTACGGCGACATAATTCCCTCCGTGGCCGAAGAAATTGCCATCAATATTTTCGACCGCTTTTCCGATCATCATAAAAAAATAGCAAATACCTCGAATGACATTAGGTGTATAGCTTATCCATGCATGGAAATGTGAAAGAATTATTGTTAATAGCCTCGACTTGACATGTCGACGAATGTCATTTAAGGTGACGGAATAAGTAAGTGCTATACATACATCAACGGCTTATATCTTCTCGGAGGGTTCTCATAGTCCATCAGGCCTGGGATTGAGGCGCTCGACCACAGACCCCGAATACGCTTGATATTACTTATGTCCATTTCTCCAATTCCTCGTGAACCGACCCGCCCCGTCTCACTTGACAAGTAATGTCTCACGATTTCAACACGACTTCTTGACATCCGTATTAATTAAATTTAAGAAAGCGAAAATCCAGTGTTTCGAGAGATGTTAGGCTGTAAAAAGTGGCAACGATCTACACCAGTGTTAGAACTGCATATGGCGCACGCGTTGCAAATTGAATTCGTCATTCACGAAAACGCAGTTATATTAAACATGTTAAAAATTCGTTAAGGAACGATTTCGAGTGATGAATTTCAGATAAGCATTTTCGCAGAGCACATCCGCTAGGTGGCGGTAGCTACAAAGGAAATGGAGTGTAAACAAATCTTGTCTCATTGCTCGGGCGCCACTACCATATAAGGTATCACAAAGGCGTTCCGACACTTCAAAGGGAGCCGCCGAGTGCTCGGTCTCAACTAAATTTCTCTGCGTTGGCCTCATTCACGGAGCACAAATAAATTAATATTATTTGAATATCGTTTTCAAACTTTAATGAAATGATTTTGCGTGGACGTAGAAGTTTAAGCACGATCAAGAAAGAGAAATTCCAAGCGGAACGCCTCTTGACCTTTCGGAGCGAGCAACTCACGAGAGATGGCTGAGATTGTAGATACGCGGCTAGATCAAAGGGAGCTCGCTGAAAACATCTAATTCTAGCGCATAACAAGAATGTTAGGGGCGACAGCGCAGGGGCCAGACCCGAGCTTTGTTCTTGGCAAAGAGAGCGAATGCATGTCGGTGTAGCAGGCATAATTTAATCTGCTCTCAGAACTTATTGATAGGCGCTTGTTGATGTTTATATGTGCAAATGTGGCCATTAGCATTGGATATACAGAAAAAAACGCTGAAGAAACGAGCATGGATAACACATAGGAATGGTGCTTGACCGAGAGACGAGACGCTCACAACCAGCCGTGCATGTGACTGCAGACAGCCCAGAGCATCCCTGGTCTTTGATTGATCCAGTTCACTTTTATCTTGCAATAAGAGGAGGCAAACTTTACGTTCAGACGAGAATAACACAGCACAGTTTAGTTGCTATACTGCTACATGACGAATGACTAACCCCAGCCGTAACGGCGCTTTTCATTGGTCGCCGGTACAGAGAGCGCGGCGTTGATTGGTCTCTATTTGCTAGCCTTTACGTAGTATTCATGGCGGATTCAAAACGTGTGTTGAGAGTCGTTAATATCCTGTGCGAAAATTAGATCGCAGTGGAGAACTTTTGACCATGCCGCATATGAGTTCAGGCGGCTCAGAGGATTTTTACTCGAAAGATGAGGTCAAAGTATATAAAGATGAGGGTGAAGAGGAAAAAAGGTCATCGGAAAACCTCTCGGAGGAAAAGTTGGGTTTAGTCACCGAATCCGAAGAGGTGAGTGCTAGTCTTTCATCTCCCTTTGATGTTGTTGGGGTCAGCTAGGACGGAGCTATTACGAGATCGCGCCTTCCCATAGCTTATCTGCCTAATATTTCCCCTCATATCTCTCATATTCCTTTGTTTTAGGGGAAAAATGGCAGTTTACCGGGGAATTACTCTGGCAGTGAGAAGAGTGGGACAACACGACCAGAGGATGGTAGGTGCTAATCAGGCAGCTCTGCTAACAGCCATGAAAAGGCCAAAAGTTACCACTACAATTACCGACATGGATACTATGATTGTATCAGGAAACGAGCCAGAGGTCACAGGCTTTTCTGTATATTTGAGGTTGATAATATGGCGTATATATGCCCCGATTTGCTGCAAATACAGTTCACAGCGGCTTCCCTTTGATGTGTAAAAGTATGCACCTATTGTCTGCCGTCCATTGTTCGGAATATGCATGACAATGGCCATGCACATACCGGCATTGCGACGGGCAGAGTGTAGCAAACAAGCTCCAATATACCCATAACGTTTGCACATCATATTTTAAAGGTTATTTTGTCAAAAATGAGATGATATATGAAGCATTTCCGGATTGTTTTGAAGCGATCGGCCCCTATTTTGACAATGTTCTGGGTCAGTAAATACAGCGAGCAGAACCCTTTGATGTTGCGAGGCTAGGCTTGCGTGGGTTGGAGGGATTGCCCTCTGTGTGTTGAGGGAATATCTTGATTCTGATTTTCTGTTAAAGCACAGGGTTTCAGTGAGATATAGGCGATATACATTTTGCAACATAGTATGCATTGAAAACAACAACCAGGGGTAAATGCAACTCTGGGATACCACTGCTTGTGCTAGGCTTCTGTATGGCATATTTGAATGGTTTCAGCAAAGATAATTATATAATCACACATTTTCATTATTTGCTTAATTGGTTGGTCAACATTTGCTTTCATATTCTTTTCTTCTTGTGACTGGGGACAAATGCAAGGGAGTAATCACATGAAGCTAAAAGAGCATGACATGATTCTATCTCCTTCTCGGGAATGTAATGAATTATGATAAACTTAACAAGAAGGTGTTTTGTGTTACATTTCATTTTTCAAAATATATACCTCCAAATATCGTTGATGTAGTTTTAAAATTTGTTGTGTAGTAATTATTTTAAATCAAAGGTAATAAATAATGTTTCATCGTCTTGATTTAACATTCAAGAACCTAAAGCCTTGATTTCCTAAATATTTTG
The DNA here is from genome assembly GCF_003918875.1 of Haliotis rubra. NCBI lineage: Eukaryota > Metazoa > Mollusca > Gastropoda > Lepetellida > Haliotidae > Haliotis > Haliotis rubra. Next base: position 773,785 of record NW_025767002.1, read on the forward strand.
TGAATTGAAAACAAGAGAAGTGTTTGGCATGAATAAATGGTGACTGAACTGGTATCTGTTATCAACGTTCACTTTTGTGTTATTAAAAACAGCATCAGGTGATAACAATATAAGATGATAATATCATATTATCCCCTTTTTTAAATACAAAGAAGAAAGATTAACATATCAAGGAGAGTGTTTTGCATGATTGTGTACAAATCAATTTCTTGTTTATTCTTCTGCAAATGCCTCACTTGTGAAGGTTTGGGATTTTTAAATAGAATTTATGATGATGAATATTTTTAGCAGTTCAGGCCATATATGGCATAAACGTTCCTCATCTAGTTTTCAGCGGTACACTTTCATTACAACTGGAGAAAATAGTGAACATAACTGACCTTATGTTTCGAAATCTTTTGATAGATATCAGGCTGAAAGAGTTAGCTTTGATATATAAAATGTGTTTTTTTTCTTTCATTTAATGATAGCGGAGCTGGGTTTGCGATAGGACATTCAAACGTGTATCATACTCAACATCAAAGTAACCTAGTCAACAGGAAATATTAACAAATTAGCTATCCAGTTCATTCTCAACCATCAAGATGCCAGTGTACTGTAACTGTTTACAAATTTTGTTTTTACGTGATAATTTATCAGTGGTGAAGATGTTTTTCCATCGGTATTAATTTTGATCATCGTGTGACCGAGTACTTATCACATTTAGTCTATAGAAACTACTGTCTCAGAAAGGAAGTGAAATCACATTACATCATAAACAAAATACTTCAACAAATGTAAAATAAGATTTTCAGGATAATTTGAAGATTTAAATGAATCAATGACATCAAAGAGATCAAATTTCTGTCTATGAAAATCTTTCAACTTTTGAGTGTTAACTCGATGCCAAGTTGAAGCGAGACGCATATATATGGTTTACTACAGGAAACAGTTATAAGAATTGCCAAGCCTCCATCGTTTGGTTTTCACTTCTTTAAGAATTTATGTTTCTCTTGTAAACATATGTATGTCTAACTGGACAGGATACACTGTAGACGAAGTGGCAGATAGGAAATACAACTTATTATACATCGGAAAGTCAAATAGCAAGTGCATTACAAGACTAATGGCCATTCAAGTATAAAAGTTTACGTGTCGAAACAGTAATTTTCTTTCGTTATAAAATACCCTAAGCACTGATTACAAAGGTACTGTATATTATCATTTTTTTCCTGTTTGATAGGAAAGCACATGAGGTGCTTGCATGATGTTTTCTTTGCTAGAATAATGTCATTATATTGGTGATTGCATTAGTTGGATTGGCGAAGATTACAGGCTTAATGTCAACTTAGCTTAGTAATCTGCTTGAGACTGTTACATATGCACTATGCGGTAGATGATGAACCTGGCTTAGTGACATCGTTATTGCTAAACATGTTATCTATATTACAATATGTTGGATTAATGATATCTGTCAAAAGACGCTATGTACATAAATGCTTGGGATACTGCAAGTGTCAAATTATTATATTGAACTATTTAAAAAACTATTTTGTAATTTCTTTTAAATAAGAGGACAGAAAGGTTGGTATCATTCTTTAAACAGTTTAAAAAAGAGACACTGAAAACAACAGGGAATTTGTATATTTGTGTATTTAAAAATAGTTTGTAACATTTTTAAACAAGAAGACAAAGTTGATGGTTATCTCAGATCAAAACTGTTTAAAAGACATTTCAAACAATGACTAAGAAAAGGCACTTGTTCAAATGTTTTATATGAAAAGAGATAAATTGCAGTGAACACAAAGAATACGAATATTTTGGCAGAAAGTAGACATGCCAGATCCTTAGGGTACACACTTAGATGGATGCTGTTTGACACAGTTGACTGCTAATTGCAATTATGATGGACAAATGCTACAAGTGACCTTAATGACAAATGACAGAGGGGATATATTTTAAGTGCTTTTCGAAACTCTGCTCTTGACAGATCAATACGTAAGCTTGTTTCACGGCCATTAAGTTGTCCTACTTATCTTGTTTTGTCGTTACTTAGGACATTTAAAACGAAGTGAGTTGGTGAGCTTGGTAAAGCGTATAACAAAACAGACAATAACTCAACATGTTTCTAATGGTCACTGGTTGAAATGGAGATTTGAGAAACTGCAAACCTGTTGGAATGTGATAAAAATTTAATATGGTTAATTATTACGTGGTAAATTACACATATTTCAGATATCATAATTGTATTGTTTCTATAATGAACTGTAGAAATGGTAAAACGCAAATATTATGGATGTAGAAATGGTAGTATATTTTTTATGCCTTTTCATTGCCGATCACAATGATTATGCTGTCACCATTTTGATGAATACAGTGATCACTTGTATACTCAACAAAAACAGAATCAGTACATTAAATCCTATCAGTAGTAGTGATTATGCACACATGAGGTATCAAGATTTTTGTTGCTATGGCAACATTTATTCATGTTCTGGACTAAGGGGAACACTGGAAAACTTTCAAATCCCAGTATGGTTAATGTTTTGATATAACTCTTATGATTCTGACTAAACCATGTGATTCAGAGAAATTATCAGTTTGTGGTTTGTGGCCCAGAAAAATTCTCATTTTTACAAATACTTAATGGTTAGGATATATTATTTTACTATATATAGGCATAATCAGATGTGTCATATATTTAATAAACACTTGACATATTACTAGAATTAAGAATGATACCAATATAAATATCCCTATTGAAAGCAGGGTGGTATATAACGTGAAGGAAGGAAATCTGTCGAGAATGAAAGAGCGATGCTAATGTTTAATCGTTCTGTGGTGTGTTTTGTAATTCTATAGCCCAGCTGGTATTTATGTGTAAATAACTTCTTCATTATCATCCAAAACAATGTAACACTGAAAACCCAGAAATATTTACTGTTTTTAGCCTGGTATATTATGATAGTGCTGATCTTTATGTGTTTTGTAATAACAGGAAAATGATTCCTTTTCACCAGCTCTGGCCAAAATAATATGGGCAAACAATTCTTGATAAGAAATATCTCTGCTAAAGGATTCTTTTGGCATTGTAATGATTAAAATATGGCAAGTGCCTCGTATTTTCTCTGTAATAGTGAACACTTCTACCCGGACTGTTCTATTGTCAAAGCACTCAGGTGTTATTGTGCATGGAATAAACTTTCATTATTATACGTGGGGTTGTAATTTATTTGTTTAAATCTTGTTGATTTGATAGTTACTTCTCTTTTAAAGAATCTTGATTTCTTCATAAACGTGGCACAATTGCAACGTGATTAACATCACCAGAATTACAAATAATAGTTTAATTTGAAATGTAAGCAATGCTATTTAATTCGGAACAAGTGAAGTACAATATCATATTACTTTGTTATTTTACTTATACCAGTATTATTTGTGGTCGTTATGAAATTGGTGTCAAGGAGAAATTTCCTAAGTACGTTTTCTAAAGTTGTCCAAATATTCACATGAGCATGGTGTCTGGTCAACTGGATATAGTAATAACCTACAGGCGGGCTTACAGACAATTAATGTACATCATGTTCTTTCACTTTAGCTTCACAAAACCCTTTCAGGTCATACCAGATTAGAAAATGAAACAAAAATAGCTAGCAGCCACTGCCTAGTGGCTGGTGTGAGAGCTTTGAAGAAATAGAGCATGGCAAATCCCCTGGCTGATCGGTGTAAGCAGTGGTAGGAAGGGCCTTTGGGACCTGCTGGCCTTACTGGCTTGCCCTCCAGGGAGGGCCAGGGAGGAGAATGTGGATGTGTCGGTGGACGTAAGGTCACTTGATGGACTTGTCGTTGATGGGACCTTTGCCTTGGGCTCTCTTGTCTGTCTAGCTTTGAATGTAAAGACTCTTACAGCCAGTCTAGCTCTGTCCTGTGGTCAACAAGTTGATGCTTTTCGGTGTGGATGTCGTTTTCTTTGTTTTGGGAGACTTGGAGGAAGTCTAATAGTTGGACTTGGGCAATGATAAAGCAAAGTTATAGTTCTGTTGCCAAATGAGTAGACAGGTGTCCTTGTAGATCGTATGCTTGCTAGTCATGAAGGGGATCACGGATCAGTTCCCATGGATACGATGTGGGATTTAGTTTGTTCGGAATACAATGTGGGGTCATTGTATTGGTATGAATTGTGACAGTGCTCAATTGACGCAGCAGTGTAAATGGGAATATACAATATAATAAGTTGATTTTGTCAATAAAAAATATTTATGTCTGTGTCTCACGCCACACAATGAAGTGAAAGTTGAAGGGCCTTATCCGAGTGAAAACATTGGAGGTCCTTAGATTCCAATATTCAAAATTGTAAAACTTTCATCTTAGATCAAAAGCTACTGTTTGCAAGTTTTTACTTATATCAGGGCTCCAGATAATTTTTCAACATCAGGAGTACGTACTCCTTAATTTTTCAATATAGGACAGGGCTGGAAATAACTTTAAAATTGATAGTGTACTCCGGTACAGTGGTACATGTAAAGTCTCTTTCCCGGATAATTTTTCCACTATACCGACCGTTTTCTTCTTGATATTTTAAATAAACAACATAATTAACATTGGAAAGTCAACTGGACATGGGTACAGTGTGATATACAAATTTGCTTGCCCGACAGAAAAAAACACTGGACTCGGACGTCGGGCAATGGGTTATTTCCACCACTGTAGGAGTACTAGAAAAACTTTGAGAGTACTGAATGGAATTTAATGGCGGATCAGTAATCTTGTGTTTCATTTCATATATGCACCACAGCATTGCTGCTCTTGTGTAAAAAGGTCAATAAACAATAAAACAATACCTTTTCAGATAAATACGTCTGTAAATGATTCTAAGACTGTACAGCAATGCTGTGGTGCGTATGTGCTACGTTTTCTAAATTATTTCCTACGGTATCGTGCATATTTTCTATCCATAGATACACTGATACGGCACTTATCTAGAGCCCTGCTTATATGGTTATGGTATTGCAATATACTGAATTGTACAATGAGGAAAAGAAACCTCTCCCTGACCTTCTGAAACCATGGCAATTGCAACAAACCTCATTGTATTTAGTAGCACGTGAAGGGTGTTTGTATCTCGGATCACTGTCCAGTTTAGCGGACATTCAGCTGATGAGCTGGCTGGACATAGGCTCAAGTGGTCATACTTGAACCAACCTGACCAGGCCAAGTGGCGATTGTTCCGCTGACACTGGACAGCAATGATAGAATTATGGTGAATGAAGCTGTCATGATCACATGTCCTGAAGGCCAGCGATATTGTACACATGTCAAACCAGATATTAAAATCGACAGACATTCCGGGAGACCCTTCTCCTCGGTTGGAATGGATGGTTCAGTGGGCGGCCAGTTATTGTTGTCACAGACCCATGTTTCAGTGTCCTCATTGTTAAATGAAGTTATCACATAATAAATTAAGTTATGTATGTAGCATTATGTATTGAATAGATTCAAAGAAACAAAAACTCACATATTTCTGAGATGTAATACATGAAGAAGTTGATGTCAGTGATCAAGGAGTTAGCGAGGTTAGCGACACCTGTGCAGTCATAGCATTCAGTCTGAAACCTCAGCCTCTGGTTCGAGTCCTGAGTTCTGTAAAGTCTTCTTGTCCTACACACGCAACCAAAGAAGTCCAGAAAAATCACTTGAAGTAGACAATTTCAGTGTAGAAGTTTTGGGCTCATTATCTGCATAACCTTTTAGCATTCTGCTTCAACAAATATATCTTATGATGAAATACAGTTTATGTTTGAAAAGAAATTACCCAGCACGATATAATTGCATTTGTAGGAATACATTTTCTGGAGATTTGATCAGTTTGGATATATGTTTATCTTCTTGTTGGAATCACTATTTTCTTTTCACCCCAAAACAGTATTTTTGGAGGGATTTATTTTCCACTGCTTTACCATTAGCAAAGGCACGCGGAACATGTTAAGAAAAAATAGACGCTGCTCTGATTCAGTTAATAAAAGCTATGTTTTTGTATAATCAACATCTCAGTATTGACCCATTGATATTCAATATCCATCAAGAAGAGAATCTTTCTGAACAAATATAATGGCATATCAAAATAAAGGAAAATGTGTCAGAAATCCAAAGAAATACTGAATGCTTTAAAGGAGTCATATTTAGGTATGTAGTTTTACAAATATACACACACAGTGGTTCTGTTTTGAATCCCAATCTTGCTATTTACCCACTGACCTCCCCTTATTTCTGGTGTCGGCGGTTACAAATTTATGACTTTGATTTTATTTTAATCAAACATACTATGATAAGAGAACTCCAGAGCATTATGAACCACCCACAAACTTCCTGACATTAGGTTGATTTCTGTTTGCTACTAAAATATATATTTTAGGTAGTTTGCACTTTGTGCTAAAGAATGAAGAATCTACAATAATTCATTTTCATATGACCAATTCCTTTTATGTGTCAACTGAAAATTGTGAAAATTCGATGTTGAAACCCATTGGAATTTTATTATTTTTTAGATCTCTGTTTATGGTTTGTTTTAACATCCATTATTTTACGATGATTTCCTTCTGTCTGAAGTCCTCAAAATCCTTCTGTATGGGTCTTCTCGTGACAGGGTCATTATTCCTGCATAACGTGTATTGCATTGTAAGTAGGTGTAGGTCCAAAAGTGGGTCTGGCAGGGGAAAAAACGGTAAAAACACTACCAGGTGTGTCGAAAGAAAGACCTTTTAACGTTAATTCTGTCGGCAGCAGATAGTATACAAATGCTGGAAAGCGACTTCTATTGCCGCCAGTCCTGTGGAAAAGTTGCCAGCATATGTTTATTTACCAGGCTTCATTTCATACTGGGTTACATTGAAGAGGGTAATGGAACTGTTTATTTGGCAACTGGTAACTGGGGACAAGTTGTTGGAACAATTGTAATGGCAACTGGTCGAGTGCATTCAATGAGGGGAGGAGGCAGGGTCTGCTTTTTTGTGTGAGTGTTTTGGGGGGAACGGAAGCTGAAGGATTAATATTTTAAGTCATGGAATTGTAGCTTTTGTTAGTGTTTTGATAAGCATGATCGAGGCACGTTGAATCTTTCCGCTTCGTATGAAATATGTTCATGCAAGGCGTAACACCAGTCAGGCTTTAAGTTTGAACAAGCTTTGATTTAAGTAGTATTGCAGAAATGTTAAGCATGAGGTGATTCAGAAAGAAATTATTACAAGCAAACCAAATGTGATTTAAACCATTTCTGATTTTGAAAGAAAGATTCTCTCTGATGCCATATCAACAGCTTGAACGTTGACAATTGTCTAAATGTGATGAGAACACTATATTTATTTGTCAGTAAAATACAAAGGGCAGTTCATATGAGTAACAGCTACATTGTCTGAAATTAACCCATCTTGTTGGTAACAATCCAACAAATAATATTTGTCAGGAATATGTTATTTATACTTAACATCCGTATATCTGATTGTAATGGATATCCCAGCTTCATCTTAAGTATTGTGAGATGGTGATGATCAAAATATCTGAACGATGCAGGAATTAAATTTTGTGAGTTCTTTTTTCATATTTTAACAACAATTTGTTTTGTTAGTATTCAACTACTATTTCAAATTTGAATACATACTGAATTTTCTTTCTGAATGAAAATGTGTGTTTGTCACATGCTGTTCTGAGAAGACACGAAGGTCAAGAGTTGCCATTATGACAGCGTTTAGGAAGAGTTAGGACAATGTCATGACCCTTGTAAGTTCCCCACAAGTAGGGAACCTGAATAAGCATCCTGCTTTGAAAGAAGATGATTTCCTTGTGAAACTTGTCCATGAATCCGGGTAAACATCTCACGAGACCCAAATATTACAGAATTCAGCAGAACTAAGTTTGATAAGGAAAATGACTTATTGACTGGTAAACATGTTACAGAGAATAGCAATTTGGACACATTTTGTTTAGGATTTTCCAAGTTGCAGATCAAAGACAGTTGAGGGCCTGATTAATTTAATTAAGGATCATTTTAAGAGTTATTAATCCACTGATGTAATTATTGGGATGTAAATGGGTGTATATGAAGGGGCCGACGCAGGCCGAACAGTTGTGATATGTACGATGAAGTGAGTCGCTTACTTCAAAGGCGGCAGGCGTTTTGTCAATGAAAACAGTGTGCTCTACTTGCTCCAATCAGGGGTGGGAGACTAGAACTTCAAAGGAAGCCGCCATGCGGTGACTCATATACCATACAGAGGAAGGGGGGGTGAGCAGAAGAGGGGGTTATCCAGAAGGGAGGGGGCAGGGGGGATGATTGGAACCAATATATCACTGCCTGAATTTGTTTTAACGTATCTTTTCATAGTTCTGTCAGTACAATTGACAGATTATTTCTTGGTACCAGTTACCAGTGATCGCGCTGTAATGTGTTAAAACATGCAAAGTCATGCTGTAAAAGAATTGCTTGAATTTCTGCAATATTAATTTCTGATTGAAAATAAACACAAGGCCCATTTTGTGCGTTTGTGCTTTTTTAAATTTCAAAATTGTTTCGTGTTTTTGAATTATTACATAATTGTATAAAATTAGTCACTAATATAATTTTCTGCAACATGTGTGAATGTTTATGTGAATTTTTAATTTTTAAGCCCACTCTGTTAAAAGTGTTGCCATGTTTACACAATGATGTATAAATTAACAGACGGCATATGTGGAGTTGGTTAGTGAGTAAATATTGTCAGTGTGAAGTTTGGTTGACATGGAGGGACGTGGATGTCTGGCAGGGAAATGTCCGTCGGCGGTGACACATATATGTCAGGTGCTACGCCAGGCACGTTGTCGTCGCAGGTACACACTGGTTCACCTTCTGACTTGCGCATCACACTTGTACCTACGCACACCGACATCATGCTGATTTATTAATATCATCTTTCGTCTTCCGTATACATCATGTACTCTGGGCTATTTGTGGAGATGTATTTGGAATCCTGTGTGGAACCATGGAGAAAGATTTGATGACAAAATTCTGTTAATATGTATGTCAAAGTTCTGTTCAAATGTATGTCATAGGAAAGAAGGTAGTAACTTTAACACATGGCTAAAGAAAGTTATGCTAAACCGAAAGAGACAGGAAGGGTTTAAGAAGGTTATAATGTTATACAGATAGATAGTACAAGGTAAAATAGTTTAGACAGAAAGATGTATTTATGTTTGGTAATTATGTTTGTGTTTTTACATAATAAATTCATAGTTCTGTTATGGAAAAAAAATATTAGCTGAATGTGTTTTTGTGTAGACTAGTTCTTCAGTCGGCCATTTGCAAAGGTAATATTTTCTCTATTTGCCATTGAATTTTTTACGCCGTTTGAGCCCAGTTTATTGTAATATATACTTTCAGTTTTAAACACATGATTTTTCTACTTATTTGACATGTGAAAATGAAAGTGTCATATTGAGTGCTACTTTGCTCTTTAATTGTATCAAGAACGTTTTTACCCAAATGTGTTGGTATGAAATCCAAGCCCTTGATGTTTACGAGGTTTGGGAATTGACATTTCAAACTCCACCAGCATATGAAGTGAAAAATGATATTTTTATTTGGAGTTGAGTATGGTGCATACAACAGGTGCCATGATAACACTGACAGTGAACGCCAACTGTTTCTTGCAAGCAACATGTCAGAACATAACAAGCAGTTGATTTAGAATTGCTGATGTGTTGCCGGGGAAAGCATCACCAACGCTTCATATCTTCTGAGGCTGGAAGAATGAAGCAAAGGTTGCACGGAGATATTAAACTGAAAAACTGCGATACACGGTACACTTCAATCTGTATTAATGCATTTTGTTTCACAAATGTTGATTATTTTTACATCAGGTGATGTTTGCAATTGATCAGCTGTCAATAGCTTGTGATCCGTCGTTAATCTGATCATGAATCGGTGTTTTAACATAGCATGAGGATTTGACAAATAAATATGAATAAATAGCAGCTTTGCTAATCTTTGTGATGGCTATCTAGTAACGCAACTTTGCATGTCTCAATTCGCAGACAGTCCTGGGATGAACTGTCCCATTATTGACCTTAAATTTTAAAAAATTGCCAGACTTGTTGAAAGTAAGCACTCAAATGTCTGGTGGAGGCACTTTCTTTAGGAGAGACTCTGATAATGTATATTTGTCTTTTATGCATATTTTAAGTCTGTTTGAGGACGAAACTTATCTGGACGATAGGACATAAGTTTTGTTCTTTGTCACAGTGGCTTTTTAAGCTGTTCTCCATCAAGTGTTTGAATTGTGTGGATTTGAAATGTAAACATGACCAAGTGTAGCGCTTTAAAGGCTTCTGTTTGTTTTGTGAGGGTCCCCCACCCAGAGACGAGAAGCCAGGCCGGGTGACATGTATGGCATCCCCACCCCGTGTAGAGGGGGTGATGATTTGTAGGGGTTCTTACCCATCCACATTCCGTCCCTGGACTTGATACAGAACAAAGCAGGGGAAATGAAGTCCTTGAACAAACACCGTGATAGCCGAGTCACATCTCCGCCACCAGATTAAACCAGGCCTCTCTACACCGCTATCACAGCATCTTATGTACATTGTCATGGCCAATCTGGCACTATAATGCACTATTGTTTGACCTGATAGGCCCCATGGCTCTTCCCAGTCAGTTTGCTTACTGATGGCGGAAGAAGACCCTGATGAGCCTATTGACTGTGCAACATGTGTAGGCTGAACTACGGGCATGACAGCAGCCCAGAAGCCAACAGGGCTCCTGATAGGGGCATCTGGAAACATGTCTGCCCGTGTCACAGGACTGCCGAATCTCATTCACAAGTGACGACTTCTTGTCATTTGGTTTATGGAGCTTTGGTTGACCAGTATGAGTAAATATGTAATAAAGTGTATGAGCTGCATCAAAGAATGATCGTCTGATCATGGCCACAATGGTCAGGGTGATGGCTGTCTGTTATAATGATTCTTGATGTCGGACTATAGCTTCAGCTTTAAATTGGTTCATGGTAGATTTCCCGGAATTGCCTGTCAGGTTCTGTTTGTGAGAGCTAGTGAGGTGTTAAAAAGAACGGGACAACCTTTGTGCTGGCGAGCAGGAGAAGGTTTATTGTTGCCCTATAGGTCATGCTTGGCTGGACCCTGTGTCCAAGGTCCCCTTGAAATGCGACTAATAACTTGTAACCTAGGGTCCATGTCAGGGTCATGAGAGTGTCTAGTGGGGCAGACAGACGAGAGGGGCCAGCTTTAATATGTACCTGCAACCACATTCCACATAGCCAGCAGCGAGGGCCTTGGCACCGGCCAAATTAACATGGCCGATCCATGAGCCCTTAAACAGTGATGAAATATAAGAATGCTCTGGTGGTTTAAAATTTTACTGACACCATAAATATCTTGTTTACTGTAGTTGGTAGACCAGTTTCCATCCCTTGGTTGTGTTGCCCGGAAGACGAAGCCTACACGTCTGCTGCTCAGTTTCTAAGTATTGATGTAGTTTGTCCCTCCAGTGAAGTTCACACACGTTCAGTGTGATTAAATCAATGTAACTTCCGGATTATTATACATCATAAATTTGAGTTGGCATGCAACAACGGTTGTGATCATGTTTGAACAACTTCAATCAAATAGCTTGGACTGACCAAGCTCCGTCCTATAACCCACTACCTAAATGTCCCCAGTACCAATTGGAGATTCTCTCTCTCAAAGCACATCAAATTACTACTTGCATTCAACTTCTGAATGATAATTGAATCAAGGTTATCAGTGCAGTTGTTAAGGATCAAAATCAGTATTATCTTTGTTCCTCAAACCAGTTTGCAAAAAAATCCTTCAAAGGTGCCCAAGTGGATTTTATTTGGTGTGATGACAAGCTGTCATATAAACCAGTCAACTTACTATGGATATTTGTGCCGCTTAAACTTTCAGCATGCCCAGAGCAGTTATTACATCTGTATCAAGTGTCCAGTTTTGCAATAGGCATTCATAAAGTACCTACTATTACACTGTTTTATGCACAGCAGTAGACATGATTCATGACAGGCTATCTGCTTTCAGTACAGATTGGTTTTTCCATAGGCTTGAAGGGCTTCTTACTGCAGTAAGCTTACCAGACCTGGAGAGGCCTTAGGCTTGCCATAGAACACACGTAAACCAGGTTTCAAAGTTTCTTGTATTACGGCCCCAATAGCAAGGAGTAAAAAACAAAGTGTTGCCATAAAAATGGAACACCTGTGTTATTGTCCCAAATATTGTATGACAATTTGTTTTAAATGAAGCGAATGATATGTGTACTGTGGAACTAGTTCAAACACATGGAGAATTATGACGATATATAAATGCTAATGCTCAAAATGATTTATGAAATAAACATGGTGGTTCAGGAATTATTGTTAGTCTCAGTGACAGCAAATGGGCTGACATTTTGAAGATTGTGAAGAAATTGTTTTTTGTTGGCACACATAGATTTAAAATAACACACAAAAACAATTTTTCGGAAAACTTGAAAATAATAAGTTTCTTTCCAGTATTCTTATTGTTCTGACAAACGTGATCATTGGTTTTGTACCTGGAATATGTATGTTGTATGTAGCTTGTAACACTGGGAGTAGGGATGTCACGATACGTAAGTTCTATGAATCGATACTTGTCACAATACCCATGTCAATATTCGACATGTATCGCGATACCTATTTTCGCGGCATTATTGTGTAAATTTGTTCCATTTTGAACATTAATATTTCATATTTTATAATTGTTCATGAAAAGTTCTCAGAGATTAAAAAGTTCTAATTTCCCATCTTTGTGCATGAAAAATAATCATTTATTACTCTCATAACATCAAAAAACATGATACAATTGCAAAATGTAAATGATACATAAACATATCTAAACTGATACTTTCAAAACTAAATATCGATACAGTTTTGAATGTATCGATAAGTGTATCGTCTTAGAAAAAGTATCGATGTATCGTGGCATCCCTAACTGGGAGTTATTTGAATTCCTACCATGGAGTAGGGTTTGGTCTCTAGTCTGTTAGTCTGAAAATGGTCAAAACCAAGGGTGACTAGATGGTTTCTAACATAATTAAATAAATTTACTTATTGAAATGAGCAAAGGACTTGCTAGATATGGATATATATATGTCTGCCTGTGGTGCTATGACTACCAAATGACTGACATTTGCCAAATGTTGACGCATCGACCTCCATGTGAAAAGGATCTAATAATTGTTACATCCTCAAAGATAATGACTTCATTTTCATTGTGTGTATGTATCACAAGGATCTCATTTTCTCAGTTAAGACATTTCAGGTTTCTTGTTTAATTTCCTGTTTACATCTTCACTATGAAGCTATGTTTGGCAACCAACCAAATTTCAAAGTAAGACTTATTATTTGAAATGGTAAATGTGTCTAATTTTCAGGATCAAGAAAGATAATTGGTAATATGGAATGAGAGATGATTTGTTAAAACTAACAATTTAACAGACTGTTAATTTCTACCGAGAATGCTACAGTTTAATGGTGTGGAAAATCAGGGGTTAAACAGCAAGGGACCCACCATGGCCATGTGGTACTGAAATGTGTGTGTTTGCATGCATCAAACACTGCTCTTCAGAGTTCACAATTGCTTTTGTTGAGAGGTTTCAAATAATGTTTCCCTAACAACATCTCAACAAATATTCTGAGAAAGCAGCACAAAATTGCTGTTGAGGTTTAAATTGGTTTGAATTTTTGCAATTTTCCATATGGTCAATACCTAGCTTAAAGCTCCCCTAAATTGTGAATTAAAGAGCAAATGTCATGTCTGTTGCTTGTCATAAACATGCACATTTTCCACATCGTGAAATGCCAAGACCTATGTAGATGAAACGTTCCAAGAATAAACGCTATAGTATCAGTGAGGTCTGTTAACAAGTTATCCGATTTGAAACAACTGTTCGTGATACATGCTTTGAACATTTTAAATTATGGTTTTATTTCAAAATACACATATTCATATTATTAGTACTATTAACAGTGTTCCAATTTATGGGTGCCCAATTTCCATGTCTCATTTATGTTTACAATTAACAAATAGACACAATACTGAAGGATACATTCCTCCGTGACGAACTTCCCACGAAGTAAATGAAACGTGAATCTTAAGCTCTGAATTAAACATCCAAATCATGCACCAACAAAGATGATCTGGTTTCGAACTCTAGTCAACTGGAAACCAAGAAAAACCCAAAGCTAGACGCTGTCCAGGCTGCCTTATGACGATGTTCTAGCCTGGCTTCCTGTGAGCAGGGATACAGTGGCCTGCTTCAGTTGTCGTCTGCTGGAGCAGGGAGGAGGCAGGCCTGCTTGGAGGAAAACCCGGGCAGTCAGTCGCTAGCCTCATCGTCTTTGATGTCTGTAATTTGCTCCACGGACCACCTGACCTCCATCCAGTAGTCTTTTGATGTGAGGCTTCTGTCAGTGCTAATTGTCCACCTATTACAGCTGCCCTGCCGCCCTACCTATCTACCTACCCACCTTCAGCTCACTGTAGCTTAAGTCGCAGATTAAATTGTCCTAACACAAAGAGTAGAATGTCAAATAAATATCCAGAATTTTTTCGGATTAGTTTGCTGATAACTAAAAGATCTGGCAATGAATTTCCTTCCTCCTTGGAACATTGTATGATTTGTAGCCAGTGTAACAAGATTGACTTCTATTCTTTTCTTCTTTTCTTTTGAGTGTTCTAATTTCGTCTTGGGTAAATACATTATCTAGTAACAGTTAAATAATAAAGGCAGTTTATTGGTGCAAATTGGTACGATTATTTTCTTTCAAACCTAAGTTGATCCGTCAACTATTGTGGAGTACATCAATTCTAACCGCTGTACGTGGTGAGGCGGCTACACGATTTATCGGCTTCATGTTGTCCAGATCTTCGATGGCTATCATCTGTAATAGCATTGTCCGTGTAATGACCGCCTGGAGCTGACCACACACTTGGATATTAACACAAGTACAATGTTATCCACTAGCGCTTGTCTCTCGCAGTCCCTCAATGTGAGGCATCGAGTGACAAAGCGAGCTTGATGTCCAGCCGATCTCTGTTCTGTGGTTGTCCTTGGCTGACCAGCGGTCTCCCAGTGGATGATAACCGCGGCTTGCTAGAGTGCCACTTGTCCGCCCCTTAATGGAGATGAAATCTGTCTGATTACAAGGGCTGTTGACTGATACAAGAGCATTTACTGCACATGATGGCAGTCCGCCATATTGCCAACCAGCCAAGTGGAAAATTAAGACAGCAACAAGCTGTGGCTTTAGTTTGTCAAATCTTAATGCGCCTTTGGAAAATTGGCTGAAGATGTGCACTGGTTTTGTGTACCTGCTTGCTTCCTGGAAGCACGGCTATGCAAGAGTGGCCCGGCTCTATGCTAGGATCAGATTAATTAGCTTGTGGATGGTGAGCAGCCATGTATGAAAAGCCCTCATGAATAATTCCATGCTGAGATGTAATATGCATCCTGCCCCTCCTGAAGAAGGTGGTAACTGTTTGTTGGGCCACTGGCGCTCATTGTCTCCACAGCTTTCAACCGCTGCCCCAAAGGACTCATCAAGCATTTGTGTACTCAATTGAAAAATTAAAAAATTTCAAAACACTTTTTGTCTCGGTAAGTGTGACGATGCCATGATTATGTAATATGCTTTACCAATTTCATTACTGATATTGAATCTTTAAATAATCAGGGGGTTAAATGGAATACAATGTAAATTTGATATTTGAGATAATGCATTTTAGAGTTGTCTAGTTTTTTTGCGTGGTAATACAGATATGTACATCCCTCAGGTTGGTAGTGCTCGTCTGGTTGTTAGAGAGCCGCAATGCTTTGCTTCACCTTCTGGACTCTCCTTCCTTTGAAAATTATTTTATGCCTTTCTAACAAACATGGTGGAAACTCTGAAGGCTGTTCCTGAAATACTTTTTGATTTCTGCCCCATGGGAGATGCGGGTCGTCAGTCCATTGCTCGTCACAACTGCAGGCAGCCTTACGTGAAGCACATCTTGGTTACCCCACAAGGTTCAATCAAACATCACTTCCCAAAAAGTTGTTTTGAGGATTGGTTGGGGAAAGTACAGTGTGTTGGTGACAGATGCGTTAGACGAGCTAAATTGCCAGATTAAAAGCGGCATGGTGGGTGCCGTCTCTGTAGTTACGCATTGAAATAGACCTCGATGTGTTAAGCATCTTGTGTCATGGTGCTGTCATAGATGACATGGCATCGAGCGAGTGTTAGATTGCAAGGTCAGATTGTCACTCAGACTGCCTGGAAACCAAACAATTAAGCACGTTTAACATGTATATTATTCGGAAAATGTACCACATGCATTTTATTGGGCGATCATGAATGGTATTTTCTCTGGAAGGATTGTCTATATCTTACTTATTAGTCAGTGATACATATCACGCCAGTTGTAGGTTGATAATGCAAGCTTTATTTCGATGTAATCAAAGCTTGCTGTTATAATTATCAATGCAAATGGAGAGGAAAGTGGGAGCATTACGTGTTTGGTGTTGTGCTTGAGGTTTGTTCGGCAGGTGGTTGCTAGATAATGCAGATTCGGTGCATGACTACAAATACAACAGTATAGCTAGACTTTGATTACCAGGGCTGCCCTGCATCACTGATGCACAGGCTTCCTCCGACTCACTGCCCCGATCCAATTTCTAGTGGGGATTGGTGGACAAGTGAGCACATTCACTGTCAATCCTGACACAATATTCCCACTAAGGAGACAAATCAGCCCATTCTAGCAACTTGTGTAGCTGGGAGATATGGAGGATGTGCCTGACTTGGCGCTGTGTCTTGTTCTGGGGGGAGGTAGGGGCAGGGTGGGGAGGCGGAGGGCAGGGTTGGGGAGACAGAAGGTCATGCTGTGCAGGGGAATAGATATAAGAGGGGAATATTCTAAGGAACATTTAGGAAGAATGCAATAGTGGTGTCAATATTGCTCTTAGAGCTGCTATCTTCTTGAACCTAACCAAGGTTACAAAGCCACTTGTCTGTTTGAAAGGAGAGAAGACCTAGAGACACTAGTTCTATCCTAAACTCCAGTTGTTTCAGATTAGCCACTTGTCATACAGGATCTGAGAATATATGTCTGATTTTACCAATAGGGGGTATTATTGGGGCATACTACAGGAAATCAGTTGGGATAATGGCCAATGGGGTCTACACCTGATAACCAGAACTTCAGATATTTCTATAAAAAAAAAATATACCTTAACTTATTTTGTGAGTTTCTGACACTCTTGTAATCACATCTTATATGTAAAACTTGTAACAGGTGAAAATGTTAATGATTTTGAAAAGAAACTTGTTATAGGGTCTTGTTACAGCAAGTCGTGTTGTATATGTAGTATGGACCTAATTATGGACTTGTGTGTGTATACAGTTCCCTTGGGGGGCTTTTGAAAGATTGTATAAATTTCAGAGTGACACGAGACACATTTCAGTAAAGAAGAAATCCTGCTATAGTAGAGATCTGGCGTGTAGATGGCCATTACCATAAGTGACCTAATCACTGCCTATGTTCTTCCACATAGGCACATAGCACCTGTGTCGCAGTAATGACAGGCCTTCATATGTCCATTAGTTAATCACTGTGGATCAATACTGGGGACTCCATGCCTGAAACTTACCCAGGTTGCTCCCACCATGGTCGTGTAATAAAGGATGCAAGCTTATGATGATTAATGCTTTGACCTACTGATTGCTCAGTGTGATTGGGCCAGGTTGTGTGTGCTGGTGCAGGTGAACGTTGTGGTTGGGAGGAGGATGTGTGGTTGTGTTTTACGTTGTGCAGGTGAACGTTGTGGTTGGGAGGAAGATGTGGGGGTTGTGTTTTACGTTGTGCAGGTGAATGTTGTGGTTGGGGAGGAGGATGTGGGGTTGTGTGTTATGGATGGGGGAGAGGTGTGTGAGAGTGACGTAAGTGTGGTGTGTGACAGTGGGGTTGTAAACATGGTGTGTGACAGTGACGTAAGTGTGGTGTGTGACAGTATGGTAAGTGTGGTGTGTGACTCAGGTAAGTATGATGTGTGACTCAGGTTGTAAGTGTGGTGTGTGACAGTCAGGTAAGTGTGGTGTGTGACAGTGAGGTTGTAAGTGTGGTGCGTGACAGTGGGGTAAGTGTGGTGCGTGACAGTGGGGTAAGTGTGGTGTGTGACAGTGAGGTACAGTGGTAGGTACAGTGTTGTGGTCTTGCAGTGACAGTGTGGTGTGACAGTGGGAAAGTGTGGTGTGTGACAGTGGGGTAAGTGTGGTGTGTGACAGTGAGTTGTAAGTGTGGTGTGTGACAGTGAGGTAAGTGTGGTGCGTGACAGTGAGGTAAGTGTGGTGTGTGACAGTGAGGTAAGTGTGGTGCGTGACAGTGGGGTAAGTGTGGTGTGTGACAGTGGGGTAAGTGTGGTGTGTGACAGTGAGGTAAGAAGGAAAGGGTGTGGTGCGTGACAGTGGGGTAAGTGTGGTGTCTGACAGTGGGGTTGTAACAGTGGGGTGTGTGTGTGTGTGACAGTGGGGTAAGTGTGGTGTGTGACAGTGGGGTTGTAAGTGTTGTGTGTGACATTAGGGTTGTAAACGTGGTGTGTGACAGTGGGGTTGTAAGCGTGGTGTGTGACAGTGGGGTTGTAAGCGTGGTGTGTGACAGTGGGGTTATGTGTGGTGTGTGACAGTGAGGTAAAGGTGTGGACTTTGTGACAGTGGGGTAAGTGTAAGTGACAGTGAGGTGTGTGACAGTGAGGTTGTAAGCGAGGTAAGTGTGACAGTGAAGGTGGTGTAAGCGTGGTGTGTGACAGTGGGGTTGTAAGCGTGGTGTGTGACAGTGGGGTTGTAAGTGTGGTGTGTGACAGTGTAGGTTGTGCGCAGTGAGTGTGGTGACAGTGGGGTAATGGTGGTGTGTGACAGTGGGGTTAAGTGTGGTGTGTGACAGTGGGGTTGTAAGCGTGGTGTGTGACAGTGGGGTTAAGTGTGGTGTGTGACAGTGAGGTTGAGTGTGTGACAGTGTGGCGTGTGACAGTGGGGTTGTAAGTGTGGTGTGTGACATGAGGGTTATGGCGTGGTGTGTGACAGTGAGGTTGTAAGTGTGGTGTGTGACAGTGAGGTTATGCGCGTGGTGTGTGACAGTGAGGTTATAAGTGTGGTGTGTGACAGTGAGTGTTGTGTGACAGTGGTGTGTGACAGTGGGGTTATGCGTGGTGTGTGACAGTGGGGTGTGTGACAGTGGGGTTGTAAGTGTGTGTGACAGTGGGGTTGTAAACGTGGTGTGTGACATTGAGGTTGTAAGTGTGGTGTGTAACAGTGAGGTAAGTGTGGTGTGTGACTGAGGTTGTAAACGTGGTGTGTGACAGTGGGGTTGTAAACGTGGTGTGTGACAGTGGGTGTGTGACAGTGGGGTTGTAAACGTGGTGTGTGACAGTGAGGTTGTAAACGTGACGTGTGACAGTGAGGTTGTAAGTGTGGTGTGTAACAGTGAGGTAAGTGTGGTGTGTGACTGAGGTTGTAAACGTGGTGTGTGACAGTGAGGTTGTAAGTGTGGTGTGTGACATTGAGGTTGTAAACGTGGTGTGTGACAGTGAGGTTGAACATGTTGTGTGTGTGTGAAGGTAGATGTATGTGACAGTGTTTTTGTAAATATTTGTGAAGTTGAATGGGCTGTGTGACAGAGATGTTATAAAGGTGGTTTGTGATGGAGTTTGTGACAGTGAGGTTGTAAATGTGGTGTGTGACAGGTTGTAAATGTCGTGTGTGACGGAGTGTGTGACAATGAGGTTGTGAATGGAATATGTGACTGAGTGAGGTGTGTGATGGGAATGTGGTTGTGAACATAGTCTGTGGGTGGGTAAGGAAGTCTCGGACGATGTTCTTGATGAAGTACATGAAGATGGGATTGCATGAGCACATAGTTGTTGATCTGTGTGAGAGGGCACAATCTGCAAACATCACCAGGGCCCTTATTCTCGAAAACTTCGTAGCCCTAAGAATTCTCAACTTTGATTGTATCCAATGTGTTAAGGATGGGCTTAAGAAGTTCTTAGGGCTACGAACGTTTCGATAATAGCTAGCCAGGTCTGAAGTTTATGCATAAAACATCTGTCTGAATATATAGTGAGTCCAGTATTTATGTAGGCCTGTCACTGTCAGATTCCATACTTATATATGTGAATGGTAATATGAATTGAGATTATGAAAGCACAGTATTTCTCACCATGATTTGCCATATTTCCACACATCCATTCCATTCAGCCACCAGTTTTCTCTACCAATCTGATTGTGGTGCAAACATATTTCTTTATCAGTAGTTGGATTGATGATGTTGATGTGAGGTGATTGCACTGTAACATTGGTTTGTGCTGTGATGGGCATAGCCAAGTACTGGGCGAAATTACATAGCTTCAGACGAAAATACTTAGTGTTGGGTGACAGATGCTTCATACTGATGGAGTCTTCTATGACAGACTTGTAAATGTGTTGATGATTGATAAAGATGTGAGGTTGTGTATAATGGTGGAAATGTGTGACAGTAGATGTTGATATCGATATGGGGTTGCCTATAATGGTCGAAGTGTATGGCAATGTGGGTTGATACAAGGTAACGCATAGTGTAGGACATCAATACAAGGTCGTGTATAGTGCTGGACATGTGGTAGTTGATGGTAGACATCAATACAAGGTCGTGTATAGTGTAGGACATGTGGTAGTTTATGGTAGACATCAATACAAGGTCGTGTATAGGGTAGGACATGTGGTAGTTTATGGTAGACATCAATACAAGGTCGTGTATAGTGTAGGACATCAATACAAGGTTGTGTATAGTGTAGGACATCAATACAAGGTCGTGTATAGTGTAGGACATGTGGTAGTTTATGGTAGACATCAATACAAGGTCTTGTATAGGGTAGGACATGTAGTTTATGGTAGACATCAATACAAGGTCGTGTATAGTGTAGGACATCAATACAAGGTCGTGTATAGTGTAGGACATCAATACACGGTCGTGTATAGTGTAGGACATCAATACAAGGTCGTGTATAGTGTAGGACATCAATACAAGGCTGTGTATAGTGTAGGACATCAATACACGGTCGTGTATAGTGTAGGACATCAATACAAGGTCGTCTATAGTGTAGGACATCAATACAAGGTCGTGTATAGTGTAGGACATGTGGTAGTTTATGGTAGACATCAATACAAGGTCGTGAATAGTGTAGGACATGTGGTAGTTTATGGTAGACATCAATACAAGGTCGTGTATAGTGTAGGACATGTGGTAGTTTATGGTAGACATCAATACAAGGTCGTCTATAGTGTAGGACATCAATACAAGGTCGTGTATAGTGTAGGACATGTGGTAGTTTATGGAAGACATCAATACAAGGTCGTGTATAGTGTAGGACATGTGGTAGTTTATGGTAGACATCAATACAAGGTCGTGTATAGTGTAGGACATCAATACAAGGTTGTGTATAGTGTAGGACATCAATACAAGGTCGTGTATAGTGTAGGACATGTAGTTTATGGTAGACATCAATACAAGGTCGTGTATAGTGTAGGACATCAATACAAGATCGTGTATAGTGTAGGACATGTGGTAGTTTATGGTAGACATCAATACAAGGCCGTGTATAGTGTAGGACATCAATACACGGTCGTGTATAGTGTAGGACATCAATACAAGGTCGTGTATAGTGCTGTACATGTAGTTTATGGTAGACATCAATACAAGGCAGTGTATAGTGTAGGACATCAACACAAGGTCGTGTATAGTGTAGGACATCAATACAAGGTCGTGTATAGTGCTGTACATGTGGTAGTTTATGGTAGACATCAATACAAGGCAGTGTATAGTGCTGTACATGTGGTAGTTTATGGTAGACATCAATACAAGGTCGGTGTATAGTGCTGTACATGTGGTAGTTTATGGTAGACATCAATACAAGGCCGTGTATAGTGCTGGTTGTGCTTAAAGTGGATAGTTGATTTCATTGCAAAGTTGTGTATTATGCTAGAAATCTGACAGTAGATAGTCAATGTCAGTACAAGGTCGTGTATTCTGCTACAAATCTTTGACAGTGGATAGTCGATGTTGGTACAAGGTCGTGTATTATGCTAGAAATGTGTGACCATCTATACTTGATGTGATGCAGTGTTTTTCATCTCTTTTTGTCCTAAATGTCAAAACATGTCTGTAGCAAGTAGAAATATATATTCGTGGTTGGTGTATGTCGACTTTAGATCTGTAATTTGAAGCACTAAAGCTGTGTTGACAGACTGTCAATTTCAGCATTAGGTCATAATTTATGTTTATTACTAGAAATGTGTGACATTGGTTTACTTCCCATAACGTATATTAGTCGAGATGTGTTTGTGGATATTTCATTTCAGTCATGTTTAACATTTATTTGTAGAGATGTTTGACTTAAGGTGGTTGCCTGCCTAGACTAGTAGTAGTGATGGGTTGTGGTTTCAATATTAGGCCATGTTTGCCATGTATTAGTAGAGATTTGTGACAGTGGTTAACTGACCTATAACATGTCACAGCAGAGATGTCTGTGTTAGTGCTACCCACGACATTCTGGGTTACAATTGGTCTTCAGTGACCCATGCTTGTTATGAGAGGCGGCTAACAGGATCAGGTGGTCAGGCTCGCTGACTTGGTTGACACATGTCATCGTATCCTAATTGCATAGATCAATGCTCATGCTGTTGATCACTGGATTGTCTGGTCCTCAATTATTTACAGACTGCTACCACATAGCTGGAATATTGCTGAGTGTGGCGTTAAACAACAAACCAACCAAAACAGTGTTGGTGCTGTAGAACCACATCAAGACACTCCATAGGATTTGGACCGTGTGTGGGAGTGGAGAATCTAAACTGATTACAAACTGAAACAGAAATACTCACAAGTGTATGTTTCCGTCCCAGGAAGGAAGTGCAAAATGAATTGGGATGCAGATATATGATTTGAGTGATTTCCTCTTTCTAGACCTTTGATATGGTAAGCGAGAGCGTGTGCCTTGCCTAGACTCACACCCTCCTCCGATACCTGCCAGTCACACCCTTCATCACTGATGACACCTACAGCCCACTAGAGACTGGCTCCATGGCTCCTAGCATGGTGGTTCACTTGCTTACATTACTGATAACTAAGTAGGGGCATTTTGTGCAAATTGGGACGATATCCAAGTTTTGTCTGCAACCCATGATTATTCAAGAGGTGTTACCGGTTACAATTTAAAATTCTAATGCATGTGTAACACATTGCTGGTATGTTGTGTTTTTCAAGTCACATATAATTTTTAATTTGTTGGCAAAGTTTGTGTAAAGACTAGGAAACTCAGATTCAGAAATAAGCAACTGATTCCTATGACGGGAAAGGCAAAACTCTTTGCAACCAGTCCAAACCTGCTAAAATAATGCCAAAATACAAATTCAAACTGTACACTTGGACGGTTTTCAGATGCGAGATCATGCAATCCCAAGCATCCTGGGGCTGTTTAGGTTTGCTGCTGTATTTTCTAAGTTCTAGGGACCATTTGTAACTTTTAATATCAGTGTTTAACATCTAATATTAGGTCCCTTGGCCACCCCCTTCATCTGAAACAGTGCTTGATCTCAGCTGGCACTGGCATTTTTGATGACATCAAATCTTATTCAGGTATCTAGTTGATTCACTGGCTGACCATACTGTTACAGGAAGGAAATTGGTATTTTTGTGAATTTCTTTTTTGAGATAATCCTGAAATAAAGATCTATAGCAGCTGCCTTTTCTCAGGCTATTCCTGATTCAAACTGAAGCATATAATGCTATTGTTAAGGAATTGTTGAGCTGTTCAAATCTCCATTTTCTTTTGACAATGCTCAGAATCTTGTAATATTGTTTGGACAAAGCAGATATGATAATGACTTTGGGATTGGCAGTGGCAGCCATGAGATGTATTATTTGTAAAATCTCAGTAATTCTTGTGTCACCTTAGCCACCGTTTTAATACAGTTATGATAATGAACCTTTTTCCCTCATGACAGACGCGTTTCAAAGAGCGAGTTTCTGTATGCGATATTAATAAAGGCTTAGTCTTTATCAAAATTGGATCAAGGTTGCTTTTCCCACTATACAAGTCATTGAGGCTGTATTTTTCTCTGGTCCGTCTATGATTTCCTTATCTAATGTCAGTCTGTCTGTCATTGGACGTGTCTGAGGCCGCCATTGTATGGTCAGCGCTAGCCATGATTACAGATTTTCTGGACACTCTTTCAGCTCGAGTAAAATGGGTGATCACAGTCCATCACAAATCCCAGCCAAATCATCTGGCATTGAAGATGGAAAAGCCAGCGGCAACTGTCATTGTTTCGTAATGCATCACATCCTTGTCAAATTAGACAGCATATCCATTGATTGGCCAATCCAGCACACATATTACTGTAAGTCAGATCGTGAAGAGTTGACTGTAATCAAACACCTTCCACTACTTTCTACATGGTGGTACTACATCACAATTACGTTTCCTGAGAATGTTATTTGCTTCTTGTAGACAGAACTTTACCCTTGTGGGTGTTTTCCTGGCATTGCTAGCAGGTATAGTTCACCTCGGAGACTAAGATTAGAAAGAAGTGTCAGATTGGTAATGGCCAATATTAAAAAAATTACTCAAGGTGTAAAAGAAAAGGGTGATGGTGTTTAGTACCGCAGCCTACAAGACAACCACTGAAATAGATTGGTGTATAGGCCTATATTCATTGAAGCAGCCCTACAAGCTTGCCTGAAAATGCGCAAGTATATATTCATGGCTTTCTCTGGACGATTGGCAGAAGGAATGCATCTCTTGGGGACAATTTGGGAGAGAAATGAAATAAATGGTTCACAGGTCAGCTTGTGCCAAAGTCTCCCTTTTAAGTTCTGATGTGCATTAAATGTGTCTGAAGTCATACACTTGATTCTTTCCCATATGGTGCCTGTATATCTGATCCTAGCCCCAGAATGATCTACAAGGCAGGTTATGGGCAAAGATTTTTGCAGACATGCATGGTACGGACAAATTCTGTTTGCCTCAAATCCAAGACATCAACACCAACAAAGAACGAGTCATTCATATGCTCGCAACTTGAATGATTTATGTTTAATTGGAGAGTTTGAGTCAGACCAACTCTGCTCAGAAACCTTAAACATTCACTGGCGTGTTTTCATAGGACTCGAGACAGACAAATACAAATGTACAATGCTTTTGACAGTTGAATTAGCAGACACACGTCTGCTTGCAAACCTTATCACCGACAAAAGTATGTTTTCAATGAACTTGTATCAGACATATGCAAGTTGACAGCTCTTGTGCATTTTGCGGTATTTCGGGTGACAGTCGCATGTATTTCATTCAAAGATGCCCAAGATCAAATGCATATGCATACAAGAGACGGACTATGTTTGGGAGCTGTCTGACTGTCGCTATGAGCATGTTGCCTTCAGGAAGGAATCTGCCCGACAATGTCCGTGTCTTCAGGATCCATTGTCCCGCTAGTCCTGCTATTGTGCAGTTGAGTAGGGGATTAGGTCAGCAGCAAGCCCTCCTCCTTGCTGCTCAACTCCGTAAATGAGGAAATGAGCATGTGGCCCCTAGGGTCTCCTTTCCCCTGACCAGGGCCGGCTCCCGTCATGTCTAGGAGCTGCTTTCTGGCTCACATATTGCCACAGCACATGAACATGATGAATCCTGGCTGCGCTGCACACTTCAGTGACAAAACAGATTGAATGAGGTAGAGATTGTATCAAATGGATTGCAAAAATATCAAATCTTGTGGAAAGAATCTGTTTAAGAATTGTTCATTCATTTGATTTGAGTGCAAATTTATCAGGAGTGAAATGAATCGGTGCTGGGTGCAGTAAACAGTTTTATGTGTTGATGTTCGTCAAGATTGATCTGACTGTCACTGGAGATGGTATTTAGAGAATGAATCTGAATGTGTGCCAGAGCGTTTGTTAGTATGTAGCTGAAAAAGGTATGTGTCAGTGTATCTGTGGCCGAGATACTACCACATGCTGTTGGGGGGCAGTGGTAGACACAGAGGCAGACGTCAGAACCAATCCGACCCTCTGTGCCCTGTCTGGCTCCTGTTGTTGACAGCCTCATATCAGCCGGGTGACATTTAATATCAAAATTTGTCAGTGCAACTATCAGGATAGATAATGTTGGCAGTATCACATCATTCAGGCGGAAGAAGACGACCTGACTAATGGTTTGATAAGACTTACTACTATTTGTACTGGGTGATCTGTCATGAACGCAAAATCTGATGTTCGCCATCACATATGTTCGTGCTTTGAAATATCAGGCTGAAGAACATGATTTTATCTTGGACAAAATATGTGCCTTAATGTAGCATGCGTTTGACATGACATGGTATTTTCTGTGTGGTATTTGTAGATGTGAAGTTTCGGTGGGTTATTTGCTTGCATTTCATTATTGAAATTTGATATTACTTCAAGCGAATGAGGATTTGGATGTATGTTTCGTCAGGTTATGATCTACGAAAGCAGGATGTCCAAAATATTTGCGTTGGTTCTTTGTGCGCTTCAAAATTACTTGGTATAAAGTGAGGTATAAGTCAGCTCTGTGAGGATTGTATTAGCATACTATGATGACTTAGAAAAGAAAGAGGTAGTGTTGTGGAAAGATCTAGTTTACTCACTCACTCACTCACTCAGCCGACCTGCGAAGGTCCGGGTTAGAATGAACCTTCAGTAACCCATGCTTGTCGTAAGAGGCGACTAACGGGATCGGGTGGTCAGGCTCGCTGGCTTGGTTGACACATGTCATTGGTTCCCAGTTACGCAGATCTATGCTCATGTTGTTGATCACTGGATTGTCTGGTCCTGACTCGATTATTTACAGACCGCCGCCATATAGCTGGAATATTACTGAGTGTGGCGTAAACCTAAACTCACTCACTCACTCAGCCAAACCTCACTCACTCAAACCTCCTTCCATCACTCACTCACTCAAAACCTCCTTCCATCACTCACTCACTCACTCAAACCTCCATCACTCACTCAGCCAAACCTCACTCACTCACTTTAGGCTGGCAGTTTCAGTGAGTAATGTTTTTACATTATTTGTAAAGGGTAATATCAATATTTGAAATGATGTCCCAGAGCTCAGCCATGTTTCGTTCCTTGAGAGGTGATAATAGAGTGATTGGGCTGAATGACAAGCAGGAGAATTAGGCCAATAACAGTGGAGGGTCTGTATGTTTGGCAGCGTTATCACGAAACCGAGTGATCGCTCAAGTCGGTGTAGTTGCACGGTGACAGATGATCTGATCACCATCAGGATGGCAGGATGTCCCCCCAGATAACTGCACTGCACAGATTAGTGTCACTTCATGAGGGGTACAGGGTGCTGGGAGGGGCCGGGGTGCAAGACACAAATAGGTTTAAGGTACAATACTTCGGTAAAAGTCACAGGCGAGAGATCACTTGGTGGGTCAAAGGACCCCAATGTCCATGAAAGAATACCTGTCCATTCCAACCTGAACAGACATGCATATCATACCACTTTTCCCTATCATACCCTATCACACCACTTTTCCCTTGACGTAGATTTGAATTCAAAATGTAGATTTTGCTCCTATTAGAATTGCAGGATCTGCCTCTAGAATGTGTAGATGTGGAATAAATGTAAGGTGGCATGCAATAAGGGAATACGATTTGGAATGTGGAAATATGTAGATGTGATTGAAGGGGAACATCACATAAATGGTGGCATATACGAATGGGATCTAACGCTGCTTCGAACAGCTGCATTTCAGTCCAAAGAATGAAAGCTCGAAACACAAGTGGCAAACACCATGAGGGCATGCTGTCAGACCTAGGGCCATCAGCACAAATCTGGCTCTCAATCCATGACCAGCAGATCCTGGCTTTGTTAAGGGATGCAACTCTGCACTATAGATGAACAATCTGACCATGTGTAGATATTGGATGAATGAACACATGGATGGGAAATATACATGTGTAGACTTTGAATATGTAAACATATTAAGGGAACATGCTGTCATGGAATACGTGAACATGCAGATATGGAATAAGTGAACATGCAGATATGAAATAAGTGAGAATGCACATGTGGAACAAGTGAACCTGCAGATGTTGAATAAGTGAACATGTAGAAGTGGAATCATGGATCAGTGTTAAGGAATAAACAGTTCAAACAATGTTCATTTCAGTGTCCACTCTTTCATGATTTGACAACAATAATCTTTTTTAAGCAAGACCAGAACAAAAAAGAAATAGATGAAAGAAGCCCCATTTGAAAGCTATTTAGTATCAGGTTACCATTCACCAGGGTTTGGATCAGTATCTCCATTTGAAAATGCAGAACATATTCGTATCCCTGAAGCTTGGTTATTTTTTCACCTAAGATAGATGCATCCTACCATTTTTTTCTGGTCAGTGTTTACATGTTTTCTCCCGGTTATATGTTCTCTCATTCAGTGGACATCCATCTTCCAAAGCCATACCTAAAGCGGCCACATCTTCGCCTCGATTCAAGTGAAACTCAATTGAGCACTTAAGAATTTGGGTCACCAACTTCAAAGAATCATTTGCCATCTTGGAAAACAACCGTGCACTCTGTTGATCTTGTACTGCTCCTGTTTTAATGAAACTCAATTGATATTTCCTTGTGCGTCCTATCACCAAGGGAGTCAAGGTCCGATTACATGGTCCTTCCTAAGGGAAATGATAAACATTTCCTACTATTTCCCTTTGGATAAAACTTGACTGCAACTTCCATTAAGAGAACCGATATCGCTGGTCTAGCAGGTCACGGAGCCATCTGTATTAGTATCACTTACTGTGGATGTTTTTATGAAGATCATCGGATTAGGTCAATCAGTTCCAGAAATGACTTTGCAGTATAAATCAAAACGTTGGGCTATTCCGTTTAAATATTTGTAAAGGGTCTCTTCATCTAAGAAAGAACCTGACAGAAAATAGTAGTAAAAAGATCAATAACATAGTCCTGAATATTTATGTGATGATTGAAATCCATGTACCAAACACAGTCTACATGCTTTGTGTGAATCACATCCACTGACTGCTAATGTACACTATTTCTTATAGTTTTTGTTGGTAAAAGATGAAGAAAGTATGATTTTAAAAAAGGAATAATTTACTGGGTTGTAATGTGAAAGTGGAAGTAATGTCTGATAGAAGTATGGTTTTGCTGAAGGGCTGTTTCATAGAAGAAATATATTATTTATTTATATTGTTTATTTGTGAAGAAACATGTACTGGGGCCCATTTCACTGTGCAACTGGAGTGCTATAACTGTATTAGTCTGTATTAAGGCATAGGAGTCTCGATGGCTTTAGAGGAAAGATTGGTTTGTGGACCAGGCTCAACTGTACAAAGCAATCTTAACGCTAAGACTAAGTCTGTGTTATGGTAGAAGAGTTAGGATGGTCTCAATGCTAAGACTGCTTTGTGCAAGTGTAAAAATGCTAAACATTTTGTGCCAATCGTAAGAATGCAATTGTCATCAGAAATGTGATAATGTCTTTTATAACTACAATAATTTATGATGCGACTCAATGGCTGTAAAAATAATGTCAAGGAATCATAATCCCTCCAAATGAATTCAGTTCTATGTTATTGTGGGTTAGGACATATTGTAAAGTCTTCTGAAATGTCTGTTTATAATATTCATGTTAACAGATTGGAATGCAGGTTTTTCTAAATCCACAATCGTGATGAGGACATCGAAAGAGCAGCAATTTAAGGAAATCCAAAATAAAACCCAAACTCAAATAAAAACATAATCAAACATAAAGTTAAAAATAATCTCGGACCTGGGTGAGTGTATGACACAGCTGTTACAGTAACGAGAGTGGTAGATGATTGATCATGTCCCCCAGTACACTGACAGTGGGACTAGCGGAGGGTGGGGCTACCATAGGGATTACCAGCCAGGCTGGGATGGTCAGTAATGGCGGTTTAGTGCACGGGTAACATTTGCCGGACACCCCTCTGCATAACAATCAGGCAGCCTGACAGCCCTTGGGATAATTACTGTTGTTTAATTGAGGCTCAGTTGAGCTTGGTAGGGACAACCTGGGTCCAGGGAGTCTGGAGAAACTGCGACTAATCAGGACATTAACGTAAAAAATATCCTATTAATGGCGACATTTTGTACCAATTTTTTTTGTAATGCTGTAGAAAGCAAATATTTTGCCACACTTAACATAGGGATTATTATACAAATGCTGAAAGAAAGGTTGAGTCATGTTTTGTTTCGTAGTTTAATAAAGAAACGAGATTATTTTTTGGGTTGAATTATTTAACAAAGGTCTTGGTTATGAGAATAAAATATGGAGGATCTGCTTTTAGTTTTGCATTAAAAAATTGATGTGCTGATAATTGGCGGTAGAGGCTGTGTGTGAGAAGCACTTGGGTGAGAGTCGGGCTATGGCGTAATTGGTCATCTTGATACCGACGACTGGTTACACCACTGCCTGGTGGCTTGCCCAATGCCGCCCGCTCACTCGCTCGCCGGCTCTTCTCGGCCAACTGATCGGTAATATTGATCGTGCATGTGAGCTGTACATCGAGTGTGTTGTGTAACTCTATCACCCTGACATGCTTGCGGCCATCGCTGGCTCCTTCCCCTTCCCCTCTTGCCATTCTCTCCTCGTCCTTTTTCTCGCGATGACTTCGGAATACTGTTTGTTTGCTGACCTTGTCGTGCAAAAAAACAAAATCACCTTTGGTATTCCCTCGACTGCAGCCATTGTGCCCAGTGACAGTTCTGTCGTTTGACACACTTGGTGAAATACATGTTGCCATCACCCATCTCTCATTGCGAGGGCGCTGACTGTGTCACTGCGATGGCGGTTCAAAGTGCATGTGGGGGATAATTGTCTGTAATAATGGTCTTGTGACCTCATTGGCTATTGATAGGTCTATTATCTGCAGGCAAGGCGCAATAATAAAGGGTATGCAGTGTATTGCAATTACCTGCACCGTAATGGGAACGAAAATGCAATGATATATATGTTAACAGTGTAGACTCAATTAGCCCAGTAGTGAAGCTGTATACTTATACATAAATACAACTGTTTCTCTAAACAAGCTCGGCTGAAAGAAAACGTAAGGTTTATTTAATATTTGTTCAAGTTGATCTCCTTGAGCAAATACTATAAAGCAATATGATTACCCCATTAAGTGATGCGAGCAGACGGCCAGATTATGATCAGGCAGTGAGTTGTGTGGCAACTGGGAGAGGCAGAGTTACCTCCCTTATTCCCTCCTGGCTGAACAAGGCAACTGTTTGTCGCATGATAAGGAAAGGGCATGTTTCTGGACCCCCGTGACCTACCACTGAATCAGTCAGTGTCTCTGACAGAATGCCATGGCATTATAGTAGTTCTATTATTTTTACCTGGTTAAAGCTTTTTTTGAAGAGAAACTTGATGAAAGTAAGAGGCACAAAAGACTGACAATGTTGTGGCCTTGGGGCGAAGCTTTCATGTTCTCAGGAGTCCATCTTTCAAAGGCTAATACCAAAATTGATACGTTAGACTCGAGTATCTTTTAATAAGCATCATTTATTGGATTCCGTCCTGCTTCCTATTGCTTCATTTCAGCAGAAATATGATCTTATGGCAAGGAGTTTTTAAATGAAATTCAAACACGCTTGTTTCAACTTGAAAGATATAGACGATACAGGCAGCAGTTGCTGTACAAAGCAAATGATTACCTACTGCTCGTTCACTGCTAATATGCTACACTGTAATTATCTCTGTTTTCATTCAGTCACAAAAAATCTAATTGCTTTTGTCATGTTTGTTTTTTCGTTTCATCTCCTATTTTCCATGTAATGCTGGGGTAATGAGTTTAACGGGGTAGATTTCTAAATTGATCCAATGTTTGAAGAATAGACTCAAGTTAAACCAGCCCCTAGTCGCACATGAGTAATAAAACATTGTCATAAAACATTGCCGGAATGCGTGGACCAGTAACCATGTCGCAGACGTGCGGTGCCGAAAACTCGAGTTGGTTAAGTGATCACCAGGTGGTGACTCTGCACTATGGTGGTATAATAACCCATATTAGAGTCCTGGAAAAGTGCTACCATTTGTGTATCCAAATACTTCAATCTTTTTTCTCCCGAATTCGTCATGATTAATTATTTTCGTATTATGAAATGATATTGTGAAATGATGTTGTGCTGCTCGCACCACATGTGGTTTCTGGTTTTCTAATTCATAAAAACACCATTTGTACCTTGCTGTGATTCCGGGATCTTTAATTGTTCTTGTTTGTTATTTCAGACAAGTCAGCAGCTCAGCCCCCTGGCCTGGAACAAGGGTCCCTTGGGTTCATTATGCCTCCCTATTATACTAACGGTGCTTCGATGGTAAGTCCAACCAATATTTGCCCTTCTCCACAGATTCAAGTCACATACAACACTTCGTTTGTGTCTCCTGCTATTTTTTGTTAATAAAATCACGTTTTTGAACGTTTAATTTTTTTCAGGTTGTAAGAAATATCCACTGCTGTATTTGATTGGATATTTTTTTGTCGTGAATCACTGCTAAGTGTTGAAAAAAACCTATTTAAAATGCCACTGGAACCAGTAAAGTGTTACTCAACATTCTATATGACATTAAAATTTAACTCTACATTCTGTATGGCATTAAAATTTTGCTCCAATTACTAAGTGACATCAATTAGTCATTTGTGCAGGAAAATAGATGTGAAGTGAGTTGAATTCACGATTCTTAGCATGAAGAATTCATGTGAAGGTGTTGTATGTGACTCGGCTCGAAGCAGTCCATGAATCACTATCAGTTAGCATGACACCTTTAGAAGCTGCCTTGTTTACGGTAAGTGATATTCCCATGTTATTGACGACTACAGGAATCATCAGTGCTTTTATATGTTTAGTGAAGGATTAGAGAAAATACTACTGTTCTGACAACATATCGTACCAAGCTATCCTTTATACCACAGCAATCACTTCTGATAAGTTGTCAGGTGAACGTTTTTAATGTGGATACCAGCAAAACCTTTACGCTAAAACTGATATAGACTTTCGAAGTTTTAAGTGACACGGGACAATCGTACCCACTTGAGTTTATTGAGTTTCGCGCTGTATGAAATTCTAGAAACTATGTGTCGTGGAGCATGCGTGTATTTTTCACATGCTAGCAGCTTCGGTAATGTTACTCAGCATGTCCCATGGCTTAAGAGCTCTCCAACAATGGGCAAAAGAGGCTCTCATCTCACTGAAAATAATCAATAACTAAAATTTAGGAAAGAAATGCTGACCCAAATGGAGACTTGGTTAATCATTTGAAGAAAACCACATCTTTTGTGCAAGTGGCCTGAAGTCTTGAGAACAGAAATCAATATCACTCGGCTAGTGTTTTGAGGGAAGAGATCTGAAGAAGAGAACGACTGGCCATTCCTCCATCTTATCAGTAGCCTTGCATGACGGGGGATGTATTGTCTTGTGGGGTAGAGATGTACACCACCCTAGACCCATCGCTTTGTACGCTGCCCTGACACCATCGTATTGTGTGTTACCATGACGCTGCCATATTGTACGTTATCCTGATGCCATCACATTGTATGTCATCCAACGCTATGACATCGTAGAAGTACAACTGGCTATGTTATCAGTGGCCGTATATGACTTTGGGTGTGTGTGAGTGGTGGTGTGGTCTGTGTGAGTGGTGGTGGGTGGGTGCTATATTTGTTCACCACCCTGACACCACCACATGTAACATGACCCTAACAATGGGCATCAGCTCAACACCATCACATTATACACATTTTACACCACCCAGTCCTCGTCCAGCCTCATGGCATGTTTTTCTCATGGAGTATTCTTGTCCATGTTCTTGTGCCTCCCCTGGGGCCAGCTCTTACCCACCCACAAATATTAATATGTCCAGTGCCAAATGCTGCAAGTAGTTACGAGGCAGCGATGTGGAGGGTCTGTGGCGCCATGTTACTTCATACAGTGTTTAGTCTCTGTCACCAGTCCTTGTCTGTTTACTCAGGAGAGTCACCATCAGGGTTGTTATTGTCTGGCTGCTACATAATTGTTACAAAGTTCAGAATTAACAAATAAGTATAAATAATGCAGGGGAAACATTTTTAAAGCAATCAAGCAAATACTAAGATAGGTTAACTTTCAAAAGTTCGATATTTATTCTTGCCTGAAGGATGCTGTAAACATGGGCTAGGCAGATTGCTTCAGGTGGGTAGGCTAATACGGTG
The DNA here is from genome assembly GCF_003918875.1 of Haliotis rubra. Taxonomy (NCBI): domain Eukaryota; kingdom Metazoa; phylum Mollusca; class Gastropoda; order Lepetellida; family Haliotidae; genus Haliotis; species Haliotis rubra. The sequence continues at coordinate 808,114 of NW_025767002.1, forward strand.
TAGGCGTCCTGTAAAACTAGACATTACAGTGGGTACTTGGTTGGTAATCATCCAAGGGGCATCAATTCATCTAAGACCCATCCACAGGACATCATTTTGTCTTCCATCCATCGTATTCCGTCTTCCAGGGAATCATTCCTTGTTCCAGCCATCGTAAGGACATCATTCCTTCTTCAATCCATTGTAAAGGAATCATTCCTTCTCTGACCATCCATCGTATGGGAATCGTTCCATCTTCCAGCCGTACAAGGGACACTTCCATTTCCACATCCAAGGGGCGTCATTCCATTGGCCACCCATCCAAGGGGCATCATTCCATTGCCCATCCATCCAAGGGGCATCATTCCATTGCCCATCCATCCAAGGGGCATCATTCCATTGCCCATCCATCCAAGGGGCATCATTCCATTGCCCATCCATCCAAGGGGCATCATTCCATTGCCCATCCATCCAAGGGGCATCATTCCATTGCCCATCCATCCAAGGGGCATCATTCCATTGGCCACCCATCCAAGGGGCGTCATTCCATTGGCCACCCATCCAAGGGGCGTCATTCCATTGCCCATCCATGCAAGGGGCGTCATTCCATTGCCAATCCATCCAAGGGGCATCATTCCATTGCCCATCCATCCAAGGGGCATTATTCCATTGGCCACCTATCCAAGGGGCATCATTCATTGGCCACCCGTCCAAGGGGCATCATTCCATTGCCCATCCATCCAAGGGGCATCATTCCATTGCCCATCCATCCAAGGGGCATCATTCCATTGCCCATCCATCCAAGGGGCATCATCCATTGGCCACCCATCCAAGGGGCATCATTCCATTGCCCATCCATCCAAGGGGCATCATTCCATTGCCCATCCATCCAAGGGGCATCATTCCATTGCCCACCCATCCAAGGGGCATCATTCATTGCCCATCCATGCAAGGGGCATCATTCATTGGCCACATCCAAGGGCATCATTCCATTGCCCATCCATGCAAGGGGCATCATTCCATTGCCACCCATCCAAGGGCATCATTCATTGCCCACCCATCCAAGGGGCATCATTCCATTGCCCATCCATCCAAGGGGCATCATTCCATTGGCCACCCATCCAAGGGGCATCATTCATTGCCCATCCATCCAAGGGGCATCATTCCATTGCCCATCCATCCAAGGGGCATCATTCCATTGGCCACCCATCCAAGGGGCATCATTCATTGGCCACATCCAAGGGGCATCATTCCATTGCCCATCCATGCAAGGGGCATCATTCCATTGGCCACCCATCCAAGGGGCATCATTCATTGCCCACCCATCCAAGGGGCATCATTCCATTGCCCATCCATGCAAGGGGCATCATTCCATTGGCCACCCATCCAAGGGGCATCATTCATTGGCCACATCCAAGGGGCATCATTCCATTGCCCATCCATCCAAGGGGCATCTTTCAATGTCAAATTTAAAGGGCATCATTCCATTGGCCACCCATCCAAGGGACATCTTTCAATGCCATCACAACACCCAATCCATTCCCTGTTCAGATATCTGGTGCCATATTATCCTTGCTACTGTTAAAAAATGATTTTGTGATAACAGCATTCTGATTCCTTAATATGATTTTTCGTGGAGGATTATGGCAATTTTACTGATTTCAGTGTTCAAATTTTTAATCAAATTCTAGAAGATTACAGCTATGAGTTCAGGCTCTTTTTTACACCTAGCCCAGCTTGTTTTCGTGTCTTGACTTGGAGAACAGTGTAAGGGGGGGTAACTGCTGTCCAGCTCAGGTGGTCGTTGCAAAACAGAACACTTTCCCTAAAAACATTGTTTTTTAAAATCATAATGTGATCATTTTTGCCAGCTGATACTTGAGGCACGGTTATGCCATTAGATGTGTGTTTTCTCCAGAATATCTTAAATGTGATGTCTTTCATAAAGAGTAATTTTGTAAAAGCACCTTTATCCCCATAAAACACAGCCCAATTATGAAATCTTTTTCAACAGTGATGCATAACAAATTCTTTAAATATATTTGATTGTTTTTATTGACACTAATCCAATATTGTCCGAAGCAGATGACTGGAATCAGGAACCTGACACCAGTCATTCAATAAAACAGCAAGGTTACAACCAGTGAATCGGCTCACAAACACAGCAACGCTGCAAGTGCAGCTATTTAGTGTTTGTGTTTATTGAAGGCCTGACATCTGGAATCAGGGTTCCAGTCTCGTCCGTGGGCCTGGTCAGCCTATTGGCTATTGATCCGGACAAGCTCAATAGCCGGAGTCATTCACTGGGCATGCTTTGTTTGTTCTCCTGGTGCACGTTCATTGAACCTTCCTTCCAACTGCCTTCAATATTGGTAATGACCATACAATCCTTGCTGAGGTATTAACACGTAAGCCAGTTAGTGGGCTCTATGGGCAGTTAACACACTTGCAGTCTAAAATTAAATTGTTTGTATCCTGTGGCCCTGATGTTTGGGTATACTGGTATTGACACGGATGATTATTCGTGAGATGATGTCTCGACAAGCTGTGAAGCTGGGATTAATATTCTCGAACATGTTGTTATATGACAAGCGGTACTTTTACTCCTGTGTAAGATGGTGTCAGAGCTGTTTATGCATGTTACGGACTAGGAGAGAGTAATAAAAGTATAGCAGACTGAATAAGAACCTAAATCTGGGTCATTTTTTTCTGCTGTGTACTTTCAGGAGGGGAATAAAAACAAACAATAAATCTTTGGCAAATGAGGAGAGAAGGTCTTCCGAGAGAAATATGGCTTGATTTTTTTTGTCTTTTTGTAGTGAAATAGGAAAACAAGTTAATGACAGTGTAGGGATGACAAAGGTTGGTTAGGTTTCCAGAGCTAATTCCAGTGTGTTGAACCTGTCCTCACTGTGTGACAATGCTGACTGTGGATGTGGGTCTTCCCTACCTCTCCCCAGCTCCCATCTTCATACACTACAACACCAGGACACTGGCTCCGCCTATGGGCAACCTGCAAAAACTGGATTTGACAGAAATTATAGGTCTTCTAAAGCTATTTGGGGATTAACATTTTTTGCGAGGAAAAGTCAAGATGTTGAGATCCTACTTGCTCTTTTTTTTTACGGGTAAAAAAAAATAAATTATCCTGCTATCTCAGTGGACTTAATTCAGTTTAAATGGTTACTTTTTCCATTACTATAAGGCTTACTGTTGGGTGGTTAGAGGACAAGGTTCCAGTAGTACTCTTTAAAGAGTTGGGTGGTTAGAGGACAAGATTCCAGTAGTACTCATCACAGAGTTAGGCGGTTAGAGGACAAGATTCCAGTAGTACTTGTCACAGAGTTAGGTGGTTAGAGGACAAGTTTCCAGTAATACTCATCACAGAGTTAGGCGGTTAGAGGACAAGTTTCCAGTAGTACTCATCACAGAGTTAGGCGGTTAGAGGACAAGTTTCCAGTAGTACTCGTCACAGAGTTAGGCGGTTAGAGGACAAGTTTCCAGTAGTACTCATCAGAGAGTTAGGCGAGGACAAGTTTCAGTAGTACTTGCACAGAGTTAGGTGGTTAGGGACAAGTTTCAAGTGGTACTTGCACAGAGTTGGGTGGTTAGGTATTCTTGTCACTTTGTCACATTTCTTCACAGATGATTTGTCATTCTCATAACGTTGTACTAATCATGCCTAAAGGTATTAAAGTCACCATGCCAGCGATGCACGAACAAAGCCACTTTAATCCCAAACACTGTTTTCTGATTTTATTACCAATGTTACGCCTTAATTCTTTTGTTGACGTCAGAATGTATGGAACACTATCAAGATGTAACTGTTTAGTAATGAACTTAATTATCAGGCAGCCATATCGAAATGACTCAGCCACCATGATTATTCCAGTTCTGTGATTGCTGGGCTTACCTGTTTTATTTACAGTACTAGCAGAATCAAAGCACCATCATGATGTGGACGCTACTTCTTTCTCACTCTTAAATGCAGAGTTGCTTCCCTGTACAGTAACAGGATCCTCTGATCATAGGCCAAAATTAAATATTCAGGATGAACTGAACAGATTGTTCCAAGCTTTAAACAAAATGCACTAAAAGACAATACTTGTGTTCCATTGATCCGGTAGAAGTGAGTTGGTAGATAGTGTTTCAATGTTTTGGAAAAAAATTAAACAATGTTTAAGGGTTGTTTGACACTGATGTTGCAAAGTATCAATAACTACAAATATTGTAATGCTCAGAAACAGAAGCTCTTTTCTCCTTATAAAGGGGCAGTGTGGTAGCTTGATGGTTAAAGCGTCCGCTCGTCACGCTGAAGACCCAGGTTCGATTCCCCACATGGGTACAATGTGTGAAGCCCATTTCTAGTGTCCCCTGCAGTGATGTTGGAATATTGCTAAAAGCAATGTAAAACCTAACTCACTCACTCACACTCCTTATAAAACATGGGCACTGTAACAGCAAGCCCCAGTAATGATAATAAAACTCATCCAGGCCATAAATGAATTATGTCCCTTCAGCTTACCCGAAACACAAATAATGTTGTTCGGCCTAAGCATCAACATCCCCAGTACACCGTGCTTGTGCATGGACTGACTACACAGGAATGTGATGATCATTATGGCCGAAGTACTTATGTGGTGGGATTAGACTAATGGCGTTTCATCATCATACCCAAATGGTATGGATTGATCAGAACATTATCTTGCTGTCCCAGGCCTTATTATATCGCAGACTACCTTCATACTGCTGTGTAATTGCTGACCTGGGTAAAAGTCTATTTGCTCTCTCCCTTAAATATTATACCCTGAGCGGGGGGAGATTATCTGGTTTAAACTTTCAGCCAATCCCTTGTTTTTAACTTTAACCTGAGGAATGACATAATTTCATCATTTTGGCGGCTTCTTTAAGTTTTTATGGCCAAATATCTTCAAATTATCTGGAAGATATATCTTGAAGCAGTAAGCATAAAATTCAGGTATCATTTTCCAGGTTAACACTCAGGTATAGATAAGAAATCAGGTACGAGTGTAGTTGATCATGAAGCTATGACAGGCAGTAGCACTTTCACCACCATGCTGTCTGTCTAACAATCCTCCTGATGATCCGTCTTCGTTTGGAAAACCTAATGACATTTAAATGTGGTGAAATCTTGGAGGGGTTCCTGGAAGTTCTATATTGGATTAGAGATATGGTCATGGCGTCATCTAAATCCTCAATTTTCTGGGGTTCAGAAAGTTTTAATAGTCAGAAAGTCTGATTTCTATCTGTGAAGTTTAAATCTGAAGGTTGATCAATGTGAGACGTTTTCATTTTTTCTCTTTGATTATTATTATTTGCGGTTGAGAAGAATGTAACACCCTAAGAAATTGCTCAAAGATGCAAATTTGCGAAAACCAACCTTGACGTGTCTAGCATATGTCACTTTTTACACAGAAATAGTCTTTTTTAGATGGAATTATATGAGCAAAATATTAAATATTGTATTTTGTAAGATTTGATTATGGATTGAGTGTGAACCTCGATCACAAGTCCCAAGCGTACTTAGACGTCAGAGCAAGTTTTCGTCTCCACGTGTCACCATCAGCACATGTCAGACGTTATTGAATTTCAGTCAGTAGACTCTCAACAAAAACTAGCGTCTAGTGTTCCCTGTAGGTGAATTACAGTGTAATAAAGGTTGTGTATACTAACACCTTGTGACTGACGATGATCAGGATTTGTTCTGCTTCGCGTATTAGTCGGACGCAACTTTCTCATCTCTGTAAACTGAAGATGAAACACCTTTTACAGGCACTCTTGAAGGATGTGTGTGAAAGAAAATTATAAGCTTCAAAAACGATTTTTCACCTAACAGTTATTATAGTTACATTTCATCTATGAAGTCTGAGGACGTGAAATGCAAAGAAAAAAAATAATTTTGACTTTACAAGAATAGGGAGATTCATTGCCAGGATTAATGTGAAAATCTAATGTAGATATCTATGGGAAATAGCTAGTTTCATCTTAAATCTAAGAGGGCACCTAACTTTCAGCTTGAAATACAGGTTCATGTATAACGTGGTAAAATTTAAGATGAATGATCTAAGGGGAAAAGGACCTCAAGAAATATCCGCTTCATTTCGACCACCTGGCCCTACCTAGTTTTTGCTCAAGACCCTACCCATTTTGTTGTGGCACATAAATAAAACATTCTTGACTTGACTGACCCTATTTCATCACGCTTTAACCATGGCAGCCCATACAGAGGCAGTCTTGACTGAAGAAAAAGAATACTGTTACCGAAAATGTAATTCGAGACATCAACAAAACTTTGAAACAATTAACATTGCCTATCTACTTTCTCTTAAAAAACTGTAAGTTACCATGGAAATAAAGCAAGTAATTTTGCTGAGTTTTAGCTGCTTGAACAGTTGTTTTGAGCACTTGTAATATGGTTTATCTGATACACTTGTGAGATTGTGCATGCTGATTGAGGATTACAGATTAGGCAGTACTTTAGCTTGTCAGGCATTATCTTTCACGGGACAAGATTGGACTATGAAGTTACCATACATTTGCGTAATCTTCTTATGAAATTTTCTTGAAATACTCAGGGATATTAGGAAATAAATGCTAATGGTTTTCAACAATTGTGAGGTTCTGAAGCAAGAGAGTAAAAAAGCATAAACAGACAACAGGTGAGAAAAGGAATTTGCTCTAATCATTACTGAAACAGGCTTTCAAACAGAACTGGAATTGACTAAATATTTACATATTTAATCAGTGAAGAAAGTTATTTGATTTTCAGCCTGAAGCTTTTGCATAATTGTTCTATCTAATCACATTTGTTTTGCTGAGCAAGTGTATATATGTATATGTGTTGAGAAATGACAAAAAAGCAAATAATGTTTGACAGGAATTGCCACAGCTCTCTCTCAGATGCTGATGTGTTGGTGGATAGTTTAAAAAGTCTTTTTTGTCCGTCATGATATTTCAATCATTTAGACTTAATTGATTTTATCTGAAAGTGACGTTAGTGTGATTTTATAGCTGTTCCTTCAGTGACAATTTGATGCTGAAATAGTTGAATGGCCTGTGTTAGTAGTCGTGAGAATTGGAGGACCAGTATTACTGCCAGGGGTGACAGGCGGCTTTTCTTGGCAGCTCATCTCAAATAGTCCCACTGTGTGGGCAGCTGAGGTACAGCTCAACCCTCTTCACTAACTCTGTGTGTGTGTGTGTGTGTCTCTCTCTCTCTCTCTCTCTCTCTATCAGCCCACGTTACCTGCATGCCCTACCATGTGAAACACCTCAAGGTAACTGAACGGCCAACAATTGGGGGAATACGTAGGCCATTGATTTGGTGAAGTTGCCTGCTAACACCAATACCAGTAGCTTATACAAGTGTGAGAGAGAGAGCGCATCATCTGTGTATGTAACCCGGAGCAGCTTGCTGTCTGTCCACCGTTGTTGTAAGGAAGAGGTAGCCCCTCCAGTCTCAGTCTTCACCCCAGTGCGGAGTAACAGTACACTAGTCCACCGCGGACAGCAGCTCATTCATCCCTCCTCTGTCTGTCTATCTGGCCAGCTAGGGGGACCTGTGCCACCTCCTCTTCCACCTCTGGCTCCTTCACTCTGCTACACCGTTCTCTACTCCCCTCTCTCTCTCTGAGCGGGCTGGCAATCTGTCAAGTGTCATAGCCTAGCAACTGACATGATATATTACCTCCACCGTCACTGGGGGTCGGGGTCAGGGGGCCCACTCGGCTCTCCTCCACTAGACACTGGCAGTCAAAACACTAATGGAGTGACGGAGAGGGATGTGGGAGCCGACTTCAATCAAAGCATGTGTTCTACCTGTAGTGCAGCAGCAGCCGCCGCCACTGCCGCCGCTGCGGCATCCCTCATGCCTTTTGCGGACAAGATGCCACCCGTATGTTGTCTCTTACCGGAAACTTGTACCCTAGGATGTATCCTCGACCTGGTAAGAACTTTAAACAATGTTGATTTTTCATAATTTCTCGATGTACATCAATGGATTCATATCTTGTTGGTGTACATCTTCGTGTTTCCGAGGAAAATGGCCGGTTGTCGTTTGGATGAATGAATCGTCAGTGCGATAATGTTGTTTATTAATCATATATTGTTAAATGACAGTGAATGTTGAAGATATATTTTAGGAAAATGAGTGGGAAAAAACTGTTACCTGCCTTGAAGGTGTGACCACTGAAGTCAACTGCCTGTGACTTGTCAGCTGTTTCAGATGGTGTTTTACTGAACATTCGGGTTTATATTTGATAATGACATGACATAGAGCCACCCCTAATCCACCCCATTCTACCTGTTTTCCCATGCTCGGTGTTGAATAAGCTAATTAGAAATTTCATTACATTATCAGTGATTTAAACTCTCTCAGATAATTTGGTGAGTTTGGGATCAATTTCATTTTGTTAAAAAAAATGCTTTATAAAATTACTTGTTAGTGAGCCCATTGTGTTAAATGAATAATATAGAATCTACATGGTGGCAATCATAAAAATATTGGTCACATGTTTCATTGGTGTGGTGCTTGTTGATATTTCTTCTGTGGATGAGTGTCACAAGAAATACTTCTTTTGACCGGAATATTTTCAGTAAGTTCAGGCAAAAAACGTTAGGAAGGTTTTTTAAAAATAGGAAAATTTAGTATCGGAATTTTTCCACATGAGAGTGAGATGTAGATAGCAAGATACAGAGGTGACAGGTGAGGGTGAAGAGGGGTGGGGTTGAAAGTACCTCGCAAATTTTAAACTCTGATACAGAGTTCTTATATAATGTTCATCAAATGACATCTCCTAAGTTTATTTCATTCACCTATCACTACTTAATGAGTGTTCTAATGAGAAATTCCAATTTAAGAAAGTTCTTCTCCCTAACAGGGCCTCAGGAAGTGAATTAGCATTGAGGCCACCCATGGTTACATGTAGGCTGGGGCACTGTTGGGTTATTTTCTCGATATTATTCAATTCTTCATGGCGCTGAAGGACTCTTAAGCCTCTTATCACGGTTGTCATGCATAATATTGCAGATTCCATAGTCCAATTTGACTAAAACACACTGATTTGGTCCCCCAAATTCAAGTGCAGTTCATATTTAGAGACACATCCCTGATGTACCCCTGCAGTCATTTGCTTTGATGGACGTGTGTCACAATGGACCAGTCCAAGTTGGGCTGTTTTCAAGGGGAGGCTGGCATTCCTTCACTGTTTCCTGTGAATGTTTTACAGAACAAGTAACATTCCTGAACACTAATACCGCTTGGGGATGATAAAACAAGGGCATAGTTATTGTTTGGCGTGATTGTCGGTGTAAGATAATTACACCGAAGGCCCAGGGAGGCTGAGGAATGAATCCTGGTCTCCCTACTCCAGGCTGACCCAAGTGCCAGGGAAATTTTCATTTTTGTCATGCTCTGTAAACTTGACACGAAACATCAATATCCATTGCGGGAGTGATTAATGATCGGTGTAACCAAACAAAAACTCTACAATTTGAGGCGGCTGTTTCAGTAAATCTTTGTGATATTAATTCGTGGCAGTCAAATGGCCATTGTAGGCAAGTTTAAATTGGCGGGAGAGGCCTGATAGTATGTGCTTCTGGCACCTGGACATAGGGAAGGAGAGAGCAGCCGATTGAGGAATGGCCCCCACACACCACCATAACACTGACACCTAAATAATCATCCCTTGTAGTAGATGTTGAAAGTTTATTTGTTATATGTAACGCGGTTAAAGCATACTTGAAAGTGGCGATTCAAGCAGATCCTGCCTTGAAGCCCGTCTGCTTTCTCAAATGTCCCTGCGAAACATCTGTAATGTTCCTCAAACAGAAAGTGTGGGGAAACATATTTTCTTCAAATAAACAAATCTGAAACTGTTTGTTGAAATACTGATCATGTGTGAAAAAGTACGATCCAGTGTGTAAGCGTAAGAAGTTAGCTGTATTTTGTCAGAAATGGCAGAATTACATGATTGTGGCTGTTTGTTAAAACAAATCTTCAAGGTACTGAATTTGAAAGGCAGTAAAAACTTCTCTGAATTATTTGTAAAAATGCTTATGATTTAATCAGTCTTATTCAGTAACGAAATGTCATTCAATTTACTTTTAGGATGCTGGAATTCTGAAACTTAAAACTTCATGGATTAATGTTGAAATTAAATAAAAATTCATGCAGAATTTATTGAAATTAAAGAGAAAAAAAACAGTTTAAACTGGTCCTCTATTAAAAGGCAATGCCTGTTAGAGATTGGTCACTCTTCTTAAAAAAGGTACAAATTCCAATGTTTTTGGATGTATTCGATCATTAGGGAAATTGTATAAATATGAATGTTACTTGTATGTTAATCTGGCTGTTTTCCGTGAACAGGAATAAGAGCTTCTGTGTTCATGCTAGTCATATGTTAATGGCATGTGCTTATAACTATCAGCTTATAACTTATATCAATATTCAACTCCACAAACATCTTGTCACGTTTAAGTTTCTGAGCAAACTTGGTCCACAGTAAATGAATCATGACTGCTAATGTTGGTGTGGGTTGAACAAATAGTACGTCAAATAAAAGCTCTTCCTTGTGCAATTAAAAGCAGAATTTTTCTTCTAATTTTATGTAATTGACATTGTAATTCAAAATTAGAATTATTTCAATATTGTATCCTAGATAATCCCCCGCTGATTTGTTGAGTTTAAACTTTTCACATTTGGGAGTGAGATATGAATCCATTTATGACAACAATTTGATGCTATCCCATGACGTGATAATTTATTCATGATAACTGCTTGAGTGAAGTTATGAGATAAATTTTACAATCTAAAATTGATGATTGTTTTTTCCAAAGTTCATGAGAAATATCACCTTATCTTCTCCCAACTGTAGATGTTTTTACAACAATGATATATACTAGATCAAAAGTTTTATTAAATCTGTGGTAAATCATTTCAATCGAGAAATCTGTATTGAGCATGTATGTTCAACAAATAATAAAATTCCTTACATACCTTACAGCAGTTTTTCTGCTTAAAAAACCCGAAATCTGTATTCAAGTGAATTTGAATTATTAAGTCATTTTCCAAATTGATATGCTTTTGTGATTTTGTTTTAATTATGTATATATCCAGCTTATGTAATTAATTCATTGCAATTTGAAACATTCACTAAATAACCTTTGAAACATTACCATATTGAAAAGTATTCTGAGAGGCTATAATTTGTAGCTGCGGGGTATTTTATATTAAGATTCGTGTGAAACTAGCTGCCGATTGCGAGGAAGGATTTTATATAGCAAATGAATCTGTGAGCATATGTGTTTTGCAGCATAACTGTTACGGAAAAGGACTGGTTAAATGTTTTCTATCTATGGTACAACAGTTACTGAAGTGTTTGAAAATTCATAATGTTGGGACTCACTGTAACTTAATATCTTTTCCACACAGTTATGATTATTTGGGAACAGTTCATATTGAATTTTAGAGGTATCGACAGCCTCCAAACTACATACTTGTACCCTAACAACTAGCTAAGCATATACAGAAAAAGTGAGTGCACGATAGCTTTAAGAGCCACCACCTCCATACCCTCACCGTAGTCTGTCATTTGAATGATACGAAGTGTCTGGGAGTATGAAAACCGCCAGGTATAAAGTACAGAATGTGTTTCAAAGTGGACCTTAGTCGTTCACTTGCTTCAAAGGTTCCAAAATGTTATTCCAGTTTTAGGTCCGTTGTCTTAAAAATATTTTGAAGTTTTTCTTCTTCTTCGATCTTAGTCTGGCATCGAGGGAGAATTCTATTCTTTTGATTGATGTAGTTTTGAAGTGGAGTCTGTCTCACAGATGTTAGTAGGGATGCAAAACTTAGTGAAATTATTAATGAAGGGGGCGCACAAGGCTGCAAAGTGAAAACTTCCCCCGCTGTATTTTGGTTGCCAAAGTTCTGCCAACTATTGATATAATTTCAGTTTGGCATTCTGCAGTATTTAAAATAGTTTAGCCGATGAATAATCAGCTTGAAGATAAAAGGATTTCTGTGTCTGTGGGATGTTTCTTGGGGATGAGGGGTGTAGTGGTGTTCCTGTTGAAGAAAAATGGATTGAGACGAAGAATTTGTTTTGTTTTCTTCATACATTGGTATGATTTGAATAATTTCAGTATCTGATTATCCTTATAACCAACCATAAGAATTGTACAAAATGATACAGAACAACCTGTTCAAACCAATCAGCTGACAAAGTCAATGGAATAACCCCACCATTGTTGTGGGAAGATTTAAATTGTGACTGCTGCCTGATTTTCCAAGACAGTGTAAAGAACTGCTGGGGATATTCAGGATTCATGGACAACGTTTTTGAGAAAGAATCTGTTATTGTCCAGCACACCAGTGTAAAAAATGCTGTTTGATTTGATTGAAAGTGAAATTTGTAATCTTGTGACATCGAGAAGAAAATAAGTAATTGGAGTGATTGTAAAGCCCCCATTATCAAAACGATGATGGTAAATCCTTTTTGCATTATAGCATGTTTAAAAACCATGGTTTTTATACACAGTTTAGGGGGATGTAAAAAAAAAAAATTCAACAAATAATTTCATCCTTGGAAATTTGTATTCTTTCACTTGGAACTCAAGGACCACAGAGCAGAAATATCCATCATTTGGATGTTACACCATCAGTTTTACTCATCATGGTGGAAAACATATATTTTCACTCAATCCCTTTCTCTAAAATCCATTGGGGCAATTTTTCATCAACTGCGGCTTTTTTTGCATCCACTCCTTCCACTCTAGAGTCGGTTTCAATTCATTTCAGGATAAGAACACAAATTGTGCTGTAGGTTGGTAGCTAGAGAGTAATGCCTTCTCAGCTGATAGGTCATCTGAGGTAGTTCAGCTGGGTGAGATACACTTCAGCCTGCTGTATCTCACAGTGGCCATCCGAGGTAGTTCAGCTGGTTGAGATACACTTCAGCCTGCTGTATCTCACAGGACATCTGAGGTAGTTCAGCTGGGTGAGATACACTTCAGCCTGCTGTATCTCACAGTGGTCATCTGAGGTAGTTCAGCTGGGTGAGATACACTTCAGCCTGCTGTATCTCACAGTGGTCATCTGAGGTAGTTCAGCTGGGTGAGATACACTTCAGCCTGCTGTATCTCACAGTGGTCATCTGAGGTAGTTCAGCTGGGTGAGATACACTTCAGCCTGCTGTATCTCACAGTGGTCATCTGAGGTAGTTCAGCTGGGTGAGATACACTTCAGCCTGCTGTATCTCACAGCCTCATCTGAGGTAGTTCAGCTGGGTGAGATACACTTCAGCCTGCTGTATCTTACAGTGGTCATCTGAGGTAGTTCAGCTGGATGACATACACTTCAGCCTGCTGTATCTCACAGTGGTCATCTGAGGTAGTTCAGCTGGGTGAGATACACTTCAGCCTGCTGCATCTCACAGTGGTCATCTGAGGTAGTTTAGCTGGATGACATACATTCCAGCCTGCTGTATCTCACAGTGGCCATCTGAGGTAGTTCAGCTGGGTGAGATACACTCCAGCCTGCTGTATCTCACAGTGGTCATCTGAGGTAGTTCAGTTGGGTGACATACACTTCAGCCTGCTGTATCTTACAGGGGTCATCTGAGTGGTAGTTCAGCTGGGTGAGATACACTTCAGCCTGCTGTATCTCACAGTGGCCATCTGAGGTAGTTCAGCTGGTGAGATACACTCCAGCCTGCTGTAGCCATCTGACTGGATTCAGGGTGAGATACACTTCAGCCTGCTGTATCTTACAGGGGTCATCTGAGGTAGTTCAGCTGGGTGAGATACACTTCAGCCTGCTGTATCTCACAGTGGCCATCTGAGGTAGTTCAGCTGAGTGAGATACACTTCAGCCTGCTGTATCTCACAGGGGTCATCTGAGGTAGTTCAGCTAGGTGAGATACACTTCAGCCTGCTGTATCTCACAAGGGACATCTGAGGTAGTTCAGCTGGGTGAGATACACTTCAGCCTGCTGCATCTCACAGTGAGCCATCTGAGGTAGTTCTGTTGGGTGAGATACACTTCAGCCTGCTGTATCTCACAGCGGGACATCAGAGGTAGTTCTGTTGGGTTAGATACACTCCAGCCTGCTCTATCTCACAGTGGCCATCTGAGGTAGTTCAGCTGGGTGAGATACACTACCCAGCCTGCTGTATCTCACAGTGGACATCTGAGGTAGTTCAGCTGGGTGAGATACACTTCAGCCTGCTGTATCTCACATTGGTCATCTGAGGTAGTTCAGCTGGGTGAGATACACTTCAGCCTGCTATATCTTACAGAGGCCATCTGACTAGTTCAGCTGGGTGAGATACACTTCAGCCTGCTGTATCTTACAGGGGTCATCTGAGGTAGTTCAGCTGGGTGAGATACACTTCAGCCTGCTGTATCTCACAGTGGTCATCTGAGGTAGTTTAGCTGGATGACATACATTCCAGCCTGCTGTATCTCACAGTGGACATCTGAGGTAGTTCAGCTGGGTGAGATACACTTCAGCCTGCTGTATCTCACAGTGGTCATCTGAGGTAGTTCAGCTGGGTGAGATACACTTCAGCCTGCTGTATCTCACAGTGGTCATCTGAGGTAGTTCAGTTGGGTGAGATACACTTCAGCCTGCTGTATCTCACAGTGGTCATCTGAGGTAGTTCAGCTGGGTGAGATACACTTCAGCCTGCTGTATCTCACAGTGGACATCTGAGGTAGTTCAGCTGGGTGAGATACACTTCAGCCTGCTGTATCTCACATTGGTCATCTGAGGTAGTTCAGCTGGGTGAGATACACTTCAGCCTGCTGTATCTCACAGGTGGGTGAGATACACTCCAGCCTGCTGTATCTCTTCTGAGGACAGCTGTATCTCTTGGGACAGGTGTTCTGTTGGGAGGTATTACAATTGAAACAGGTTGTATCTCATGGGTGTCACTACCAACCTCCTTGGCAAGGGTGTTGCTGTCTACAGGTGTGAAGGCCTCCATTTTGACACTTAAGGTAAAAGTTCATAAACCTGTTCCAAGCTCAGTAGTTTGGATTTTTAAGCAAGGTAACTGTGTGTAGGGAAACCAGATCCTTATATTCCTGAGATTTGGCTTACAAGCAAATAATGTGAACAAAATCCAAGTTTGATAGGGTTACCTCTTTAGATTGATCAGAAAAGTATTGACCAACATTCTGGAACTGTATCTGAGTAGCATATGTGCATAGATATCTGATGTGTTGCAACTAAATCCACATGGTTGGGGGTTTGTTGATCAGCCAGGTAACGGATGACCATGGGCCGTGATAGATCCATGTGTTATCGGGAGAAGGAGAAGATCTTTGTTGATTGACACCATTATGTGTTAAGACGGTGACAGACTGACTGGCATGTTTGTGTTGACTGTAGATGTGTGTGTGGCACCATTCGTCCCAGCTCCTTTCACGTGGACCATTCTGACTGTCGCGGAGCGATGCTGGAGGAGGTGTCCAATGAAACCAACATCATCAGCATGTTTGTGGAATAGACCCACAGCTATTATTAAATACTGATGCTCTTGCACGGATTTAGCTACCATTCAATACTAGTGTTTTCTACACAAATACCCCACAAGCTTGGCCACGGTGTATCCCACAGTATGCACAAACTGGTTGTTGGAAAGCTCAATTTTGCTTGGTGTTTTATTGTGAGGCTGCCCGGGGGTCTGATTCTAAATCTCCCATGGTGGAGGGGTGGGATTGCGTCAGAGCTGTGGGCTGTTTCAGAGGAGCGGTTGAATCCCACTGACTGCAATGTGTAAATACAATTGATTAGGAAGACTCTTTTCATATCTCCTGGGAGGCTGGCTTTGTAAATATTAGCTCTCTCCACTAAAACAGATTTCATGATCTGTCCCAAGGGGTAGGGTTTTTGTCGGGGGAAGAGGCCCCACCAGCTTTAAGTAGCAAGAATATTATTCTGCATTCTTTGTTCCTGTCAGCGTGGTAATGCACATGCTCCAGAGTCTATACACATCTACGTGACCAAGGTGGACCCGGCACCAATTTGCATCATCCAAAGTTTTTTCACGTGTCGACAAGGGAGCATTTAGAACCGTTATTACAGTACCAGTTGTGAGTGTGGCATAATCTCTGGTAGAAGTAAGCCTTGCATCGTGCTCGCCATTGATTTCTCTGCCCATCTCTTCAGAGCTCATGCTTGACTTACATCACAAATCACATTTAGATGCTGTAGATGGGCAATATGTTTGCCATAATTACACTTGTATAGGAGTCAATGGTGTGTGACACATTCGGAGGTGAACTCCCCTTGTGTTGCGAACAACACAGGCCTCTAAATGATCATTCTCCTGGTGCTTCTACTCGTTGAGCCAGCCTGCTTGATGCACACAGCGCCGAGTCGGGAGTTGAATGTGCCAATATGTGCCTCTCAGTTTGATGAATGTTTGCTGTGGAACCAATGGTCACTGGACCAGTGTTTGCTCTGGAAATTATTCACTGACCTTGGTGTGATTGGCTACATCCAGTGACATACACATACGTTCAGGATTAGATCGTTGTCACACGGGACACAGGTTTTGTTTGTACCCGTGGAGTTCTCAATTGCTGTTGACCCAACAAATTCAGTGATCATTAAACTTGAAGAAACACTGGACTTTGCCAATCAGATTGTCTACCTTCAGGGAACCATTATGTTTCCAATATTTGCCCTTTTGTCACACCCCTAAATTCCTGCTGCAAGGATCAGGGTTAGAATAGGCCCTAACAACCAGTCATAGTACATTGAGTGTTCATAACATCAACCCCTGTTTTATGTCCAGGCATAATTATTTGCAGACCCTGTCATACAGCCAGATTATTGCAGAGTGAGCTATTAACGAAACAAAATGTACTTCTTGAAAAGGCAGGAGACTTTTATGGCATAACAGAGATCGTATGTTTGATAAAAGTCCTAATAAACATTTTCTGGATTTTTTAATGTTGGCTTATTTCAATTAATGTTCTGGACCAACTTATCACTGGTTTGAACTGAGTAAACCAGATCTGATGCCACAGGTTGCAGCACGGAGTGTGCATTGAGCTTCTCCATCAACTGTGAGGCAGGTGGACTGATACTCCATAATCTGCTGGAATGTAACTATCATTTCATGTATCCAAGTGATTTAAATAGACCCAACAGAAGTAGGCCCCTACCTTCAGATTTGAATAATTGGAAGCAGATACGACAGTTTCCTACATCGCAGATGTTGGACAAAATGTTTACGATTTATGATTGGGGAAGAAGTTCATGGAGATTTCTGGGTCCTGATTGATCAAGGGATAAGGGTAGAGACATTTATTGTTATGTAAACCCAATTAGAGTGTCGGAAGTCAATAACATGAAATAATTCATTAAACTTTGATGTCTGTTTCTTCAAAGAACCTATTATTCAAAATCGTTGTGTGATATGCTTGTCAGTTTAGTTCATGAGGAAATCGTGTTTTCTTTTCATAAGTTAGGAACACTCTTTAGAAATAATAATTAATAGACATTACTTGACTTGCTTTGGTGTTGCATTTCATCCACGGTTTGAAATAATATTAACTCTTAATCAGTGATTGGAACCAGTGCAGCCAAAACCAGTTTTGTCTAATATTGAAAACGGGTTGAAAGCTAATTATTTTGATGTTTTCTTATGTTATTAGTATTTGGATTATATTAATTCTACCCCTATTTATTAAGAGATTGATTGTATGAGGTGAGAGTGCCCTTTCCAATCTGCTGGTCAGCCAACAGGATATGCCACGGACAGCCACCAGCATACCATTGTTGGTTCCTGTCCATGTTGCTAGTGGTAGAAGGATCGCTTGATGTGTATTTTGTTTGAAATGAGATTATTAAATGCTCGGAGACCCACTAGCTGGGAGATGCCTTTGATGTAGGCTGAGGCCCAGGTGATCAGGTAACCTTTTGATTTCAAGCCATAACCCTAGTTCGCCTTAATTGGAACGGTAATTTTGTAGAGTCATCTCGTAATCAAGTTACAGCGTCAATTAAGGATTATAACCCTAACGGAAAAGAGCACGATTCAATGCTAGCTTCCCGCTTTCTGGCCTCTGCTTTTGATCTCGCTTGAGATAGCCGTGCAATGTCTCTGTGATGTCATACGCAAATTACCCATATAGTTTGCATGCAGACAGCTTCCAAATGAAAGAAAAATTGCTCTCTTCTACAAATTAATTAGACAGTATTATTTCAACTTAGGCCATTTAGTGTGCACAAAAAGGCTTTCATGTACATTGTATTCATCACGATGGTATTTAAGTTTTGCGTTTGATGTTGGCTAATTTGTGGTGTTGCTGTTGTATTTTGCAGGGCTGTAGCAAAATAGGAATGGTGCAGCCTCCGTACCCGTACTTCGGCTCGCCACCACCCGCACACATGGGCATACCGCCCGTCCACACGGACCCCAAAACAGGTAACCTCTTGTCCTCGTACATCACATCACAGTCGGAATATGCATTTTTTTTCCCCCTCTGTGGAAATATTTGTAGACATTGTTGTTCATAGAGGTTAGGTAATTTGTTTTGCAGGAGTCTTCAAATGAATTAACGTATTTTCATCATTCTCCTGTTGTGAGATAATTATCTTTCAAACTTTCATGTGATGTTATTTGATGCTGGTTTGGTGGAAATGAAAGTTCTATGGATATTTAACTTAGCTTTGTGATTAAATTTGATTCGTCTTCAAAGACTGTGTTGTAGTATGCTCTTATCGACCAATAGTGATGTACCTGAAGTCCGAGATCTACAATGTGATTGGCTGATACTCTTCCCGGACGTCTTCCTGACAGTCGTCCCGGGGGCATATATCAAGGGTTTTATCGGGATAGCTAAGCACCATCTTTTCAACACCCAAGGGCATTGTTGAAATTTGTATCATTCTGTTGAAAACATATTTCATCATTAGGTTCCTCTTCACCTTTCAGGGTTGCCACGACCACCAATGTACGCGACATATCCCGCACCTCCGGGGCAGTTTCCTCATCACCTTTACCCAGAGTTCTCGCAAGTGCAATGGTAAGTCGACTGAATGATCGTCTTAAAGTATTTTTAATCCCTTAATTTTGCTTTTAGCTTCAAAAACTGATTACATTTCGAGAAAAATGAGTTCCCGCTCCAATGTCTTTGTTTATGTCTACAATATTTGTGTCTAGGTGATGTACACTATGCGTATCTTAGATTAGTTTCTTCGCGTGATGGGTGTCGCATTTTTACAGTACAGTTTACCATTTTGGGAATTAATAGTCATTTTGGTAGGTCATAGAAATGCAAAGTTTATGGATTACAACATTCTCTCATTTTTCTCATTTCAAGCCATGTTATTGCTCCTGCGTTAGTGATCGTAAAGATTTGCTTTCTTTATGTTCTTCAAGAAGAGTTGTATTCAGTGACTTGCTGTTTTCAGGGGTTGTTTGCTTATAAGTCCTACCAGCTGAATGAGAATGAGCCGATATACTGTTGTACATACATTTTCTTGCTGTCAATAGTTTTATGCAATGACCATGGTGTAATGGGATTTAAATAGGATTTAATTTAATGAGTGTTAATTTCATTGGATTTAAAATAATTATTAAGCTTGATAATGTTCCTGTAAAGATAAGGGAGACAAGTTTTATCCTCATTAGAACATGGACCTGTAAGTTTTTGAACCCTCAAACAAATAAACTTCTTAAATTTCCTGCATTTGCTGTAATTTATTTGTGATATATTATTTTTACTTTTACTGGTTACCGTTTTGTTTCTAAGTGTATATTCTTTCATGGTTTACTGATCACAAGGAACCTAAGAATTAATTAAGATTTACAAATTTGTGAAATGTCAGGGTTCTAAAATGGGGAAAATTGAAAAATGTGCGTGATGTTTTTCTTCTTCTTCTTCTCATCTCCTGAAGTATATGAACCAGGAGAATTGAGTTTTTGAATTTTTAATAAGAAAGTGTGTTTAAATCAAGTGAAGTTAAAAAGCAACTAAATCCCCATTGAACAACATACTTGTAATAATTATGGGATGATAATATTGACAGACACTGGATTGTAGGATAGGCGGACAGGTGGGGAGGGACATTAATGTCACGGGAAGTGACCATAAACTGGTCAGCCCCGAGACTGTGGCACACTCCGACATTACACACAGCACTTGATCGCATTTATTGTACAATTTTCACTGTCGTATAAGTGTCACGCCAAACTGAAAGGCAAATTGGGCCTCACAAATTTGATGTTGTTATGAAATTATCGGGCAACATTGATACGATAGTGGTGACACTCCGACAGCGTTTGGGAAAGGTCCGAGTCAGGTCGTCACTGAGCCCGGGTCTATTACTGTTATGGAAGTATGCCGTGTACAATGACGCGAGGTGACAACCACCTATCTTTGTGTCACCCATACTCTAGGCTGGCTCACAACATAGGCCGCCTCGGTCGTCACTGACGCTAATCGTAGGGGAAGCTACAATTTATTAGTAACAAAATTAACAGCCTCCACCTGTTTTTATTCTGAGCATTTAAATATGGACATAATAAGGCGAAATGCGAGGATGAAGTGTTGTTAGGCAGAGCTATTAAAAGAGAGCTTTCGTCTGGTAATTCTAGTTGTAGCCCGAAAACTGCTCGCCCTGCTGTACAGATTGTCAAAGATTTGCCACGTTTTATTGTCTTGTGTTCTTTTCTGCCACATTGCTTGAATAAAATTGGGATTGACAACTAGAAGTTGCTTATTATTTTCAATTTAAGGCTTATTGTAAATCGCAGACAGCTCTCAGACAAATTGGTACCCATTTGGTTTTGTCGCATTCCAAATTGGAAGTGTGCTTTTTGCTGTCTTATCAAGCTGCCAAAGGAAAAAGCATGGCTGGCCGGTCGGCATTAATGACAGGGACAACCATTTTGCAATAAGAATAGTATGTCCAACATATGGGCTCCATTCCTTGTCAATTATGAAGTTAGCGTAAGTGCGGGTCATGGCTTTGCGTACCCATACAACCCCGGCATGGATCGCAGCAAATGAAAAGATAAATAGAATGTAAAATTGTGAGACTTGTGTCATCTGTTGAGTCGGGGCCCGTTGTCCGGGGCGGTATGCTCGTAACCGTGTTGGCCCTCCGAATCTGGTACACATAAACACACGCCAAATGGCTTCTTTCTTGACTTGGAAAAATGTTCAGCAACACCTGACATACTTGGTCCAATAATAGCGCTAGAGCTTGCCCAGTTTTCTTTTCCATGTTACGTTGATTGTCACAAGGGCTTTTGACTTGTATGATCTGTACATGATGTTGGGGTGGTGTAACATGTGAACATACACACTCATGCATGCCACGTCGAAGGATGTTAGGACTTGTGTTGAGGACAAGAGACATCCCCTAATCATGCTCTCTGTCAGTCAG
This sequence comes from Haliotis rubra, assembly GCF_003918875.1. Lineage (NCBI taxonomy): Eukaryota > Metazoa > Mollusca > Gastropoda > Lepetellida > Haliotidae > Haliotis > Haliotis rubra. Next base: position 829,527 of record NW_025767002.1, read on the forward strand.
TGTCATTCTGGTATCAGGGCTTGAGGAAACGTTCTCAACAGCCCTGGTTATCACCTCCGACTAGGAAGACATTAATCCGCCATCAACACAAACAACTATCATGTGTCGGTTGAGGGGTTCATAAATACACTGGACATTGTTCTGCTCTCAATTTTCAGTTTTTATTGAAAAGATTATTTTTAAGATGCTTGGGTTTGGGTAGTGATGAAAGATGTTTTTATTTTACCTGTGATGTTGTTCAACAGGAATAGGACGCAAAATGTTTTATGCTCCAGTACTGATTATAATTTAAAATTATAAGCCTTAATTTATTTATTGGTTGGTGGTATATGTAAATTTGTCTGTTGTTTCAGGAGTTGGTAGAAATTTGTGATAGGGGTAAGGTACTAACATTAGCTCCCTTACAGGAAAGTTTACTCAGAATGGAAAAAAATGTCAATAAAGTAAGCACAGAGTATATCTAATCTCTTTGACAAGTAAAAAATATGATTTTGAAAACTTGTTAATGAATTAATTTGAAAATGACTTATCTTCTTTAATGACGTATCTTCAATCAGTCAAATAGAAACATTGTTTGATATTCTACAAGATCTATCACATCTGGGTCCTGTTAGATAAAGGCACATGTCAATATGTTAATGTCTCAAATTAAATGTGCCATTCCATAAAACTGTACAGTGAAATTTTGTCAAATTGATGTGTTGACATTTTGTGAGAGACGGAAAAAATCAAACGTTATAAAACATTTTCTGTTTATGTCTTAAGAGTAGAGGTTAAAGTAGAATAATGGCCTCGACAGAAAGCCTGTGTCTTGTGAGTCTTAAGGGGTCTCTCCTCAATCCTTTTGACTCATAGTGAAGCAAGGCAAGCCACCAAGGCAAGCCACTAAGGCAAGCCAGGCAGACATGCCAGTATTATCATTTCTACCCAGTTTATTTGACATTTTTATAGAGGCATAGCTCATGTTTAAGTCACATGGGGAAGACCAGTGTCAATATCTGAGAAATGAATATGGAGTTACTCAGTGTTCCTGTTTAATTGTGTTTGACTTACAACCCATGATGCTGAAATATTTATAAATCCTGGTTCTTATGTACAAGTGTTGCTGTCTGTGAATTTGGTTACACACCCATGTGTTTTTCGTCATATGATACAGTTCTGAAATGTCCTGCAGGTGTATCACCAGGTTGCGGCTGTAAACGAGAAATTTCACTCTGAACAACTTACTGGTTTTATGCTGTAATTAAATTTTTAAATTGTAGCTGATTTTTAGGAGGGAGTTATTGTTGGGTTCTTATATCCATTGTCAAATAACAGGTGAATTAAATTGAAATTAGAATGCAGCGGGAGTGTAACGGATAACTGTCCTTCCTATTTTAGTTTTGTCGGTCTCTTATCTCTAGTTTTTATTCCACAAATCCATTAAAAAAATTGGAGCAAGTTTTATTCTTTATCATTGCATAAAATATTAATAAAATTATTTTATTTGATCAGTTTGTTACAACAATCAAAATGATGAGTTCATGTATATAATTTTATTATGATTAGACAAAAGTTTGATTGTTTTTGGAAGACTGAGTAAAAATATATGGTATTGATTGTTAGCATATTAAATGCATTTACTTGAAGTTGAGTATTGCGTTGAACTTGTAATGTAATGTTCCAAAACAAACTTTTGAAGTACCTGATAGGGATATTCATATGGACATGTACTCGCAGTTTGCCCTTGGCGGTGTTCACCAGCTATCTCTGTTTCAAACCACAATGGTGGTCCTGATACCACTTTGTAACCCTGAAATGCTGTCGTAAATCAGATGTTGAAATTTGTTTCTGAAAGTTTGAAAGACTGAATTAATTAGAAATATACGCCTGTAGATTGTGGCAATTCAAGAGGCTTTGTATTTCATAAACCCTGTCCAGTAGGATTAAATAAAAAAAATATCTTGTCATGGGATAGCTCTTTTAACAGTCCAGGATAGCCCTTTTGTATAAGAGTCATCTGATGATAAAATCAGGAATATAATTTTTGGCATAAGGTGATTATTGTCCTTTGCAATGTTGAGAACATGAAATTATTCCAACCGACAATTTTTCCAATATTCTGTGACAAGCATGGTATTCTTAAGGCGACATTGCGAGCTGGCTGACAATACTTCAACCATCATTTTGGCAGCAGACAGCAGGAGATCAAATTTCTTCAGGCTTTGTTAAGAATTAGAAATTATTCAAACTAACAATATCGCTTTTATTATTCAGGCATCGGCCAGCAGGGTACCCAATCTCTTCAGGCGGATTCTCAGGCTCTTATCCACCTTTAATCAACTCAATATCACGGCTGGGACCCCCAGGGATCCTGCCGCACCCCGGTCTGCCTCACCCTGGCATGCCACCCCACCCGATCATGAGTCCGGGACCAAAACAGGAGATGATGGGGGCACAAACGATGGGCGTTGACAATCACAGGTTGGTATGGTAAATGAAATGGGATTATTTGAATATTCCAACAACAAAAATTCATTAAATTTCATTATTATTTTCAAATGAAGAAATGGTTTTCGTTTGGAAATAAATCAATGTATATCAAATGAGAGGCAAATTTAGTTTGCTGTCTTAGTTTGATTTGGGGGAGGGGGGAAGATATATTTTGGTTGTGAATAGTTTTGTGCAAAGTAGATGCATTCATTTTTACTAGGGCCCACTTTCACAAAGATATTGTAATGCTACGACTGGTGTAAGTTCACCAATTGTTACAATAGTCGTAAAACTAATATAGCTTTGTGCAGGTGGGCCTTGATGATCATGGTTACATACCGAATGAGAATGTGGGGGAAAATAATTAAAATTTGGGTTCGAGTGCATGAAATCTGTGTCTCGTGATTTTAATATGTTCTGGGGAAGGAATCATTTGGTACCTAATATTCAATAAAAATTTCCAGAAGATGTAGCGATATGAGGGAGCATCTGAAGCGAGAGAGTCTGATACATCTGTAGGGAGCACCAAGTACTGCATTGAGTGCTGCGTTTAACACCTCGTTAAACCTACTTTATTGCATCATCGTCGTTAATGCCTTCCCCAGACCGACAAACTCTCAGCTTACTAGAGAACCTACTGAGCTAACCGCCATGCATTCCACAGATTGTCTTGTTGATAAGATTGTCATGGGGGGGATATTAAATTGTTTATAAACATTTGAACATGTATGGCAGTTTTATGTTTTAAGGAAACGTAAAGAATCTGAAATGTTCACAACAGTTCTGAAGTTTATGAAGTGGGGTGTCTTTTTGTTGCATTTTTCGACCAGATTGGTATTTTGAAATGAATGATGGTTAAAAATGAGAAATGGGTTTAATTTCTTAGTTTTAGCTGAGGTTTCTGGTGAGTATGACATAGCTGTTGACACTTCATCAGGAGAGGTCCAGGGCAGAGGATATTGCAATAAGCAATGCTTGTCGTAACAGAAAACTAACTGGGGATTGGAAGGCCAGCAACAGCAGAGATATATGAATGTCACTGCTTCCATGAGTGGAGGTGTTGTCACCTGGTTTGTCTGTACCAGGATCAGAACCTGAGCAGACTACCGCAGCAGATCCTGCTGACTGCTGTTGCAGCCCTCCATCCACAGTGCTACCGATGTCGAAGGTGATAGTTGAGATTGATCCCGGACCCCTGCGAAAGTTTTACATGTAGCTTGCGTCTCTTTTCAGGCATGGCAATATTCCAGATTCGGCCAATAGTTGCCAGAACAACCCCAATCCGGAACCAGAGAAGAAAAAGCCACATATAAAGAAACCGTTAAATGCATTTATGTTATTTATGAAAGAAATGAGACCCAAAGTTATAGCTGAGTGCACGCTTAGAGAATCGGCAGCTATTAACCAGATATTAGGCCGAAGGGTAGGTCCACGTTGGTTCCCGTCGCTGCTATGTTTTGGCAAATTGAACATGAAAGCCTTGACTCCCAGCCTGATTAGATAAGCCACATGTAACTCTTTACTGACACCAACCGACCAACCACCAGGGATCTGAGTGTTAAGTCCATGGTTTTCTTGTCATTTTTCAGGCCCACGTTAAGTTCGAACCCTGGTGAGGAGAGTTCTGGCAGTAATAGCCGAAGTGGGGAAAATACCCAGAAGAAAAAGCCCTATGTTAAGAAACCTCTAAATGCGTTCATGTTGTATATGAAAGAAATGCGAGCAAAGGTTATCGCAGACTGTACGCTGAAAGAATCGGCAGCTATTAATCAGATATTAGGGAAGAAGGTGAGTTGAGCTCCGCGCTAACTTCTTCAGACCAGTACACAAGACAAGACCTAGTATTTCTCACTCTCTTCCTTCTACGAATAGGCTCTTCGTAAACGTCTCTCAGGCTTAAGTAGGGAGGCCCTTGCTGTCTGTATGTTCAGTTTGGCATCTCATAGTACATGTCACCATGTTTCCAGTTGTGTTCTATACTAACATCAGTTCGTGTCAGCTTTTATAAACAATCGTTCAGTTTGTTGAAAAGCTTTCTGGTTTATTGAATATGACTTTACTGAATTACTAATCCATTTTGAGCTTAACATTAAAATCTGTTTATTATATTCAGTAAGACATATCTGACATTCAAAACAGATCATGTATTACACGTTTTTTAATGTTCATCTTCTATTTGTTGTTGCTAAATTACATATTGCATTAAAAAGTGTGTGTAATAGCTGTCGAAGTGAAACTGAAAGAATCCAACATGGTAATGAAATGAGTTCAGAAATAGCTGGGCAGGTTTTGTTATAAGGTTTACGTGGTGGATGTTTGAATGTGGACTGTGGTCTGTTCCAGTGGCATGCGTTAGACCGGGGTGAACAGTCCAAATACTACGACATGGCACGGAAAGAGAAGGAACTTCATCTGCAGCTGTACCCGGGGTGGTCAGCCAGAGATAATTACGCGTCACATGCTAAGAAAAAGAAAAGGAAAAAAGACGGCCCTGGTGAAAATAAAGGTAATACTCATTGATGTTGATTGTAGGGAACATTGCAGGGGTGGAAATAACCCATTGCCCGATGTCCGAGTCCAGTGTTTTTTTCTGTCGGGCAAGCAAATTTGTATATCACACTGTACCAATGTCCAGTTGACTTTCCAATGTTAATTATGTTGTTTATTTAAAAAATTCAACAAGAAAATGGCCAGTATAGTGGAACATTTTTCAGGGGAAGTGATTTCACATGTGCCACTGTACCGGAGTACACAAGCAATTTTAAAGTTATTTCCACCCCTGAACATTGCAGGGAGTTGTTCTTGTCTTGGAGGGGCTGTGGGGTAGCCTAGTGGTTAAACCGTTCGCTCGTCACGCCTAAGACTTGGCTTCGATTCTCCAAATGGGTACAATGTGTGAAGCCCATTTCTGGAGTCCCCCGCCGTGATATTGCTGGAATATTGCTAAAACTAAAGCGGCGTAAAACCATGCTCACTCACTCACGTCTTGGAGGGGATGGTTGGTTAGCCTTGAGGGTAATGTGGTTGCTCATCTGTCTGGGTTTGATTCCACGAGTGGAGACCATTACTGTGTTCAGTATGGTGATTTTGATGGAAATATTGGTGAAAGCAGTGTAAATTCCAACTTTGTCTCTCACAGATTCAGTGCTTGCATGATGCTGTCTCGTGTCTGGGACTGTTTAATTCTTTACCCTATGTACTGGGGCTATCTACTGCATGTAGAGCTTTGTATTGGTTGTAATATGTAGGGAATACTACATGCTCAATGTTTGTGATGTAATCATAGCAAATCTGGTTCTGGACATGGGGCGGTGGGGTAGCCTAATGGTTAAAGCATTGGCTCGTCACGCCGAAGACCCGGGTTTGAATCCCCACATGAGCACAATGTGTGAAGCCCATTTCTGGTGTCCCCTGCCGAATATTGCTGAAAGCAGCGTAAAACCAAACTCGCTCGCTCGTTGGCTCTTCTGACTGAATCCCCGAGTTCCCACAAGGGTACAATGTGTGAAGCCCATTTCTGGTGTCCCCTGCCGTGATGTTGCTGGAATATTGCTGAAAGCGGCGTAAAACCAAACTCAGGCAGTCAGTCAGTTTCTGCACATACTGTTGCATTTTCAGCTTAGCACCGTATAAGGGTTGTACTGGGCCCCGTTTCACAAAGCTATTGTAACGCTATGACTGTCGTAACTCCTATCCTGGGCCTAGATTTTCGAAGCTCTCTTAGCGCTAAGATAGTCGTAAGTTAATGTTAATGTATGGCACTTACGACTATCTTAGCTCTAAGAGAGCTTCGAAAATCTAGGCACTGTAACATAGACTTACGACAGTCGTAGCGTTACAATAGCTTTGTGAAACAAGGCCCTGGTTAAGTGTTTGGTTTGATCTCTGATCGTTTCAATTTGGTCTCGAAATTGATCAAGTCCATAGTTAAGGGATAAAATTTTGCTGCTTGAAATAACGGATTATTGAAAAAAGGTATGTCTGGTTACCACAGATGTGACTGAAGATGGTCACTTTTATTTGTAACTGAGTAGTAATAGATAGGAATTGATAGAGTTGGAAGGGAGGGAAATTTGGACAAACGTAACAGGTCGTTTCCTAGTTAAAATGCGGCCTGTCCTGTTAGCTGAGTGTTATAATATTCTGATGAGGAGTAGGAGTGCCCTGTGTTTAGGTCATATGCTAACTAGCGGGGCAGTCAGAGTTGGGAGTGAGAGGGCAGAAAAATAGCCATGTGGACGGAAAAAGATGAACTCCCTTGGCTCGGTGGGTATTCTATATTTTTGAGCAAATGAACATGTTAGTGGATTTCTTACGATTGGCAAGTCAAGTTATTGGCTATGTTTCATCATGTAGAAAGTTAAATTAAAGAGAGTAATGGAAACCCTGCTATAGATTTGTTCCGTAAGTCGTGCTGATGAACAATAGTGGCAGTGATATGAGCGGGGGCTGCAGTACTCCTACAGCGAGAGGCTGAGCGTGTGGAAGCACCGGTGCTAGTCCAACTTGCTGCCGATATTGATTAGCATGGGGGTTAATGCGGATTAAAATACCGAAAAAATACAATTACACTCTCACAGTTTCCAGTATGGGAAATCATTACCCTAACTTGTGAAATTGCTGGATTCTGGAGTGAGACTGATAATTTGGTGGAAACTGCATGTGTGATGGGGAGAGTGTTTAGGTGGGTTATGTGCATGATGAAACCGTAAATCAGCCCTTGTCACAAGTACATCTCTCGTCAAGGCTTACCCGTCCTGTGCCTCGTGCCCCTCGTACACTCTCATGCGTGTCTTGGATTTCGGGGAAGGTGTCTTCAGACTTAGCTCCATCTCTCTGGCTACTCCTTTTTTCTGTTAATTTGGGAAAAAAATTGGAAATCAATATTTGAACATGTCCCCTGGTTTGAAGCAGTGAGAACTAGTTAGCAGGAGCTGTGCCCAGTGCTGTATGGTCTCTTTGCCTATCTGATTATTTGGTCGTCGCTTTTTCCGCGGTGACACCCAAGAAGTGGATTGTGTAGGTTTAACTTAATTTAGTGAAATGATAATAACAAGATGAACAGCGAAATAAGGCAATTAAATGATTTCAGGTCATTATCTGTTTGAGAAAAAGTTGCAAAGCGCAGTTGGCCGCGGTTTGAATTGACATGTTATCTTAGGCACTGCAGTTTATGTTTCAGAATGTACACACGCGAAGAAGTGCCGCGCACGGTTCGGGATGGAACAACAGACTCAGTGGTGCAAGCCCTGCAGGTGAGTGTATCTGCCTAGCTTCCTCAGGCACTAGTGGCTAATGCAGAAAAGTTGTAGTTAGCCGCCCATCGCCACCAGCAGTTGTTGCCTCAACCTCACAGGCAGGCTGCGACTGCCGTTGTTAGCCACCTTTCTCCCAGCGGACAGGCTGTAGGCTTGATGTAGGAGGTGAAACTACAGCAGACACTTGATTCGGAAGAGTTACGTTTGGTCAGACTGTCCATGCCCAAGTGATCTTGTCAAGAATGCCCCGAGCTGTCTCTGCAGGACGAGACAGTCTTCTTGTGTCTTCGATGAGTTTGTTCCATGAGGATGGTTATGTAGACCTATACAGGAAGATTCAGCAGAAGTTGGTTCATTCAAAATGTCAGCAGAAATAATGTTTTCCTGAATTTTTTTCCCGTTTTATTTTATTCTATATTTTTTTCCGTTAATTTGCTGCTGAACTTTTCTGCAATGGCCATGTTGTCTCGTTTCAGATCGATGCATGACACAAAGTGTGAACATGACAGTTCCTCTGAATTAGAAACGAAAAAGTCCACCGACGTATAATAGTAAGGTATTCTTGAAACTCTCGATGGAGCATGCTAAACGGCTGCTTGTTGAGTGTTGTGAGCAGCTTGCAGTAGCTTTGCATGAGGCTGTCTGGTGAAGGGCAAGCCTGTCCTGACTGGACCATAGACAGACTGGGGGACGGACTGATCTCGACCAGGACACTGACCACTTGCTTGTATGGAGTGTATACATATATACATACTCACTTTTGTTGCTTGAGCTTGTCTCACTTCTGTACCTTCTGTTGTAGCTGGTGCTACTCATGTAATCCCAGTAACCAGGTTTGTGTGCGCCTGTCAGCAGGGGCATCGATGCCCCCTTTCAAACACTTCCACCTGTCAGCCCTGTTTCTTTTCTTGTCCCTTTCTTCAGTGTAGTCCTTCACATAGTTTCAGATCAGTTCTTTACAGTCTTACTGTAAGCGATTCCTGAGCACCATAGCTCCTTCGTTCTACTTCCCATTTTGTTAATGATAGAGTAGAAAAACGTAGGCACCCTTTTTTGGCACAGGTAATTCTGCATACGCAATTTCTAAATTTGAGACTAAATTGGCCCCCTATGACTTTCTTTTAAAATGGTATATAATATTAACAAAATTGCCGAAAAAGGTCTAGTTCTGCTTGAACAAGTTACTGAACTTGTTACAGTGCATTATGGGTAGCAGCCTTGACCTCCACAGTCCAACCAATGCATGGTGCCCCTGCATGACCACCTGATCTGCCTGACCAATCAGATTTCTTCTCTTGCAGGATGAACGGCCTGTGGCGTGACTGACATTATGCTTGCTTGCAGTAACCATTAACCACATATATTGCTTGCTGTCTTGCCCATATCACCATATGTATTTGTATACCATATAGATGTATCTGTGTCTGTGTACCAAGTGTTTTCGGGGGAAGGGGTTGCGGAGCATGAACTGAGATGAAATTCAAGATGAGCATGTGCTGCAGAAGTCCATTACCAATATATTTTATATTCTGTGGTTTGCATTTTCTTTGGTTTTTGGACTCTCTCAGACCATTGTCCTTCTTTGTCTTGGCACGTGTTAACCATTTGGTCCTTCTCAGCATGTTGCAACATTGTTTTGGCTTCACTATACCAAGCCTTTTGTGCCTTGAGTCTTGGAAATACTTCCTCTTTTTGATATTGTAATTTGCAAGTATATTATATTGGAATTCTCACAATATTAATTTTAGATATATTTTTTATCTGTGAGGTATGAGTCTGTAGATGTTTGTGTGAGGTTTGAGGTTATAGAGCTTCTTTAATGTAATGTACTAGTTAGTAATCTAGTGTGCTGAATAGTATTGCTGTGGTAACTATAACAGACATCTTGCTTGTTGTTACTGCTTTCCATAACATCCGTAGAGCTATAACAGCTTCAATATCCATCTTCATCAAACTATAAGTGGACAATTTGTAACTGTAATTTATTTTCATTTGAAATGATTCCGTAAGTGACGTCAGTGGATGTTTTCTCCTATTTTGATGTCGACATTGGTGACTTAACTGGGATGTGTTTATTTCAGGAGGAAGAAGAGATGTGTTCGTTTCCTGCGTGGGGAGGGGGAAGACGGGGGAACCTCGGATGAAGAATTGGATGACGACTTGTGCAATGACAGTTATGCTGAGTCGGGGAGATCTGGCGTGGACAGTGACTGTAACCTGGAAAGTCCACTGCCAGGCCCTCAAAGTGACAGCTTTCATTTGAAACCCTCGGAGAAGTGCCATAACTCTCGGCACCTGTCCTCACCCTTTGGCCCAGGTAGTGGTGATGCCCTGGATGTAGACCTGGATGACGCGGAGAAAGCTCTTAGCTTTCACGCTGAGTCCAAGCTGTGTATGGATCTCCCACAGACACCACCCTCCGTGCCCACATCCTGACGCCTGGACTGATGGAGGGATGGACGGGCCCACCTGGTGGCGGGGACAGGTGTTTCCTTGCTCCCACAACAGGGCAGCAGCAACAGCAGCAGCAGCAGCAGCTGGGTGTGTGTAGCATAATACAGTCTACGTGAGCTTGTGGATCTTGCAGGAATACACCCGATTGACTGACTCTTTGCCTGATGTGTGACTGTCTGCACCTGATTGGGTGACCGTGCTATTTAGACTGGCTGTGTAAAGGCCGAGTCCAGCAGAGACTCTAGCTGCTACTTGTGATGCTCGGAGAGTGATTATTTTTGTATAGCGTGGATATCACTGAGACCAGATTGTGACATTGCTGGCACTGACCGAGCACTTGATCCCGAACAAACATCTTCATCTGAGTATCGATCAAGTCATTGTGAATGAAGAAGAGTGAGATGGACACTCGATCTGTATGTGCCAGAGTTGTGTGTGCTGAGAGACTGCAGCAAGAGGCTCACACCATCTTAGCATTACTACATAATACATGTGTACCACTGCGAGTGTCGCTGGCTCCCCGACAGGGCGGCCTACTGCAGGCGACAGCCACCATGTGCCTGGACCTAGATTGGTGGTAGCACCACTGGTATGACCAGACTTGTGTATCTCGTATGTTCTATGTGATCTCTGTTTCTAGGTATTGACAAATACTAGTAGTAACTTCAAGTACACTCTAAGTGTCCATTTGTACCACATGGGGGGAGGGGCATGCGCTGCCGTCGCACTGAGTAGGTCTTTGTTTATCATGTGCCGAGGCTGGGGGGAGGTAGTTCAGGGATTGAAGGTCAGGGTCACTTGCTGACCAGTGGCTGTCCAATATGTCCAAGTGTTCAAGTCTCTTCCATCAGTCCCTACTAACCTTACAACAAATCTCTAAGGCTGGTCCCCACTAACCCCAGTCACAAGTTTCTTCCAATGAATCCCACTAACCCTTTTAATAAGTCTATTGCTGGTCCCCACTAACCAATACCACAATTCTCTTCCATCAGTCCCCACTAACCCTTGAGATGAGTCTCTAATGCTGGTCCCCACTAACCCTTGTCACAAGTCTCTTCCATTGAATCCCACGAACCCTAATGCTGAGTCTCTTCTGTTGGTCCCCACGAACCCTAATGCTGAGTCTCTTGTGTTGGTCCCCACGAACCCTAATGCTGAGTCTCTTCTGTTGGTCCCCACAAACCCTAATGGTGAGTCTCTTCTGTTGGTCCCAACGAACCCTAATGATGAGTCTCTAAGGCTGGTCTCCACTTACCCCATTCACAAGTCTCTTCTGTTGAATCTCACAAACCCTTATAATAAGTCTATTGATGGTCCCCACTCGCCCCTACCACAATTCTCTTCCATCAGTCCCTGCTAGACCTTTTGATAAGTCTCTAATTCTGGTCCCCACCAACCCTTAAGATGAGTCTCTAATTTTGGTCCCCACAAACCCTTTTGATATGTCTTTACTTTGGTCCTACTTACCCTAACACAAGTCTCCACTTGCGTTCCCACAAACACATCATCACTGGTCTCCACGAGTGATGTCATTTTACCCCTACCTTAGCCTGCAACTGCCGACCTCAGCCTTATGCATAGTAATCTTGTCACAAGATTGTCCTTATTTGGGTAGCACGCTGGTACATAGAAAATCAAATTGAACTTTGAAATGACACACTGCCATGTTGGATACAGCTTTCATATCTGCCAGCTCGTGTATACAGCTGTCGTATCGGCCAGCTGGGGTATACAGCTGTCATATTTGCCAGCTCGTGTATACATCTGTCATATCTTCCAGCCAGTGTATACAGATTTCATATCTGCCATCTAGTGTATACAGATGTCGTCTCTGCCAGCAAGTGTGTACGGACTGTCTTGGTCTAGATTTGCATAACATTTGCATAATATGCTAAAAGTTGTCATTTCAAAGTGTATGTAACAAAATCAGTCATCGAAATTGTGTTTTCTGACCTTGCTGCCACAGACGTGTGTGACTGTGTGTGTAAAAGTCTCTCTGGTTAGTGTTGCAGTGTGTAGCAACATCATGCACAGCAGTGTGTGCCCGCGGTACCTGCAAACCTGCAGGTATTTATTTTTGTATTTTGAGTCACAAAATTAACTTGAATTAATTCCAAAACATGTGAAAACCATTAGTCTACAGTTACCTCATAGATGGTTGTTTGATATGGGATACGGACCAGCACGCTTCTTGGGTGTGGTCGGTATCGGGAGAGGGGGCGGAAGGGAGGGAAGTTTGCATGTACAGCGACAGGGATCTCTTCTCCTGCAGTTTTTGACAATGTTGATCTGTTCAACTGTAGATACCATATATGTGTATCATAGGTGTATGTATGTATACACAACATTCAAACATTTCCCATTCTTCAGGAAGAGCGTAATTCCAGTACCCTGTGTCACAGAGAGTGAGCCATTGTTTACAGCAGTCATGTGTCTATCTGTTGTCCTCATGAGACCAGGTAGGGTCTCACGCACACTCCTAGAGACCTAGCTATCTCATCACTTTTGTCTCTTTGTCTATCAGTTTTATTCAATTTCTCAACATTTGACCAATTGTGTTATGATTTTTAGAATGTTCCTAGTCGGTTGTTTTAGATTTTACCGATTTGTAAATTTCATACAATGCCAAAGGTTTACGAAGAAATGGCCAAAATGTCTCTACCATTACTATCATGTCCCTGAAGCCAGTCCTGTGGCAGGAATCACAACGGTGTGGTGGAGTGACCGCTGTTACTGTTGTCGCAGTGTACATGCTCGACTTGTCCTTCTCTGCAGTCATTCAGTAAATCGTATGTGCCATGATGCTTGCAGACCTGATAAGAATATAATTTTGATATTTCATTTGTCCCTGCTGACACTAAACCAATGTTTTAAGTGAGTTAAGATAGGCGAACTGTACCACATCAGAAGGCAGAATAACACTACTGTATACTACTAAAACGTTGACCCTTATAAAATGTGAATATATGAATATATGGTGTAGAACTATAACAGCATTTTATTTTTTCTAGCAACAATTGGCATATTTGTGTGCTGTATTAGAATATTTCTGTGCCTTACTCTGAGTGGTATTACAAAAAAGATTGTGTTGTGATCGAAAATGTTATTCAAGATTTAGGTGCCATTTTAAACTTTATTGAAAGAATCCTATTGTGTTCAGACACTGCAAATTACATTTGGTAGAAAGGTTCTATACTGATTTGGATGTAATCCGTCGTCTTTACATGAAATGATCAGGTATTTAAGCTTGATGAATGCCATCTCTTCAGACTGTCACAGGGAATAAGGAATTAAGTATTTTAGTCCTTGGTGAACTGTTGTATGTTTCTACTGTATGAACTATACTATATTCTGCTGTCTGATTGTTACTCTGAGCTGAATAGTGACAAGCCTTCGTTGATTTAGGTCTACGATAGATTGACGGACCACAGTTTACAAATTGTTCGTCTTGTTTTGTGCTTACAAGGCATGGTCATTTTACTATTGTCTGAAGATTTTATTCACAATTTAGCCACCAAGTGGTAATGGACTGACGTTATTACGAACATTTTTTCTTATCCTGAAAGAGATTATTATGACTTTTATTCCAAATCATGATTTAAATAACAGTAGTTTTAAAGTAGTACAAGTACTTTAAAAATGCTTTTGTTTGTTAGATTATGTTTGTTACCTGCACTGATTCAGTAGCAGAGATGAAAAATATGATGTGTAAATGCTTTGGTAAGTTCCCAATTTCCCCTGGTAAATGTAATGTGTTAATCCAGTCATATGAACAAAACGCACTGCCATGCTGTACTGGAGTCTCATGGCCCAAATAGTCAACCATACTTTACTGATTTCTCATGGCCTAAATCTGCCATACTGTGCTGGAGTCTCATGGCCCAAATAGTCAGCCATACTTTACTGATTTGTCATGGCCTAAATCTGCCATACTGTGCTGGAGTCTCATGGCCCATATAGTCAGCCATACTTTACTGATTTGTCATGGCCTAAATCTGCCATACTGTGCTGGAGGCTTAGGACCCTGATAGTCTGCCCTGAAATCTTATTGCCCTTAAAGTTTGCCATACTTTATTTGCATCGATTAGCCCCCCAAATCCTGGCATACTGTGATGGATTCGTGGCGTTAGTTGCCTGAAATTTCTACTTAGAGTCTCAAGGCACCAGTGATCTGCCTTTCCCTACTGGAATCTGTTTTGCCCCACTGTTTTGCCATACTTTATTTGACATCCATGGCCCTACTGACCTTCAACACTTACCTGGAGTCAACTAATGTACGGATATTGTTAATACCACATACAGACATGATTATTTTCTATGGAACACACTTCTTGAACTGTTCAGTCAACTTCAGATGATGGTCAACATGATGGACACAAATACTGTTCCAGCTTCCTTGCATATTGATATTCTGAAATGTGTGGATTGTAGAAACCTCGGTCAGTGTTTCTTCTATCTCTGAGGGTAGTGTTATTGAAAAGTTTCAGAAATTACTGATTTGTCAAAACTAATTTCAAAGAACATCGCGATCAGTATTATTTTCTTATTAAACATCCTTTGTTTTTGTTATTGGCTTGTTATTTCATCACAGCAAATATGTTACTTCAAAGCCTCTTTGCATAAAAGATGCAACATTTTACACATCTGTAATGAGGAAATGATTTAGAAGGCAGTTGTTGTTTGTTCTGTAGCCATTGATTATATTACTGAAGTAAGTACAGTCTGTAATTAGGGAATTCAAGGTTTTAATAGTACGTTCCTTGGGAGTCGGCAACAGGACTGCCCTTGCTTCAAGATTTCATACATTTTGAATTTACCAGTCCTTCTCCAATGGTAGTCCAGTATAGAGAAGTTTGTTAAAATTTAGGTACGAGTCAGAACCCCCATAGTGTAGCTTGATTTCAATTAGTGCTAAGATCATGTGGAATAACAAGCAGATGAGGATCAGTTCTCTGTGTTCTGGATACCTAGCACGACCATTTTAACCTGGCACCGCACAAAGAATGTTGTGTGTCTAGAAAGTGTAAAACAAGTCTTGAAAATTCCTAGTGTGTTTCTGAAGGTTCTAGCATGTCCACAAGGTAATCTCGTTGTAGCATGTACTGAAGGTTCCAGCTTGTCCCAGAAAGTTCAGACATATACTTGAAGGTTCTAGTGTGTTCCCGAAGGTTTTGGCATGTCCTAAGGGTTCTCTCTTTCTAACATGTACTGAAGGTTCCAGCTTGTCCCTGAAAGTTCAGACATGTATTGAAGGTTCTAGTGTGTTCCTGAAGGTTCTGGCATGTTCTTAAGGTTCTGGTCCAGCATGTACTGAAGGTTCTAGCTTGTTGCAGAAGCTTCTTTCATTGTCTGATGAAGGTTCTGGCATCTGACTAGGTTCTAGTGTTCTATCTCACCAGAGTATGTCCTTGTATTAGGTTCCCAGAGGTCTCCAGTATAGCCTGCCCCAGCTTCAGATGCACTCAGCAGTCCCTACCATGGCGGTAGGAGTGCACTGCTTCTAACCCCCGGAATGGATGTTTCTGATGATGCTTACAGGGATGGTGTATATCACCATCCTCCTCCTCCTAGCTGTTGACCCTCGTGTGTGACTGTAAACACTGGCTCCAGGTGTATTCATCTCACAATCATCACTCATTTTATTATCCATTCGTGTATTTATATGTTATCACGTCATTTCTGTAATAAACATCCAGTTGAAACATCATTTCTTTTGTTGTCCGTGCAAAGACGCAGCTGTGATGGTAACGCGACACAAATCGTGTGTGTGTTGTTTTAGCTTCGCGTGTCGTATTAGAATATCGCTTGCCAAAGGGGAAGACAGTCGAGAGATCAACGTGTGAGTCTCCGAGTCAATGGTGTCAGGAAAAAACCCAGATGCGCCATAGGGTATTGATATA
Organism: Haliotis rubra; assembly: GCF_003918875.1. Taxonomy (NCBI): domain Eukaryota; kingdom Metazoa; phylum Mollusca; class Gastropoda; order Lepetellida; family Haliotidae; genus Haliotis; species Haliotis rubra. Next base: position 845,611 of record NW_025767002.1, read on the forward strand.
CAAGTGTTATGTTCATACTCGTTAAAAGATTCCGGCGTGTTAACGATATCTTACACGGCTTAAATTAGATATGAACTAAAGAAATCTATGAATTAAGAAAATTGGAAAATGATACTATGTTTGTGTGATTTATGTATATTTGTGGACGTGTGAAGAGAAGGAACCTGCTAAAAGCGTCCTGTACTCAAGGTGCTTCTAATCCTTCATGCAGCTGAGGTCTTGTCCTTCACTCGCTGTGAAATACACTACTTATGTTTGGCAATAACTATAGATGTTCGACACATCGATGTATTCAGGGGCCGTGGGGTGGCCTAGTGGTTGAGGCGTTGGTTCGTGCGTTGGTTCGTCATACCGAAGCCTGGGTTCGATTCCCCACATGGGTACAGTGTGGATCACGTCTTTGCCCTTCCTGTTTGATGTAGGACGGTGAAGTAGCCTAGTGGTTAAAGCGTTCGCTCGTCACGCTGAAGACTCGGGTTCAATTCTCCACATGGGTGGAATGTGTGAAACCCATTTCTGATGTCCCTCTCCGTGATATTGCTGGAAAATTGCTGAAAGCGGTGTGAAACTATACACTCACTCACTCACTCACTCACTCGTTTGGGCATTTGCAGATTCCGTTGGCGTCTGTAATAAAAATTGTTCCAAAACCACACTGTCGTACACTGAAGTCACCATGGTTATTATTTCTTCTATTAGTCATCCATGCCTATGTTTATGATTTATTATCATTATGGACGATTATTGGTTTGTTGTTTTTTACACCGTACTCCGCACTCCGCAATGTTCCGGCTATATCACGGCGGTCTGTAAATAATCGAATCTTGACCAGACAATCCAGTGACTGACACTATTACCATCGATACGATGACATGCATCAACCAATTCAGCGGGCTTGACCACCCGATCAGGTCAGTCGCCGCGTTCGACAAGCACCCCGATAGTCATGGGTATTATGACGATTATACCCGTGTTATGAGGGTCGTGTCCGGGGTTCGATCCTGCTACCAACGGATATTACCACGATAAAGGAAAACAAGTTTTAGGGCCATCATAAACAATTTGGCCACCCTTGTCCCAAAACCTTTTTAGCCCCGTTGGCAGTCAGAATGAGGAGGCGACTAAATTGATTTGATCCTCTGAGATTTGGTTGATGGCGTATTTTGTTACCCTGACAACACGGGGCTTTGCTCTTAATATCAATCACCGGAATGACTGGCCCAGACTGGATTATTTTCAGGCCGCCGCCATGTAGCTAAAATATTGCACCGTGAGGTATTAAAGAACAAACATTGAGACTTTATGGAAAAGTTTTAAAACATTATCTTTCAAGAAGTAAATTTGCCTCAGATTTCTTACCAAGAATTATGTTTCTCGGTGAAAGGCTAAATGTCCAGGGCCCCGTTTCACAAAGCTCTCGTAAGCCTAAGATCTCGTAGCATTCGTACCTCCTATGTTACAGTATAGGAGGTACGAATGCTACGAGAAAAGTAACGAGGTCTTAGGCTTACGAGAGCTTTGTGAAACGGGCCCCAGGAATATTTTGGATGAAAAATAGAAAATCTTTTCTGAGTGTCTTAGGGTATCGTTGATATCATATATTAGGAATAAAGAATCAGATTCTATTCCGAATATATAATTTCAATAGGACACACTCGGGGGTAATAATATCTTATACAGTGTTTGTTTTATAGTAATTGATATGGTAGATGTAATTTCACTCAATGTAGTAGCTTTGGAAACCTTGTATAAATCGAATTTGTAAGTGAACTGTGTTTGTAGTGCAAAATTACTTACATCAGTGTTTGTCGCCATGTTTTGGTAGCACGTGGGAAGACCTTATCTCAGCGTATTGAAACCGTTAGTCAGTCGTTTATTGAAAAAGGAGAAATTGCATTGATGTATGGAGCTTGAAGGTAATTCCTGCTCAGCGATCTAATTTACATATTTATCGGATCGTGATACCAAGTTTATCGGATCGATAATATTAGCCAATATATGATAATACATGGTTCGGCTCCTTAAAAGTCCTAGTCTTGAAACAGTTATGGAAAAACTACTGTTGTTGTTTTTTAAATTAATTTCTTTTTATTGACAACTCCCACAGCTTCAACAAATTGAGATGTTCGAAATTTTAACTTGCCCTGATCTTATTCCCCAATACGCAGTAGAACAGAAAATTACGAAACGTATCCAGTGCCCGTGTGAAACCAAAGAATCATTCATGTCATATAAATACTGTTTATTATTTCTTTTCCGCGAAACGTTTCTATGCGAGTGCACGTTTCGTTGTAAAATTAATTAATGCTCTGCGTCACGGTATTTAAATAAAATCGCTAGGACCTGCTCTTTTGGTACAACGAGGAAGTAAGCTCATACGGGTTTGGGGGGCTGTCTAGTTGCAATTATGTGTGCGTGTGTTTTCAAGTTTCACTTGAAATTAGAACAGATCGTGTTTTCTACAAAATACGTTTCCTTTGTGTATTTGTGTGGACAATTTATAGGGCGTCCAATCCCTACAACTTCATCGGAAATCAGCTACTATCCATTAGTTCTATTTTACTAAATGTGGGCAAACATTTAGTGTTTACCGGCGTCTTTGAACGACTCGTGGGCGTCCAGGCATCCTAGGCGCCAGAATTCGCAATACAGAGTTGCGTTCCTTGACAGAAACTAGCATAAGAATAGTAATATTGACTGTCTGTTGCGAGTTGATGAAATACAAATAAAACTCAACGATATAATTTTTATCTCAAAAGAATACACTTTCTTCATATGGATGATAAATTTGTAGTGACATCGCAACCATGAATGTCAGTTATTCTATTGTTAGTCCAGCCATTGAAGGTTACAAGGCGTTGTAAACCGCCGACAGCAGCCAACAGATATGGCGCATATGCCTCTGACACTTTTATGTAGGCATAAAAGCCTAATGAGGTTTGCCATTGAGCTGCAATAACGTACGCGACCTGGCTTCACCGGTGTGGCAGTTACTGAGATTGATGCTGTACTTGTAGACGACGAGGACTAGTTTAAGATATGGCAACGGCTTCCAGTTTTATCGTTTAATTTTCACCGTCAATAATGGTAAATAAACAGTTGAATTTTTTATCTTGTTAAACCAGGTTTGAAATTGGAGTCTTCACTTGTAGACTTATGTGGCTGGGGTTAGGTTCGATAGCGAAACGCAAGCCATCGAAAGCTGATGGCATGATCTGGGGCCCTTTTATAATGGGGTTTTCTGGGAAGGATTTGTACAAGCTTAAAGTGACGATATTTTTACACAGCAATTGTAATCATTCCGACGACCGAGTTTCTTCTCGGATAGAAGAATTTCAAAATACCTTCTTATGTGGTGATATTCTCAAAATTGATTTAACATCTGATTGATACATTATTGAATGTAATATATTTTCGTGGTGCGTGGGCAGTTTTTGGGTTTTTTAATCGGTTCAACAAACTACACTTTGTGCATGTCATGTGACCAGAGGTCAAGTTCACTCCATCTTCCGGCTGATTCAGCTATCAACGGAAAGTAGATAATAAACGGTTTCCAGTTTGGTGAAAGCTACAATCATGAACTAAGGTTCATATGCGGAGGGAATTAAGGACTCCCGAACAACGGATCCTGGTGTGGGTAAGAACCAGAACTCTGCACAGCAAGTTGCTTCCAGTGCCCCAGAGTCAATGTGGAACGTCACATCAGCCACATTGCCGACCTATTTAGGTATATATAAGTACATATTGAAGTGTGCAATAACAACAACTTATAAACTGCCCTCACCTCAATACACGTACTGTTCTTTTAAGAAAATCAACATGTGTTAGTTGTTTAACGCAATGTTCCAGCTTTATGAAGGCGGTCTGGACAAGACAATCCAGTGATTGATATCATGAACATGGATCTACGTAACTGGGATACGATGACGTGTCGACTATGTCAGCAAGTCTGAACCCGTTAGGTCGCCTCTAATTGTTGCTGAAGACCAGATCTGAAGAGGATTTTCACGTATAGAAAAAAACATGTCTAATATGTAGAGTATGCACAATTGTGAATATATATGTAAGTGAAGTGATGTGAACTGGGGGATTTAACTTCGTGTTGGAGAATATTTTCTCACACATTTACGTGCAAGCACGTGTTTGTGCGTGCTTGTACCAGTTCGCACTAATGTCGGTTCTATAGTGCTAGCCCACTGAAATACCATGCAACGGTTTATCCAAAACTCTGACACATTATGCCGACTCCGATCCGACCCGTGAAGATCCAGGTTAGAATTGGTCTTCAGCAACCCATGCTTGTCGTAAGAGGCGACTAACGGCGGCGTAAAACATCAAACCAAATTCAATCCGACCAGTCCTTGTTTCATCCAATTAAAGCCAGGCAGGGAAACAACAAGTACCAATCGTTAACGTCTTTTAGTGTGACGTCACCGGGATTCGAACCACCAACCTTCAGCCATAGTTTGTAACCCAATCCCATTTCAAAATATACCGATCTCTTGATAACCTTTTTCGAGCGATGGCCAAGGATTCGTCTGTCCGTATGATGGTGAGATCTGCATCACATGAAGAGCATCTGTTCCTAATATCGAATTAAATACAAACCTGAAATTACTTAAGACGATCATCAGTGTGACCTTGATCTTCATGGTTGCGTGCGGCAGGAGGTGGCATGCTCACCCCCATCGCAAACGCCATGTTTCAAAGCCGCGACTCCGTTTGTTTGTTTTCGTATGATGTAGATAGGAATATGAATTCCCCAGAGGCACTTGCGTGTTCATTCACTCAGCCATCATTAGGGCTAAGAGAAAAAAGCGGCGTTACCCCATGGCATTTTGTGGTAATGAATGGATCCCACACACCTGGGGTGTAAGGTGAAGGTCACAACCGCCATTTTGTTTACAATGCATGTTTTTCGCGCCGTTTGGTATATGTGAGCAATATCAAGAGAAGGATACATAAAGTGGGGGTCATGTCCACAGGAATCGAACTCATAGGGGAGAACGCTTCAACTGGTTATACCACTCCGTGACGTTTGTAGAAGTAACTGTCTGTAACCCATACGTCACGTTGCCATTCTGAAGTTAATTTGTACTCCCTTGAAACACAACTGCTCAACCTTTTTGTTGCAATTTGACAACCACCGTGTATTTTTCCTAATGTCTACTCCACAACCATTACTGACTTTAATTTATTTGGCGTTCATCACGTGAACGTCAAAGGTCAAGGTCATGGGATGGAAGAAAACTCACACAAGCGTTTGCGGTTACTGAAAGAAAGCGTCGCTGCTTCTGTCATTAAACTAGGTATATACTTTCACCGGGATGGGACCATGTTTTGAAAATGTTTGGGTGTAAGAGTAGGCAAAAGTCAAGGTTAGCGTGTAGGTGATTTTTAAGAAATGGTTAAATCATTGTCAGTTTCTTCAGCATGCTTACATGTTTCTCAACAAATCGTACTTCATGATATTTCAATTTCGTTTCAAGTCGCCCACCATGGCGTAATTGTAAAAATCTTATTTCCTTTTGAATGTGGGCCAGAGGTTATTCATATATACTATTCACACCTTGCTAAGGATCAAAACATGGATTCAACAGAAAACTATGATGTGGGGGTCAAATTTGGTTTAAATATCTAAGCTTATTGTAAGCATGGATCCTAGGTTTCAGTTTGTCATTTCGTCTTGTGGAACCCATACCTGCTATTGACAAGTGTTGTGTACTTGTCAATGACTGTTCCATGATTTGCAAAATGGTTGATTGGTGCCATGAAAACCGTTTTTATGGTTACTCATGTATCAAGTGCATAAGGTTAGATTACAGTGGTTGTTTTTCTAAAGAGGTGTTACCATATTATTATTTATCAAGTTTTAAATGGATACAGTTTCAAATTATAAATCTACGTTTAAGTAAAGTTGTGAATTTTTGTGATCCTTAGCAAAGTGTGAGTAGTATATTATGATCTTACAATGAAAGGTCAGGAAGATGAATACATCTCACTGACAACGTCATTGGTTACGTTTTCTCAAATAGTATTAAGATGGATGTTCTTGATGTTGATCACTGGATTGCCTGGTCCAGACTCGATTATTTACAGACCGTCGCCATATAACTGAAATATTGACGAGTGCAACAAACAATCAAATGGCATGAATGTATTAAAGATTACACTCAGCATGTACTTTCTTTAGGACTGATCCCTGCTTTGCTGAGATTGTAACTGTTTTTATAAAACAGAGATATTTCTCTGTGTAAGTGAGTTTCTGAGGTGCGGCCAACTTCACAATCAGGTGTTGCTGGTTTTGTGTATATCTTAACAAATCGTGTAGGGACCGATCATAATTTATGGCTGTGTGTGTGTGTGTGCGTGCGTGCGTGCATGCGTGCGCGCGCGCGTTATGTTGGTTTTTATGGAGAAGCATGTTCAATGTGTATGCCCCCCCCCCTCCTAAAATTTATGTACAAAGTAAGTGAGCCCGTCATGTACAAAATAAATATCCCCTCCCTTCCCATACAAAATTGACGACCCCCGCCCCCTCAGAACAAAATGGGTGACCCCCTAAAATCATCATTACTCCCCTTGTCATAAATTATGAATGGTCCCTTATGTAAAATGGCGCGTCAATGTATCACGATGGAGTGTATGAGCGACGTTTTCACTGGCAGTGGTTCGCTTACAGCTTACACAAAAACAAATGTTTTCACATAGACTTGCATAGTAACGTTATATTGTCTTAAAAATTAACCAGGCCGTCAACAGCCATCACATGTATATATGTGCAAAGTATTGTCTTAAAGTCACAATAAAACACACATTTTGGCTAGGTTAACCAATTCCTTTTCCAAGTACAGGAAGTTGAACACACCAATCCCAGTTCCGCACCAAATGTCCCCTACTTGAAAATATCTCTGCACACATTCAGCATAAGTCATCGTGTTAAAAATGACAGCACTAAATATTGACAAATATGGTCAGTTTTAATTGCTAGATGGATATACAGTTAAAAACACAAAAACCTTACACAAAATCATCCAATCACAGCTGTGAGATGATTCTGTCTGCACTGAAGGCATTTGATTTGGTGTAGTATAACCTTTAGTGAGTGAGTGAGTTTAGTTTTACGCCGTTTTTAGTAATATTTCAGCAATATCACGGCGGGGGACACCAGAAAATGGGCTTCACACATTGTACCCATGTAAGGAATCGAACCCGGGACGTGCGAACGCCTTTACCACTAGGCTACCCCACTGCCCCAGTAACCTGTAGCCACGAAAGCGAACCATGGAATAGGTTTAACACACTGCACCCCTGGTGTTTATGCATGGTGATCAGCGAAAACGTCGACCACTCGGCTACCGCACCATCACACGATCTTTTACAGACCGCCGCCATATAGCTGGAATATTGCTGAGTGCGGCGTAAAACTAAACTCACTCACTCACTTTAGTTGCTGATCCCGCCATATCGCTGGAATATTGCTGAGTGCGGCGTAAAACTAAACTCACTCACTAGTTGCTGATCATTTCATATTTTGGCGAGATGTGCCTGGGATATTTTGTGACATAATTATGCCTCGCGGTTTATTACAAAATTGTCAGCGGATATGCTTGGTATGAAAACCATAGTATGTCTTGAAGCAGTGACGAAAATATATCCCGTTAGATCAGGTCTCTGTATCCTCTCAGAATGTATGCATTTTCAATTTGGTTTAGCAATTATGGTTATATACACCTGAACTCGGTTTCTATTCCATTTGTGTGGGTTTTTATTAAAATTTGAAATTGCTCACTATGTACAGGTTACATATACCTAATAAATATTTAATGACGAAAATGTATTACTCAAAGTAATTGAATTAAGCGTGTTTCTCAAAGTTACTATTGAAATGCGTCTCGTGTTTCTCAATATTTCACAGGGCAAAGAATTCTTCACAGAGCTTGTAATTATTTTTTCTCTCTCCGAGAAATTGGATTTATTTACCCGAATAGAATTGATTACGATGTTAATGTTTTAAAACGAAACGTGACCAGCAGTTGGGCGGTTATATGGTTATTTGTTTTTCATCAAGGTAGATAACTGAGTCGGGCTGGGACACGCGGTGACGTCAAGACGTCCATTGGTTGGACGACCTCATCATGGTTGTGAGTGAGTGAGTTGGGTTTTACGCCGCTTTTAGCAATATTCCAGCAATATCACGGCGGGGGAACACCAGAAATGGGCTTCACACATTGTACCCATGTGGGGAATCGGACCCATCATGGTTGTGACCAGCAGGTTTTAATTTTAGAGGAGTTTATTACGGTTTTGAATCTGGAGTTCTTCTCTCACTGTAGAATCATCCTAATGATGATGATGGTGGTGGTGGTGATCATTATCCAAAGCATCATCGTCACCTGCCATTATAATCAACATCATCACCACCACAATTTTCAAAATTATCTGCAACATATTCATCAAAGTTACAATCACCTTCAATACTATATCATAAATATTATCGCCACGTCATCATCATCATCATCATCATCATCGACGTCTTCAGTAACCCATGCTTGTCGTAAGAGGCGACCAACATGATCGGATGGTCAGGCTCGCTGATTTTTTGTTGACACATGTCATCGTATCCTAATTGCGTAGATTGATGCTCATGCTGTTGATCACTGGATTGTCTGGTCCAGGCTCGAGTATTTACAGACCGCCGCCATGTAGCTGGAAAATTGATGAGTGATGCGTAAAACAACAAATGATCATCATCGTCATCAACATCACCTCCCATTACCATCAATATCACCACCGTCATCACCACCACCACCATATTCAAAATTATGACTAACGTCTTCATCAACGTTACCATCACCTTCACCACCATAATCATTATTATTGCCACTGATCATATTAATCATCATCACCTACCGTTATCAACAACATCATCACCACCACCTTCAAAATTATCACCGTTTTCATCAACGTTACCATCACTACCAACATCGTCGTCGTCGTCGTCGTCACCATCATCATCACCAACATCATCGTCGTCGTTGTCACCACCATTGATCTTGTTCCACGGTTATTTTTCCATATGGTCGACTACCATGACGACACTGACGTCTAACCTGGATATTATCTATCGAGGATACGAGCATATTCTGCCGGGGGTATGAAATGATATAATCGATTTAAAATTGTCAGACTGATTGTGTCACCAGTATTCGGCAAGTCGTTACACAGATTATCGCTGGGTAAACAAAGACCCCCAAACAATCAATCGTCGTAATAGCACCGTAAACACGTGACGGTCATTTCCGCTTCCAAGTTCGCTCGGTGTTGTTTTTTCAAATGTCAGGTGTCAGGCGGTTTCAAAGGAAGGAAAGGGACATTCATAGATACTTCAAAGACGCGACTGCTCTTGATGAACTGTTTTTAAAAGCGTCAGCTCGTGTTGCTGTAAAGGTTGTGTGGTTGTGTTGTGCTAGGTCAAACGACAGTTTGACTTAATAAACAGATATAAAGTTCTTTGGTTTATTGGTGAGTGAGTGAGTTTAGTTTTACGCCGCACTCAGCAATATTCCATCTATATTGAGGCGGTCTGTAAATAATCGAGTCTGGACCAGACAATCCAGTGATCAACAGCATGAGTTTCGATCTACGCAATTGGGATACAATGACATGTGTCAACCAAGTCAGCGAGTCTGACCACCCGATCCCGTTAGTCGCCTCTTACGACAAGCATAGTCGCCTTTTGTGGCAAGCATGGGTTGCTGAAGACCTATTCTACCCCGGATCTTCACGGGTCGGTTTTACAGGAACACCTAGCTGACACACAGTGATAAAGACTGAAATCTTGGAATCAGTTTCAACCAACTGACTTGCGCAACAAATAGTGTTTGACGACATGTCAGTCTCAGGTGAAACGTTAACGAATAATCAATATTTTTCTTCCGGTAGATACAAATTTGTTTACAAACTCATCTACATTTAATTAATGTAATTAAGCATCGATGCTTGATTGGTCTTTGAGTGAGTGAGTCAGCTCACGTTCCCGTTAGTCGCCCCTTACGACAAGCATGGGTTACTGAAGATCAATTGTAACCCGGAACTTCACGGGTTGATTCATAGGAACCTTGTTAATCCTAACGTTTATCTTTAATTATGGATAAACCATTCTGATCTATGATGGGTGCTGATTGCATCCTTGAAAGGGTTCGCTTTGTATTGTTTGTTTATTTTTAGTTTGAACACCGCACTCCATCACTTTGTAAATATAAAACGGTGATTTTTTAGAAGCTGTGAGTGACGGAGGTCATGAGCACCGATCTACGCAACTGGAAGATGGAGTACATATATATTATTCTTGTAATTGCACCTTCTTTGTTCAGTACACATTTAGTACATTTTAGGGGTGGAGTTTGGTTTCAGTTTGGTTTTAAGGGGGATGTTCACTCAACAGTTGATGCAATTTTTATACTTAGTACACTCATCAGAAAGTTTATCTCAGAGAAGAAAAGACTTTACTGTTCTTTTGTTGACCTTTCGAAGGCATTTGATAGTGTAGAAATGGAATGTTATGTAAGCTATTTCAAAAAGGCGGGAAAGGTAAAATGTGGTTGATTATTAAATCTATGTATTCCGAGGTAAAGTCGTGTGTCAAAGCTAACTCTACACTATCTGAGTTTCTGAGTACTGGAGCAGGCATCAAACAGGGCGAGGTTATGTCACCTATTTTGTTTTCTTTCTTTTTGGAAAGATCTTGAGGATAAACTTAAAGCAAATCCTGAGGGTGGTATTACTGTTGACTTTGTTAATCTGTTTCTCATTTTATTTGCTGATGATATGGTTGTTGTCTCTGAAACTCCCGAAGGATTACAGTGTCATATAAATAGCTTGCAGTACTGTGCAGAATGGGGTTTGCATGTCAATATAAGTAAGTCTAAGGTTATGGTTTTTCGCGCAAAGGGTAAAATATGAGATAATGAGCTTTGGACGATTAAGGTCAGGACTTGGAAATTGTGGATCATTTTAACTATCTCGGTTATCAATATTTCTTTCTCTGGATCTTTTACATTTGTTCAGAAAACTCTAGCAGGGAGGGGCGGTGGGGTAGCCTAGTGGTTAAAGCGTTGGCTCGTCACGCCGAGGACCCGGGTTCGAATCCCCACATGGGTACATTGTGTGAAGCCCATTTCTGGTGTCCCCCGCCGTGATGTTGCTGGAATATTGCTAAAAGCGGCGTAAAACCAAACTCACTCACTCACTCACTCACTCTTGCAGGGAAGGGCCTGAAGTCTATGAATGTTTTGTCTTCTCAAGGCGTGGAGTTTTCTCACCCAAAAATGTTGTCAACTCTTTGATTCTTCCGTAACGAGTACTCTGAGCTATGGTTGTGAGATATGGGGCTTAAATTATACACCGGAAATAGAAAAAAATACATCTTTGGTTTTGTAAGACAATACATGTCCACCCTAAAGCATCAAATGCAGCAGTTTACATTGAACTTGGTAGAATACCATTTTACGTTACTGGTTTAAATTGTTATACACTGAAAACATGGTCTTGATAGCTGCATATAACCTATCACTACTTTATTGTGAAAAAGGTGAAAAAGATTGGTGTTACTCAGTGAAGGAATTGTTGTGTAGAATGGTTATGCATATGTTTGGCTAGATCCGTATTCTGTTGATTGCATGTCATTTGTGGCCTATGGAATACTGTAAGGGACATTCTCGCGATCTCGCATTCTCGCGATCTCGACCTTTGGAAACAAGGTAAAAATGCTAAAAGTGCGAGAATGCGAGATTGCGAGAATGTGAGATTTGACAGCATGTACAGATGTCGCATTCTCGCGATCTCGACTTCTGACAAAAAGTGCTATGTACCAAAAACACGAGAATGCGAGAACGCGAGATTTTGGCCAAATCTCGCGTTCTCGCGATCTCGCATTCTCGCACTTTTGGCATTTTTAGCTTGTTTCCAAAGGTCGAGATCGCGAGAATGCGAGATCGCGAGAATGTCCCTTACAGTATTCCATAGTGGCCTCATTTAAACAACGCATGAAAGATAATTATATGCAGAAATGGCGAAGTGAGTTAGAGAAGGGTAGTAAACTTATATTGTATACGAAAGTTAAACAGGTGTTTGAATATGACCATTATCTTAACTTGATTCCTCAGAATCTACGATGCTATCTAACAAAGATTAGAATATCATGCCATAAGCTACAAATTGGAATAGGACGTTACAAAAACATCGATAGAGACTTGAGATATTGTAAATTGTGTCTGTCATCTGGTACACGTCATAAAGGACGAATACCACTTCTTGCTTGTGTGTCCAAAACACCATACAAACAGAGTAAAATATATAGATAAACATTACTGGGAACCTCCAAAATGAATCTAAATTAATAGAGCTGTTGCAGTGTAAATCTAAACTTCCATTGGTGTATTTGGCTAAGTATATTAAACTGTGTTTGTGTAGATAAAAAGTCCAGCCTCCATTGTCTTGCACAAATGTACATTTCTGTAGAAAACAGACGAGGGAAGGTTAGTACAAGTCTTTGAAGCAAATAAAACTTGTCATGTCATGTCATGTCAGTGAGCATGACCACCCGATCCCGTTAGTCGCCTCTTTCGACAAGCATGGGCTACTGAAGACCAAGTCTAACTCGGATGTCATGTATCCCAGTTGATCGATGTTCATGCTATTAATCACAGGATTTTCTAAACCAGACTCGACTATTTACAGACCACCGCCATATAGCTTGAATATTGCTGAGTGCGGCGTTAAACAACAAACAAACCAATCTTTTGGAAACAGGATACACAAAATGTAAACACTTGTTGCTGAAAGATACATAATAGTACATGTTTATATAAATGTTTTGCTTTAGAAATGATGTACAGAAACAATGATATTGAGACGTAGGGTTCGATGTCAGGGTTAGATCCCCAAATTACAGGAATTGGATGCTGGACTATAAGTCTTTGATCAGTGAACTAAAACCCAGATTCTATGAATGTTCCAATTTTTATAGGGGCGGTGGGGTAGCCTAGTGGTTAAAGCGGTGGCTAGTCACGCCGAAGACCCGGGTTCGATTCCCAACATGGTACAATGTGTGAAGCCCATTTCCTAGTGTTCCCCGCAATAATATCACTAAAAGCGGCGTAAAACTAACCTCATTCCAATTTTTATGCTAGCTTGAAATTAAGTCCCTTTTTATCGGTTTTGTACCCGCATCCATTGAATCCATTTATGTTATTTGGAAATGAAAAGGAGAACGTTAATCTTACTAAAAGTGAATCAGCGTTTTAACAGCCAAGGCCTTGATAAGTTATACAAGTTGTAAGAATATGACATATCAATTGTCTCAAGTTTCTCTAGCAAAAATGATGCCCGATACATTTACCTGTTTAGACTTGGACCATGTGTTCTTTTGTTCAAGTGACACTTGACCTGCCTCTGCAGGTGTTTTTGACGTGGCACAGATGAGGTATGAGATGAGATGATAGGTTCATCTTTTCCGCAACACCTGGTGTTATCACAATCGATATATGTCGTAGTCGAAAACTACACTAGACTCTTAGCTCTTATGAATAGGGAAATCGTTTTGTCGCTTTCATCGTTCCCACTTAAGGGGCGGTGGGGTAGCCAAGTGGTTGAAGCGTTCGCTCGTCACGCTGAAGACCCGGGTTCGATCCCACATGGGTACAGTGCGTGAAGCCCATTTCTGGTGCCCCCGCTGTGATTTTGCTGGAATATTGCTAAAGCGGTGTAAAACTCACTCACTCGCTACTGGACAAGTAACCCCGATTCTCTAAACGTTGAACAATTTGAAAATGACGCATTTGGGAGACTTTTGTTACTATATAAACCTTCTCAGTCTTGTTTTTCATCCACAACTCGGTAAATAAGAGGTCATGTCACGGGATATATTTTAATTGATTATGAACATTTCTGTGGGTCACCTCTCACCATTATGCACGGTTTTTTTCCGAATTGGCACGCACAGCGCACCTTACGTGTGGGCGATATGTACATCCGGGGATCTTGCGCCTGCAGTCCGTGCAATTGCTCGGGAGACAGGTCACGTGACAATAATCTGCAACAACGTCTCGTGCGTTCAGTACGCACCCTTCTGTCTTGATAACACCTGGAATATGGGGCGTAAAAATTAACTCACTCACTCAGTTTCCCATTTTACCTCATAGCAATACCACTAAAGGTACGACTAGAAATATGTACCTCCATGTTTCGTTTAATCTCGTAACCTTGTTAGGTACTACTAGAGGTATAACTATGTAGGCTACTTTCAGTTTCATCTAAAGGACTGTCTGTTTCTTTCCCATATTTCCTTGTTTTAATTCACATTCACTCACTCTTTTTCCCACTTAAAGGGACACTTGACTCAGTTACACAGACAGCCCCTGCAAATAAGACTGACTCAGACTGCGTGGGCCTGTACATTATGCATATAGTGAGTGAGCGAAGTTGGTTTTAAGCCGATTTTAGCAATATTCCAGCAATATCACGGCGGGGGACACCAGAAATGGGGCCTCACACATTGTACCCATATGGGAAATCGAACCCGGGTCTTCGGCGTGACGGGCGAACGCTTTAACCACTAAGCTACCCCACCGCCCCTCCGCATAAAGAACCTAGTTTGCCACAAATGGTCACCAAAACAGGGCGGAGTATCGGTTTCAACCAGATGTTAACTACAAAATTTAGAACAATGCAGATGGTCACCAGACCGATGAGACGCCCCTTTTACTGATGGTTCGATATATATTTTTTCATTTTATTGTAATTTACAGAGATAAGATGAGCCGGATCGTACGCAAACGAGAAACTGATTGATTTGACTGATGTATGCAAATCATTGATAGTTAAAAAACAGCAATCCACAATGAACACAGTTAAAAACACTAGCCGCTTACAACGTGGCAGCTGAGCGGGACATTTTAATCCCGTTACACGTGGTATATAACGGTATAATTGTTCCTTGAAGGTCATGCTGCAGTTCTTAGTACGACATTTCCTACCAGTCTCTGCAGCGCCGGTAACGACTGAATACAACCTTGAGTCCTATATAACGGAATCATATTAAACCGGACGGGAGTGTGCCTTCTGATATTGTCCGGATTGCGGAATGTCCGGATTACTTAGTGTCCGGATTAATGAATCATGGTTACGGAGGTGTTATTTTGTGGTCATGTTAGAGTCACAGAGTTACTTGCCCATTATGCGAGGCCTCCGAATATACGGGGTCAGAGGTTACGAGTTGTCCCTGTACACGTCTTTCTTCCCTATGCGAAATATTTCATTATATACTCTTAAAAAAAGTAGGGGGACTTCATTTTGAATTTATGATTGAAAACATTGACAGATATATCGGAGTCAACGTTGATATGATAATGATGAATGTTTTGAGAGTGCATCATCACTTGAACTTCCTTATGACCACAGCTGTTTGTACAGTAATGGCTCTTGAAAGATGATTGGTGCATGACGTGAAATTTGAATGTGTACGATTTTCATTTTCAAACAAACAAAAACAACCGGCTAGAAACAAACATTAACAACCGTGTGATGCAAGAAGATTGTCAAAATTAATGATCTACAGTGATTTATCGACCTTGAAAACCGTCAAAATCAAGAATGACGCCGATGCACGTGTTTGGGGCTACTGCGTTGTGCACGTGCATTCCATGCGTTGTGTTTAGGGGTGGTGATAAAGAGAAACGGTGGTGAGTTCATAACATGTCTGTCTTTGAAACGTTTATGAAGCTTTATACTTCTTATCCAAATTGAAAGTTCAGGTTCCCCTACGTTTTTTAAGAGTATATAATGTTTTTACATTTTACCTGTTCGCCCCTATCTTTCGTGAACTTGTCACATGATTGACGCATCGAAACAATGAGGACACTGTTTTGTGATATGCTGGTCCCGTAAATGTGACAAGGGTTTAGCATGTGTGTCCAATATTTCAGAGATTTAATTCGGACATTCCTTATTCAGAGGTTAACAGCATGCATAAATTAATAACAGAATAGATTTTTAGGGCATTCTAAAACAGAAAAGGATGACCATATGTTTTATGCACTGTCCGATGTAACTATACCATGTGATAATATATTTCGCCTTTACTTTCACCTGAAATATACCAGGTTGCCCAAAAATATTACATTTGGTTTTTTTGAATGACCAACATTCATTCAATAATCATTCATAATCACCACAATCATCACCACCACGATCATCATCATCATCATCATAATCATCATAACTATAGACCCGTGAAGATCCGGGGTGGAATAGGTCTTCAGCAACCCATGCTTGCCACAAAAGGCGACTATGCTTGTCGTAAGAGGCGACTAACGGGATCGGGTGGTCAGGCTCGCTGACTTGGTTGACACATGTCATCGGTTCCCAATGCGCAGATATATGCTCATGTTGTTGATCACTGGATTGTCTGGTCCAGACTCGATTATTTACAGACCGCCGCCATATAGCTGGAATATTGCTGAGTGCGGCGTAAAACTAAACTCACTTATCATAACTATAATCACCATCACAACAACAACACCATCATCACAACCACACCATCATCATCATCATCATCATCATCATCATCATCACCACCATCACCACCAAATCATTCCTCTCACTCTCACCAAAATCGCCACGAACTGTCACCCTCATCATCATAATAATAATCATCTACGACCTGCACATATGACTAGAACCCTAAGTTACCATGCAGGTGCACATAGTACACTCACTTCTCACAATTCAATTAAACCCGTTCAATAAACAATTAAAATGTATTTAGGATTCGACAAAAGGCCATATGTGTCGCACCGAACCGTCACTGCAGGCTGTCGATAAACCACATGCTGTTCTAACAGCTCCTATCACTTTTATCATACTTGAATAAAAAAACCTAAAAAACCTGCACACTACCTCGAAGATTATTGACATGCATATTTAATAAAGCGAAAAAATACAAAACCCACAAAGAGATGCTGAACATTAAAAGGTAAAGTGTATTGATTTAAACTTATTTCCTACTTACCTGAGTGCCTCGTCGATATTGCTTGACATTTTATTATAATATAACCTGAAGGTCAGCTATGTATTAAGCAAAAACATAGTTTGTTTACTTTATTGTATTTTGAAGACGTACGAGATACGCTAAAGAACGATCTGATAGGAACACCACTGATATGTAATTTGGGAATGAAATGAAACGCATACTACTCCAAATCTGGAATTTATGCTGCCTTTCTGTATATCGTGGCAACATCACGGCGATGGAAAAAGAAATGAGCTCCACATAGTAATCCTGTAGGGAAACGAACCTGTACCAAGAGCCAAGAGAGAACGCTTTTACCACGGGGCTACCCCATAGAAATTTGACATGAAATGTAGAATCAGAAAAACACACTACTATGGAAAATGCAAATTTATATCAAATCAATGTTATTTTATTCTACGGTAGCCATTTCACTGTGGCCATATAGATGGAATATTGCTCAGTGTGGCGTAAAACTAAACTCACTCTCTCACTCATCATTTCACTGTGATATAATCACGTGAAATAGTTCTGTTGTGTTTGATGTTTTACGCCGCACTCAGCAGTATTCCAGCTATATGGCGGCGGTCTGTAAATAATCGGGTCTGGATCAGACAATCAAGTGATCAAGAGTGTGAGCATCGATCTACGGAATTGGGATACGATGACATATGTCAACCAAGTCAGCGAGTCTGACCACCCGATCCCGTTACTCGCCTCTTACGACAAGCATGGTTGATCACTGGACACATGTCATCGTATCCCAATTGTGTAGATCGATGCTCATGCTGTTGATCACTGGATTGTCTGGTCCAGATTCGATTGTTTACAAACCGCCGCCACATGGTTGGAATATTGCTAAGTGCGGCGACAACCAACCTAAATGATCATAACTTGATGTGGGCGGATTAAAAAAACTATTCCCTGATCCTTTTGGAAAATTATGTAACCTGATTTGATGTTATTTTCAGAGCAAAATTACATATTCTAACGGTACTCATTAATCATGTAATGCTATGTAAGTGGTTATAAACCAGAAATTATAAGGTCGAACATCAAGTGTTTTGCTTTTCAAACCAGGCTGTCAGCGAGGTTGATGATCTGGCGAAATGTTCTGTAAATACCAAGCTTATTTCATCTTGCTTCAAGAAAAAGATGTAAGGCTGACATGAAAGGCAACAACAAAATTATTGATTTGTTGTAATGTATGCATGTTTTATGCATGAATAAGTGCATGGCCAGACCTTACATAACGAAGTACACAACAACGTACTGATAGTCTAAACAGCTGAACAGTTCAAAAGCAATGTTCTGACTTTTCTGACAGAAGTTTTCAAACCGGCGCCAAAGAGCTATAATGTGTCTCATTTTCATGTAATACAGCTCATGATATTTTTTCAGCTTCTTTTGTTGTACTAAGACAAAAGGTTCAATAAATGTCTCTATGTTTCTTAACCACAAAATAGGAACATGAAATATATTTTTGGGCGTCATACTCCATTGAACTCATCAGAAATTTATATTTACTAATATTTACAAAGGGCAGTCGTCTTTTCTGCGGGACACATAAAGATCCGGGTGAGAACTGGTTTTAGCAACCCATGTTTGTCGTAAGAGACGACTAACGGGATCGGGTGGTAAGGTTCGTTGACTTGGTTGACACATGTGATCGTATCCCAAATGCAGTTGATCATGTTCATGCTGTTGATCACTGGATTGTCTGGTCCAGACTCGATTATTAACGGACCGCCGCCATATAGCTGGAATATTGCTGAGTGCGGCGTAAAACAACCAACCAATAATTCTAGGGACAGTCGTCTAAGGCAACATAGTTACAGTTACAGAGCTGCGACCCTTCGACACGACACAAATTTGGAGTCATGGGTTCGAATCCCGGTTGCTCCGATTATATCTCTTGGTTTGTAAGCACCACCCCTGGGTTTCACCAAAGTGATGAGCGCCATTGGCTGCATTCCCACCCAAGATGAGTCGCCTTGAGATATCGGGAATGCTATTCAAAAATACGTTATAGACAACTTACTCTTTAATATTCACTACGAGTGAGTGAGTGAGTTGAGTTTAACGCCGCTTTGAGCAGTATAACAGTTCTATCACGACGGGCCAGCATACCGTTAAGGAAGGAAGTTACTCCTGACCATCCAAGATACCAAAGGGAGGCAACTCCTTATACAAGTCGTCCGCCTATGCCCATTAAAAGTTACTAGTGAGTGAGTATAGTTTTACGCCGCACTCAGCAATATTCCAGCTATATGGCGGCGGTCTGTAAATAATCGAGTCTGGACCAGACAATCCAGTGATCAACAGCATGAGCATCGATCTGCGCAATTGGGAACCGATGACATGTGTCAACCAAGTCAGCGAAACTGACCACCCGATCCCGTTAGTCGCCTCTTACGACAAGATAGTCGCCTTTTATGGCAAGCACATGGGTTGCTGAAGACCTATTCTACCCCGGATCTTCACGGGTCTATGCCCATTAAAAGTTACTGAGTGAGTGAGTATAGTGTTAGGCCGCTGTAAGCAACATTCCAGCAACATCACGGCGGGGACACCCGAAATGGGCTTCACACATTGTATGTGGGGAATCGAACCCGGGTCTTCGGTGTGACGAGCGAAAGCTTTAACCACTAGGCTACCCCACCGCCCTACCTATATTGGACCCAGGTGGCGTACAGACATTAGACATAGTTGACGGATAAAGACGATGAAACATTTTATCTTGATGAAGCGTTTCATTAATCGAATGAAACTAAGAACTCAAGAGGTTGAATGTTACATTGCTTCAACAATGCTTCAACAATGCTTCAACAGCACGTACGTCAGTTTTATTAGGGGTTGGTTGGGTAGCCCCGTGGTTAATGCGTTCACTCGTCAAGCTGTTTTGACTTCCAACATGATAATAATACGTGAGACCCGTCTTTGTTCCAGAGATTTCGTATGAATAGGTATGGGTTTTTAAAACTTAATTAAGGACAATAGATATTGCTCATATGAATATATTATCTTTTATAAAGGTCTGCACAGATCCTGCCTGATTGGTTAAACTTTAACGACAAATATAGTGAGTGAGTTAAGTTTAACACCGCTTTTATACTACCGATCAAAAGTTTAGAGTCACTAGTATAAATGTATCCGCTTACTTCAGTCAACTGTTCTACACTAGATTTTGCAAAATATTCTATACTATTTATGGGTACTGTTTACACATGAACTGATGTATTGTAAAACAAATTCGTAACGTTAAAAAGATTATTATCATGAGTTCAATAAATGATGAAACGCGTTGAAAATTGGCGAATTCTTAACAAAACTTTACACCAAAACGAAGCTGTTCACATGCATGATATTTGCACATGCTTTTCAGCAATTTGATGCACGATCCTCGTCCAGTTCATGTGTTTAAGGTCTGCAGTTGGTTCCCCCAAGTTAGTGCAGAAATTCATCTTCGATGTAACCATATGTTTATACATAACATATAGTGACTGCTTTAAGTGAGTCTAAACTTTTGATGGGTAGTATATTAATATTCCAGCAATATTACGGCGGGGGACACCAGAAATGGGCTTCACACATTGTACCCATGTGGAGAATCGAACTCGAGTCTTCGGCGTGACGAGCGAACGCTTTAACCACTAGGACCTCACAGTCCTGCATCAAATAGGAAGGGCAAAGACGTGAAAGTAGGGCTGGTCGTAATTTAACATAACGTAAGTATATTTTATACATGAACCATCTGAGATTCACAAAGAGCTTGCGAAAAAGCATGTATTGACTAAATCTGTAAACTACTTACCTAAATGATCGATAAATGAAGTCAGTTTGATAACCCTTTAACGAGATGAAGGTAAGTTGCCTGAAACTAAAATGAGATATTTATTGATTTAACATACATTATGCAGATGAGTTATATTTTACAACAGCTGATCCAGGCTATTTTGACAGTGGATGATGACGGATGATTCTGTAGACATCGTTGATAAATTGAACATCATGAAGATTATACATTTTTGGTTCTAGTGTTCTGTCAGGCGAAGCTGATACAGTTAACAACTATAGGTAACAACTATAGATTCTTGTTTCGTTTCAGAATTAACTTTGTCTTATTCAAAAAAGATATATTCAAATTTTTAAAAATGCATATGGATCTCAGAACAATGCTGAATTTCAGAGCTGGCTTGAGGTGCCTTATCTGGGCCTTGAGTTGGAAGCCTTTATATATATACATATTGTATATGATTGCAAATCATTCCTTATTAAACTGATCTATATATGTACCTCAACCAGCCGTGGCGTCAGAAACGTACATCTAGTGTCAGTCGCCCTCGTAAGGAGATAATAGTGAAAAGCGGGCTCGGTGGGGTTTCTGTTCCCGCATCGGGTCGTGTGTGTGCGTGCGTGCGCGCGCGTGTGTACGTGTGGAGGGTGTCTGGTGAGCTAGTGTATGCTCTTTTATGTTACCCTGTGTAGTTACCATATAAGTCGTGAAAAGTAGGTTGTAGATATACAACATCAGCGCCAGGGAACAAACAGTCTCAATTATCTGCCGTTATAAACTCCACTGAGCTTAAAATGCTAAACTGTGATGATAATGCTTTATGGATCAGTGAAAATCAGTCATAACACCGCTTGTATCTTTATCTATTAATCGGATGGAAGAAAGGTTGTCATTGAAACTTTGGTACGGTATTACGATAGAAAGGTTGTCGTTGAAGCCGATGGTACAGTGTTAAGGTAGAAAGGTTGTCATTGAAGCCTTGGTGAGGTGTTAAGGTAAAAAGGTTGTCATTGAAGCTTTGGTACGGTGTTAAGGTAGAAAGGTTGTCATTGAAGCTTTGGTACGGTGTTACGGTAGAAAGGTTGTCATTGAAGTTGTTGGTACGATGTTATTGTAGAAAGGTTGTCGTTGAAACTGTTGGTTTGGTGTTACGGTAGAAAGGTTATCGTTGATGTTGTTGGTTTGGTGTTACGGTAGAAAGGTTGTCGTTGATGTTGTTGGTATAGTGTTACGATAGAAAGGTTGTCGTTGATGTTGTTGGTATAGTGTTACGATAGAAAGGTTGTTGTTGAAACTGTTGGTTCGGTGTTACGGTACAAAGGTTGTCGTTGAAACTGTTGGTACGGTATTACGGTAGAAAGGTTGTCGTTGATGTTGTTTGTACGGTGTTACGGTAGAAAGGTTGTCGTTGATGTTGTTGGTACGGTGTTACGGTAGAAAGGTTGTCGTTGAAACTGTTGGTACGGTGTTACGGTAGAAAGGTTATCGTTGATGTTGTTGGTACGGTGTTACGGTAGAAAGGTTGTCGTTGATGTTGTTGGTACGTTGTTACGACAGAAAGGTTGTCGTTGAAACTGATGATACGGTGTTACGGTAGAAAGGTTACGGGTGAATATGAACTGAATTGAATGTATTTCTGAATAGGCCAGTGGCCAGTTTAAAGGTTACAATTCCGATTGCAATAATGCACATGCAATAGGCACATATGTTGGTACGGTGTTACGGTAGAAAGGTTGTCGTTGAAAGGGTCTGTATTGTGATAAGTTGAAACGGTTTAAAAGGCAGGAGACCTGCCCCTGACATTAAATGAAACGGATGTCGTCAAGTAAACTATGATACCATATATACGTGATCGTTGGTTAGAATCTCGGCACCAACCCGTGTCCAAAGACATACATTTAATGCGTGTATCATATCATAAGTTGGATATATTATTTTTTCTTGCAACATTTTTCCAACAATCATTAACGCAACGTGAATCTTCAATGCGCAATTAAATCTAGTTTATTATACTGTATATATTGTGTTTGAGACATTAAAAGATGATACAGAAAAAGCTGAGGATGATTACGATGGAAGGAAAACGGGTAATCGTCACAATCTGAATTATTAAAAATAAAAATATCACAGAAAAATGTATAATGTTTTGCTTGAACATAAACCTGAAATCATGTGTATTTAATTGATCTTTAAAGAGACAGGGAATAAAAAAGCACCCTGTCACTTTTATTGCACTAAAAATGAAAAATGAGATGCCTAGGATTACAATCAAAACAGAAGGTTATCGATCTTGCATAATTTATGCAAATGTGGTATATCTAACAAGCAACCCCATTCTACGGAGACAACTAGAACATATTGCGGCAGATGAAGAGAACATTAACGTCACAAAAAACATCGACATCTCAGAAAAGCTACATGCTTCAAAGCTTGCATTGATGGAAACTGACATACTGTACAGACGGGATAGATAAATGACATAAAATTGAATATAGTAAAGTCAAAGGTAAATCATTTATTTTATTTTTAACTATAACATAAGACTGACTTCTATACATGTACCATCTGGATGCTATTAAACGTTGAACTCCTTTTTGATGGCAAAGGCTCTTTGAATATTGATCAGTGGTCCCTGAGAAGATGAAAAGGTTACTTTCTGAAGGTCATTAACTTTTTTATTATATTTTTTCCTCCGGGTTTTATTGTTTCCCTTTCAGTCTGTATATATAATGATTTTTAAAAGAATTGATGCCATCATGTTAACTCCTTCGAAAGGACGCGAATATTAGTTTTATTGTATAGTAATCAAGACATCATTAATTCACATCAGCAACGTGTTGTTTTATAGGATTTCGTAAACTTATAAATAGTATAGTAAAATTGAAAATGTGAAATCAATAATACATACAAGCTTTAAATTAATAATTTTTCATACACAGTTTTTGACAGTGTTGTGGTCTGGATGAAATATGAAAATGTCATTGTGATGACAGCTCCAGTTACTATCAAAGCTCCTGTTACTCGAGACTAATCAATGTATTATTTACAGTGTTTTGTTTTTTAATGTTTTCAAGTATTGAAAATGAATTCAAATTTGATGCATTTGCACTTCATGTTCATTCCGGTTTAGAACAGATCCCAATAACATACACTTGTCTTCAGAATCCACAGATTGGTTGGCCATTCCTTGTGATCCTGTTGATTGAAGTCACCATATTCCAATGGCGTGGTACGTTATTATTAATAGTAATAATCGGTGGAGTGACTGTTCCACGCCTGTATATTTACAGTCCCCTGTTATATAGCTGGAGCATTGTGGGGTGCAGAATTAAAGAACAAACAAACAAACAAACAAACAAATACCCCTGTGCGCGCGCACACACACACACTGAAAATAAAACTGAAAAATAAAAATGGTAGAAGATTTTTAAAATAATGATTTTTAACTAATAACAAAATAAACATTATGAAATAATAGCAATAAAACATAATAATAAATTATTTTAAATAACAAAAACAAACAAAACCATAGTAATGGCTGGCTGAGCAGTTTGGGAAATTGTATAATCAAGAGCTGATGGACATGTTCAGTTCTATAAGGAACTTCAGAGAAGCTGAGCCATAAAACCTCACTGTTTTAGATGGTCTCATAGACGTCATCAATCAAAGGGATGTTACTGTATCAGGCTTAGTATTATTTTTGAATCCTAATCCTCACGAAGTTGTTCATGTACCGATTACATAAATAGAATAAATAACATCAATACGTTTATTAAACGCCAAGGGCTAAAACATGGAATATATTATCCTTTCGATCTTTTTTTTCACCATTTCAAAGGCTTTGTTTTTTTGTGATGGCCGTGCATGTCATGGCGACTTGCTACATACATATCTGACATTAATGGGGATGTAGTTTCCCCATTTACTATAAAATATATTATGATCACAAACAAATAAGTCGTCGGAATGTCTGGCAAATCTCATTAGTCAAACCGTTTTAGCCCTGAAGGGATTTCACTTAAATTATGCAACACTGTGTGTCAAAAAAACTGAACTATCGTTTAGTGGATAAATTAGATTATATTACAAGGTTAGTCAAACGTCATTCGGTGAAAAGCATAAATAAATATTAGAAAGTAAATTTATAGTGTTGAGTGTAAGCTTTGATCATGGCACTATTAGGAAGGAACTTCAAAGCGTCGGGACACCCGTTTCAGTCTGGTCCCAATATTGTTGATAAATCGCTCTTTGAAGACCGGCACTTCAAAAGAGTAATTTATTGCACAGCAAACACGCGCGATCTAATGAAATGAGAGACTCGTGATAAATATTTAAATTACCGCGTGTGAATTTCTGTCATACTTTGCCCAAGAATTTTGTCGAGAAGTGGAGACTGAAAATAGAGGGTGAGATTAGCGGTCGACACATCCTTCAATCTGGCACAGATTAAGTTTGATGTCGTAAAGACTTCCCGTTGCTGGCGTGTATGTCGTTCATGTTGATGTCTACAGAGTGTAATATCACAGTGATGATGTGTACCAAATAGGGAGCGATTACACGTCTTCATGTAGGTAAATGTGTGTTATACTAGTTTCGGACAATGGTAAATGACCACGTGGCCATCTCGGCCATGCTGGTTTGTGAACAAACTCGGTATAAAGAGAAACTCGTTTAACGCCATCTCGTGCAAAGTGTTTATCTTGTTGCCATTGGTCTTGTTTAACAGGCATAATGATAATATCCTGTGTCTCAGATGAAGTGGAAACTCGTTTGCATTGAATTTCTCCTCTAGATAATATCTCTCTTGTTTAAACATGTTTTTTCTTGTTTCCGGAGGTTTAACGTTTCTCTAGTTTCCTGGGTATAATATTTCTCTCTTGTCTCCCAAAGGGCATAAGTGTTTATCTTGTTGCTAAGGTATAACATTTTCTCTTGTTTAACAGGCATAATGTTTCTCTCTGTTTCCTAGGTATAATATCTCTCTTTGTTTAACAGGTATAATATCTCTCTTGTTTAACAGGTATAATATCTCTTGTTTCCTTGTTTAACAGGTATAATATTTCTCTAGGCATAATATATCTCCTGTTATAATATTTCTCAACAGGTATAATATTTCTCTAGTTTCCTAGGTATAATATCTCTCTTGTTCCTAGGTTGTTTAACAGGTATAGGTATAATATCTCTCCTTGTTTCCTAGGTATAACATCTCTCTTGTTTTTAACAGTTCCTCTTGTTTAACAGGTATAATATCTCTCTTGTTTAACAGGTATAATATTTCTCTAGTTTCCTGGGCATAATATTTCTCTTGTTTCCTAGGTATAATATCTCTCTTGTTTCCTTGGTATAATATCTCTCTTGTTTCCTAGGTATAATATCTCTCTTGTTTAACAGGTGTAATATTTCTCTAGTTTCCTGGGCATAATGTTTCTCTTGTTTCCTAGGTATAATATCTCTCTTGTTTAACAGGTATAATATTCTCTCTCTTGTTTCCTAGGTATAATATCTCTCTGGTTTAACAGGCATATCTCTCTCCTTAATATTTCCTTGGTATAACATTTCTCTTGTTTAAAAGGCATGTTTCTCTTTTCCTAGGTATAATATTTCTCTAGTTTCTCCTGGCAGTGTTTCTTATAAAACAAGAGGTATGTTTCTCCTGGCATGTTTCTAAAACAAGAGGTATGACATTTCTCGTTTCCGAAACAAAATGCTTCTCCTGTTTCCCATGACCTTACGTGTCTCTTGATGCCAAATGTACATTTACAAATGTAATATATTTCCCAGCTAGCCAGCGTCACGTTTATCCTGCTACCAAGGGTACATCATTTTTCTTTCTGCCGATGCGTTTCATGTTTCCTGCATTATTCATCGCGTTTTCTGTTTCCTGATTTCTGTCTCCATTTTCCCAAAATCAACATACATCACGTGTTTCCTAAGGCGTCGTGTTTCCGTTCTGATTTGTTTGTTGTAATACTCTTCCATAATACATTGATCGTGTCCAACCTGATGTCAAATATTTGTCGACCCGTCAAGTTCCGGGTTAGAATTGGTCTTCAGCAACCGTGAGAGGCAACTAACGGGATCGGGTGGTCCGGCTCGCTGACTTGGTTGACACATGTCATCGTATCCCATTTGCGTAGATCAATGTTCATGCTGTTGATCACTGGATTGTCTGGTCCAGACTTGATTATTTACAGACCGCCGCCATGTAGCTGGAACAGTGCTGATTAAACAACAAACAAACAAACCCCAAACAGTGAAACCTGTCTAAACCGGCACCCCACGGTACCGAAAATGAAATGCCGGGTTAAACAGGGTGCCGAATTAGACAGTGACAATCATTTTCCAACATTTGCCATTTACATTCGTCAATCTCTTTATCTCTATAATGCGTTTGATCTTTTGTTATTGGTCAACAATGTATTGGATTAAGGGACCTTCATTGGACTGCTCATACCCATGCCGGCTTTGAGCGTTTGATTCACCGCACAATCACTACTTCCTGATTTTTGGCGTGCCAAGAGGAGTAACTAGTGTATTGGATTATGGATCCTTGCCGGTTTAGACAGTGTTAATTACAGTTAAAATTGCTTGTTGGGAACGGAAAGTCGTGCCGAGATACGGAATAGACAGATGCCGGATAAGACAATGTTTTAATGATCATAATATCGTTGTAAAATGGCCAGACCAAAATTATATGCCGGTTTTGACACTGTGCCGGATTAGACAGGTGCCGGTGTTGGCAGGTTTCACTGTATATGTCTTGCTCCGCTTTCTGTCTGATGCATCGTCAATCTCCTGGTGTCTTATACCCATTGTTTTCTTTCCCTATGTTATGCCTTCTTCCTAGGGGGCGGTGGGGTAGCCTAGTGATTAAAGCATTCGCTCGTCACGCCGAAGACCCGGGTTTGATTCCCCACATGGGTACAATGCGTGAAGCCCATTTCTGGTGTCCCCCGCCGTGATATTGCTGGAATATTGCTAAAAACGGTGTAAAAAACCATACTCACTCACTCACTCACCTTCTTCCTAGTGCATCGTGTTTTCAGTTTCGCAAGTAACACGTTTGTTTTGTTACGTATATTTATGTCCATTCTGCTGCCTGATCTGTTGTCTTTCATTTGTTGATCATCGAAGGTACATTATATATTTTGCTGTCTAATGTACTGGGTTTTTGCTTTCTTAATGCGTAATGTTTATTTTGAGTTCTAGTGTAACTTTCAGTTACCTAATATTTCAAGTCTGTCTTGTGTCAAAATGTATCTTTCAGTTTTCTAATACTTCAATTTCATCTTGTGAGCGAATGTAAATTTCTGTTTCCTAATACGTCATGTTTATCTTGTGTCAAAATCTATATTTCAGTTACCTGATACTTCAAGTTTGTCTTGTGTCAAAATGTACCTTTCAGTTTTCTATAACTTCAGTTTTATCTTGTGAGCGAATGTAGATTTCGGTTTCCTTATACGTCATGTTTTTCTTGTGTGCTAATGTATCTTTCGGTTTCCTAAAGCATCATGTTGCTCGTGTCTCAATTTTACTTTCGGTTCCCCAATACGCCTGTTTCTCTTGTGTGCTAATGTATCTTTCGGTTTCCTAATAGTCATGTTTCTTTTTCTGTTGTGTTGTGTTCACAACTTGTGTTGTGTTTCCACCTTGTAATATATCACATTTTCCGTGTTTAACTAGATATTGTTTCTTAATGTATCGTGTTTCGCTTATGCTCCAAAGCGTCGCCTTTCCGTTGTTATCGTAGACGTCGTAATAATCGTATTTATCATCCAAAACCGTTCCACAGGTATTGCTTGTGTGAGATCAAACGATATATCCATGGATATATCATATTGACAGTAGATTTTGTACAATGCCCTGACAATGCTATGACGTCATGAACTTGATGACGTCACAATGCTATGACGTCGTTGTACTGCAAGTCTAATGGCAGTACCGTGTTCACAGATGTACATTTTTCATTGAAAACTAATGAAGTGTGATTTTTTTGATGATAAATAGAATCTCACCCTCGTGTCTTCTGATGTACAAACACTCGTTGATAAAAGTAAAAATAAAATGTGTAACCTTATCAACTCGTGTTGATATAATTGATATCAATAGACACTTGGGTGAGATTCTCAATACACTAATACACAAATATCGTGTTATCCTTCAGCGCGTCTTGTGAACAAATTCAGAGCAAGGTTATTTGGCCGAGAAGTTTAAATTCAGCTTCAGGCATATCGATGATCTCATATCGTTCAATAAGCATCACATAGCCAATGCCCTTCCACTGATTTACCCCCATTGAACTAGAAACATAGCAGACCATTGAGACCGCGTCGTGTGTTTCATATTTAGGTCTACGCATAAAGATTCAGAATGGCAAAAGAGTATGCCAAGAGGGATGAATTCAACTTTCCAATAGTCAACTTCCCTTCTATGTTAAGCAATATTCCTGCAGCTCCAGCCTTTGGTGTTTTCGTCAAAAAACGTTATGATACCATCGAGCAAACTCTTTCCGCCAAGATTTCAAAGAACGTTATACGACTCTGCTCAGAGGTTGTTTGATAAAGGTAACAGCATTCAAGGCAGCAGTAAATCCTTCACAAAGCTCTGTGGTAGACACATGGAGGACAATTAAATAATTGTGTCATCATTGACAAAAACGATGTCCAATTCAATTAGGCAATTTGTCTTATACAACATATTCCCGTGCTTTTTATGCAAACAATTGGCATGCCTTTGCATGTATTTGTTATATGTGCCACCGGTGGAGCAGGATACGCTTTTCATTTGAACATTTGAATACCATTTGCAGTTATTTATGACGGGTTGCACTGGAAGGGATGGCGAGGCCGTTTCGGGAACACTATTTGAACACTGATATCATCACTATTTGATAGTGTCATAAATACACACTCATAATGAAGTCTCATTTGGGCAGAAAATGTAGACACGTTTTCTATTTATGCTCCGTGTCTCACCATCTATTCGTTTGTTTCACAAAACACCACACTGTCTCTATTTAATTAGAATATCGTATAGTAAAAAACTGCCTAAGAGTTTCAGTTGAAGTTTAAAAATCCGTTCAATTATTTGCCTGGTGTGCTATATCTTTGACATATAAACTAACTCTGCCGTTTCTGTTAAAATAAACGCGATCACAAGTAGGATATAGTACGTTGTACTGTATTTTACTGTCTAGAGTCACTGTGTTCTGTCTAGAGTTACCATGACACTGTCTAAAGTCACTGTGTTCTGTCTAGAGTTACCATGACACTGTCTAGAGTCACTGTGTACTGTCTTGAGGCACGATGTACTGTCTAGAGTCACACTGTGGGTTCGGCTTGTGTAACTTTTCCTTAATCCACCGTACATCGGTGTCATGTGAGGAGGAGAAAGTTTGTTACAAGTTATGACAGCGCTTTTCGTATCAGCACCATCAGCCGATATGTAAAAGTGACACTATGGGTTAATATTTATTGTCAAGCAATTATTTGTTTTGTTTGTTTGTTTGTTTGTTTCATGCCGCACTCAGAAATATTCCAAATAAATACAATATTATTTTTGTAGACTGACTGAATTGTGCGTGTGTGCGTGCGTGCATTCACAGTGAACAAGGCGGAAGAGACACATACTAAACAAAAAAATCATGTAGAACATGTGGACCGTACTTAAGACACCCGGTGTAGTTTATTCGTGCACCTGCGCTTTTGCTTAGACATTCAATCACATTTATGTCTTTTCATAAAATTGCTCTTCTCTCAATTTGAGTGAGTATGGTTTTACGCCGCTTTTAGCACTATTCCAGCAGCATCACGGCGGGGGACACCAGAAATGGGCTCACACATTGTACCCATGTGGAGAATCGAACCCGTGTATTCGCTGTGGCGAGCGAACGCTTTAACCACTAGGCTACCCCACCGCCCCTCTCTTAATGTGAACGTGTTTCTTCTGACTAAACACGAATACT
Source organism: Haliotis rubra (assembly GCF_003918875.1). Classification (NCBI taxonomy): domain Eukaryota; kingdom Metazoa; phylum Mollusca; class Gastropoda; order Lepetellida; family Haliotidae; genus Haliotis; species Haliotis rubra. The sequence goes on from NW_025767002.1 coordinate 876,442, forward strand.
CCATTGTGTACCTAAAATAAGTTCATAAAACATTTTACACTTACTAACAATTGCAATGGTTCAATGCTGACACCAGGTGTTCATGAAACCTGCCGTGAATGAAGGGAAGGTCACGTTAACGCTGACGCTTTTCAACTACCCACGTCCGTGTAATGGTTATTGTTTAATTTAGTTAATGAAAATTACTAGTACCGTATGAAATCCAACATAATTCCTCATCAACTAATTTAGCCATATGGCATATTATTCCGGAGTAAACGATGTGGATATACGAAAGTATGAATTCATTGTGAGTTAAAAAATATAATCACAAATTTTCTTAACTGAATTAGTTCATGGTGATCAAACAAAAGCAATAACGTCGTAAAAATATTGATTTTTACAACATCTCTGTTTAATTATTTCAAAATTTAATTTAGTGACGGATCTCTTCTAGCGATTAAAACACGCCAAGCGACGATCGTTCATTCGACAAGCGTTAGTATCATCTCTGACAGACACTGAGGGTATAATTAACGATGCTTAACAGCCTGAAAGCTTGTTAAGTGCTATTTCTGGAAAATATTTATATTGTACTCCTTCATACATGCCTACATAATATCTTTCATAATAGTCCCCCTCGGCAGTCGCCTTACAAAATATTTCTCGCTGCAATTAAGACACATTTGGAGGAAACCAAGCGTCACGGTACAAAATGGCTGCCGCTTGCGAACCGAAGCCCATCAAGATATCAATTCTTATTGTGCGTAATTAACGTAGAACATGGGTTGACGTAACAACTTTGATCCTTCATGTAAACCAGCAAATGCTTGATAAATCACCAATAAAGTATGTTATGATTGTCATAACCCGTTTATCTCTTAAATCCAAAAGTTTACAGGCAGCGCATTCCAAACATCAAACAGTTTTAAGAAAAGAATCAAATGTTGAAAAACTGTCTGGCAACATCAAACGACGGCAACGAGTATGAACTTCACGCCCTAGGCTACTCTCAGATAAAGTCGAGATGTGTTCGCACGCCGCACCCTCGGGACGAGAATTCCCCACCCAGCCAGAGCACCTGTTCTTGGGTCGGAACCAATATATACAGATGTAAGCAGGAATTAATCTCAAGCCATTGAAGTGCAATTTATCAAACGTACCGAATGGCGTTATTTCCTCACATATAACATATTTTTTGCTTCCTGCAATAATATTATATATAGAAATCTTGTACCGACTCTAAGTTGGTATTGTTTGATAAGTGTGTGCGGCGCTAACAATAAAACTATGGAACTTACCCATACTGGTGTTCCAACCAAAAGGCGGGCCCACAAATGGGACAAAGGTATAGAAGCTTATGAATATGACTAGTCGTTAAAGGCATACGGAAATTAAGATATATTTTTTTCTTACCACAACAGACATTAGCGCTAGATTGATCGACCATTAAGTTTGGAAAAAATGTTGGGTTACGGTTGGTCTCTTTGCAGCGCGCGTAGAATATCAAACGGATATTATCACACTATTAATTATCTCGCCGTAAGGTTACTAATTATGTCGCTGATGTTAGGTTACATGGTAATATAGTGGCGTATACGAAGGTTACTCTGACATTGGGTTGGCGATTTCCACGCGTAGTTCAATTTGGATCGCTGTAATATGATTCGTGGTTCCATGGTTTTGTGGATACCGTTATTCCAAGGCTAAGGTAAACTTGTGGTTCCACTGTTTTCGTCTTTAGGGCATCACAGGTCCTTAATACAAGTCTTGGAAGTAAGTGTCAAGTTTGATGGTTTAAAGTTTGGATATTAGTTCCATTGTAATTGTATTCGAGTCATCGTAGGTTCATAGTTTTAGATGTAAGCGTAAATTTTGATGGTTTTAAGTTTGGACATTAATTCCATTGTTTTCGTTTTTGAGATAGCATACGTCCTTAAACTTTAATTTTAGTTTTGATGGTTTTAAATATTAAATATTAGTTGTATTTTTGTAGTCTTTGGAGTAAGTTCCATGTTTTGATGGTTTCAGGACTTTGAAAAAGTATTATTATTCTGTTGTTCTGTCTCAGAAGTAATTGTTATGGTTTTAATCTTGGAATGAAGTTCTATGTTCCGTAACAAGCAAATTTGGAGGTGATCCCCGTCGTTAAATTAGTCTGGAGGTTTAGGTAAACGGTTCCAGTTCCATTTATGTAGTTTAGGGCGTACATGTAAGTGGCATGCTTCAGTCATTTAAAGTCTTGGAAGCTAGTTCCATGATTCCGATATCATGGTTGCAAAGTCTAGTCTCGACATTTGGTTGATTCGTCTCATTATTTTAACTTTGGATGTTAGTTCTAGGGTTTAGGGTGTTTATAGTAAGCAACATGCATATAATTTAATTGTCTTTGAGGGAAGTTCCATTCCTTTAGTCTTGGTCTTTGAAAAAGTTCCATGGGTCTGTGGTTCGGTGTATTCGGAGGATTCCATGGTTTCTGCCTCGAGGGAACAGTCCATGGTTGAATAATTTAAGTCATGTACGTGTCACTGTTCCGTCCTTTAAGGCATATTTCATGGGTGTAAGGTTTCGGTCGTTAAGTCCCCATAGTTGATGGGATAGGAGGGGGGGAGGGGGGTCCATGGCTCCTGTCTTGGAAGACGTTTCAATAGTTCCAGTCATCAGTTACAATCAAGACGAGTTATTCCATAGTTCCGTTCACGGAGGAAGGATCCACGGTTCCAGTCTTCGAAGGAATGCTTTAATTTGTTTCTATGGTTCCTGGTACTGGCGTAGGTTCCATTGTAACTCTTGGTGCTAGGTTGTATTTGAACATTTCTGGATATAGTCTTGGATGTAGATGCCTAAGTTACAATACGGCAGGGCCTTCCGTTGTTCCATTCATTGAGGGAAGTACTTTGGTTCCATTCTTTGAGAGAAGTACCTTGGTGCCAGTCTTTGAGGGAAGTACATTAGTTCCAGTCTTTGAGGGAAGTACCTTGGTTCCAATCTTGGAGTGAAGCTGTTAAAACAATTATATTCAATGGTTTTGTGGTAATATGGTCTTTGATGGAAACCTCAGTAAAGCTTTCAAAACATTTTCTGGTGGAAACGTGGAGGTCATTTACAAGTGACAAAGATGATCTCTGATGTTGTTACCTATTATACTTGTATCATACATTCCCGTCTTTGTTTTGTTTGTTTGTTTGTTAGGTGAACGACAGACAAGCCTTTGCACTTGTTTATGACAGGTGAGACCGGTGGGGAAGGATAGGTCATCTTGTCGGAACACCTGGTCTCATCACTTTTGATAACTGACCGACTGACTGAGTTTGGTTTTACGCCGCTTTTAGCAATATTCCAGCAACATCACGGCGGAGGACACCAGAAATGGGCTTCACACATTGTACCCATGTGGGGATTCGAACCCGGGTCTTCGGCGTGACGAGCCAACGCTTTAACCATTAGGCTACCCCACCGCCCCACTTTTGATAACGATCATCAACACATGATATAGTCGGAATTGTACGATCGACTCTGCTTTTAGCTGAGATATTATATGGATGTAGTGCCAGTGAGTGTTGTTTTACGCCGGAATTAGCAATATTCCAGCAATATCACGGCGGGGGGACACCAGAAATGGGCTTCACACATTGTACCCAGGTGGGGAATCGAACCCGGGTCTTCGCGTAACGAGCAGACGTTTTAACCACTAGGCTACCCCACCGCCCACATGGATGTAGAAAGGCGTTTGTCGCATTTATTATCACCATATCAATCTTCAAACTTTAAATCCTTGTATATTGTCTGAACTGTTCGATGTAACCTGTCAAGCCGAACCAGGGGCGGGGTAGCCTAGTGGTTAAAGCGTTGGCTCGTAACGCAGAAGACCCGGCTTCGATTCCCTACACGGGTACAATGTGTGGAGCCCATTTCTGGTGTCCCTCGTCGTGATATTGTTGGAATATTGCTAACAGCTGCGTAAAACTAAACTCACTCAAGGTGAACCAAGCTATTCCAAAGCGAACAAAGCTTTGGCCTCATCAGGTACATGGTCAGATCACGTTTACAATTCTTATATATTCAGACACATATCAAACACACACGACGAATACAACTCTGCTATACCGGTGTCGCTCCGTATGTTGACGGAGGGATCTTAATCCTGTCATTCGTAGTCGCCTACAGCAGATAGTTGGTCGATACTAACACAAAGGCTTCAACGGGGCCCCCGTACATATGACAAATCTATTGTATAGAAGCTCCAATCGGTGTAATACATTAAATACAATAAGAAATGGAACGAAAATCAATTAATATACTTTGTTAATCGGGGGTTCCGCCTCTGGAGATAAAATAAGTAGTCATTTATCTTTTTGAATAAAAGAAACATATTCCTTAAGTGACTCTATGACGGGCGTGAGACTCGTCTTCACATAAGTTCCCTCAACGTAAAGATCAAGACAAGAAAGAAGTATAGTGGTAAAAGTGTAATGATATTCTAAATAAACAATAATATTGTTTTTGTCACTAGTGGCGCCGTTTTTCACGTGCTTTTACTGCGTCATTAATGAGCAATTCTGCCATCATGTCGCTATTTTTACTCAACAAATTAAAGCAGCACCACTTTACTATCTCATTGCGAGCACATGCATGAAATATAATTTCCAGAAGACACGCATGCACAATTTGCCAAAGTGAGTTTTGAGTTGATTTTCATCTCGTAAGAAGTAACCGAAATCAATACAGACGTTTAAACAAATTTAAGCGGAGTGTGATTGAACATGGTCGGCTCCCGACTGGCCTGGTCCGGTCGCTTACTCCGGGTTCCGAGGTCGGAGCCGCTTTGTCCGCCTATTACCCGCGAGCGCTGTCGTCCCGCCCTGGAATTACCAGTCACCCCTTCATTATTATTGAAAGATGGCTGCGGACTGGTCTCCATCATTTTCAAATCGTTGATCATTAATTCCGTATCTTTTGATGCGATAGCCTAAATTCAGATTTTAATAGATTTTTTGCGCGAAATTTGGTTAAGAAATTATGTCAACGTCAATGTGATACCTCGAATAAGTTGGTACAGCCATGTCTGCATAATTTTAATTTTGGGTATATTTGTTGACGCAAACAAAGGACTTAAACCATTGTTCTTTTGACGTATGTATTTATTTATCTCTCTCTACAAATATCCGTTTCTAAAACATCCTTTTCCGCACGTATCCGTCTCGTGTTAACGTGTTGATAACGTATCTTCTTCTTTAACTACGTGTTTATACGAATGTCCTTGATCCACGTCCAAGTCTTAATTATAAGGCAATTAAACATTCCATGTCAAAAACTTACCTGTATCTGTATCGTTTTGTAATGATGTGAACGAATATGCATCGAAATAGTATGATATATATTATTGTAATACTCTCTATAAAAATTGTAAAGCAATAACTGAATATAATTCACAGTGTGATCACATGGCAAAATGATTACGTTCAGATATTACTTTCCATAAAACGTTCAGGCACGAGTGATAACACATTTCATTGGTTATAATTCCATGTTTTCAAAGAATGCCGAGATACGTGAAAGCACATAAAAACCCTTTGTTGAATTCACAGGAGGAAAAAAATAGCTCTCACGGTTGATCAGACCAGAGCTTATTTTGTTACAAAAACATACGTGATATTAATGCCCCCAACGAATTTCCCGATTAATTATACGAAAAACTTGAGTTAATTTAAAACGCATAAGAACTGCTAAATAGAAACTCATAAATGTGTCTAAATTTCCATAGCTATCACTATCGTACCATTTCTTCACACTACAGCGCCTGCCTATAGGGTAACGCGTTCTCTAGCAATACTATCCTACGAACAAAGTACATTCATTCGAATCATTATCGCCTTCCGTGGTTTTATAGCATTCGGAACGACATCGGAGAATATTTCCGAGTTTGTCCGAACACAATGCTGACCAGGCGACGAAGCACTCTAATCAATCTGAGCCAAAGCTGAGAGTTCCGCTTTAACAAGTTGAAGAATTTTGCTAGTATAAAATGGAACTATCCATGAGATTGTTTTTCACGAATGGCGATGACTGTCAGGATTTCACTGCGAGTTTTTCTTCCCCCGCCATTTTTTCCTCCCTATTATGAGCCCGACGTGAGGATATTCAAGATAATGCCAATGCATGACTTGCTGCAAATTAAAATTTCGTTCCCCGCGGGCATTTTGCTCTCTAATTCAAAGAAAAAGACCAGGCGAGCGCATGCGAAGCCTAAGCAGTTGCGATCAATCTAACATTTACAAAATGTCCGCGAAGAGGATATTTCACTGATACCGAGAAATAAATCCGCTAATTCGAGAATTCTGATTCCGATAGCAGAGAAAATTTCAAAATTGACATTGATAATGTTCAGCCGTCGTTGAACGATGAAGCGCAATAGTCATCGCATGTCGCGTACGACTTCCAATTGTGATGTGTTAGAGTTAGGAGAATGGCGTTTCGTTGACGTGCAGAGCTTCGTTTCATGCTCTCCCATCTAAGTTGGGGATATTACCGCCGACTCTGCACCCTGGCTGAGAGTTAATATCGATATGACAACCCCTCCGTCTTGAAATCCTCTACACGTCATGGCGACGGGCAAACATTATGTCCACTTGCTGTCTGCGCATGACAGCGACTAAATGGTTGTAACAAAATACGGACTGGGGAAAAAATGTAAAACGGTTTATTGAACATTATCAAATTGAATTTTTCAAAGCTGATTTTTTTAAAATTCGAATCATTGGTTAACATGTTAGCGTTTACATCACTTCGCGGCTTGTTGCCCGAAACACTCCTACACACTCCATATAGTGTTATTATTTGGATTAATGGTGACACCCGTTCAGTGCTGAGAAATATTCTAAAGTTGACGAAAAACAATACTCACAGAATGAAAAAACAAATTCCAAGTAATCTTAAATGATGGCGTCGTACAAGAAAAACAAGCCAGTTAAAACATTCAGCGTAAACAACGTATAAAATTGAAATCTTCTGTTAAGAAGTGAAACTTCACTGAATAAGCTTGTAGTCTTCAAATAAAATACTATTGGAATTGTTAATTTAATCCGGCATTGTTACGTATTCAGCGCAAAGATAATTTTGAATCCAAGTGCACATGTTTATTGCAACACTAAACACTTCTTTAATAATTAATTTACTCGAGGTAAATACTATTATTCTTACAGTAATTCCCCTGTATTCTCACGATTCTCACAAGTTGAATTAAGAAATAATAATACCCGGTGAAACTGTTTTATAATTCTGCTACATTCTTTCCTGAAAATGACAGCTATTTTATTAGAAGACGCTATATCAAAATACATATTTCTAAAATATTTTCATTAAAATATTAGGTACAATATTAACTCAACGGATAATGAAATGAAACCACCAATTCTCAGAAATCCGAAACCGTTATAGGTCCAAATTGAATATCATGCCCATCAAGTCGGCCATGCCTAAGTTTATAATAACGTGCTGTACAAATAATGATAACAGCCAAGTTCAGTAGAAGTCGTTGTGTGCTTATAGGGGTGCCCGCACCATATACAAAGCGAATTTACAACGCCAGTCAGCAACGAATCGCCTTGTCGTGTCGCCATTACATGAAATAGACCCAAATCAGTGAAACTATATAATCGCTCCCACTTTCTTGGACTGCGGCCAGTGATTACTGAAAATGCAAAGTTAATCCGGACCCGCAGAAGAATAGGATCCAGGGTATTTTTTCTTGTCGCTCTCAGTATTCACACAATGGATCCCAGTCCTATCAGAGTTAAATAGTAATTCTAGAAAGCACACGACTTACCCAGTCCCGTGTAGGATACAGCCTCTCATTGTTGCGCTAACCCACTGGAGTAGCGTAACGGCCTACTAAACCCAGTCTTCAATCACACAAATGGGAAGCTCTTTAAAGTGAACACCGTCTACCCCGCGGTGTTAGTGGTATTATTATTATAGATTAGAAGTTATTAGCTGGACATACTGCATGTTATTGTTTGGTAGTACACAGATCACCCTTTCCCTTTCCCCAGGGTTTGAGTGTTGGTTTCATTGTTGCTGACCCTACCTGGATCTCTCTCTCTCTCCCTCTCTCCTCTCTCTCAGTACTCTTCTCTACTCAGTGTGTAACACATACACACACCATTCCCTTATAAACAATAAACTACATCCTTCATCACTCTACCAGCATCCCCCATCCTTCGTGGCTATCACTTCATCCCTTCATCCTTCATACATATCCACCACTCTTCATATATCCAGCAACTTTCATGTATATTGACTACCCTTCATATGTGAGGTGAGGTGAAATTGGGTTTAACGTCGTGCTTGAGAATATTTCGCTCATATGCGTGTGTATGTGTATGTGCGGCTGCTTGTACTTGCCCAGACTTAAGCTGGTTTTATAGTGCTAGCCCACTGAGATACCATGCCGCAGTGAAGTCCGATGAATACCCCACTCAGACACATTATACTGACTCCGAGCCGACAAGTCCTTGTTGTACCCATTAATGCCGAGCGCCAGGCAGGGACCAACAAGTACCATATTTTAATGTCTTTTGGTATGACGCGGATGGGGATTGAACCCGCGACCTTCCGCTCTCCGGGCGGACGCTCTAACCACTACACCACGGAAGCGGTCCCCTTCATATGTATACACCGCCCATCATATATATCCACCATCTTTCCTATATATCCACTATCCTTCCTATATATAGAGACCGCATCCGTGGTGTAGTGGTTAGAGCGTCCGCCCGGAGATCCCATCCCATTTCGCCTAGTCTTAAAACAACAATTCATGGTCTGGTGACTGTTATTTCATGCATGAGTAATAAGTGTACCCCCTTCAGATATAAAAGGAATCTCCCTTAGTTTTCCTTTAATTTGACTAATAGCACATGTAGACAACATGGCTTTTTTGCATTAAAATAACAAAAAAAGTTTTTCTTTCATATTTTTTAATCACAGCAAATCATAGTACAATCTAATACAATTAGCACTGGCTGTTAACTAGTACACTGTACTTGAGTTCATGGATTTCGGAGTTTATTGAAGCTTCAATAAGTGACCTGCTGCGTCCAGGAACTGAACAGGCGATCTTCTTCCACTTTCAAGTTGTTGTCTCAGTCGGTTGAGACGCTGGTCAAGATCTCTGTAAGCTCGTGAGCGTGGCCGAGTTGTTGCACCATGGTCAATCTGAAGGCGAGTGATCTTGTTGGTGGATTCAATCTTCTTGATAGCTGTTATGAATTCATAAATGTTCGGATGGGGCTTTCTCACAATTTTTTCAGACCATTATGGAAGCCTTCCAGGGTGATTGTTTGTTCTGGGACCAGTGTTGTTGTGTTGATTCCAGAGACGTGGTGGAAATCTTGCATCAAAGTCAACCCCGGTGCTGGTGACGTAGCCGTTAAACTGTGTGATGCCAACTGATTCTGGAGTCTGGTTCAGTACATCTACCCAGACATCTTGCACTTGGTCGAGGGGGAGGAGGGGAAGGGCTGCTGCTCTACGGACATGTGACTGGCCTGCTGGAATTGTCTTGTAGGAAGGAGCTAGGAAACAGTCTCCGTGTAGCTCCAGGATCCAGCTATGCAAGGACATGCAGCATGCGCGTGTAAGGCGATTTATGCAGCTCCCAAGGGAGCCGTGCTGAAATAGGCGATACAGTATGGCATGACCTCTTTCAGATACCTGACGCCAAAGAGCTTGTGTGAAGTGGAAGAAACATCCACGGACACCTGCATTGGGGAACACTGTCTCACCAGCACCAATAGCAGCTACTTCAAAGTCAGTCTGGATAACCTCAGGTGACAAGTTCACTCCCACTGTAGTAGCAACTAAGTTCTTCAGGTGTGTGAAGACCCTTAATCCTTCAGCCAATTGTTTATATAAACACTGATTATAAGCTGACTCCATTTAAAGACAATGATATACTTATCTTTTTACTCATACATTATGAAACTGACCTTCCTTAATTCCACTAAGTCAAGTCCATTCTCTCAATAGGGGTGCATTTTCTATTCCCTATTCGCCTACATGTTTTCTGTAGGCGAAATGGGATGTAGGCGAAATGGGACTCAACCAAAAACATGTCATCGTATTCCAATTACAAAGATGCTCATGATGTTGATCACTGGTTGTGATTTCCAGACTCGATTATTTACAGAACGCCGCCATATAACTGGAATATTGATCAGTGCGGCGTTAAACAACAAACAAAACAAAAACAAACAAACACACGGCAGTGAACCACATATAGGTGAGGTGAAATTGGATTTAACGTCGTGCTGGAGAATATTTCGCTCATATGACGACGTGCATGCGTGTGTATGTGTATGTGCGGCTGCTTGTACTAGCCCAGACTGAAGCTGGTTTTATAGTGCTAGCCCACTGAGATACCATGCCGCAGTGAAGCATGGATACCCCACTCAGACACATTATACTGACTCCGAGCCGACCAGTCCTTGTTGTACCCATTAATGCCGAGCGCCAGGCAGGGACCAACGAACCACATATAGGCGTGGAGTTGTCTTTGTTCTCCAGATGAGTACGCAGAGCACAAACATTCCCCATAAACCGATGGCTGACAGACTGAGTTTAGTTTTACGCCGCTTTTAGCAATATTTCAGCAATATCACGGCGGGGGAGACCAGAAACAACCTTCGCATATTGCACCCATGTTGGGAATCGAACCCGGGTCTTCGGCGTGACGAGCGAACGCTTTAACCAATAGGCTACCCACCGCCCCTTAAAATACCAGAAACCACGCCACTAGATATTCTGTTGCCTCTAGACGGGCCCACGCCTGTATTTACTCCTAATTTCAGCTACATGACAAAGATCCACATCGTTTGTCAAAATTCTACCAAACACTTCGCCAAGCTGATCGATTAAAATTCCGGTGTCTCCCATGTTCTAAGATACAATTTGTGTTTTTCTATCTCGCCTTTTAAAGATTGTTGGCGTGCAAATCAAAGCGATAAAATCACAAGTGACCGAGACCATATGGTAAGTCTATTCATAGATTTAATCTTTCTTCAGACGTTCATGTTATTCTGTATAATATTAATATAAAAGTAATGTTTACCAATGTGTTTTGTCTTTCTTTTCTTGTGACATATGTTTGTTTTGTGGCGTTCATATCTCTCACGACGCCGTATAAATCAATATTGGGCCAACAATATAGACAATAGATACTCCCAACATCAAACACAATTAGAGACATCAAAGCCATAGCGGTACAAGATCTGTCCAAATTAAGTCGAGTTGAGTCTTTTATCGTTTAGACTTCAGTTTCGTTGACAACATTTACAGAATGCCTGCATGAGCAGAATCGTTTTTGTTAATGTACTTATCAGGTATATTATAATTATACCCTTGTGGGTAGTTTAAGTTGGGGTGTGAGGACCCTGGGCCTCTAAAGCCGTCTCTGGTATACCAGCCCAAATCAATGTTAATCACGTCAAACCGTTTAGCGGTACATGTCCCTGGATTAAGGGATCTTGTACTGCGTTTAAGGAATCGATGTTATGTTTTTTCAGACATAATGGAAATATCTGTAACCGGCGCCGTATGGGTGATTTAATGGGTCTTTACTAAATCATAAATGTCATTATTAACGACAAGCGTTTTATTGAATGGTTAGAACATTGTGTCCGTGTCTTTTAACTTGCGTGTCAAGCCGGGCAAGGGCCACCATCTTGGATGTGTAAGTAAAACACCAGTAAGGTGTGACCTTCCACCACGGTGTGGCGAGTGACACCCACTGGCTGAGCAATGGGTTAACATGATCAATGACTAAGATTGATGGATCTCGTGTTCCCGAGATTCTCCTTGAGAAAGGGAGAAACCCGATTCTACTTCTTGATCCGAACAAACCAGAAAAGGAACCCTAAAAATCAATGGGTTCCCTCTGGTAATCATCGCGCTGTAATTGCTGAGGTAAAACCTACACCTTCGACGACTACACACACACTGCACGGGCGCCTCGTAAGCCCAAGGGACGACGTGCACGATGACTGCAACGCCCGAGGCTACTGGCGTTGAGGTGAGATCAATGGGCGACCTAGGCCAGGGCTCCGGACAATAGGGTGTTGTTAGCGCCGGAGAAAACCCCCACAAGAACAACTTACAAGTCGATAGAGCAAATGAAAAGAAAACCACGTCATTTGAAACAGCCAAGAAGGAACATGGTAACCAAGCAACCGATGACGTCACATCCGCTGAAAAGATGCCCAACAATACCCTCGAATGATACGCTGTATGGACCTTGCAACTCTCGACGAACGGGAAAGAAACTTGGCTCGAGTTAATCAATTCTGCATGATAGACATAAAAAGATTATAACAACGTTTCTCCGTTAAACGAGTTTTGAGAAAAAAGATTTAACCTGATGTTTGATCTGCAGCGGGAGAGGGATTAATGCAAATATATCGCAGTGATGTAGCGATACCTGGGCCGACTTCAAAGGTATCGTATGAGGTCAATTTGATGAAAGTAGCCTAGAAACTAATTGTAAGTTGCCTGCATGGCGGAGACACCCTTCAGGTAATCAGGGATCGGGGAGGCTATTAATCTCTTCGCTTAATTCCAGGTGAGTTAGAGGGATGAGGACTTATTCTTGGCTAATTACATCAAGAGGAAGCGGCTGCGATTACAAATACTTTGAAACATGTATATGCGATCAATTTCTCTGATAAAAACAGCTCCAAAGAAAGCGAGATCAGCTGTAATTATGCTGTTCATCAGAGAAAATGTTTCCAATAACTCCATTCGGAGCCTTTATTGTGTCTTTTTAGCTCTGTAATTAGAGAATGGGAAATTACTTACTCTGGTGAACCCTTCTGATGTTACGGGACACAAATACGTCTCAAATATTTCAAAGACGCCAGTTAGAAACTCAGTTTTTTTGGGTGACGGAATCCGTGACGTCACAAACCACGAGCATGTTTTTGTCACTGGAAGGTGACAAAGTTCAATCGAACTACTGCCACTAGTGACAGGTCTCTTGCTCTATCAAGTGCACGGGTGGGTTTTTCGCAGCAAAATGTGGTTACGCGTTCGAATCCCGTTTATTACCACATTCTACATCTGGAGCTGGCATCTCTTGAAATGTTGACGCACTTGAGACAAAAACTCTAGAAACCGCCCCTACGGCTTGAATCCAAGATTGACATACATTCATGGAGTAAGTGAGTTTAGAATTACGCCGCTTTTAGCAATATTCTAGCAATATCACTGCGGGGACACCAGAAATGGACTTCACATATTGTACCCATGTGGGGAATTGAACCCAGGGTTTCGGCGTGACTAGGGAACGCTTTAACCACTAGGCTACCCCAAACATTCATGGAAAAGCCTTGAATGGTCATAATTTTACGAATTATCAATTCATAGAGAGACGCTAACAGCTGATAAGCGATTAAATGGTGAAAATTAACCACCCAAGAGCCTATAGTTCTATCCATAGGTTCGATAGCCTGATAAAGATGCGCTTTCCTGTGTAAGACCCATATCTGTCCTAATCGCTTCCTCAGAGATTTAAGTTTGCATACATATCGTACTATACTGGTTCAGTTTACTCTGGTTTCAATAAACATTTAATTATAAAGACTACGGTGGAGTGGATAGACAAGAAAGGATATGCAAAGGGTTTAAGTTCAGATCTATATCGGATCTTTCCGATTTGCCTCGAATACAATAGGCCTACTAATTGTCGTAAATATACTCATGCCAATAATGGTTGTCACCCCCTTCAATTTTTTTAATTGGAGAGGGGGTGTGGATGTGTGGGGGTTGGGGTGGGGAGGGGGTGACAACCATTATTGACATGAGTATATATCAAGCTTCACGTCTTTGTAAACTCTACCATTTGTATTATTGATAACACTGACGTCTACAGTTGATACTGCGCGACCTATCTGTGCTTGTCCATCACGCAGTGTTAAAGAGATCGGAGTCTACCCAATGATCATATGCTTCAACTGCAACCACTGAAGTGTATTGTATGCTGTAGGTCTATTGAATTGTTAAGTGGGTATCCAAGCCCGACAAGGCGCTGTGCTACCAGTGCTTGCTGCACGACTCCACTGTAATGGATCTGTGGACAAACTCGCTGAATGATGGCAAATTCCGAGTCTTCGTTTCAAAAATAAATGAAGGATTGTGATGAAAATACAATACATTAATAACACATCTAGTCGAATTAATTAACAATGAGAACATTTTGAAATCCAATGTTTAATGTGTTAACAAAACCGTAAACTGTTCTTGTTGAGAAACGTCTCTTGTTTCCGAACATTGATTTTAGTTTAATACTAATACCGAAGGATAAATATTGTTCCACTGTCTGTGTGTAATTCTATAATTCATGTTTTAATTTATTTAGTTCCTGTTTTCACAAAGATGTTGATATTGAATAAAGTGCAACCCCTTTAATCCGGACTGTACTGTTGCAAGCCAAATCGTCCGGATTCATCAATGTCCGGAATAACTGTCGGATTAACTAGCCTTCTCCTTTGCCAGCCCTCAACTGTGGAACTCTCTTCCAAAGGAAATCAGGAAAACTTCTTCGAAAGAAACTTTTAAATCTGTGCTAAAAACCCATCTGTTCACTGCTGCCTTTCCAACCACATATGTCGTATTTCCTTCCCCAATATTGTCACAGGCCACTGAGCACCTCTATGGTCGATATTAGGCGCTTTGAATTGTTAGTATTATTATGTTTTACAGATTGAGACTGACTGACTGAGTTTAGTTTTACGCCGCTTTTAGCAATATTCCAGCAATATCACGGCGGGGGACACCAGAAATGGGCTTAACACATTGTGCCCATGTGGGGAATCGAACCGGGTCTTCGGCGTGACGAGCCAACGCTTTAACCACTAGGCTACCCCACCGCCCCTACAGATTGAGAAGAAAATGCAGCAGAGAGGGTTCGGGTGATCCTCGCACAGTCAGGCTGGTAAGGGTCATCATCAGCTCAGGGCCCTTGCCCCCATTCAGACAGCCCCAGTGGACAGTGGACAAAGCGGAGGTCGGGGTTCGATCCCTACCGGGTCATATCAAAAGACGTGAAGTGCTGACACTTGTTGTTACCCTGGCTGGCGTTCGGCATAAGGGAAGCGCAGTGCCGTCATTAACGCTGAATATGGTGCCTGCACTGTCAGCATCATTTGGCGTGAGCCTGCGGTCGGGCGTATTTAACGTCCGTTACACGGAAACAGAGCTTACCAACCTATCCATGTCTTTCATACATTACACCCGTGAAGATCCTGGTTAGAATTGATCTTCAGTAACCCATGCTTGTCCGTAAGAGGCGACTAACGGGATCGGGTGGTCAGACTCGCTGCCTTGGTTGACATATGTCATTGGTTCCCAATTGCGCAGATCGATGTTCATGCTGTTGATCACTGGCTTGTCTGGTCCAGACTCGATTATTTACAGACCGCCGCCATATAACTGGAATATTGCTGAGTGCGGCGTTAAACTAAACTCACTCACTAATATACCTCACACGTAATGTAATAGGAAACAAAGAAATCCGCATTTTTAATATTTAATACCTCAAACATGATTCATATTGAACGGTTTAGTTCAGATTATATTTTGACATACCACCCATGTATGTATGTACATACATTTCAGGATATAGGTGGGACATTGTTTCTTGAATTCAGTCTTGAACTACACTCTAATTTTTATTAAAAAACAAGTTTGTATGGTTCTGCTGAGTTTTAAAATATTCTTTTATTTGTTGTTGTATTGGTTTTTATTTGTGTACGGCATCGTGTGTCTCATCGTATCACTGATGCTACAACAACGACTACTGGTGCTGTTAGTACAGTCCTCACCTTTAAACAGAAACACGGGATTATTAATTAACGACGATAGCAGCGTGTGTTCTCATACTCCGGGAATCAGGTGACTGCGAGCGGCTGTATTTAGCAGCGTGTGCATCTCCAACTAGGTCAATAGCGCTTTAAATACTACATGTGAGCGTTTTTTCCCTTTCATTTCGTGCCTGTAATCAACGTAGGCAGCACGTGCAACTAAATATAACCGCTCGTAGTCACGTGACCGCTAACTTGTACCCGGATTGTAACCACGTGATCAAACATCAATAAAATGAAATGAATATTTCTTGCTACGCTGCTACTGCTCTGCTGCTGCCACCACTACTGCTGCTGCTGCTACTGCTGCTGCTGCTACTGCTGCTGCTACTGCTGCTGCTGCTACTGCTGCTGCTGCTGCTGCTGCTGCTGCTGCTGCTACTGCTACTGCTGCTGCTGCTGCTGCTGCTACCGCTGCTACTGCTGCTGCTGGCGCTGCTATGCTGCTGCTGCTGCTGCTGCTGCTGCTGCTGCTGCTGCTACTGCTGCTACTGTTACTGCTGCTGCTACTGCTGCTGCTGCGATTTCGATGGAGGCGTATTGGGACAAACCGACTGCAAAGATTTTTGACCTGTCCTCCTTCATCAGAATTCAAGTCAAACAAGGACAGTGACTTCTGCTGCTGTAAAGAGGTTCTTATCTTAGTTTGGACTAATATAGTTAACTGATTGAGACCGATTCGATGTTCGGACTGAACCTTACATCTCAGCTCACAAAAGCAGGAACACGGCTGTGATTCAACGAATTTCTATTAATGAAGAAATACGGACTCAAAGGGCGAACAGTCATGTTTGGCAGGGTTATGATTTGCTGCTGTAAATAATCTCTTTGAGTGCCGACCTATGACGTCCAAGTTCTAGAAATGTTGTCCTCAAAACTAGTGGGTTGACAATTATTTTCGTAGTATATGAGCTACAACGGCCTTGAAACATCGGACACCCGTATTCCTCATTATGAAGACCTCGAGTGGGTGAGTATGGTTTTACGCCGCTTTTAGCAATATTCCAGCAACATCACTGCGGGGGACACCAGAAATGGGTTTCATACATTGTACCCATATGGGAAATTGGACCCGGGTCTTCGGCGTGATGAACCAACGCTTTAACCACTAGGCTACCCCACCGCCCCTTGCAGACTGCGTAGTGTTTCCAACGCAGTTTGCTGCTGAAACTGTGAAAAGTTCGTGGAAAAAATATTCGGAGTGCTTCTGTCACAACCTTGGCTCTATATGCATTGTCCTTTCTTTTGTTTTCTAAGGAAGTGGAGCACATCTTTCAATGTCAGTTGTTTGTAAGTAAACTTATCTACGCTTTCGATAAAGTTACTGCCGTTTTTTCGCATGCAGTTTCATTTGTACTTTACACCATAGTACGAAACAAGTGGTTACGATCTTACATCAAAAACAAAATTTAGTTGGTTTACAGGTTTCTGTTTTCGTTAATGGGCTATAAGCAAAACAAACGTGGCCATTCTTTTTTAATTTGGAGGTGAGTAGACGTGGGGTTTAACATTACAATTGTAGGGACTTGCGCGTAGTGATGTGTGCGTGCGTGCGTGCGTGCGTGCGTGCGTGCGTGCGTGCGTGCGTGCGTGCGTATGTGTCCGCTTAGAACCGTTTGCCCACAGAGACACAATACCGCAGTGTACTCCACTCACTCACACACAGTACACTGACTCCGAACCCCTTTATAGAGCGTCCGCCCGGAGATCCCCGGCCGCGTCATACCAAAAGACGTTAAAATATGGTACTTGTTGGTCCCTGCCTGGCGCTCGGCATTAATGGGTACAACAAGGACTGGTCGGCTCGGAGTCAGTATACTGTGTCTGAGTGGGGTATTCATGCTTCACTGCGGCATGGTTTCCAGTGGGCTAGCACTATAAAACCAGCTTTAGTCTGGGCTAGTACAAGCAGCCGCACATACACATACACACACGCATGCACGTCGTCATATGAGCGAAATATTCTCAAGCACGACGTTAAACCCAATTTCACCTCACCTCACCTCACCGAACCCCTTTATATACTGATGTACAAAAGAAAGAACACACCTAAGACTATTAAAACAACGTAAATATTTTGCTAGCAATGTTCCAATTGGGTACGATATCTATGGTGGTATTGCAACACGTACACAGTGTTTGTGACTTGTGAGTCGCAATCAAAACACTTTTTTAAATATTACGCTGTTTTTAGGAAAACATTTTACCAAAGCATCAGACGTGTACTTTCTTTAGTACGTCAGTATATTAGGGGCGGTGGGGTAGCCTAGTGGTTAAAGCGTTTGCTCGTCACGCTGAAGGCCCGGGTTCGATTCCCCGCATGGGTACAATGTGTGAAGCCCATTTCTGGTGTCTCTACTTCGTAATATTGAGGGAATGTTGCTAAATGCGGCGTAAAACTAAACTCAATCAGTTTACTCACCGAACATTTTCCAAGGGTAAATAAACGAGCGCAACTTGATTTGTTAAACGCGTTAAAAGCTGTACTGAGCAGTCTGTAAATTTGGAGTCTGAATACAGACAATCCAGTGATTGACATCATGAGCATGGCTCTAAGCTTTGGGGATACGATGGCACGAATCAAACAAATCAGGGAATTTGACAGCCCGATCCCCACAATAAGCCATGAACCTGAATGCTTCAAAGGTAACGAATATTCCGGCCGGAATTCACTAGGGGTGGGTATTGCAGAGACTTTTCATATTGCGATATATTGCGATGCGAAAGCATGTATTGCGATATGTATTGCAATATATTGCATGAAGTATTTTTAAACAAAAAACTACTTATAATCGAGTTACTTCTTGATTTATAGAGCAAAAACACAACAAAATCACTAGCCTTGATTAAGCTTTAATAACAACTTTTAATCATGATAAAATAAAAATGTGAATAATATTTGGCACAAATGAAACAAGGACATATCCGAACATTTCCGAGTGTTACGAAGTTTTCCGAATGCAAGTCAAAATACCGGTTTTCGATCATTGTATCGCAATACGTATCGTTTTCATGTCTGAACAGGTAAATACCGGTAAACCGGTTATACTGCGCAGCCCTAGAATTCACTATGCAGAGTTGCGGTACTTACTCGCACCTGGATCCTGTGGTGGTTGGCTGGGATCACATAATCATCCCGACAGAACTTGGGTTAGTGCCCTAATAATGCCCATGGGTTATAGCTGAAACTGGGGCGGTGGGGTAGCCTAGTGGTTGAAGCGTTGGCTCGTCCCGCCGAAGAGCCGGGTTATATTCCCCACATGGGTACAATGTGTGAAGCCCATTTCTGGTGGCCCCCGCCGTAATATTGCTGGAATATTGCTAAAAGCAGCGTAAAACTAAACTCACTCACTCACACTATCGCTGAAACTTATGATCTAAATGATATTGTAATCAAACCCAACTCACTAGTGTGCGAAGTAGCCACTGGCCCGCTAGCCCGTGGCTAGTAAAAATCCAGTCGGGCCAGTAAATCTCCACAGTCACTGGCCCGACTGGCTAGTGAATTTTCATGTGGTCATTTTGTAAATATATCACTCTCTCCGACTTGTTAAGTTATAATACACTTTTAAATCATGCAAGATTATGGCGTGATAAAATGTTCTCCATATTTACTGCAGCTTAATGATGAAACCCGTGTCCACATTCAAATTTCGGGCAAGAGTGAATTATTTTGCGCTGGTATCTTTCAGCCGTAGCTTGCCCGACTGGGTAGCAAAATTTGGAAACTATTTCGCACACGACAACTCACTCACTCACTCAGCATCGCCTGATGCCATTTACACATACTTCATCGTGTGGCTGGGGCGGTGGGGTAGCCTAGTGGTTAAAGCGTTGGCTCGTCACGCCGAAGACCAGTTCGAATCCCCACATGGGTACAATGTGTGAAGCCCATTTCTGGTGTCTCCCGCCGTGATGTTGCTGTAATTTGCTAAAAGCGGCGTAAAACCAAAACTCAGTCAGTCAGTCAGTCATCGTGTGGCTAAATCTGGGATTCGAACCCAAACGACTGGTTTATAATAAGAAATATGACACTGCTTGGCGAGCCTTTATTCACAATATGCCCGCAGTTACTCCGTCGTCCGAGTATAATAATGAGCTACAATTGGTAAAAAGATTCCAACCCATTATGTATTGAGAATTCTTTTAACGATGAGGACGAAGCCATGTTAACACGACTCGGCTTGTTAAAGAGGCATATCAAATATAACATCTATTTTAAGCCGTGAAACTGTAGGCGACGAAGAGGCTTTGAATTCAACGTATTTGGAATTGGAAACAATATTTCTCAAAGTCTTAGAATCTGCTTGGTAACGGGATCTGGTGTGAGGCAGACAATGGTGATGGCCCGTCATTTTGAGACGGTATTCTGTCAGTCTGTAGCATATGAAAAAATCTTGGTATGAATTCTGAATACAATACATGGCGTGAAACAGATGCTAGTCGTACCATAATTGAGAAAATGACATTAGCGATTGGTATAATGTTAAATACATTTGCCATTTTTTTCTTCAAGACCAATTATCCTGAAGGATTGGGTGAGTGAGAGTTTAACAGCAGGTGTTCGCGCAAAGATCAGCGGATCCTGTCCCAACAACTAAGGGAGTGAATCAGTATGGTTTTACGCCGTTGTTAGCAATATTCCAGCAATATCACGGCGGGGACACCAGAAATGGGCTTCACACATTGTACCCATGTGGGGAATCGAACCCGGGTCTTCGGCGTGACGAGCAAATGCTTTAACCACTTGGCTACCCCACCGCCGTGATCCTTAAGGAATTCAATCTAGAGAATTTTCACACCAAAGGCTCGGGTTTGATTGCCCGTATGGGTACAATGTGTGAAGCCCATTTCTGGTGTTCCCGCCATTATATACTAGAATATTGCTAACAGCGGCGTAAAAACCATGCTGATTCACTCCCTAAGTTGTTGGGACAGGATCAGCTGATCTTTGCGCGAACACCCGATGTTATCACTGTTTGATAGTGTTGCATAAAACACACGAACATGATATAGTCAGAATCGTACAGTGGGTTTTTTAGTAGAAATCCTTTGTGATAATGAAAATGATTTTCCCGCTTTTATGTATATGGTTCCGTTTGTTATTGAATTACATGGTGAACAAATATTTGAATTTCAACTTAATCGTGAAATTTGATTAAACAGTATTAGGGTATATGGACTGTCTACGTTTGAATTATATCGTGTAGCTATATGAATTGTTAAAGCAACGAAATATTAATGCGTAATTAGAACCTTGCCCCCTTGTCGGATTTTACATTTTTCGTTCATCCAAGCAGTGGCTATCACTGCATACAGATTCAATGGATCAGTAAATAATTTAATTACATTTAATTAAATTAAATTAAATCCCAAATACTAAAGATCAGTCCTTGACACACACAAAACTTTAAAAAACATGGCTGATGATGTGAAATTTGTTATTTTATTTCTTAGCAGTCTCCGACATTGTGATATTGTTTACGAAATCTAAAACTCGCTCTGAAGTAATACATCACAATTTCAGAGGGATCTGTCACGTGAGCACGAACAGAGCACGAGAAGCACGAGGCTCACGTGGAGGCGGAGGTGAAGTGGTGATCTGCCACCACTGCAGATAGCATGGAGGGTTATCATGTCAGACTGTCGGGGTGGCGTGTGTCACCCATTTGTGTTATGCAGGATACAGGTGACACTCCGATAACGCTGACCTCGGCAACTCGACGACGACCTCTACGCATACCACTTCCTGGTCATCAGATGCGGGTGTGGGTTTCGACGGGGGCAAAGATTCAGAGGAAGTCAATACATAATTGCTCATTTGCGCAAATCAAGTGTCATATTAATTCCTGGTGAAAAGACAATGGATTCAAGGAAGTTTCCCGTGAGAAAAAGTGCTACGTGTGCAATATAAGATTAGTTTCAGGGGGTTTACCGAAACTTACATGAAATATTTGAATCGAACAGGATATAAATATTTATTCTGGGAAATATTGGAGACGTTTGGTAAAGAAGGACATTTACTGTTGCTCTTTTGTATCAGGAAAATTGTATTAATTTACATGTTTGTTGCTTAGACCACTGACACGGCATTTATATACTTTAATTAACATTTTGATCGTTTGAGGGGCAGTGGGGTAGCCTAGTGGTTAAAGTCACCCGAGGACCCGGGTTCGATTCCCCACTTTGGTATAATGTGTGAAGTCCATTTTGGTGTCAACCGCTGTGATATTGCTGGAATATCTATATAAGCGGCGTAAAACCTTTTTCACTCACTTATTGACTCTTAGATCTTAAATTACGTAAACGGTCATTTTCCTATAACACTTGATGATTCTGATCGTTCCCTCACTTGAATTTGTTTCATGAAATGTTCACATGTATGAGAAAAATTGGGAAAGAAAAGAATTCATAACCTAGGTGTTTAGATACACCACATCAGATGTTAGTAGAAACAAAAAACAGAATCGGCGATGCTGAAACGGACATCATCTAATGTTTAAACCCGTGGAGATCTGTGAACGTTGACTCGCTCTTTACTGGTTGAAGGGCTGGTTTGTTGTTTAACGCCGGGCTCAGCAATATTCCAACTATATGGTGGCAGTCTGTAAATAATCGAGTCTGGACCCGAAAATCCAGTGATTAACATCATAAGCATCGTTCGTCCTATTGGGATACGATGACATGTGTCAACCGAGGCAGCAAGCCTGACCACCTGATCCCGTTAGTCGCCTCTTACGACAAGCATGGGTTGCTGAAGACCAATTCTAACCCAGATCTTCACGTGCTGCTCTAAACGGGACCTGTACACAGAACACTGGACTGTATGGTCCAAACTCGAATACTTACAGACGTTATATAATTGTTGTATTCCTGAATGTGGGGTTAAACCACAAATCTCGTCATTTATATCTTTACATCATCGAAAATTAGTACAGGGCATTTCAGTGTTGGATCCCTGATCCATGTAGTATTACTCGGCATGTTTATCTGTATGGCTTTGAGTTTGGTCAGGGTCCGTTTTCGTGGTCAAGTGAATACAGTTTCCCCATTAGTTTACCAAGATCGTAACTGTCTTAAACACCATGTAGGGAATCACTCACTCATTCCCACACTCCTTAGCGTATGGTTGGTTGTCTAACGACGCACTCAGTAATATTCCAGCTATGTGACGGCGGTTTGTAAATAATCGAGTCTGAACCAGACAATACACTGATCAACAGCATGAGCATCGACCTACCAATTCTGATACGATGACATGTGTCAACCAAGTCAGCGAGTCTGACCATCCGATCCCGTTAGTCGCCTCTTACGACAAGCATGGGTTGCTGAAGACCAATTCTATCCCGGATCTTCACGGGTACATTCGCGTATGATTCACGAAACATTGTGTACAATCGGTTACAAATCCGAATAAAATGTATTTGTCAAGCAACCCTCCTGCGAGCGCGACCTGGTTGCGAAAATTCGCTTCGCGATGGAAGACAGATGTGCTGTGACAAATGCAGAGTATCGCCGTTGTGGCGTCGCAACCACAATAATAAACAAATAATGTCCATTATTTTTTTCAAAAATCTCATCACAAAACGTCTCCAAACAGCTGGTTGTTGGGGAGAAGCCGTTCCTTGACACTGAAGCAATGATCCCTTTAATAACATGGCGTACAGTTAAAAAATCACTGATAGGGTGTCACTCTTGGTCTGAACCCGCTTCTTACCAACCGGTTGACGGGTGCAGCTATTCATAATAAAAAATAAAACAAGCGTGTTACGACGTAAATTGTAATAAAACGTAACAAAGCGGAGGCCTTGTTTAAAATAAAACACGGTACTTAAATAAGTATATGAAGTAATCTTTTGGACAGGATGGGAAGTATTCGAGACTGTTATTTATATATTTTCAGCATTCACAAGGGTCACTTATTCCGACTTTACAGCGGGCGGATTATAAAGCTGACATTTATAATCACCGTGAACTACGCGACCATGTTAAAAAACCCTTCACTGTCGGCTTTCGCGTGTCAGGGCTAAGCCCACAACGCCAATTTCCAGGGCATCAAGGTAAAATGAAATCCGTTTGAAATTGTTAATACTCCCAGCATAATGTATCGATTTTATTGTATTTGGGCCAACCTGTAACACACTGACTTACCTATATCAACGCAATGTGGAAATAAACAGCTAGTGTGGAGGTGTATTTTTTAATATTAAACTTTGATCTGAGAGAGTTTAGTTTGACGCCGTATTTAACACTATTGACGCGATACCTGGGCGAGGGATACGAGAATTCGGCTTCACATGTTGTACCCGTGTAGAGAAACGAACCCAGCTTCGTGAGATCACTGGGCTACCCCGCTGCATCGTGAAGATCCGGGTTAGAATTGGCTCATGCTTGCCGTAAGAGGCGACTAACGGGTGGTCAGGTTCGCTGACTTGGTTGACATATGTCATCGTATCCCATTTGCGTAGATCGATGCTCATGCTGTTGATCACTTGATTGTCTGGTCCAGACTCGATTATTTACAGACCGCCGCCATATAGCTGGAATATTGCTGAGTGCGGCGTAAAACAACAACTAAACCAAACTGTAATCCGCTGTTGGCCACGTCAGGGACTTATGGTTGTGAGTTCGAATCCCGCTTCTTCCTAATTTGGTTTCTATGTTTGTCAGCACCGTGCCCATGCTCGGTGGGGTAGCACAGTGGTTAAAGTGTTCAAACGTCTCGCAGAAGACCTGGGTTTGATTCTCCACTTGGGTACAATGTCTGAAGCCAATTTCTGCTGTCCCCCGCCGTGATGTTGCTGGAATATTGCTAAAGGCGACGTAAAACTAATTTCACAGACGTGATGCAACCAGAATACATTCAAACCAACTCACTCACTTTGAACCCGTGAAGATCTGGGTTAGAATATTGATCTTCAGTAACCCATGCTTGTCGTAAGAGGCGACTAACGGGATCGGGTGGTCAGGCTCGCTGACTTGGTTGACACATGTCATCGGTTCCCAAATGCGCAGATCGATGCTCATGCTGTTGATCACTGGATTGTCTGGTCCACTCGATTATTTACAGACTGCCGCCATATACCTGGAACATTGCTGAGTGCGGCGTAAAACTAAACTCACCCACTCACTTTGACTTGAGTGAGTCTCTGTTTTGACTGTGCACGTATGGCTTTAAGAATAGACGTGGTGTCGAAATCCGCACATTTTCTTCAAATGCCACACACGCCAGTGACGTATTACAGAGTAACCTTGACATTTTACTGACAGTGTAAAAACTTGGACCACGACTAAAATGGACACAGATCTGCTACGATGTGACAACAACTTAAAGGTTTCCCTAAAGTGTACCACCTCCGATCCTCAGTTTCTACACAGACTCGAGTACTATTCCCTGATGTAGGTTTATCCTTTGACATCATAACGAAAATCCTGCTTGATACAATAATATCTGGAATTTCATAAATCAGAATTAAAGGGGGCCTTCATGATGCAAGTTGTTCTCATCCCTACGGGGCATTTAGGTAGCATAGTGGGTAAAGCGTTAAACCGTCACGCGGAAGACCCGAGTTCGATTCTGCACAGTGCTTGTACATGGAGTAAAGGTGAAAGCCAGACTGTCCAACGGAGACGTTGCAAACAGACCTGTCGAACAACCATAAAGACTAAAGACGACATCGTAAAAGACATTTAAAAAACAGTACGACCATTGTGCATTGTCTACAACAGTGCATGACAGCGTCATTAAATAAATGTCAGAATGAGTGTTTTCGTTTTATGACGTTGCAATCATTAATAGCTGGTTATTGTTATTCTTTTACCTATTTTAGTGACACATAATTGAATATTGTTTTCACGTTTCTCATTGTTTTCTCGTGATAATTAACTGCAAACTATGAAATTCCCATGGGGAAAAAGTCTTCCCATCTCTTATGTGTCAATAAATTTCAAAATAGATTCTGAAATAAATGTCACGCTAAATGTTACAGATATCAACATATGCAATGTTCAATGTGGGAATGGACTTTTCATTTACAGATGAAACATTAAAGTGTGCAAATAGATGTATGAGGCAATAAACATTACCTATAAATAATAATAATATAATAATAATAATAATAATAATATGTGCCGTTATACTGCGCCAAACTCCAGCCACGGAGTGCTTGCTCATGGCGCTACTAACAAAATGAAGACACTCCAAAAAGTCATAGGCGGTTTTTTTCATGGGTGCTCACAAGTTATAGAAAGTCCTACAGAGATAGTGTTTTGAGGTCGCTCTTAAAAATGTAAACAAACTTCATCTTGTTTCACTGGACAAACAAAATGAAGACACTGCAAAAAGTCATAGGCGGTTTTTTTCATCGGTGCTCACAAGTTATAGAAAGTCCTAAAGAGATAGGTTTTGAGGTCGCTCTTAAAAATGTAAACAAACTTCATCTTGTTTCACTGGACTTAATCAGAGATTAAACCCCGTCTGCAGACTCTTAAGGAATTAGTGTCAGTGACAGCTTTAAGCAATATTCCAACAATATCACGACGGAGGTCACCAGAAATGGGCTTCACAGATTGTACCCTCGTGGGGACTCGAACCCGGGTCTTCGGCGTGACGACTGAACGCTTTAACTACTAGGCTTCCCCACAACCCACCAGGTGGGGAACTGTTATTGATATTTTGACTTTACTCATCGCATGGGTTCGAATCCCGGGATCACCATGATTATGATTCTTGGTAGCACTGAATCGAACTTACTTTTAAGTGAGTGAGTGGTTCTACGCTGCTTTTAGCAATATTCCAACATGATCACGGTGGAGGACACCAGAAATGGGCTTCACATATTGTACCTATGTATTCCGGGATGCTTGAGTGATGAGAATGGGATGCTAGAGTTGACAAAGGGCAAGAATGGGATGCTAGAGTTGACAAGGGGCGAGAATGAGATCCAAGAGTTGACAAGGGGCAAGAATGCTGAAGTTGACAAAGGGCAAGAATGGGATGCCAGAGTTGACAAGGGGCGAGAATGAGATCCTAGAGTTGACAAGGGGCAAGAATGGGATGCTACAGTTGACAAGGGGCGAGAATGGGATGCTAGAGTTCACAAGGGGCGAGAATGAGATCCTAGAGTTGACAAGGGGCGTGAATGAGATCCTAGAGTTGACAAGGGGCGTGAATGAGATCCTAGAGTTGACAAGGGGCGTGAATGAGATCCTAGAGTTGACAAGGGGCGAGAATAAGATCCTAGAGTTGACAAGGGGCGTGAATGAGATCCTAGAGTTGACAAGGGGCGTGAATGAGATCCTAGAGTTGACAAGGGGCGAGAATGAGATCCTAGAGTTTACCAGGGGCGAGAATAAGATCCTAGAATTGACAAGGGACGTGAATGAGATCCTAGAGTTGACAAGGGGCGTGAATGAGATCCTAGAGTTGACAAGGGGCGTGAATGAGATCCTAGAGTTGACAAGGGGCGAGAATGAGATCCTAGAGTTGACAAGGGGCGAGAATGAGACCCTAGAGTTGACAAAGGGCGAGAATGCGATCCTAGAGTTGACAAGGGGCGTGAATGAGATCCTAGAGTTGACAAGGGGCGAGAATGAGATCCTAGAGTTGACAAGGGGCGTGAATGAGATCCTAGAGTTGACAAGGGGCGAGAATGGGATGCTAGAGTTGACAAGGGGCGTGCATGGGATGCTAGAGTTGACAAGGGGCGTGAATGAGATCCTAGAGTTGACAAGGAGCGAGAATGAGATCTTAGAGTTGACAAGGGGCGTGAATGAGATCCTAGAGTTGACAAGGAGCGAGAATGAGATCCTAGAGTTGACAAGGGGCGTGAATGAGATCCTAGAGTTGACAAGGGGCGAGAATGAGATCCTAGAGTTGACAAGGGGCGTGAATGAGATCCTAGAGTTGACAAGGGGCGTGAATGAGATCCTAGAGTTGACAAGGGGCGTGAATGAGATCCTAGAGTTGACAAGGGGCGAGAATGAGATCCTAGAGTTGACAAGGAGCGAGAATGAGATCTTAGAGTTGACAAGGGGCGTGAATGAGATCCTAGAGTTGACAAGGGGCGTGAATGAGATCCTAGAGTTGACAAGGGGCGTGAATGAGATCCTAGAGTTGACAAGGGGCGAGAATGGGATGCAAGAGTTGACAAGGTGAGGTGAGGTGATATGGGGTTTAACGTCGTGCTTGAGAATATTTCGCTCATATGACGACGTGCATGCGTGTGTATGTGTATGTGCGGCTGCTTGTACTAGCCCAGACTGAAGCTGGTTTTATAGTGCTAGCCCACTGGAGGGCACTGAGTAATAGAGGGCACTGAGATACCATGCCGCAGTGAAGCATGAATACCCCACTCAGACACATTATACTGACTCCGAGCCGACCAGTCCTTGTTGTACCCATTAATGCCGCGCGCCAGGCAGGGACCAACAAGTACCATATTTTAACGTCTTTTGGTATGACGCGGTCGGGGATCGAAACCGCGACCTTCCGCTCTCCGGGCGGACGCTCTAACCACTACACCACGGAGGCGGACTAGAGTTGACAAGGGGCGAGATGGGATGCTATATTTGACAAGGGGCGAGATGGTAGGCTATATTTGACAAGGGTCGAGAATGGGATGCTAGAGTTGACAAGGGTGAGAATGGGATGCTAGAGTTGACAAGGGTGAGAATGGGATGCTAGAGTGGACAAGGGTGAGATGGGATACTAGAGTTGACAAGGGTGAGAATGGGATGCTAGAGTGGAAAAGGGTGAGATGGGATGCTAGAGTGGACAAGGGTGTGAATGGGATGCTAGAGTGGAAAAGGGATGAGAATGGGATGCTAGAGTTGAAAAGGGTGAGAATGAGATCCTAGAGTTGACAAGGGTGAGAATGGGATGCTAGAGTTGACAAGGGGCGAGAATGAGATCCTAGAGTTGACAAGGGTGAGAATGGGATCCTAGAGTTGACAAGGGTGAGAATTGGATGCTAGAGTTGACAAGGGTGAGAATGAGATCCTAGAGTTGACAAGGGTGAGAATGGGATCCTAGAGTTGACAAGGGTGAGAATTGGATGCTAGAGTTGACAAGGGTGAGAATGAGATCCTAGAGTTGACAAGGGTGAGAATGGGATGCTAGAGTTGACAAGGGTGAGATGGGATGCTAGAGCTGACAAGGGTGAGAATGAGATCCTAGAGTGGACAAGGGTGAGAATGGGATGCTAGAGTTGACAAGGGCGAGATGGGATGCTAGAGTTGACAAGGGTGAGAATGGGATGCTAGAGTTGACAAGGGTGAGAATGAGATGCTAGAGTTGACAAGGGTAAGATGGGATGCTAGAGCTGACAAGGGTGAGAATGAGATCCTAGAGTGGACAAGGGTGAGAATGGGATGCTAGAGTTGACAAGGGGCGAGATGGGATGCTAGAGTTGACAAGGGGCGAGATGGGATGCTAGAGTTGACAAGGGTGAGAATGGGATGCTAGAGTTGACAAGGGGCGTGAATGAGATCCTAGAGTTGACAAGGGGCGAGAATGGGATGCTAGAGTTGACAAGGGTAAGAATGGGATGCTAGAGTGGACAAGGGTGAGAATGGGATGCTAGAGTTGACAAGGGTGAGAATGGAATGCTAGAGTTGACAAGGGTGAGAATGAGATCCTAGAGTTGACAAGGGGCGAGATGGGATGCTAGAGTTGACAAGGGTGAGAATGGGATGCTAGAGTTGACAAGGGTGAGAATGGGATGCTAGAGTTGACAAGGGTGAGAATGAGATCCAACAGTTGACAAGGGGCGAGATGGGATGCTAGAGTTGACAAGGGATGAGATGGGATCCTAGAGTTGACAAGGGATGAGAATGGGGTGCTAGAGTTGACAAGGGGCGAGATGGGATGCTAGAGTTGACAAGGGTGAGAATGGGATGCTAGAGTTGACAAGGGTGAGAATGGGGTGCTAGAGTTGACAAGGGTGAGATGGGATGCTAGAGTTGACAAAAGGGGCGAGAGATGGGATGTTAGAGTTGACAAGGGCGAGATGGGATGCTAGAGTTGACAAGGGATGAGAATGGGGTGCTAGAGTTGACAAGGGATGAGATGGGATCCTAGAGTTGACAAGGGATGAGAATGGGGTGCTAGAGTTGACAAGGGATGAGATGGGATCCTAGAGTTGACAAGGGATGAGAATGGGGTGCTAGAGTCGACAAGGGATGAGATGGGATGCTAGAGCTTGACAAGGGGATGGCGAGATGGGATGCTAGAGTTGACAAGGGTGAGAATGGGATCCTAGAGTAGACAAGGGTGAGAATGGGATGCTAGAGCTTGACAAGGGGCGAGGATGGGATGCTAGAGTTGACAAAGGGATGAGATGGGATGCTAGAAGTTGACAAAGAGGGCGAGAGATGGGATGCTAGAGTTGACAAGGGATGAGATGGGATGCTAGAGTTGACAAGGGTGAGAATGGGATGCTAGAGCTGACAAGGGGCGAGATGGGATGCTAGAGTTGACAAGGGTGAGAATGGGATGCTAGAGTTGACAAGGGGCGAGATGGGATGCTAGAGTTGACAAGGGTGAGATGGGATGCTAGAGTTGACAAAGGGGGCGAGATGGGATGCTAGAGTTGACAAGGGTGAGATGGGATGCTAGAGTTGACAAGGGATGAGATGGGATGCTAGAGTTGACAAGGGGCGAGATGGGATGCTAGAGTTGACAAGGGTGAGAATGGGATCCTAGAGTTGACAAGGGTGAGAATGGGATGCTAGAGTTGACAAGGGATGAGATGGGATGCTAGAGTTGACAAGGGGCGAGATGGGATGCTAGAGTTGACAAGGGTGAGAATGGGATCCTAGAGTTGACAAGGGTGAGAATGGGATGCTAGAGTTGACAAGGGGCGAGATGGGATGCTAGAGTTGACAAGGGTGAGAATGGGATGCTAGAGTTGACAAGGGATGAGATGGGATGCTAGAGTTGACAAGGGGCGAGATGGGATGCTAGATTTGACAAGGGTGAGAATGGGATGCTAGAGTTGACAAGGGATGAGATGGGATGCTAGAGTTGACAAGGGATGAGAATGGGGTACTAGAGTTGACAAGGGATGAGATGGGATGCTAGAGTTGACAAGGGGCGAGATGGGATCCTAGAGTTGACAAGGGTGAGAATGAGATCCTAGAGTTGACAAGGGGCGAGATGGGATGCTAGAGTTGACAAGGGTGAGAATGGGATGCGAGAGTGATGAAAATAAGAACGCAATGTGGTAAAGTGTTGATAATGGAACTGTTTGTTTTATCACCTTTTTATGCATTTTTGCTCTTGGATCAGTAATGGAGGGCAACTGGGTGACCTTTCAGAGAAGAGACAAAAGGCCACCCTTGTCCATGGTTAGTTGCCCTGAACAGGCATGATGTAATGAGACTATGCGCCTGGAATTTGACCTTCTGCTCATCTGATTTCCGTTCCGTGTCATTAATTGAAACAATTTCTTATTTTGAATAATAGATAACTGACTAACTGGAGTTCACAATTTTATATGTTAAATCGAATGCAGAAATATCGTTAACAAAGACCATTCTTCTTGGAGGTTTGGGGGATTTTTTGTCTGTGTTTTTGGTTTTTGTTTATTTTTGTCTGGACTGACGTTGTTTCCACTTCAAACAGAACTAGGTGATGTGGTGGTAGTCATGGTATATAATATAACCCGGCGTCGGCGCCTGGTCTAATATACAGCCCAAACCTCGGTACCTTGTCTAGTATACAGTCAAACCTCGGCGCCTTGTCAAGTATACAGCCAAACCTCGGCGCCTTGACTAGTATACAGCCAAACCTCGGCGCCTTGTCTAGTATACAGTCAAACCTCGGCGCCTTGTCTAGTATACAGCCGAACCTCGGCGCCTTGTCTAGTATACAGCCAAACCTCGGCGCCTTGTCTTGTATACAGCCAAACCTCGGCGCCTTGTCTGAGTATACAGCCAAACCTCGGCGCCTTGTCTGAGTATACAGTCAAACCTCGGCGCCTTGTCAGAGTATACAGCCAAACCTCGGCGCCTTGACTAGTATACAGCCAAACCTCGGCGCCTTGTCTAGTATACAGTCAAACCTCGGCGCCTTGTCTAGTATACAGCCGAACCTCGGCGCCTTGTCTAGTATACAGCCAAACCTCGGCGCCTTGTCTTGTATACAGCCAAACCTCGGCGCCTTGTCTAGTATACAGCCAAACCTCGGCGCCTTGTCTAGTATACAGCCAAACCTCGGCGCCTTGTCTAGTATACAGCCAAACCTCGGCGCCTTGTCTAGTATACAGCCGGTCCTCGGCGCCTTGTCTAGTATACAGCCAAACCTCGGGGCCTTGTCTAATATACAGCAAAACCTCGGTGCCTTGTCTAGTATACACCCAAACCTCGGCGCCTTGTCTAGTATACACCCAAACCTCGGCGCCTTGTCTAGTATACAGCCAAACCTCGACGCCTTGTCTAGTATACAGCCAGACCTCGGCGCCTTGTCTAGTATACAGCCAGACCTCGGTACCTTGTCTAGTATACAGCCAAACCTCGGTACCTTGTCTAGTATACAGCCAGACCTCGGTACCTTGTCTAGTATACACCCAAACCTCGGCGCCTTGTCCAGTGAACTGCCAAACCTCGACGTGTCGTCTAGTATACACCCAAACATCGTCTAGTATACACCCAAGCTCGACGCCTCGTCTAGTATACAACCAAACCTCGGCACCTTAAATATGAAAACGCGATGTCTTTTTCTGCATTAGCTGTTTCAGAACAAAAATAACGATGAAAAAGAATTCAAGATATTTAAAACCCCAATGGCGTCTGTACAGCATTACAGCAAAATCTTTTACTCTTATCTTTTGATACAAAAGGCGAAACAGAGAAACGGTACGTTCCACAATGGAAATATCATAACATAAAGTTAGGAAACCCTTTGAGGTATTAGTGAGGAAATATCAGACAAGTTCAGATGGCTGACAAATGACCATTTCTCACTACCGCAGGAGCATTTTGGACTCTATAGATTAAAATCATTTATATGTGCTAAAAGTCTGTCAAACTATCAACGTAAGAGTTTTACCATACGTTTGTCTTTACAAGAAAAATCAAGTTAAGCATGGAAGCCACTAGATAATCATATTTATACAATTTTACACTACCTGTATATTTAGTTTTGTTATAGTGAATGAGTGAGTGGAATAAGTTTTTTACGCCGCTTTTAGCAATATTCCAGCAATATCACGGCGGGGGACATCAGAAATGGGCTTCACACGTTGTAACCATGTGGGGAATCGAACCCGGGTCTTCAGCGTGACGAGCGAACGCTTTAACCACTAGGCTACCCCACCGCCCCTTAGTGTTGTTATAAGCCGTGTGCAAGCAGCTGCATAAATGAAGCTTATTCTTCTTTCGATTCTTCCCGAACGCGGGCAAATATTATATTTTAACCAAAACGAAAATAATAATTATTATTAAAATTGATAATAATTAGCAAAACGTTTCAGGCATGACCGATTCCTTAACTAGCCTGGGTCTCGACCGGGGTCAGTATATTATCTCTAATTGACCTTTATGTTAAATAATGACCCTGTACCTTAAGGTCATGCGCTTTAACGTGTGGGGCATTTAGGTCGAATGGGGATGCAGCTAGGGCTGAAGGCTTCCTTGGAAAGAGGGCGGTGGGGTAGCCTAATGGTTAAAGCGTTGGCTCGTCACGCCAAAGACCCGGGTTCGAATCCCCACATTGGTACAATGTGTGAAGCCCATTTCCGGTGTCCCCCGCCGTGATGTTGCTGGAATATTGCTAAAAGCGGCGTAAAACCAAACTCAGTCAGTCAGTCAGTCCTTTGAAAGAAATTAATCCATTATTATTTGTTTTGTTTCAGAGTCATGTCATAGTTTGTGTCAATATTTGGAACATTCTGAAACCTTATAATTAATATACATGTATGTTGTTACCTAGACCAACATCTCGTATCTGAAATGAACATATTGTACAGAAAAATATTGTTCATAAAACAATAATCATAAAATATAATGAGAGGAGCCCAGAGATTTTCTTTATTTCCTGAAACTGTGGAAATGTAAAACTTGTCACATTTGCTAGACTTGTATGGGTTTTCTTGCATATATACTCATGCCAATAATGGTTGCCACCCTCTTCATTTTTTTAATTGGAGAGGGGTGTGGGAGTGGGGGTTTGAGGTGTGTGGGGTTTTGGGTGGGGAGGGTTTGACAACCATTATTGGCATGAGTATATTTGTTTAAGGGTCTGTATGGCAGACTATTCGTTACCCGGCAGAGTTAATATTTAACTAGCTTGTAACGTTACGTCGGTTGAATTACGAATTAATTCTAGAGTTGGAGTTTGAAGAAGTTTCTTTCATATAACTTTATTGACGGTAAAATAGCTCACTCGTTTGGGTGTTTCTAGCCTGAATATGACGCACGATATCGAAATATGCTGGAAGATGTGTATGGGGAAAGGGAGGTAACTTCGCCACAGAGGGTTATGGTCAAAGGGAAACAACTCTTGCAAAGCGCAAGTTCTGAGAAATTTCAATTTCAATTATTTGTTGGTGTACTTATTCATCGGCAATAATCTGTTTGATTCCCTCTACTAATTTTAGTCTCTAATTTGTTGTCTGAATATTGTTTTCATAATAACAATAACAATTTAGTGTCCTTAATAGAATGAATTTTACACATACAAAATACGTAATTTTAACATAGGAATTTGGGAGGTCAGCGTAATAAACTAATTCAGTCACATTCGGGTCCCATAACTACAACGTCAAAATTGTACTCAATTAAAAAAAAACGTAGTCAGGTATACAAGGGTCTATTCCTTTAAAATCAGATCTTTCACACTGGATCAAGAGACTATCGAACGTAAAAGATGCGGTTTTATAGAGATCGATAAAAAGACAAACCGATCAGTTGTGTGGCAAATTAAAATAAGATGCATTAGATCTAGAATGTTGGCGTTCGGCTGATGAGAATTTATTGATACTCAATCAATTTCGTCAACATAAACACATTGCGTCAAACAGCAGGACGTGGCTCTTCAAGTAGTCAAAGGGGAACAACTCTGTACAAGCAAAACTCCGAAACTGCTGCTATTTTCTGTAGATTTTAAATGTATTACAGTTTGTATACACCCCAGCGCCGTGTCGTTTCAAGCAAATAGTATACATGTGTCATTTAAGCGTAATTTATACAACATGGCAAATGATGATCAGTCTACTGAACAGCACTGTTTAAACTGAATATGTATATTCGTATTAAAGGCCATACGACCCACTGTACATATTCATTAAACATTCAAAGCAATGTAACAGTAAGTTAGAGTTTGCAGTTCTCCTCGTTGTTTAAACACATGGAAAATATATTTAGCTAAATTATTAATGGTTTCGGTGTTTCGAGAATTTAAAAGTGAATAAATAGATATGTAATGTGACTTTGTCCATCGTTTTTCTTTGGAATGAATTATTTTCTTTTGTCTGTTAATATGGTGCAGTCGTACAATTAATGACTCATCTTCATGGGATAAACAGGTCCTACACAACTGGATATGAGGTGTGTTTGTTGTTTAACGCCCCATCCCTGATAAGTCTGGACCGGACAATCCAGTGATTGACATCATGAGAATTGATGTTCGCCAAATGAGAAACGATAACGTGATCAGCCAAGTTATTGAGCCTGACCACCCGATCCCGTTAGTCGCCTTTGAAGACATGACTTGCTGAAGACCAGTTCAACCCAGATCTTCAAGTGAATGAGTGAGTGAGGTGGATTTTACGCCGATTTTAGCAATATTCCAGCAATATCAAGGCGGGGGACACCATAAATGGGCTTCACACATTGTGCCCATGTGGGGATTCGAACCCGGGTCGTCAGTGTGACGAACCGACGCTTTAACCATTAGGCTACCCCACCGCCCCCAGATCTTCAAGAATGCTAGGTGAAGTGAGATAGTATATAACGTCCATTTAAGATTATTTCACTTATAAAGCAACGTGTCATCTTTTAACGACTTTTGGTATAACATGACCGGGGATCGAACACCGACCTTAGGCTCACTGGGTTGACGCTCTGTCTACTGGACGATAGGAGCGGTGCGGTATCCTAGTGGCTAAAGCGTTCGCTCGTCACACCGAAGACCTGGGTTCGATTCCTCACATAGGTACAATATGTGAAGCACATTTCGGGTGTCCCCCGCAGTGATATTGCTGGAATATTGCTAAAGCGGCGTAAAGCTCACTCACTCGCTACTGGACAAGTAACCCCGATTCTCTAAACGTTGAACAATTTGAAAATGACGCATTTGGGAGACTTTTGTTACTATATAAACCTTCTCAGTCTTGTTTTTCATCCACAACTCGGTTAATAAGAGGTCATGTCACAGGGTATATTTTAATTGATTATGAACATTTCTGTGGGTCACCTGTCACCATTATGCACGTTTTTTTCCGAATTGGCACGCACAGCGCACCTTACGTGTGGGCAATAAGTACATCCGGGGATCTTGCGCCTGCAGTCCGTGCAATTGCTCGGGAGACAGGTCACCTGACAATAATCTGCAACAACGTCTCGTGCATTCAGTACGTACCCTTCTGTCTTGATAACACCTGGAATATGGGGCTTACGTTTTTCAGGTATGTGAGAGTTTGAATGAATGTTGAATTCTTTGATGTTAATGCAGGATATGGTCCTCAATGTCACGAATATTTTTGCAGCATTACACCAATTCTCTAACGACTAACGGCATCGAACCAGCCCCATGTGCTGAAATAATCGTGACTATGGGACATTATCCAACTTGAACCAAAGACCCAGTCAAAATACGTGGTGAAGTAATGTCCACGGAATATCCACGTGCACAGATATTAAAGGGTCGGGGTGTTTTTGGTATTGTTTACAAGTCAAAAGGAGATATTCTATGTCAACAGGTGCTTTCAATGTACATCGTGATTCTCGTCTGAAATGGGCGGTGGTGGTAGTTATGTGGTTAAAAAGATCTTTCTCTTCACGTCGAAGACCCAGGTTCGATTCTCCAAATGGGTTCAATGTTTGAAGCGTATTTCTGGTGAAACACACACACACACACACACACACACACACACTTATATTGCTAGAAGAATATTGTTGCACTAAACTAATTCGATCAGTTCCTGTGGAACCAAACTGTTTGAGGGTGAACTTCGTTGAAAATGAGGAAAGAGTTCCTTCCGTTCCGATTGGAGGGCTTCTGTTGTATATTCAGACAAGTGGAGGCTTTAATTCATTATGACAGTGAGTCAATTATCTTCAACTGTGCTTCATCTGACTGATTTAACGTTAGACAACAAAATGGTTGATAGTAGGTTTGTCTTAAATTATAAAGAAACGACACTATGAGATTATCAACTGTTCATAACATAACATCCGCCATGAGTGCGGCGTTAAACTACACCTTACTCACTCACTCACTCACTCACAACATACCTAAATATTTTAGACTGATAGTGGGAGCACACAGTGGTTAAAGCGTTCCCTCGTTACGCCGATGCTCCGGGTTTGATTCCCCACGAGTACAATGTGTGAAGTCCATTTCTGTCCCCCGACGTGATAATTATTGCTGGAATATATCTAAGCGGCGTAAAACCTCACACATTCAACTGAACTTTTGAAAACCATGCTGAGGGTGCGGTACATAAATATTTTGAATGGCGTGGAGAAATACTTTATATTTAATAATTTGCTGATCAGGCTCCCTGACATGTTTGCATTCCATCGTATATCGTAGATCATTGCTCGTGAATCACCGTGGTGTCTGGTCCAGACACGATTATTTAAAGACCGCTGTCATAAAGAGCTGTCAATTTGCCGAGTAAGGTTTTAAACAACAAACAAAATAACGTCTTTAGTTCACTTGTATTTATTTCATAATACAAATGCATGTTCCGATTGGTATCTGCAGATGAAATTACCTGTATTTTTGTACTTTGATGAAAGAGATCTTTGAAAATGAAAGAAGCGCCCGTTAAATATAGCCAGAGATACATTGATTTGCCTCGCAATGTGATTTATATGGCAGACAAACGTTTCAGGCTCAACAGCGACAGGTCTAGCTTAGACTGGCATTTAGTGACAGGATAGCTGTCATTTAGGAATTGATGGAAAGACTTCCGCCTGCACGCACGCACGCGCACACACACACACACACACACACACACACACACACACACACACACACACACACACACATCGGCGTTCAGTGGGATGTGTAATAGGATATCTAGAAAAGCATGTTTACTCGTAAAATACGAATAGCTATTGAAAACAATAGATCAGACTATAGATGACAATTAGGTCGCTCAGCCAGGTATGACGACGGATCGTCGACTCCTCTGGCATGAAATGCACGTGCTGCCTACAGGCGCAAGGGGTCATGTCAAAGATATTTTATGCTATTTCATATGAGTTGAATATGTTTCATCTATTGTTTGACATTTTATGTCTTTCTTTCATAAAGTTTATGTTGAGATATGTAAAAAGAGTATGATACCCATAGCAAAGCTTAAATATTATTTGTAAATTGTATGACATACCATTTGCTTTCCCAGTTTTATTCCACTAAAGGATTATCTTGTCTTAGCTGATATATCTATTCCCCCGTACGACCCCATCCACCGCCAGCGACACCCGTCCTGGGTTTGCTTTTGAGACGACCCTCCTACCTGTTTGTTCTTATAGTGATAGTGAGACTCCATGGTAGCTACATCCTTAATAATTTCAGTATTAAAGTTTTTACGTCAGCTATCGTTTATAATGAAGCTAAGACTAACTGCAAAATGGGCATTTAAATATTGTCTTTTGTAATACATTGTCATCGCACATTAATCTGCATAAAGCCATGGTCTGTTCCAAATTTGTCGCTTTGGACTTCGTAAAAACCACATTGCTCATTTTGCACTAATCTCTCCTCAGTAAAGTCTTCTTTTTTTTTTGACGTTTCCTATATCCCTACCACTGAGACTGTAGTTAGGCCGAACTTTGTTTAACAGGTATTTCACACTTTCACATATTAACTACATAAATTGTGGATGTAAATGTGAATACACACAAACACACACACACACACACACACACACACACACACACACACACAGTTTTTACTATTTCCGACAGTACTTTAGTCAAATCATATGACCTAAGTATATACTAAGCAGCAGAAGAAACGTCAGTTTGGAATTTTCCTTCGCAGAAACGGATAAACTGTAAACTCATTTCATGTTTTGATAGTATATTTTTGACAACATCTCCAACTTTACCTGAGCAAAGACATTCTTTCCCAAACTCAGAATTGAACCCAGGAAATGTCACAAAACGTAACCTGATCTCGGAAATGGTACGGTGTTCTCCATGTTTTTCATGGAACTCAGGCTGCACGTGCTGTTCACAAGGACCAGCCCTATAAAATGCACCCCCAAACCTGGTTGAAACATTCACATTACAACGTCAGCAGGATGCCGCGACTCACGACAGCTCAGAGGAACCAGGCGCTAGGAAGACTTGAAGCTGG
The DNA here is from genome assembly GCF_003918875.1 of Haliotis rubra. Taxonomy (NCBI): domain Eukaryota; kingdom Metazoa; phylum Mollusca; class Gastropoda; order Lepetellida; family Haliotidae; genus Haliotis; species Haliotis rubra. The sequence continues at coordinate 915,868 of NW_025767002.1, forward strand.
CCACACTGCACAAGCCTTTGCCAATCACTTCCAGGTCAATGTTCGGACCATCTACTGGCTGCAGCAACGTTTCCGGGTCCACCATCACCACAAATGATCGCCCCCGTACTGGCAGACCAAGGGTGACCACAAGACAAAACCGCCATGTTGTGCGACAGCATGTACAGAATCCCTTCATGCAGGCATCCGAACGAGCACTCCAGACAGTGGGAACACCTGTGCGGAAGACCAATCAGTACTCTTACAGTACGCCGACGTCTTAACAGCGGGAACCTACATTGCCGTAGACCTTACCGTGGACCTATCCTCACCCCTCGTCATCGGCGCGAACGTCTACACTTCGCCCTACAACACCAAAACTGGAGATACAGGCAATGGAGAATTGTTCTGTTCACAGATGAGAGTCGGTACTGCGTATCAACTGCAGATGGCAGAACAAGAATATGGCGACGAGGTGGCCAGCGTTACTCAGACCAATGTGTTATGGAAAGAGACTCATGGGGAGGTGCAAGCATCATGGTATGGGGTTGAATAGGCCTGAACCAGAGAGTGGGTCCTGTGATGTTCCAGAACCTTGGTTCAGGGAGAGGAGGCGGCATCACAGCGGTGCGCTACATCGACCAAGCTCTCAGACCCCACGTCATACCACATTTCGCACGTCAAACCACATTTCGCACGTCACCGGAACAACATTTTCCAGCATGATAACGCCCGGGCCCATACTGCCAGAGCTGCACGAGACTTCCTACAGCAGAACGGTGTCAACATTATGCAGTGACCAGCCCTTAGTCCTGATTTAAACCCAATTGAATGTCTTTGGATGAAATTCAGAGGAGACTGAATAATGTCATACCAACGCCGAACACAGCTGATTTCTTGCGCCAGGCCTTTCTCAGAGTGTGGTTCCAGGTGCCAATGGCCTTCATCAATCGATTGGTGCACTCCATGCATAGACGCTGTGCTGCAGTTATTGCCGCTCGTGGTGGTCACACTAGATACTGAAGTCAAGAGTCTGAATGGACTGCAAACGTTTACGTAATGTCTTGAAATGGTGCCGAGTTATTCATTGATGTGTCAAGATATTGTACACATAAAATGTTTTTGATCCGCTTATTATGTCCATTTCTGTAATGATTTGATTACAGTGCCTATCTAATTTTGAATTCGTACTGACGTGGGTTTTTTTGCTGCTGAGTATATATTCCTCATCTGATAAGGATGAGTTTTAACGTGTTTCGTTATTTGTATCTGAACATGCTGTAAGGCATATCCAACTCATCGTTAAAATTTAGGGGGGATACGGGCGGAAGTCTTACCATGAATTGCTCACTAACACAAAATCTAATAATTGCAACAGCCAGGTAATCAAGAGTGTGCAGTGAAATTGCAATTTCACACGTGCAACCCGCACACCTGGCTGTTCTTCCAGCAAAAAAAAAAATAAAATAAAAAAATAGCAAAAAGTGACATCAAAATAACGATCGTTTGTTAAACACCTTTTTTATTCAGGTGTCAAAAATTATGACACAGATCATCATTGACACTTTAGACCTTCAGAGTTTAGACCATCAGAGTTTAAACCATCAGAATTTCAAGTGACTGCATAATTTGGTTTTGTTGCAAACATTAGATTTTGTGTTAGTGAGCAATTCATCGAAATACACAATGCCATTTTAGAAAGTGATCAAATGTAACATATGTTATATTTTGGATTACACTTTCTTAGTAAAGTATAGATTCTAGTACTTTCTTTGGGTTGAGCCATGCCAATTAACACTTATCGGAGGGGTACACAAAGTCCGCAGTCTAGACTATCAGTTGTCCGACTTCCATTTTTGTGGAAGCTGCGGTGGCTGAGCGATCTAGGCGTCTGACTTTGTGTGCTGGCGATTAGGTGCCTGACTCTGAGGGTGTGGGTTCGAATCCCGGATGGGACTCAACCCCTTAAAAAGTACTAGAATCTGTACATTACTAAGAAAGTGTAATCCCAAATATAACATATGTTACAGCAATTCATCAGTCTCAAATGAAATCAAACGGACTGTAAGATAGATTGTTAACGTTAACGCCACTGGCGTTCAGCAGGTCATTTCTGAGTGTGGCAGTCACGAACGTCGAACGTCCTGCAGTTTTGGTTTGAGCTCTGTCCGTCCGTCCGAGATAATGGGGACAGGTTTTCTCAAAAACCGTTGTAGATAGGTAACCCAAATTTGGTAGGTGTTTTCAAGACATGAATGCGTGGGAGTTCGAAAACGGAAACCGTGTTACGATTCTTTAACAATTTATGGCCCTTGTCATGCGTTTCTTGACTTAGTGCACGTTATCCCCAAGGGGGACAGATTTTCTGGAAAACCTGTATAGATAAGGAAAACAAGTTTGATATGTGCTTTCAGGACATGATTGAGTTAGGAAACGGAAACCGTGTTTGTAGGAAGAATGAATAGTTGTCAAGATGGGAACAGAACACTGGCGTGGGATATTGATGACCATGTCTTCTTGTTCCGATAGAACGACGCCGCAATCCACTTTTCATCGTCTGTATTGTCAACAGTGTAATGTACTCGGTATTCAGGTGTTCCTAAGACACATGAATGTCTGCAAGACACAACGAGGAGTAACCCAGGCTTTCATGTTTAATTCAAGATCGGCTAACTGATCAATGGCATGACGTCATCGGTTCCCAATTGCGCAGATGACGTAATCATGCTACGTTGTACAATAGGATTGTCTGTTCCAGACTACGATTATTTACAGACCGCTACAATATTGCTGTTTCGGCGTAAAACTAAACTCACTCACTCACTCATTGTATATAAGATTTTACAAGTGTGAAGTTTTTAATTTGTTTGGTTAAGTATGTAAGCGATTCACATCAAGTTGATCTATACTGGATCTCCATTCAACTCAAGAACTCGTTGATCGTCCTTGACAGTAGTAGCAATGTTACAGATATTACTGTATGGTGTCCGTCAAGGCTGTGATCTAAGTCCATTGTTGTTTATTTTCTTCATAAACGAGTTCATTAATGAAATATACAGCCAATGTACCTACTGAGTATTTCAGTCATACTTCTGCTTCTTGCTGAAGGTCCGGGTTAGAATGTACCTTCAGTAACCCATGCTTGTCGTAAGAGGCGACTAACGTATGGTGGTCACTGACTTGGTTGGACACATATCATCGTACCCCAATTGCGTAGATCGATGCTCATGCTGTTGATCACTAGATTGTCTGGTCCAGACTTGATTATTTACAGACCGCCGCCATATAGCTGGAATACTGCTGAGTGCGGCGTAAAACTGAACTCACTCTTTTGCTGATGACGTTAGTTGTCTTTGAGTTTACACAAACACTTGTTTGTTTTACGATTATTTTGGTCAAAATGGAAACTTGACGAAAGACAAAACTAATATCGTGTTTGGAAATGGAGAAGAAAATCGCTCAGAATGAAATAAACATACCAGATTATTGCAGCCAAAATTATACTCATGTTTGGATTCGAACCTGTTCGCCTTGGGCGTGACGTTTGAACGCCGATTTTAGCAATAACCACTGGGGACACCACTTCCACAAAGCCCCTTAGCGCTTGAACCACTAGTACCAACTGTTGATAGAAAATGAGTTCATTTGTTTTTGTAGGGCTTCAGTCTGTTCTTTTATATATATTGCACATATCTAGCTAAAGCTACCGTGGAGAGGTTGAAAGAGGTTTCATATTTCAAGTGTTTTATGGGCGTGGGTAAGTCCGCATCAAACAAGGCTGTTCCAGGTGAATCCGTAATGTTTCTTCATTAGTTGGATAACCCTATTGACAGTGTACTCATTTCAAAGTTAGAACACCTGATGAAAATGCAAAATATAATTTGGTGTCAGTTAGACCCTTACTTTTTAAAAACTAGATATGTTTGGATTTCACATTGTTGGAAATGTACAACTGTTCATATATTCTTTCAAACACTACATGACATGTTCCGGCAGAACTAGCATGATTATATCGCTTCCTAATATTTTCTTATTTATTCGAATCTTAGGTCTCTTGCAGCCAGAGAAATAAAGATAAGATAAAAGATCAGTCATTAAGAAGAGCTTTTTTGTGCAAATTTCGGAACTGCCTGCACTGCATCAGAATAAACATACATAGGAAATTGGATGAACGGAAAAGACGAATTCCAGATTTTATTTGTCTGTGAAATCTATAATGGCTTGAAGTAAACATCTGCCTGAATGCAAAGAGACATGTCATAATGCAGTTAAAGAGACATCTCTTTAGTTCTCATTAAACCAAGGTTATAACTGCCTAAGCTTGTTTCTAAAATGTTTGTTTCACGTCAACACGTGACAATATATTATCTAGTGTCTGTACGATGGGCCATTAGGCTTTTAATAAACTGTCTAGTGTACCGTTGCAGCATTAAACACAAAATAAACTAATGTAGTTAAATCGCTTGGTTCTATCATACTGGCTTTCCCTTCATTTCAACATGCTGACGTCTAATGACGTCATAAATATTTACTCATTCTCTTGGGGCGGTGAGGTAGCCTAGTGGTTAAAGCGTTTGCTGTTCACGCCGAAGGCCCGGGTTCGATTTCCCCGCACGTGTACAACGTGTGAAGCCCATTTCTGGTGTCCCCCGCCATCATATTGCTGGAATATCTGTCTTTCCGTTGATTATGTCCCATCTTCTTTAAAAAGTGCTTCTGTGAAACCTTTACTGAAGAAAAATGGATTGGATATCTAACCTTTCCTAGGTGTCGAAGCTCTTGGAGAATTCTGTGAAGACTTGTCTTGTGACACATCTCAATGATCTTTATGATCCTTTTCAGTCTGCTTATAGATCAAACCACAGCACGGAGACATCCCTGCTCAGTGTCATGGATACTCTACTTGGGGCAGCGGGACAACTTAGTGTGCTTGTTCTTCTCGACTTGCGACTTGCCTGTGTGGTCTTTGACACTTTAGACCACAAGAAGCTTCTCGGGTGTTTACAGGACCGGTTTGGTCTAAGTGGTAACGTGTTAAAGTGGTTTTCGTCATATTTGGGAAACAGAACACAGTTCGTTCTCATCGATGACCCGATCAAGTTTACATGAAGTTATTTATGGAGTTCCACAGGGATCAGTCCTTGGACCCTTGATGTTTACTCGTTACACACGTAGCCTTTGTGAGCTGATTAGTCAACACTCTGTGAATCACCACTGCTATGCTGACGACACTCAGCTTCAGAGATCAGTTCTTCCTCAACAGTCAGAAACTCAGATCGTTCATGTTTTACAGTGCATTTCTGATGTGAAATCTTGAATGTCAATCAATAAACTATAATTGAATGACAGCAATTCTGACCGGTTCAACCATGAATCGGACCAAGGTTAAAGTGGACTCGATCACAATTGGTAACTCAGTGCAACCTTTCAGTACAACAGTCAAAAAAGTCTTAGGGTCATCATGGACTTAAACCATTCTATGGACAATGTCAATAACGTGTGTCGTGCATGCTATTTCCTTGTGAGGAACATCGCCAACATGTGATGCATCACACCATTTGGAGAGATCCATGATCCTCTCACGGTTGGATTACTGCAACAGTCTACTGGGTAATGTGCATCAGGATCTTGTCACCAAATTACAGCGCGTTCAGAATGCAGCTGCACGGACCATCACACCAGTCCTTGTCAAGCTCCACTGGCAGCCGATCGAAGCAAGGATTGAATGCAACATCTTGTGCATCACATACCACTGTATCAAAGGCTCAGCTCCATCCTACCTGACAAACTTGGTGAAAACTTATGTTCCACCTCGATGCCTCAGATCAGCTAACAACTCACAATTCCCTTAGCCAAACTGAAAACCTTTGGACATAGACGCTTCTCTTTCACATCCGCCTCTCTCTGGAATGATCTGCCGTTCTTCATTAAAAACTCATGAACACTGTCTACTTTCCTCTTCCAAAAATGTTACCCTGATGCCCAGTCTAGCTGTGTGATCAAAAGCGCTGCGAGCAATCACTTGGTGTTTGGAAACTGTGCGCTATACACAATGACTTATTATTAATGTTGCTAACAGCGGCGTAAAACCCTACTAATTTTTCTTGGCTGAAGTGTGTGGCCATATCCTGGACGTGTAGGTGTATTGTCTTATATTGAGGTCTACACATGCAAGCAGTCACTTGGCTACGTGCGAACCGTTGCTATATATTGTCTCGCTGTCCAGGTATAAAGATCAGTGGCTTGTACTTGGTATTGTTCGACTTGCAAAGCGTTGAGGAATTCGCAGCAAGACATTCCACTAGCAAAATGTCACTGTTACTGTACTTTTACCGGATATTTTTTCTTTTATTTGACTGCTTCACGTGTTGAATATATAGGCCAAATATCAATCCCATTCCACTACCTTGATAAGGCATTGCACGTTCTGACTTGACAATGCCAACAAGATGTTTGGTTTTATGCTGCTTTTAGCAATATCACGGCGGGGGACACCAGAAATGGGCTTCACACACTGTGCCCATTTGGGGAATTGAACCACTTGGCTACCCCACCGCCCCGCCAACAAGATGAAATGCAAAGGCGTTTGTGACGGAGCTGCAAGATCGTATCCTTCCTGTTATTGAATGCCACGTTTACGAGCTTAAACAGACTCGGCACAGGGGAAGGCCCTTTATGCACAAGAAATGTTTATAAACGTCTCGTGCGACACTCCTTCACTGACATATCCTACCTTCAGACACTATTCTTTCCATTGTAGGAATCAATCCACGCCACAATCGTTGTACATCGCACCATAACTGAATGTGTATATCCTTTGACAGATGTTTTATCAACACAACACACACCACCATACATTTTTTATTTGATTAACCACATTGTGAAAAATGTTAGGACAATTGTTCGTAGTATTGTCATCTCAGGTAGTGTTTCCATGTACTATTTCCCCAGGGCCACATAAGCAATATTCCAGCTATATGACGGCTGTGAACAATCCATTGATTGAGCATTGGGATAGATGACAAGCATCAAAGAAGTCCGCGAGGCTGACCATCCAAACCCTTTTGTGGTCCAGAAATGCCGCTCCTGACCGCTCCATCTGATGACTGAACATGATGGGGTCCTAAGCACATCCAGTGAGATGAAACGTTGCTGCATTTACTAGAACGTGCAAATGGCTGGCGTTTTAATGCCTAACCATGCAATTCGTTTGCGGGAACAAATTCAGACCTATTTCATGCTTTCACCAAAAACACAGGTGGATTGGTGGGCTTGCCATGTCCACATGTATGTATTATAGCAACCTCAACAAAACTGAAGTTAAAATGAGAATGACTTCCATATATTTTGGCATAAAAGATGTTCAAACTTTGCATGCATCTGTATATCACTGCATGAATATTTTAAAGTCAATTCCAAACACCAAAGCCCCCCACTGTGAGAAAGTGGGCATCATGCAATACACAGCACACATTCATCTATATATAAGTTGAATTTATTCCGAGTGTACAGCTTGGGACAATAGCACATGGCTGGGCATCACAGGTTCTTTTTGGACAGAAGCTACACAACACTATCAATGGACTGATAAATACTGACCCTCGACATTCTGCCAACACTACATGACAGGCCCGACTATACAAATGTTTCACTCTGTATACAGAGAAGCAAATCAGTAGAAACATTCACTCGTCATTCTGAATATGTAAAGTATACATAACACATACAGTTTTGATGAATATCGTTGACTAAAAGCAAGCATTTATTACCTCTCCTTGAAAAATAGAAGATACAAATGTCTCCAGCAACTAATCTCCTAGCCCCTGCTTCAAACACAGCCGTTAACCCAGATAACAGAATAAATATATATCTGGATGCAATGGTCACTTTTGGCAGTTAAACTGTTTTCAACATAGGACGAGGTTACCTGTAGATATTAAATTAATAATGGAAAATAAATTACCTTCTTAAAAATAATTTTTAAATAATTGTAATCAGATTCCCCAACCCCCCTACAAATTATACAGTTATCTACAAGAGCCAACTAAAAAGATTACTATCGTTAAAACATAAGGTCCATGGTAATGTATGTTGCAATCTCGGTTTTATTGTGGTTTGAGAACTTCTTAAAATAATGATAGAATTGCCAGTTAACATTCATATGATGATAATGTAGATTTCCAGTGATGTGTGATTGTACGAATGTAAATAGATCCTTGAGTCATCCTCCTTCCACTCCGAGCTTCACATTCAGCTCAGTCCTGGCAAATAGGGTAGTGCCACTTGTCAACACACACTGAAAAGCACACAACAGTTTTTAAGAGTGATAAGCGTAGCTTTACATGGCGGGGTACACCAGAATTAAGTGAGTGAGTGAGGTTAGTTTTACACCGCACTCAGCAATATTACAGCTATATGGCGGCTGTAAATAATCGAGTCTGGACCAGACAATCCAGTGATCAACAGCATGAGCATCGATCTACGCAATTGGGAGCCGATGACATGTGTCAAGTCAGCGAGCCTGACTAACGAGATCAGGTGGTCGCCTTTTGTGGCAAGCATGGGTTGCTGAAGACCTATTCTACCCCGGATCTTTACGGATACCAGAATTAAGAGCGAGATAACAACTATGTTCAAATCTGGACCAGACATTCCAGTTACTGACAACATGAACAACATCCCGTGCCATCAGGGTACAGAGTAACACCATCCACAAAGTCACCAAGCCTCAATTGACTTGGTCGCCCCGTGGAACCAGCACGGGTCGCCCTTTGTGCCAGTTCCACAGAGAGGATCATGGGGCACAATTCGTGTTTAAAAACTTTACCGATCATGATAATTTCAAAACTAGAATTCAAATAGTTTGCAAAACCAAATATCATATATTTGGTTCTTCATCAATAGTTGTTTCATTAATCAGAACTTAGTATTACAGTTCACTACTGCATCAAAGAATGTTAGTCAAAACATCAATGACAGAATCTCTCACCTTCAGGATCAACGTCTAGTGCCGCCGCGCTGGTGCAGCTGTCTGTAGCAGAAAACAAAAACAGTGAGATCTGATGCCATGACAGCAACATTCCTGGTTTATCATTTCCGGACGCCAGCACTGGGCCGGTTCCACAGAATGATCTTAGATCCAATATTTTAGCATATTCACAATAGTCATAGCACCAACAAAGATTTGTAAAACAGGCCCCAAGCTCCACACAAGCATCCATGAGGTGAGTCGGAGCCTTCAGTCATTTAACAACCACTCACCATTCTTTGTGTTAAGCCATATTTCAGTTTTATATATAGAAATGTGTCAGGCATTTAGAAGTTGGACTAACATGAATACATTTCAATAACTTCATATTTGAGTCATGAGATAATACATACCTTAAATGGAAATCAGCAGTGTTTCTGCATGAACTTCTCCATTTTCAGTGTAACCAGGCTAACAAGAGGTACTTTTAACCATTTTGTCTTGACTGAGTGAGTTTAGTTTTACGCCGATGTTAGCAATATTCCAGCAATATCACGGCGGGGGACACCAGAAATGGGCTTCACCATGTGCCCATGTGGGGAATCGAACCGGATCTTCGGCGTGACAAGCCAACGCTTTAACCACTAGGCTACCCCAACGCCCCCCATTTTGTCTTGAACCAGAATAAACTGTATTTATACCATATTTTCAGTTTTCAGGATTCTGAACATTCTTACATTAATATGATTCATATACTAGTATCAAGGGCAGACACTTGAATCCCTGTAACCATGGCAACCTGCACTACACACTGTAGCAGCTACAATCAGTAAGTATTGTCATTAAGTCATTTCTAACAATGTTTTAAATATTATACTTTCACACAAAAAGAAACAAAGTGAAAATAAACAAGACAAGAAGCATCTCAAAGTTGAAAGACATGGTTAAAGTGAGTGAGTTTAGTTTTACACTTCACTCAGCAACATTCCAGCTATATGGTGGTGGTCTGTAAATAATAGTCTGCACCAGATAATCCAGTGATCAAGAGCATGAGCATTTGGGAACCAATGACAAGCAAGGGTTACTGAAGATGAATTCTAACCCGGATCTTCACGGGTCTCATGCATAAAGACTCAGCTTGAAATATGACCAAAATAAAGTGTGATTAGACAATAAAGTTATTTGATAAATCCAATAACAGGTGATAAATCTTTCCTTTTAAATTATGCAAAAAGAAAAATACAACTAGGTCTCAAACAATGGTTTCAGGGAGATTCCTATTTTTGTCTGGTTTTATAAATGGGAGTAATTTTCAGGTGTCTTCAAGGTGCACACATGCTAAAACAAGGTGTACACGAGTTATACATGCCAACAGTGATGTATACTAACTGTGCATAACATAAAATTGCATAAAACAAGCATTGTCACTAAGGTGACATAATCCCCCACCGTAAATCATCAAATCAAACTTAAAAAGTAATGAAAGTGAAGGTCGTAATTTAAGATGAAGTTAAATGTCAACAAAAAACATGACCAGTCAACCTCTCTTGATATCTTGCTCTGTTGTTTGTTCAAACACACAAATATTTTCAAGACTCAGTTTGACCTTGACATGAATGTCAGTGTATGAAATATGCAAGAATAGTAATAAAGAAATTGCTTATTGAAAAACATTCAAGTCTATGAAGAAAATCCAGTGAACTGTTCTTGAGATATCTCGCTGACAAGGGTAAAATGTTAAAGTCCCTATGTGACCTTGAAATGAAGGTCAAGGTCACTAAACCTGACTGGGACCTTTCTTTTACTGTGATGAACCTAGGTACCACATATGAAAAGAATCCAGTCAACGGCTCTTAAGATATTCCAATTCGATGTACAGACGGACGGACGGAGCCTAATACTATTATCCTAATACTATACCTTGCACATAACTTTTATATCCCCCGCCGTGCGTTTAGGGGATAAAAAAGTTGTGTGCAAAGTTAGAAAAACAACCCCAAGGCCAGACCAATTTTATTTCTTGTTTTGCGGATCTGCCTGTTGTCTTTTTTCAAAGAATAAGAAAAGAAATAAAAATTAATTTTCCCCACTCAAAAAATAAAATCCTCATGTTTTTATTGGAATAAAACGTAAACTTAAAAAAGAAAAATCACATGTGGCACTTGCACTTTGTACACAAATCTTGTGTTCCCATTATGTTGAAAACATCTCCATAGAGATGAGATCATGTTTTGATGGGCACTAAAATGTCTGGCCACTTATTTTGGGCCATTCCAGTCTCCTGCATACCCACGGCACGGAAACGGCACTGATTTTCTGTAAGCCATGGCATGACGTATGCACAGTTTAGGTTGAAATTAACATGTTTTCCACAACATTCAGAGGCTAGAAAATAAACAACCGTTCTTCAGTTTTCAATATCAGGTTTCAAAAAGCATGCAAAATGTGAGTAAATTCAATTTGCCTCGGTTGTTGATTTCATCTGGAGAGATCAGATGGCAGGGTAAGGGTATCCTGTTGCGTGCATTGTTCAACATCGACAGTTTGGTGGCAGCAGTGTTATGGCATAAGGAGGCATCGTATCTCATGGTCGGTCACTGTCAATCTGACAGGCCTGCGATACAGGGATGAGATCACTTGGCCTCATGTACAGCTGTTCATTCAAGGACAGAGACGTAACTTCACTTGCATGTTGTGACAGATAGCCCTGAGACAGCACAACATTCTCGTACTCCCCTTACCTATCCCCTATCAAGCACACTTGGGATGAAGTGGAGCAACGTTTATGTCAAGTCCAGAATCAGCCACTGACGTTAGCTGAATTGGGATAAGCGTTGGTTCAGACATGGAACAATATCCCCAAGCTTTCTTCAATTGCTTAGTATCATCAATACCAATGGTGGACACACATGATGCTGAATTGTGAACTGACTTTTGACACAACATCACTTTAAGGGCGTGTCATGATGCCCAGGTAAAATACCGTACACCCTTTCCAATTGGGAGCAAAAGTGTTTGACAGTGAGTGCCACTAATTGTACAGTCCGTTTGAGTCAGAACGGACCGATGAATTGCAAATTTTATCATTGTACAAAATTGCCACATAAATATAAATAGTACACATGTTTATCATTTACTAATACCCAACAGCTTTCTTATATTTGAAAATTTTCCAGGCTCCACCAAAAAAGTTCTTTAAGAAACTATCATCATTGAAAACACAAAAGTTGTTATCTGTCGCGGCGGGGTGAAACGGCAGAAACGGAACAGCCACTATCTCGTCGTGCACGGGATACACATGCCTGATGAAAAATGAAGTTGATTGCTGACGTGAAACAGTTGATGATTAAAGTGTACGATTTTTTCCGTGCTGAAGCCGAAAGGGGCAAACCATTTTATGCCCTAGCATGGACTGATAAAGGTCTATTTTAATCTGGATTCTCTCAAATGACAAACTTCGCCAGCCAGCCTGACCACTGATACCATGAAGTTGTTTCTTATGACAAGCATGGTTGCTGAACTAATTCTAACATGGATATTCATTAAAGCAAATAATGAGAGTTAAGTTTTACGCCGCTGTTGAGTGAGGAACGCCAGAAATGGGCTTCAATGTGGGGAATCTAACCCGGGTGATGAGTGAAAGCTTTAACTACTATGCAGCCCCATGCCCCCTTAAGCGATAATGAATTAATATGGGAGGAGAAATGTAGATTTTACATCTTCCCCCTGTAACCATAGATACAAAGTAACAGATATACTAAACCGTAATTAATGAAACTAGGAGCAAGGTATCCTTGGGTGTAAAAAATGGAAACTATAAAACCTTAAACAAAGCAAAGAAAAACCAAACAGATTAGGCTGGTCAAGGAAGAAATGCATATAGCCTTGAGCCTAAAGGCCATTACAACAGCTTCTTCTGATGTTAGCCACATGTTATTAGATGAGTCTTGACGCTTGTGTTAAGATGATATAGGGCCTGAGACCGGATGTTGTTGAAGGGTGTGGCTGGCTCGTGTAAAAAAGCGTGAACTAACAGATGCGCCAAATGGGAAAGCACAGTCAAAAACTACGCCAGCAGAGTCCTGGACACTCCAGCACGCCGAGAAAACTCAGTGCTAGTAGCAGAGAAAGGTCACCGATCAGACACGAAAATGTCAGCGTCAGATTTTGACCTATCATCCAACATGGCGGACGAAGTCACCGAGCATGGTATCACACTAGAGTCTCTCTATACGGAGATAAGGAAGAATCGCGACGCCATGGCGACCGAAACCAGAGAAATAAAACAATCCATGGAATTTATCTACAGTGAAATATAGGACATGAAGAATGCTCAGAGTGATATGACGAAAGATTTACATGCTACTGAAAACACGGTATCCACATTGGAAACTCGTTTATCCAGCCTAGAACAACAAGTGCTTGATCAAGATCGTTATCACAGGGGACTTAATCTCCTGTTTTTCGGAATAGAGGAGACAGCGGAGGAGAATGTCAAGGAAGTTCTGACAGGCTTTATAACTGGACAACTGAAGATGACTAAATTGCCAACCATTGAGAACTGTCATAGACTTGATTGACCTACTCTCACACTCAGACTGGACAACCGAGGCCTATCATCGCACGGTTTGTTTTTCGTCCTGAGCGAATCCAGCTTCTCATGCAGGCAAGAAAGATTCTTAAGGGATCAGGGAAACATTTCTATGTTAAAGAAGATCTTCGAAACAGGACATTGAAGCTAAAAACTCCTTCAACCAGTGATGACACAAGCATGGCAAGAAAAGAAGAAAGTGCGTTTTATTAAGAGAAGATTGTTCATCAATGGGACCCTGTACAGACCGTGAACGTTATACCTTATTATGTGGCTTTATCTGTAAACACAAAGGGACATTTGTGACCCTGGAAATACGTGAAACTGTGTTCATTTTCAGTTCAAATATATACATTTAAATAATGATTATATTCGTTGACAGTTGAGGTACAAGGATTGTACTTTTTATTGAGAACTTTATTTATATATTTTGACATGTTATCTTCACGAACAATAAGGTCAGGTATCACTTTTATACAGACATGGAGTTATTCAGGAGTAAAATTAGTCTACTCCTTTTTATTTTAGGTATATATACACTATGCCGACAACAGTTTACATTAGGTCTCTACAGAAGGAGTTAGTTTTCTTGAATTTGTTACCTTTTTATTGTTTTTTTCTTTCTTTAACGGTTTGTTGATAACATTATCTGTGGTATATACCATGGTCAAGATCATTACATTGAATGTGAGGGGACTAAGAGATAAACATAAGCGAAGAGAAATATTTTTGTTTTAAAAAAGCAAGATGCAGATATTTATTTGCTTCAAAGAGACTCATAGTGTTCCTGAAGATAAACCATTTTGGAGTCAGCAGTGGGGAGGAATAATCAAATATATTTTAGTCATGGTTGTTCAGAGAGCAGAGGGTTGCAATCTTGATTAAGGGGAGACAACTCCGAGTCACTTCAGGTTCAAGTGACAACAAGGGGCAGGGTAATTATGATATTGAAAGGGATTCAGGTATTGAGACTGTTGTAAATGTGTATGCCCAAAATGGTTACAAAGAAAGAGAACATTCTTTTTCAAGCTATTCAGGATGAATTGTGTAAAACATATGTAGCAGGAGATAATCTTGTAATTGGAGGGGATTTTCATACAGTGTTGTATCCTTCAAAAGATAGATTGGGATCCTCAACCAAAACTAGCCAAACCTTAGCTAATCTTATGGTTAAGTTTGAATTAACACATATTTGGAGAGAAAATCACCCACAGGAAACTAAGTACACATGGAGAAAAATAATACTATTCAATCTAGGATTGATTTTTTATATTGTTACCAAATCTGTAGGATGTAGATGTGTTAACTCAAACATCATTCCAAGCATAAAATCAGATCACAAAATTGTTTTGCTAGAAATAGATAAAGATAGACATTTTGCACCAAATTTTTGGAAAATGAACAATTCTTGTCTTTTAGATGAGGAGTACAAGAATAAAATTAAGGAATTTCTGAAACCTTTTAGTCAGGACTGACTGACTGAGTTTAGTTTTACGCCGCTTTTAGCAATATTCCAGCAATATCACGGCGGGGGTTTTAGTCAGGAAGTATCAGTAAATGAACATGTGGATTGGGAGTGGATCAAGTATAAAATCATGCAGATTTCGAGAGACCATTCTAAAAAGATAATATATGAAATCAATAGAAATGAAAGAGACTTGATAAGAACATTAGCAATATTGGACTGTCAGTTGTCAGATGGTGAGAATGATAAAGTAGAACAACAATATCTGCAAGCTAAGAATGAGTTGGAAGATATTTATGTTAAAAAGGCTAAAGGTGCTTTTATAAGATCAAGAACTAAATGGTTTGAGGAAGGAGAAAAAAGTACTAGATATTTTTACAATTTGGAAAAGCAGAGTAAAGATAAAAGGCACATTTCTAAGATTGTAACAGAAAATGATGAAGTTGTTACAGATGAATTTTGCAACAGATAGAATCCTTTTATAAAAAATTGTATTCCCAAAGTGAAAGGCCAGTAGAATCTGATTTTGATGATTTCTTTATGGGGTGAATGTTAATTTGACAGACTGGCAAAAGGAAATTTTTGAGAGAGATATTACAGAAGTAGAACTGAAAGCAAGCTTATCTCAAATGAAAAGTAATAAATCTCCAGGATCCGATGGTAGATCAGCAGAATTTTATCAGTTGTTCTGGGAGGATATTAAAGTCCCATTTATAAAGAATTTACAGCATACTTTTCCAGTAGGAACCATGACTGTTTCACAGAAGAGAGGAATTATTACATTGCTGGATAAACCAGGCAAAGATCCCTTGCTAATTGAAAACAAAAGACCAATGACTCTGCTGAATGTTGACTATAAGATAACTGCCAAAGCTTTAGCTAATAGATTAAAAGAGTGCTCCCAGATATAATCCATCCTACCCAGACAGCATTTGTGAAAGGTAGATATATACGGTAGGAGAGAATATTAGATTTTTATTAGATTTATTGGAAATGTATGAAGACTCAGATGTTGGTTTTATTGTTTCACTAGATTTCCAAAAGGCATTTGACTCCATTGAGTGGGATTATATGTTAAAATGTTTTACAAAATTCAATTTTGGTGAGACAATGTGTAAATGGATTTCAGTTTTGTATGAAAAGCCTCAAAGTTGTGTTGTTAACAAAGGCAGGGCAACCAACTGGTTTCAGTTGTTCAAAGGTGTTAGACAGGGATGCCCTTTAAGCCCTTATATTTTTATCGTTTTCTCAAGAAATCATAAATATGAAAATCAGGAATTTTTTTAGATATTCAAGGGGTCAGAATTGGGAGAGAAAGAAATGAAAGGCATTTATTTTGCAGATGATACCAACTTGACATTAAGAAACATACAATCAGTAGCAAAAGCTGTAGAATTTTTACAACAGATCTGAAAAAATAACAGGCCTTAAGATAAATGTAAAGAAAAGTAATGTTATGCCTATACAGAACAGGTCCAATATGGAGTGTGGTATAAAGGTTTAGACATTGTTTATAGTGGCATTAAATGTTTAGGTATCCAATTGTTTAGAAATAATGACACTTTAGCAACAGAAAATCTCAAACCCCAAATTTTGAAAATAAGAAAACGATTCCAAATTTGGTCATCAAGAAATTTATCAATTTTTGGAAGAATTTGCTTTCTAAAGGGGAAGGTTGTTCAAAGCTCATATACCAAAGCAGTATGATGCAGGTTCCAGCAAGTTTGTGTAAAGAAATCAATGTGGAGTTTGGTTAGATTTATTTGGAATTATAAGAATGAAAAAGTGAAAAGAACAACAATGCTGAATGTAAAAGAACTAGGGAGAGCTTCTGTTTTTGTTAAACACACCACCTAAGTTACAGGGAAATATTATGAATGATAAGATTAAGTCTAGGCACTTTTATTCAATTATTGTGGATAACAAAGTCACTTTACCATATACATTTAATGATTCATCACATGCTAGCAAAATGTATGGTCTTTTCACAACCCTTCCGTTATCCAACAAGTTAAAAGAATTACAATTCAAAATTATACACAATATTGTGCCATGTAAGAAATGGTTGTTTAAACTTCACTTAAGTGAATCACCAGAATGTGACGACTTTAGAGGACGTTTCCCATTATTTCTATAATTGTAAAAATGTTACTTCAATGATTTAAGATTATGTGGAGTTTCTTTCTAAGTATTCACAGCAACAATTTTCTGTAGAATCCCTCTTGTACGGTTCAACAGATCACTTTGACCCAATATTTGACTTTTTAAATATGCATTTAAAATACTTCATATATAAGTCTCACTATACTGATACCAAAGTTTCTATGAAGCATTTCATTATAGATTTGAAATATGCTCTAGAAATATATAAATATTCAAAGGTAAAAGAGTTTATATATTTAGAAGCACTCATGTTAGATTTACAATAAAATTATAATTGGTAAATATTTGAGTTTTAAATGTGGATTTAAAATACTCTATATAAAAATCTCACTATACCAATATCAAAGTTTCTATGAAGCTTTTCATTATAGATTTGTAATATGCTCTGGAATTATATATAGGTAAAAGTTTGTGTATGTTGAAGCACTCATGATAGATTTACAATAGAAAATATAATTGGTAAAAGTTTAAGGCTATAAACCAGTAGTCCCTGACCACGTGGACTTGTATGGTTTGTAAAACCGTGGTTACCGAGGCTGAATAAAAAAAAAAGAAAGATATAGGGCTGTAAATGAATAGTACTTTCAAATTTACTGAAAGTCTTCATAGCATTGCCAGCAGCGCTCAAGCGAAATTGCACAAATCGTGCAAGCCACATGACTGGAATCAACAGGTGGAAATAAATATCTGTCTACTTACTTCTTGTACAAACTTTTTAGCCTCATCTGCTTCCACGTTGCATGGACTGGCAGCAACACAAGTATTTTCACTGAAACAACAAAGACTTACATAAGCTCTCACTGTCCTGCACCGTTCTATGAATGAGCAGTGAGTGATTTGGATTTTACGTAATATTCAAGCATTATCATGGGGACACAGAAATCGAAACTTCACACATTGTACCCATGAGGGGAATTGAAAGCGGGCATGCTACAAACTATGAGAGAGAGAGAGAGAATGAGAATGAGTGAAATATTTATAGTCAAGAACTTTCCCCACAATTTAACATAAATATTCATCACAACACATATTCATGCATATTATCAAATATGTATATGACTGTTTATGAGTAAACAGTAATATTTGAGTCTTATCAAGGCAGCCTTTTTAGAGTTTGCAAGATTGAAGTGTTCTGTTCTGGTGCAAGCAAACCAATGGCTGATTGTGTGAGTGTAGCGGCCATAAAGTTCCGAGTCCCATGGTCCTTCTCATCTGAGGTTGGATGCTAAGACAACATGAGATTATTTTGCTCAAATTTAATGTGAGCTTATTCTGGCCAGTGTTGGGTGCCAATGCATGGCCCAAAAAGTTCTGAGCTCCATAGGTGAGATTCGAACCACAGACCTTCTGATCTGAAGTCAGACATCATGTCCACATGAACATGGAGGTTAACCCCAGTCAGCAAGCTGACATGGTAAGGATGCCATCTGTGGGATGACTTCACACCCTGCTACACTGACAAGGTAAGGATGTCATCTGTGTGATGACTCCACACCCTGCTACACTGACAAGGTAAGGATGTCATCTGTGGGATGACTCCACACCCTGCTACACTGACAAGGTAAGGATGTCATCTGTGGGATGACTCCACACCCTGCTACACTGACAAGGTAAGGATGTCATCTGTGTGATGACTCCACACGCTGCTACACTGACAAGGTAAGGATGTCATCTGTTGATAACTTCACACCCTGCTACACTGACAAGGTAAGGATGTCATCTGTGTGATGACTCCACACCCTGCTACACTGACAAGGTAAGGATGTCATCTGTTGATAACTTCACACCCTGCTAAACTGACAAGGTAAGGATGTCATCTGTGGGATGACTCCACACCCTGCTACACTGACAAGGTAAGGATGTCATCTGTGGGATGACTCCACACCCTGCTACACTGACAAGGTAAGGATGTCATCTGTGGGATGACTCCACACCCTGCTACACTGACAAGGTAAGGATGTCATCTGTGTGATGACTCCACACGCTGCTACACTGACAAGGTAAGGATGTCATCTGTTGATAACTTCACACCCTGCTAAACTGACAAGATAAGGATGTCATCTGTGGGATGACTCCACACCCTGTTACACTGACAAGGTAAGGATGTCATCTGTGGATCATTCCACACTGTGATACAGAAGCATGCGGACACACGAAGGGAGCACAGATCTCATCAATAACTCACCATGCAATGCCAGAATCGTTGGTTCTCCCCACAAGAGTTTTCCATTGTTCATTAGCTCCTGTTACAATCTTCAGAGCATATTCCTGCAAAGATTGAATTTTGTTTAAGACATTATTTATTTCAGATAGTATGAGAGAAGCGTCAAGGGTTCCTTGACAAAACACAGATGCTATAACATAAATAAACCCAGATGTATCAGCTCGAAGAAAACCACAAATTAGTTCCCGGTATCTAAAACTGTCAGTGAATCGGGTTTAACGCCTTTCAGCAACAATTCAGCTTTATTCCTGGGGTGAGCTTCATGCAGGAAGAAAGCCCATAGAGACACAGATGGTGCTAACAAACCATGGCAGGGGCTTGAAAAATACCAATGCCCGACACCCGAGTCAAGTAGAATTCTCCACATTAAATGTTACCGTGGTACAGTAGTACCAAACTACTGAAATGTTTTGATATGTATTTTGATGATGAAATAAAAATGCAATTACAACCAAATGAATGTTTTTGTGAAGTGAAATTAATATTTGATCAAGTGGATTTTGAAAGTTTCAAAAAAATTTCAACCCCTGCATAGAAACAGGATTTGGGAAACCTGGGCTTCACGACCATAAGTCTCAATCATAGCCAATTGTGGCGCCTTGGATGGCTGCACGTCTTGTTACATTTGAAGCCCAGTACGAACTATCATTTTTGTTCTTGTGACATGTTGTGAAAACTCATATGCTACTTGAAACTCAGTTAAACTTATACATTTATTGTTTTTGCAAGAAAAGAGTGAGTGAGTATGGTTTTACACCGCTTTTAGCAATGTCTGGGGACACCAGAAATGGGCTTCACATTGTGAGAAAAGCAACTTCATACAAAAAGTATATTGTAAAAGTTGAGATTATTGTCTGTATCAATATAAGAAGCATAAATTTCACATATTAAGAATAATAATTGCACTTGGCCAGCCTTGCATGCTTTTTTTGTTCATATACTGGGGCTTGATAGGGTAACCTAGTGGTTGAAGCATCCACTTGTTTCACTAAAGGCCTGTGTTTGATTCCCCAAATATACAAAATGTGTGAAACCCATTCTTGTGTCCTCCACGAGTCCACAGTGACATTGCTGGGATATTGCTAAATGCAATGTTGCAACTTTATGACTGCACTCTGTAAATAATCGAGTCTGGACCAAACTATACAGTGGCGGTGGTGGAATTGGGTTGAGCGTCGTAGCGAGAATATTTCACTCATATGATGGCGTGCATGCGTGTGTATGTGTATGTCGCGGGCTGCTTGTACTAGCCCAGACTGAAGCTCATTTTATAGTGCTAGCCGACTCGCGATGCCATGCCACAGTGAAGCATGAATACCCCACTCAGACACATTATACTGACTCGAGCCGACCAGTCCTTGTTTGTGCCCATTAATACCCGGCCAGGCAGGACCACCAACAAGTACCATATTTTAATGTCTTTTGGTATGGCCGTCGGGATCAGAACTTCGCGACCTTTCGCACGCCGGGCAACAGAACTCTAATCACTACACCACGGAGGCGGTCAAAACTATACAGTGACTGACAATATGGCATCAGTCTACACAATGCCATGCATCAAGCAGATCAGCAAGTCTGACCACTTGATTAGATTGCCTTTACGAAGCGCGGGTTACTGAAGACTCATTCTAACCCATATCTTCAAGGGTTAGTGCAGAAAGAATGAGAATTTCATCAACGAGTTGCTGATACTGAATTTACAAGCACTTACTTTATTTTTGATGGACTCCGTCCCAGGCAAAGTTGTTGACTGGCTTGGTCAGTCAGGAACCTTATAAAACTTAAACCATTCGGTATGTTGCCTGAAAACAGTAAGCATTGAATAAAGAAGTTAAAATATCACTAAAATGCTTATCAACATCTCAATATTCCACACTTTAAGAGAGAAGGCTCACGAGTGGTACCATGGGGACAGCTCAAAGCATCCTTGTTTTTAAGTAACAGCCAAGTATACTGAACCACAAAAGCGTCGCGGCTTTCAAAACCAAATGCAAAATTTTGTTATTGTAAGGTCTTTTTATTATTGTACGTTTTTCTTAACATGTTTTCAATCCAAATTGACAGTTGTTACCAACATCAGGTGTTTTCAATGAAAAGCATATCGACCAAGCGTACATAAAAAAGGCTGACATGGTAAAAGGTTCGTGCTGACATTAGAGTGAAAATGCGGCATGTGGTGACAACCCTACCAATGAAAGCGGAAGGTCTCAAATCATTTTGTTTTGGACACAGCCATCGTACCCGTCTTATGAGAGATCAGAGGAACCAATTAGGTAAGTGGAAGCAAGTTTAACAGGAGAGCAGACAGGATGGTATCAGGTCCCTAACAGCATTCAAGACCGTCATTGAAGCTATCTTCGAAATAACATCAAAACTGCAGGATAAACTTCTCAAAGCGGCGGAAGCACGGAATGACCAGCTTTGATGTCGGGCTGATCTCACAGATTCATGGCTTTTGTCATGGAATAGCAGTTTCTGCTGTTTGGCTGTGAACTCTGACCTGATGGTCATCACGGACATTGGTGGTAACATTGGTGTTGACAGTACATTTCCTGGTGTTGACAGTAATACTGGTGCTTGTGGTAACATTGGTGTTGATGGTAATACTGGTGCTTGTGGTAACATTGGTGTTGATGGTAATACTGGTGCTTGTGGTAACATTGGTGTTGATGGTAATACTGGTGCTTGTGGTAACATTGGTGTTGATGGTAATACTGGTGCTTGTGGTAACATTGGTGTTGATGGTAATACTGGTGCTTGTGGTAACATTGGTGTTGATGGTAATACTGGTGCTTGTGGTAACATTGGTGTTGACGGTAATACTGGTGCTTGTGGTAACATTGGTGTTGACGGTAATACTGGTGCTTGTGGTAACATTGGTGTTGACTGGAATACTGGTGCTTGTGGTAACATTGGTGTTGACGGTAATACTGGTGCTTGTGGTAACATTGGTGTTGATGGTAATACTGGTGCTTGTGGTAACATTGGTGTTGATGGTAATACTGGTGCTTGTGGTAACATTGGTGTTGATGGTAATACTGGTGCTTGTGGTAACATTGGTGTTGATGGTAATACTGGTGCTTGTGGTAACATTGGTGTTGATGGTAATACTGGTGCTTGTGGTAACATTGGTGTTGATGGTGGTGCTACTGGTGCTTGTGGTAACATTGGTGTTGACTGGTGTTGAAATACTGGTGCTTGTGGTAACATTGGTGTTGATGGTAATACTGGTGCTTGTGGGTGCTAACATTGGTGTTGATGGTAATACTGGTGCTTGTGGTAACATTGGTGTTGATGGTAATACTGGTGCTTGTGGTAACATTGGTGTTGATGGTAATACTGGTGCTTGTGGTAACATTGGTGTTGATGGTAATACTGGTGCTTGTGGTAACATTGGTGTTGATGGTAATACTGGTGCTTGTGGTAACATTGGTGTTGATGGTAATACTGGTGCTTGTGGTAACATTGGTGTTGATGGTAATACTGGTGCTTGTGGTAACATTGGTGTTGATGGTAATACTGGTGCTTGTGGTAACATTGGTGTTGATGGTAATACTGGTGCTTGTGGTAACATTGGTGTTGATGGTAATACTGGTGCTTGTGGTAACATTGGTGTTGATGGTAATACTGGTGCTTGTGGTAACATTGGTGTTGATGGTAATACTGGTGCTTGTGGTAACATTGGTGTTGATGGTAATACTGGTGCTTGTGGTAACATTGGTGTTGATGGTAATACTGGTGCTTGTGGTAACATTGGTGTTGATGGTAATACTGGTGCTTGTGGTAACATTGGTGTTGATGGTAATACTGGTGCTTGTGGTAACATTGGTGTTGATGGTAATTACTGATGGTAATATTGATGTTCTTAAAAAGGTGGTGATATTGGTGTTGATTGTGATACTGTTTGTGGTAACATTGGTATTGATGGTAATTATTGATGGTAATATTGGTGTTGATTGTGATACTTGTGTTGGTAGCAATGTTGGCATCGTAATTAACATAGACGACATTTGATCATCGAAGTTGATGTGACAACACTCACCTTCAAAAAGCCAGGCATTTTCTTTTCTACATCTTCAATATCTACAGGAAAAGACAATGAATGCATTACAAAAGTGTCTGAAATGTCAGAGTAACATTAATTTGATAAACACAAACGTCCCACATTTTAAATAAATATGAACCAAACAAGTTGCATCTCAGTCTGTCAGCTTGATGAGGGAGTAAAACATGGACTGATGCAGGGCTTAGATATTCACAACTTCTGTCAGCCTGATGACTTAGTTGACTACAGGTATGGGGCGGGCAGAGAATGACACATTCAGGATGAATCTGGCATTTAATCAGTTTCTAGCACTCCTGAGCAATGTAACTGTGCAAAGTGAATTCACTGAATTCAGATAATCAGGCCTATGGGGCCTAGATACCTCTTGGTATCAAGTCACAGTCAACTGGATCCAATTTCTCGAAAGAAACTTAAGTTTTTACTAAAATTTCAAACTGAGTTTGACAATTTGAAACATCTGAGTTTCTAATTCAGTTGCATTTCTAAGACCATAAATCCAGGCAAACTCACGTAGCCTATCTACCAAACACAAACTCAGATTGTCTACTAAGTTTAAGTTCAATATTAATTTCAGTTTATTCTGCGAAATGCATTTTCTTGTGTTTTCTCAAACTTGATTCAAAACTCAGACTTAGGTTTGTTTCGAGAAATCGGGGCCAGTACAGTTACCAACTCCGATCTGGGCGGGGTCATTTCTACGCTGTGCAGACCTCTGAACACTTTATATCTATGTTTCATTACGATGACCAGTTATGGCATGAGTGAGGTTGAACATGACAGAGTAGTCAGTTTATAACGGTTTATTCCAAGAGAGACAGGAATGTGTTTCCATGTACTTACCATTGAGTTCAGCTGCTAATGGATCTGTGACATCAATAGCAATCACCTTCCAATCGGTCTCACCTGGGAATGAGTAGTATGCAGGTGTTATTCTGCTGGTGGGTAACATGGGCTTATCATCTGTGTGATTCAGGTTACAGGTATACCAATATGTGACCTGTCCTAGACAATACTGGGTCACCATGACCTGGGCATCATCAATATACAATACGGTGTTATTCGGCATTAGACAATATTGGGTCACCATGACCTGGGGATCATCAATATACAATACTGTGTTATTCGGCATTAGACAATACTGGGTCACCATGACCTGGGGATCATCAATATACAATACTGTGTTATCCGGCATTAGACAATACTGGGTCACCATGACATGGGGATCATCAATATACAATACTGTGTTATTCGGTATTAGACAATATTGGGTCACCATGACCTGGGGATCATCAATATACACTTCGGTGGTAAGACTTGCTGACTTGGTTGATGCCATAGTATCCCAACTGCATAGATTGATGCTCATGAGGTTGATCATTGGGTTATCCAGTACAGACTATTATTTACAGACAGACACCTTATACTATACAAAGTTATAGTTAAACAACGAACAAAACAATATATAATTCAGTGTGATTCGGCATAAGACAATATTGGGTCACCATGACCTAGTAATCAGTACACACTTCAGTGTAATTCAGCATTAGACATTATTGGGTCATTATGACCTAGGAATCAATATACACTTCAGCATTAGAAGAGATTCTTTACGTCAATAATAAATTAACTGGTATTGAGATCAAAGAGAGCACTTTAATTTTCACCTCCTAACATAAGGTCACGATGACCCAGGAATTCATGAAAGTATGCTTTAGCTGTTCAAAGGTGTCCTGGAGTTGTTTTTATGGTCGTGTTTGGATCCCCTAAAATATTTAAATTTTAACATAAATCTTATGTTATAATAAGATTGGTTGGTTATTGTTTAACTCCGCACTCAGACAATCCAGTGATCAACAGCATGAGTATCAATCTACGCAAATGGGACATGATGACATGTGGCAACCAATTCAGCGAGTCTGACCACCCAATCCTGTTTGTCGCCTCTTACGACAAGCATGGGTTGCTGAAGACCAATTCTAACCAGATCTTCATGGGTGCATTGTTATAATAAAGATCACTTGAATTATATGCCTACTTTTGAACACTGCCTTAGTGTTATTATGATCATGGAGAAAAAATAAAGTAACAATATAAGATGACATAAGAGGGTGGATACTTCCATATCAGAAACGACTCCAGTCTACATTATCTAAATATGGGGAATTCTTCAAACATGGGAACTTGTTACTAAATTGTTTGTGTCAATTTTGGAAGATTCGCCATTAAGTCCTTCAGAAAAATCAATGGGGAAACTGCTGCTAAACACCTACCTTCATCAATGAGCAACATCGTGCCTAAGACCTTTACCCTTATCACAGCACCACGCTTCTGGACCTGTTAAAGAGATAATGTGTAAAAACATGAGCATGAGATGATGGATGAACAAACTGGTTATACAGGTTACTTGGGGACAACTTCTACCCCTGGGATCACGAATGTTGAGACTTGAGACGATCTGGATCCTGTCGTCACACAAGTTACTCGGGACAACTGCTACCCTGGGATCACGCAGGTTACTCGCTACAACTGCTACCCTGGGATCACGCAGATTACTCGCTACAACTGCTACCCTGGGATCACGCAGGTTACTCGGGACAACTGCTACCTTGGGATCACGCAGGTTACTCGGGATAACTGCTACCCTGGGATCCGCGCAGGTTACTTGGGATCATACAGGGGACAACTGCTACCCTGGGATCACGCGGGGTTACTTGGGACAACTGCCACCCTGGGATCATGCAGGTTACTTGGGACAACTGCTACCCTGGGATCACGCAGGTTACTCGCTACAACTGCTACCCTGGGATCACGCAGGTTACTCGCTACAACTGCTACCTTGGGATCACGCAGGTTACTAGTGAGTCGTGACCAACTGCTACCTTGGGATCACGCAGGTTACTAGTGAGTCGTGACCAACTGCTACCTTGGGATCACGCAGGTTACTAGTGAGTCGTGACCAACTGCTACCTTGGGATCACGCAGGTTACTAGTGAGTCGTGACCAACTGCTACCTTGGGATCACGCAGGTTACTAGTGAGTCGTGACCAACTGCTACCCGGGAATCACGCAGGTTACTAGTGAGTCGTGACCAACTGCTACCTTGGGATCACGCGCAGGTTACTAGGAGCCCAGACCAACTGAGTCAGTCGACCAACTGCTACCTTGGGATCACGCGCTGGTTATTAGTGAGTCGTGACCAACTGCTACCCTGGGATCACGCGGGCTTACTAGTGAGTCGTGACCAACTGCTACCTTGGGATCACGCGGGTTACTAGTGAGTCGCGGACCAACTGCTACCTTGGGATCACGCGGGTTACTAGTGAGTCGTGACCAACTGCTACCTTGGGATCACGCGGGTTACTGGTGAGTTACGTGACCAACTGCTACCTTGGGATCACGGTTACTAGGGTTACTGGTGAGTCGTGACCAACTGCTACCCCAGGAATCACGCAGGTTACTAGTGAGTGAGTCAACTGACCAACTGCTACCTTGGGATCACGCAGGTTACTAGTGAGTCGTGACCAACTGCTACCTTGGGATCAACAGGTTACTAGTGAGTCGTGACCAACTGCTACCTTGGGATCACGCAGGTTACTAGTGAGTCGTGACCAACTGCTACCTTGGGATCAACAGG
The DNA here is from genome assembly GCF_003918875.1 of Haliotis rubra. Classification (NCBI taxonomy): domain Eukaryota; kingdom Metazoa; phylum Mollusca; class Gastropoda; order Lepetellida; family Haliotidae; genus Haliotis; species Haliotis rubra. Next base: position 942,958 of record NW_025767002.1, read on the forward strand.
TTACTAGTGAGTCGTGACCAACTGCTACCTTGGGATCAACGCGCAGTCGTGACCGTGACCAACTGCTACCAACTGCTCACGCAGGTTACTAGTGAGTCGTGACCAACTGCTACCTTGGGATCACGCAGGTTACTAGTGAGTCGTGACCAACTGCTACCTTGGGATCACGCAGGTTACTAGTGAGTCGTGACCAACTGCTACCTTGGGATCACGCAGGTTACTAGTGAGTCGTGACCAACTGCTACCTTGGGATCAACAGGTTACTAGATCACCAACTGCAGGTTACTAGTGTGAGTCGTGACCAACTGCTACCTTGGGATCAACAGGTTACTAGTGAGTCGTGACCAACTGCTACCTTGGGATCAACAGGTTACTAGTGAGTCGTGACCAACTGCTACCTTGGGATCAACCAGGTTACTAGTGAGTCGTGACCAACTGCTACCTTGGGATCAACAGGTTACTAGTGAGTCGTGACCAACTGCTACCTTGGGATCAACAGGTTACTAGTGAGTCGTGACCAACTGTGACCAACTGCTACCCTGCTACCTTGGGATCAACAGGTTACTAGTGTGAGTCGCATCAGCTACCTTGGGATCAACTGGACTAGGCTCATCACAGGTGGACTAAACGCCCTGGACTACCTGGACTAAACGCTACCCTGGACAATTGACAATGGTCAATATAACAAAATGAAGTGAGGTGGCAGGTTTGGAAGACAGATGGGCACGGATGAAATGTTATGATTATTCTTCTACGGTACGTAGACTGCTCACCTTGTAACCTATTTCACAGACATCTAGTGGATCTTTGTCTCCTTTTGTGTCGGTCTCCGGGAACACCTCTTCTGGGTCCTCCCACGTCTGAAACAATAAATACAAACTGAAACTATCCACACAACACTCAACACAATACCACACAACACAATACCACACTGACAACACAATACCACACAACACAATACCACACTGACAACACAATACCACACTGACAACACAATAACCGCAGACAACACAATACCACACAACACAATACCACACTGACAACACAATACCACACTGACAACACAATACCACACAACACAATACCACACAATACCAAACTGACAACACAATAACACACTGACAACACAATACCACACAACACAATAACACACTGACAACACAATACCACACAACACAATAACACACTGACAACACAATAACACACTGACAACACAACACAATAACACACTGACAACACAATAACACACTGACAACACAATAACACACTGACAACACAATAACACACTGACAACACAATACCACACAACACAATACCACACTGACAACACAATAACACACTGACAACACAATAACACACTGACAACACAATATCACACTGACAACACAATACCACACTGACAACACAATAACACACTGACAACACAATAACACACTGACAACACAATACCACACACTGACAACACAATACCACACTGACAACACAATAACACACTGACAACACACTGACAACACAATAACACACTGACAACACAATAACACACTGACAACAACACACTGACAACACAATAACACACTGACAACACAATAACACACTGACAACACAATACCACACAACACAATACCACACTGACAACACAATACCACACAACACAATACCACACTGACAACACAATACCACACAACACAATAACACACTGAGGTGTGTAGAAGACATTATGAGAAAAGGCATAAATTGTGCATGTTTACCCGATGGAAGGTGTGAATCATTTATAATTGACATTAAAGTTCCATTATAACCAAGGATACAAATGTGATGTTAATGTTACCTGTGGAAGGGATTCATCGAAGACAGATGTTGTACATATATGTTTACCTGAGGGAAGGCGCCATAGTTCCAGATGTAGCCATGGTGAGGGAAGATGTTTTTTACATAACGCAGTTTTCCTTTCTTTACATCCTGTTTTATTGGGTTCATCTTTTCATCTTTACAGATCTGCAACAAAGCATCAGCAAGGATTAGACCAAGTTAACCCACACTAAGCATCACTTGCTGCTGACATGTCAGGAAAACAAACAGTGTTTCCGTTCTCCGGTATATACCTGAAAATCGCCGGTAAAATTTGTTGGGGACTGGTAGATTGAAAGCCAACCGGACACTGTGTCCGGTAAATAATCATGTATTAAAATAAAAAAATCATGGGTAAGTGAAATCACAGTCTTGGCTGTGCTTTCATGGTCGCAAAAGTTGTTATGTTTGGGAAATATCCAGGCTAAAAATAAGTTTAACATGAGTACTTACAGTATGGTAATAGGATATGACCGGCAATATAATTCATGACCGGTAAAATTTTAGGTCGCCAGACACAGTGTCCGATAAATAATTTAGTCAGCGGAAACACTGACAAACTTATAATATTTATTATTACCATATCTTTTCTCCCCTAAAAATATCTCTGTAGAGGGATGTGAAGTAAACATGCAATAATTTATTTTGATATTCTTCCCCCATGCACTCTCATTACTGTGTGCACGAAACCCCGGAATTACCATGCCAACGAATCTGAAATTAAAAATGCTGATTAATCATTCAATTCTGCCGTCTGGTTATAAAATGGACTGGACAGGAATATATCTGGAATTAATTCATCTTTAATATTCATCTTATTCAAAATAAATTCACCAGTGCTTGCATCAAATTTGTACCCACAATGCCTTTCTGATAGGTCAAATGCAACATGGTATATTTGGGATTAAACTTTCTCTGTAAAGTACAGAAGTTTATACTTTTGGAAGGGTTTTGAGTCTCATCCGGGATTCAAACCCACACTCTGATCTTCATTGCCAGCCCACCAAGTCAGCGATCTAACCCAATCAATCACAGCGGCTCACAAATATAAAAGTCTGACAACAGGGAGTCTAGTTCACATATTTTGTGTACCCCTCTGACAAGTGGAAATTGACACAGTTCCATGGTCAACGCTATGAATACACAGTGCTATTTAGAAAGTATTGAAATTCAACATCTAAGTGATGTACAAATTCTAGTACTAGTTTTAGTCGAGTCTCATCCAGAATGAGTGAGTAAGTTTAGTTTTACGCCGCACTCAGCAATATTCCAGCCATATGGTGGCGGTCTGTAAATAATCGAGTCTGGAACCGACAATCCAGTGATTAACAGCATGAGCATCGATCTGCGCAATTGGGAATCGATGACATGACATTGTCATCCTTGACTTGGTTGACACATGTCATCGTATCCTAATTGTGTAGATCGATGCTCATGCTGTTGATCAGTGGATTGTCTGGTCCAGACTCGATAATTTACAGACCGCTGCCATATAGTTGGAATATTGCTGAGTGCGCCGTTAAACAACAACCAGGTTTTTACAGAAGGAATATAAATGTATGACTGTAGATATGCGTGAAAGAAGTTAACATATCTATGCTATGCCAATAAACATGATAAAATCATTCTAAGCATAGATTTGAAAATGCGTGGTGACCTTCACCACAACTGGTGAAACATTGTTTTGAACAAAATACAGATTATTTTCAGTTATCATTTTAAAACTTTAGAAGAATTTTAAAAGAGGTATTTTACTGCTGCAATCAATGCAATAATCTAAAATTTTGCTTTAACAATGTCACACCCTTCCTTTTCTTGTTTCGTTTATCAGTAAAATACAATATAACCTTTAAAAAGCTGTAACTTTAGGTTACTATACAAACATGAACTGGGAATTCCAATTTGTAATGTTTTTAGACATCTGTTGCAGACACAAGACCAAACATTGGCCTTTGAGCAAGCCGAGATAAAACTCGTCATTTCGTCTATTCTCAAGGAATGGTGTGATGATCATGATAATGGGATGGGTCAAGAAGTTATGGTTAGCTAAACAAGGCTGTTACAACTAACTTGCACATTCGGTAAACCAAACCATATCCCTTCAGGAATTCAATCGGTTTTTCACTATCAGTAGAATTGGTTATTCATGATTTAAAGTTAAATGGAGTATTTTTACTTGAATTTGGGTGTTATTTATCAAACTAAAATATGCAAAAAATATGTTTAAAAATTGGAATATATCCAAGACAGGCATTATAATGGTCAACACTTGTATATAATTTGAAAGTAATGTTACTGGTCACTGTGATAAATTATCATTGTCAACATGGTCAAAACAGATCAAAGAATATACTTTGTTATTGTTACACTGAATAACATTTCCACAGTTGACTTGTTTGTGTATTGGTTACTCATTACCAAATATTCATGATAAGTATCATAGTCAACTCATAGTGTATTTGTAGCCGCTCTAATAAACAAACAAAACACTGATTACAGCAACTGGTCTACTGCTGTGACAGGGCTCCAGATAACTTTTGGGGGTGCGAGTGTACTTACACATCATATTGCAAGTGGAGGTGTACTGAGAATTTTGAAGGAGTACTGACATGTTTTTGTGTGAGCGAGTTGGTGATGTGGTTCATCTAGACGATTCATCGATCACTATTTCCAACCATGTATTTGTATTTGAAGACGCGTGAGAAATAACTGAGCGACCGTGTGATGCGCGAAATGTCAGGTCTGACTGGATATAAATAGGAACAGTGTAGTTTTTAGCCAATCGAAAAATAGTGACGCATATCGCTGCATGGCAACGCAAGTGATTCCTACTGTCGGGGTTTCCTCATGTGTCAAATCGTGTTTCGCAAAAGAAACTTGACAAGTATTTATCCGAAAAAGATTTCCATTTGCACGATACGCACGAAAATTAAATGTTAGACGTACAAAGGTATTTATGTGCGTACATGATACTCTTGAAATCTTATATTATGTCGTACTCAATTGATTTTGAGGCGTACATTACGCCTGTACGCCCCTTCTCTGTAGCCCTGGCTGTGAGATGAAAAACATACATGTACATGCCATTTTCTATAAAATTCCAACTAGCATAAATATGAATAGATTTTGCGCTATTCGCATAAATGGGTATATATGTAAATGAGTCAACAACGTATTCAGAATATGAGGGTATACAATCCAACAGCTGCACAGTAGTTTCATGAATACCCTGTCAAACTGTGCTCAACCCAGTAAATAGTTCTACTGTACAAACTAGACAAATAGCATACACATTTCTATGTTTTAGAATCCAATTTGTTATTTTGTTGGTCTGAGAAATGAACAACTTAAAGTCTTTATTATTTTTCTCAAGTCCAGTTTTGCTGTTTATACACTGTGGGATCAAGGAAGAAGGCAAATCAATAAATGGCTGGATGGAAAATGCCAGAACAACTGTCGGGTCAAAGCACAGATACTGATCAGGAATCTGCATTTTTTCACTGTAGGATTTTCCTGGGAATTGCTACATACATCACTGACAGTTGAAGCAAAGCCTACAAACAGTTGTGTCTTTCACAAGGATTGGAGGGACTCTCCTACTTTCTCTTTGGTGTCATTCCTGAGGAACTGCACTTACTTAAGTGCATACACACACCCTCACATAACAGGAACAATCCCCAGATATCATAGGGTATGTGAAGTCATGTTGACACTGTTCACAGACAGTGTGGGCTTTCGACATGTAGCACTTATTTATGAATGAGAGAGAGAGACAGACAGAGAGAGAGAGAGAGAGAGAGAGAGAGAGAGAGAGACAGACAGAGAGAATATGAAAGAGAGAGAATGAGAGGTGAGGTGAGGTGAAATTGGGTTTTACGTCGTTCTTGAGAATATTTCGCTCATATGACGACGTGCATGCGTGTGTATGTGTATGTGCGGCTGCTTGTACTAGCCCAGACTGAAGCTGGTTTTATAGTGCTAGCCCACTGAGATACCATGCCGCAGTGAAGCATGAATATCCCACTCAGACACATTATACTGACTCCGAGCCGACCAGTCCTTGTTGTACCCATTAATGCCGAACGCCAGGCAGGGACCAACAAGTCCATATTTTAACGTCTTTTGGTTTGACGCGATCGGGGATCGAACCCCCGACCTTCCGCTCTCCGGGCGGACGCTCTAACCACTACACCACAGAGGCGGTAGAGAATGAGAGAGAGAGAGAAAGAGAGAGAGAGAAAGAGAGAGAAAGAGAGGAGAAGGAGTTAATTTCAATGCTCTTTCGAACAATATTTCAGTTCTGTCACTGCATTTCTTTCGTTATTTTTATTGCATCATAAATACAAAAATGACAGATCATTTAAATCTGAAGTCAACAAACCAATGAAAATAGGACAAAAATCAGTGACTCAAAATAAGCTACAATCAGCTATACTTTGCACCTTGGTCGCGATCAGCCGGTCACAATATCTAACAATATTCTTCTCACAAACATACCTCCATTTTGGCGTTGGACCATCGTGGTATCTCAACCACCATGTTAAACTCTGTCTTTTCTGCATTGGAGTACAGGGGGATGTCATGGAAGGGGGAGACAACTTTTCCTGCCGAGTTGGCTGTAATATGAAAATGTAACAGTTAGCGATGGCACCTGATTACAATGTTACAGACACTAACAAAGCTTCAAAGCCTTGTAAAGAACCAAACCTTACCAAAATGTTATCTGGAAGTAAGATTCTGTACAAATTAATCTCATTAAAGAATAGAGTAAACCTTGTTTCACTAGTCTTCAGAGTTTACAGATGAGTGAGTGAGTGAGTTTAGTTTTACGCTGCACCCAGCAATATTCCACCTATATGGCTGCGGGCTGTAAATAATCGGTTCTGGACCAGACAATCCAGTGATCAACAGCATGAGCATCAATCTGCGCAATTAGGAACCGATGATATGTGTCAACCAAGCCAGGAGTCTGACCACCCGATCCCGTTAGTCACCTCTTACGACAAGCAGGGGTTACTGAAGATCAATTCTAACCCGGACCTTCACGGGTTGAGGTTACAGATAGTCCTCCCAGAATAAAAGACAAAATATTTACTACCAGTATTTTTATGAGCTAATTCAGAATCAATGGGTTGGTTGGTTTGTTCTTTAATGCCACACTCAGCAATATTCCAGGTATATGGTGTCGGTCTGTAAACATCATAAACATCGATCTACACACCTGGGATACAATGGCACATGTCAACCAAGTCAGCGAGCCTGACCACCCAATCCCTTTAGTTGTCTCTTACACTGACTGACTCAGTTTGGTTTTACGCCGCTTTTAGCAATATTCCAGCAACATCACGGCGGGGGACACCAGAAATGGGCTTCACACATTGTACCCATGTGGGGATTTGAACCCGGGTCTTCAGGGTGACGAGCCAACGCTTTAACCATTACGCTACCCCACCGCCCAGTTGTCTCTTACAACAAGCATGGGTTGCTGTCGACCAATCGTAACCCTCATCTTCATGGGTAAGGAAAGTGAATATGTGAGTCGGTGTTAATGCTCTTTTGTGTGAGTGAGAGGATAGTTTACTCCGCTTTTAACAATATTCCAGCAATATCACAGCGGATGGACACCAGAAATGGCCTCCACACACTGTACCCATGTGGGGAATCGAACCCGGGTCTTTTGCATGACGAGCAAACGCTTTAACCACTAGGCTACCCCACCGCCCAATGCTCTTTTGAACAGAACTTTAGTTCTGCCTCTGCATTTCTTTCTTTTTATTTTACTGGTACAAAATTACCAAAATGACAGACCATTCCTTTTGGTGCAGACAAACCAATGAACACCGACTCAAAATCAGCTCCAATCAGCCACACTTGCATTGCCAAGGGAGGCAACTTTACACCATGAACTTTACACCGTGATTCACAAACACTGAAGAGGCTCTCCTATCTCTTTGGTGTCATTCCTGAGGAACTGCATTTACCTAAAGTGCATCCACGCCCTCACAGCCATATCAGGACCAATCAGCAGATATCATTTGGTATGTGAGGTCATGTCGACATTGTCCACAGACACTGTGGGCTTCTGACATGTAGCATTTAGTTTTGATTGCCTCTTGCAGTGAAAATTGAAATGCTACAACAGGCTGAGACCCTTGGGATATGTGATGTTGTGTCTCTGTGTCCTAATCTCCTACCTGGACGGTATGCATGCAAGTTGGTGGGTGGGTTGGTTTGCTGTTTAACACCACACTCAGCAATATTCCATCCATATGGCGGCAGCCTGAAAATAATCGGGTCTGGACCAGACAATCCAGTGATCAACATCAAAAGCATTGATCTTCGCAATTGGGATGCTATGACATGTGTCAACCAAGTCAGTGAGCCTGGCCACCCGATCCTATTAGTCGCCTCTTACGACAAGGATAGTCGCCTTTTGTGGCAAGCATGGGTTGCTGAAGACCTATTCTACCCCAGATCTTCACGGGTCGAGTGAGTGAGTGAGTGAGTGAGTGAGTGAGTGAGTGAGTGAGTGAGTGAGTGAGTGAGTGAGTGAGTGAGTGAGTGAGTGAGTGAGTGAGTGAGTGAGTGAGTGAGTGAGTGAGGTTTTATGCTGCTTTTATCAAAATACCAGCAAAACATGGCAGGGGACACCAGATATAGGCTGCATACATTATACCAATGTGCAGTATCGACCCCGGGTCTTAGGCGTTACGAGCAAACACTACCCCACCACCCTGTCTTCAATAAAGGGCTCCACTTCACAAGGCTTTCTAAGCACTAACAACAGATTGGAGCCTTTGTCACAAACTGGTTTGTAAAACTACAATAGAAGTAGTATGTATAATGACACAGAATTATTTCTCGTACATCAAACACACTACAGTTTTATGATAATTAAACGTCACGAGACTAATTATGTTAATGGTCGGCAGATTGGTCTCCTGTTGAATGCAACTAATAACACCTGATATTTACTGCCAGTCCAGGCAACACCTCATACACTATATAGATCCTCATTATAACACAGTATCCTCATTATACAGTGAAGTCAGTATATTTCAATAAGCTGCAGTAAACGTGGCATACAGTTTATATTTGTATGATTGATATCTTAATGTACTCCAGGCGCTATATATATGCCTCGTAAAATACTTAACAACTATTGTGTTTGAAATTAACGGAGGTTCTGACATCCTTGAGATCTGCTTTTATGGTATTTGAACATGATAACCCCTCAAATCTTTAGATTTTAACATTCTGTTTATGACAATGACACTTCAAAGCTCATGGACAATTTTGAACAACGACCACATAATTTTTTTTTTATGATCATTATAATTTGGATGTTTAATGCCGTGTCAGCAGTATTCTAGCTGTAGGAAGACAGTCTATAAATAACAGTCTTAACAACCCCTTGATCAACATCATGAGCATCAATCTACTCAAATTACGATCTGATAACATGTGTCAACCAAGTCAGAAAGCCCAACCCCTTAGACACCTCTTAGTCTTACGACAAGCATGGGTTGCTGAAGAATTTTTCTAAACTGGATATTCTCAGGTCATAACCATTTGCATTCGTACAGATTCTGTCAATCTGTTTGAATGTCCTGAAATATTCTCCATAACCAAAGCGAGATTTCCTACCATATACAATGATATAGTCAGCTGATGTTGCTACACTGGAGTTACTACCATAATGCTCAAAGCAACTGCTACCCACTGGTAACAATAATACCCTGAACCAGTTTGGTGACATAATCCTGTTACACTCGGGTACAATGACTTAGCAAGGTAGGTCCTCATGTCAACACAAACAAGCCAGTCCATGAACACTTGCTAGTTCGAAACAAGTCCATTCAGCATCGGCTGACTTCTATTGGGATAAGGATGCACTATACCTATTCAAAGGTCCATGTTTGACCCCATGTCAAAGAAACGTCAGTTAAATGTCTAAAATTAAAATGTTAAAATGCTCAATTCATGTCAGAGTTATACTGACTGACTGAGTTTGGTTTTACGCCGCTTTTAGCAATATTCCAGCAACATCACAGCGGGGGACACCAGAAATGGGCTTCACACATTGTACCCATGTGGGGATTCAAACCTGGGTCTTCGGCGTGACGAGCCAATGCTTTAACCATTAGGCCACCCCACCGCCCCTGTCAGAGTTATAACTGATGATAGGAGTTTGTGGAGGTGATATGCATTTCTACACATTTTACCAATGTACACTACACTCACCCACCCGGTGATGGTGTGCCAGAGACAATCTTTCTACAAAATGATGTATTTTTTTTCTCTGGTTTTGCAAACGATATTTCAGAATGGCATTTGTTTTTGTCAAAGTCTATGCATTTAAGACCAATAACTTTTCAATGCTGTTCACCCCTGCAGACAACAGTACTCCACTCTACACACATCACAGTACAGTACAACTCGAATACCACTTTATCATCCAAAACTGTTCCACACTCCCAGGAGATATCGTTTTGACAGTAGATTTTGTACAATGCCCTGAAGTCATCAATCACATGACTCACAATGCTATGACATCAAAAACTGATGACGTCACAATGCTTAGCTATGACACATTTTTCATTGAAAACTAATGAAGAGTGATTTTGATGATATCAAATACATCAACACTTGTTGATAGATAAAAATATCCTTGGCAAATCTAGGATATTTGTAACTTTATCAACTTGTGGTGATATTATTGATATCAAAGACACTCGGGTGAGATTCACAGTACACCACTTCACCATGGTACACCACAATGACTACATAGCCAAACACACACCACCTCCAGGTGAGAGACCAGAGGAAAACACAATAGACAAACACACACAGCAGTTTCCAGGTCACAGAGTGAATCAGCACACTGGGTATAAGGAATCTGCTGCCACCTTCTACAGTTGATGATCGAGACCACCGTGATGCTGTAACACCACAGCCCCACCCAGCACTTAATCGTGAAAATGCATGAGAACACCCAGGTGTTCATAGGCCTGATGTGTTTGCATGGTTCATACAGAACTTGTCAAATGTAAATACTTTTGAACTCCATTTGAAGACAATAATCACACTTTCCAATCCAAAAAGTAAACCCATGTTTTCTCAATTGTTGAATATAACTCAAGAAACAACTTTAAACTAGTGAGTAAAACTTTAAAGTAGATCAATATTGGTGTGATGGAGAATAGAGCTGTGTATCGTGGCCTAAAGTGGCGAGACGATATATCCCGATACCAGTTTAATGAGGCGAGACGATATAATGTTGTAGACGAAGTATTGGCAAGAAACCAATATATAACAGATACAAACAAATTCTTTCCATCATAATGTGCTCAGTCACTTACATTCGAACTGTTAAGCTTTCTAAATTTGTTTATTTTTCTTAGTGAATTACGTACGTAGTATCGGGATATATTCTCTCTTGTGGTGATACATTGATGTATCATAAATAATAAAATGCAGATTTCTTCATGCGCCTTTTCCACGCCAGCATATAAGGCTATATCCTCCCACATTTATACAGCAATATGTACACCTAATAATACATTGAAAACAGGTATGTTTTGAGTCCTGACTTGAATGTGGCAATGAAACTTTCAGATTGTATGGAGTATCGAAGGTTGGGGCTGCATATGAAAAGTCCGGTTTCCAAAAGTTTTAAGTTGAAGTCGCGATATATATTGCCTAAATGTGTTTTGTATCGATATGCTTGTATCGCATAGTTGACGATGCAAACATCAATACTATCGATGAATCGTTACACCACTAATGGAGAACAAAGTAACCATGGTCACCGTTTGACATATTTAAACAAAAAACAAAAGAACACAAAAAACATTTCCATTTCTCCTTAACAATTTCCCCTTGATCATAGCGATGTCACTTAAAAACATGAAAAACGAATTTGTATCAATTTTCTAACCAACTAGTGCAATAGAATATGCTATCTCCAATCAACCAAGTCATGTTATCATGTAACAACCAATGTTGTCATTATGAACATATTTCCCTTTCTCTACACTGTCAGCTGTGCATATGCTTTGAAACGGAATATATATGTTTAAAACATTTCCTAGCCAACCATACACAGGGCTCCAGATAATTTTCAACATCAGGAGTACGTACTGCTTATTTTTTCAATATAGGAGTACTGGAAAACCTTAAGAGTACATTTTGAGTACTGAATGGAATTTAATGGCGGATCAGTAATCTTGTGTTTCGTTTCATATATGCACCACAACATAGCTACTCTTGTGTAAAAGGTCAATAAACAATAAAACAATATTTTTTCAGATAAATACATCTGTAAATGATTCTATGACCGTGCAGCATTGCTGTGGTGCGTATCTGCTACGTTTTCTAAATTATTTCCTACCGTATCGTGTATATTTTTTATCCGTACATACGCCGACACGGCCCTTATCTGGAGCCCTGCATACACTATAATAATGATTGTTAAAATACATTGTAAATGAAGACATCAAATAATACAGGGGCCTTAACTACCTCCAGAATTTGATGAGATCTTAGCCTAGACCCATGACACAACAGGTGGCCTGGTAGATAAACGTTCAGGCTTGATAAAGCAAGTGTCCGGGTGAAAGACCATGTGACATTTACTCCAGCCACTATTGACCTCACCGGCAAATCACAATGTACATGCCCCAAACTATGCTGACGGGCAAATATTGACCATGAACACGAGGGTGTTAGGACAATACATTTCTCACACTGGCATCCCAACAACTGTGGATAATCAATAACAATTCTAACAGCAAGGTAAACTTCATAAAATTTATATTATTTTAAAAATGGTCTGTAGTCAAAACTACATCTTCACATTTTCATCAGTTATAACCTCACACATACTTAAATGGCTAAAAGTGATTTTAAAAATTGTAAGTAGTAAAATGTTATCCCTTCTTTAAACATACTGAGAGAAGTTTCATAAAGATATTTCAAATAGCTTTCATTGTGAAATCTTTTTTCCATTCATTGAGTTAACATTAGGGAATTCAGTTCTGCCACTACTCGATGAAAATTGATCAAGTGAAAACTGATCATGTGATGCAATCATGAGAACAGGTGCAAACTGGAGTGAGTGAGTGAGTTTAGCTGCTTTTACAGTTTTAGCAATATTCCACCAATATCACGGTAGGGGACACCAGAAATGGGCTTCACACATCGCACCCAGGTGGGGAATCGAACTCAGGACTTCAGCGTGATGAGCCAATGCCTTAACCACTAGGCTACCCCACAGCCCCTATCAAACTGGAACAAAATAACATTAATAATATCTTAACCACCCCTCCCGTTCAGTCCTGGACTTCCAGTCTTTCATAACCCAGTTTCATGCAGCCTGTAACATTTTATTCCATTAAACACAGGCATCACCCAAGTCATCAAAACCACAATTCTGACCATCCTGCTGGACACTCTTTCAAAAGACTTTTGAACATGCTTATAACAACATCTACCATGTCTATACGATCCAGGCGAGTTCAAAGGTAAACCGTATGTCAACATGGCAATGACCCAATGTTGATAGAGCTTGAACATTTAACTTCAAGAGGGCATGGTGCCCCACATACGATAACCGCTCCGACTATCATGTGGCAAGGTGGTACGAGCTAACCCCAAGTGATATATTCCTGACGACATTCCATATGATCACAACCAAACATGCTAATATTCACACCTGGGAGCTTTACACAAGCATATTTTATATTTCCTAATCTTCCAGGTGGACCACCAAACACTTAGTCAGGATGACAAAGATCCTCTCCGTGAATATATTCAGGGAAACAGCGAGACGTGTTATCTGTAAGCTGATGCCAGGTCTGTGACCACTTGGACGTGCATGTCAAATACCAGTGAACAAGTATTACACAACGCTAATCTGATATCACTGATAAAACCGTCTTCCTGGAGAGAGTTACACTTACATGAAATACTACCAGGAAGTCATATTCTTATTGAGCAAAAACTGTTCCAGTAAGCATGATACGCACTGTTAGTTCAGACAATAAGACTCAGGGCCTGATATACAAAAGGAAATGATGATTATAGCAAAAATAGAAACAGAGCAATATTTCTCTGGATTCTAATGCATCACTTTAAAACCTGTGCATTGACACTATTTATTTCTATACTGACAAATGATCATTAGATTGTGAAAGCATTTTTTGTGAAGACTTAAAAGAAGTTAATAAAGAAATGTCCCAAACACAATCTCTAACTATTTCTGTTAAGTATACAGTAAACTACGTCATAATTAACATCTTATAATGAACTGAAAGATATACAGTACTGTTTTGGTATTTTTAGTCCCTGGCATTTAGGGCTGGGGAGATTCACCGATACATCACGATACATTTAAGTTTGATACAGCTATCGTATTGTCGACTGGTATATCGATACAAAACGAAACACGACTTTTTTCAAAACAGTAATTTCTTAAACATGTTAAAGTACTTATTCAGAGAAAATACGCCAGTATGATAGAGTTACTTGTTTGTTTATTACAATAGTGTTATTGTTATACACTAATACCTTGAAATAGATCATTTTAAATCTTAATACTGTGTCATTCTTTCAAGATGTATGTATCGTGATGAGTATCGTATCGCAGATAAAATATCGCGATAAGTATCGTATCGTGACATAGTGTATCGTCCCAGCCCTACTGGCACTTAGTTAATTAGCGAGTAATTAATTATGGTTATAATAAACTAAAATATGTGGTTCATTGAGTACTGTAATTACTTTTATTATCAGCATCATTTTTGATACAGAAGCCAACAATTATCTGCTCAGTTCTCACAACTTACCATGTTGACTGGTATGATGTATTTCCTTGTCACAGAAACATGCTTCATACAATGTACAGAGACTGTGACTCAAAATATTTCAAATGTTGTTCTCAATTAAATTTTACTTAAACACCTCCCTCATCAGACTCAGAGAGAATCCAACAAAGATCTGTTTATCTTTCTGCAGCCTGGAATACTTTAAAAAACATCGCACAACCAGTCGGCCTGGTTCACAAAATACCAATGTCAAGGTTAATATAAAAGTTCAGCTTATGTCAGTTATCTCCTGCAGCAGTAAACTGTATCAAAGACACATGACACTGTCAACAAACCAGTAGCTGATAGCATGAGCACATGAGAAGACAGGGGTGCATGTATAATTTTGGACAGGTTCTGTCCCACTGTGTCGGCATGGGAAATAGTAGAGGGAGAGTGCATGGTTTTGCATCGCTTTTAGAATATTCGAGCAATATCACAACAGGGTACACCAGAAATGGGCTTCACACATTGAACCCATGTGGGGAATCAAACCCTGGTCTCCCTAGGCCTTTTTCAATATAAATTGGGATGATGAGCTAACACTTTAACCACGGCCTTGTGGACATGGCAGAGAATGTGAGCATGGGCTACCTTATTTATGTTGAGTCGAGTCAAACCTTGCCATATCTGAAATAATGCATCACTAAACTCCCCTTTCAACAGCACTGTTGCAATGTCAAGGTAAGTGCAGGGTTTTACATGACGAGTAATTCATGCAGTTTTGACTCAACAAAGATGAAACAATTACTTTAAGATAAGAATACCTGGAATCCAAAACTCCACAAATACAATAACCATGCACTGCATCAGACTATTAACAACTGAAGACAATCTAAAATAATATGCTTTCACAGTCCTTGTTTATTTAGAATTAATACATTGGAATTATTTTTTTAACAACATTTTCATGACTCGCAAATTCAGAAAATATTTTTTTACTCCCCAAAACATTTGCTGCGAGTCACTATGACTCCGATTTTAAAGCAATACACAACTGACTGAGTTTTGGTTTTACGCCGCTTTTAGCAATATTCCAGCAACATTACGGCTGGGGACACCAGAAATGGGCTTCACACATTGTGCCCATGTGGGGATTCGAACCCGGGTCTTTGGCATGACGAGCCAACGCTTTAACCACTAGGCTACCCCACTGCCCCCTATACATAACACCCAGAATGAAACTGAAAACTTTGGGAGACCAATTTCTAGCTTTTAGTGCTCATATAGTTACTGCAACAGCACCTACATCCAAACCCAAGTGCAGTCTCTTGAGTCACAAGTTGACAGCATTGGACACGAAGAACCTGTTCTATATTCCAATGGTTCAAGGAAAATAAAGATTTTTTGAAAAAACAAAACTGGTTCCTCTAGATAGTTACCAATCTCGGACCAAGAGGTCAAAGACCATTTCTATCCCAGTATTGTGCTGGTAAGACAGTGTGGGAAAATTCCATGTTGTACATACACACACACACACACACACAGTGTCGATCTTCAGCTACCACATGTCACATTTCCCAGGGAATTGATCACTGGGAACCAAGGACATGCACCAGGCTGCCATACTCATGTTACATCATGCTTCCAGCTCACCATACTTGTCTCGGCTGTTTTCTGCTGGCATGGAATATTTTACAGAAATGTATCTTACTTGCAGAAAACTTTTAGTGTAGTACTTGTGCAGAAACTTTGCATATTTCTGCTGCAGAATTAATCAAATACCAGTACACTGCAGAATTATCTTTTCACATTGTTTTATGTCTACAATAAATGAAAAGGGTTAGAATACACTGTATATTGTCATACTAATGCATGCAATATACAGAGATTATAACATGAGCAAGTGTGTCATATGCAATATGGGGAATCGAACCCGGGTCTTCGATGGGACAAGCTAACACTTTAACCACTAGACTACCCCTCCGCCCTGTCTCCGGTAACAAATCTCTCATCCATGTGTGTAGTGTAATGTGACACCTATGCAAGTGAGACTGATTCAAGGGTCTATGACATGTCGATTCATCTTTGCAGAGCTAATTCAAGATTATTCAGTGCTATCAGACCAAACTGAACTGAGTTGAGTTTTGCAATCACTTAAGTGAGTGAGTTTAGTTTTACACCGCTTTTAGCAATATTCCAGCAATATCACCCCGGGGAACACCAGAAATGGTCTTCACATTTTGCCCATGTGGGGGATCGAACCCGGGTCTTCGGCGTGACGAGCGAACACTTTAACCACTTGGCTACCCCACCGCCCTGCAATCACTTAAGATCCCTGTTCCCAGATGGTGATCATCCATGTTATATTCACCACTGTTGTCGGTCACAGAGTCAAACATGTTCCCTTGACAGTACAACTTCCTCACCAATCATAAATTCACCTTCCTAGCATTTGCATTCCATAATTTGAAAACAATAGTCAAAAAGACAGTTGGACATATTAACAAGTTATGCTTGATCATATATCACTGATAGGAATGAAATAAATGTGCTTCATCATTTTATACACAGGTCAGAGAATATGACAAACAAAAATCTCAGAATTGACCTCAATTTATAGCATTTGTCCCACTTCTGTTGTTGACAGAAAGAGGGTAGACGTTTATCCCAACAATATGAAGTAAAAAAAACTGTTAACAAAAGGTCATCGTTTAAGTGGGGTTAGAATGTCTAAAGGTTAAAATATAGGTCTCCTTTGCTGAAAGTGAAACTATGAGCAGCCAAGCTTTCCTGTGAATGATGCTTGCTTGCATCGATGCCAACAAAGAGCGCCGATTTGTTGTGTGATGAAGAGAGGGATTTGGGAAACCGTATCCTTCAACTAGATCATGTATGGAGACTCAGTATATAATTATTCAGGCTAAGCATTTGAGATTGATAGATGAGACTGAAATGGAAATATACCTTGTGCAGAACTTTGTTTTCAATGTAATGAATTTGATATTTGCATTAACAATGTTACGACTGATCCAACTCTATAAAGTTGTTCATACCCATAAAACTTGCATAATTAATACTTCAAATAATGGTCAGCAGTAGAAAACTTAACATGCTTATAGAGAACCTCTGCTCCACTATCTTAGTCTGTCTCACAGTCCCTGAACTGCATTATTTTTCTCTCCGCCTAGCCCTCCCTCAGGGGTGGAAATAACCCATTGCCCGAGGCCCCAGACCAGTGTTTTTTTCTATCGGGCTAGCAAATATGTATGTCAAGATGTACCGGTGTCCAGTTGACTTTCCAATGTTAATTATGTTGTTTATTTAAAAAATCAACAAGGAAATCAGCCAGTATAGTGGAAAAATTACCGGAGTACATTAGCAATTTTAAAGTTATTTCCACCCCTGTCCTTGCAATACTAAAGAACTAAATGAAGCAAATCTAGATTTCCTCACGTTCAGTCTCCCTTCTCACTGGGGCTTTTATTCAATTTAAACGGAACTATTTGTTTCTATATTCAGAGACTAAGCGTTAGTCTACACTATCTGGAACAGATTCAATTCTGGGTCCTTCAGGGATTTATCTAGGCATCCTTAAGTACTCTTGCCAGGAATAGCTGAATTGCAATATTTACTCACTCACTTACCCTAAGTCGTACTCCTGGGGGTGCTTTCAAATTTAAAAGGAATTATTTGTTTCTGTCAAAATTATATTCATTCAGAGTCATAGACTAAGTGTCAGTTTTGGCTGAAAGCTGTTCACTCAATTACACAATTTGTCTGTTAATTATGTCCATGGAATCGAGTAGGTTATTATTGACTAGCTGTTTGGTATTTATGGACAGTTTGGCAAAATTAACAAATTAAACGATCCTTGTTTTGGTGATGACACTTTAAAAAACCAAGGGAATTTAAGTTAGAGGAATGTGAACTGACATTCCATGTAATAACTTTGGATGATAGAAACAGTATTCACATCTGAAGGACACTGACACACATCAGCAGGTGTTGCATCAAATTTCAGGAACAGTTGGAAAGAAAATTCAACTGGCTCAAGTTCAGAAAATGTACCAATCACTTATTCAAATTATAGTGGCATTGTCATTAAACAAGTAATCAAGTCATCAAAACTGTCGTTTCAAAGCCTGAGGCTTGATTTGGGAGTAACCACCGACATACCTACTAGATGCCAAGTGTTCATAGTTACCTGTTCTCGGGGCATTAAATCCACGAACATGTTAAGACATATACATACTATGAATGAAAAATGATAAATTGAAACAACGATAAATAAACTCTGAAATCAACTTACTGCAAAAATCAATCAAAACAGTTCACAAAATACATAATATGCTCAGCGAAATATATTGTATTTAGAACTGTTATTATCAGTTTGTGATCTTGACAGGTTGTCAACTTACTGAAGAAGACTCGATAGTCCAGACTATTGAGTGCACCTCGCTCAAGTATGGAGTAGGACATGTTGCAAATGGGAGTGTATCGGCACAAGTGGTTCAGAATAACAGTTGTACGTCTTGCGTGGACAGACGGCGAGAGAGGACTGACACACCTGGACAAACTACTACTAATCAATGACCTGTATAAGGTGCGCGCAACACAGGCACCACGTTGCATTGAAAGAACCCGGCGCGATCCTGCGCACGCAGACGGTAGCGCCATCTCTAATTTTATCAAAGGGAGGTCACTACCAGGTACTCTTTCCCGAGCTTGCTCCTAAGAAATTTCTGGTTCATACACGAGGGTCGTATCAGATGTGAATTTATCAGATGTTCACCCATTTTACCAAAAGATGTTTGATGACTGAAAATTCAGCAATGGAATATTAAACATAACGTACCGTTGAAGATAAATGTATGAGTATTATTAACAGAAACTAGATTTACCAGAGATCATATAACAGATTATTATATGGTCTCAGATTGTACACGAAGATTATGAAATTCAACGTAGACCCTGTGTTTGAATACCTATATCGGCATTTGATCGAAAATCACTAAAAGTCTTGATCGATATTCCGCAACGTTTGTTTACACTATTTACACTTTAACACAAACACATGATAATGATTTTACCAAAGCATTGCTTGTCAATCAAATCGTGTATTTTAAAATGTGTAAAATGCCAGACATTTCCCCCCAGATAGTTAATAAAACATCTTAATATTTAGCAATTTTACAAACTGGCTGCTAAATATGTTCATATTATTTAATAAATTTTAGTAATTATTTCACTGACTTGGTTCACATATGTCACCGTATCCCAATTGCGTAGATCGATGCTCATGCTGTTAATCACTGGATTGTCTGATCCAGACTCGATTATTTACAGACCGCCGCCATATGGCTGGCATATTGCTGCCTGTGGCGTAAAACTAAACTCACTCACTTATTTTAAAATTGTTTCCCTTCTAATCCAAGCATAATTAGTCTCTTGTAAATTTGTAATTTTATGCACTTTCACTAAATGTTTTAAAGAAGTTTCAATCTGTTAAATCAAGGTGAAGAATGTTCTATCAATTTGTAAAATGAGTGAAATATCTAGACATTTCATAAATTACCTAAGTGAATCCAATCTTACACACACACGTCTACAACTAAAAGACTTGTGAAAACAACGGCTGTACAGAGCTTCCCAACGTTAAAGTAGAGGAAGTAGAATGGTTCAAATGAATGAAAAGAAAACGCAAATATCGAAAACCGACAAAAATGTATATGTAAAATATCAGGCTGCTACCATTTACACGTCAACATCAACATAAAGGAGCAATTTCCCAAACATCTGCAGCTGACAGAGCGCGTTCAATGTTGAGAAATTACCATGGACATTACAAATAATGAATGCCACAAGGTAAGTGAGTGAGTTTAGTTTTACGCCGCTTTTAGCAATATTCCAGCAATATCACGGCGGGAGACACCAGAAATGGGCTTCACAGATTGTACCCATGTAGGGAATCGAACCTGGGTGTTCGGCGTGACGAGTGGACGCTTTGACCACTAGGCTACCCCACCACCCTGCAACATGGGAACCTTCGTCAGGTAATACGAGCGGTGTCACTACTAATTATGCCGGAATAAACTCAACTGAGCATCAAATGAATGACTACAAATATCATAGTATGTTACAGTCAATGTGTAAAATCAGGCAATTTGCAAATTGCCTGAAATTTTCAGTCAATTTGTAAATTGCCTGAAAAATTAGTCGATTTATTTGACAGATTGACTGAAACATGTTTCAATGTGTAATATCATTATTGAACTTAACCAAAAACTATAACTCTAAACTATAACTATATAACTTAACTTTTAGAGAAAATCCTAAGAAACAGCCACTCAAGGGACATCTTTATTTACCAATTGCCTGATTTTACACATTGACTGTAATATATATAATCAAACTTGGATGACGAGGAAGTAGCCATTCTGTTGCATGCACTCAAGTTACCTGAAAACGCTGTATTGGGATTATTAACGGGACTTCATTGCTGCATAACTATGAAGTACACGCATTTGCTGTAAATTATAATTTCATTTTATAAAAATATGAACATACAAATGTACGTAATTGGTTTGTTTTTATAACTTATTGGGTTTAGTTTATATTCGAACTAAAATAAAATAATGTAATTTATTTCATACTGTTACAAGTATTATTATTAATATTAATACTGTCACTCTTGTTATCATTATAGCTTGTATCTGTGTGAGAAGAAAAACAACGCCTATTGTATAACGTGCAAAAATACCTCGATACATATATGAATCCTACGTACATCTAAGACATGATAGATACGAAAGAGGAAGGGCGTGATTTGTATAGCGGTATGCTCAAAGCGTATTCCGACTTCCTCGTCAAGCGTAGAAATGATGTTCCGTGCTCAATAGGGTTCATATAGTATGTCTTAACAAATAACGTTTAACTGATGGATCAAGTCATTCTGAGCACGTTGGTCATTTTATTGTCGTGTGATAGTTTTAATCTAGGAAATCCCTTTCATTCATACTGTCCAGTAAATGACCACTGCTTCCGTGTCCCGACGTGACGACGTGGGTATCTAAGCGATGTTCACTGATCTCACGTAGAGAGCTCTTGAGAGGTCACAGATTGTAAGCGGATTTCTGAGAAACAGTTATCTTAAATCTAAGCTTTATTGCATCGAGCTAGTTAATCGGTAAAACATGTATTTGATTTGCTGTTTAGAGAGTAGAAGATGACTGTCCCGTAATCATTTCCGTTAATGAGGTCGTGTCAAGGGTGACAAGTTCACCTACTGTCATCTAAATCTGTCAGTACAGACATATATCTCAGCATCTAATCCCCGCAGAGACAGTACCGTACACTTTCAAAATAAATCTCCGAAATCGTTTTAATTCATTTTTGTATTTTTGTTATATTTTAAGACAGAAGTGAGTGAGTGAGTGAGTATGGTTTTACGCCGCCTTTACCAATATTCCAGCAACATCACGGCGGGGACACCAGAAATGGGCTTCACACATTGTATCCATGTGGGGAATCGAACCCGGGTCTTCAGCGTAACGACCGAACGCTTGAAACACTAGGCTACCACACCGACCCTTTAAGACAGGAAAACACTTACATGGTGAAAAGATTGAATGGGTTGATTGTGTGAATGAATGTTGTTGTATCATACATATTCATGTTAATCTGTTTATTGTTTCATGTATGCAGTGCTCTACTTCCGTCAAAATGATGATGATGATGATGATGATGATGATGATGATGATGATCGTACTGATTACTGTTCTATCCCCAGAACCCTCGTGAAGATCTGGGTCTTCAGCAACCCATGCTTGTCGTAAGAGGTGATTAACGGGATCGGGTGGTCAGGCTTGCTGACTTGGATGATACACGACATTGTAACCCTAATAGCGTAGATCGATACAGATGATGTCAACATCAGCATTTTTCTCGATTATTTACATATTGCCGCAATATAAATGGAATGTTGCTGACTGTAAACAAACAAACAAACAAACATCTGTCCCCAGAAAGAACAAATGAGTAAATGTTTTTCTTGTTTCACACAACATTTCAAAGAGGGAATTGCATCGACAAAGCCTAAAATCCTGACAGAATTATTCCAAAATTTAAACTGTTCATGGTGAAAGGAAAAAGAAACAGTGTAAATATGTATAACACTGTTCTTGTTTCTATTCTTTTCTATTTTATACAACGCACTTTGATACGTTTTCTATATAATCAGAATGAAGATATGATACATTTGGCACTCAAGATGGAATGATATGAGTGAGTTATTTGTCTTTATTGTAACCTATGTATTACCAATACTATTCTTTATATTGTTTTATATCATGTATTATCAGAATCGTAAGTTGAACATTATGCATTGTGGTGCTTTCATGCACGCAGCACGGGCCATGCAACCACAACTTGTTATATTCCCTTCACACCTTTACACACAATAAGTAATCTCCAATAACTGATTTCACAAATTGATATCAATACATGATTATGTTAATTCTATTTACGAAGAGTCGAATGTATACTTCTGTACAAAAGAAAGTACACACCTGGTGTTTTGTGACTGTTAAAACAGCATAAATATTGTGCTAGCAATGTTCCAATGGGTACAATATCTATGGTGTTACTGCAACATGTACACAATGTATGTGACATATGAGTCGCAATCAAAACACTTTTCTATATATATATTACGCTGTTTTTAGGAAAACATTTGACCAAAGCATCAGGCGTGTACTTTCTTTTGTACGTTAGTATATTATGATATCATGAATTGAAATGTGATATCTAAACATATGGAGTGTTTTTCGATGTCACACATTTTGATATCTGTAAATACCTCGGTATTATTCACTTATAAAAATTTGTAATATCAATAAATGAATTATTGATTTAAAATAAATTAGGAATAAACAATAACACAGTGTGTCATATTATTTAGCGTCTACGAACCCCATTCCTAAAATTCTTTGTTACTGTGTACCAGGATGAGTGAGTGAGTTTAGTTTTACGCCGCACTCAGCAATATTCGGTCTGTAAGAGTCTGGACCAGACAATCCAGTGATCAACAGCATGAGAAGCGATCTACGCAACTGGGATACGATGACATGTGTCAACCAAGTCAACGACAGGCATAGGTTACTGAAGATCAATTCTAACCCAGATCTTCACGGGTTCCAGAGAAACATGGTTCCACTGTATGGGGAATCTCTTGGACATTTTTGTGATAAAGGGCTGATGTAGTTATATCTTGTGTCCAGTCTTCAAGTCATCGCTGGTCAGAAGTTTGAGGCCGATGACGATGACGACCAGTTTCGTGGTGAAGTGAGCCAGGCAAATGTCTACAGCTCCATCCTCAATGACTCAATGATCACCCGATCCCGTTAGTCACCTCTTACGATAAGCATGGGTTACTGAAGATCAATTCTTACCCGGATCTTCACGGGTCGTACCAGGATGAGCTAAGGGAGTGTACGGGGAAGTGTTGAGCCACTCGATATTTTACAGAGATAACATATGCCTGTAGGACAAGAAGACGAAGACGACTAGCCGATGACGTTGCAATATTCATCGTCACGATTCACCGGACGTTGCCAAGCATTAATTACGTCCATGATGCTGCTATTAATGCGTATATCTATCGACCCATATGTTGGATTGATCGCTGGAAGAGCATGACTGAATTGTGGGAAATACGTATAGGTCTAGAGATGTCTATAATGAATTCTATCGTATCAATTATATACGTAGTATTCGTTGTATCTGAGATCCACTGTTTATACGGTTGAGCGAATCAGAGTGTGAGCCTCCATATATTCTGTCTTAGAGACCCTGCAAGCAAAATTGCCAGTGGAAGATTTGACAATCCTCATTTTATACGAAAATATGTTTTAAATTCATCGAATAAAATCTTACCGACAAACCTGGACAAAATTTATACTAAAATTTACAACCCAAGCTTCAAGTCTACGATAGTATTTGCCCCTTTTGCAACAAATATGACAGTTTTTATCTCAACTAGCATTCGGATTTAAATCATTGTTAAATCACATCTTGCTTTTTAGTCATTATGGATTTCTGTTATTTTGCATATGAAAATTCCCATGTGTAGCATTTTTTCGTGTACGAAGAATTCGATCTATGATGTTTTTTGTGCAATGTTTGATATATCACTATATACAATAAACGACATGGCACAGTGAACACGGATTGTTTAATAACATAATGACAGAAATGTGTATCAATCTATGGTCTCTTATAAAGGATACGATTCTAGGAAAGTACGTACATTCACTTGATGACGTCAGGGCGACTCTCGACGCCCAACGTCTATCGATCCCGTTCCGAGAAGACTGCCCTGCTATCTTTCCGGATTTCACTGAATCGCTGGAGGCAATTATTTCAGTAATGAAAAATGATTTAGCCATGTACGGACAGGAATTAGAGGCTGTATCAAGACCGGCCATGTGTAACCGTTGATACACCGTTGTAACGGAAGTATTGATCGGTGCCCAGTGATCAATAGTCTGATCACGACTCGCATTCCGATTTCACATGCCGTATTACTCGCACGTCTCTTCTAGATCATTCATATACAACCCATCAAAAGTTTAGACTCACTTAAAGCACTCACTATATGTTATGTATATATATATATGGTTACATCGAAGATGAATTTCTCTACTAACTTTGGGGAACCAACTGCAAACCTTATGCAGATGAATTGCACGAGGCTCATGCATCAAATTGCTGAAAAGCATGTGCAAATATCGTTCATGTGAACAGCAACGTTTTGGTGTAAAGTTTTGTTAAGAATTCGCCAATTTTCACTGAGTTTCATCATTTATTGAACTCACGACAATAATCTTTTCAACGTTACGAATTTGTTTTACAATACATCAGTTCATGTGTAAACAGTACCCATAAACTGTACAGAATATTTTGCAAAATCTAGTTTAGAACAGTTGACTGAAGTAAGTGGCTACATTCACACTAGTGAGTCTAAACTTTTGATGGGTAGTATATATTCACCGTCTCTGTGGTATTGAGCCTGGTGGTTAAAGCGTTGGCTTGTCACACCTAAGACCCGGGTTCGATTCCCCATATGGGTAAATTGTGTGAAGCCCATTTCTGGTGTCCCACGCCGTGATATTGCTGGAATATTGCTACAAACGGCGTTAAACCATACCCACTCACTCACCCTTTCGCGTTGAGGTTTTGTTTTGTTTGGTTTGGATGTTGTTTAAAGTCGCACCCAGTAATATTCCAGCTATATTGCGACAGTCTGTAAATAATCAGGTCTGGACCTGATCACCCAGTGATTGATATCATGAGCAGTAATCTACGCAATGGAGATAGGACAACAAGTCTGGGAGCCCGTCCACACAATCCCCTTCATCATCTCTTATGGCAAGCACTGGCGACTGAAGACAAATTCTAACCTAGATCTTCATGTGTTAGACTGACTGACTGAGTTTGGTTTTACGCCGCTTTTAGCAATATTCCAGCAACATCACGGAGGGGGACACCAGAAATGGGCTTCACACATTGTGCCCATGTGGGGATTCGAACCCGGGTTTTCGGCGTGACGAGCCAACGCTTTAACCATTAGGCTACCCCACCGCCCCTCATGTGTTAGAAGGTGTGCATGATTTAACGCAGCTTTCAGCAATATTCCACAGCAATAAAATGGCATCTGACGCCAAAAAATGGCACCATACGTTGAACTATTTGTTTATTTGAACGCACCCAGTGTGATGAGTTCAAGGCTAACCCAAGGTCACTTCTGTCACTGGGGCTGGAATGATCTTGTTCAATCTGAACTCTCCAATTATCCAGTGATCAACAGCATGAACATCGAGCTACGCAATATGGGATACGATGACATGCGTCAACCAAGTCATCGAGCCTGACCAGGGGCCCGTTTCACAAAGCGATCGTAGCGCTACGCCTGTCGTAAGTCTATGTTAAAGTATGGGAGTTACGATCACCTTAGCACTTTGTGAAATGGGTCCCCCCCTTAGAGTTTATCTGAATTCTTAAAATGTTGACTTTCAAAATTTACCTCACAAATAGATTAAATCTTTGCTCATGACTTTGTCCAGACTCGAACAAAACATGGTCTGATACAGCTTTATTGTTGCCTGACTGTGCATAAAATATTATTCATTCACTCCGTCTCTGTAACAGTAATTCTAATATCGTATACTGAAATAAGAGCTTGATTATTATGCCATTGTTAAATATATGGGACGATTATATTCCGCCACCCGTCGTGCATCGGGTCTTGTTAGGGACAACACAACTCTGATCATATTTATATGTTTTATTTTTCTCGAGTATAAAATATCATCAGTTTACAAAAACGTTCTCAAGGACTGACTTACATCATTGCTGCTTGTTAACTGGTCGACACAGAAAGACACAACAAAACTAAAAAACTGTAAAGTATAATGTTATCAAGAGAATGTATCATACATGCTTTATAAAAACAAAATTGGTTGTGAGATGTAGCTGAGTGTCTGCACTGTTGTGTAGAACATGGGCACAACCAACACTACAATATTCCGCAAGGGAGTGGGTTTGTCATCCTCGATAATCTCCAGGGTATACGTTATCGTAACGTACATCCTGGAGATTATCGAGGATGTGGGTTTGTTAGAGCCAGTAACATGTACATTTCTTTACTTCTTAAATACATTAGACAACTAACAATAACGAATGGTACAAGTCAGTTCTTTGAGAACGCACCTACCTAGGTCATTGGGCAGTATTGTATGCTAGTGGAATGTCTCTACTGTGATTCTTACCAGGTTGTACCTTGTCTCCAACAACTGAGGACAGAGAATGTCACCGCGGACATTCCAGTTGAATATGCTCCCATTCTTATGTGATAATTACCCCAGCATCGTTTCAGAAATGGCGTGAAAATTAGTGAGCTGGATGTGGCCAATGCTAATTTGAACAGAATTTCGGTTATACAAGCTTCTTATCTTGATAACATGTGAGGTCAAAACTCACTTCGGAGTAGGAAACACTTCGGATCCTACCACTGTCAAGGGAGTTAACCCTGCACAGATTGTAATATCCGTGTTATTCTGTTATTGATTTAATTGATTTATCAGACATTATTAATACTGGTGCGTTAGAAAAAATAACGAAACTTGGAATTCGTCATGATCAAACAGTGAAAATTTCAGGGAATCCTTTCGAGAGGTCAAGGTCAAAAGGGACTTAAAGTACGTTAGCAAATTCTAGAAACTTCCTGCATGAAACGGTGTGTTTACACTGGATACAAATTCGTGGTTAACCTGTCAGCCAAACTGTAGGTAATTTTGAAATAAACTGCGTTTATTGGAGACGAGTTACATTCAGATTCACAACTACATGATTCTATGACAACCCTGGCTAAAACCCACCAGACATGGTGTATGTCGGTGCCACTGCACCATCGTGGAAAAACTGACAGGGCGATAACTCTCACACAATCAGCTCTCGTGGCTACATGTTTACAGTATGTACATGGTATGCTAACATATATTAACAAATCTATATACAGTGATGTTCTACAAGGGTCATTCGACAAAACAAAACCTGTACACCTACAGAATACCGGATACCTACCAACCATATTCTTTGTTAGCACGCACACTTCCTATTATAGGGAAGCACGAGCTATAAAATTCGAAAAAGTAAGCGAGCATTAAAATGAAAAATAACCATTAAAATCGGATTGATTGAGACGAAGATTTTCCGGTTTGTGAAACTCGCGACCAACGATTTTAGGGAAAATGGAAGGTAAGTTAAAAAGAAAATTTAATAAAAAATATAGTGGGTTTTGGGGGAATTTGAAAAAAACGGACCTACTCAGACACTAATTCCGATAATAAAGAAATACATCAAACCAGGCACCACAATAATAAGCGATTGCTGGAAAGCCTATGACTGCTTGAAGCATGAAGACTTTCTCCACTTGAAAGTGAATCACTCGATCCATTTCAAGGACCCCGAGACGGGAGCACATACTAACACCATTGAGTCCTCTTTGGGTGCCTTTTGAAGAATTTTGTGTAAGAAGGAAGTACTTGAGTAACAGGGAGGACATGTTTATAGCTTTCTTGGAGCTTACCAGTCGTGTATAAACCCCATGACAGAGATGATGAAATTGTGCATGTGAGACGCCCCTTCGCTCCCCTGCAACCCGATGCTGACGACAGTGCTGACGATTTCGTTCTGTGAAGGTAAGAATCATATCTAATGTCTAATCTAACCTAAAACCTAAACCCTAAACCATAACCATAACCCTAAACCCTAATGTCGAGTATGCAACATAAACAAAACGCCGTTACTAAGGAACTCAGTTGCGCACATTTTGTGCGCAGTTCTAAAATAAGCTTTCAAAGATTGCGGAAGGTATCCGGTATTCTGTAGTCTTGCCACAAAACCGAATAAACAAACAAAAATCAGGCTTATTTTCTAATTTTTTAAAACACCACATCTGTTTGTAAACACGTACTACAACTCACACTAACCATGCATAAAGCCGTAAGTTTGTACTGACGTGTGAAATATGGACTCTTGCGTAATATACAGGCCCCGATTTCTGGAAACAAACTTAAGTCAAGTTTTCACTCAAATTTCAAACTGAGTTTGACAATTTGAAACGGCTGAATTTTTAACTCAACTGCATTTTAAAATGAAAAAGCCCAAACGACTTAAGTAATTTATCCACCAAACTCAAATTGTCTACTATGTTTGAGTTTAATATTGATTCGGTAAAAATCTGGGAAATGTTCCTGCATTTTCTCAAATTTGATTAAGAACAAAGAAGTCAAAACTCAGACTTAGTTTGTTTTGAGAAATCAGGGCCAGATCATATTTGGCTGCCCTATTTCCATTTTATTCGGTTTATTTGACATTTGTTAGTGCTCCTATCCCAACACAAGACCATAAAACATTTTTTCATGACCCTACCCCTTCTCCCCCCACTTGACCAGTCCCAAAATATACCGGTAAGCGCCCAGACCACCCCTTGAATAAATGACTAGGGTCCCGAACCACAAAGCGTTCGTAACGCTACGACTTTGTCGTAACTCTATAGTGTATCATAGGCTTACAAATGTCGTAGCGCTACAAACAGTTTGTGGATTTAAAAGAATAATTCGAGATTTCAACATGAACATATTGTTAGCATACAAACTCCCAAAGAATTAAAATATATAATTCTGTTGCATAACAAGAAAACCAAATACCAATGTTTTGTAAGCATTGTTTCAGCACTAAGCTAATATAATGTTTCAACACGCAATCACAGATATTCACACTAAAAACAACGTTATTCTCATTATTAACTTTCCCCTGTAAACACGCCCAGACCTTGACACAGGGAAGGAATGTCTAGCTACATGTACTACACTACTTAAATGTACACTGTACAATCTGCTCGTATGATCACTGAATATATTAAATATATCAATAACTATATACAAATACCGGTATCAATACTCATTGGACAAATTATGTACAATATTATGGCACTTTGACATGGACTAGGAAAGGAGCATACTAGCATACATGTATCTGCATATGATAACACATCTAGCACGTATTGCACACTTGCGCAAACATCTTGCATTATGGCATGAAAATATTATACAAAATTCTAGATAAGTAAACAAAGTTTTATGTAACTGAGTAATATTGAAATATTTAAAAACATTATCTACATTCCATTTTTTATATTTGCGATATAATGCACTTTTTAACAAGGATTGTCGAATGCATAAATAAAAAAATTGCTTGAGAAAACTAAAATTAAATTAGTCTTCTTTATGAAAGTATTCATTGGCATACATTGGTAACAGTAAAACAATCTGTCAGTGTTAAGGTCAGTACAGATAGCCACTTATTGTCAACTTGAACTGTACTTGTAACAAACGTGTTTGTTTGGTTGAGAAATGATATAAGGGTAAATTATTCACCAAACAAAACCATCTAAGAAATGACATAAAGGTGCATAACATATCTGTTTGGTTACATTACTCACCGTCTATAATGGTATAAATTGTCACATTATTTCTGCATAGTGACATTATCTTCTAAATTAAATTCAGACACATCTGAACAAATTGATGAATATATAAAAAAAAAAATTCAAAAAATTAATGAATAAACTATAAAATGAATACATCGAAGTTGTGCTGAAAATGTACCAGTCTAAGTAAACTTAGGCTCAGAATTATTTGCTACCCTGCTCACACTGTATAGCAGTGTAACGAATAATACTGAGTCTAAGTTTACTTAGACTGAAAATGTACTAAATAAGTACCCTCTTGATAACTACCAGACTCATACTGACATAAATATGTGCATTTATCATAAAAAAAATTAAAGCTAAAGATAATAAATGTTTGTGCAGCCTAAAGAACAAACCGCCATACTGAGATGGTGATAACACAGAAGTATGAACAAAAGAGAGCTACATTAAACTAATGACACAGGAAATCCTGTGGGAGAAGTTACCATTGTACTGGCTGATGAGACATTAGCGTACCCTTAGTTATGTGTTACTGACAACCCTTAATGGAAATGGCTCTAGTTACTGCACTAACCTGAGTCGATCATGTATGGACAATATGTACAATATGCATACTTGAAAATGTAGAAATATGACGGATGATTCACAAACACATTCGATATGTTACGAATTTCACACCAAAATGGCATTCCTGACTCAAATAGCACAGCACTGAAGGCACTGGTGAAATTCAAACAGATGGTTTCAGGTATTACAAAAATGGTTTACTAGAGGTGCTCATGAAATCTAGACAGTGGTTTCCAGTTAATTACTAAAAATGGTTTACTAAAGGTGTTCATGAAATCTAGACAGCAGATTCCAGTTAATTACTAAAAATGGTTTACTTGAGGTGCTCATGAAATCTAGACAGCGGATTCCAGTTAATTACTAAAAATGGTTTACTAAAGGTGCTCATGAAATCTAGACAGCGGATTCCAGTTAATTACTAAAAATAGTTTACTAGAGGTGCTCTTGAAATCTAGACAGCGGATTCCAGTTAATTACTAAAAATGGTTTTCTAGAGGTGTTCATGGATTCTTGACAGAAAATTCCAGATAATTGTTAAAAAATGTTTTTTAAGGGGGCTCATGATATTTAGACAGTGGATTCCACTTAATTACCGGTACTAAAAATGGTTTACTGAAGGTGCTCATAAAATCCATACAGAAGATTCCAGATAATTACTACAAATAGTTAACTGAAGGTGCTCATGAAATCTAATAAGAAGATTCCAGTTAACTACTAAAATGGTTTACTGACGGCACTCAGGAAATCTATATGGTGTATTCCAGGTATATCCTGAAAATGGTAGAGGTTAGAACCAATCAACAAGCTACATCAGTTTCAGTTTGTAAGAAAATATCAGGGATTGACCCCACATTCACAAAGCAAAGCCAAGCAAACCACTGTACCACCCCTTGTTCTCCATTTTAATTGATTTACTTTTAGATGGGGCACACTGGCTACCCATGCAAGCCATTTCAAGTCTCTGAAATTCCACTCTGTCTGTTAACTCTGAGTATTTTATGCTTATCATAATACTGTACAAATTACCAAGATACTGTCTCAGGAATCATGGTAATTACTACATCTAAACCATACTGGACACAGGCACCAAAATACGAAGGAGAGTCCCTTTAAGTACAAGCATCAATGTCTTCACTGGACACACTTTTCAGGTTTGAACAAAATATGTATGCATGTACTGAATAACCTAAATGCTAGTTTGCATTGAACATGTAATACTTACCAACACATGACACAATTTGTTGACACACACATAACACAATGAATATTTGTGATGGCACTTGAGTATGGGATACAGATATGTTTTTGATACATGAACACCAATACAGAGCAGATGAATGGAAAACAACATGAAATACAAGAATGTACATTCGCCACACCTTCAACAGCAGACATAATATGAGCAGTAGGTTATACGATGGTTTGTTTCTTGAGCACGTGTGCACGATATGTACAAATAAGTGCCCAGATATGTTCAGAAAAACCAATGTGGTTTTGTGTGGTTTGGAGAAGATTTCACAACATTTACATACATTTTCCATATTTATGCATTTTACAGAATCAGATGTAGACACACACTTTGTTCCTTTGGCAGGATGTCTGTCATTACATCAAGGCACATTTCCTCCTCTGTTATGAATGTTGATACATCTCTGTAGAAGGTTTGTACATAACTTGAACACAACATTTACATACATTTTCCATATTTATGCATTTTGCAGAATCAGATGTATGCACACATTTTGTTCTTTGCAGGATGTCCGTCATTACATCAAGGCACATTTCCTCCTCTGTTATGAATGTTGATGCATCACTGTAGAAGGTTGTATATAACTTGAACACAACATTTACACACATTTTCCATATTTATGCATTTTGCAGAATCAAAAGTAGACACATTTTGTTCCTTTGCAGGATGTCAGCCATTACATCAAGGCACATTTTCTCCTCTGTTATGAATGTTGATGCATCTCTGTAGAAGGTTGTATATAACATGAACACAACATTTACATACATTTTCCGTATTTATGCATTTTGCAGAATCAGATGTAGGCACACATTTTGTTCCTTTGCAGGATGTCTGTCATTACATCAAGGCACATTTCCTCCTCTGTTATGAATGTTGAGGCATCACTGTAGAAGGTTGTTTATAACATGAACACAACATTTACACACATTTTCCATATTTATGCATTTTGCAGAATCAAAGGTAGACACACATTTTGTTCCTTTGCAGGATGTCCGTCATTACATCAAGGCACATATCCTCCTCTGTTATGAATGTTGATGCATCACTGTAGAAGGTTGTTTATACCTTGAACACAACATTTACATACATTTTCCATATTTATGCATTTTGCAGAATCAGACATACATCACTGTAGAAGGTTGTATGTTCCCATGGAGAATGTCCCTAGCACCACTATGTGGAACAAATGCATAGACAAACAAAGTCAATCAAACGTACCAATCAAGGCTCAAATTAGCACTTTTGTTCTACAATGAGTTGAATGAGTATCCAAAGGTTGGCATATGTGAATGCAGGGCTCGATTTAGGAGATGTTAACCCACTTGCACCAGGTGCAACCTATGATAAAAACCTAGTTGCACCAGTCAAATTCCAGTTGCACTGTTTTTAATGCAATATGTAATATCAGAAATATGCTATTGAATTATTTAGATGTTTTATTCAGAAGTTTACCCACTCAAATATTGACTTGCACCTGGTGCAAGTTAGACAAATAACTAAGTTGCACTTTGTAATATTGGGTTGCACCAGTGCAAGTAACAAAGCACTAAATCGAGCCCTGGAATGGCACTTAAAATATTTTCTGATTTCGGTTCTGCAAAATATGCAGTCGTCGCTATCAACCACTTTGATGTATCTTATGAATATTTGATTTATTAATCAGTAGGTTTATCAATAATGTTGCAAAAACATAATGTGGTGATGAAATATCTTATAAAACGGTCTTTAATTTTTAGGGTTAGAACTGATGAAACACATCATGAAATCTATGAAATGAAGTGTCATTGGACCAAAATATTGAAATAAACATTGCAGTATCCATTTGGCACCATCTGGGCACATAGACTACACAAAGGAAGATCCTTGGTAAATGGAAGCTTTGGAACTCATATCATACAACTTTTGCATAAATGTTTATATACATGTACATTAAGACTTCATTTCATGGGGGTGTTGGCGGGAGTGGTGGCGAACGTTGATGGGACCAAGTCAGGTCAAGAGCATACGAGCTGTTGATCAAAGCCAGACTCAAAATGTCTTCTCAAATCATCTTGGATACTGCCATCAACTCCTGTTAACAGCAGAGTAGAAATAAGAATACAAACTGGGTTGCTGAAATCAGTGAGTCATTCAGCATGATTTTAATGCTTTTTGCAATATTCAGCAATAAAACATTTAGATACATCAGAAATGGGCTTCACATGTAAACCCAAGTAACTACTATGCAACAGTCTTTTATATTCAGTATGCGAGAAAATGTTTATGCCATTGAATTTATTACTAGAATTATTATTATGGCTGACGCACAGAGTATTCCAATATCACGAATGGGGACACCAGAAAAGGGATTCACACATTGTATCCATGTGGGAAATCGAATCTGGGTCTTTGGTATTACAAGCAAATGCTTTAACCACTAGGCTATCAAACTGCCTGTTATCATTTGTGAAACATTACATAGGAGGTGAGGTGAGGTGAAATTGGGTTTAACGTCGTGCTGGAGAATATTTCGCTCACATGACGACGTGCATGCGTGTGTATGTGTAGTGTGCGGCTGCTTGTACTAGCCCAGACTGAAGCTGGTTTTATAGTGCTAGCCCACTGAGATACCATGCCGCAGTGAAGCAGAAATACCCCACTCAGACACATTATACTGATTCCTTGCTGACCAGTTCTTGTTGTACCCATTAATGCCGAGCGCCAGGCAGGGACCAACAAGTACCATATTTTAACGTCTTTTGGTATGATGGGGATCGAACCAGCGACCTTCCGCTCTCCAGGCGGACGCTCTAACCACTACACCACCGAGGCAGTCACATTACATAGGAAGACTGTGATAGCACACTTACTTGATAATCATTATGTAGGTTCCAGTATGTTGACCACAAGGCTACTGAGAGAGCAGTAGATATTTTTGCAATGTTATTCGAGCCCCAGGATAGATATTCTGTCCAGAACAGAGGACATCTGAAATATTACCACGGTATATCTACATCAGAACCATGTTCATTTCCAGGAAGAATGTGTATTGAAGTCTGGATTTATCCAATGGAAACAGGATGCTGAATATTTTCAGTGTTTATGGAGAAAACATGAGATGATCTGCAGCACAATATAATCCAGGAATTCTCTGCTAAAAACATTTCCAAAGTCTTCATAAAAGCTTTTCAAAGGTACCTTTACACATTTAACACCTCATCACCCTTGGTAATGTTCTAAATGACCTTGAAACCTGAGTTGATGAGCCAGATGCTACATCAGTGTGAGTCTTCAGAAGGTACAGCATCAGGGTTCCTCTTTACTGTTGTAGGGAAACACATTACGAAGGTCTTGCCTTTATGTAGTTGGGAACCTCTAATCTGAGTTGGGGCAACTGGTCTGGGATCAGAAGTAACTCTGCAAGTTATCGATGCTGGTGCTGGCAGATTCTGCAGGATGATGGCTCCGAGATTTGGAAGTCATCATCTTTGTAGGCATCCTCTTGGGGTTTCAGATGACTGCAAGTAACTAACAACACTGATGGAGGTCCATCAGAAGTAGGAGTCCAAGATGGTCCATCAGAATTAGGAGTCCAAGATGGAGGTCCATCAGAAGTAGGAGTCCAAGATGGTCCATCAGAATTAGGAGTCCAAGATGGATGTCCATCAGAATTAGGAGTCCAAGAAGGGGTCCATCAGAATTAGGAGTCCACAACGGTGGTCCATCAGAAGTAGGAGTCCATGCTGGTGGAGGGGGTCCTCTGGCGTGGCTCGAAGTCCTCCAGCATGATCTCCAGTTCGAGGGGGTCCTCCCAGTCAGCATCAAACTCATCCTGCAACACAGACCATAATGTCAGTAAAGTCATCACCAGCACATTGTGTAGCATGAACATGAAGCCTTGCTCCAAGTCTGTACTGAGTGCTAAGACCATACATGTATAGTAATTCAATCTTTTAAAGAAGCAAGTCTAGATAAGTGGACATCTAAAGACCCCAGCCTGTTAATATATTTTTTTCAGAAATTATCATTTAAACTATTACCTTAGAGACTTGTGCAAGTCTAGACAACATGTAACAGGTACCAACATACCTAAAGTTCATATCATTATGGAGAAATGTACAGTCCGTTTGATTTCATTTGAGACCGATGAATTGCTCACTAACACAAAATCTAATAGTGGCCACAAAACCAAATTTTGCACAGTCACATGAAATCGACAGACCAACTCTGATGATTTGTCTAATAATTTTGGACACCCGAATAAAAAAGTTGTGTAACAAACGATCATTATTTTGTTGTCACTTTTCGCTATTTCTTTCGAGGGGGGACCACTTGCTGGTAGAACAGCCAGGTAATCAACAAGTGTGTGCAGTAAAATTTCAATTTCACAGGTACAAGTCGCACGTGACAACAAATGATCGTTTGTTAAAGGTCACATGCAACCAAAAAATCAAACATAATTAAAACACAATTATCACTTTTTCCTGACATATAATATACATTGCTGGTTATGAAAAAACATATAAACAAAATTATAAGCGTACAATCGCAAATCAAAAGTGCAATATTGTGTACTTGGGTTTACTTCCCAAGAAACGAAGCAGCCGGGATACCGAACCCAGTCAGAGCGGGTGGGTGTGCACTCAAGTGTAACGGCTGGTTCATTTGCAGATGCCCTCACGGCTCATTGTGTGTGTATATATAGAGATGTTGGGTTTTGTAAATACATGCTCATTTTTTGTGTATAACATTTTACAATCAACAGACATCATAACATGTCATGTGTTCAAGTATCACACCTGCCTGTCTGTGTAATTACATAATGTGACAGAGACCGAACTCGGGCCATAAATCAATGCATTTTGTTTATGGTGTATAGCCTGATTGGTGTTAAGTTCAAATTGCATGTGGTCAGTGATAGCAGCTGTGTATTGAATATTGACATTAGCATACAGGCAGGCAGACAGGCAGGCAGACACACAGGTGTCAATAAAACAAGACATTGAGTTTTGTCTGTGACAACGACATATCTATATCACAGTTAGAAATTCTGTCAACGCTAAATAATGACATTGCTTTCAAGTATTGAACTGAGAAAGTGGCTTGGTAAGAAGAACGTGTGGTGAAATAGACAAATGAAATTATATAAACAGTTAATTTACTGTCATAACATGAAAAGCTCGCGCCTGTGAGATATCTACAAAACATTAGAAAAATAGCTCACACCAAAGCCTTCACCGAGTATTCACCGGACAACCCGTTTCCAAGCTGCGCGAACCTATTTCACTGCGCACGTGCTATGAGTGCAGCCCAGCTGTTGAAACCAGTTTTCCTCCGAAAAGTCGGGGGAAACTTAGTGAAACGTTTGAACTCCGATTTCGTGCGGGTTTTTTCATCGCGTTATTTTTCAACTTTATAAGTTGAATTTGCATTTTTGACGATTTGTTTCGGTAAGTCCATACCGAAAGGTATCAGAATCTGCAAAGTTGTGTTTTACGTTGCATGTGACCTTTAAACAATTTTTTTATTCGGGTGTCCGAAATTATGAGACACCAGAGTTGGTCTGTTGATTTCATGTGACTGTGCAAAGTTTGATTTTGTTGCATTTATTAGATTTTGTGTTGGTGAGCAATTCATCGGTCTCAAATGAAATCAAACGGACTATACAAAATATAATAATCCTTAAAGGCATTAGACAAATTCCAGCAAATTCCATTACATCTGGAAACCAGGGCCTGGTACATATCATGGTGAAATATGAAAAATGTAGTGTACCTTAAACATAATTATATACTACATCCAGCAGATACATTCACACCAGGAATATATATTATATATCACTGAAGTGATACGTAATATAATATACCTTGAACATTATTATATACTACATCCAGCAGATGCATTCACACCAGGAATATATATTATATATCACTGAAGTGATAAGTAATATAATATACCTTGAACATTATTATGCAAATGTTACCATTCTAAAACACTCACACAGCACAGACTCTATCACACTTGAAACAAGGTAGCACAGGATACAGGAATGTTGTGTGATACAGCAAGTGAGTAAATAATTATGGTTTTACGTCACTTTCAGCAATATTCCATGAATATCATGATGGGGGGCACCAGAAATAAGCTTCACATATTTTTCCTATATTGGAATTAAACCTGGGTCTTTAGCCACTAGATCTCCCCACCACCCTTGTGTGAGGACCAATTATGTGAATATGTGAAGGTGGTGTATATAAACAGTAAATCAGAATGTTAGTACATGTTCTATGTATTGTATGTATATACATTGTAGGAGAGGTGAGCCGAGTGCATGATGAATAAAACAAAATGCACACATATGTGTCTGGTTCACCTGATTTAAATGTCTGTTTTGTTCATGTCTGCATACGGTTCACGTTCAAGTGTAACTGGTGCTGCCATTTTATACCACAACATTTATATATATATTCATGCAAACTGACGAACTGATAACTTTGTCTGGTCAGGATTTGAATGTTTGAAGGCTGTTAGATGGCAGGAGATCTGCTTGGCAACTCACCACTTGATTTTTTCTACAAAAAGTCAGGAAATGCTAACTCTATTAGTGCACAAATGACGCCATCACTGATTTTCCATTCATTTAATATTCACCACTATTTAACCTTTCACTCCCACTGGAATATTGTCCTATAATTATTATGAATATTCTCTTGCACGGATGTTTTATGGTAACATAAGCATTTTAAAGTATCAAGCTGTAGCTTCTCATCCAATCAAACGCTAAACTTATTTTCTCTCTAAAGAACCTCAATGTATGAGCTGGAGGTTGTAGACCATGATGCAGATATGTGAATCATGATTGTGACCTTGATGCAGATGTGTAAATTATGATTGTGACCTTGATGCAGATATGTGAATCATGATTGTGACCTTGATGCAGATATGTGAATCATGATTGTGACCTTGATGCAGATATGTGAATTATGATTGTGACCATGATGCAGACCTATGCAGATATGTGAATCATGATTGTGACCTTGATGCAGATATGTGAATCATGGATGATTGTGACCTTGATGCAGATATGTGAATCATGATTGTGACCTTGATGCAGATATGTGAATCATGATTGTGACCTTGATGCAGATATGTGAATCATGATTGTGACCTTGATGCAGATATGTGAATCATGATTGTGACCTTGATGTAGATAGTGAATCATGATTGTGACCTTGATGCAGATATGTGAATCATGATTGTGACCTTGATGCAGATATGTGAATCATGGATGTATGAGCTAGAGGTTGTGGACCTTGTTGCAGATATGTGAATCATGATTGTGACCTTGATGCAGATATGTGAATCATGGATGTATGAGCTAGAGGTTGTGGACCTTGTTGCAGAAATGTGAATCATGATTGTGACCTTGATGCAGATATGTGAATCATGATTGTGACCTTGATGCAGATATGTGAATCATGATTGTGACCTTGATGCAGATATGTGAATCATGGATGTATGAGCTAGAGGTTGTGGACCTTGATGCAGATATGTGAATCATGATTGTGACCTTGATCCAGATATGTGAATCATGATTGTGACCTTGATGCAGATATGTGAATCATGATTGTGACCTTGATGCACATATGTGAATCATGATTGTGACCTTGATGCAGATATGTGAATCATGGATGTATGAGCTAGAGGTTGTGGACCTTGTTGCAGATATGTGAATCATGATTGTGACCTTGATGCAGATATGTGAATCATGATTGTGACCTTGATGCAGATATGTGAATCATGATTGTGACCTTGATGCACATATGTGAATCATGGATGTATGAGCTAGAGGTTGTGGACCTTGTTGCAGATATGTGAATCATGATTGTGACCTTGATGCAGATATGTGAATCATGATTGTGACCTTGATGTAGATATGTGAATCATGATTGTGACCTTGATGCAGATATGTGAATCATGGATGTATGAGCTAGAGGTTGTGGACCTTGTTGCAGATATGTGAATCATGATTGTGACCTTGATGCAGATATGTGAATCATGGATGTATGAGCTAGAGGTTGTGGACCTTGATGCAGATATGTGAATCATGATTGTGACCTTGATGCAGATATGTGAAACACGGAGGTATGAGCTGGAGGTTGTGGACCTTGATGCAGATATGTGAATCATGATTGTGACCTTGATCCAGATATGTGAATCATGATTGTGACCTTGATGCAGATATGTGAATCATGATTGTGACCTTGATGCACATATGTGAATCATGATTGTGACCTTGATGCAGATATGTGAAACATGGATGTATGAGCTGGAGGTTGTGGACCTTGATGCGGAAATGTGAATCATGGATACTGGTTTGTAAATCATGAACATGAAAATGATACTGCTTTGAGAATAATTTTCATCAATCAACAATCGACTAAACTCATTTTGCATATCTACAGATAATGAAACGTTAAAATGTGTTTTTATGTCTATTCTGTGCAGAACACCTGTGTCTGTGAGTGTGTCGAGCATGTTTCCCTCTTTTTATTTGCATTTTTTAAAATATGATATTCATTGTATTGAAACACATATGGGTAATGATCCTTTAATCATGTAATTTCACTCATGAAAAGATCAAAGAATAAGATAATTCTGTTTGCTTATTTGTTGTATAATGCCGAATGACTACCAAAATACTCCCAATTGTATCCGTATTGAAGTTCAACTATTCCTATATATATATACTGAGTCAAAAAAGAAACTTCACATTCTTTCTTCAGGGCACTATAAAAGAACAAGAGATGGTAAGATGGTGAAATTGTTATTATTTCATTGCTGAGATCTGTGTGATGTACTCGATACACTGACAGTGCCATAATCAGTTCCATTAGGCGACACCGCCGTTCCAAAACATGGGTATACAGAATGTCAAGTCACAAGAATAAAAATGCGAAATTTCTTAGTTCAATATCGTGTATGGCCACCCCGCGCATTCACCACTGCCAAACACCGTCTCCTCATCGACTGCCTGATGCTTGTGAACACGTGGTTGGGGATTCTGCGCCATTGCTCTTGCAAGGCAGCGCCAAGTTCCTGCAAATTCTGAGGTTGGTTCCTAAGACCACGAAGCCTTCTCCCAAGTGCATCCCAAACGGCTCTATTGGATTAAGGTCAGGGGACCTCGATGGCCAGTCCATGACGTTGATTCCAGCGTTTTGAAGGAAATTTCGTGTCAACATCGCGGTATGTGGCCAAGCATTATCATTCTGGAACTGTAGACCTGGGCCATGAGCCGCCATGAAAGGAACAAGTTCAGGGGTGAGCACCTGGTCGCGGTAAGCAGCAGCTGTGAGGTTTCCACGGATGACCAGAAGTCGGGAACGGTTGTTCCCACAGAAAGTACCCCAGACCATGCAACTTCCACCCCCGAATCTGTCGACTTCCTGTACACAACATTGGGCATACCGTTCACGACGTCGTCTCCAGACTCTATGCCTGCCGTCCGCGAATCTGAGGGTAAACCTGATTCATCGCTAAAGACGACTCGATTCCAGTCTCTGGGTCCATCGGAGGTGACGCTGGGCCCACAGCAGACGTTGACGTTGATGAAACGGCGTCAATATTGGCCCACGATATAGACGTCGAGAATGGAGATTGGCAGCCCGCAAACCGATTTCGAATGGTCTGTGAGGACAGTCGACCTCTAAACATCTCAGCCCTGGTTCTTGTAGCCGGCAGAAATCTGTCACGTAGGTGACGTGAGGACGATTTGATCGTCTTCTGCTCGTGACGTCACACGTGGGATCGACCCGACCTTGGGCGATCAGAAGTGGTGCCAGTTTGTTGTAGACGACCTCGCAAGTCATACACAGTACAACGGCTGCATCCCATTGCTCTTGCGACGTCAATAACTGATCTTCCCGCTTGCAACATGCCAACGGCACGTTCACGCTGCACATTTGACAATCGTGGCATTTCAAGTACCGTTAGAACTGTGGTTTAAAAGTGTTTTTTCAATTCTTGAGGCCAATGCAAACACGTGCATATGAAGAAAACTTCGATGCGAAGATCACGTGATCGACTGCACGTGCAAAACCTGATTTGGCACTAACGTCATTTGCACGACGAATGGATGGGTTTGAGTGGGTTTTGCTAACGTTTTTCTAGAGTCGAAAGATAGGGATCCCATTTCGGATACATAGATGTATCATCAGAGAAAAATTATTCATTATTTTTCAAATTACATTTTGTGAAGTTTCTTTTTTGACTCAGTATATATATTTGGTGGAATTAATGATACTTTCTTCTGTGAAGATCCAGGTTGGAATTGGTCTTCAGCAACCCATGATTGTCGTGAGAAACGAGGGCCGGTGGGGTAGCTTAGTGGATAAAGCGTTCGCTCATCATCGCCGAAGACCGGGTTTGATTAAACACATGGGTACAATGTGTGAAGCCTATTTCAGGTGTGCCCTGCCGTGATATTGCTGGAATATTACTAAAACTAAACTCGCTCACTCAGCTGCTCGTAGGAAACGACTAACGGAATCAGGTGGTCACATCAGGTTGGTTGACAAATGACATTTTATCCCAATTGCGTAAATTGATGCTCCTGATGTTTATCACTGGATTGTCTGGTTCAGACTCGATTATTTACAGACAGCTGCCACATAACTGTAATGTTGCTGAGCTCGGTGTTAAACAACAACCAACCTACCAACGATGGTGCCAGCTGACTTGTTTAGGCTCGTTTATAATTTATACTACCCAGTGATCTCCACATTAGGAAAGTTCATTTAATGTGATATTTTTATGAGCCACTCTGTTGAATAATGGATAATGTGGACTTGTAACTCATATGTCAATGTCACTTGCATTTATGAAAAATATAGTACTTGGATTCATTTTCACAGGTGTCTTGTGTCCAATGTACATATTGAGTGAGCGAGTATGGTTTTACACCGCTTTTAGCAATATTCAAGCAATATTACGACGGGGGACACCAAAATTAGGCATCACACATTGTACCAATGTGGGGAATCGAACCCGGGTCTTGAGTGTGACGAGTGGACAATTTAACCACTTGGCTACCCCCCTGCCCCATTTACATATTGAGTGATGTACTTATCTTACCATTAAGGTTGTTATATAATTATGTATGTGTATTTTTGGTGGTAGTGTGCTACAGCTAAAGAAATATACATAAGGAACGTCATTCTGTTCACGTGTTTGTTCGTGTCTTGTTGTTTATGCACTCAGTATTATTCCGGTGAAATCTGATGCCAGTCTGTAAATATTCGTGTCTGGACCAGACAATCCAGTGATTGACATCATTAGCATTGATCAACGCAATGGGAATATGAGTGAGTGAGTGAGTGAGTGTGAGTGAGTTTAGTTTTAGGCAG
This sequence comes from Haliotis rubra, assembly GCF_003918875.1. Taxonomy (NCBI): domain Eukaryota; kingdom Metazoa; phylum Mollusca; class Gastropoda; order Lepetellida; family Haliotidae; genus Haliotis; species Haliotis rubra. Next base: position 986,872 of record NW_025767002.1, read on the forward strand.
CTTTTAGCTATATTCATGGCGGGGAAACCAGAAATGGGCTTCACACAGTGTACCCATGTGGGAAATTGAACCCAGGTCTTTGGCGTGATGAGCGAACACTTTAACCACTAGGCTACACCACCACCCCTGACCTCTTACGACAAGCATGGGCTGCTGATGACCATGCGTTTGTGAGGTGTCCTTGACTGAGGCAAGATGTACTCACCTTTTTCTCGACACCTGGTGTCATCACTATTTATTAGTGATTCATATACACCATTCTTATCATAAAGTCCATGTTGTACAATAGACTCTGCTTTTAGTAGCAATTCCATGTGATTATCAGAATGATTCTCACGTTTTATTTGTAATATTGTATGTACTGTTCAATACAATTTTTTTCTGTAATTTTCATAATTTACCAATCTCCCTTCTTACACTTGTAAACCTGTGAAGATCCACGTTAGAATCGAACTTCAGTAACCCATGCATGTCGTAAGAGGCTACTAACGGGATTGGGTGGTCAGGCTCGTTGACTTGGTTGACACCTGTCATCAGTTCCCAGTTGCGTAGATCGATGCTCATGGTGTTGATCACTGGATTGTCTGGTCCTGATTCGATTATTTACAGACCCCCACCATATAGCTGGAATATTGCTGAGTGCAGCGTAAAACTAAACTCACTCACTCTTAAACCGTAAGTGGAAGTGATATATTTGGGTTACTATTAAAACTATCAAGAATATATTTCAAATATTAGTAACTGGGAGTGATATATTAGTATACTGTTTTAACTATGAATGATGTATTTCAAATATTAGCAACTGGGAATGATATTTTTAGGATTACTATTTTAAGTATGAATGATATATTTTGAATATTAGTAAGCGGGAGTGCTATGTTAGGATTATTGTTATAATTGACAATATATTTTGAATATCGTTTAACTGGGAATCTGATTTTCGGATTATTAATATAAAATATGCCTTATCGACTTGTATTTGGAATATTGTTGAACATTGTGAAAGATATATTTGGGGTATTGTTAGGACTTTAAATGACATGTATATAATACCAAATAATTGTGGATCCTATTATGGGAATATTGGTATAAGTGTGAAAGCTATACATGTACAATACATGTATAATCTGTACTTTACTAAGAAAGTGTAATCCCAAATATGTTACATTTGACCACTTTCTAAAATGGCATTGTGTATTTCATAGCTTCTCGGCCGTGGGACCGTGCCAATTAACACTCATCAGAGGGGTACACAAAGTCCGCAGCCAAGACTACCAGTTGTCCGACTTCCATTTTTGCGGAAGCCGTGGTGGCTGAGCGGTCTGGGAGTCTGACTTTGTGTGCTGGCGATTAGGTGCCTGACTCTGAGGGTGTGGGTTCGAATCCAGAATGGGACTCAACCCAATAAAAGTACTAGAATCTGTAATTTACTAAGAAAGTGTAATCCCAAATAGAACCAATGTTACATTTGACCACTTTCTAAAATGGCATTGTGTATTTCAAATGTAAACATGTTTTGTAAACAATCTCATTTTGTCTAGTCCAGACTCGACTTGTTTACAAACAACATCATACAGCTGTAATACTGCTGAAACAAAATTGATATACTCATGATATAGTCACAATTGTACAATCAACTCTGCTTTTAGCAGAGATTTCTTATGGATGTGGAAGGATTTTGTGGCTTCTATTTAGGTGATGGCTTCCTGTCAACCTCCAAATCCTGCAGTAAATCAATGTTTTCGTAATACATAAACGTTCTCAGTATCATAGATATTCAAACAGTACTATCCTGTGAATCATGTGAAATATTCACAAACAACACAACCACCAATAGTGAAAATAGGCTTTATTCCCTGATATGTTGTATTTCCCTAACTGCCTGCGATGTCAGAACTCTTGGGTAAATGAGACAGTAAATAAATCAACCGGTTTGTACAAAAAGTAAACACCTTTCTCATCATGGAAAGAAGAAAATCAATATTACACAAAAATCATCGATGTTACTAACTACATGTGTGAGCAATGCTGGTAAAATAAACTGCAAATGTGAAAGCAAATATTAGTCATGTGACAATACTAATGAATTAACAATATGCTAATATCATGCAAATTGTACAAATGCATTCTATCACCGGTGTATACAATATGCAATATGGCAAGATGCATAGTAAAATATATATGTCTTATTGCTTTATTATGTGTTCTTAGATAGAAATGTAATATCACTCACAGATGACAGTGTTGGCACTGTGTATAATTTATTTGGTCAAATAATAATGCTTTATTCACGTTTATCAAACTGGAAACCTGTACAAAAAAGTTTTCTAAATTTTGAGGGGTATGAATGACAGTAGCCTATGGCACTGAAACATGCCAGGCAGAGTTACTGCCCTTACATGTACCAGGATCCAATATGGGTTCAAATCCAAAATTCCTTCAGAGTTTGCTCACTGGTGTGTCAGCACAACTAATCTTGTTTGAAACAACCTTTCGTATGTAATCACTTCAGTTGACACGACGTGATATGATGTAGATATTGTACAACATGACACAACTCGCTTCATAAACTAAATATTCACCATCAAATGTTACAAATATCAAATATATATACATCTAAGAATCAACATCAAAATAAGTGATAACAGTTGTAATGGAAGGGTTATGGTTAAGTGTGCAAGGAGACGGTTATAAAACTCATTCTAACACTGCATGTTAGTAATCAATAGAGTCAAAGCAAAACTTTAAGAAAACCGAAACAATGTGGTCTTAATAACTGTTAACTTTTGAAAACACCCACTTTCCATGCGTCACATCCCAAAGTCAGCCAACAGCAAATGGTAATGTAAAGGAAACCTTTCTAGAACCAGGGTTGTATTCTCCCCAGGGAGCTGGGAATGTGAGTTCACTGATTGGCCAGGCTGGTAATTATGCAGCATGTATTAAGAGATGGGTTTAGAGCAATTTAAATGTCATTATGTTATTATTTCATTTGATTTCGTTCCATACATTTTCCATATATTTTTATAACTCAGCAAAAAAATACTAATAAAGCCTAATTTTTCGATTTTAAGTCATGTTTTTTTCAATATTGAAACAAACATGCCAAATGACCTATTAAGGACACCTATGTTTTTTATTATCTTTATGATTATGAATATGATTATATAATGGTAAGGAACCCTTGTGATATATACTGGCCTGATAATATGATATGTGCAAAACAATTTAATAGCCCATACAGATAATATCAAGAATTGAAAACCTACAGTCCTCCATAATGCTGATTATGTCATTTAACCATTAATTTCACTGGAAAGTTAAAGCAAATTGATGTGAGTAATGCTGGCAGTTGATAAATATCATAATTTAATAATCATATATTGTAAACATTTGAGGTAATCATTGTAGTATACAAGTATGCCATTTAGAATTCAATCAAGTTTTCAGGGCCATTTTATATCATTCACCTGTCTCTAGCTCCATAAATCACATGCTAAAGGCACCTACTGCATCAATGTCTTCCCCTTCATTCTACCAGAAAAACATAAATATTGATTCATCAGTCCCATTCACAAAATCAGATCAATGATATCATTGAAAACATTAGAGGAATTGCGTCATATACTAACTTATTCCTGAAGACAAAACTGATATGATCATGATAATATTGTATTTTACCGTCACAACCATAGTATCTGGCCCTGATGTCCAAGATTAATGCTTGCAGTTGTGGTCAGTAAGGTACAGGCTATAGGTCCCTGTATGTATTTAGTAAACATTATCACCATAGACAATTTGGTCATCTCTGAATTGTATGTACACCTTCGTAGTCACATCTCGTAAAACCTACTTGTAAAACCTTCATGTAAAACTTCAACATGTCTGTCAATGTAACAGTAATGAGTCTTAGGGGCATTCGGTTCACATACAGGAAGTAGGTCAGGCTCAATGCATTCTGGGTAAATCTCAGTGTATCACAGACCATCATGCTAGGATCAGTGGTATAACTGTGTTGTCATGGTGACGGGGGAGCAACTGCCAAGCAAAATGTTTCAAGTCCAATTATTTTCTTGTGCAGGTTTGCTTATTTGAAATACAGCAAACTTAATCTTAAATTATTAGAGACCCAATAGATGATGAAGAAATAATTATTCTGGTAGATAATAGTAGTATTAATAATTTATACATAGCAGACTGAAGACAACGAGAAAATAGTTGGACTTGAAAATGTACCAGTATTAAACAAGTGCCTCATAGCATCATCAGATTCAAGGTGCAAAGTAAGTAGAATTTTCTACAAAGTGCAGGGAACACTAATTCATATGAGTTCCGTGATGCACGCAATTCTCTAGATTCACATGATCATGATTCTCAAGATTTACAAGATTCAAATGATTTGCCAGATTTAAAATATTCAAACGATCATTTAGATCCCAAGGTTCAAATGATTCTCCAGATTTACAAGATGCAAATGATTCTCTCGAGTCACTTTATTTCTTAGATTCACTAGATTCAAATGATTCTCTAGATTCACTAGATTCAAATGATTCTCTAGATTCACTAGAATCAAATGATTCTCTAGATTCAAATGATTCTCTGGATTCAAATGATTCTCTAGATTCACTAAGATTCATATGATTATCTAGATTCACCAGATTCAAATGATTCTCTAGATTCACTGAGATTCATATGATTATCTAGATTCACCAGATTCATATGAATCTCTAGATTCACCAGATTCAAATATGCTCTAGATTCATATGACTTTCTAGATTCACATGATTCACAGTACAGTATTAGTGTGAAGGTAAGTGCAATGTCTGACAGCGTGGGGTTACATGGTACAGTTAATGGTCAAAAGAGACGGTGTTAGGTGAGGCAGGTGTCTTGCAGGTGTCAGGCAGGTAGGCGGTCAGGTGTCACAGGCATTCACAAGTGAGATGAGAAAATTACTTGGGAGTCTACCTCATCAGGGTTGGAGAACACGCTTCTCTTCCATGGCTGTGCGTCCGAGGAGTTGGAGCTTGATTCAAGCCTCAGCATCGACGATGGTGTTCGGTCAATAGACTCGTAAGCATTGTTTTGGAAGGCGACTGGTGGTTTGTTGTCTCGGTAGATGCGGTCATTGACCAACTCCTTGCCCGCCACGGCGTGACCTGTAACCATGGCAATGGAGAAATGAGTGAATGAGTGAGTTATGCCTATTAAGGCCACCTTGAACAACACAGCTCATCAGCTTTATTCCAGACCTCTTGTGAAATGGTCCCCAGCAACCTGACCTAATAGGCCGGCTGACTTAGGTAATGCATGTCATTATATCCTGATCATTAATCAGTGCTCATAACATCAATCACTGGATCTACAGTGAGCGAGTATGGTTTTAAGCCACTTTTAGCAATATTCCAGCAATATCACGGTGGGGGACACCAGAAATGGGCTTCAAACATTGTAGCCATGTGGGGAATCGAACCCGGGTCTTCTACATGACAAGCGAATGCTTTAACCACTAGGCTACCCCACTGCCCCTTTCTCATATAGACATCATTTACAGATGACAGTCATATAGCTACCATATTGCTGAGTGCAGCATGGAAAAACAATTACACTTGATTCCAATCGAAAGCCTGGAATGAACCATTCAATCCTGCCACTTGTAAGGGAAGCAACTCTACACACAATCACAGTGCAGTCACAACTGGGTGACAAATCATTGCACCTATGGCAAAAACAGGCCAAAGGTCATAGTGTGGGCAAATCTGATATTTGAACAATAATCAGCAGATCCTGACAATGTTAAGGACTACAACTCTTCACGAGAAATAATGATTTCAGACCGCAAGGCCTCTAATGCCCCTGACATGATTGGATGACAAATGTTTGTAATGAAATCCAGTACATTAATATTCTAATTGAAACAATATTTTAATATTCTAGGACTGAGGCTAACTTCAGTGAGTGAGTGAGTGAGTGAGTATGGTTTTACTCCGTATTTTGTCATCACGATATGGCTGAAATATTGCCGATGTGACGTTAAATATTAACTCTCACTCACTCATTCACTCACTCCGCATTTTAGCAATATTCCAGCAATATCACGGCTGGGGACACCAGAAATGGGCTTCACACATTGTACCCATCTGGGGAATCGAACCCGGATCTTCGGCATGACGAGTGGATGCTTTAACCACTAGGCTACCCCACCACCCCAGCTAACTTCAGACAAACTGGCCAACCCTAGTGACGTTTGTACCACACACAACATATCTGTACCTGTAGAAGCACACAGCCACCCCCACTAGCAGAATGACCAGTGCTACTGCGGCGCCAGCTATTCCTCCAATCATGGCATCAGTCAGCCCTGACAGTGCTGCAACAAGGAAGGCAATCAGTCAACACAGGTAAAATCATATTGTTTTGTTTGTTCATTGTTTAACGCCACAATATTTCAGCTATATGGTGGCACTTTGTAAACAATCAAGTCTGGACAAGACAATCCAGTGATCTACAGCATGAGCTTCGATCTATGCAATTGGTATACGATGACATGTGTCAACATCAACAGAGGTAAAATCATGTTGAATACAATGCTTTCATTCAAATATATGATGCTGCCATGCTGATATTTTACCCCAGGAGTAAGTGAGTGATTTGAATTTAGTGCTTTTTTTAACAATATGGCAGCGTGTGAGTTAATTTCAGAGGAAACACCCTCGTGAAGCAGTTTTGTTTGTTGTTTAATGTCACACTCAGCAATATTTTGGACCAGACAATCCAGTGATCAACATCATGAGCATTGATCTACGCAATATGTCATGTGTCCACCAAGTCAGCGAGCCCGACCTCCCAATCCTGTTAGTCACCTCTTACGTCAAGCATAGGTTCCCGAAGACAATTCTAACCCAAATCTTCACGGGTACCCTTGTGAAGAGACCCATGAAGATCTATGTTAGAATTGGTCGTCAGCAACCCATGTTTGTCGTAAGAGGCGACTAACGGGATCAGGTGGTCAGGCGCACTGACTTGGTTGACACATGTCATCGTATCCTAGTTGTGTTGATAGATACTCATGCTGTTGTCGGATCCAGACTCGAATATTTACAGACCGCCACCATATAGCTGGTGTAGTGTTTGCCAGGGCAGGGTTCCTCACATGCACAGATGAGAAACACGTCTTGACAGTCCCATACTTTATTCATGACTCCCCATACAGACCATGCCGCTTCCGGTCACCCAGATAATACTAGTGACACAACTTATTATCACCAATACACTACATTCCCTCTTTCCCTTAAGATTAAAATAATTTACTTATCCTGTATATTAAAATGAGACTGACAATTACTTTTTTTCTTCTACAAATATGACTATAAAAATATATATAAAACATCACAGTAAATACTCCTCATGTTGCTTCACCTTTCCACATCTTCTGGAGAATCACAGAAAATAATACAATTCCCTCTCCTTTTTTTTTAAAACCAAGTCCTTGTTATTTACAACAGTAAGACACTGGTCAGTCAATTGGTTGACTAATTCTGGACACTTCAGACTGTTTCAGTACATGATGTAGATGCAAATGCTTCTTTTGGCACTGACTACTTCACTACTACACTCATTACGTAATCTCTGTATTTTGCTGGTTGACTCCTATGCCTCACTGGTCTAATACTGCTGAGTGCAGTGTTAACAACAAACCAGCCATGCTGGGTTTAGGTATGGTGATGTAGACACAACTAGTTCTGTTCTCACCTGATGTTTCCTGGCACCGTGGTCCGCTGTAGCCATCGTTACATGTACAGAACACTTCCTCCTGGTTGTCCTTGTGGCATGTTCCGTGGTTGCCACAGTAACCCTCACAGTCGTCTAGGCAACAGAAACATTCATATAAACTGAAACACCCACTTAATCAATATCGCCAAATGAGTAATAAACACAAAATGCAAACATTGTTCAAACAGAGTCAGAGGCCCAGATAAGCTGCGTATCCGGGTAAAAATTTGCATAGAAAATTTCCAATTAACGCATTGAAAAATGCTTGTTGCATACCAATTACGCATTTAAAATGTTGGATACGCAAAAAGTTTAAAACAAATGTGTACGGAATATATTTATAAAAATAGCTTGCGTAATGAAAAAGACACAGATTGCTATCAAGTTGTACTGTTAGTATAGGACTAGTGTTGTACTGTCAGTATAGGATGAGCGATTGTTTATGAAATCATTTCCATTATATTTAAGTTGGTTTTGATTAGGTATGACATGAGGCAGAACATACCTGCTTAGTAAACTTACTCAATGACATAATACTTAGGCGAGTAAAATGACTGAAATATGCACATATCTGAAAGCAGTGGGTAACAGAAAATGAAATACCCACTCAACATTCATAATACCCACTCCAACAAAATACAGTCGGTACAGTACCCACATGAGCTAAATCATATCAGGAGCTCTGCAGAGTGAATCAAATAACAAAACAAATATTCAAAACCTGTATGATGCTAGAAAAGATTATACCAAGTATATAACATGTTTGCTTACCAACACAGTAGGTTCCATTGCCATGGAAACCCTTCCTACAGGTGCAGTTGAATCCATTTTGTAGGTCCTCACAGATGGCGTTAGTGTCACAGTTGTCAATGTTCAGGTCACACTCATTGACTGGTCCAGGGTAACATCGGTCCTCAGACACCTCGCCTACACCAGGAGTGGTCAGACCTGGCCCACATGGAATACAGGAAGTGGCGCCGCGCTTCGGTTGGTAGGTACCCTTTGGACATGATTGACACTTGTTGTTTTCTGTGCGATACTCGCCTCTTGAACATTCAGCTGAAAAAAACATTGCATCCAATGATTTTCAAAATGAGGTTTGGAGATTCATACGTGTCATTGAATTCTATTAATTCCATATTTCTTTGTGTCCATGTAGTCTTTTGTTTTGTTATGGTATATTTGTTATATTATATATTTAGTTTATATGTATCTTGAGGTGAGGTGAAATTTGGTTTAATGTCGTGCTTGAGAATATTTCGCTCATATGACGACGTGCATGCGTGTGTATGTGTATGTGCGGCTGCTTGTACTAGCCCAGACTGAAGCTGGTTTTATAGTGCTAGCCCACTGAGATACCATGCCGCAGTGAAGCATGAATACCCAACTCAGACACATTATACTGAATCCGAGCCAACCAGTCCTTGTTGTACCCATTAATGCCGAGTGCCAGGCAGGGACCAACAAGTACTATATTTTAACGTCTTTTGGTATGACGCGGTCGGGGATCGAACCTGCGACCTTCCGCTCTCCGGGCGGACGCTATAACCACTACACCACGGAGGCGGTCGGTTAAGCCAGGATGCACATGGTGACAAATAGCCTTTTATTTTGAATTATACATGACATAATTTGTTTGTTGAGTTTGTTTGTTCACATATTAAGAAATATTTCCCCAAACAATACAGATATCAATATCTCCTCACCAACAGAGCAGTCACTACTAGAGGTGGATCCTTCTTTCTCCGTGGTCCAGCCGTATGGACATAGTTGACAAAAGTCGGTTAAGAAGGATTCTCGGTAGCTCCCAATCGGACACGGTTGACAAGTAGCAGTTACTCCCAACTCCTCACCAAGACGACACAAATCTGGAACAAAGTGTGATGTGGGAATATTTCATTTACTACAATCAAATTCTCAATGACCTAACGATGGTGTAAAGTTTCATGGTGTCCTATGGTGTTTGTCATTGGTGTTTTTCATGATATTGCCATGATGCTTTCATAGAGGTTTCATGATATTGCCGGGCGGCGGGGTAGCCTAGTGGTTAAAGCGTTGGCTCGTCACACCGAAAACCCGGGTTCGAATCCCCACATGGGTACAATATATGAAGCCCTTTTCTGGTGTCCCCTGCCGTGATGTTGCTGGAATATTGCTAAAAGCGGCGTAAAACCAAACTCAGTCAGTCAGTCAGTCAGTCAGTCATGATGTTGCCATGGTGTTTTCAAAGAGGTTTCATGATGTTGCCAGGATGTTATCATGTTGTCATGGTTACATTACAGTCTTGCCACAGTGTTGTCATGGTGTTCAAAGATTCTGGTTTTTAGAGGTGGCAGTTTCCCACATGTGGGCATGGCACAAGTTAAATGGTTCTGCCTGGGTAAACATATATATTTTAGTCAACAAAAGCATCACCAGATAAATTAACAAAGAAGACTGAAAACAATTTCAGGTAGAGTGCTCTATGATATATTTTTGTTGTCTTTGGTGATTTTCATTGGAAACCTCTTCAAACAACGCTTCAATTTGATGTAATTTAAATACCTTCAACGCAATGTCCTAATATCTCAAGCATAAATAGGAAAGTATCACCATCATTTTGACTAAGTGGGCAGAAGCTATGACTCACAAGCACAGTCTTCACCGTGGATTGTCCCCGTTGTCTCCGTGGACTGCCCTGGGGGACAGGACTTGCAGGATGTTTGTCCAATCTCATTCTGATACTCTCCCAGGGGACAGCGTTGGCACTGGCCAGACCCAGAGTTGTAGAAATGACCAGGACTGCACACAGCTGTAGACAAGCAAGATGAAGAGGTAGATGTAGACAATGTAGCCGACGATGCAGATATAGACGATGATGTATGACTAAGATAACAATGAAGGTAAGGGACCGTTCATAAATTTTGGCTAGGGGGGTGATGATGATTTTTATGGAGAAACATGTACAATGTGAATGACTCCTCCTAAAATTTATGTACAAAGTAAGTGACCACCCTGCATGTCATGTACAAAATTGCTGACCTTTCCCCTAGTACATGTGAACAAAATTGCTGACCCCACTACCTCACCAGAACAAAATGGGTGACCCCCCCCCCCCTTAAAAATCATCATCACCCCCTAGCCATAAATTATGAATGGTCTTTAGGCAATCACCATAAACAGGGACCCTTTCCACAAAGAGATCGCAGCACTATCACAGTCTTGGAGTTAAAATAATGTTGTCTTTATGACTGCTTTTTTAACTGAGCCCTGTACGGATAAAAGCATAGAAATATAATTTTCTAAACTCAAATTATGTTCAAATGATACAAAATCCTGTTGACAACATGAAAGAGCTGATCAAAAGGGTTTCAACATTACAAACGTAAAACGACCCAAAGTATAATGATACTTATAATGACTCATGGTATAAGTCACTTTAACTGTGAACTCACAAAAACATATATCAGAGCTACAGATAAAGTTTTGGGTCATTGAGTTATGTACTCGCTTGTGTTCATCTGAATTGGGTATCCTAATTTTCCTTTGAGTAACCAAATAAATTGTACCCACCTCACTCAAATTCAATTGGGTATTATGCCATTTTCCATTAGGCCAGACCAATATTATTTCTTGTTTTACGGATCCGCTGGTCATATTTTTTCAAGAATAAGAAAAAAAAAAAAAAATAATTTTCCCTGCTCAAAAAATAAAATACTAATGTTTTTATTGGCCAAAAATGTAAACTTACCCAAAAATGTTTTTTATTGTTTGTTGCCCCATATACACTTCATAAATTGCCAAAAGTGAAATACTTGAAGTATTTAAAAGGAATATTACTTTGATTGGTGATATTTTTTTCCCCTCCTGCCTTTAGGTTTCTGAGGACAAAAATCTGTAAAACAAGAATAAAATTGGACTGGCCTTAATTGTAAAAATATAATTAAAGTTTAAATGTTGGTTGATGTGTTTGTTATTTATATTTGATCTGTAATATGAGAAACGATAAGAAAGACTGCAAGTTGCCATGTGCTGAAGTAGAACCTCTCAATATAATATACCTCAGTTATATTATCTATTTTGTGTGGATGCATGTAAGATCAAATTTATTGAGTATTTACAAACATTCAAGTGTACTTGTATGCAATAGACTTAATAGGAATTGAGTTTTCACCTAAATATTTGCACAATTTACACAGATACGCAGCTTATCTGTACCTGTTATATTTGATATCTTACACTTACACTTGAGAAAACCAAATTATTATAATTTCATGTTGAAGAATTCATTATAATGTAAATGATAAAAAAGTTTGTCTGAGAGTGAATGCCTATTATGTTCTGTCTGTTACACCTGTAGACCATTGATTGTTTAATCTCACCGTAGCACTGTGAGACGTTGACGGCTCCGGGGGCACCTGTTGTGTGGTCTGGGGGACAGGCTGTACATTGTGTCTGTCTGTCAGCACTGTTGTACGTTCCCTCCGAGCATATCTCACAATCTCCGGTTGTTTCGTTCAGGAAATAGCCCATCGGGCAGTCCACTGGAACAATATGACATACTCATCACTGGAATTAATTACATCATAACTCAGCTGAACACATCATAACACCACTCAATGCATCGTAATTCAGCTGAACACATCGTAACATAGCTCAAGACATTGCAACTCAACACATCGTAACACCACTCAATGCATCGTAATTCAGCTGAACACATCGTAACATAGCTCAAGACATTGCAACTCAACACATCGTAACACCACTCAATGCATCGTAATTCAGCTGAACACATTGTAACATAGCTCAAGACATTGCAACTCAACACATCGTAACACCACTCAATGCATCGTAATTCAGCTGAACACATCGTAACATAGCTCAAGACATTGCAACTCAACACATCGTAACACCACTCAATGCATCGTAATTCAGCTGAACACATCGTAACATAGCTCAAGACATTGCAACTCAACACATCGTAACACCACTCAATGCATCGTAATTCAGCTGAACACATCGTAATAGCTCAGCTGAACTCAACATCGTAACACCACTCAATGCATCAAGCTGAACACATCGTAATTTAGCTCAAGACATTGCAACTCAACACATCGTAACACCACTCAATGCATCGTAATTCAGCTGAACACATCGTAATTCAGCTCAAGACATTGCAACTCAACACATCTGACAAGCTCAAGGCATCTCAACACATCATAACATAGCTCAAGACATCATAAGTCAGCTCAGGACATTGTTATTCAAATCCACACATCCTGACTCAGCTGAAAGAAATGTCAGCTCAACACATATTGTACCTCAACTCAACATATCATAACTTCACTCAACACAATCTAATTCACCTCAACACAACTCACCCTTGTGAATACATTATTGAAAAAGTCCAACAGAAGTCTAGAATGATGTGGCAAGTCTAGATTGCCTCAACAGTGGGAAGTTAAGTTCAGTTCTAGGCTCGTTTTGGATGTTACTTCCATATTTTTCTTGTAGATCTATTTTACAAAATGAGATATATGTTGAAAGATATTTGATGAATGTCAGTGACCAGTCCTGACATTGTCCAGTGTTATACATACAGCAGACTTTCTTGGTCTGGTTGATGGTGGTCAGAGCCTGTCCCGCCAGACACTGCAGCTCCACATTCACGCTCAGGGTCGTCACGTCAGCCGAGAAGTTCATGAAGTTGAACTCGCCACGCTTCACTGTGTTTTCCAGCTCTTCAGTTATGTACGCATCACCCTCGTTCTCTAGAGCGTTACTGAAAGTTAATAGAAGTTATTCAGTGTTCTGACACATGTTCAGTGTTCATCATGGATGAAGGTAATGAAAGATATTGGATGAAAATTTTCAGGTTCTCAATAAATTTCAAGTTACAGAGGGATTGGCATTTAGGTGCTGCCCAAGAGAGAGAGAGAGAGCAAGAGCAAGAGGGAGAGGGCGAGAGAGAAACACAAACAGAGGTAATCAATGTGTGTGTATTTGTTTGTTATTCCGCTATATGGCATCAGTCTGTACATAATCCAGTCTGGATCACACAATCCAGTGATCAACAGCATGAGCATTGACCTACGCAACTGGGATTCAATGACATGTGTCCACCAAGTCAGCAGGTCTGACCACCCGATCCCGTTAGTCACCTCTTACAACAAGCATGGGTTACTGAAGATCAATTCAAACCCGGATGTTCTCGGGTCTAGAGTGTAAGCTACAGCATAAGCCTGAGTGTGAGTGCCACTGTGATTGAATGTCAGTTTCAACGTGAGTGTGAGGGACGGTGTGAATGTGAGATCCAGATTCGGGATCAGATCCCATATTCAGATTCAGATTCTAGGAAAGATTTATACTAGCATCCAGATTTAAACATCTGATTATATAATCGCCTCCTCACCCATTTGCTGACAGATTAACTGAAAAGGACACATGGAACACGACATTTGAGGAGGTGTCTCTCCTCCTCCGGTTGCCACAGTCCACGTTGATGTCATCATACGAACACTCCTCCGGTGTACACAGGCCGATACGCGCGTCCAGCTGTCGCATGATAGCGATGAATCGATCTCTGAGCTGACTCTTGAATGCCTCGGTACACTGTGGGCCACTAAAGTCTACTCCTCCTCCAAGGATGCTGGATGCTGGTGGGTAGGGCACTGAAACAGAAGGGCATCGTCTATATTTCTAGGAAATGTGGGCCACTGAAGTCTACTCCTCCTCCAAGGATGCTAGAGGCTGGTGGGTACGGCACTGAAACAAGGGCATCGTGTATATTTCTAGGGACTATGGGCCACTGAAGTCTACTCCTCCTCCCAGGATGCTGGAGGCTGGTGGGTAGGGCACTGAAACAGAAGGGCATCGTGTATATTTCTAGGAACTGTGAGCCACTGAAGTCTACTCCTCCTCCAAGGATGCTAGAGGCTGGTGGGTAGGGCACTGAAACAGAAGGGCATCGTGTATATTTCTAGGAACTGTGAGCCACTGAAGTCTACTCCTCCTCCCAGGATGCTAGAGGCTGGTGGGTAGGGCACTGAAACAGAAGGGCATCGTGTATATTTCTAGGGACTGTGGGCCACTGAAGTCTACTCCTCCTCCAAGGATGCTAGAGGCTGGAGGGTAAGGCACTGAAACAGAAGGGCATCGTGTATATTTCTAGGGACTGTGGGCCACTGAAGTCTACTCCTCCTCCAAGGATGCTAGAGGCTGGTGGGTAGGGCACTGAAACAGAAGGGCATCGTGTATATTTCTAGGGACTGTGGGCCACTGAAGTCTACTCCTCCTCCCAGGATGCTGGAGGCTGAAGGGTAAGGCACTGAAACAGAAGGGCATCGTGTATATTTCTAGGGACTGTGGGCCACTGAAGTCTACTCCTCCTCCCAGGATGCTGGAGGCTGGAGGGTAGGGCACTGAAACAGAAGGGCATCGTGTATATTTCTAGGAACTGTGGGCCACTGAAGTCTACTCCTCCTCCAAGGATGCTGGAGGGTAGGGCACGGAAACAGAAGGGCATCGTGTATATTTCTAGCAAGACAGTGCTCCATTGTCTGGTGCACATCTGATGCCTAGGTTCAGAAGTTGTAATTTACTCCATGTAAAATATTTGAATTTATTAAACACTTATTAGTGATAAACTTATGTAGAATAACTTGTATGAAATAGGTGAGAGATAAAACTCTAGGTCCACTATTGGCTACTTCATAGTAATGACCAAGTACTACTTTCCTGACTACAATTTATTGCTAAGTCATGCTCTGGTAAAAATAATTCTAAGTGTAATTATCATTAACAGTTGAGCTGATTGTCATATATCAGAAACATTTAGACAAAAAATAGACAAATTGATGTTGGAAAGCTAGACTGCTGAGCCAAAAGCTGGTCCTTCACTGTCCTTGCTGAATCTATTTAGATGCCCTACTTGTATCAAAACTATAGAGAATAGGATTATTCTGTTTTGTCATCACGTTTCCCCTTATTGTTAATGTTAATTTCAACTCTAATGTTAAAGAAACAAAACAAAACTAAAAACAGAATGAAATATAGTAAAAGACATTCCAGAAGCATGGAAGGGTCATGATCAAAATATACTCATGAAAAGAAGTTGAAGTATACACAATACTAGTTATTTAGCCCTGACATGTCATGACTTTTTCATGTTACTCTGACAGGTTAACTATAGCAAGGCCAGACCAATTTTGTTTCTTGTTTTATGGATCCGCTGGTCATATTTTTTCTAGAATAAGAAAAAAATTAATTAAATTTTCCGCTCAAAAAATAAAATCATAATGTTAATGTGATATAATACTCTTGAAATCTGTGTGAAACCTAAACTCACTCAACTTATTTTTAGTTGATATAAACAAACCAAAAGAGTTAACATGGAAACTCATGTGGGTTTTGCCATGACTGGTGATTTCTTTTCTTTTATTTCCCTCATGCCTTAGGTTCTCTGAGGACAAAAGTCTGTAAAGCACGAAATAAAATTGGTCTGGCCTAATATAAATGAATTGGGTGTTCTTTGATGTGTTTTGAGTAGTATACATTTGAGTAGTATACCCTCCCAAAAGGGAACACTATAGTATCAACTGTACTCACTTGCACATGATGGAAACAGGAAAGGGCTGCCTCGCGGTGGGTCCCAGAATCCTTCCTTGCCACAGCGGTAGAACGGGGGAGGAAATTCCACGAACTCATAGTTGGGGAAGCATGCAATGGAACAGTAGTGTCCATGCTGCCACGCCCGACACGCCTTGCCACCATTCAGGGGAGAAGGGGGTTCAACGCAGTCAAACGCTGAAAATATATAATTGACACCTTGATGTTAGGCCGGACTGATGCTTAGAGAACAAAGAATCCGTGAAGATCTGGGTTAGAATTGATCTTCAGTAACCCATGCTTTTCATAAGATGCGACTAACAGGATCGGGTGGTCAGGCTCGCTGATTTGGTTGGCACACGTCATCGGATCCCAGTTGCTGATGCTTATGCTGTTGATCACTGGATTGGCTGGTCCAGACTCGATTATTTACTGACCACCGCCATATAGCTGGAATTTTCCCGATTGCGGTGTAAAAAAGAAAAAAGAGAACACAGCAGAATTATAAATAGTTAGTGTTGGAGGGGATGAAGATGGTACTCACGCTTGACTATGATGTCAAATTCACATTCCGCTGAGTTGTTTTCTGCGTCATAGGCGACGTAGCTGACGATGTACTCCCCGTACGCGAAGGTCTGACCTGCAAATAACATTTCGCATGTCCTTAACCTCAGTTTATGCAATGAATCCACAATGCAATTCAGAATGTTGTCACAGGTGTCATATGTTACACTTGTCAAGGGGACACAATGTACGTGATCTGGCCCCGATATCTCGAAACAAACTTAAAGTTTTTACTCAAATTTCAAACTGAGTTCGACAATTTGAAACAGCTGTATTTTTAACTCAACTGCACTTTTAAAATAAAAAAGCCCAAATAACTTAGTAATCTATCCACCAAACTCAAATTGTCTACTATGTTTGAGTTTCATATCGATTTCAGTTCATTCTGGGAAATGCATTTTCTCAAATTTGAGTAAAAACTCTAACTGAAGTCAAAACTCAGACTTAAGTTCATTTCAAGAAATCAGGGCCGGGACTATAAGTTGTCAGACTTCCATTTTTGTGGAAGCTCGGTTGCTGAGTGGGTGCTGGCAATTAGGAGCTTCATTCTGAGAGTGTGGGTTCAAATTCTGAATAGGCCTCAACCCCTAAAAGTACTAGAATCTGTACTTTACTAAGAAAGCATAATCCCAAATGTAGACTGACTGACGGAGTTTGGATTTACGCCACTTTTAGCAATATTCCAGCAACATCACGGCGGGGGACACCAGAAATGGGCTTCACACATTGTGCCAATGTGGGGATTCGAACCCGGGTCTTTAGCGTGACGAGCCAACGCTTTAACCATTAGGCTACCCCACCACTGCCCCTCCCAAATGTAGAAGTTACCCTCAGTTTAGCAGTTTTCCAGAATAAAGGTCAAATTCAGCATCTCACACAGCACATCTATTTCACAACAATGGTTTTGTGAGTTCTAAACAATATTTCTACATTTGGAACACAAAGACTGTCTTTCCATTTTTCAGTTTGTTGGAGCCTAGTTTTACTGTTGAATCTCCCATAACTACCAGAAAACAGTGCCAATCCAATCTCTTATAACTCAACTTCCACACGACAACAACGCCTGCCTTACCTGATCGATGCGTCTGCTCTATGTTTACAACTCCAACATCGTCAGTGAAGACCGGTTCCTCCCACTCCACTACGCTGAGACGGTTGTCGCGGCTGACCACTAGGATGTCCTCTGGACAGTACTCTACCTCGGGGGGATACTTGTCTGCAACACAGATGGGGAAGTGACAGCACAGACAACGTGTCATTGGAGGAAACAGCCAGGGTTGGCCAAAACTGTACTAGGTCCACTGTTTTTCTGGCGTTTTTGCTCAACAACACACTCAACAATATTTCAGCTGTATGACAAGTCTGTAAATAATTTAGACTCGACCAGACGATTAAGTGATTAACATCAATCAAGTAACTGGATACCTAATTAAACCAAAACAAAAATCCAGACCCATCAATTCTCTTAATTGCCTCATAAGCATGTAGGTTGCTGATTTAGATCAAATTCCCATTTCAATGTCAGCTGTCCTAACCCTGTAGCTTTGTGTACAAGTTTCCTATAAATGATGCCATGCACAAATTTTGACCCAAACCAAGTTTTAGATTGTAGCATCAACTTTGTGCACAATAAACTGCAAGAGGCTCTAAAACTATGTTAAAATGAAAGCATGTTACTGATTGGAAGAAAAGAATTCCAAAACAGCTTGATCAGAATCTCATTTGTTTTGAGTGACTAGATATATTGTTCAAAGTATTCTTTTAAGGAACAGAGACAATATTTTGACATATTTACCAATCTTGATGTCACAGTATGTTCCTCTGTAGCCTGGAGGACAATCAGATTCCCCACACAGTCCTGGTTCCACGATGATGACGTCGTTACGGATGTAGTCCCCAAAGATGACCCAGTTGTAGATGTCACCGGCCAGCCGGAGACCGCTACAGTTGGCAGCCATCGTCTGGATGATGGATTCGTTGAGGATGGAGCTGTAGACATTTGCCTGGCTCACTTCTCCGCGGAACTGGTCGTCATCGTCATCGGCCTCAAACTTCTGACCAGCGATGACTTGAAGCCTGGACACAAGATATAACTACATCAGCCCTTTAGCACAAAAATGTCCAAGAGATTCCCCATACAGTGGAACCATGTTTATCTGGAACCCATGAAGATCTGGGTTAGAATTGATCTTCAGTAACCCATGCTTGTCGTAAGAGGTGACTAACGGGATCGGGTGGTGAGGCTTGCTGATTTGGTTGACACATGTCATCGGTTCCAAATTGCATAGATCACTGGATTGTCTGGTCCAGACTTGCTTATTTACAAACTGCTCATTATAGCTGGAATATAGCTGGAGTGCAACGTAAAACTTAACTCACTCACTCACTGTTTATCTGGACATTTCTTTCACACATTTCTAGACTAATGAGCTTAAGACAATATCACTCTGAATTTATGATAAAGTGTTTATCTAGTTATATCAAAATTTATCATATTTAATTATGACTGGATTGTAAGAGTAGAAATAACGGTGATGATGAGAAAATATTTTACCATTGTGGGAGGTTTCTGTTGTTGCCATAGGAACTGCCACTCTCTTGCAGCTCACCATCCTTCCACAAGTTCCATTCCCCAGAAGTCCACCAGAAACACACATGGTGCCACACACCATCATTGCTAACAAGGTCAACTTCAACAGTGTCAAGGTCATTGAAAAGGTCAATGGTTGCCTGGTTACCAGATAATTCCACCATGGCTCTGCCTCCTTCATCACCAGTTTCTTCATTTTGTCTGAAAGAAAACATTGGTTAATTAGTCATATCAAGAATTCTTTAATCAGCAACAATAAGGAAAATATAAAAGCTGTAGTCATTCTATTTTAAGCAATAGGAAAAGGTGAACTTCAACTGACAGACTTCAAGATGCTGATTATCAGACAAAAATAATAATAATAGTTACACTAAGGACATGTGTTAAATGGGCGGTGGGGTAGCCTAGTGGTTAAAGCGTTGGCTCGTCACGCCGAAGAACTGGGTTCGAATCCACACATGGGTACAATGGGTTAAATGAAAAAATCATTTTTCACATAAAAAATCAACTATAGTTTATGAGTGAACAGAAAGATGGATGTCATTCTTGAAAACAAATCAACATGGTCTATAAGGATGAACAGAAAAGCACACATTATTCGTTTCTTTGTTGTTAAACATAATTCTGCAGACAGTCTGAACCAGAAAAACCAGTGATTGACGTTATGACCAATATTCCATGCTATTGGGATACATTGACACGCAAAGCAACCAAGTCATGGAACCTGACCCAATGATCCCGATTCTCGGCTATTACAACAAGCAAACTCAAACTCAGAACCACACAGACACAAATACATGCAAATTTTACAAGCCACATACTTGTTAATCTCCATTAATGTCAGGAAAGTGCTGTTGCCGCCAAGTTGCCCGAACCTGACCCAGACACAGAGAGTGAGTTCGGTCAGGTTGGTGCCGACGTAAACTTGAGGCAGTTCACACAATATTGATAAACTTCTCTGTGGATAACAATTTCATTAATTATTATTATATGATCCATTCTGACCTTGGCAGTGAAGGTCATAGTCATCAGACTTCTCTGAAACAGTAACAGAAACATCAAAATTTAAATTTCTTTTATTAAATGAGATTCTTGTACCATTGTCAAGCTTCCTGCATCAAAACATCGCACTCATGTAAGAAAAGAAGTTGTCCAAAAAGTTTGTAGATATCGTACTTCCCAATTTCTAAAATGCCACTCAAAGAAGACATATATCTCTCCTTCCCGAACTGTAATGATAGAAGCAAGAATTTGATGGATATCAACTTCTTTATTGTGATGGACACGACGTTTCAAGTATATTCTTATTCCTTCATCATTCATTCAAGGAGTAAGAATATAGTTGACATCAATCAAATTCTTGCCTTTATGTGTATCACTTCTAAATGCCATTCAAAGACTCTGTCATGTCCTAAATGAATCAAATCTTGAATATCCTCAGGTTCAGGTTCTGAATCTCTAATCTCGTTTGTTTCAAATTAAGGTGTGTGTTCTTATCAAAATTCTATAACAATCAACGAGTAAACAAACTTGATCAATTCAACACAGATGTTACTGACCTTTCCCACAGTCTTCCTCTCCGAACAGCGGTGGACAGATGCAGGTGATGCTCCTCCATCCGTCAACACAGGTGGCGCCGTTCAGACAGGTGTTATTGAAGACACAGTCATCGATGGCCGTCTCGCACAGCTCCCCTTCAAACTCTTCCAGACATTCACACTCAAATGTTCCAATACCGTCAACACATGTCCCTCCGTTTTTACAGGGCTTGACAGCACATTCGTCAATCTCTGTCTCACATGACTTGCCTGTATACCCTGGATGGTAACAAACATTGTTTTCACATCGGATACTTTTAGGTTAAAATCAAAAGATACAACATATATACACAAAAGTGTAAATTTGGTGATGGACATTTTTTGCTTTCAGTTTTGGGGATGTTAAGTACTGATGCCTGGAAACTGGAGTCAGTGAGTGAGGATTGTTTTACACTGTTCGTAGCAATATAACTGAAATATGGTGGGTGACACCAGTAATGGGCTTCACATATTGAAACTATGTAGGGAATCAAACCAAGGTGTTTGGCATGCCCAGTAAATGTTTCAACCATGAAGCTTCTAGGCTGCCTCAAGTCCCTACATTGTTTCTGAAATACTCAATGATATCAATAAATCTAAAACATATTATGGATATTGACATTGTAAAATACAAAACTATTAGTAAGGCCAGACCAATTTTATTTCTTGTTTTATGGATTTTTGTCCTCAGAAAACCTAAAGGCAGGAGGAAAAAAAAAAATGAAAATAAAATCACCAGTCAAAGTAATATTCCTTCTAAATACTCAAAGTATTTTACTTTTGGCAATTTATGAAGTGTTTATGGGGCAAGAAACATCTAAAAAAACATTTTTCTTGTAAGTTTACATTTCTGGCCAATAAAAACATTAGGAATTTATTTTTTGAGTGGGGAAAATTAATTTTAATTTTTTGTCTTATTCTTGAAAAAAAATGACAGGCGAATCCGTGAAACAAGAAATAAAATTGGTCTGGCCTAATGAGTAATGAGAAAAAAAATATAAAAGGTGACCTTAATGTTTTTAACAGTATATTTGTAAACTTCTTACAGCAAATTTGGGGCATATTTTTCAAACCCATGTAAAAGCACGAGGCATCACATGTTATTCATTCCCTATTTACAAGATCAATATTCTAAAAATGACCACACTATTGTGTCATATAAAGTTGTAAATGTCCAGTGTCTCATTATGACTTTGACACTCACCTCTGACACAGTCACACTCGAAGTCATTGACCAGATCCCTACACGTTCCTCCATTATGACAGGGCATGCTGGCACAGTCGTCTATATCACTCTCGCACTGGGTGCCATTAAAACCAGGTAAACAGCTGCAAGAACACAACACAATAAACATGACACAATAAACACAATGCATACAGCAGGCACAGATGCATTGCAAAAATGTTGTGATTGCATCCTGTTGTATATTTTTTCCTGTTAAATTCAACAGTTTCTTTTGTTGGAGACTGGAGTAAACATAGTTGTTAACTGGTCTGGTCTTTCTGATCTTTTAATTGGATTCTTTTCCAATCACAGATCATATTTTGTTACAAATATGCTGTATATTTAAAAATATAACCTGTCAAATTCATGCTTCTATTACTGAAAATGTTATTTCTTAAATGAAAATGTATCACTGCTTGTATCTTATATATGTTACAGTCAGATTGTGAAATCAGTCATTTCGTGAAATGACTACAAATTTCAGTCATTTCATGAAATGACTAAGAAGATCAGCCATTTCGCTATTGGCCATATAAATAGGTTTGGATGTTTCCATCAAATTTAATGTAAATGTGCTTGATAACTATTGCCAATGTTCGTGATTGCACGAAACAAATGGCCAAAACGCATTTAGTGGCCCCAACTCTCAGAAATACGAAACACATGTCTTAGTCGGATACATGGGAAAGATCGTGCGAAAAATCAGTATAAATGGCCTGTCCACCACTGCAATATCACTGCACATAAAGTCACACAGAGAGAATGCCAAGGTTATCCCAGGAAGAAAGAGAATGAGCAGTAGGGATAGTTGAATGGCTGACCCTCTTAGTTATTTCACGAAACGACTGACATTTTTTAGTCATTTCACAAAATGACTGATTTCACAATCTGACTGTAACATATATACCGGTTATTGAGTGGAAATTCTGACTTTTCTACAAAATCGACTGACAATGAAGATTGTTTCTGAAAAGGGTGATAGATTAATCTCTGATTGTAATCAATTATCACAAAACCATACTGGAACTTAATAAAAGCATCAATATTATCATTGTTGACTCAGACTGCTCAACATCCATACATCAACATCCAGAGTGGGCCAAGAGAGTACCTGGGGCTAGAGTTTTGGGTTGTTGTTTTTTTAACGCCACACAATATACAGTATTCCAGCTAAATGACGGCAGTCTGTAAATATATGAGTCTGGACCAGACAAACTAGTGGTTGACATGGTGAGCATCAATCTGCAGAGCTGAGATATGACGACAAGAATCAGCCAAGTCAGTGAGCCTGACCATCAGATCCCATTAGTTGCCTCTTATGACAAACAGGGGCGGTGGGGTAGCCTAATGGTTAAAGCGTCGACTCGTCACGCTGACGATCCGGGTTTGAATCCCCACATGGGCACAATGTGTGAAGCCCATTTCTGGTGTCCCCCGCCGTGATATTGCTAGGATATTGATAAATGTGGCGTAAAACCCAACTCACTCACTCACTCTTATGACAAACAGGAATTGCTGAAGACCTTTTCTCACCCAGATCATCATGGGTCTCCTCAGAGACTATAGTCTGTTTGTAGTGAAAACGTACCGATGAATGTCAGTTTAAACCAAAAGGTAAAGCAAATAAAGTGAAATTGAGACTGCGAATCCTAATGATTTTACCTTGCCAATTGAACATTTCAATCTCAGAATTTTATTCGACTTAGGATAAAAGTTGTTTAACAAACGATCATAGTCTCGCATGGCTATTATTGGTTTGTATTACAAGGAGCTATGCACATCAAATGAAACACCGAATACGACAAGGGTTGTTATACGTTAACGCTCTTCACGTACCGCACGTGCATTTGTTTCACTGTTCCAACTACTGCACTTACACCATTGTAATACAAACCAGTAATAGCGATTTGAATCTATGATCGTTTGTTAAACAACTTTTATCCTAATTTAAATACAATTTTGAGATTTAAATGTTCAATTGGCAAGGTAAAATTATGAGGATTCAAAATCTTAATTTCACTTTATTTGATTTACTTTTTTGTTTAAAGTGAAATTCATTAGTACGTTTTCACTGCAAACAGACTATACTTGCCCTATGTTTACCCCATACCATAACTGAACAATATTTTTAACATGGCTTTTAATGCATTCATTCTTATCCTCTTTTTTCAGATGGCACTAAAACTGATATTTGAACTAACTCTTATAAATAATCAAAAGTGGCTAATATTTAACTACATAATTGAGCACCTGCATGTAAATCCATCGATGATGTCGTTACAGATGCCACCATTGTGACAGGGGTCCGACTCGCACTCGTCAATGTTGACTTCACAGTTGCGGCCGAGGAACCCAGAGGAACAGTTGCAGGTGTAGTTGTAGGTGCCGTCAATGCAGGTGGCGTTGTTCAGACACGGCTTGGAGGCACAGTTGTCAATCTTTGTCTGTGGATGAAAGAAGAGTCCAGTGATTCTGAGAGGTGTAGATAATGTCAAGTGGTTTGGGCTGGGTGGGATTAATTCCTTAAATAGGAACAATATGTGATGGCATCTTGATCATTAAATATAAATGAATACAGACATTTCTGACAAAAACTGACTTTGTGCAATTGTTTATTTGATATAATTGTAATGGCGTTTCTCAACCATCAACCCTCACTGTAACAGTCAAAGTTAGTTAGGTGTAGTCTTGTGATTATTTAAAACATTTTTTTAAAATATATGAATCCTAGAATTAAGGACCACCTCCGTGGTGTAGTGGTTAGAGCATCCGCCCGGAGAGCGGAAGGTCGAGGGTTCGAACCCTGACCGCGTCATACCAAAAGACGTTAAAATATGGTACTTGTTGGTCCCTGTCTGGCTCTCGGTATTAATGGGTACACCAAGAACCGTCGGCTCGGAGTCAGTATACTGTGTCTGAGTGGGGTATTCATGCTTCACTGCGGCATGGTATCTCAGTGGGCTAGCACTATATAACCAGCTTAAGTCTGGGCTAGTACAAGCAGCCGCACATACACATACACACGCATGCACGTTGTCATATGAGCGAAATATTCTCAAGCACGACTTTAAACCCAATTTCACGTCACCTAGAATTAAGTCACAAGTGTATCATTACAACTAGATGATTATAAATACATACAACAAATATGTCTGCATCTTTTCCCACACTGATGCTTTAAACATGCTGCATCAATACACAGCTAATTCTAAGGTCAATGGATCAGTGTGCATTCAACAAACATACTCAGCTCCCTGAGGAATATACATCTCTAGAATGTCTCTATTTACATAAATGTACAATTAAAGATGGTACCCATCTGCCAGTGAAAACAACCTTGTTTGACCAAAATTGCATTTATAAAGGAACACTGCAATTTTTGAAACCAAAAACCATGACCAAAGCCCTGGAAACTCTTAGAACCAGGTTTAAAATTAACAGCTGCCATTCAACCTACATTCAACATCATTCAACCTACACTCAGCATCATTCAACCTACACTCAACATCATTCAACCTACACTCAACATCATTCAACCTACACTCAACATCATTCAACCAACATTCAACATAATTCAACCTACACTCAACATCATTCAACCTACACTCAACATCATTCAACCAACATTCAACATCATTCAACCAACATTCAACATCATTCAACCTACACTCAACATCATTCAACCAACATTCAACCAACATTCAACCAACATTCAACTTTGCACAGTCACACAGACTCTCATAATATGAATTTATGTTTAAACAGAATGGCTGAAGATGACACATGACACTTTTTATGGAAAACAACTTATATTCTTTGTCATGACATTTCAGAGATACTTCTTGCATAAAATGCACAAAAGGGTCATGTGTCTGTGTTCTTCCAAGTTTTGCAAGTTTTGTATGCAACATTGATGTTGGCTTATGATATTGCTGGAATACTGTTAAAAATGCCATAAAACTATAATCACTCACTCGCTCCTGACTTCAGGAAACTTTTGTACTCACAGAGCAGAGGGTTCCTGTGTAGTCTGGAGGACAAGAGCATGTGAATGTGTCTCCGTTTGGAACACATGTGGCGCCACTGGCACAGGGCTTTTCGGTCTGGCAGGCATCTAGCTGAGTCTCACAGAAAGTGCCTGGAAATTCACATACTCGTCAGCATGTTCCAGAGTTGAATGATAATGATAATGATGACAATGATTTTCATAATAATAGAATTCTAAAAGTAATACTGCAATAAAAAACAACACAGCAATAATAATAATAGAGGTTTTATGATGATAATACAAAGTTTTTAATGATAAAATATTAAATCTAAAAACAATGGTAAGATTAAATGTAATAATAACAATGAGAGAGAATAATGATGATAATAATATAATGCTACAATAAATAAATACCACATGCACAGCCTATTGCTGTCCTGTATATTCATCATACATGATAAAAACATAAGTAGAATGGTCATGCAGTATCCACCACTCTCTTACCTGTCCACAAGGGCAGACAGTCACACGTGAACTCATCAACACCATCAATACATTCCAAGGTACCCTGTGTGGAGCAAGGGTATGGGTCACAGTCATCTTTGTTGATCTCACAGTTTCGTCCGTCAAAACCTGCAATAATCGTGACATTATTTAAAGACTGAAGTTATATTTGTTGAAATTCAGCTGATGAAGAGAGTGCCTCATATTATAAAATTCTATAAATCATGTTCTGTAACTCTCTGTAACTGCAACATACTGACCTTCAGCTGGAAATGAACGACAGCTGACTTGGTAGTGTTCATATAGGAGAGTGAGTGAGTGAGTTTAGTTTTATACCGCTTTTAGCAATATTCCAGCAATATCACGGCAGGGGACACCAGAAATGGGCTTCACACATTGTACCCATGTAGGGAATTGAACCCGGGTCTTCGGTGTGTCGAGCGAACGCTTTAACCACTGGGCTACCCCACCGCCCCTTCATATAGATGAGGTCACCTGCTACTGTCAATATATTTGTATCTATCATGTATATTATGATTATTCACTTAAAAATATTTGATAGTTCTTTATGTTCTTTTACAAGTTGTAAATATGATTGCTTGAGATTTCATACTTCATATCTTTTTATACTAGGTTTGTTGTTTTGGAGGTGTCAATAATTACAAGATACATTTGGACACATATTTGGACTTGCAGATACTTGATGGATTTGACTGATCAATTAAAATCACAGAAACAAACAAAGTATGTAATACTTCTCTTTTTTAACCTACCTGTACCAAACTGACAGGTAAAATATATATATGAATATATCGTAGAATATGCACAGTGTGGCTTTATATAAACTGAACAAAACAAAACACAGTTTCACAGAAATATAAAACAAAATGATCCCTAACGATTCTGTTCAGTTCAAATGAAAGTAGTGCATATTCTTATGTATCATTGGGCTGTTATTCGGCTTTTGTAATTCAGGGAATCGAACTATGTTCGACAAGGTTTCTCGACCAATGAATTTGCAGAAAACACACACTATTGGTTTACAATAGGGCTGTAACGATGCTTCGAACTATCGATGGATTGGAATTGTTCATTCTCCAATAGCAATTAATCAATGGTAGAAATGAAAAACTATCGATGCATCGATAGTACTAGTATATGTGACTATGGATAGTAATTGACTTCCGTTGATAAATGAGCAGCACAAGATACAGGATGTTTGGGTACAGACTTGCAGCTTCAATGAGTTTATGTTTTAACTGTTTACTTGATCTGAGTTTCAAGTTTCTTGTCAGTTATTAAAAGAGACTGAAACTACTTCAACCTGTTTCTATTTCATATAAACTATACATTCATTTGGGAAATGACTTCAAAGGAGACAATTCAAGAAGGGCGGTGGGGTAGCCTAATGGTTAAAGCGTTGACTCGTCACTCCGAAGACCCGGGTTCGAATCCCCACATGGGTACAATGTGTGAAGCCAATTTCTGGTGTCCCCCGCCGTGATGTTGCTGGAACATTGCTAAAAGCGGCGTAAAACCAAACTCAGTCAGTCAGTCAATTCAAGAAGAAAGAAACTATTGCAATAGTTGGTTGCAATAGACTATCGCTATCGCAATAATGTTGCCATAGACAATAGCTACTGCAATAGTTGATTCCCCCTCAGTAGTCAGCCCTGGTAAATATTACGTGTCAGTTCTTCCTTCATATGAAAGATCAGATTTGCTGGAAGAGTTTTTGGAGAGTGTAATAGTTATATTGTTTGTCATACTGACCTGAGCTACAATCACACCGGTAGTCGTTGACAAGATCACTGCAGGTGCCGCCATTTTCACACGGCTCAGCTTCACACTCATCAATTTCAGTCTCACAGTTCACACCTGTGTAGCCCGGCTGCAGAAGAAGGGAGATAACTCTTTGTACGCTATGACCAATCAACTACTACATAGAAGATTTTTTTTTATGAATAAGTGACTTGCTTGATAACTGTGTTAGCATCTACACCAGACAATCCAGTGATCAACAGCATGAGCATCGATCTACGCAATTGGGATACGAGGACACCCGATCCCATTAGTCGCCTCTTATGACAAACATGGGTTGCTGAAGATCAATTCTAACCCGGATCTTCACGGGTGAGCTATTAGTAAATGTCAAGCATGATTCTGTCAGCGTAAGCTCACCTGGCAGATACACTCGTATTCAGCTGGGAGGTTCTCACATCGGCCACCATTTTTACATGGGTTGGAGCTGCACTCGTTGTTGTCAATCTCACACCGACTTCCGCTATAGCCTGAAACAGTTGGGAAAATTGTACAAATAGATCAGTTACATGTTTGTTTGTTTGTTGTTTAATGCCACTCAGTAATATTCCAGCTATATGGAAATAATTGAGACGGACCAGACAATCAAGTGATCAACAGCATGAGCATTGATAGATATATTATAAATACAGAAAAACATAATAAAAATAAATTCTGAATGAGAAGTTTTCCCTAAGAACATTTATACACCTTCAGGCAAATTGTTTTTTTATGTTTTAATTTTTTTTGCCATTTCTACAGAAGTTAGGTGTATTGGTGCATAAATTAAAATTATTTTTTTTTATTAAATTCAAGTAAAGTGGTATCCAGGTTTGAGGATGAATGTCAGTTCCATGTTTGTCTTTACTGCTTCAATGTATTCCTCTTCTCTGACAAGTTCCCTCATTAATGTGGATCATTCATTCAGGCTTCCTGGACAGTAGGTCAGTGTGCCTTACCTGGTGGGCAGGTGCAGTTGAAACCGTTGATGAGGTCGTTGCAAGTAACGCCATTGAGACAACTGCAATCACAGCAGTCATCAATGTTGTGTTCGCAGTTCTTCCCTTCAAACCCTGTTCCCTGAAACATTAGCATTTTCTTGTGGTTATTACAATTGTAATCATCATCATCATGGACATATATATCCCTCTCCCAAACATCAACATCATGGACCCATATATCCCTCTCCCAAACATCATCATCATGGACCCATATATCCCTCTCCCAAACATCAACATCATGGACCCATATATCCCTCTCCCAAACATCATCATGGACCTATATATCCCTCTCCCAAACATCATCATGGACCTATATATCCCTTTCCCAAACATCAACATCATGGACCCATATATCCCTCTCCCAAACATCATCATGGACCTATATATCCCTTTCCCAAACATCAACATCATGGACCCATATATCCCTCTCCCAAACATCAACATCATGGACCCATATATCCCTCTCCCAAACATCATCATGGACCTATATATCCCTCTCCCAAACATCAACATCATGGACCTATATATCCCTTTCCCAAACATCAACATGGACCTATATATCCTGTTCCCTGAAACATTAGCATTTTCTTGTGGTTATTACAATTGTAATCATCATCATCATGGACATATATATCCCTCTCCCAAACATCAACATCATGGACCTATATATCCCTCTCCCAAACATCATCATGGACCTATATATCCCTCTCCCAAACATCAACATCATGGACCCATATATCCCTCTCCCAAACATCATCATGGACCTATATATCCCTCTCCCAAACATCAACATCATGGACCTATATCCCTTTCCCAAACATCAACATGGACCTATATATCCCTCTCCCAAACATCATCATGGACCTATATATCCCTCTCCCAAACATCAACATCATGGACCCATATATCCCTCTCCCAAACATCATCATGGACCTATATATCCCTCTCCCAAACATCAACATCATGGACCTATATATCCCTTTCCCAAACATCAACATGGACCTATATATCCCTCTCCCAAACATCATCATGGACCTATATATCCCTTTCCCAAACATCAACATCATGGACCCATATATCCCTCTCCCAAACATCATCATGGACCTATATATCCCTTTCCCAAACATCAACATCATGGACCCATATATCCCTCTCCCAAACATCATCATGGACATATATATCCCTCTCCCAAACATCAACATCATGGACCCATATATCCCTCTCCCAAACATCAACATCATGGACCTATATATCCCTCTCCCAAACATCAACATGGACCTATACATCCCTCTCCCAAACATCACAAGAAGACAAAGTCATCAATATCCCCCGCAATGGCAAAATATTCTTCATGATTATGTCTACGAGTTATGATTATGTCAAATATTTAGGTGTGTATATAGAAAAGTGGAAGGAGAGTATTGAAAGGTTTTTAAAGTTCTGCTCCAGAAAGGAGCACTATCACCAATTTCAGTCTAAGTCAAACTTGTTGCCATGGAAATGCCAAAAATATTTTATTCAGAATTCCAAAACAACCAAAAGGCACCAGTACACCACCAGATCTATCTATGTGCCAAGTTTGGTGAAGAAATATTGAACAGTTTTAGAGTTCTGCTCCGGAAAAGAGCACTACCACCAATTTCAGTCAGTCGAACTTGTTGCCATGGAAACGCCAAAAATATTTGATTCAGAATTCCAAAACTGCCAAAAGGCACCAGTACACCACCAGATCAATGTATGTGCCAAGTTTGGTGAAGAAATAGTGAACGGTTTTAGAGTTCTGCTCCGGAAATGACAAATGTGCATGGACGGATTCCATTTTAATACCCCCTGCAAAATGCGTTGCGGGGGATAATAATGGTCATCTCAGTCATTCCTTATCATCACAATCATCCTCATCACAATCATCCTCATCACAATTATCCATGTCATCACAATCATCCCTGTCATCACAATCATCCCTCATGACAATCATCATCATCATCACAATCATCTTGATCATCACAATCATCCCTCATGACAATCATCATCATCATCACAATCATCATCATCATCACAATCATCCATGTCATCACAATCATCCTCATCAGAATCATCACATCATCACAATCATCTTGATCATCACAATCATCCCTATCATCTCGATCATCACAATCATCCATGTCATCACAATCATCCATGTCATCACAATCATCCTCATCACAATCATCCCTCGTGACAATCATCAGCATCACAATCATCTTGATCATCACAATCATCCATGTCATCACAATCATCCTCATCAGAATCATCATATCATCACAATCAGCTTGATCATCCCTATCATCTTGATCATCACAATCATCCATGTCATCACAATCATCCTCATCACAATCATCCCTGTCATCACAATCATCCATGTCATCACAATCATCCATGTCATCACAATCATCCTCATCACAATCATCCCTCATCACAATCATCCATGTCATCACAATCATCCATGTCATCACAATCATCCCCATCAGAATCATCCATCATGACAATCATCATCATCACAATCATCTTGATCATCACAATCATCCTCATCCCTATCATCACAATCATCCCTATCATCACAATCATCCATGTCATCACAATCATCCCTATCATCACAATCACCTTTATCATATTCATCACTATCAATGCAATCATCGGGGTCACCATCAACCTTACAATCTCAGTCATTTTCATTATTCTTTCTCTTCATCAATATCATTATCATCAGAATCACCACTCTTATCAGCTGTATTTGCGAGGCACCAGACTACTTAATTAGCCCAGATCTACATGTCTACACCAAGTTCCCTGCAAGTTTTAGTCCAAGTCAAAGTTGAATTCCGAGAGAAACTTCACATTCACCCCTAATTTTACCAGGTGAGGATAATGTATCTGTATCTAATAATGGGCAACAGTACTACTGTTGATAGACCCATGAAGATCCGGGTTAGAATTGATCGTCAGCAACCCATGCTTGTCATAAGAGGCGACTAACAGGATTGGGTGGTCATGCTTGCCGACTTGCTTGACATATGTCATTGCATTCAAGTTGTGTAGATCAATGCTCATCCTGTTGATCACTGGATTGTCTGGTCCAGATTTGCCAATTTACAGACTTCAACCATTTAGCTGGAACATTGCTCAGTGTGGCATAAAACTAAACTCACTCACTCACTCCAGTGCTGATATTATGGACAGCTGTACCTAGTACCCTCTAGTACGATAGAACCTGTAAAAGCAAGAGACTTGTCAGGCAACATATGTAAAACATCAGCCACTTACCTTGCAGTCGCAGAAGTAGTCAGCGATCATGTCGTAGCACACACCATTGTTGAGGCACGGAGCGCCGTCACAGTCATCAGTGTTCACATCACACCTGGGAGACACACATATCAACCTTGTTAATCTTTTTCATCAGTAAAGAAAAAAACCCTCCAATTAAAGTATGAATATAAACCTCGTCAGAACCACATTCATTTTCAGAGAGGACAACAAAACCAGAGAAGTTCAGTTTAGCACCTTAGAGTGTTTTAGTATCTAAATCACATAGGGCACTATACAAATTATATTATCATTATTTATTAAAATTGAGGGGTGCACCCTGCCCTCTTCACTTGTGAAAATTACATAAATATCACCGAATTTTCCACCATTTTAAAAAACAAATCTCAAAATTGATTTTTTGGGTTGAGAATTTTGGTATATGCCCTTTAATTGAGACTATGTTCTGAAAAACAACAGAAGTTGTATGACTTACAGGTGCCCCTGGAAGCCCTCATAACATTCGCAGCGGAATGTAAGGTGTTCATCCACACAGATGCCATTGATGCATGGGTCGGGCTGACATTCATCCGTCACCATCTCACAGTGGCTTCCATGATATCCTGTCACATGACATGTGAGCCCATGAGTCTTTTTCAAACAAGGTATAAAACTTTCCTTAAAACTACTGATTAACATATGATAAAATATTGATAAAATATCGAAACATTTACATTTTTTACAAAAAACATGCAGCAAAATGTGAATGACAAAAGAACAGAAATTAGTAACTAATTATTTCTTATTCATCAAAATCATAATATTCATGATTCAACTTGTCAGACTACATTTATGCTACAATCATTTTGATTATTATAAGGAAAATGTTTTTATGGAACAAACAGGCAAGAATTTCATCTGTTCAATCAATTATGACACAGTTGGATCGTAACATAAGGGGCAACATTTATCAAACGTTATCCTCATCAACTAGCTTGTTGTATTTGGTGATTGACCGCCTCCGTGGTGAAGTGGTTAGAGCGTCCGCCCAGAGAGCGGAAGATCGAAAGGTTCGATCCCCGACTCGCGTCATACCAAAAGAAGTTAAAATATGGTACTTGTTGGTCCCTGTCTGGCGCTCAGCACTAATGGGTACAAGGACTGGTCGGCTCGAGTCGGTATAATGTGTCTGAGTGGGGTATTCATGCTTCACTGCGGCATGGTATCTCAGTGGGCTAGCACTATAAAACCAGCTTAAGTCTGGGCTAGTACAAGCAGCCGCACATACACATACACACGCATGCGCGTCGGCATATGAGCGAAATATTCTCAAGCACGACTTTAAACCCAATTTCACCTCACCTCACCTATTTGGTGATTAACAGGGTCTGATAGACAGGACTCGGTGACTTTGGTGATGCATGTCATCATATTCCAATTATGTAGATTGATGTTCATGATATCAATCACTGGATTGTCTGATCCAAACTCGATCATTTACACACTGCTTTCATACAGCTGGAATTTACTGCTCACACTTTGCTAAGGATCACAAAAATTAGCAAATTTACTTAAACATAGATTTATAATTTGAAATTGTATCCATTTAAAACTGGATAAATGATGATTTGGTAACACATCTTTAGACAAACAGCCACTTTATACTAACCGTACACACTTGATACACGAATAACCATAAAAATGGTTTTCATGGCACCAATCAACCATTTTGCAAATCATGGCATGGGTCATTGATAAGTACACAACTCCTGTCAATAGCAGGTATGGTATCCACAAGATGAAATGACATACTGAAAATTTGGATCCATGCTTACAATAGGCTTAGATATTTAAACCAAATTTGAACCCACATCATAGTTTTCTGTTGAATAAATGATTTGATCCCTAGCAAATTGTGAATAGTATATTACTGAGAGTGTCAGTAAACAACAACAGATAACAGACAGACTACCTGACACGTACCTGGTGGACAAGAGCAGGTGAAGTTGTTGACAGAATCCTCACAGGTACCACCGTTAACACACGGCTTAGATGCACAGTCATCTATGTCAATCTCACAGAAGGAGCCTACATCAACATAAAATATGTTCACAGAAATATACCCATTAAGATTCATGTCAAGATATGGTGTCATCTGGATTAATAAACTCATTAAACCCTGGTAATGATTTTCAAATTTATTATGCAAATTTGATACAATTACACCCTGGGTCCAGTTCAACAAATTTACCATATTTTCTTTACAGTAATATGTACTTATTAATCAGAAATATATGTGGAAAATGTATATTTTTTCGTCCCAGGTATAACGTAGCCATGACTGTTTGAAATCACCCCACGCTCTTTACAGGACTTTATGTCAAAGGCATCAACCTGGCATGGTTTGAAAACAATTAAATTCTGCAAACTTAAGATTAAACCAAGGTAAAAGTATTTCATCACTGAACAATCCCAAAAGCTGATTAAAGAATTACAACATATTATTGACAAGTTTATGAAATTAAACATATTAATGTCATGACGAAATTGGCATATTTGTCATCAGAAATGGATTGTAATAAATGTGTCCAATGTGCTACCACGTACCTGTGAATCCAGGTAAACAATCACAGGTGTAGAAGGTATCATTGTTCAAACAGGTGGCACCATTTATGCAGCTGTGACCTTCACACTGATCCACAACTGAAAAACAATTTAAAATATATGTTATCAAATACCATCTGTAGATATTCCCATATTTCTGTCAAATTTCACCCCCATACAATTCATCATTAAGCAAAGGGATTTGTATGTGAAACCAATTAATTTGGACAGAGTTATAGCTTAGGACTCCATTGCTCAGAGTTTTCCTGAAAAGGGATGATGATCTTACTGATGCACTGTGTGCTGCTGTTGCTAGCGACGCCAATGGTGACGGTGTTCCTAGGGCACTGTATGCAATAGGTGCTGCGGTACTTGTCGTTGTAGCTGTTCTTGGGGCAGGGGTAACATGGCTCCACCCCACAGCAGCTCACGTAGCCCGGTCGGCACTCACCTGGAGGTGGAGTAGTCACAGGGTGAAAAATAATAATACTGATGAGGGCATATTAATAATGCACTTTAGGCCATATGTTGTTGCATGCTCAAAGTGCAAAACCATTAACACCATCTGTGTATCAGTGTGCATCCAATTATATTTCTCAACTCCTTGGGAAGTATACAACCCAAGCAATCTGTGAGATTTACAATCACATTACCATCTCATCCTATCGGGTACCCATTCACTGCTGGGTGTACAGGGCCTGTTTCAAACAAGGTTACTATTGACACACTATATGGGTATGGGTACAATGTGTGAAGCCCATTTCTGGTGTCCCCTGCCATGATATTGCTGGAATATTGCTAAAAGCTGTGTAAAACTTCACTCACTGGCTCACTCTCACTCACTCACTCACTCCACACTATATGTGATACATGTGCCTAAGTGTGGCAAAGATCTAAAGTCCTAGACTCTTAGGATTCAAGCAGCTTCCGTTGCTTCACATTGATTAACTTTGCACATTTGTCACTTATAAGTTATGCACAGGGCATCGTGCAACCACCATGCTTCATTATGGGAAATATATACATGTCACAATTATTTACGGTCATATAGAAGTTATTTGTTCAATTTTTTATATAGATCTTATTGACACATATATACCTAAGTGATCACTTACTGTATTGTATAATTGCTTGACTAGATTACATTTAGCATCTAAATGCTATTTGATAACACTTGAAAACAAATAATGTGTAACAAAAAGGGTATACCATCAGGGCTATTGGCTATAAATAGATTATACTATAGTGGAATTTGTCTATTATGGACTGGCCTGGGACAGACTCATTTGTCCGGATTATAAAGCAGTGCGGTTTAGTCAACTTTTGTCCGTTACCACACAAAAGCACCGCAAGTCTCTCTTTTGAAACTTGTCCACCCTTTGCAGCATGGGCTCTGTCTTGTAGGGTAAATCGCTTAAAAAGTCCAGTTTTGTCACAGTTAAACACATTCTCCATCTCATAATCACCAATCAAGCTTGGTAGGCTTGTGTTCATAGAAATAATTAACCATTGAGAACAGAAGTAACGGAGATGTTTATTCAACAGAGTGTTATTTTAGTCAGCTACGTCCAGATTACAAAGCATTGTTCTCATTGAGAGTTGATTTTCGGGACTGTTATATTAGTCCATTATCCGTAATTGAGAGAGTCCGGATAATAAAGCAAGCTTTAATGATAAATTAAGAACAATTTTGCGGGACTCAAAGAGTAGTCCGGATTATGGAGAAAACCGGCTTACAAAGAGTTCGGATTTGACAGATTCCACTGTACTTTGAAATTGGACTGGTTTCAAGACATCATCAAACCTTCACAGAACCAATACAGCAAGATGTAAAAAGAATTCTCACCGAAACATTTATCAACTGCGTCAGCGCCTGGTTCCTGTGTTGACTGGTCACCTGGACATTTTACACACTCAGTGGCACCAGTGTCAGGCTGGTACCATCCTTTCTCACACTGGCTGCACGGCACCAAGCCAGACTGTGAGGACTCCCCAGGGGGACATTGTGCTGCAACAGCCATACATAGATCAGGGGGGTATCTGGGGTTTCACATCGGTTTATTTACCAGGACATTGTCTTTATTTGCATCATAAAAAGATGTAAACAAGATTCTGCTCAACAGTATGTAGATTCAGAGATGCACAAGAATTAAAAATGGTCAAAGGTTGTAGATTGATCCAAAATCAGAACATACCCGAAATGTTCTTCAGCATATAAATTGTATTTATGTTTATTGTAGAAAAATTAGATTGAAGACATCTAGTCCTGACACAAGCTTACTTGACTTAACTTTACATGGACTTCCTAGGACAAATTTTGGTACAAATGGTCCTCATTTTAAATTTTACTTTTTAAATTTTGAATTTTATATAAATTTAAAGTTTGCAGCCATGAATTTTACCCCCATGAATACTGAAGAACTATCATTTACCTAACCATATGGACCTACAGCACATGATGGTGGTAACATTCTGCCTTGGTGCTCACCTATACACTGAGACTCCTCGACCGACTGTTCCTGCTCCGTCGACGTCCCTGTACCACATGGCTTACAGGATGCCTGCCCGGCCTCATCTTGGTAGGAGCCCTTCGGGCAGCTCTGGCACTGACCAGAGGTCAGGTTTGCAAACGTGCCTCTCGTACATTCCACTGCAAGATACGAGCAAAACATATATACCTGAGGCTCCTTCACGAAGCAACCTTTACTAAGGTTAACCTTAACTCCCATTCTTCAACACTGCACTAAGGTTACCTAAGTGACTTACGATCACCTTAGTGCTTTGTGAAAGGAGGCCCAGGTCAGTATGGACCTACTTAGTGATGTTTGAACCAATTGACCACCTGATGTTGATTAACAGTTATAAAATACAAGCAGAATTCATGTTTCACATAAAATTTACAAAGTCATATACAGAACTTTAGTCAGTTTCCCTGTCCCTGAATCATATTATTTTCCCCTACAGCCTATCTCTCCCTGCAATGCTAAAGCCCTAAATGAAGCAAGTCTAGATTTCTCCAGGTTGTCCTTTCAAAATAAATGGGTTTATTTGTTACAATCAAAAATATATATATTAAGAGTCTAAGAATTAGTCTAACAGAACTTTTATGCTGCTTTCAACAATATTTCATTATAGCAGGGCATTTTTAATGAAGAGCAACCATTTCATCAATATTTTGTGCAGATCAAACTACCAGGGCCATAGTGCCACAACTATTTATTATCAGTGTTTACACATGTAAGTACAGATATTACATGTTTTAGCACTAACATCACTTGTGAATACCAATTACACAGCAAATAGAGAAATTTAAATTACTTACAGCAATAGTCATTCCTTGGGATGTGTCCAGGTGGACACTGATTATCTCCCCCTCCTGTACACGGTGGCCTGTAGGTGGCGTTGCCACAGCCCTCTATATGAATGTCAAGGTTAGTGGTATTTGCTTGCTCCAAGATGAGTTTTCCACAGGCTGAGGCCAGATAGTATGGAGGAACTGTGGGCTGGACCTTTTGTATGTAGACCTTGACTATTACAGTGACCTACAGTGAAACACACCAACATGTCATAATCAGAACATATTAACTTCACAAAAGGTACAGATTTCATCTTGCTTGCAGTGATGGAAAATAAATCTCTTCAAGATTTCTATATGAACTCAATGGCCAAACACTGATATCTTGTAAAAAGGACTTTGAGTGAGTGAGGGTGTGAGTATTGTTTGATGCCGCTTTTAGCAATATCATGGTAGGGGACACCAGAAATTGGCTTCACACATTGTACCCATGTGCATGGGGAATTGAACTTGTGTATTCAGCATGATGAGTGAATGCTTTAACCACAAGGTTACTCCACCATCCCAAAAGGACTTTGAAACATGATAGACCAGATATATTCAATTAACTTATTCAAAGACGATAGGACCCAATTTCACCACACTCATATTCCAACTGCATGACAGCCCTTAAATAGTCATACCTGGACTTGGATTGATATTACCAACAATCAGAAGGCAATCTCCAAGCTCCATAAACATTGTTAATACTTATGAACCTATTTATGTATTGTTAATGTTCTAATTGTGTATTGATTTTCAAGATATGAAAGAAGCTGTAAATCCATACCATATGTTGTTGTGTTACCTCCCAACTTCTAAATGCCCATCAAGCATCTATCTTAGATCTTTGTTTAGTGGTAGTGGGAACAGATTAAAGGGGCACTGATCCAGAGCAATTTCCGTGTGGACTGGTTGTTGCTTTTGTTGTTGTTTTTCTCCCTTGAGTAGCCCAGTCCCCCTGTCCGTCACGGTCGAGAGAGCAGGTACTGGCTTGGCTTCGTAATTAGACTGTTGGCGAGAAACATTAATCACTCTGGATCAGTGCCCCTTTAAGACCGTGACATCCCCAGAACAAACTGAAAAAACCTCTGTAGAACCTATTCACAGAACCTATGTTGACTCGACCTCTGGAGCTGCCACTGAGCTGAAACATTGAGCCAGTTCAGTGAGCCTGCTGCCATCACACTGACCTTGGTGGTTTCTATCGACATGGCGTAGGTGGCGGTGATGTTGAGGAAGTCGTTCGCGGCAGCACATGGTTCTGTGATTACTGGACCCAGGACCTCCAGGATCTTGTCTTTGAGATGGAACACGCAACTCTCGCTGTTGTTGCCATCATACTCAAACTCAAAGTCAAGGTCAAGGTCATAATCAGGTGCGACCTTGTCTGTTGGAGAAAGAAAGTACCAGTTAGTAGTGGTAGGTATTATAAACCTAAAGAAACTCAACCAAACTCTTCTTTGTCATCCACAATATGGCCAGAATATTGATGGATCTTTATGACTGAAATCACACCTCTGTTTTGGGTTCTTTGAGAGGCATTTTAGAAGTTGTAAAGATGAAGGAAAACCAAGTTCTGTGGACAGTTAACTTCTTTTTTGCAATGAGTGTGACGTTTCGGTGAAGGTACTCTCTTTTGGGTACTGCAATATTATGTTATACCTACAGTAGTCAGTTCTCCCTCATTCAAATATCTACACCCTTAATTATAATACTTGCCACAAACAAATAATTACATTGAAAGTGTTTTGCTTGTTTGCTGTTCAATGTGAGATTCAGCAATGTTATTACTATATGAAGACGATCTAAAAATAACTGTCTGGATCAGACAATCCAGTGATTGATATTAGGAGCATTAGCTATGCAGCTGGGATACCATGTCATGCATAAACTAAGCCACAGATGGGCATTGGTTGCCAAAGGTCAGTTTTAATCCATATCTTCACTGGGACTGCAGAAACTATGAAGAGTTGAATAGTGAGTGAGTGAGTTGAGTTTTACGCCGCACTCAGCAATATTCCAGCTATATGGCGGCGGTCTGTAAATAATCGAGTCTGGACCAGACAATCCAGTGATCAACAGCATGTGCATCGATCTGCGCAATTGGGAACCTATGACATGTGTCAACCAAGTCAGCGAGCCTGACCACCCGATCACGTTAGTCGCCTCTTACGACAAGCATAGTAAGCCTTTTGTGGCAAGCATGGGTTGCTGAAGACCTATTCTACCCGGATCTTCATGGGTGAGAGTTGAATAGACAAAAGACTGGATCATAAACCATACTGCAGAAAGAAACAACGATTTTTAACCCACCTGTACAGTCTGGAACAATGTTATGAGGAAACCAGGTCCCGCCCAGCTCACAAATATACTGCAGTGGAGGCTCGTACACGAAGTCCATCCCCGACGGACATTGCAGGTGACAGCTGAATGCCGTCTTGTTGCCCTCCACAGAGCCTGTACACGCCTTGTCCCCACCCTCGGGGGTCGGGAGGGACCACTCAGGGCACTCCCTCGCTGTGGGGATATAAAGGATATCACACTAATATATTCAGGACAAGATAGGGATAACCCATAGCCCCATTGTACTGACTGAACAACAAACCAATCAGCTCAGGGTTTTACACAGACTTTGAAAAAAGAGAGTCATGGTGACCCACAGTATTTATTTTTGGGAGTCATTTTCAATATTTGGGAGTCATTAAAATTCAGACAATGACCTACTTTTCAGCGATCTGAATTTTTTCGTGTGAAAGTGAAATGAGACACTACAAACAACTATGGTTACACTGAATTCGAATTCCTTGCTTAATAACCAAATGGTACTTACAAATTAATCTTAATCTTAAAGTTTAATAAAATCGTAATTCTATATTTTATGTCGAAGTTTTAAGCAGCATGTCGTTAACGAAGACGTCGCAGACTGCCCCTGTTAGAAGAGGTCTTACAATGATTCACAATTCATCTGGCTCATTGGTTACACCTGTTATGTGTTCTTTGCGCTTATTAAACATATTTTTTGAAACGCACAATGTGATTGATATAATATCAAAGTCGTGAAAGACCGCTAACAGAGCACGCTGCACCCACGTGTTTGCAAGGATTAGTAGGAGCGTAGTGTTGCAATATACAAGTGATTAGATGTATCAAATAATACTGATTAATATCTATATATCCAGTTGAATGAGTTGGTCTCAAAGGAAATGAGACAGTTGTGTAATCAATGTTTTGACTTGTTTAGCGTAATAATTTCCTTTGATTATTTTTTGTTTATTTAATGTGAGATCAAAACGTTTTTGAACCATATTAGAAAGCTAATTTGCTCATCCAATATTTACCTAGGAGCCTTGATATTGATAGGCATTACATCAGAGTAGGACTGAGGTTTATGAGATATATGTTTCAGTTAAAGCTGACAGGGTTTTCCATGACGCGTGATTCCTGCGTATTTGACGCAACAATTTTGTAAAAGACTCTCAAAATATTATCATACGAGTCAAGCTTGACGCAAGTTTTATGAGTGACCCTCAGAATTCAGTTCAGAGTCAATAAAATCGATTTGATAGCAAACAATGATAGTTTTCACGAGGTCTTCATTAATTTAGATATTTCTTTCAATTCATGTTAATAACTATGTTACAGTGAATAAATCACAAGCCTGATTATTTGTTCAGTATACTGGAGTTTCTTATGACTGAACTGAACAGTGAAAAATATACTATTCATTAACTAACATATAAATGACAATACAACACAAAACAATAAAATCTTTGCAAAACTCTTGCTTTTTGATATACATACATCACTTGAAAATGTTATCGAATTATGATCAGGAGGATTTTCGAAAAAGACAAGTCAAAAGGGTTTCCTGGTGTACAGTCTTTGAAGTACACCTTGCTTCAAAGAAATCATGTTTTTCATGGACTTTTGTTCCAGAGACTATGTGATTTTCTGATATAGTGGCCATGTTAAGTACATTCAAAACACAACTAAAGACTCATCTATTTCTCCTCTACAAGTGACTTCCAATCATCCGTACCTGCCAGCTGTATATAGTTTTAACTTGAGTTCAGGAAGTGCTTTGAGCATATCCCTGTGACGTGGAAAGGCGCTATATAAATGGCCTATTATTATTATTATTAACACATGTTATATTTTCATATTTATGTTACATGCATGAAATATTTTAATCTGGCAAATATTTCCATATTTTTGTGGTCAACTTACGTTGAGCTTCATATACGAAAGAGCAGGTAGCTTTATTGCCAGCATTATCGTACACCGTGGCAGTTAATTCAATAGGCCTGAGCATACGAATGACAGTGCCCTCTGGTGGTGAGTATTCGATTCTCTCAATTCCGCTGTAGTCACTGGCGTTGATTGGCTGGGACTGGAAACTCAGTTGAACATCCTGTGTGTCAGAGTCATACAGTTCTACCACAATAGAGCTGGGGCAGACGACAGTGGGTGGAGTCACGTCTGCAACATGGAGGTTAGATACAGATCAGAATGGATGGTTTTGTTTCCTCTTTGAGTGACAGTCTAGGTGTTTGGAAGTACAATATAGACAAACTTTATGGATAACAACTTCTTTATTTCTTGCAAGTTACGTTTCGATGCAGTTTCTTGTACCCTTGTCAAGTAACGTTGCTTGACAACAGTACAAGAATCTGTATCGAATTGTTGATGATTTTGTTGTTTAACGCTGCACTCATTAATATTCCAGGGTCTAGATTTTCGAAGCACCCTTAACGCTAAGATCGTTGTAAGTTAATGTTAATGAATGGCACTTACGTCCATCTTAGCGCTAAGAGAGCTTCGAAAATCTAGACCCTGGGAACTGACCGTATTAGGGCTGTTTTATTGGGGAAGGTGGGTACAGGGGAGGATGGGTCCTGAGTGGGACTCAGATACCCACAGTACTTCCCTGACCCATGATTAATAACATGATACATTGTTTAATGACAACAATACAGAACTCCATTGTTACATTACAAAAACTTAATGTTATTTATCACTGACTATGCATACATTTCTTTCAGATCAGATCATTTATGTGAATAAAGATAACGGTTCATTCAACTTAAGTCAGAAATGATCAGACTGTTTTATACATGTATTCATATAGCTTTTTTCAGGATTCCAGGTAAAAAGTCCCAACACCCTTGAGACCTACAGCAGAACCCTGGTAGTGTAACATGACAGGGGACGGACTCATCGTGCAGTAATTCTGGTTCATCAATGCCCCAGAATACATTTAGTGTACAGGGTCAAAACAATGCATGAATACCGAATGTTACAGTGTAACAATGCATGAGTAACTCTACCACTCACCCACGAGGAACACATGGAGGGGGCAGGTGGCTACATTTCCCATGGAGTCAGTGGCAGCAACGGTAACTGTCATGTTCTGGAACAAAGTTGGGCCA
Organism: Haliotis rubra; assembly: GCF_003918875.1. NCBI lineage: Eukaryota > Metazoa > Mollusca > Gastropoda > Lepetellida > Haliotidae > Haliotis > Haliotis rubra. The sequence goes on from NW_025767002.1 coordinate 1,031,129, forward strand.
TCATGTAGCTCCGTAACAGAGCACAAAGTACAAACATCTGAATGTAGCACAGCTGTAACAGAGTTCGGACAACACATTACTACATTCACACAGCACATTCAACACGTGGCTAAAGATAGGGCAACACTGCAGTACAGTCACAACACACACAGTGCCTTATAACAGAGGTGAACTACATATAGGGCAAGTGTACAGTCACAACACACACAATGCCTTATAACAGAGGTAAACTAGATATAAGGCAAGTGTACAGTCACAACACACACAGTGCCCTATAACAGAGGTGAACTAGATATAGGGCAAGTGTACAGTCACAACACACACAGTGCCCTATAACAGAGGTAAACTAGATATAAGGCAAGTGTACAGTCACAACACACACAGTGCCCTATAACAGAGGTGAACTAGATATAGGGCAAGTGTACAGTCACAACACACACAGTGCCCTATAACAGAGGTGAACTAGATATAGGGCAAGTGTACAGTCACAACACACACACACAGTGCCTTATAACAGAGGTGAACTAGATATAGGGGCAAGTGTACAGTCTGTACACACAGTGCCCTATAACAGAGGTGAACTAGATATAGGACAAGTGTACAGTCACAACACACACAATGCCTTATAACAGAGGTAAACTAGATATAAGGCAAGTGTACAGTCACAACACACACAGTGCCCTATAACAGAGGTGAACTAGATATAGGACAAGTGTACAGTCACAACACACACAATGCCTTATAACAGAGGTAAACTAGATATAGGGCAAGTGTACAGTCACAACACACACAGAGCCCTATAACAGAGGTGAACTAGATATAGGGCAAGTGTACAGTCACAACACACACAGTGCCCTATAACAGAGGTGAACTAGATATAAGGCAAGTGTACAGTCACAACACACACACAGTGCCCTATAACAGAGGTGAACTAGATATAGGGCAAGTGTACAGTCACAACACACACAGTGCCCTATAACAGAGGTGAACTAGATATAGGGCAAGTGTACAGTCACAACACACACACAGTTCCCTATAACAGAGCTGAACTAGATATAGGGCAAGTGTACAGTCACACAGGAGACAAGGCAACACTATATAACAGTCACACTACACACAGGACAACACCTGATAAGGTGATATTCTCACCTTAGTGAAGAGGTAGGGTAGTCGGAAGTCAGATGGAGTGTAGATGACAGTGGGCGTGGCCCCCGAGTTGTCAGAGAATGTTGGCAGCGTGATGTTGGCAGGGACTGGTCCGTTGGGACCCAGCTCCACCTCCATATTTCCTGAGGGGCAGTCAGTGGACACCGGGGCCTGTGTGTCTGTGTGAAGAGCAAACACACCCACATAAACAGGTAATATTACAGAATGGGCATGATGGTATATATTGGATTTTTGTACTTGAGGCTTCTATTTAGAAATTAGTTTGACAATTCTAAAAAAAAAATTCATACTATTAAATTAGGGTATGATGTTGGTCTTTGTGCTGACACAGTATTTGGCGTAGGACCAGTTATTAGCATTGGTATTAGCAATGGACAGGGCTCAGCTATCAGTGTTGACATCAGCAATACAGGAGCACATTTATCGCTGTTGATATCAGCAATGGTAGGACACCTTTATCGATTCTGATATTAGCAATGGTGGGGTACAGCTGCTAATATTAATATCAGCAATGGTGGGACACATCTATCGGTGTTGATGTCAGCAAATGTTGAGCACGTGGTGCACATGGAACCTCCAGGGGCCCGTTTCACAAAGCGATCATAGCGCTACGACTGTTGCAAGTCTGTGTTAAAGTATGGGAGTTACGATCACCTTAGTGCTACGACTGTTGCAAGTCTGTGTTAAAGTATGGGAGTTACGATCACCTTAGTGCTACAACTGTTGCAAGTCTGTGTTAAAGTATGGGAGTTACGATCACCTTAGCACTTTGATTGCTTTGTGAAATGGAGCCCAGGATGATTAAATATGTTTTTTTGGATGTTTTTCTTCAGGAAAAAAAGCTATTCTCAGATAACCAATTATTCCAGCGTTCTGTCATATATATTCTCCCACAATTCTCCCCTGTACTCACCCTGACACAGGGGCACAGAGGCGTTCCATCGCGGGGTGTTGTCTTGGTTGAAGGTGTGGATCTTCAAGTTACTGCGGACTGAGCTGCGTTTCCTGCGGGGAGGTCTATCTGGAACAACATACATGAACCCTCAATATGAAGTTCCTGAAAAGTAACGAAACCAGTTCCATAACTCACAACTGATGCATTACCAAGAGGGTTGTTTGATGTCATCTGACTTTCACATAGTAGGAATTACATGTGGAAACCTTGTGTTGTGGAAATTACATGTCACAGGGTAAATAAAAATAACAACCATGTCATTTGATAACAGGGCAGTGGAGTAGCCTAGTGGTTAAAACTTTCGCTCGTCATGCCAAAGACACAGGTTTGATTCCCTACATGGGTACAATATGTGGAGCCCATTTCTGGTGTCCCCTGCCATGATATTGCTGGAATATTGCTAAAAGTGATGTAAAACTTAACTCACTCACTCACTCATTCAGACACATCGGTAAAATAAACCAGGGTCTGTAATCTTTGAAACATGGACAACCTTGAGGCTTGTTCTGTGATCAGGTATAATTATTTATTATCCATATGGTTGAAAATTGGAGATTTAATATTTTCAGTTTGAGCACATGTGCACATATGACTTTAGCCGCAGCTGATTGGTCAAAATATGACGCATCACTTACCTGATATCTTGTACGATCTTCAATGCCAAATACTTTGTTAGGTCAGTAATGATAACAATGTCAATACATTAATTATTTTGTAAATATATACTGATGCTGTTCATTTTCAGATACAATATTCACATTATAGCTTTCTTATATTCTATAGTTAGAAGTTGGAGTAGTATGTGTGCACTATTTTGACAAGTAAAACCTACTCACTGACTCTGTCAAGTATTTTTGCGCCATGACCCAGTTTTTGTGCTTGTGGGATTTTCATTACCGTAAACTTAATATTTTCTGATTGATCTTCACATACATAACTGGATAAAAATGAAATGATTACACTCGCAAGTGTGTCATATTACTTATACGAAACTCGTGCAAAATTATGTATTGCTCCCGCTCGGGCAATACAAAATGTCACACTTGTTTCATATAAGTCGTACGACACTTGCTTGTGTAATAATCTCTATTTATATTACATTTGTGACGTCATTCCATTGTCTGCTCGCTCCATTACTTTTCAGGAATGGTGCGATGTGTACCAGTTTCAAATTAAAGACTTCATTTTGTCATTTTGACATTTATTTTTGATAACAGAAATAATCCCAATACTTTGAATGTAATTTAAGTAGGGTAATATCCTCGTAACTCTCCATTATTTTTAAGGAATGGACAGTTACTCGGACATAACCCTCTACGTATTAACAGAGAACGTCTCTGGTATTACTGACATACCTTTGCCTTTGTTCGTGCTGGGCTCATCCACACACGTCCCAGAAGATGGTTGGTAGCTGAGTGATCCAAAGCAGGTCCATTCTGAACTTGTTACCCTGAAGCTGTTTTGATGATGGAGGTGCGTCCACAATAACTGGTCACTTGTGTTGGCAAGGAGGTCAGGGTCGTCTCCAGAGTATTATGCAAGTAGGTCTTCAGATGTGCTGCACATTTCTGGACATCACTCTTCACTCCTGACATACTCAGCAACCCAAATGGAATCGATATCATCACCTGAAAAGATGTCAGGAGTTCATAAATGTTGTGAAAGTATAACTTGTGAAGCAGCCATAATATTTCTGAAGCCATGATGGGATTCCTGCCCTTGACCTTCTAATCTAAGGTTAAATATGTCAAAATGACCAAAGTGGTTCAACCCTTCAGCATTGGTTGGTTGTTTAGCACCTCCCTCAGCAATATTCCAGCTATATGGCGGCGGTCTGTAAATAATCGAGTCTGAACCAGACAATCCAGTCATCAATAGCATGAGCATAGATCTACGCAATTGAGATACGATGACAATTGTCAACCAAGTCAGTGAACCTGACCATATGTTCCCGTTAGTCACCTCTTACAACATGCATGGGTTGCTGAAGATCAATTCTAACCTGGATCTTCATGGGTCCCTTTCAGCAAGGATGACAGGGTAAAGATGTTATCTGAGTGAGTGAGTAAGTGAATGAGTGGGAGAGTGAGTGAGTGAGTGGGAGAGTGAGTGAGTGAGTGGGAGAGTGAGTGAGTGAGTGAGTGAGTGAGTGAGTGAGTGAGTGAGTGAGTGAGTGAGTGAGTGAGTGAGTGAGTGAGTGAGTGAGTGAGTTTGGTTTTACACTGCTTTTAGCAATATTTCAGCAATATCACGGCGGGTGACACCCCATGTGGGGATTCGAACCCGGGTCTTCGGGGTGACGAACGCTTTAACCACTAGGCTACCCCACTGCCCCGAGTGAGTGAGTGAGTGAGTGAGTGAGTGAGTGAGTGAGTGAGTGAGTGAGTGAGTGAGTGAGTGAGTGAGTGAGTGAGTGAGTGAGTGAGTGAGTGAGTGAGTGAGCAAGCGAGCAAGCCACTTTCAGCAATACTCCAACAGTATCGAAATAGGGGCAATAAGAATCCATGGAACATGAAATACAGTAGGTATTGCCAAAGGGACCATTATATGTTACAATCTCAAAAAAGAAACAACCTCCTTGGTGCTCGGTGCAATCTGTCCCTGTTTCAGCTGAAGAAGCACTTGTGAGGTTTCGCCACATAGTGTGTTGTTCTGTAGCTTGCCCATCACTTGGGACACTAAGGCCTTGATAGCTGACCCAGTGTTGACCGCAAGCTGGCTGGTGCACATGGTGGCATTCTGGGACACTTGCATCCTCAGTGTTGCTGTCGTCACGAAAGTCGGGATGCTCTCTGAAATCATAGTCCACAGCATGATTGAAACAACAATGAACCTTGCATATACTCAAAGGGACAGTTACACTGTTGGGTAGATAGCTGTTTTGCTCTCCCTGACAACCAATCAGATGCAGTATTATCACATTATCACATATTATCAGAACAGCAATGGTTGGTTGATTGATTCACTAATTGATCTATCAATCAGTTGATTGATCGAATGACTGGTTGATCAAATGACTGATTGTTTAACACTGCACTGTATTCCAGCTATATGATGGGGGTATGTAAATAATCGAGTCTTGACCAGATAATCCAGTGATCAACATGAGCATCGATCCACACAATTGGGATATGATATGTGTCAACCAAGTCAGCGAGTCTGACCACCTAATCCCATTACTTGCCTCCTGCGACAACATTGATTAACAATAAAAGAAAGAGCTAAGAGGTTCTCATAGAAAATGACGATGATACAGGGGGAAATATTAAATTAAATAAAGATAAATATATGAAATAAACAAGAAATAAATCAGTCCTGCGTCTCTACCTACATGAGGGTAGTACTTTCATGTACCCTTTCATATCCCTAAAAAGATTCTAATACAATATCTGAATGAGTGAGTTTTACGATGCTTTTAGCAATATTCCAGGGACGTCACAGCGGGGGAAATGGGCTGCATACATTGTACCCATGTGGTGAATCGAACCCAGGTCTTCGGCGTGACAAACGAATGCTTTAATTACTTGGCTACTGCCCCAATATCTGAAAATAGCCAATGTTCTCGAAATGAATCAAACATCAGTAAATAAACACACCTTCGATACACTTAAAGTTGTCTTTATCATAAACATAGCCATCAGGACAGTAGTATTCCACATCATTGTTTGATGTCTCAAGTTTATCTGGTGACAGTGTAATATCACTGCAGTTGTGGGTCTTGCTGCCAGCCAAGGTCAAGGTTGTCAGATGTTGCTTAGGCGCCGTCAGCTGTCCTGCTGCATATCCGTAACAGACCAGCATCCTTGATTGGTCGATGTTCTCCGAAAGTGGATACAAGTGCAGTCTGCCAACTCCATTGATCTTTAAAGAGAGTAATGTCGAACATAATTGTTAGGAACATAATTCACAAACATCTTTAGTTTACAGCAATCACGTTTCCTTTAACAATTTTACTTCATCCTCTGTAAATGGACATCAAGTAATTAGTATATAAATTTACCTCATATTATATATATTGTACACTGATTTGAATGATTTTGTAATAATTTTAAAATACAAATTTGACTGATATTGTTAACAACAGAAAGGTTTATGTATAACATGGGTCCTCACTAACCAACAGAAAAATTCTTAAAGCATGGAAATATTAATTATCAAGGGAAGACTACCATAATATGGAGATAATCTGAGTCAAGGGAAGACAACTCTAATATGGAGATGAGCAGAGTCTAATGAAGACTATTCTACTATTGAGATAAGTTGAGTCAGGTGAGGTGAAATGGGGTTTAACGTCGTAGTACACTTAAGAATATTTCGCTCATATGACGAGCTCATATGTGCATGCATGTTTATAAGTACCTGCTTATAATAGTCCAGACTTAAGCTGGATTTATAGTGCTAGCTCACTGAAATACCATGCCGCAGTTAAGCATGAATACCCCACTCAGACACATTATGCTGACTCCAAGCCGACCAGTCCTTGTTGTACCCTTTAATGCCAAGCGCCAAGGAGGGACCAACAAGTACCATATTTTAACGTGTTTTGGTATGATGCAGCTGGGGATCAAACCTGTGAGCTTCCCCTCTTGTGTCAAGTGAACACAACCCTAACATTGAAATAATCTGAGTCAAGGGAGACAACCCTTATATGAATAATTAAGTTGAATCAAGGGAAGACAACTGTAATATTGAGATAATCTGAGTCAAGGGAGACAACCCTTATATGAATAATTAAGTTAAGACCAGGGAAGACAACTGTAATATTGAGATAATCTGAGTCAAGGGAGACAACCCTTATATGAATAATTAAGTTGAGTCAAGGGAAGACAACTGTAATATTGAGATAATCTGAGTCAAGGGAGACAACTGTAATATTGAGATAATCTGAGTCAAGGAGACAACTGTATGACAACAATAATGAGATGATGTTAGTAAGGAAAGACAACCCTAATATGGACAAGCCAGTCAAGGGAAACAACTCTCACCTTAGTATCTCCATCAGCAGAAAGAGTCAAGTTCTCCGTAACACTGACAAAGATGTCCTTACAGAATTCCAACAGTATCGTCTGAACATGAGCTTGCATCCATGTCAGTTCTGTAATAAGGGCAGAATGGTACTGTGTGATACAATACTCTGGAACTTGAGCACTGGACACAAAACTACCCCTGAGGGTCAGAATCATCCTCGGGACAGTAGGGACAGGTGCTGGAGTAGGTGGAGCAACAGTTGAAGCTGGGGTCGTAACAATGGCTGTGGTTCCGCGGAAACAAATCCATTCTGCAGAATCGAGGATGAAGCCATCCTCGCATCCCCATTCTTTTCGGGTGAAGTTGCAGCCAGGGCTGATGTAGGTGACGTTGTTGCAGAAGTTGGGGACAACTTTATCTTGGATCATGCGAAGGAGTTTGGGGAATTCCACACGAGTAAAATTTATAAATTCTGCAGCACAAGCTTCAACAGATTCCTTGGAGGATGTGTTGTATTTGAGACCATAGATAACTGCAACATTCGCCTGACAACAAAAGAAAAACATGAAAATATTTTCATGGTTACTTGTTAAACTCAGTGACAAGCCAGTTCCTGTCATGTGTTACAATATGTTTTGCGCATTTGGCCTTTTTCTGAATATAACTGTCTGTCGATCTGTCTCATCAGGGTGAAATTGTTTTTGGTCAGTACACCAACCAAGTGCAACCTCGCTAATAGGTTTGGATGCATCACAAAATAACGTCACTGGTTCTAAAACGTAACATAATGCTTGTTTAGCAATTTTAATAACAAGTACTCAGTATCAGATACATTCAACAGTATCAGATACATTCAACAGTATCAGATACATTCAACAGAATCAGATAGATTCAACAGAACCAGATCGCATGATGATAATGATGAATGATTCTGTTTCAATTTTGCATTACCTTTATTTATAAATCTCAATTATATGATCACTGCTGCATAACTGATTAATGAGTACACAAATGTTTATGCTTGTGTAGCAGCCATAAAATTTCCGAGTCCCGTGCTGGGATTCGAACCACGGACCTTCTGATCAGAAGTCGGACGCCTTGTCCACATGACCAAAGAGGTTAACCCCGTCAGCAAGCTGACAAGGTAAGGATGTCATCTGTGGGATGACTCCACGCCCTGGTACATACTCCCCCGTCAACAGAAGGCACGTCCCGAGCCGCATAGTTGGGTACTGAGACATATTTTGCTCAAATTTTATATGAACATGCTCAGCCCCACGTCTGGCGCCAATGTAGCGGCCATAAAATTTCCGAGTCCCGTGCTGGGATTCGAACCACGGACCTTCTGATCAGAAGTCGGACGCCTTGTGCACATGACCAAAGAGGTTAACTCCGTCAGCAAGCTGACAAGGTAAGGATGTCATCTGTGGGATGACTCCACGCCCTGCTACACTTGTAACAGGTCACGTGGAGAGAAACATACTACTTCCAGTCAATTACTTCCCAATTAAAACACATGATGACCGATATAAGATGTTGAAGGATTTATTGTTACCTGAACCAGGTGCAACCTGTTACTAAAGGTAACGTGCACCAGCCATTTTGAACATGCACCAGTGCAGGATGTAAATAGAGAAATCGCAGCCTGCTTATACGGCTCTCAAATTTTCTTTTACCATACTGTGTCTCGTCCTTATAAGGGAATACCATGAAATCTTGAAAATATCGTTATAACACCTCACACTTATAAGAGGATACACCAAATAGAGGAGGTGTCCCTGTAATACCTCCTTTGCCCCCTAAGCAAGTAAAACATCCATATTTTGTTCTCTTTTAATAAGACACTAATTACTAGTACAAAATGACCCAAGTAGGGATTCATGTAGGATTTCAAACTTGACATGCAAATTGGACAAAAGTCAAAAGCCAAAGTTTGAGGACCAAAAGAAGGGGATCGGCCTATCTACAGGTTACACTTTCATGAAACTGTTTTTCAGGGGGTAAGAAAAGTATGTTGTATTGCTTAGCATGAACGAACAAGAGAAGACGGCTACTTTTTACTGACATTTTCTGCAGAGTTTCACAGTAAGTCTGACACTGAGCAGAAAAACCATTCCCTGAATGAAGACACGTGTTTCATCATTAAGCTAATAATATGATGAACATTTTCATCAGGCCATAATCTTGAATGATTTAAAAGTGTATTATAACTTAAAAAGTCGGAGAGAGTGATATATTTACAATATGATGGAAATTCACTAGCCAGTCGGGCAAGTGACTATGGAGATTTGCTAGCCCGACTTGATTCTTACTAGCCACAGGCCAGCGGGTCAGTGGCTATTTCAAACACTGTATCGAGTGCAACTTACCCTGTTGGTACTAAAGTTGATCCGGCCGTCCAAGAGGGTGACATAGATGTCGGAGGTTCCGGCACAGTGCTGAAGTTGGGGGGCATTAAAGAGGGTAGGCAGTTGGTTCACCATGCTGTTAACTTCCATATGCACCTCGTTTATACAGGAGTTGCTGAAGATCCCCTCGATAGAGTCCAAGACCTCCACGATAAACACTGGCGCTGTCACTGAAACCAAGCAGTTCAAACTGGAGGACACCTGGTTGGTTGGTTGGTTAATGTTAAGCTTAGTTTTACATAGTGGGGTACACCAGAATTAAGTTAGTGAGTGAGGTTAGTTTTACGCCGCACTCAGCAATATTCCAGCTATATGGCGGCAGTCTGCAAATAATTGAGTCTGGACCAGACAATCCAGTGCTCAACAGCATGAGCATCGATCTACGCAATTGGGATAATTTGACATGATCCAGTTAGTCGCCTTTTACGACATGCATTGGTTGCTGAAGACCAATTCTAACCCAGATCTTCACGGGTACTGTTGGGAGGGAGAGATGCATGTCACAGAAACTACATTCGTTAGTATATGGGTGGGCTTCTTTGGTTTGAATCCAGTTCCGGACACACATTTCTTGTCAAACTGTCAGTGATAGAATAAACAGCAGCTGCATCATCAGCAAGTGGTGCCTCATCAATGATGTGGAGCCAGGTGATGGTGTGTGATGTATTTGAAACATCACAGACACTTGAATAAATCTTATAATATAGATAGCGTACCTTCTGGTAAAGATTGACTTGTAGTGACTGGCGGGCCTTGTGTTGTTGGACCTTGAGTTGATGGGCCTTGAGTTGTGGGACGTTGTGTTGTAGGGCCTTGAGTTGTGGGGCCTTGAGTTGATGGACCTTGTGTTGTAGGGCCTTGTGTAGTTGGACCTTGAGTTGTGGGGCCCTGTGTACTTGGACCTTGTGTTGTAGGGCCTTGTGTAGTTGGACCTTGAGTTGTGGGGCCCTGTGTAGTTGGACCTTGTGTTGTAGGGCCTTGTGTAGTTGGACCTTGAGTTGTGGGGCCCTGTGTAGTTGGACCTTGAGTTGTAGGGCCTTGTGTAGTTGGACCTTGTGTTGTAGGGCCTTGAGTTGTAGGGCCTTGTGTAGTTGGGCCTTGTGTTGTAGGACCTTGAGTTGTGGGGCCTTGAGTTGTAGGACCTTGTGTAGTGGGGCCTTGAGTTGTGGGGCCTTGTGTAGTTGGACCTTGTGTTGTAGGGCCTTGAGTTGTAGGGCCTTGTGTAGTTGGTCCTTGTGTTGTAGGACCTTGAGTTGTGGGGCCTTGAGTTGTAGGACCTTGTGTTGTAGGGCCTTGTGTAGTGGGGCCTTGAGTTGTGGGGCCCTGTGTAGTGGGGCCTTGAGTGGTTGGGCCTTGTGTTGTGGGGCCTTGTGTTGTCAGGCCTTGTGTTGTTGGGCCCTGTGTTGTAGGGCCTTGAGTGGTTGGGCTTTGAGTTGTAGGGCCTTGTGTAGTTGGGCCTTGTGTTGTAGGGCCTTGTGTAGATGGCCCTTGGGTTGTTGGGCCTTGAGTTGTAGGGCCTTGTGTAGATGGCCCTTGGGTTGTTGGGCCTTGAGTTGTAGGGCCTTGTGTAGTTGGACCTTGAGTTGTTGGACCGTGTGTTGTTGGACCTTGAGTTGTAGGACCTTGTGTTGTTGGACCTAGTGTTGTTGGACCTTGTGTAGATGGGCCTTGTGTTGTTGGACCTTGTGATGTTGGTGACTGTGTTGAAGGTCTCTCAGTTGTGGTTGACTGTGTGGAAACACCTTGTGTTGTCTGGGATCCTGGAGTGGAACTGTGGACATCCTGTGTTGTTGGTGTAAGAGGCCGTGTTGTAGTTTGTTCAGTATCTGTTGTTGCTGCTGGTGCATCAGTAGAGGTGACAGCAGGCGATGTTGGGATGATGGTGACAGAGGTTGTAGGAGTAGGCGTTGGTTCCAGCTCTTCTAGACATTCTGCAGCAAAACATTTCAAGCATCAAACATGGAACACAAAAGACATTGACATAACTCACATGGTATAATCTGAAACAAAGGTTGGGAACACATCTATCAGACTTACAACAAAGAATGAAAAGAAAGGTTTACATTTTATACCAAAACTGTAAATTACAAAATAAGGAGGTAATAAACATTATTTTTCACATTGAAACAGACAGAGTACAACATTACAACACATTAATAACACTGAAAAATGAAACGTGATAACCATTCGAACTGGTGGACATATTATCTCAAACCATTCAAATACAAGCAAATAACCAGTTGGGATTATCAAGAAAAGCTTAGCAACCATTATGGTTTCTTGTTGAAGAATCTAGTAATCTGTCTGTTTGGCTTGTTTTCACAAAGTAAATAAATAAGTGTGTTTGTTGTGTAACATCAAACTAAACAATATTCCAGCTATATGAGAGCAGGCTGCAAACAACCAGACAATCCAGTAGTGGTCCGATTAATTGAAATAATCGAAGATTGGTCGCAGTGACTAAACGACCAAGCAATCGATCATATTTTCTCATAATCGAACACAAACAATTCTGGAACACTTGTTTTCATTAACAGTATTTTACACAAGGTTGGTTTTGTCTGTTACATTTCATAAGCACTACATGTACAAGCTCGTTCCAAGTCATGATTGAATTTATCTTACACACTCCAAGAAATGTATGTTCCTAACATACTAGTCCTCCTTTAAAGATGTGAAATTTTGCCAATAAACCCCCCTAAGAACTACATGGTTTTTTCCTTATTTTGTGGGCATTAACAAATTTCATAAATGACGCTAACTAATTATTTACGATGATTGATCGGTTGTAATGGACCAATCATCAGTTATGAGATTTTAACCAATTCCCAACACTGCAATCCAGTGATTGATTTTGTGATCAATACCATCAGGGTACAATCAGCCTGGTCTGACGATCTGTTTTATAACCCCTTATTATTATTAACCACCATAGTTTGCTTTGAACCTATTAAACCCCCAAATCCCCACAAGGGTTAAGTAACTGAGTGTTACGCCACTTTTAGAAATCTTCGAGCAATATCACGGCAGGATACACAAAAATGGGCTTCACACATTGTACCCATGAATCAAACACGGGTCTTGTACATGATGCACACAACACCTCAACCACTCACCTACCTTACCACCTCTGAGATAAGTATATAATAGGGCTGGGACGATTCACCGATGCATTGCGATACATTTAAGTTTGATACAGCTATCGTATGTTTTGTATCGATACAAAACATAACACAACTTTTTTTCAAAACAGTATTATCTTAAACATGTTACAGTACTTCTTTAGAGAAAAATACGAAAGTATGATGGAGTTACTTGTTTGTTTATTACAATAGTGTTATTGTTAAACACAAATACCTTGAAATAAATCATTTTAAATCTTGATACCGTGTCATTCTTTCAAGGTGTATGTATCGTGATACGTATCGTATCGCAGGTAAAATATCGTGACATAGTGTATCGTCCCAGCTCTAGTAAATAACACAATCTTACTTTTGAGGCACATTGGAGTGTTCTCTCCACAGGCCGAGTTGCCATTGTCCAGTATGAGCCCCCGGTGGACACTGCCATTGACTTGCGTTGGAGGAGATGCTGCCACTGATGGCGGACACGGCTGGGCACCCTAGTTCCGTGGAAGCTCTGATATCCAGCATGGTCGGGTCCTCTAGTCCAACCAGAGCATTGACGACAGAACTGCCACACTGACAAGCAGTAGCAATTGCCTCTCCATCTCGCACCTGGAATCCTATACTTCCTTGTATGTTTACCTGGAAACCAGAAAAAAAAAATTTGTTGGTCAGGTAGAAATTGGTCTTCAGCGTGATGATCGGATGCTTTAACTACCAGGCTACCCCACTGCCCCTCTTGGGATGAGACTGGCAAGTCGACATGTATTCTAATTGGGAATCATTATGCCAAAATGTTGACCTAACTTCGAACTTCATCAGCCAGCTACAAATGGCTTATGTTTCTATATAAATAGATCCCTTAGTCATAAAAACAGTGTCTCATAAATCGAGTTATGTATCTTGTTGAGTGTCTAGAGTCTTTAAAGGGTGTTTAGAACTGATACACATAAAGGCAAGAATTTTATGGATGTCAACTTCTTTATTGTGAAGGGTCAATCCCTGGCTTCCACTCGTCCATCCATCAAGTTAGTGCTAATTATACCGTAAAATATGTTCATTTCAGAGACTAGTTGTTAGTCTACAGTTGGCCCTGTCATCTAAAGGATGGCAATTGACATCCTTTCGGCACACCAGAAACCTGTGATCGTGGGTTCAAATCCGGTTTGTACGAATCATGTTTCTAGGTTTGTCAGTACCATGCACATAGGTTGCACAAAAGTGGTAAATCTCTGTGACCCGGGAAGATCCGGGTTAGAATTGATCCTCACGAACCCATGCTTGTCGTAAGAGGCGACTAACGGGATCGGGGGTCAGGCTCTCTGACTTTGTGCACAGATGTCATCTTATCCAAATTGCGTATATCAATGCTCATGCTGTTGATCACTGGATTGTTTGATCCAGACTCGATTATTTACAGACCGCCTCCATATAGCTAGAATTTTGCTGAGTGCGGCGTAAAACTAAACTCACTCACTCATCTTGAACTGACATACTGCGATATAACTGGTATATAACCTCAATCACTCATAATTAAACAGAGGGATGTACAGGATTTTAAAAGCTGGAAAATATTCGTTACCGTGTGCTGTAACATCTACACTCCACTGATAAGGTGTTAGTGTTTATGATACCATCATGTCCAAACTCACCACACTGCCAGTGACAGATCCATTGGTGGTCTGGTAGATGTTTATGACTGGCTGCCCAAACTCCGTACAGAGGAGCTGGAGGATGGCCTTGAAAGCCTGTAGGTTCCTCACACTCTCCCAGCCGTAGTACTCCACGCAGTGCTTGGGGATGGAGGCAGTAGCACGATAGTCAACGGACAGGGAGATCAGGTAGTCTGGTTTCTCCAGGGAGATCCGTAGATGGGGGTCTGCGATGCATTCCAGTGGCCATGGATCTGATATAGAACATTTCATAATAACCATCATGCAGTAGCAAGATTTTAAGTGTTAGACGTGCAATTTCGGGTTGATTATCACTACCACTACCACCACCAGTACCACTACTATTACCACTGGATCGCCTCCGTGGTGTAGTGGTTAGAGCGTCTGCCCGGAGAGCGGAAGGTCGCGGATTCGATCCCCAACCGCGTCATACCAAAAGACGTTAAAATATGGTACTTGTTGGTCCCTGCCTGGCGCTCGGCATTAATGGGTACAACAAGATCTGGTCGGCTCGGAGTCAGTATAATGTGTCTGAGTGGGGTATTCATGCTTCACTGCGGCATGGTATCTCAGTGGGCTAGCACTATAAAACCAGCTTCAGTCTGGGCTAGTACAAACAGCCGCACATACACACGCATGCACGTCGTCATATGCGCGAAATATTCTCACGGACGACGTAAAACCCAATTTCACCTCACCTCACTATTACCACTACTACTACGACTGCTGCTGCTGCTACTTCCACTACTACTACGACAACTATGCCTACGACTATGATTATCACTACTACTACAACTAAAAGACTACTATTACTCCGAGGCTACTACGACTATGACAACAACTATTACTACTTCTACTACTACTATGACAACTACAACTACTTCTACTATGATGATGCTTATGACTACAGTCGTGCCACGTTTATTCGAACCTCAGATATCCGGAAAACTCGCCTTCCGAATGAAAATTCCTCAAAACGAATTCACAATGTTGTAAAATTACTCACTTATCCGGAAACCCGGTTTCTGTAACCGGACGGTCATTTTCACGCTAAATTACATGCATTTTTTCTCTCTTATATCCGAATGGCTGAGAACCTGTCGTTAAGTTTACACACACATTTTACCGAGTGGACTTGCACGCCCTAACATAAAAGAAGTCTGCAGTCTTTGAAGCGTGAGAGGATTAACTACCTGTAATTAGCAAGGTGACACTGAGTTCATTTTGAGTTGTGAATGGCAAGGCCAGACGTCCCCGTTGTTTTGGTAGTGACTTTAAATCCAGAAGTTTATGTTAGGTACAGGAACAATGCAAACGCGTGGATGACATCAGAAGTGTTTCTTAATTGGTTGCTGGCATTTGACAGACAGATGCATGTACAGGTATGTTCGCACGTGTTATTGACCTGACTACTTTATTTGACAAGATGATATTTATGTATGCTTTGTTATTTGATGATGTCTTTTCAAAAAAGATTACGTCTGACGTCTATTATGTTAATTTCTTTGTATGTCTTTTACATATCTTCCGTGGTTCAGATATCCGGAAATTCGTTTATCCAGACAATTTAAAGAAAAACACAAGTGTCCGGATAAACTGGGGTCACGACTGTACTTCTACTACAACTACTACGAGACAATGACTACGACTACTACTACTATTACCACTACTAATTCTAACACTACTACTACCAGACAAGAGAATTCACTAATGATGAAACACATCATGTCAGTTTGGCAGACTTGTGTATAGGCACCATGACAACAAAGTCAGTACCTGACAGTTGGTACCCAGGTCGGTCACACTGGAAGCTGACCACAGATCCGACAGGAAACGTCTCCCAGGCACCGACAATGGAACCATAAGCTGGAGACGGCACTCGGGGACAAGATCGAACTGGAACACAGAGGACAAAACATTAATAACCCTCAATTAGGGACAAGAATCTGGACAAGAATCTACAAGTCTGGGATGTTCATGGAGATAAATTTTGTATCACACAAGTTGGTAGTAAGTAAGATATGTAGGATATAATGTGAGTGAGTGAGTTTAGCTTTACACCGCACTCAACAATATTCCAGCTATATGGTGGCAGTCTGTAAATAATCGAATCTGGACCAGACAAGCCAGTGATCAACAGCATGTCAACCAAGTCAGCGAGTCTGACCACCCGATCCCGTTAGTCGCCTCTTACGATAAGCATGGGTTGCTGAAGATTACTTCTAACCCAGATCTTTATGGGTCAGGATACAGTTCTCTGTAGACATCTTTGGCCATACTTTATAACACACTGGCAATGGATTTGTGAATTAAATTTGCTTCTTGTATACCATAACATTCTGATTTTGTTTTTCAGATGTTTTGCTCAATGTACCAGGAAATCAGGGATGACAAAAAGGATGTCAGAATGTTTTTGAACTTTCTAATATATTTTTCTAAAATGAAATTTTTGACAAATTATTAAAACCTGTTCGATCAAAGTTCACTGATTATTTGAGATTATTGCTAAATGTTTGGCTTCATTATTCTTTGACACTGTTCCTCCAAGGTTCTCTCTGCCTACCGTTACAGCGGGTGCTGTTGCCGCTCCAACTACCCGACGCCTGACATGTCCGCACTGCTGAGCCATCAAGGATGTAGCCACACAGACAGGTGAAGGTTGCAACCGACTTGTAGCCTGTACCAGAGTAGTGAACTTCCCCATTCTCAGGTTGGGATGGCACACCACAGTCAACAGCTGAAGAAAATGGAGGTTGCCACATAAGGGTTCATAAAACTAATTTCTTGTTTCCCATGACCTTGAGATTAACATTGTGAACTCAAGAGTGTTAATGAGGAATTAATGTTCAACTTGAGCACTGTTAAAAGATCCTTTTTCCATTCAGATGTCATTTTAGCACAGTATTCTGGGTTCTTGCACACACCATGCCTTTCATAGTGTAACCCATTTGCTGGAGAATCAATCCTTAGTCACTACAACTTCAGACCTATCATGTCATACCTAGTCTGCAGAGAATGTGGCCAGATAAAGTCACATGGTAAATCAGAATCAAATTTAGATGTACAACCTACAAAAAAAAAATCAATTTTTAAAATAAAGGCCTCTCTCCCTAGCAGTTTCAAAAACAGCATGAGAACCAAACCCTGCCTTGTTTCAAAAACTGATCTAAGATATATGGGGGTCTTAAGTCAAGTTTAAGTATGAGAGTTTTAACTGATACAGCATGTTATTATAACACCAGGATGTTGAGCTATCCTAATTGGGATGAAGATAAGATTCAGTGGATCCAGACACAGCTAAGGGAGGCAACTGTATACAAATTTCAGTACTTTATCACACCATATGACACACATGTCCCCTAGAAAGACTTTGATATTACGCCTGATATTAATATATTACAGAAACGAACAACCATCTTACATGCCATATAAAAAAAGAAATAACAAGAGTTATCTTCCCTTTAAACACGCAACCCATGTACAGACATTCTCACCTTCACACGTCGGCTTGTCTCCGGTCCAGTCATGTCTGGGTACGCCAGAGTCTGGGTCCACATAAAGGTCACAGAATCGTTGGTCCGGCCCCACCAGGATGAAGCCAGCGTCACAGGTATACAGCAGTGTGCTGCCCGGCTCAAGACCGGAGTACATTGCTTCACCATTGGGAGGGTGGTCAGGCTTGGGGCAAAGTGTTGCTAAAAACATCAAAACAAAACTGATTATAAAAGGTGGTTAATGTATCACAAAACTATATGTGATTTTTTTCTGAAATATTTGAAAAACTAAAATATTTATGAGTACTAAAATACTGAAAACTGAATATTTATGTTTAGATTTTATCATGTGACTGGATATCAATGACTGGTTGATTCTTCAATTTCCTTGAGCCTTAGAAGAGATATTTTGGTGAATTTCATGCATGGTAAAGTCCTTCTAATCAACAAATCATTTATTTTGGGGCCTTTAAGATCCATCACTTCCTTTTAAGAAACTGCTACCACAATATTTTATGTGATTTCTTTGGATCCTGTCCCTTTAATGACATGTGCTAAAGAAATCCAATTTTGCCATATGGATTAAATGCTTCATGCATGTACAGTGATAATCTTGATTCAGAAACTGACAAAAGATTACCATGTTTTACAAAAACCTAAACTCTGATCTTGACTTTTCACCTATCTTGATTAAAACCTTCCGAAAAGATTTATATCAAATTCAATGTGATAAATGCACAATGAGAAAGCTGAACCACAAATGTACATTCTGTATCATGACCTCCACCTTTCACCTTTTCATGACATGTTCCAAAAGCATCCCTTTCGAAGACATCCATTGAAGAACAATCTCCAATATCAGTAATGAAGACCGGAAAATCATTGATGGTGGTCAAATTCAGCAAAACCTTAATTAAACCTAAAGAAACTGTGCACACAGAAAATTCCTTCAGACTTGGAATACAACACAGAAAAGACGACATGATGTAGACACTTTATAAGCTGAAGTATCGGGCCTCAACAACATGTCAAAAGAACATGAACAATATCCGTAACAGTGCATCGACGACGCATAGAGGCTACCAAATTTTCCAAATGAAGTCCCGGGGAATGGTTAAGGACGTGGTCACTGCTGTCTGGAACCTGTGTCTGATATGAGTCACCCGAATCCATCTGTCCTGTCTTGGCGTCGTTACTCGGGGACGCCCAGAATGTGGGTGGTCGGCGACGTCATTACTGTTTCCCTAACGCCTGAACAATGCAGATATCGTGTTACGATGGCATTGGAAATGTGCTGCCACCTGTTGTTGGCTCCTGCCTGCTCAAACCATTCCAATGGCTTCATGACGTTGAGCACATGTTAATCTTGGCATGATGTGCATGTGACTTTTCATGTGAATTTGTGAACGTTTGAATGACCAAAGATCAAGCTTTCGACAGTGATGTCAATTTCTGAGTTTCACATGTTGTGGGCAGCTGCACAGGCTGCACATGCAGTAACACATTGCAAGTCCATAGGCCACCATCAATGACGTCACGTCGCCTGGCACCTGCATGGGCGTTTGATTGTCTCCAATACTTGCTATGTTCACACCTTTATTTATGCATAAAGACACTGTCTGCCTATCTTTATATTTTCTGTGTGCACAGTTTCTTTATGTGGCCAGTATACATATACTCCCTCCTTCCAACCCTCTGCAAGTACACACACCTGTACACCTTGTGACAGTTGCTGTCCACCCGCCAGCCACCTGACATGTGACATTGCCCGGTCCGTCAGGTACGTAGCCCGGCTGACAGTCGATGTAGGCCACAGTCGGGTGGATGTACTTTCCGCTGGGTAGGGGCGTTCCGCTAATGAACACCTCCCCATCCGTCACGTTGAATCCAGAACACGTAGCTGAAGGAAGGAACAGAGGATGTCAGTAAACACAATATTACAGTACCCTACAGTTTGTACCAAACTCAAAAGGACCACTAATTTTAGTTTCTTATGCCCATAGTTCGTTACATGCATTTTTGCCAAAAAATATTGCAATTTTTTCAGACAAAAAAACAAGCCAAACAATTTATTATATAACTCAATTCAGTATAAGAATGATTGTTATAAATGTAGTTTACTGTGAATAATATGCAAAAACATGTTGACACAAAAGCATATCTTTATTTGCTTTATAGACGGACTCCAAATTTTGTAAATGTGACAATTTGCATTCTTTTTATTGTCAGTGTCTGTAAAACTTCAGTAAGACCAGACCAATTTTATTTCTTGTTTTACGGATCTGCCTGTCATATTTTTTCAAGAATAAGAAAAAAAAATTAAAAAATTCCCTGCTCAAAAAATATAATCCTCATGTTTTTATTGGCCAGAAATGTAAACTTACAAGAAAAATGTTTTGTAGATGTTTTTTGCCCCATATACACTTCATAAATTGCCAAAAGGGCCTACCTTTAGAATACAGCACCACAAACTTTAAAAATACGTCATAATACCCTTTTACGTAATGTAATGTGATTTTGTTAGAAAGCACGTTCTCGATACAATGCCCTATGACGCCTGCATGGTAACACGGTTGTCTGGCTCAGCGAGTGCGTATAAGCTCCGCTCACTGGTGTTTCATCTCTACGAGCTATGTCATTTCATAAGCCCAACGATGTTGAGAGTTTCCAGTAGTTGTATATCGGTTGGATGCGCCAATATTTTGCAAGCACCAGTTTGAAATATTTTTCTTTTTTCACTAATACGCTCATATTTATTTGTATTACGGGCTGCTGAGGTGTTATGTTTTGTGTATTTTGTATTTTGTATTTGTTTTAATTTACATATATATTTTTGTCATTCAGTAATTTGCACCATTACATAGAAAAGTGTTTTATTAGTATTTTATTTTTCGAAGCGGTAATAATGCATTACACTAGACACGTCAGTCGTGTTTGTGCCGGTTCGGTCAATGCATTCTATTTATTAGGATTAATTCAAGGGGTTAGGGTTAGGGTTAGGGTTATGGCTAGGGCTAGGGCTAGGGCTAGGGCTAGGGCTAGGGCTTAGGGCTTAGGGCTTAGGGCTAGGGTTGGGGTTGGGGACCTAATGCAATATAGTAGGTACATGTCAGGTGGTTCGGTCAATGCATTCTATTTATTAGGAATATTTCAAGGGGTTAGGGTTAGGGCTGAGGGTTAGGGACCTAATCCAATATAGCAGGTACATGTCCGGTGTAATACGTGAGTACCATTGTTGTTCTTCCTTTTTGCATTTTAATACTTTTTTTTCACACAAAAACGGGAAACCAAAAACGTCGAAAGTACATTATGAAATGGGTTAATGTTGAAATTTTGGGCTAATGGAAATTGGCCTGGAATTTGCACTCAAGCCTCTTTCACACGCAACATAAAATTTTGTTCAGTAATCATTCGAAGGCTAACTCACCCTCGTGCCGTCACTACACATGCTCATGTCTCCATCGTTCCTTAGTGCGATCCACATTATCCTTACAGTGTTCCCTACATCACTTTTCTGTCACAAAATCACCGATTTATATAAATCGCGCCGTCATTCATGCATTCACCGTGAAATCTATCGTCTGGCTGGCGTCCAACAACCCTTTTCAGTTTGAGGCATATCGGCTCATTCCATACCACACGTTAATTTGTAGATTACGGAATGGGACGAAAGTGTGCCAAATGGCATCGGATCCATTCGGCAATTGTCGAGGAGAATAAAATCACGGAGACACCAAGTCTACCCGTAACCTTCGTAATTGTCCGTGACCTATTCCGACTCTTTCCGTTCATTTCAGTGACGTCACAGGAATGACTCGATAAATTTGCACATTGTGCAACAGTGTGGGCGTGCTCAGTCGGTTAGCTGTCGAAGCTAACAATCCGAAGGTCGCGGGTTGCGTCCGGCGGGTTCTCTACAAACTGGTTGGCCAAAAGTAAAATACTTTGAGTATTTAGAAGGAATATTACTTTGACTGGTGATTTTAATTTTTCCCCTCCTGCCTTTAGGTTTTCTGAGAAAAAAATCCATAAAACAAGAAATAAAATTGGTCTGGCCTAATTTCTTAATAAAAATGTACACCTAAATCCACTCTCAAGACATGCAATAGTCAATACCAAGTAAGAAATGAGAAGTGACATTAGTGGGTACCTATGCAAGTCTTCCCTGGGACAAGGACCTGGCCATCGATGTTGGCAGAATCGGGTCCAGGGTAGAGGAAGTAACCGTCGTTACAGGAACAGCTCATGTTGCCAGGACTGTTGTTACAGACTTGGTTACAGCCACCATTGTTGGAGTCACATTCGTTGATGTCTGTTATAGAAACACCAATGTCATTATAACACAATACAGTATGGATGGACCAGCTTCCTGAGCCAAGAAACTGTTACCTAAATGTTCTTGAAATGGCCTCATGAATATCACTGAGCGGTTGAGTGAGTGGTTGAGTGAGTGAGAGTGAATGAGCGAGTGAGTGATGTCGGAAGAAATCCATAATTGTTTTACACAAATTTACAGTTGCAGACCTAAGACAATGGTTTTGGTGCTGACAAACCATAATCAAGCTGAAACTGGAATTAGAATTACGATCATGTTCCTCTGGCAAGCCTAAGGGATGTAACTCTGCCAGCTGTTCCACCTTGAGCGAGTGAGTTTTACTGTTTCAACAGTATTTCAGTTTAAATCTGTAATTTTCTGTGAGACAGAAGACCCTTATGACATAGGTGCTAAAAACACATGATCACAGACTTCTGGCAAACCTAAGGGATAACACTTCAGATGACTGTGTCTCCCTTGCGCCTGCAATGAACATTGAGACATTGTGACACCATGAAGTGTTATCCAAGACACTGAGGTCGAAGTGACACCTTCAGAGAGGTACAGCAGCTCACCTTCACAACGGGTCTGATCTCCATCAGGGTGGTGGTACCCAGATTCACACTGGCACTTGAATCCCCATCCTGATTCACACAGCGGTGAAAGTCACACGTGTTCAGGTCTTCTTCAGTACACTCGTTGATGTCTGCAGAGAACACCAAGGTTATAAGTCCAATATCAACACATTATCATCTCAGATTCACAGACATGTCAAACCCATATTGGGCCAATTAAACAATATGTGTCATAAATTGGTCTCAGTTATTTTTAAAAAGAAATTAGTAATCACCATTAGCATGATTGACTGTAGGGTTTTGATTTAATTTAAACAATTTCTGACCTTGCTTTTTATTACATAAGTCCACAAAATGTGTAAATCTTCCCACCACAAGTAAAACAAGTGGTGATATACTGATTATAATTTAGTTGGATACTACCAAGATCTCCTTTCAGTATAAATACAGAAGAAGCAAAGTGCATAATATTTCAAGGATCATCCTATATATGGTTTATTTGTTTGTTGTTTAACGCCACTCTCAGCAATATTCCAGCTATCTGGTGGTGGTCTATAAATAATCAAGTCTAGACCAGACAATCCAGTGATCAACATCATGAGCATTGATCTACGCAATTGCCATACAATGACATGTGTCAACCAAGTCAGAAGCCTGACCAGCCAATCTTGTTAATCATCTCTTACAACATGCATGGGTTGCTGAAGATCATTTCTAACCCAGATCTTCACGGATGTGCTACACTTTGTCACATTTAATGAAAAAGATGAATGCAAGGATAGAAATGCAATTTTTTAAGGGTGCCACTGTGCACCAGACAGACAATTTAGGTGAGCCTTTGTGAAAATAAGCATGCTTTCTACATCACTTATGTCATTTATTGTTTAACAAATCAGTAAACATCATGTAAATCTGTAACCTTGAGAGCTGGATTTCCTTAACCCTATCAAGACTGCAAGAGTTCCGCTTCATTTATCCTGGACCCTTGAACTAACCCACAAACTATGTTATCATCCAAAACAGATTTCCTGTTATACGCACTGGCATTCAAAATGGCCACACCCATGTTTAGCTGTGAGATTGAGAGTACCACCAATAAACAATTTCATGGTGTGCAGATATAGGTTTCAAATCATTTCCTTTGGTCAAATTTTTATATTTTCCATTAAATGAATTATGGTGTGCATTATTTTAATAACATAAGTTGTGACTCCAGGGCACATTGAAAATATTTCAGCCATGCCATTTCAATATTTACTGTGCCATGGCATGCAAATTAAGCACGGACATGTTTACATGTATATGGTCACAGTAAATCTAAACATATTTTTAATAGTGTTTTCTGTATTTTCAACAGATTTTCCTGTGAGCGGATCACATAGAAATCATTACATATTTTTCTCTTCACATACTGCTTCATATTTTTCATATCTGTAAAGGATGGTTTATGAAGTAGGGTCATTTTGGGTCAAATCATTTTAATCAAATTTACAAATTACTGAAAACTTTAAGATTTTGGCAGGAGAATCATCAAAAATGTACATTGACTTTGTTGTCTTTCAGTGGCATTTAGAAGTTGTACATTGATGTCCAAGATATTTTTATGGATTAAACTTCTTTTTTATTTTCTCTCAAAATTGTGAACTGTTCACCTGATGATGGGACCTGGAATGGTCTCGAAACATCGTGAGAGAAAATAAAAAAGAAGTTTAATCCATAAAAATATCTTGGACATTGACTTTGTTGTTCTTACATCGGCTAATGTTTCTCCACTGACTTGGATCATTGCATCAAGTACACAAGTGTGGAAACATGGGTGAATTGTTATATAGTTTTACAAGTATCTCGAACTATGAGCAAGTCAGTTTCTTTTGTCAACATTTTATCGTAAGGTTTTTACTGTTTTTATTTACATCTCAGCTTGAGTAAGAAACGTTGTTAAAATGTTCACAACATGCTTCCTGAAAACTGAATTCTGGCATTTGACGCCATGCAGCTTCACTATACCGTTAGTGTTGTTTTAAGTCCAAAACATGAAATCATTAGAATTGAACGACATGAATTCTCCTTTTTTCGAACATATGTAACGTATTCAGTTACAATTTCTGAATGTTTTACCCACTTACCAAGACAGGCTGGTACACTCTTGTCATATAGTCCATCCTCCTGACACAAGAGGACATTATCTTTGTCTGGTCTGTATCCATGGTTACAGTCAATGCTGACTGACTCCCCAACTTTGACTGGGCCAGTCACATTGGGTCGTCCATTGGTCACTCCCTGAATAGCTGGACACTGGTCAGCTGTGGGACAATCGTGGTTGATCAAATAATGAAAATTGTCTTAATTTTAAATTTTCAAATTGTGGATATTCTGGGAAAAAAATAATTCATAAATGACATACATAAGGATGAAACAACCCCACAATATTTTCAGAGGTACAATGTCAGCAGAAGCATTGAATGAATGAAAAACAAGTAAAATGCATCAATTATCTTCTGACCATTGTCAATAAAATCTGACAAGCATTCATTGCCCAGACTTTAGACTTACGCTGACATGTAGGCGCCACAGAAGACCATGTGCCGTCTGCTGTGCAGTGAGCCTGTGCAGATCCAACCAGGTGGTAGCCATTGTTGCAGTAGTAGGTGATGACAGCGCCATAGTGGTTCTCCTCAGCCTCAACACGGCCGTTGACAGGTGCGTGCACCTTCGGGCAGGTAACCACTGAAGGAGAAGAGAATATAAATATATAATAGAAAATAATCAATCTCATATAACTGCCAAAACAGATTGCACTGGAATTTGAAGCCAAATAAGTGATGAAAAGCCATTTTTGTGTTACAGCAGTCTTCTGGAGAACCTGGTTCCATGTTTCCATTTTTAGTGAAGATATTTGGTCTGCTATTTCTTCTTAAATGACAAAATGCATATTGCCGTCTGTACGACTGTAAATTCTTGCAGTACACTGGACGCTACTTCCTTGGCTTAGAGCTCATGACAGGATCGGGTGGTCAGGCTCGCTGGCTTGGTTGACACATGTCATCGATTCCCAATTACGCAGATCGATACTTATGCTATTGATCACTGGATTGTCTGGTCCAGATTCGATTATTTACAGACCGCCGCCATATAGCTGGAATATTGCTGAGTGCGGCGTAAAACTAAACTCACTCACTAGTGCTCATGAAAATCTTTACAAGCTACATCTTCATTAACACATGTTTTCCTGATTCAAATCAATATTTTGAGGGCCGTTTGGATGAGGTTGCAATTTTGTATGTAGATCTATGCCCACTCATGCTCACAAGAGACATTTTATTTGGCTGTTGATTTCAAGTTTATGAGTGAGATAAATTATGATTATAGGGATATGTTACAACAGAACAGAGAAACACTGGACAATCAAGAATGAATCAACCTTGGAAAGAAATTCAGACAACAATGGCGGACATTGACACTCACATTCACAGGCAGGAAGTGGGGACCAGCCCTGCTCACTGCATGTGACCTGGTTCTGACCAATCAGATCATAGCCCTCCAGACACTGGTAGAATGCCGTCCCTCCATATGTGGTCTTGTCAAGGGAGACAAGGACAGCATTGGCCGGCACGCCGGGGGAACCACAGTCGATCTCTGAAACATTCAAAAGTTTTCATAACATTCAATCTTCTGTGGTTCGAGAGTTGTGTCCCTTAGGCATGACTGAATCCTATGATCTTGGACTTGATTCCTGGTCAGAATGGGTTCCATGAAAGCAGAGATATGGTCTCTGATGAAAGTTCTAAACATCAAAGACCTGCAAGCTGACATGCCATGGTTTAACTGAAGTAAATCTTAAAATGACAATTAAGCGAGTTCTCTCTTCACAACCTTTGTTTATGTGAGGTCTAAATATTTAAATTGGTCAGGACTTCACAATAGAGTTTAATCTGATAGATACGTTTGAACTCAGATCTACTTTCTGTTCTGCCCCACAACGAAGAACACATGTGGTCTCACTTAAGACAAGTGAGTTTGTTCAAAATTGTCTCTGTTCACCCAGCAGAAAATGGGTACCCGGTGGGATACATCATATGACTATTAACCTTGTAGCGTCTCACAGACAGCTTGGGTTATCCGGGATAATAATGTCCACCATGTTGTATGCGGTTAGAGCATGTCCCTGCGGTGCGGAGTTCAGTGCTATTTTAGTGTCCATATTTTTATTACTTTCTGGAGGAGCAGATCAAGAATGTTGAAAAAGGGGTGCATGTTATACCTAAGTCACACAGTGACTTGACTGCCAGTACAGTTAAGGTTTCTGTTGAGAAGGGGGCTGCAACCTACATCCCCATCTGAACCCCCTTACTTACCTATACATACAGGTAGTTTTTCTGGCCGCCAAAGGCCCTCCATATCACAGATAACAGTAGCAGCCCCCTCACGAAGGAAGCCCAGATCACAGAAGTAGCTGACGACGGTGCTGTAGGCCGTCTCGGTTGTGTTGATGTTCAATGGACTGGACACATCCAGAGCAGGGCAGTCTGAGCAAAACATTAACATCTTGTAAAAAATAATAGCAGAGTCATGCAAGGACAATTAAAAATGAATAAGTCAATTTTCTGTTTGTTGATTCTCCTTGAAAGTTTTGTCAACCATATTCTCTTCCACTCCAATTTTAAGTTCACCATTGTAATATGCAGAATTGCCTTTCTGTATGATGCAGAATTGCTTTTCTGTGTGATGCAGAAATGCCTTTCTGTATGATGCAGAACTGCCTTTCTGTATGATGCAGAACTGCCTTTCTGTATGATGCAGAACTGCCTTCTGTATGATGCAGAACTGCCTTTCTGTATGATGCAGAACTGCCTTTCTGTATGATGCAGAATTGCCTTTCTGTATGATGCAGCATTGCTTTTCTGAATGATACAGAATTGCCTTTCTGTATGATGCAGAACTGCCTTTCTGTATGATGCAGAATTGCCTTTCTGTATGATGCAGAATTGCCTTTCTGTATGATGCAGAACAACCTTTCTCTATGATGCAGACAGTATCTTATAACACTTACCATACGAAATGGCTGCAGTCCATCCAGGTCGTGAGATTCGTTCATCAGTGGTAAAGCGCACAAAAAACTCTCCCACGTCAGTCCGTGATGGCCCCGGTGATATTCTCCCTGAGTGTATGCTTGCATGTGACCCTGTGACTTCCTGACTAGTGTTATACACCTGACAACAAAACGTATATGTAAACATACTTGAGTCAGGTCATTGTACCGCTACTTTGGTTTGTTTTAATTTTGTTTCATGTCTCATTCATCAATATTCCAGCTATGTGACAGCAAACCAGTGATTGATATTGCGATGTTTCACATCATTAGACCATGCCGTCAGCCAATCACTGAGTCTGATGCTCTGATCCACATGGTTGTCGATGCTTGTATTTGTTTTGTTTGTTTGTTGTTTAATGCCAAACTCAGCAATAGACCAACTATATGGCGGTGGTCTGTAAATAATCAAGTCTGGACCAGATAATCCAGAGTTCAGTAGCATGAGCATTGATCTATGCAATATGACGTGTGACATGTATCAAGCAAGTCAGCAGACCTGACCACCTGATGCTGTTAGTCATCTTACGACAAGCATGGGTTGCTGAAGACTGATTCTAACCCCAAATCTTCACTGGTCTAGATGCTTATGACAAGCATAGGTTGCTGGGCCCCTAGTCTAACACTGAAATCTAGGGGTGACTATTGAGGGGGAAACAACTATTGCGATAGCGATAGTCTATTGCGACCAACTATTGCAACACTATTGCAATTTCTTTTCTCCTAGAATTGTCTCTTTTGAGGTCATTTCCCAAATGAATGTATAGTTTATATAAAAATAAAAACAAGCTGAAGTAGTTTCAGTCTCTTTAAATAACTGACAAGAAACTTGAAACCCAGATTAAGTTTGTTAAGAAGTAACAGGGGCAGATAACTCTAAGTAAAAGTGAACGAATCTGGTACTTCCTCTTTTTGCGCTCACAGAGCATTTATCAACGGAAGTCAATTACTAAACTATCGATAGTCTCACATACTATCGATGCATCAATAGTTTTTCATTTCCACCACTGATTAATTGCTATCGGAGACTCAACAATTGCAATCCATCGATAGTTTGATTCATCATTACAACCCTACTGAAATCCCACTGATGTAATACTGTAATACTGGGTCATTACAAATATGAAAGCATTCTGCCCTAAATAGTGTCAACATATAAAACTTTTATAACAGCTCTTTAATGCTACATTTCATGAAGAGTAGGGGCGGTGGGGTAGCCTAGTGGTTAAAGCGTTGGCTCGTCACGCCGAAGACCCAGGTTCGAATCCCCACATGGGTACAATGTGTGAAGCCCATTTCTGGTGTCCCCGCCGTGATATTGCTGGAATATTGCTAAAAGCGGCGTAAAACCAAACTCAGTCAGTCAGTCATGAAGAGTAGCCTCCCATTGTAGGACAAGTACCCGTTGACATGATTCCAGTCTAAGGCATCTCATTTTGCTTAGAAGAGTTCCATTCCTCAGTCACACAAGGATCTGCTGATCATGTGATCATGGGTTTGAATCCCAGAGTCACCTTGAGTATGATCTTTGCTTTGTGGTACCATAGCCATGCATGAGATTCTCATCTTCTTTAAGGGCGGTGCGGTTCAGTGGTTCAAGCGTCCGCTCATCACACCGAAGACCCGGGTTTGATTCCCCACATGGGTACAATGTGTGAAGCCCATTTCTGGTGTCCCCTGCCGTGATATTACTGGAATATTGCTAAAAGCGGCGTAAAACCATACTCACTCACTCATCTTCTTTAAATATTAAGCTGATGTGCCATGTCTTCAGTGAAACACTGTGCACAGGAGCATTAAATAAATTCACTCACTCACTCAGTTTGTTTGAGCTTACATGGTTACAATACTTACAAACACTTGATCGATACTGGTCTCAGTATCAAAGTTGGCTTGAAATATGAGCGACAGTTCTCTCTGCTGGGGATCTAAGAGACGCCAAGAACAACTGATGTCATTTGGGTAGTTACTGACGCCGTACCCAGGAGATTCAATTTTTGCATGTCCCGACCGGATTGTTACATCACATCCTGAAACAGTTGCCATGGAGACTGAATAATATAGTTGACTGCAATATCAAATGGATATTCAATTTATTAGTTTGTCATGCATGTGATATGAAATTTGAAGTGAAATACCCTTGCACAGTAAAATATTTTTAGCCATTGGGTATTACTAACATGTTATCATTCATGTTAATATAAATAGTCTACTTTGCAGATCTAATACATTAAACTATGGTTTTAACAAACTCGAAGTGACCAGTAATTTTAACCATCTAACTGTAGTATGCATAGGCATTTAGACCTGTGAAGATCCGGGTTAGAATTGATCTTCAGTAACCCATGCTTGTCATAAGAAGCCCCTAACGGGATCGGGTGGTCAGACTCACTGACTTGGTTGACACATGTCATCGTATCCCAATTGCGCAGACCGATGCTCATGCTGTTGATCACTGGATTGTCTTGTCCAGATTCAATTATTTACAGACCGCTGCCATGTAGCTTGAATATTGCTGAATGCAGCATTAAACAACACTCACTCACGCATTTCAATTAAAATATACAGCAAGTCCTCGTGACAGATAAGCATGTTTGTTATAAATTAACTTTACTGCACATTCAACTCTTCTGGGTCCTGTCCATTGTTTTTTTTAGACAGATGAGAGGACTATTGTAAATATTTCTGCATGTGTGCTGTTCAGGTAACTTATTTGCATATGTTTGTGTGCTCTGTCAAGCGAGTCACATATCACTTAACCTCATAACAGAGATGCCTGTGTTAGCTACAATGAGCTAGATGTTGCACAGATATGCACTATTCGCTGCAGAAGACATAATGTAGGTATGATGCTGGCAGTCAGTCAGTTAGAAAACACCTTTTTAGTCGTACATGTATGTAAGTTGAAAAAGTAACAATGGGTAAAGCACAGAGTTGCTGTACAATTGGGTTGTTGAATTTCTTCACATGTACTTGTATGCAAGCTACTCAAAATTAATTGGTTTATTGTGATGCATATTATGCATAGATCCCTATCTGAAAACACGACTAGATCGAACTCATTCTACGGTTAAAGTGCCACATTGTCATACTTTGGCATCCTTTGGGCATATTAAAGGATGTTCAGATTAGGCTAAAATGTTTTTAAGGCTGATTTTTTTAGCCAGGTTTTTAGGGATGAATTTTCTAATATGTGAAAATTTAAATAGTCATTGCAGATGATACTTGCTGAAAGGTTTGATCATCTTTACCAATGCATTAAGCCATGTAATTAAACCACCAACCAGTGACTGATTTGAGCACCAAGGGATGATCATAGTACCTTGACTACCATAAGTTGTTTGTTTGTTTATTGTCTAACGCCACACTCAATATTCCAGCTATATGGCAGTGGTCTGTAAATAATCCAATTTGGACCAGACAATCCAGTGATCAACAGCATTAGCATCGATCTATGCAGATACAATGACATGTGTCAACCAAGTCAGCGAGTCTGACCACCCGATCCCGTTAGTCACCTCTTACGACAAACATGGGTTGGTGAACACAAATTCAAGCCCGGATCTTCATGGCTGCTTCCATAAGTGTGAGAGTTATGGGTATATCACAGTGGAGAAAGTCTCACAGACTGTTTTAGAATATATGCTGCACTATTTAGTCATTCATTCATATTGCTGCAATATAAAGTTTTTCACTCACTAACTGATGTATCCACTCATCACTCAGTCACTCACTAACACATACCGCTGCTGTAGGTGGCATTGAAGCCACGGAGGACGTAGGCAAAGTCGGTCTTCATCCTCACAAACAGACTCTGACCACTGGACATGATGATCTTTGGCAAGCTGTCACCGGTGAATCTTTCAAACAGCCCATCGTCTTCACCGGATCCATCTCGGACCTCCACCCAGTCGTACGGACTCTCCAACTCGAAGTCCTCAAACTGGTAAAGGAAACCACACAAGTCACAATGTGATCATTTAAACATCTCAGAATTGTTTGACATTACAATACCATATCTGTTTGAGGTAAAGGTGATATGGTCATTTGAAGGCTTACAACTAGCTATGAAGAGTTGCATACCTTGGCTATGCCAGGATCTGCCGAGTCATAAGGGTCTTTCATACCACATGCATACTGGCCAAGACAAACCAGCCTTATCATTCCACTATATGTGATCTACACTTGAAAAACTACAAATCTGTTGTGATAAAGTACAAAAACTGTTGTGATAAAGTACAAATCTGTTGTGATAAAGTACAAATCTGTTGTGATAAAGTACAAATCTGTTGTGATAAAGTACAAAACTGTTGTGATAAAGTACAAATCTGTTGTGATAAAGTACAAATCTGTTGTGATAAAGTACAAAACTGTTGTGATAAAGTACAAATCTGTTGTGATAAAGTACAAATCTGTTGTGATAAAGTACAAATCTGTTGTGATAAAGTACAAAACTGTTGTGATAAGTACACATCTGTTGTGATAAAGTACAAATCTGTTGTGATAAAGTACAAATCTGTTGTGATAAAGTACAAAACTGTTGTGATAAAGTACAAATCTGTTGTGATAAAGTACAAATCTGTTGTGATAAAGTACAAATCTGTTGTGATAAAGTACAAAACTGTTGTGATAAGTACAACATCTGTTGTGATAAAGTACAAATCTGTTGTGATAAAGTACAAAACTGTTGTGATAAAGTACAAATCTGTTGTGATAAAGTACAAAACTGTTGTGATAAAGTACAAATCTGTTGTCAAAAAACAAATCCACTGTTGCATATATTATCATTATCTGAATAGGTAAACACTTTACTGCTTGTTTACTTGAAGTTTCCTGAACCCTAATGTTCCAGTTTCATCATGGATGAAACACTGTTATTAGAAATGTCAAGTCGAACTTTTCTGGTTTCTTCACATTTGAGGGGCGGTGGGGTAGTCTAATGGTTAAAGCGTTGGCTCGTCAAGCCGAAGACCCGGGTTTGATTCCCATCATGGGTTCAATATGTGAAGCCCATTTCTGGTGTCCCCTCACGATTATTGCTGGAATATTGCTGGAATATTGCTAAAAGCGGCGTAAAACCCAACTCACTCACTCACTCTTCACAGTTGATTGTGTTAGGAAGAGGTTGTGGTGTTATTTTGGACTGTGACATACCTGTAGTGTGACAATATCTCCTGAGTTTTCTGCTCTGATTGTCCAGTCACACACAATACTCTCAGGGTAATTGTTTGGGTATTGTGGTGAGGTGAACCAGTTCTCCGGACGTCTAGCAGTCAGCATCCCTCCACAGGAATCTTGGGGCCCACTGAATGTTACTGTCAACAAAATAAGAAAACATGAACATTGTTTTGTTTGTTTGTTGTTTAACGCTGCACTCAGCAATATTACAACAATATGGCGGTGGTATGTAAATAATTAAGTCTGGACCAGACAATCCAGTGATCAACAGCATGAGCATGGACCTATGCAACTGGGATATGATGACATGTGTCAACCAAGTCAGCAAGTCTGACCATCCAATCCCGTTATTCGCCTCTTATGACAAGCAGGGGCTACTGAAGACCAATTCTAACCCAGATCTTCATGACTCTGTAATGATTTACTGGCAAACAAGGCTAAGCTGTGGACCGACCTGACAACTGACCCGTGTTAGCATGATGACATATATCAACAAGGTCAGCGAGCCTGACCAACCAATCCTGTTTTTTTACCTCTTAAAACAAGCATGGGTTCCTGAAGACCAATTCTAACCCAGATCTTCACAGCTCTACACATTTTGGTATACGATGGCATATATCAACCAAGTCAGTGAGCCTGACCACCTGATTCCGTTTTTCACTAGCATGGATTACTGAAGACCAATTCCAACTGGTGTCTTCACCATTTTTATCCAATTACAGTGGAAGCCCTCTAAAACAGCATTCATTGGGACTGACAAAAAATGCCACTATAGAGGGCATGCCGGTTTAGAGAACTTTTCCCTTTTCAACCTGAGAATGATCTTCCGTTTGCCGTAAAATACGACTAAACAACGTGGCATAATAGGGCCAGAAATGAGCCTGTTTTTACTGTAAACAGTCAAAAACGAGTCATGCATCAGTATGTTAATTTGGTCAAATTTACTGTTTTCATTCACACAACAATTAATTTATAATACAAGTGACATGTGTCATTCACCAATTTACCTCGCCTACTTAGGCCTAATCCTTATCCATACTTCTTTTATCAGACAACATCAATGAGCTTAATGCTGATGGTAATCCACTGTGTTGTTAATACACGTTCAGCCAATCAGCCAATCAACAGGAGAGCAGAGATATCGGATGCCGGTTTGGAGAGCGTTAATTACTGTACAAACAGTCAATTGGGCAGTCTTTGTTGTGCCGAAATACGGAATAGACTGACGCCGGATTAGAGGGTGTGTAAATTATCATAAATTAACTAGCTTCTGCTGGGATCAAATTCTAGTGCCAATATTGAGAGCATGCTGGATTGGAGGGCTGCCGGTTTAGAGGGCTTCCACTGTAACAAATACTTAACAGGAATATGTGTATGCAACCTCTACTGACGAGTAATTTGGGTTCAACCTGTCTTTGAACAGAAGTTCAGTTTTATCATGGTGTGTGTGTTTATGTTGAATAGTTGGTTGCACACCCTGGTCTAAAAACTACAGACAAGCTAAATGAGCAATTGATTTTTACCTGCATTCCATGTTGCGTTAAAGCCATATTTTTCTTTGGAATGATCTGATTTGAATTTGACAAGAAGAAAGTTTCCTGAGGCCAGGGGCACGGCTGGTCTCTTGTTCCCGGTGTATTTCCCCAGCTGGCGTGACGTGTCATCAGCACCGTCATACACCGTCACGCTGTCATATTTGGACTCAACATCAAAGTTGACAAACTGAAATAATCAAGGCAATTTCATTCAACTGTTGACCGCAATTTGAATATATCATTGTAATTACATACATACATTGGCAGACTAATTACATACATACATTGGCAGACTAATTACATACATATATTGGCAGACTCTTATAGTGGGTGGCATTAATTGGCAAGGACTGGTCGGCAAGGACTGGTCGGCTCAAACCAGCTGAAGTCTGGATTTATCCTCAGTGGGCTAGCACTAGTAAAAGCAGCCTCAGTCTGGGATAGTACAATACACCGCATCCACACATACGCGATTTTACGCCATCATATGAGCCAAATATTCTCAAGCATGACGTAAAACCCAATTTAACCTCACCTCACCTCACCTCACCTCACCTCACCTCATAGTGGGTTGATAAATAGTCCTCTCACTCGCTCACTCACTCACTCAGGTTTAGACAGACTTGAGTGCAGAGTCAAGGGTTTGCAAGCAGGGTAATATTCTCAATTTTCTAATACGTGATTTATAGACAGAAGATTTCTTTCAGGGTCTGTATGGACGCTCAGCCTGGACAAAACACTGACCTCTAACTGGACCTTGGTACCCACTGCTGTATTGATCCTCCACACACAGTCTGTGTGTTTCGGGTATTTCTTTGGGAAGTTGGTGGTATGGAATGTTCCACTTGCTCCAGACAGCTCTCCTCCACACCGCCGACCTACAGACACAGATATCTGCATTACCACACATTAGGCCACATATTTCATATGACGGTACTGCAAATGTGATGCTTTGGAAAATACTACTGCTTGTTGAATTGTGATTTGATGTACAGGATATAGAAAGGCTGACAACATTGGGGTGCAGAAGGTGAAGTAATTGTAAAAACTTTGTTTGTTTGCTTGTTTATTGTTGAACACCGCACTCAGCAATATTCCAGCTATATGGCGGTGGACTGTAAATAATTGAGTCTGGACCAGACAATCCAGTGATCAACAGCATGAGCATCGGCCTATGCAACTGGGATATGATGACATGTGTCAACCAAATCAGCAAGTCTGACCATCCAATCCCGTTACTCGCCTCTTATGACAAGCAGGTGCTGCTGAAGACCAATTCTAACTCTGTAATGATTTACTGGCAAACAAGGATAAGCTGTGCACCGACCTGACAATTGACCTGTGTTAGCATGTATGAGTGCCACCCACTGGTGCTTGCCATTGTTAGTGAAGGGGCCCCAGGTTGTCTCGCGATCAAGTGCAGTGCGACTTGCTACACCGATGTGAGAGTCTTATGAGCAAGGCATGTGCAGCTACGCACGGAATCAATTTCATCGTCATTTAATGCACGTGCACTAGACTACATCTGGCCCCGATTTCTCGAAACAAACTTAAGTCTGAGTTTTGACTTAAGTTAGAGTTTTTACTCAAATTTGAGAAAAGGCAGGAAAATGCATTTCCCAGAAAGAACTGAAATCGATATTAAACTCAAACATAGTAGGCAATTTGAGTTTAGTGGATAGATTACTTAAGTTGTTTGGACTTTTTAATTTTAAAATGCAGTTGAGTTAAAAATTCAGTTGTTTCAAAATTGTCAAACTCAGTGCGAAATTTGAGTAAAAACTTAAGTTTGTTTCGAGAAATCAGGGCCCGCTCTACCTTTCACAAACCAAATGGGTTTGTTCATTGCTGTGCACTGCCTACTTCTTGTAAACGCGTTTTCTGTGCCTGTCCAACTTATCCTTGTTTGCCAGTAATGATGAACTGAACACTTACCATTGTCACAATCCCACTCATCGGACCCGTCCTGGCAGTCCTGCTGTCCATCACACTTGCAGTATTTACAGTAGCACTTCTTGCCGTCAGCACACCGGTAGCTGTGCTTGTTACATGCTTTCACTTCACACACAAATGGCTTCTTTTTCTCACAACCTCGCAGACTCCAGCGGAACTCTCCATACTTGGAGGACAGGAGGTCGACGTCTGTGCACTTGCTGGATCCTGAAACATCGGTAATTCCAGTGTGTCAGTAAAGATTTGTAAGTAATTGTGTCAATACTAGACATTTTGTCAATACTAGATAGTGTGTCAGTCTCAGATAATATGCCAGTACCAGGCACACTATGTTAGCTTCACTAGTGAGGTGAAGATGGAGTGAAGTGGAGAGTGAGGAGTGAGTGAGTGAGTGAGTGTGGTGAGTGAGTGAGGAGTGAGTGAGTGAGTGAGTGAGTGAGTGGAGTGAGAGGAGTGAGGAGGAGTGGTGAGTGAGTGAGTGAGTGAGTGAGTGAGTGAGTGTCACAGCAGCTGTTAGATGAAATCTCTAATTATCTGTCACATTTACATTTTCAGATCCAAGATAATTGTATTGGCACTGACAAACCTAGACACATAATCAAGACGAAACTGGGATTTAAACTCGTTTCATTTGCCTCTGCCATGCATAAGGGATGCAACTCTGTCAGCTATGTTCGAACTAATGTGTCGCTATATTGACCTAGTCCACTGAGATACTATAGACAGCATACTGACTCTGAGCCAACCTTTGTTTTATCCCTTAATGCCAAATGTCTGGCAAGGTTATAAAAAGTACCATCTCTGAGAATAAAATAATGAGCTTTTACTCTTTTTATGTAAAAACTGAGGCAAACATTTTGTGTTTTATTTTGAGGTTGCCCCCCAAAATCTTTAGAGTCTGACCATGCAAAATTACATTAGGTAAATAAGGCATTTTGAAGCGTACTTAGAACCCATTTACCTGATACCTAATTTGTCTGGTTCTGTAAGCAAGACGATACCCGACCCCATGATGGAACCCAGGGGTCTAATCAAGTTATCAGGCCAGCCTCTTTTGAAGGGCCTCATCTCTCATCTTCAGTTGCTAATTACACAAGAAATTCAGGATGATAAGCAAGGATGGGGATGAGGTTATTTCTGCGGAGCTTGACATACATCTACTTGCTGAACGTACCATGTTTGTACTGAACTGGATTCCCCTCTGACCAGAAGCCTTGTTGTTCAGCAGTCGTCTCGCCATCAGACCATGAATAGCTGCCATTGGCTGCCCGCTGGAACCCTGGGTAATATAATCTCAAACGGTCATTATAATTCATGAAGGCTTATTATGTATTGTTCAAACATAACTATGGCTTTTAAGATAGTTAAAACAATTCTTGCTTTTGGGTTGAAAATGTAAAACCTCAAGCATGACGAAAAGACTGAGGGTTGAACCTTCAGTATTTACATTACCCACTAACGAGAAGAAGGATTATTTTAACTAATAAACTGTCTACAAATAACAGTGAGAATTAAATCCATCAAGATGCCCTATACTGAAGCAATAGTCGTGTTATGGAACAAATTTAATGATAACATGTGAGTGAGTCAGTGAGTTTCTCATTACGTTGCTTTTAACAATATTTCAACAATACCACAGCAGGGGACACCAGAAATGGACTTCACACATTGTACCCACAAGGGGAATCAAACCCGGGTGTCATAGAAAAGTTTCTGCCATATTTTACTTTGTAGCAGGAAAAATGCTTTGTGGAATCAAGTATTAGACTCATAAATTGACAGACTCAGGTAAACATCTGTTACATACAGCATAGGACACCAAGAATGAGCTTCTCACATTAAACCCATGAAGAGAAACAAACCTGGATCTAGCCCATGGCAAGTAACAGCTTGACCTGCTCAACTATGTACATGCCCCTGATAGTAAGATATACAACTTCAGAGAGTGAGTGAGTTTAGTTTTACACCGCTTTGAGCAATATTCCAGCAATGTCACAGCGGGGGACCAGAAATGGGCTTCACACATTGTACGCATGTGGGGAATCGAACCCGGGTCTTCAGGGTGGTGAGAGAACAACCACTAGGCTACCCCACCGCCCCATATTCAACTTCAACATCCTGAGGTGAGGTGAAATTGGGTTTAACGTCGTGCTTGAGAATATTTCGCTCATATGACGACGTGCATGCGTGTGTAGGTGTATGTGCGGCTGCTTGTACTAGCCCAGACTTAAGCTGGTATTATAGTGCTAGCTCACTGAGATACCATGCTGCAGTGAAGCATGAATACCCCACTCAGACACATTACACTGACTCCGAGCCGACCAGATCTTGTCGTACCCATTAATGCCGAGTGCCAGGCAGGGACCAACAAGTACCATATTTTAACGTCTTTTGGTATGACGTGGTCGGGGATCCAACCCGCAACCTTCCGCTCTCCGGGCGGACGCTCTAACCACTACACCACGGAGGCGGTCCTCAACATCCTGAGGTAACAAGACAGTGAAAAATGTACAGAGCTTCATAGCATGTAATGTAGCATATATGTCTTCATTACCTATCCATGTGTATTGAGCGGCAGCCTCACTTATCTTCACAGAGTTGCCCTTGAGGAGGTCCTTAATTATTTTGTTGATTCCTTTGTTCTTGTTGAAGCCTTTAATCTTCACAAGACTTCCTCCATAACTGGAAACAGAAGATAAGAATTGACAGCTTCAAATTTTCCTGATTAAAATAAATCCATGCCCTGTTTGTTATGCATGTGTTCCTGATTTGTACGAACGCATGTTGATTAAATTAGACGGCGAGATAGAAGGACTTGTTGTACAGGGTGCCATTGTACAAAACGATCTAAGCTCTAAGGTGACAGTAACTCCCATACCTTAACATGGACTTAAGGTAGCCTTAGCTCTAAGGTTGTTTTGTACAACGGCAGCCAGGAACAGTTTCTTTCTTCTTAGGATGATTCTGTTAGAGTGCTGGCCCCTGTTTCCCAAAGCTCTTGCAAGCCTAAGATCTCGTAACTTTCCCTGTAGCATTCGTACCTCCTATACTGTAACATAGTACGTCAGAATGCTACGAGAAAAGTTACGAGATCTTAGGCTTACGAGAGCTTGAGTGAAACAGGGCTCTGGTTAGGGCTGTGTATTGGCAAAAAAATTGTATTGCAATATATTGCGATTCTGGTACTCAATCCCGATATGTATTGCGATATATTGGGAGCCTAAGTGTTTGACAGTGAGTGGCATCTATTGTACATACAGAGCCTATTTTCAACACACTCAATCCATAAAAATAAACTTAATGGTTGTGATAATAGAAATTTCGAATTTCGATTTGATTTTGAGGGATTGCATTTTCTTATTTATAAAATGTATTGTATGTAAAGTATGCTGTTTGGTCAATTAATTCCAATGGAAACCTTCAGTGTGAATGAAAGTCTGTGTAGATGTTAAATTAAACCATAGAGATAATCACAAAACTTCAAATATACTTTATTACCCAATATACCAGTTCTGAGAAAAACATTGCAATACATATGGTTTGAAAGGGGTATTGCGATATTCCGGTATGCTGGTAATCCCAGGCATTTCTAGTACTGGTGGTTAGAGAACAATCAGCAAGTTAAAAAGTGATGTGAACTGAAAATCAAGATTATTGCATTTATGAAGTGATGTGGATAACTCATAAAAATTAAAACACTAAAAACATGTGAATGAGTGAGTGAGAGGGTGAGTAAGTGAGTGAGGTTTTACGCCGCTTTTAGCAATATTCCTGCAATATCATGGTGGGGGACACCAGAAATGGGCTTCACACATATTGTAATCATGTGGGGACTTGAACCTGAATCTTTGGTGTGCATGTACGTAGAGTGTGGCCGTTTGTGAAATTTAGATTTGAATCATATATGAGCCATCCATGCCTCTTTGAAATAGTATAACATAGTAAAGTTAAATATTTTTTAACAAAAATAAGACATTTGTTTTTGTGTTTTTTGAGACCTGTATATAGAAAAATATCACAAACAAAATCATAATAAAAAGAGTTTCCATTACCACATTCTGTATTCTTAGGTTATATATTCAACAAGGCATTCTTAAAATAAAATTGAGTTTCAGCAACTGCATGTTCAATAACACCATCAAATCAGAAAACATAAAGTTTGTTATGTCCCAGTATCTACAATAGCCACTGTGTCGGTGTCACAATGCAAGGACGTCATTGTAGCGACTAAGAGGTCAGTAAGGTTAAAGTTGTCATTCTCATTAACAATAGCCTGGATTAAGTGTACCAACATCACAGAGCTTTCAGAGATGCTATGACTATATACACATACATAATGGGGGTCAGACATGCAGTCATGAAGGCAGTCCGAGACTGTTCCTAACACTACACTACTGGTGACTAATGTGATCTGACGTAGTGCTTTGCTCATACAAATTACTGTGGTAATAAAATTTTAACTATTTCATATAAAGATGGGAAAGCTGCAATAACTTGGTGCGCCTTGTGGCAGCAAGAGTTGTATGATCCCCAGGGAGCTGAGATTGATAATAAGATGTGCTGTTGAGATTGACATCCAATGATTGAGGGGAAAAATACCAGCGCCTTGAGCATGCACTAGTGCATGGATATGTGAGCTATATGAATATCCAAACACAAGATTTCACCTTGTTACTAGAAACAAAATTACTGTTGCCACACTAAGATCTTATTAGGAACCACAAGATGACTATATATAATGCCAAAGTGGAGTACAAAATCTTGAGTCTAGCCCACTAGCGCTATCATGAATGATCAACTTTTATTTACCATCCCCAGGACCAATCTCAAATCCTTCGGCCAGAGATCATTCTCATTCTGTGCTCCTTCTCTCTGGAACTGTCTTCCTTTTGATATCAAAACCTCCCCATCTTTAGCTGTCTTCAAGTCCAAACTTAAAACCCATCTCTTCTCTAAGTACTATCCTTAATACCTGTGCTTTGAGCAACCGCAACGGATGGAAAATAGCGCAATATAAATGCACTTATTATTATTATTATTATCATTATGAAACTGCTCCTGACTACCTCAATGAGTTGGCGACCAAACATGTTCCACTAAGAGCCTTACGATCAGCTGATCAACATCTATTGGTCATCCCAAGATGTAAACTAAAAGCCTTTGGTTTCCATTCTTTTAGCTATGGAGCTCCAACACTATGGAACCAGCTGCCACTCGAACTCAGACTAACAACATCCGTTGATTCCTTCAAATGTGCCTCAAAAACATTCCTCTTCAGAAGACCCGTGAAGATCCGGGGTAGAATAGGTCTTCAGCAACCCATGCTTGCCACAAAGGCGACTATGCTTGTCGTAAGAGGCGACTTAACGGGATCGGGTGGTCAGACTCGCTGACTTGGTTGACACATGTCATCGGTTCCCAATTGCGCAGACCGATGCTCATGCTGTTGATCACTGGATTGTCTGGTCCAGACTCGATTATTTACAGACCGCCGCCATATAGATGTAATATTGATGAGTGCAGCGTAAAACTAAACTCACTCACACACTCACCTCTACTACAGTGATTAACAAACATATCGTCAAAAGTTTCAACCCTTTTATGTACAAATGTTTTATGTCTTGTAGCACTCCAATCACCTTTATATGTAGCGCTTTTGAGTATACACTTTTGTATGGAATCCAGTGTGTTATAAATACACATATTATTATTATTAAGATGTCACCCTGTCAATTTGACCCAAAATTACTGTTGCCACACTAAGATCTTAAACTGACCCACAAGATGTCACCTTGGTAATTTGACACAAAATTACTGTTGCCACACTAAGATCTTAAACTGACCCACAAGATGTCACTTTGGTAATTTGACACAAAATTACTGTTGCCACACTAAGATCTTAAACTGACCCACAGGATGTCACCTTGGTAATTTGACACAAAATTACTGTTGCCACACTAAGATCATAAACTGATCCACAGGATGTCACCATGATAATTTGACACAAAATTAAAAAGAGATTTTTGCAACAGACACAAATAACACTGTGATTTAAACACTTTAGAAAAATATCACCATGTTAAAAAGACCGACATCAATAAGTTGATTTAAATTTGAACTTTTAGGTCATGTTTTTTTTGTAAATGACTGTAATGTCTGTTTTCTGTGACATCAGTCTGCAATAGACTGGCACTGAAACTGTCTCTGTGGTGTGGGTTAAGGTGGTTGGAGATCCAAGGTTCAAGTTGCATATACCTTAACATTTATAGTTTTAAGGTGCAAGGTGGTAGTCAGCTTGTCTGGCCTGACAACACCCATGTATGTCCTAATTAATGTATCCGGGTACCCTGGTATCACTGATCACCTGGCATATTATCTCAGTAATAAATACCTAGACATGTACATACTGTAATAACTGTAAAATAGGAATGTAAAAATACCGTACCATCGGGGCTCTAATAGGTGAGGTGAGGTGAAATTGGGTTTAACGTCGTGCTTGAGAATATTTCGCTCATATGACGACGTGCATGCGTGTGTATGTATGTGTGGCTGCTTGTACTAGCCCAGACTGAAGCTGGTTTTATAGTGCTAGCCCACTGAGATATCACGCCGCAGTGAAGCATGAATACCCCACTCAGACACATTATACTGACTCCGAGCTGACCAGTCCTTGTTGTACCCATTAATGCCGAGCACCAGGCAGGGACCAACAAGTACCATATTTTAATGTCTTTTGGTATGACGCGGTCGGGGATCGACCCCGTGACTTCCGCTCTCCGGGCGGACGCTCTAACCACTACACCACGGAGGCGGTCCCTCTAATAAGCGCCAGGGGTAAAGCATCTGTTTAAGATATAAGCACAACACATTCAGTAAGCGCAAAGAGTGCCGGGTCTCTAATAATCACCTGTTGCTTATTAGAG
Source organism: Haliotis rubra (assembly GCF_003918875.1). NCBI lineage: Eukaryota > Metazoa > Mollusca > Gastropoda > Lepetellida > Haliotidae > Haliotis > Haliotis rubra. Next base: position 1,074,487 of record NW_025767002.1, read on the forward strand.
GAAATATGGTACACACAACATATTTGAAATTTTCATTTTTCATTTGAATATTGCATATATTTGTTAAAAAAAGACATTTTGGATAATATTTGAATATATTCATGCTTAAGAAATTCTATCCAGTCGGTTTAGACAGTTTAGTTCCATGATCAAGACTTGACTAGACATAAAATTACTGCTGCGTCACTCAGAACTGAAACTGAAACACAAGGTGTCTCCTTGTTGGTTTGATACAACAGTACCGTAGCTTCTAATATCAGACTTAGAGATATTGGACCAGACACAAATGATTTGAACAACATGATTATTTCTTTAAAATTTCATTTGTTGTTTTTGTTTCAGCACGTTTCTTTGATAGATACAAAAATATGAACTATGCAGATGTAATACAATGGCATGCATCACCCATGGCAGTCACTCAAAACAGGCACTTCCATTAGTCACCCCTCATGACGAGCATAGGTTTCCGAAGACCAATTTTCATCACAATCTTCACATTTGTTTTATGTTAATAAATAAAGATACGCTATAAGTTATATATAAGTTAATTATAACAATAGCAAACATCGCACACTTCATCCCCAAATCACATGTTTATTTTTTCCCACTAATCCTACCAACTTCATGTCAAATAATTTAAAAGACTATTGAGCTAGCACAAATTAATCAGCTAAATTTGTTTATAGAAATATAAAAAGTGTGGGGCCTTTGGTTAGAATCACTGCTGGAATAACATAGTTCTTCAAATTTAAGTTTGTTGAAAAATATATTGGGTTTCACATGACTTGAATCATTTTAGCCAGGACTGCCAATCAGTCCAAACCTAATGGACTTTTAAAATGACATCGAAATCTGTGCCAAATCGGTACAAAAATTATTTGATAAACAGAAAATCCTTACAAAAAATGTCTATGCCAATTTAGTACAAAACTTAATTGATTCAATCATAAAATGAAAATCCTTAAAAAGGATTTTAGCCAATTTAGTACAAAAATCACTTGATTTAATCATAAAAAGAAATTCTTTAAAAATAATTTCGATGTCAAATCAGTACGAAAGTTACTTGATTTAATGATAAAAAAATCCTTAAAAAGAAATTCTATGCCAATTCAGTACAAAAACTTCTGAATCTAATCATGCAAAAGAAAATCCTTAAAAAGAAATTCTGTACCAACTCAGTACAAAAGCTACTTGATATAATCATAAAAACAATCCTTACAAAGAAATTCTATGCCAATTCAGTACAAAAATTACTTAATCTAATCATGCAAAAGAAAATCTTTAAATTGAAATTCTATACCAATTATAAAAATTATAAAAATTACTTGATATAATCATAAAATAATCCTAAGAAACACCACCCTACAATCAGTATTTGTCCTGCAAGGATTTGGTCTATTTTCCAGCTTATATGAACAGAACAGAGGCGGTATGTCACCCAATTAAACAATAAAAACCCTGGATTGATGTTTTCCGCAACACTTAACACTTATCACTTCTCAAGTGAAATATGTTTACGGTTATAAAAGTTTTGATGGCACTTTTATAACCCACCACATGCACTGTTTGCATTGGCCATGTCTCCGAGATACCCACCTTCTACATATTATCTTGGCTTCATCCCATGTGGCGGAGTCTAATATCACCTTGTAGCACTTGCCGCCAAATTGGATCCAGTCTGTGAACAAAAATACAAATGTCAACGACATGGTAGTGTAGAGTGCTACTGTAGTAATGTTGGGTGGCTAGGAGGTTGCTGCAATGTAGGTTTGAATCCTGTTATGATCCTGGCCCCATCTTCTCAAAACAAACTTAAGTTTTTACTCAAATTTCAAACTGAGTTTGACAATTTGAAACAGCTGAATTTTTAACTCAACTGCATTTATAAAATAAAAAAGCCCAAACAACTTAAGTAATCTATCTACCAAACTCTAATTGTCTGCTATGTTTGAGTTTGATATCGATTTCAGTTCATTCTGGGAAATGCATTTCCCTGCGATTTCTCAAATTTGAGTATAAACTCTAACTTAAGTCAAAACTCAGACTTAAGTTTGTTTTGAGAAATCGGGGCCAGATTTGCTTGAAAGATACCTAACTTAAGGGTTCAAAGTGATAAGATTTTGACTTGCATTACTTTTTGAGTTTGACCTAGTTTAAGTGGAACCATGTTGTTACTGAAATAATGATCCAAATGGCATTAAATCCAACTCACTCACTCTGGGGTACAAGGCATAAAGTAACTGTAAAGATTTTGTTTGTTTGTTGGTTGGTTGGTTGGTTGGTTGAACGCCACATTCAGCAATATTCAAGCTATATGGTGGCGGTCTGCAAATAATAGAGTCTGGACCAGACAATCCAGTGATCAACAGCAGTTGGGATATACCATGACATGTGTCAACCAAGTCAGAGCACCTGACTACCCGACCCCGTTAGTCGCCTAAATAAATAATAAATATATATTCTGTGGTGAGAGTTTGATAAAGGGGTGACATATTTTAATGATTTATTTCAAGATTTGTGAGATACATGTATATTACAGATATTATTTAAAAGTATCAAAGTAAGACAGATTTCCTCACATTTCTTTAAATAATCGAGTCTGGACCAGACAATCCAGTGATCAACAGCATGTGCATCGATCTACGCAATTGGGATACAATGACATGTGGCAACCAAGTTAGTTGTGGTCCAATTAACTGAAAACATCGAAGATTGGTCGTAATGACTAAACGACCAAGCAATCGATCATGTTTTCTCATAATCGAACACAAACAATTCTGGAACACTTCTTGCATTAACAATATTTCTCACACGGTTGGTTTTGTCTGTTACATTTCATGAACACGACATGCTCGTTCCAAGTCACAATTGAATTTATTTAAAAGACGACAAGAAATTCATGTTCCTAACATACTAGTCATCCTTTAAAGATGTGCAATTTGCAAAAATCACCCCAAGGAACTACATGTTTTTTCTTTATTTTTGGTGCATTAACAAAAATAACCAGGAAAATTTCATAAATGACGCTAACCAATTATTTTCGATGATTGATCGGTTGTAATGAACCAATCATCAATTACGAGATTTTCAACAATTCCCAACACTAAACCAAGTCAGCGAGCCTGACCACCCGATTCCGTTAGTTGCCTCTTACGACAAGCATGGGGTTGATGAAGACCAATTCTAACCCGGATCTTCATGGGTTACACATGCACTAACTGGTGTGTGCACATATAATGTGTATAACGAACAGTGCTCTTTGTCTATGGAAGCTGTTTTGGCAAATGAACAAGACTGATTACTGTGACACTGACATTTTGTATTCGTCTAACACAGTTTTTTAATGCACTTAATTTTGTGTTGATGTATCACCTGACAGTCCTTTTCATGAATATGGCTTTTATGTTCATTATAAAATATATATTATCATGAAGATTGCACAAACTGTTGAGTAGAAATTACCAAATATTTATGAAAATTGCATGAATAATTAATATAGGGTTTTGAAACACAATCAGCAGATCCTGGTACATGTATGAACAACAACTGTGTTTCCTGAGAATGCACAATGCTATTTAGAAAGTGGTTAAATGTAACATGTTATATTTGACCACTTTTTAAACAGCATTGTGCATTCATAGATTTTGGTCATGGGATGTGCCAATTTACTTTTGTCAGATGGGTACACAAAGGATGTGATGTAGCTTACCAATTGTCAGATTTCCCTTTTTGTGGAAGAAGCGGTGGCTGAGTGGGTTAGATCACTGACTTTGTGAGCTGTTGATTAGGTGTTATACTTTGAGCATGTGAGTTCAAATCCAGGATAGGACCTAACCCTAAAAATATACTAGAATCGGTACTTTACTAAGAAAGTGTAATCCCAAATATAACATATGATACATGTATTCCCTAACTTATTAAAAGATAGCTGTTTTCTGGAAAAAACTAAGTACATGTATGTTGGTTTAACTCATTTATATCAAAGGTACACCATAAATGGTACCATTTATCATCCATATATATCAGAGATGAAAGAAGTACACATTGCACAAGTGGTCCAACTTTTAATAGAATCTTTTTACCTATAGCTAAGCTAATATGAAATTCATAAACCTTTTTTCTACACTACATCTTTCATGTGTATATTGACTTTCTTGCTGTATACATAACAGTATAGACACAATTGGTATTTTCAGGAACATATTAGGATGCACACATAGCTTCACTGTTATTCTATTGCGCTTAAATACACAAAAAATTCATAGCTTTGGGCTATATAAGCTTGGTGGACGCATTGTGCTTTCAGATTAACCCTTTTTAACCTAATACCTTCCTGTGGCACAAAACCAATGAGGACTAGAATGCATGAAAGTGTGCATTTACAATACGCCTTGTTGAGTCACAGTATTTACCAGCAATTATTTTTCTGTGTATAATTACAAAATCTGATTGATGCCTAATTTGTAGCATAGATTTAATTCTTGATGCTAATATTTATTTTTATTTTGCACATATTGTTTTCAAAATTTGTAAATTTTTTCTTGTTACTTTGTATTTTTACAATTTCAATTATGTTCTTGTTATTTCAAGTTGATTTAAAAAACTCTAAAGTTATTTGGTTGCAATTTTGACTATTTTCTTATTTTAGGTTTATTTAAAAAATTAACATTTTGAGAGAATAATTGAAACAAAATGACAATTGAAGTAATGAGAAATAACTTGAAATAAAAATAAACAAGTAAGGAGAAACTTTGGTTTAAAAAAATAACTTATACTACTACCACAATGAGAGTTTTGTAAGAAACATATTTTTATGGTTTTGATTCTGTTTTGTCTAGATGCCCATATACATTGTTCTGTTACTAAAGTTACAACATTTAGAGGATTGTTATAGGGACTAATTCAGGACAGCCATCGTCCAAATATTTAAAAACTAAAAACTATTCACTCAAGACATGTGAGACTTTATTGTAATTATTTATATGACGCTAATCTGTATTCTATGTAATCCTTATCACTTCCACATCATACATTGACTTGTCAGACAATTAATTTCTGTATATGACATTTATAACCTAATTGGTCACCCCCCTTGGCCGTGTCTGCCATCACATCAACTGGTCAAGGAAGTGCTATTGTTTTTCTATCTGTCCATTGTTGAGTCCTCGCCTGTCCATTGTTGTCAAAAACTGTATATATACTTAGTATGCTCACATCTAGAGTGAAAGGAAAACAGAGTCAAGTCCGGTATACCGCCTGCTTGTGTAAGGACGACGGCGAGCAGGATAATGCCGATCGTAGGAAACGTCCTGGGATTGAGCAGGTACTCCGCTCGCCACATTGATGTCTTGTGTATTTGTCTGTCATGTAACTAAAGAAGTTAGAGCTCAACGTATTCCTTCGTCTTGTCAAAGTATTGTACGTACACTTCATCTTAAACATGAGCTAATTCCCTAGTCGACACACATCCACGCGTTGACAGGATCATAATAGGATTCATATCAAATAGTTTCCTCAGCGTGTAGAATTTGGTCTTCTGTGTTATTTACAAGCTATTCACACACAACATTCCATTCCCAACATAAAGGACACATTAACATAATTTATGAACATCTGTTTCTGCAAGGTTTTCTCAAACTGAATATATTGGGCAGCATGCATTCCAATGTAGTAATTGTTTATACTCACATGCATATATGATGCAACTAAATCATTTCCACTCACTAACCTCTGTACATCTGTTTGCCATGAGATTGTGAAATTCCCACTGTTTTTTTTGACAGTATATCTTTCCATTTACCATAATTTGGGTTTCGTTTCCTTTTGACTTTACTTTCCTTTGGATACATTTTTCTGGTAGAAGATATTGTATCGTAAAGACAACTTCCTTTTTTATTTTTTTAAACTTAATTTTGATGAGGATCTAACAATAAAAGACTTATTTTCCATTTTTTGGTAGAAGATATTGTATGGTAGGAGAAACTTTGAACTGACTAGAATAATTTCTTCAGATTATGGTCTTAAATAGCATTTCTAACATTTTGAAATGTGAGGAAATCTGTCTTACTTTGATACTTTTTAATAATATCTGTAATATATCTCGCAAATCTTGAAATAAATCCTTAAAATATGTCACCCCTTTATCAAACTCTCATCACAGAATATACATTTATTATTCACTTAGGTGTTACTTTCATTCCAAATGGATTGACTCTATGTATGAGGATAATGCAATATAACAGGCCAATGCCACAGAAAAAAACAGTTCGAAAAAGATTCCACTGGATGTAAAACTAAAGTAGACTTGAAAATTATATGAACTGATCAAGGAAAATCAATTGATCAAGGGAAATCAATTGATCAAGGGAAATCAATTGATCAAGGAAAATCAATTGAACAAGGAAAATCAATTATGATGCAAGGTGTTCACGAAAAATCTATTTTTTACAATTTTTGAATAACTGTCCAAAGTACTATCAGTTATATAAATACATATTACATGTTCTATATCCACAAATCATACACATTGTAACTAGGGTATTCTAAATCCAGCTAAAGTCCTCCATTCTGAATCACCTTAGTCTCTATTCCTGCTAAAGTGACAGTGTTATAATGATTTCAACCGACATCTGACATCACGGTAATATAAAAGACACAGTAGACCGTAAATCAGCTGCATATACATAATTCGGGATGTAAACTTTCAGCTGAAATTGTCAGGGGAGTTTATTCATCAAATACAATTGTACTGGAGTTTTTCGCCAAAGTTTTCTCTCCATTCAATTACACTATTATCCCTCCCTCCATTGACACTTCAAGTATCTGAACTTCAAACAATCCCATTATATACTCTACATCACTGTACTGATACAGAAGGCAACGTCGATTAACCTTTTTAAATCTAAATAACATTTAAATCAAATAAACCTCACTAAAGCCATAAACCTCAAGCATATGTAAACATGACTCAAATCTTACATTCATACATGGCTGATATTTTATTTGGATACATGAAACGAGAGGGCTAGAAAAATATGTTTTATACAGCTCATTCGTCATCCTTGACTGAATAAATTGTCAGCTTGACAACAAGTCGGAATGCGCATTAGCCAAAGGAGCTAGACATTTTGGGTAATAAAATCTCCAGGCTTCTTAACATGGTAGCCACACCCAGACTAAGTGAGCACTTGGTAAATGCCAGTGTTACAAGCTGGGGAATATCAGGGGTGCTCTAGTACTTTATCCCTGTGATACGGTCTTTCATCAGACATCACACAGAAATATATTCCCCAGATGGAACATATTCAAAGCAAAAATGTGAAAAGAAATACATGCATAATTTTATATCTTTAAAATCGTAATTACAGTACTAACTCATTATCATTATAGATTTAATTACAAAACTAAATATGATTACAGCATGCAAAGATATATAGTTAGAGTGTTGAGAAAATAGAAACTGATAGTTCGTAAAAATTTAAATCCAGCTAAACTTAATATAAACTGAAGGACTTATGAAGTTTGGTTGTGAAGGGGTCTTTTATACGAACAAAATTTTGGTTTGCAAAAATATTTTGGAAAAAACCCATCAACACTGGAATAAACTAATGAACCCCACCCCCCTTCACCCCCGAATATATGCTTTGAATACAAATAAGGTTAAAAGTAAGTGAGTGAGTGAGTGAGTGAGTATGGTTTTATGCCGCTTTTAGCAATATTTCAGCAATATCACAGCTTAGGACACCAGAAATGGGCTTCACACATTGTACCCATGTGGGGAATCGACCCTAGGTCTACGCCCTGACAAGCAGACACTTTAACCGTTAGGCTACCCACCCCATTCTACAGGAAATCCCTTTACCTGTCCTAGATGTGCATACTGATATGACTTACGAGTTGTTTAACTGGATGACAAGTGGTATGCCGCTGCCTAGAGGAAGGGCTTGGCACCCTCAGATTGTTCATAAACCAGTATTTTATGTTTCGTTTATTTCTGCTGTATATCAGATAGAAACTTGTTAAACGGTTTGAGTGTCATTAATGCTGGATGGGAGAGGACAGGTTGGTGATAGAGACATCACAAACAAGATTAAAACTATATGTTTGAAGGTTTATGTGAACTATTGCATTGGATTAGCTGCTGCAAGGCAGAACTGCTGTGCTGGATCAGGGAATAAACAAACATTTTATGTGATTTTGTGAGTGGTGGGGACATGTGTACACTTTTTGTTAACACCTGGTGTTATATTTGTTTTCAGTGATCTGCTTGTATAATTTTGACCCATGAAGATCCGGGTTAGAATTGGTCTTCAGTAACCCATGCTTGTCGTAAGAGGCGACTAACGGGATCGGGTGGTCAGGCTCGTTGACTTGGTTGACACATCCCAATCGCGTATGTTGATGATGCTCATGCTGTTGATCACTGGATTGCCTGGTCCAGACTTGATTATTTACAGATCGCTGCCATATAGCTGGAATATTGCTGAGTGCGGCATAAAATTAAACTCACTCACTCACTTGTATAATTATAACCACTATTTTGTAGGGGTGGGTATTGCAAAGAATTTTCATATTGCGATATATTGCGATGCGAAAGCATGTATTGCGATATGTATTGCAATATATTGCAGGACGCTAATGCTTGACTTATAAGCAAAAACACAACAAAATCACTATGCCTGATTAAGCTTTAATAAAAACTACTTTACCATTGCAAATTGCATCGCAAACGCGTTACTCTTACCAATAGTTCCATCTACCGTGAAGTATTTTTCAACCCAAAATGCTGCCTTACCGATGCCTTTGCCCTAGTATTTGGCACCACAATAAATTGTTCGTTGTTGGGGATCACCATTTTACAACACACGCATGGCTTCCGGTGTAAATAACGGAAATATCCGAAGATTTTCGAGTGTTACCAAGTTTTCCGAATGCATGTCAAAATACCGGTTTTCGATCAACGTATTGCAATACGTATCGTTTTCATGTCTGAACCGGTATATACCGATAAACCGGTTATATTGCGCAGCCCTACTATTTTGCCTTTTCAACTAGGTGAAATCTTTTTGTGGATTATGGAAACTGGTTATTCTTTGCCATTTGCTTGGTAACGGTGTTAGGATCTACACCGAAAATCGCATCTACACCAACAAAGAAGTTGTCTATCCATAAGGAGTTCCTCTTTGCCATTGTTATATAATAACATATGTTTTACAAGCTGGTGAAAAATATATGAAAACATAATAATTTCTTCTATTGTGTCTGATGCTACCTTCCTAATTTGGCAATGCAAAAATTAAGCAATATGTATCTGTTTCACATAATTATTTATTTATTTTCAATATCTCATTTAAATATTAATGATCTTAACATTACATATTAACCAATAACCACATTCAAAAATGAATTTGATGTGCATATATTTTACACAATAGTATTTATTTACTTTTAATATATCATTTATAAAAAACCCAATTCAGGTTAATAGATTAAGGAAGACAATATCATTTACTTGTTTCAGAAGGTCATAAATCTATGTTGGTGTAGGTATTTTTCCTGTTTTCAAAACATAACAAAAAATAGCTGTGTTTTCATATTGGTGCCACCTGTATGATTTTCCAGTCATAATATTTTTTCCTCCACATTTCAATTATCTGTTTTAAAGATAACTGAGAGTTTTTTGTTCATTTACATGTATTAAAGTACCCATATGAACCTCAGGCTGTATAGGTTTTTACTTATATACATAAATCTTAAAGCAAGATATGAAAAATAAATACATGTCATTTAACAGTGTCCTTAGCCTTTCAAATCTCAAGGCCATCATGTCTCACCCAGCAGTGCCGAGCATGATTGATGGAGCAGCGGCCTGACGAGATGAACTAACTTCTTCTTTCATATGTCATTGGGCTCTCTCTGGGAATTTTTTATCATTGAGGAAAGTCAAATTGTTTCTGTGTTTCTCAAGTCTCCTTGCTAAAACTATACTGTAATGTGTGAGGTGAGGTGAGGTGAAATTGAAATTGGGTTTAACGTGATGCTTGAAATATTTCGCTCATATGACGACGTGCATGCGTGTGTGTGTGTATGTGTATGTGCGGCTGCTTGTACTAGCCCAGACTTAAGCTGGTTTTATAGTGCTAGCTCACTTTGATACCATGTCGCAGTGAAGCATGAATACCCCACTCAGACACATTATACTGACTCCGAGCCGACCAGTCCTTGTTTTACCCATTAATGCCAAGCGCCAGGCAGGGACCAACAAGTATCACATTTTAACGTCTTTTTGTATGACGCGGTGGATTGATCCCGGGGGATCAAACCCGCAACTTTCCGCTCTCCGGGCGAATGCTCTAACCACTACACCACGGAGGTGGTCCTGTAATGTGTAAACATGAACTATTGAAAGTTAATAGTTCAAATTCATCCTTCGCTTGGTAAAACTTGGGATTTAATCATTTTGATATATTATATGTATTTGAGAGTGATTCATAAATACAGAAATCAATTGTGTATATTGGTGCTCATGATGTCGCACTGGATTGTCTAGTGGAGACTCAATTGTGTACAGACAACAACAACAACAACAACAACAACAACAACGACAACAACAATAACCCACCCACCCAAAAAGGTGGGTATAGCTAGAATATAGCTGAGTGCAGTTCTAAACAATAAACAAAACCAAAACTGTATACTTTCTTTTGCCTATTAGTAATATATTAGATGAACATGGAAATCAATTAAACAAAGAATGAAATTGGTCTGCCCTGGACAATTTTTAATATGGTTATAAAACAGCCTTTAATAAATACAGTTGTATAGTTCTCAGCACATTTCAATTTTATCATCTGTTTGATAAATTCTACTGTTGATTTTGGTGGTTGTTTACATGTGAAACTACACGAGGGAACAGATGAAATGGTTGATAAAGTATACCTTACTGAATATTTCTACAAATGAGAAAAAGTTTACAGACAAACACACTTGGAGCTAGGTCTAGAGCTCTGAGTTGTTTCTTTGACTTAATGTAGGAGATGCCTGTCGGTAATCCAACAATTTGGCATACAAATTGACGTTTTGACATAATGGCGGCATTCATTTTATCTGTTATTGTAAGCACTTATTAAAGAATATTTCTGTACATCTCAGCTGATGAGATCTGTACGGTCCAACTTTCAACAAATGTACAAGAAGATTGTAAACATAGGTAGATTCTGTGAGGGACATACTTTCACAACAGATTTCATATGGCAGGCATTGATAGTTCTTATCAGTGAAAGGCAATATGACTTGATTTGAAAAACAAAGTATTATCCTCTTCCTTTAAATGATTTAGAACCATTTTAAGCCATTTATCGTGATAGTAAGTCATTTAAATGAGAAACTAAGTTGTTTAAATGAGATAGTGGCTTAAGCAAGATAGTAAGTTGTTTAAACAAGACAGTAACTCATTTTAATGAGAAACTATCAGTTCAAAATCATTTTAATAAGTGAATATGGGGTTTAAACGAGATTGTACGCTGTTTAAATCTGAACATTTAAATCAGAGACTGATTTCAGAAAACAAACAGAAATTTGACTTTTTGTCTTTGTGCTTAACAAAAAGCAAAAGTATATGAGCTTATTGCTGCATTTTAGGAACATGACATCAGCAGGTAATAAGCATGACATCAGTTTGATGCCAGAATGTTTTGAACACGACACCAGCATGACACCAGTATGTAACTTGCAATTAGACACCTGACACCATTATGTAAAAGGCATGAGCATGTGATAAGAATGACACCAGCATGGCACTAATCTGTCACAAGTATGGTACCAGCTAAGCCATGATGTGACAAGCATGGCACCAGCTAAGCCACTATGTAACAAGCATGGCACCAGCTAAGCCATGATGTGACAAGCATGACACCAGCTAAGCCATGATGTGACAAGCATGACACCAGCTAAAAAACGATGGGACAAGCATGACACAAGCTTAGCCATGATGTGATACGCATGACAACAGCTAAGCCATGATGTGATACGCATGACAACAGCTAAGCCATGATGTGACATGTAAGACAGCACCTAAGCCACTATGTTACAAGCATGACAACAGCTAAGCCATGATGTGATACACATGTCACCAGCTAAGCCATGATGTAACAAGCATGACACCAGCTAAGCCATGATGTGACAAGCATGACACCAGCTAAGCCAATGTATGACAAGTAAGACAGCACCTAAGCCACTATGTAACAAGCATGACACCAGCTAAGCCATGATGTGAAAAGCATGACACCAGCTAAGCCAATGATGTGACAAGCATGACACCAGCTCAGCCATGATGTGACATGTAAGACAGCACCTAAGCCACTATGTAACAAGCATGACAACAGCTAAGCCATGATGTAAAAGCATGACACCAGCTAAGCCATGATGTGACAAGCATGCCACCAGCTAAGCCATGATGTGACATGTAAGACAGCACCTAAGCCACTATGTAACAAGCATGACAACAGCTAAGCCATGATGTGACAAGCATGACATCAGCTAAGCCAATGTGTGACAAGCATGACACCACATAAGCCACTATGTAACAAGTAAGACACCAGCGAAGCCATGATGTGACAAGCATGACACCAGCTAAGCCATGATGTAACAAGTATGACACCACCTAAGCCACTATGTGACAATCATGACACCAGCTAAGCCATGATGTGACAAGCATGACACCAGCTAAGCCATGATGTGACAAGCATGCCACCAGCTAAGCCATGATGTGACAAGCATGACACCAGCTAAGCCAATGTGTGATAAGCATGACACCAGCTAAGCCACTATGTAACAAGTAAGACACCAGCTAAGCCATGATGTGACAAGCATGACACCACCTAAGCCATGATGTGACAATCATGACACCAGCTAAGCCATGATGTAACAAGCATGACACCACCTAAGCCACTATGTGACAATCATGACACCAGCTAAGCCATGATGTGACAAGCATGCCACCAGCTAAGCCATGATGTAACAAGCATGACACCAGCTAAGCCAATGTGTGACAAGCATGACACCAGCTAAGCCATGATGTAACAGCATGACACCAGCTAAGCCATGATGTGATACGGATGGCACCAGCTAAACCATGATGTGATACGGATGGACCAGCTAAGCTACAATGAAACAAGCACGACACCAGCTAAGCCATTATGTGATATGCATGACACCAGCTACTGAACATATTTTTGACAATCATGACACCAGCTAAGAAAATATGTGACAAGCATGACACCAGCTAAGAAAATATGTGACAAGCATGACACCAGCTAACCAATTATGTGATATGCATGACACCAGCTATGAACATTTTGACAATCATGACACCAGCTAAGCCATTATGTGACAATGATGACACCAGCTAAGCCATTATGTGACAAGCATGACACCAGCTAAGCCATGATGTGAAAAGCATGACACCAACTAAGCCATGATGTGACAAGCATGACACCAGCTAAGCCAATGTGTGACATGTAAGACAGCACCTAAGCCACTATGTAACAAGCAATGTGTGACAAATAAGACACCAGCTAAGCCATGATGTGACAAGCATGACACCACCTAAGCCACTATGTAACAAGCATGACACCAGCTAAGCCATGATGCGACAAGCATGACACCAGTTAAGCCTTGATGTGATACGGATGGCACCAGCTAAGCCATGATGTGATACAGATGGACCAGCTAAGCCACTATGTAACAAGAATGACACCAGCTAAGCCATTATGTGATATGCATGACACCAGCTATGAACATATTTATGACAATCATGACACCAGCTATGAAAATATGTGACAAGCATGACACCAGCTAAGAAAATATGTGACAAGCATGACACCAGCTATGAACATTTTGACAATCATGACACCAGCTAAGAAAATTTTTGACAAGCATGACACCAGCTAAGCCACGATGTGACAAGCATGACACCAGCTAAGAAAATATGTAACAAGCATGACACCACATAAGCCAATATGTAACAAGCATGACACCAGCTAAGCCATGATGTGACAAGCATGACACCAGCTAAGTCAATATGTAACAAGCATGACACCACATAAGCCAATATGTAACAAGCATGACACCAGCTAAGCCATGATGTGACAAGCATGACACCAGCTAAGTCAATATGTAACAAGCATGACACCACATAAGCCAATATGTAACAAGCATGACACCAGCTAAGCCATGATGTGACAAGCATGACACCAGCTAAGCCATGATGTGATAAGCATGACACCAGCTAAGCATGTACAAGCATGACACCAGCTAAGTCAATATGTAACAAGCATGACACCAGCTAAGCCAATATGTAACAACATGACACCAGCTAAGCCATGATGTGACAAGCATAACACTAGCTAAGCCATGATGTGACAAGCATGACACCAGCTAAGCCAATATGTAACAACATGACACCAGCTAAGCCATGATGTGACAAGCATAACACCAGCTAAGCCATGATGTGACAAGCATGACACCAGCTAAGTCAATATGTAACAAGCATGACACCAGCTAAGCCAATATGTAACAACATGACACCAGCTAAGCCATGATGTGACAAGCATAACACTAGCTAAGCCATGATGTGACAAGCATGGCACTGATATGTAACAAGCATGACATCTATATGTAACACCAGCATGACAACATCACGACATCAGAATTCAGGACTAGGTAAGAACTTACCTTGAGGACACTTGTGCCAAGGGACAGGCTTGTGTTGAAAATCAATTTCAAATTCATATTTTGGGGTCTGAAATGAAAAGGAACAATACGTTAATCAATAACATCCAACACGTTATGATTCACATACAAAACGTGAAATGCACATTTGTGTATAAGAATGTCATATTGAAATAACATTGTAACCATTGGTAAAAAATTAGTAAAATTCGATATAAGAGGCAGTCTGATAGATTTGATGGTCACTTGGTTGATGCATGTCATGGTATCCAGATTATGAAAATTGATGCTCATGATATCACTCACTGGATACGTCCGGTGCAGGGCCCCGTTCCTCAACCATGATCGTAACTCCCATACATTAACATAGGCCTACGACTGTCGTAGCGCTACGATCGATTTGAGGAACGGGGCCCAGATTCAGTTATTTAAAGACGGCCGTGATAATTTTACCTTGTACGTGATAAAAGGGAAACAAACGTATATCCTGAAAGTCATACGATGAGTCAAAGTGTATCTCATTAAAGAAGTGGAAGTAAAATGTATTTCCGTTGTGTAACCTTCCCCGAATTTCTGAATTCTAAATAAACAAGGAGTGGGTCACATTATTTATTACAAGCGGATGTCAAGTAGGGGTGTAGTTCAAATATCCTAGGAACCTGGGCCATAAATTCTGGTTGTAGAGGAAATAAGTGGGGTCACCAAATACAAGTAAATAATACTGACACCATTCGATAAGAAAAACAGTTAATGATATCCATGAATTATTGGTTATTGAAGTTTTTAAGTAGTGCAGAAGTCGGATAAGGCAATTCCAACTACAGTTAAAAGAGGGGTGGGTGACCGGCTGGGGTATAAATCTCATATTCCATCAACTGGGGTGGACACTTCTACAACATTCATTTGTTTACAATACTGACCTCAAGCGGACTTTTATTAATACTTGCTTTTTATTCCATTATTGTTAAGATTTTAAACACAGTTAAGAAACTAATTTTCAAGTTGAATTTCGTTTTTGCACCACATTTCAACTTTTTGCCGATGTTTTTTTTTGTCATGTGATTCGAAAGACCACTTTGTGGTCACCATGGTCTGGGGTCTGTCTCTACATGCACTGGACGTGATCAAAACAGACTTGGAACACTGGCATCAAGTGTCAAGAAACATTTCACCTCCTACAAATATTTAAAAAAATCTTCTTTCCTATCTTCCTTCAGTTTTGTTGTTGTTGTTTTTAAACATTTTTTAAATAAAAATGTATTTTAGTTAACTAGGCTTGCCATCCGCCGCCCTGATACTTCGCAAACAGGAAATCAAAACATAGTCTTGAGACCACCCTTTTTATCTTCCTGCCTCTGAACTACTTTCAGTAACCTAAAAATTGAACGTTATTTAACTGGGCAGGGAAGTAAAATTTACTGTGTACATAGATGAAGTCGAGTGAGTGAGTGAGTTTAGTTTTACGCCGCACTCAGCAATATTCCAGCTATATGACGGCGGTCTGTAAATAATCGAGTCTGGACCAGACAATCCAGTGATCAACAGCATGAGCATCGATCTGCGCAAATGGGAACCGATGACATGCGTCAACCAAGTCAGCGAGCCTGACCACCCGATCCCGTTAGTCGCCTCTTACGACAAGCATGGGTTACTGGAGATCAATTCTAACCCAGACCTTCACGGGTCTAGAGGAAGTATAAAATATTGTTTATCTGTCATGTCATTAATAATAATGACAATAATTTGATGGCCTCCCTTCGGTAATAAAAGAATGTCGAAGTACTATACTGATGGCAACAAATAAGGAAACGCTCAGAAATATTAGCGAGTATTTAAAATTTAAAATTACGTCTTAATAAAATTTATTTTTCAATCGGGTGTCACTATGTCAATATAATGTTGGGAACATAGGAGAAAATGACATTTTAGAAATCATTGTAATATTGGCAAAAGATATCGCAATATTGGTAAAATTCATTTTACAATTGGTAAAACATATTTTAATATTGGTTAAAATCATTGTAATATTGGTAAATATTATTGTAATAAAGGTAAAAATTATTGGACACTGACGAGTGACTAAACACTATAGCCGTTTTTCATTGTCATATTTTTGTATTTCTAACGCGATGAAACACAGAAAATTGAGGTGAAAGACCGATTTTGCTAACTTCAACATATATTCTTGCAAGTCTTAACATTTTACTGCATTTATTTACATCGCCAAAGAAAATAAGTTTGGGTCTAAGATTTGCTCATATTCAGTGATTAGATAACCGGTTCTTGACTATATTGTAATCACGTGTTTGTGATGTGATTTGAATAGTAACGGTACCACTGGGCAAGTTGGTCGATACTGTTCGCCAAACGCAGCAGCAGAACAGAGGGAAAGTTTTAATACTTGACAAAATTGTTTACGTACATATCCTTACCGGATGCGTAACATAAATTATCCTCTGACTAGTATAGAAACACATAACTCCTATTAAGTTCTTTTGATGAATAATATTATAAATTCGCTGTCAAATCAAACGATACTCCCCAGCAATAACAACAGATAAAGCTGGGATTGTCACAAACATCAATGGTATTAATGAAGTTGACGAATATGCTCTTAGAGTTTACGCGATTTACAAAATATATAGAATCACGGATGAGGAGGATAAGACTCTGTAACTGGATTAACTGCTACTGAGCTCGTTAGGTTAGGTGTTGGTTGTGAGGAAGCATCCAGCCAAGTACAGCTGTTTTGCAACTTAAGTGTGGACAGTCTACTCCCAAACGTAGGAAGCAATATGTAGATAGAGATGACAAGATTAAACGGCTTGGACTAGAGTACATGTTATGTGAAAGAAATCTTGACTCATACCTGTGTACCATTGGACATATGATGGACAATGTGTATGTTGTGTAACAACTGATCTGACTCTGCATTCAGACAATGAGTCAAGATTTGCATTAATATACTTGTGAATGTAAATAAATATAGAATCTTTATATTTGTTTTGTCAATTATTAGCAGTTAATCCAGCTACAGGTGAGTGAGTACACCTAACAGAACAGCCAGGCGAGGGGCTAGAGGTACTAATTGGTAGCTTGTAACAACAGGGAGTGTACATATGAAATGGCATATTTATTAATTCTACTGATTTTTAATTTACATATACTGACGCTAAATACTAAGTGAACGGTATAAGTATAAGGTATAGAAATTCGTATGGAGTTTAAAACATTATTTGGTGATGCCGTGAACAGATAAAAGGCATTTTCACTTTCACATTTCTCGTACGCAGTTTCGGATCATAAACTGAAAGAAAAAGGTTATCTTGGGAAACGTGGTTTGGCACACACTTTCGGATGGACACTTATGAGAATATATAGCTATGTAACTGACAAATTAAAAAACCTATTCGTCAATATAAAGCTTTTTTTAAGAAAAACAAACAAACAAACAAAACCCACAGCAGTAAACAAAATATGCAACTTTTATTTTAATCAGTTCATGTATCGAGAGCGAGAGTGTCCTTTCTTTTAAAATATACTCAGCCAAAAAAGTTAAGGACCAATATTCTTATTTATATTATCATATTAATCTCAATATATTATTTATGTTTTGTATAGATCATAATATGAACAATTAAATACTTTAATATTGAAGATTGGGATGGTCCTTAACTTTCTTTGTTGAGTATATATGAAGCAGCTTAAACAAGATCGAGAGAGCAACGGCCGCACAATGAGTTTCTGTGACAAATGTCATTACTAGACCAATAACAGGTCTAGGTAGAAAAGAACACAATGGTCAGTGATGCAGATAGATAGCAGTAACTACGGGCGTGGCTCACAACGCGGGCTGAGACGGCATCCAATTTCAAGAAGTTGTCAACAGGATAAAAGTCACGGCTATCGGCTGATCTACTCTTGTGACACGTACAGTCCAGGTTTTAACCCTGCTTAGAAACTCATGTTTGTGGGCTATAAACATTTCTGAATAAAATATCAAATTTATTTGAGGGTTTACTATTTTAAGTTATGAGAACAAATACGAGACAGGTAATTCAGGGTTGATCAGCTGTCTGCAATTTTTTTACAGTTTCTTTTTATTCGGTAACAATGGGTGAAATATAAACCTACTTCGTCCCATCCTGGTAGCTAAATACGAATAAACCTGATACCATTCAGGGTGAATAGCTGTGTAGGCCAATAAGGACTTCGGAAGATGAACTTCAAAATAAGAAGATTGTAAATGTCTATGAAAGTTCTTGGTCTTTCAAACATCAAATCCAAACGGGGACTGGTTTTACAAATCGACCCTAGCATGAAACGTAGCTTGTAACGACCACGACGGTGGAAAGTTAGAACGACGACATAGGTGTTGATGTTGTGACGTGGAGATAGTGTCGGGCCTCTTACATGTAGGCTTAGGCCTCTAAATTACAACGTCGACGTAGGTGTTCGGGTTACAACGATGATATATGTTTGACGTTGTTACACGTGCAGGTGTTTTGAACGTCGACGGTGTGGATGGTGTAACACCTTTCGTGGTGTACAATTTACAGCGTCGATGCTATAATGAGCGTTGAGGCTATAATGTTGATACAGGTGTTAAGGTTATATAGTTGATGCTCGAGAGGTGGTGGAACATACTGGGCCGAACTAATATGAATTACGTTGAGTTCTACATCATCCCTTCCAAGATCCTCGTATATCCTTCGTAGTGTGGCTCAGGACTTTTCAGCCACACTCGTAGATTTTGAAATATGTAATATCGATGTAGATGTTGAGGTTTAGCGATTGGAGTATCGTGGTCTATTTCAAGACAGAACGTAACTTCATAACACTCAGACCTCGTTATGTGAGGTACAAACACACAAGAGGGCGGTCGGGTAGTCTACTGGTTAAAACGTTCGCTCGTCACGCTGAAGACACGGGTTCGATTCCCCACTGGATACAATGTGTAAAGCCCATTTCTGGTGTCTCCCGCCGTGATATCGCTGGAATTTTGCTAAAAGCGGCGTGAAACTATACTCACTCACTCACAAACACACAACATAATGAGGCAGACAAAGGATTGACCGGGAGCTTTAACACCTTTCCTGATGATATCAGAATATTTACAAATTGTTTTCTGGATGTTGATGTTTGAAGTTAGAGAGTTATATGAACATTAACATATTTGATCACAATGCCATTTAGAAAGTGGTCAAACCCCAGCTATCACACAACGTTCTCGCAACGTTGTGGGAAGCTCGTAGCTTGGTAACGTCATGACACAACGTTGTCACAACGTTATTGTTACGTCATTTTATAACGTATAACTTGGTGTCACATGGTTTTCTGTAGACGTTTCACTCTGAGATTCTTTCTTCACTATTCAGCTACAGCTTCACAAAACAACATGCTAATTATATACTAAGCAGCAAAAGAAACGTCAGTTTGGAATTTTCCTTCGCAGAAACGGATAACTGTAAACTCATTTAATGTTTTGATTGTATATTTTTGACAACATCTCCAACTTTACCTGAGCAAAGACATTCCTTCCCAAACTCAGAATGGAACCCAGGAAATGGTCTCAAAAACGCAATCTGATCTCGGAGATGGTACGGTGTTCTCCATGTTTTTCAACGTTTGACAGCAAATATCTCAAGAACTAATTGTTCCAACACTTCCAAATTTCTTGTACAGATGCACAATCGAATTCCCAACAATTTAGCCTGGACGGGTCAAGTCACTAAAACGTACCGTTTGGCAGTTATTTCTGTTTTCAGCTTTTCTGAGTAGTTTGCTCCAAAAAATTAGTATGGTAGATGATGTCCTGGTGATTCCAGAACACTAATTGTTTTGAACGTAGACCCAAGAACAACTGAGATACAGCCTTTTAAAGAGGGAACTATTTCTTCTCCGGAACTACTTAATAAAAGGTACATGACCCCCGTGACCCCGGCTGTATTTGGAAGATCCGCTCGCCTGTCAAAACATGTGTTCTGGATCCGGTTTGGACGATGATATCTAGCCCGCAGATACAATAGATAGAAAGTAAAGCCAAGGAGACCTCATCGTTGCCCGCAACTATATTTATGTCCATTACTGTAATGATTTGATTACAGTGCCTCGTACTGACGTTTTTGCTGCTGAGTATACATTGAAGTGAATGTCTGCTTTGTTTCTTATGTACTGTTCACCACTGAGTAAAGTATTAACTATTAACGTCAAATAGACAACGTAAAACATGTTAGCATCAAATATCTTAACCTTGTGGAGACGTAAAAATGACGCATCACAACGTAGGACACAACGTTGTGACAACGTGAAATTGTCAGCTGGGATGAACACATGTCATATTTGGGATTACACTGTCTCAGTAAAGTACAGATTCTAGTACTTTTTTGTTGGCTCCCATTCGGGTTTCGAACCCACACTCTGAGTCAGGCACCTAATCGCAAGCACACACAGCCATAACCCATCCAACCCACTCAGCCACCGCTTCTTCCACGCGTGTTACATTTAGGAGATAAACATCATGTGTTGGCCAATTTCCGGGTGCTATTGAGTATTCGAAGCACGGAAATTCATTTGGAACCGACGGCGTTAGCCGAGGTTTCAAATGAAATATTCCCGTGCTCATGGTAACATCTGGAACTGCTCATTTGTGACGTCATTCCGACTTTCCGTCACAATATGATTTAAATGACGTCACCACTGCTGACGACGCAGCAATACAATTGCGTGCGATATTTGTACGTGTCAATACGCAGTGAATAGTCTTGCAATTTCCGGGAATCGAATACCATTCGATCATGTTTTTCAAGCAATCAGATTAAAGAACACGGTTACTTTTGGTTTACAATAACATATGTGTATCCTATATTTACACGGGATATACAATTTTTCGAACATCGTTAAAATATTTACATTTAAAAAACAGGCAGAACACAACTATCTTTAACACTTTCGGCAGGGCTTCAGATAAGGGCCGTATCGGCGTATGTACAGCTAAACGATATGCACGATAGGGAAGGAAATAATTTAGAAAACCTAGCAGATACGTACCACAGCAATGGTGTTCTGTCTTAGAATCATTTACAGACATATGCATCTGAAAAAGTATTGTTTTATTGTTTATTTACCTGTTTACAACAAGAGCAGCAATGCTGTGGTGCATATATGAAACGAAACACAAGATTACTGATACCCCATTAAATTCCATTCTGTACATGAAATGTACTCTTAAGGTTCACATATATTTAAAAAAATAAGGAGTATGTACTCCTGATGTTGAAAAATTATCTGGAGCCCTGACTTTCTTCGTAAATGTTCTTTCATGAATAAAATATTCGTTTTTCAACGATAGCTTCAATCAGGTCTTTTTTGTAGCACAACAGAGGTCAAGCTGCCCCGGTGGGTCAGTCGATCAGGAAACTTCTATCGCTGCTTTAACGATGATGGCTACAAGTGGTGGGTTCTAATGACGTGTATTGCCATGAAGCCAAGGCTTCCTCTGGTTACGCCTTCCCGTACACAATAACATCTGCCATAAACAGACCACAACACCAGCTGACATTGTGGTGCGCGGACAGGGACCGTATTTCCTCCATTAAGCGCCGACTACGTTTTTTCTATAAATGTATTCTCCCTTGATTCAAAAATAGATTTATTAAGGAACGGTCCGTAACTTTGACGGAACGCTAACTATAGTCCGTTGGGCTCAAAAGCGGATCGATGAATTGCAATCTAACTCGAAAACTACTAAACATATAACATTCAATGAAACACCGATTATATTAATCAAAACATCAGACCAACTCTGTGATTTTTTTGCAGAAATTATGTCCTAAAATTAAAAGAGTTGTTTAACAAACTATCATTAAAATTTTGACAATGTTCACTATTTGTTACGAGGGAGGACTGCAAAGAGAGGAACAGCCAGGTGTACGTGATGCACGTGCACAAGTGCCGAAAAAGTTATTGAATCATTTAACTCTATCCTGCCATCTCTATCCTTTCTCGCACACCTGGCTGTCCCTCTCTTTGCACCCCTCCCTCGTAACAAATAGAGAACTGTGTCAAATTTTTAATGATAGTTTGTTGAACAACTTTTTATATATTTTTAGGACATAAATTCTGCAAAAAAATCACAGAGTTGGTCTGATGTTTTGATTATGATCAGTGTTTCATTGAGTATTGTATGTTTGCAGTGTTCGAGTTAGATTGCAATTCATCGGTCCGCTTTTGAGCCAAACGTACTATAACAATAATTTACGGTGCACCCTGTAGTACCCGAGCGCTTATTAGAGGAAGTACGGTCCACACTTTACACCCTCCGCATTCAAAAAGGATTCACAGCCTCCACACTAAGGAAAATCTCATACCACATTTCGCTATTTGTGTGAACAATGAGTCGATATGTTTTTTTATCGCTGCGTATTTCCTGGTTCGATAAAGATATCGGTATTAAATTAAAGCTTATTGGCACACTTCCTGTATGAGTGGTAACCAACGGATGTAACTGTAAAAATCCGGGTTAGAATTGATCTTCAGCAACCCATGCTTGCCGTAAGAGGAGACTAACGGGATCGAGTGGTCAGGCTCACTGAATTGGTTGACACATGTCATCGTACCCCAGATCGATGGTCACGATGTTAATCACTGTATTGTGTGGTCCAGACTCGAGTATTTACAGACCGTCGCCAAGAAGCTGTAAAATTGCTGAGAGCGGCGTTAAACAACAAACCAACCAAACCCAATGGATGTCGTGTCACCACTAAACTGAAGGCTGAAAGAAAGTATAAACTTGAAAAATGGATTTAATGAGAATGTGTTTAAAGTCAGTGGTTCATCATAACGTTAATATGGGCCGAAGAAACTTTAAACGAACATCAAACACGGATATGTACTTTCAGCTGCAACGACGTTTGTTTGATGTGTGGCATCAGATATGAAATATTAACTGTCAAATAACACCACACGTCGACTTCTTCTTATTTAACCGTAATAATTCAGTTATTTAAATATCTACAAGCATATTGTGCAAATATTGGCTTATTTTGTTTTGGATGCATTAATATCACTTCAAAGCTTAAAGTATATCTGTGAAACAGATCTAACAAATATAAATATAAATATGATATATTAGCTGTCAAATAACACCACACGTCGACTTCTTCTTATTTAACCGTAATAATTCAGTTATTTAAATATCTACAAGCATATTGTGCAAATATTGGCTTCTTTTTGTTATGGATGCATTAATATCACTGCTTGAAAGTATATCTGTGAAATAGATTAACAAATTGTAAAGAAACATTGGACAATATGTCTGTTATATTCCGTTTCAGCTAGATATTGGAGAAACGATTAAGTGTCCGCAATCCCGATAAAATCAAATCTTTTACTTAGATCCGATGCCTCTCTGTGAATAGCTGAGCAGGCATGTGGACTCTCTTTTGAGCCAGTCAAGACTTCCTATTTCCCGGGCAGCGTTCAGATAAGCATATATGATTTCTTTATCTCCAAAACGAATTTTATCGAGGACTTCCGACTGCCAAAATCAAACCACGCCCTCACATTGTTGTTCATATGTCACGCCCCCTGTCGCTTCTGTGCCGCATGACTTCTATACCAAAATGGTTGTAGGACTGAAGAAATAAATGTGTGGGTTTTCATTAGTAAGAATCGAAATTAGATTCAAGTGACAAAGATCGCACAAAGCAGATATCATTCAGTCAAAACAACGATAACATAAGCTTCTGCGAAAGCCTGATATTAAATTCATTTTCACTTTCATTTGTAAACAATATATACATTTATATCATGTATATCACATCAATCATATTTCTATTTAGTAGCATATGTTACACTTTGTTCATATCCCGATTACATGGGGAAATATATAGCATGTGCACGGAAAGAATAATTATGACCTTAAAGATATTTTGTTAGCTCTCCGTAAAATGAATTTTGATAACCCTATCGATCATATGCAGTGACACGTTCGACCTAAAATGCCTGGAGTGTTGACTTTGATGTCTCTATATACAGCTATATTTACTGAAGGGTGTCACATCTCAAATAGTGTTTAAGTTCTTGTTTTTGTACGAGTGATTGACTGAGTGAGTTTAAACTGCTGTGAATTTCAAATGACCCTTGTCTCGACTCTGGGCTACATATTGGCCCACAGCAAGGCTAAGACTGTGGGTTGGACTGACTGTTTGTTGTTTAAAGACGAACTCAGTAATACGACAGCTTATGGCGGCCGTCTGTAAATAATCGAGTCTGGACCACACAATTCAATGGTCAACAGCATGAGCATCGATCTACGCAATTGGGATACATGATCGGATGGTCAACTCGAAGAAGCAAAACTTTGGTTCGAAAATCAAAAGCGAATCCTGGCACAACTAAGGGAAGTAACTCTGCTGCTCGAGAAACGACGCGTTTAGACTATATGGACACAAATAGAAGTTAAATTCAAATAATACCTTAATGTAACCGTGGAATAAACTGACGCTTGCAAAATAAATACAGACTTGTGTATTATTCAAAACTACAAGGACTGGGGTATTGAAATGATCCAGTTCAGAATACTGAACAGTTACTTCTAGACCTGCACGTAATACTTTCGCTTCAGGGTCTCTGGTGTACAAACTTATACCCGTTTGAATAAATTGGCAAATATTACTTTAATGCTTAGCACTAGTCAGCAATTGTATAGCCTCAGTTATATAAACACAGTATTGTATGTTAAAGAGATCTGCAAGGCTCACACACAGTGCCGCAAGTAATTGGAAGTGTCAAGAGCTCTTGTTCAGCTATAACCCGGACAATATGGAGATTGACGTGTTCGCGCACCAGGACTGCTGGGGGTGTTTACAAGTGTATTAACTGAAATATTCGACTTATGTAACAACATTCTTGGGAGTATTGAAACAAAAGAGCTGAATCGTGTGGTTCAAGCCAAACGTTATTTTACAAATGCAATTTCAATGTGTGGTTTGTATACTCGTGAAATGCCCCTTTAGTACATTTTTCTCGCGAGAATCTCGCGAGAGGTGACGTCTAGGGCAGGGCGTGGTGCGAACTGGAGGCTAATATTAGACTCAGATGTCTCAGGTGTACTGGCTATATATACTAGGCTGATAAGGCAGGCCAGGTGGGCGAGGGGGAACGCGTAAACTACAACATTGGCACCAAACCCTGACCATTTTCTCCATCACGGTCTTAAGCACTATATATACATGTCATGGACAGACGGCAGAAGGCTGGACCTTGACCTTGACCTTTGCATGCTTTTCCCAAAAGCAAATTAAAAGTTTTAAGAAACGTGATTATTTGAAACCTAACACGAATCGTGATCTTGAACACTGGCACTAAACCCTGACCATTTTCTCCAGCACTCTATGCGTGTCAAGGACACATGACAGAAAGCTGGACTTTTACCTTTGCATGCTTTTCCCAATATCAAATTAAAAGTGTTAAAGTGTTATTTGTAACTAATTTAACAAAGTTATATCCCATTTTTGACAATTAGGGATACCAATCTTAGGGATGTTCAATATTCAACCGATTTTTAAAAAGTTATAGATTTAAACGACACTTAACACGAATCGTGATCTTAGGACGATTTTGTCTAAAAATGTCCAAATTGGCTTACAGGGTTGTCAGAAAGATAATCTGCTCAGATAAAGTGAAATATATATATATCAGAGTTCATTTGGTAACAACTTCAGTCAAAAGCGAACGCTATTGAAATAATACCCAAAACACCAATAAAAAACTTGAGGCTAAACTATGATGCTCGAATCAATCAATCTGAAAAGCTTGGTCTTCTTGTTGTCCCACACTTTAGGTCCAGTACCAGGTTTGGGGATCGATCATTCCAGGTGGCAGGACTCACTCTCTGGAATCAACTTCCACTGGAGTTAAGGACAATTAACAACCTGAAGATTTTCAAATCCAAACTGAACACATACCTTTTTAAGAAAGGATACAGTATCTACTTTTCATTCTTGAGCAGTACTTTTGGACTGGAATTGGCGCTATATAAATGTTGTCATGATGATGATGATGAATTACATGAGTATATCAGCATGGAACATAATTTTTCGTTTGTTTCATGTTCTGCAACCATCAGTGCACATGATACAATGCAATGTATTAAATTGAGATTGCATAAAATATTGAAAGGTGTCGCGGACAAAGCTTATGTGAGTAAGGCAGTAAGACTCCGTTTTTATTCACTGAAAGCAGAACCTCTTCCCCTTCCTCTAACACCTTGACTTCCAATACCAACGTTATCAACTGAAAACACACCTGGAGGTAAATGCATCCCACATATTATTATTATTATTATTATTATTGTTATTGGATATTTATATAGCGCACATATCCACGCACTAGTGCATGTTCAAGGCGCTGGTATTTTTTCCCTCGATCATTGGATGTCAATCTCAACGGCACATCTTATTATCAATCTCAACTCCGCGGTGATCATACAACTCTTGCTGCCACAAGGCGCACCGAGTTATTGCGGCTTTCTCATCCTTACGAGGTACCCATTCACAGCTGGGTGGACTGGGACACATAGTCACAGTACTTTGTCCAAGTTTACTGCACGTTGCTGTACCCGCAACTAGGTGTTTGCACGTATTCATGTGGCCACCATCTGGTCATATACCAACGGATTCGTGGGTTCTTTTAAGTGCACAGGGTTGTGTACTGTACACTAGGGGTTGTGACAACACTGAAAGAGTCTGCACACAAAGTTGACTAAAGGTTTTACACCCGGTCACAGGTGGGCTCGATCCCGGCACCTCATGCTCGCTGGATCACTAGCCTGGCGCTTTAGCCAGCTCGCCCACCGCGCCCCTTATATGACATAAACCACGGGATATTCAATAAATATTTTGTTTATTGACAATAAATACCAGTGATGAGAAGGATTTCTACTGACGCGCCGAAGTACGTGAAACATTTCTTTTTTTTCAGCCTTAACACATTGCAGTCATTCTTGTAGTGTTGATACCTTCAGAGGAGTAATGTAGAACACGCTTACAGAAGTACATCTAGAATGTCTACCCTGCTGAGAAACAAATTAAAACATATTTTTAATGATTACACAACACGTGTACGATCAACGCCCTAATCAATATTCGCTGTGGTGGGGCTGTTTTGTTGTTGCCTAAACACAATTAACCAAAACGTCCTGACACATTCTTCCAGCATATTCAAGCTTCGCTTTCAATTCCTAGGTTTCTAATGTTAATTTAAACCGAAGCGGACCCGTGAAGATCCGGGTTAGAATGTACCTTCAGTAACCCATGCTTGTCGTTAGAGGCGACTAACGGGATCGGGTGGTCAGGCTCGCTGGCTTGGTTGACACATGTCATCGGTTCCCAATTGCGCAGATCGATGCTCATGCTGTTGATCACTGGATTGGCTGGGCTAGACTCGATTATTTACAGACCGCCGCCATATAGCTGGAATATTGCTGAGTGCGGCGTAAAACTAAACTCACTCACTTAACCGAAGATATAAACGTGAGGGTAAAACAAATCGATCGAAACTGACCTGTTATGCTCTGATTGAAAATAACTTCGTTATATAATGACACCATTATCTTTTTGTTGTACACTTGCCGCGAAAAGACATGCCGTATTTTCTTTATTAGAGGTCTATCGTTCCGTACAGGCGTTTTAAGAGGCTTTGCGTCTGTTCTTTTTAATACTGGCAGTCGGGCAATTCAGTTATTTACCTATGCCAATTCTCACAGTCGTACAAAGGTTACATTTGCAAGAAACGGTCATTACAAAACGGCCTGGGGTCAAATGAGGATGGGTATATTTCGGACAGCATATAACCCGGGTTCATTTCGAGTCCTTGTAATGGTAGACCGGGCTAGGAAATATGGAAAAAATACACATTTGCTTAAGCAGCAACTCTGTGGTGATTGGGGGCAAAAATTGTTCCCCACCTCATGCTTATCGTAACAGTCGACCACAATGGGGATCGGATGGTCAGGTTTTTGTGACTCTGCTGATTGTCACCGTACCCAGACGGCGTGAGGTTATCATTCTATCAACCACTAGTTTATGGCGTTCAGACTGATGATCATTTACTGTCCGTATCATGCCCAGGTCACGGTCTAGGAGATATTGATACACGGCTATAGTGTCTGACAATGTTCACTCTCTCAGTAAAGTAGAAAATTGTCAAAATTTTATCTCATAAAGTGTAACTATTGATTTGAAACCTGCATATAATTTCCCATTGGTCCATCACTATGGTTAGCTTTGATGAGCTCATAACGTCGAATTCACGGGTAGTTATAAGCACAGCTTATAATGATACGAAACTAAAAATACGAAACTAAAAATATCACTGCTGCTTTGTCTATCGTATATTTACCGTGTCCCTGATAAGATTGAATTAAGTTTGTTTTGTATTTGTTATTGTTTAAGGTCTCAATCAGAAATATTCCAGAGATTCCAGAGAGACGAGGTTTGTTATTAATCGAGCAACGACCAGGAGGATCTGTCAAAGGAATTGGGATATGATGATGTGCAGTCAACCACGTCACTGAGCCTGACCATCCGATCCACTAAATAGTCTCCTGTGATAAGCATGGGTTGATTGGGACTAATATATTTATCCAGAATCATCAAGGGTCAAATGCGACTGGGAAATGACCCAAACACAAGCATCCCCTTCTCAATAACGGAGTCCTTTTGGGGGGACAGAACATTTGCAAGACGACAACGATAAGAAAACAATGAAAGGACCCTAACACAAGCTACTCTCGTCTGTCTCACAGTCCCTGAATTCTCCCTACTGCCTAGCCCTCCACGCACACACACACACACACACACACACACACACACCAAGCTAAAGCCCTAAATGAAGCAAGTCTATTCCTCAGGTTCTGAATCTCCCATCTCACTGGGGGGATTTGTTACTCCTGTTCAATATAAATGGGTTTATTTGTTACTCCTGTTCAATATAAATGGGGTTATTTGTTACTATCAAAATTATATCTATTCAGGGACTAAGCGTTAGTCTTAAGCTAAACCTTCCAAAAACATTCTTTTCTGAGGACAGGCCATTTGCAAGGCGACAACGATAAGAGACCAACGAGAGGACCCAAACACAAGCATCCCTTCTCAGTGACGGTGTCCTTTGTGGGGGACAGACCATTAGCAACGATAAGAAACCAACGAATAAACAAACAAACCCGTCATTCCAATAAAATTAATTATGCCTCCTTGACATGTGCATGTATTTCGATAACTCTGTAAGCAGTGAAAGATTATCTAACATAAACAAATTGTAAATTTGTGATCGTGTGACAGTAACCTCTCTCTTATCAACAATGAATCCGTCTGTATAACACTTCCAAAACACAGATACGCAATAGTGAAAATATGTCAGACGAGTTGTTCTTATGTGGAGGGCTGCTATATCATCGGTTGAGGCTGTTAAACGTTGTAGCTGTTGTAAGAAATAGTAGTTGCATTGTTAAGCCATAATCTATAATAATTCCATCCTCGTCTCTCCGTGCCATTTTATGGAATTGTTCCAGTAGCTATATTCACGTTAGGTTTGTGTATATATAAGCCTAAACAGTGTAAAATTGAATCCTCGAAATATCTTTCGACCACGAAAACACAAATTCGAGTCAATGGCTGCAAAAAGGGACTCGAATCGAAGTTCCCATCTTTGAACAACGTCGACCGGTCAAGAATATCGTTGGCCGGTCATGAAACAAACCGTTTACCATTCATAAAGTTACGTTGGAAAGTCGTAAAACTACGTTGGTCATTCTTAAAACAACGTTGACCTGTTACTGAGAAAGGAACCGGTAAAGGAGAGCATATGTGTGTAAAACTTCCTTGTACTTTCTAATGTGGCGAGGGAAAAACAGGATTAAAAAACGGGAGGACCGATGTCCATTGAAAAATAGCATACTCTGAAAATGGTCAAATTCTATTTGCTTTTTTACTGAACATGAGTTGATTGAAATTTATTAATCAATATGAAATATATACTCATTACATTTACTCAAACATGCTCTCTAGTCCAGAGTCGATTATTTACAGACCGCCGTCACATAGCTGGAATACTGCGGAGTGTGTCGTAAAACCCCCAAAAACAAACAACATCAGATTTCGCGTACAGAACATAGGTAATGGTATTTGTTCTATATAAAAGGTTCTCAAATATTCCGAGAATATAAAATATAGCGATCATCAATGCAAAGCTTCTGAAAATGTCTCTTTAAAGTTCTGTCTTGTACTCATGTAAACCAATGATAGTGTTGGGATATCGCTGGAACCACCCTCACCACACTAACTCGTAAACGTGTGATGTCAGTGATAGTGGTAGGTCCAGTCCCACACTCCGCTATGATAAACAACCAGGCTCCCGATCTACAAAGTGTTCGTCAAGTTACGACCAATCGTAAGTCTATACCATATCATAGGCTTAGTGATGCGAACTACTTTTTGTGGATCGGGCACCAGTCCCTGAGTATCAAGGTAGGGGTGCTATCGTGGCAACAGTATTTCGATAATTAGCGATACTTAGTACGCGTACCGTAATGTACCTAGTTAATACAATAAAAGAACTGAAATTAAAGCCAGATGCTTATTTACAAAATTGGGCACACATCACTGAACCACATCATTTCCCCTTCTGCCCAGCCCTTTCTGCAATGCTAAAGCCCTAAATGAAGACTTTTAGATTTTCTCAGGTTCAGGAATCTCTGAACTCTATTCTCATAGGGGGTCCTTTTCAGTTTTAAAGGAATTGTTTGTTTCTATCCATATTCAGAGACTACGCGTCAGTCTATATTCGTGGTCTGCCCTGTTGGACACAATGAAATTGGAACTGAGCTAAAGAATGTTTTGAAAAGAGACGGGGTTATGTTCAAATATTTGTTCTGAAAGTTTCAGTCAAGTCCCCGTTTGTTTTTCTGAAACCGAAACGTTTTAATGATATGTTATAATGCATACCAATTTAACATTTAAAGATTGACCTAATTCAGACTGACCCTGTCTCAGTTTCAGACTGACTGACTGAATTTGGTTTTACGCCGCTTTTAGGAATATTCCAGCAACATCACGACGGGGAATACCAGAAATGGGTTTCACACATTGTACCCATGTGGGGATTCGAACCCAGGTTTTCGGCGTGACGAGCCAACGCTTTAACCACTAGGCTACCCCACCGCCCCCTCAGTTTCAGAGAAGAACGCAGTACATTGTCTAGACCTGTCGTATTTCCTCATATAAACATAGACCTCGAATAAACGCCAGGTCTCGTTCACACGCTGGTTCTAAATCAAAACATATGTAGATTTTATATGTACAAAATGTTCCCCTTTATCGTCTTTGCAATTCAAAGTAGGGAGTAAAGAAGAATGTCTGAAACAAAATACACTCCATGACCTATGAGTATTAGTTGAGGAAATACGGTACTCTGAAAAGGGCCCGTGCATTCAACAAGGTCTCACCTCAACCTCTTTATCGACCCAACTGGCGGATTGATCAGAATACGGGTTTTAGATTGTCAGCGAAAATATTACAAACCACAGTAATCTATTGTATTAATCTGTAACCGGATTTTCCTGAAATTCGTGAATGTAAGATCATTACAATAGGCTGCTAGCTAACCAGGAAGTGATCTCGCTTGACGTCACACTGATGATGTTATCAGTGAAATCCGTGCAGTTGGCCACGAAGGTATGGAAGCGTATTAATGCCACAGTTTAAGAGATTTGTAACAACACCGAAGATAATACTTACATCTACCTAGATGATGCTTAATATCTTCTACGTACATGCAAAGTATCTTCTACAAGATGAAAGTATCATCTACATAGATGTAAGTATTATCTAACTATATGAACGTATCCTCTACGTAGATTAAGGGGCGGATACAGCTTTTTGAGAAGGGGAGTGTGGAGGTGGGGGTGGTGCACAGTGCATTTTCACCCGTTTTCACGAAAGTTGGTCATGGTCATTTAATAAACTTTCCGAACAAAAGGAGGGGGTGAGGGGGTAGATGAAAGTATCCTCTACGTAGATGTAAGTATCCTCTACGTAGATGTAAGAATCCTCTATGTACATGAAAGTATCCTCTACGTACATGGAAGTATCCTCCAGGTACATGAAAGTATCCTCTACGTACATGAAAGTATCCTCTACGTACATGGAAGTATTCTCTAGTATAGATGTAAGTATCCTTTACGTAGATGAAAGTATACTCTACGTAGATGTAAGTATCCTCTAGGTACATGAAAGTATCCTCTACGTAGATGTAAGTATCCTCTACGTACATGAAAGTATCCTCTACGTACATGAAAGTATCCTCTACGTACATGAAAGTATCCTCTACGTACATGAAAGTATCCTCTACGTACATGAAAGTATCCTCTACGTACATGAAAGTATTCTCTACGTACATGAAAGTATCCTCTACGTAGATGTAAGTATCCTCTACGTACATGAAAGTATCCTCTACGTACATGAAAGTATCCTCTACGTACATGAAAGTATCCTCTACGTGGATGTAAGTATCCTCTACGTACACGAAAGTATCCTCTACGTACATGAAAGTATCCTCTACGTATATGAAAGTATTCTCTACGTACATGAAAGTCTCCTCTACGTACATGAAAGTGTCCTCTACGTAGATGTAAGTATCCTCTAAGTAAATGTAAGCATCATTTACGTAGATGATAAAATAGTTTTCGACTTCTGGCACTAACCCGCTTCATATATGTAAATACCACTGTCTAAAGCTATGATGGTACCTCGATATAGACACATCAAGGTTGTTAGTGAGACAAATCGGCCAGAGGCAGGGGTGGAAATAACTTTAAAATTGCTAGTGTACTCAGGTACAGTGCCACATGCAAAATCACTTGCCCGATCATTTTTCCACTATACCGGCCGTTTTCTTGTTGATTTTTTAAATAAAAAACATGATTAATATTGGAAAGTCAACTTGACACCGGTACAGCATGATATACAAAATTACTTGCCCGACAGAAAAAAACACTGGACTCGGACGTCGGGCAATGGGTTATTTCCACCCCTGCAGAGGTTACATAAAACAGAACAGAAATCATTGTTGATAATATGACAACTAATTCCTTCCTCTGAGTGAGTTTAATTTTACGCCGCCTTTAGGAATATTACAGCAATAGCATGGTGGGGGACGCCAGAAATGGGTTTCACACATTGAACCATATGAGGAATCGATCCCGGAACAACGTGACCGTCGAACGCTTTAACTGCTAGGCTTCCCCACCGTCCCTTCTTTTAATTAGATCATAATATCACATATACGTATTACCTATATAGATGATAAAACATTGTTGACTGTGACGCTAACACGCTTCCATAGTCAGGTACACCAGCTGCATCCCCTTTAGAGGTTAAAATGTTCTGCATCCTACTGATGGGACGTGAACGTCATTCAGTGCAGCGCTCCTTTAGGGGCGAGGTGATATGATGCAACAACGACTTCGTGTCTTTCAACATGTTTGAAACACATTCAACAAAATATCACTACTTCAAGAATTCATCTTGTTATATCTCTTTTCACTTATTATACACTTTTCACTTAATATCACTACTTCAAGAATTCATCTTGTTATATCTCTTTTCACTTATTATACACTTTTCACTTAATATCACTACTTCAAGAATTCATCTTGTTATATCTCTTTTCACTTATTATACACTTTTCACTTAATATCACTACTTCAAGAATTCATCTTGTTATATCTCTTTTCACTTATTATACACTTTTCACTTAATATCACTACTTCAAGAATTCATCTTGTTATATCTCTTTTCACTTATTATACACTTTTCACTTAATATCACTACTTCAAGAATTCATCTTGTTATATCTCTTTTCACTTATTATACACTTTTCACTTAATATCACTACTTCAAGAATTCATCTTGTTATATCTCTTTTCACTTATTATACACTTTTCACTTAATATCACTACTTCAAGAATTCATCCTGTTATATCTCTTTTCACTTATTATTAACTCATTCGGTACCATGGATTTTGAAACCGATTGGTCGGCACAACGATATCCTCTATTCAAGTGAGTGAGTTGATTTTTACCCCGCTTTCGCCAATATTCAGCAATGTCACAGCGGGGGACATTCACACATCGTCACCCTGTGGTGAACTGAACCCGGCCCAAATGGCGTGACGACCGAACACTTATCCACTAGGCTGCCTCATCGGCTACCTCACTTACTCTCATGAGCGAGAGGAATTTGGTGTAAATTAGAGCAAAGGGAAACTGCAGAATTAGGCAAACTGTAGCGCAAATAGGGCTGCGCATCAGAGCAAAATTACCGGTCTTTCTATGTGCTCGCGCATAGGAAGACTGGTCATTTTCTAATTGTTGCGCAACCCTATTTGCGCTACAGTTTGCCTTTGATTAGCTGACTGACTGAGTTTAGTTTTACGCCGCTTTTAGCAATATTCCAGCAATATCACGGCGGGGGACACCAGAAAAGGGCTCCACACATTGTACCCATGTGGGGAATCGAACCCAGCGCAATATAAATAGAGGATACTAAACGACCTTCAGTGTAATACCATTTTTATTAAACGAGTTAATGATTTGGTATCAAACGAGCGAAAGCGAGTTTGATGCTAAATCTTTCACGAGTTTAATAAAATTGTATTTCACGGAAGCGAGTTTAGTATTCTGTTTATTACTCTCCAACATAGAAACTGCCTACGAAGTTTGATGACTCAGCTTTCTACGAGTCAAGCAAGGTCTAATACCATTGTGACAGAGGTATTAGCATTGTGACGTCATAACTGTAACCATTATGACGTCATACGTCTAGCGGTATTACACTAGTGTAATATTGCCGTAAAAATATTACACTGCAGTATCTTCCACGGGCGAGTAATATAGGCCAGTATATATATAATATATATATCATATATTCCCTTTTCAGCCAACTTTGTCCCCATAAATATAATGGTGAAAAACATAGTTGCCAGAGGTTGATTTTGGTTGGGTTTGGTATGATGTAAGAAAACATGGTCATAATTCATTTTAATCGGAAAATTGTCTGTTTTCGAAAATGTCCAGGTCTTTCAATATTTCCACTGGCCTAATAAGTGGCCTTATTATAACTCTCCATAGCCACATGGGGTGCTTTCCTGGATATCTGTAACACAAATCCCAGCTGTTCCATTATAGAAAGCCTGGGTTTGAACGCCGCTTACAAAGCCAGCAATAAGACTGAAAGTGGATTGGTTGGCTCAGAGTGATTGACAGTGTGTTGAACCAGCAGGTGTTAACTCAAGCCTATCAAATCTGGTCATCTGCACACAGACATGATAATGCGGAATTATGGTTAAAATTCCCCCTTTAAATCCACCTGTGGCAATCAGAGCACGTGTAGGTGAAATATACCGACATTGCCACCACTTGTGCCAAACCTTTGATCGCACTCTCGTTAGCCTCTGTTGGCGCAGGTCCCACATTCAGACGAAGGGTGTGTCTGGATCTGACTTACACCTCCATCAAGAAATAAACTTAAATATTTATTCCAGCAGCACTGGTATCTGTACTAAAGGGCGGGAGTAGATAGAAGCACGGTGCTGTTAACGTCAGTGTCGTCTCACAAGGCCATGGTCAAATTGTGGAGAAAACGACAAGTTAAAGAAGGAGTGAGTGAGTGAGTTTAGTTTCACGCCGCTTTTAGCAATATTCCACCAATATCACGGCGACGGACTCCAGAATGGGCTTCACACATTGTACGCATGTGGAGAATCGAACCCGGGTCTTTGGCGTAACGAGCGAACGCTTTAACCACGAGGCTACCCCACCGCCCCAATTGAAGGAGGTTCTGTTGCTCACCTGCTTGATCCTGGAAATTATATTCATTGTTGTACATCTTGAATTTGCCTGTTTTTTCGAATCTTGAATGGTTTTGATCAAATTAAAAGTAAGTTTTCCAAAATCATGTTGCAGGATTAAATTTGTTTTCAAGTGGTTTAGAGGGGATATAACAAGCAAAGGTTGTGTATAGTCTGTCTGTAGTGAAGACGTACCGATGAATTGCACTTTGAACAAAAAAGTAAATCAAATAAAGTGAAATTAAGATTGCACATTAAATGAAACCCAGAGAACAAGAAGCGTTGATTTCTACGGTAGTCTAAGTTAACGCTCATAACGCACCTCACGTGCATTTGTTTCACTGTTCCAACTACTGCGCGTACCCCCTTGTAATACAAACGAATAATAGCGATTTGAAACTATGATCGTTTGTTAAACAACTTTTATCCTAAGTTGAATAAATATTCTGAGATTTAAATGTTCAATTGACAAAGTAAAGTTATGAGGATTCGCAATCTTAATTTCACTTTATTTGATTTACTTTCTTGTTTAAAGTGAAATTCATCGGTACGTTTTCACTGCAAACAGACAATAGATGACAATGGCATTTAAAGTTTTACCAAAGAGGAACATCGTTCTCCCAGTTAAAGCTTACACGCCTTGATGTCCATGAAATTATACCATTAATTCGCTTTAAACTCAACTCACTCACTCACTCACATCAAGCTGACATCTATCTGGAACACCTTTCCAAGCCGCGCTGAACCGAACATACATATTGAAAAATGAATAAATGGCTCATTTGGAAATTTAAAAACTTGGTTTGAATTTCATATTTACGTTCCAGAGATTCTATTGCTTGAAACACACACTTAGATTTTCAACATGTGCTGTTAAATCTATTTTCAATCGTAATTATGCATATATATTAATATTATCCTCAAACAAAGGGTCGAGGGTCAAATATAATACAATACATACCGACTACATAACATATTTCACGATGACAAAAAACAGAAAGTGGGTCAGATTAGCATTTTCATATCGAAAGGTCGATGGAGTGTACGAGCAAATTTAAGAGGCAAAATTTCGCTGTGACTACCATTCGAAACGTAGTTTCTAATGAGGTACCGAAAAAATAGCATTAAGGATTGGCATACCGGGATGACTTCCGTGAAGAATATGTGTCCATGCATATTCGTGTCTCTTTACAAGAACATGGCCCAAAGTACAATAAGGGGCTAAATAATCATTAATTTAAATAAAATATCCAGATTATATTAATGATAAGAACAGGTTGTTCCTAGACATGACTGGCGTCCTTGGAATGCCCGCATATTACGACTTCCCTGTTATAAGGACACACTTAGTGTGCATCCACGGACCAATCATTCAGTACAGCCTTGGAGCGCGGTAAAATTCTCCCGTCAATAAGCATTGTTCTATGAGATAATTAAGTGAGCAATATATAATGATGGTTGATTACGTCTGCGTTCCTGTTTTAATAATAGTGAATGGTGTTTACATGGTTTGTGTTCCACAGTCAGAATTGGGAGTTGCCCACGTTATTGACGTTCGTTTGATGTTTAACGCCGTGCTGGGCTGAGGTTACAGTCTCAGCTGATTAGCTCATCGATTAATATTACTGTTTTTCTATCTGTTGCTACAGGGTGTCTCCGATCAATTTATAAGAAATTACTGCCCGTGAGCATCGAATATCTAATCTCTAATTTTCATAAACAAAAAGGATTCGAATTCGAAAAAAAAAGCCGGTACGAGTTTTAGAAAAACAAGATGGCGGCTCCTAGAACTCACAACAGGGTGTTTAATCACAATTCAACGCTAACCTTTTATGAATAATATGTTTGGAGGTAATGAATTAGATGTTTTAAGAAGAAATATATGTAGATTTGAAAAATATTTTTACGTTTATAGCCAAACCACGCCTGTCGGGGAACGATGGCATTTAAATCAACCAAGTCACCGAGGTTAACAACTCGATCCCGTGACAGTGAGTGAGTGAGTTCCGTTTTACGCTGCTTTTAGCAATATTCCAGCAATATCAGGCGGGGACACCAGAAATAGGCTTCACACATTGTACCCATGTGGGGAATCGAACCCGGGTCTTCGGCGTGACGAGCGAACGCTTTAACCACTAGGCTACCCCACCGCCGATCCACTGACAATAAAATATACAACAGCAGCTGTATGGGGACTTCTTCTAACCCCATTTTAACCCCACAGGGGTTTATCAAGGGATAGATGATTTATATGTAGACACTCGAGGGCCTTTCTATTGGCTTCGGAGCTTTTCGCCAAACAATTTTATAGTCCCCTTAAGCTTTATGGCGAAGTTATGAAGCGATACATCGGCAATATGAACAAGCATGGTCAGGAAACGACCTGTCTCCCGGCTTCCAAATAATCCCAACAGGTGTCCGCTAAACCTTAATGTAAACATCTGACTCCTTGAAATCAGATTTATGAGGACTCGCGACAAATTGTGACTTAACTCAGCTCATAGTTGAGATATCATCACTGAGGTTGGAGGTTTGTACAAGAAACACCTTCAACAAATTTGTTGTTGTACTTGTGAATGACATTTAACGGGTATAACCAGCAGATGTAGTACTGTCAAGTATCCCGGTTGAATGAGAGTTCTTTACACTGAAGTAGCTTGATACACGGCGGGCACTGACTTCAGTGTCTGAATACATACCTGTAAACTGTTTCCATTGAGCTCAGCGAGTGAGGTTTTAGTTTTACGCCGCTTTTAGCAATATTGCAGCGATATCGCGGCGGGGGACACCAGAAATGGGCTTCACACTTTTTACTCATGTGGGGACTCGAACTCGGGTCTTCGGCGTGACGAGCGAACGCTTTAACCACTAGGCTACCCTACCGCACCATTGAGCTAGGTAAAATGTGTGGCTTCAGTAAACACTATACACAAACCTTATCTAATGTTCTTGGTGCACCTGCCTGCCTGCCTGCCTGAGTTTGGTTTTACGCCGCTTTTAGCAATATTCCAGCAACATCAATGCAGGGGACACCAGAAATGGGCTTCACACATTTTACCCATGTGGGTATTCGAACCCGGGTCTTCGGCGTGACGAGCCAACGCTTTAACCACTAGGCTACCCCACCGCCCCTTCTAGGTACACGGTAGCTATTGACAATAATCACTCTGCAATGTAGTTACTGGCTTTAGTGGGTGTCGTGCAAGGCTGTTGCTGAAAATATCGTACAATAGAGCTATTGGTCTCAATGTGCAACTACTGGTGTTTCAGACCCGTGAAGATCCGGGGTAGAATAGGTCTTCAGCAACCCATGCTTGCACAAAAGGCGACTATGCTTGTCGCAAGGGGCGACTAACGGAATCGAGTGGTCAAACTCGCTGACTTGGTTGACACATGTCATCGGTTCCTAATTGCGCAGATCGATGGTCATGCTGTTGATCACTGGATTGTCTGGTCCAGACTCGATTATTTACAGACCGCCGCCATATAGCTGGAATATTGCTGAGTGCGGCGTAAAACTAAACTCACTCACTCACTGGTGTTTCAGTATACCACGAACATTGTAGCTCCTAGCTTTGTTCAACATACAAGGTAACTACTGTTCTTTTCAGTATACCACGAACATTGCAGCTCCTAGCTTTGTTCAACGTACAAGCTAGCTACTGGTGTTTTCAGTATACCACGAACATTGTAGCTGCTAGCTTTGTTCAACATACAAGCTAGCTACTGGTTTTGCAGTATACCACGAACATTGTAGCTCCTAGCTTTGTTCAACATACAAACTAGCTACTGGTTTTGCAGTATACCACGAACATTGTAGCTCCTAGCTTTGTTCAACATACAAGGTAGCTACTGGTTTTGCAGTATACCACGAACATTGTAGCTCCTAGCTTTGTTCAACATACAAGGTAGCTACTGGTTTTTCAGTATACCACGAACATTGTAGCTGCTAGCTTTGTTCAACATACAAAGTAGCTACTGGTTTAGCTGCTTTGTTCAACATACAAGTATACCATACCATGAACATTGTATGCTCAAGCTGTGTGCAACATACAAGATAGCTATGTCCAACATACAAGATAGCCACGAAGCTATGTGCAACATACAAGATAGCTATTGGCCTCAATGTGCAACATACAAGATAGCTATTGGCCTCAATGTGCAACATACTAGTACAAGATAGTTATTGGACTCAATGTGCAACATACAAGATAGCTATTGGCCTCAATGTGCAACATACAAGATAGCCATTGGACTCAATGTGCAACATACAAGATAGCTATGTGCAACATACAAGATAGCCATTGGCCTCAATGTGCAACATACAAGATAGCTATGTGCAACATACAAGATAGCCATTGGCCTCAATGTGCAACATACAAGATAGCTATGTGCAACATACAAGATAGCTATTGGCCTCAATATGCAAAATACCTACTGGTTTCAATGTGAAACGTACAAGGTAGCTACTGGCGTTAGTATGCAACGTACAATATCGCTATACCTGCTTGAGTATTCAACAAGGAATTTACAAGTTTCAGCAGGTTAAGTACAAGATAATGTTTGGGTATGCAACCTCCAAGGTTGATTGTACCTTCATTATGCCGAGTCAAAGTCGCTTCAGCATACAACATACAGGGCCAAGCGGCTGCAGTGTTTCAGGTACAAGGTACCAATGGTACGCACCGGGAGATACACATCAGTTTGACTACACATCCTGTAAAGAGCCTTCCTATCAGTTCCACTCAGCATTGGCAGCTACCAGATCAAGTCGGCATTGGCGTTCAATACTCTTATCAAGAGATTCTCACCCACTAAGATAGCTAAGTGGCTGTTATGGGCGTTCAGGCCTGGGGAACATCAGTCACCGTAGTTGCCTCTCAGAGTACTTCAGAAACAATTTCAGATGAAGATGCTGTGATTCCCTATAAAATTGTTTGTAAATAATAGCATCATATTTCATCCCATGTTAGAAATCTCTCCTAGAAGCAGATCCATATTCGACGAATTGGACTATGTTGTAAGCATACGAATCACCATCAAATAGTGATGATACCAGAGGTTTCGGAAGTGATGTATCTGGCATCACCGGCAGCATTCGTCACAGACACATACAAGGGCGGGTCCAGTTATCATGTACACTAACTCGAAAACATATGGCTCGACTTAATCGTGGACTGCGTCGGACATTTTGATAACCGATGCGCCAAGCTTGGAAACTTTTCTCCAAACTGCACGAGAGACTGGTAATATTCTTCAAACGATTAGAAACACTGCATTATATTTGACAGTACCAATCGCAGCAGTGGCATTACAACGGGAAAAATGTGTCTAAACTGCTGTGAATTTCAAACGACCCTTGTGTCGACTCTGGGCTACATATTGGCGTAGAAAGAAAGGCTAATATTGAGTATGATTTTTCGCCGCTTTTAGCAATATTCCAGCAATATCACAGCAGGAGCACCAGAAATGGGCTTCACACATTGTACCCGTGTGGAATGGAACCCGAGGTGGGACGAGCCAACGCTTTAACCCCTAACCTCACCGCTCCTCAACGGAGATTGTTTCGGATAAAATATCATATAAACTAGACAATAAGATCTCTTTATTTTCAGAATTTAGGAATTTTAGACTTGTCAAAGTAATGTTAACTCGCTTATTTTGTTTCCGAGTTGTTTGCGAATCTGACAAAACAGTGTCGTTACAATCACTGTCTTGAAATCCATGACCTTAAAGGCGCAGTGGGTAGCCTAGTCCTTAAAGCGTTCGCTCGTCATGCCGATGGAAGGGGTTGATCCCCAACATGGGTACAGTGTTTTGAACTGATTTTATTGCTGAATTAAAGCTTAAATCGCGTAAAACCAAACTCACTCACTCATGATCGTATATCAACTATCAATTTCGCCTCCACAATAAATATTTAAGACCCTGTCGGACAAAGAGCCTGCCTGACGTGTGCTACATACGTTATTGGCAACGGCGGTAAACTTGATAGATAGGTGCCCGCACAGGATTACAGAGGGGCATGGGCAAGACGTCATCAGCATCTGACAGAGTTCGACAAACAGGCGTAGGTCCCCATCATTGGAAGTGTCTGTTCTTGCGCCAGGCACGATCTAATTTTATGGTTCTGTAAGCTCAAAGGGATACACCTGAGAGGGCGTTTTTGTAACGTCTAGGTTGATAGCTTAATATGATGTTTGCAGCAACACCCATATCCAGTGTGTAAGAATACTCATTTATTACCTTGGACAGTTGCTCTAGTTCTAAAAGAAGACTTAAAACCTCAGACTTACGCGTTTGGTATCGTAATACAGTATTGATGCATGTAAAACTGTCGGGGTAAAGAACGTGTACACTTGAAATTTGAACTGACCAAATAAGTGCAACGTTACTAGACTGAGCTTTCTATCATTGATAAGAAGCATATCATATATGACACTCGTATGAAATTTATCCTAATCGAATAACCATTTCATGTTTATGTCATGTTAATACCATAAAACGTTTGTTCTACTCTGTTTAAGCGGGTAATGTTTGATTTATTTATTTATTTATTTATTTATTTATTTATTTATTTATTTATTTATTTATTTATTTATTTATTTATTTATTTATTTATTTATTTATTTATTTATTTATTT
The DNA here is from genome assembly GCF_003918875.1 of Haliotis rubra. NCBI lineage: Eukaryota > Metazoa > Mollusca > Gastropoda > Lepetellida > Haliotidae > Haliotis > Haliotis rubra. The sequence continues at coordinate 1,117,771 of NW_025767002.1, forward strand.
GACAGGTATTGAATGTAGACTAACGCTTAGTATATAATTTTGATAATAGCAAACAAACCCATTTAAATTGAAAAGGAGCTCCTGGGAGACCAGAGATTCTGAACCTGGGGAAATCTAGACTTACTTCATTTAGGGCTTTAGCATTGTAGAGAGCTAGGCAGCAGGGAAAATAATGTTGTTCAGTGACTGTGAGACAGACTAGTATTGAATGCAGTGAGAGCTCTGTTACTTTATCCTAAACTGACTTTTAAGGATTCTTGAATTTTTGTTCAACAGAACGCCCAACCATAAAATATAAAAAAGTCAACCTTACGGAAGCACTGTCCTTATATGCATAATATGCAAATACAGTATAATATGATGGTTCGTACAGTCGCATGGTGCCGACGATGGGACCGTTCGGTGACCGACCGCTTTCGGAATTCCGCAGATGTAACGGAAAGTTGACTTTGTTAACACAACCATTACACGACTCCCAACTGCTAAATACGTTCCAACTTTTCTGAATGTGCACATCGCCAAAAATTCAAACATGGGCTGAACATCTAACGCCGGTGACGTCACGCATCTGTCATCTTTAAAACAGAGACAGTGTCAACCTTTTGACATAAATATGTCATTAAAAGTGACACATCGCCCGGAATGCCTGACGAATTACCCGCACACCGAAATAACCTTTGTTGAATACGTAGTCATGTTTTACTGACAAACGTGGGGCAATCCAGACCCATTGTTACACAAACAACACGCCGGCCCCTCGGGATGACATACACCGTCCATCTGCCTGTGTTACATGTTTTGTTAAACGGCGGCGGCAGTGACAGCTGTGCAGCCACACCCTGTACACGATGTCTGTCAACATGTAAGTGGCTGAGCGAATTTCTGTGTTGCTGCTTTGGGGTCCGTATTTTTTTTATGTTTTGGGAGTGTGTTGTTTTTGTGTTTTTTTTTGTGTTGTTGTTTTTTCCTTTTGGTGGGCTGGTACAAGTTATAGAGGTTTATCAAAGTGGCAAATCTTTGCCGGTAAATCTTACATGACAATAGGAAATCTTACCTGACAACAGGAAACCTTACATATTACATGACAACAGGAAACCTTACATATTACATGACAACAGGAAACCTTACATATTACTTGCCAACAGGAAATCTTATATCTTACATGCCAACAGGAAATATTAATCTTACATGCCAACAGGAAGCAATAGCCAGTACTCCTCATGCCGGTAAATCTTACGAATCCAGGACAAAATCCACCCGGACAAAATCCACCCCGGACAAAATCCACCCCTAATAAAATCCACCCTAAGAAAAAACAGAAATGAATTTTTTTTCATATCAGTCATTCATAATCGATAAGAAAAACAACCAAAACTACAACCAAAGAACATTTTTGCATATATAAATATGACAGTTGCCCATTTTCACATTTCACATTTATGACTCATTCGTGCATCAATACATATATAAATATGACAACAGCATATATTTTCACACATTCAGCCATTCCATCCTCGACGTCTTTATGTACGAATAACCCTGATATAGCAACTTCGAACCACCCTTGTTGTCCCGTGTCCGGGGTGGCAATTTTGGGGTTGATTTTGTCCGGGTGGATTTTGTCCGGTCACCAAATCTTACATCAGACTGCACAACAAGAAATCATAAATCTTACATGACAACAGGAAATAATACATTTTACATGAACACGGCAAATCTTACAATTTACATGACGACGGGAAATCTTATATCTTACATGACGACGGGAAATCTTGCATTTTACATGACGACCGGAAATCTTACAATTTACATGACGACGGGAAATCATACATCTGACATGACGATGGGAAATCTTAATCTTACATAATGACGTAAAATCTTACATTTTACAAGACGACTGTAAATCTTACATTTTACATGACGACTGGAAATCTTACAATTTACATGACGACGGGAATCTTACATCTTACATGACGATGGGAAATCATACATCTGACATGACGATGGGAAATCTTAATCTTACATAATGACGTAAAATCTTACAGTTTACAAGACGACTGTAAATCTTACATTTAACAAGACGACTGTAAATCTTACAATTTACATGACGACGGGAAATCTTACATCTTATATGACGACGGAAATCATACATCTGACATGACGATGGGAAATCTTAATCTTACATAATGACGTAAAATCTTACATTTTACAAGACGACTGTAAATCTTGCATTTAACATGACGACGGAAAATCTTACAATTTACATGACGACGGTAAATCTTACATCTTACATGACGACGGGAAATCATACATCTGACATGACGATGGGACATCTTAATCTTACATAATGACGTAAAATCTTACATTTTACAAGACGACTGTAAATCTTGCATTTAACATGACGACGGGAAATCTTACAATTTACATGACGACGGTAAATCTTACATATAATCGACTAAATTTCCAAAATGCATACAAACAACATTTGCCGGATTCTTAGAATCGGAAAGCTCCACACATACACCTCAGGTGTGCCCATGCTGGCATGATCCTTCTCATCCTTCAATACGGTAAAACGTACTTTCATTCAGTAATCGGACCAATACCGAAGTAGCATTACGCTATACACCATTATGGATGTTGTCAAGGAAATGTAAAGACCGCTAAAACGCGTCAATTTTTGTGACGGCAGTGTCATACGTTAGACTTCTCGTACAATGATCAATTGTAAAGGTATTACAAATATTTGCAAACTGAAATCAATATCGGCGTCTTGATATAGCGTTCGGTAACTATTTGACTTTGCCATGACGGTAAACTGTACCTTAAATAGCTCAGTCAGTGCCATTGTGAGCACACAATAGGACAATACAGACACTATATACTGGTGTGCCTATATATGAGCTATTTTGGGTTTCAATGACGCTATCAACAGTGACGATATGAGTGACGTTTTCTTGATTGTAAATAGGTATACTTGTTTGTCCATTAACATATGTTAAGACGTTTACATTCAGTTTATCTCCTTCAACGTTTAACAATTAACTCTGAAAACGTCACGATCACGGATATAGTGCTGACATATCAAAACGATTGAGGCCAATCTGGGATTCGAACTCACAGCCTTGGTATCCTAGGGACTCTTGTTAAGAGACGATGGAAATATGACTATATCTAATCGTACAGATCCAAGTCCGTTTGTACATTTCAAGAGTATGATTTTTTTCCAAATTATCTAATTCACCGTTGTGGCACCGTCTCTTGTTCAGTAGATAGGGCGAATGTTAACAAATTTCGGTGGTTCGATTCCCTGGCAGCGTCATACGAAAAGACTTTTTAAAGATGGTTCTTGTTGTTACCTTGTCTGGCGTTCGGCACTAATGGGATGGAACGAAGACTGGTCCGCTGTCATTCACCGTGCCTGATTAGGGTACCCAGGTTAAATTGCGGTATGGTGTTTCATGGTTAGTTCCGACAAGGAGAACCAAGTGCTCGCTCGCACGCATACACGCACGCAGTCATACGCGCATACGTCATTATATACGTGCTACACTGCTGAAGGCGACATTCTTCACCTTACCTCTCGCTGTTGATATATATATATATATATACATATATATATATAAACCTGGTGAAAATACACAATAGCTAAAACATTGCTTAAATAAACAAGGTCACTACATAAAAGGCCGTAGTTCTTTTTCTTTAAAAATCCTCAAAAGAGTGAATGCAATTCTACGAAAAAGGTTTGCGTTGGCAAAGAAGTATGTTGTTTTGATCGACCACCTAAATAATCACTTGATTGTTAATGCATGACTGTGCGCTTAATTCCTCGATGGATGAATGACGTCATTGGAACCGCGAGCACAAATGGCAACGGAAACATGCCACGGTACCAATGAACCGTCTTGAAGGGTAAGAGCAGTTGAAAGCAATTTAAAGCAAGGAAAATAACGCCAATGTGTTCACATTGAAATAAGATACAGTTCCGAATTTTAATCTTGGTTGAAACATTACGGGAAAACACGGACCCCGTCAAAGGGGGATTTGTAGCATAAGAAACAAAGCTCCGGGTGCATGCTGGCTGGTTTTAGTGTCAAAGGATTATATTACAAAATGTAAATCCCATATGAATTTTCGATTTTAAAAATTTGAAAACACATACATGGACGAATGGACCTCACACTAAACTGATAAACATATACCGTTTTTTAAAGATAAAGTAAATGTGTGTTATCCATTAGTGCAATGCGGATGTCAAGAAGTGCGATTCCCACCATCTCCTCCCCCTCTTCCTAACACAGTAAAACTCTAACTGATGAGTGTACATTTTGTACGTGTTACTGTGGCCCTGTCTTTCCAAATACCCGTTTAATACGATGAGGATGATTCTTTTCAAGAATTTACTCTGCGACCATTGGTCGACCAAAGACCATTAAAAATCTACAAATATTTACATCAATAAACTTTATTGAAGTAAACAAACAATTCTAATGGAATCCAAGAAAATATGAACTTTCAGTATTTGGATGTTAAAGGCATAGAGGGATTAAGGGTGAAACAGTAAAGGTATCAAAGGATTCTGCAGAGACGGCACCAAAGGATTCTGCAGAAAATGCACCAGAGGATTCTGCAGAAAGTGCATAACAGGATTATGCTGAGAAGGCACCAGAGGATTATGCTGAGAAGGCACCAGAGGATTATGCTGAAAAGGCTACACAGGATTATCCCGAGACGACACACAAGGATGATCTGAGACGATGAAAAGCTGAGAGACTGACACAGCTTTCATTATGTATAATAACCACAAGGGAAACAGTTAAGACTCTTATATCACCCCGTTATGTACGCAGCCGAGGATTCGCCTTGTTACTCGCGAAATTACACGTTTGATCAGCGGTGCTCCAGCAAGTTAGAGTCAAGTCGCAAAATGTCGACTGGGAAGGGGCATGGCGCCGTTGAACGCAACACTCCTTTAAAACATTAGGATGATGACATGAAAGTGACCCGGCCTCGCCGCTGCTACTTTAGTTATGTGTATACATACTTTGAATGATTCACTGGCTGAAATATAGATCTAAAGTTAGTATAAGTCCAAGTTATAAGACAGATTCGGATTAAGATCTAACAAATTTTAAGGCTTTAATAAAATGCTATGTTTGCAAAAGTGTTGAAGGCAAGATAAGCCGCTTAACGGAGTGTATACAAAAAGAAGAGTTGTCAAAATGGGGTGTAGACAAAATAACAGTTGTCAAAACGGGGCATAGACAAAAATAGCAGTTGACAAAATGGGGTGTATACAAAATGAACAGTTGACAAAACGGAGCGTAGACAAAATAAACAGCTGGCAAAACGGGGCGTAGACAAAATTAGCAGTTGACAAAACGGGCTTGAGACAAAATAAGCAGTTGAAAAATGGGGTGTAGACACACTGAATAGTTCTTAAAACGGGGTGAAGACAAAATTAATAGTTGACAAAACGGGACAAAAGGAGCAGTTGACAGAACGAAGTCTGGACAAAATGAACAGTTGACAAAATGGGGTGCGGACAAAAGGAGCAGTAGACAAAATCTGGCGCTGATAAAAAAATATGTTTGCAGATGGTGCCAAAATTATAGACGAAATGTGTTTCCGACATTTTGAGCTGCTGGGAAAATAAACCGAAGTGAACATGAGCTGAAGAAGACACTAACAGATCTATACGCAAAATACGAAGACACAAAGACCCTGAACAGACCACCAGAAGATGTAAGTCAACACACCTGATGTAAGTCAACATAACAATGTGAAATATGATAGCATTTCACGAATACTCTTTAGCAGACAGACATTCAACAACACTACGACATATCGGTTAACTCTATGGGAATCTTCTCAGCGTTTTTTCCTTTCCTTTTTAAGACGTGATTTTCTAATTAGGAACAGGTAACTATATTTAACTGCGTAATTACCTGCTTGTCTGGCATAACTGTGTAGGGGGCTAAACTAATATTTGTGCTCAAACCTTGCAGATGGCGATAAATCAAGATATCTAAATTGAACAATATCTTAATTTTGATAAATGATATTTTAATACAGAGCATTGCGTAGGAACTAATAGGAAATATATTCCTTTTGCAAACCACTAAGAGCATTGCGTAGCAACTAACAAGAAATATATTCTTTTAAAAATCTTTAATGATTCTGTTTTGAACGTTCGCCTTCAAAACTATGAGTGTGTGAGTGAATGTTATTTTACGCCATAGCCAGCATCCCAGATACACAAAGACGACTGTTCACTAACTTTTAGAAACGTTTAACGATTTAATGTGTCTAATCAGTATAACGAACGTTCCAAGGTATTTGTAAGTAGAGAGTTATTACGAGACGTCAGTTTAAAAGAGTTAATACCTGGTGCTAATACAAGAGTTATATGACAGTGTCTGTTTAAGGGAGCTCTTGAAAGGTGTCCATTTAAGAAAGTTATCCCAGGGTGTCATTTATGAGTGTTATTAGAAGATGTCAATTAAATCCGTTCCAAAAGATTAGCTACTAGTTATTCAACAGTGTCAGTTTAAGAGAGTAATTCGAAGGTATCAATTGCTAGTTATTCAACAGTGTCAGTTTATGGGATTAATTCGAAGGTATCAATTGCTAGTTATTCAACAGTGTCAGTTTATTGGAGTAATTCGAAGGTATCAATTGCTAGTTATTCAACAGTGTCAGTTTAAGGGAGTAATTCGAAGGTATCAATTGCTAGTTATTCAACAGTGTCAGTTTAAGGGAGTAATTCGAAGGTATCAATTGCTAGTGATTCAACAGTGTCAGTTTAAGAGAGTAATTGGCAGGTGTCAATTACTAGTTATTCAACAGTGTCAGTTTAAGAGAGTAATTCGAAGGTGTCAATTACTAGTTATTCAACAGTGTCAGTTTAAGGAGTAATTCGAAGGTATCAATTGCTAGTTATTCAACAGTGTCAGTTTAAGGGAGTAATTCGAAGGTATCAATTGCTAGTTATTCAACAGTGTCAGTTTATTGGAGTAATTCGAAGGTATCAATTGCTAGTTATTCAACAGTGTTAGTTTATTGGAGTAATTCGAAGGTATCAATTGCTAGTTATTCAACAGTGTTAGTTTAATTGGAGCAATTCGAAGGTGTAATTGAGTTATTCCAAAGTATCAGTTTAAGAGAGGTAATCTAGATTCAATGTGAAAAGCTATGTAGATGGCGGGTTATTATCCGTGAGTGAGTGAGTGAATATTTAGCGTCACATCGGCACTATGTCATCCGTATTGTGACGAGAATAATTTCATTTATATGAATAATAAAATCAACAAATTTAGAACGTAAAACCTGTCACCGAAGGACAATAAGTAAGTGTCGGAAGTCTTACCACGTATGTGATTTCACAACTGATAATAATAACAAATTGTATATCCATTGGGTACATTTCAACGTGCAACTGGATGTCACACAAAAAACACGACCCATGACAATAAATCTAAGGAATCAAACCCAAAACCATGTGCTTAATGAACGAACGCACATCCCACTGTGCCACCAAACCTTTTTAATCCAGTTCACATCCAGCTGTTGTCATTACTGCAATACTTGTCTTAAAGTGTGCTACCGACGTGGCGCTAAAACAGCTTTAACCGAAGTCTTTTTCAACATAAAGCACTTATCCCTGCTATAAATACAAACAAACCAAATCACAGTCTTTCCACGTATTGGTACTTCCTTGTCGCCTACCAATCGATCATCAAATGGTTGAAACTGACCCATATTATCACAACTCAATCCAAAAGCGCACGTCGATTGAACACAGGACGCCGGATCGGCCATTGTCTGCCGGTAGTATAATTGAGGGCGTGTTTTGGGAACACAATGCATTTTTGACATGTAAGGTAACGGAGTGCATGCCATGGTCATGCTTGTGCCACCGACGCTGGAACACGACACCAGCTAATTAATTATGGCTAAATATGCGGACATACCATAATGTTCAATTATGAAAATCCGGTGAACGATTTCAATTGTGGCACGAATAACCGGGGTATCAAGTCCATCGGGTCTGATCGACCAGATTGCTTCACCTGGGCAGGCCCACAGTCACGGATAATAATAATGATGATGATATATCGTAATAATACTAATATTCCTGCATTGTTATTGTTGAAGAAGAAGAAATAGGAGTATAGAATAAGTAAAGTAGTTTAGAAGAAAAAGAATCATAAAAGAAGTAAAGAAGTATAGAAGAAGAAGTAAAAGAGGAAAAGAAGTATAGAAGAAGCAAAGGAAGTATAGAAGAAGCAAAGAAAGTATTGAAGAAGCAAAGAAAGTATTGAAGAAGCAAAGAAAGTATAGAAGAAGCAAAGAAAGTATAGAAGAAGCAAAGAAAGTATTGAAAAAGCAAAGAAAGTATAGAAGAAGCAAAGAAAGTATAGAAGAAGCAAAGAAAGTATTGAAGAAGCAAAGAAAGTATTGAAGAAGCAAAGAAAGTATAGAAGAAGCAAAGAATAAAAGCAAAGAAAGTATCAAAGAGAGTCGAGCAAAGAAAGTATTGAAGAAGCAAAGAAAGTATAGAAGAAAGCAAAGAAAGTATAGAAGAAGCAAAGAAAGTATTGAAAAAACAAAGAAAGTATAGAAGAAGCAAAGAAAGTATGGAAAAGCAAAGAAAGTATATAAGAAAGAAGCAAAGAAAGTATAGAAGAAGCAAAGAAAGTATTGAAGAAGCAAAGAAAGTATTGAAGAAGCAAAGAAAGTATAGAAGAAACAAAAGAAAGTATAGAAGAAGCAAAGAAAGTATTGAAGAAGCAAAGAAAGTATTGAAGAAGCAAAGAAAGTATAGAAGAAGCAAAGAGAAATTATAGAAGAAGCAAAGAAAGTATAGTGAAGTAAAGAGAAAGTATTGAAAAGAAGCAAAGAAAGTATTGAAAAAGAAAGAAAGTAAAGAAAAGAAAGTATGGAAGTAAAGAAGAAAAAGAAGTATAGAAGAAAAGAAAGTATTGAAAAAGCAAAGAAAGTATTGAAGCAGCAAAGAAAGTATGGAAGTAAAGAAGAAAAAGTATAGAAGAAGCAAAGAAAGTATTGAAGAAGCAAAGAAAGTATTGAAGTAAAGAAGAAAAAGAAATATAGAAGAAGCAAAGAAAGTATAGAAGAAGCAAAGAAAGTATTGAAGAAATAAAGAACGTATTGAAGTAAAGAAGAAAACGAAGTTTAGAAGAAGCAAAGAAAGTATAGAAGAAGCAAAGAAAGTATTGAAGAAGCAAAGAAAGTATTGAAGTAAAGAAGAAAAAGAAGTATAGAAGAAGCAAAGAAAGTATAGAAGAAGTAAAGAAAGTATTGAAGAAGCAAAGAAAGTATTGAAGAAGTAAAGAAAGTATTGAAGTAAAGAAGAAAAAGAAGTGTAAAAGAAGAAGTAAAAATATATAGAAGAAGTAAAGAAAGTATAGAAGAAAAAGAAGTATAGAGTGAGTAAGCATAGTTTTACGCGGCGCACAGCAAAATTCCAGCTATATGACGGCGGTCTGTAAATAATCGGGTCTGGACCAGACAATCCAGTGATCAACAGCATGAGCATCGATCTGCGCAACTGGGAACCGATGACATGTGTCAACCAAGTCAGCGAACCTGACCACCCGATCCCGTTAGTCGCCTCTTGCGTCAAGCATGGGTTGCTGAAGATCAATATTCTAACCCGGATATTCACGGGTCAAAGAAGTATAGAAGAAGTAAAAAGAACAGAAGAAGTAACCAAAGTACAGAAGGAGTAACGAAGAAAGAGAAGTATAGAAGAAGAAAACAAAAGTTTGTAGAACTAGTTACCACATTTTTCAGTCAAGGGGTCAGTGATTGTATTCCCAACTCCATGGGGAGTATGCAACCAACAGCCGACTGAACCCAACAACCTGAACAGTTCAGCATTTATATTTCAGCCTATTCCTTTTAAATACCGTAAACCTTAAGTGCGATGTCGTCAAAAATACTTAAATATTCCTAAATGTATTACAAAGAATCTAAAATATATTCTCCAAGGAACACGACCCATGTACGTTATCTTCAGCTCAAATCAAAGTTTACAAAGTCGATAAGACAAAGTTAAGAAACTAAAAACTGATTGTCCAATCGACATTTACCATATAAAAATACCGGCTCTCGCGAGGAAGGTATCAGCATCTCGCACTAATGCGTAGTAAGCAGTGCGCGAAATAGTTTCCAAATTTTGCTAGCCAGTCGGGCTAGCTATGCCTGAAAGTTACTAGCCCACAAAATAATTCACTTGCCCGAAATTTGAATGTGGACACGGGTTTCATCATTAATCTGCTAATATGGTGAACATTTTTATCAGGCCATAATCTTGCATGATATAAAAGTGTATTATAACTTACTTAACAAGTAGGAGAGAGAGTGATATATTTACAAAATGACCCCATGAAAATTCACTAGCCAGTCGGACCAGTGACTGTGAAGATTTACTGGCCCTATTGGATTTTTACTATCCACGGGCTAGCAGGCCAGTGGCTATTTCGCACACTGATGGTAAGTTGTATTACGTTCGAACTCTTGGCCGTCAGTTAAACTGACTAGAAACACGTTTAACTTCACAATAACATTGTACACAGTGTTAGTGAGGCTGTACACCACTTAAGGGATTTCTAGGATTATGATGGCAGATAAATCAATCTTGATTAACAATGGACTTAATATATCTTACCCGGATGCAGTGAATAAATTCCGATTGGTCAGTGTGACGAACAAATGCTTTAACAATCGCTCCTCCAAGAGTGCAAGTACAATATGAGATTGCCACACTGAACTGATAATATCCACCCGTGACGTTCTTTCTACAAGTCTTCAATACACCCGTTATCACATTTCCATCCATCTGTTTAAACTCAGGGGTCGGAAGGCATTCATAATCATATATTATTTATACTTCTTTTAAATAAACTGTTGGAGGGGGTTGACCACATTACCTGTTTTAGGGGGATTTATTTCTTGTTTAATGCCAAACTCAGCAATATCCTAACTTTAAATTACATTTGTGACGTCATTCCATTGTTTGCTCGCTCCATTACTTTTCGGGAATGGAGCGATGTGTACCAGTTTCAAATTAAAGCCTTCATTTTGTCATTTTGACATTTAATTTTGATAACAGAAATTTCCCCAGTTCTTTGAATGTAATTTAAGCAGGGTAATATCCTCGTAACTCTCCATTCCTTAAAAATAATGTGCCTCGGCCCCTCCGGGGCCTCGGCTCCATTATTTTTAAGGAATGGAGAGTTACTCGGACATTACCCTCTACATATGTGTATTTCATAGAGTAAAGAAAGAAGGAATAAAACCACAATACTGTTCTTGTAAGACGAAAAAATGACGAGGCGGGATGTTTGGCAGTGAAGTGGATGTTTGTTAGTATGGCGAGGTGTTTGGTTTAAAAAGGGGGTTGTTTGGCAGTGAGGTGGATGTTTGTTAGTATGGCGAGGTGTTTGGTATTAAAAAGGGGATGTTTGGTAGTGAGGTGGATGTTTGTTAGTATGGCGAGGTGTTTGGTATTAAAAAGGGGGATGTTTGGTAGTGAGGTGGATGTTTGTTAGTATGGCGAGGTGTTTGGTATTAAAAAGGGGGATGTTTGGCAGTGAGGTGGATGTTTGTTAGTATGGAGAAAGGGGGGATGTTTGGTATTAAAAAATGGGGGTGTTTGGCAGTGAGGTGGATGTTTGGTTAGTATGGCGAGGTGTTTTGTTAGTATTAGAAAAGGGGATGTTTGGATGTTTGTTAGTGAGGTGGATGAAAGGGGGATGTTTGGCAGTGAGGTGGATGTTTGTTAGTATGGCGAGGTGTTTGGTATTAAAAAGGGGGATGTTTGGTAGTGAGGTGGATGTTTGATAGTGAAGCGGAATGTTTGGTAGTGATGTGGGCAAGATGAAAATCCGATAATACATGTACTTTGGTCTAGCAGTGTTTTTTCTATATCCTTTTTTTTCTGGTAACAAACTTTGTATACATTCCAAATATACCTTAATCGATAATAAGAAGCAATCGCCATATGTGTGCTATAGGCAATAAGCAAAACACATTTAATGAAACGCGAACGATTGCTTAACAAGACATGCTAGCATTTGTTTAAACAAAACACAACATTCTATACTACATATATTGATTAAGTTGAAATATTCGCCTTCACAATAGTAATTCATTAAACGCGAATTTCACCGCAATTTTAAGAACAAATTACAAAATTTAAGTATCACTGTAAGTTATATCAGCTTTTTAAAAATCGACAAACGTTTTTACAATGTTTATGTGTCCCTTTCCGAACCTAATATCATTACATATAAACAGATAAGACACATTTTAGGAGTGAACAATGAGTTTTGATACACATAGCTCCATCGGGTATGTAATCTAGAATATGTAAACATTGCCTGTCATTGAGACTTGACTGTTTCTCTGTCGGTTTTCATTCTTCAACGATAATGAATCAGGAGAACTACGGGACACTGAAATAATTCTTTGCTTGTACACCGATATCCAGTTATTCGATTCAGATGTAAGCAAAATTGAAATTTCGGTCACAAGGATGTTGGGTGTAAATCGTCCGTATCTAAAAGTACATGAGCTAAACCGAACATAAACCCTGTAATCTACTCGCAGCAAGATGTGATCTTAGGTGTGGGTTATCAATTGATATAAATACGAAATATTAGGAGAATGCAAAAAATGTTGAAAAGAAGAGGTTTGGTGACCTCTCGGTCAATGTAGCTAGCAATTGCACAGCATAGCTCCATTTCTCTCCGACAAATACTTGTCCGTTAAGCGTTACACAGCCGGATTAATAACTAGGCCCTATTAATAGTGGCGGTGAGAGGCACTCCGTATTGTTTCTCTGACACACCCACATACTCTAGATTCGTGCGTTGAGATATTCGCGTAGCCACAGACTTGGCCACGGCGGCCTCAAAGCCTTCCCAGTGCAAAAGCTGTCTTTGTAGCTATGAATATAAACCGTTATGAACGGCGAGGAGCGAGATTCACGCTAAAGTCGTTATGTTGTGTGAAACGAAATGTGTCTGCCATTTCACAAGCATGGGAATCTTTCTCTCGCTCGACTGTTTTCAAAATAAACAAGAGTACATGTGCCCTGGTGGAACTTTTTAAAGTTTATATACATCTGGGTCAATCAGAAAACTGCGGCTGGAGGTCAGAGGTTGGAATGGGCGTGACGTTTAAATAGCCACTGGTGCATGGTGTTGGGTCATTAGCAGAACACACGCTGGACATCGGGAGGTGGGGGAGAGAGGGAAGGGGGGTTCTTCCACAGGGGCAGACGGCTCGCATTTCACGTCTGCTCGTGTGAAGCAGACGATATAAGCCATTTCGCCGGATATGACAGCTCGATCTAGCGGTAATGCTTTTTATCGCAGGATGTTTTGTTGGGAAGCGACCACGCCCTCTCTCGGCGGCTTCAGCCATTGCGGACAAGGTCGTGGCCGTTCGGGCTTCACTTCCTCGGTCGATACTGCTTATATTGTTAGCAGCCATCAACATTCCGTGTCTAACACAGGGATAAAAACGCTGAGAGCTGGTGTGAAACTCGAGAACGTACACCACTCCCTCTCAACGTAAGTTGAAACTCGTAGAATGTTAAAAAAAAACTAGAGTAAGCACTTCGCATCAATGAAGGCCAGTCTCCAATTCCTTGCGATAGAACTGTTCTGGCGACTAAGCTCCACGGGAGTGGAGGGTATATGGTTAGCGTTAACTTGTACAATCGTTCATATTCAACAGCATTGAGATGTATAAGTGGGTAAGTTGTCTGGACTCCGTATTTCGGGATCAGCCATCCTAGGATCTGCATCTCGGCACCGCGTGGGACAAAAGTACAGGCGTCGGGGTTCCACAACCAAGATTCTACACTTCACGGGCGAACACTCACAGACCTATTCATTCGGACACATACGCGTTTTGGGGGAATGATTCCTGCGTTTGAACTGCGGGATGATTTGCTTGATGTGGTGCTGTAGAGATCAAGTGTCAGCTGATGCTTCTATTGGGGGCAGCGTTTTGGAGGTTAGGGGGTTCGGTAGTTAGACGGACATCCATAATCGTTATCAGAAAAAGTGTGATTAATACAAAGATTTAAGCGACTTACTATAACTTGTCACGGTGCCCCATCATCATCATCATCATCATCATCATCATCGTCATTGTTAACCTCATCCTTGTATTATTATTATCTTCAAAATAATGGCCCAAATGCACTTATAAATTTAAAACTTCTCACGAATGAATTTGAAATGAACAGGATTGCTAATACACAAGACTAATGGTAATAATAATCGCGAAAACAAATAATAATCATAATATAATAATACACTATACATTTTATCCTTTAATATGTAAATGTTTAACTATAATATTCATTCTAATAAAAATAATAATCCATAACCCCTGCTTTAAAATGATAATTATTAATATTTTGTGATTATCATCACAGTGACCCACTTTACACGGATACCGACTTTGGATGAGGCAACATCACATTACGTCGCAGTGATGATGGCGCGTACAGTTATCAGTGTTCATTCATGCAGTTCAGTTATAAATACGTGGCTCGCATTCCGCTGGTCACATGAACATTTACTACAGCGAGTCTTTGTTCTGCAATAAAGTAGGAGCATAAACACGCTTTGAGGAAACCGGTGACAGAAACAGCCCAGCAGGGGCCGTGCGCTCACTCCCTTACATAAAATACCTGTAACAATCGTAGGCGTGAAAGACAAGGCGACACCCGGTGTCAAGATAAACAATGAGACACCCGTGTGGATACAAACCTGCAATAAACATCAGGATGAAACAGAGTAAGAAAACCCGACCACTATAAACGTGTGATGGTCGTAGGTTTGAAAGACAATAAGACACCCGGTGTCGATACAAACCTGCAATAAACATAAGTGTGAAACAGTAAGAAAACCCGACCAACATACACATGCAAAGTATTTGAAAGACAATGTAACACCTAGTGTCAGGATAAACGTGATTTACCGGGTTGCCATAATCGACACCCGGTGTCAAGGCAAACCTGTGACAACTTGATTAAATCCTCGGGTTTGGTGGCTGCATAAAAAACATGTAAGGGGGTATATCCAGGTGTTTGAGACTCAGAAGCAAATCCCAGCCTCGCATTACTTACTTTGGCGTTGATAAGTATCACACAGACTAGGAGGATTTGCCCTAGAACAGCTGACGCGGTCTGAATCCTGGGGTAGTCACTTGCCATACCAAGACGGCGTCACACCTAGTTTACAGTAGTAGACCCAGGGGTCGGTAGATGGAGACGTTGATGCTGTCGTCACCTACAGTCTTGGATACAAGAACACTGGGTGTACCACCCGTTATATATCCGAACCGATTCCACTTGAACGCCGGCATATATATTTTTGAATTGTCAAACTGTAAGTAGTTTATGCTCCCTCCTTCTGGTTATAATCCGTGTGGGTGGGTCGGTGGGTATCTGGGGGTCCGACCGTGAGCCGGGCCCCACCAAATTACGATCATAAATTGTCAACATTGACCCCGATGACTGAAGCGAAGTCCTGTACACGGTCCTCAATCCATAGCTCGACTGTGAACTCAAACTGTTGGGAATACCGCTCCGAGCCTGACCAATCGCGTCTGTGCTGAGATCACTTCCCCTTACACTGTGACGAAGTGAGGGTACAGTTCTCAGCGTGTGCTGTTCGCGCTCGACCCACAGCGTGTGCTGTGTTCACAGAAAAGAGACGCATCGAACGATTGGGCCATGTATCTGGGTTATTAATATGTGCAGCGTCGACTAGCGACTTATGTCACTAAACTGCCATCGACACACGCCATACAAATTCGCGATGCAAAGTTTGTTTGCTTACATTGGGCGTGGTTGTTTAGTCAGGCGATTGATGCAGCCTCGCGTCCGCTAACGCTTGGAGTCTTGAGCGGCAAGTCTGTCCAACGAATGTGAATAAGGCTGTCCCAGAGTTAAACCGAAGTCGGGAGTTACACGGCAAGCCGAATGTACGACGCAGGCACGGGGCTAATATCTAATTCATAATGGGTGTAACAGCATATTTGAGAGCTGGGCTGTCGGAGAAGACGAGATTAATGTCAAGAGCGACAATTCATCATATCGTGGCATATATGTATGTACACCCACTTTGTCGTTGCCCCGCGACCCAGTCCCGTCACGGCTGTGGAAGCGGCATTAAAAGTGACGTGACTTGTCCCCTAAGCAACACTCGCTGTGATGTTCTATCGATATCCATCAGATCGTAGTTAGCATAGGATGGGGAGACAGAATCGCAGCGTCATCCTGGTGATCACAAGTGTTAGTTAACGGAAACACACACACACACATACACACACACACACGCGCGCGCGCACTCACGTGTGTGGATACAGTGTTAAATTATTTCTTTTCCACATCATTGCGTGGCATAGAAAAGAACATGTATTAAGGTCATATAAATAAGCGAGTGAGTTTAAATTTACGCCGCACTCAGCAATATTCCAGCTATTTGGCAGCTGTCTGTAAATAATGAAGTCTGGACCTGACAATCCAGTGATCAACAGCATGAGCACCGACCTGCGCAATTGGGAACCGATGACATGTGTCAACCAATACAGCGAGCCTGACCACCCGATCCCGTTAGTATCCTCTTACGACAAGCATGGGTTACTGAAGATCAATATTCTAACCCGGACCTTCACGGGTATCCCACATGGGTACAATGTGTGAAGCCCATTTCTGATGTCCCCGCCGTGATATTGCTGGAATATTGCTAAAAGCGGCGTAAAACCATACTGGCTCACTCCACAGGTCTGCGCATATGGGAAGTCGTGGCAACCATCACCCGTTACCATGGGATGCTGAAGACCAGTTTTAACCGTAACTTCATGGTTTCAACCGGATATTAACTAGCGTTATCAAGTGTACGAAATGCACTGTTACGACTCAAGCGGAAATCTACTATACAGCCTATAGGGGAGACCGGGTTCAATCGTAACATGGGGCAATTGTAACAAGGACGATTACTCTAAAAGATTTCGCTCAAGCATAATGTAGGTAAGTAGAGTTATTTCCCTTTGCTTTCCTACGGTACACATCCGGGCGTTTTTCAGCTGATCGCTCATGGCGAGATACAGTAGACGAAAAATCTTTTTTGACATAAGAAAGTAAATTTTTCACAAAACGTAATAAAACGTTCTTAATGCAGTAAATGTTGCTTGGTATGAAATTAACTTTTCAAGTGTAAAATTGAGTCATTACGACTTATTTTGAAGTAGAAATATTTGAGAAGCCCAAAGTTGTTAACATGTGACGTGGCATGAAACATGGCTACGAGCATCGGGGGCAAATGTAACACTGTGTTACAACTGCCCCCATGTAATTTTCCCTTATGTTATGATGATGAAGCAAATTATGATGTCGGTTTTATGTTAGTTCTTTACTAGTTTCATCATAGTAGAACATTTTCAGTCTTATGTTGATAGTATTGGCCCTCGGGTGAAAGTTTTTGGTGTTAGTCTTTGTATAATATTTTGTGCATACGAAAACAAGAATTTTAAACTAAAAACATTTTAAATGTCGACGGTGACAAAGGTTTAATATTAATCCATTTCCACCTCAATTGATCAAGGTAACATCTTTCCACATTTTATTTTGATTTTATTTGGAAAATAAACAGATTCTTACATTGGAACCTTCTTTGTTACAATTGCCCCATCCACCTGTTACAATTGCCCCGTGCTAGGGGTCAATTGTAACACTTGCATTCATTGCATTTGATACGTAATAACTTTGTAACGACATGATCGTGAACTTTAAATGACTACGAGGTTTAAAGCCAAGAAGCTAATGTATCAGTTAGTACCGATAGACTTTGTTAGCGGTCGACTAATAACGAATTACAAGAACTTAAGTAAAAAGTGTTACAATTGACCCCGGTCCCCCCTACTGAGAACAGGGCCCGTATTGCTCCCTGAACATGAATAATGATGAGTGTCTTCCACACATGACTCGTGCACCTGGTGTAGCAGACTAACGTGAAGTAACATCAGGCGTGGGACATTTTTAATTTTATTTTATGATATTTTTTTCACAAACTGTTTTAGACATCTGTGTGTACATTAACTTTCTTCTGAGGCAATTCACATGGAGTTTGCTAGGCAAACATGCATAGCGTACTCCATCCAGTAAAGGGGCTGTGGGGTAGCCTAGTGGTTAAATAGTTGATTCGTGACGCCGAAGATCCGGGTTCGATTCCTCACATGGGTACAATGTGTGGAGCCCATTTCTGGTGTCCCCCGCCGTGATATTGCTGGAATATTGCTAAAAGCGGTGTAAAACCATACACACTCACTAACTACTCACTCACTTGACCATATTGCACGCAGCTGCACGTGTAGTGACCCAGTCACGTAAATCTGATGACGCTCTGAAACTCCTACATTCTTTACACTGGCTGCCCATTCACTATAGGATTCAATTCAAGCTTCTGTGCCTCACTTTCCACTGTCTGTCTGGATCTGCCCCTTCGTATCAGCCGCCTCCGTGGTGTAGTGGTTAGAGCGTCCGCCCGGAGAGCGGAAGGTCGCGGGTTCGATCCCCAACCGCGTCATACCAAAAGACGTTAAAATATGGTACTTGTTGGTCCCTGTCTGGCGCTCGGCATTAATGGATACAACAAGGACTGGTCGGCTCGGAGTCAGTATACTGTGTCTGAGTGGGGTATTCATGCTTCACTGCGGCATGGTATCTCAGTGAGCTAGCACTATAAAACCAGCTTAAGTCTGGACTAGTACAAGCAGCCGCATATACACATACACACGCATGCACGTCGTCTTATGAGCGAAATATTCTCAAGCACGACGTTAAACCAAATTTCACCTCACCTCACCTTCGTATCAGGTCCAGTCCCTCACACAGCACCGCCCATCTCGCTCTCTCCGTTCTCAGGATAAACGTTCCCTCGTTATCCCCACTGTGAGGACGTCTACATATGGTTAAAGGTCCTTTTCATATGCAGCCTCTACAATCTGGAATCAACTGCCTCAATATCTACGTGACTGTACAGAACTTTCTCATTTTAAATCCTTACTAAAGACTCACTTCTTCAGATTAGCCTATGAGTGCAAACGATAATTCATTGAATTGTTTCCATGTATCTCTGATATTTTATTCTCTCTTAGTGTCTGTTTTGTATATACTTCTATGTCTTGCGCTTTGAGCATGTTTTACATGGAAAACAGCGCATTACAAACATGCTATTATTATTATTATTATTATTATTATTGATGAAACGCGTGATCACTTCTAAGGGACGCAACTCCGCTCGGCTAATTGCGCTAGGGCCACCAGTGAATGTGATGGTGGTGATAACGATGATGACGACGTTGATGATGATGATGATGATGATGATGATGATGATGTAGGTGGTTGTGAAAGTGTTTTAATTGTGATATGGATGGCAATAGCTGTGCCGGTGACAATGATTGTGGTGACGACGACGACGATGATGATGGTGGTGGTAGTGGTGATAATGACGACACTGATTACAATGTTGTTAATGTTTCGGGTGATGATGTACATGATTAAGGGTGATTATTATGATGATGAGGAGGAGGGTAGCTACACATGTCCCATGAATAATACTTAAAAGCTCAGTCATGTGGAACGGTATGTATAATATACACAGAGACGCCACATGTGCAGCTGATGGAATGCGGTTGTAGGTCTCCCGGTTCTGTCCACTAAACACAAAGCGGATGTCATAAACCAACATCTGTGATAAACCATGACCAATGCGCTCAAGTATTACATAAGGTATAACATCTGATAACTACTATTTTTGTTGATTCTAAAGGTATCGCCACATGGATGTTTTTGAAAGATAAGTCTGTGTATATATACTGGAGAGAGAGAGAGAGAGAGAGAGAGAGAGAGAGAGAGAGAGAGAGAGAGAGAGAGAGAGAGAGAGAGAGAGAGAGAGAGAGAGAGAGAGAGAGAGAGAGAGAGAGAGAGAGAGAGAGAGAGAGAGGGTGTAGGAGTTAAATGGATTGTGAAAGAGAGACAAAGAGAGTGTACGAGAGAGGAGAGAGAGAGAGGGAGGGGGGGTGGGGTAGTGAATGAGACAGAGAGGCACATACCATCCCCAGACCTCTTGTGAAGGTTACATACAGGAGCAAAGGCCTCTGATTAACAAGTGCCACTTATGTATCAATATACGGCCCGGATAGGCTTGGCCCATTCCGGAGATAACATCATCTCCACGTATGTCTACTGAGAGACACAAGCAACCCTTTCGCGTTCATACAGCAGCCGTTCACTGTACACCACCGAAACCTACATGCATAAAACACAACACTTATCCTTGCTCTGTTTGACATCTTTGGGGTTTCACCTTTGTCGAGCTTGAGGCAAATTCCTCGTGTTACATTTAAGCGAAATTTACCAGTTTCAAAAGTGTCAGGCCTTATGAAAAGCGTCAGTCATGCACAGCCCAGCCTCAAAGTGTAATGATGCAAACAAACTGTTATGAATGATAACATTACGAGTCAAAAATAAATATATTGCCATTTTACGTGCGCTTTATTAAATTAACACACGTTTAAATCTACATTTTTAAAATACATTTAAATGTTAAAGAAATATATTCTTACAGATTTAAATTAGATTTGAATATTTAAAACATACACAGATTGTAAAACTGTTGCGTCCACAGAAACACTCTACAGATACAAGTGTTCTTGAGTGTACATCATATATGCATATATCTTGAAATCCTTTTCAACGCTTCGTATGAACAACCGGGTTCAGAGGTCACTGTGTTATGGGAAGGGTAAAGTAGGTTCGTTCAACAAAGGGCACCTGCTCGTATGTCAAATATACAATAAAGAGTTCTACAGAGACGAGCCTATCGTAACCTCGAAGGTTGAGGCCTATTTCCGATCACTCGAGTGTAGTAATGCGGTATTAAGCAGAGAGGATTGAGTTCTGGGCGTCGCCCTGGTTTTACAGTGTAAGTTTACAAGCAGGCTGCAAAGGTTTATTTGAATCTAATACACACGAGGATCTTGTTCTTACGTTCGACGAAGCCTTTAGTCGCGGCGTATGTGTCAGACACGCACGGTCGTAACACGCAGTGCAAAACAGATGGAGGCCATGCTTCTACAGCCGAAAACACGGAGACAAAGAGATTTGAATTCACTTCAGCTGGGTCTAATAAGCTATACTTACCACCACATATTTAGTGCCTCTGTGACGTCGTTTGTCAAGGAGGGGGGTCGTATATTTAAATTAATGCGGAAAAAACAATGTTGAATCGACGCAAGTCCAACTAGATCGCCGTGTAATGTGATGGTTATATGACTCTGTATCATCGTATTATTTTTGTAACAAAATTGTGAGTGAGTGGGTTGGGTTTTACGTCGTTTTTGCAATATTCCAGCAATATCACGACGGGAGACAACGAAATTGTGTATTATGCATGTAAATTATCAGATTTCACCTTCAGATGAGTGAGTGAGTTATTATGATTTTACGCCGCTTTAAGCAATATTTCAATATTGGCAAATGACTTCACACATTGTACCTATGTGGGCAATCGAACCCAGGTCGTGACGAGCGAACGCTTTAACGCTAGGCTACCCTCGCCCTCACCTCTATATAAATCGATACGTATAGGAGTTTTATGATCTGTCGTCTCTTTTAGTGGTATATTTAATTGTACAGAAAATATCCTGTCGTTGTCTAGAATATTATGGTTGTAATGTATATATTCGTTTGTGGTTATTTTATCCCCAAACCTGGATAATATATGCATAGCAGTTTTACCATTTTTGAGTTGAACCCGTATGAATTGAAGATATTCACTGTTATCACGAACCTAATTCGAAGACACCATATGAGTGATTAATTCTCGCGCTGAAGCTGATATGCCGAAATCTCTGCCAAAACACACAAAAAGACATTATTGCAAAAGAACTTTCCTTCTGTATTTCAAAGATACAATAAACGGAATATGATTACTCTCCACAGTGTGCAAACCCGTAAAGGTCCGGGTCAGAATGCACCTTCAGTAATCCATGCTTGTCGTTAGAGGCGACTAACGGGATCGGGTGGTCAGGTTCGCTGACTTGGTTGACACATGTCATCGGTTCCCAATTGCGCAGATCGATGCTCATGCTGTTGATCACTGGATTGTCTGGTCCAGACTCGATTATTTACAGACCGCCGCCATATAGCTGGAATATTGCTGAGTGCTTTTGCTTATAAATAATACGATTGATCAGTAAATATTCATATATACTATACTCTAATAAGCTAAGGTATACACTGCTGTTTCATATTTCCATAAACTGTCATGACGGAAAAACTATAATATACTAGTATACGAAAATATCGGTGTTTCCTTAACATGTTTTGAGTAACATAGATAGTCATATATGTCCTGCAGGTTTCCGGGAGGAAAACCCAACCAGCCACAAAGATGTCCAAAATTTAAACAAATTCACCACCCTACATCTGCGATATTTTAAGTGATTTAAGTAGAGCTGTTGAAATATGAATAGGCAAAGCACTGGACGTTTCAACAATGACACTGTTGGGCACGGTGTGCTCTTATAAAAGTGAAGTTAAGCCAGAGATCAAGGTCTTTGTGGAAATACAGCTCATGGGATGTTTTATGCTATATTCTTTTGTGAAGGCAACAAAACGCGACAACAGCATTGTCGGAGCAGGGATTACGAATAATTGAAAAAAACTTTTAACACTTCTATTAAAAAGATAAATGCTATTTAACTTTCTATTGATATCCCAACGCTTGCTGAGAGTCCCATTTATTTTTAGTAAATGTTTTTGAATAAGATTCACATCATAAAAAGTTGAATGTGGGTTTACAGGGTCGAATTCTTTCTCTCTCGCGTTATTGTCCGCCGTGCGTGTCGACCAGCAGTGTACGTTGTTTACATTGCATGGCTGGACGTAATTCTTGGTCAGAACTCACAATAAACCGCGTTGTTTGTACACAGTAATGTAGCCATAACTACCACCACTACCACTACTACTACTACTACTACTACTACTACTGCTGCTACTACTACTACTACTACTACTACTACTACCACTGCCACTGCCACTGCCACTGCCACTGCTACCGCTACTGCTACTACTACTGCTACTACTCCTACTACTACTACTACTACTACTACTACTACTGCTACTGCTATTACTACTACTGCTACTGCTACTTCTACTACTACTACTACCACTGCTACTGCTACTACTACTACCACTACCACTACTACTACTACTTCTACTGCTACTGCTACTACTACTACTACCACTGCTACTACTACTACTACTACTACTACTACTACTACTACTACTACTACTACTACTACTACTACCACTACTACCACTACTACTACTTCTACTGCTACTACTACCACTGCTACTACTACTACTACTACTACTCCTACCACTACTACTACTACTACTACTACTACTACCACTGTTACTGTTACTGCTACTATTACTGCTACTACTACCACTGCTAATACTACTGCTACTGCTACTACTACTACTACTGCTACTACTACTACTACTGCTACTGCTACTACTACTACTGCTACTGCTACTGCTACTGCTACTACTACTACTACTGCTACTGCACTTCTACCACTGCTACTCCTACTCCTACCACTACTACTACTACCACTGTTACTGCTACTATTACTGCTACTACTACCACTGCTACTCCTACTCCTACCACTACTACTACTACTACTACTACTACCACTGTTACTGCTACTGCTACTACTACTGCTACTGCTACCACTGCTACTACTACTACTACTGCTACTGCTACTACTACTTCTACTTCTACTACTACTACTACCACTGCCACTGCTACTGCTACTACTACCACTGCTACTGCTACTACTACTACTACTACCACTGCTACTACTATTACTCCTACTCCTACCACTACTACTACTACTACTACCACTGTTACTGCTACTATTACTGCTACTACTACCACTGCTACTCCTACTCCTACCACTACTACTACTACTACTACTACCACTGTTACTGCTACTGCTACTACTACTGCTACTGCTACTACTACCACTGCTACTACTACTACTACTGCTACTGCTACTACTACTACTACTTACTACTACTACTGCCACTGCTACTACCACTACACTGCTACTACTACCACTACTACCACTACTACTACTACTACTACCACTACCACCATCTCTACTACTGCTACCACTCACCACTACTACTACTACCACCACTGCTACTGCTACTACCACTACTACTACTACTACTACTACCACTGCTACTGCTACCACTACTACTACACTGCTACTACTACTACTACTACTACCACCACTACTACTACTACCACTACCACTACTTACTACACTGCCACTGCTACTACTACCACTGCTACTACTACTACTACTACTACCACACTACCACCACTACCACTACTACCACTACTACTACTACCACTGCTACTGTTACTGCTACTACCACTACTACTACTACCACTGCTACTACTACTGCTACTGCTACTACTACTACTACTACTACTACTACCACTACTACCACTCCTACTACTACCACTACCACTACTACTACTACTACTACTACTTCTACTGCTACTACTACTACTACTACCACTGCTACTACTACTACTACTACTACTACTACTACTACTACCTACCACTACTACTACTACTACTACTACTACTACTACTACTACTACTGGGGGCGGTATGATAGCCTAGTGGTTAAAGCGTTCGCTTGTCACGCCGAAGATCCGGGTTCGATTCCCGACATGGGTAGAATGTGTGAAGCCCATTTCTGGTGTCCCCCGCTGTGATATTGCTGGAACATTGCTAATAGCGGCGTAAACTAAACTCACTACACTACACTACTACTACTACTACTACTACTACTACTCCTGCTACTGCTACTACTGCTGCTACTACTACTGCTGCTGCTGCCGTCGCAGTAGTTCTCAGTGAGGTAGTCTAGTAGATGTGCCGGATTCGATTCTCTACATAGGCACAGTGTTTGAAGTCCGTTTCTAATGTTCCCCTGACGTTTGTAATGCTGGGTGCTGAGTGCGGCGTAAAACTTAACCTCACTCACTCACTCTAATGCTGGGCCATTGCTAAAAGCTGCGTAAAATCATACACAGTGTCAAACACAGAGCCAAGGCACCATGCAGGGTAAAATTATATTATATACATATTTCATTCGATGAACTAACTAGGGTCTCTTCATTTAGCACCTTTGTATCAAGGTCAGCATTTCAGTGATGTGGAACGACCCCTTCCGTATGTTCATAATGTCTACCGTAGTCCTCTCTTGTCTCCGGGTTCGATTCCCCACATGGGTACAATGTGTGAAGCCCATTTCTGGTGTCCCCCGCCGTGATGTTACTGGAATATTGCTAAAAGCGGCGTAAAAACCATACTCACTCACTCACTCTCTCTTGTCTACATCTATCTTCATGCAACATCGTTTAAAGGACACGGCAAGGGAACTTTACAAAATTGTAACAAAACATCTCACCCTCGTATATTTAAAATTTCAAACTAAAGTTTAAAGCAGTCGTCCTACTCAGCCAGGCAGACACCTAAAGCGGGATCTGGTATTCCTGCCGAGTTATTCCAGATTGCTGAATCATACTGAGAAATCTGCAGGCTTACTCGGAACTGGCCAGACCCCTTGCAGATTATCTCTATGTATATAGTTTATAATAAATGATTCCTGAATTTCGTTTTAACAAGTTTCCTGTAACTATATTACAGCTTCCCATGTACATTTCAACATATATTTTTTTCTTAGCCTGTTTTTTTTCGGGTTAATAGCTCTAAGGAGATAATGTCATACCGCTAGCTGCTATAACCCACGTTAGTGAGTGAGTTTAGTTTTATGCCGCTTTTCGCAATATTCCAGCAATACAACGGCGGGGGACACCATAAATGGGTTTCACACACTGTACATCATGTGGGGGATTCGAACCCATGTGTTCGGCGTGACGAGCGAATGCATTAACCACTACGCTACCCAACCGCCCTGACCGACGCTAAACGACGAGCTAAAGAATCAACACCTCTCAGTTGATTTAATCATTTTTTTTTTTTCAATTAAAAATATCTTAAGTTAGCGATGTTATATTTAAAGAAATAACTGTGAAATAACGGACCCAAAGAAGGTTTTATTCTTTAAATTTTGGAATTAACATATTTAAACTTTTAGAAATAACATAATACGCAAACGCTGAGGAGTATCTTTCACATCTAAATTTTGAAAATCAATAAATTTGCTTTTTTCGGCACAAACATTTTAAAAGACGGTAGGGATCAAGTGGTTGCACATTCATTTCTTACCTCAGTCTCACTGAATCAATCTTTTTTCACACAAAATCACAACCTATTACTATTACTATAGGAACCATCGAATATCTTTCCTAGCGTTGAAAGGGGGTACTGAGTGATAGAGGAGTTAAAATGGTATTTCAGAGGCCCAGATAAGCTGCGTATTTGGGTAAAATACGCATAGCAAATTTCCAATTACGCATTGAAAAATAATTGTTGAGTACCAATTACGCATTTAAAATGTTAGATACGCAAAGCGTTTAAACGTATGCGTACGGAATATATTTATCGCTTGCGTAATGAAAAAGACATTGATTGCTATCAAGTTGTACTGTAAGTATAGGACTAGTGTTGTACTGTCAGTACAGGATGAGTGATTTTTTTATGAAATCATTTCCATTATATTTAAGTTGGTTCTGATTAGGTATGACATAAGGCAGAACATACTGTTAGTAAACTTACTCAATACTTAGGTGAGTAAAATCACTGAAATACCCACATATTTGAAAGCAGTGGGTAACGGAAAATGAAATACCCATTCAACATTTATAATACCCACTCCAAAAATAATACAGTGGGTACAGTACCCACATGGGCTAAATCTTATCTGGAGCTCTGAGTATTTTGAGGTCTGTTATATATACACGGTGGTGTATTTAATAAGCGTACAGTTGAGTCTTCAACGCAAAGTTTATAGTGTAGGTTTCGGCGACTTTCAGCCAAGAAACATTTTGACAGCCTTTGCAAGTTGTGGTCAAATCCAACGTTAATGGCAATCATTTTTTATCCGGCAATTTGATAAGTTTAACTGGGCAAAGTGAAGCGTTCTATATAGCATTTAATCGATGCACAAATAAGTCTCAAGCATCGGTACCTATGCACCGCGAAGCAACAACGCCCTCAGCACAAGACATAAATATTCTTTCAAAATCGGTATTGGGGTATTCCGAGTGGTACTTGAGTCGCCTGTCCACCCAGTTATGACCACTTGGACGGACTTATTTTCGTGCACAGTTATCTGACATATGTGACGTCAGGTTGGTGGGCGTTGTGAGGGCATATTGTTGATCATTGTCAAACAGAAACAGAACTCCGGACTGTATCGTTTCCGAACAATCACATTTTCGTATTTAGGAATAAAAGTTTAGAGTAATGTCTTTATATCGAAGTGGGCGATTGGGTATAGCCTAGTGGTGAAAGCGTTCGCTCGTCACGCCGAAGACCCGGGTTCGATTCCCAACATAGGTACAATGTGTGCAGCCCATTTCTGGCGTCCCCCGCCATGATATTGCTGGAATATTGCTAAAAGCGGCTTAAATCGAAACTCGCTCACCTTTTATCGAAGTACAGTTTTGCGTTAAGCGAATCAACCAAGGGGGTTCCGAACAAAAGAAGTACTGGAGGGAATCTGTTCATCACTGTCACAGAGAAAACATATATCCCAAACCATTATTAGTCATAGTGTATTAAAATTTAACGAACTGTTTAACTGTAAACAAATAAGTGTTTGATAAAAACTGTGTATAATCTGTAGTACCATCATGAGAACTGTACAATCTTCCATGTAACAGACCGCCTCCGTGGTGCAGTGGTTAGAGTGTCCGCCCGGAGAGCGGAAGGTCGCGGGTTCGATCCCCGACCGCGTCATACCAAAAGACGTTAAAATATGGTACTTGTTGGCCCCTGCCTGGCGTTCGGCATTAATGGGTACAACAAGAACTGGTCGGTTCGGAGACAGTATAATGTGTCTGAGTGGGGTATTCGTGCTACACTGCGGCATGGTATCTCAGTGAGTTAGCACTATAAAACCAGCTTCAGTCTGGGCTAGTACGAGCAGCCGCACATACACATACACACGCAGGCACGTCGTCATATGAGAGAAATATTCTCAAGCACAACGTTAAACCCAATTTCACCTCACTCCATGTAACACTTAACTGCATATTTGTACCTCTTATGCCGAGTATAATAAAAATTCTGTTCTGTTGATCCGGCCATTTCTCGTATCCCCTGCTGGAATATTGCTAAAAGCGGCGAAAAACTAAACTCACTCACTCTGTTGATCCGGACAGCACCGTTTCCGGACAATCAAGTTTTCGTATTTACGAATCAAGGTTTAGAGTCATTTCTTTGTTATCGAAGCATAGATTTGCGTTTTGAATCAAATCGGCCCAGGGTGTTCCGGGTAAGAGAGGTGATACTGTACAAGCGAGGGTGGGTGAGTGAGTTTAGTTTTACGCCGCTTTTAGCAATATTTTCGCAATATCACGGCGGGGCACCCCGGAAAAAGGCTTCACACATTGTGCCCATGTGGGGAATCGAGCCCGGGTCTTCGGCGTGACGAGCGACGCTTTAACCACTAGGCTACCCAACCACCTTTTACATGGAAGTTTGTACAATTTTCATGATGGTATTACAGAATATATATCATATACATGTAATATTATTTGCTTACAGTTAAACAATTAGTTAAATTTTAACACTTTTGTTTTTTCTAACATAATGGTTTGGGATGTATGTTTCCCGATGATGTTGAAGAGATGGCAGAGAAAAATGAAATGAAATTCATCGCCAACATCACACGTGACGCAGAGGTTACGCATTCTTTCTTCATGTGGAATTGTGTGCCACCGACCTACTTCCATCGCATGGACAGCGTGTCGGCTTTGGACAATCTATATATCTTCAGATCTCAGACGTTTACCTTTTGGTTGAACCAATGAGCAAACGTTTGCTGCTGACAAACCTATAAACAGAATCAGGGCGAATTTAGATTCAAACCTACGACCACAGGGGCGTGTCACGCGTAGACACAGCGTTAGAAAGACATATAGGTATATAGACCCTGCCCTAGAACTATATAAAAGGCTTTTATATAGTACTAGGGTAGGGTCTATATACCTATATGTCTTTCTAACGCTGTTTCTATGCGTGACACGCCCCTGAGCCTACGACCGGGGCCTTCTGGCGTGCCCAAGGAAGACGACTCTGCACAGCGAACCACGATGCTTCTGACGACCTTGGTTGCCGTTGTACAAAGCAGCCTGAGCGCTACGACAGTCGAAAAATTTCTGTTTAGGTATGGGTGAGTGAGTTTAGTTTTACGCCGCACTTAGCAATATTCCAGCTATATGACTGCGGTCTGTAAATAATGGAGTCTGGACCAGACAATCTAGTGATCAACAGCATGAGCATCGATCTGTGCAATTGGGAACCGATGACATGTGTTAACCAAGTCAGCGAGCCTGACCACCCGATCCCGTTAGTTGCCTCTTGCGACAAGCATGGGTTACTGAAGATCAATATTCTAACCCGGACCTTCACGGGTCATTTAGGTATTGGAATTACGATCAACTTCGCGCTGTACAACGGCACCCGGATCACATGTGCTCCTTCAAATAAATAGCAGCGTTAGGACTGTGTCAAACAATAGGGACTCTTTCTTCCAATAGTCCAATAATCCATTGGGATCCACGAGAAGATAATAGGCTCCCAGTTTCCAATGTTTGTCTGAAGAAGATAGAGTGATCAAGGGTTTTGCCGAAAGAGCCGACTCAGCTATACACCATGCGGGCTTATAGGGCTCAACGGGCAGAATGGGATGGAACGTTGAACATGACTCAATTGTGCGTGATAAGGAAGGAACTATGCATAGTGCGGCTTAAAACAATATTTACTCACTGAATATTTATACATGCTTTCTGGGAACATTTAAAAAAAGAACTAACGATGTATTTCATAAACTGTTAAATACAATATCTTAATACATTTCAGCTAGCAAAATATACATTTCGTCAGAAATTAATACCTAAAGTTTAGTTTTAAAACTTCAGTATAAACTTAGGGCAGATTTTACGAACGTTTTAAACAATCTGTGTTGTCAGAGCAAGTTTCTACATCTGTAACGTTCACACACAGAAAACCCAACCCCACACGTTTGCAGTGAACTTGTCCGTGCACGAAATTCACGTGCATGTTGTTTCCTCCGAGGTCCGCGCCATCTGGTTTAAAATCTCATCGCCATTTGCAGTGTGTTTTCCACGGTAGCTGGTGTTGGAACGTGTTCTTGCAACTAAAGACATGGCTGACACGGCAGGACCGTCAAAGAATGGCGTTAGGAAAGCGCCCGCCACACACCCGTCGTGGTATGAGATGGTCATTGAAGCAGTTAGCAGCAACAAGGACTCAAAAGGTGCTTCCGTTCAGGCGATTAAGACTTACATCGTTGCAACGTATCCAACCGTTGACCAGAATTCGATGCGACACCACATTAAACGTGCGCTGGAGAAGGGAATCAGACTTAAAATATTAAAGCGACCGAAGGCTTCTGAAGATGCCACAGGGTTGACAGGCAGGTTTAAATTAGACAAGGTCACAGTTGCGGCGGAAGCCAAAGCGAAAGCTAAGAAACTGAAGAAAGCGGAGGAAAAGAAGGAAAACTCTGTGAAAAGGAAGAAAACATCGCCAGTGAAGCGCAAAACAAAAACTGAAAAGTCAGAGAAAACTGAGAAATCAAAGAAAGCTGGTGCAAAAGCGAAGACAAGTGCCAAGTCGCCGAAGAAGGTCAAGAAAAGTGTAGAAACGACACCGAAGATCTCCAGGACGAAAAAGGCTGAAATGAAGACTCCGAAGAAACTGAAATCGGCCACCGCTAAGTCCAAGGTAACAGCTTCTGAGAAAACAAAGGTGAGTTGTGACCTGCGTGATGCTTTTACAATATACTTCTATATCTCACTACGTTATGAATGGTCAGCTCCTCAAATCTTTTAGAATATCGTGAAGTACCATTATTTTATAATTCATGATTACATGGTCCAAACGACAGGTTGGGGAAACCTACCAATCTGCCTGTAAAAGGCCGAACGAGAGATTATAGGCCGTTCTGCCTATTTTGCTATAGGCCGATGGGGCTATATTTGACTATTATTATTATTTCACAAACTATCAATTTCCGCACGAAATGGTTTTATATGATCATAGAAATGAATAGTTATTGAACCTCCTCAGCTTGAAAACAATTTTTTTGGGGACAAAATGGAAATTTATATCATGTTCAGGAAAAGATGTATAATTTAAGAACAAAATTTTGCACAGATTTTCATTTTGAAAACTAAAACTGAATATCTGTCATTAATTTTCAGTGAAAATTGTCAAAAATGTTATGGACTTATATTTAATTAGCAATTTCCAAACTCCTATGTTATGTGATGAAAATGCTCAAAAAGGGTTTGAATGAAAACCTTAGGACATCAAAACTTGAATGATGTTAATATCCTCATGCGGAAATGCACCACTTCAAATTTATTTGATAAATATCATAATTATAGGCCTATCGGCCTATAGCAAAATAGGCAGAACCGCCTATTATATCCTATTTGGACTATTATAGGCCGATCGGTAGGTTTCCCCAACCTGAACGAGGTAAGAAAGAATTTAAAAAACGATGACCAATTAGATATTTTGTTTTACTAAAACAAAAAATTGTTTATCGCTTGCAACATAATAAGTTTTTACTGTTCTCCCCTCATTATGATAGTAATCCTTCATTTGTACGGTTTTCTAATCACTACTACCACCAACACCACGCTGTATATATTTATTATGAAATGTATCTCTGCCAGCGACCTTTGTACTGAACAAGCATCGAGGTCAGGCTCTCTAACATTCCTTGCTGGGATTGATGCTCATGTCATCATTGGATTGTCAGACACGACTACCATTGGGAAAGAGGTCCTTCCGTTCCCCCAACTCTAAACCTAACTTAAATTTTGGACTTTTAGTCATTTTTGAGTTCTCTAGTAATTGTTGTGTTAAGTTTTGTAAATAATTTTAGTATATTTATAAATATTATTTGGGATGGGGGAACGGGAGGAACTTTTACCACCATGGTATTGCTAGAACCTGCTGAGTGTTTAAACAGCAAATAGTAATTCGAAATAAGACTGGTCTGGGTTTCTGGGTCCCGATCCACAAAACGTTAGGGGCGGTGGGGTAGCCTAGTGGTTAAAGCGTTCGCTCGTCACGTCGAAGACCCGGGTTCGAGTCCCCACATGGGTACAATGTGTGAAGCCAAATTCTGGTGTCCCCCGCCGTGATATTGCTGGAATATTGCTAAAAGCAGCGTAAAACTGAACCCACTCACGTAAGCCAATGATAAACTATAGAGTAACGACATGTCGTAACGTTACGAACGCTTTGTGGATCGGAACCCTGAACACTACTTATGTAATCTTGAAATAGACACATTGTAGGTGTCCTGAAAATGTCAATGTAGTAACCAAGGCCCCGATTTTCGAAGCTCTCTTAGCGCTAAGATAGCGATAGCCATGACAGTCGTAAGTTAATGTTAATGTATGGCACCATACATTAACATTAACTTACGACTGTCTTGGTG
Organism: Haliotis rubra; assembly: GCF_003918875.1. Lineage (NCBI taxonomy): Eukaryota > Metazoa > Mollusca > Gastropoda > Lepetellida > Haliotidae > Haliotis > Haliotis rubra. The sequence continues at coordinate 1,150,595 of NW_025767002.1, forward strand.
CTAAGAGAGCTTCGAAAATCTAGGCCCAGGCTGTGTGACCCGTGAAGGTCCGGGTTAGAATCTTGGCCTTAGTAACCCCTGCCTGTCGTAAGAGGCGGCTAACGGGATCGGGTGGTCAGGCTCGCTGGCTTGGTTGACATGTCATCGGTTCCCAATTGCGTAAATTGATGCTCATGATGTTGTTCACTGGATTGTTTGGTCCAGACTCGATTATTTACAGATCGCCGCCATATAGCTGGAATATTGCTGAATGCGACGTAAATCTAACTCACTCACTCACTCCCCAGGCTGTGTAAACTGCTTATACACATACCTTAGTACTTCCGACCGTAACCCCCATATTTTTTAAAATCGTTCAATGCCTAAGAATATAGCCTATGGTTTTTTTCATCAAAAGCCTAAACCTAGCCCCTTAAACCTAACCCTAAACCCTCGATATAATCCTAATAAACAGAATACATTTCAAGCGGGGGTTAAGGGCGGAACTCTTACCCTTGTAGGTTATGATGTAATGCATTTAAATATATAGATTTTGCTTGTCTACAGACATGAACGACGTGCATTCCTAACCCTTCCTGAAACTTGCCTGGGTCAGGGAACCCCACCCCACATAGCAGGCATATTTATACTTGCCAATGGTTGATTTCTTTTTAAAATCCCAAGGAGTGTTAAAAATGTAACGGTTAATTTCAATGTAATATATGAAGCCGGTATTTCTCAACGGCCCCCAACCCGGAAACGTCCTCTTATTTGATTTCTAGTGCTTACATTTGCAACAGTACATTATACCGGGCATGGCGAATTCCCGACAAGTTGCTCAAGAGGACTTGATCCACGTTTTTTTGTTTTGTTTCTTGCTTTTGAAGACACAGGATCTATAATGTATGTCTCATGGAAGTTTAAACAAACACGTGTGTAAATGATCGTCAATTATTTGCTATCAAATACCCTTCCATATACAAGTACAAAATAAAATGCCATCTTTGAAAATTCGCACCCACTTCAGTCGATCGTGTCGTAAATTTCAATTGTAGAACTGGCTTAGTACATGTAACGGATAGTTCTTTTCGCCTTTTCGTTATCCTATTATCGCCTGTTATTGGTAACTTGATTTTATAACCTACATACTTTGAGTTTCTGGCGTATCTGGACAAAAGACGCTTTAGAAGAGTGTTGATAAATCTGATGGGCTGGACGAGTTTAATATTGTCAAGCGACTGATTCCTTTGTTGTACTAGCGTATTTCCCAGGTCGGCACTGATCACCATCGCGACGCCTGTGGTGTAAAATAACCTGTTTTGTACCTGGATGTGAAACTCTGAACTTTACATATTGCAAACTGGTATTATAAACGAAAAGTTCCTGGGGATAAAGATTCTTGTCCTCGAATTAGTTTACAAATCCTTGATACCTAAACCCAGTTTAAAATCACTGGCATGGGGGAAAATAGTATACATTAAATAGTGAGGTGAGGTGAAATTGGGTTGAACGTCGTGCTTGAGAATATTTCGCTCATGACGACGTGCATGCGTGTGTATGTGTATGTGCGGCTGCTTGTACTAGCCCAGACTGAAGCTGGTTTTATAGTGCTAACCCACTGAGATACCATGCCGCAGTGTAGCATGAATACCCCACTCAGACACATTATACTGACTCCGAGCCAACCAGTCCTTGTTGTACCCATTAATGCCGAGCGCCAGGCAGGGACCAACAAGTACCATATTTTAATGTCTTTTGGTATGACGCGGTCGAAGATCGAACCCGCGACCTTCCGCTCCGGGCGGATGCTCTAACCACTACACCACGGAGGCGGTCAAAACAGTAGTATAGATATTATAGTACTGTATCGTTATGTGAACAGAATTTAACACCGTGCTGTGGCATATTTTCATTTGAAGTAGCGCCACGGGTGGTTTATATCTCGTTGCATGTCGCCGTATTTCCACCACTGTTTCAGGAACCTATAATCAGGGTTCGAATTCAAGGTTCGCCCCGCTTGTTTCTAGTTTTGTCAGCAAGCCAAGCACAGACCTGCACATTTAAGATACGATGACACATCAAAGTCGGCGAGTCTGACCACCAGATCCCGTTAGGGACCGTTCATAATATATATATATGGCTTAGGGGGTGGGATGGGGAAGGGGGTGATGATGGTTTTTATGGAGAAGCATGTACAATGTGAATGAACCTCCCAAGATATATTTACCTGTCCCCCCCCCCCGCATGTCATGCAAATCAGACACCCCCCACCCATAATTTTTAAGCATAATGTTTTGTATATTTCCATGTACAAAATAGCTGAACCCCCACCCACCCCCGAAAGTTTGTACAAAATTGATTACATCCATTACCTTCCAATAACAAAATTCTCTCTCTCTCTCTCTCTCTGTCTGTCTGTCTGTCTGTCTGTCTGTCTGTCTGTCTGTCTGTCTGTCTGTCTGAGAAATAAAATCATCACACACCCCTAGCCATAAATTATGGACGGCCCCTTAGTCGCGGCGTTGGGGTAGCCTAATGGTTAAGGCATCGTCTGGCCGAATGCCCGGGTTCGATTTCATCACATCGCACAATGAGTAAAGCCCATATGTCATGATTTCTGGTGTCCCCCGACGTGTTAATGCTGGAATATTGTTAAAAGCGGCGTAAAACCCACTCGTCCTTTTGGTGCATCCTGCCACAAGCATAAATTGCTGCACTCTGTTCCCACAGAGGTTTTTCCTGTCATATCTTTCTACGTAGGAAGATATGGCAAGAGTAACCTCTGTGGGAAGAGAATGAGGTTGCTGAAGATCATGCTAATCCAAATCTTCACGGGCACAACTGTGTTCATGAAGCCCATTTCTCGTGCCCCCACCGTGTTATTGCTGTGGATGTTGCTAAAAGCGGCGTAAAACCAAACTCACGAGTTTGTTCTTGTTTCAGGCAAAACCCGCCAGTAAGAAAGGCACACCCAAGAAGAGCAAGGCCAAGACAAAATCCTAGAGCCAGACAGTTTTATATGTGAACTTTTTAAATTGCAGGATGTAATTGTTTTAAAATAAAAGTTTTAAAATCAGTTTACAATTTGTTTTACAATCCAGTTATATCAGTCTGCGAATGTCACACTCGTCAGCAACATATATACCACCCAAATGTTAAACAACACCCAATTCTTTCATACAACTATAGTCTGTTTGCAGTGAAAACGTACAGATGAATTCCACTTTAAACAAAAAACGTAAATCGAATAAAGTGAAAATAAGACTACGAATCCTCATAATTTTACCTTACCAATTGAACAGTTAAATCTCAGAATCTTATTCAACTTAGGATAAAAAGTGTTTAACAAACGATCATGGTTTCAAACCGCTATTATTGGTTTGTATTACAAGGGGGTATGCACATTAGATGAAACACCTAGAACAGGTATGGTTGGTCTAAGTTAACGCTCATCACGTACCGCACGTGCATTTGTTTCACTGTTCCAACTACTACGCTTACCCCCTTGTAATACAAACCAATAACAGCGATTTGAATCTATGATCGTTTGTTAAAGAACTTTTATCCTAAGTTGAATATAATTCTGAGATTTAAATTGTCATGAAATAACATGCCAACTATATAGTCTGTTTGCAGTGAAAACGTATCGATGAAGTTCACCTTAAGCAAAAAAGTGAATCAAATAACGTCAAATTAAGAATGCGAATCCTTATAAGTTTACCTTGCCAATTAAACATTTAAATCTCAGGATTATATTCAACTTAGGTTAAAAGTTGTTTTACAAACGATCATAGATTGGAATCGCTATTATTGGGTTGGTGGAGAAATATATCTTCGATGTAACCACACACACACACACAACCACACAACCAACCACACAACATACAGTGAATGCTTTAAGTGAGTCTAAACTTTTGATGCGTAATACATATTGTGGACGATATTCACTCACTTTCCAATGACAACGTTCCTTTCGATTGAATTGTCAAGGTCCGGGTTAGAATATGTCTTCAGTCACCCATGCTTGTATAAGCGACGACTAACGGATCAGGTGGTCAGGTTCACTGATTGGTTGACACGTCTTCATATCCTAATTGCGTAGATCGATGTTCATGATGTTATATAGCTGGTATGTTGCTGAGTGCGGCGTAGAACTATTATAACTCACTCAGTGAATTATGTCAACCTGACCTGTTCAGCTGCAGGAATTATGTCAAATGTTGCCTACCATAGCCCCAATCTTCAGCTCTGAAAGATTTTACAAGTCCCCCAGCCCATGGACTTCGGTTGAAAATCTTTCGGTTGAAAATCTTTCCAAACCTTTCCAAATGTTTAAAACAGCTGTATATACTAAAGTGAACAGTAACGTTTGTCACAGTGACAGAGGGGAAGTGACTAACCTCTTAACATTAAAGTACTGTCGGAAATAGAAGAAAACTGGGTTTTTTTTTCATATTTATCTCTACAATTTATGTAGTGGATATGTGAAAGTGAAATATCTGATAAACTAAGTTCGGCCTAACTGCAGTCTCGGTGGTAGGGAGATAGGAAACGTAATAAAAGGACTTTAGTGAGGAGAGATTAGTGCAGAAATGAGCAATGAGGTTTTTTTAGTAAGTCCAAAGCGACTTATTTGGAACAGACCATGGCTCTATGCAAATTAGTGTGCAATGATATTGTATTACAAAGGACACTTTTTAAATGCCCATCTTGAAATTAGACTTAGCTTCATTATAAACGATAGCTGACGTACAAAATAATAACTTTCATGCTGAAACTATTAAGGATGTAGCTACCATGGAGTCTCACTGTCACTGTAAAAAGGAACAGATAGGAGGTGTCATCTCAAAAGTAAAACCTGGGCGGGTGTCGCATACGATGGTTGGGGTCGGGCTGGCGGATAGAGATATCAGCTAAGATAAGATAATCCTTTAGGAGGCTTATACTGGGGAGGTACACGGCATGTTATAACAATTTACAAATAATATCTGGTCCTGTCGATCTTCGGGTCTTCATGCCACCCATATATTTTGAGATATTTCATACGATGCTTTTCTATGGTTATGAAGTATCATACTCTTTTACATACATTTCTCAACATAAGCTTTATAAAAGAAAGACACGTAAGATGTTACTCAATAGCTGAGACATATTAAATGCACATGAAAAAGTACAAAATATCTTTGATGACCCCTTGTGCCTGTAGGCAGCACATGTATTTCATGCCAGGTGAGTCGACGGTCCGCCATATGGCTGGAATATTAATGAGTCGGCGTAAAACTAACATCACTCACTGTTCCCCATAGACACAATACGTGAAGACTTATCGGAGTCACAGATACTGTTTGAACACTGTTTAAATGTCACATTCTACGCCATATGGATACACTACATGGCTAATTCGTGAAGTGTGATACCACTCATGTCTAATATATAAATGTAGATCTTCTTGCTATGTTTCCCCCTGGTCATTATTGTCCCATGATACCAGATCGAGTGGTCAGACGCTGTGCCTTGCTTGTGTGTTATTACTCATAGCATCTGACTCAACATCAGCCGTCATATATCTAGAATATTGCTGAGAGCGGCGTAAACCTCAAATCACTCACTCACTCACTCACTCACTCACTCACTCATAGCATCTAACTCAACATCAGCCGTCATATATCTAGAATATTGCTGAGAGCAACGAAGTCACAACCATATCTACCAAACACAGTTGTAAACAAATAACAAAGACATTGCTTTTGAACTTTAACAAATTTTGTATTGATTATAAAACTAAATACTAAATGACATTAACATTTGTTTCTTCTAAACAGTTTGGTAAATCGACGAAGGAAAGATCGTGACTTTTTTACATTTTGTTTCTGATTACAATTTTCGATCAAACTAGTTGTGCTGGATGACATGTGTTTCCCAGAAGACAGATCATTTTGAGAGAGTTCCTGATGTCTTGTTGACTTATTGTCTTGTTTATGAGACACAATGTGGTCAAAGCACGAGGTCTGTGTAGCCCCTGACCTCTGAACAAGTCCAACACCCTCTCCATCTCCTGAATGTACACACAGTCTTTCAGCTCTCAACATGTCCACCTCCTTCAACAAGCGGTCCACCTGCTCCCTGAGGGACACTTTCTCATCTGAGAGTTGTCTGGCTTGTCTTTGAAGATGTTGATTCTCCACTTTCAGACATTTGGAACGGAATCGAGCATCTCGTAGGTCAGCCCGGATAATGTCCACCTTGGTCAGGGCAGCCGTCAGATGCAATTGGAGGTCAAGCTCATTGACTTGTTGTTTGATCTCTTCACTACAGTCCCAATGGAATGGAGGCTGGAGACGAACAGGTCTTGGTTTTATCGCCACGTGTTTGGGAACCATGTCGTGGAACTCTGAAAAAGTCGAATCCAGTATATACTCGATTCAATGGCACGTCTTAACATCAGTACATATACATCTACTGTGTTAAATGAATGAACTAGTGGACTGTTAACAATAAATAATTAATTGTTTACTTGAAGTTGCAAGAATGTAAGAGCTGAACGTATTTAACAACACGCGCACACACGCACACACACACACACACCTGTCGGTTCTGTACGTGCGAAACACTCCGCCACCTCGGAATCAAACCCCTCACACTCGGACATGGTCAGACGCCTGGTGACTGGTTTTGGTTTTATTAAGACGTGTTTGGGAACCGCATCATGAAACCCTGAAATACCAATATCTGGATTTAGAATAGTGACACAATTCAATCGAAAAGTGTTAATAATATATCACATTTACATCTGCGTGAACAGCGTGGTAACAAAAGTAGTTTAAAAAAAGAGAGGTTGTGGAGATGAAAACTATTATCACAAATAACGTCACACTCACCTGTCGGTTCTGTACGTGCAAAGCACTCCGCCACCTCGGGATCAAACCCCTCACACTCGGACATGGTCAGGCGTCTGGTGACTGGCATAATCTTGAGATAATCTCGATAAATGAAGAGCGTACTGCAGTGCTGCTGTAGCTGGCTGAGATAATGTCAGACAATGGCGTGACGTCACAATATGAACTAATGATGTCATAGCGACCGTCGAATCGGTAGATTTCGCTGTCATCCGTTCGACGGAAATACATGTACCTTCGGAAGAAGTCGGCCTTTTTCGTCTCGAGTGTGTTCTGATTGCTACACATCAGCCGAAACATACCAAGATCATTTGATGTTCATTTTTCTTTGGTCTAATGTTGATGTTTTTTATGTATTTTGTTATGTAATTCGTTTCCGGAAGGGGCTAGATGAATTGTGAGCCATGTGATACTGTCATCACTTGTGTGACATTTCAGAATTGCAAACACAATATGCTGCACAGGAAAGGAACAAGGAAATCAATTTTTCCGACATATGAGCACAAAGAAATAAGTAAGGATTCATTTCAACGGGTGGAGTGAGTGAGTGAGATGGGTTTTCGATGACCAGTGACGACATTGTGATGACGTCGCGGTTTCTACATTGTATAAAAATCGTTACAACATTCCTATTTCTGCACACAGTGTAACCAAATTGTGTTTCATTGAACCAAGTTGATTCCATTTCATATTTCAGCAAATTAAAAACGTATAAGAAGGGTCAGTATATGTTATACGCCTCATTCTGTCTCTTATCTCAGTTTGGAAGGAGAATCATCAGGTTTTCATTTTACATTGTTTTTCTTCATAATTTACGATTAGCGTTGGCCGCCCATAATTGTAATGCAGTTCAAAGCGGCATACGATAGTACCTATCTGTTGGTAAAGATATTTTAGACTGTTGAAACTATCAGTTCACAAAAATATACACAATAATTATATGCAGAAAACGAATGCTATTTACACAATAAAACTGACATGATATAATTCAATTAACCACATAGGTAAAGAGGCTGAATAATTCTAGTTGTAATCACGTGATGGTGATTCAAAATATTTGTTGCATTCACGAATACTTGATGGTATGAAAGACTGTCGAACTCTGTTTTGAGGGAAGGTAATCGACAGCAGCGTCCAGAAGGAAGTAGTTCAAAATGGTGAGATCAAATATGTCAACTACCAAATCTAATTTTAGTTGCCTTTGTGACAATCTGGCGCTCATAGATAAAGGGAATATACTTAAAAGACACCCCAGAAATTTTGCAAGCAGTATTAGCAATTTTGAAAAGCTTGTTTTTGTTGCAATGAGAGACTCCCATACCAACATAGAAAATTGTAGGTCAACACACTTTGAATAAAGGTTTGATAAAAAACTGTCATTACTGTTTTGTCAATGCCTTGACAATAATAATGTTCAGAATCGGAAATTAGGCAAGTAACAGTGGCGTCATCTGCGAATTTCACAGTAAGCACGTCATATATTGACAAGTAACAGTCATTAGTATACAAAACGAAGAGTACGGATGAAGGAACACAGCCATTTGGTTCTGCAGAAGAGGTTGAGAGAAAAGAAGATTGATGGCCATTTACACTGACATACTGAGTTCTATGTACCCATCTGATAATGTTTTTATTAAGACCTATATTAAATATATATAGTTTACTCCTCATAAGGTGTGGCTGTATGGTATTAGTTGTTACAATTCTCTACAGATGAGAGTAAATATTATACATCGTTTGAAATTTCACTTCTTAAAATGATAAGGTAACTATCTTGACAATTGATAGACATGGAGAAAGATAAAAAAATCAAATGTATGGGCATATCTTGATCTGGATAGAGAAAAGAGAAAAATAACCAAATGCCGCCTGTGCGGTATATCACTGCGTTTTGCAGGCAGTACAAGAGTGAGTGACTGAGTTTGGTTTTACGCCGCTTTTAGCAATATTCCAGCAATATCACGGCGGGGGACACCAGAAATGGGCTTCACACATTGCACCCATGTGGGGAATCGAACCCGGGTCTTCAGCGTGTCGAGCGGACGCTTTAACCATTAGGCTACCCCACCGCCCCTGGCAGTACAAGAAGTACGATGAAAAAAACAAGTGTCAAGTAAACATCCGAAAATACTGATTCTGACCAATGGGAAATGTTAGTTAGTATATGAAGTCGGAATGAAGTAAGTGTTCACTTGTCTGATCGGAACACATGTCATGCAAGTTACGCTATTGTTTGCTTGAAAGGTATGAATTTCGAGTACTCGGGTCCGAGTCGAGTCTCACCCCTCGAGTACTCGAGTCCAAGAAAATGGACTCGTTGAAGCCCTAGTTGAAACTATGAAACTTTTATGGTGCATTAGAGTCTGTCTAATATTTTTACCCAGAATTGAAAGATGCTCTTTTGCAAACGTCCTTGCACCTTGACTACAGTCGCCCCGCTACTTAAACGCGAAGTCAAAACCGCGTTTAATCACAGCCTTTCCTTAGTTTGTACGATTCTTTTCCTATTCTGACATATAAGAGGCGACTGACCGGACTGGGTGGTCAGGCTCACTGACTTGGTGGACACATGTCACCGTATATCAATTGTCTGGTCCAGACTCTATTATTTACAGACCGCCGCCATATAGATGGAATACTGCTGAGTGCGGCGTAAAACAAACAAACAAATCGTTCTGATGGTTATAGTTGTTTTTAAACTGTATTATATAGTAATTAAGTGGACAATCTAGGGGAAGTAATCCCGTTAGCCTTGACCGATAATGATGACATGCTGATGAGACTTACTTCCCCTGAGCAGAAACAAAGATGGTGTCGAACAGGGAATCTCGTCTCTATTCGGTTCGTGGCTAATTCGTGAAGTGACATGTCTAATATATAAATGTAGATCTTCTTGCTATGTTTTCCCCTGGTCATTATTGTCCCATGATAACAGATCGAGTGGTCAGACTCTGTTCCTTGCTTGTGTGTTATTGTCATAGCATCTGACTCAACATCAGCCGTCATATATCTAGAATATTGCTGAGAGCGGCGTAAAACTCAACTCACTCACTCACTCACTCACTCATAGCATCTGACTCAACATCAGCCGTCATATATCTAGAATATTGCTAAGAGCGGCGTAAAACTCAACTCACTCACTCACTCACTCATAGCATCTGACTCAACATCAGCCGTCATATATCTAGAATATTGCTGAGAGCGGCGTAAAACTCAACTCACTCACTCACTCACTCACTCACTCACTCATAACATCTGACTCAACATCAGCCGTCATATATCTAGAATATTGCTGAGAGCGGCGTAAAACTCAACTCACTCACTCTCTCACTCACTCACTCATAACATCTGACTCAACATCAGCCGTCACATATCTAGTAAAAGACAACGAAGTCACAACCATATCTACCAAACACACAGTTGTACAAATAACAAAGACATTGCTTTGGAACTTTAACAAATTTTGTATTGATCATAAAACTAACTACTAAATGACATTAACATTTGTTTCTTCTAAACAGTTTGGTAAATCGACGAAGGAAAGATCTTGACTTTTTTACATTTTGTTTCTGATCACAATTTTCGATCAAACTGGTTGTGCTGGATGACATGTGTTTCTTTGAGAAGACAGACCATTTTGAGAGAGTTCCTGATGTCTTGTTGACTTATTGTCTTGTTTAGGCGAAACAATGTGGTCAAAGCACGAGGTCTGTGTAGCTCCTGACCTCTGAACAAGTCCAACACCCTCTCCAGCTCCAGAATGTACACACAATCTTTCAGCTCTCAACATGTCCACCTCCTTCAACAAGCGGTCCACCTGCTCCCTGAGGGAGACTTTCTCATTCAACAGTTGTCTGGCTTGTCTCTGAAGATGTTGATTCTCCACTTTCAGACATTTGGAACGGAGTCGAGCATCTTGGAGGTCAGCCCGGATAATGTCCACCTTGGTCAGGGCAGCCGTCAGATGCAATTGGAGGTCAAGCTCCTTCACTTCTTGTTTGATCTCTTCACTACAGTCCCAATGGAATGGAGGCTGGAGACGAACAGGTCTTGGTTTTATCGTCACGTGTTTGGGAACCATGTCGTGGAACTCTGAAAACACATAAGTCGAATCTAGTATGTACTCAGTTCAATGTCAAGTCAGGCACATATATATACATGTACATGTATATGCTGTGTTTAATGGTGGGACTATTAACATTTAATCAAGAATATTATTTGTATACTTGAAGTTCCAAGAATGTGTGTTTCTTTAAGTGGCATTTAGGAGCTGGTATAATTAAAAGGAAAACTTTGCCTGATAACGGTGCAATAAAGAAGCTGTCTATCCAACAAAAAACAAGTGTTCCTCTTCTATGTGAGAGTTGAACGGAATAACAAAACACACACCTTCCAGTTCTCTGTGTGCGAAACACTCGGCCACCTCGGAATCAAACCCCTCACACTCAGACATGGTCAGACGTCTGGCGACTGCCATAATCTTTAGATATCTCGATAAATGAAGAGCGTGATTCAGTGCTGCTGTAGCTGGCTGAGACAATGTCCGACAATGGCGTGACGTCACAATATCACCTAATGACGTCATAGCAATGCTTTGTCGGTAGATTTCGCTGTCCGTGCATCGGAAACGCCTTGGAAGAAGTCGGCATGTTTTGTTTCAAGTGTGTTCTGATTTCTCCACATAGCTGAATAGAAACATACCCTGAACATTTGATTTCTTTGTCCTTTTGGGCTCGTATTAATATTTTTTTGTGTGTTTTCGAATGTAACTCGTTTCTGGAAAGGGTCAGTTGAATTGTGAGCCATGTGATACTGTCATGTTGTGGCATTTCCTCTCAGAATTGCAAACATAATATGCTACACAGGAAATGATTAAAATGGCACAAATAAATAGAATCCATTGGCACAGGTAGATTGGAGTGAGTAAGTGAGTAATGAGCGGCTGAGTGAGTTACTGAATGAGGAAAGAAGTGAGTGAGATGTTTCAACCCCTCACGGTGCCTGGATCGCCTCCCGTGGTGTAGTGGTTAGAGTGTCCGCCCGGAGAGCGGAAGGTCGCGGGTTCGATCCCCGACCGCGTCATACCAAAAGACGTTAAAATATGGTACTTGTTGGTCCCTGCCTGGCGCTCGTCATTAATGGGTACAACAAGGACTGGTCGGCTCGGAGTCAGTATAATGTGTCTGAGTGGGGTATTCATGCTTCACTGCGGCATGGTATTTCAGTGGGCTAGCACTATAAAACCAGCTTCAGTCTGGGCTAGTACAAGCAGCATCACCTACACATACACACGCATGCACGTCGTCATATGAGCGAAATATTCTCCAGCGCGACGTTGAACCCAATTTCACCTCACGGTGCCTGGTCGTCAGCTGGCTTTGTGTGCCGCTCAGTCATGACACTGTGATGACGTCGCCTTTCAAACACTTAAACATTGTATGAAAATAGTGGTACAACGCTCTTATTTCTGCGCATAGTGTAACCAAGTTGGGTGTCATTCAACTGAGTTGATTGCCTTCTTCCTTATTTCAGCAAATCAAGAACCTATATGCATCACCTAGCTATCGGTGAAAGTATATGTTATATTTCGCTTACTCAGTCTTTTGTCTCAATTTGAAGAGAGATAAATATGGAAGGGGTTTTCTTTTTACTTACCAATCGTTTTTCTTTATAATTTACAATTAGACCGTCCATAATTGCAATGCTGTTCAAAGCGGTGCTAACCTCTCAGCGCTCAAACTGTTGAAACTATTACCACAAAGCCAGTTTGTTATTTTCACCTCTTTTACACAACTCTCATCCTCGATAATCTCCAGGGTATACGTTACGATCACTCGGCTCGGGTGACACTGCCACAAAGAGACGCACATCAGACTGTATTACCCTCGAGAGAAGCATACAACTTATAGTGACATTGTACTCGATTATTGATATATATATGTGATGTCTTGAGGACTGTACGCCAGAATCTTGAGAACGACCGCAAGAGCAAAGTTAACAGCACTACAAACTGCATAATATTTTCCCACGTTTGCTTCTATCAATAAACTAGTTATTCGTAGTATTCCTAAAGGTGTCAATTTATCCAAATAATCAGTTAAATTGAGGTGTGGACATGTTTATGTGGTTCCTGTGGTTAATAGTAACAGAATATGACAAATATGGGGTGTTGCGATACTTTTTCCATGGGTATATTTGGTTCAGATGAACAATTCTCAATTTGCCTATGTTAACGCCACGGGTTGGCAGGATACGCTCATTTTTCCAGTCATCACTATTTTTTATTAGTGAATCGCAAACATGTTTCTGGTGGAGTTGACATCATACAGTTGATTCCGCTTTTAGCAGGGAATTGTCACTATTTCATGTGATGGCGTGAGATATAAAAACTGGATTTTCATGACCCAGGGTCGTGATGTAGATGAAATGTTCTTGATTGAAGACAGTATATGTCTGAAACATGGACCCAGCCTTGGATTTACAAGGGTCGTGATGTAGATGAAATGTTCTTGATTGAAGACAGTATATGTCTGAAACATGGACCCAGCCTTGGATTTACAAGGGTCGTGATGTAGATGAAATGTTCTTGACTGAAGACAGTATATGTCTGAAACATGGACCCAGCCTTGGATTTACAAGGGTCGTGATGTAGATGAAATGTTCTTGATTGAAGACAGTATATGTCTGAAACATGGACCCAGCCTTGGATTTACAAGGGTCGTGATGTAAATGAAATGTTCTTGATTGAAGACAGTGTATGTCTGAAACATGGACCCAGCCTCGGATTTACAAGGGTCGTGATGTAGATGAAATGCTCTTGATTGAAGGCAGAATGATATGCCTGTAACATGGATTGCAGCATGTGGCTTTGTTGAAGGTGAGATTTTGTTGAGGGGCCTACTTAAAAAATCGTCAACAGTTGGAATTTGACGACTACAAAGATAATCTTTGGGTCTGTATAAGTACAGGAGCTTGGCTTAATGGTTGTTTTTTCGGGTTTTTGTTTAAAAAAACAACAATACTTGCCTGGTATATCAAGTTTCACGAAGACCATTGTCATAAAATGGTCAGAAATTGTTTATAATAGTATTATAACGGTGAGTCTCATTACAAACTATACCTGGAGCACATTTGATCAATTTGACTCTCTAAAACTGTGTTGTCAGCATTATTGGGGGCGAGTGATGTGAGTTTAGTTTTGCGCCGCACTCAGCAATATTCTAATGTCTAATATATAAATGTAGATCTTCTTGCTATGTTTTCCCCTGGTCATTATTGTTCCATACTACCAGATCGAGTGGTCAGACGCTGTGCCTTGCGTGTGTGTTATTGTTCATAGCATCTGACTCAACATCAGCCGTCATATATCTAGAATATTGCTGAGAGCGGCGTAAGACAACGAAGTCACAGCCATATCTACCAAATACAGTTGTAAACAAATAACAAAGACATTGCTTTTGAACTTTAACAAATTGTGTATTGATTATAAAACTAAATACTAACTTACATTAACATTTGTTTCTTGTAAACAGTTTGGTAAATCGACGAAGGAAAGATCTTGACTTTTTTTTACATTTTGTTTCTGATTACAATTTTCGATCAAACTAGTTCTGCTGGATGACATATGCTTCTTTGATGAGAGGCCATTTTGAGAGAGTTCCTGATGTCTTGTTGACTTATTGTCTTGTTTAGGAGACACAATGTGGTCAAGGCACGAGGTCTGTGTAGCCCCTGACCTCTGAACAAGTCCAACACCCTCTCCATCTCCAGAATGTACACACAGTCTTTCAGCTCTCAACATGTCCACCTCCTTCAACAAGCGGTCCACCTGCTCCCTGAGGGCCCCTCTCTCATCCGAGAGTTGTCTGGCTTGTCTTTGAAGATGTTGATTCTCCACTTTCAGCCATTTTGAACGGAATCGAGTATCTTGGAGGTCAGCCCTGATAATGTCCACCTTGGTCAGGGCAGCCGTCAGATTCAATTGGAGGTCAAGCTCCTTCACTTCTTGTTTGATCTCTTCACTATAGTCCCAATGGAATGGAGGCTGGGGACGAACAGGTCTTGGTTTTATCGTCACGTGTTTGGGAACCATGTCGTGGAACTCTGAAAAAGTCGAATCCAGTATATACTCGATTCAAGGGCACGTCTTAACATCAGTACATATACATCTACTGTGTTTAATGAATGAACTAGTGGACTGTTAACAATAAATAATTAATTGTTTACTTTGAGTTGCAAGAATGTAAGAGCTGAACGTATTTAACAACACGCGCGCGCACGCACGCACGCACACACACACACACACGCACACCTGTCGGTTCTGTACGTGCGAAACACTCCGCCACCTCGGAATCAAACCCCTCACACTCGGACACGGTCAGACGTCTGGTGACTGGTTTTGGTTTTATTAAGACGTGTTTGGGAACCGCATCATGAATCTCTGAAATACCAATAGCAGGCTTAAGAATAGAGACACAATTCAATTGAAAAGTGTTAATAATGTATCGCATTTACATCTACGTCATCAGCGTGGTAACAAAAAGTAGTTTCCTCTCACATCCTATTCTTATGAAACAGAGGAGGTTGGTTATTATCACAAATAACGGCACACTCGCCTGTCGGTTCTGTACGTGCAAAGCACTCCGCCACCTCGGGATCAAACCCCTCACACTCGGACATTGTCAGACGTCTGGCGACTGGCATAATCTTGAGATAATCTCGATAAATGAAGAGCGTGATTCAGTGCTGCTGTAGCTGGCTGAGACAATGTCAGACAATGGCGTGACGTCACAATATCACCTAATGATGTCATAGCGACCGTCGAATCGGTAGATTTCGCTGTCATCCGTTCGACGGAAATACCTTTGGAAGATGTCGGCCTTTTTCGTCTCGAGTGTGTTCTGATTGGTACACATCAGCCGAAAGATACCAAAGTCATTTGATGTTTGTTTTTCCTTTGGGCTAATGTTGATGGTTTTTACGTATTTTGTTATGTAATTCGTTTCCCTGGTTTGTACGATTCTTTTTCCTATTCTGACATATAAGAGGCGACTGACCGGACTGGGTGGTCAGGCTCACTGACTTGGTGGACACATGTCATCGTATGTCAATTGTCTGGTCCAGATTCTATTATTTACAGACCGCCGTCATATAGATGGAATACTGCAGATTGCAGCGTAAAACAAACAAACAAATCGTTCTGATGGTTATAGTTGTTCTTAAAACTGTATTATAAAGACGTAATTAAGTGGACAATCTAGGGGAAGTAATCCCGTTAGCCTTGACCGATAATGATGACATGCTGATGAGACTTACTTCCCCTGAGCAGAAACAAAGATGGTGTCGAACAGGGGAATCTCATCTTTATTCGGTTCGTGGCTAATTCGTGAAGTGTGATACCACTCATGTCTAATATATAAATGTAGATCTTCTTGCTATGTTTTCCCCTGGTCATTACTGTCCCATGATACCAGATCGAGTGGTCAGACGCTGTGCCTTGCGTGTGTGTTATTGTTCATAGCATCTGACTCAACATCAGCCGTCATATATCTAGAATATTGCTGAGAGCGGCGTAAGACAACGAAGTCACAACCATATCTACCAAATACAGTTGTAAACAAATAACAAAGACATTGCTTTTAAACTTTAACAAATTGTGTATTGATTATAAAACTAAATACTAAATGACATTAACATTTGTTTCTTCTAAACAGTTTGGTAAATCGACGAAGGAAAGATCGTGACTTTTTTACATTTTGTTTCTGATTACAATTTTCGATCAAACTAGTTCTGCTGGATGACATATGCTTCTTTGATGAGAGGCCATTTTGAGAGAGTTCCTGATGTCTTGTTGACTTATTGTCTTGTTTAGGAGACACAATGTGGTCAAAGCACGAGGTCTGTGTAGCCCCTGACCTCTGAACAAGTCCAACACCCTCTCCATCTCCAGAATGTACACACAGTCTTTCAGCTCTCAACATGTCCACCTCCTTCAACAAGCGGTCCACCTGCTCCCTGAGGGAGACTTTCTCATCCGAGAGTTGTCTGGCTTGTCTTTGAAGATGTTGATTCTCCACTTTCAGACATTTTGAACGGAATCGAGCATCTTGGAGGTCAGCCCTGATAATGTCCACCTTGGTCAGGGCAGCCGTCAGATGCAATTGGAGGTCAAGCTCCTTCACTTCTTGTTTGATCTCTTCACTACAGTCCCAATGGAATGGAGGCTGGAGACGAACAGGTCTTGGTTTTATCGTCACGTGTTTGGGAACCATGTCGTGGAACTCTGAAAAAGTCGAATCCAGTATATACTCGATTCAATGGCACGTCTTAACATCAGTACATATACATCTACTGTGTTAAATGAATGAACTAGTGGACTGTTAACAATAAATAATTAATTGTTTACTTGAAGTTGCAAGAATGTAAGAGCTGAACGTATTTAACAACACGCGCACGCACGCACACACACACACACGCACACCTGTCGGTTCTGTACGTGCGAAACACTCCGCCACCTCGGAATCAAACCCCTCACACTCGGACGCGGTCAGACGTCTGGTGACTGGTTTTGGTTTTATTAAGACTTGTTTGGGAACCGCAACATTAAACCCTGAAATACCAATATCTGTATTTAGAGTAGAGACACAATTCAATTGAAAAGTGTTAATAATGTATCGCATTTACATCTACGTCATCAGCGTGGTAACAAAAGTAGTTTCCTCTGAAATCCTATTCTTATGAAACAGAGGAGGTTGTGGAGATGAAATCTATTATCACAAATAACGGCACACTCGCCTGTCGGTTCTGTACGTGCAAAGCACTCCGCCACCTCGGGATCAAACCCCCTCACACTCGGACATTGTCAGACGTCTGGCGACTGGCATAATCTTGAGATAATCTCGATAAATGAAGAGCGTGATTCAGTGCTGCTGTAGCTGGCTGAGACAATGTCAGACAATGGCGTGACGTCACAATATCACCTAATGATGTCATAGCGACCGTCGAATCGGTAGATTTCGCTGTCATCCGTTCGACGGAAATACATGTACCTTCGGAAGAAGTCGGCCTTTTTCGTCTCGAGTGTGTTCTGACACATCAGCCACATACCAAGATCAGATGTTCCTTTGGTCTAATGTTGATGATACCAAGGGGCTAGATCATGTTGATGTTTGACATTTTTACAAACACAATATGCTGCACAGGAAAGGAACAAGGGAAATGTTGATGGTTTCATAACGTATTTTGTTATGTAATTGGGTTTCCAGTGACTTGTGATGTTTGTACGATTCTTTTCCTATTCTGACATATAAGAGGCGACTGACCGGACTGGGTGGTCAGGCTCACTGACTTAATTTACGATTAGTGGACACATGTCATCGTATGTCAATTGTCTGGTCCAGATATCTATTATTGAAACTTACAGACCGCCGTCATATAGATGGAATACTGCTTGATTGCACAGCGTAAAACAAACAAGTCAAATCGTTCTGATGGTTATAGTTGTTCTTAAAACTGTATTATAAAGACGTAATTAAGTGGACAATCTAGGGGAAGTAATCCCGTTAGCCTTGACCGATAATGATGACATGCTGATGAGACTTACTTCCCCTGAGCAGAAACAAAGATGGTGTCGAACAGGGAATCTCGTCTTTATTCGGTTCGTGGCTAATTCGTGAAGTGTGATACCACTCATGTCTAATATATAAATGTAGATCTTCTTGCTATGTTTTCCCCTGGTCATTACTGTCCCATGATACCAGATCGAGTGGTCAGACTCTGTGCCTTGCTTGTGTGTTATTGTCATAACATCTGACTCAACATCAGCCGTCATATATCTAGAATATTGCTGAGAGCGGCGTAAGACAACGAAGTCACAACCATATCTACCAAACACAGTTGTAAACAAATAACAAAGACATTGCTTTTGAACTTTAACAAATTGTGTATTGATTATAAAACTAAATACTAAATGACATTAACATTTGTTTCTTCTAAACAGTTTGGTAAATCGACGAAGGAAAGATCGTGACTTTTTTACATTTTGTTTCTGATTACAATTTTCGATCAAACTGGTTCTGCTGGATGACATATGCTTCTTTGATGAGAGACCATTTTGAGAGAGTTCCTGATGTCTTGTTGACTTATTGTCTTGTTTAGGAGACACAAGTGTGGTCAAAGCACGAGGTCTGTGTAGCCCCTGACCTCTGAACAAGTCCAACACCCTCTCCATCTCCAGAATGTACACACAGTCTTTCAGCTCTCAACATGTCCACCTCCTTCAACAAGCGGTCCACCTGCTCCCTGAGGGAGACTTTCTCATCCGAGAGTTGTCTGGCTTGTCTTTGAAGATGTTGATTCTCCACTTTCAGACATTTTGAACGGAATCGAGTATCTTGGAGGTCAGCCCTGATAATGTCCACCTTGGTCAGGGCAGCCGTCAGATGCAATTGGAGGTCAAGCTCCTTCACTTCTTGTTTGATCTCTTCACTACAGTCCCAATGGAATGGAGGCTGGAGACGAACAGGTCTTGGTTTTATCGTCACGTGTTTGGGAACCATGTCGTGGAACTCTGAAAAAGTCGAATCCAGTATATACTCGATTCAATGGCACGTCTTAACATCAGTACATATACATCTACTGTGTTAAATGAATGAACTAGTGGACTGTTAACAATAAATAATTAATTGTTTACTTGAAGTTGCAAGAATGTAAGAGCTGAACGTATTTAACAACACGCGCACGCACGCACACACACACGCACACCTGTCGGTTCTGTACGTGCGAAACACTCCGCCACCTCGGAATCAAACCCCTCACACTCGGACGCGGTCAGACGTCTGGTGACTGGTTTTGGTTTTATTAAGACGTGTTTGGGAACCGCATCATGAATCTCTGAAATACCAATATCAGGATTTAGAATAGAGACACAATTCAATTGAAAAGTGTTAATAATGTATCGCATTTACATCTACGTCATCAGCGTGGTAACAAAAGTAGTTTCCTCTGAAATCCTATTCTTATGAAACAGAGGAGGTTGTGGAGATGAAAACTATTATCACAAATAACGGCACACTCGCCTGTCGGTTCTGTACGTGCAAAGCACTCCGCCACCTCGGGATCAAACCCCTCACACTCGGACATTGTCAGACGTCTGGCGACTGGCATAATCTTGAGATAATCTCGATAAATGAAGAGCGTGATTCAGTGCTGCTGTAGCTGGCTGAGACAATGTCAGACAATGGCGTGACGTCACAATATCACCTAATGATGTCATAGCGACCGTCGAATCGGTAGATTTCGCTGTCATCCGTTCGACGGAAATACCTTTGGAAGATGTCGGCCTTTTTCGTCTCGAGTGTGTTCTGATTGGTACACATCAGCCGAAAGATACCAAAATCATTTGATGTTCTTTTTCCTTTGGGCGAATGTTGATGGTTTTATGTATTTTGTTATGTAATTCGTTTCCCTGGTTTGTACGATTCTTTTTCCTATTCTGACATATAAGAGGCGACTGACCGGACTGGGTGGTCAGGCTCACTGACTTGGTGGACACATGTCATCGTATGTCAATTGTCTGGTCCAGACTCTATTATTTACAGACCGCCGTCATATAGATGGAATACTGCAGATTGCGGCGTAAAACAAACAAACAAATCGTTCTGATGGTTATAGTTGTTCTTAAAACTGTATTATATAGAAGTAATTAAGTGGACAATCTAGGGGAAGTAATCCCGTTAGCCTTGACCGATAATGATGACATGCTGATGAGACTTACTTCCCCTGAGCAGAAACAAAGATGGTGTCGAACAGGGAATCTCGTCTTTATTCGGTTCGTGGCTAATTCGTGAAGTGTGATACCACTCATGTCTAATATATAAATGTAGATCTTCTTGCTATGTTTTCCCTGGTCATTACTGTCCCATGATACCAGATCGAGTGGTCAGACTCTGTGCCTTGCTTGTGTGTTATTGTTCATAGCATCTGACTCAACATCAGCCGTCATATATCTAGAATATTGCTGAGAGCGGCGTAAGACAACGAAGTCACAACCATATCTACCAAACACAGTTGTAAACAAATAACAAAGACATTGCTTTTGAACTTTAACAAATTGTGTATTGATTATAAAACTAAATACTAAATGACATTAACATTTGTTTCTTCTAAACAGTTTGGTAAATCGACGAAGGAAAGATCGTGACTTTTTTACATTTTGTTTCTGATTACAATTTTCGATCAAACTAGTTGTGCTGGATGACATGTGTTTCCCAGAAGACAGATCATTTTGAGAGAGTTCCTGATGTCTTGTTGACTTATTGTCTTGTTTAGGAGACACAATGTGGTCAAAGCACGAGGTCTGTGTAGCCCCTGACCTCTGAACAAGTCCAACACCCTCTCCATCTCCTGAATGTACACACAGTCTTTCAGCTCTCAACATGTCCACCTCCTTCAACAAGCGGTCCACCTGCTCCCTGAGGGACACTTTCTCATCTGAGAGTTGTCTGGCTTGTCTTTGAAGATGTTGATTCTCCACTTTCAGACATTTGGAACGGAATCGAGCATCTCGTAGGTCAGCCCGGATAATGTCCACCTTGGTCAGGGCAGCCGTCAGATGCAATTGGAGCTCAAGCTCATTGACTTGTTGTTTGATCTCTTCACTACAGTCCCAATGGAATGGAGGCTGGAGACGAACAGGTCTTGGTTTTATCGTCACGTGTTTGGGAACCATGTCGTGGAACTCTGAAAAAGTCGAATCCAGTATATACTCGATTCAATGGCACGTCTTAACATCAGTCCATATACATCTACTCTGTTAAATGAATGAAATAGTGGACTGTTAACAATAAATAATAAATTGTTTACTTGAGGTTTCAAGAATGTAAGAGCTCAACGTATTTAACAACACGCGCACACGCACGCACACACACACACACCTGTCGGTTCTGTACGTGCGAAACACTCCGCCACCTCGGAATCAAACCCCTCACACTCGGACATGGTCAGACGCCTGGTGACTGGTTTTGGTTTTATTAAGACGTGTTTGGGAACCGCATCATGAAACCCTGAAATACCAATATCTGGATTTAGAATAGTGACACAATTCAATCGAAAAGTGTTAATAATATATCACATTTACATCTGCGTGAACAGCGTGGTAACAAAAGTAGTTTAAAAAAAGAGAGGTTGTGGAGATGAAAACTATTATCACAAATAACGTCACACTCGCCTGTCGGTTCTGTAAGTGCAAAGCACTCCGCCACCTCGGGATCAAACCCCTCACACTCGGACATGGTCAGGCACCTGGCGACTGGCATAATCTTGAGATAATCTCGATAAATGAAGAGCGTGATTCAGTGCTACTGTAGCAGGCTGAGATAATGTCAGACAATGGCGTGACGTCACAATATGAACTAATGATGTCATAGCGACCGTCGAATCGGTAGATTTCGCTGTCATCCGTTCGACGGAAATACATGTACCTTCGGAAGAAGTCGGCCTTTTTCGTCTCGAGTGTGTTCTGATTGCTACACATCAGCCGAAACATACCAAGATCATTTGATGTTCATTTTTCTTTGGTCTAATGTTGATGTTTTTTATGTATTTTGTTATGTAATTCGTTTCCGGAAGGGGCTAGATGAATTGTGAGCCATGTGATACTGTCATCACTTGTGTGACATTTCAGAATTGCAAACACAATATGCTGCACAGGAAAGGAACAAGGAAATCGATTTTTCCGACATATGAGCACAAAGAAATAAGTAAGGATTCATTTCAACGGGTGGAGTGAGTGAGTGAGATGGGTTTTCGATGACCAGTGACGACATTGTGATGACGTCGCGGTTTCTACATTGTATAAAAATCGTTACAACATTCCTATTTCTGCACACAGTGTAACCAAATTGTGTTTCATTGAACCAAGTTGATTCCATTTCATATTTCAGCAAATTAAAACGTATAAGAAGGGTCAGTATATGTTATACGCCTCATTCTGTCTCTTATCTCAGTTTGGAAGGAGAATCATCAGGTTTTCATTTTACATTGTATTTCTTCATAATTTACGATTAGCGTTGGCCGCCCATAATTGTAATGCAGTTCAAAGCGGCATACGATAGTACCTATCTGTTGGTAAAGATATTTTAGACTGTTGAAACTATGAAACTTTTATGGTGCATCAGAGTCTGTCTAATATGTTTACCCAGAATTGAAAGATCCTATTTTGCAAACGTCCTTGCACCTTGACTACAGTCGCCCCGCTACTTAAACGCAAACGAAGTCAAGACCACTTTTAGTCACAGCCTTTCCTGAGTTTGTACGATTCTCTTTCCTATTCTGACATATAAGAGGCGACTGACCGGACTGGGTGGTCAGGCTCACTGACTTGGTGGACACATGTCATCGTATGTCAATTGTCTGGTCCAGACTCTATTATTTACAGACCGCCGTCATATAGATGGAATACTGCAGATTGCGGCGTAAAACAAACAAACAAATCGTTCTGATGGTTATAGTTGTTCTTAAAACTGTATTATATAGAAGTAATTAAGTGGACAATCTAGGGGAAGTAATCCCGTTAGCCTTGACCGATAATGATGACATGCTGATGAGACTTACTTCCCCTGAGCAGAAACAAAGATGGTGTCGAACAGGGAATCTCGTCTTTATTCGGTTCGTGGCTAATTCGTGAAGTGTGATACCACTCATGTCTAATATATAAATGTAGATCTTCTTGCTATGTTTCCCCTGGTCATTATTGTCCCATGATACCAGATCGAGTGGTCAGACTCTGTGCCTTGCGTGTGTGTTATTGTTCATAGCATCTGACTCAACATCAGCCGTCATATATCTAGAATATTGCTGAGAGCGGCGTAAGACAACGAAGTCACAACCATATCTACCAAACACAATTGTAAACAAATAACAAAGACATTGCTTTTGAACTTTAACAAATTAATTGTGTATTGATCATAAAACGAAATACTAAATGACATTAACATTTGTTTCTTCTAAACAGTTTGGTAAATCGACGAAGGAAAGATCTTGACTTTTTTACATTTTGTTTCTGATTACAATTTTCGATCAAACTAGTTGTGCTGGATGACATGTGTTTCCCAGAAGACAGATCATTTTGAGAGAGTTCCTGATGTCTTGTTGACTTATTGTCTTGTTTAGGCGACACAATGTGGTCAAAGCACGAGGTCTGTGTAGCCCCTGACCTCTGAACAAGTCCAACACCCTCTCCAGCTCCAGAATGTACACACAATCTTTCAGCTCTCAACATGTCCACCTCCTTCAACAAGCGGTCCACCTGCTCCCTGAGGGACACTTTCTCATCCGACAGTTGTCTGGCTTGTCTCTGAAGATGTTGGTTCTTCAGTTTCAGACATTTGGAACGGAGTCGAGCATCTTGGAGGTCAGCCCGGATAATGTCCACCTTGGTCAGGGCAGCCGTCAAATGCAATTGGAGGTCAAGCTCCTTCACTTCTTGTTTGATCTCTTCACTACAGTCCCAATGGAATGGAGGCTGGAGACGAACAGGTCTTGGTTTTATCGTCACGTGTTTGGGAACCATGTCGTGGAACTCTGAAAACACATAAGTCGAATCTAGTATGTACTCAGTTCAATGTCAAGTCAGGCACATATATATACATGTATATGCTGTGTTTAATGGTGGGACTATTAACATTTAATCAAGAATATTATTTGTTTACTTGAAGTTCCAAGAATGTGAGTTTCTTTAAGTGGCATTTAGGAGCTGGTATAATTAAAAGGAAAACTTTGCCTGATAACGGTGCAATAAAGAAGCTGTCTATCCAACAAAAACAAGTGTTCCTCTTCTATGTGAGAGTTGAACGGAATAACAAAACACACACCTTCCAGTTCTCTGTGTGCGAAACACTCGGCCACCTCGGAATCAAACCCCTCACACTCAGACATGGTCAGACGTCTGGCGACTGGTTTTGGCTTTATTGTGACGTGTTTGGGAACCGCATCATGAAACCCTGAAATAATGATAACAGGATTTAGACTAAAATAATCAAGTCAATTGACAGGTGTTAATAATATATCGCGTTTACATCTACGTGAACAACATGGTACCAAAGGTAGCTTCTTCTCAAACCCTTTTCAGCTGAAACAGAGGAGTGAGTGATTGAGTTTAGTTTCACGCCGCACTCAGAAATATTCCAGCCATATGGCGGCGGTGAAACACAGGAGGTTGTGGAGTTAAAACTAGTATTATTACCTGTCGGTCCTGTACGTGCAAAACACTCCGCCACCTCGGAAGCAAACCCCTCACACTCGGACATGGTCAGACGTCCAGCGACTGCCATAATCTTTAGATATCTCGATAAATGAAGAGCGTGATTCAGTGCTGCTGTAGCTGGCTGAGACAATGTCCGACAATGGCGTGACGTCACAATATCACCTAATGACGTCATAGCAATGCTTTGTCGGTAGATTTCGCTGTCCGTGCATCGGAAACGCCTTGGAAGAAGTCGGCATGTTTTGTTTCAAGTGTGTTCTGATTTCTCCACATAGCTGAATAGAAACATACCCTGAACATTTGATTTCTTTGTCCTTTTGGGCTCGTATTAATATTTTTGTGTGTGTTTTCGAATGTAACTCGTTTCTGGAAAGGGTCAGTTGAATTGTGAGCCATGTGATACTGTCATGTTGTGGCATTTCAGAATTGCAAACATAATATGCTACACAGGAAATGATTAAAATGGCACAAATAAATAGAATCCATTGGCACAGGTAGATTGAGTGAGTAAGTGAGTAATGAGCGGCTGAGTGAGTTACTGAATGAGGAAAGAAGTGAGTGAGATGTTTCAACCCTCACGGTGCCTGGGATCGCCTCCGTGGTGTAGTGGTTAGAGTGTCCGCCCGGAGAGCGGAAGGTCGCGGGTTCGATCCCCGACCGCGTCATACCAAAAGACGTTAAAATATGGTACTTGTTGGTCCCTGCCTGGCGCTCGTCATTAATGGGTACAACAAGGACTGGTCGGCTCGGAGTCAGTATAATGTGTCTGAGTGGGGTATTCATGCTTCACTGCGGCATGGTATTTCAGTGGGCTAGCACTATAAAACCAGCTTCAGTCTGGGCTAGTACAAGCAGCATCACCTACACATACACACGCATGCACGTCGTCATATGAGCGAAATATTCTCCAGCGCGACGTTGAACCCAATTTCACCTCACGGTGCCTGGTCGTCAGCTGGCTTTGTGTGCCGCTCAGTCATGACACTGTGATGACGTCGCCTTTCAAACACTTAAACATTGTATGAAAATAGTGGTACAACGCTCTTATTTCTGCGCATAGTGTAACCAAGTTGGGTGTCATTCAACTGAGTTGATTGCCTTCTTCCTTATTTCAGCAAATCAAGAACCTATATGCATCACCTAGCTATCGGTGAAAGTATATGTTATATTTCGCTTACTCAGTCTTTTGTCTCAATTTGAAGAGAGATAAATATGGAAGGGGTTTTCTTTTTACTTACCAATCGTTTTTCTTTATAATTTACAATTAGACCGTCCATAATTGCAATGCTGTTCAAAGCGGTGCTAACCTCTCAGCGCTCAAACTGTTGAAACTATTACCACAAAGCCAGTTTGTTATTTTCACCTCTTTTACACAACTCTCATCCTCGATAATCTCCAGGGTATACGTTACGATCACTCGGCTCGGGTGACACTGCCACAAAGAGACGCACATCAGACTGTATTACCCTCGAGAGAAGCATACAACTTATAGTGACATTGTACTCGATTATTGATATATATATGTGATGTCTTGAGGACTGTACGCCAGAATCTTGAGAACGACCGCAAGAGCAAAGTTAACAGCACTACAAACTGCATAATATTTTCCCACGTTTGCTTCTATCAATAAACTAGTTATTCGTAGCATTCCTAAAGGTGTCAATTTATCCAAATAATCAGTTAAATTGAGGTGTGGACATGTTTATGTGGTTCCTGTGGTTAATAGTAACAGAATATGACAAATATGGGGTGTTGCGATACTTTTTCCATGGGTATATTTGGTTCAGGTGAACAATTCTCAATTTGCCTATGTTAACGCCACGGGTTGGCAGGATACGCTCATTTTTCCCATCATCACTATTTTTTATTAGTGAATCGCAAACATGTTTCTGGTGGAGTTGACATCATACAGTTGATTCCGCTTTTAGCAGGGAATTGTCACTATTTCATGTGATGGCGTGAGATATAAAAACTGGATTTTCATGACCCAGACTCGGATTTACAAGGGTCGTGATGTAGATGAAATGTTCTTGATTGAAGACAGTATATGTCTGAAACATGGACCCAGCCTTGGATTTACAAGGGTCGTGATGTAGATGAAATGTTCTTGATTGAAGACAGTATATGTCTGAAACATGGACCCAGCCTTGGATTTACAAGGGTCGTGATGTAGATGAAATGTTCTTGACTGAAGACAGTATATGTCTGAAACATGGACCCAGCCTTGGATTTACAAGGGTCGTGATGTAGATGAAATGTTCTTGATTGAAGACAGTATATGTCTGAAACATGGACCCAGCCTTGGATTTACAAGGGTCGTGATGTAGATGAAATGTTCTTGATTGAAGACAGTGTATGTCTGAAACATGGACCCAGCCTCGGATTTACAAGGGTCGTGATGTAGATGAAATGCTCTTGATTGAAGGCAGAATGATATGCCTGTAACATGGATTGCAGCATGTGGCTTTGTTGAAGGTGAGATTTTGTTGAGGGGCCTACTTAAAAAATCGTCAACAGTTGGAATTTGACGACTACAAAGATAATCTTTGGGTCTGTATAAGTACAGGAGCTTGGCTTAATGGTTGTTTTTTCGGGTTTTTGTTTAATAAAACAACAATACTTGCCTGGTATATCAAGTTTCACGAAGACCATTGTCATAAAATGGTCAGAAATTGTTTATAATAGTATTATAACGTTGAGTCTCATTACAAACTATACCTGGAGCACATTTGATCAATTTGACTCTCTAAAACTGTGTTGTCAGCATTATTGGGGCAAGTGATGTGAGTTTAGTTTTGCGCCGCACTCAGCAATATTCCAGCTATATGGCGGCGGTCTGTAAATAATCAAGTACGGACCAGACAATCCAGTGATCAACAGCATGAGCATCGATCTGCGCAATTGGGAACCGATGACATGTGTCAACCAAGCCAGCGAGCCTGACCACCCGATCCCGTTAGTCGCCTCTTACGACAAGCATGGGTTACTGAAGGTTCATTCTAACCCGGACCTTCACGGGTTGCAAGTGATGTGAAGTTTCACCTATACTGGTCCACTGGTCTGTGAGAAGGTGATGTTCAGTCCACATTTGCTCGCTGGCCTTTGCACAAAAAAAGTCTTTGGAAGATCATGAATAAATGGACATTCGGGTGGATGAAAATGTTCCCATACAGTCATTCATGAGAAACGTGTCCAGGTAGAGTGAGTGAGTGAGTGAATGAATATGGTTTTACGCCGCTTTTAGCAATAGTCCAGCAATATCACGGCGGGGAACACCAGAAATGGTCTTCACACTTTGTACCCATGTTGGGAATCGAACCCGGGTCTTCGGCGTGACGAGCGAACGCTTTAACCACTAGGCTACCCCACCGCCCCTTGTGTCCAGGTAGAAAAAACGAGGATGGAGTAGTTTCATTGATTGTGCGATCCACTCCTTCAACAAATTTGTCATGCAACAGTTCACAATTTTGTAACTGTAAATATTTCACCATATTGCCAGTAATAGGACATTGTGAAAAATGGTTTGCTCTTGTGGAACCAATGGGTTTATGTTCATATGTAATTCAAAAATGCCTGGCAAGCACTCCTCATTTTATTATATTGGAGACTTCAGATTCTCGTGATGTCAATCACTGGTCCAGACTTGATTATTTAAAATTGGAGTCATATAACTGGAATATTGATAACCATAGCAGCTCCCAAACTGTGGAATGCCCTACCACTGGAAATCAGAAATTGTGAAACAAAAAACTCTTTTCTAACTCATCTGAAGACATATTTTTTTTTCGCTCACTTCAACAAGCGCCGTTGAGCAGTCATGTCCAATCTGGAATCCAGGCTATACAAATCAATTATCATTCATTCATTCATTCATTCATAGCAAAACACAATTCACTATCTTATTCAGAGAAGTTAAAAAAAACACAAAGCCTTTAGTTTCAGTTAAATCTTTTCATCTTTTTATCTTTCAATTCCCTATAGAGCTGTACAGCTTTCTCCCTCTCATGATCCATAATGTGTTGCTGTGCCATAGAGAGGTTTTTCCTCTTGACAGTCTGCCCCAACTCACGCCGTCCCCCCTGGCCACCGGGGGGGGTCTGTTGACTGTAGCTGGAGTTGCTTGTGAAGACCTCTTTCAGCAACAGGGACTTCTTTCCTGGCTGGAATGGGAAACAGTGGTAATGTTATGTGAAGGTTCCAACACTTTAGGACAATGTTCTGGATTACAAATCACCTTGGCATTACTTAACCTGGGAATACCTCTTAGTGTGCTTACCATTGAGGATCCTAGTCTTGTGTGCAGTCTTCCATACATTATCCTGAAAACTAGAATTCTGTGAGAACAGATTACCCTACAAGATCCTTGTTCAGTGACCATTACCTATCCATGCTGTTAAGAAGTTTCTTTGTTGTGTGCACTATTCACCCCAGGAATTCCTTGTGCTACTCACCCTAGGAATACCTTGTAGGAATACTTTGTGTGTGCTACTCACCCTAGGAATTCCTTGTTCTGTGTGCACTACTCACCCTAGGAATTACCTTGTTCTGTGTGCTACTCACCCTAGGAATTCCTTGTTCTGTGTGCACTACTCACCCTAGGAATTCCTTGTTCTCTGTGCACTACTCACCCTAGGAATTCCTTGTCCTGTGTGTGTGCACTACTCACCCTAGGAATTCCTTGTTCTGTATGTGTTACTCGCCCTAGGAATTCCTTGTTCTGTGTGCGCTACTCACCCTAGGAATTCCTTGTTCTGTGTGTGTGCACTAACCCTAGGAACTCCTTGTCCTGTGTGGGCTACTCACCCTAGGAATTCCTTGTTCTGTGTGTGTTACTCACCCTAGGAATTCCTTGTTCTGTGTGTGTGCACTAACCCTAGGAACTCCTTGTTCTGTGTGGGCTACTCACCCTAGGAACTCCTTGTTCTGTGTGCGCTACTCACCCTAGGAATTCCTTGTTCAATGTGCACTACTCACCCTAGGAATTCCTTGTTGTGTGTGTGCTACTCACCCTTGGAATCCCCTGCTTTGTGTGCACTACTCACCCTAGGAATTCCTTGTTCTGATTCCTTGTTCTGTGTGCACTACTCACCCTAGGAATTCCTTGTTCTGTGTGGGCTACTCACCCTAGGATTCCTCCTTGTTTGTGCACTACTCACCCTAGGAATTCCTTGTTGTGTGCGCTACTCACCCTAGGAATCCCCTGTTCTGTGTGCACTACTCACCCTAGGAATTCCTTGTTCTGTGTGCACTACTCACCCTAGGAATTCCTTGTTCTGTGCGCTACTCACCCTAGGAATTCCTTGTTCAATGTGCACTACTCACCCTAAGAATTCCTTGTTCTGTGTGTGCAATACTCACCCTAGGAATTCCTTGTTCTGAGTGTGTGCAATACTCACCCTAAGAATTCCTTGTTCTGTGTGTGCTACTCACCCTAGGAATTCCTTGTTCTGTGTGGGCTACTCACCCTAGGAATTCCTTGTTCTGTGTGTGCTACTCACCCTAGGAACTCCTTGTTCTGTGTGCGCTACTCACCCTAGGAATTCCTTGTTCTGTGTGCCCTACTCACCCTAGGAATTCCTTGTTCTGTGTGCGCTACTCACCCTTGGAATCCCCTGCTTTGTGTGCACTACTCACCCTAGGAATTCCTTGTTCTGTGCGCTACTCACCCTAGGAATTCCTTGTTCAATGTGCACTACTCACCCTAAGAATTCCTTGTTCTGTGTGTGCAATACTCACCCTAGGAATTCCTTGTTCTGAGTGTGCAATACTCACCCTAAGAATTCCTTGTTCTGTGTGGGCTACTCACCCTAGGAATTCCTTGTTCTGTGTGTGCTACTCACCCTAGGAACTCCTTGTCCTGTGTGCGCTACTCACCCTAGGAATTCCTTGTTCTGTGTGTGCTACTCACCCTAGGAATTCCTTGTTCTGTGTCTGCTACTCACCCTGTGGACTACTCACCCTAGGAATTCCTGTGTGTGCTACTCACCCTAGGAATTCCTTGTTCCTGTGTGGGCAGCTACTCACCCTAGGGAATTCCCTTGTTCTGTGTGTGCTACTCACCCTAGGAATTCCTTGTCCTCACCCTAGGAACTCCTTTGTACTCACCCTAGAAATTTCCTTGTTCTGTGTGTGCTACTCACCCTAGGAATTCCTTGTTCTGTGTGTGTGCTACTCACCCTAGGAACCCTAGGAACTCCTTGTCCTGTGTGTGCTACTCACCCTAGGAACTCCTTGTCCTGTGTGCGCTACTCACCCTAGGAATTCCTTGTTCTGTGTGTGCTACTCACCCTAGGAATTCCTTGTTCTGCGTGCCCTACTCACCCTAGGAATTCCTTGTTCTGTGTGTGCTACTCACCCTAGGAATTCATTGTTCTGTGTGCGCTACTCACCCTAGGAATTCCTTGTTCTGTGTGTGCTTTGCATGGGAGGACAGACAGGCTTGGGGGAGCATGAACTATATCCCCAAACTGTACATCATCTGAAGGAGGAGGTAAGGTGGAATATCATTAAATAGAATCCATGCAATCATATCAGGACCTTCAAACTACAGAATTGTTAGCTCAATACATTAACTCACAAAACATCCTACTTTGGAGGATAATGAAGCATACAACTTTATGGATGACAACTATAGTTTATATTCTTACACCGTTACCAAGCTGAAAGTTCTAAAATGCAGATCAAACAATTACCTTGGGGAATTTGGGGAAAAGAAATACACAATTTTTTAAATGGATGTGAAAAGAAGTCCTATATATTCCTATTTATTACTATTTGGGGGAATGGGACTACCCCACCGCCCCCCGATATATCTGAAGTGATGCAGGTGCAGAAGCAAGAATTCTTGGACTTAAACGTAAAATCATAGGATCAAATAAAAATCAAGGGAAGCAACTCTGAACACCATATTGAGGCACCTATGACAACTAGGCCTCTTGTGTCAAATGATGTCAAGGGATTAAGGACATCACTTCTATAAATCCAAATTTGTTGTTATGGATTAAACAAGAATGAACTGATGCAAACCTTTGAACTGGCTGAAGTCTCGTTCTTTTTCTCTGTCTTTTTCTTTCTTCTTCTCTTTGTGTTTCTGCTTGTGCTCTTTTGATCTCCTGCAAAGTGAAGGCATTCAGTGAGCAGAAAAGGACAAAGCCAACATTGGTCATATGGTCATTACAGGAATTTCAGTTCCTAATATATAATATTACAGGTCCAACGTGAATTCTGCACTGTGCAAGAATTTTTGTTTCTCTGGTAATTGCCTACAGTTTCTAAAAGGAAAATAGATTTCGGTAACATCTTTAATGATGACACTGTTGTGGATTGACCCTCTGACGTTTTGCTCACTGGGACGATGCTCCACTACGTCACAGACGTGAAAACAAAGAAGTCAGCCATTGAGAATGAAGCAGTGAAACCAGTGAATCATGCAATTGAATCAAGTCAAAATGAAGCAAGTGAAACCAGTGAAAATGAAGCAAGTGAAACCATTGAAAACATAGAAGTGAAACTGATGAAAATGAAGAAGTGAAACCAGTGAAAATGTAGCAGTATACTCACATTTTCATTTTTTCTGCTCTTTTTGTTATTGAAGGATTGATATCTCCGCTTCTGTGAAACTGCAATGAATTAATACTCTTGTAGAATTTCACTGGCTACATATCTACAGCATGACATTTTTTCACAATGTCAAAGAAAAAACACTTTTAATACTTTGAGATATCTATGAACAAGTCAGTACGCAATACTAGATATCAAGATGTACACATATTTCGCTGCTGCACTCAAATTACTTGGTCAATAGAACATTCTTAAAAGAACGGTAACTCTTCCATATACATATAAAAGAGGGCTGCTTATTGTCAGACTCTTCCATATTCATATCGACTTCTCTATCAAAAGCGTTAAAATATGGTACCTGGTTGCCTTGCAGTTTACAAGGATAGGACTGCTGGTATCTATGGGCTGCATCAAGCTTCAGTATAGAAGCTTGTAATAGTTTACGAAATACTGCCAGCCATTTACCTCACTCACCACATTGATCAAGGTATAGAAGCTTGTAATAGTTTACACTGCCAGCCATAACTCCAATAGCTCATCAGTACCAAATTGTGCTGACAAGTAAAAATCCTCACTGAGCATGTGAGGGCTAGAATTCTCTCCCAGTTCTAATTGCCTCAATTTTACTTCAAATTGGGACTGACTTAAATCTGATGGTCTATGCAAAGCAACTTCAAAGGCTAATACCCCCTATATGAACAGGTTACATGACTTGTGGTTTTATACTAAGCACATGTTATACAGGTCAAAACATCAGCTTTTACATACAGATCTTAGTATTATGCCAATTCCCAACTAAACAAATAGTATGCATGCATTTCTCATCAAAATACCTGCTAGGTAACAGCAGTCTTGTAAATCCCAGTCCTGGCCACAGACAAACCAGTGACACACACGTCACTATATCACTGCAATATTCTTTAATGTGATGCTAACTTTATCCACCAGTTGGAGCGAGTATGGTTTATGCTGCTTTTAGCAACATTCAAGCAATATCACGACATGGGACACCAGAAATCGGCTTCATACATTTTACCCATGTGGGGAATCGAACACAGTCCTTCAGTGTAACAAGCGAACGCTTTTACCACTAGGCTATCCAACCCCACAGTAAATAGCCCAGCTTGACATAAGTATGGGGCACGGTTTACCTATTCTGCCTCTGATCCCAACTGGATGAAAATCCCAATGATCACCTGTGATGTATTTTAACAGCTTTACTAACCATAAACTTGTCTACGATGTCTTCATCATCTACTGTTTTCATGGTTGATTTGTTGAAACTGGATTGACCTTTCTTCCCTGATGTATTTCTGGTTTCTGGGTCACTGATGTTAACTGAAAGAGAGGTACCCATACATTCATCATCTTCATATTTAGTACCCGTGAAGGTCTGGGTTAGAATATTGATCTTCAGTAACCCATGCTTGTCGTAAGAGGCCGCTAACCGGATTGGGTGGTCAGGCTCTCTGACTTAGTTGACACATGTCATCGGTTCCCAATTGTGCAGATCGATGCTCGTGCTGTTGATCACTGGATTGTCTGGTCCAGCCTCGATCATTTACAGACCACTGCCATATAGCTGGAATATTGCTGAGTGGGGGGTAAAACTAAACTCACTCACTCTTCATTTAGTGGTGGCATCATGTGGTTGTGTGCACGAAGAATAGATCATGAATCAGGTGAAATTAAGCAATTTGGTTGAAGAGGTTATTTGATAGGCAAATGTAGCTTTTTGTTGATTACATATAATAAATCAAAGTTGAATCAGGACTGGAGTGAAAAGATAACTACTATTATCTAACAGACAACTGACGTTGCCTGGACACATGTCATGATAAATTCTTTCTAAAGTTAATAGCAAATTTATTTCAATCATTTCATATTTACCCTGAACTATATTTCCTGATTTCATCCCACTGAACGATGCTTGAGTGTGTAGAATCATTACTCATTGCCAATCATGATACAAAACTGACAGCTTAAGTATTGTGACTCGGATGATCACAATATCTTCACTAAACTCTAATCTGCACTGTGTGGTTAAGCAAGGAGAAAGACATGTGAAGGGCATCATCATTATATTGGAAATCAAGGATATTTCATGTGTCTAGTGAAATATGATGGATCTGTCATCGCGTGATGTGAACAATGTAACATAAGACGTTTTTCACATCACTTGGCCATCAGATTATCAGCGCGAGTTCTCTTGGCTGGAGGTTGGTCATCTGATGTCCAGACTTGCTGACCTAATGGTGAAATGCATATGTTCACAATGTCATTTACTTTGCTGTGTGACAACACACAGGACAGAAAACGTTTTGGAGTCATGGCGGTGTGTGGTCCTGTGTGTAGAGCTCAGGTCACGAATCAGTTGAACTTAAGTTAAGCAATGTCCGGCTTGGAGAGTCCTTGGATTTGTGACCGTGTTTGGCAGCTTAACTCCTGAGAGTGTCCAGGACTTCAGTTCTGCCCCACAACGAGGCACATTATATACTTGTGGTCTCACAAATGAGTTTGTTCAAAATTGCCCCTGTTCACCTAGCAGGAAATGTGACTATAACCTTCTAGTGCCTAACACGCAGCTTTGGTTATAATAATAATTTGGTAATAATAATAATTAGATTCTGATTACAGCATCCAGTGAGCAACTAGTCAGATGGATACTAGGTGCTATATAAATGAATTATTACTATTATAACATTATGGAGTAATTCTGGCAGAGTGATGTCACCGCAGTAAAAATATCCCTGTTCACAAATCTCAGTCATTCACACTCAAGCATGTAATAAACTTGTAAAAACAAACTATTTGTAAGACAAGACGAACATCCGCAACAAACACTCACACTTCTTCTTCCTCTTTTTGTTGACACCTGCATGTTGCTTCTGCGAGGCATGACGTTTTATGGAGGCTCCCAACAAAATGGCCTTCTTGGGGATTTCCTGGTCCACATTTCTAGGTTTCTGGTTGTGCTGACCTTTACTGAGAAACAATATCAATTAACTGTTACTGTTAAAATCCTGCAATTGCGTTACTTTTAGAAATATGATTATGAGGGCGGATGTTAAGTCATACACAAGACCAGAGAACATCAACAGAAATGTATCCAGATATTTTTCGGGTTTACTTTTACCCACCTGCAGGATTCCCTTATATGTTTGTACTTGATCTGTGATAATGAGCTTATGTTATAAGGGCATGTAAAGGTTATTATCACAGTTCAAGTACTTTTCGCGTCGTATTGGACTGCAAAATCGCAGCTATCAGTATAGCTGCGATTTCGCAGTCCAATACGACGCGAAAAGTATCACACAGGGATCAAGTAATACGCTCATAACTATGACTTTTGAGTTATCTTGTATCATTCAAATTGTCCTACCGTGCTTCACTTTCCACTTGTTTTATTGGATCTAGCGGCTTTACTTTCTTGTGCTTCCTACTCTTCTGTGGTTTCCCTATTCTTCCCATGATTAACGAGTTACTGTCGACGATCGCTCACACAATATTGACAACTCGACTTCTGTAAAATCAAAACAAAACAGCGTGGTCAGATACTTCCGTATTTCCAGCCATGCGCAGTGGGGACTTCCGTTATGGAAAAAGTCGAACAGCTCACGACTTAGACTTGCTAAAGTCTCTCAGGTAATAATCAATAGTTTAAATGATAAAGACAAGAGTTTTATGGATGACAACTTCTTTATTGTGAAGGGTCACGACGTTTCGAAGTATGTTCTTACTCCTTCATCAGGTGAATGAAACAATTAGGAACAAACAGCTATACAGTTTAAATGATAATTTCTAAAAAAATATAAATAACAGACAGGCGTACTTACTGTCTTCTTATCTAGACTTACCTCTTTAAAGGATAGAATTACTGTACATCCATGGGCTTAGCATTCAGTACAGCCTTGGAGCAAAGCTGCCCACTTCTGTCAGATGACTCCATCGTCTTTGAACATGGAGACGTTCCATCTGTTGCAAAATATCTGTATATTCTTCAATTTCAAGATGATGAAATACACATATTAACAAGAGAAGAATATATGTCTTATTTTTCTGCAGTGCGATGATATACACTGAGGTTAAATTGTTCTAGAACAAAAACCACACTTGCCAACCAGTGGCTTAATTGTATTTTCCATAGGCGCCCGACTCTCATATATTTATAAGCATGACCTATATATATAAGATATATCTTATATATATAGGTCATGCTTATAAATATATACTCTGATATATTTCGGGCGCCTATGGTATTTTCTTCCCTTAGAAAGTTTTTATCTTCTGATTATCTGGAAATATTGCTTTTTCATGAAGGGTATGACCATTGCTTATATTTTAAAAACTTAACGTTCACGACAATGGTTCGTTGGTTGTTTAGCACCGCGCTCAGCAATATTCCAGCTATATGCATGGCGGCGGTCAATCGAGTGGGCACCCAAACCCAGTGATCAACATCATGAGCATCGATTTACGCAATTGGGATACGATTCCGTTTGTCGCCTTTTAAGACGGCAATGGTATTTCCCAAATATAATATACAATTGTTAAATTATCAACATTAATTTCTTTACGAGTCCAATATTGCCAGTGTGCTTACCCATCCATGGAAAGCCTGGAAATATATCACAACTTACACGTAATATTTCAAAGGTGAAGCTTTATACTTATAAAAAAACCCATACAAACGGCTTAATGTCACAAAGCAAAACTTTATTTTAGGATAGTTGGTTTGTTTGTTGTGTAACGCAACACTCAGCAATATTCCAGCTATACGACGGCGGTCTGTAAATAATCGAATCTGGACCAGACAGTCCAGTGATCAACAGCATGAACTGTTGGGATACGATGACATGTGTCCACCAAGTCAGCGAGCCTGAGCTTCCGATCCCGTTAGTCACCTCTTGGTCTTACGTCAAGCATGGGTTGCTGAAGACCAATTCTAACCCGGATCTTCCGGGGTTACAAGAACCAGGCCTGAAACGTCATTACAAACCATATAGACGTTGTTCACATCTTCCTGAAACCTTGATAGGAAGTGAATTGAAATCAGATATCTCTAACAAACTCATCTCTGAGGCTTCTCTAATACTTATTAGATACACAAATCATCTTAAATGCCAGCAATGAGTGAACACGACTTTCGACAAGTTTCAGCAATTTTCCAGCAATTTCTCGGCATCATCAGAAATGGGCGACACACGTTGTACCGGTCATTGATATTAATTTCAACAAAAGATAGAGGTTAGGGTGAGTAACATCAGTGAGGTGGGACAAATGATGTTGTAAATAGTATTTCAGTTACGTCATGGTGTTTCGATCTGCCTCAGTACCGCCATAAAAACTATATATTTCTTTAAATCTGCAAATCTTACTGAAACCATTGTAGTTAGCATCCTCAGTTGTATATGTGATCAATTTACCACTATTTCATGGAAATCGATAGAAATGGTGTCCATGTATTGCACAACTTAACAATGGTGTTGTCATCAATCGGCTGTAGCAGGGGTAATTCATGTGTCCCTGAGCGCCACGTCAAGACCTTCGTATTGTACCAGCAACATGGTACCTTACGTGACTCACCCCATGTCACATAGCATGCACACGGCTACGTCATTTGCGACATTGTGTACACAGATGATGCAAGGATTGTGGGTATCTGACCAGGCAGTGCGGAATCATCTTTGTGACGCAGACTTTCTGTCAGATGTGTGTTGACGTCACGACTACGTCAACCGCGACGTCAGTGGTATCAACTTTGGCCTAACATGCTACGAAGATCTGTTGGCTCAAGATGAGTAAGTTATTAACGTGCATCAAACTGATGGTTGGACTAGAGTATACCGACGTCGCCAACAATATGCAGAGGTTGCGAGATTTAGCGGCGAAAGCGTAACATTTGATGCGTAGATTTCCCACGCTGGTAGACGAACCCCGGTGAATATGCAAGTTACCATAAAATTTATTTTAATGACACCCTACGCTAATGTAATCTTTCAACAACGCACTGCAAAATCGCATACAACACTTGCAACAGTAGAATTCCTGCATAACCACAATGTACCATATCCGGTGGCCTCAGTTGCCGGACGTTCGGAACATTTATGGGAAGAGTTGGAGTGACTGAGTGAGTTTAGTTTTACGCCGCACTCAACACTATTTCAGCTATATGGCGGCGGTCTGTAAATAATCGAGTCTGGACCAGACAATCC
Organism: Haliotis rubra; assembly: GCF_003918875.1. Lineage (NCBI taxonomy): Eukaryota > Metazoa > Mollusca > Gastropoda > Lepetellida > Haliotidae > Haliotis > Haliotis rubra. The sequence goes on from NW_025767002.1 coordinate 1,189,507, forward strand.
AGTGACCCACAGCATGAGCAAGGGAGGAGTTGGAACCACGTGTATGACCTTATCCTGAATCACAGTCAGTGCACGTTTCCACCTGCTCTTCCAATCCCTTGGGTTGCTAAAAGCGGCGTAATACCAAACTCAGTCAGTCAGTCCAATCCCTTGGGGCTGGCGCTGTCTAACCATAACCAGCTGCAGGTCCGAGTTTTCTGTGCCCCTCAAGAGGGTATTACTTCCCACCCAAAAGAAATCTGAAAATGCATTTCCTTTTTGGAGCAGTCTTTCTGATATTATCTGGTACTGGAATCTTTCAACTGTAAATCATTGTATTCACAACTCTGCAACTCCAGAACGAACATATGTCATATTGGTCAAAGTTGGTAGGTTGGTTGGTTTGTTGTTTAACGCTGCACTCAGCAATTTCCCACCTATATGGCAGCGGTCTGTAAGTAATCCAATGATCAACATCATGAGCATCGTTCTGCGCAATTGGGATACGATGACATGTGTCAAGCAAGTACGCGAGCCTGACCATCCGACCCCGTACCCTCTTACGACAAGCATGGGTTGCTGAAGACCAATTCTAACCCTGATCGTCACGGGTATTGGCCAGAATGATTGGTATTTATTCTGTTTATAGGACATTACATTCAACTATTTACCCTTTCAACAGCATACAACGATCATCATACCAGTATGAGATGCCAACCCTTACGCTTTAGGCGTAATTATTACGATTTTGACCAGTAAATTGCGCCATTACACTTAATCTGCGAAAATTACACTTTTCTACTCGTTTTACGAAAATCAATAAAGTGGGTAAAATTTCACAGGGAAGTGTTTCGTAACGCACAGGTGCAGGGGTGCAGAAATGGCTAACTCTCAGCATAGCACTCATTCTAATAAACTTGCAAGGAATTAAAGTATTTTTAGTCACATGACCAACAATTTTCAATGTATGGAGCTTCATAATGATTGGTCACATGTGTTTCAGTCAAGAATCTTCCTTTCGTGAAAACGTGTACCATGATGAAGCGATCGGCAGACAAGTATTACACTTTTTAGGTCCAAATTACACTTTTTGACCTCTATTATTACACTTTGGCCCAAAATAGTGTTGGCATCTCTGCAGTATTTGTCCATTACTGTGTGATACGGTAAACGTTAAAGCATTTGTCACTCACTAAGTTTGATTCCCCACATGGGTAGAATGTATGAAGCTCAATACTGGTGTCCCCCAAAACGACATTGTTAAAAGCAGCATTAAACCTTTTTCACGCTCATGTCCATGTCATATCAACTTTATGACCTGATACTTATCAGAAGGAATACTCTAATTAGTGAGTTAGTGAGTTTAGTTTTATGCAGCTTTTAACAACATACCATGGCGGAGGACACCAGAAATTGGCTTCACTCATAGTACCCATGTCTGGAAATCAAACCTGGGTCTTCGGCATGAATAACTAGGCTTTAACCACTAGGATACCCCAATATAAACACATTAATTTCAATGATTCAACATTTGTGAGCTGAAAAATACATGTGTCCAGACAGAGACCACATAATAGATGGTCTCTGGTCCAGACAAACAACAGAAGCCATATGTGATAATATTTGGTTTATTCATGTTATTATACGAGTCAGAATGTGATAACACCGCTGCTATCATCTCCAAGACACATGTAGCTGGTGACTGCCCACAGAAACAGGTGCTCCCATCAGAGCATTGCAAGCACATTCTTTATTGTCCTCTCTGTTGCTGCTCTCACACAAAGCCACCATCAGGTAACTGCTTATGAAAATAAAATATAAAACATTTCCCAGATGAAAAGTCTCATCCAGGTCCCATGCTAAGCCGCACACAATGATATCCTGTCCTGATTAAAATTAGTCCATTCCATATGTTGTGCAACAGTCTAACCAACACAGCTCTGCTATTTCTTATTTTCCAACAACTGAATCTGGGTCCAAACTGTTGAGATGTTGAGAGGCATTCTAGTTCCCAGATTCTATTTCATGTCCATACCAACAGACATATCATTGTCACCACATGATCAAGAGAGTTGTCATATTTCTTCCATTGTGGCTTCTTTGTTGATTCCAAATACTCAACAGCAATTGAATGAGAAAAGTACGAGCATCAAAGTGCACAGCATATACAAAATGACACACCACTCCACATGAAGCGAGACAAATTCTGTACATTAGCAAGTTGTACTTATTGCCATACAAAGGCAGTATTGTCATGTAAGCTTACGTTTCCATGGTTATACAATCAATACTGAGACGCTTTTAAAAATGTCAACTGTTGTAAAAAAATAATTCATTTATGTGAGGTTACTTGCAACTTTACAAAACCTTATAAGTTTGAAAAAAAGATACAATCAGTAGTTAGATTCAGTCAGCAACTCTGGATGTAACACCAATACAAGTTCTATAATGAATAATGACTTGTCTCTGCAAAGGTAGCCATTTGACATGTTGAATATGAGGTAGGTGAGCACCACTACTATGCCCATATCCTACAGAGATTTATCTAAGCTGCCAAACGAATTTTCCTGGCAGACAACATGGGGAAAAATGGTAATATCAGCAGAAAATTTGGAATGTTTACAGTTCTTATTTTTGTAAATTTCTTAGAAATAAGGAAATTTTTAATTCACATCGGGAATTATTACTCACATTTGCTGCAAACCTTGGGCCAAATATTGGTCTCTGAGCAGACTCAGATAAATCTCTGACAAAACACATGGGAAAGATTTTTAAAGTAAGGTAAAGGAAGTTGAACCCTGGTTAAAAACCAACCCTGCAACATAAAGAACCCCAACAAAACTGGTTCAATAATTTATGACATACTGTGGCACCTTCCTATAGAGTGAGTGAGCGAAGTTTTGTTTTACGCCGCTTTTAACAGTATTTCAGCAATATCGCGGCTGGGGACACCAGAAATGGGCTTCACACATTGTACCCATGTGTGGAATCGAACCTGGGTCTTCTGCGTGACGAGCCAACACTTTAACCACTAGGCTACCCCACTGTCCCCCCCCTTCCCATAGAAGATACTCATGGTTTACTTACACAATTCTACCGACAAGTTGTGAAGTTGTTTCAATAGCTGCATAAAGATTGAATCATTAACATCAGATCTCCATTAAGTGATCTTAGCCCTGATGTTCACCTTATATTTGAATCGGAACTTGTGATAGTCGTCAGCCAGCTTTATTGAATCGTGCCCTTGAAAACACTGAAAGTCTCACAACTTGACTCACAACTATTGTTTATAAAGACACTAAAATTGTTTCAGTCGCTAAATTATGAAATTTATAACAACAAATAAATGTTATTATCAATCTAAAAACAGTTATAAACAGTTCGCATAATTTTTACAAGTCATATCCAGAGTTGACTGAACATGAAAATAAACACGTTTTCCACAAGCTTACCACTTGCCAAAGAGCTCATGACAGCATACTGCATTATCAAAGGAAAAACAGACAAATATTGATGAACAAACCACAAATCCACCTTACATAACAATAGTTAAAGACAAAAATCTACAGCAGTTCACCAAAACCATAACTATTCTTTCAAATTTTAAAAGTTGCTTTAATTTCAAGTTGGTATAATCTGTGTAAAAGAATGCAGGCATCCCATCTAACTCCAGTATATGTAAGTTAACTTGGCAATATATTTTAAAATGTAAAATAAAAACATATGCAGTTCAGTGACAAAAAGGTTTACATTCAAAAGATTCAAAATCAACACATTTCAAAAGAAAATGAAATAAATTAAATTGTCTGTCAAACTAATTCTCATGCAAAAATCCCAAAAATATTTCTTTTCTGAACAAGTACAATTGATAGAACAAAACTATCAAAACAGTACATATTCCTTGCAAAACAAAGTGAGAAATTAAGTGACATTTCTTGAAATTTTCAGCCAGAATACATCGATGGCGGGACCCAAACTTTTTCATTACAACAAACACATCTTGCCCTGGAATTGGGATATTAACAGGCCAGTACAGTGAAATCCTATGATTTTGTCATATCTTATTAACTCTGCTGATAAAATGTTTTAATAAAAATGTACAGGAATTTTGAAATGCTTGTTTTTTCTCAGGGGTGATTAAACGTGGCTGAGCTGACAGTGAGAAGCCTTGCCTTGTCTGATACAGTATGAAAGACTATGGTGAGTTTAGCAACTGAGGAGCAGACACAACGTAACAGAAACTGGCAGTGGGCGGTGAGCATATTCACCTGGTGTTGCCTGATGTTCAACAGTAGATCATGGATTAAACAGGGTTAAACACTGAAGAGTACATATCACACTAAATGCCTGCTCATTAGCCCTCCAACAGGGAGCAACCTTTCACAAAAATGCAGTTAAGTGCCATGTTTTAAAATCTGACTCAAACTTGAGTACAAAATTTCAAGAGCATGCCACACAATCAACATTTTGCCTTTTCTTTTCTGCATCATCTAGGTCAAAACAGATCCTGACATTGTACTGTTTCTGTTCATGGTCTGCAACATGCATGTTTGAGACGTGAGTTGTCTCCCTTGGTACAGCACTCTTAACCTCGAGTTCATATAAACCTGGCCCATGCTCGAGTACACATGGACCTGTATGAATGCTTATATTCATGGTAACTATTCCTCAAGCCACAACTAATCAATACCTTTGTACTGACCCAGGAAAGAAGAGGAAAAGTGGGGAAAGACAACCAGAAGCATGATCTGAATGCTGTGTTCAGGTATGCAAAAAACAAGGTCACAGTTCAAGAAATTGAGTTTGGTTACATTTCCATGGATCATCTACCCAGGCAGGCTAGCCATGAGAATCATGTTGATTTGAACTTTGAGACCAATATATTCATGTATATATGGAACCAGAAAGGACTCCATGGGACTTCACAGAAACTTAATGTCCAGAAGTACTTGATCGTCTTCAAAACAAACCTGTTACATATACTTTCAAATCAAAATAAGAAGTTTAAGATTTGATTGGTTGTGGCCATTCTCTCAAATTACAAAAGTCCTTTATAATGATGATTATTTTACAGAAAATATAATCATAGTTATCATACAAATCTATTAATGTCATTTTCGCTGATCTTTCAGATCCTTTCATTCTGTTTATAATACAAAACGTGCTGCCAAAACAAATATTGTCTGAGAATCTCAGTAATGCCATAAGCTGCATAGCCAGACAGAATCTCCAAAACAAAAGACAACATTCACAAGAACTGAACTGGATGATTCAAGACAAACATCACCTGTCTGTGCAAAAACTAGTTTTATGTGGTGCTGAAAGATCGGAACGTAGTGAAAGGACTATACAATATTCCTGGTTAACATAACACCTACGATACCAACCAAACATACAGTCATAAATAAATAGAGAAGCACTATTTCTACATGCTGTAGTCTGAAAATGGTAATTCTTATTCCACATTTAGCCCCTTCGTTCAGCCAGATAGTGTTACGGATGGATAGCCGAGAAAAAAGTCCTGAGATGAGCGAAATACAAGGACTAGATGTTTCCTCTCACGGGACAGTCCAACCCAGAGACTCTCCTGAAATGACTATGCAGCTGTTCATTTGAATTACACATCAACTCCTAGTGTAATAACCATCACACAGTTTATGAATACACATATAGACGAAACTGAATAAATAGCATGCTCAACATCTGCAAGAAGATGAAGAAGATAAGGCCTCTGTCTTGTGCAATAACAGCCAACGTGTTTGGACAACAGCTCCATGCAATTACTCGACACAAGACATAATGCCAGGCAAGCTGTCAATATTGCTTCATGCAACATCAGGGAATCCCAGCCATTCAAGCAGAACCAGGATCAATACTGACTTAACACATATTGCTGTCAATCCATGCTTACATATCATACTCAAGCACATAAGCATACTGACCTGTACTAGTTAAATTTTGTAGCATGTTACCAATATATTTGGTCAAAACTTAATTCGAACATAAGATGCAGTTCTTGTGTATTTGAAATCGCTTCTGATTATATTTACCCCTTATACTTAGACATATTTTCAACGCGCCTTCTCGTGTGTAAATTGGATGACAATTATTAAATGCAACTACAAAAATAATCATGGTAATCTTACGAAACAACTGTTACATCCCTTTGGCTAATACATATTGATTGTACGCACCACAGCGATGCTGTTCTTATAGATTATCTGCAGCAAATTGTATCAGTACCACCTACAAAAATATTCTTATAGAACATCCAGCTCTTACTCTACCACATAGGCGAAAGCTAGGCATTCCCTTGAAAGACCGTATTGTTACATAGTTGTACAATACACATACACCTTGCCTTGGTATTTGTGACCAAATCAAACTTGGTTTCCATCAGTAACCTGATTCATTCATTCACTCACTCACCCACTCACTCATTCTTCACTCATCCCAGTACAATGAAAGCTGTCAGGTATATCAAACAAATCTGTTCTCTTCATTCACTGATAGACATTGAGTAACACTCCTGTATTTTTTCTAATACCCCGGTACTAATTTTGATATGAAATATCTACATATTGTAGACGATGCATCAAACATGGTCATGGTTATAGGGTTCCTTGAATGCAGACTGTAACAAATATATAGAACATTAGTGATTATCGCATGCTTGATAGAACAACCGATTCTGTTCTTATGCTATTATTAACGTAAATAGTATTGCCATAACACAGGTGTATGGTGTAAGCAATAACTTCGACAAGCATTTCCTCTTACAAAATATTCAAATGAAAATTATATATAGCAAGTCTGAAAAGACAAACTGTGCACAACTTAATGAAGTGAAATTTGCATACACAATATACATAAATATCAAAAGAGCGGTCAGTATGGGGGATTAAGAACAATGAAGGGATTATTGTTGATTTTATGATGTATTTTTTACACTTAAACTGCAGAGTTGTTTTCACACAAAAGCAAACTGCCTGTAGAAACAAGGGCGACGAATGAAGCTGAGGGTCAAACTAACTAGTACAGAATACAGTCAATGCTATCCTAATATCACTGGTATAAATTATAGACGAAGAAATTGGAGGGGTGAAGTTTTTCCTGTGTATTGTTTCGAGATCTTCATGCAGCAAGTCTGCTAGGTCTACCCAACACAGGCATATCTCCCCGGTTATATTGATAAATGTTAGACACTGATCAGACACAGGGGTCACACCTTATATACCTTAAAACATAAATGTACAATTTTTTGTTCAAGAAATATACATTCAGATCTGCCGAGCTCCAGACCTCTTGAATACTGGAGCAACACGTAACTTTGATATCTTAGCCTCCCATCCGCTGAGAGTGGACCGTTCCTCATAAGAAGGGGTTGTAACTTTGTTGTTGTGGCTGCATGGGCTGGTGGGCTGTGTTCACTGGAATGAGAGGGGAGGGCAGGAGTCCAGAATTAACAGGCTGTGTGAAACCAGGTGCCGTGTTCTGTAGTTGGTTCATGGGTACTCGTGTGACGGGCTGTTCAAATGGGTTACTGGCTGATGGTGCAGCAAATGGGTTATTACCTGTAAGGGAAAGCAAGGGAGTTTCGTCATCACACCGTCTTTACATCATCCACTCAGTTCTTCAAACTTCAAAGTTAACCCATGTATTTTCAAACCAAAATAATTACGTATGTAAAATAGTAAGAAAAGAACAAAATGTTTTTACAGAAACAAATTAATCTCACAAGGAACCATCTTATTTTTATGAATTCATGTTTTCATCCAATAAATACTGAATTCCTCTATAGGTATTCCTTATCATTTAATTATTGATTGTGAATTTGTCAATCTTGTCATATTATACAAATCAAATGTAAACTGAGATAGTTAATACAGACTGGAAGTGGATCTCCGCACTGTGAATGATAAAAGACATTAACCTTTGGGTGCAGGCTTCGATACAAGTTCATCTAAATTAACTAGCCCAGTATGCTGGCCAAGAAAATCATGAGCAGATTTTTTCTTTTCTTGTGGTAGATTCTGGTTAAGGATTCCCATGTTCCATGCACCATCGCTTGCACTGGAGTCCACTGTGAGCAAGAGAAACATGACCAGCATGTAGCAAACATACCCTCACTAAGGCTGTAACGATTCACTCGCATATTCGGTGAATCGAACCGTAGCCCTTCATGAATTCAATTCGTTATTCGTGGTCACCATACCGAATATTCATAAATATTTACAATTTTTAAGGGTGTGTGTTTCACTTGAACCCATATGTCCTTTTTCAAAATGAAATATGCAAGAATGCATTATGTACTAGCCTTGTAGTAGCGCAAGTCATGTTAGTTTGTCAAGGCCACGCATGGTACTGTCAACTTAACTATTACATACCGAATTTGAGTGTCATGAGATGACTGGTTATTGCTGTGACAAATTAACACTGTCAACATGGGCATTCAATATTGTGCATCAGTCACTTAACTGCAATATTGTATTCGTGAATAATTATTCGTATTCGTTACCAAATATTCGTGATACGTATCATATTCGCAACATAGTGTATTCGTTACAGCCCTAATCCTCACACACTTCCACACGTGGGATTGCAGTGATACATTGGCAGTGAAAGAGAGGTAGGAAGAGGAGGGAGAGTGCACAAAACATTTGACAAATGCATACAACTGAACATTCATATTGCAGATCATATACATACTGTACAGTTTTTGCTAAGAGACTTCCTAACATCCAATCACATGGAACTTTACATATAATGTAAGGTGGTACTGGCTTTCTATGTCTCACTTTCCCTATCATAAATTGAGTGAGTGAGTGAGTGAGTGAGTGAGTTGGGTTTTATGCCGCTTTTAGCAATATTCCAGCAATATCATGGCAGGGGACACCAGAAATGGGCTTCACACATTGTACCCATGTGGGGAATCGAACCCGGGTCTTCGACGAGACGAGCGAACGTCTTAGCCACTAGGCTACCCCACCGCCCCATCATAAATTGAGTAGTATATGCCTAACATCATTGTCTAAGGATCAGACCAACCAGTGGTTCACTGAAATCCAAGAAGCTGACAATGACAGATTTCAGGCACTGTGACATGCTATCAACACAGTCACAGTCTCTTTCGTCAGCTCTGATGACAATCATACACCATGGACATGGAAGGCCAAGAACACCATAGGTTGATAAGCATCTATACATGCCAATGTAGTACTACAATAATCCACAAAGCCATTCAATAAAATCTTCAACTATCCCATCTACTCTTTCCCCCTCTCCTGTCTTTCTCTCCCTACTTCCATACTTTCACTTCTAGCACTTATCCTATATTTGCCCTAATTTTTCAATATAGTATGTAAAGCAAATGCTGTACATTTCCGAGGATGTTACTTTCACATCCGTGGATAATATCTTCATCTCTATGTGAAATGGATATATTTGTATTCACATAGTAGCAGTGTAACATCTTGCTATATATATGTACTTATGCATCGGATATGTAACATCTGTCCCTATGCTAATCAAAAAAAAAAAAAAAAAAAAAAAAAAAAATAAAAATATTCAACTTGGTAATTATGACTAGCATTGGCTATGTGGCGCCAGTTCTGTCTTGGAATCCACTTGTGAAAAAAGTTGTGGAGGAATAACATTTAAGTCATCATTGCTACTGCATGTACCCATTTCTGTCCATCCCTTTTTGACTCTATCCCTTATTTTTTTTACTCTGTCCCTTATCAAATAAGGAGTCAATTGTACATAAGTGTGGTAGACAACTGATCTCATCCATCACAGCTCACAGCTCATTCTAAAAAGAGAGGTATATCTAAGATAATTGGTGAAATACAACTGTGGATATTCACTTGTCTCAAACTAACAGCCTCGTGGTCTAACCCTGCAATGTTACAAAGATCACCAACCTAATGGGTCAAAGGCCTGAGCTGCAGAAGAACCAGCTGATTTGGCCGGTGATCCTTCGGTGCTCCGAGAGCTCAGCAGGTCAAATGCTTCATCGATATTGTTGGTGCCATTAGTGGTGGTTATTGGTGCTGCTGGAGACCCAAAGGGATCCATACTAGCGGTTTGCTGGGGTGGGGCTGGGGACCCCCAGGGCGAGCTCTGTGGGCCAGGGCTTACTCCCCAGGCATCTGGTTGAGATCCTGAAATCAAGGATTCACATTTCACTAAAGAAATCACTTGCAACAGTCCTGTCTTAATCTGCAAGAATCAGCAATTATGACAATCCATTTCCGTAGTTAGCATGGTTAGTACAAAAGATCTATTTTGTTCCTTTTGATCTTTGTGCCTGTAATAGCATACTCTAGAAATACTGCTGCAATGTTTTTAACTGATAATATCCAAATATTGCTTATATTTGATGTTTTGCTTCCACCTTCCAACCATAGACCTACAATAGGACCATCTACAGTGCTTGAAATTAAACAGGAAGGCAGTGTTAATGCAAGTTGACAAAAATACATGTAATGCGGACCTTTTGTGACCACTAGAAAAGCCACAAACTACTGAGTATAATTTAAACAGTGGTAAATAAAGCACATTGAAGAATAAAAATTTCATAAGATGTTTGAAATTCCCATGAATAAGGTAAGGTGCCATATTCTAAAATCAACACACATGAAGGTAACTGGTTCCTTGGCATAGCCCTACTCACAACTCCTCATTGATTATGTCACTAAAAGAACAGATGCAGTGCCATATCCAACTCAGGGTTCCTTGAAATCAATAACATTCTGAACAATGTTGAATTTGACAAACACTTTGACTCAAAACAATGAAATATCAACCAGACTTCATATGTCCACAATGTCATCTTATAGCTAACTGATAATCATTCCTGTACTTGAAGGCTACTTCAATAAAAGCAGTCTACAATTGTCTTGTGAAGCCCGTTTATGGAATATTGCTAAAAGCGGTGTAAATCCAGACTAAGTAAGGAAGTAACTAACTAAGCAAGCAACTAAGTAACTAAGTTACTCACTCACTCACTCACTCACTCGGAATAAATACCTTAATCTAAACTCAGCAATAAATACCTTAATCTAAACAATCCAGCAACCCAGAATATAAATACCTTAATCTAAACAATCCATCTAAACAATCCACCCAGAATATAAATACCTTAATCTAAACAATCCAGCAACCCAGAATATAAATACCTTAATCTAAACAATCCAGCAACCCAGAATATAAATACCTTAATCTAAACAATCCAGCAACCCAGAATATAAATACCTTAATCTAAACAATCCAGCAACCCAGAATATAAATACCTTAATCTAAACAATCCAGCTACCCAGAATATAAATACCTTTAATCTACCCAAACAATCCTTAATCTAAAACAATCCAGCTACCCAGAATATAAATCTAAACAATCCAGCTACCCAGAATATAAATACCTTAATCTAAACAATCCAGCTACCCAGAATATAAATACCTTAATCTAAACAATCCAGCAACCCAGAATATAAATACCTTAATCTAAACAATCCAGCAACCCAGAATATAAATACCTTAATCTAAACAATCCAGCAACCCAGAATATAAATACAACCCTTAATCTAAACAATCCAGCAACCCAGAATATAAATACCTTAATCTAAACAATCCAGCAACCCAGAATATAAATACCAATTAATCTAAACAATCCAGCAACCCAGAATATAAATACCTTAATCTAAACAATCCAGCAACCCAGAATATAAATACCTTAATCTAAACAATCCAGCAACCCAGAATATAAATACCTTAATCTAAACAATCCAGCAACCCAGAATATAAATACCTTAATCTAAACAATCCAGCATCCACCCAGAATATAAATACCTTAATCTAAACAATCCAGCTACCCAGAATATAAATACCTTAATCTAAACAATCCAGCAACCCAGAATATAAATACCTTAATCTAAACAATCCAGCAACCCAGAATATAAATACCTTAATCTAAACAATCCAGCAACCCAGAATATAAATACCTTAATCTAAACAATCCAGCAACCCAGAATATAATCTAAACAAATACCTATAATCTAAACAATCCAGCAACCCAGAATATAAATACCTTAATCTAAACAATCCAGCTACCCAGAATATAAATACCTTAATCTAAACAATCCAGCAACCCAGAATATAAATACCTTAATCTAAACAATCCAGCTACCCAGAATATAAATACCTTAATCTAAACAATCCAGCTACCCAGAATATAAATACCTTAATCTAAACAATCCAGCTACCCAGAATATAAATACCTTAATCTAAACAATCCAGCAACCCAGAATATAAATACCTTAATCTAAACAATCCAGCTACCCAGAATATAAATACCTTAATCTAAACAATCCAGCAACCCAGAATATAAATACCTTAATCTAAACAATCCAGCAACCCAGAATATAAATACCTTAATCTAAACAATCCAGCAACCCAGATATAAATACCTTAATCTAAACAATCCAGCTACCCAGAGTATAAATACCTTAATCTAAACAATCCAGCAACCCAGAATATAAATCACACACAATACCTAAGACTGCAACGACAGGCAGGTTACACATGGCATACACAGTGAACGGAAGGGTGACATTGTCCTCATCCAGATCCTCCTCTGGTTCCTCCTCAAACGCCAACAGGCATGACTTCTCACCATACAAACTCAACATCGTCCTCCTCACAATACAACTACACAACTGTGTACAAACACACTTCAGAAATAATCAAGAAAATTTTCAAAAATAATTATGACCATCAATATGTATTCCTCTGAAAGTACTTATCAGGATGACAAGGAAATATCCAGACTGCTGAGTCATCAGTAAGCAGAATCTCAGTCTCCAAACTGTCAGCAGGCCTGCTGTCCTATAGTCAATACAGATGGATTAACCAGTGGGTGTTCCCATCTGGATTAGCTCAGTGATGATACCTAATGTTATTAGTGCAGCAATAAAGACAGGAATAGTCTGAGTGAGTGAGTGAGTGAGTGAGTGAGTGAGTGAGTGAGTGAGTGAGTGAGTGAGTGAGTGAGTGAGTGAGTGAGTGAGTGAGTGAGTGAGTGAGTGAGTTTAGTTTTACGCTTCACTCAGCAATATTCCAGCTTTATGGCGGCAATCTGTAAATAATTGAGTCTGGACCAGACAATCCAGTGATCAACAGCATGAGCATCAATCTGCGTAATTGGGAACCGATGACATGTGTCAACCAAGTCAGCGAGCCTGACCACCTGATCCCGTTAGTCGCCTCTCACGACAAGCATGGGTTACTGAAGGCTCATTCTAACCAGGACCTTCATGGGTTGTATAGTCTGTGAAGTAGCTGAGATCTGATCCCAATAAATGATTTCAATATTGACTTGTTGCTGCACAGAGCTATGGTCTGTTCAGGAAATTGTAATGAAATTGTCAATCGTAATAGTTGCAATCTAATATATTCAATATTAAATAGGAACAAAAAGACTTGGAATCTACAGTTTGCCTGTTCTACACAGCGAGCAATCTTGCTCTGATCAAACAGTGGAACAAGAGTTAGTGAGTGGGTTTAGTTTTATGCCACTTTTAGCAATATTCCAGCAATTTCACGGAAATGGGCCACATAAGAAATGGGACAGTGGAACACAACCTGGTATTGGTTAAGTAACAGTTGATGGGGATTAAAATTTTCAGCAAGAGTGACCAACAGGTCTATACAAGGTCAGCCTTATGTGAAAGTGAAAAGGAGGCAGGTCGTGGGTATTTAATGACTTGATGTGAACATTATCTGAAGAATAATGGTGTTGGCAGGCAAGGAATCTGTTGTTGCTATGATACCACTGGAACCATTTGCATTGTAAATCAGCCCTGTCTGTTCATGAGAGATGGAAGAAAGTGGTGTAGTACTGACAAAGGTATGACTAAACAAGCAGTTACATTGAGTGAGTGAGTTGGGTTTTACGTTGCTTTTAGCAATATTCATGCAATGGCATAGCAAAGGACACCAGAAATAGGCTTCACACTATGTACCCGGTACCCATGTGGAGAATCAAATCCAGGACTTCGGTATGATGAGCAAACACTTCAACCACTATGCTACCCCAACGTCACCACTATGCTACCCCAACGTCACCACAAGCAGTAACAGTGTTCACGAATAGCGCCTGACCCTCTGACAAATCCGGCAGATTCGCCGGTGGTCCGGTGGAAGTCTACCACCAGCCGGCCCCAGTGTCCGACTGTATATTTCACAATGACTTTGACTGAAGTTGTCGTATGTGATACATCACACTTGTTTGTTGTTTACAAATTTTACGTTTGTTAATAATTTCAATGCCACTTATAAGAAGTGTTAAATCTGAAATGTGTGTTCAATTTTTATTCTATGGGTCCTGTGAATTTTCAGTGGGTCAGACAGACCTCTGAAACTTACAGGACGCAATGTCCTGTTACTTTGAAACACCATTTGAACACTGCAGTAAGAGTAGTTTCAGCCAAGGTGATGCCTGTGCTAATGTTGTGTATGCTGCTGCCAATAATCCTAACCACACACACTTCCACCTACCAGGAGTGGACCCTGACTGAGGTGTAGATCTGGCTGGGCTCACGGTTGGTGCTCCCCAGGGGTCAATATTGTGAATGGGAGGAGTCGGTTGAGATGGCCGGGACCCTGCAGGTGATGCCCATTGGTCAGCTGGTACGGGTGAGGCAGCGTGTATTTTGGGTGCCCCTGGGCCAGGCAGTGGGCCTCCCCAGGGATCCGTTGGCTCCTGTTTCTGATGTAGAGGCACCCCCCAGGGATCGGCTGTTGCTTTCCGCCCCCCATCCGATAAGTTCAGCAAGCCTGGGTTGTGAGTCTGGAAAACAGAAACAGCAAGTTTAAGTGTCATCCAAAACGAAAACAGGTGCTAGTATGAGATGAAGTGCTGGGTTAATTCGGGCTAAAGAATGCAATCACTTTGCTTGCTTAGTGGCATTTCTACAGAGGTTCAGCCATGAAATATTAAAACACAACTACATGACAGAAGTGTTTGAATGAAACCCCACTTTATAGTAAAGTAGCCTTCACGTAAGCACCCCTTTCCAAACATGTGTGTTTCCAGTTTCCTACCAACCATTATTCCAGCACCCACAATCTAAACTTTTCTCTCATTTTCCTTGAGTTGCTCCTGAACATTTATCACATTATAACATTGTGCATACTTTATGCCATTAATATATTTATGTTGCATTTCACTGTTGATGAGAGTAGCAGTTGGATGGTCTGAAATAGAACCCACACACATTTTTCAGGGGGTGAGAAGATAAATAAACCTGAGTTGACATTACTTCTTATGTTGCCTTCAGAAATACCATCTGCACATTCAGTTACATGACAAGGCAACTGAGCCAATATTACTGCAGATGAATTTAAACTTACAAAAATGATATTCATGTTCTATAAGCTCTAATGCAGAAGCGGAGAAAATGGTATGCAACTGTCAGGTCTACCAAGGATTATTGCTATGCCGGGTCTGTACGATCAGATCATGTGAGTAAGCAATGACTGTATTGAAATATTTGTACTAATCTCATGCATAAGCTTAAAATATGTATTTTCAGGTGGCAAGAAACACTATGTTAAGTTTCAAAGGCAAGTATTTGAGAAATTTTATCATTCTCAATGATCTTGTGTACAAATCCATTCTATTATGGTAAAGTATGCTAAAACCATTCACCACCATAGCTCCTTTTGGACCAAATTCAAATGACACAGTGTTAAATCAGTTAAAATATTGCTCAATATTTTTGATTTAGTTAAAAAGTTTTAAGTTGGTGATAAGCTGGAGCGAGATGGTGATGTCAAATTCAAAACAACTGCAACCGATGGTCCAGGGCCTAGATTTTCGAAGCTCTCGTAGCTCTAAGATAGTAGTAAGTCCCATACATTAACATTAACTTACAACTGTCTTAGGGCTAAGAGAGCTTTGAAAATCTAGGCCCAGGATATTTACCAAAATAGAATTCGGGATATGTAACGCTAGATCATTGAGAATGAAACTTAAGAGCCAAATATAAATACAATACATGAACAAACCAAATTTAAGAAAAATGGGATCTGAACAGAGCTTAATTTAACAACCCAAAAAGAAAAGAAAACAGAATACAAATTCAAAAAAGAAACATAGATCTGATGGGTCTCATTCGAATTATTATTTAAAAAGAATACAATACAAAATATAAAAAACAGTAACAGAAACACCAGCTTCCTTCTTAAATGAACGGGATCAACTGTTTTTGATATCACACAATCTCTACAAGAATATTAAAACTACAAATGACTGGGAAGAGGTGTGTTAGTTGCAGTTAGGTGTGTTCATAGTTCATGGAACAAATCATCTACCTTCTTTCCTCCAGCAGGTGGTTTAATGATTACCTATGTTTGAATGAAAGGAAAAAACAACATCGTCATTTTCAAAGAAAACTCTTTGTGCTCGTTAGACTGTACATGTTCACAAAAAAATGACATTGCTCGAAAGTATCAAACAGAAAATGAAAAATCAAAATTAAAAACATGAGCAAATATTAGACATTACCCAAATCAGTCAACGGCCCTACATCAGCAAATATTAGACATTACCCAAATCAGTCAACGGCCCTACATCAGCAAATATTAGACATTACCCAAATCAGTCAACGGCCCTACATCAGCAAATATTAGACATTACCCAAATCAGTCAACGGCCCTGCATAACAGACTTATATTCCTGAGTCGGAAATCTTCATAGAAACACTTTTTCACATTCCAGGAAAGAACATATGCAAATGGCATGCATACATTCTTAAAAAGCCACTGTAAATAATTAAATTTGATTTGATTTCAGGGAGGTCACACGCAAAGCAGTTGAAGTGAAGACTGATGATATTCACTTGAAATACTATAATAACATTTATAAGGCCACTTCTAAGGTGCTAAACCCAGGCCTTCTCTAATGAAACAGCTGGGAGTTTTGTTACAGATATCCAGGAAAGCACCTCATTTCATTGTGGAGAGTTATTACAAGGCCACTTATATGGTGCTGAACTCCACGCCACACGGGCATGTGTGTGTGTGTGTGTGTGTGTGTGTGTGTGTGTGTGTGTGTGTGTGTGTGTGTGTGTGTGTGTGTGTGTGTGTGTGTGTGTGAGTGAGTGAGTGAGTGAGTGAGTGAGTGAGTGAGTGAGTGAGTGAGTGAGTGTGAGTGAGTTTAGTTTGATGCCGCTTTTAGCAATATTCCAGCAATATCACGGCGCGGGACACCAGAAATGGGCTTCACACAATGTGCCCATGTGGGGAATCGAACCTGGGTCTTTGGGGTGATGAGCGAACACCTTAACCACTCGACTACCCCACGCCCCATGTGTATGTGAGATAATGTTGGGGTCAAAGATGCTTTCAACAGTATTTCAGTTAACACAAATGTCACAGAGCGTCAGCTTAATGTGGGAAGTGTGGGATTCATATTTAGGATCGGTGGATCCTGGTGTGACAAAGGGATGCAACTCCGCAGAGCACAATCTCTGCCTAAATCCACATGGCTACCCTGTCCAAACATTCAGCCTTACGCCAAAGAACAACTGTAGATAACGTACATGCTGAGTCTAAATATTGAAGTTGTTCACATTCATTCAGGCAAAGCTTCACTCTGTAATGACAAGATCTCATTTCTATTAATGTTACAGTGGTGTTAACTGGTTAGCAAGAAACCATCATGAAATGTTCTCATGTGCTAACTACTTTTAACACAACCATGCATCTTGTTTGGAAGGTGAAGTATAAAACGTTCAAAACTGTCATTTCCAAGAGACCTTGGTCAAGATCCTTCTGCTCTTAATTAACCATTCAAAGATTATGGCTTTTCAACTGGTCTGAGGTCTTTTGAAACAGACCTGTGACTTTTTATCCATTTTACATTTCCCTTGCAAGAGCAGGCCTTGCTGTAGCATAACTTGTCTTACGATACTGTCATTAGGTCGTGTCATTGTAATGTTTTGCCTTTTTGCTTTACAAAGAATATATAAATGATTAAGCCTGAGCAATTACATGACATGTTTGATATATAATTCCTTGATAGCATACAGACAATTTTCATGAATAATATTATAAATTGTTCACTCGTAGCTCGGGGCCCATGGGTTGATGTACCCTCTATGTTCAGGGCTCCAGATAATTTTTCAACATCAGGAGTACGTACTCCTTATTTGTTCAATATAGGAGTATTGGAAAACCTTATGTATACATTTAGAGTACTGAATGGAAATTAATGGAATATCAGTAATCTTGTGTTTCGTTTCATATATGCACCACAATAATGCTACTCTTGTGTAAACAGGTCAATAAACAATAAAACAATACTTTTTTCAGATAAATACGCCTGTAAATGATTCTAAGACCGTACACCATTGATGTGGTACGTATCTGCTACGCTCTCTAAATTATTTCCTACCGTATCGTGCATATGTTTTATCCGTACATACGTCCTTTATCTGGAGCCCTGATGTTTGTTTACGATCCCTTCGCCTGAAGCATCCTATTTATCTTACCGAACACCCTAATGTTAATTTTGAACTGTTTGAAGCACGGGCATCGGATCATAATACGGAGTACCAGAGTTAGGCAATTAGCCATACCAGACGACAAGAAAAACAATTTAGAGTTACCTCCCTTCCACTGATTTGCATTTGCAAAACATCAGTAATTTCTGTACATCGTACATGACTCAATCATTTGAGATAAAGAATTACTAACACGAAGAACCAAATGAATTCCCACAGTTCGGCATTCCCAGCGGGTAACATAGAAAATGTTACTCGCTTGTAAGCGGGGTACATTGAAAATAATAGAAGAGTGCTCAGCCAATCAGAAAACGACATTCATGTGTGAGGTAAGATAATAATAATTGTTCCCATAAACTCATGAAACATCCCATTTGCCTCATAGTAGATTTGTCACAATCTTAATGTTCATCTCACTAATAAGGTTTTGTTTTGTGGGCACACCTGGATGGTAATGGTTTAGTCTAGACGAGAGTGGGCATGGCATGGGGTAGAAAGTGGGCATGGCATGGGGTAGAAAGTGGGCATGGCATGGGGTAGAAAGTGGGCATGGCATGGGGTAGAAAGTGGGCATGGCATGGGGTAGAAAGTGGGTGTGGTCTGAGAGGAGAGTGGGTGTGGTCTAGAGGAGAGTGGGTGTGATCTGAGAGGAGAGTGGGTGTGGTCTAGAGGAGAGTAGGTGTGGTCTGTGAGGAGAGTGGGTGTGGTCTAGAGGAGAGTGGCTGTGGCTCAGAGGAGAATGGGTGTGATTTAGAGGAGAGGGTGTGATCTGGAAGGAGAGTGGGTGTGGTCTAGAGGAGAGGGTGTGATCTGGAAGGAGAGTGGGTGTGGTCTAGAGGGTGGGTCTAGAGGAGAGGGTGTGATCTGGAAGGAGAGTAGGGTGTGGTCTAGAGGAGAGGGTGTGGTCTGGAAGGGAGTAGGGTGTGGTCTAGGAGGAGAGTGGGTGTGGTCTAGAGGAGAGGGTGTGATCTGGAAGGAGAGTGGGTGGTCTAGAGAGGAGAGAGGGTGTGATCTGGAGGAGAGTGGGTGTGATCTGGGAGGAGAGTGGGTGTGGTCTAGAGGAGAGAGGGTGTGATCTGGAAGGAGAGTGGGTGTGATCTGGGAGGAGAGTGGGTGTGATCTAGAGGAGAGTGGGTGTGATCTAGAGGAGAGTGGGTGTGGATCTGGGAGGAGAGTGGGTGAGGTCTAGAGGAGAGTGGGTGGCTGGAAGAGAATGGGTGTGATTTACAGGAGAGGGTGTGATCTGGAAGGAGAGTGGGTGTGGTCTAGAGGAGAGTGGGTGATCTGGAAGGAGAGTGGGTGTGGTCTAGAGGAGAGGGTGTGATCTGGAAGGAGAGTAGGTGTGGTCTAGAGGAGAGTGGGTGTGGTCTAGAGGAGAGGGTGTGATCTGGAAGGAGAGTGGGTGTGGTCTAGAGGAGAGCGGGAGTGGTCTAGAGGAGAGTGGGTGTGGTCTAGAGGAGAGCGGGAGTGGTCTAGAGGAGAGTGGGTGTGGTCTAGAGGAGAGGGTGTGATCTGGAAGGAGAGTAGGTGTGGTCTAGAGGAGAGTTGGTGTGATCTAGAGGAGAGTGGGTGTGATCTGGAAGGAGAGTGGGCATGGTCTAGAGGAGAGGGTGTGATCTGGAAGGAGAGTGGGTGTGATCTGGGAGGAGAGTGGGTGTGATCTAGAGGAGACTGGGTGTGATCTAGAGGAGAGTGGGTGTTATCTGGGAGGAGAGTGGGTGTGATCTGGGAGGAGAGTGGGTGTGGTCTAGAGGAGAGTGGGAGTGATCTGGGAGGAGAGTGGGAGTGATCTGGGAGGAGAGTGAGTGTGGTCTAGAGGAGAGTGGGTGTGATATGGGAGGAGAGTGGGTGATACTGATGTCAGGACTGCACCGTCATACACATACACCAGCCCTGTTTATGTCGTGCATTCAGTGAAGGACAGATGTCAGGACATGGATGCCACGGCACACACCATGCTTAAGTAACAAACCTGAGTTAGAGAGGTTTCAGACCATTGTATTAGTAACGTCAGATCTTGACACATCATCAATAGAATCAAAGTCATGCTGTCAGAATTGTGAAACATTCATAATCTATTATCCTGTTCTTCTCAACTACATTATTAAGTCAAACAGTGGAACACTTCAGTAAAACTTGAAATGAAGTCACTGGAATTGTAGAACCTACATTTGAAGCTAATGCAATGGAGAACTTAAACCTCTGATGTCAGTTTGCTTTGTTTACATGTCATTTGACTTTGGACCAGAAAATCCACTGACTGACCTCATGAGTGCTGATCTCAGCAGTAGGGATACAATGACTTGCATCAACCAAGTCGGTGAGTTTAACAAGATGCTGTTAGGTACCTCTTCTGATAAGCATTGGACGCTGCAGATCAATCGTAAAATAGATGTTCTGTGGTACTTTGTAACAGGGATTATATTGTCCATCCAACCTTATTGAAATAACTAACAGCTTACATTACCTATAAGTTTTGGAGTTCCATAAAGGGACTCATCTTGTAGTCCTATGTAAGTACCCTTGGCAGGTATATCAGAAAAGAATTCAAATTTGTTCAGATTTGGTATTTAAAAAAAGTTCTTACTTTCTCAAACTAAAAAAAATCAAAAAATTCATAAAACATTCAAACCTGATGCAATATTCATAAATATTTCCATAATATTACAGGAATATTAAGGAAATATTCATAAACAGTCTCCAACAAAAGCCAATGTCCGAAAAACAAAATATTCAATTCAGGTCAATTTGCAAAAACGAAATATCCCCCAGATGCAAACTTTAACTTAACAATTAATCAAGACTAAATGATCTTATTCAGTTTTAATGACATAATAGTGAAACTTCTGAAAAATAAACCAATGCTCTCCCCCCTCAAAACAACAGATTTTTTAAAAAAAGAGTAAGATTATAAATTATTAATAACATGTCAAATGTTTAATTCATTATGCATCTACTAAAGAGTTCACACATGACAAAGAAATGTGAAACTGAAACTGAAATTCAAATCTTTTCATCACTTCAATTACCATTGCAAACGTACATGAACAAAGACCTATCAATGTTGGTGTAGTCATGCCACAATCAAGGACAAACACACAACCTACTGAGGTAGTTAGTTAGCCTCAAACTGTCTCCATTAATAAAGATCATATACAAGTCAGCAATGCAGCATTCTGTAAACATTATCAACATACAGTCAACACGTGGAGGAGTGTATTAAGATGCCTTGTGTACAGAAATGCATTGAACAAAGGCACAGATTGTTACAGTTACAAAACGGATCGACAATGAGCATCAAGGGCAACAGCGTTTACCACATGCAAAGTGGAAACAAAACTAGGCTTACTCTATTGTTACTCTTCTTTTGTTCCTATAATCGTAACAAAATAAACAAAATGAATAAATAACTGCTTGTAAATCGGTCTTAAACTTTGAACAAAAAATGAAAATGATTTGAGTGGCATTACAGAAGTTGGTGGCATAGGGATGACAAGACTTTATGGATGATCAACTTCTTCATTTTGACAATGGCGACGTTTCGGTATAGATTCTTATATCGTCCATATGTTTGAAAACGGAATAAGAATCTATCCGAAACGTCGCCATTGTCAAAATAAAGAAGTTGATCATCCATAAAGTCTTGTCATCCCTAAGTTGAAAATGATATGTGCCAATAGTAATGTGAGGTAAGTGTTGACAAAATGTGTGCACAAGCATGTGTATGTATTCAATTTATGCCACTTGGCTTCTCTAGAGTGAAATGTTGAAACCCCTGTGAATTACAAAATATTCCAGTTTAGTCATTGTGGCCTTTAAATATTGAAAGCTGGGCTAGGATAGACACTGGTTGACTGCAGGAGCAATAATCCATGTAGTCAGGATACCGTTACAATCAGTCATGTAACACACTGTAACTAACAAAGGGGATTAGGGGCATTGCCTGTTCGAAATCCTTTGGGTGACTCTGTCAGATTATTCACCCTAAGTAATATTTTATGAACAAGTATGAACAGAACAGGCTTTTCTATAAATAATAAAAACAAAATAAAACAAATAAATAAATTAAACAATCAAAACAATGATCTTATGATCACATATTCATAAAGCAGATGGGTGCTGTTGTACAAAGCTATCTTAGTGCTAAGGTGACCGTAACTCCCATACCTTAACACAGACTTACGACGTAGTGCTAAGGTTGTTTTGTACAATGGCCCCGGGATTCCTAAAGAAATTGTCATCTCGACAGACCAGAGACTCATTCAACAAAGCAATCTTAATGCTAAGATGACGGTTATACCCAGGGATTTACCTTGAGTCCTGTATCTGAGGGTCCCTGGGACTCATACTCTTAATTTTCAGGGGTCCAGGGCCTAGATTCGAAGCTCTCTTAGCACAAAGATAGTCGTAAGAAACATACATTAACTAACGACTATCTTAGCGCTAATAGAGCTTCAAAAATCTAGGCCCTGGACTACAAAATGGGGGTCCCAGACACTTAAATATTATTATTAATACTGTTATTGTATTGGGTATCATGATCATCACAGTGTTACAGTAATTAAATTGCAAATGATACCAAACCCAGCTAGTAGCAAAAGCAGTGATAACTTATTGTTAGTTGATTGGAATGTTTCCAAAAAGTATTTGGACTTTTACTGGTCCCTGTGGATGCGCTAATAAACTTTGTTGTGTCCATTGTCAATTTTTATGCGGATACGACACAGGAATTCGCGTCCTGTAAATCCCTGATACCTATACTTTAACATTGACTAACGCTAGTTGTAGCACCTAGGTACCTTGGAGGGACAGGGCTTCAACTTCTGTAAGCCTATTTCTACGTATTTGGAGTTACGTTTGTCGCAGTAAAAAGATGCGCTTGTTGAATGGAGACCTGGTCAAGTGCATGGAAATTATGCAATGGGATGTCACACAAGGATTAAGCATGGGACACTAGTTCTGAACGAACTTCAGTTGCAAATGTAACGCAGTGGGTTGAATAATGTGGGTCATTACACATGAAATACCTGATAGTAATACGCCTGCATCAGGTAAAAGCCTGTACGAAGCTAAAAGAATTCTAGATGACAGCAAGTCCCAGATGACACAATGAATATCACTCACTGATGTAATACTGTGTTATAGAACAAAATAAATTCAAACTGATTCTTCCACAAGAAAACACACAATCTCACAGAAGAAAAAGTGGGGCATTATATAACTTAGAAAAAATGAAGACATGAGCAGTATGCTTGTAAAGACAGTAACTAATTGTAGACATGAGTTCACACAAAAGAAATATAGAATATCTATGGTTTTAGATATCGTCTGTATCTATGGTTTTAGATACTAACAGCAACCTATAGCAGGTGACACCTGGAATGCTCTAATCAGTAGGCAACCTAACCACCCAGATATAAGTTACTGAACTTCACACATTCACAGGATAACTGTTGACCATGTATACTGAGGCTGTGGAAATGCAAATGTTGTGGCTCATGTGACCAAACATTGAGGGATGGCTATCAATACAGATCATACATATTGGTAATCAATAACCTAAAATTATACAATTACCGATAAATATCAGAGTATCTTCAATGCCAAAAATAAATCAACTCATTTCACTGTAGCCATTCTTGTGAACCGCAGCCAGTAATTCGAACAGATATGGATACATCACCAGACTGAATACATAATACTTAAGTCACCATATTAGAATGACAATGTGTATAGCAACATTTTCTGTACAATGTTTGAAAAAGGGTATACTGTCCACCTGAATCTAGGGATCCTCTTACATACTAGTCTTCGTCTACTACCAAGAGCGTTTCTTTTTATATACTTTAAGAAGAGTTAACATTTCCAGTGTGAACTAATATTTCTTAAGCTGACAAGACCAACAAGTTTTTCAGACAAGTGGCTGAAGCACATCACTGTCACTACAATTAATTTTTACACTATTTTTTTTTAATGGAAATAAGAAATTATAAATAAGTTACAAAAATTACAAAACCATTTTTGAGCCTTGCATTTTCATGCTTCAGAATACACACTCAACCATAATCCTTTGTATCTACTGAACGTCAGAGATCAAAACAGACAATTTTCTCAGAATACAAACAGCTTTCACATACCTCATCAGCATGCTTGCGACTCTCATCAAGGGCCATTTGCAGTTTAATATCGTCCGACTTCTGCTTGCGTAGTTCCTCGTCGTGTTCCTCCTTGCTCATGGCGAGAGCCAGCTGCAGCTGGAGTTCCTCTTCCCCGACGGACGCTGGTCGAGCGTGGTCAAGCTCAACAGACATACGCCGGCTCCCACTCCCGCCACTGGTCGGCGACACTGAAACAGCTAAAAGGGACACGAGTAAATGGGTGCAATGTCGAAGTTCATGGGATGCATGCATCACTTAATCACTTAGAGGAATTTCTTTCTTCAGTAGTTGACTTTTTGTTACTAAAGCCCACTGTTACTCTTTGCACAATGCGACACATGGTGATGATCACCTGTGAATCTGACACCCTGTGAATGGATCAGCTAATGTAAAAGTTGGAATCAGGCTAAAGCAAAACCTGGCCCCAAAAGAAAACAACAGAGTCAAATAATTGATGAGAAACAAAAAAATCTCTTCTTAGCAAACATTAGCGTCAATTAGCTCTTAGCCTTATGACAAAACGACATCCCCCATGTTTCATGTTAGGGCTGGGACGATACACCATGTCATGATACATATCGCGATACATACACCTTGAAAGAATGACACAGTATTAAGATTTAAAATGATTTATTTCAAGGTATTTGTGTATAACAACAACACTATTGTAATAAACAAACAAGTAACACTATCATACTTGCGTATTTTTCGAAATATGTACTTGATCATGTTTAAGATAATACTGTTTTTTAAAAAAGTCGTGTATCGTTGTGTATCGAAACACCAGTCGACTATACAATAGCTGTATCAAATTTTAATGTATCGTGATGTATCAGTGCATTGGTGAATCGTCCCAGCCCTATTTCATGTCGGGGGAGTTCAAACATGACAAGAATATCAGGCGTACCATCATCATATCCTGAGCCTGTTGCACCACCATAAGGGTCAGCATAACCATGGAGGGTTGGACTGCCTGCTTCAAATCTAGTCTAAAATGAAAACAAGAAATGATCATAAAAATACACATCAATATGAATGTCTTAAATGAAGGGCATAACAGTAAAGATTGAAGATTCTTTTCTGTATGTACAATAAGTGAAACAAAAAATCACACACTTCTCTTATGTGTCCTGTCTGTGATACAGAAACTAGGGATGTCATGATACATAAGTGTCATGTATCGATACATATCACGATACCCATGTCATGATGCGATAAATATGATACCTATTTTTGCGGCATTATTGTGTAAATTTAGTTACATTTTGAACATTAATATTTCATATTTTATAATTGTCTATGAAAAGATCAATATTTTTCTATTCTCAGAGATTAAAAAGTTCTATCTTTCCATCTTTGTGCATGAAAAATAATCATTTATTACTCTCATAACAAAACATAATACAATTGCAAAACGTAAACGATACATAAACATATTTAAACTGATACTTTCAAAACTAAATATCAATACACTACAGTTTAGAATGTATCGATAATTGTATCGTCTTAGAAAAGTATTGATGCATCGATGTATCGATGTATAGCGGCATCCCTAACAGAAACCTCATCCAGTGTCACAAATGGAAGGATTCAATGTAAGATTTCCTTCATACACTCCAAGGATATCTTGAAAATGTCACTAAAATGTGTAATAGTGTATGTTCTCTAAGGGCTGTGTATTGTCTGGAAAAGTGTGTGTTGCAATATGTTGCTACACTTAGGAATGTATTTCGATATGTACTGCAATATACTGGCATTAACACACTGCTGTTCTCTTCCACTTACAAACAGCTGTTTATTTTTCGACTAAAATAGCACCTCAGCTGTTACTCTGTTGTTGGGAACAATCTCTTCAGTCAAATACTCAACAGAAACTTGTAGCCAAAGCAACACTTACAGAAACATATTTTTAATAGTTCATATTAGGATCCAAATAATACTTAAATATTGAATATCAGGGTGGTTCTTAACTTTTTTTATTGAGTACATGAGTGACACTGTGTCAAACAGCATTTCATAATTGGAAGAATATTCATTTGAACTGCTGTCGGATGATGATTTTAATTTATTTTATTATAAATACAACTATTTTATTATAAATACAAAGAAATGTGAAAGTATTTTCTCAATATACTGACCACATTTTATCATAGTTAAACAATGAACTAAAAATATTATGCAATATTATGGAGTAGTCTGTTATCGGGACAATTAATTTATGTAAATACAAATCTGCTTGTTGGGTGCATTTGACAGCATTTTGCAAAAACAAAGCAAAAACCTATCCGTAATCTAAGAACTTGTTATTCAAATTTTTTGGACAATTTAATTTCAAATTCTCTAAACATGCTAAAGGGTTTTATAATCAGTACAATCAGGAAAATGCCCAAATACCACAAAACCTAAATGCATTAATGTTGGTATTCCATGTTTTAAAAACATTTCAATTGCAAAAAGATAAATATCAACATGTGCACATTTAACTCTGAAACTGATGAAACTGATGACACTGCATGTTTCACATAATGGTCCTAACTTCGAACTCTTGGGCAAGGGTCACTGTATCGTTCAAGTTCGTTCTAAGTGGTTTATTCATTTGTCAGGAAGTGGAACTTATTTCAATGAGGATAAGGAAGGAAACCAGTTTCGTGTACAATGGTGTGCATTCTGAACATGAATCTCATTTTAGCAGAACTCTATATTACTGGAGGCAAACTTAAGTCTAAACATATGATGTTAGCACATCTGAAATGTCGCTACAACAGTTACAGTGAGCGGGTTTTGGCATAATGAGCGAACACTTTAACCACTAGGCTACCCCACCGCCCCTACAACAGTTTTAGAGGCATTGAGAATATATACCATCATGCCAAATCTCATCAATGTTACCAAGCTACTACTAAAAACTGCACCAATTCTTTCATACTCCAAAGTTAATGTGTCATGGCATGATGGGCTAGGTCACTTAGATATTTGAAAGAGCATATGTTTTCCTTTGAGTGTTATATTTTGCATGTTTAACAAGTTTACTTAGTGGTAGTATTTTATCCAATTATACAAATACACACCAGGAATATGTGAATGCAAGCTCCACTGAGGAGGGAGTTGGGTTCAACCTGTCTTTGAACAGAAGTTCAGTTTTATAATGGTGTGTGTGCTTATGGTGAATATGGTAGAACGCCCAGGTCTAAAAACTACAGACAAGCTAAATGTACTTATAAAGGCCCAATGATATAGCAAGACCCGATCAAAGGCTAACATGCAGTACAATCTGCCGCAAATTTCAGTAAAAATTTCCACTTTTAAACAAAAATTCAAATTTTGTCTGAACATATAATAACACGTATATAATCGAAATGTTTGATAATTACACTATATTTTCCCAATTTGTCAGCTGAAGGCACTTACTGTGAAACCCAAGATATATCATTGCAGATCTGTCCGATCCATGGTAAAGGGAAGCAACTCAGTAAGTGTGTCGGTACCACTGGGATAGTCATGCCCTTCATTATTTCTGATCCATAGATACTGCGAAACCAGCATCAACAAGAAATGCAAAGACACTTCATTTTTGTTTATATAAAACAATAATTCACATAAAACATAACACACTTATGAAATGACAATCATGGCAGGACTTACCTTGTCCCCTCCTGTACTTCCTACACCCATAGCACTTTGTGCAAAACGTTCTTTGGCTTTAAGAGCCTTTGCACGTTCATTTTTTAAACGTTCATCATCAGAGAGAAGTGCCACGAGCTGCTTTGCCTTTTCTCTCACATTCATCCCTTGGTCCTTGTTTCCAGCATCAATGTATTGAAAACTGGTCAAAGTTTTCACAGCGTGAAAATTTTCCTTGCATTGCTGTGCTACTTTCTCACTACCAGTTTTAATAATGTAGTCTAGTACCATCAATGATTTATACACATGTCGCCAGTTCTTGCCATCATCGTTTAAACGCTTCCACACCATCTGCATAATTTCCGTGAAAGCCACCACATTGTATGTCAAGTCTGCAATTTCTGACATGAGAGTACTTGACGGACCCCATGGGTCATTGGAGGTGGCCTCCCGGACCTTAACTTGAGCGTCAGAGTAATTCTTAACCACATTTTTTAGTGTTCGGCGTATAGTTGGCATCTTGTTTCAGTCAGTTTTATATTAAAACAACAAACACTCCTGTGAAGTACTTTATAAGCTAAAACTTCATAACTTTATGGGATAATCTGAAACAAATAAGATACCATGTATAAATAAATGGGATTAAAATATATACAATAGGATACATGCAGACAACATTATGCCTATAAGATGTCTTTTATTAAAATAAAGACAAATAGTACCTCAGTGTTTCAAAGGTCGTCAGTAAGAACAACCTTAGGCCCACTGTAATTATTAATATAGAACAAAATTTGTTTACCCCCAAAAAGAATTCAGTGGCATAGATTCTGGTGAAATTTCAAATTCATGTTCAGATGTATTTATTTAATGTATTTTATTGTAGTTATGTATCTGCCACATTATTGCTATGTCTAGTGCATATAACACTTGGTAAATAGGCTTATAAATTGAGGTGATGATATATTACAACTGACATAGGTCCCCCTTTGCTATAGAGACAGGTAGAAAAACAAGACCATTGAGTGAAAATTGCATACACATATGGACAATATAACATGACTTTAGGTCTGTACAAACATTTGGAAAAAAGAGTGCACACTTTGACTTGTGTTTCTGAATAAACATGTTATTGATGCACAGTAAATGCTGTTGAAGGCAGCAATCTTAAATACTATTATCAAAGCAATTTGTGTAAAATAATCCAATCAGGACAGACAAAGTCAGACGGTCCAATTGTTCACAGTTTCAGCATTAGTCATCAGTGTCATGGTACAATGATCCAAAGTCACTGTTTAGCTTGGTCAAACATCTATAAAGTTTTACATATTTAAATAAATTCAATGGCATATGCTTGGGCATCGGTGAGGTGTTCTCACCCCAAATAGCATTTGAGTAAATCGCAAGTTAAAAAGAGATATACATCAAATTTTCTAGGAATATCAGGAGTTTCTACATGTCATTTATAACCTTTTTATGATAAACGAATTTTGGGGAAAATATATTTGAAGTTCAACATGTTCAAGAATCTGAAACCATCATGCCATATTCCTACATGTTTCAAACACACGGATAGACATTGAATTTACCAAGAAATGAAACTGCCAGGATGACCTAAAATGGCTAAGCTTAGACTAAGCACTTGTTTTTTTATAATGTTAAAGGTATTCTCCGAATGCTATAGGGATAGGCTTATTTCACAAGTAGAAAGTACTGTTCAAGGATGGTCTGTACATGGTTGTGACAGTATCGAACTTTCACTTGTACAAATTCTCTCTTTTAAGTATTACTTTTTCATATTGAAATATGTGATTTGACATGAAATGATTAGTTCCACGATGAAAGTCACGCTGCCCTACATATACAGACGGAAGTAACCTATAGTGTGAAATGCAGATGTTTCAGATAACTTCCGACGTCTTGTTTTTCTGCCTGACATGAACAAACAACGGTTCAGGGAAGTTTGTGCTGCTGTCTATTCCTGAAAACAAAAATACTATCATGTAATAACTTGAAAACTATTATGTGATAACTGAATCTTACCTACTACACATAAACTACGTAATTACCCTCAAATCTCAAAAGTATTTGTCTGAAGACACCGACTTCGTCCTTCCTGGAGTAGAAAAATGGCGAAATACCACTTCCTGTGACTAATCCTGCGGGGAGGTAAAGATAACAGCCACTTTCAATCAAGTTGTGTACGCCTATCTTTCAACACATTTTGGGAAAAATAGCATAATGAGCCACACATGACAGTAGCACGCCATGAAATAAACTGACAGTTTTATCTATATATAATAGTAAACAAATACAAGTTTAATTTTAGTAACAGTAAATCTGTTTACCAGAACGGCAATTATACTACTGCTTACAAGCCATGAATTACCGTTACCGAAATATAATAAATCTGGATCGCGTGTGACGAAAACATTTGTCATATTTCATGTGAAATAATTTTATTTAATTTTGATAAATATTTCTTAACTAATGAAAATGTATTAACATAAAATATAATGTTGAACAAAGTTGTGATTTTGCTTTTATATGAAATTGTCGTCACCCCGATCTTATTTGTTATTCGCGAGAACCTGTCTGAAAGTTCCCACTTCTCCAAGTGTGGTAAGGGGCACGGAAGAACGTGACACAAGTCTATATCGCTACTATTCTACAAAACGCTCAGGTTTGATTTGTTTAAGGAGCTTTAGATACTCCTGTCTGTATTTTCAGAGCCCTCAGTCTATTTCGGTTTAGAAAGGAATGTTAAATGTTAGGGAGACTTAGATGTTGCCCGGCAATGTTTACAAACGTATTCTGCCCCCTGTACAGGAAAAGATGCAGCTAACACAGAAGATTAATTCTAATTCCGCCTAAATTCGAAAGCGTTCATGCACAGGTTTAGACAAGATGTATATTCACTGGAGAAATTGTCACTGTTATCCTATTTATTGTGGGGAGATGACCTGCTTGTGTTTACTGTTGTCGTGTTGAGTCCTCAGGTCCATCAATAATTGATCAAATCACATGTGATCAAAATAATGATAAATAATTGTGAGTTTTTAATAATGCATTTAAATTCACTTATTTCCAATATGCAAACTTATAACTGACTTTTATTTACCTGTTTTCCTAAATCCGCAATATATGTGATATACTTACAGTACATCTAATAATATCATCAAGTCACACAAGTTCGATCGACATGTAACTTCGATCGCCCATTTTGAATGGTAATTGTCGCGATATGTAGTGATAACTTATGATATCTGCAGCTTTGATCTTCTGGTGACACCGCTTTCATTCGTTTGGACCGGAAAATGTTTCGTGTCAAGTTACCAAACGTAAGTTATAGCTCATATTCAGCAAACAACAACTTTTTAACCCTAGATAATATATTATTATATAACTTTATCAGCTCAAATAAAATGTAAACAGTATTTATTTCACACGTTGTAAATTGACAGCACACCTGTCTTCTGCTTGTTTACGTTGCTGGTCTAAATGTCGCATGACCAGACACTTGGATATCCTTGTCAAAATTTAAAACTTTGGAAACAAATAAGGGCCATTTCTTATAGAAAAGTTAATGCTTTTTGAGAATTTCCATCAATTTGTACCTGATGAGGTTCGAGCTAGTGCCTCATTGATAAATACAACCTGGGCACAATGTACCCACCCTACATGTCAGCACAGAACACATTTACGTTTTCTGCAAGCCAGCTCGTGGTGTTTGTCAACATTCTGAGGTTTGGTGCCCGTCACAATGAGCCTGAAGAATAACTCCCTGCATAATACTTGTATATAAGCTGAATATTTTTGACTTTTCATCGTTTTTGGAATTATTGAAACATAAAATGAACGTTTCATAGACATAAATGCCATAAAATTACTTGGGACTGCTCTAACTCTGAATTTGACACAAGAGATTGTCCATACAAGTCATCCTGTTTACGCGACAAGCCAGCCAATCATATGATCGAAGTTGTGTGACATAGCTTTCTGGGTCAATTGTGTCGACATTGAGAGGGTGGCCATGCCGCGATTGAGAAAAGTAGTAAAAATACCTGGATTTCGGAAATGTTTGACATAAATAAACAAGTTTTGAGGTAAGAGATTTGAAAATAAGATTATATGAATATAACTTTGAAAGTTCAGCGACAGTTCTTAAGTGATCAAACTTACATGACACAAGGGTACATTGTGAATTTGGAGGCTAAAATGGCTCATTGATTTCATTGTGCCAAAATGGCACCTAAAATATACAATAAGGAACAATTTATGCAGTAGAATATTCACTTTATTCGTGGTTTATTCATTGGTTTGAATTCCCAATAGTTCACTTTCACTGTCATCATGTATCATGATCCAGTATTTCAATAGTATTTATTAGGGCTGCGCAACATAACCGGTTTACCGGTATTTACCGGTTCAGACATGAAAATGATACGTATTGCGATATGCTGATCGAAAACCGGTATTTTGACTTGCATTCGGAAAACTTCGTAACACTCGGAAATCTTCGGATATTTCCTTTTTTCATTAGTGCCAAATATTATTCACATTTTTATTTTTAATCATGAATAAAAGTTGTTATTAAAGCTTAATCAAGCATACTGATTTTGCTGTGTATTTGCTCTATAAATCAAGCATTACCTCGATTATAAGTAGTTTTTTGTTTAAAAATACTTCATGCAATATATTGCAATACATATCGCAATACATGCTTTCGCATCGCAATATATCGCAATATGAAAATTCTCTGCAATACCCACCCCTAGTATTTATGGGACAAGATTGGGTTGTGATGCATTCACTATAGACTTTTATCAGTGTAAGTAATTTTAGGGGCAAATAGTTTGAAGTACATTAAACACAGTCATCAAGCATAGTTGATCATCTCAGCATAACATTTGTGTCAGAATGTTGGTCTCATGTGTCCTGTATTCTGCTATTGGTTACTTCAGATTAAAAACAGACATGTTCATGTTGCCAATCACCTGTTGTTTAACATGCCCTATGCATCAAACCCATGAAGATCCGGGTTAGAATTGGTCTGCAGCAACCCATGCTTGTCATAAGAGGAGACTAACTTGATCGGCTGGTCAGGCTTGCTGACTTGGTTGACACAAGTCATCTTATCCCAATTGTGAAGATCGATGTTTATGCTGTTGATCACAGGATTGTCTGGTGCAGACTTGATTATTTACAGACGCCGCCATATAGCTGGAATATTGCTGAGTGCAGCATTAAACAACAAACAAATAAACAAGCCTAATCATCACAGGGTTGGAAATAACTATAAAATTGCTAGTGTACTCCGCAACGGAAGGGGAAGAGTGCTTCTTTCTGATATGTTTTCGAAATGTTAATGCCAAAAGTCGATCTTTGCCACAAATACGATGTGTCGACCGGTCATATTTGCACATAGTAGTTTTGGGAATCGGAAACCCAGGGATTTACAGGACGCTAATTCCTGCGTCCTATACCCATGAAAATTGACAATGGACGCAACAAAATATATTAGCGCGTCCACAGGGACTCAGAAAAAGTCTAAATACTTTTCGTAAAAATTCAAATAAAGTGACAATAAGTTATCACTGAGTTTGCTACTAGCTGGGTTATAGTATTATTTGCAATTTAATTACTGTAACAATGTGATGATCATGATACACAATACAATAACAGTTTTAATGATAATATTTAAGAGTCTGGGACCCCCATTCTGTTGTCCAAGACCCTGAAAATTAAGAATATGAGTCCCAGGGACACTCAAATACAGGACTCCATGTAAATCCCTGGAAACCAAATCCGCTATCGATTATCGGAGGATTGTGGTGAAGGGTTATCGATTATAATCGATATATGTACATTTTTTTTAATGTAATCACCAATTTTAAGGGGTTTTCCCCAGTTATTTGCTAATTAATGTTATTTTTTTAACTAATGCTGTCATGCAATGAAATGCACGCATGCAAGAAAGACACTGGAATTGTAATTAATCAATGAAAGTGGTTAAAATTTTACAATGTGCATACCTTTACGCTGTTGAGCACATGTTTGTTCGTGAATATTCGTCAAATTTGATGGCTAGTTTACTTCATTCAAGGGTGTTATGCAAAAACAACAAAATTCTGATTAATCGAAAATATGTTTTTTACAATCGATAATCATTTTTAATCCTTTCGATCGATTTTCGATTATTTTCAATCATCAGAACATCACTAGCACATAGCATATTGATTCTTTCTGCCTGTTTTCATACAACCCATTGATGTGACTTTGAATTTACTTACCGGGTAGATTCCATTTTACCTATAATCAATCTGGTGTACAATACTCAACTGACAATAGTACTGTTAGATGCATGTCAAAATGACCCAGTGCCCTGTTAGATGCATGTCAAAATGACCCAGTGCCAACACAGTTAATCACCAGAACATGGCATTTAGTTCCTTGAAAATCTCAAGTAAATAATTAATCAAGTATGTATTGAACATTTCTCTGTAAATTGTACTGTAGTCTGAAATGTTCATTTTTGTTTATGACAGTATTACCAAATACTTGAACAGGTAAAAGCGTTATGATTTTTGATAACTAGGTCATGTATCAAAAACCTTTATTAGAATTGAATAGATATGAGAGAAAGATTAATTGTTTTTTCATGAAAATGCTACTATGTAAAACGCGTTGTGAAAGATTTAATATTTGGCTACGGGAAATGGGAATCTGGAATATGTACTGGAGTAAACAGTTGCAAGATTTGTTAAAGGTCACATGCAACCAAAAAATCAAACATAATTAAAACACAATTATCACTTCTTCATGACATATAATATGCATTGCTGATTATGAAAAAACAAATAAACAAAATTATAAGCGTATAATCGCAAATCAAAAGTGCAATATTTTGTACTTGGGTTAACCTCCCTCGAAACAAAGCAGCCGGGATACCGAACCCAGTCAGAGTGGGTGGGTGTGCACTCAAGTGTAGCGGCTGGTTCATTAGTAGATGCCGCCTTCACGGCTCATTGTGTGTGTATATATAGAGATGTTGGGTTTTGTAAATACATGCTCATTTTTTGTGTATAACATTTAGCAATCAACAGACATCATAACATGTCATGTGTTCAAGTATCACACCTGCCTGTCTGTGTAATTACATAATGTGACAGAGACCGAACTTGGGCCATAAATCAATGCGTTTTGTTTATGGTGTATAGCCTGATTGGTGTTAAGTTCAAATTGCATGTGGTCAGTGATCGCAGTTGTGTATTGAATATTGTCATTAGCAGACACACAGGTGTCAATAAAACAAGGCATTGAGTTTTGTCTGTGACAGAGACATATCTATATCACAGTTAGAAATTCTGTCAACGCTAAATAATGACATTGCTTTTAAGTATCGAACTGAGAAAGTTACTCGGTAAGAAGAACGTGTGGTGAAATAGACAAATGAAATTATATAAACAGTTTATTTACTGTCATATCATATAAAAAGCTCGCGCCTGTGAGATATCAACAAAACATTATGAAAATAGCTCACACCAAAGCCTTCACCGAGTATTCACCAGACAGCCCGCTTCCAAGTTGCGCGAACCTATTTCACTGCGCACGTGCTATGAGCGCAGCCCAGCTGTTGAAACCCGTATTCCCCAGAAAAGTCTGGGGAAAATTAGTGAAACGTTTGAACTCCGATTTCGCGTGGTTTTTTTCATCGCGTTATTTTTCAACTTTATAAGTTGAATTAGCATTTTTGACGCTTTGTTTCGGTAAGTCCATACCGAAAGGTATCAGAATCTGCAAAGTTATGTTTTACGTTGCATGTGACATTTAAGCATTAGAGAAAAAATTCAAATATGATATGTAAATTATGATGATCTTAATATTTGAAGCATGAAAGATCTAACCTGTGAATGATTCCTTCCATTTAGTTCCCAGATCACACTGTGCAGCATTCTGTACATTGTGTATATCGATGTACAGGATGTGTGTGTATAGTATTATGTACATGGGGCCTGATTCCAGCTCTGTTTGTGTGTTTGAGGGAACTAAAAGAAATGTCTGCAGATCACAGTATTACATATCACTGTTGTCATGGAGATCTCTAGTGAGTGAGTGTCAAGTCATGGCTACAAAAATGCGCAAAATGAAATGAATATGGTAATATTGTCCACTAAGCTTGGCAACTGATGAACAATCAGAATATATCACTGATGTATTTAGATGTAACAGAGAATGTGTATGTGTTTCGCTATTGAATTGGAATTGATTGTGGGGCTGACATTATTCTTAGTTTGCAGGATTTTTTGTGAAACATAGCCTGATTTGCATCTTTGTAGTTAGGTTTCGAAAATATATTCAAAAAGACCTTTTTTTACTGAATGTATTTTTCTGTGTATCATTGTCAAGCTGAACTTGTTTCTCCCGTACATATGCAGAGATGCCAACCCTTACGCTTTAGGCGTAATTATTACGATTTGGACCAGTAAATTACGCCATTACACTTAATCTGTGAAAATTACACTTTTCTACTCGTTTTTACGAAAATCAATAAAGTGGGTAAAATTTCACAGGGAAGTGTTTTGTAACACACAGGTGCAGGGGTGCAGAAATGGCCTTACATCGATAGGAATCGCTTACTCTTA
Organism: Haliotis rubra; assembly: GCF_003918875.1. NCBI lineage: Eukaryota > Metazoa > Mollusca > Gastropoda > Lepetellida > Haliotidae > Haliotis > Haliotis rubra. Next base: position 1,226,472 of record NW_025767002.1, read on the forward strand.
GCATCGCACTCATTCCAATAAACTTGAAAGGAATTAAAGTATTTTGAGTCACATGACCAACAATTTTCAATGTATGGAGCTTCATAATGATCGGTCACATGTGTTTCTGTCTAGAATCTTCCTTTCGTGAAAACGTGTACCATGTTGAAGTGATCGGCAGACAAGTATAAAAACTTTTTATGTCCAAATTACACTTTTTTGACCTCTATTATTACACTTAGGCCCAAAATAGTGTTGGCATCTCTGCATATGCTCATTGTGTTTACAGTTTCATTTAGGTCAATAGACTCAATACATAAAGGTGTATAGGCATGTTTGATGGAATATTGAAAGTTAAGTGATTTTCAGATTTAATTTTTTCCACATCAGATGAGATATTTTTTTATCATCAGATAACATGAACTAAAAAAGAACCTGAACCTGAAAGAAGCACCTTAATTGCTTTGCTTGTTAGGTGTGGTCATGGCAGATATAAACATGTTTTGAAAAGAATTGGGTGTTCTTGACTTACTTTGACTAGTATACATGGTTTCATTATATCGCTATCATTTGATATCGTATTCGTCTCTTGAACTGAGGGTACAACTGTTATCGAGGTGAGGTGAAATTGGGTTTAACCTCTTGCTTGAGAATATTTCGCTCATATGACGACGTGCATGCGTGTGTATGTGTATTGCGGCTGCATGTACTAGGCCAGACTGAAGCTGGTTTTATAGTGCTAGCCCACTGAGATACCATGCCGCAGTGAAGCATGAATACCCCACTCAGACACATTATACTGACTCCGAGTCGACAAGTCCTTGTACCCATTAATGCCGAGCGCCAGGCAGGGACCAACAAACTGTTATTGAACTCATGTAAGTAAACAAAGATCAACAATAATCAAAGGGAGATAATTCACAATGGAATGCACCTTAATCTGTATCATTTACATGCCTGAAATATGATAACACAACAAGTATGATATTACATTCCCTAACCTTCAAAAGTCTGAGCAAAGTTTATACTGTTGATATTGTGCTTAGTTTATGAGAATACACACATGCTAATCATGTCTTTCGATGTTTTATCTTAAATTTTAAATATTTATTGACCAGTTTGTTGATATGTGTTCATTCATACCTGAGTTTGCTAAAGTGACATGACTAGAGGTGTGACGATGCTGAAATTTCACGATACGATACGTATCGTGATATCTTGGAACAATACGATTCAATTCGATACATATTACGATATGCTATCTTAAGTTATTTTCTTTGCAAAAGTGTATTTTGATAGCAAGTAACAGTGTAAATTTTACATAACCATTAATTTCTAGTGAAAATTAACAATTTTAAGGTCATCAATACATATCATGATATGAAAAAAAGAATCGACATTATACAATTATAGACTCTTGTAGAGGTCGATATCGGTTTTATTGACCTGAGTAAAACAATATCGACCGAGCTTTGCGAGGTCGATATTGTTTTTCTCAGGTCAATAAAACCGATATCGAATTCTACAAGAGTCTATAATTGTTTTATTATATAATGCAAGAGAAACAGGTTTTAACATAAACTTTTAATGCTCATATTGTGCCATCTATCCGAGTGATCTGATTGGCTGAAAAGCGGGGGAAGCCCCTTCCTACGGGATTCCTTGTCTATTTTTAGTAACCCAAGTCAATATCGTAATTTATCAGAAAACTCAAGTCAATATAGTGTTTTGTAGTCAATCATGTGACGGTATTTTGACCAATCATGGTACAGGAAAAATACTACCTATATAATAAATATTTATCATCAGATAGAGTATCATGATTGTCGATACTACGATATATGGTCACAGCTCTAGACATGAAACATAACTGGAAATTACTTTTTCCCAAATGCTGACCCTTCCAGAAGGGTGTGTGCACTATGCTTATATGTGTGCTGTACTGGAGAAAATATGACAAAGTGACAAGCGGGTACAAATGTGACAACAAGGGAGATAATCAACAATCAAGCACAAGATACCTTTGTTACACTCCTATTATCATTCTTTTCCCAAATTGCAAGAAGCCATAAGAATCATAAAATTTTCTGTTAAACCCCAACTGAAGTGTCATGTATATTTTTGTGTTTGTCTCTGGGAATGCCATTGAAGTTATTTAGGAAAAAGTTTATGTTTAATATTTCCAAGATTAAGTTCAGTTTGTTTTATTGTATTTATAGGAAAAACAACAAACTTTCCTTTACACTGTCCCAGTACCAATTACTCTGAAATGAAATGGAAGAGTAAATTCACCTTGGGAATATCATGCTTTCTTTCCCAATGGCAGTATGATGAGGAATAGAATGAAACATTCAACTTTATGGATGACAACTTCTTGTTTATTGCATAGAGGCGTTTTAGCTTGATAATGATGTAAGAATCTACATCGAAACGTTGCTCTATGCAATAAAGAAGAAGTTGTCATCCATAAAATTGAATGTTTCGTTCTTGACTCACCAAGTTCTAGAATGCCGATTAAACAATGATGATGAATGTATATTTTCCCCAGAGATGCTGAGCTGATGGGTTTGTTGTGAGCGAAGATGAAGAGTCACATAGCCTCGGTGGTGATAGTCAGCATCTTCAGTGTATCGGCCTCTCAAGTTGTTTCAGCTGCTGTCATTGGTATGTACTATGTACACCAGTACTAAACTTAAACCCGTGAAGATCCAAGTTAGATTGGTCTTCACAGGGTTTTATGCGATGTGCAAATGTGAGTCCAGTATGCAAAAATGAAGAGAATGGATGCAGAAAAAAATTCACTGCATCCAAAGGGATGCACAATATTATTCATTGTACCCGCAACACATCTATGACTTACCTAAGTGTTTAGTTGTTTCTTTCAGAGCAGTTACATGCATCATTTCATCCCTCAGTCCACATGATCAGATGATTCATTCCAGGCTCTAAAGAAATTATCAAAACATACAGTTACCGTATATGACCGACTATAAGTCGGATCTGACTATAAGTCGGGCCCCTTTCTCAACCCTCTAAATTCTTGCCAAAACCATGTAACTCAAATATAAGTCGTCCCCTTTCGCCGTATGTATCGGTATTGGGTAGATCAACGTTGTGACTGTTCAACACTGTAACATGACGAACGTAAACACGTTGGAATTCAATGGTAAGTGTTGAAGTTGTAAACAAATGTTTGTTTTGTTTTGATATTTACTGTTTCATACTAACGGAACACTTTGTATATGGCATAATAAAACATCCAATATTTCTTCACCAAACTTGGCACATAGATAGATCTGGTGGTCTACTGGTGCCTTTTGGTAGTTTGGATTTCTGAATAAAATATTTTTGGCGTTTCCATGGCAACAAGTTTCAGGTTGACTGAAATGGGTGGTAGTGCTCTTTTCCGGAACAGAACTTAAAAACTGTTCACTGTTTCAGCACCAAATTTCATACATAGGTGGTCTAGTGGTGAACTGGTGCCTTTTGCTAGTTTTGGATTGCTGAATAAAATGTTTTTTTTTGTGTTTCCATGTTAACAATTTTGGTTTCAACTGAAGTTGGTGGTAGTGCTCCTTTCTGGAGCAGAACTTTGAAACCCTTCAGTACTCTCCTTCCACTTAGCTATATACACACCAAAACATTTGACATAATCATAACTCGTAGACATATTCATGAAGAATATTTTGCCATTGCTGGGGATATTGATGACTTTGTCTTCTTGTTGAGACAGTAGAGATTGAATTGATGTATGGGGATTAATAACACTTCAGGTGAGTCCTCATTTATTTATGTGGGCGGCGGGGTAGCCTCGTGGTTAAAGCGTCCGCCTGTCACTCTGAAGACCCAGGTTCAATTCCCCACATGGGTACAATGTGTGAAGCCCTTTTCTGGTGTCCCCCGTTGTAATATTGCTGGATTATTGCTAAAAGTGGCTTTAAAACCATACTCACCCTGTCATTTATTTATGTGTTGGATTGTGGTACTCGGTTTATATATTTGTTTTATCACCATCAGTAACTGTATCTATTATTATATAAGACAATTTGTGTTGGTACATTCACAACAACTTCACGTTTTCAATGTTTATTGATCACATGACATAGCTGTCATCCGCCAAACTGCATTTTCATAGACTTAAATCTCCTTCACAGACCATCACAGATGATTTATTAAGGGGAGACAATCAAATAATCAGTTAATGCAAGCTGCCAACCAGAAAACCATTAGAAAGTTATTGTTACAAATTGTGGCATGGAAATCCGTTTTGACCATTCCAATGAATTTTGATTTGCCAGGAAAGAACTGCACGAAGGTTGCTGACTGTGGCTGGAAGGCTTTCTGTAACACAACCACCTCCCAGTGCTACTGTCCCAGCGGTTATGTCCTGCACAGCAATGGCAAAGATTGCTTGAATGGTGAGTAAAGGTTGTTGCCAGGCTCACTGAAGTCAGATGTTTCACTTCGAAGATTCCTCTTTGTGACAAAGGGCGATGGGGTAGTCTAGTGGTTAAAGCATTCACTCCTCACACCGAAGACCCGGGTTCAATTCCCCACATGGGTACAATGTGTGAAGCCCATTTGTGGTGTCCCCTGCCGTGATGTTGCTGGAATATTGCTGAAAGTGACGTAACACCATACTCAATCACTCATTCACTCAGGTGAGGTGAGGTGAGGTGAGGTGAGGTGAAATTGGGTTTAACGTCGTGCTTGAAAATATTTCGCTCATATGTCGACGTGCATGCATGTGTATGTGCGGCTGCTTGTTCTAGCCCAGACTGAAGCTGGTTTTATAGTGCTAGCCTACTGAGATGCCATGCTGCAGTGAAGCATGAATACCCCACTCAGACACATTATACTGACTCCGAGCCGACCAGTCCTTGTTGTACCCATTAATGCCGAGCGCGAGGCAGGGACCAACAAGTACCATATTTTAACGTCTTTTGGTATGACGTGGTCGGGGATCGAACCCGCGACCTTCCGCTCTCCGGACGGACGCTCTAACAACTACACCACAGAGGCGGTCTTCATTCACTCAGTCTCAGTGAGGATCTGACAGATCAGTTAGTCATCAGTTTCAAGGCTTCTTACTTTTCTGAGCTGCCAAAGCATTCCGAGTTACTAAAAGTTGAAGTTATCTTAAACCTTTGAGGAATACTGTGCAAGTATATTGTGTCTCTTTTTGTTTGCTAAAATTTACATTGTTTAATCAAGATGGGAAAGAAAATAAAGCTGACTTAAATATTTAGGGTGCTACACCAAACTCTCTCACTCATGGACTTGTAAATCTGACTGTATATTTGTTGTGTTCTTTGTTTCAGAAAGCTGCTCTGGTGCGAAAGACTGTCTGGAGTGCTTGTCAGCTGATGTCTGTATGAGGTAATAAGTTTACTCAGTGTTTATAATGAATATTCATCAATTTTTACAGTTTTGTAGATTGTTGCACCTATTAATAAACCTTAATCCAATATACCACAAGATCATTTGATGTAAACTCTTTGTTGATTCATTCCTTCTAAATTGTCTTGATGATGTCTTTGAAGTCCTCTTTCTGCATCCTTGCAGGGGTTCAAAAACCCCATCGCCCAATGCCCAGGGACAAGTCAGTTTTCATTTCGGGCAATCAAATAATGGTATCTTACTTGTCCGTGGGCTACTAGATAATTTCCACTTATGGTTTTAAACTGCAAATAAACTTGCATTTAACTTCATATCTGCTCAAAATGTAGCTATTATATTTTGCAATGATAATAAAGTAGAGTTATCTTTCTTTGCTATTTATCACTTTTCAATAAATAGTCCAGTAAACATTAACATCAAATACTATGTTGATTTATTCTTTCATAATTATATCATCATGATTATGTCATAAAATCGGGGCAAGTGGAAAATTAGTCAGGACAAGTTAATGTTAATGTTATCTTAGGTACTTAAACAGATCACAATGTCACAGGTACTGAATATTTTTCAGATGTGTGAGCTTCATCTTGAAGGATACTAGGCTCTGTGTGTCTGTGTGTAAAGGCAAGGCAGAAATTACAGAAGAGGGGCCTTTCCGTGGCAATGTCTGCACAGGTCAGTCGCATGGTGTTTGTCAGTGAAGTTCAGAAATATTGGAAAACAGTAACCATTGTATACAATAGGAAGCTAAATATTGATTTGGCTTATCAGTTGGTCATGATTTTAATAATGATTGACAAATAATGCCTCAGATATTGCCCAGTGGCAAAGTTCAGTATGAGATTGTTACATGGTGTTTTTAATCTAAAGCTAAATTATCTGCAGATGTGACAATGCTAAATTGAATGTGAATCAAATTGAGTAGCAGCAGCAATACTGTATTTCTTAACCTCTGATTTTATAAAACATTATTTCAAATTGTCTGTTAACAATCATTGAGAAAGAGGCATGTTTTATGTCTCGCAACAACTGTCAATATACTTTTGTGGTTGAATCTTTTCGTACTCAGTATAGTCAATGCTGACAATTCATGCTGTGAATGTATGAGCTGTAACAGTTTGATTGGCTTGTGCAGAAGGAAACATCCTGTTACAGGGTTTGTTGGTTTGTTGTTTTACGCCGCACTCATCAATATTCCATCTATATGGCGGCGGTCTGTAGATAATCAAGTCTGGACCAGACAATCTAGTGATCAACAGCATGAGCATCGTTCTACACAATTGGGATACGATGTCATGTGTCAACCAAGTCAGCAAACCTGATCAGCCAATCCTGTTAGTCGCCTCTTACGACAAGCATAGGTTGCTGAAGATCGATTCTGACCCGGATTTTCTCATGTTACAGAGACTAATGACAACACAGATATCATCCCCATCATTGCGGGGGTGGCGGCTGCTGTGTTGCTGTGTTTTATCATCACCTTGGCTGTGTGCTGCTACATGAGGAAGACCAGGTAAGTTCTGCTGGATGTCAGTGAGACTATGTCTAGTTTGGGAATTGGGCAGAGTCATTGTGATATGTTAACCCCAATTCTACCAGAGGAAAACTGGTTGTATTGAAAAAATTGTGGGGATACATTGTGTCAGGAGATTGTGTTCTGAGATACATTGTGTCAGAGGGGATTATTTGTGCTGGAATACATTGTCAGGAGATTATGTTCTGGGATACATTGTGTCAGAGGAGATTATTTGTGCTGGAATACATTTGTCAGGAGATTATGTTCTGGAGATACATTGTGTCAGAGGAGATTATTTGTGCTGAGATACATTGTTTCAGGAGATTATGTTCTGGGATACATTGTGTCTGGAGATTATGTTCTGAGATACATTGTGTATGAGGAGATTATTTGTGCTGGGATACATTGTCAGGAGATTATGTTCTGGGATACATTGTGTCAGAGGAGATTATTTGTGCTGGGATACATTGTTTCAGGAGATTATATTCTGGGATACATTGTGTCAGGAGATTATGTTCTGAGATACATTGTGTCAGGAGATTCTGTGTGCTTTGATACACTGTGTCAGGAGATTATGTTCTGGAATACATTGTGTCTGGAGATTATTTGTGCTGGGATACATTGTGTCAGGAGATTGTGTGTGCTGGGATACATTGTGTCAGGAGATTGTGTTCTGGGATACATTGTGTCAGTAGATTATTTGTGCTGTGATACATTGTGTCAAGAGATTATGTGTGCTTGGAAGGATAGCGTCAGAGAAGATTGTGTGTGCTGAGTTAGATTGTGTCTTAGGACAATATGTATTTTGGGATAAATTGTGTCATGACTTGGCAAGTGAGTAGCTCAGATGCACACATATGCAAAGAAGTAAAGAACTATTGGTTATCCAATTTGAGAGGACATTGACATTCCCTTAATTCTGTTTTCAGGAAGAATGTCAATCTTCAAGAAAAGAATTATGAATCCAGAGAACTTGAAATGGGCAAAGTGAAACAGGTGAGTGCATCATTAACAAAGCTGCGTGTGTATGGTTTTTCACCGTTTTAGGAATATTCCAGTAATATCAAGGTAGAGGACACCAGAAATGGTCTTCACACATTTTACTTATGTGTGGAATTGAACCCAGGGACCCATTTCACAAAGCTCTTGCAAGCCTTAGATCTTGTCACTTTCCTTGTAGCATTCCTACCTCCTATACTGTAACATTGACTTTCGATAGTCGTAGCGCTACGAGAGCTTTGTGAAACGGGCCCTTGTAAGCCTAAGATCTCGTAACTTTTCTCGAGGCAATCCTACCTCCTACACTGTAACATTGACTTACGATAGTCGTAGCACTACGAGAGCTTTGTGAAACAGGGCCCTGGTCTTTGGCATGACAAGTGAACATGTTAACCACTAGGCTACCCCCAACAAGGGTGGCATTGGTGATGAAGATGATGATGTAAAGGATGGTGATTATAATGCATTGTGTACACACCAGGACAGGTGCTCTGTTGTCCTTTGTGGTTATGTCTGGGAACTCACCTCAGTGACAAGGATCTCATTTTTGTAAAACATTGTCCATATTTTGAGTGAGTGAGTTTAGTTTTACGCCTCACTCAGCAATGTTCCAGCTATATGGCGGCGGTCTGTAAATAGTCCAGTCTGGACCAGACAATCCAGTGATCAACATCATGAGCATCATTCTACTCATTTGGGATACTATGACATGTGTCAACCAAGTCAGCCAGCCTGACCACCCGATCCAGTTAGTCGCCTCTTACAACAAGCATGGGTTACTGAAGACCAATTCTAACCCTGATCTTCACGATTATCCCCAATTTTTGAAGGTGATCTAATCTTCAATGCTGTCACAAGGTTCGGGACAACAGCATGTATTGTGTATTTTTGTGACAATGTGTCATTATTTGGCGATGTCATTTGCTGTTTATATGACAAAATGTCTAATCAGTGACATGCTGACATTGAGTTGGCATGGAAAATACCTCCAGGAAGTTGACTTCATAAGCTGCAGTAATACTTTGTGAAGCAAGTTTGTTGACTCACCCATTGTTGGCTGTCACCTGATTAAATCTGTTCTCACATCCTGATGGCTGACACCATTGTGTCACCATACACGTGATGCATCACATGTAAATCATGAATGTTGAAATACCAATATTTATTTTGGGGTAATTGTTATGCATAATGTTATAGCTGAATGTTTTAATTTTGTCAGCCTTGTGAAAACTATTTGTGCGGAGTTTGCTTTTGATATTTGTTTAAAAAAGAAATCATAAACACATTAAACAATGCGACTTTTCTCTATACAAATAACTTTCATGAACATGCATGCTTTTCCTTTTTCAGTTTCCTGTTTATGACAACAAAGGATTTGGTAAGAAATTCTGAAATGTCTTTTAGAGGATAAATTTTTTAATCACTTGAGGTCCTATCAAACTGTTCAAACATATAGATTTTAGATGCGGCAGACAGAAAGATTGCTAATATTGTATACACATGAAGAATGCTTGATTCCCTGGTGTGGTGGTGGTGAAATTGGGTTTAACGTCGTGCTTGAGAATATTTCGCTCATATGACGACGTGCATGCATGTGTATGTGTATGTGCGGCTGCTTGTATTAGCCCAGACTTAAGCTGGTTTTATAATGCTAGCCCACTGAGATATCATGCCGCAGTGAAGCATGAATACCCCACTCAGACACATTATACTGATTCCGAGCCGACCAGTCCTTGTTGTACCCATTAATGCCGAGCGCCAGGCAGGGACCAACAAGTACCATATTTTAACGTCTTTTTGGTATGACGCGGTCAGGGATTGAACCCGCGACCTTCCGCTCTCCGGGCTGACGCTCTAACCACTACACCACAGAGGCGGTCTGATTCCCTGGTGTAAAACATTAGCCAGTACTGAAATCGGGTTGTCCGCTACAGCTGATGATTTCTTCCTGGTATCTCAGTGGGCTAGCACTATAAAACCAGTTTAAGTCTGGGCTAGTACAAGCAGCCGCACATACACATACACACACATACATGTAGTCATATGAGCGAAATATTCTCAAGCACAACGTAAAACCCAATTTCACCTCACCTTACCTTATGCACATATGGAAATATGGTTGGTGAAGGGAGCTTGCTTGAATGGAATTTGGGTCTAAAAGTAGTAGAAATCTGAAATTACTAATGATCCAGGGCCTGCTTTCAGAAAGCACCAAGGTGATCATAAGTCACTTAGGTAACCTTAGTGCAATGTTACACAATGGGAGTTTAGGTTAACCTTAGTAAAGGTTGCTTCGTGAAAGGAGCCCCAGGTTCTTACTAGAGGAAACACAGTAAGTTTTGTTTATTCAAATTATCTAGAAAATACGATTATTTTATGTTTTTAGATGAGTTGCACTCAGAAACAACCACTGAAGCAGCAAATATATATGACTGTAGGAATTAATAGAGGAAATGTTTTATCTTTAGATTTAAAATGAGACCCAGTCGTCTAATTAGGGTGGAGACTTCCTGCACAGATAGGAATAGGAAACTGCTTTTAATGAAGGCAGGGTCTGACAGTAGAGGAAACCTGAAAATAATCAGCATACAGACTTATAGTTTCAGGGAAAACTGTCTATTAATTCATGTTTTGTATCATGTGACCTCTTGTTTATGTGAGAAATCAAGTTGGAGTTTATGTATAGAGGTAGAACCAATTGAGACGTGTTTGTGTTTTTGTACAGTGAGAGAGAAAACCGTATACATCGACTTTGTGTTTCTGCACTTAGAGAAAGAAAACCACCTTTGTTGTGTTTGTGCACAGAGAGAGAACCATTTAAGTCCTGGTATTTTATCTCCAGAGAGTGAGAGCCACCTGAGCCTGCGTCAGAATGTGATCAACTCTGACGTGTACCTACAGCAACTGGAGCAGTTGCGGCCACACACAGAAACGCTCATGATGGTGCTGAGTCAGATACGCCGCAAGCTGCGTGGCATGGATCAGTCGGACCCCAGAGTGCCGACATACAAGTAGGCTGGTTTATTGAGACTTGTTACAGTTCTCTTTTTGCCGTCATAAGTGACATGTAATTGTTGTGATTACTCTGCCTCTGTTACATCAGAGCAAAGAATTCATGTATTTTGGCTGTCATCCCTCTAAGTAATCTTCTGATTTTCAACAGAAGTCCTTCATTGTCAACTATCCATTATCAGTTGTGCTTATAATAGTATCAGAGCAAAAATTCCTGTATTTTGTAGGGGTGGGTATTGCAGAGAATTTTCATATTGCGATATATTGCGATGCGGAAGCATATGTTGCGATATGTATTGCAATATATTGGAAGAATTATTTTTTTAACAAAAACTATTTATAATTGAGTTAATGCTTGATTATAAAGCAAAAACACAACAAAAATACTATGATTGATTAACCTTTAATAAAAACTTTTGATCATGACAAGATAAAAATGTAAGTAACATTTGGCACTAATGAAACAGGGAAAAGAACAATTAAAATAACGGAAATATCCGAAGATTTCCGAGTGTTACGAAGTTTTCCGAATGCATGTCAAAATACCGGTTTTCGATCAGCGTATCGCAATACGTATCGTTTTCATGTCTGAACCGGTAAATACCAGTAAACTGGTTATATTGCGCAGCCCTAGTATTTTGGCTGTCGTCACTCAAAATAATCTTAGATTTTCAACAGAAGTCCTTCATTGTAAACTATCCAGTGGACTCTGTCAATACCGGCCTCTGTAAACACCGGCACTCTGTCTACATCGGCACAAAGTTTCAGTCCCGGCAGAAATGCACGTAATTATCATTTAGAAACATCTGTAAACATCGGCATCTGTCTATTCAGGATATCGGCATTGTTTTTCAGTCCCAACGAACAAGTTGTTATGAAAACGAATCTGTAAAAACCGGCACATGAAAGACGGCGTAACCCTTTGATGAGATTAGGTCCAAATGATGTAACAACACAATCCGCTGTGACTCCCGAGATTATTCAGAAACGGGAAGTGTTAATCAGCATCTAGTTAATCAGTGAGTGGTAATGAACACTTACCTAGAGTAATTAATACATGTAGTGGGCAGTGTGACTGTAAAAACAAGCAAGTGTTTACATTTTGTTGATTCGCGGGTATTGACTCCCGAGATTATTCAGAAACGGGAAGTGCCAATCAGTTTCTTGTTAATTAGTGAGTGGCACGTGTCACTTACATAGAGGCTAATCGCTTGATGGCGGTATCGCTCGAAAAGCTCCTGAACATCAACAATATCACTGTACTCTTGCCGAGTATTTTCACATTTGTAAGAAGCGATTTTATTGATAAAGATTGGTTTCTTCACGACGCGTTTCACTACAGTCTGCTTATAAGGGTCGTGATTGGTCAAAATCAGACACGTGACCTAAGCAGCCAATCATATTATGGAAATGGATACCGCCAACCAAAACTTTTAGGATCGAAGGTTTTGGGTAAAATAATTCTACATGTATTCTGAACATATTAAGCAAGACATCGCTACCTATCGTAAATTATAGAACTTATTGGGCATATCGTGCTAGGTTATGGCCTAAGACAAAAATGCTTCATGTATACATTTTGCATTAAGCATAGTGTCCGGGTCAAGACGGAGGCCGGCGAAAAGCCGAGATGTTACTAAGCTGCCGAAGCATAAACAAGAATCGTTGTTTTCAATAACATTGCGAAAAATAGTTTATAATATTAATTCTGGCCGATAATATATGATCAGTTGAAATTCATAGGCTTAACCTAGCTAAACCGGCACTCTGTCAAAACCGGCATTTTTATTTGGTCCCGACTGATGCCGGTATTGACAGAGTACACTGTATCCATCTTCAGTTGTGCTCGTAATAGTATCTTGATACCCACACCTAAACTACATGAGTCGTACATGTGTGTCAGGCTGCTTAGTATACATCAGTGTCACCCCAGAACCCCAGCACACAAGCGGAGTAGTTAAGAGAGTGATGTTTCAGTTTCCTGTTAGCAGTCATTAGGAGATGTGTTTCCATTGTTGGAAGTCAGGATTGAAATAGCCTGTATAATTTCATATCACATATTTGAACATTGCAATGATGCAGAATGAACAAGAGTTCATTTGACAAAATTAGGTTGCTTGTGAAAAGTCTGATTACATGAAGATGGTCCTTTCCCAGTTTCAAATTCTGTTCCTTTCTTTCCAGTGAGGATTCTAGGGTAGAACCTGTAGCATAAGAACCTGGGCCTAGATTTTCGAAGCTCTCTTAGCGCTAAGATAGTCGTAAGTGCCATACATTAACATTAACTTACGACTATCTTAGCGCTAAGAGAGCTTCGAAAATCTAGACCCAGGACCCCAATTCTCGAAACGTTCGTAGCCCTAAGAATTCTTAACTTTGATCATAGCCAATGTGCTAAGAATGGGCTTAAGAAGTTCGTAGGGCTACGAACGTTTCGAGAATAGCTAGCCTGTACTTTGTAAATTTTAGGTTGGGTAATTTGACTTGGATGAGTTATTAGTATACTTCAAGTCTGAATTTGCTCAATCCAGATTTGGTTATGTGCAGACTGTCTTCTACAGCTTATATATTACCAAATGCTGTTGAACTTCATTATATCACTTTTATTTTGTTTAAGAAATTTGAAAGGTGAAGATGGAAACCTCTTTCCGTCCATGAGGCATTGTTAACAGCATCATGATATTTCTTCTTTGTCAGGGGTGTGATTCATCAGCTGTGTCGGGTCCTGGTGTTGCTCCACAAGAAGGATCCTACTGTCAGTATTCCTTCAGACGCCCTTGGTCTCATAGAGTGGGCACAGCAGATGTTGGAGGACCACAGAGAGCAGGAGGATGTGAGTGGTAGCAGGGGCGGGCACGGGGTGGGGCATGAGGGTAGAGTGGGCACAGCAGATGTTGGGAGGACCACAGAGAGCAGGAGGATGTGAGTGGTGGCAGGAGGGGGCACGGGGTGGGGCATGAGTAGTGGGCACAGCAGATGTTGGAGGACCACAGAGAGCAGGAGGAGGAGGAGTGGTAGAGGGTGGTGGCAGGGGTGGGGCATGAGGGTAGAGTGGGCACAGCAGATGCTGGAGGACCACAGAGAGCAGGAGGATGTGAGTGGTGAGCAGGGGTGGGGCACGGGGTTAGTGTGGGCACAGCAGATGTTGGAGGACCACAGAGAGCAGGAGGATGGATGTTAGCAAGGGTGGGGGCATGGGGTGGGGCATGAGGGTAGAGTGGGCACAGCAGATGCTGGAGGACCACAGAGAGCAGGAGGGATGTGTGTGGTGGGGCATGAGGGTAGATTCACAGATGCTGGAGGACCACAGAGAACAGGAGCATGTGTGGTAAGAGTGGGGCATGCAGGTGCTAGGGCACAGGATGCCAGGACCACAGAGAACAGGAGGATGTGTGTGTAAGCAGGGGTGGGGCATGAGGGTAGAGTGGGCACAGCAGATGCTGGAGGACCACAGAGAACAGGAGGATGTGTGTGTAAGCAGGGGGTGGGGCATGAGGGTAGAGTGGGCACAGCAGATGCTGGAGGACCACAGAGAGCAGGAGGATATGATTGGTGGCAGGGGTGGGGCACGGGGTGGGGCATGAGGGGCAGACACAGCAGATGTTGGAGGACCACAGAGAGCAGGAGGATGTGTGTGGTAAGCGGGGGGTGTGGGGCATGAGGGTAGAGTGGGCACAACAGATGCTGGAAGACCACAGAGAGCAGGAGGATGTCAGTGGTGAAAGGGGGGGGGGTGGGGTGCGGGGGTCGGGTGTGGGCACGGGTAGATAGGGCACAACAGATGCTGGAAGACCACAGAGAACAGGCGGATGTGAATGATGTCAGGGGTAAAGAGGGCACAACAGATGAGGTGGTGGGGGAGACAGAGTGATTAGGATGAATAGGGGAAATTAGATGGAGAGACTATGCTTAAGAAATATTAGATGTAAGTAGTTGATTTTAGTCAAGTAACCAATATAGATAGATTAAGAAAGGTCATATGCATTTTTCATTGTAACATGTTCAAAATTTAGAACCATTAAATGTATGTACAAGTAGTGTGTCAACCTTCATTTCACTTCACAGGAAGAGCAGAACATATCAGAGGGTCCCATCAGTAGAATCTCGTACATCGATGTGGACTTGGAGCACAGGAACTCCCCCGTCTATGCTACCCCTGTGGGCAAGGGGCAGCCAGGCCATCCCCTTGGCTCCAGCAACACGTCCGGCTACTACAGCAGTGTCCCAGTGCCCTTGCCGGAGATGAACAATATGGGATACGCCACCATCAACCGAACACCCACCAATCCTACCTTATATAGCTCAAATAAGAATGTTCTTTCCAAGCCTGGATCTGTGCAGAAAGTGAACAATGTGAAATCTCGGTCCCGTGTTGTTACCAATGCTGGGTACTTTGCCAATGGTCGATACTATGACCCCAGCCCCCAGCCCGTTGTCTATGCCCCAGCAAGCTCCTATAGTGACAGAAGCGCTGGCCCTCTCTCAACATTCACTGGGGACCTGCACAGATCAAGATCATTTTCAGGAAGTGATAACTCTAATTCTGTGTAAGTACTTTTTGCATTCTAGACGGTCTCCGTAGTCTGTAAAATAAAGTATCTGTCCAGAAAACTGAAGGTCAGTGGTTTTAATCTCAGCTATGTCTTGGCAAAAGACTTTAAAAGATGGTAATTGTAAGGTGGCCCAGATGCTAGGTGCAACATGTTTCTGTACAGAGTTGTGTCCCTTTATGTCTGAAATCAGTACAGTGGAAGCTGTCTAAACAAGCACTCGTCTGGACTGAAGGAATAATCCGGTTTAGATGTGACGTGAAATTGGGTTTAACGTCGTGCTTGAGAATATTTCGCTCATATGACGACGTGCATGCGTGTATATGTGTGTGTGCGGCTGCTTGTACTAGCCCAGACTGAAGCTGGTTTTATAGTGCTAGCCCACTGAGATACCATGCTGCATTGAAGCAATGGAATACCCCACTCAGACACATTATACTGACTCCGAGCCGACCAGTCCTTGTTGTACCCATTAATGCCGAGCGCCAGGCAGGGACCAACAAGTACCATATTTTAACGTCGTTTTGGTATGACGCGGTTGGGGATTGAATCCGCGACCTTCCGCTCTCCGGGCGGAGGCTCTAACCACTACACCACGGAGCCGGTTTAGACAGTGTGCCAGATCGTAGAGCTAACACGTTTACCTATGACTAGGACTGAAACAGTTTTGTCACTCTCATATACAATGTACATTGTTGTATCACGTGGTTCTCTCAGCTACTGCACACATTGACAATAATAGCCAAAGATTTGAGCTCATATTCACTTTTATTCACTTAATAACATAAACATGATAAATCTACACATTTGATAAAAAATCAGACATTTTGGTTTGTTTATGCTCAATTGACGATTTGAGAGTGATTTTCTAATTTGTGACAATAAGATCCGGAATTGACAGCTGCCAGATTGCAGAGCTTTTAAATGATGATAAATGTACTAGCCACAGACGTGACTGAGATTTTATGCCGGTGTTGACAACTTGGTTGTGGTCATGGAAAGTGGTTCATCCTGATTTAGTGTCTTGGTTTCTCAGCACCTTATATGTGCTCATTGATTCCTAAAAGTGTTAAACATTTAAAACATGAACAACTTTGCTATATTCCCACATCAAGCTGACAGACCGTGATATGATTGAAATTCTGTTCGAAGACGCTTTTTACCCATTTCACTTTTTCAGTATATCAAATTTTCAATTCCAGCAGAGACAATGAAGATGATGATAAATTAAGTGAACTTGACCCCTTCCCATTTGACCCTCGAGATGCTACAGACCCTGTAGAAGTCTAACAAGGAGTTATCCCCCTGCTGAATATCTTGCTTGTGGATGGCTGACTGAAGATGACTACTGGCTCCAATGTGGAAATGGCAATACATACATTGTAGCACAATGCTGACTCGATAGTGTGATACAAAATGCTGACCATGCAAATTTTTCATTCAGTGGGATACAAAATGCTGATTGTACAAATTGTTCATTAAGTGACATACAAAACGCTGACTTTGCAAATGGCTCAGTGAGGTACCCAATGCTGATTGTTACAAATAATGCATGGTTTATGCAGTACAAGAGAATTATTTCAGTTCCTGTCCTTAGATTATCATGCATGGGTTCATTCCTCATATTTACATCGGAAACTTCAGCACATTCTACTCCTATGTTTACCAACATGTGTCTTTCTGTTATGTCCATATTATCATGTTCAGTGGCAGTGTTTAGCTGTTGTGATGAAGCCTCTGTGAATATGTTGTTCATCACACTCCAGGCTTAGGCTTGTCATGCTTTCTCATGTTGAGAAGATTTACTCAGCGCTAGGAATCTGTCTCCAAGTTCACATGTAGAACCAGTGCATCTAAAACCAGGGCATTTGACATGTTTAGATCCTTGTGAAGTCGAGAAGGATCTCTGCTTCTCCGGTCCTGATGTTGAGCTAAAACAGTCTACATGAAATTTAAAAAAGAAAATTTAATTTATGTAGCATACGTTTTTACCCTTTACACGGAAAATCACAAAGCTCACTATGGGTTTAAAACAATCACTGTCTTAAAATATGTAAATCCATATGTTGATATTTTTAATCCTTTTATGTACACTACAGTCAGATGGTGTTTGAATGTTAGATTGTAGTATTCTTGAGTATTTTACTTTTCTGTCGGACTTTTAGGGTCTGGCAAAGCTCACTGTTACATTTCAACTGAAACTACATTCCAAATTAACATTGTTTGATGCTCAGAATATTTTTATCATTAAGTTTTATATGCTAAAAGTGTACAAGTTCTAAATCGCTGTAAGATGAAGATGGCCAGGTAGATGGAACTGCAACTTGTTTCATGTGTCCTAACTCTTACTCCTGGAAGATTTTATGATCTATTTTATTTGCTGAGACTCAACTGCTATATTTCTGTGAAGTGCTATTGATAGGAAACAGTTTGCATTACTACACATCCTTAGATATCCAGGGTATAGGTGTTTTCCCATTTTGTACATATTTAGTTGAGTTTTGGGTTCTTTTTGCAATGGGGGCGCTGGGGTAGCCTAGTGGTTACAGCGTTCGCTCGTCACGCCGAAGACCCGGGTCCGTGTCCCCACATGGGTACAATGTGTGAAGCCCATTTCTGCTGTCCCCTGCTGTGATGTTGCTGGAATATTGCTAAAAGCGGCATAAAACCATACTCACTCACTCACTCTTTTTGGAATGGACTTGTGTTATTGCTTGAGATGTACAACTTAAAATTCAGAAAAAATGTTACACAATTACCTGGAAAGGCATCAAGTGAGTCTGATTACATAAAAGAAAGTCATTTTTCAGTTTCAAGCCACTTTAATATTATTAATGTTATTCTGTAATATTGTACACCATGACGTTACTGTTTTTAGTGGCAGTGGAGGCAGATTTTCATCTGGCAGGTTTATAAGTTTACCATTTTGTTTAGCCAAAATATTTGCCGTCTTCCCTCCAAATTAATAAGATTTGTCCTTCAAGGTTCTTAAGAAATTAAATCCTTCATGTGGATTTATTTTTACAAAATCTGCACGTTTATTTTTCCATACATAAGACCATAAACCCAGAGACATTTTGCAGACATTTCTTATGACTAAATACATCATCCATAACATTAAGGACAGCTATTTAGTCCTTAACATTCAAAATACAATGGACAAACATACAGAATCAGTGACATCGTTGAGCACAATAATGCACCACAAGCCAGCTCATCTGTTATCAGGAAGCACTAGTTTGTAAGTGGGCATGGCCTTTCTTTCAGTTTATGGAAGGATATGAAAAAAAATTTACTTCATTCGCAATAAAATGCCTCAGAAAGACTTGCAATTATTTATTTAACATTATACCCTGGATAAAGGTGTTTAAAATGAACTGCTGAATAATTAAACTCTATTGATTAACCAGTCTAGTGTTTTAGCTCCGTGAGCTTCTACTTTTGAATTGGTTTGTAACACTATGATGTTCACGTGTATTACCATTATAATGTGTTCACAGTGTAAGCAAAGTTTAGTTTTAGTTGTTTATTTTATCAGTAGTTAAGTATTATCTTGTTTTAGCCTTGTTATGAGTATCAGTATGTAACCTTATGTATTACCTGTCTGTCTGGTATTTAGTTGTAGAACAGGTACGTCAAGTATTTGTCACAAGAATATTAGCTGCCTTTCATTGTACACCGACACTTGAGAACTTTTATTTTGCCTTTTGATGTATGCATTCCGTTAATTCATTCGTATATATTTTTTACTAAAGTTGGCATCACATATCATGTATAATGACACATTCCGGATTATATGTACATAGTACTACATGCCAGTGTGCTGTTGTTCAAAACAACCTTGGCGCTAGGACTACCTTAAGTCTGTGTCAAGGTATGGGAGTTACGGTCACCTTAGAGCTAAGATAGCTTTGTACAGCAGCATATACCTGCATTCATTCCTCTTTCTGCTCAATCAGTGAAGGTGTCCTCCATGGCAGTGACAGTTCTCATAATAGATAATATCTACAGTAAAACCCCATCAGTTTGAACCCCTTGAACCGGATACATATCATTTAGAGGTCATCATGGAGCAGTACCCAAAGACTGGAAGACCTAAAATATCACGTGACCTAATAAGACATATCTCTGCCTCTAATTTATTGAGGGTACGATTGATCGGTCTCCGACTCCATCAGTTTTCATTTTTAGAACCAACCCACCACAATATTATGTAATATTTTCTTCATGCCACAAACCTTCTTTGGATGTGTCAGTATTTTGTTTTCATTACTGAGTTACTGTGGTTTTACTGAAAATACATCCTCGATAATCTCCAGGGTATACGTTCCGATAAATCTCCACTATACCCTGAATGCATCTACGGCTCAAGCCGATGATTTTATTACCTCCCTTGGTTGGCTTTTTATCCAGTCAGGTGTCTACGCTGGGAAGTTGAGCGTACAAATCACAACTCACTTATCTAACCGTTTAAACTTGGCAACACAATAATATATTGTTGCAGAGGTACTCTGAAAGAGATAGAAAGAGTTCTTGCATAGAATTTTTTAAGATTTCAGATCTGTCAATCTGTCTGTATGTTTTTCCCCAAAATCTGAGTCGCACTGCGAACAAACTTTCGCGGCTGCGACCGCTATCCTTGTTGACACTGGCAAGCTTATCTGATTGACTACTGCTAGAATGCGAAGCCAGCAAAGGGAGGTAATAAAATCATTGGCTCGAGTCGTAGATGCATCCAGGGTATTGTGGAGATTTATCGGAACGTATAGCCTGGAGATTATCGAGGATGCTGAAAATATTAACTCAGCAAGAAGTTGTAAATGACTCTTACCGACCTATCGTTGCTGAGTTTTGACTAAAGTCCCAGATTATACTCAGCCAATTAAGTTGTGATACAGGTACAGGAAAACCTATTATGTGATGCTGTTCAATGGTTGTGTGTAATTTATTGTCTGAGGCAATAACAGGCCTACTACCTGTGCTTTGTACACTGCTGCCAAATGGACATGCTTTGTCTTCCATGCATATGATTGTGTGATGTTGTAAATTAGGCAATGAAATGAGGGTTCCTGACTATATATTTAACATTATACATGCTTGCAATAGTGTGAGAGCTTGCAGTAGTATTTAAAAAGTGTGCCTAGCTGCTTAATGTGTGTTAAATATTGTAGTAATGTCTTACTGTTTTTGGATCTAGTCAAAATTGGTTGAATCAAATACACTTTTAAAGTTATTTTCTGCCTCAGTGGGTTTATACGGCCCAGATCCAAGCTGTACATGATGGCTACAAAGGGTATTGGTTGCCGCTTGACTAACGCTGTCAGTGTAATAATTAGCAATATTTTGTGAGACTAAAATCAAAATGTTCAAGTAAAGTAGAACAATTGTGCTTGTACAACTTGCTGTTTCTCCAGAATTTTTTAGTTTTGGCTGAGAACTAGTGAAGTAATCCAATATATGTCCGTCATTTTGTTTAGATACTATATGTATAACAACTGTCTATTTCTGAAATGTGTATGGTGTAGGTATTGGAGACGAAATTTTTCATTAATATTTTTCATTAATATGAAATATGGTTTATGCACAAAAAGCTTTGTGAATCTCACCAGAATATTTATTTCCAGTTTGTTGGGAAACACACAAAAGTGTTTTTTGTATTTTTCAGATAGAAGTGACAGATACCAGTCTATTCAACACTAAATTTGTAGCTTATCAGACTTGATTATATCAAATCAATTCTTTGAATCATGGTGTTGAGGTTGTTTCACAGTCTGCTTCTCTTTGTGCCTATTCAATGTTTCCAAACAAAGCACTTGTAAAAAACAATATTGGCTGCTATTGTTCAACTGATATTTTTTATGAAATGATAAGATTTCATTGTTTTATTGTGAAAATTGGGAATATATATATCTCATGCATTGTTTGCATATTAAAACTGAATTGTATTACAAAAGTTCAACATTTGAAAGGTTTTCGACAAATCATTCAATGGACGGATAATCTCAAAATATGACCAGACTAAATATGTTCTCATTTTATATGTGACTCTAATCTATTTTTCAAACAGTAGTGTTCAGATTAGAATTCTGTGTTTGAGTTTAAATTTATTTTCGACATGTTTCTGTTGATAACGGTAATTTTGGTTATATTTAAAGAACTTATCATCATATCAGTCCTAAAAACGTTCATGTTTTCCTCTTACTTCCTAGCTTACTGACCATGACAATCTGACACATTAAGTGGCAGTGGGGTAGCCTAGTGGTTAAAGTGTTCGCTCGTCATGTCGAAGTTTGATTCCCCATGTGGGTACAATATGTGAAGCCCATTTCTGGTGTCACCTGTCGTGATATTGCTGGAATATTGCTAAAAGGGCGTAAAAATCATACTCGCACTCCAACAAATAAAAGTTATTTTGTCAGTTTTTCTCAGTATCTTCTTTCCAATCTATTGTTGTGCAGTTATGTAATTCATGAGCTCCATTGAAAAATTGGGGCTGCTTTCATTAGTCTTTGTCAGTACATCAATAATTCAAAATGTTTTTCTGGATCACTCTGAAAACAGATTATTCTCAGATATTGTGTTGATGTCTTCTAACATTTTCTTTCAGTCAGAGATATACAGGAATAGTATCAACCTTGGACTTCTGACATTAGTTTAGGTTTAGACGTCGAGTTAATATTGTCTTGTCAGTTGTGTGGGAAGTAGTATGTGAACAATATAGTCCATGTTGCAGTCTGAGATCTCCTGTGATTTGCACTGATGCTAGTTTAGAGACAGGACACGTTCTGTGAGATCTCCTCCTCCCACCTCTACCCTTGCCCATTTCTAACTATTGTAGTTTAGTAACAGGACATGTTGTCAGTGAGATCTCCCCCATTTCTAACTGTTGCTAATCATATGACACAGGACATGATATAGTTTGAGAGATCTCAGAGGGTTTCTTACTTATCTCATGACACAGGAGACTAAACTGGACAAGATACATTGTAACCTGTCTGCGTGCTGCTTGTCTATATACAGATGGTAACTGGACGGGATTTTGACTTATTAAACTAGCCATTTTATCTCAATAATTATGTATTTTTGCAGAATGGTTAGTGGACTTGATTGTAAACAGAAGAGAAAAGGTCCCAACTGAATTATATTTGTGAAACTTAATGGTGTTGTACAGGCTGTGTCTGAACAGTGTTTTACAAGCTGCTTTGACACTTTACACGAGCGATTTGTAGCAAAGTTAGGGTCCAATGTTTTGAAAAGGTACTTTGATTCATTCAAATGTTTGTGGTAATTTTATTTGTAATTAACACAGGTGCCCAGAATGTTTTGAAGCATGTAGAAACAGGTGTTTTTGGGGAAGTGTTTTGTTTTTGTAGACCATAACATCCACGAGATGGACGTTTTGCCGACTTGCACAAAGTGATCTCACAACACATTCTGTTGTAAGTTCATAACATATACATCACAGTTGTAGTGCTGCGATCACTTGTACAAGTGGCTTCTTGGTATCCAGGAATGGAAATGGGTCTAAACTACTTTTGTTGAGATTAAACAAAAAATTATGTCAGAGAGGTTCACTCAAGATTCTTTTTTTGCCTTTGTGACTAATTCTGATAAGCCTATTGCTACCTCAAGCAGTAATGATATGTGATAAACCAGTGTTTATTTACATCTGACAACCCTACAACATAAAGGTAATGCTACATTTTAAGTATCGGTGAAATGTTACAACTCTTGTCCAACTTTCACGAAGTGCCTGAATGGAAGTGCCCCTCTCCATGATGCCTTGGTAATGTACGCTGTGTTAACATTGTGGTGAGGCAGTTTTCACCCTGTGATAGCTCTGCAAAGTCTACTTCTTTCCTATTTAATCTATATATGGTGTGTCATGCTGGTTGTTCATTCATGTGCCTTGGGGATCAAACCGTTTTGGTTACTATTTGTTTAACTTGTCGAATGTTAATGGACCCTCATGAAGTAGTTGTGTCTTGTGGATAACTTCCCTTTGAACCCAGTTTCTTGAATCCTACACTCACTAAATTAACATGATTCAAATCTGGGATTATCATTTTATTTAATCTGGTATGAAGGATAGGGCATCTGTGCTATTGCCCTAATCATTCCTTCAAAGACAAAACCTCCAACCCACCATTGCCATTAATCCTGTATTTATATAATATCTTCAGATTTTCAACGGGGCGGTGGGGTAGCCTAGTGGTTAAAGCGTTCGCTCGTCACGCCAAAGACCCGGGTTCGATTCCCCACATGGGTACAATGTGTGAAGCCCATTTCTTGTGCCCTGCCGTGATGTTGCTGGAATATTGCTAAAGCGGCGTAAAACTAAACTCACTCACTCACTCACTCATATTTTCAACAAATGTCCTTTTCATTGTCAACTATTTGTGACCCAGTGTGCAAGTTATGGTGTCTTGCTGCATGAGCCTCTTGTGTAAGGGCAAGGTAAGAAACATCAACCCTTCCCAACATCAACTATCCAGATACAGATAATTGGGGAGGTGGATGGGATTTCCCCTGATGTAATGGAGGTAGTATTCTTAGAATTATTAACAAATATGAGTATTGTTTGATTTGAAATTTAAATTTTTTTTTAAAAACCCCTTAATTCAATTATTACAGGAGCTATCCTCAAGGATCCCACAAAATTTTGAAAAAAATTCATGGAAACTTTTGTTGGTGACATGACATGAGTATTGCTTAAAGTTTTGTAAACCCAGTCCATCGCTTCATTCAAGTATAGTATCCACTGATGCTCCTGGAAACTGAGTAAACTTACGGTCATTCACTTTATATTAGTGGTTTGGTGAGATAGCCTTGTAGAGCAAGTGTTCATTCATCATGCCTGAGGTCAGGGTTTGATTCCCCCTGTATAATGTGTCAAGCCCTATTCTGGTGTCTCCTGCTGTAATGGGGGCGGTGGGGTAACCTAGTGGTTAAAAAGTTGGCTCGTCACGCCGAAGACCCGGGTTCGAATCCCCAAATGTGAAGCCCATTTCTGGTGTCCCCCGCCGTGATGTTGCTGGAATATTGCTAAAAGCAGCGTAAAACTAAACTCAGTCAGTCAGTCCTGCTGTAATATTGCTGTAAGCAATGCTATTTGCTCAATCACTTCATTGTGAATGGTCAGGCTCAAAACTTGAGAATTTATGATGCAAGAACTTTAATAGCCCTGATGTGGATTAGGCCTTATATTTGTATGAAGTTAGATCAATTCCATGTGCAAGAGAAGTAATAATGCCTCCACCTAATGTTGTGATCTGTTAGTTAATTCGATATGGCTGATAAATCTTGAATGCTCTGGACAAGCGTATAACTTACATTTTCTGTTGACATTAACTACGTTTATGTTGATGTTGAAAGTACAACTTACAAAACTTACAAGTTGAACTTACAAGTAAGTATTACCGATAAGGGTTAAAACATTGAAGCGTAATTGCGATATTTGCATATGTGCATCTTCTGTTTGTTTTGTTTTATTCATGGAACACATAGCAGTATTTCAGCTATACTATATCAGCTTGTATATAATCCACTCTGGACCAGACAATCCAGTGATTGATAATGTTACCATAACCCACACTGTCTGGGAACGAGGACATGCTGTCAACCACGTCAGAGAGTTGGACCACCCAATCCATTTGGTCGCCTCTTAGGACCAGCATACAGATTGCTTGGGAATTATTCTACACCACAATCCCCTACAGGGTCCCTTTTTGTGATTCTCAGTCCTGATTGGTCATTAAAAAGGACCAATTATGTGGTTTTCAAGACAGCAGTGCTAGAAGACTTTGTTCATCATGACTTAGTTTTAGTGCTCTCTTTTTTTTCAGAACAGTAGATTTGACATTTTGTAAGTTATCTTTCATTTATTTTCTTAGATATTAAAAAATGATGCATTAAGTAATCTTCAGAAAAATCTATCCCCTGTATTATAAATGAACTTTGGCGCCAAAGTCTTAATCATGAATTCATTCTGGAGAATGATTTTCTCTAAAAGCTGAGTTGTTGCCAAATGTTAAAAGTGTGTGTGAATAATTAGTCAAACTCTTTCTTTTATTTTTCACAAAAACAGAAACTAGCATTCTCCAGAAAGTAGTTTTTGGAGATGTTTTGTTTCTTAATTATTTAATTATAATGGAATTTGAAAGGGTTTATAAAAAAAATTAAGACTTTATTGTAAATCAAGAAAAATAAAAACTACAGGAAAACAATATGAGAAAGTCCCATAAATATAAATCCTTAATCTGTCTCTGATAATTTTCAACAGAGACAATGTCAAGGTGACATTAATTGTATGAGAGTGATTGACAGCCTTCATGTATGTTCATCTATGTATACAATAGTTCCTTGAGTGGCATCTTGAGTTGGGAAGTACTATATTGACGAACTTCATGGATAACAACTTCATTGATTTCGTGAGCGCGATGTTTTGATACAGATTCTCGTACCATTCCTGCTTGAGAATGATACAAGAATCTGTACTGTCGCACCCATGAAATCAATGAAGTTATTCTAGGATACAAGCATGGACAAATTTAGCATGGTTAAAAGCAAAGACTTGTTCAGGTGTGAACAGATATGTCCAGGTATTGAAGTTCATGCTTCAGGCCTAGAAGTTAACCTGTGTTCCTATATTTGTCAAGAAAACTAAAATACAAACAAGTGTTTGTCTGGAAATGCCGTCATTTATATTGTTATGCTATTGATATGATTTGTATGTTGTGAATCCTGTTTGATTTGAGGGAATTGTACCTAATTGACCATTTCCCTAACTGTTTCCTGTTGATGAAGATTTTACTGTGCTTATAAATATATTGTATCATCCTTGTGAAGTCAAAGTGTGTTAATATGTTAAATAGAGTGTGACCCAAATTTAACACAATTCTGTTAATTTTTTAATTCATTGAACATCAGTTTAACAAAAATCTCTTTGTTGTCAAGTTGTTGGTATGGGTGATAATATTCATGGAAGTTTTACATTGAGACATGTGATATATGTATTTTCAAACATGGTTGTGTGTAGTTGTCATATTAAAATTGTGTATTGATCCACTTCACCCTGATCTTCATCCTAAGTACAGACCGTCCTGACTGCTGAAACTGAAAGTAGTTGAACTTAGCAGCTGTTGTTAATTTTCTATGATGTCAGTCTATTTGAAACAGCAGCTTGAACATTCGTCCAATATTAGGAAACAAACGTGTGCAGTTCTGTTGCGATCGAATAGAATTCAAGGATTCTTGTATGAGGAATATGAGCTGTGTGCGGAATGATGTCATGTGATACTTTTTACCAATACTCTGCATGATTCATAGGACCTCGCAGTAGTCTTATATTTTTAATGAAAAAAACTTGGATCCAATTTTATTCAATATCTGTCCATCTGTGTGCGTGAATGGTTGTGAAAGCAGAAATATCGTGCCTATACAGAAGACTTTTGTCTTTCATGGTTTTGAAACATGTTTTATGGTTCTTTTTGTAAATATGTTGTATGAAATGGCACATTTACAACTGTGCGAAGCTATCTGTTTTAATGTGAGATATACATATATATCTATATTGTGAAGATTCTCTCCTGGAAGTTTTGATATACAAGTGCTTTTGTAACGTATGATGCCAAAAAACATCAGCTTTGCCTTACTTGTGGCATGAGGAACACCCTTCATCTGTAACAACCTCAGTCACATTAGACATACTCATATTAAAAATATATTGGTTAAAATACTCAATAAATGAAATTTAATGAGAAATATATTAATGAACTGGCCCAGCCCACAAAGCGATCTTAGCGTACTATGATCGTAATGCTATATTAACATATTGGAGTTTTGATTACCTTAGCGTACTATGATCGTAATGCTATATTAACTCATTGGAGTTTTGATTACCTTAGAGCTAAGGTCGCTTTGTGGGTCACATAAAATGAGGAAATTGTGCAGGCGTTGTTGCAGCTGTACAGCTTCAGATGGCAAAGGTTTGAGACAGGCTGAAGGGAGAGATTGTCATCATTACAATCAGGGTGTGGGGCTATATATTTGTGTTATATACATATACATACATATATACATAGTACAAGCTTGGTACATATATCATTACCAAAGTGTTCCATGTACAGCTACTTAAATCCTGATCGAATAAATGTCATGATGCTGTGTGATCGGCTTTGTTCTGTATATTGAGGTAGAAATCATCAGCAAGAACTCCTCATCAGCTTGAATGACTTGAGCTGAGGACTTTGTTGTGTAAAGCTGCCCTCAGACAAGCTACAAGGTGAATGTAGGCTGTTTATTATGGAGTTAGAGCCCAGATTAAATTGTGATTGATATTACATTTTGTTTGTTGCTTTTAGCCACATTCAACAATATTTCAGCTACATACTGGTGGTCTGTAAATATTCAGGGCCTAGATTTTCGAAGCTCTCTTAGCACTAAGATAGTCGTAAGTGCCATACATTAACATTAAGACTATCTTAGTGCTAAGAGAGCTTCGAAAATCTAGGCCCAGGTCTGGAGAAGGCGGTCCAATGATTGATGTCATGAACATCAGTCTGCACTTCTGGGTTACCAAATCTGATATCTGGGTTACGATGACATACGTCTGCCAAGTTAAGGTACCTGATCATATGATCTCCTTACTTGCCTCTTATGCCTCTTGCATGGGTTGCTGAGGACCAGTGCTAACCTGGATCTGACAGGTACACATTGTATACAATGTCCTCTCACTTCATGGAGTTAGGGAATTGCTGGACATCCAACTGGGATATAACTTGGAGTGAGTGAGTGGGAGGAGTGATTGAGTGAGTAGCCTAGGTGGAATGAAAAGAAGTTAGTTCGTCATTTCTGCGCCGAGGATTTCTCACCATAATTTTTGCAGGCTGAAATGTATTTTTTTACAGTGAAATTTTATTCCGAATAAAGTGGCCCACATGGGCACATTGAAGGTGTAAAGCCCATTTCTGGTGTCCACTATAGCCATTTATATTGATGATATTGCTGGAATATTGCTACGAAAGCGGCGTAAAACCATACTCACTCACTATTGCAAGCATCAAGTGTCAAGATGGCATGTCATTGGCGGTTATTGAAAGCATCGTTAAAACGTCACGTCACTTGGGAAGCCCATTCTGGTAAAACCATACTCCTCAATTTGAGGGCACTTTTCACTTTTCAGAGGTCAAGCTTCATTTATGAAACCAGATGATGTGTTATGAACTCTGCATTGCGAACCAGATGTTATACGCAGATAGAAAAACATACCAGGCAATAAATGGAAAATGTAAATAGTTGTTTTCAACTTGAGAGTCGTGAAATGTTAGGGGCTTCGATTCGTCATAATTCTAAAGTCTCTTCACTTACTGACGGGGGTCTCCATTCACCATCAATGCAAAGTTTCATTCTTTCTGTCAAGCCCTCCAAGTCACCATCAACCCATAGTTTTCAACATCTTGGCAGTGCCCACAGTCACCATCAGTGTAACGTTTCCTACTTCCTGTCAAGGCCTTCTAGTCACCACCTTCACGTCTTTTTGCGGCGGTGGGGTAGCCTAGTGGTTAAAGCGTTCTCTCGTCACGCCGAAGACCCGGGTTCGATTTCCCACATGAGTACAATGTATGAAACCCATTTCTGGTGTCCCCCGCAGTGATATGGCTGGGGCATTGCTAAAAGCAGCGTAAAACCCAACTCGCTCACTCACCATTATTTTCACTTCCAGGTAGGCCCTCCAGTGGTCATCAATTTCCAGTCTGTTCGCTTCCCGTCAGAAGCCTGCCTTCACGATCATTCTGAGATCTTGTCACTTCCTGTCAGGGACGCTCCAGTGACAGTCAAGATGAAGAAACATAATATACTAATATCTCCAAATACCCATTATTAACTTTTAATCTTTTTGCTTAAAGAGCTCTGGGAATCCAATGGCAATCAAGATGTTATCTCTGCATTCATTTGCAACGTTTTGTTTCATCTCACTGACTATAGGCTGTTCTCAGAGTTTCCTTGAAACAGCCTTTGAATGAACCTCTCTTTTTCATCTCACCTCATGACAGAAAACTCAGGTTATCAGGTTATCTATTCACCTACCAGCAGGTGCAATCTGGTTTCAATCACGTTGGCCTTCTCTTCATTGAACTGGCCTCTGGTGGCTGTCAAATTTGGTCTCTTTTCCGTTCTGTTTAGTACCCATGAAGTTGTTCAAGGCCATCCAACAGCTATCAGGTGATTATCCCTTTCACCCCTCTCATGGGACTAATCTGATAATCCAGTTGCCTCTTCACGTAACTTCATGGGCAACCCGACGCCTCATGTGCTGATATCCAGTTGTCATCCAGTTGTTCCTTTGCTTCCTGCCATGGGCATCCCGACGCCTCATGTCCTGTTATCCAGTTGTCATTCAGTTGTTCCTTTGCTTCCTGCCATGGGCATCCCGACACCTCATGTCCAGACTTCCAGTTGGCATCAAGTTGTCCCTTCGCTTCCTGCCATGGGCAACCCGACGCCTCATGTCCTGTTATCCAGTTGTCATCCAGTTGTTCCTTTGCTTCCTGCCATGGGCATCCCGACACCTCATGTCCAGACATCCAGTTGTCATCAAGTTGTCCCTTCGCTTCCTGCCATGGGCATCCTGACATCCAGTTGTCCTCGCTTCCTGTCATGGGCATCCTGATGTCCTGACATCCAGTTCCTTTGTCATCATCCCGAGTTGTTCCTTCGCTTCCTGTCATGGGCTTCCTTCCCTTCGCTTCCTGTCATGGGCATCCGACACCTCATGTCCTGACATCCAGTTTTCATCAAGGTGTTCCTTTGCTTCCTGCCATGGGCATCCTGACGCCTCATGTCCTGACATCCAGTTGTCATCAAGTTGTCCCTTCGCTTCCTGTCATGGGCTTCCAGTTGTGTCATGGGCATCCCGACACCTCATGTCCTGACATCCAGTTTTCATCAAGTTGTTCCTTTGCTTCCTGTCATGGGCATCCTGTTATTCATCAAGTTGGGCATCCAGTTGTCCCTTCGCTTCCTGTCATGGGCAACCCGACACCTCATGTCCCGACATCCAGTTTTCATTAAGGTGTTCCTTCGCTTCCTGTCATGGGCATCCCGACGCCTCATGTCCTGATATCCAGTTGTCATCAAGTTATCCCTCCGCCTCATCTCATGGACATCCAGTTGTCCCTTCGCTTCCTGTCATGGTTATCCCGACACCTCATGTCCTGACATCCAGTTTTCATGGACATCCAGTTGTCCTTTTCGCTTCCTGCCATGGGCAACCCGACGCCTCATGTCCTGATATCCAGTTGTCATCAAGTTATCCCTCCGCCTCATCTCATGGACATCCAGTTGTCCCTTCGCTTCCTGCCATGGGCAACCCGACGTCTCATGTCATGGATATCCAGTTGTCATCAGGTTATCCCTCCGCTTCATGGACATCTGTCATGGGTTTCCAATGAGCATCAAGATGTCTCTTCACACCCAGTTGAAAGCCTGAGGTGGAAATCAAATTCTTAGCGCTTCACTTTCTATATGCTGATTTCCAGAGGTTATCAATCTTTTTACTTGTCTCTAACCATAAACATTTAGACTTTTTCTATTCATTTGAAAAGAAACTTATTAGTACTCTTTAACCGTCATTATTATAAACGTACAAGTGTATATCATTCAGTTGTACCTACCACTGCGTGTGTAACTCGACGAAGACATTTAAACTCTGTGTTGTTGGTACTTATTGCTTACTTCCTGTCATGGGCACTATGATGATCTCCAGGACTGAGGTTGTCTTTTCACTTTCTCACCCTCTTGTGGCCAATCAATAAGTCATCACGTCTCGTCTGGCAGATGTGCGATGTGTCAGTGAGTGAATTTCGTTTTACGCAATATTCCAGCTATACGGCGGCGATCTGTAAATAATCAAGTCTGGACTAGACAATCCAGTGATCAACAGCATGAGCTTCGAGATCTAAGCAGTTACGATACGAGGACATGTGTCAACCGAGTCAGCGAGCCTGACCACCGATCCCGTTAGTCTCCTCTTACGACAAGCAAGGGTTACTGAAGATCAATTCTAATCCAGATCTTCACGGTCGCGATGTGCCAACCTACACAGTTGTGGAATACGGATGATTAGGAACATCCTCATTGATCTTTCAATCCCCCATGGCCCCAGGTATTAACTTAATACAGCTCGGTTCTCTTCTACTACTGACCCTGCTGGCTTGGCCCGCACAAGACTCTTGATCCCTTCATCCAGTAAATGATGACACTACAATCAGTCAACATTTCTTCCTGCCCAGGTGTTATCTGTCTCAGCCCACGCATATTTCAGTAAAATCATCTTATGGGGATACTCTGATGCCAGTCGGACCTTCCAGGTATTTATCACGGTTACATTAAATCTGAGATAAAGTTCTGTATGGTCTGTGATGGAGAGGGGGCGGTGGGGTAGCCTAATGGTTAAAGCGTTGGCTCGTCACGCCGAAGACCCGGGTTCGAATCCCCACATGGGCACAATGTGTGAAGCCCATTTCTGGTGTCCCCCGCCGTGATGTTGCTGGAATATTGCTAAAAGCGGCGTAAAACCAAAACTCAGTCAGTCAGTGTGATAGAGAGCCAATGCAACGTGGCCGTGCGTTGAGAAAATTATCAAATCGGTGTTTGTTTTCTTCACTCATGACAGCCGAAGTTTTATTCTAAGTAATTCCAATTACTAGGCCAGCTAACAGTCGGAACTACAATTAATCGATTTTCCTTGCGAGTCAGACTACACTTCCTAGTATGATTTACATGTTAGTCTTGGGGTCCATGCATCTAGTTGAGGTCAGTCGAAATGGTGTTTGGGACTATTTCACGGTCTTTGCTTTACTAGGCCTGACCAGCCGGCTACATAGCGCTATTTTATTAAAGCCAGGGGGCCATGCATGTACATGTAATTAATAGTTTTTACCATACGAATATTAGTTGCATCGCCCAATGCTGAGACACACTCAACATTAATTGATTTACAAATTCATACCCCTCTCGGACACATTCTAGAGACTGAGCTACTCCTTGTATGTCGAGCACCAGGTAAGGAAACAACAAGTACCATTTTAAAACCTTGTTCAATGAGTACTCGGGATGATACGTAGCATGGCGATCGAACCATGTAAATTCATGTTTTCAGACTAGTAGACTCCCCCAAAACGTAGATTGTGATCTTTCGATTATACAATAAAAGCTACTCTTTGAAAAAACGAGGTCCTTCTCAATATTAAACATACGCGAGGTTGCTGCATGATTAACAAAATATCGATAAGTAAGACAATGTGACATAGGTGTGGCCGACCACGCCCCCCTTTCATCCTTTTAAATGATAAACTATCCTGTAGGTGCCCGTTCAGTGATGGTCTACACAATTTTGTCATTGAGCACTTAATTCTGGTTCAACGGAATTTTATATATGCATATAATTGGATACCTTCTGGTAAATGTACGGAACGAGACTTTTGTCGAATTTGGCGAAAATACTTGCGTCGGCTGCTACTGACAAGATCTTTTTAGAAAATGTGATTTTACGACGCATCCCGTAAATTCATATTACTTTCCACACAACTTACACCAATATCGACTACATGTTTTGTCACATTCATATTTCTAGATACATACGACAATGGATTGTAACATTTATAAAAAAAATGCAAAGATTTATAAATTGTCTGATAAAACACATTGTTAAAGACACAAATATGGTAATTTGGTAACATATATTCTTACCTTATTTAGTTAGTTTTTAGGTAAGCAGTTTCAATTAATGTGACGTGGAGTGAAACCAATGGCGAGTGTTGTGGCAGTTCATTCGGATCTTACTGCCCCGACAAATGTAGTTCGAAGAGTGATGGCTAAACACCCGGAGTTGTTTCTGATTGTAATTGGATTGTCTCTAACCATCATTTCACGATATGGGAGCAGGTAGATTTTACACACGATCAATTTCCACTATGCCTGTCACGCATGATAAACTCACGTGTTTAATGTTTTGAAAGTTTATTCGAACTGAGTTCAGTTCTAAAATGTCGAGTGATTTTACACGTGTAGCATGAAGTATAAACCCTTGACAGCTGTTCAACATTATTCACATAATGCCACAGGTTTGCGATTTCCAGTTACACAAGATCTGAGATTAGAATTCATTAGGGGTGTTTTCAGCCATTTAGAGAGTGTAAACATTATATTTATTGAACTTAATATGACTGTTAGCATACTTTGACCTTACATTTAGGTCAGATAACATATAAGATTTTAAAGCTGTTTGTTTTTAGGCATTACAAACATGAAAACAGTTTAAAAATTCTTAGACTTTGAATGCTTCAACAGAAGACTTTGATATTTTTTTTAGGTTATTTATATATGTTGGATACAAACTTGCACTGGTAGATGTTCAGGCCTGAACAGGTGATTTTATCACAGTCTGTTATATGTGAGCCTTTGCCAGGTTATTGGTAAAGCTACCGCTGAGACATGGTTGTCCAATTACTGCGAAAGGCGATGTTGTTTGTCCTCCAAACAATCTCACGATTAGCAAAAATATTCACAAAAAAACACAATCAAAATGACATTGTTTTCGTTTTCAGTCTTGCAGATGAACTTGCAGATGATTTAAAATCTGAATGGTGTGGTCATCCGTCCTTTTTGTTTGACTATTCAATGCGTAATTGATATATGATATTATCAGATTCCATGTACGCATTATGCAGACCCAGATAGACTGGGATCTGATGTGAGCAGTTCATTTTTTTTCAGTTTGAAGCCAAAGCCGATTACTGTACCACCAAAACCACCAAAGAAATTTTTTCCAAACAACTCGCCAGTGTATGATTTTTTTAATGGAGAACTCGATCCGGTTGTCCGTCTTCTTGCCCAGGAGGAGCTTATATTCCTCATGTACTATGCTCCATGGTGTTCTCGGTCCATGGCCATTCGCTCTGAGTTCCACAAGGCAGCAAGACACCTGCAAGGACGGGTGAGTACCTTCTCCACTTCAGTCACGTCTCGTCACGCTGAAGACCCGGGTTCGATTCCCCACATGGGTACAATGTGTGAAGCCCATTTCTGGTGTCCCCCGCCATGATATTGCTGGAATATTGCTAAAAAGCGGCGTAAAACCTATCTCACTCACTCAGTCACGTCTTTCCCTTCGTTCTTTACTGGTGGGATGGGTAACCTAGTAGTTAAAGCGTTCGCTTGTCACACCAAATACCCAGGTTCGATTCCCCACATGGGTAGAATGTGTGAAGCCCATTTCTGGTATCCCCCCAGCCGTGATATTGCTGGAATATTGCTATCACTCGTTCAGATATACTATATATTATATGCTTCCAGTTTTGTTTAATTGAATATAACATTATTTAACAGAGAAAGGATTATCGAAATTTAAATCATTCCAACTGTAAACTAAAGACTGTTCACTTCATTGTTCAGGCTATCACTCGTTCAGATATACTATGTATTATATGCTTCCAGTTTTGTTTAATTGAATATAACATTATTTAACAGAGAAAGGATTATCGAAATTTAAATCATTCCAACTGTAAACTAAAGACTGTTCACTTCATTGTTCAGGCTATCACTCGTTCAGATATACTATATATTATATGCTTCCAGTTTTGTTTAATTGAATATAACATTATTTAACAGAGAAAGGATTATCGAAATTTAAATCATTCCAACTGTAAACTAAAGACTGTTCACTTCATTGTTCAGGCACACAAATAAGACAATATTTCGGTATTCAAAAACAAAATAAGCATTTAGACAATCCAATTGCTATTTATTACTTATTATCATTGTTGATAATATTACTATTTATTATTTATTATCATTGTTGAATAAGATCAGCACTTATAATAAAATCCATCAGACAATCCTTTTGGCCTTGTGTCATCGTCAAAACTCGGCGCTGCTGCATGAATACATAAGAATAACCAAAACAATATGGCGGCGAAACGAAAGAGCACTATTGAGAGAAAAAAAAATCAACTGTTTGTTGAGCCATAATATAGTTCCTGCAAAGTAAAACTTTCACTACAGTGAATATATCAAATTTCTGTCACAGCAGTGAAAATGTGACTTTTCTCAAACTTGGAAATCTCTGTCTTTCACACTTCAGTGTATAATAATGTCATTTCTTATTGAAAATAGAGAGAAAGGAAACTGTTTAAGATCTGATGCAATGTCAGATGTAATGTCAACATTTTTCATGGCAGGATGAAAAGGTTCATCAATTTTGTACAATCTGCATGCAATACATGCTTTTCTTCATGTACAAGGAGGTAAGAACCAGGGCATCAGAATCCTGAAAAACATGTATTTGTACATAAACAAATGTTTAAAATTATGCTTAGTCAATTTTATGGGAAGGGGGTGTCATTGATTTGTACATAAACAAATGTTTAAAATTATGCTTAGACATGAGGGGGGGTCACTTACTTATTTTGTACATAAATTTTAGGGGGGGGGGCATTCACATTGTACATGCTTCTCTATAAAAATCATTATCACCCCCCTTAGCCATAAATTATGAACGGTCCCTTAAAGTAAATCAGAGCAATACTAAAAAGCTCTGATCCAGTAGTTTTCCATTTGGGTCATGTGTAGAACAATTATATCCCAGTAATGTACTGCAACTTCAAAATTTATGTGTCAGTATCACTGTAACACATGTCATGTCATCTTATCCCAATTGCGTAAAGGACCGCCTCCATGGTGTAGTGGTTAGAGCATCTGCCCGGAGAGCAGAAGGTCGTGGGCTCGATCCCTGACCGCGTCATACCAAAGGACGTTAAAATATGGTACTTGTTGGTCCCTGCCTGGCTCGGCATTAATGGGTACAACAAGGACTGGTCGGCTCGGAGTCAGTATAATGTGTCTGAGTGGGGTATTCATGCTTCACTGCGGCATGGTATCTCAGTGGGCTAGTACTATAAAAGCAGCTTAAGTCTAGGCTAGTACAAGCTGCCTCACATACACATACACACGCATGTACGCCGTCATTTGAGCGAAATATTCTCAAGCAAGACGTTAAAACCAATTTCACCTCACCTCACCTATTGCGTAGATCGATGTTCATAATGTTGATCACTGGTCCAGACTCAATTATTTACTGACTACCGCCATATAGCTGGAATATTGCTGAATGAGGCATTAAATAATAAACAAGCAAGCAAACAAACAAACAGCATGTCCATCAAGACGTACATAGATGTCAGGGACGTAGGATCATGGGCCTTGAGTGTAAAGTGTTGTTTAAACAAGCTCTTCACTATATTTTGTATTTAGGTGGAAAATTTCCAAAAGCAATCATAGTTCTATGTATGATTGTTGTAATTTATTGATAAACATTACGCTAATCAAGGACTGCTTTATAGCTTTTGTACCCACGTGTCGTGGAAGTTCGATCACTTAAGAACTGTCTCTGAATTTTCAAAGTAATATTCATATAATCTTATTTTCAAATCTCTTACCTCTAAACTTGTTTATTTATGTCAAACATTTCCGAAATCCAGGTATTTTTACTGCTTTTCAATCGCGGCATGACCGCCTTCTCACTGTAAACACAAGTGACCCAGAAAGCTACTTCACACAACTTCGATCATATGATTGGCTTGCTTGTCGCGTAAACAGGATGACTTGTATGAACGATGTCTTGTGTCAAATTCAGAGTTAGAGCGGTCCCAAGTAATTTTATGGTAATTATGTCCATGAAACGTTCATTTTATGTTTTAATACTTCCAAAAATGATGAAAAGTCACAATTATTCAGCTTATATACAAGTATTATGCAGGGGAGTTATTCTTCAGGCTCATCGTGACAGGGGCACCAAACCTCAGAATGTCAACAAACACCACGGACTGGCTTGCAGAAACGTAAATGTGTTCTGTGCTGACATTTAGGGTGGGTACATTGTGCCCAGGTTGTATTTATCAATGAGGCACTAGCTCGAACCTCATCAGGTACAAATTGATGGAAATTCTCAAAAGCATTAAGATTTCTATAAGAAATGGCCCTTATTTGTTTCCAAAGTTTTAAATTTTGACAAGGATATCGTGTCTGGTCATTTGACATTTAGACCAGCAACGTAAACAAGCAGAAGACAGGTGTGCTGTCAATTTACAACGTGTGAAATAAATACTGTTTACATTTTATTTGAGCTAATAAAGTTACATTATTGATCTAGGGTTAAAAAGTAGTTGTTTGCTGAATATGAGCTATAACTTACGTTTGGTAACTTGACACGAAACATTTTCCGGTCCAAACGAATGAAAGCGGTGTCACCAGAAGATCAAAGCTGCAGATATCGGTAGTTATTGCTACGTCACACGACAATTGCCATTCAAAATGGGCAATCGAAGTTACATGTCGATCGAACTTGTGTGACTTGACGATATATGAGCATGATATATAAATTAATGCCACATTTTGTAAATCTTATTTATCAGGACCTTTTGGGAATTTGTATTGATTCTGGTATTTCCTCTTAGCCACAAATTGATTAGAGTATTAATCTTTCATTGTTTGAATAAACTTTTGGTGCACAGGTGTGACATTGTCATCTGGTACATGGTACACCTCATGGGAAGCAAGTCAGGTGAAGTTTTGGAGGAGAGGGGTGGATGGTGACAAGGTACAAGAACCCCTCACTGAAACCTGTCATTTGTGTTTTGTTTAGGCAAGAGAGTTTGTAATAGAGCTCAGTTCACTCAGTAGTAAATGGGTACCCGGTAGCCTGAGATGGAAAAGTGATTGTTATCCTTGTGTTGCTTTATGGGTGACTTGGGCTGGTTACTCCCAAGGGAGCTGAGAATAACATGTTAGAGCACAGTGATCCATTGGCTAAGGTAATATGAAGCATAGCAGCAGGCGTGGATTTTGGTACTATGTATATCTCAGTATTTCTGAAGTTCCCCTCCATGGTATTGCTGGAATATTGTTAAAAGCGGCGTATATTCATTCTCACTCTCATGCAACAGGACATATCATCAATCGTGTTGATCGTAGTATTAATCGGAGCCTCTTTCATTTGCGTAATGTTATGATTGTGTAATGTTATTGCCCACAGTCATGAGTGTTGTGGGGTTTACGATTACAATAGATTATTGATCGATTACTCAGCTCTGATTATCGATCTACAAATTGTGAGTGAGTGAGTGAGTTAATATTTAACGTCACATCGGCAATATTTCAGCCATATTGTGACGAGAACATTTTACATTGTAATGGAATATGTATATATTATAAAACCTGTCATCGAAGGACAGTAAAGCAACTAGAGTATCACAGATATATATATGTAAAACTAGTAATTGAATCTAAAACATTTTAACCATAGGGGACAACACAATCTAAAAATGGGCTATAGATCGCTAACAACTGAAGGTAGATCACCATACTAGGGACCATGGGGACTTACTGTACATTTGCTTCCTGCATGGGCCCTAGCTGGATTTATATCATCCCCTCAGCCGTTAGCAATTAAGACATATCTAGCCATACATTAAAATTACAAATATTCTACGATTAAAAAACGGAAAGTTGAAATTGACTTTGAATGTTTTGGGACTTACGTACCCTACAAATTGTGAACAATAACCAGCACTACTTATGCCCTCAACACGCAGACATCAAATGGGACTTTTTTTATACTTATAATATCAATAACAACAATATGACATTCCACGAAGCCTTGTTTCTACGACAATACTACAAGTGCTTGTGTTGGTCTGGGACAACTTGACAGCCCAAGCAATGACTGCTTCATAGAATGGGGTTCTCATGATTGATTCTCTTATCTGTTCTTGGAGTACCATGAATAACCTATCACTGAATGAATTATTTGTTATATCCATTTTGGTCGGATGTTATTTATACGGACATGAACAGCTTTCATTGATTTATTGACATGGAAGTATCAAGGTTATTAGAAGAGGTTTCAGTTTAACATCCATTATTCACCCCAATGTTACACCTGCATGTTTGATACAGTTGAGTTACGAACTTGCACCAGTGGTGACAAATCGTTTAGCTTGTTATAATTGTTATACTAACATTTGTATAGCACAATATAGTGTTTTAAATAACATAGAGACATATCTGCTGACATAAACAGTATTCATGGCAGAGCTAGACATTAATAAGATTCAGTGTGAGCGAGTTTGGTTTTACGTTGGTGTTAGCAATATTCGAGTAATATCATGGCAGGGAACACCAGAAATGGCCATCACACATTTTACCCATGTGGGGAATCGAACCCACGTCTTCGGCGTGATGAGCGAAAGCTTTAACCACTAGGCTTCCCCATCGCCCTAATAAGATTTAGGACAGGAATAAGAAAGAGGTGCAACTGACACATCTGCCAACCCGAGTTGTGATCATGGTTTTAGTATGTTTAAGGACACTCGCTAAAGCCAAAAGAGTGACATTTTTTATCGTTAACGTAATTTGACATCATAAGGGACTGTTCATAATTTATGGCTGTTTCTCCATAAAAATCATCATCTCCCCCCTAGCCAAAAATTATGAACTGTTCCTTAGACAAAATGACTTGGTCGGCATGCTGGTGCTGAATGGGAAATTACTGGTGCTGCCATGGAACACATGAAATAGGTTATGGCACACCTGAAGTTTTTGTGCAGGGACTTGTGGGCTCTGTGTTGTCATCAGAGCAGTTACGTCAATTCTTATTTTGTTCATGTCTCATGTTTGTGTCTTTCCGTATTTCAATGCAATTTCTCGAATGTTAAGTACCGGGTAGAACTTGTGTTTCAAACAGAACTTCGACAGTTGTGGAAAACCCAGCAGACGATTGCTTTCTGTCAAAATGGCATGGCCTGAATAGAAAAAAAACCACGGCAACTTTTTATTTGTTCAAGCCTACTGCTTCTAATAAAGTTACTGCAGACAAGTAGCAAGGAACTCAGCCTATTTTGACAAGTTCGAGTGCTAGTGATTATATTGAAATTGAAAAAAATCTCTCGAGATGCAAAAAATGAATGCAGACATGAGTGACCCCAGTGAAAGTCGATCTACAGCTGGCCCGGTGCCAAAATTATTTAGAGATAAATCAATGTTAGATGTTTGAAATAACTGGCCTTTTTCAAAATACTGGTACTTTCGTGGTATATATGTGGTACAGACAAAAAAAATGAATATTTTACAAAATTCACAAAGGATGTAGTATACCAGTTGCAAAGATGGAAACAGTACTTTTTTCTTCAGTTGTTCAAGGTGTTTTAGAACTTGAAACACATTTACAATCCAGTGATCATTTTGGTGCATATTAGGTTGGGTGAGTGAGTTTATTTTTACGCTGCACTCAGCAGTGTTACAGCCATATGTCGGTGGTGTGTAAATAATCAAGTCAAAAAATCGAGACCAGACAATCAAGTGAGCAACAGCATGAGCATCGATCTACACAGTTGGGATATGATGATACGTGTCAACCAAGTCAGCGAGCCTGACCACCCGATCGTGTTAGTCGCCTCTTACGACAAGCATGGTGTATTAGGTGTTCAATATGCAGGTTTGACAATACCCTTTTCCAACTGTGCCATGAAAGGATGATCATGTGACTTTTCAGTAATAACAGCATCGGCCATCATTATAGTGTCATTGTTGTCATAATCTGTTCATCTGTATTTATCATGAACATGATAAAATAACTTACCATACTAGTGATCACATGATAATCATCGTATAACAATTGAGTAGATCCATGCTCATGGTGTCGACCCGTGAAGATCCAGGTAAGAATTGATCTTCAGTAACCCATGCTTGTCGTAAAGGGCAACTAACACAATTGGGTGGTCAGACTCGCTGACTTGGTTGACATGTCATTGTATCCCAATTGCGTAGCTCGATGCTCATGCTGTTGGTCACTGGATTGTCTGGTCCAGACTCGATTATTTACAGACCGCCGCCATGTAGCTTGAATATTGCTGAGTGCAGCCTAAAACAACAAACAAACAAACCAAAACTGTCTTAAAATACGTTCATCTTGCATTCAAGAGATACAATACAGAATATGTGAAGGGACCATGATTGATTCTTTCACAGTCAGTGAGTGAGTATGGTTTTGTGTTAATTGTAACAATGTTCCAGAAATGTGGGTGTGGGTTGGTGGGTTGTGGGGACACAATGGGCTCTACACATTGTACAAATGTGGTTAATATTGAACCTTGTCGTGATGAGCCAGTGATTTAACCATAAGGCTACCTCACTGCTTCATAGTGATGTGAAGGAAACATAAGGTTCGCAACTTCTCTTAGGTCTATTACAAAATCTGTTCTTCAACTATGATGACCTCTTAGGACAGGGGGCGGTGG
The DNA here is from genome assembly GCF_003918875.1 of Haliotis rubra. NCBI lineage: Eukaryota > Metazoa > Mollusca > Gastropoda > Lepetellida > Haliotidae > Haliotis > Haliotis rubra. The sequence goes on from NW_025767002.1 coordinate 1,268,282, forward strand.
GGTAGCCTAGTGGCTAAGGCGTTCGCTCGTCACGCCGAAGACCTGGGTTCGATTCCCCACATGGGTACAATGTGTGAAGCCCATTTCGGGTGTCCCCTGCCGTAATATTGCTGGAATATTGCCAATAGCACTCACTCACTCTTAGGACAGCCCTCTTTGTTATCCCCCGCAACACCGTTCAATATTTCTTCACCAAACTTGGCACATAGATAGGTCTGGTGGTGTACTGTTGCCTTTTGGTAGTTTTGGATTTCTGAATAAAATATCTTTGCATTTCCATACCAACAAGTTTGACTTAGACTGAAACTGGTGGTAGTGCTCCTTTCTTTTAAAACCTTTCAATACTCTCCTTCCACTTTTCTATATACACACCAAAACATTTGACATAATCATAACTCGTAGACATATTCATGAAGAGTATTTTGCCATTGCGGGGGATATTGATGACTTTGTCTTCTTGTTATTATTATTATTATGCTAACATTTGTATTGAGCCAATATCCAGCTCAGCTGCTCAAAGGCGCTTTGTTTTTCCCTCGATCACTGGATGTCAATTATGTCGTATTATCAATCTCAACTCCCTGTGGATCATACAACTCTTGTATCCACTAGGCGCACCGAGTTAGTGTGGCTCTCCCATCCTTATGAGGTACCCATTCACAGCTGTGTGGACTGGGACACATAGTCACAGTGCTTTGTCCAAGTTCACTGCACGTTGCTGTACCCGCAACTAGGTGTTTGCACGTATTCATGTGGCCACCATCTGGTCATATACCAACAGATTCATGGGTTCTTTTAAGTGCACAGGGTTGTGTACTGTACACTAGGGGTTGTGACAACACTGAAAGAGTCTACACACAAAGTTGACTCCACGGTTTTTACACCCGGTCACAGGTGGGCTCGACCCCGTCACCTCAACCTCACTGGATCACGTGCCTGGCGCCTTAGCCAGCTCGCCCACTATACTCCATACTACTTGTTTGGGAAGTTGTAGTACTTCTGCTAATATTGTGTTGGTCTTTTTACAGGTGAAGTTTGTGGCTGTGAATTGCTGGTGGCCAGATGGGCAGTGTCGGAAACGTTACAAGTTCCTGATGTTCCCTGTGCTGTTTGTGTATCACACACATCTTGATGGCTTCAGATACCTAGGTTTGAAAACATACTGTTTTTGTGTAGTTGTTCCGACACATATAAATATCTTCCTGTTGCCTAAAGGCACACTTACTAGCAACAATAGTATTTTCTTAACCCAAACATTTGTTACATGAAGTCAGCAAAATATGTTCCCTCATGTAAAATTCACCAAATAGGTGTTGAGAAAATATGGTTTTAATCAACTGACTAACTTCAAAATGTTACCAGCCCAAAATGGATTTAACCAGACCAAAATGGTGACTTTACTCAGATGTATGGAACATCTAAAATTTTTACCAGACCATCAGGCTGGCTAGCTGTAAATTTAGACCGTCCATCAGAAATCTAGACCATCTTGGGCGGTCGGACGGGCCTGATTTCATACACTGGTATAAGTGTAACTGCATTCTTATGAGGAAGATAAACACTGCTCATTAGAAACCTGAACTTACTTAAAGTCTTGTATTAATAATAGGAATATGTCTTGTTTGATTTGCTTTTGTTTATGATGTCTATTTCTCTGTTTCAGGCGAGATGGCTGCCGAGCACATGGTGACGTTTGTGGAAGACATCACCTATCCTATTACAGCTTTCTACTCTCATGACCAGGTCAAGGACTTTGTGGCCAAGCATGATGTAAGTTAAATAACATGACATGATGTTCCAACCTTTGACTCATAAAATTGATCAGAACCAATTGGGCTTGGTGATTCTGGAATAGTTCTCTTGGAACCGATGCAAGATATTGCGTGATGTGATTTCATTTATGAAATGGTCAGCCACATTGACTGCATGTCACCATACCCTAATGATACAGCATTGTTCATTATGATAATGGGCAGTGGGGTAGCCAAGTGGTTAAAGGGTTCGATTCCCCACATGGGTACAATGTGTGTAGCGAATTTCTGGTCTACCCTACTGTCATATTGTTAAAAGCGGCGTAAAACTCACTCACTAATTGCATCTGGACCTCAGAGATAGGTCACTGACACTAGTGACAGCAAAAGCAGTGCAGTCAAGTCACTATGATACATCATTATCAAGGTCAGAGATCCTTACCAGCAGATGCATATATTGAGATACATGATTGGAAAGGTTTGAGGTATTGGGAACTTGTATCAGAGCCAGAATCTCCAGAATGTTGAGAAGCATGATGTTGTGAGGGTTTATTCTGGCCCTGTATTCCCACCTGGTGACCAGCATTGGACCCATTCTGAGCTGAATTCTGAAGTAGTTACTCTCTTCATATGAAAATCCACTTTATTGAAATTTGGTCATCAGTTTTATGTTTTATCTAACAATTTGTCACAAATACTGACTTGTTTCTTGTTTCAGGGTGCTGTGGTGGGCTACTTTGACCTCAACGCGTCCCCACAACCCCCGGGCTACCAACAGTTCTATTTTGCTTCCATGAGGATGCTGGAACAGGGTGGGCCTTCCTAGTGGCTGGAGTTGAAAATACACAATGATTTAATCAGTGATTTACTGACTGATAGCCTTGGCCTTCTTTGAGGCTCATAGTACACGTGTTTTACTTGCCGATAGCCTCATAGTACACAGTGTTTTACTGGCCGATAGCCTTGACCTTCTTTGAGGCTCATAGTACACAGTGTTTTACTGGCCGATAGCCTCATAGTACACAGTGTTTTACTGGCTGATAGCCTTGACCTTCCTTGAGGCTCATAGTACACAGTGCTTTACTGACTGATAGCCTTTGCCTTCTTTGAGGCGCATAGTACACAGTGTTTTACTGGCCGATAGCCTCATAGTACTCAGTGTTTTACTAGCCGATAACCTTGACCTTCCTTGAGAATCATAGTACACAGTGTTTTACTGGCCGATAGCCTCATAGTACACAGTGTTTTACTGGCTGATAGCCTTGACCTTCCTAGAGGCTCATAGTACACAGTGTTTTACTGGCTGATAGCCTCATAGTACACAGTGTTTTACTTGCCGATAGCCTCATAGTACACAGTGTTTTTCTGGCCGATAGCCTTGACCTTCCTTGAGGCTCATAGTACACAGTGTTTTACTGGCTGATAGCCTCATAGTACACAGTGTTTTACTGGCCGATAGCCTCATAGTACACAGTGTTTTACTGGCCGATAGCCTCATAGTACACAGTGTTTTACTGGCCGATAGCCTTGACCTTCCTTGAGGCTCATAGTACACAGTGTTTTACTGGCCGATAGCCTCATAGTACACAGTGTTTTACTGACTGATAGCCTTTGCCTTCTTTGAGGCTCATAGTACACAGTGCTTTACTGACTGATAGCCTCATAGTACACAGTGTTTTACTGGCTGATAGCCTCATAGTACACAGTGTTTTACTGGCCGATAGCCTTGACCTTCCTTGAGGCTCATAGTACACAGTGTTTTACTGGCCGATAGCCTCATAGTACACAGTGTTTTACTAGCTGAAGCCTTGACCTTCCTTGAGGCTCATAGTACACAGTGTTTTACTGGCCGATAGCCTCATAGTACACAGTGTTTTACTGGCTGATAGCCTTTGCCTTCTTTGAGGCTCATAGTACACAGTGCTTTACTGACTGATAGTCTCATAGTACACAGTGTTTTACTGGCTGATAGCCTCATAGTACACAGTGTTTTACTGACTGATAGCCTCATAGTACACAGTGTTTTACTGGCTGATAGCCTCATAGTACACAGTGTTTTACTGGCTGATAGCCTCATAGTACACAGTGTTTTACTGGCTGATAGCCTCATAGTACACAGTGTTTTTCTGGCCGATAGCCTTGACCTTCCTTGAGGCTCATAGTACACAGTGTTTTACTGGCTGATAGCCTCATAGTACACAGTGTTTTACTGGCTGATAGCCTTTGCCTTCTTTGAGGCTCATAGTACACAGTGTTTTACTGGCCGATAGCCTCATAGTACACAGTGTTTTACTGGCTGATAGCCTTTGCCTTCTTTGAGGCTCATAGTACACAGTGTTTTACTGGCTGATAGCCTCATAGTACACAGTGTTTTACTGGCTGATAGCCTTTGCCTTCTTTGAGGCTCATACTACACAGTGTTTTACTGGCTGATAGCCTCATAGTACACAGTGTTTTACTGACTGATAGCCTCATAGTACACAGCTTTTTCTGGCCGATAGCCTTGACCTTCCTTGAGGCTCCTAGTACACAGTGTTTTACTGGCTGATAGCCTCATAGTACACAGTGTTTTTCTGGCCGATAGCCTTGACCTTCCTTGAGGCTCATAGTACACAGTGTTTTACTGGCTGATAGCCTCATAGTACACAGTGTTTTACTGCCTGATAGCCTTTGCCTTCTTTGAGGCTCATAGTACACAGTGTTTTACTGGCTGATAGCCTCATAGTACACAGTGTTTTTCTGGCCGATAGCCTTGACCTTCCTTGAGGCTCATAGTACACCGTGTTTTACTGGCTGATAGCCTCATAGTACACAGTGTTTTACTGGCTGATAGCCTTTGCCTTCTTTGAGGCTCATAGTACACAGTGTTTTACTGGCCGATAGCCTCATAGTACACAGTGTTTTACTGGCTGATAGCCTTTGCCTTCTTTGAGGCTCATAGTACACAGTGTTTTACTGGCTGATAGCCTCATAGTACAGAGTGTTTTACTGGCTGATAGCCTTTGCCTTCTTTGAGGCTCATAGTACACAGTGTTTTACTGGCCGATAGCCTCATAGTACACAGTGTTTTACTGGCTGATAGCCTCATAGTACACAGTGTTTTTCTGGCCGATAGCCTTGACCTTCCTTGAGGCTCATAGTACACAGTGTTTTACTGGCTGATAGCCTCATAGTACACAGTGTTTTTCTGGCCGATAGCCTTGACCTTCCTTGAGGCTCATAGTACACAGTGTTTTACTGGCTGATAGCCTCATAGTACACAGTGTTTTACTGGCTGATAGCCTTTGCCTTCTTTGAGGCTCATAGTACACAGTGTTTTACTGGCTGATAGCCTCATAGTACACAGTGTTTTACTGGCTGATAGCCTTTGCCTTCTTTGAGGCTCATAGTACACAGTGTTTTACTGGCCAATATCCTCATAGTACACAGTGTTTTACTGGCTGATAGCCTTTGCCTTCTTTGAGGCTCATAGTACACAGTGTTTTACTGGCTGATAGCCTCATAGTACACAGTGTTTTACTGGCTGATAGCCTTTGCCTTCTTTGAGGCTCATAGTACACAGTGTTTTACTGGCTGATAGCCTCATAGTACACAGTGTTTTACTGGCTGATAGCCTCATAGTACACAGTGTTTTTCTGGCCGATAGCCTTGACCTTCCTTGAGGCTCATAGTACACAGTGTTTTACTGGCTGATAGCCTCATAGTACTCAGTGTTTTACTGGCTGATAGCCTTTGCCTTCTTTGAGGCTCATAGTACACAGTGTTTTACTGGCCGATAGCCTCATAGTACACAGTGTTTTACTGACTGATAGCCTTTGCCTTCTTTGAGGCTCATAGTACACAGTGTTTTACTGGCTGATAGCCTCATAGTACACAGTGTTTTACTGGCTGATAGCCTTTGCCTTCTTTGAGGCTCATAGTACACAGTGTTTTACTGGCTGATAGCCTCATAGTACACAGTGTTTTACTGGCTGATAGCCTCATAGTACACAGTGTTTTTCTGGCCGATAGCCTTGACCTTCCTTGAGGCTCATAGTACACAGTGTTTTACTGGCTGATAGCCTCATAGTACTCAGTGTTTTACTGGCTGATAGCCTTTGCCTTCTTTGAGGCTCATAGTACACAGTGTTTTACTGGCTGATAGCCTCATAGTACACAGTGTTTTACTGGCTGATAGCCTCATAGTACACAGTGTTTTCTGGCCGATAGGCTTGACCTTCCATGAGCCTCATAGTACACAGTGTTTGTTTGATAGCCTCATAGTACACAGTGTTTTACTGGCTGATAGCCTTTGCCTTCTTTGAGGCTCATAGTACACAGTGTTTTACTGGCTGATAGCTTTTGCCTCTTGGCTCATAGTACACAGTGTTTTACTGGCTGATAGCCTCATAGTACACAGTGTTTTACTGGCTGATAGCCTCATAGTACACAGTGTTTTACTGGCCGATAGCCTTGACCTTCCTTTGAGGCTCATAGATAGCCTCATAGTACACAGTGTTTTACTGGCTGATAGCCTTTGCCTTCTTTGAGGCTCATAGTACTCAGTGTTTTACTGACTGATATTTTTACTCTTCCAGGACTGGTAGCCACCTCTAACAATTTTGAACTGACTTCTAAATTTTGAACCGAGTCTGACAGAAAGTTTAGTTGCTGAGAGCTTGTGGGCAGACGTCCATTTTACACACTGCAACTATGGCAGGGGTGGAAATAACTTTAAAATTGCTAGTGTACTCTGGTACAGTGGCACATGTAAAATCACTTGCCCTGATCATTTTTCCGCTATACCGGCCGTTTTCTTGTTGATTTTTTAAATAAACAACATAATTAACATTGGAATATCAACTTGACACCGGTACAGTGTGATATACAAATTTGCTTGCCCGACAGAATAAAACACTGGACTCAGGCATCGGGCAATGGGTTATTTCCACCCCTGTATGGCATGGTGACAAGTTCAGTGATGCTGGCCACACACTCTCCAATGATCAATGATATGGTATAACCTCACTCTGGCTGTAACAATGCCTTTGTGTTCAGGACTGTATATTTCTGTTGTTAGATCCGTACAACCAGGTCAAGTTCTGCATCTTTCCGAGGAAGTCTCTGGCGGAGTCGTACAACTTGACACAAAGTAACGATGTTGCATTGCTGCGTGTAGCCAACTCCACCCTGGTGAGAACTGCTACATGCATGATATCTGACACGAACAAGTCAGTATCATATATACAACTCAAAACAACTTAAATAACACTCTGTTCTTTCTCACTTGTGTTAGAACCATGAAGATCCATGTTAGAATTGATCTTCAGTAACCCATGCTTGTCGTAAGAGGCAACTAATAGTATCAGGTGGTCAGGCTCTCTGTCTTAGCTGGCACATGTCACTGCATCCCAATTGGGTAGATCGATGCTCATGCTGTTGATCACTGGATTGCCTGATGCACACAAAACAATTTATACAGAAATATTTCATTTTCAGAAATATCCTCGAGACTTTAACTTGACCAGCTCTCAGCTTGTGACCTGGAGTCTTCAACATCGACAAAAAGTATGTTCCTGCAAACTCCTTATGACGGTTTGATCCCATTGTGTTGAATTTTAGATTATCATCCAATGTAACCTGTGAGCAAGGAGATGATATTTCTATTACTAATTTTAGGAAAGATAGGATGATGGAGATTGTGTATTTTTTCTATGCATGTAGAAGCCATGAGTATGTGCAAGAATTATATTCAATGTTCAGTTAGTATAAGTTTCTAGGACTTCAGTCCTGCCCCACAATGAAGCACATGTGATACACATGGTTTCACCTTAGGCAAGTGAGTTTGTTAAAAATTGCCTCTGTTAACCCAGCAGAAAATGGGTACACGGTGGGATAAGTCATGTGACTATTAACGTTCTAGCGCCTCACAGGCAGCTTGGGTTATCCGGGGTAATAATAATCAGATTATGTTTGTGTGCTTTGAGCAGGAGCTACTTCAAATGTAGACTAGTTTTACTTCTATAGTGAAGACAAAGACCCACTGTGATATTGCTGGAATGTTGCAAATTATTTTTATGTTAAATATATTAATTGTAACATCTATGTATGGATTCTGGGTGGAATGCCAGGAAACTGTGATTCTCCTTACAAGGTGGGTTGTGGGTCTGTGTGAGTTGGTTGAGTGTCCTTGTACCGCCTCCGTGGTGTAGTGGTTAGAGCGTCATACCAAAAGACGTTAAAATATGGTTCTTGTTGGTCCCTGCCTGGCGCTCGGCATTAATGGGTACAACAAGGACTGGTCGGCTCGGAGTCAGTATAATGTTTCTGAGTGGGGTATTCATGCTTCACTGCGGCATGGTATCTCAGTGGGCTAGCACTAAAACCAGCTTCAGTCTGGGCTAATACAAGCAGCTGCACATACACATACACACGCATGCACGTCGTCATATGAGCGAAATATTCTCAAGCACGACATTAAACCCAATTTCACCTCACCTCAGAAGGCTGCTGGGATAGAATTTCTCTCTAGAAAGCTGTACTTGTCATACAAGGCAGCACAACGGATCAAGTGGTCTGCTTGGTATCTTGGTTGATTGCAGTCTTTGTGACGATGCGGATCGTTGCTCAAAATATTGATTGCTGGATTGTCTGGTCCTGATTATTTACAAGCCTCTTTCATGTAACTAAGGTATACAAATAGACAAACCTGACATATCCTGACATGGGAATAATAACAAAACAAATATATAATTGATTTGTTTTCAGCCTATGGTAAGGGTCTATAGCACCTTTGGGAGTGAAGAGTTTGATATTGTCGAGGGAGATGGCTCAGGGACCAGCTGTCATTGCCTTCTATGCCCTCAACCCGTTGTTTGACACCAACCAACCATATCATGTGGTAAGTAAATTAGTAATGTTGATACTGTTGTGATTCCTTTGTAAACTTGTGCTGGTTGTGGGACAGCTGGGTAGCCTTGTGGTTGAATTGTTTATAATGCCAAAGACCTCGTTTTGATTACCCTGATGGATGCAATGTGTGAAACTGATTTCTGGTGTCCTGTGCCATTTTATTACTTTAATGTTGGGAAAAACAGGATAAAACCTTACTCACTCACTATTGAGGTTATTGTGTGTTTTGTGCCAGGCATGTAAAGAAAACAAGAAAGGTTCAAGTGAGTGGTGTTAATGTTCATACATTTCTATATTTCTCTTTTCTGGTACCAATGAAGATCCGGGTTAGAATTGGTCATGCTTGTTGTGAGAAGTGACTAACCGATTGGGTGATCAGGCTCGCTGACTTGGTTGACACATGTCATTGTATCCCAATGCGTAGATTGATGATCTTGCTGTTGATCACTGGATTGTCTGGTCCTGACTTGATTATTTACATACCGCCACCATATAGCTGGGAATATTGCTGAGGCAGCTTTAAACATCAATCAATCAATCAATCAATCAATCAATCAATCATTCATTCATTCATTCATTCATTCATTCATTCATTCATTCATTCATTCATTCATTCATTCATTCATTCATTCATTCATTCATTCATTCATTCATTCATTCAATCATTCAATCAATATTTTCTGACGATCATTTAATGTGCAAGTGGTAAATAGTGAGTGAGAGTGAGTGAGTTTAGTTTTATGACGCTTTTAGTAATATGCCAACAATATCACGGCAGGGGACACCAGAAATGACTTCACACATTGTGCCCATGTGGGGAATCAAAATGGGTCTTCAACATGACAAGCAAACTCTTTAACCACTAGGCAAGCCCACCACTCCTCAGTGGTAAATAAGCATACATGTAAATCTATGGGAAAGAGCTTTGTTAGTTGTGATAACTGTGCCCAACCCTTTTCACCATGAGAATATAATTGTTTGAAATTAAGGATACATAGATAAGCATATTGTTTTCACCAGAGTGCGTTACTTTGGGCATTCCTGTTCCACCTAGCCAACATGTTTTAATTGGAAGCAGCATCAACCACAGCTCACTTGGAATGATACACAACTTGTATAATAACTCAGATGATACCGAGAGAATGGCTGATTGCACTTACCGGCCATACATAACCCTGAAGCAACAGGTACATAGGTTGTGGACAGACATTGGTTGAAATACAGTAGAAATGCTGTGTATTATGTGGACAATATTTGGCTCTCTGGTTTTGCATAATTCATGAACAGAGCTATATGGTCTAGAACTTTAGAAATATGAAACTTGTCTGTTAGTTTGAATGACATCAAAACTTTGTTCATCTGACTACTAGCATGATTTGGTGCTATAAAAAACTTTGAAGTAAAATATCGTTTCAGCTACATACATGTATCCAAATTGCCCAGATCGATGCTAATGTGAATCACTGGATTGTCTGGTCCAGACTCTGTTATTTGTGACAGACAGATGGACGGATGGGTGGACAGACAGACAGACAATTAAGATACTGACCCAAGTAATGAGAGTTGTGTGTAACTAGTTGTGAGGAAACATGTATCTGTGGATTTGGTTCCAGATGAAGGACCTGGCCCTGCAGTACCACAACTGTGAGGAGATCCACAACCTGGAGGACGCCATCTCACACTGGAGAAGTCAGGTCAGGTCAGCCCAGGTCGAGTACCACCAGGTCGTCGAGTTCTGTGCAAACTACCGCAAACAACGCAACGTAGGACTCTACGACTTCAAATGCTGTGTTTCCCTTGCTTCCAAAACCCTAGCGGAGACGCCCAACCAGGCCCAGAATGTCTGCGAGTACTGCATCCACAGGCCGACACAGATGGGACCGGGGTGTTCCAGCATAGATATTGACCCTCAGTTAGAGGAGTGGACTATGGCGCAGACCAACTTCTGTAGGAACTCTATAGACAACTATAATGTTAATGAATACCATAGTCTGTGTTGTCAGTGGTGTCAAGATGCTGCTGCTTCCATAGTGCCTGTCTCCCAGTCAGACTTTTTACCCATGTCTTTCAGATTGGGGAAGCGAAGAGTGACTGATAGGTATATGTGGCAAGAAATTGAAGATAAACCAAAACGGTTGTGTAAAAAGTTGACTTTGCAGAAACTACAGGGCCACGTGCCTTATGAAAATAGTTATAATTTTGAAGAATCCCTTCCAGTGAATTTTACGGGTTTGGGTTGTCGTAGTAACCGGACAGTCAACTTCTATGCAATGGATGCTGTGCGGCATTCTGTGTTTGCTGAGAGGCTCGGTGTGGATGTGTCGACGTTGCCGCAGAATCCAGCTGTGGTTATTTTTGATAAGGAAGTAAGTATGAAACTGAGAATATTTTGTGCTGGACAAGTCGTGAGAATCTGTTAACTTTGGTGTTAGAATCAACAAGCCCTATCTACTTCCAGAATCATCAGATTGACGTTATTTCTCTGACTTGAACCGTGTTAATGTTATAGTTTCTCAGTGATTTTGCATAATGGCCTGTGTTTGCATAAAGTTTACTGCACAAATGTATGTTAAGCATGCCGGTGAATTCCTGGTTCCGAATCAACTGCAACAATAATGTGACATGATAACAATGCTTTAGCAAATGAGGATTTTCAACAGAAATAAGAATTTGGCAAAAATCCCAATATTGAGGAAAATAACCCTTTTCTTCAAAATTGCCTGATGAAGGTTCTCAGTTCTGAATCTTAGATAATCCATGTGTAGAATATGATGCAATTTTTTTTGGAGTTTTTCATCAGATAATCAGTCCAGTCAATTGGTCAGTTGTGGAGTCTGTATCTAAGGATATTTTACAGTTTTCTGCATCTTGGCCATTACTGCTAAGGCGTTCTAATCAGTTTCCAGGTTGTAATGGCGTAAAGGCAAATGTTCAGAAGTTAAGATGCATAAATTTGATTGAAAGTGAGCAAGGAAAAAAAACATTTCAGCAAATATAATGATTTTATTTAAGTGCAATTATATAGAGAATAGAATGTGAAATGTGTTTGAAGCAATGTTTGTCAATGTTTTACTTGTAGAATGAAGAACAGTACTTGCTCAAAGAAAATTTTACAGCCAAAAATGTTGGTGAGTTGTTGTCAAATACATTCTTCTCAGTCATGTTATTTTATAAAGTTAACAGAGCCTTGTCGTGAAGTGTCATCATGAGTTACTTCCCTTCAACCATAGCCTGAAAGTAAGCTCTAAGGAATTGAGCTTTGTCAGACTTTTGACAGGAGTTATTTCCCTTCAAGCCAAGCCTGCCCAGTTGAAGTGTGTTTTTTGAGGCTATGATCTGGGACAGTTTATTATTTGATATCAAGACAATATTTGGCCTTTTTATTTCTTAATTTCAATAAATGACTGCACAAAATGGATTACCAAAATGGAAATAATAATAAATGGTATGCAGGGACCTATTGTCACTGCTCTAAATCCAAGAGAGTTTTGACCAATGTATGATTTTGTAAGTTATATCTCCATAACAGTATGCATCATTCCTTCTAGCTCTGATCATACAACAGTGTACAACAACGTTGGACATTCACTCACTCACACTGTCCGACCACCTCCCAGGTCCTGCCAGCATGCTCCAATACCACTGATAATTTTTTTCATTGTTCCTGGATTGTCTGGTCCAGACTCAATTATTTACAGGCCACTCTCATATAGCTGGAATATTGCTGAGTGCGACGTATAACTAAACTCAATCACTTTCATAGTTGCATGTATTGGAAGGATGTCAGTGAGTGAGTAAGTTTAGTTTTACGCTGCACTCAGCAATATTCCAGTTGTGTGGCAGCGATCTGTAAATAATTAAGTTTGGACCAGACAATCCAGTGATCAACAGCATGAGCATCGATCTACGCAATTGGGATATGATGACATGTGTCAACCAAGTCAGCGAGTCTGACTACCCGATCCCATTAGTCGCCTCTTATGACAATCATGGGTTACTGAAGATCAATTCTAACCCGGATCTTCACGGGTCTGGACAGATGTAATTGTGCATGACTAACAATTTGGAATTGGACTTTATCTTTAGGGTTTGCTAATCTGTATTATTCCGTTTGGTAACATGTATTTATAGTCAGTAACCATATGTTTTAAGTAAATATGTATTGTGAATGTTTAAAATATTTTCTACGCTTTTATTGTAAACAAAGTAAGAATGAATATTGCATACTATGGTGGAAGAATAATTTTATTAAAAAGGGTTATTCTCTGATTCTCTATTTATTGGACATTTAAGGATGTCAAAGAATTAGATTTGCCCCGAGTATTTTCCCAAAGGTTATAGGAAATGTTTTATACCAGTTTATTTGATGAATTTCAAATTATATCTTAACTAGAATCACCTGTGAAGTTATTGACCTATTGATGAAAATAATTGTTTCATTAAAGTTCTTAAATATGAGAAAGTCCCCTCCATTAATGTTCATATATTAGCCATAACAAAACTGTTTTACAAGCTTTTCATAATCCCCATTGTGTGCAATTTTCATGTTATGAGACCCATGCTTGCTATAAAAGGTGGCCCATTGGATCGGGTTGTCAGGCTGAGTGACTTGGTTGATGAATATCATAGTATCCTAGTTATGTAGGTCAATGCTCATGATATCAATCACTGGATTGTCCAGACTCTATTATTTAAGGGATAAAGTCATATATGTGGAATATTGCTAAGTGTGGCACTATATAACAAACAAAGTATGATCACATCTTTGAACTTGACTTTCTCATTTTATGGTTAAGCATAGGTGCCTCAGCAAGGTAGTAGCATAGCATAAGGATATGTGCCACGTAATGGAATACAGGCCTTTCTCATGTTGACAATTTGATATTTTTATACCCCTGCTACGAAGTAACGGGGGTATATATTGTGCTTAGGTTTGAGTGCCCAAAGAATGTTCACTGAACATGCAGGGTGTTCAGAACACAATGTGTGTGGAATCAAAATGAAATTGTTTGGCCATAAATGGGTTGAAACAAAGACTAAGCCCCCCCCACCCCCATCCTTGGTAAAGTCCTTGGTATGATGTCTATTACATCATACAATGGTCAATAAATGACAGACAAGTTTATGTGGTTCAGCTGCTGTTTAATTTCTGTGCCATGTGGGGTTGATACAAAAGTTAGGAATTTAAAATTACGAAAGTGGACTTTAGGTGAAATAAAAATGAAGTGGAAACAGATTGTTAATTTTAAAATTATATTAGGTAGGTGATAAGGGCGATGACATGGAAGCCAGCACTGATAATTAAATCAGTAAGTTCCAAGTGCTAGGTAGGTATATTATCTAAAATGTTTGCCTTTATGTGTAGCACGTCTAATTGCCAATCAATGTGTTTGTGTTGCAGCCTCCTTTATCCTGAATTTCACCCGTGGTCATGCTAGCCGGAGTCTCCGGTCACTGACCTACGCCCCCTCCACCTGTGATAAAACTGAGACCAGTGTGTGCGTTGTCGAAGTCTCGTCTAATACATTCCACTCTGTTGTTATGGATCCTCATAAGGTGAGAAAAGAACATCTGTTGTATGATCCAGGTGTTGTATGATCCAGATGCCACTTGCACGAAGCAACGTTAGTGCTATAGCAATCATTACCCCTATACTTAAAACATTGACTTGCTTATAATAGTAAGTTCTAAGATGGTTTTATGCAAGTGGACCCTCGGCACTTGTTTCATCCAAGGCCTACACATACATTTTCAAAACTTTAAATTCCAGGGTTAGTGGTGTTCTGATGATCGAAAATAATCGAAAATCAGTCGAAATAATGATTAAGGATAATTATCGATTGTAAAACATATTTTCTGATTAATCGGAATTTTGTTTTAGTATAACACACTTGAATGAAGGAAACTAAGCATTAAATTTGATGAATATTCAGGATAATTGAATGATGGTATATATATTTAATGATATAGAATAGAATAATCAAGTAATGAGAAGATGACAGTAAGCATTGTAAAATTTAAACACTTTTATTGTTTAATCACTATTCCAGTGTCTTTCACTGCATTACAGTATTAGTTATAAAAACATTAATTGGAAAAAACTGGGGAAAACCCCTTAAAATTGGTGATTACATTAAAAATGTATATATTTCGATTTTAATCGATAATCGTTCACCACAAGTTCTCCGATAATCAATAGTGGATTTGGTTTCCGATTCCCAACACTATCCAGGATCAAACTGGCCACAGATGACATGTTGCTTAGAATTTAAGAATGTAACAGATGGCCTGGTTACATGTCTTGTTCTGTCAACTGAAGTTCTTTTGATATCACGGCAGCCTGAGACTAGAGTCTTCCAATCATGCATTAGTGACTGACATCATGACCAATTGTCTGGTTGTCGGCAAGATCACATACTGTCCACCATATCAACATTTTGACACTGGCTTGCCGAGGGAAGTGATGGGATCTGACAGTCAAGTCATGACAAAACGTTGCATCCGAGAACATGCAGAGTTCTAGTTATAGCATGCCTGTGTTATAATAGGGAAAGAGTATTTTAATATCCACTGTTCAGTCCACAACATGTTTTTTAAATCTCCAGAAAAATATGGGGTGGAGTGAGTTTAGTTTTACCCCACGCTCAGCAATATTCCAGCTATATGGCGGCGGTCTGTAAATAATCGAGTCTGGACCCGACAATCCAGTGATCAACAACATGAGCATCGATCTGCGCTATTGGGAACTGATGACATGTGTCAACCAAGTCAGCAAGCCTGACCACCCGATCCCGTTAGTCACCTCTTACAACAAGCATGGGTTACTGAAGATCAATATTCTAACCCGGACCTTCACAGGGCAGAAAAATATGGACTATAATAGGCCATCATAATATGGATAGGATTTATGAAGTTTTCAGCCATGATGTAGTGTCATGTCTTGACTGTGTGACCCAATCACAAACCTCGACCACATGCTTGAGCCCTGTTCTGCCCCTAATCCCCACCAAGGTCAAATGGTGTCAGGTGTAATGTGTGCCTACACAGTGGTCATAAAAGGTGATAAAAGTCTCGCGAAGAAATTCTAACCATGGACCTTCTGATCTGACCACATGAACAAACTTGTTAACCCCTTCAATAAGCTGACAAGGCTTCACCTACATTACAGTGTACAGTTTATGTGTTTTTCTGAGCAGATATTACCGTAGATAAGCTGAACTTTGAAGACCAAAAAAAGCAGCCTGTAGATAGGTGTCAGCTTGTCTACTGGTAACACTTTCATCAAACTATATTTGTTGTGACCAGTAAGAAAACAACATTGAACGAACAAGAGAAAACGACTTTGTCAGTGAAGATGTCAAATTTGCAGTTAAACATCACTAGACAAGATTATTTACCTTTTCAGTTCTAATTTGTTTTTGCTAGGCATTGTATTATATGCAGGAATTAAGATTACCATGTGTATTTGTCTCGTATACAGAGCTGGAAATAGCAATCAGCTGTGCACATGTTTCCTGACGATCTACCAGTGAAAACATGTTAAAACATACCCAATAATATAACTGGATGAATTCTGACGCAGTGATCGGTATAATATAATATCTAGTAAAACTATTATTTTACCAAGAGAAATATGTTCTAGCACTGTGTAATTGTAATTACAGATTTTGCTCCATGAATGTAAAATATGTATAATCATCACTAAGGCAATGCAGCAGCACTTTGGTGTAGTGCAGGATAGTTTCTGTGAATGGAACTATTTGACCAGTCACTGATGTGGTTTTGCACGATCTCGCTATTTCCACCGGGAAAACAGTGTGTTGACATGTGATCATCCAGTGTTTAAAACTCCCAAAATTCCAAGCCAGACAACCGGACTGGTAACTTTAAAAAATTACCAGTCCGGATACAAACTTGCCTGCCCGGTTTTCAACAATAAAAAACTGTGACTACCATTTCCAACTGTGACAAGCTCCATTCACTGTTTGTAGGCATCGCACTACAACTACATAGCACTAACAGGCAATGCTCCGTGTTTAGGTAAACTGAAAGTACATGTGATTGGTTATCGTAACATGAACTGTCTGATCGTAAATAGTTTAACATAATTTTCATAATACCTTAAACACCTCAAACTGACGACAAGAGAACCTGTCTGATATTATGAAATATTTACTCTTAGGGGTAAAAATATCTACCAGACCACCGGACAGGCTACTTTTGAAATTTGACCGTCCAAGATGAAAATAGACCATTCCGGACAGTCCGGCAGGAGGGAATTTTAAACGCTGGATCATCCATCTACAATAAATAGGACTTTTAGCGAAACAAAATATATACGTATCCATTTTCTGCCAACTACACTTCATTTTGAGGCATGAGTAGAAGCAATATGATTGTGATTGCTGTGAATAATTATCGGTAACTGCCAGTTGTCTTGTGGTCTGAGTTTGCCGCGATAAGGACCCATCAGGGGTATCGGCTTATGTACAAAACATACCATTTTGATACTGATTTTAAGGGTCAAATTAGGGGGTCTGCTTATCAATGATGAATGGCTTATTTACAGTAATATACGGTATGCTACTCAAAACAAGTAAAAGAATACTCACGATTTCAAGGCTGTCTGTTTCAGTACCCATCATGATAGATTAACTAATGATAGAAAGAGAGATCTATAACTCGTGCAGATCCAGGTTAGAATTGGTCTTCAGCAACCCATGCTTGTCGTTAGATTGTGGGTGGTCAGGCTAACTGACTTGGTTGAAACAAGTCATCATTTCCTACTTGTGTATGATGCTCATACTGTTGATTGTCTGGTCCAGATTTGATTATTTACTGCCACCATATAGCTGAAATACTGATGAGTGCGACGTTAAGCAACAAACAAAAAGTGATCTTTATATTCTTTTGAGCAGTATATAAGTATGACAATTTGGAAGTTTCATTCTCAATACAATATTTATCATTAAACTAAATAACAGTTTTATTTGAGAACTGGCATTGGAGATTTGGATCAGATTTGAATTGATATTTTGAACCAAGAAAAAAAATCAAGATAATAAATTTAGGTGATAAATATGAACTGGTGCGATTGTAGAGTGTGAGTGCAGGTATCACGGACAAACAAACGACTTGTGGTTGACGTGGGAGGATTGCTTTTCTAAAAGCTACTCACTCACTTTAAGTACATCTTCTTAAGGCCATTTGTTTGAAGTTTATTGATTACGGCATTGTCTCTCTTGAAGAAAAATTATGGACTTCAAATAGCAAAAACTTTGTGATCAGAAGTTGTGATTAAACAGTGTGAAATTGAATATTCCTTGCGATATATGACAGTAATGTTCTTATCAAAGGCTCAGCGTGATGGCATTAAGCAGGCATTAATTGCTATGTGATACTTCAAAATGAATTTAACTAAACACTTCTTTGGGAACATTCACTGTCAAAAGCAACTTCAAGTTCGGTTAGGATGCATTGAAATCATTTTATTACATTTGAAAAATAAAGTCAGAAGTGGAGATCATGATGTTATTGAGAGGTCCATTAGAGTGAGATTGTCCATGCAAGGGGTTTGTCTGACAATAAAAGAATGGCTCGGTGATGAATGGCAGGTTTATGGTTTGTTTATAGTTATCTCCCTTTGATTGGCTGTGGCGATTCCAGTTAGCGTCTTTATCCAAATGGATCTTATTCCACCTGACTTAAAGTGGAGTGAGTGAGTGGGTGGGTGGTTGAGTGGGTTGACTGGGACGGTGAGTGAGTGGGTGGGTGGATGGGAAGGGGTTGAGTGGGTGAGTCTGTGGGTGGATGTATTGGTTGAGGGATAAGTGAATGAGTGAGTGGATGGGTTGATGAGTGAGTGAGAGGGTTGGTTGAATGAATGAGTGAGTGGGTCTTGTGGGTTGGTTGGGTGAGTGGATGGGTTGATGGGTAAGTGATTGGGTGAGTGAGTGAGTGGTTGAGTTAGTGTGTGTGTTGATATGTAAATGAGTGGGCAAATAGTTAAGTGAGTGGACTAATGGGTAAGTGAGTGGGCTAATGGGTAAGTAAGTGGGAAAATGGGTGAGTGGGCTAATAGGTAAGTGAGTGGGCTAATGGGTAAGTGAGTGAGAAGATCGGTAAGTGAGTGGGACTAATGGGTAAGTGAGAGGGCAATGTGGACAAATGGGTAAGTGGGTTGGCTAATGGGTCAGTAAGTGGACAAATGGGTAAGTGAGTGGGCTAATGGGTAAGTTGAGTGGGAAGTGAATGGGCAAATGGGTAAGTGAGTGGGCAAATGGGTAAGTGAGTGGGCTAATGGGTAAGTGAGTGGGCTAGTGAGTGGGCTAATGGGTAAGTGAGTGGGCTATGTGGGAAAATGGGTATGTGAGTGGGCTAATGGGTAAGTGGGCTAATAGGTAAGTGAGTGGGCTAATGGGTAAGTGAGTGGGAAAATGGGTAAGTGGGCTAATGGGTGAGTGGGCTATGTGGACAAATGGGTAAGTGAATGGGCTAATGGGTAAGTGAGTGGGCTAATGGGTAAGTGAGTGGGCTAATGGGTAAGTGAGTGGGCTATGTGGGCAAATGGGTAAGTGAGTGGGCTAATGGGTAAGTGAGTCAGCCAAAGGGTAAGTGATTGGGCTAATGGGTAAGTGAGTAAGAGTTAATGAGTGGGTTTACAGGGTTAGTGTGAGTGTTAGGCTGGGTATGTGTGAAGTGAAGTGAGGAAAATGGGTGGCTGAATGGGCGGCAGGACGGGCGTGTTGGCGGTCTGCCGAGCAAGTGAATATGATATTTATCCTCTTCAGCAATATTCCCAAAATATTGCAGCAAGGATATCAGTATATACTTCATAAGCGACAAGTGAGAGTATATCACAGACTTCTTGTCAGCATTTTCTTTTCCTCGTCTCCAGTGAAATTCCTGACCCAATAAAGCTGACATTTCACGTGGTTGTTTCCACCAATCAGTCCACCTGAATTTGTTTAGTA
Organism: Haliotis rubra; assembly: GCF_003918875.1. Taxonomy (NCBI): domain Eukaryota; kingdom Metazoa; phylum Mollusca; class Gastropoda; order Lepetellida; family Haliotidae; genus Haliotis; species Haliotis rubra. Next base: position 1,287,897 of record NW_025767002.1, read on the forward strand.
GGTGTAAATATGTTTTTATATATAGCTTCCTTCTCACATTTTATTCAAATCTATAAAATTCAGACTGTTGCCTGTACGTCATGGATAAGCCAGAGTGGTCTAGTGCAGTTTTTCAGTTTGCATGCAACTTTGTTAGCTCATATTTTCCAAAATTTTTTTCTTTTGAACAGCAGCATCATTTAAAAACATATTTAAGTTTCATAATAATTTGAGTTGTAATTTTGTTTACATGTTTCTGAATCAACCTTATTAAATGCATCAACATTTCAAAATTAGATATGGAAGCCAAAATTGAATCAAAATTGTCTGAAATCTCTGTGCTAAAATACCCTGGAGTGATTGGATCTTAAATGGTCCATAATTCCTTTCATTTGGGACCTGTGAAGATCAGGGTTAGAATTGGTCTTCAACAACCCACGCTTGTCGAAAAAGGCGACTACCATGATTGGGTGCTCAGACTTGCTGACTTGGTTGACACATGTCATAATATTCCAGTTGTGTAGATCGATGTTGATCCTGTTCATCACTGGATTGTCTGGTCCAGACTTGATTATTTACAGACTGATGCCATATAGCTGGAATATTGCTGAGTGCACTCACTCACTCACTCACTCACTCACTCACTCACTCACTCACTCACTCACTCACTCACTCACTCACTCACTCACTCACTCACTCTCACTCACTCACTCACTCACTCACTCACTCACTCACTCACTCACTCACTCACTCACTCACTCACTCACTCACTCACTCCATAGGAATCTAACTGGATCAGGGCTTCAACTATTTAATGATGTTATCAGCTGACTTTACCTGTGTGTGGATTCCTTTGAAAATTTGTAAATATAAAGTACAGTTGTCACCTGTTTGGCAGGAATTCAGATGATTATGTTTGATCAACAGTTTTGAAATAGCTTTTGTATTTCAACTGTCAGTATTTGAATAGAAATTCATGTCAATGAAGTCGGCTGTCATTTGAATTTCACATTAGTGTTCTTCATGAAACCGGATGCATATTTGGAATGGTTAATATGTAGCAGACATGAGATTAATACCAAAGATCAAATGAGACATTTTATTATTTATCTAGAATGTTCCATAAATGACAATGAAAGGTCAGTTTCTGTTTTAAAGTAACATAAACAAAAATGTTAAAAAGAGGGACATGTATGGCATAGAACTGACTATGCCATATGTTACATTACCAAGTGTTGTTATATTCAGAGGCCCAGATAAGCTGCGTATCCGGGTAAAATACGCATAGAAAATTTACAATTACGCTTTGAAAAATAATTGTTGCGTACCAGTTACGCATTTAAAAGGTTAGATACGCCAAAAGTTTAAAACAAATGCGTACGGAATATATTTATAAAAATCGCTTGCGTAATGAAAAAGACATCGATTGCTATCAAGTTTTAATGTTAGTATAAGACAAGTGTTGTACTGTCAGTATAGGATGAGTGATTTTTTATGAAATCATTTCCGTTATATTTAAGTAGGTTTTGATTAGGTATGACATAAGGCAGAACATACCTGCTTAGAAAACCTACTCAATGACATAATACTTAGGTGAGTAAAATGACTGGAATACGCACATATTTGAAAGCAGTGGGTAACGGAAAATGAAATACCCACTCAACATTCATAATACCCACTCCAACAAAATACAGTGGGTACAGTACCCACATGAGCTAATTCTTATCTGGGGCTCTGTGTTATATTACCAAGTGTGTTATATTACCTTGTTTTCGTTTAGTTTCAGCAATAAACATAAGGATACTTTCCAGTAATTTGCAAAATCGATTGAAGTTCAGTTCTTGTGGAATAAGTTTCCATCGGAAACATTCCAAATGGCGGGAGGCAAATGGAAAAAGGGTTGTTGGAGTTGACTTTAGAAAAAAACATTTGAGCCAAAATATGTATAGAAACATATGCTTTGGAACTTCTTCTTTTGTTGTAGACCTGACTGTCAAGTTAGCTTATACTGTGGTCTCTTTGTCCAGGGTCCATCTTGCTTCATCTGTTGTCATAGCAATGAACCATTGAAGCTGAAATCATGAGATTAGAACTTAACATCTCTGCTTCTCTTTATGATGAGGGGCGTTGGGGTAGCCTAGTGGGAAAAGCGTTCGCTCGTCACGTCGAAGACCCGGGTTCGATTCCCCACATGGGTTCAATATGTAAAGCCCATTTCTGGTGTGCCCCGGTGATATTGCTGGAATATTGCTAAAAGCGGCGTAAAACCATACTCACTCACTCACTTCAAGATGAGGGACGGTGGGGTAGCCTAGTGGGAAAAGCGTTCGCTCGTCACGCTGAAGACCCGGGCTCGATTACCCACATGGGTTCAATGTGTGAAGCCCATTTCTGGTGTGCCCCGGTGATATTGCTGGAATATTGCTAAAATCAGCGTAAAACTAAACACACTCACTCACCTGATCAGGGTAGCCTAGTGGTTAAAGCACTTGTCATGCTGAAGACAGTACATGAAACCCATTTCTGATGTACTAAATCGTGAAATTGCTTGAATATTGTTAAAAACAGTGTAAAACCATACTCAATCAACTTATGATGGTTATTGCACACTATTTTGTACAGGTTTGTTAGTTTACCAATCAATATTGAATTTAAAATTTGAATAAACTTAATAAAAATGATTTAAGACATCAGTCAGGATATAATATGAGCACTTCTGGTCACAAGACAAGTTAATTACATGATAAAATTGGATATTCAGTTTAAGATTTTTTGGTTTAGTATTTCCGCTGCTACGTGCTAATGGTAATGGGGGGCGGTTGGGTAGCCTAATGGTTAAAGCGTTGGCTCGTCACGCCGAAGACCCGGGTTCGAATCCCCACATGGGCACAATGTGTGAAGCCCATTTCTGGTGTCCCCCGCCGTGATGTTGCTGGAATATTGCTAAAAGCGGCGTAAAACCAAACTCAGTCAGTCAGTCAGTAATGGTAATGGGGGTGTAAACATTAGAATGTACAAGATGTGTATAATATGCCCCCCCTCTATGCAGATGTATTTTACTGGAAAAAAGTGCAGACTATGCACAAACAAATATGGAAGTAATTGTGCAAGAAATATTTGAGCATCATCTTTTGTTTCATGTCTGGCCTTGTTGAGAACTTAAACCTCTGCCGACATATATAAGTGAACTATAGTGCTGTGGCTCTATTTGTGTTCAAGGTTTTGTGAAGTTAGATGAGGTGAAATTTGGTTTAACGTCGTGCTTGAGAATATTTCGCTCGTATGATGACGTGCATGCGTGTGTATGCGTATGTGCAGCTGCTTGTACTAGCCCAGACTGAAGCTGGTTTTATAGTGCTAGCCCACCATGCCGCAGTAAAGCATGAATACCCCACTCAGACACATTATACTGACTCCGAGCCGACCAGTCCTTGTTGTACCCATTAATGCCGAGCGCCAGGCAGGGACCAACAAGTACCATATTTCAACGTCTTTTGGTGTGACGCGGTCGGGGATCGAACCTACGACCTTCATCTCTCCGGGCGGATGCTCTAAAAACTACACCACAAAGGTGTTGTGGGGTGCTGGGGTAGCCCAGTGGTTAAAGTGTTGGCTTTGTCACACTGAAGACCTGGGTTTGATTCCCCACATGGTTACAATGAGGTGTAAAAACCATACTCACTCACTTACTCGCACACTCGTGTCACTCACTCTTGGTTTTCAAATGCTGTTTTTGCCAGAACATTTAAGTGGCTTATGGCAGGTTTCTTACTTGCATAATTATCAATGGAGCAAATGGTGCAATATAAAGACTTATCTTAAATAAGCTTAGTAGACAGGAAGACAGTTTATCAGATTTGGTCTTTGAACTAGTGACTGTAGAAATAGCTAATTGGTGCTTTTTAATATTGTTTTATGAATGGGCACACATTATTCATGATCTAGAAGGTGGAACGCATGATTACTTCCCATTAGTTTGACATTAAGACGAATGGAAACTGTCTAAAGGACAAGTTTCAAAAGAATAGAGTCCATATAAACACGATAAAACCGCCCTGTGTTCAGCCTTGAATTTAAGGTAGGTTATTTTGGGTGACGTCCCTCATTGCCAGGCATTCTTGCAGCAAGATGGATGTTCAGTTTTGAAATGAAAGCTGTCTTTGCAAGTTCTAAAGGAAAACTCATTTGATGTTGCTCGGAAAGTTGACGGCAAAAGTGTTATTTATTTAATTTGTTTTCTTCCTTGAATGTGCAGACTCCGAGTCTCTGTGTTTTTTTTAGTTTAATGCTGCAGATCTATGGTTAACAATTAAAAGAGAGGGACCCCTTATATGTCTAGGCGCCAGAAAAATGGTCTTCCTTCCACAATGACTTTTGAAAATGAACAGGGAGCATATGGGGTCCCACAATTTGTTGAGTTTAAAAGCAGAATTAATTATGTGATCATTTGATGTGTTATATAATTAAATACAGCAATGGAACAATAGAAGTAAGTCAACAAAGTTTAATGATTTCACTCTCTGTGTTTCTTTATGGTTTTCTGTTGAGAGTAGGTGTAAGGTAGTGATGTTATGTTGGTTTGTGTGGATGGGAGGTAGTGATGTTATGATGGTTTGTGTGGATGGGAGGTAGTGATGTTATGATGGTTTGAGTGGATGGGAGGTAGCAATGTTATGTTGGTTTGAGTGGATAGGAGGTAGCAATGTTATGTTGGTTTGAGTGGATGGGAGGTAGCAATGTTATGTTGGTTTGAGTGGATGGGGGGTAGCAATGTTATGTTGGTTTGACTGGATGGGGGGTAGCAATGTTATGTTGGTTTGAGTGGATAGGAGGTAGCAATGTTATGTTGGTTTGAGTGGATGGTTAGGTAGCAATGTTATGTTGGTTTGAGTGGATGGGAGGTAGCAATGTTATGTTGGTTTGAGTGGATGGGGGTAGCAATGTTATGTTGGTTTGAGTGGATGGGAGGTAGCAATGTTATGTGTGTTTGAGTGGATGGGAGGTAGCAATGTTATGTTGGTTTGAGTGGATGGGGGGTAGCAATGTTATGTTGGTTTGAGTGGATGGGAGGTAGCAATGTTATGTTGGTTTGAGTGGATGGGAGGTAGCAATGTTATGATGGTTTGAGTGGATGGGAGGTAGCAATGTTATGATGGTTTGAGTGGATGCGGGGTAGCAATGTTATGATGGTTTGAGTGGATGGGAGGTAGCAATGTTATGTTGGTTTGAGTGGATGGGAGGTAGCAATGTTATGTTGGTTTGAGTGGATGGGAGGTAGCAATGTTAAGTTGGTTTGAGTGGATGGGAGGTAGCAATGTTATGTTGGTTTGAGTGGATGGGAGGTAGCAATGTTATGTTGGTTTGAGTAGATGGTGGGTAGCAATGTTATGATGGTTTGAGTGGATGGGAGGTAGCAATGTTAAGTTGGTTTGAATGGATGGGAGGTAGCAATGTTAAGTTGGTTTGAGTGGATGGGAGGTAGCAATGTTATGTTGGTTTGAGTGGATGGGAGGTAGCAATGTTATGTTGGTTTGAGTGGATGGGAGGTAGCAATGTTATGATGGTTTGAGTGGATGGGGGTAGCAATGTTATGTTGGTTTGAGTGGATGGGAGGTAGCAATGTTATGTTGGTTTGAGTGGATGGGAGGTAGCGATGTTATGATGGTTTTTGAGTGGATGGGAGGTAGCTAGTGATGTTATGATGGTTTGAGTGGATGGGAGGATGGTAGGCAATGTTATGTTGGTTTGAGTGGATGGGAGGTAGCAATGTTATGATGGTTTGAGTGGATGTGGTGACTGGTTTGAGGAGGTAGGGGTGGTGCAATGTTATGATGGTTTGAGTGGATGGGAGGTAGCAATGTTATGTTGGTTTGAGTGGATGGGGGAGGTAGCAATGTTATGTTGGTCTTAGTTGATGGGGTAGGAGTGGATGGCTCTGAGGGGGTAGCAATATTATGATGGTGTAGCGGACTCCATGATGGTTTGAGTGGATGGGAGGTATCAATGTTATGTTGGTTTGAGAGTGGAGGGTGGTGTAGCAATTCATGATGTTTTGGTTTGAGGAGGTAGGATAGTGTGTGGGTGACTTCCATGATGGTTTTGAGGAGGTAGGATGTGGTGACTTCATGATGGTTTGAGGAGGTAGTAGGGTGTGGTGACTTCATGATGGTTTGAGGAGGTAGGATGTGGTGACTTCATGATGGTTTGATGGAGGAGGAGGTGTGGTGACTTCATGATGGTTTTTGAGGATGGTTTAGCAGATGTGGTGACTTCATGATGGTTTGAGGAGGTAGGGTGTGGTGACTTCATGATGGTTTGAGGAGGTAGGGTGGTGTGACTTCATGATGGTTTGAGGAGGTAGGATGTGGTGACTTCATGATGGTTTGAGGAGGTAGGATGTGGTGACTTCATGATGGTTTGAGGAGGTAGGATGTGGTGACTTCATGATGGTTTGAGGAGGTAGGAGTGTGGTGACTTCATGATGGTTTGAGGAGGTAGGGTGTGGTGACTTCATGATGGTTTGAGGAGGTAGGGTGTGGTGACTTCATGATGGTTTGTAGGATGTGGTGACTTCATGATGGTTTGAGAGGAGAGTAGGATGTGGGTGACTTCATGATGGTTTGAGGAGGTAAGGTGGTGGTGACTTCATGATGGTTTGAGGAGGTAGGATGTGGTGACTTCATGATGGTTTGAGGAGGTAAGGTGGTGTGACTTCATGATGGTTTGAGGAGGTAGGTGGTGTGACTTCATGATGATGGTTTGAGGAGGTAGGAGGAGGTAGGGTGTGACTTCATGATGGTTTGAGGAGGTAGGATGTGGTGACTTCATGATGGTTTGAGGAGGTAGGATGGTTTGTGGTGACTTCATGATGGTTTGAGGAGGTAGGGTGTGTGTGACTTCATGATGGTTTGAGGAGGTAGGATGTGTGTGACTTCATGATGGTTTGAGGAGGTAGGATGTGGTGACTTCATGATGGTTTGAGGAGGTAGGGTGTGGTGACTTCATGATGGTTTGATAAAGTAGGATGTGGTGACTTCATGATGGTTTGAGGAGGTAGATGTGGTGACTTCATGATGGTTTGAGGAGGTAGGAGGAGGTGTGGTGACTTCATGATGGTTTGAGGAGGTAGGGTGTGGTGACTTCATGATGGTTTGAGGAGGTAGAGTGGTGTGACTTCATGATGGTTTGAGGAGGTAGGATGTGGTGACTTCATGATGGTTTGAGGAGGTAGGATGTGGTGACTTCATGATGGTTTGAGGAGGTAGGGTGGTGTGACTTCATGATGGTTTGATGAGGTAGGATGTGGTGACTTCATGATGGTTTGAGGAGGTAGAGTGTGGTGACGTCATGATGGTTTGAGGAGGTTGGGTGTGGTGACTTCATGTTGGTTTGAGGAGGTAGGATGTGGTGACTTCATGATGGTTTGAGGAGGCAGAAAGTAGGGACTTCATGCTGGTTTGGTGGGAGGTAGGGTGTGGTGACTTCAAGCTGGTTTGGCGGGAGGTAGTTGTATCATGCTGGTTTGAGGGGGTTGTGAGATAGAGATGGTAATGTGTTGTGCAGGAGTGTGCTGAGCGAAAAGCCTTGACATATAACCTTCATCCATAGTTGTTGTTGAAGTTTGCAGTCTGGCGATGAAATTATTGATTTTGTTTTGTCCATATTTTATTTCGCTGACTGTAAATATCTCTCTCAGTTTCCGTCAAGACTATAATGTGTGATTTTCATAAAATCAATACATAATGTTTCAGTTATTTGAACATTTGACAGTGTATTAAGAAAATTTAAAAAATGCAAAATCTTTTTCAGCTTAGCTCCTTGAATCTGATCATCAAACATAGTAACAACAATCCTGATGCCTCCGATTTTGCATTGTGACAATTCAAGGAACAATTATGCAGGAATACAACGCATCTTACTGTACACGAAAAATTTAAAATACCTCCAAGACCATCTGTGAAGTGTCAAGTTGACAATAATGACAGATTCCTCTCAAAACAACGGAAGAAACCCGTCTTAGATATTGGTGTGAGCCTTTGGCAAATTTTACCGAAAAACAGCGCCAGAAAAAGCACCAATGTAATCTCAGTATTGATTAGTTTACAGTAAAGTTATTGCACAATTTTCTCACTAAATTAAATAGGAAGACATTTTCAATTATTGCTCAAGTTTCTTAATTACAATGCGGCTCCTGGAGCTGTTTGAGGACAGCTTCTCCACCATAAGGGTATAATTGTAATATTGTTCATTTATGAGATTTCCGCTAAAAAGTTATAATTTGCTGCATAAAACGTTTAGCTTAACACAGAGCTTAAGGCCCAGTTGCTCGTGTTACAACATAACTACCAGTCTCACGCTGAGGCAGTGATGGGTCTCTCTCTGTAATCAATAGTGTTGATTGTGTGGTGGTAGAATCTGTCAGCCATGAGAAGAACTGACTGAAGAGGTGACCAACTTGTGTCTTTCACTTTGGCTTTTTGTTTGTTGTTTTACACAAGAGTCAGCAATATCTTAGCTCTCAGGGTTCCTGAAAATTCTTTCAGCAGTTGAATATTTCCTTACATATATCTTTCATATTGGGTATTGGCTTATTTGATCGTCAATATATTTTTACTCCCATGTGTGCTGTCTGTTAGGTATTTTCACACCTTTGATTAGAGATTGAAATGTTTAAAAGGCATTTCTTAGAAGATAACAGCTAACAAGTAGATAGTGTCTGGATAACAACTTCATTAAACTGTTAAGGAATAAGTTTGGTGTATTTGTGGTATATCCTTATTCTGCTTCACAACACTAAAAGGTTTCTTTCCAAAATATTGCTTTGATAGTGTAGTCATGGAGCTGTTATCTATAAATTGTGTCTTAATTGATTAGATATTGTTTTTCAAATAGTTCTGCTTAAAATGCTTTTCAAGTCACTTTTAATTTGCTTGCCTGACAGTGCAACATGTTGCATAAAGTCACAGCAGAGATATATACCATTAAAAAAAAGTAGGGGATATTGGATTTACAAGATTGATAAAATACAAATGATGAAGCCAAGGAGGAAACAGATGATGAAGAGAAATGAAGGGAAAATGTGACAATTTATTGCATTCCTTTGGAAATGTTTCATCTGTATGGATATGTATTACTTTTTCTCATATGCATTGGCATTGGCTAGTGGTATGCTTGAGAAATGGAATATCCCCTACTTTTTTATATGTCTAACTATGAATAGTGTTGGGGGTAGTCTAGTGGTTACAGCATTCGTCAGCCACCCCAGAGACACAGACTTGACTCCCCACATGGGTACAATGTGTGCAATGCCCTCTAAATCTGCCCTCGATCCTGTATGTACTAAAATGCTTTTAATAAATTTGCATGCTAATCTGACAGGTGTTGAGAGTATGTAATACAGCTCTTCGTCCTTAATGGTACTGCAGACATTCCTTGAATAACGCAACAAGATATTTCATAATCTTCAGGACTTTCTGACCATGACTGAGAAACAAGTGCTCCTGTAGTAGTGAACAACACACCTTCAGCAACTTTACAGACTCCTGATGTCATGCGGTTGTTAAGTTCATTTGTTTCTATCAGAAGTTGTTATTGTCATTTGAAACCTGACCAGTCAGAATTGAAGATTTCCCAAACTCATGGTAGAATGTTGTTTAGTGTGCAATACTTTACCCCTGATAATCTGGAACCTGTGGATTGGAATGTTAACCTGTGAAAGATATGTGACTGGCCCCTTAGTCCCAAACTTGTTAATATCCAGAGAGACTGGTTGTTTTCGGCACATTATTCGGTTCTTGTAGTTTCATCACAAGTCTGAAATGAGCATCGGAATAGTTAGATTTGATCAATGGTGTCTACTCCTATTAATGATGAGAAGCTACGTGCAGAGACATCAAACTGCTTTCCCTCACCAGACAATTGTATCAAGAATGTGTCCGCCAGATGAATGGTCCATCCAGTCAAAGGTCTGTTCTCTGTTTATTGGGGATTCATTTTCTGACCCTTGTCAGAACATCAGTTGTCATTAATTAATGACACTGCTTGATGGTTGGGGCAATTATTTTCATAGTTGTGATGTTAAAGATGACGTGGTCTGCAGTTCATCACAAATCTCATTTGTAAAACCTTTTCGGGGATGAATTCAGTAAAGATTGAATGGATATTCAAGAAGTGAGTGAGTGAGTATGGTTTTACTGCTGCTGTTAGCAATATTCCACTATATAATTCCAGCAACATCATGGTGGGGGACATCAGAAATGGGCGTTACAAAATTGTACCTGTGGGGAGGAATTGAACGTGTGATGAGCGAACACTTTAACCACTGGACTAACTCACTGCCCCTCATTGTATGTACATGATAGGTTTCGAAACCTGCTGCATCAGCTAGTTATGGCATCATATTTAATTGCCTTTTGATTTACCATTACAATGTTGTCTTTTATTTTAGCTTAGCTCTTAATATAATGTACCTAGCCCTACCCTGTCCAGTATTTGTTCAGGTAGTGGGGTCACCTTTAAATTTCAAATCATTCAGAAACCAGGTGAGACTGAAAGAGCTTTGAGTGATTGAACTATGGTCTTGTGGCTGAAGTCTGTGTAATCCAGGAGACATATGTTTCTACCTTGTCAGTATTGCAGATACCACCTAGTAACATGAGGTACTTGTTTTCATTGTGATTCCAGGTCATGTTCATGATAACAGGTTCTCCTTCCCTTGGTGAGTGAGTGAGTTTAGTTTTACGCCGCACTCAGTAATATTCCAGCTATATGCCGGCGGTCTGTAAATAATCGAGTCTGGACCAGACAATCCAGGGATCAACAGCATGAACATCGATCTACGCAATTGGGAACCGATGACATGGGTCAACCCAGTCAGCCCGATCACCCGATCCCGTTAGTCGCCTCTTACGACAAGCATGGGTTACTGAAGATCAATTCTAACAGGGACCCTTACGGGTCTCCTTTCTTTGGTTTGTCTTCCTTTTGGGATTCTGGGTCTGGATAACCCACCAGCACTCAAAAATTGTCTTCCTGTTGATATTCTGGGTCTGAATAACCTACTTGTACTCAAAGCTTGTCTACTTGTGGAGGTTCAGGGTGAGAACACCCCACCAGCACCCAAAGGTTGCTGTGTTGGGATTCAAGGTCACAATCACCCACTAGCACCCAAAGGTTGCTGTGTTGGGATTCAAGGTCACAATCACCCACTAGCACCCAAAGGTGCTGTGTTGGGATTCAAGGTCACAATCACCCACCAGCACCCAAAGGTTGCTGTGTTGGGATTCAAGGTCACAATCACCCACCAGAACCCAAAGATTGTTTGTGTTGGGATTCAAGGTCACAATCACCCACTAGAGCCCAAAGCTTGTCCACCCATTATGACCTGGCCAGTGCCCAAAACGTGTTGCAAGAACTAACAAACTTGAGACTGGGTGAAACATCCTGACCTGACTGATTGTATGTCATTATATAACAGTGGAGTGGATCCTCACTCTTGTTCTGGAACACTTGTTCCCTGACCTGCACATTTGTTCTCATGCTGATTGCTGATAGTGGAAGCACTGAACCAGGGTGCCAGTTATATTCTACCTGCATCACGCTGCCATAAATCGCTGAAATGTTTCTCTCCTGGAGTATCAGGTTCACAAACATCAAGAGTTTGTAAAACCCCTCAGGCCCGTTTCACCATTAGCTTCCTTGGATCAGTGGGTAGACTTTCATTTCTGCTCTGATAAGGGGGAAAAAGGTTTATAACTCTCTAGGTTTATGGCCTGGTGTTGGTTGCACCATTTTTCTGTGCGGTAAATCTCAGGTTTCTAGCAAAAATGAAAAAAAAACCCAACTCCCTGAGGCTGACTGAGTGATATATTGTACACAGTTGCAAAACATCTCCTTCTAATATTCCTCACATGCATCAACTGGGTTTAGATATGACTGAGGGGATGTGATTTTTGTAATTCTGGATTTCTTTTGTCTATAATTTTCTCAGTGGAGCATGTTTGTTTCAACACCGATATGATAAGAATATCACTTTTGATGAAGCCAAATACACGCAAGCTTGACTGAATGTTAGTTTATAGTGATGAAATTAATTTGGTTGGGAATGATTTTGTTGGTGATATGACCCACGCTAGTTTTTGTCAGAATCCCACTTTGGATGCTGGTCAGTGTTGCATGACTGTTATCAACAGTCCAGTGTCTCATGCTTCAGAGTCTATGTGGGAATGTTTCATTTTTACTGCCATCATAAAACTTGATGAAAACAAAAACCTTATTATTGCTTCTTCTTGTCATTGCAATGAAACTATTTATGGCCATTGCAAATGCTATGTTTCATTGTTTTGTTCCATTAAACGTTTAAAAAAAGGTGTTAGTTTCAACTTGGCATGTTCATGTTCCAAAAATTTGTTTTAGTTTTTTTGTGTGTGTGTGAGGTGAGGTGAGGTGAGGTGAGGTGAGGTGGGGTGGGGTGGGATTAATGTTGTGCTGAAGATTATTGTACATGCATGTGTGTGTTTTACCATTCGTAGTTATAATGCAACCAGCATTTTGAGATACCAGCCTTCTGAGATACCATGCTGCAGTTTAACATTGATACCCCTCTCAGACATACTTTATTCACTCTGAATTGACCAGGTACGGGTGAAACATTGTCTTCAACAACTCATGCTTGTAGTAGTGTAAATATATTTTATTCAAAATATATTGAACTAGGATTGGTAAACAAGCCGTAATGGCTTATTTGAATACCTCTCCATTTCATTGATACATGAATAAAACAAACATCAAATAATATGCAGCATGATAGGAAAGCAAGCAACCTGCTATTGAACATCATTAATCATTTATCAAACCTATGCGAATTTATTATAAAAGTATGGACAGATTTTAGTATAAAAGAATTTGTGAGTTTATTTTTGTTTGGATTGCCATTTAGGACAGAATTTAAATTATATCCATGTTCGTAAAAAATACATGTGATATCTGATGTTGGAATAATTAGGACAAGTAAAGAAGTAATGTAAAGTATCCTCATAGGGGCGACCACAGGAGCAGAATGGATCAACTGTAGTAAGAGACAACTAATGGGATTGGATGGTCAAGCTCTCTTGACGCAAGTCATCATTTATCATCAAAAACTGTGTTCCCCAGGAGATATTGCTTGTGTGAGATCAAACGATATCTCCTAGGAGGAGATATCGTTTTGACAATAGATTTTCTGCAATGCCCTGACAGTGCTATGACATCATGAACTTGATGATGTCACAATGCTATGACATCGCTGCACTGCAAGTATAATGACAGTACCGTGTTGGGAGATGTACATGTTTCATTGAAAATGAACGAAGAGTGATTTTTGTTGATAGATATAATCTCACCCTTGTGTCTCCTGATATCAAATATATCAAGACTCGACAAGCCTCGAATATATGTAACTTTATCATATGATAATTTATATCAAAAGACACTTGGGTGAGATTCTCTACATCCCTGTTGCACTGATCAATGCTCTGATGTCAATCACTGGATTGTCTGGTCACGATTATTAGAGGCTGTTGTCATATGAATAGAACATTGCTGAGTGTGACGTTATCTTATATCAAAAGACACTTGGGTGAGATTCTCTATATCCCTGTTGCGCTTATCAATGCTCTGATGTCAATCACTGGATTGTCTGGTCACGATTATTAGAGGCTGCTGTCATATGAATAGAAAATTGCTGAGTGCGACGTTAAACAAACAAACAAACAAACCATGCTTTTGTCTTATCCCCAACTGTTGAGCACAGGGCAAGGTAACAACAAGTACTGTATTTTATCGTCTTTGGTATGGGATTTTCTGCCCTCAGATTCTTTCTCCACTACACCATAGAGTTGGTCTTTGTTTCGAAGACAAGGCCTTTGCAGCATACAATAGTATACATTGCGGTGTTTAATGAAAAGGGTTATCTATATTTGTGTACATTCTTCTGTGTTGCTTACAGAATTCAGTTGTACCCATAGTCAAATTCTTTGCACATGTTCATTGTTTAATGCTGAACAGTGAAAGATATAACATGATCAAGATAGAGAGATGGACAATCCTTGGATGAACAGAGCTTAGTGGATACATTCCTACCTTGAACTGGAAAATGCTTGATTCACAGACATTTTTTCAGAGTAGGTGTATTGACATATCTGACATTGTTAAACTTTATGAATGAGGATGGGAATCTCAAGGCAAATCACGTTCATTTACTGTTAAAGTATCATGTGACTACTTTGTAGATGGACCGCCTCCGTTGTGTAGTGGTTAGAGCGTCCGCCCGGAGTGCGGAAGGTCGCGGGTTCGATCCCCGACCGCGTCATACCAAAAGACGTTAAAATATAGTACTTGTTGGTCCCTGCCTGGCGCTCTTCGGTATTAATGGGTACAACAAGGACTGGTTGGCTCGGAGTCAGTATACTGTGTCTGAGTGGGGTATTCATGCTTCACTGCGGCATGGTATCTCAGTGAGCTAGCACTATAAAACCAGCTTAAGTCTGGGCTAGTACAAGCAGCCGCACATACACATACACACGCATGCACGCCGCCATATGAGCGAAATATTCTCCAGTACGACGTTAAACCCAATTTCACCTCACCTCACTTTGTAGATGTTTGGTTCATGGTGTTGTTGAAGAAATATCCCATGTGTCAGAAAAGTCTTTCCAGAAAATGGGATATATATGGTGTGTTCAATATTCTTTCAAGGAATATACAATGTTATTTTATGGGTATTAGGAAGCTGCTGTTTAAATGTCAAGGCAGTTCAAAGTATCAGAATCCTGTTTGTGATAGTGTTGATGATTCAAAAGTTACCACTTCCGCTGATATGGTGATGATTAAGTGGTGTTCTTAATTTTCTGTCAGTTATTATGCAGAAATATATTACAGTGAACTAAGAATTGAATGCACCCTTCCCGATATTTGATGTATGTTTTGTCTGTTTGCAGGATGTGCTGCTGTTTGTGTATGCCTCATGGTGTGGCTTCTGTGCCAACCTCAACCATGTCTACCTCTCATTAGCCAAGTACTTCCAGTCAGCACAGAACATTGTATTTGCCAGGTGAGTTAATTACTGCCAGGTAGTGAAGAGGGTTGTGTTTGTCAGGTGAGTTAATTACTGCCAGATAGTGAAGAGCATTGTAATGTCCATGTGATTTGGTTGCTGCTGGATAGCTGAGAGCATTGTATTTGTCAGGTGAGTTAATTACTGCCAAATAACTAAGAGCATTGTATTGTCCAGGTGATTTAGTTGCTGCTGGATAGTGAAGAGCATTGTGTTTGTCAGGTGAGTTAATAACTGTCAGATAGCTAAGAGCATTGTATTGTCCAGGTGATTTAGTTGCTGCTGGATAGTGAAGAGCATTGTATTTGTCAGGTGAGTTAATTACTGCCAGATAGCTAAGAGCATTGTATTGTCCAGGTGATTTAGTTGCTGCTGGATAGTGAAGAGCATTGTGTTTGTCAGGTGAGTTAATAACTGTCAGATAGCTAAGAGCATTGTAATGTCCAGGGGAGGCTGTTATTGCAGATAGTGAATAGCATTGATTGTCCAGGCAGTTGATTACTGCTGGATTGTCCATTGTATTGTCCGAGGTAAGTTGATTGCTGACAGATGGTTTATGACCATTATGTTGGCTCGGTGATACAGAGCATTGTGTTATGTGGTTGGAGTTCTTGGTAGCTGAGTACAGAGCATGTGTGTTTATGTAGCTGATTGAGTTGAGTGGATAACTGCCAGCTGATACAGAGCATTGTGTTGTGTGGTTGAGTGGATAACTGGTAGCTGATACAGAGCATTGTGTTATACTTTGGTAGTGGTTGTTAAGTGGATGTGTTGTGTGGATAGCTGATACAGAGCATTGTGTTGTGTGGTTGAGTGGATAACTGGTAGCTGATACAGAGCATTGTGTTGTGTGGTTGAGTGGATAACTGGTAGCTGATACAGAGCATTGTGTTATGTGGTTGAGTGGATAACTGGTAGCTGATACAGAGCATTGTGTTATGTGGTTGAGTGGATAACTGGTAGCTGATACAGAGCATTGTGTTGTGTGGTTGAGTGGATAACTGGTAGCTGATAAGAGCATTGTGTTGTATGTGGTTGCTGATACAGAGCATTGTGTTGTGTGGTTGAGTGGATAACTGGTAGCTGATACAGAGCATTGTGTTATGTGGTTGAGTGGATAACTGGTAGCTGATACAGAGCATTGTGTTGTGTGGTTGAGTGGATAACTGGTAGCTGATACAGAGCATTGTGTTATGTGGTTGAGTGGATAACTGCCAGCTGATACAGAGCATTGTGTTGTGTGGTTGGTGGATAACTGGTAGATACAGAGCTGGTTAGTGGATAACTGGTAGTGATAAGAGCATTATGTTATCTGGTTAAGTAGATAACTGGTAGCTAGTGAAGAGCATTTCATGCTTGCCAAGTATCTCGATTCCTTCTAGATGATTTGGTTGTTATACTTGTAGTTGAAAACAGTTTCAGAGCAGGGCATTGTTATATGCACGGGCAGTTAATTTATTCCAGTGATTGCAAAGCTTTGTAAGCACCAGATTAGTTAAATAGTGCAGAACTAAACGGAGCTAAATACTTCATTTGGTGCCTAACATTGTATTTTTCTGATACTGGGCTAAATACTGCTTACAATCCAGAACATTGCATTTGCTTTGTGATTTGATTCCAATCAATGCAGATAATTGTGTTGGAGAGATGTTAAGCACTGCTATCAACTTTGACTTCAGTATTGGCTGAACACTGAACATTGACTGGTAATTGTGTTCATGTGGTGTTGTGTATACAGGAATTTAAGTCAAAGGATGTCGGCCTGACTGATTTTGTGCTGACCATGCAACTCTAGCTGTATATATCAGTGGTGCCTGACAGTATGGTTCAGGTCAGGTGCTGATTTGATGCAGTGCAGCTGAAAGTCATCGATTAGGATTCAAGTCATCAAATGTGCCTGTATCGTGTCAGGACAACCCTGTGGGGAGCAGGGTTCACCAGCACTCTTTCTGTTATTGTAAGGCAGTGGGGGAACACTGTTAATCTGGAAGGTAGAGTTCCTTGTTTAGTATTTGTCCAGATTATCTGTTCTTGGTTATGTATTATCAAAGATTTGTCTCAGAGTAAGAACTAGGTTCCTTTGGGTGGCAAAATAGCATGATATTGTCCGAAATTGGATTTTTTTTAATGTTCTCATTTTCATAAATAGTTCAAATTATAATTCAAATCTGAATTTTTTACTGCCATCTGCTGTTGGTGCTGACTTGGGACTGGTCGACATATGTACTGAAGTATTTACAAATATTTGCATGTACTCAAATGAGTATATGCAAATTAGATTTGATAGTTGACATATTTGATCTCACCATTTTGAACTACTTCCTTCTGGACGCTGCTGTCGATTACCTTCCCTCAAAACAGAGCGCTCGACAAAGTCTTTCATACCATCAAGTATTAGTAGTGAATGCAACAAATATTTTAAATCACCATCAGGTGATTACAACTAGGAATTATTCAGCCTCTTTACCTATGTGGTTAATTGAATTATATCCTGTCAGTTTTATTGTGTAAATAGCATCTGTTTTGAGCGTGTAATTATTGTGTATATTTTGTGAACTGTGTACATATTCATATTGAGACAGTTGGATGTATAAGAATTTCCTCCGGGATAATAAAATTATATCTTTCTTAATATTAGACGTTAACGTCAGCTCATGCTTAGCACATGGCAGGCAGTCTGTCAACGCCAATTAAAATATCTCCTTTCGAAGTCCTACTTGTTGGTCCCTGCCCTCGGCTTCGAAGCACGTTTAATATGGTACTTGTTGGTCCCTGCCTGGTTGGCATTAATGGGTACAACAAGGACTGAATTGGCTTCGAGTCAGTATACTGTGTCTGAGTGGGGTATTCATGCTTCACTGCGGCATGGTATCTCAGTGAGCTAGCACTATAAAACCAGCTTAAGTCTGGGCTAGTACAAGCAAGCAATACACATACACCGCATGCGTTGCGCCGCCATATGGCCGAAATATTCTCCAGTACGACGTTAAACCCAATTTCACCTCACCTCACTTTGTAGATGTTTGGTTCATGGTGTTGTTGAAGAAATATCCCATGTGTCAGAAAAGTCTTTCCAGAAAATGGGATATATATGGTGTGTTCAATATTCTTTCAAGGAATATACAATGTTATTTTATGGGTATTAGGAAGCTGCTGTTTTAAATGTCAAGGCAGTTGAAGTATCAGAATCCTGTTTGTGATAGTGTTGATGATTCAAAAGGTACCACTTCGCTGATATGGTGATGATTAAGTGGTGTTCTTAATTTTCTGTCAGTTATTATGCAGAAATATATTACAGTGAACTAAGAATTGGAATGCACCCTTCCGATATTTGATGTATGTTTTGTCTGTTTGCAGGATGTGCTGCTGTTTGTGTATGCCTCATGGTGTGGCTTCTGTGCCAACCTCAACCATGTCTACCTCTCATTAGCCAAGTACTTCCAGTCAGCACAGAACATTGTATTTGCCAGGTGAGTTAATTACTGCCAGGTAGTGAAGAGGGTTGTGTTTGTCAGGTGAGTTCATTACTGCCAGATAGTGAAGAGCATTGTAATGTTCATGTGATTTGGTTGCTGCTGGATAGCTGAGAGCATTGTATTTGTCAGGTGAGTTAATTACTGCCAGATAGTGAAGAGCATTGTATTGTCCAGGTGATTTAGTTGCTGCTGGATAGTGAAGAGCATTGTATTTGTCAGGTGAGTTAATTACTGCCAGATAGTGAAGAGCATTGTATTGTCCAGGTGATTTAGTTGCTGCTGGATAGTGGAGTGAAGAACATTGTGTTTGTCAGGTGAGTTAATAACTGTCAGATAACTAAGAGCATTGTAATGTCCAGGGGAGGTTGTTATTGCTGGATAGTGAAGAGCATTGTATTGTCCAGGTAAGTTGATTGCTGACAGATGGTTATGACCATTATGTTGGCTCGGTAAGTTTATTTCTTGTAGCTAGTACAGAGCATTGTGTTATGTGGTTGAGTTGATAACTGCCAGCTGATACAGAGCATTGTGTTGTGTGGTTGAGTGGATAATTGGTAGCTGATACAGAGCATTGTGTTATGTGGTTGAGTGGTTGAGTGGATAACTGGTAGCTGATACAGAGCATTGTGTTGTGTGGTTGAGTGGATAACTGGTAGCTGATACAGAGCATTGTGTTGTGTGGTTGAGTGGATAACTGGTAGCTGATACAGAGCATTGTGTTGTGTGGTTGAGTGGATAACTGGTAGCTGATACAGAGCATTGTGTTGTGTGGTTGAGTGGATAACTGCCAGCTGATACAGAGCATTGTGTTGTGTGGTTGAGTGGATAACTGGTAGCTGATACAGAGCATTGTGTTATGTGGTTGAGTGGATAATTGGTAGCTGATACAGAGCATTGTGTTGTGTGGTTGAGTGGATAACTGGTAGCTGATGCAGAGCATTGTGTTATGTGGTTGAGTGGATAACTGGTAGCTGATACAGAGCATTGTGTTATCTGGTTAAGTAGATAACTGGTAGCTAGTGAAGAGCATTGCGCTTGCCAAGTATCTCGATTCCTTCTAGATGGTTTAGGTTGTTATACTTGTAGTTGAAAACAGTTTCAGAGCAGGGCATTGTTATATGCACGGGGCAGTTAATTTATTCCAGTGATTGCAAAGCTTTGTAAGCACCAGATTAGTTAAATAGTGCAGAACTAAACGTGAGCTAAATACTTCATTTGGTGCCGAACATTGTATTTTTCTGATACTGGGCTAAATACTGCTTACAATCCAGAACATTGCATTTGCTTTGTGATTTGATTCCAATCAATGCAGATAATTGTGTTGGAGAGATGTTAAGCACTGCTATCAACTTTGACTTCAGTATTGACTGAACACTGAACATTGACTGGTAATTGTGTTCATGTGGTGTTGTGTATACAGGAATTTAAGTCAAAGGATGTCGGCCTGAACGATTTTGTGCTGACCATGCAACTCTAGCTGTATATATCAGTGGTGCCTGACAGTATGGTTCAGGTCAGGTGCTGATTTGATGCAGTGCAGCTGAAAGTCATCGATTAGGATTCAAGTCATCAAATGTGCCTGCATCGTGTCAGGACAACCCTGTGGGGAGCAGGGTTCACCAGCACTCTTTCTGTCATTGTAAGGCAGTGGGGGAACACTGTTAATCTGGAAGGTAGCGTTCCTTGTTTAGTATTTGTCCAGATTATCTGTTCTTGGTTATGTATAATCAGAGATTTGTCTCAGAGTAAGAACTAGGTTCCTTTGGGTGGCAAAATAGCATGATATTGTCCGAAATTGGATTTTTTTTAATGTTCTCATTTTCATAAATAGTTCAAATTATAATTCAAATCTGAATTTTTTACTGCCATCTGCTGTTTGTGCTGACTTGGGACTGGTCAACATAAGTACTGAAGTATTTACAAATATTTGCATGTACTCAAATGAGTATATGCAGCCAAACTCTTAAACTTTTCAAAATTTCTTCATAAAACCTTGTGTAAGCATCAGGCCGGTGCTATTCCTTTGAAATCTTTGATTTTTGTCGTTTCCTAGGTAATGAGAAGTTGGACAAACGTTCGAATTAGGGTTTCATTTTGTGGAGTACAATTGACAACCGTTTTTTGTCAATGAAAGTTTGTGAGCATGGTAGATATTATGCATCTTGCAAGTGGTTAAAATAGGTTCCCACGGCTTGTGGTTGTGCTGGGAAGACACTGAAATGATTAGATGGACATGGTGGAGGTCTTTGTCTGGTGGTACCCTGATTTAGGATGAACATTGTTGAGTGCCTGCTTGATTCGTCTGTTCTGCATTTTGTCAGACTTGAAGATATTTCTAAAAGTGTTTTTTTTTGTACTTTTGACACAGACAAGCAGACATCCTGAATATGTTTCTCCTAGTTACTTCTGTGAAAAACCCCACCTATTTTTAAGCCCATTGGATTTGTTCGCTATCTTTTTATTTAAAAAAACACTTTTTATTTGTTCGCTAGTTCTGCACATTGCCTAAATTGATATCTGTTCTGTCATAGAATGGTTTCAGTTGTTTTTTACAACTCTTAAACAGTATAAAAAGTCAGACACCTTTCTTTAACCTTTTTTAAAAATATAAGTTACAAAAAATATTAGTTTCTTTTTGTTCAAATTGTAATGTTGCAATACTTGAACCAGAAAAGATGTACAAATGTATGGATTAAGAAAAAGGATTGCCATGTGTCACAATGTGTGTATGTATGTTCCCGTCAAAACAGGTTGTGTAAACACATTATGACCCTGTTATTTTGTCATCAGTGTCTGTGAGTGTGGCATCTTTCCTGTGCTGACCATATCATGTGTCTGACAATATCATGTGCAATAGTACCTATATATGTTTAGGAAGCAGTCTGTGAGGCAAAGAAAAGTTAATAACAGGTCTTGTACTTCATCGTAATATTAAACTGATTCAGATCGTGGATAATTCAGGCGTTATGGTTTGCAGACAGCAGCCAAACAAGGTATAAATCTGAACCGTGTGTGGTTATTTTCTTAACTGAGACTGAGAAAAAGGTGCAGACAATTTTACATCTCGGTAACCACAAACATTTGTTTTGGACAATAAAAAAACTGCTGACTATGTTTTCATATTTTTGTGAAATCGATTTTAATTTGCAACCAAATTCTCTTAGTTCACTATTGCTTTCATTTGATAACTAGACTGACTGAATGGTGTGTTTAGATTGGTTGGTTGTTTTGTTGTTTAACACCGCACTCAGCAATATTCCAGCTATATGGCGGCATTCTGTAAATAATCGAGTCTGAACCATACAATCCAGTGATCAGCAGCATGAACATCGATCTACGGAACTGGGATACGATTACACATGTCAACCAGGTCAGCGAGCTGGACCACCCGATCCCATTAGTGGACACTTAAGACAAGCATTGGTTGCTGAAGACCAATTCTAACCGGGATCTTCACGGGTCCTGTTTTGGGGGTTGTCTTATCACTGCCATGAGAAAATGATCACTGTTTGTGTTCTCGTTATTTTGACAGGAATGATGTTCTGATACTATATATTGCCTCCTTTGGGGGAGAATGTGGGCCATCAACGACCTGTTCTTGGATTGAGTGGTCATGCTCAGTGTCTTTGTTGATAGTATGTCATTGTATGGAGGGGCGGTGGGGTAGTCTAGTGGTTAAAGCGTTGGCTCGTCACGCCAAAGACCAAGGTTCGAATCCCCACATGGGTACAACGAGTGAAGCCCATTTCTGGTGTCCCCCGCCGTGATATTGTTGGAATATTGCTAAAAGCGGCGTAAAACCAAACTCAGTCAGTCAGTCAGTCATTGTATGGAAGTTGAGTGGATCTATGTTCATGATTTCAGTCACTGGGTTATTGCACCAAACTTGACAATACAGTCGAGCACCGTTGTCTCCATATTCATGGGACCAAGAAAAAATATCGAGTTATCCGAACTTTGAGACATCCAACCAGGGCATATCGTCACATATCACTATGCAAGAAAACAAAACCCTTATCAGTATGTTTTGATTCGAAACTATAATCCGTTATCAGTCGTGTTTAGTCGTAACAGTGAGTATTTCCTAATTATTTCCTTCTTAATTCATATTAATTACATAACATTCAAGTGACAGCTTCAACTCAATTAGCCCTAATTAGTTTACACTACCGCATCCCTTTGATTCATGCCGCACCGTGTGTAAATGTGTGGAAACAACCTCAGTTCAGAGGGATACTTGCCGATGAAAGGTAGGTGAATATCGAGTTAAAAGGGTAATTTTGCTTGTTGGGTCCATGAAATTATATCGAGATATCCGAAATATTGAGACAACCGTATCGAGTTAAAAGATCTTGAATAATGATAAATTATGAAGGATTTTGCTGGGACCGAGATGTTATATCGAGACAACCGAGATATCGAGTTATCAGAGTTCGACACAACGGTGCTCGACTGTATATATCATTGCTGAGTGTGATTTTACAGACAAGTTTTTGTTGTTGCAGCTATCTAAATTTTGTCAGGTGTGTTATCTTTCTTGCACTTCCTAGATCCAGGCAATTGTGCCTTACCTCTGTCAAATGAGAATGAAATGTAAGTTTGTTCTTAAGCTTGAGTCCCCCTGCCATGATATTGCTGGAATATTGCTATAAGCGGATTAAAATCATACTTGCTCACTCTTAAGCTTGAGGTCAGATTATAATTTTTCATAGCCTTATATTTGTGATGTAGCTTTTGCCCAAGTATAAGTTCTGTGGATGTACAGCTTAATAATCGTGTTGCAGAAAATCTCAACACTCAGCATGTTTACAGTGAACACATATTGGCTTGACAAGCTCATCAATACACATCATTTGTAGATAATTTCCAAGTCAGATAAGTGTTAATGGCTATGTGGTCATGTCAGGATATTGTCAGGATTGGGACGATTCTCTGGAGGAATAGTAGACAACAGTTTACAATGTGTGACAAGAGAGGCTAAACAGAGGACATTGGCATCTGTGTTTGGGCTTCATAATTATGTATGTCATGTGGGAGCCTGCTGCACTGTGCAGACCTTGTACTTTCCAGATAGTTGTGTCCGTTATGAGGGTGCATAATTTACCTGGTCTAATGTGCAGATCGGGGGGTTCCCTGGTCTAATGTGCAGATCAGGGGGTTCCAGAGTGTCGTGTCTGTTTAGAGGGCGCACAAGTGACCTGGTATAACGTGCAGATCGGGGGGTTCCAGACTGTCGTGTCCGTTATGTGGGTGCATAATTTACCTGGTCTAATGTGCAGATCGGGGTTCCAGAGTGTCGTGTCTGTTTAGAGGACGCACAAGTGACCTGGTATAACGTGCAGATCGGGGGGTTCCAGACTGTCGTGTCTGTTATGAGGGTGCATAATTTACCTGGTCTAATGTGCAGATCGGGGGGTTCCAGAGTGTCGTGTCTGTTTAGAGGCGCACAAGTGACCTGGTATAACGTGCAGATCGGGGGGTTCCAGACTGTCGTGTCTGTTATGAGGGTGCATAATTTACCTGGTCTAACGTGCATATCGGGGGGTTCCAGAGTGTCGTGTCTGTTTAGAGGACGCACAAGTGACCTGGTATAACGTGCAGATCGGGGGGTTCCAGACTGTCGTGTCCGTTATGAGGGTGCATAATTTACCTGGTCTAACGTGCAGATCGAGGGGTCCAGAGTATAACATTGCAGATGTTCCAGACTGTCACGGTCTGTTATGAGGGTGCATAATTTACCTGGTCTAACGATGCATATCGGGGGTTCCAGAGTGAGTCTGTTTAGAGGACGTGTGACCTGGTATGCAGAGGGTGCATAATTTACCTGGTCTAACGTGCATATCGGGGGGTTTCAGACAGTTGTATCTGTTATGAGGGTGCACAAGTGACCCTGTCTAAGTGTCTGAGGCACCATAGCTCTCTGTGCAGATCTGCGGGTTCCAGACTGTCATGTCTGTTATGAGGACACACAAGTGACCTGGTAGAACATGCAGATCGGGGGGTTCCAGAGTGTCGTGTCTGGTATGAGGACGCACAAGTGACCTGGTCTAATGTGTCTGAGGCACCATAGTTCACTGTGCAGATCTCGTAATTTCCAGACTGTCGTGTCTGTTATGAAGACGCACAAGTGACCCACTCTAACGTGTCTGAGGCAACACAGCTCACTGTGCAGATCTGGAGGTTCCGGGCAGTTTTGTTTGTTATGAGGCTACATAGTTCACTATGTAGAGATTTTGCAGTCATGAAAGGGCAAACAGGTAACCCAATCTAACATGTCTAAAGGCTTCCAGATAGTTGTAAAGGTTTGGAATATTGTTTGAGTGTTATTCAGTATATCCTGCCGTCATATCAGCAGACATTTCGTTGACCTCTGTAGGTTAATCTGGCATCACATAGTGTATATTAGCACTGACTTTAGATGTATGTAATGCACAGAGCCTAAACATATTGTTGTCTGCAGCTCATGTGGAAATATGGTGACAAATACACTTAAATACTTTTAGATGTGGTATATGATCAACATCGTGGTTAGATACTAAAGCTTTTCAGACTTGTCCCCCAGGGGAATATGATTGGATGAAACCCATGCAGAGAGCTCATGGTACAGTGCAACAGAGAGGGTATATCATATCGTATTCCCTGATGTGTAAGCCGTATCCTGTCATTGGTGCACCAGAGAACATTTCTCTCAGTTTTTCACTCACATCATTCTTAATGTCAGCCCTCTGGAGCTAAGGTCAAGTTCATGAATTGGTATTGACTGACACTGATTTTGTGCCTTGTCTGTTTCAGGTTGAATGGTGACACCAATGATCTTCCATGGGAGTTTACAGTAGAGTCTTTTCCCTCCCTCATCTTCTTTCCAGCCAACAGGTAAGAGCTGCATCAGTAGTAGGGTGTGGATGTGGGAGGGAGTGAGTGGAGCCTGAGAGAGAGAGACTATTGGGAGAGATGATCAAGAGTGTGAGATAGTGGATCAGGAGAGTGAGAGACTGGATCAGGAGGGTGAGAGACTGGATCAGGAGGGTGAGAGACTGGATCAGGAGGGTGAGAGACTGGATCAGGAGGGTGAGAGACTGGATCAGGAGGGTGAGAGACTGGATCAGGAGGGTGAGAGACTGGATCAGGAGGGTGAGAGACTGGATCAGGAGAGACTGGATCAGGAGGGTGAGAGACTGGATCAGGAGGTGAGAGAGACTGGATCAGGAGAGGTGAGAGACTGGATCAGGAGGGTGAGAGACTGGATCAGAGAGTGAGAGACTGAGACTGGATCAGGAGAGTGAGAGACTGGAACAGGAGAGGGTGTGAGAGAGACTGGATCAGGAGAGGGTGAGAGACTGGATCAGGAGGGGTGA
Organism: Haliotis rubra; assembly: GCF_003918875.1. Taxonomy (NCBI): domain Eukaryota; kingdom Metazoa; phylum Mollusca; class Gastropoda; order Lepetellida; family Haliotidae; genus Haliotis; species Haliotis rubra. Next base: position 1,313,798 of record NW_025767002.1, read on the forward strand.
GACTGGATCAGGAGAAAGAGTTTGAGAGGACTGAGGACTGGATCAGGATAGTGAGAGACTGGATCAGGATCAGTGAGAGTGAGAGACTGGATCAGGAGGGTGAGAGACTGGATCAGGAGGGTGAGAGACTGGATCAGGAGGGTGAGAGACTGGATCAGGAGAGTGAGAGACTGGATCAGGAGAGTGAGAGACTGGATCAGGAGGGTGAGAGACTGGATCAGGAGGGTGAGAGACTGGATCAGGAGGGTGAGAGACTGGATCAGGAGGGTGAGAGACTGGATCAGGAGAGTGAGAGACTGGATCAGGAGGGTGAGAGACTGGATCAGGAGAGTGAGATAGTGGAGCCTGAGAGTGAATGAGTGGATAGGGAACAATAAAGAAGTTGACATCCATAAAATTCTCTTCCTTACACTTCTAAATGCATTCGGGGCGGTGGGGTAGCCTAGTGGTTAAAGCATTGGCTCGTCACGCCGAAGACCCGGGTTCGAATCCCCACATGGGTACAATGTGTGAAGCCCATTTCTGGTGCTCCCCGCCGTGATGTTGCTGGAATATTGCTAAAAGCGGCGTAGTCAGTCAGTCAGTCAGTCTAAATGCATTCAAAGATATGACTTTTCCACTCTCCTTTTCCACTCACTCACTCTCCTGATACACTATGTCACTCTCCCGATCCCCTATTTCACTCTCTTGTTGACCATGTTGTTTCATTTCACTGCTGAGATACTTATGTTGCAGGAACACTTCTCCTGCTAGCATAAAGTCTCACTTATCATACTTTATTTATAGGGCATTCTACAAAATAGCACTTGCCCCAGTGATTATGATTATTTATTAATCATAATCAGATAACATGGTTTTAGTTAGAAAAATCGCCTGTATTTGTTGATTCTGAAAGTTGGATCAATGCGTTTTCCAATACTTCACCATATTTGGACAAGATGCATGGAAGTATACGTGTTAAAGGTCACTGGTTGTGAGGCTCAGGACTTCCAGGGACATTCCATGTGATTTGTGTGATGATCATATTGTTTTTTTCTGAAAATGTAGACTGTGTTGTTTGTAACAACTTCTTGTAGCTGAATTAAAACAAAAAGATCATCTATTGTAATCAGTGTTCTCAATGACACTCAGTCCTCGAGGTTTGAGCTCAGAGTATCTGTGTATTGTTTGTATTTTCTAAGAATTGACTTGAATAACTGATTGCATTTGTTGAGGTGTAAATGTGAAATTGTTTGCATACTATATCTGTGGATTACATTGATATATTTTGAACATCAACAATGACAACTTTTCAGATTGCTTATTTAACAATAAACTTGCAAAAACAGAAGACAGCATAATGCAATCTCTGACATTGGTCAGTATAAGAGTGCAACACAAGTTGTGCTCACGCTATTGTCATCCAGTAGATAAACAGTTATCTGTTACAGGTGTTTTGGGGGGTTAGATAAAAGATAAACCTTAAAACATTTGTTTGGTTAGGCAGTCAAATTCCCTTAAATCTCGGGTTCGATCCCCGACCGTGTCATACCAAAAGACGTTAAACTATGGTACTTGTTGGTCCCTGCCTGGCGCTCGGCATTAATGGGTACAAGGACTGGTCGGCTCGGAGTCAGTATAATGTGTCTGAGTGGGGTATTCATGCTTCACTGCGGCATGGTATCTCAGTGGGCTAGCACTATAAAACCAGCTTCAGTCTGGGCTAGTACAAGCAGCCGCGCATATACATACAGATGCATGCACGTCGTCATATGAGAGAAATATTCTCAATTACGACGTTAAACCCAATTTCACCTCACCTCACCTCCCTTAAATCTCTTCAGCTAAGGACCACATGAATCCATGCTTAATTCAGCCCTATGAAGATTCGGAGTAGAATTCATCTTTAGTGACCCAAATTCCAGTGAGGCGATTAACGGGACCAGATGGCCAGGCTCCTTGACTTAATAGTCATAATATCAATCACAGGATAGCCTGGTCCATACTCAATTATTTACAGGTCATCATCATTCAGCTGAATATCGCTGAGTGCAGCATTAAACATCAACTTGACAAACAAAATCCTACCTATTTTCAAACCTTGTGCATAATGGATGAAAGATATTCAGTTCTGGATTCCAGAAGGTGGGAGGGTATGAGGGCATTGTCCCCTCTCTTTCTGTCATTGTCAAATCAGTGAGTGAGTGAGTGAGTGAGTGAGTATGGTTTTACAAAGACTTTTAAAAACGGGAGTCAAGGTGACTCACAATATTTATTTTTGGGAGTCATTTTCAATATTTGGGAGTCATTAAAATTTTAATATTTCTTTGTGTTAATCATTCTCAGTATGTAATTGTGTATGTCACACAACCAAATGAAACTACAGCATTGTTCAATTCAAACAGCCAGGATTGCTGTCTCCTCTGAGTTCTCTGGAATAATCTGACAGCTCTGTAAAAGTCAGACTATCATCGAACAATATCATATTTTGCTTATCAAATCGATGTTATTGAACTGAATTGTGAGGGCCACCCATAAAACTTGCGTCAAGTTTGACTCATATGAAAATAGTTCGAGAGTCGTTTACAAAATTGTTCGTCAAATGCGCAGGAATCAAGCGTCATGTAAAACCCTGGAGTGAGTATGGTTTTATGCCACTTTTAATAATATTCCAGCAACATCACGCCAGGGGACACCAGAAATGGCTTTATACATTGTACCCATGTGGGGTATCGAACCCGGGTCTTCAGTGTGATGAGCGAACGCTTTAACTACAAGGCTACCCCACTGCCCAAATCATTTAGTGATGTTAGTTCAAAAATGGTAACATGACTATCAAACTGCAAATCATTTCATCAATTATGTGCATTTATCAAGAATGTTTTATGCTTTTGGCGAGGATGGAAGGATAATAATGCAAACATATTCTTCTTTTCATTTGATTTTTGTCTTGAAGACGCTTTTCAAGATGGCTTTTTATATCTTTCTTGTACTGTTTTACATTTTCAGGATTTGATTGAACATTTCAAATGCAAGTCTTATCTATTTTTAAGATTGTCACTCCCCAAGGCGTGTAGTCAGTTGGTGGGGTCAGTGGCATCGAGGTGTCTGTGTATGTTCTCATCTGTCATTTAGTATATGCAGCGCAGAAAGAAAAAAGAGAATTTATCTTTTAGAAAATGGCTGGGAGATTAATCCTGGAGCCACAAGTACGCTTGAGGAAAGATAAAAGGAGCTTTTTGCTGGGCAAGCTGGCAAGTTCATCAAATTAATGAACTATTACAATGGTCTCTGGAGAATTGAGTTCCACCTTTATGACATTCTTAAGCTGACCTGTGGTTTGAAAGAAAAATGGAAATGGTCATAAATTTGTAGTTTCTTTTTATCATAAGTATTTGATAGTAGCGACTTCTGTTCTGGATACTGGTCAAAGCATCTTTCTTAGGCCACACCAACTTTTAGTTTGTTTCAAATATTTTTTGTAAAATGGAAAAATGTTTTACAGATTGATTTCAAAATAATTTCCTGGGAAAGATTCTCTAAATGTAAATATTTTTTAAAACCACAAAGAATTTTTTATATGTTTTCATATCATGAGTGACCAGTTTGGAGTGTTTAGGAATAATAGGGGTCACAGATGGCCAATTCTGTGTGAAACGCTTGCACATGGTCATTGTATGATTTATAGATTTGGCCTGATTATGTTACTAGATTTGTCAGCATATACCTGTCTTCATGGGACAGTGGGGTAGTCGAGTGGTTAAGGTGTTCGCTCGTCACACCAAAGACCCTTGTTCGATTCCCCAAATAAGCACAATGTATGAAGCCCATTCCTGATGTCCCCGGCCATGGTATTGCTGGAATATTGCTAAAAGCGACGTAAAACTCACTCACTCACTCATTATAGGTTTAACCATAATGGTAAACATCTCAACATGCTTTCTCCCTTCCTCCCTCCTTCACTCACTCTCAGCAAAGTCTTTATTTATGTAAACACACAATGGTAACAGAGATGCCAACATCTACGATTTTATCGTAGTCGCTACGAATTTTAGCCCCAAACTACGCCAATACGATTGCACTAGAAATTCTATGAAATTTGAAGAAAATTCATTAAAATTTGGTTATGGACAAAAAGATATATTTTCGTTGATTAAATACATTTTCGTCAAAAAGAGACCAGAAGAAGAAATATAATGCTGATAATTTGAAATCTGCTGTTGGATGTGTGGGAAATTAATATTAAAGCTTCACTCTTGATTAGTGTCATATTATCTATCTCATGATTATCATCATTTTAAGTATTTAGTTGACTACTAATTTTATGGTCGAACTACTAATTTTGATCCTTGAAACTATTTGCAACAGTTTGGGGTTGGCATCTCTGTGGTAGAAATCAAATTCGAGACAAAAGCAAACATCACCTCAGGCAGTATCACGATATCATGAAATGTGATTGAAGGGTTCTCTTCAGGATGTACCAGCACACATTACTACAAGATTCACAGACCCATTCTCTCCCAGTGTGTAACTACTGTGATGGTGCCTGTTGTCATCTTGATCAATACCATAGAGCATACATGGTTCCAATTTAGAATTGGCAATATGTTGCTCCTTGTCCCTTCCTTTGTAAGCATTTAGATTGTGAAGCCGATAGCATTTGCTTTCTGACAGATGAGCTGATGTTGAGAAGCAGCATCCACACTGACTTTACCTTTTGATCTCTGATGGCGCTGATGCTGTGATGACCGGTACAGTGTACTAGAATCTTGGTCAAAGGTTATCTCACTCAGATAACACTGTCTCCCAGTTCCTGCTTTCCCCTGACACAGTTCTGTCTTCTATCACCACAGTGTTTGTAGGTTGTAATAAACACAAATGTGGTTATAATAAAGGAGTATTGATCTGTGTAAGAATCTGATATGCAATAAATCACCACCTCTCCTTTAACACTACAATGTTGATATTGCTCGTATCGTCTTTGACTGTTGACTCTGATTGGACTTCCAACCGTCTGATTACAACTGTTATCCCTTTAGAGTGGCTTAGCTGCAAGATTGTCAACATTAAGCAAACATTGCTTCATTGCAATGATGGGCGGCGCTAATCTCCTGGAATCTATGAGAATCCACTTAATCTCAGCTTAAACGAGCGCAGTTGTCCTCTTTATTTGCTTCTGATTAGACAGAGTATTGTGCTGGACAAGCTGCAATTACAGCTCTTAATTACTCTTGGTGTTTGCTGGGAGGATGGAGGTCTTTATGGGTAAGCGAGGGGAAGAAATGTGCCATGGGTTATCTCCCATCAATCGCCAGTACTGTCCTGGAACGTGACTAAATCTCTGCTCAACATCAAAGTAGAAGTAAATGACCTTAGTGTGAGCTCCTTGCAATAAATGACAGTACCGTTTTATGTTCCTGATAAGAAACTCACCCAAATTTCAAGCTTGGGTGTTTTACATCCTGTTTGAAGTTGATGTGTTTTTGTCATGTTTTTGAATGAGTCATTCAGTGAGGGACTGCGATGGGAATTGTCTGCCGACCTAAGGGAGCATGTTGAGTTGTTAACGAAAAGATCACAGTCCCATAGCGTTTCTGTGTGCACGACAATTGTATAATTGAGTGTTGCATGTTTTCCAGTGTGTTTAGTGTAAAGGGTCTCTTCTTCTTAGAAATGCTTGTGATCTTTCTGTTTTCTCATTTCCATTTCTGAATCTATTGTTAACACTGGTTGAAACAAAGACTTTGTTTCATGACTGCGATTACATTCATGTCAGTATAATTCTACCCCATTTTTAGAATCAGTTCCCCTCAACATATGGTCAATAATGGATTTGGTGATCAATGACTTGGTTGATTGAATCTCCATGTACTCTGATGGCATGGATCTTTGCTCAGAAGAACATTTGATTATTTACGTCATTACGCCAGAATAAGCATATAGCAAAAACTGTTAAAATATATTAAATCATGCAAAACAGTGCCATATTCCATCATGTTTTTTTTTGTTGGTTTTGTTGTTTAATGCCGCACTCAGCAATATTCCAGCTATATGGCGGCGGTCTGTAAATAATCAAGTCTGGACCAGACAATACAGTGATCAACAGCATGACCATCGATCTGCACAATTGGGATACAATGACATGTGTCAACCAAGTCAGCGAGCCTGACCACCCGATCCCGTTAGTCGCCTCTTATGACCATGTTCTTTCCCTCATGAAGGGGCAGTTAGGTAGCATGGTGGTTAAAGCGTTCGCTTGTCACACCGAAGACCTGGGTTTGGGTTTAATTTCCCACATGGGTACAATATGTTTCGGTGCCCTATTTCGGGTGTCCCCCACTGTGATGTTGCTGGAATATTGCTAAAAGTGGTGGAAAACAAAGGAACATAAACCTGCTGGAGTGAGAACAACATATCACTCTAAACACTTTGACCACTTCAGACTCATCTTCCTGAATTTGTGTGTGCATCTGCATGTGTGTGCTTATGTACATGCATGTTCCGGATGGTGGTGTGGTTGGTGACCAGAGTGATGTATGGACAGAGAGCCAGGAAGACACATTGAGTTAAGCCCCTTGATAGAACGACATGACTTTAATGGCTCGGATCCATCTGTCGTGTATGAACATATCCATCTTCGTGAGTGGTTTCAAGGATACCATGCAACTTCAATCAACTTCGAAACCTCAGGCCCAGACACAGCTTAGACCCCTACACGCTTTTCAACTGATTTGTGACGGCTTACTTGAGACCTCTGAACTGTCACACAGGAAGAAAGGATACTTTAGTTTTAGTGTCTTTTGTCTCTGAGTCATTGTCTCCAGTCCTTACATCATCAACAAGCTGGACAGAAATAACTAAAACTGCTTTTTCAATCTTAAAAAAGTAAAGAGGTATTTTATTAAGAGTCACTTGAATCTGCTGAAGCATCGTTAACTATAATACAACTGTCGGGTTGTTATTCTGTCTGTGAGTGATTATTTGGGGTTGGATGGGCGACCTTCATTGATATATCTGAATGAAGAATAATTTTGTTGTAACTGAAGAAAGTGTCTCTCAATGCAGGCTTCTTTCATCACATATTGATAATGAGCTCCTACCATGGAGAAGATTATAGAGTGCCTCAATGCAAATGAGTTGCGGCAAAGACTGTATTATATCCAGAATGAAAGATGTGAGCAATTTTTCCTTAAAATATTCAAAGCTTTCTCAATGTTGCCTAAAAGAAGATTAATATGTGAGTAATTTCAGATAATGTTACACAGCTTTGGATTTTGAGCATTTTGCAGTAAAAATTTCTTATCACTTTATTTGTGTTTTAGAAACGGTGATTTTTTTATGGAAACTGATGGAGCCTGATAAGTGAGATGTATACCAGAGTGAGTGAGAGTGTGTGAGCTTGAGTGAGTGAGTGAATCTCCGAATGTTTCTCTCTTTGTTATTTAATGCTACACTCAGCAATTTCCAGCTGTGTTTGGGCGTTCTGTAAATGATCTACTCTGCACCAGACAATCCAGTGATTGCCATCATGAGCATCGATCTGTGCAATTGGAATGAGATGATATGTCAACCAAGTCAGCTTTCTAGTTAATGTAATGGAGCCAGGGGTATGTTTAAGTCATTATATGTATTTGAACCAACAGGAAGTAATATTGATCAATCTGAAGTGCATAGCATTTTTTTATGTAAGTACTTATTTGAAAAGAGCTCTTTGTTTCAAAATGGGCATTTTTTCTCAAAACCGAAATGATGTCATTGAATAGCTTAGGGACAAAATTCTGAAAATTCAGGGTACATTTGAAAAGGTTTCAATTGGACTGCTTCTGTTTGCGTGCACTGCAAACATTATTCCATCTGCTCATGCTATCAACCTACAGTTGGTTGTTCCTAAGCTGACTTGGGCGGTCGGGTAGCCTAGTAGTTAAGCGTTTGCTCATCACGCTGAATACTCGGGTTCGATTCCCCACATGAGTATAATGTGTGAAGCCCAAATCTGGTCTCCCCCGCCATGATATAGCTGTAATATTGCTAAAAGCGGAGTAAAACTAAACTCACTCACTCACTCATAGGCTGACATGAAGTAGCTTGAATATTGCTGAACAGTGCATAAAAAGACATCTACTTGTCACATCAAATGGATTACCTTGACAGAAAAACACATGGACATTTTGTCTTTTGCCTTTCTGCCAGAAGGGCTATCCAACCTACAGGGCACATGCCATCTGGTCCATCCTTCAAGTTGGTGACCTTTGTCTTTCTGCAAGTGGATTTGCAGACATAACACAACAGTTATAACATGAGGAGACATATTTCGGTCTATGGCTACCCTTGAGGCTGTGTAAATCAGATTGCAGTTGCGTGCCGAGGACGATAACCAGCTTCACAGCGTCATTATTGTGTTCTGTAACAATTTTCCCTCTTTGATGCATTGCATGCTTTGTGGAAAGGCAAGCGCGTTAAACTGCTCGGTTTTATAGAAATCCTGAAATGTTGCATGTAATTATTTGACCTCAAGTGTAAAGGTAACACATCCTACGTTAATCTACAAAACTGTGTAACTTGAAATACATGGCGAATTCAATAATCACAAATTAATATTGTTGGAGAAAAGACGTGGATACATATGAGGACATTGATGCTTTGTGTAAAGATAATGATTCAATTGAGGCGTCTTTTTGTCAGATCCTACACTGGTGCAATCCCCTTCCTGCAAATTTTGCTGCTGTCCATTTGATTCAAACCACGAGAGTTGCATGTGTTTTCACAAGGATTGCATCAAAAGCTGAACACATTGGCACGTTATTGAATAATTGGAACTGTAGTAAGAAATTACACTGTTTGAGTTGTGATGTGAAATAAGCTATTGTTTTCAAGCAGCTCACAGGTGTCGGAATGCTCATCTTTCGTGTCATGTTCTGTGTCAATGTAATACAGTAAACTTGTGTTATAACGAACTCGAAGGGTCCATGAATTTTTTTTCCATTATAACCATAGTTCATTGTACACATTTTGACAGAAATATACATAGAGTGACTGGGACAAAACATTCAGTTTGTTTTATTCATCAGTTTGTTGATAATAAACAAAATTTCATTTAATGCAAAAAATGCAAATGAAGAACTCTAGATTTTTTTCAGGTGTGCCTAGTGGTTAAAACATTTGCTTGTCTCCCTGAAGGCCCGGGTTCGATTCCCCAAATGGGTACAAAGTGTGAAGCCCATTTCTGGTGTCCCCCGCTGTGATATTGCTGGAATATTGCTGAAGTGGCGTAAAGCTCAGTTCACTCACTCACTCAATAAAAATGGAGTTATTTCTATCAAAATGATATATTTTCAGAGACTAAGCATGAGTCTGTTGCATTATGTAATACTGTCTGAATAAAACCACCAAGGTCATGTCGACATAGCCCAACGTTTTAATCAACATCTATCAACCCAAATCCTCAGGATTAATTACAAAGTAAATTGCTAATAACCAACCCCTAAACATTCTACACACACCAAGCAGTAACTGGTGAATCTGTGAACACCGCTCTGCTTTTCCCAGACCTAACATACTTAGTTAAACAATTAGCTGACACTGATGCAAAACCAACGTCAGTCTCCCACCTATTCAGTAGGTAATGGCTCTCCTAACTGGGATAGATTTTCAAATCACGACCACATTTACCACCAGTTGTCGTCCATTTGAGTTCACTGATGCTGAAAACTGGCTGGTGTGGCTCCATTGACTCAATGCAATATCCTAGCAGACTGACTAGAGCGGGCCTGGTTGTGAATAAACCCCACCAAAATAAGGGACACGTACTGTGCTGAAACCTTTTCTTTAATGTGTAATGGCTGTAATTTCAGAGTGGATGTACTTGTGTCTCCGATCTTATCACCACTCTTCTCATAATAATAAAAAGAAAAACAGAATTTAATTTGACATCAAAGGTTGATGATATGCACAAAATGTTCAAATTCTATCAATGTCCTGACATGGAAATAATTATCATTCAATGTCTAATGGCTGATGTGGTTTTGGTGAAAGTCTAAGAAGTTTGGAGATGATGGATGTGTAAGCGTGAAGAATCTCCCCGAGAATCACACCGACTGCTACGGTATATTCCATGGCCAGCTCATCTGATACTGTTCTGTTGGCTGCATCATCTGTTTCGAGGCTTATTTCCCCAGGGATCATCAAAAGTCAGTTAACCGATCAGTCCGCAACAGAACCTCCCCTCCAGGACTGCTAAAGCCAGCTCCTCCTCTAAACAAAGCCAACATGGGGCACAAACTGCTTTCTAACAACAATAAATATTTTCTTTGACACCGAAAACCTAATCATCCTGTAGCAGGAGAAAAATGGAAAAATTATTTCATGCTCTTAGATCAATCTGTTATGTGATATCTGCTCCCATTTGGGCTGTTATTCAGCAGTTGTTGTTTTTTGACTGTTGATTAAATTATATGGGATTTGGATGGAGAAGAGGACAGAAAACATTTGCATTTGTGAGCTTTTTGAATTCACATTGTGTTACATGGAAAGATAATTTCAGATCTATATGCTGTAGAGAAATTCCAGTGGTGACACAATTAGCAGTGTTGAAGATTCTTCATATGGTAATATGCTAACGATTTGTGCCAAAAGTCAGCATCCTCATCAGTTTAGTGATTGCATTGTGAGAAAAAGTGGAGGCGAATTGACAGGATTAATGGGAAGATTGACAGCAATTTTTCATTTTGTCTTTCATCTTTTTAGACTGTCTATCTATAATGTCTGTAACCGGCAAAAGGAATATTGACAATGTTAAATGATTATTTCTGCTTGTACAAGGCAGTATTAAACTGTTTGAGAGGCATTCTAGAAGTTGTAAGCAATAGGAATCCCAAGTCTTAATGGATGTTCATAAAGACTTGTCCCAAGGCAGTATTGTTTCAATATTAGACGATTCTTTCAGAATGTTTTATTGAGAAGGTGTCACTGATTTTGTCATGGAGAATATATACAGTATGTCTATGATAGTAAGTTTGGATGATAGTGGGTACCTCAAGAGTAGTGTGATGAGATGCTCGTGTTCAGTGCCTTCCATTTCTGGATTGTTCATTGTACACAGATAGCCCAGTTGTCTGAGGCAAAGCTGTGTACAGTCCGTTTGAGACAAAGTGATACTGATGAATTGCAATCCAACACAAAAACAAATAGACATGATTAAGAATCAAACCAACGTCAGTGCAATAAAAACAACAGACCAACTCTAGAAAAACATTATATATACATTTTTTGACACAAAAATAAAAAGTTGTTTCAGAAAGAAAACAATAGCACTTCCTTGACTTTTATTTGATGTGATGGTTTTCAAGTTTGTTACCAGATTGGTGGCATAAATGTCTTATACAATAATTAAGATGCAAATGCATTTTATTTCTAGTGTTGGTCTGTTGTTTTTATTGCACTCTGCGTTGGTTTGATTCTTTAATGTCTATTTGTTTTGTGTTAGATTGCAATTGATCGGTATCATTTTGTCTCAAACGGACTGTAGTACCTTAGAAATATTTCCACACTGGACACCAGAAATGGGCTTCACACCTTGTCGAATCGAACCCAGCATGATGAGCTTTAACCACTAGGCTACTCCACCGCCCGGCACTGAGAAGATTCGGTTCTTTAGCTACCCATGCTCGTCATCAGAGGCGACAAATAGGAGTGGCTCACTGACTTGGTTGATTATCCTTGCTGTCAGGGCATGATGACATGCTTTCATCAAGTCACGGAATCTGACCACCCAATCCATTTAGTTGCCAAAGCAGGTTCAGGCTGAGGGAGGCCATTTGTAGCCAGGAAATCTAGCCTTCATGGCACAGATACAAAATGCTAAGTTCTTGTGACATTTCCTTGTTGACTTCAACTTCAGCTATCTGGAATAAAGTTTTCTCTGTAGCAAATCATGTGACAAGTGAAAGTATAAACTAATTTTCTAACTATGGTTGTAATTATATTTTATGGAAATCTGAAACATCTTCATTGCTTCTTTGTGAAAAAATGGTGTTTTTTTGAAGAACTTAGAGTATTATTGTAACAGTAAATACAGTAAAGGAGTGAATACCTAAGAGAAGTATTCAAGCTTGGCACATTTCATTAGGTTTTACTTGTATTTGAGGACAGAAAAGACATAAAACTATCCTAATGGGGTTATGGAATGCTTACTGTCAGATATGGACTATTCACACCCTTGACAGCTGTGTGATAAAAATGATGTATTTGACCAGAGTGACTGATTCACCGAGTAGGTCGGGAGTTTCATTAAGAGCGGGAAATGATGATATACAAAGAGCTGTTCATTAGATGTAATCAGTCGTTGGGCCAATAGCATGGAAATTCAGGCCATAGAGGGGCACTGATAGAGAAATGGAGGGCCAAATGGCAGTGTTCATTTGGAATATCTGACATGGAATTGATGGAGAATGACGTATGACCAAGACCTAGTCTGTGTCATGCTGTTTGAAGTGTTTATTACCGTTTGAGGCTGTCATTGGTGATTGGTGGTGTTTTGGTAATGAAGAAGTTGGGTGATTGATAGATGGGCTAGCTAATTTTGTTTTGTGATTGAGAGTATAGGATCAGGTCATGTGCTATATCTTCCCATCTTTCAAGTGGTGGGACGCAGAAGGATATCTGTTATCTTGAGGTTGTAATGAACAGATGTTATTCTTGTAGGTGTTTTGTCCTTTTTAATGCAGTTTGACCAGATTCTTCAATTTTCACTCAGGTAGCTCCTGTATTTGAAAAGTGACCAAAATGTAAAAAGATTTGAGGTGACCATGTAAGATTTAGTGAACTGACAGTAATAAATGTTTGTCTTGATCCTCTTTGATATTTTAGAGGTTTGGCAAGAGTGATATTGATGGCATACAGTTTGACAACATCAATATGTGTTTTGTGAAAATGTCAGTGTGGTGGCTTTCACTCTGTCAGTGGATACAGAGATTGTGAAGTCAGTTGAATCATTGAATGAAATCCTGTAATCCAGATCCAGATCATAGTCATCATGTTGATTTTAAAAACATTTCATCTGATAATAACAAAAATCATGTAAAAATGATCAAAGATGAACGCTGGGCAAATTAATTTTAGTGTCTTCAAGAGGTATCATAGTCTTTCAGAAAACTCTAGTCATATCATGGTTTGAAATACGGATCTAAATGTCAGATAGATAATGAAAGGATATTTGTTTGATATACAAGAGAATCATATCAAGACAAGACATTATACATACATCATGAGAGGAATCGTAGTGATAAGTGCTTTGATATTCTGATATGTATGATAATATTACAAAAATATTATAGGGAGGATATTACTGATATAGCATGACAGCATTAATGAGAGAGGTCACATGACACATGACATATTATTGACATGTTGTTTTTGTTGTACATTGCAGGAAAGCTAACAGCGTTGTCTTCCCCGACACCATTGCTGTGACGATGCCCAACCTAATCCGCTTTGTGCTGCAGCACTCTACACAGAGTCTCCGAGTGGAGACAGCACTTGGCGTCTGCTCCAAAGCATGTATACAGAAAAACAGGGAATATGCTGTCAATGCTCGATATAGTCTACAGAAGAAACAGACACGCCTTCGACGGCGACTGAGCATGATAAATGCTGAATGGGAACATTTGAGCACGACTGCAAGGATGTTTCGAGAAATTTCCCAAAAGCATATCCACAGCGTTCTACAGCAGACGCGGAGGAACCTTCTGGTGGTTGATCAGCTTCAGCAATTCCTTCAGTCCAGCAATGGAGTTTACATTGAACATTCCAAACTGCGCCAGTTTATGTCCGATCATAAACTTCTTCAGGATATGGACCTCAAAGCTAGTTCATGATTAATCTTTGATATTTATATAACCTTTTATGTCAATTATCTGGTCGATGATAACATTGTTATTTACACTCCTGGCAAATATTCAGGGTTTTTAAAGTGATGACATCAGGTGTCTTTTACAATTGGAAATGTACACAGTGCATGGGGGTAATGTTGTTTTCTACTGTTGAACATTTTCAAAGTTGATTGATTGCACTAGGGGTAATGTTGTTTTCTACTGTTCAACATTTTCATAGTTGATTGATTGCCTGCCATAAGCATTTTAGAAAATAGGATACATTGTCAAAACTATTTTAGCGTCAGTAGACGTAGCACTATGCAGCAAAACAGCATTAGAAGTCACTTTATTTGGTTTGTGGAAGGTGAGTCAATATTTTTCCACATGGGATGTCTCATTTACAGTATGTCAGAGGCCGTTGTTATTCCTGTTTATAAAGTGATATCTGTTCTTTGTACAAGTGCAGGAGATAATGGATGTGTGCATGACTACCTGATGTGATCAGCCTGGAGTGTTTGTGCACTGTTTTGCTTCCAACTGATTTCATCACTAAATATTGTGGCTTGTGTTGTGTGATTTCAATATAATGTTTAACATTTTCAAGCAAAACTGAAACTCAGTTTTCCATAAAACTCCACATATTAATATTTTTCTAAAAAAAAACATAAAAAAATTATTTTCACTTTATTACAACTTTAAGTTTTGAAATATGTAATCAGCCTTGATTATCATGAATACCAGATACCATTGATTGTTAAAGCCAAGCAAATAATGTGCCTGGATCATTGAAGATTAGTTGTGCCACCAGTATCTTTTCAAACTGGGTAAGCATGTTCTACTCTGCTGTCCCACTGCCACCATGAGTGTGGATCAATAGAGGAGAAAAATTGATGACGCAGTTCAAAAGGAAGCTGTCCAAAATGAGACTGAAAGTCAGAGGTTCTTTTCATTGTTCAGTGTTGAAAATGTGATCAATTTGAAATACTGCATCAGAAAACCTGAAGGATGCAGGACCATATAATTTCTAATACTGCAATTAATGCTTTGTTATTGAAAACAAAGATGTGATTGAGTAAACAAATAAACTGTATTGATTGTGGTGTGTATTTTCCTGCAGTGACTTGGTGTATTCATCAGTGCAGGAGCCGCACAGTGTTTATATCTCCATCCATCGAATGGTAGCCATCGGGGCTTGCCACAGTCACTCTTAGCAAAGCTTCTGTATCCCGTGTTATAGGCAAATATTAAAATAGGCCACGATCCATCACTCCTCCTTGCTTTGGAATGAAATAGATTATGTGGTAATGACTGATTTTTTGTATTGTAAATCATACCATTTTGTCAGGTATTCGTACAGACCTTTTCATGTGTGTTTACAGAGCTACATCCAGGCCATCTAAGATTTTGTTGTTATTAAAGGTGGCCACTATTGTATGACATAAAACTGTCAGTGATAAGCGTTGCTGATGTGTTTACTGAATCCCAGGGTAAGCCTGATGGGCTGTTCATCACGGTAGGGGATGTCTCGACCACAGCACTCTGTCAGGCCTATTAGTTTATTACATCACATGTGAAGACTGATTTATGTTGTATATATCTGACCTGCATTCATCTTCCTGGTGCTCGGCTTGGGAGAAGCAGGATGGCTAACTTGATGAAGCTGTGATTTGAACAGTTTGGTATCACCCAGTGCATGAGTGAGTGAGTTAGTGCATGAGTGAGTGAGTGAGTGTCAGTGAGTAGTGATAGAGTGTGAGTTAATGATTGTGTGTTAGTGAGTGAACAAGATTGACTCCATGCTTCTTTAAGCAGTATTTCAGTTGATGTCATGGTAACCAAGTAATCCCAACTTAGTGCTGCTTGTATATTTAAACCATTTTCCCCAAACCGAAAACCCTGGATATGCTTTTAAAACCAAAATGTATTTAAATGAAGTTTGTTATAGCCAATCTAGAATTAAAACCTGAGGGTATGAGCGTCAACTAATTGTTGGCGATTGGTTTCAGCAGAGCAAGAGCAAACGCATCCGATTTAAGGCTAGAAAATGTTGGTGTAGTATTTCATAAGTGAGAATTGTGTTTGTACTTCTTTTGTTTCTTTGTGTGAATATGGTTGTATAAAGAAACTGTGCATATTGATATTAAAGGGAAATGTTGGCTAATGGTGTAATTGGTTTTATGGAGCTTGTTTTGTTGTCTTAGATTTGTGAACTGGCAGGTACATGGGATGAAAATTGGGATGAGGAAAGGGTTAATGCCATCATTGTTTGTTACTATACACTAATAATTTTACACACATTTGGTATACATTTTCTGTAAATTAAGTGAATTTTCTCCTGTAGTATTATTGTTGAGTATATAATGATTGCATATTTGTAAACAACAGAGATTGCTGATAAAAACCAGGAATGGAAACAAATAATTCAGGTAGATAACTAATCTAATGATAAAATGCAACCTGAATCGAAATGAATACATCAGGTTGACTAATTTATTGATATTGTCCCGATTTATAGTTTAATTATGTGAAATGGAATGCTTTGATTTAATATAATGTTAATGTTGCATTTTTGTGGGGAATCGATGTAAAGTTATACAGAATCAAAACATAAATGCCAGAGAAATATCAGTCTTACTTATCTGACAAACACAAATTTCTTGGGCAAGATGTGGTCAAAATCATATGAATAAATCACTGAAAATCAGTTGTGACACCAGGTGTTACCAAATGCATGAGCATATGTATCATGTTTCATGTATTATGTATCATGCATCATGTATCACCTATCATGTATCAGTGCCAGAGAAATATCATATCCTGAGAGCCTTTCAGTTATTGAAGTTGTGAAACATTGCGAGAGAATTATTATTATGATTAAAAATAGATGTAAGAAAATGCTCAGCAGTACCCACTTTGATGGACATTATGGTAAATAAAGATATTTAAGTTGCACCTATCTGCATTTGGAAATCTAATGTTCTTAAGCATATGTTCATAAATGTTTCTGCAACTTATATGGACAACTGACTTTGTACAATTCATGGCTACTTATTTAAAATTATGATTATTTGCCACTCAGGTATACAGTATCTATGTGTTTTCAGTATTTACAAATGCCGATTTCCAATTTCACAGAATGATTGTTAAACCTCACCAATGTCCATACTTCCATGTTTCAGTTGCCTAAATGACGTCATGATCATATCAACTTACCAGAGAGTGTTAGAAATCCTCCATATCGGATCTTACAATGTTTAACTTATATGTTATTGTGTTTGTGCTCTTTATTAATAGGTACATATGTTTACAGTGTTTCATGAATAAGTACACCTGTAATCTCCTCAATCTATCATGATGTATATAGAAAGGTGTTTGTTTGGCATGAAGAACCTGCAAGTCCTACAGTAGCTTCCTGTTATTGGAATGACACTGTTGACTCAAGTGTAGTGTGAATATACAAGTACATCTGTATTGTATCAGACGTAGTCTGGAGTTTTATTGGATGGATTGGCTCCGAAGGTGATGAGTATGATGGTTCTGGTAGATGAGTTATTATTATCATTGTTGTCCATTTTACCTCAGACGAAGGTGTCCATCTAGGTAACTGATGTCAAGACAGGAAGTAACATGGTTTCCATTATGGCGATTGTTCATAGCCTGTTTTACACATTTCATCTGACTTTAGTTCAACCGGAAGCAGAAGGACACGACTAGAAGTCATTTTGTTTTTATAACTGGTTCTTCTTGTAATTGAGTGGGATTGTGCTATGTAACTGCTTGTAAGATGAAAAAATATGTAATATATGGATGTATCCTGTTGAAGTATGTGTGTATGAAATTTCCAGCCAAATGTTTGAGAACCTGGTACACATATGTTATTACTTTTGACTTTTTGATCAGTTGTATATAGATTTGTAAATACTTGTGTGTATTTATGGACTTTGTGCTAATGAAAACAAAACCCATGTATAACTGAGTCTGATGAGTGTTTCCAAGTGCACTTGAGAATTTGAATTTTCAATTCGATTGTATTTTCGCAAAGTGCAACTCACGTGGCACTTAACACTTACTTCAGTGAAACCAAACTACCATGTCAATGAAACATGGCCAACCAAGTGGTGTATTGTAACAGGTTGTTGACTTTGAACCATTGCTTCATCAAAATGGTGTCCATTTTCTGGAGTTCACCGTCGTCACTGTTGATGCCTCTTGCATTAGTCAGACATACATTTGCACCACTTTACTCAGCACCTTTATTCTACAGTATGTTTAGTGCAGGACTGATACTCCAAGATACTTGACACTCCAGATTTGTCAGTATCTGGTACTACACGTAGCAGGTCTACACTTTCTGACTAAGATGTCTGTGACTTCCTTGACTGGCATTCTAGAAGTTGTGTAGATGAAGAATGAGGACTATTTTTATGGATATACAACTTCTTTATTCTGTGTAGAGGACGTTCCGACACAGATTCTAATGTCGTTGCTTTCTTGACAATGACATTAGATACTATGTCGTAACGTTGCCTATACAGAAAAAAGAAGTTGTATACCCATAAGATGTCCGTGGAAAGAATACTATTTTTCCATTCAGAATGTCAGATTGCACTTTTATAACCAGATTTATGTTTACTGCATTTGAAATAAGTTTTGTATTTTGCACATGGCATGCATACGTGATTTGTTATCACATGGTATTGTATTTTCATCATACATCTGAATTCCCTTATTCCTGGTAATTGCAGTCATACTATGTACATGATATTTTTGGAAGGAATGATGAAAATCAAAATGACAATATATATTCAGTGCGGCGAACTGGAGGAGGAATAAAACAGCTTTGCTAGTACAGGGTACATCAAGGAAGAAGCAAATACTAGTTTGTGTAACTACGTTTTACTTTGTAATTACAACAAACTTATCAAACAAATTACTCTGGTTCATGCACCAGATATGGTGATGTCACTCTGTGAATGAAAAAGTAGAAATGGGTTCAAGGTTCCTATTGTAATACAGTGGAGATATAATGAGTGAGTAAATGCTGCTTTAAGTTTCATCAGCAATTTTGCAGCTATTCGTGGCTAGGAGATATAATGCAGTGGGTATTAGAAGTATTGCTGCTTGAAGGAGGAGGAGGAACAGAGACAATTCTCTCTGTTAAGGAATGCTTTTTCTCCTTCAAGTCTTACCTCTCGATCGATTCAATATTTCTTGCTTCAGGTTTCACTGATGCAGTAAATTCTTCATGTGAAGCATATCTTTGTGCCCGAACAGAAAAAGGTCAGAAAAACTGCCATGTCATTAATTACTAATTACTCTTTAACTGATTGGTGTGGATGGGTTGCCTTTCTGGCACACCATTGCCAAGCAGTGCATCAAATATCAGCCATATGTGTTGAGGATGTGATGAATATATGGAAATGTTTCTTGGGGAAGAAAGTCATGAATAATTTACAATGTAAATTAATAAATTCTGCATTCTTATTTTCAAGCCAGTGTCTTGTTTATTTTTGGTGTTTTTAGGGTGTTTGAGTTGCCTGTAAACAGGCTGACACGAGCAGTGGAATATTTGAAGTGGAGCAAAACACAAATGCCTTGCCTGTATTGATCAGACTCTTTCTTCAAGTATATCAAGGATCATCACTGGATCACTGGATTGTGTGGTCCAGATTCGATTATTAACAGACCGCAGCCATATAGGTGGAATATTGTTGAGTGCGGCGTAAAACTAAACTCACTCACTCAGAGCTAGATCATAGACAATACGTTAATACTAGGTCAAGACAGAAGCACTGTGACCTGAAATGCACAGGTCAGACATAAGTATATATAGATATATCTTTGGTTAGTTGTCGGCTCGTGTCATCTGAAACTGTGCTGTGAACTCAAGTGCAATTATATTTAATGGTTTGAACAACTCTCACCCATGGTTCCATCTGAGATGACAGAGCTGTGTTAAGGAATCAATAAGACGGTTTGATTTTAATCACACTCAAACAACATTTACACTGTATAAACTACTTTTCTTCTAGATATAAATTAAAAAGAGTGTATGATTTGATTGGGTTGATGTTGACGCAAGTTGGTATTTTGTTTGATAATATAGTTGTTACTAAATGTAAACGAGGTGTTTCAACACTAACAGGTTCTGAAGTTTGTTTTGGTCGCTGCGGCCCACTTGTCGACCCTGTAATGGAATACACATTATAATAAAGTTCCTGCTGTTCTCATTGATTTTCACTGCGATTTAAGACGAGGGAAAACCCGATCCTTCCATGCTTAACGCTAACAGGCGTCAAACGGGGAAGTAAGTCTCAACTGTCTCTCGTTACAGTTCATCATGCTTAGCATTGAATCCCAAGCTACAGGATAGCATTTTCAGTATCACACTGATGAACCAGCTCTGATAGTTCACCGAACTTGACATGACACTCATTTCATGGCTGGCATTAAACAAAAGGTATATTGGACAAGTTTTTCATTTGTATACATGAGGTGCTATTTGTTTGAAGAAAAGTCGGGATTAGGAGGTGATACACCAAGCCCCTTTCCAAGCCTTAAAGGGGCGTTGGGGTAGCCTAGTGGTTAAGACATTCGCTCGTCACGCTGAAGACCCAGGTTCGATTCCCCACATAAGCACAATGCGTGAAGCCATTTCTGGGATCCCCCGCTGTGATATTGCTGGAATATTGCTAAAAGCAGCGTAATACTAAACTCACACACTCGTTGTGAGCAAACCAAGCCCCTTTCCAAGTCCCACACGGACAAACAAATGTGTGAGAGTCTAAATGTGTGAGAAGGCCTCCTTACGTGCATGCATGTGCATGGTGGTGGTGCGGTTGGTGACCAGAGTGATGTATTTACAGAGAGCCAGGGAGACACACTGAGTTAAGCCCCTTGACAGAACGACATGACTTTAATGGCTCGTATCCATCTTCGTGAGTGGTATCAAGGATTAATGAAGGCTTACTTGAGAACTCTGAACTGTCACACAGGAAGAAAGGATACTTTAGTTTTAGTGTCTTTTGTCTCTGAGTCATTGTCTCCAGTCCTTACATCATCGACAAGCTGGACAGAAATAACTAAAACTGCTTTTTCATCTTAAAAACGTAAAGAGGTATTTCATTAAGAGTCACTTGAATCTGCTGCAGCATCGTTAACTATAATAAAACTGTCGGGTTGTTATTGTGGCTGTGAGTGATTATTTGGGGTTGGATGGGCGACCTTCATTGATATATCTGAATGAAGAATAATTTTGTTGTAACTGAAGAAAGTGTCTCTCAATGCAGGCTTCTTTCATCACATATTGATAATGAGCACCTACCATGGAGAAGATTATAGATAGCCTCAATGCAAATGAGTTGCGGCAAAGACTGTATTATATCCAGAATGAAAGATGTGAGCAATTTTTCCCTGAAATATTCAAACCTTTCCCAATGTTGCCTTAAAGAAGAATAATATGTGAGTAATTTCAGTTAATGTTACACAGCTTCAGATTTTAAGCATTTTGCAGTAACTATTTCTTTTTCAGTTTATTTGTGTTTTAGAAACGGTGATGTTTTATGGAAACTATCAGAGCCTGATAAGTGAGATGTATACCAGTGTGAGTGAGTATGGGTGAGTGAGTATGAGTGAGTGAGTCAGCAATATTGTAACTTTATCATGGTGATATCTAAAAAGTCTAGACCGGACCAATGAAATTTGCTTGTGGTTGAAATACTGAGCACGTCCTACATGTGAAAATGTCACAGGGATAAATGACTTGCTGAGATTACTTCCAGCTTTATTTATGTGAATATCAGAACGTTTGTCTCTTTGTTGTTTAATGCCACACTCAGCAATTTCCAGCTGTGTTTGGGCGTTCTGTAAATAATCTACTCTGCACCAGACAATCCAGTGATTGACATCATGAGCAACGATCTGTGCAATGGAAATGAGATGATATGCCAACCAAGTTAGCTTTCTAGTATTTTAATGGAGCAAGGGGCATGTTTAAGTTATTGTATGTATTTCCCAACAGGAAGTAATGTCGATCAATCTGAAGTGCATAGCATTTTCTTATGTAAGCACTTATTTGCAAAGGACTTTTTGTTTCCAAAGTGGACATCTTTTCTCAAACCCAAATGATGTCATTGAGCAGGAAGTGATTAATACTTTGTTGTTATGACAGCGAGGGGCAAAATCCTGAAAATTCAGGGTAAATTTGAAAAGGTATCTATTGGACTGCTTGTTTTTGCGGGTAATGCAAATATTATTACAGCTGCACATGCTATCAGCTCACAGTTGGTTGTTCATAGTCTGACTTTTGCGGTGAGGTAGCCTAGTGGTTAAAGCGTTCACGCTGAAGACCCAGATTTGATTCCCCACATGGGTACAATGTATGAAGCCAATTTCTGGTGTCTCCCGCCGTGATATTGTTGGAATATTGCTAAAAGCGGCGTAAAACTAAACTCACTCACTCACTCATAGGCTGACATGAAGTAGCTTGAATATTGCTGAACGGTGCATAAAAAGACATTTACTTGTCACATCAAATGGATTACCTTGACAGAAAAACACATGGACATTTTGTCTTTTGCCTTTCTGCCAGAAGTGTTATCCAACCTACAGGGCACAAGCTATCTTGTCCATCCTTCTAGTTGGTGACCTTTGTCTTTCTGCAAGTGGATTTGCAGACATAACACAACAGTTATAACATGAGGAGACATATTTCGGTCTATGGCTACCCTTGAGGCTGTGTAAATCAGATTGCAGTTGCGTGCCGAGGACGATAACCAGCTTCACAGCCTCATTATTGTGTTCTGTAACAATTTTCCCTCTTTGATGCATTGCATGCTTTGTGGAAAGGCTAGCGCTAAACTGCTCGGTTTTATAGAAATCCTGAAATGTTGCATGTAATTATTTGACCTCAAGTGTAAAGGTAGCACATCCTACGTTAATCTACAAAACTGTGTAACTTGAAATACATGGCGAATTCAGTAATCACAAATTAATATTGTTGGAGAAAAGACGTCGATACATATGACGACATTGATGCTTTGTGTAAAGAAAATGATTAATCGAGGTGGCTTTTTGTCAAATCCAACACTGGTGCAATCCCTTTCCTGCAAATTTCGCTGCTGTCCATTTGACTCAAACTATGAGAAGTGCATGTGTTTTCGCAGGTTATGCCATTTTCCTGTAGGATTGCACCAAAAGCTGAAAAAAAATGACACATTATTGAATTAATTGGAACTGTAGTAAGAAATCAGCTGCTTTGGTTGTGATGTGAAATAAGCTATTGTTTTCAAGCAGCTCACAGGTCTCGGAATGCCCATCTTTCATGTCATGTTCAGTGTCAATGTAATACAGTAAACTTCGGTTGTAACGAACTCGAAGGGTCCATGAATTTTTTTCATTATAACCATAGTTCGTTTTACAGTTTGACAGAAATATACACCAAGTAGTTGGTACAAAACAGTCAGTTTGTTTAGTCCATCAGTTCGTTATAGGTTTGTTCATAATAAACGAAATTTCATTTAATGCAAAAAATGCAAATAAAGAACTCTAGATTTTCTTCAGGTGTGCCTATGGTTAAAACATTTGCTTGTCACGCTGAAGGCCCGGGTTTGATTCCCCACATGGGTACAGTGTGTTAAACCCATTTCTGGTGTCCCCCGCCGTGATATTGCTGGAATATTGCTAATGGTGGCGTAAAGCTCAACTCACTCACTCACTCAATAAAAATGGAGTTATTTCTATAACAATTATATATTTTCAGAGACTAAGCATGAGTCTGTTGCTTTATGTGATACTGTCTGAATAAAACAACCAAGGTCAAGTCGACATAGCCCAACGTTTTAATCAACATCTATCAACCCAAATCCTCAGGATTAATTACAAAGTAAATTGCTAATAACCAACCCCTAAACATTCTACACACACCAAGCAGTAACTGGTGAATCTGTGGGCACCGCTCTGCTTTCTCCAGACCTAACATACTTAGTTAAACAATTAGCTGACAGTGATGCAAAACCAACGTCCGTCTCCCACCTATTCAGTAGGTAATGGCTCTCCTAACTGGGATAGATTTTCAAATCACGACCACATTTACCACCAGTTGTCGTCCATTTGAGTTCACTGATGCTGAAAACTGGCTGGTGTGGCTCCATTGACTCAATGCAATATCCTAGCAGACTGACTAGAGCGGGCCTGGTTGTGAATAAACCCCACCGAAATAAGGGACACGTACTGTGCTGAAACCTTTTCTTTAATGTGTAATGGCTGTAATTTCAGAGTGGATGTACTTGTGTCTCCGATCTTATCACCACTCTTCTCATAATGATAAAAAGAAAACAGAATTTAATTTGACATCAAAGGTTGATGATATGCACAAAATGTTCACATTCTATCAATGTTCTGACATGGAAATAATTAATATTTAATGTGTAACGGCTGATGTGGTTTTGGTGACAGTCTAAGAAGTTTGGAGATGATGGATGTGTAAGCGTGAAGAATCTCCCCGAGAATCACACCGACTGCTACGGTATATTCCATGGCCAGCTCATCTGATACTGTTCTGTTGGCTGCATCATCTGTTTCCGAGGCTTATTTCCCCAGGGATCATCAAAAGTCAGTTAACCGATCAGTCCGCAACAGAACCTCCCCTCCAGGACTGCTAAAGCCAGCTCCTCCTCTAAACAAAGCCAACATGGGGGGCAAACTGCTTTCTAACAACAATAAATATTTTCTTTGACACCGAAAACCTAATCATCCTGTAGCAGGAGAAATATGGAAAAATTATTTCATGCATTTAGATCAATCTGTTATGTGATATGTGCTCCCATTTGGGCTGTTATTCAGCAGTTGTTGTTTTTTGACTGTTGATTAAATTATATGGGAATTGGATGGAGAAGAGGACAGAAACATTTGCATTTGTGAGCTTTTTGAATTCACATTGTGTTACATGGAAAGATCATTCAGATCTATATGCTTTAGAGAAATTCCAGTGGTGACACAATTAGCAGTGTTGAAGATTCTTCATATGGTAATATGCTAACTATTTGTGCCAAAAGTCAGCATCCTCATCAGTTTACTGATTGCATTGTGAGAAAAAGTGGAGGCGAATTGACAGGATTAATGGGAAGATTGACAGCAATTTTTCATTTTGTCTTTCATCTTTTTAGACTGTCTATCTATAATGTCTGTAGTCGGCAAAAGGAATATTGACAATGTTAAATGATTATTTCTGCTTGTACAAGGCAGTATTAAACTGTTTGAGAGGCATTCTAGAAGTTGTAAGCAATAGGAATCCCAAGTCTTAATGGATGTTCATAAAGACTTGTCCCAAGGCAGTATTGTTTCAATATTAGACGATTCTTTCAGAATGTTTTATTGAGAAGGTGTCACTGATCTTGTCATGGAGAATATATACAGTATGTCTATGATAGTAAGTTTGGATGATAGTGGGTACCTCAAGAGTAGTGTGATGAGATGCTCGTGTTCAGTGCCTTCCATTTCTGGATTGTTCATTGTACACAGATAGCCCAGTTGTCTGAGGTCTGGCAAAGCTATGTAGTACTGTCGACGCATGGTACATGTTGTTATGCGTCGACTGGGGAATTAGCTCATGATTAAGATGAACTGTGATGAAGACTCGTTCTCTATTGTTTTAATCTACATGTAGATGTGAGCATATGTATATATACAGTTTTTGACAACAATGGACAGGTGACAACTCAACAATGGACAGACAGAAAAACAATAGCACTTCCTTGACCAGTTGATGTGATGGCAGACACGGCCAAGGGGGATTACCAATTAAGGTTATAAATGTCTTATACAATAATTAATGGGCTGACAGGTCAATGTACAATGCGGTAGTGATAAGGATGTACAGTAGTGATTAAGAATACAGGTTAGCGTCATATATATATTACAATAAAGTCTCACATGTCTTGAGTATATAGTTTTGGACTTTTTAAATATTTGGACGATGGCTGTCCTGAGTTAGTCACTATAACAGTACCTTCCATCACAGACCTTTTAGCAATATTTCAGCAGTGGACACCAGAAATGGGCTTCACACCTTGTCGAATCGAACCCAGCATGATGAGCTTTAACCACTAGGCTACTCCACCGCCCGGCACTGAGAAGATTCCGTTCTTTAGCTACCCATGCTCGTCATCAGAGGCGACAAATAGGAGTGGCTCACTGACTTGGTTGATTATCCTTGCTGTCAGGGCATGATGACACGCTTTCATCAAGTCACGGAATCTGACCACCCAATCCATTTAGTTGCCAAAGCAGGTTCAGACTGAGGGAGGCCATTTGTAGCCAGGAAATCTAGCCTTTATGGCACGGATACAAAATGCTCAGTTCTTGTGACATTTCCTTGTTGATTTCAACTTCAGCTATCTGGAATAAAGTTTTCTCTGTAGTAAAACATGTGGCAAGTGAAAGTATAAACTAATTTTCTATCTGTGGTCGTAATTATATATTTTTATGGAAATCTTAAACATCTTCATTGCTTCTTTGTGAAAAAATGGTTTGTTTTTTTAAGAACTTAGAGTATTTATTGTAACAGTAAATACAGTAAAGGAGTGAATACCTAAGAGAAGTATTCAAGCTTGGCACATTTAATTAGGTTTTACTTGTATTTGAGGACAGAAAAGACATAAAACTGTCCTAATGGGGGTATGGAATGCTTACTGTCAGATATGAACTATTCACACCCTTGACAGCTGTGTGATAAAAATGATGTATTTGACCAGAGTGACCGATTCACCGAGTAGGTTGGGAGTTTCATTAAGAGCGGGAAATGATGATATACAAAGAGCTGTTCATTAGATGTAATCAGTCGTTGGTGCAATAGTATGGAAATTCAAGCCATAGAGGAGCACTGATAGTAAAATGGAGGGCCAAATGGCAGCGTTCATTTGGAATATCTGACATGGAATTGATGGAGAATGACGTATGACCAAGACCTAGTCTGTGTCATGCTGTTTGAAGTGTTTATTACCGTTTGAGGCTGTCATTGGTGATTGGTGGTGTTTTGGTAATGAAGAAGTTGGGTGATTGATAGATGGGCTAGCTAATTTTGTTTTGTGATTGAGAGTATAGGATCAGGTCATGTGCTATATCTTCCCATCTTTCAAGTGGTAGGACGCAGAAGGATATCTGTTATCTTGAGGTTGTAATGAACAGATGTTATTCTTGTAGGTGTTTTGTCCTTTCTTTTGAAGTTTGACCAGATTCTTAAATTTTCACTCAGGTAGTTCCTGTATTTTAAAAGTGACCAAAATGAAAACAAGATTTGAAGTGACCATGTAAGATTTAGTGAACTGACAATAATAAATGTTTGTGTTGATCCTCTTTGATATTTTAGAGGTTTGGCAAGAGTGACATTGATGGCATACAGTTTGACAACATCAAATTTTTTTGTGTGTACAAATGTCACTGTGGTGGATCTGACTCTGTCAGTGGATACAGAAATAGTGAAGTCAGTTGAATCATTGAATGGACTTTTACACTGAAATTCTGTAATCCGGACCCCGTCTGTCTGGACAGCAATTTTTTGGATGATGAGATTGATGAAGGTCGATCTCTGCAAAGAGGCATCACTGAGTATCCATGATTTGTTTATGCATTTTAAACCTCTATTTTATGCCAGATTTGACATATTTTGTCCAATAATCAAGTGACAATAATCTGTGGCACTGACATCTTATCTGAATGATTTCACACCATCTTGACAAACTGGGAAAGGATGAAAGGATATTTGTTTGATATACAAGAGAATCATATCAAGACAAGACATGGTACATGAGAGGAATCATACTGATATGTGCTTTGATATTCTGATATGTATGATAATATTACAAAAATATTATAGGGAGGATATTACTGATATAGCATGACACCATTAATGAGAGAGGTCACATGACACATTACATATTACTGACATGTTGTTTTTGTTGTACATTGCAGGAAAGCTAACAACGTTGTCTTCCCCGACACCATTGCTGTGACGATGCCCAACCTGATCCGCTTTGTGCTGCAGCACTCTACGCAGAGTTTCCGAGTGGAGACAGCACTTGGCGTCTGCTCCAAAGCATGTATACAGAAAAACAGGGAATATGCTGTCAATGCGCGATATAGTCTTAAAAAACCCCAGACACGCCTTCGACGGCGACTGAGCATGATAAATGCTGAATGGGAACATTTGAGCACGACTGCAAGAATGTTCAGAGACATTTCCCAAAAGCACATCCACAGACGTAGCACTATGCAGCAAAACAGCATTAGAAGTCAGAGACCGTTGTTATTTCTGTTTATAAAGTGATATCTGTTCTTTGTACAAGTGCAGGAGATAATGGATGTGTGCATGACTGCCTGGTGTGATCAGCCTGGAGTGTTTTTGCACTGTTTTCCTTCCAACTGATGTCATTACTAAATATTGTGGCTTGTATTGTGTGATTTCAATATAATGTTAATATTTTCAAACAAAATTAAAACTCAGTTTTCCATAAAATTCCAGATGTTTATCTTTTCTCAAAAAATATATAAAGTGATCTTCACTGTAGTAAAACTTTGTAAGTTTTGAAATAATAATCAGTCTCGATTATCATGTAAACCAGATACCATTGGTTGTTAAAGCCAAACAGTGAAATCATTTGACTGGATAATTGAAGATTAGTAGTGCCACAAGTTGCTTTAAAAAAGGGGACGCGCGTTCTACTCTACTTTCCTACTGACACCATGAGTGTGGATGAATAGACGAGAAAAAATGATGACTAGGTTCAAAAGGAAACAGTGTTTATAAACAGAGTGAAAGTCAGAGAGTCTTTTCATTGATCAGTGTTGAAATTGTAATCAATTTGAACTACTGTATCAGAAAACCTCAAGGATGCAGGGCTCTATAATTTCTAACACTGCAAATAATGCTTTGTTATTAAAAATAAAGATGTGATTCAGTAAACAAATAAACTGAATTGATTGTGGTGCGTATTTTCCTGCAGTGACTTGGTGTATTTATCAGTGCAGGAGCCGCACAGTGTTTAAATCTCCATCCATCGAATGGTAGCCATCGGGGCTTGCCACAGTCAATCTTAGCAAAGCTTCTGTATCCCGTGTTATAGGCAAATATTAAAATAGGCCACGATCCATCACTCCTCCTTGCTTTGGAATGAAATAGATTATGTGGTAATGACTGATTTTTTTGTATTGTAAATCATGCCATTTTGTCAGGTATTCATACAGACCTTTTCATGTGTGTTTACAGAGCTACATCCAGGCCATCTAAGATTTTGGTGTTATTAAAGGTGGCCACTATTGTATGACATAAAACTGTCAGTGTTAAGCGTTGATGATGTGTTTACTGAATCCCAGGGTAAGCCTGATGGGCTGTTCATCACAGTCGGGGATGTCTCGACCACAGCACTCTGTCAGGCCCATTAGTTTATTACATCACATGTGAAGACTGATTTATGTTGTATATATCTGACCTGCATTCATCTTCCTGGTGCTCGGCTTGGGAGAAGCAGGATTGCTAACTTGATGAAGCTGTGATTGAACAGTTAGGCACCACAGAGTGCATGCATGCATGCATTCGTGAGTGAGTGAGTCGTGATAGTGCGTGAGATAATGATTGTGTTAATGAGTGAGTAAGAATGATTCCATGCTTCTTCAAGCAGTATTTCAGTTATTTCTTGGTAATCGTATCACAAAGTTACCCCGTAGTAGTGCTGCTTGTATATTTCAACCATGTTTACAAAACCGAAAACCATGGATATGGTTTATAAAACCAACATTTATAATAAAAATGAATTTTGTTATAGTCTAGCATTGAAACCTGAGGGTATGGGAATCAAACCTCTGCAGCAAATTATGGCTGCTTTGACCACTGGGCCATCAGTTCCTTTCTTAAGATTGCTCAGACCTTTTCCATGCGTATATATTCATGCAGAGCAGTTGTACGACAATGGCTTGTATATATTTACAGTCAGTCCGTCAATCTGTTCAGTATTAGCTGATTAAAATGGACGAATTGAAAGACAAACGGACATCGTTGAAACAAATGTGATTATGCGCTCAAAATGGTTGAAATTGAAATAAATTTATTCAGTAAACAAGAAGACATTTATTTTTTATTTGTAATTCTGAATAAATGTTTGATACATCTGAAATGACACATAGTGTTAGCGATTGGTTACGGGAGACAGCAGAGCACATGCCTCACTGTTGATGCCTCTTGCATTAGTCAGACATACATTTGCACCACTTTACTCAGCACCTTTATTGTACAGTATGTTTAGTGCAGGAATGATAATCCAAGGTACTTGCGATACTCCAAATTTGTCATTACCTCTTACTACACGTAGCAGGTCTACACTTTCTGACTAAGATGTCTGTGACTTCCTGGACTGGCATTCTGGAAGTTGTGTAGATGAAAAATGTGGACTATTTTTATGGATATACAACTTTTTTTATTATGTATAGGCGACGTTTCGACAAAGATTCAAACGTCGTTGCTTGCTTGGCAATGACATTAGAATCTATGTCGAAACATCGCCTATACAGAATAAAGAAGTTGTACATCCATAAAAAAAGTCTTCATTCTTTAAGATGTCCGTGGAAACAATACTATGTTTCCATTCAGAATGTCAAATTGCACTTTTATAACCAGATTTATGTTTACTGCATTTGAAATAAGTTTTGTATTTTGCACATGGCCTGCATACGTGATTTGTTATCACATGGTATTGTATTTTCATCATACATCTGAATTCCCTTATTCCTGGTAATTGCAGGCATACTATGTACATGGTATTTTTGGTAGGAATGATTAAAATCAAAATGACTATATATATTCAGTGCGGCGAACTGGAGAAGTAGTAGAACAGCTTTGCTAGTACAGGGTACATCAAGGAAGAAGCAAATACTGGTTTGTGTAACTACGTTTTACTTTGTAATTACAACAAACTTATCAAACAAATTACTCTGGTTAATGCACCAGAGATGATGATGTCACTCTGTGAATGAAAAAGTAGAAATGGGTTCAAGATTCATATTGTAATACAGTGGAGATATAATGAGTGAGTAAATGCTGTTTAAGTTGCATCAACAATTTTGCAGCTATTCGCGGCTAGGAGATAAAATGCCGTGGGTATTAGAAGTATTGCTGCTTGAAGGAGGAGGAGGAACAGAGACAATTCTCACTGTTAAGGAATGTGTTGTTTTCCTTCAAGTCTTACCTCTCGATCGATTCAATATTTCTTGCTTCAGGTGCCACTGATGCAGTAAATTCTTCATATGAAGTATTTCTTTGTGCCCGAACAGAAAAAGTTCAGAAAAACTGCCATGTCATTAATTACTAATTACACTTTTACTGATAGGTGTCGATGGGTTGCCTTTCTGGCACACCATTGCCAAGCAGTGCATCAAATATCAGCCATATGTGTTGAGGATGTGATGAATATGTGGAAATGTTTCTTGGGGAAACATTCATGAATAATTTACAATGTAAATGAATAAATTCTGCATTCTTATTTTCAACCCAACGTCTTGTTTTTTAATGTGTCATAGGTCGTTTGTCTGATTTGCCTGTAAACCAGCTGACAGTAGCAGTGGAATATTTGAAGTAGCGCAAAACACAAATACCTTGCCTGTATTGATCAGACTCTTTCTTCAAGTTTATCAAGGAAGATTAAACGACAAGTTGCAAGGCAATGGTCAACCTTTTGAAATGTCACGTGGAGGACATTTGCTGAAGACAAATTGAAACAGGATCTTCGTTGCAGGTCCAAACAATCATTTAATCTCATAACCTCTACGGGGCTTTTTCCTTCTGCTACATCCTTTTAAAGAGATTCTAGATTGAACTAAAGGTATCGGAAAAGGCGATAGAATGAATTAGATGGTCAGGCTCAGTGATCGGCCTTGCGATCGTATCAATCGCTGTCTGATTTACTGCCGTGGAGTATAGCTGACTACGGAAAACAAACAAAGCAATCATGTAAACGTCAAGGAAGTTGCTATTCGTTGTATGATTACAATGAGTTATATGTATATATTTTGCATGCACGATGTCCAATTTGTTTGAGGAAAAGTCGGGATTAGGAGGTGATAGAACCTCCATGTTTAGTGATTCATTGATACCTTACTCGGATGACTGCAATATGTGAACCGGTGATGGTAAGGGTTTTGCTCATGCAGTCATCAACTGGTTTGAAGTTCCCTACCTGTTTGTGTGCAACATTCACTTTATTGGTTGACACATACCATCGTATCCCAATTGTGTAGATCGATGCTCATACTGTTTATCAGTGGATTGTCTGGTCCAGACTCGATTATATACAGACCACAGTAATGCTGAATGCGTTGTAAAACTAAACTCACTTACTCATTATTGCCAAGTATGCTTTCGAGACGAGTTATAACGACAGACACGAATCCTGCAGGGATTGTTTCGCAGTTGTGGTGACATAGTTGCAGAATATGCAGTAATGTGTATAGTTGCATCCCTCAGCCGTATAACTGCTCGCCGAATATGGCTTTGACTGACAGCACCACGCCTGTGGGTTTCACAAAATGGGGTGAATATTTACGGCACAAACTCTTTCCCCACAAACGACTTTCCCCTAATGTTAAATGTGGTTGACAGTCAAAATCGCCCACACTCATTTGGAGTTAAAAACTATTGAATATGTAAGCACATACCTCTTACATTATGTCAAAGAGGTCAAGGAGCATACACTGCTTCAAAATGCAGATTTCTGGGGCAATTGACTACATAGTATGTACTCAATTGCGCCAGAAATCTGCATTTTGAAACAGAGTGTAGTATCGAAATAAACACTGTTCGCAACTCAAAACAACAGAGACTAAACAGCTCAGTCATTGCTATGCATGGAATATAGACGATTTCATTTCAGTTCATGAAGAAGACTGCCACTTGTTCATGCCATTTTAAGCAACACTGGAAGGTCAAGCAGACATGTTTTTTCTCAGAAGTGCCACTTTAGGTCTGCCTAGGCAGGCATTAATGTCATACTGACAGCGTCTCCAAAGCCATTAATGTTGAGGTTTTTTCTAGGTATGAAGTTTTCTGGAAGTGAGAGGATGGTTACAATCACATGTGCAGTAATAAATATAGGGTTTTCTATCGATAAACAGATAAGCTTGAGTTGTGATCCTATATTTATTGGACTGCGTTTGAAAATGCCGAAATGTATTTAACGTCATTGTTCTGACATTATATCATTCTATATCAGTGTTAGCATGACAGAGATATTCAAAACATGTTTTCGTATATGTTGAATGGTGTTCAAATAACCCCTTTTTAATGTTATGTTCACGAAGTGTTGTCATATTGAAGAATGGTTATCATGTTGAATTGTCATGCTGAATAAGTGTCATATGTAAAGAAATATTGTCATATTGAAGAAGGACTGTCATGATGAAAAAGTATTGTCATGTTGTCATCTTGTTGAAGTAGGGCCATGCAATAGTGTCTGAATCTACCTCCTGAGTCATGTCGACATAGTCCAGGGTTTTATGTGTCATCTGTAATGCTAATTACAATGATCAATTACCGAGTAACTTGCTAATAGCTAATCCCATTCTTAACATTCTACATATCCCAAAACTGTAGCTGTTCAAACCCTGAACTTAAAATCACTTCAATTTCCCAGACCTAGCATACTTAGTTAAACAATTAGCTCAGACCGATGCAACACTAACCCATCATCTCACCTTTTCAGTACTCAATGGATCAGTTAAGTGAGATTGATTTGCAAATCACGACTACATTTACCAGCAGTTGTAGTCTATTTGGACCCACTGAAGCTGAAAAATAGCTGATGCAGCTACATTAGCTCCATGCAACATCTAGGTAAACTGACAAGAGCGGGCCTGGTCGTGAATAACGCCACAGATATAAGGGACTATTGCTTGTGCCAACAGCTTGTCTGTAATGTCCAATTGCAGTAGATGGATCGGCACATTTTCATTATAAAAGAATGCAAAATACAATTTAATTCAACATCAAAGGTTGATGACACGCAGAAAACGTTCAAATACAATTTTTTCTGTTCTGGTGTGGCAGTAGTTATGATTCATTGTGTCTAATGGCTGATGTGGTATTGTCTGAAAGTTTTTGAAGTTTATGTTGGGAGATGTTGGACGCATAAGTGTGACGCATGATGAATCGCCCTGACTATTAGTCGGACTGCAGCATGTAGCATGGCCTGTTCACCTGATACTGTTCTGCAGGCTTCTTCATCTGTTTCGGCGGCATATTTCCGAATCATCAATAGTAAGTGAAACGATCAGTCGTTTATAGATCCTCTTCAAGGACCGCTCCAGCCAGCTCTATCTCGATGACAAGCCAAACCGTGACAATAACTGCTCCCCAACGACAATAAATATTTCCTTTTGCACCTAAAACCTAATCGTCCTGTGGTTGGAAAGAAATATTTCACGCATTTAAATCGATTTATTACATGAAATATGCTTGAATTTGGCTTGTCATCCTCCAGTTGAATGTTGTTGATTAAATTTTATGGCATTTGAAAAGGACACAAAATATTTTTGCTTCAAACTCTGAATAAACAGTGTACTACATGAAAACATAATGTACATCTGTATGCAGTGGTGAAATTCCAATGATGACACTTTGAACAATGTTGAAGATGCTTCATATGGTAATATCATTAAAGTATTCATTCCAAATGACAGCATCCTCGTCAGTATAGTGATCTCATTGTAAGAAAAGGTGGAGACGAACCGACAGGAAAAATGCGAAGATGGGCAGCGATTTTATATTGTGTCTCATGTTTACAGGCGATCTATCATATCTTTAGTTGTTGAAAGGAAAACCAATGGATCATTTAGACTTTGCAAAGTAGTATAGGTTCAATATCAGACAGTGTTTTTCAGAGAGTTTTAGCAAGCGAAAGGAGTACTGATATTGTCAGGAAGGATGTAAAGGGCGTCTCTATGATGGTAAGTGTGTATGACAGTAAGCAGCTGAAGAAGAATGTGATGATTACCGTTTCGGGTACGTGTGCTACCGTATATCAATACACAGCTTGCGGTCCACAGGAAGTCAGTTGCCAAAGGTGCTGCAATGCTTTGTTAACCCTATTTCCTGTATTCCTGGGCTTGGTCATTTGAAACCCAGTGACATAGTATCATGACTCTTGATGGTTTACTCTGTGCTGTAGGGTGTTTCCAGTTTTTAAATGTATTTGTTTGGCCGCAGACAGCAATATTCCAGTCATGTGACGCTGGCCTGGAAATAGGTATGTGGAGCAGACAAACCAGTGATTTTCTTTGCCAGTAGTTTCCGATGACACGCTATCATTATGTAAGTGTCCCAGTCGGACCACCTGATCCGGTCAATTCAATTTTCTTGCCCAGGATCACAATTGGGCGGTAAATGTCTGACATCTGCATGCATTGTGAGTTGTGAGGTGAGGTGAGGTGAGGTGAGGTGAGGTGAGGTGAGGTGAGGTGAGGTGAGGTGAGGTGAGGTGAGGTGAGGTGAGGTGAGGTGAGGTGAGGTGAGGTGAGGTGAGGTGAGGTGAGGTGAGGTGAGGTGAGGTGAGGTGAGGTGAGGTGAGGTGAGGGTGAGGTGAGGTGAGGTGAGGTGAGGTGAGGTGAGGTGAGGTGATGTGAGGTGATGTGAGGTGAGGTGATGTGATGTGAGGTGAGGTGATGTGAGGTGAGGTGATGTGAGGTGAGGTGAGGTGAGGTGAGGTGAGGTGAGGTGAGGTTTAACGTCGTGCTTGAGAATATTTCGCTCATATGACGACGTGCATGCGTCTCTATGTGTATGTGCCGCTGCTTGTACTAGCCCAGACTGAAGCTGGTTTTATAGTGCTAACCCACTGAGATACCATTGCGGTTGTGTATCCAAATATGATATAATCTACAACAAAAGTGGGCACATCTTTGACGGCGCCTGAGCATGATAAATATTGAACGGAAGCATTTGAGCACAACTGCAAGGATGTTTCGAGATATTTCCCCAAAACACATTCTCAGCGTTCTGGTGGTTGATCAGCTTCAGCAATTCCTTTAGTCCAGCAATGGAGTTTACATTGAACATTCCAAACTGCGCCAGTTTATGTCCGATCATAAACTTCTTCAGGAAATGAAACTAAGTGCTAGTTCTTAATTAATCCTTAATAATCCTTTATGTCAAGTATGTGACTGTTGTAAACATTGCTATTTCCACCGAACGCAAATAAGCATGCTTTTAAAAAAAATATATGGTGACATGAGTTGTCGGTCACCATTTGGAATGTAAACAGTGCCCGAAGGGTTAAGTTGCTTTGCAACGTTCAGCATTTTCAAAGATGATGGATTGCCTGTCAAAAGCATTTTAGAAAATAAGATACATTGTCAAAACTATTAGAGTCGGTAGATGTAGCACTATGCAGCAAAACAGAATTAGAAGTCACTTTATTTGGTTTATTGAAACTGAGACAATATTTTTCCATGCGGGATGCCTCAATTACAAAATGTCACTCGCCGTTGTTTTTCCTGGTTATAAAGTGATATCCGTTTTGGTATTAGGACATAATGGATGTGTGCATGACTGCCTGGACAGATTTGATAAGCTTGGAATTTTTGCATTCAGTTGCATCCAATAGACCTTTTTGCTAAATATTGTGACAAATTGTGTGTGAGTTGCATATGATATTCAGTTACTCAAGCAAAGGAAAACGTCAGTATTTTATCAAATGCACATTTTTTCACAAAACAACAAATATTGAATTCCACTGAATTAAGAAAAACGCTTCATCAAATTTTTGAAATATATAACTTCGAGGTTGAAATATAATCTTTGACGATGACGGATACCAAGGAGAGATAGTGCTGAACATTTATGAATGGATAAGACACCAACTGTTGCTGGGAGGGTAAGCATTTCCCGCCTTGTCGGTAGCACATGCCA
Organism: Haliotis rubra; assembly: GCF_003918875.1. Taxonomy (NCBI): domain Eukaryota; kingdom Metazoa; phylum Mollusca; class Gastropoda; order Lepetellida; family Haliotidae; genus Haliotis; species Haliotis rubra. The sequence continues at coordinate 1,350,590 of NW_025767002.1, forward strand.
CGCACGCCATGAGTGTGGAATCCAGAGACAAGGGGGAAACTGACGAATGAGTTCACAAGATAGTCAAGGAGCTTATGGGATTCCGTGAAAGTTTTTTGATGAAAGCAAATCATATATTCTTTTGTGTTTATATGTTAAAGGAGTTTAAAAAATGTTTGGTTCCAATTTGAATATTGATGCGAAAGCTAATTTTAGCTCAAAATCCAAGATGGCCACCAAAATTTAACCGGGAACTGAAAAAGTTGCAAAAACTCGGAACAAATCAATGGTTTTAATATCAAATACCATGCATATTTGGTTACGGAATATATTTCTCTTATGCTGTAAGTCACCTGATGTTTTAGTTTGATTTTAGTCATAAATTTACATAATACGAGCTATTGTTAGCTCTAAAAGTTATAATGATGAATAAAACCCCCATTTCTCCACAAGGCATATATTTTGTATAGAACTAGTACAATATGAGAAAGGAATATACTTTTTACCCTGTTTATCAACTATAGAAGAGGTCTTTACATGAAACTGCGACCCAGAAATATACTCTTCAAAAAAAGAAACGCACAAGCAATTTTTAGAAGAATTTCTTGCATTAGTTTAAGAGCAATTATTTCATGTAATCCCAATGGTAAAAAGGTGAAAATTCAAATATCTATAGACAAAGCCTTTACTGTTGTGTTTCTGTTTACTTGAGTCCACAAGATGGCGTCAAAGTCAGTTCTTTGTTTGGCCACCATTGGCAGCAATTACTGCTCGGCACCATCTCGGCACAGACTGGATAAGTTGACGAAGAAGCTCTTATCATTGTAGGCGACTTCAATTTCCATTTTGACAAGGATAACCATGACACTAAACAAATACTTAATCTTCTTGAAGTCCACAACTGTGTACAACTTGCGTCAGAGGCAAGCCACATAGGTGGACACACATAGGTTTGTCAGTTGTGTATCTGTATAGGATCTACAACTCTCTGATCATTTCCATATCTTTGTGAGCTTGGACCTCTCAATACCCAGTCCAAATGTGAAGATTACTCGTTGTGAGAACATGCGCTCCCTGGATACTTTTAAAGACAATTTGCTAAACTCAGACCTTATACTTGAGCCACCATCTGATGCTGAGAGTCTCGTTCTGCTATACAATAGAGTTCTATCTGAGCTGCTATATAGACAAACATACACCAGTGAAGTCATACCAGTCACTAAAACATCTGCTTGGGACTTCACAGCTGAAGTTCGACAAGCAAAAAAGGACAAGACGAAAGCAGAACGCAGATGGAAAACAATCTTTCCTGGAGATTCATCGCCAAATGTATATTTCAGCCAAAAATCACTCAACAACGGTCATCAGACAAATTAACATTTCAATTCTAAGATTGAAGCCAACGAGTCAAGTCCAAAGTTGCTGTTCAAACTTTTCTTTAGTATCTTGAGTAAACAATTTGAATCGACACTTCCGACATCTGATGACAATGAAGTAATAGCACAGACTTTTTCGGATTATTTCTACAAAAGGATCCAAGAACGTTTATGACAAGATTTCGTCTTCTGCGGCTTTGGGTGAAGCTGATATTCCTCCAAAATGTTTGATGGCACGCCCCTTACTCATATAGATAGTTTCACTGATATTTACCAACATTAGTGCTGATTATTAACTCTTCTACTTCTTCTGGTTATGTCCCAAGTGTACTTAAGTCAGCTCTAGTTAGGCCACATCTGAAGAAATCAAGCCTTGATTAGGAGGATCCAAAAAACTACAGGCCTGTTTCAAACTTAGCATTTATATCCAAGCTCATTGAACGTGCAGTCTCCAGTCGTCTCATGGGCCACCTTTCCTGGCATAACCTCTACGAGGTATTCCTATCAGCCTGCAGAGCACACCACAGCACATAGACGGCTCTGATGAAGATCCTGAATGACCAACGATGTGGTATGGACACGGGACAAGTGGCCCTGCTCACATTACTTGGCCTTAGCAGTGCCTTTGACACGATTGATTACCAGAGACTCCTCAAAAAACTTGATACAGAACTTGGATTCAGCTTTATCCTAGCTGGCATCTTATCTACAGGACAGGACTCAAACCGTTGTTGTTGGTGAGTCTGTGTCAACCGCATCTAGGCTTGAGTGCGGAGTCCCTCAAGGATCCGTGCCTGGTCCGATCCTCTTCACCCTCTACACTGTTCCACTTGGCAAACCTTAATCTTGACCACTTCTACGCAGATGACACTCAGCTGTGGAAGTTATTTCTCTCTATCAGACATCAGACTGCCAGAAGATGTCATCAAATGCCTTGAAATTAAATTAAGAGAAAACAGAGTCCATTCTTCTGGGACAGGCTGGAAAACACAAGCAGTGTGACATTACCAGTGTGGTGTCTGTGGAGCAACCATTCCTCTTTCTTCCACTGTCAACGATCTGGATGTTTGTGACTGTTGTAAACATTGCTATTTCCACCGAACGCAAATAAGCATGCTTTTAAAAAAATATATGGTGACATGAGTTGTCGGTCACCATTTGGAATGTATACAGTGCCCGAAGGGTTAAGTTGCTTTGCAACGTTCAGCATTTTCAAAGATGATGGATTGCCTGTCAAAAGCATTTTTAGAAAATAAGATACATTGTCAAAACTATTAGAGTCGGTAGATGTAGCACTATGCAGCAAAACAGAATTAGAAGTCACTTTATTTGGTTTATTGAAACTGAGACAATATTTTTCCATGCGGGATGCCTCAATTACAAAATGTCACTCGCCGTTGTTTTTCCTGGTTATAAAGTGATATCCGTTTTGGTATTAGGACATAATGGATGTGTGCATGACTGCCTGGACAGATTTGATAAGCTTGGAATTTTTGCATTCAGTTGCATCCAATAGACCTTTTTGCTAAATATTGTGACAAATTGTGTGTGAGTTGCATATGATATTCAGTTACTCAAGCAAAGGAAAACGTCAGTATTTTATCAAATGCACATTTCTTCACAAAACAACAAATATTGAATTCCACTGAATTAAGAAAAACGCTTCATCAATTTTTTGAAATATATAACTTCGAGGTTGAAATATAATCTTTGACGATGACGGATACCAAGGAGAGATAGTGCTGAACATTTATGAATGGATCAGACACCAACTGTTGCTGGGAGGGTAAGCATTTCCCGCCTTGTCGGTAGCACATGCCACTCACGCCATGAGTGTGGAATCCAGAGACAAGGGGGAAACTGACGAATGAGTTCACAAGAAGCATTGTTCAAAATTAGAATTTGTTAATTCCTCTACGTGAACGTATAGGGTTAAAAGTAGTCTTACAATACTGCATCAGCGATGGAGCTATAGATCACCATCCAATGGATGCTAAGCATTAGGACTTGCAACGGTCACTCTAAGCGAAGCTTGTGGAAAGTATTGAAACAGGCAAAGATCAATCACACCTTCCTTTGGAATGAAATAGAACTATTTCGAAGTGACTGCATTTTTACGGACCTTTTCTTGTGTGTTTACACAGATACATCCAGGTCATCTAAGATTTTGTTATTAAAAATGGCGACTATTGTATGACGTAAGACTGTCAGTGTTAAGCGTTGCTGATGTGTTTACTGAATCCCAGGGTAAGTCTGATGGGCTGTTCATCACAGTCGGGGATGTCTTGACCACAGAACTCTGTCAGGCCCATTAGTTTATTACATCACTTGTGAGGACTGATTTTTGCTGTATATATCTGACCTGCATTCATCTTCCTGGTGCTCGGCTTGGGAGAAGCAGGATGGCTAACTGGATGAAGCTCTGACTTGAACAGTTAGGTACCACAGAGTGCATGAGTGAGTGAGTTAGTGATAACGATAGTGGATGGTAATGTGTAAGTGTAAGGGACAGTACTGACTGACTGACTGACTGGCTCAGTTTGGTTTTACGCCGCTTTTAGCAATATTCCAGCAACATCACGGCGGGAGACACCAGAAATGGGCTTCACACATTGTACCCATGTGGGGATTCGAACCCGAGTCTTCGACGTGACGAGTAAGGGACAGTAACTATTATATAGTGAACAAGCATGATTTCACGCTTCTAAGTAGTATTTGAGCTATACTACTCCTATGAACTGAAAGTGGTGAAGGCTATAGATTTGAATCAATTTGAAGAAAAACAGAATACCATGGGCACCAAGTACCATAACTGAAAATATTCTCCTTTTCAAATTTGAGGGCAAGGTAAATCTCATAAGAAATATTCCAGCACCTTATACCATGGGTTACATTTCCCTAAAAAGGATTGTTGTAGATTTTCTAAGTGGTTACAGTATATATTGAGTGAGTGAGTTTAGTTTTACGTCGCACTCAGCAATATTCCAGCTATATGGCGGCGGTCTGTAAATAATCGAGTATGGACCAAACAATCCAGTGATCAACATCATGAGCATCGATCTACGCAATTGGGAACCGATGACATGTGTCAACCAAGTCAGCAAGCGTGACCATCTGATCCCGTTAGTCGCCTCTTACGACAAGCATGGGTTACTGAAGATCAATATTCTAACCCGGACCTTCACAGGTGTATTGTCAGAGAGCAGTATGAGGACTATGTTTATTGTCAGTGACTGATGCCGTTCAGATTTGGATCATTCACAGAATGAAATGTGAAGACAGAACATGAACTTTTTTTAGTTCAAACTAGCTTAACGGTTAAAGCTACTACTACTACTGGGGGCGGTATGATAGCCTAATGGTTAAAGCGTTCGCTCGTCACGCTGAAGACCCGGGATCGAGTTCCCACATGGGTACAATGTGTGAAGCCCATTTCTGCTGTCCCCGTGATATTGCTGGAATATTGCTAAAAGCGACGTAACACCATACTCACTCACTCACATAATATTTCGAATTGAGAAATCTAAGGGACACATATATTAATGAATAAATGTTTGATACCTTTTAAATGTCTTTCTTGAGGTTGACAGGTCATTGTGCACAGAAGAGCAAAGTTGGGAGACAATTTGAAAGCAAATGCTTCCGTTTTAGAACATCTGATGAAAGGTTTATTGTTTCGAATTGATGATCACGTTTTCATTATATACCGATTTAATCTTATGCTAGCAATGCAGCCGTGCAATACGGTGAGTTTAAGCGAATTCTGTATTGCAGGGTGGCCATATATACTTTTTCTAACATTCGGCAGCACTCGGATCCTTCCGTAAACATCTAAACTGAGACATTATTTAGGTAATTGGTATTCCAATTTTAACGAAATCTATAATTTAGAACTTTGTGTCAAATATCATTCTGTCTTGTTACTATAGCACTCGAAGATGGTAGGAGAGAAACTGCACACTTGTTCAATATATAAATTCCCAATTGTACCAGTATGACTTTCTCTTATGTATTTGTGTGAATCTGTAAACTGTAAACTGATGTATGACGTACTTGGAATGAACGTTTGAAGATTGGTGCCATGGCTGTTTATTGTAATCGCACAGTATTTTATACAAAATGTGTTCTTGCAATTTATGTTATAATTATGTGATATGGAATTTTGTGTTTGAATACGTTTAGGTATGATGTGAAAAGTTTGATAGGTTTCTTGAGGACCTGTTTTTGTTACAGAAGGATTATTTTGGATCTTTGCTGCAATGTGATCATTATCATCAAAGAGAAGTTGGAAAGCAATGTTTTATAGCTATGATTAAGCCCATTACACTTTATAAATATGACGTCCATTACCAGATGTTTATCAAAGGAACAATGTTGAAAGGTAAATTCGTTCTTGAAGTTTCATTATTAAACGAGCACTATATTGAACATCAAAAATAACTTCTGTCTGTTTTGATCAGTAATTCCACCGAGATCACTTTTTGAAATTGGGCTTTGGAAACATTCCCCATAGTTTATTGTAATAGGAATAATGGCTAATGTTCTCTTCGGATGATTATCCTGGAGTTTTTCTGCCCCATAGCATCATTTTAGGGGTGATTTAGAATATATACGACAAGTGAAATAGCCATCCAACCAAATCAGACTCGTGAGACAGAAATTCTGCACTGACGAAAGATGACATAACTCCATAAATGAAGATACAGACACGAGTCCAGGGGCATAATATAAAAGATATGCAATACAACGAATATTCCACGATGCCTGGCTGTTTGAAGAATGTGTGTTTAGTGTAAATGGAATAGTTGTTCCAGTCATGGACTCGTCTGAAAGAGCACAATGCCCCAAAATATATCCAACTTGTTCCCATTTATCCAAGGTGTAATGGGCTAGTTTGGTCCAAAGGTCCAGTTCGCTTTAGCTAATGAGTGAGTGAGTGAGTTTAGTTTGACGCCGCACTCATCAATTTTCCCGCTATATGGCGGCGGTCTGTAAATAATCGAGTCTGGACCAGACAATCCAGTGATCAACAGCATGAACATCGATCTGCGCAATTGGGAACCGAAGACATGTGTCAACGAAGACATCGAGCCTGACCGCCCAATTACAATGAGAAGTTTATATACTCAGCAATTTTCAGCAATATGACGGCGGTCTGCAAATATTCGAATCTGGACCAGACAATCCAACAATTGACGTCATGATCATCGATCTACGCAACTGGGATACCATGACATGTGTCAACCAAGTCAGCGAGCCTGAGCACCCGATCCCGTTAGTCGCCTCTTACGACAAGCATGGGTTACTGAAGATCAATATTCTCACCCGGACCTTCACGGGTCGCTTTAACTAATGGACTACATTATTCAAACATTGCTATGATCTATTTCATATGCACTTTGACATGGATATCTGTCACAGAAAAGCACAAACCAAACCAAACTGCAGAGAGAGATTGTTCGAGGTTAAATGAATCTTTTAAGTTGATGATACAATTCACACAGACAGGGGCTGTGTTCTCCACTGCTAATACTTCTTGCTGATGTCATTCTGAGAATCAAATCAACAAACAGCAGATCCTGTTACAGCAGTATAAACAAACCCACTGTTCAGCGACTTGTGAAACTTTTCCGGCTTGAGAAGAGTCGAAATGTGACACATATGCCAAAATTAATTACCTATTTCCGTTTCAGTACTATTTTAGAGCTCGCTCATATTTCACGTCCTAATACTCGGTCTCGAAAGAAGCACTGCGAATAGACATGTGCAGATCAGAAAGAAGTATAACTTTGCATTTTAGCATCAGTTATGTTTCGTAAATGGTAAGCGGTTTCGTCTTAATCTAATAAAATGACGTAATCTCAAATAGAATCATACTTAACGGTTTCAAAAACTGTCTCACACATCGTTCCATCCGACATGACGGATCTCTTGAGGAATCAATATGACGGTGGTTGGTTTTAATCATGCTCAAACAGTACCAATGCTGTGCGAACCATTTTCTTGCTAGAAAGTAGATTTTTCATAGGGTTGATCTTCACGGAAGTTTGCGTTGCATTTTTATATGTAAAAATAGTTGTTACCAAATGTAGAAGTTTTTAACTCTGAAGTTGATCTTCTTGTTCCCTGCGGCCCACGTGTCAACTCTGTAATGGAATACTCATTACTATAAAGTTCCCGCTGTTCTCATTGATTTTTCACAACGATTTAAGACGAGGGAAAAACCTGATCCTCCCATGCTAAACGCTAACAAGCGTCAAACGGGGAAGTAAGTCTCAACTGTCTATTATGCCTCATCATTCTTACGATCGGAGCTCCACATTGCGGGATGGTAGTTTAAGTGTCACATTAATGAACCTTCTATGATAGTTCAGTTAACTTAACGTGACACTCGTTACATCGTTAACATTTAACAAATGTTTCAATTGGTGCTTTTGGGCAAGTATACGATTCAGATGCATGAAGTGCAATTTGTTGGTGGACACATCAGGATTAGGAGGTGATATGATCAGCTCGTTTTTGTGAACTCCTTTGTTTAGTACGTCATTGATCCCAACCTCTGCCATGTCCTTTTAGGCCCGATTGCCAAATGGAATGTTGTAGACCGTCTAGAATATATCTGTCTTCATTAGATGACCATATTCATGCAAAAAGGTACATCGATGATTACTGTTCCCGTAAATATATGGTTCCGTTGGCGAGCGTTCATAAGTTACATTGATTATTTCTTTAAGCTTCGGGGTCAGAATTTCTGCTTTCAGGTGCAAATCAGCTTAAGATACATTGATACCCATGATCTGATATCGTTCAATAATGGTCAAATAGTCATTTTAAGGATTAACCTGCGTGAACTAGAAATATTTCGTTCTATTCATAAATGCATACCATTTCTGTTGTGTTTGTTGGTTAACTGTCAACACGGAACAGTGTCTAAATGTCCTTTAAATTGATGATGCTCTTTCTTCGAAGAATGAGTAAGTTGGGTTTTACGCCGCTTTTAGCAATAATCCAGCAATATCACGGTGGGCTGACACAAGGCATGGGCTTCACGAAATTCCAACCATTAACCATTGATAAGGTACCTTCAATATAAATTAACGCGACATTAGTCGACAGAGCTTATTCAATATTTACCAAATACGAAATATAATACAAAAACTCATTATTTTACTCGAGTAAAGGGTACCAGCAACTTCATCTGAATACTGAATACACGACGCCATATAGTCTTATGCGATGCATTATGCTGTTTCATCGCATCGTATCTTAAATGCATCTGCTAAAGATGGCATAATATGTGGGCAATCCAAAAACATCTTTTGCTAAAAACAGTGTACTTTTTTGACGGAAATCACTCATTATTTATTTAGAATCGAGAGGAGATATGTCTCATCGAGGGCTGAGTCAACAGAAATCGGCTTCAGGGAATGGACAAAGTGACACTTATCGCTGTTAAAGATCACTGTCTCGATCTGTCAAACGCCAAGCACCCACTTATATAATTACCGTGTTGTTGTAAGATCCGATAAAGCTGAACTTGTATTGGACATCAAGGTTATTTCTTTGATGTTCCTGAAGATCGGATTCTCAGATTTTATCTTTTTTGTCTGGGTTCCCAATCAGTATTCAATTACGTCTACACAGTTTTACGTTATGATAGATAACTCATGCTCAGTAATTCCATGTATAATGGTGTCGCAGCGCAATGGGTGCTGGAACCCAGTCTGTGTCAATGCTATTATGCAGACAATTCCAGTTTGTTATTTGCCCAAGTTATACATACTGCTGATCATATGCAGACCAACTCGGAACATGTTTGGCCATGGTATCAAGATGGTCAGACAAAAGTATTGACATTCTTTCGTTTAAATGTATTCATACAAGATGTTGTAAAGAACAATGATAAAGAGCTAGTCATAATGTTAGTCAATGTAAGTTTAGATTTACGCCACATTCAGCAATATTCCAGCTATATGGCAGCGGTCTGTAAATAATCCAGTGATCAACAGCATGAGCATCGATCTACGCAAATTGGATACAATGACATGTGTCAACCACGTCAGCGAGCCTGACCACCCGATCCCGTTAGTTGCCTCTTACGACAAGCATGGGTTACTGAAGATCAATTCTAACCCGGATCTTCACGGGTTAGCTTTATTTGGAAGAAAATTCGAAGTGTTGCAGGTCTTAGGTCTCTTTTTAGCGAAACTCACGAGCATGTTATAGTGCTGACCGACATATCGGGATTCGAACCCACAATCCTAGGTTTCTAAAATGACGAAGGGACGCAACTTTGCAGAGTGAATTATGGCGTGTTGGGCGACTGTGCCCCTCGTGCTTCAGATGACCTCTGCGTGCTGTGCTCCTGACAACAATTAACAGATTGAGCTTTTCTCTTCTCCGTTATTCATTTAACCACTCTCTCCACAGATTTCGTTCGATATGTCTTCAGATAAAGCATATTTCGTTGGAAGTGTCATCTTGTGTTGTGGCCAGTGCCACATACAGAGACAATCTATTTACGCTAACTGGAGATATCTGGTAAGAACTTGACATTCGCGTTCATGTGACGTTTGTGAAACTTTGAATTACAATATGGCATCAAGTAATTAACATGGGAATACAACGAGCTGTGCTTCTCTTTACACCATCGACAACAAAACCTTTGCTTCCATCAAATTACAGTTATCTCTGTTCTGTTTGTTCCATGTTAATGATATTTGTAGCATTTCATGTCTGTGTTTTCTGTTTTTTGTGAAGAAGAACAGGAAGCAAACACTCGAAGCTTACGCCCGCCAACACAATTTTTGATTACATATGACTGTTTGGATAAACATTCAAGAATCGCAGACCGCCTCCGTGGTATAGTGGTTAGAGCGTCCGCCCGGAGAGCGGAAGGTCTCGGATTCGATCCCCGGTCGCGTCATACCAAAAGACGTTAAAATATGGTACTTGTTGGTCTCTGTCTGGCGCTCTGCATTAATGGGTACAACGAGGACTGGTCGGCTCGGAGTCAGTATAATGTGTCTGAGTGGGGTATTCATGCTTCACTGTGGCATGGTATCTCAGTGGGCTAGCACTATAAAACCAGCTTAAGTCTGGGCTAGTACAAGCAGCCTCACATACACATACACACGCATGCACGTCGCCATATGAGCGAAATATTCTCAAGCACGACGTTAAACCCAATTTCACCTCACCTTCAAGAATCGCGACATTCGCTGTGAACTTTAGTGACGCATGTACTCATTCCCCCGAATAGACAACGGAGGCGTTTCTTTGTTTATTGTTGCATACAATTTGTTACCCTCCCCGAGAAGGTAGATGGTGAAAATGTATATCCATTCACTGATATATATTACTCAAATTAAATCAAGGAATGTTGTTAATCTTCAAGCCATGACAGAATAACATCATGGGATACCCAATACACGACTACGTTAATCTTTCAAGCCATGACAGAAAAACGATATCAAGGCATACACTATACACGATATTAAAAATCTTTCAAGCCATGCTAGAAGAACAATATCGAGGAATACCCAATACTCGACTACGTTAATCTTTCAAGTCATGACAGAAGAACAATAGTTCCATAAAAGAATCATGTGTTCTTTGAGTAGTATATTTCCTTGTTTGAAGGGAGGCGTTTGCCTGTGTTGAAACTGCACGCCAGAAATCCCGTGGCACCAATTATTCATGTACGTTTGTGGTTGGTGCCAGACAACCGTTCATCGCGTGACTTTGGAGTATCAGTGAGGCTGTATGGATGGTTTAGGATTGGTTTCTGTAATAAATTGACCCAAAAGTGGATTTTATCAGTGTTCTACTGTGCTTAAGACAGAATCTGCCATAATGCTGTTCGCGTCTTTAGATGTTTCCGTCACACATTTGTGCCATAATAATAAATATAATACTTAGAATGAAGGGTAGCTTGAGAAGGAGCCATTAAGGGCTACAACCCTGTATTTATCACAGGTTTACCAATGTACGTTCAGACAACATGCTATTGGTGACTTTCATGTCGTGTTTCGCGACTGCACAACTATAAACACATCAGACTTTTGGATAATATTCCAAATATTTATTACCTGAGTGGGGAATATAATGGGAATATAAATATAATATAATAATATAATAATAATGATATTCGAGTATTGTATTTTTAGATTTGTATTTGTTTGCTACTGAGTACTTGTTTTACCTTTGTGTGACTTACAGTATGTTTCTTTGTTGTTTAACGCCACACTTAGCAAATTGTTTGATCGGCATTTTAGAAGTTGGTGACTAAAAAATAAAGCATACAACTTTATGGATGACAACTTCTTGTTCATTGCGAAGAGCGACGTTTCGATGTGGAATTCTTACACCGTTATCAAGCTAAAACTGACTACAACCAAGTGATGAGAAGTTTATATACTCAGCAATTTTTCAGCAATATGACGGCAGTCTGCAAATAATCGAATCTGGGCCAGACAATCCAACGATTGACGTCATGATCATCAATCTACGCAATTGGGATACGATGACTTGTGTCAACCAAGTCAACTCGCCTGACCACCCGATCCCGTTAGTCGCCTCTTACTACAAGCATTGGTTGCTGAAGATCAATTCTAACCCGGATCTTCTAGGGTGGACAGTATGTGATATGACATTGTATTACCCACATGGCTAGCAGCAACGGAGTTCTTATCACGTCAAGCGCATCATCGTACGGACTACGTCAACCGAAATGGATTTTTCATGGCATTGCAGTTTTATTGTGACGTAAGTTTTGAATGACGTCACACTACAAATGACGTCATAACAGAATACCTCTGACGTCATTTTTATGTAGTTTTCTTAGACGGCCGTCTTGATCAATTCAGTATTTTAGGACAATTTCAACATGAGAATGGCCACTTCTTGTTTATGTTTTCCACGTGTCCTGTATCACATATTCACATGTTTTTCTCATTCAACTTTAGATGGCATTTGTTTTCATTTTCCACAAACTGTCTGGAATCTTGGAGGGTGTAAACATATCTGTATCACGGCTTCTAACATTTGCCGCATAGATCAAGAAATATAATTTCCCCTTTCAACTTATCGTGTGAGATAATGGCTTAAAAAATAATAAACACTGAACGAGTTGTGGCGCCTAAGGTGGATCCCGACCATTTAAGTATTTTAGCTTCATCTGTTCCCGTTTCTGTAATGTTCAGCTATGTTACGTCTTCGTTCAAAAGTATCAATACTAGAGGACGAAAGAAGTATTGAGACACGACTTGCACTGTTCAGACAGAAGAATGCGTCTTCATTGAAAGCATCTGTTATGTCAGCAGATCGTGACCCGTGTCGTCTGTGGTTATCTATATCTGACAAAACGGTGTGAACACAAGAGCAATAGGTAATGCAACCAGTGACTCTCTCACGCATGGCTCATCTGACAGGACACAGCACTGTTTGGGAATCAATATGGAGGTGGGTGATTTTAATCACGCTCAAACATGCCCTAAGCTGTTCAAACTATTTTTCTTGCTGGAAACGAATCAAAAAGTGTTTTTGGTTTCTTTGGTTTGATCTTCATGGAAGTTTGGGTTGCTCTTTTTATGTTCTGAAAACGTTTCCTTCACGTAACAGTTATTATCAAATTAAACGGTGTTTTTCCACCGAAATTGGTTCTGAAGTTGGTCCTCTTGCTCCCCGCGGCCCACGTGTCATCCCTGTAATGGAATACACATTACCATAACGTTCTAGCTGTTCTCATTGATTTTCACTGCGATTTAAGTGAAGAAAACCTTGATTCTTCCATGCTTAGCGCTGAGCCGAATCAAACGGGAAAGAGAGTCTCAATTGTCCCTCTATTACGGATCATCATGATTGGTATTGAGTCCCGTAGTACTGCACATCAGTCTGACATTACATTACATTGATCAGCTTCTGTGTACAATTCATTTGACTTGACATGACACTCCTTACATTACTAGCTTTAAAGAAATGTTACTGTATTCATATTACTGGATTACTGGATTCATCATGTACAATTTGATGGTGGCAGAAATTGGTATCGAAGATTAGGCAATGACTTAGATGTGTTTTTCAGTGCTTCATTGCTCTGTCAAGCTCTAACAGTCATCATGATTAGTATTGAGTCCCATAGTACCGCAGTCTACCATTACATTACATTACATTGATCAAGCTTCTGTGTAAAGTTCAGTTAACTTAGCATGACACTCAAAGCTTTAATGCTTTAAAGAAATGGTACTGGATTCATAATGTGCAATTTGTTGGCGGGAGAAATTGGTATAAGAATATTAGGCAATGACCTAGATTTGTTTTTCGGTACTTCATGATCATTAATCCCAAGCTCCAACAGTCTACTTCGAACCGATTGGTAATATCGTAGACCACCTGGTATAATCTGACTTTAATGTTTATTCATATACCCGCCTTACGTAGGAGGCACGTCTTGGATTACCTTTTCCAGATGAAATAGATTTGGCAAGGAAAAGTATCACTATTCATTGGTTTTAGTACCCTCCTTTAGTACCACTCAATATATGATCACCTGAATATCACTTTAAGATATGACAGTCTTACAAAAACAAAGGCACTTACGCCAAACGTTTGTTCCCTGAAAACTTGCATATTTAAGACATCGTTTACACTGGATGTTGTCATATGTTGTTCTCAACAACCCAACTGTTGACGTCGGCTTTGAGAATGGATACTGCACGTGTTGATCCATCTACCTTTATGGATATTAGCCATTTCATAAACTCATAACATAACAGTCTTATGTCACGTGGTCACTACTGGGTAATCTATTAGAAAACACCAACCCTGAAACATTGGAGATAACTCTGTGGCGAGAAAAACGTCATGTTTCAAACATAGGAAAATTATTGTGCAGGAATTATCTGTTTTACAGTTGGACATTATCCGAATCACAAACCTACAAAAGATTCCTCCAAAGAAAATGACCACCCAAATATTGGACCCGTTACAATCCGGGTAGAATTGGTCTTCAGCAACCCATGCTTTCGTAGGGGCGACTAACGGGGGCGGGTAGCCATGCTCGCTGACTAGGTTGACCCAATTCATCGTATCCCAACTGCGTAGATCGATGCTCATGCTATTGATCACTGGGTTGTGTGGCCCAGAATCGATTATTTACAGACCGCCGCCATATAGCTGGAGTGTTCCTGAGTGCGGCGGTATACAAGAAACAAACACACCAATCAAGTTAATATTGTCCTCTGTCGACTAAACAATGGCCCCTTTGCATACCAGTATTTTTCATTAGTTTTCCTCTTGCACACAATGGAATTGAGATTGAACGTTTTTTGTCATGTTTTATATTGTAATAAGGCATGACAACTCTGACACTCAAGGGCTTTGTAAAAGTTTCCAAACGAATATTGACATTGCAGAGAATATTTCTGGTGTTTTTTTCTGTTGAAACCGCTATTTTCATTATTTTGTCACGAGAGCCCACGATGGGACAAGATACACTAACCTTTTCTCGAACACCATGTATCGTCATTATTTGAAAGTGATTCATAAACACAGAACTAACGACATAATTGGAATCACACCATGCACTGTGTTATTAGCAGAGATTTGTTATGACAATGGAAATGTCAATGCTGTTATTATTAACTGGAACATTACACGATCGCTTCTCAGATATTTGTTCAGGGCATAACCTTCAAATTACTATTTATTACTGATTTTTGAGTATTCATAATTTACCAAAGATTGCTCTCTTAAAAAATGTAGCGACAAGGTTCTTCGAGTACCAAAAGTGCTGCATTTAAAGTCACATCGGCATTTTTTCGGCCATACAGCGACTATTATTCGGTGACATCATAGCAATACATAACATGTTATAACATGTTATAACGTACCGATCTACACGCGCCAGTAGGAAACCTACATTACTAGTTTATCAATCTACACAAATCCATGTGTCCATGCAGGTGTTAAGTGGATGGGGTTTCTGCCCGCGAAACCTCGATGTTCGATCCCATGCCGCGTTGAACCAAAGATGGTACTTGTTGCTACCGTGATGGTGTTCGGGGACTAAACAAGGAGCCAGCGCCATGTTCTTGGGTGGAGTGCGATCTGTGTGGATTATCACAATAATACCGGCGTTTGTCCGGACTTGAACAAAAGGACACACACAAAGAAACACGCTCGCACCTGTGCATGTCTACAATGCAATGCAATATTTCAGCACTATCACGGCGGGGGACACCAGAAATTGGCTTCAAAATTTGTGACCATGTGTGGAATCAAACCCGGGTTCTCGACGTGACGAGCCAACGCCTTAACCGCTAGGCTACCCCGCCACCCAAGTGTATAATATGTAAGTCATGAATACTCAGAAATCAGTAATAAATAGACGTTTGAAGGTTAGGCCCTGAACAGACATCTGAGAAACGAGTCGTGTCATGTTCCTGTCAATAATATAAGCACTGACATTTCCGTTGTCATAACAAAGCTCTGTCGTTAGTTCTATGTTTATTTATCACTTTCAAAGTCTGACGATACTTGGCGTTCGCGGAGAGGTTACCTTAACCCATTGTAGGCACCCTTCACAAAGAAATGAAAATAAAGCGGTTTTGACAGAAAACAAACCCACCGGAAACATCCTCTGCATGTCAACATTCTTTCGGAAACTTTTACAAAGCCTTTGAGTGTCAGAACCCTGGAATCGTTGTGAAGTACTCAATGATGGATTGAAATTGTCATGGACAAACTTCCGCACTGATATATAATGTCCTATTCATTACAATAGAAAGCATATCAAAGAACATTCAGTCTCAATTCCATTGTGCATAAGAGGAAAACCAGTGAAAAATACTAGTATGTGGTGAGTTTATGAACTGCAGTAATATCCATAAAAGCAGATGGATCAACACTTGCAGCATCATTTGTCAAAATGCACGTCTGACAGTTGCGTTGTTGAGAACAACATATAACGACATCCAGTGTAAACGATGTCTTAAACATACAATTGTATAAGAGGAAAACACGCTTGACGTAAGTACATCTGTTTTTTGTAGGCTGTCATATCTTGAAGTGTTCTTCAGGTGGTCATATACTCAACAAAATAAGTTAAGGACAACCCAGATTTTCAATATTAAAGTATTTAATAGTTCATATTATGATCCATAGAATACTTATATATTAAATATAGGGGTGGTAATTATTTTGTTGTTAAGTATATATTGAGTGGTACTAAATGAGTGAGCGAGTGAGTTTAGTTTTACGCCGCACTCAGCACCATTCCTGCTATATGGCGGCGGTCTGTAAATAATCGAGTCTGGACCAGACAATTCAGTGATCAACAGCATGAACATCGACCTGCACAATTGGGAACCGATGACATGTGTCAACCAAGCCAGCAAGTCTAACCACCCGATCCCGTTAGTCGCCTCTTACGACAAGCATGGGTTACTGAAGATTCATTCTAACCCGGACCTTCACGTGTCGGTACTAAATGAGGGTACTAAAGCCAGTCATAAATAGCGATACTTTTCCTTGCCAAATGTATTTCATCTGGGAAAGATCATCCAAGACGTGCCTCATACACAAGTCGGGTATATAAATAAACATGAAAGTCAGATTATACCAGGCGGTCTACGATGTTACTAATCGGATCGAGGTAGACTGTTAGAGCTTGAGAGAGCAATGAAGCACTGAAAAACACATCTAAGTAATTGCCTAATCTTCGATAACAATTTCTGCCACCATCAAATTGCACATGATGAATCCAGTAATCCAGTAATATGAATCCAGTACCATTTCCTTAAAGCTAGTAAAGCAAGGAGTGTCATGTCAAGTCAAATAAACTGTACACAGAAGCTTGATCAATGTAATGTAATGTTAGACTGCTGTTCGGTACTATGGGTCTCAATACCAATCATGATGATCCGTAATAGAGGAACAATTGAGACTCCCTTTCTCGTTTGATTCGGCTCAGCGCTAAGCATGGAAGAATCAGGTTTTTCTCCACTTAAATCGCAGTGAAAATCAATGAGAACAGCCAGAACGTTATGGTAATGTGCATTCCATTACAGGGGTGACACGTGGGCCGCGGGGAGCAAGAGGACCAACTTCAGAACCAATTTCGGTGGAAAAACATCGTTTAATTTGGTAATAACTGTTACGTGAAGGAAACGCTTTCAGGACATAAAAAGAGCAACGCAAACTTCCATGAAGATCAAACCCATGAAATCATAACACTTTTTGATTCATTATCAGCAGGAAAAAATAGTTTGAACAGCTTAGGGCTTGCTTGAGCGTGATTAAAATCACCCACCTCAATATTGATTCCCAAACAGAGCTGTGTCCTGTCAGATGAGCCATGTGTGAGCGAGTCACTGGTTGCATTACCTATTGCTCTTGTGTTCACATCGTTTTGTCAGATATAGATAACCACAGACGACACGGGTCACGATCTGCTGACATAACAGATGCTTTCAATGAAGACGCATTCTTCTGTCTGAACAGTGCGAGTCATGTCGCAAATACTTCTTTCGTCCTCTAGTATTGATACTTTTGAACGTAGACGTAACGTAGCTGAAATATTACAGAGACGGAAACATGCGAGGTTAAAATACGTCACTGCTCGGGTTCCACATCAAGCGCCACAAATAATTCATCAGTGTTTATTGCCGTTTATACCATTATGTCGCGAAAACAAGTTGAAAGGGGAAACTTCATTGCTTGATCTATTTGGTAATTGTCACACACTTGATGAGATTAAATTCTTCAAGATTCGACACAGTTTGTCGAAAATGAAAACAAACGCCATCTTATGTTGAATGAGCAAACCAGGTGAACACGTGAAGCAGTACCTGTAGGACACACAGAAGTGACCACTCCCAAGGTAAAACTGTCCTAAAATAGTGAACTGATCAAGAAGGCCGTCTTCAACTTTCTTCACAATAAACCTATAATGGCGTGACGAATGCACTCCGGGTGACGTAGTCAACACGATTTCATGACGTAATAAAAACTCGGATGTTGTTAACCATATGGGAAAATAAATGTGATACTATCGACCCTTGAAGATCCGGGAGAAAGGGGTCTTCAGCAACCCATGTCGTAAAAGGCAACTAACGGGATCGGCTGGTCAGACTCGCTGACGTGGTTGACCCATGACATCTTATCCCAATTGCACAGATCGATGCTCATGATGTTGGTCCATTTACAGACTGCCGCCATATAGCTGGAATATTGCAAGTGCGGCGTTAAACAACAAACAATGGGAGGCACCAAGGTATCGTTTAACACGTTTGTAAAGCATCGAACGCGGTCATGAAGAGCACTCGCATGCCCTCTTTGCTTAAGTAGGCCTTGAACATCTCAATCATTGCATGCTAAGATCGCTGATGGCATCAATGGACCTCTTCAGCATTAATGCATGGCAACTGTAACTGACTTCGCAAATACAATGGCTTGACATCTCATTTGATTTATGTAGGTATAGATTAATTGGTACTCGTTCATATCTGCAATATCCCTCACTATGTATATAATGTTCAGCAAATATGGGTCAACCGATAACCAGCTGATTGATACAAATGGAATGGACCGACCGATGTGTGAGGGTCGTGTACTTGGTGCTGTCCATAGATAACTGACCGATCTCGTGCACCCTCCAATACTCATACAAACACACTGGAATTTCAGTGTCAGCAGCAGCTGTTTTCTCTGAAAGCACCCTATCTGGAAATGCCAGTGCATTTCTCTCAACAATACTAACTATCAACACTCAGGGAAGCTACCATATAATTTATGATTTAAACACACACACACACACACACACACACACACACACACACACACACACACACACACACACACACACACACACACACACACACACACACACACACACACACACACACACACACACACACACACACACACACACACACACACACACACACACACACACACACACACCACGTATTTAGATTACAATACTAAATTAAAGAGTTCGAATAGATTAATGCAACAATGCATTAATTCGACTCTCGCGCCCTCTACCAGCCGAAGATTATTTCAAGTTAACGACTTAGAGTTATGTCCCTTGTCCTTCGCACAACTTGTGACTGAAACCAGTTCAGTAAACACCGACAACACCGCGTGCGACAGTTTTCGATGTCAGGTGTTTTTTGTTTGGAAGCTGTTCGCCTCGAAGTTTCAATTATCAATTTCAGGCATTTCGTAAGGGATAATAAGTCTTTTATAGGAAGCTAAAGTGAGTGCATATGCCCCAATAAATATAATATAGGCCAAAATATTGTCGAGATTATGTGATATTTTGCCTTTAAAGATGTTACTTGGAATTGTAAACCAAAAGTCACTGTGTTCTTTAATCTGATTGGTTGAAAAACGTGATCAAATGGTATTCGATTCCCGGAAATTCGCTGCGTATTAATACATAGAAACATCGCTCACACCATTGTATGGTTACGCCGTCAGCTGAGATGACGTCATTCAAATCATATTGTGACGTAAAGTCCGAATGACGTCACAAATGAGCAGTTCTAGATGCTACCATGGGAGACAGCCGAAACGGCCGGCTGATGACATTGCACTGCTGTACCCGTACTCTATGTCAATGAGTGCAGACACAAAAACATGTGTGGACATTTTGGTTTACTTTTGTGTTTACAATGTCGAATATTGTAATGGAATATTCCATTTGAAACCTCCGGCTGACGCCGTCGGTTCCAAATGAATTCCCGTGCTTCAAATACTCAATAACACCGGAAATTGGCCAACACATGATGTTTATCTCCTAATAGTAGATTTCATTAACCAAACACATATGAGGCTGAAATATTATGTGAGGTTGCGTTACTTTTATTTTACAGTTTCCTTTCATCATCTTAAAGTCGATTAATATCAAAAATGTTTTTCGGCTCAAGATTCTACGGGTGCATGTTTAACCAATCAACGCTAGGGGCCTGTCAATGTTTATCAGGACAACGATTTCGCCCGTGCGGAGTTTGTGATCTGCTGTCTGGTGAAGGAAGATCAACGTTTGTTATTTTCCAAATTTCTGGCAACTAAAGTCAAGGCCAATACTATACATACTATATTTGGCTTTGTCAATACACTTTCTTTATTTTCCTTGGCAAAGTGCCAGCGTAAGAAACGCACATGTTTTGTTTTCCTTGATACGTGGACGAACGAAAAATAAATGATGCATACATCATGTTTTCCGAACCAAGTACGTTGCTAAAATGGTTTTCATCAAAAGAACGTGTGGGTTATAATCAAAATTGGTTTAAGAAATGACGCTTTTTACACACTGGAATGCAAAAATAGCATGCCATTTACTCGCCACGTCACCGAGTCAGTTTGATATAATGACATTACACCCAGTCTGATCAACCAATTGCTTTTTATATGACGAGAGACATTCCCAGTTCCACTGCACCAAAGGATGGGGTCACAAGCATTTGTCATGATCATCGTGTTGGCGTCTAAAATATATTGTATTCTGGGGACGTCTGGGACTAGCACCAGGCTGTTCGATAACGTTCTTTGGCCACGTTCTGTCTTCTTGGATTGCCAGGAATTATACATCAGAATAAACATTCATCGACGATGCGACGATTTCGACAAAGTAGTGCTAGAAACCATCATTATTGAGGTATTCATCATTATGTTCACAGTTTCCTTACTACTTTTTAGTATTGGTACAACTCTAACGGGACTAATATTTTACAGAATGGCACCATGGAGGTATTTCAGTCTTTAGGCAAAATTGAAAGATGTTCTTGCTTCGGAAAAGTTTCAAGTAAGGAAACTTGGACCAACTTGTTACAAGAAGATCAATTAATATATCATATATTCTAATATGGAATCATCTCAGTGCGGACGTTAGCGTCCCAGTTAAATCACCAGATTAACGGCAATTCGGATGCGCAAATCCTTAAGCAACGCCGTCCCGTTTCCCCGACTTGAATCCGAACTAACACATTTAGGATGAGCTGGAAACACAAGTGCGACAGTGGCCCAGACCTGGCAAAAGCTTGTGTAAGCACTTCTGGCTCCCCTCGGGGAGTCACAAGTAGTAGGGTCACCAAGGTGAGCGTGGAAGCTCCACCGCGAGCCTGAGTGGAGCCGCCTCGGCTGCCGATCTTGGTGGTAATAGCAAATATTCACTTGGCGACGACTTCCGGTTAGAATGTTCCAACATTTTCTCCTGTCCATGCGGAGACGTTGTTACCGTCATGGCCGCCCAAGGAGGCATCACTCTTCTTATGGTCCAACTGTTTGATCGGTGTGAAATTATGGAATGCCATGCATTACTGCTCCAATAAATATATGCCACAATCCAAGTTTCGTCTGTATTGTTACCTGGAGGACACATCTATTTTCATAACAATACACTCACTACTTCCATTGTGGTATTCAATTCTATTCTTAACCAGGGTCAAGGATGTAATTTGGTTGAATATAGGCGTAAACTTCACATAAATGATAATTTAATGACAAAACAATATGATACATTCCGTTCATAACATAGATATCGCATAAAACGTTATCAAATCTTGTTCTCAAAAAGATTATTTCGCTTCTCAGAAACCTATTGATATATTGATACCTACCACAGAGCGTTGACCCAGTGTGTTAAAATTTAAAGAATTGTTTAACTGTAAACAAATAAAAGTTTAAAAAAAACTATGTACATTCGGTAATAACATCATTATAACTGTACAATCTTCCATGTAAACCCTCCTGACATCATGTGTTCTTAACTGTATATTTTGTACCTCCTATGTCGAGTATTCTGGCTTGAGTGTAACAAAAGTTCTGTTCTGTTCTGACACCGAAAGAACCATACCAGCTGTCTGAATCGTCTCTTGCTCTGAGGAAATATTTTGACCCCGGGCAATAACAATGTTCGGAAAACCATGACAGGGCCATATCAATCAATATCCTTGTTACCAAACGTGTATTTATGTCATGTCAGATATGATCAAGATCTGTATCATTGTTGCTGATCTTTATGAAATACTTCTACCAATTTTAAACACATGTCCATTAATTGTTGTATGTGCAGTTATTCACCTGAAAAATACACATATTGTATTTCATAGAACATCATTTTGTAGACGTGCAACAAATCTGTAATTTCCTCCACGTGTCTATCTTCCAATATTGTATAGCTTCAGAAAATGCTCTAATGACATAACTTTGATCAACCTCTGAGCAGTCATCGTATTACGCTCTTTGACATCTTCATAGAAACAGCATGCTCGAGTGTACATCCCAATTTCTGAAATATTGCCACTGTCGAATATTATAGCGTCTGGAAAATTCCCCCACATGAAGGGAAGTTGACAGTTGCAAAGTTGAACTCACCCGTTATGTAATTCAGTCTCGTGGGTGTTTTAGTCACTCTGAATCCTTTTACATCTTGACAGATACGTTTGGCAAGTTTTGTGTATTCTTGTATTTCTTGACGGTTATATGTAGCCACTTACTTTAGTCAACTGTTCTAAACTAGATTTTGCAAAAATATTCCATATTGTTTAAAGGTACTGTTAACACATGAACTGATGTATTGTAAAACAAATTCGTAACGTTGAAAAGATTATTGCCATGAGTCCAATAAAATATGAAAATTGGGGAATTTTACACCAACACGCAGCTGTTCAAATGCACGATATTTGCAGATGCTTTTCAGCAATTTGATGCATGATCCTCATGCAATTCACCTGCATACGGTTTGCAGTTGGTTCCCCCAAGTTAGGGGAGAAATTCATCTTCGATGTAACCACCTATATATACGTAACATATAGTAAATGCTTTAAGTGAGTCTAAACTGTTGATGAGTAGTATATTATAAACAATAGTCGCCATGATACTTTTATAATAATAATAATAATAATAATAATAATGTGTCCATTTATATAGCGCCAAACTCCCCACTAGGTATGCTCATAGCGCTAACAATCAAGGCACAGCACATTATTACCCCGGATAACCCAAGCTGCCTGTTAGGCGCTAGAAGGTTATAGTCATATGACTTTTTCCACCGGGTACCCATTTTCCTGCTGGGTGAACAGAGACAATTTTGAACAAACTCACTTGCCTAAGGTGAGACCACATGTGTCACATGTTCTTCGTTGTGGGGCAGGACTCAAGTCCTAGAAACTCTCAGGAGTCAAGCTGCCAAACACGGTCACCCATCCAAGGACTCTCCGAGCTCGACGCCGCTTAACTTCACCAATTTGTGACCTGAGCTTTGAGCACAGGACCACGCGCCACCACTTCTATCAATCAAACAGACTATAAACCTCATCATGATTCATGATTCAGGACCAATATATATGGCCATGAGCTAAGTGCTTCAGATTCCCAAATGCAAATAGAGGAATGTGTCATATACATGTAGACCATTTCTATTCAGAATTGTTAAGACAGAACAGTTTTATGTTTCGTGAATCTTTTGCATTTGTTATGACAAGTTTAATATGTTGGCTACAATCGCATCAAGCTGACGTTGAACGTGACATCCTTAAATTCCTTCCGTTCGCAATTTCCTGGAAGAAACAGGGTTTGTTCAAGTAGAATATTTGACATAATATCATCAATGAACACACAGCCGCTCATTTTTAGATTCATCTATAAACTATTTTGGGGAAGTCATTGTTTAAAGAGCAGTGTTTTGGGATGAAGTAAATAGGATTTCTTATTGTCAACCAAAGCAAATACTCTCAAACAGTTTTACAATAATACTTGCACAACAGATCTGTAAAGGGACAGCTTAGAATCAGTTTTAAGAATCTGCGGTCGTCGAAAGATGTAATTAACGGTTTTGGTGATCAGGTTCGCTGACTTTGTTGATTCATGTCATCGTATATCATCGTAATTACGTAGATCGAAGCTCATAATGTCAATCACTGTCTTGCCTGGTCCACACGTATTTACAGACCGCCAACACATAGCTAGGATACTGTGTGCTGCTTTAAACAATAGACAAACGTTACACAAATGTTGAAATGTTTTTTGTTCTGTTTAACCTGAAGATCTAGTAAAAACATGTTACATGTTAAGAGTCATCACTGTATCGTTTCAGCTTAATCTCCATAAAGGTTTCACAATCACAGCAAAAAAACATTTTGTCCAACCCTGGTTTAATGTCCCGGTATACATCTTACATACAAAAAAAAAGCCACACTTAGCACTACCGGCGGCTATAATAGTTGGCAGAGCAACACTCCATTTACTGATAGATTAGGTTGTCAGAGATTTCATTGCCTGCATAAGGAAAGGTCACCGTTTCTAGACGCTCATGACTGATGAACAGATTTTTGTTTCCTTTATATCTGGATTGATAGGCGAGAGAATGGTGCCACCAAGACGCCAGTTCTATACATTATACAGCGAGCAATATCCATGAAACTATCTCACAAAACCACGATTGAGTACAGGACAACTATATATACATGTATATCATTCATGACCGGGTCATTTGCAACAGCATTGGAGATGCAGTCCAATGGTAACGTCATCCAGGTTTATAGGTATGTCTTTTTTGGTGTACGAACGCCACGCTCGGCAAAGATCCAGGTATATGCAGGTGGCCTTTTAGTAAACGAATGTATCCTGGGATTTAATTAAGTGTTACTCTTACAAATATGATAAAGTCAACGGAAAAACAACAGTATATATTTCCTGCTTTCATATCCTGGATTAGTTGAAACGTTTCCTACAAACCAACCACCATCACTGGACCTGTGCCTACATATCAAACAACAGTTGGAACTGTGCCTTCACATCCACCATCATTATAAATGTTCCTAACAGCCAGCACCTTTCTGATCGTTGGCCAAACATCAAGCACATGCATTTAAATCTATAGAGATTATGCCTTCGCATCTGGCAATTTCAGGTTATACCCATACCATAAGCTTCAATTGAATTATGCCCGCACAACCAGCAGAAAATGACACAACCATATTTATATGGGTCATGCCCGCTTTAGCTTGGGTTTATGTTTAACGACGTAGCAGAAGTTGAGATGGTGGAAAGGTCTTCCAATGAGAAATCTGGCCATCACTCTGTCTGCGACCAGGAGTGAAAACGCGAGTCACCATGCTGAGTTGATGGATTAGTTCAGTGAAAACCCTGATCTTTGTGGTATCGAGCTGATGGATGTTGTACTGGACATGACTCTTCTGTTCACATCCCTGTTGTTTAATTGGTTCCTAATATGATGATGTAATTAAACTAACTTAATCTTGTGCATTTTGTAAACAAAATACAAAGCCCCAAACATCGACTAATTAAGAAGTTAATTCCCTTCATGAGTACGTGTTGTTTCTTCCATTGCATTTATATAGTTGCAGAGCAATTGAATTAACCGCTTCTAAAATTATAGCTATTGAAACTTTATTGAATGTCTACATTTCATGTTACATGTGTCTTAATTCTGCAAGCTATAATGCCATTGTACCGAGTGACTCACATCATTTTTGTGTTTCCTCCTTCTCAGACTGATCGATAACAATTACTTTTTCAGTAGCTCTATATTGTAATAACTGTCGTTCATCCATCTATTTTATGCAATCATGGCTGTAGGCTGTTACTTAAATTTAGCAATAATTACTCTGGTGATGTGACAAATGTGCCTTAAGCATTCTCTGTGATGAGATGTCAAATGGTACTAATATTCTGGAAGAGAAAGAAACACTTTCTCCATGTAAGGCGTCACCATGATTTCCATTCACACTATGAAATGTTCGCCTACTTATAATGACATTACATAAGGTTGTACAGTACAACCAGAAATTATTGAGAATTTAAATATTGTAATTTTATATATTATTTTCACTCATTACTCACGTATTAAATGTGAATATTAGCAGAACATAACTCCAGATTCAAAGACAGGTGAACAGTTAGTATTTTGTCAAGTCACCATGGGCAGCAATGCAGTCTTCAATGCGGCAGGGCATACTACTGATCAAAGAAGTTAGAAAGTCGTGGTCCATGCTGTCCCAATATCGGACCACCTCTTCTTTCATTTCAGCAATATTTGTCCGATTTTTCTTATTGACACTTTCCTTTATAAGTCCCCAAACATTTTATAGCTTGGCCAATCTAATAATGTCATATTTTGGATCCGAAACCAGGCCTGTGAATGCTTTGAACGATGTTTTGGGTCGTTGTCCTGATGGAAAATCCAAAAATGTCCATAGAACACGTGAGCAGATGGAAGTAAATGTCCCTCGAGAATATCTGTGTACCGCTCACTGTTCATATTTCCTTCAAATACACAGAGGGGCGTTGCCCCTAACACAGACATGCCACCACACACGTTAAATTTCGGACTGTACTTTGGGCGCTGATACAAAGGTTTTTTCAGTTTGTTTGGTCCAGAATTTCGTGTATTAGGAAACAGCCACAAAGAACTTTCATCTGAGAAAATCACATTGTCCCAGTTTAAATTTCTATGCTGTAAGCACCAGTTCAACCTTCGCTCCTTTTGTTCAGGTTTCATGATCGGTGATGGAATTCCTCGACTTTTCTGCCAACCCATTGCATGCAGCTCAGTTCTAATTGTCTCCGTACAGACAGCCACAGTTCCTCAATCAATCATATCCAGCCTTAACTCCTCCGTTTGTTTTTAGAAACAAGAATACCAAGCCGCCTCCTGTCACCGACAGTCAATTTTCTGGGCCTACCTGGCCTCCCTGGTGCTCAATGCCATATCCATTTGCAATACTTTTCAAAACACGATAAACAGTGGACAAAGAGATGCCTGTTCTACTTGAAATCACTTTAGCTGATCTGATGTCCTTGTTATAATACTCTAAAATAAACTTCCTCTTCTCTAAATCATCCATACTGAGGATAAATGTCGTCTGCTAGCACGTAAACAAAGGGGATAACTCTTCACAAACTAATGAAATAGGATTAACGGAGTTGTCTCTCTTGAATGAAACCAAGCACGTGATAGCTGGTCAAGGTTGTTTATACTAGAAATCCAATTAAACATATTCCTAAAATTCTCAATAATTTCTGGTCGTACTATATCAGTATTAGTTAAGAAATGGGGATCTTTCATTATCATGTTAATAACCACTTCTTTTAGATTTGCATTTACATTTTGCTTATTACTATTTCTGTATGTTTAAATGTCAACAACGCATCTTTGTGTCGTGGGAGAAAATAGTTTCTGTTCTGTAAGGAGTGAAACTGTCCTCTGACTGCGAAGTGATAGATATTTCTCAGGCAGTAACTGTTGTTTTCAGCAGAAGAAGACTGCAGTTTTACCTACGAGATGAAAGCATTGGACTCATTGGAACATTAATTTTGTCAAGGAGAGTTTGTCTTAAGTCGGTCATTGTGCCGATGTCAAGGAGACGTCAAGAAGTGGCACATATCTCGCGTTCCCTTCGCTTATAACTGCTGACACGTTTCAGATTTGAGTCTGTTCCGTGGTTAGGAGTGTTGGCAGAATTATACTCCTGTACGAGATTGTGCTCGTGTCCAGTCGCCTGGTGATAATAGTGCTTTCGAGAATCTTTGACAGGGCCATCATTCTTTACGTTTCCAGAGGCTTTGCAACAGCAACCTTTCATCATTTTAGATCCTTTCGAAAGATTAGAGTCAATGATAGATGTATCAGTTTGAGAAGCAATTTGATTGGTAGGAGATTGAGAGAAACTATGCCAGTTTGTAATGCCTGCATCATGGTTTCAATTTATTTTACAATGAATGATTGGAATTCAATCATTTCGTTGCCAATGAAATTTAAGGAGTCATGAATTTGGAATGATCCTTAAAGTGATTGTGGAATTTTTTAAACTTGTAGATAGAAGAAATAACTGGAATCCCCATCATCAATTGTTGCAGTCAAGATGGCATTGTGAGGAGAGCGGTTGATTTGTAACTGAGCCCAAAGACCTGAATCTGTTTCATTATCTATTTGACTTCTCGTTTATCTGCAATGACAAATTGATCACTGAATTCACCATTTGGGACTCCGAACAAACAGAATTACTCCAGAACACAAACATGCGAGAAATAATGTCATTAATTCAGTGTAGGCACTAATGAACGACTTTCCTACACAATGCCAATTCAACATATTTTTAAGGACCTCCCAGGAAACAACAAGTATGATTAAATATACTAAGACTTGAAATTTTATTTCAAGGAAGGAAGTAGTATCCATCACCATATCTAATTTGTCACATAGTTGTAGAATCTAAGATATCACGAGTGATTACCGTTAACAGTATTTAACCTGAAACGAAGCATCAAATGAATGAAGGATTTGTTGCTATTTGATTCAGTGAATGACAAGATTTACGATTGAGATGAAACATTCCATTGATATTATTTCACTCATTTATACATCATATCCCAAACGATAGCAGATATTCATCAATGCATATACATTGTTATTCCTAATTCGAATGGGTCTCTCTCTCTCTCTCTGACAGAGAATGACAGACACATAAAGAGAAAAAGGATTTGTAACTGACACATAACGCTTAATACCTATCTGAATAGGGTATCAAACATGAATAGATGCCAACAAGCGTCAGTAGGTTTGAGATCATTATTCATGAGTGAATATCATTATAAAAGTGGAAAAATGAACGACAATCATAAACAAAACAACCAAAACCCCCAAAACCCCAACAACAACAACAACACCCCAACACCGTGCAATGTCAAAGGCGATGGAAAAAGCTATCTTTGCACGCCTGAACGTAACCATCCAATCAAATCATGCACATACAGCACGTGACAACAGTGAATGTGGGTAGAATAGGGTTCCTAGCGGTTGCAAATGAACTGAAGTTGCAAATAAAACGTTCACGGCGAACATTGATCTCTCAGTGACTTCGTGAGCTGCAATAATGACGCTGAGTATATAAAGACATGCGGATATATTAACACAGGTAGTAAATGTCCAACACATCTGGGCGATGCCTATCTTGCATTGAGAAACAGTGACAGAGTGTATTAAGACAATATTAAGAGAGTTGCAATTCACACTTCTCTGAAACTGTTTCAACTACGTTGTTGTATGGTAGATATGTGTGATGGAAACAGCAGTTCATGAACCCAGACAAGTACTACGAATCAACATGCAGGATGAACACGCATCTTGAAATCGTAAAGGTTTACCGCATTGGTGAAACCCAAGAACTGGAAGTCATAATTATAACACGATGAAACACGCAGGCGGAACCTGCATTTCGAAGTTACCACTTTGGTGAAATCCATAGGCACAGGTATTGTAACTGAAAGCAAGGTGAAGCAATGTGTGGACACGTACCTCTTCCTACAACTATCCCAAACACTGAGTCGCCTTTTTCTGCCATGACCTCCAAGGAAGTTAGGGTTTTCCCCATATAGCTGCCAGGAGTCATGAATTGAGATGTGATACGGGAGGGCTTTGATGTGCTACTGCTTTTAGGAATCCCAGGAATCTTCATTGCACTGATGTGCTGATAATAACACCACATGGCAGTTGGAAGAAGGTCCTTCCGGCTTCAATGGGCATCCCGATACAGTCAATAAATAGACTGATGGCAGAAGATGAGGAAATGGCTCCTCGTTTCAGGTTCTTGTCTGATATGCACACTCAGTAAAACATCAGACAGGTCCCTAATCAATATACCTAATTGTATAGGTTTGAGAATACATACAAAATGCACCTCTAAATCTATGTATCCTTTGAGTTCCCGGGCAGTATAGGTAACCAGCACTTCATGCCTGTTACAAGAGCTGACTTAATTTCTGAGCAGGGTTTTTTCCATGTGTGTGACTTGACTCCTAATGTAGGATAGACGGGAACGGGATAGGTTCATCCCGCAAGGTATTAAAGTGCACATTGACAGGATATTTTTAAACGCCACTAAACACTGAATTCTGATTAAAGTGCTCTATGCACAGCTAGGTGGTTGCTTAATGTGTGTAAAGCCCATTTCTGGTGTCCCCCGTTAAACCATACTCACCTTTTAATTACTAGCTTAGTAATCAGATTCGAAAGTGCTAGTAGAATTTAACACTGGTGTAAATATCATTTTTCCCTAAACACACCGAAAGTGTCATTGTTACAGTCGTGCAAAGATGAGTTTGACGTTTGACCGTTCATCATAGTTCCTTTGTTCTTGTTACCTGAAAGAACCCACAGCTCCAATGAAATAAAAGACAAACCCCTTTCTTTCTGAATCAATGTCAAATATCAAATATATGATGCCTCATATTCGGTGAGCTCATCCTTCCCCACCAGTCGTACCCGTTGAAAACACAAGGCAAGTCATTTTTTCACCTGGACTTTGTCTTTCATATCTGTGCCCTTAACCCAAACATGAAAGAGATTGACATTGAATTGTTCATCGTCAGACCCTGTCCTTCTAACCATTTCTGAAGACACGCCGAAACGAATCTGCAGGGACCATGGTTTCATGTACTGCAGAAAAGACATTGGTAATTACATGAAAGAATATCAGGAGCATCACACGCCACGTTCAGTTGGGGTTCAGGTTTAATAAATGAGACCTGACAGGTGGTCGGATATGGGAGACGTCTCTACTTGATCCTTGAAAAAGATAATTAACATTTCTTTTACATGGAAGACCATGAACAAGGGATTTCAAGAGCAGTGTGATATATGCATCAGCGCTGGACTTTCCTAGATTCACGAGTACACCAGTTTGTTGATAAAAGAATGCAAGCGTCTGACATGCATGATTTGTTATCGATATGATGAAAATGGCATGAACGGTGTGCTACAGTATCAACATACCACGGGATGTAGTCATACTGGTTTACTCCAGGTATTTAGAAGTCCTTTCGGCTAAGGCACTGAAATAGTCCCTATCTTGTCAGCACTAACACATTGCTCATTGATTTCACCAATGGGGTAAATATTGATGATATCCTACATTCAAGCTTTTCTCCCACATCTAGCTCACACACTGTTGCCATAACTGAAATACTGTCCATACCAGTCCGGTATTCTTTCTTCCTCAACAAAAGTTTCATTAATACAGGACACGTTTTATGGATAACAACTTCTTTATTCTTTACACGACGTTTCAGAGCTGATTATTGCACCTTTATCAGGTGAATGCTGAGTCAGTACAAAGAGTGAATTTATATAGATAAAACATGTTTACACAATGCAAGGAGGGGGAATGTACAAAGATAACAATATATTTACGAAGTTCAAACTTCAAACTTCCTCTGTCAAAATCTACCAATAGCGCCGGTATTCGTTCTTCCTCAACAAATGTTTCATTTTGAAATGTTCACCTTCGCATTTCACTGTGATGACCCGTGTTTTCAAACGTTTTTTTTTCGGTATATCCATTTCAAATTAAACTCTGTCTTCGGCAACAAAAAAACTTACTCAGTTGTTGGTCACGACCATCTCGAGGAACATTGACGGCGAAGCGGGTAGCCCGCATTATGTCTCAAGATTACTTAACCCAAAGGTCATCCATGTCGCGGCGTCATACTCCACGTCGGTTGTGAACCAAGGACAAAATATACCATAGTTTCTCAATTGGATCCGAAACCGTGAAAATCCGGGTTAGATTTGGTCTTCAGTAAGATGCGATTAACGGGATCGTTTGGTCAGGATCGCTGACTTGGTTGAAACATGTCATCGTAACCCAAGGATCAAGATCGATGCTCATGATGTTGACCACTGGATTGTCTGGTCCATGCTAGGGTATTTGCAGACCGCTGACATATAACTGGAATATTGCTGAGTTAGCGCTGAACAGCAAACAAACGAACAGTTAAGAAATTCGAATGACGCCATATCTTGCATGAAATTTCGTCTTTTGATGGTGTCTCAGTTTGATATTACGCCGTCTTGATTGTACGTGTCACACTTACCATTTTGTCGCAGCCTGCAGTTTCTACATTGCTCTTTATTTTATACACTGACATTTCAAGTTCAATAATTTAAGTCGATTTACCGGTGTACATAGTTTCTTTTTATGTTCAGTATATGACATCAATCTATCTTTGAATAGCCTGAAATTACCCCAAAATATATGATTGCGTACATGTCTTATATAAATCAGATACGACTGCAATATATAACGAATATACCAGTCAGTGACAAGATGTAACTGATACAGATCAAGCAGTACCGAAGTCAGTGTCCAATTTCTATGTTTCAGAAACAAGAGGCTTCTCGTCAAGAACTGACTCGAAAGGAAATAATGTGGAACAGAAATGCCATTCAGCTATTTGAATTAATCTTGTCGCTGTATGTATGTGAGAGACCCCTGCACACTTCGCATGTGTTAATGATCTCTGACGGATAATTTAATTGTACACACACTGCCATCTGCCATTCATATATAACAAATATCTATCCGATTTGGTGTTTCAGATACTGTTGAATATTTTGTCCTTAGTTCGATATTCAGCATCTTCCCAGAGGTTGAACGCTTATCGAGTAGAGATTTATCCACTTCCCTTCCGCTGTCGAGTCTCATTATCTACCGATGATCCCCAGCTGACCGTGGCGTGCTATGCTTCTGACATTCTCTTATGTAATAAACAGTGTCTTTTCTGCAGTAATTGAGCCTGTGCTCCCTGAAGATTGGTTTCGCCATGTCTTCAGTAATAGTTAGAGGAAAAAGCCCAGACGGAGGATGTTTCAAAGCTTTGTGCCCACTCATGGTTGGGCTCTGGTTGGTTGGTAAGTAAGTTTTAACGCCGCGCTATATGGCGGCGGTCTGTGAATAATTGAGTCTGGACCAGGCAATCCAGTGATCAACATCATGAGCATCGATCTACTTAATTCGGATACAATGACATGTGTCAACCAAGTCAGCGAGTTTTACCACCGGATCCAGTTAGTTGCCCCTTACGACAAACATGGGTTACTGAAGATCAATTCTAACCCGGATCTTCACTGGACTGTGGTCGTCAATAAATAAATTGAAAAGGATTTGAAGTGTGCAGAAATGTGAAATTTTTAATGCTATTGACATCAATAAATTAAGTTTTTGTATTTCAGTTTCATCTTTCAGAATTATAGCATTGTTGATGTTAGAGCTGTCCGATTCTATCAAGTTCATGTTGTTTGATCAGGTTATAAGATGCGGCATCAAATGGATGGAATATGAAGTATTTTGCTTTTTTGTGAAGTTTTAAAGAGTAAATAGCATATTGTGTTTCAGTGAAACAGTTGGTAAAGTTGGTGAGAGTAAAGACTGGAACTGGATCGGCTATGTCTTTGAATATCACCATTCTTTTCAATTCAGGAAAAATGATAAAAAGAATTCAGATGTTCTTTTTAATGAATTCAAGTTGGCTTCTGTGAGTTTATTCCCATTAATATTTCTTTGTGTCTGAAAGTGTTGTGGTGCCTTTCCCCACTCCGTGTGAAGAAAAATGAACAGGAATTTTAAAAAAATGAAATTCTAGAGAAGAACATGAAGAATTAAAGCTTTGATCCTTTTCAGAAAGAAAAGTGAGACCAATGGTCCTTAATTCTATTACTGGAAGACTTCTGGAAACTGAACATATTACTCCAATCCTGCACCAACCCCCAGACATGCACATACCACCCCAGCCAAACCCCTACCCCGATCCCCGATCATTGCACACACTACCCCACCCAGACCCCATCCAACCCCGATCCCCAGACATGCGCATACCACCCCAAATCAGACCCCATCCCAAGACATTGCACACAAAACATAAGCCACACCCCTTCAAAACACAAAACATCAGCCACACCCCTTCATTTCCTGACCCCAAGACATTGCACACAAAACATCAGCCACACCCCTTCCTTTCCTGACCCAAAGACACCGCGCACACAACATCAACCACACCCCTTCCTTTCCTGACCCCGAGATATTGCACACAAAACATCAGCCACACCCCTTCATTTCCTGACCCCAAGACATTGCACCCAAAACATCAACCACACCCCTTCCTTTCCTGACCCCAAGACATTGCACACAAAACATCAACCACAACCCTTCATTTCCTGACCCCAAGACATCGCACACAAAACATAAACCACACCCCTTCCTTTCCTGACCCCAAGATATTGCACACAAAACATCAACCACAACCCTTCCTTTCCTGACCCCAAGACATTGTGCACAAAACATCAGCCACACCCTTCCTTCCCTGACCCCAAGATATTGCGCACCCCATTCCTTCATCCCTTTTGTATAATACAAACTGTTATTGAAAGCGCAACAATGCATCAAATGGCAAAGATGTCACGTCGCCGCATTGTCGTACGCCTGTTATTTTGACACATATTGCTTGCTTATTTAAGGACGGCAATGCGACAATGTCCGTTATAGGATTCCACAGAAAAACGTCCTCCCCCGGGAGGCGTGTGTATGTGGACCAACTTCAGGCCATTTACCTCTGGGACCTCTTATTGATGTACATGTATGGGAGTTGTGAGATGGTCGTACATCGCGTGACTTTGGAGTATTAATAAGGCGACCGTATGAATATTTAGAAACGCTTTATTTAATACATCTACGTGTATGTGGGTTTTATCACAGATTGTGTTTTCATCCAAGACAACAAATGTTCGTATGTCATATAACTGCCATACTATGATTAGCGTCTTTTGATGTTTCGGTCATACATTACAGACTTAAATAATTTCAATAATACATATGAAACACGTATCGCGTGTGAAGTCGTCATTGAATTTCGAACTCAATGTCATTGGTTTCTAGGTGCGTTGAGAAAAATAGAGGTGACTTCCCTGTAATCATTTAGCTCCGCACAACTAGAAACGTTGTGAAAAGTAGGGAGAAATATATAAATGTATCGATCTAACTTTCTTTTTGTTGCAGGTCAATAACGTACGAACAGGGATTATACTTGAATGAATGGGTACCAGTATCTTACATTTTGTCTTTTTATATAAGAATGTGATTTTATGTCACAAACAAGGCGACACTCTTGTGTAATTTGATGCATATCGTTATTGGATAACATGCTTGTATGGTACAGTGTAAATAAGCGTTAGAGAAGGCCATTAGATGTATCTCTCAGCTGTTTAATTCTCACGACAGTAAATGTAATTATTACACAATATTACAACCAGCACATGTAACATAGTTTACCTATTGTTGTTAATATGGCTACGGCACAGGTAACGAGGTTCAACAGCTGTTTTGCAATTCTGAATCCAGCGGACGCTTTAACCACTAGGCTACCCAACCGCCCCCACGTTGAGGTGTAAACATTATATAAACATCATGTTTCATCATACTAGAATTTGTTGATTAAGATTTTGTTGAAGACTGTTGGCACAGGAGCATTTTATAATTTTTGTTACTGCATGTATCAAAACACCTACACAGTAAGTTTTAACCCTGATAGATTCTGAAGTTGATCTTCTTGCTCTCCGCGGCCCACGTGTCGACCCTGTAATGGAATACACATTACCATAAAGTTTCTGCTGTTCTCATTGATTTTCACTACGATTTAAGACGAGGGAAAACCCCGATCCTTCCATGCTTAACGCTAACAGGCGTCAAACGGGGAAGTAAGTGTCATCAGTATTAGGTCTCATGCTTGAGGTCGGGGTCTCATTAATGAAGCTTCCGTATCAGGTCAGTACATATTCCAACACGGCAGTTTGTCTGGCTCGGAAACATTTTTTGAATAAATGTAGACGAATCAAGATCAAGATGACCTGGCGTTTTATTGCTGCAGGTCTAGGAGTATATATTTTTATCACGTCAGGGCATAAATGTCCACATCGGCGGCGATTATTGAGATAAGAAAACTTTTTTATTATTTCACGTCTGAAGGAGAAAATCCAGGGCGGACGGGAATGGCAAACAGAGAATAATACTGACAAGCCTCATAGATGTTATAAAGCCTCATAGATGTTATAAAGCCTCATAAATGTTATAAACATTTGTGGCAGTTGAAGACGGAGCGCCCGTATGATTTGAATCATGTTGGAGTCTATCTCACCCCGTCTTGGACTTCGCTACCCACCTTTACATTGGCAGAATAAGGAGTATCACACCCACCACTCACACCATGTCCACGTGGATGGCTTAGCCTTTTCAGATGGGGAGACTTGATGGCGAATTTGGACCAGTTTCAGAGCGAATACCTATTTTGATACCGCCAGATATATGCTGCCTGTTGTTGTTTTGGGTTCGAATGCAGCACATTGTGCAAATATTGACAAAATGACCACATTGTAAAATAAGGAACACCTGAGTGACACATGGAACTGAGATCGGACCAAGCTGATCTTGACTGCTTTTTGTTGACATAAATTATTGTTACACATTTTCATTGATCCTCTTCAGGGTTTTGTTTGTTTGTTTATTTATTGTTTAACGCAGCACTCAGCAATATTCCAGCTATATGACGGCGGTCTGTAAATAATTGCCGCATGAGCGATGACATGCACGATGACTTGCAATACGATAACATGCACCAACCGAGTCAGCAACCCTGTGTTCTAAAGACCAAATCTGATCCGGATCTTCGCGGGTACTTTTAAGGATTGTACATCGACTGCTTGTAGTGACCTATTTTTGTAAAATTCCTAAATGTCTTAATTCTGTCCTGCTTTAGAGCTAGCGAGGCAGAATAGAAAAAACCCCACTGTCTTCGTTTGATTGATGGTAGTCTGAATAGTCCATACAAAAAGAGGTTTGTTTGACAAACCATTCAAGCGTTAAGATTATTACATTTAAGTTTTTACTTTTACCTAAGTGTATTTCTTTGTTAGATTGTAATGAAAAGATCTTTTTAAGAATTGTTTCCATCTTTTTTTCAATAAATAATGAAATTGCTCTAGGAATGACCTAGTTGACGTTTTGTGAGATTGTGCCACGACTGACCTCGAGTATTATTTCAATTCTGTAACAGGTGCGCCGCCACATTGATGACCTTTGGGTAAAGTAATCTCGAGACATATTGTGTAAGCTGCCCTCTTCGCCGTCGATGTCCCTTGAGATGGTCGTGACTATCAAATACGTAAAAGGTTTTTTGTTGCTTGAGGACCTAGTGTAATTCGGTTAGAATATACGAATAGAATACACGGGTCCTCACATGTAGAACATTGAAATGCGAAGATGAAGATTAACAAATGAAACATTTAGTTTTTCTGGAAAAAGAAAAACTTCAAGAAAGTATCGAGATCCAGAGAAAGAAGCCAGCCATTAACCGAGTTTAAGGCATTTACCTTCACAGTGTATACTTTATTGTCCTATAATCGTCGGCTTTGTCTTTGTCATTACTGCACGGTTCATCCTTACATTGTTATCTTTGTGGGGCGGTGGGGTAGCCTAATGGTTAAAGCGTTGGCTCGTCACGACGAAGACCCGGGGTCGAATCCCCACATGGGCACAATGTGTGAAGCCCATTTCTGGTGTCCCCCGCCGTGATGTTGCTGGAATATTGCTAAAAGCGGCGTAAAACCAAACTCAGTCAGTCAGTGTTATCTTTGTACATTAATCCTATATAATTGGCTTAATATTATGTTGCTATTTTTGTACATCAACACACCCAATCCCCACTCTTGGCTTTGTCATTACAATACCTTGTTTTCTTTGTGCATTAATCCAATCTAATTCACTTAGTAATTATTGTGTTATCTTTGTACATTCTCCCTCCTTGCATTTTGTAAACATGTTTAATCTATATATTCACTGTTTGTACTGACTCAGCTTTCACCTGATAAAGGTGCAAGAATTAGCTCTGAAACGTCGTGTAAAGAAGTTGTTATCCATAAAACGTGTCCTGTATTAATGAAACTTTTGTTGAGGAAGAAAGAATACCGGACTGGTATGGACAGTATTTCAGTTATGGCAACATCGTGTGAGCTAGATGTGGGGGAAAAGCTTGAAATGTAGGATATCATTGATATTTACCCCATTGGTGAAACCAACGAGCAATGGGTTGGTGCTGACAAGATAGGGACTATTTCAGTGCCATAGATAAGTGGACTTCTAAATACCTTGGGTAAAACAATACGACCATAACACACCATTCACATCCTGTTTGTCATATCGATAACAAATCAGGCCAGACGCTTGCATTCCTTCATCGACGAACTGGTGTATTCGTGAATCTAGGAGAGTCCAGTACTGCTGCATATATCACACTGCTCTTGAAATCCTTTGTTCATGGTCTTCCATGTAAAAGAAATCTTAATTATCTTTTTCAAGGATCAAGTAGAGACGTCTCCCATATCCGACCACCTGTCAGGTCTCATTTATTAAACCTGAACCCCAACTGAACGTGGCGTGTGATGCTCCTGACATTCTTTCATGTAATTACAATGTCTTTTCTGAAGTACATGAAACCATGATCCCTGCAGATTCGTTTCGGCGTGTCTTCAGAAATGGTTAGAAGAACAGGGTCTGACGATGAACAATTCAATGTCAGTCTCTTTCATGTTTGGGTTAAGGACACAGATATGAAAGGCAAAGACCAGGTGAAAAATTGACTTGCATTGTGTTTTTCACGGGTACGACTGGTGGAGCAGGATGAGCTCACCGAACTTGAGGCATCATATATTTGATATTTGATATTGATTCACAAATTGATACTTGGATATGGCTGGAGACGTACAATTGACAGCTTTCATCATAGATTGCATATAATTATAGAAACGTGTTTGTCTTTTATTTTATAACCGTCATGGGTTCTTTCAGGTAAGAAGAGTACAGGAACCATGATGATGGGTTAAAAGTCGTTGAACTCTTCTTTTGCACGATTGTAACAGTATCATTTTGCGGTGGATTGCATTTATTACTGGTTTGCAATCTGTCACGGTCTTACCTTTTTGAATGGGTTTTAACATTATTTTCGTTGTTAATATGTTCACACAGACAAGGTATTCGAGGCAAGTCAGTTTTGGTGCTCTGGTGTCAACAGAGACTACTGATCATGGTATGCACTGCTGACACTCATAGTGTATCATTGCGTGATAACGTGATAGTTTGTTGCTGACACAATTGTTGATTTAAACCAATGTTATTCATTATTAGTAATGAAAAGGATTGACAAACAAGCCAAAGGCTTATCTTAATGCCGCTCCAATATAACAGCATTGATTATGTACATATGTATGACATTTCAACAGAAAATAATTTTGTGAATTTGATCAATGAAATAATCACATTTACAGTATGTTTACACTTATGTATCACATTGTGTTTCAGTACATTTCTTCTTAAAACTTAAATCGACAATATTTTTCAATAAAACGATTTAACAATTTAACAATTTGCAAATTTGCAATTTCTGATGCTTGAATATTTTCATATAGGATCGATTTGAGATTGTATCCATTTCTATAAAAATGCATATCATTTCTTAAATTATCATCATTTGGACACAGAAAGAAATAGTGTAAATTATCTTTAGAAAATGCACCACAAGAACAAAATGGGTCATTAGATATAAAACGATTAACTTTGTGCGAGTTTAGATCACTACATCCTAATCGAAGCCTACAGTGCATAATTTGACAGAATCTGCTTCCAAACTGTGGATCGTAGGCAAATTTAATACCTGGGTTGTGTGAGATTCTGTCTGTGAAAGATTTAGGAGATTGTATTTATTTAATATCATCTGGTAAAAGGTTCCAAAGTTCTACAGTGCTTGGTAAGAAAGAGTTACTGTAGAAGGTTGTTCTTGAAGGAAAGTTTTGTAAATTTGTTGAATTTCACAGGAAATATTCGCAGATACGGTTTTTTGGAACCATATTACATAAATAGCTAGGTGCTTTATAGGGTATCATTTTATGAAAAATGTTTAACTTTTGTATACGTCTTCTTTCAGCTAGAGGTAGGAGAGTTTCTTCATACAATTTATTATGGCTTGTACCGCGTGTTGCCCCACATATAGTTCTCAAAGCATCAAGTTCTAATTTTTCTAACTTGTTTTTATGATTCGTTGTACAGTTACCCCATATGTGGCTGCAGTAATCAAACAAGGGTAATATGAAAGGTTTATACATGATTCTAAGAGTGTTACTTGATGAACGATATTTTAAACTTCTCAAGCAGTTTGTCATCGGTGAAACCCTGTCTATAATGCTATTTATTTGTGAGGTCCAATTTCCATCTGAGTGAAGGACACAATTGTTTTTCCTTTTCGGATAGAAGTAAACACATAATTGCAAGTGATCCCATTGCAATTGATTAGTTAACCTTTTGTTTCAGCGATTATGTTCATATAAATAATAAAAAAAATCGGCCACGTCCACTGACGGACTATTGTTTTCTGATTGACTTGTGGCTGAACTAGTGAGCCTTAAGTTGCGTTATTACATTGTTCGAAGCCACTAGTTTAATATCTTTGTCTACATTTTTATGTTAGTCCATTAATAAGCTTTGAAGGTATTATTGCTGTCATTTGTACTAACAGAGATTGCTTTTGGTATTATTTAAAGTTCACGTGGGTATTAACATTCGTAATTGACACAATATGCACACCGGTTTTAAGGTTTATACCCCCATAGACGCTAAAGGGAGAGCCTTTGATATAATATTACAAAGTCAACATATATCTTCTTTTTAAAGATTTCTTTGGGTCACAGTAGGTATTTCAATCATACATGGGTGGAATTTTTTGCGCAACTGATCGAATTTACTTCAAAAGTTGAAACTGACGAAAGACTCGTTTTGATGCTTGTATTTGCAGAAGCCACGTTTATTTGTCTACTGCTGCGATTCGTAGTCTGGACTTTAGACATATATGTAACACTCATAGAATCTCTGGTTGTCATGTAGCTGTGCCCGTACCTACGTGGAAATTCACTTTACAATTAACCCTGTATATCAATTTCAATTACTGAAACGAAAATATAAGGGTAGCGGAGTGGGCTAGAAGGCTGACTTCGCTGGCGAGTAGGTGCCTGACTCCGAATCTCGGATCGGACTCAACCCAACAAATGTCCTAGGATATGTATTTAGCTGAGAAAGTGTAATCCCAAATATAGCAGGCGTTACAACTGGCCACTTTCTGAATGTCATTGGGTATTCATAAAATGAAAATATTGCGGATGCCGGAGACTACATATACAGAGGCTCAAAGTGAAGTCTCTTTTGGGGTCCCTTCACCCCACAAACACCAAGTTTGAAATCAGGTTATTGGCATTCAAACTTTTACCTGTAGATTTAAGTACGAATGTGATGATTTTCTTTCTCTTGGGTAATGATTAAATGTATTTAGGTGACTGACCGAGTTTAGTTTTACGCCGCTTTTAGCAATATTGCAATAAATGAAAGTCGCAACCATATTTTATTCTACTGGCCCACTTGAATATATTTAGGTGAAAATGAAAGTCGCAACCATATTTTATTCTACTGGCACGAACATATCGAATTGCGTAAGCTAGTAATTAAAAGGTGAGTATGGTTTAACGCCGCTTTTTCAGCAATATTCCAGAAATGTCACGACAGGGAACACCAGAATGGGCTTTGCACACATTAATCAACCGTCTAGCTGTGCATATAACACTTTTCATCAGAAATCAGTGTTTAGTGGCGTTTAAAAATATCCTGTCATTGTGCACTTTAATACCTTGCGGGATGAACCTATCCCGTTCCCGCCAATCCTACATTAGGAGTCAAGTCACACACATGGAAAAAACCACTCCGTAATTTAGTCAGCTCTTGCAACAAGCATGAGGTGCTGGTGACCTATTATGCCCGGGAACTCAAAGGATACATAGATTTCGAGGTGCATTTTGTATGTATTTTCAAACCTATACAATTAGGTATATTGATTAGGGACCTGTCTGATGTTTTACTGAGTGTGCATATCAGACAAGAACCTGAAACGAGGAGCCATTTCCTCATCTTCTGCCACCAGTCTATTTATTGACTGTATCGGTATGCCCATTGAAGCCGGAAGGACCTTCTTCCAACTGCCATGTGGCGTTATTATCAGCACATCAGTGCAATGAAGATTCCTGGGATTCCTAAAAGCAGTAGCACATCAAAGCCCTCCCGTGTCAGATCTCGATTCATGACTCCTGGCAGCTATATGGGCAAAACTAAAACTTTATTGAGGGTCATGGCAGAAAAACGCAACTCAATGTTATAAGTGTAGGCGTAGGAAGAGGTACGTGTCCATACATGCTTGGCTTTGGAACGCCTCCAATCATAATACCTGTGCCCATGGGTTTCACCTAAGTAGTACACGTTTACGACATCCTGCATGTTGCGTCGTGGTACTTGTCTGAGTTCATGGGTTGGTTTTTCCATCACACAAATCTGCCATACAGCAACGTAATTGAAACAGTGTAAGCAGTGTGAGTTACAACTCTCTCTATGCACGAAAGGCATCGATGTTTCTATAGGACATTCACTACCTTTGTTAATATATCCACATATCTTTATATACTCAGCGCCATGACTGCTGGTCACGAAATCGCTGACAGATAAACGTATTCCGTGAACTTCAATTTATTTGCACCTGGAAGGAGCCCTTTTCCACCCACATTCACTGCTTCATGTGTTGCAGGTGCATGGTTTGATCGGGTGGTTATGTTCAGGCGTATAACCTCTGTATTACATTAAATTCTGTTACGACCTATATATTCTACAACCCTGTGAAAAAAATATACGATTATGGAAGATTAAATAAATTTTAATTTCAGTTTATTTAAACCCTGTGACTGGGAAATTATTTTGTTGAATTGTCATTATGGAGGTCGTTTTCCTTCCTGCAAATACAATGACATTAAATCTCTCATGTTTGTGCACCGGAGTAAACTGTTCAATCTCCTACCAATCAAATTGCTTCTCAAACTGATACATCTATCATTGACTCTAATCTTTCGAAAGGATCTAAAATGATGAAAGGTTGCTGTTGCAAAGCTTGTGGAAACTTAAATTTAAAGAATTGAATTCCAATCATTCATTGCCCTGTCAAAGATTCTCGCTTCTCAAAAACACTATTATCACCAGGCGAAACTTAAAGAATGAAAAGGGCAATGAGCACAATCTCGTACAGGAGTATATTTCTGCCAACACTCCTAACCACGAAATAGACTCAAATCTGAAACGTGTCAGCAGTTATAAGCGAAGGGTCTGGAACGCGAGATATGTGTCACTCTCTGAATTCTCCTTGACATCGGCACAATGACCACCTTAAGACAAACTCTCCTTGACATAGTTCAATGCTTTCATACCGTAAGCCAGACTACATTCGTCTGAACAACCGAAGACAACAGAAGGGACGTATCCATTCATACCATTACTTTGCAGTTAGAGGATACTTTCACAGAACAGAAACGATTTATTGTTGACGTGTACGCACAGATAGATAGTAATAAGCAAAACCATAACTTCAAAGCTAGAAGAAATGATTATTAACATGATTATGACAGATTCCAACTTTTAAACTAAAACTGGAGATAATGCCACCCAATCTCTTTATGAGTAGGTGAATAGTTCATAGTGTGTATGGAAATCATGGTGACGCCTTGCATGGAGAAATGTTTCTTTCCCCTTCCTGAATATTAGTACCGTTTGACATCTCATCACAGAGGATGCTTAAGGCACATTTGTCACATCACCAGAGTAATTATTGCTAAATTTAAGTAACAGCCTACAGCCATGCTTGAATAAAATAGATGGATGAACGACAGTTATTACAATATAGAGTTACTGAAAAAGTAATTGTTATCGATCAGTCTGAGAAGGAGGAAATAAAAAGTGCTGTGAGTCACTCGGTACAATGGCATTTTAGCTTGCAGAATTCAGACATATGTACCATGAAATGTAGACATTCAATAAAATTTCAATAGCTATAATTCTAGAAGTGGTGAATTCAATTGCTCTGCCACTATATACAATCCAAATAAAAAAGACGTATTCATGCAGCAAATTAAAAGGCTTCTTCATAATCGATATTTGGCGCATTCTCTTTTGCTCACAAAATGCACACGGTAAATTTAATTTGATTACATCATCATATTAAGAACCAATTAAACAACAGGTTTGTGAACAGAAGAGTCATATCTAGTGCAACATACATCTTGAATAGTCGTATTTCAATAACCATTTCAACTCGATACCACAATGATCAAGGTTTTACTGAAATAATCCATCAAGTCAGCATGGTGACTCGCGTACTCGCACCCCCATTGAAATCTCTGACACAATAATGTATCAGTGTTGGAGTGTTGCTCTGCCAACCATTATAGTCGCCGTAAGTACTAACAGTGGCTTTATTTTGTATGTAAGATGTATACCGGGACATTAAACCAGGGTTGTACGAAATGTTTCTTGCTGTGATTGTGAAAGCTTTATGGAGATGAAGATGAAACGAGACAGTGATGACTCTTAACATGTAACATGTTTTAACTAGATTTTCAGGTTAAACAGAACAAAAAACATTTCAACATTTTTGTGACGTCTCTCTGTTGTTTAAAGCAGCACACAGCATTCAGGCTATATGTTGACGGTTTGTAAATAAGTGTGGACCAGAAAAGACAGTGATTAACATTAT
The DNA here is from genome assembly GCF_003918875.1 of Haliotis rubra. Taxonomy (NCBI): domain Eukaryota; kingdom Metazoa; phylum Mollusca; class Gastropoda; order Lepetellida; family Haliotidae; genus Haliotis; species Haliotis rubra. Next base: position 1,395,460 of record NW_025767002.1, read on the forward strand.
AAGCCTCGATCTACGTAATTACGATGACATACGATGACATGAATCAAGAATTTCAGTGAACCTGATTGCCCAAACCCATTAATCACACCTGTCGCCGAACACAGGTTCTTAAAACTGATTCTAACATGGACCTTTACAGATCTGTTGTGCAAGTGATCTTGTAAAACCTGTTTTCGAGTATTTGCTTTGGTTGACAATAAGAAATTATTTTAATATTTACTTGATCCCAAACTACTCCTTTTTAAATATTGATTTCCCCAAAATACTGTAGAGGTGAATTTAAAACTGAGCGGCAATGTGTTCATTAATGATACATAAGGACATCATGTTCAACATTAACGTGAAGCTATCGTAGACGACAACATATTTAACTTATTTAGAGAAAAGATAATTGTTTCCACAAATGCAATAAGATTCACGAAACATAAAACCAAGGGCTGTTCTGTCTTAACAATTCTGAGTAGAAAGGGTCTCCATGAAACATTCCTCTAGTTGCAACTGGAAAACAGAAGAACTCAGTTCATTGTCATATTTATTGGTCCGGTATCATGAATCATTATGAGGTTTATAGTCTATTTGATTGATAATAGTATCATAACACCCATTGTTTAGATTATATCCGTTATCATCAAGAAATGCACGAATACACAAAACTTGCCATATGTATCTGTCAAGATGTAACATGATGAGTGACGAAAACAATCTCCACGACTGTATTATATGAAGGATGTCTTCAACCTGCAAGTCTCAACTTACCCTTCATGTCGAGGAATTTTCCAGACGCTATAATATTCCACAGCGTCTACATTTCAGAACTTCAGATGTACACACGAGCATGCTGTTTCTATGAAGATGTCAAAGAGCGTAATACGATTACTGCTAAAAGGTTGATCAAAGTTATGTTACTTGAGCCTTTTCTGAAGCTATACAAAATTGTAAGATAGACACGTGGAGGAAATTACAGATTTGTTTCACGTCTACAAAATGATGTTCGATGAAATATAACATGTGTCTGTTTTAGGTGAATAACTGCACATACAAAACTTAATGCACATGTGTTTAAAATTGGTAGAAGCATGGCATTACATAAATGGCATTTCATAAAGATCAGCAACAATAATACAGATCTTGATCATATCTGACATGACATAAACGCATGTGTGGTCACAAGGATATTGGACGATACCTGTCACGGGTTTTGTAATAGTTCCCTAGAGCAAGATCAAGATGACTGGCATGGTTGTTTCGTGTTAGAACAGAACTTTTATCACACTTAAGCCGGGAATTTCGACATCCCAGAACGTAATATAGAGTTATGAATACATAATTATAATGCCGAGATGGTTTACATGGAAGATTGTACAGTTTTCAGGATGTTATGAATGTTGTTACATGTTACAGAATGTACATAGTTTTTTAAAAACACTTATTTGTTTACAGCTAAACAATTCTTTAATTTTCAACACACTGGATCAACGCTCTGTGGTAGGTGTGTTGTGTGTGTGTCAGTGATCCTTATATCAATAGGCTTCTGAGAAGCGAAATAAACAAGATTTGATAAAGTGACAAGTGTTTTATTTCATATCTATGAACTATGAACGAAAGGTACCATCTTGTTAAGTCAGCATAAGCATTCGGGCAAATATCATTTATGTGAAATTTACTCCTTCATTCAACCAAATTAAATCCTTGACCCTGGCTAAAATTGAATACCACATTGGATGTAGCGTATGTATTATTATGAAAATAGATGTGTATCAAACTACTGTCCTCTAGGTAACAATACAGACGATGGAACTTGGATTGTGGCATATATTTATTGAGCAATAATGCATGACGTTCCACAACTTCAATGGAACAGTTAGACCACAAGAAGAGAATACAGAGTGAGACCTCCTTGGGCAGCCGTGACGGTAACCGTCTCCTGGTCTAGATTTTAAGCTCACTTAACTAAGAAAGTCGTAAGTTAATGTTAATGTATCCTCCTAAGAGAGCTTCGAAAATCTAGGCCCTGGACAGGAGAACCTGTTGAAACATTCTAACCGGAAGTCGTCGCCAAGTAAATACATGTATCTGTTATAACCACCAAGATCGACACTTAGGCTCGTGCCCGAGCTTCCACGCTCACCCTGGTGACCCTACTACCTGTGACTCCCCCGAGGGGAGCCGGAAGTGCTTACACAAGCTTTTGCAAGATCTGGGCTGGGGTTGATTCAACTGCTGTCGCACTTGTCTTTCCAGCTCATCCTATATGTGTTAGTTCGGATTCAAGTCGGGGAAGCGGGACGGTGTTGCGTAGGAATGTGCGCATCCGAACTGCCGTTCGAACTGTGAGTCCAGGACCATGTCGTGGCATGAATGGCTGAAGGACTAAGGTCAACAGTAGGTCCAGATACTGCATAGCAATAAATTGAGATCGAGCCTTGATACTTAACTCTCCCCAAACCATTACGCTGTCCTCTCCAAGTCAGTCATCCTCACGAACACAACACTGTGCGTGCATTTTCCCCCTCACAACTATTACCAATTATGTGGGTGTCAAGTTCCTAATTTTGTTGAGCATATGATATGACCCATGTACTCCGAATTCGTTAGTCTGGTGATTTAACTGGGAAGCTAACGTCCGCATTGAGATGATTCCATATTAGAATATACGATATAAATTTATGTCTTTGTAACAAGTTGGTCCAAAATGTAAGAGGATCTTTCAATTTTGCCTAAAGACTGAAATACCTCGTTAGTGACATTCTGTAAAATTAAAGTCCTACTAAAGTTGTATTAGTACTAAAAACTAGCAAGGAAACTGTGAAGATAATGATGAATAAATCAGTAATCAGTTTCTTTGTCGAAATCTGCGCATACATTTTCGATGAATGTCGTTTTTTTATTCTGATGTATAATTCCTGGCAACCCAAGAAGATAGAACGTGGCCAAAGAACGTTATCGAACAGCTAGTGCTAGTCCCAGACGTCCCCAGAATACAATCTTTTAGACGCCAACACGATGATCATGACAAATGTTTGTGACCCCATTTTTTGGTGCAGTGGAGCTAGGAATGTCTCTTGTCATATTAAAAGTAATTGGTTGATCAGACTAGGTGTTTTGTCAATACATCAAACTGACTCGGTGACTTGGCGAGTATATAGCATGCTGTTTATGCATTCCAGGGTGTAAACATCGTCATTTTTCAAACTCATTTTGATTATAACAGATACGTTCTTTTGATGAACATACGTTTGATGAAAACCATTTTAGCGACGTACTTGGTTCGGAAAATGCCGATTGTGGTAACTTTATGTTTGTACCATTTTGACATTCGTGCGTCGACGTATCAAGGTAAACGACGCATGTACGTTTCTTATGTTCGAACTGTATAAAGAAAGTGAATTGATAAAGTCAAATGGAGTAACTATATGGGCATTGACGTTCGTCGCCTGGAACTTGAAAAATAAATAACAAACTGGTCACAAATTCCGCACGGAAATCGTTGCCCTGACATATATTGACAGGCCTCTAGTGTTGATTGGTTAAACATGCACCAGCAGAATCTTGAGCCGAAATATTTTTTGATAGTAATGAACTTTAGGATAATAAAAGAAAACAATAAGAAAGAGTTTTACAACCTCACTTAATATTTCACCGTCACATGTGTTTGGTTAATAATGAAATCTGTTATTCCAAGTGACAACTTTAAGGAAAATGTCCCATCAGCTCTTGTTTTTAATTTGCGTAATTGTTTTGAGAATGCAGTCTTAACTATGAGAACAGTGCTCAAAAAGTGTATGTGTTATACATCGACAGGAACAAAGTGACATTTCCAAAAAAGGTGCTTTCAGAGAAAACAGCTGCTGTTGACGTAGAAATTCCATTGTATGAGTATTGCGGGCTGCACGAAATCGCTATAGAACATGAGTTATTTATGGACAGCATCAGGTACACGACCCTCACACATCGGTCGGTCCATTCCATTTGCATCAATCAGCTGGTTATCGGTTGACCCATATTTGCTTAACTCTGTATACATAGGGAGGAATATTGAAGATATGAACGAGTACCAATTAATCCATACCTGCATAAATCAATATCAAGCCATTGTATTTGCAAAGTCAGTTACAGTCGCCATATATTAATGCTGTAGAGGTCGACTGATGCCATCAGCGATCTTAGCATGAAAGACTGTGATGTTCAAGGCCCACTGAAGCGAAGATGGCATGCCAGTGTTCTTCATGGCCGAGATCAATGCTTAACATTCGTGAAAAACCATACCTTGGTGCCTCCCATTGATTATTTGTTTGTTGTTTAATGCCGCACGCTGCATTATTCCAGCTATATGGCGACAGCCTGTAAATAACACAGATCACGTGAATAATGATACTCCAGACACTATCTTTGTTTATAAATCTGGTCTGATTCTGGTCAAAAGAGAACAACATCATGGAGTACTGGAGTACCACTGCCATGCACTCCAGTGATCAACACCATGAGCATCGACCTACGCAATTGGAATACGATGACATGTGCAAACCAAGTCAACGAGCCTGACCACGCGTCTCATTAGACGCCTCTTACGACAAAGATAGGTTGCTGAAGACCTGTTCTAACCAGGATCTTCACGGATGCTCCCAATGCAATGTGGCTGGATGATATGTTTGCTAAATAGCTCACAGACACTTTCTGTAATCAGAGGGCCCTATTCTGAATGCATCATAAGCGTGTGTTTATGAATTACTTTCAAATAACGATACTACCAAGAGAGAGGTGACATTCGCACCAATCATATGAAAAGGCCACAAGGAAAGCAGAACGAACTGACTGTCATGCAACAACACGTTTACGATGGAATTGATTGACACTGCAGAGTGCTTCAGGAAAGCATTTCGCTCATTCTAATGGCGTTTGTAATAGAAACATCGCAGACAGCAGAACAAATGAAACTGTTGGTGATATCCAGAATATGATTATGTTTTTGGTTTTACGCCGCCGTTATCAGCAGTATCCCAGCCATGCATCACTGGCCTGCATATAATGGAGTCTGGGTCAGACAAACCATTGTTTGATAGTATGCGTGATGACCTACGTTGTCGAGCTATGATGACATGTGACCAGACAAGTCGACGAACATGACAACCTTTATCCAATCTGACGGCTCCGACAAACATTAACGTAATACGTACTGAATCAGGGCCCCGTTCCTCAAAGCGATCGTAGCGCTACGACAGTTGTAAGGAAGGGGGCCCTGAACGTTATGGACATTAAGTTTCTCGTAATCAGTTTCACTAAAATCGGTAAACGCACTTCCTTTTCACTCCATCAGTTGTGGATTCGTTTTAAAGGTCACAAAGGCCATGTTTGCACAAAGCTTTATTAACTCATAATATAGCTACATGTTTTTTTATAAAAAACTCGAGATAAGCTAGGTATCAAAAGTGTCTGCGGACAAGCAAAAGTAACTTTGTGTGTGTTTGTCTGGTCAAGTTCTGTGGGGAAACCCGGCATTGATTTTCAATAAACCTGGAGTTAAACAGCATTTTTTCATTAAAATATTTTTGGGGAGAAACAATCAGTAATCGCGTTGAATTTAAAGGTACATTTATTACTTTAAAAGCGTCATCAAGACACACATTTGCACATTGCTGTCGATGCTACAAAAACAGATATCAGATACTGCTCTACAAAAAGCAGTGCCACTTTAAAGAACCCGATCGTTTGGATTTCAAGGAATAATAAGTACAAATGATAATGTCCTTTTAATTTCTCTTCAAGTAGAGCACGTAACATAGTCACAGCCACACGGGATGACCAGCTCACAAACACTTTAACATTCAGGATGAACTCACTCGGTATGTACCAACCTCGACACCACCTGGTATTATCGCTCATTTTCAGTGATCCTTTCATATAATTTTCACTTACTCTCTATATAACATTGACTTTCCGCTTTTATTCTTTACTTCTCGCATACTCTAAGGTATTTGCTGGCTACAACTCTGTCTTGTGTTGTTGCTTTTTCGGAAAATATCTCCCCGAACGTGAAAAAAGTTAAACACAATTTCCATGTCACAATCATTTTTTTCACTAGGGCTTTCACCCCATGACACATTGTTTTTATTGAGTTGTTTTTCCATGCTGAATTTTACCATGGCAATTTTCTTGACTGTCGCCACATCACAAAACTTTATTTTGATCAAGGACTGCTTGTTGAATGCCGCGGGTGTCACGTTTTCTACTCGGGGAACGTCAACAGTTCTTGACGGACCAATCACTCAAAAGGTTGCTTTTTGTTTAAACTGTAATCCTGCTTTTTACTTAAAAGAACGGGGGACATTTATGAACCTGAGAGTTTCCGATCATCATGTCGTTGATTGAAATACCGAAAGACAATGCCCCAGCTTATTTTCGACAAAAGCTTGGAGTGACACGAACAGGATTTTTATCGAACAAACCGCCATCAGTACAGCACGTACTGTTACACATCTTAGCTCAACTCACTGATCAACTCTATGATGCCAGACCGAAATTCAGGGGTAGATCTGGTAACCAGTGTCCGCTGGGTGAGTTGAAGTGGCGGTTAACGTCAACATCATTCCATCTGTATAGCGACGTTGATGCGTGTGTGTGGCTTCTTCAACTCGTCCGTGATTTAAATCCTAAATTGAAGATGATGCACATCAATGCTTGAAAACGGTGTAAGTATCGGTACAGAAATGTCGCTAATGTACAAAAAAGATGTTGATCATCCATAAAGACTTGTCATTCCTAAGGTACAAGAGCTGTTGCAGTTGTTTTTAGGTATGCAGTTTTATTGAATCTAATCTAAAAAAATGAGACTGGCCACTGTCTATCGTTGACGTTATATTTAGGTAAGAGTGGACTATCAAATCGTTTAGCATGCTATATATGTAATATGTATTGTGCACTTGAAGGTATTATACGAACACATTTTAATGTTACAAAACGTAACGTCATTGACTTCAATATCTAATTTGGCGACTTTTATTAAAAGGAGAAATTTAAATTCACTCATGTTTTCAACACTACTTTAAAAATGAATACTCAGAGCTTTGCTGCAAACTTCTATCATTTAAATTTATTTACGATGTCCTCTTTCTTCTGTATTATAATATTGTACCTTAATCAATTTATGGCATGCTTTTGTACCACCACTTTGTATACACGTAAAGTTGTATCCATACCATAGTTGAGCCTATGGCCTTTATACCGAAATATATTTATCTCTTTGTTCTTAGGTTACTAGGTCTCTGGTGTAGTCAGCTTAGAATAAGTCTCTGATCGAGAAGAACCAGACATGTTTTTGTCAATCATTTCAACACTAAGGCCTTTGATGCTCAAAAAGACGCGAAGCTCATTAAAGCTGGCTTATTGTGTGGGTTGTAGGGGAGTCGAGTGACTCCAACCCTGGCAGCGTTTAGTTGAGTCTTGTTTCGTGTGTTTGCATTTATACTGGTCCATCGTATGAAGACAATATCCCACACTTACTAAACGGTGTTTAAGTAAAGCCCATCTGTATAACGATAAAGCCATCTGGGAGTTCTTCCCTCGTGGCCAGCTGCACATGGCGACTTTAGTCGACCAAAGTGGTTACGGAACTCGGAGCATAAAATTCGTGAAGTTAGTGGCATTCTTTGTTGTCTTCAGTTTCCTTTTCCCACCTCATCCCCACCCATCACGTACCCGCTGAGTGATTTTCTTCATCTGATCCATTGCGGATACACTGCCTAAAACCATACCCGGTGATTTCGGAGTTTCAAAGCCGTTATGTAAGCAAGTGTTTCTTTAAATGTATGAGTTGAGCAAGGCGTACCTGAGATAACAATAATTCAAAACTCATGTTTAGTTTTCAATGTTTATTTACAAATAATCATTCTTTATTCCACTTAGACGTTTTACCATATTCGGGCTCTTGAACCTTCTTGATCCAACACGCGGTCATGGAATCTCTCTTCAAGAATGAGATAATTTATCTCTTAATGTGCTCTCATGCTCGAGTGAGACGGACACTTGTTTGCATCTTTATTACCTATTTTGAGGTGGTCGGCCCGAAATATACCTCTCCGTGACAAGCCTGTTGCTTTGTTCCAAACAGACACGCTATGTCAAGTTATTTCTTTTCAACAAGAAACGTTATCACATTCACCATAGTTTGCTTTCTTTTACATGGCTCACTTAATTAATTTCACTAAAAGGCACATTATCCATTGGTAATTGTGTCATGGACGAAGATGACAGTTTCTTTGGACCTCATCGTTCTCCAAGAGATCATTTCTGTTTTTTTTAAGGTATTGCTTCAGAATGTTGTTTCCCGATTGTCATCAGATTGTCATCTGATATGACCCATTCGCAGTACGTCGAGGTTAGTCAATCTGCTGTCAAACGGCTTCTTCCATTCGTCTTGTTATTAGGAAGCTGTTTCTTTCATGTTGCCGGTTTACTTGGATGTCAGTTGTGACCTTGAACATGTCAATATCCGCATGTACGACCGCATCTGTGACCTTGAATCCGCTGACACCCTAAGCTTTTGCATAATCAAATAACCGATGACCTATTCACTAAGACAGCCAGGATTACTTACCAGTTTGTGATGGATTGTCGAGAACCGAAACCAAGTTGAAGGACGTTCTGATTGAAAACCGGCGCGCTTGCGCAGTAACATTAACTGCATTAAGGTTACTGAATTTTGACGGATATCTTCCGATTGTAATTGTGTTCTATTACATATTTGACAAATTGGTATCTGATATCATTTCTATGGTTGCATACATACCAATGTCAAAATTTATTATTGTTTGTTTGTGTTTTAGGGCCACACTCAGCTACACTCCAAGTGTTGTGACATCGATTTGTAAATATTCCAGGGGTTGACATCATGAGCACCAGTCTACGTAATTAGGATAGGAAGACATGCATGAACTCAGTTTGCGGACCTCACCACCCGATCCCGTTAGTCGCCTCTTACAAGCACTGGTTGCTGAAGACTAATTCTAACGGGTCGTTTAGAACTGACATTTGTTGTAGAGTGAGTGAGTGAGTTTAGTTTTACGCCGCACTCAGCAATATTCCAGCTTTATGGCGGTGGTCTGTAAATAATCGAATCTGGACCAGACACTCCAGTGATCAACAGCATGAGCATCGATCTGCGCAATTGGGAACCGATGACATGTGTCAACCAAGTCAGCGAGCGTGACCACCCGATCCCGTTAGTCGCCTCTTACGACAAGCATAGTCGCCTTTTGTGGCAAGGATGGGTTGCTGAAGACCTATTCTACCCCGGATCTTCACGGGCCCATTTGTTGTAGATGCCATGGTATTTTGTAGTAAGTATCTAAGCAAGAAATGCTTTCTATTACATGTTTCTGTGCGGCACGAAATCATAAAGATGTATCTAATGAAACACGCTATAAAACCGATAAATGCGTGAAACAGCGTTACGTCTACGCTTGGCACATTGTGTTATAATATTTTTGTAAATGGTCTAAATTCTGCACATAAAAGTGTCTAACGTATCTGATGGTAAAACCTCGGAGATATTATTGCTAGCCAACGATGTTTTGCTTGAAACCTGGACGAAACGGTCATTATGCAAGAAAAGAAAATATAAGATTCTTGAGAGGCATTTAGAAATTTAGAAAAATATAGTGTTGAATAATGTAGAGACTTATCTAATGATTCAGTCGTTATAGGAAACATTGGCCAAGAGGGTAGAGCTCAGATCGGCAGCAGCAGCAATAATGTCTGAAACTGAAAGAAATATTGGATTATACGATTCAAAACAAATTATATTTACCGCAAATATATGTACCATTGTATTCTGCACTGGACAGCACAATTGAGTAATTTATCGTTCAGTTGAAACAGAATCTAACTCTGTAATTGATAAACTAAGTTGAGTTTTAATGTGCTTTAAAAATTATTTCAGTGGTTAAGTTACCTTTACCACCTAACCATTAAATATAAGGAGAGCCAAGACATTTAGCAGGCAAGCTGTTGACACATCAAACCCCACAATGTGCGCGTTTCTAAAAGTTTGGATTCTACAAAATCGAGGGACACAATCCACCACAGCGATTTATAACTAAGGCCACTCACTTTGATCGGCATCAACATAAAATATTCCTTCACATAACACAGACCTGACATTACGAAAGCCCATTTGCGTCACAGGACTTTATTCATACATGTATGATCAAAGTCATATTTGACAAACAAGAGCGATGTCCCACATAACAGATACATAATTGTTCACGTTTATTTAATAATTACAGTGGATTTGTAAAAATATTTCAAATTGACACTGTTAATTAAGACGGTTCGACTAATACAGTTTATCCAGTCAATAGCCAAGCCTGAGATGACCAAGTGTAATCCGAATAACCTCCTTGGGTTTTGTGTGGTATTTCATGGTTGTGATCGATGGGAAATTATTAAATCATTTGCCTAGGAAAAACGTTGTTTCAACAGGATAAATATTGACAATGATATCATTCGCAATATTATTAGTTTACATGGAATGGAGATCATCGAGGTCAAGTATAGTAGGAGGGATACGAACACCCCGAGGCTCTGAGGTTCCAATCATACGACCCTAAAACGGTTATGAAAACTTTAGTTTGAGTTTAAATGCATCCATTCTGCCTTTGTAAGACGCGGTGCACATTGCAAAGTGTTTTAAATTAAATTGTAGGTTCCAGTAGGTCAACTATTCTGGAACAAACTGAATGCAAATGAGAGTACAAATGAAGGTTGAGGTGCTAAAAGGGTTTTATATATAGTCATGATTGTGTTATATTTTATTTAGTTCACATATAAGACTAAATGGTCTTCCAAATATCTGTTCCAGAAACGATTTTGTACCTTTCGCACAGCTAGCTTACACGAAAGGTAATATTTTACACATCTTTGCATTTTCCGAAAATGATCAGATCTGATCGAATGGCTGACCACAAAACTTGTTCATTTCCAATACCTTCTTTTGGAATCTTTAGGTTTTGGTCTTCTGACAGAAACTAATACAAAAAAATATGTATGTCTGGCAAACATATATTTACCGTTCGTTTTGCTCCGAATGCATGTCCATCTTCAAAGAAAATACGATTAAATGAAATACTTACTAATGTACAAAAACATTATTATTCAAACCTGTGAAACCATTCTGATACTGATTTTGACCTTACCTGTAAAGTTAGTGTTGAACGAAAAGGACGTTGCAACAAAAGTAAACCAAACAAACAAACAAACAAACATGCAATTGTTGCAAGATATTTAATAGCAATTAAAATAATAATAATGTGCAGAATCCTAGGGCCCAAAAAGCACTTATATTCAGTCCTTTGAAATTTCAGATTTTAACACGCAAATGGGCCAGGCCTCTTTAGTTAATTTTGTTTCAAGTCCCAAACCTGCAATTTAGAACCTATCATTCGATACTTGTGATAACTATTGTGTTTAAAGTTATTCCACATGAGTTTTAATTGACCCCAAAACAGTGCTTATCACACATTGTTGCTTAAAGAAAGTAGATTAGTTAATAGCATTTGCAGTTGAAATTACCTCTTTAATCATGGATTGAATGCTGGGAGTGTCCCTTACTTGAACATAGGACAGGAATAAGCGCGGGGTTTAAATTGGGTTCTGGCGTGTTTGAAAATTTTATAGTCCTTTTGGAAATTTATATTACCTCGTTGAGCTTGAGTCGAGCATTTAAGTGAAGAAGGAGTGATTCATCTACGCTCTCAAAGAGACATCTGAGTCCGGAACAGAGGTGAGTATCATCATGCAACTGATTTGACCAGCATCATGCTATGTTAACGATCATTATGTTTTAATAGATTAAAATATAGTGCAGCAGGAGAGGATGAGAGAGGATGATAATCCTGGTACAGCCAGGCTCATCATTAGCTCAGGTACCATGCTCCCTCTACACGCAGCACAGGCAACGAATAGTCGAACCCACATGGAACTTTCTGCAAATATAGAGACGTCCCAACACTGCAGCCAGAGGGTCAGATCGCTGTGCTTCCGCTGGAAGAGCTCGGGTATTCCTGGTGCAGATCAGGAGGTACCAACCAGAGGGCACCAAACCAATGGGGAATCTGAGACAGTGTACTTAGAATGCAAGCGAGACATTTCAAAAGCGAAGTCCGCATATGTATCATGCTTTTCCTGCATCTTCCCAATCACATTGCTGTCAAAAGGGAAATAAAGTCCAAAAACACAAATTCATTCATTGGCTTTATCAAATAGGACAAGATCAGGTTTTTGGCAGGAAATTGTCTTAGGCTGTCTATGAACATATTCCAAAGCTTAAAAGCACATTTTCCCATGACGCCTTGGACCTGGACAGGGTCGTACCATGAATAGAACTCAGGGTCAAAGTCTTAGGCATGGTAAGACTGTTACAGCAATTAGCGATAACATGTCATTAAGTCGCTTAAGATATGCTGTTTATGCCCAGGAACTGCATCACGCAAAGCCTCTCGAGTTGACTGGCATAATATACGATTAAGAGAGGAACCCGTATTCTTAAGCAGTTGCCAAAACGGACCACCTCGATATTAGCGATGAATAGATCCAGTAGGTCGACAACCAATACGATTCCATTGGAATCCTATCAGATCCCTGAAACCATTACCTTGCCAGCTTATGGGACAAACTCTGACTTTTTCTGCTTCCACTGTTGTTTAGTCTATGGCGGATGGTGGTCACCCATCCAAGGATTACCAAATAAACCCTCAACAAACTCAGCTGGGATTGCTTCAAAACGGTTCATGTGTCACGAAATTATTTTCCTGGACCATTTTTGATATGGAGACATAGACCTTGGGCAGGGGCGTGGTGAAACCTTTGTGTGGACAATTTCATTCTTAATGTGCTTTTCACTTTATTGGTTATGTGACGTGTGATGAATTGGCGATCATCCAAAATCATGTCATGTATGATGTATATTTTAGATATTTTATTCAATTCAAAAAAAGGAAAGAAATCGACAGGTTTCCTGATTTCGGAAAGTGATTTGATTCATATTCCAGCAATATCACGGCAGTTGACACCAGAAATGAGCTTCACACATTGTACCCATAAGGGGAATCGAACCCGGGTCTTCAACGTGACTAACGAACGTTTTAACCACAAGGCTGACCCACCGCCCCGCTTCTTAAAATGGTAGAATGCTTTCTAAAAGGTCTCCTAATCTGCCCATATTATGCAATTTATTTTTTCATTATTTTCACAAATTTCAGCTGCTCTGTCGCCCCCACACCCCACATATGTAGCCTCATCGACGCGAGACTGGCAATAAAAGAACCGTACTGTCGAAGACATTGTTATTGGTACAATTGTGAAAAACGTTAATCCAACACTTTTTTCTTCATTGATGTTCTGTTGTCTTTAACAACCAATAATGCTCACAAAAATCTTTTACCTTCAACCGCCTGTCTGGCTGGACATATTTGTAGCAATGTACATAAAAAGAATCAGCTCATTTGTGAAAACCAGTCGAGGTTCCTGGAAGGAAAAAAGGTCCCCAGCAACGTACGCCTGTCGAAAGAGGCAACCAAATGGATCGGTGGTCAGGCTTGCAATTGCTGACTTAGTTAATGTCATCGTCTGCCAGTTGCTTGAAAACATGCACTAGATATCCTTGCCCAGATTCGATTATATACATATAGTCATATTACAGATGGAATATTGCTGTGTTCAGAAATATGCCTTGACATTAATATCCCCAGCAATCTACTGTTTCTCATAAGAGAATACTTTGTCTGGCCACGAGTTGATTATCTAGGACCATCATGATATATACACATATAAAACCGATAATCACCAACGCTTATTTATTGTCATATTGTCGGACTCCCATGTATCTTTTGGAAATATCCACATGTGACATTGATCTCAGTTTGACAAATGTCCAAGATTTCTGTATACATGACTTAATATGGGCGCAATTACTGGATTAGATCATATGGCAGAGCAGTAGAGTAGAGTTCAAGTAGCAATGCCGTGGAATACTTACAAACATGTCATTAGATGATCGATTTCTGTTCACATATTTCAATATGAGAATGTAACTTTACAAAGAACATTAATTATGTTAATAAAAAATTCATACAATATAAAGGAAGTTGTATATGGAACTATATATTGATATGTAAGTGGTGGTCATAACGCTTTCCTGATGTAAAGATGGAATATTGATTAATGTGGTGGAAAAAAACTGAAATTTATCGCCGACAGATGACAAGGTCTTGCCCAAAAGGGTAGGTCAACGCCGTCTTGGAAACATTATGTCATTTATGGGACACTTTGGCTTGAGGCTGCCACATTGCTCCCTTGTATTTCCAAAGTAATTTGAGGATGGCAGCAGTCAGAAAGCTTGTCACGAGATACATTCTGAACCTGAAAAAGAGACTTAAAGATAATGTTTATTATTTATTTTATAAATTTGATGCTCTTGCTAATGATGTTTCCCTTGTTGTATTCCAATTTTGTAGAAGCCCGTCTCTTGTTTGTTTACAATGTTCTCCACAGCTGCTATGGTGCCATCGTTGTGGCCGAAAATGGTTCCGGTTTAAGCTTTCCTCGTGTGTGAGAAAAGTCTGGCTTGAGCCATATGGCTTGAATACGTTTTGTGCTGAATGTGGCGACGACTGATTAGTGTGCTGGAACCTTCGTCAGTTTTCAACCTCTTGTAATTTCCATAATTACCAAAAGCACAGTAAAACACAGGTATGTTTTGTTCATTGTCATGTCCTTTGAAAGAAAGACAACCATGGTTTCATCCTCGGCCCCCAAAACAAGTACACTAGAACGTTTCAGCTGATAACCTAGTGGTTAAAGCGTTCGCTCGTCACGAAGACCCGGGTTCGATTTTCCACATGGGTACAATGTGTAAAGCCAATGTCTGGTGTCCCCTGCTGTGATGTAGCTGGAATATTGCTAAAAGCTGCGTAAAACTAAACTTACTCACTCACTCATATGGCGACATAAATGAGTGCTGCTGCTTGTACCGGTTACACGGTGCCATTTCACTGAGGCAGCAAGCAACAGTTTGATATGCATACCCTCTCAAACGCGCTCCAAGCCTACAAATAAGGTAAGAACTAAACCTCTTTTAATGTTTTTAGGAATGGCGCTTTACTGGCGATGGGACCATCGACTTTCCATTCTCCTCTCAGTTACGCCATCCTCCAGACCACGTAGGCGGTCTTCTATGGTTTTGAACGAGAAATCAACAAACGTAAAACGACGATATTATATAACTGTGGCCTATTTCGGTTTATAATGTTTCGGGATTTAGCGTCTTCTTACTAACATAATGTTGCTTGTAGGATATCGGAGACAAGGTACAGCATAAGTATTGATGCCTGTATGAAGCACTGACCTTAACAGCATTAGGCTATGGCCTTTCAATAATCTGAAGGAACGGTATCTCAGTCCCTGTGGGGCCTCCTCTAAGTATCTCTAAAGGCAAATTCGACTTTCTGTCATAAAAATACTCCGGATAGATATTGTTTTATATTGATTTCCCCATCAAATGTGACAATGCTAAGAGTTGTGTCTTTTTGAACAACGTTTTTCAAGTATCTTAATGCTGCATCTCATGAATAAAGTTCTTTGTTTACCACAGCTTGCAAATCCTTGGGACTTTGTCATTGATTGGACAGGACGAGGGGGATGAAGAACACTGGAATGTATGTCATGTTCGTGACTAAAATAAAGAACACCTCGGACAAAGTAGACGATGGCCCCTTCCTTCTGTGTTTAATAAAGACAAGAAGTTACCTATTTCACAGATGGACATATACGGCGTCATCTGTACATGTACAATTTAATACATAGTTCATATAACTTACTCAGATAGAGGTCGACCTCGTTATATAACAATACATTGGTGTTAGTGCTATAGTATATTACATCACATGCACTTGGGACCAACAAGTCATTTAACCGATCTGCCAGATAATCCACATCGGATATACTAATAAAATAATTACGTTTTTTCACAAAACTTTAGAGATGAATTTAGAGATTCTCTCCCTCCCCGTCTCTCTCTCTCTTTCTTCTCTCTCTTTCTTCTCTCTCTTTCCACACACAGACGCGCACGCACGCGACATTCATATCAACACACAGAGACTGCATTCAAATCAAAACAATAATTAATTAAATATATAAATACTCGAACTTTGCAAATACTTGATATTTTTTGCAATATATACTCGAAAAAACCCACTTGTAATTATATAGTAAAATACAGACAGAATACAAACTCTGACATTGTGTTGTAGTAATGCAAACATTGGTCATTATAACGTCTCCGATTATAATTAATATGTCTGACACCTTAACCTTGAACTTCGTGTTTACACTGGTCCATTGGACGGTCGCTAGATGTGGTCCTCGTGACCACTGATACAACACCGTGTCGTGTGTGTGTGTGCGTATGCACGTGCGCGCATATTTGGCCTTGGCAAAGCTCGTGGCATGTTCAATATATCGTCAAACAATCAGCTGCGAATGTTTGTTTTCATACGCATCATGTGCTCAGTTTAATTCAATAATAGCTATATTGCTACACGTAACCCAGTTTGATAGTGTTTGTATTATGCACAACACATAATATAATGATAATATCTGTGCGAATTTCAAAATGAACACGTCATTTATAGTTTCAACAAATGAGTATATTCGCTCATCGATCACCTGAGGGTCACGTTTGGTTACAGGTCGAAATCATTGTGGCAGCAGCACTGCTTCGCGACGTCAGACAACAGAAACCTTTCTTTTTACATGAGTGATATGCTGTGCCATCATCAGGTGTCATTTCTAATTTCCAGTGGTCCATTCGTAATATGTTTCCGTTTTTTGCCCATCCTCAAGCTGCATCTGTCGAGATTGGAAACCTATATTTTCTTTGCCGCTGACGTTTCAATTAACAATCCACAACGTAGACGTTCTGAAATTCAAGATTTATGATAAAAACGGCATCGAAAAGGAACTCATTTCTCTGAGAAAAGAAAACACAATCTTCGTATATGTATTATCATTTGTTCGATCCCATATTTGCCAGAATATGATCTATACTGTTTTGTGTTTAAAAATGTGGTATATTATAGGCAAATGCTTGCTACCTGTATCACTGTAATATTACGTTGGTAACGGTCGAAACGTTATTAATTCCCTATTTTGCATGTTGCAATATTGGTGAAATATTACCGACATAACTTTAAATATCCACTCACTGTTTTTAGCTAGTCGTTTATACCCTCTCCATAGATATTGGCATCAGGAATGCTGCTATCCTACGAATCCCCTATTCGCCGTCGATATAATTCTTGGTTTTCGGTAGAACCGTGCTCGAGGTTTCACCAAAGTACACGACTTCAACCTGCACCAATGATATCTCCTTCCACGTTGAACTGAATATCGTCACGTGTGAAGTACGATGTTAAACCATGAAGAAACAAGCCAGCTTCATGTAAGAAAGTCGAAACAGACAGAGGTGAGCAGCTCATAACAACGGTTCACAGTCAAGTGGTCGGGTTTGTAACTCAAGAATGTGGAGGTAACGGTGATGAACGATTTGCTGAGCTACTCGATTACTCCAATTCGACAAATGGCACAATCATAAAATGCTTCATGACACAGAGGAAAACTCATTAGTGCCATAGAACGATTCTATTCATATGCCAAAACTCACATTTGGCTTTAAGGCGATATCTCATGGAACAGTTAAACACAATTTTATTTCAAAATCATATTACCAGAGTTTTTTTTTTAAGGCGCCTTACTTGATACAGTTTATCCACGATACACGTCAATAACCAAAGCTCAGGTGACATAGGTGGACTCGTACGTCAATCAGTGGGATTTGGTTTGCAAACAGTTCAATCAGTTTCTTGTGGAAAAACATATTAAAAACCCCCAAAATATTGATGATGTTCTCCTTTAAAACGTTAATATACTGAATATACTGAAAACGCACCACTTATAAAAGTTCAGATTATTAAAAGCACTTGTAAGGAATTGATATATTTTGAGTGGATGATAACAGATGGACGACACAGAAAAGACGCTCATTCATTGTATTGTTCCACAGTCAGAAAGGATCAAACACACGTGGGGTCAAATCGAAAAGTCAATATCGCGTGTGACCGCCATTTGCATTGACACATGCAGTTCAACCTCTCTTCATTGAGTCAATAAGCGTCCGAATAGAGTTCTTGAGGATGGCATTCCACTTCTGCAGTAGTGCAGCCTCAAGTTCCCGGATGTTTCGCATCTGTTGTCGCCGCGAAAGACTTTGACCAATTTCGTCCAATAAATAACCTGGATGTGTTGCTGGGCCAGATACTGCATGGAAAGTCTTGTTGTGTGCCCGTGCGTTGTCCTGTTGAAAAGTATGGACATCTTAGTGGTGATTGAAGACAGATACGATGTGATTCTGAAGAATCTGCTCACGGTAATAAAGGGCATTAACTCTCCCTTGACAGACAGTCCTGTGATTGTAATTTATTCCACTCCAGACCATGACACTCCCACCACCCAAAGGTCTGTCTGAACCACACACTCATCAGCATAACGTTCACCACGTCTACGCCAAACACGTAATCGGCCGTCAGCATTACGTAGATGAAGACGTGACTCGTCTACCAGACCATGCCATTGTTGTAACCTTTACTGAAAATGTCTGCTAGCCCATTGTATACGCTGATTACGGTGTCTGTCAGTCAGAATTGGTCCAACGTAAGTACGTCGAGCATGGAGCCCTGTAGCGTGTAGACGGCGTCGCATGGAGTCAGCGTTGATGCCCCCCACGTCAACCTTGAACTAGTGCAGCAGTCCTGGCAGTCGACAGTGTTCAGTCACTGATATGTACAAAGTCAATATGGCGATCCTGATGGAGCGTCGTAACACGTTGTTGCCAAGGTCATTGAAGGTCACGGGTGCTGCCTGTCTACTGATGTCGTTTATGAAGCCTAACGATGGTGGAGTGGCCATGTCTAAGTAGTCGAGCAATATCCCTGCTGCTGGTGCCAACCTGAATCATGCCTAGTGCACGTTCTCTTTCGTGAGGTGTTAACCTCGGCATCTCTGTCCTCGTTTCACAATCGTTAGTGAAGCAATGAGAATCGGTTCTCATACACCTGCTTTTAATGTCACAGTCAGTATGATTTCAGAATGAAATTCGCGTTTTATTCATTGCGTGGCTGCATGTTGATGCAGTTTGGAATTAAGAGTCATACTGTGGACAGGAATTTGTTTCTAAAGCATCTTTTCAACTGTACATGCCCTTCGACTTCATGTTAGTTAAAATTCATTGATCATTGTCATGCTGAAATCCATCTTGATGAAGTATGGACAATTTTACACTGATGCTTTTTTAATGATTTTCAATAGTTGATATCAAATAGACATCATCAATGTATGGTAACATGGATACGGTGAAACATCCTCAATTCTTCCATGACTTTAGTAAATACTGGATTGTGATTGGTTAATTAAAGTCATTTAGAGGTACATAATAACGTTATATACCTCTTATCTTGTCTGATTATCAGTATGTATTTTTAGAAAAATCTTAATAACGTGGTTTTGTTAGAATGGAGATAAACATACTGTTTGGAAAATCAGGTATATAACGAAATTATAATAGCTCTAATCTTTCTGTCTATATACCCACTACACGGATCTAAGTATTGACATAAATTATGGCCGCGAGTTGACGAAACTCAAGTATTGTTCATGTACAATACGAATGTGTGTTTATTATTGGGTGCGGTTGAGTAAACGTGTGTGTGTGCGTGCGTGCGTGCGTGCGTGGATAAGCTACTCAGACACAGTACACTGACTCCAACTGGTCCTTGTGTTGCTCCCTTTATGTCAAGCTCAGCTAGGTAATGACAATTGCCATCTGTTAACGTCTTTGGGTATGACGGCCTGGGATCGAACCACCGACCTCCAGATACTCGGGCAGACATTCTATCCACTACACCATAGAGATAGTGTATAACGGTATACCTAGAGTGACATTAGGATACAGCAGGAGACCAGATAAATAGCAGATCAGATCAGCTAATGCTACACCATGGCAAACATACAATGGATAGCTGCAAGGCGATATCTCATGAAACAGAGTTAAATATGCTCAAGGCATTCCTGAGTCAGTGTTAATTTTGTTCTGTTCTTAACTACCAAAAACAGATCAGTTGTTCCGGCTGCTTGTAGTACCTCTTGTTCTCAGGAATATTTATTTCACAGTTTAGAGGGTATAAATTTCTGTCTACGTAGGCGTGAATGCTCACTTACCAAATTGTTTGTAGTGAAATTCCTATCAAATTCAATTTACATAAACTTGTACTTGAGTGTATGTTGGCTTTTTGTATTGTTTTTTCCTTTCTTTTTCTTTTTTGGGGGTTGTTGTTTCTTTTAGTTTCAATTACCTTCCCTCAGACAGTGGCATAACTAAACTACAGTTCAAACAAATGTTTCATGTGAACAGTTGAGAAACCATTTTATCATCAACATCCTCTACAAGACCCATATTTCATTTGTCGTGAACATAATGATATTGTGACAAGAAAGGAGAGTTACTATTGCTGAATCCCCATTTTGGCGGTTTCTCTTAATTTGTTTGGCTGTGGAATATAATTTCACACACAAATATTATTTCCTATTTACCCAATACTTCCATTGTTATTTAATCGAGACGTTCAGCAAGGCAAACTTTATACAAGCTGTAACGTATACTGTATGATATCTGGGTTGATGTCTTTTTTGTTTGCTGTTAATATTTTGGAACAGATATGAGGTTTGTTCGCTGTAGTGATGATAACATGTTGTTTGCACTGTGCATTGTAATCGCATGGAAAATCAAGGAATGCGTTTCAGCAGAACATGTTTGGTGCATATCCCTTATTTTGATGATCGTCAGTTTCTCGAATGAATGGTTAGAACAAACAACATGATGAACGTTTTGTGCTCGTGGGAATTCTTAATAGATTTGTGAAATTGACAACACTCACTCGTTGTGACATTGTAGTAATGGGTACATAAACAAGATATGCCTTTCTGAACGTTCTTTCTACAAGGCCAGAAACTTATATATCATGCCACTCAGACCTGCGATGACTTCAGTTGAAACAAACATGCACCTTTATTGACCGACATATATAAAGACTTAAATAATTGTAATTAAGTAAGGTGGATTTTTGAGTAGTTGTGTATAACCAGAGATTTATTTTATATTTGATTGTGTATCATATAAAAGGAACATCTCGTTTTTAAACAACCCGTGAAGATCCGGGGTAGAATAGGTCTTCAGCAACCCATGCTTGCTACAAACGGCGACTATGCTTGTCGTAAGAGGCGACTAACGGGATCGGGTGGTCAGGCTCGCTGACTTGGTTGACACATGTCATCGGTTCCCAATTGCGCAGACCGATGCTCATGCTGTTGATCACTGGATTGTCTGGTCCAGACTCGATTATTTACAGACCGCCGCCATATAGCTGGAATATTGCTGAGTGCGGCGTCAAACTAAACTCACACTCACTCACTCTCGTTTTTAAACGAGACGTTTTATCAAATATATTTTCATTGTTAGCTAAAATTGGTTGTGTAAAGAGCAAACTGCAGTCGATGTTTATTACTTCTGTGAATCCAAACATCATGGGTATTAAAACTAAGACGTCCAACCATCAATCCATGAATTGGTCCTTTGTCGTTCTTTGCTGACTGGACGGGATATGTGCTTGCGCGCGCGCTTGTCTGGACAATTGGCGATTTTAACGCCCTAATCCACTGAGATGCCAAGCCGCAGATGTCACAAAGGCAATATATACTGACTCCGGGATGACAAGACCTCGATTTTCCCACGAATGTGAACAACAAGCACCTCTCTTAAAGATCTAACCTCCGACCTTTAGTTCTCTGAGCGACACTCCATCCACTTAACAAAGGAGGTTATCTTCTTTGAGTGTCATTTTAGAAGTTGGGAAGTACAATATAGAACAAACTTTATGTATAACAACTTCTTTTTATTCGTGAGTGCGACGTTTCGATACCGATTCTTGTACCGTTGTCAAGCAACATGTATGTCTACATGTCTGTTTGTTCTATAAAGGAGGTTATGTCTGCCCGTACGTCTGTCTGCATTTATGTCTGCATATATGTCTGCATGTGTCTGTATGTATGTCTGTCTGCATGTATGTCTGCATGTCTGTCTGCATGTATGTCTACATGTATGTCTGCATGTGTGTCTGCATGTATGTCTACATGTATGTCTACATGTATGTCTGCATGTATGTATGCATGTATGTCTGCATGTGTGTCTGCATGTATGTCTGCATGTATGTCTACATGTCTGTCTGTACGTCTGTCTGCATGTATGTCTACATGTATGTCTGTATGTCTGTCTACATGTATGTCTGCATGTATGTCTACATGTCTGTCTGTACGTCTGTCTGCATGTATGTCTGCATGTATCTCTGCATGTATGTCTGCATGTATGTATGCATGTATGTCTGTGTGTGTCTACATGTATGTGTATGTCTGTGTGTCATGTATGTCTGCATGTATGTCTACATGTATGTCTGCATGTATGTCTACATGTCTGCATGTCTGTACATGTCTGTCTGCATGTATGTCTAAATGCATGTCTGTCATGTATGTCTACATGTATGTCTGCATGTCTGTCTGTATGTCTGTCTGCATGTATGTCTGCATGTATGTATGTCTGCATGTATGTCTGCATGTATGTCTGCATGTATGTCTGCATGTATGTCTGCATGTATGTCTACATGTCTGTCTGTACGTCTGTCTGCATGTATGTCTACATGTATGTCTGCATGTATGTCTGCATGTATGTCTGCATGTATGTCTGCATGTATGTCTGCATGTATGTCTGCATGTATGTCTGCATGTATGTCTGTCTACATGTATGTCTGTACATGTATGTCTACATGTATGTCTACACATGTATGTCTGCATGTATGTCTCTGTCTACATGTATGTCTGCATGTATGTCTGCATGTGCATGTATGTCTGCATGTATGTCTACATGTGTATGTCTACATGTATGTCTACATGTATGTCTGCATGTATGTCTACATGTATGTCTGCATGTATGTATGTCTGCATGTCTGCATGTATGTCATGTATGTCTGCATGTGTCTACATGTATGTCTGCATGTCTGCATGTCTGCATGTATGTCTGCATGCATGTCTACATGTATGTCTACATGTATGTCTGCATGTATGTCTGCATGTATGTCTACATGTATGTCTGCATGTATGTCTGCATGTATGTCTGTCATGTATGTCTGCATGTATGTCTGCATGTATGTCTGCATGTATGTCTGCATGTATGTCTGCATGTATGTCTACATGTATGTCTGCATGTATGTGTATGTCTGCATGTATGTCTGCATGTCTGCATGTATGTCTACATGTATGTCTGCATGTATGTCTGCATGTATGTCTGCATGTATGTCTGCATGTATGTCTACATGTATGTCTGCATGTGTGTCTGCATGTATGTCTGCATGTATGTCTGCATGTATGTCTATGTGTATGTATGCATGTATGTATGCATGTATGTCTGCATGTATGTCTGCATGTATGTATGTGTATCAGTACATATTCCGTCCAACACACAGAACACACTAACATCACAGTTTCATTTGTTCTTGAACTTCAGTCTTGTGCGTTACTTTCACATCGCCAGCAAAGAAGCCTGCAATATCGAATAATCCATTCTTCTGGTGGTGTTAGCACTTTGTTTGCAGGTTCTATAACTAGTGAAACCCTGACGATTCATTCTTATTACACTCCTGTGCCGAACCTGGTCTAAAGATGTCGGATTTCCTTCCAAAGTGACAGTGATACAGTGGTACAAAAATATTCTGTCGTGTTTTCATCAATTTGCCCACGTACTATTCCGCATATGAGAGCGCAGCTTGACTAGAATAATGAATATTGTGAAATTATTTATGACAAGAAATAATATCAAATGTTACAGAATAAAAGGTTCTTCTTCTTCTTGTTTCCCTAAATACGGTTCCAATATTCCAAAATATGCCCTTCAATTATGAATTCTCAAATAATGTTTAATAACTTTATTCTCGGCGAATGTATTTTTGCTAAAAACGTTAATGGGTTACTTGATTTCTTGTTTGCACGGGAATAAATACATCAGTGCATAATTTAACATAAGATTCCCATCCATTGCAATGCCATTGTTTTTCAAGGGAGTACTTAATCTGAAGAGATAATTATAATTTATCACTCATGTTTCGTTTAATAGATATCAACGTCCTCCCGTTAATCGTTATTTGGTTCGCGAAAGACTAAATTGGTTATTTCGACCACTTGTGACAGTTACGTTCATACGTCGAGATTTTACATCATACCAAGACATGGGATTGCCTAAGTCATAATAACAGCCTCCTCAATCGCTATGGGACGTGATATAACACAGATCTTGTTGATAACATTATGTACATAATATCCAGGGTATCATAATGCTTAATTACATTAAGCCCACGGGGTATAAATTATCGTCTGGTGTCATTACCTGTCAATATACAACATGTAATGAATACTTGAACACCTTAACTTTAGCAATTTACTATATTACCTTGGTTGTCTGTGTATAATGTAACATGTTCACTGATAGGTTGGAATCGATTTGCATATTGTATATATATATGTAGCCATGGCAAGCTAGATAGGATATGACTAATTGTACATGAATTTATTTTTTCATCTGTCTATTTCGATCTATTTTCATAAAGTGGTTTATTCGTGTGAAGATAAGAGTACACAATTTAACTGTATATAACAATTATGATATAGGACTGAAGTTTAATTGATCTGTCGATTAACCACACTGCTTCATGCAAATTATGTATAATATAGTGCCACTGAACCGACATTCAGAGCTCTCTCTGTAATACTTAATGACAGACATTGTCATATATATCTTTGAATGTTCGCCGTTCTTCGCCCAAAACAGGATTAGTATATTCCTTCTCTCGACATGCGATCTACTGTACTTTGATAAGCAGACCGCCTCCGTGGTGTAGTGGTTACAGCGTCCGCCCGGAGAGCGGAAGGTCGCGGGTTCGATCCCCGACCGCGTCATACCAAAAGACGTTAAAATATGGTACTTGTTGGTCCCTGTCTGGCGCTCGGTATTAATGGGTACAACAAGGACTGGTCGGCTCGGAGTCAGTTTAATGTGTCTGAGTGTTGTATTCATGCTTCACTGCGGCATGGTATCTCAGTGGGCTAGCACTATAAAACCAGCTTAAGTCTGGGCTAGTACAAGCAGCCGCACATACACATACACACGCATGCACGTCGTCATATGAGCGAACTATTCTCAAGCACGACGTAAAACCCAATTTCACCTCACCTCACTTTGATAAGCAGCAATTTTAGGAGCATGCCCTTACAATGTATTGTAAGGGCATGCACCCGAAAATTATTATCTCCCAAAGGATTAATCAACAAACTACAGCGTGTAAACACAGCAGCAAGTATTGTAACCATGTACCCAAAACGAGAACACATAGCACCAATACTCGGATGCCTGCACTGGCTACCTATACAAGAGAGGATTATATACAAAACCTTGTGTATAACATTCCAGTGCATCCAGGGTACAGTGCCAGTCTATCTGCATGGGCTTCTCAAGACATATTTTCCATCTAGATCTGTGAGATCTCAGACAATGAACTTGCTGCAAGTTCCAAAAACAACGGTCTTTCTCTCACACAGCAGCAGTCCAATGGAACCAACTGCCAGAAAATCTGAAATCATGTGACAATTTCTCAACTTTTAAAACTCTACTCAAGACCTATCTCTTCCAGGTGGCATACCTCTAAAACTCTTTCCTACCTACTTCAAAGCTGTTTGAGCATCTCATTCAACGTGGATATTGCGCTATAGAACTTGACTTTATTATTATTTATTATTGTGCTTACGTTTATGTAATGTATGTCATTTAAGTTATTTGCATTTAAATTAAAGTAATTCTACTTTCTTCCAATTGTTTACGTGTCAAAAGGGTCAAGATATCACGTTGCATGACATTGGGGCTGTATCCGCCCCCCCCCCCATTTTATCCTTATTGTAATCAAAAATCCTGATCAACACCATTACACACTTCAAAATACATTAATATTGATGTCCAATCAACACGTTTAATTTCTTTGAAACCCTCACAATACTTAATAATAGACACATCTCTTCTACCGGTGTGATTGTCATCTTTTCTTGAACAACTGGCGTCTTCTCTGATTTACAGGATCCACAAAATGTTTACATGACGAAGTGTTGTGACACTGCAAAGCTCATATCCGTGTGTCCGTTATTTGATTGATCATGATCAGAGGGATCATTACAGGGCCCACTTTCACAAAGCGATCTTAGCACAACGGTTATGTTTACTCCCAAACTTAGGCTTAAAATAACCGTAGCGCTAAGACCGCTTTGTGGAAGTGGGCCCTGGTACAATGTGAATTTGTATCGGTTCAGTGTAAAGCACGTCCTGGCAGTTAGACGAAAATTTACAGAACGTTTTTTTCAAATAATATCTATATCTGAGACAAATTATCCTCAGATGGATAAAACAAAGATTACATTATCACAGGATATTGGTACTGCATAACAGATTAAATCTTGAAGACGTTTCTTGTCAGTGAAGATAATGGTTTCCTTTCTTTCTTCCATAGACAGGATTGTTGCAAATCTAGGTGAATTGCACACCATACCCCATGTGGATTTCGTTGTCTGCGGTTGTGACTCAAATGCCACATGAACATATGAACATACTTCAAAGGCGAAAGTGCTAATGAGGTGGTAATTTTCAAACATTTTCATGTCTGGAATACATTTTTTGTCCCATAAACATATGGATATAGATATGAAATGTAGAATTTATGAAATAATTATCTCTGTTACTTCTTCAAAATAATTAGTATTGATACCGAAGTCATGTTGATATTACTTCGAAACTTTATCAACAGCTTCTACCCTTCAATTACTAGTAACTGAATAACATACGTTGCTCAGTTTCGACTTACAAATAACTGTGAGTGATGATTTTAGGTGTTTGAGAAAAGATCAGCCTATCCTGTCCTACTTGTGGCACCTGTCACAAATACATGCAGACACAAGCCAATCATCCCACCAACAAACACGGGGACACGTGGTACATAAAGGAAAAGTCTGTGTCTTGAAGTCATCCTTCTTGTCATACATTCTTCATTCATGGTTCAACATCAAACAAAGGATTCAGTTTCTTTTGTGAATTATGTTTTAGTTCATTTTGGTAAATCAGTGAAAGGGAATTGGATATTTGAAGTCGCAGCTGTTCCGTGAAATAATAGGTGTATATCTAATCAGAATGGCTATGGAAGTAAACTTTAGCATTTCACAGTGATAAAGCGAGGGACCATTTACATGTTAATCATCTGCAGAATAGAATCCAAGGAGGAGAAATGTAAGGAACTTCACCAATGATATCCGCCATCCATTTATAGTTGAATATACTGTCAAATATAAATAGCCAATCGGTCAAAACAAATCAGAAAAAACGCAATTGGCTTTCGTGAAAAGAAGCGTTCACCTGAGCCATGGCTTCAACCTAACCGAAAGAAACGAATCGATTTTTTTATTGAGGAACAAAGTGTGGTCAGGGTCATAGAATCCCAGAATAAAAAACCGGCCAAGGAGAAAGGTTGACAGAAAAGGAGATTGAATGGTCCTGTATCCTGGTGATTAACAAAGTCTTGACAAGCGTCCACCGAGATTGAGTCATAATTGGTACCAACCGGAGACATTATAACGGGATGTAAGTGCTGGTGCGACAGTGTGGAGTCTTTGTTATCAGAACTGTATATTCAAACCAGGAAGACAATTGTTAAGAAATCCCAG
The DNA here is from genome assembly GCF_003918875.1 of Haliotis rubra. Classification (NCBI taxonomy): domain Eukaryota; kingdom Metazoa; phylum Mollusca; class Gastropoda; order Lepetellida; family Haliotidae; genus Haliotis; species Haliotis rubra. The sequence continues at coordinate 1,423,417 of NW_025767002.1, forward strand.
CAGAGTAGGGGAATACAACGAGTGTTTACACTCCTGCAAGAAACCACAACCGTACAGACAATAGCTGTATATAGTGCCATGAAAGTATAACAGTGCCATGAAAGTATTATGGAGCCATGTGGGGTGTTTGTGTATGTTTTTACATCTATGTCGATGTTGAAATTGGAATTAAACATGTCTAGTATTGGCTTTAGTTATGCATGGGTAAGGTGCCTAGAGGGATAGATAAAAACCACAAAACTATTTCCATAGCAACAAGAAATGTCTGCCAAAAGCGCTGTCGAGTGTAAACATAATACTATTTCAGGAGCATGCGTTTATACATCACTGTTGAATAGTGATGATAACAGATGTTTGCGAATGGGTGACCGTTTTAGCACCACCGGTACAATACATCACAAACACATACACAGGCAAATCAATTGTTCCTCTGAAAAATAGTGAGCATAGGGGCAAAGCATTTTTATGCACACATGTATATGCACACAGCTATGTGCCAGTACAGTATATTAAATAGTCTATTTCAGACATAATCAGTTTCGTTTTTTTATAACAATCCACCATTTTCTTACTCCTGGGAATCGTGCGTGCTGTTGAACAACATTGAACTGTCCCAGTGGGTTCTTGATGGTATTTTGATCCGTCGATCTGAGGGATTTCCTGTTCTCTGAAATAAACACGTGTGACCACATACGTTTCTGTATCTTCTATTAACTGTTGCTGTGTGTGCTATTAACTCTTCCTGTAGCATCAGTTTCATTTCCGGGTTAAACAACATTGAACTGTCCCGGTGGGTTCTTGATGGTGTTTTTATCCGTCGATCTGAGGGATTTCCTGTTCTCTGAAATAAACACGACGTGTGACTACATACGTTTCTGTATCTTCTATTAACTCTTGCTGTGTGTGCTATTAACTCTTCCTGTAGCATCAGTTTCATTTCCGGGTGGATTCTCGGATGAACGAAGATGTCAAATGTCACGAAAACATGATAGCTACTATTATCACAGATTGCACACTGCTTCATCTAAGAAAATCTGCTATCATCACTGTTTTAGAGTGTTCACGGTCATCAATAGATTCCTTTGATAAAATCGTAATATCGTGCGATGACCAATGTATTTTATTGAAGAATGAAATGTTGTAGATGCCCTTATATTATTTCTTTAGAATAACGGTAAATTTACTGAAGGTCTTCAGTATTTATAACTGAGATATAGTACGATTATTAGCAACAATATCTTCAGGAATCGTCATTCGTGTTCTTTTATGGAAATGCATATTTACAGAACAAGGTAATACATTAGGAATGTAGAAAGGCTTTATATTTACAGATTTGGCAGGAATTAAATTACAGAATGGTAGACTGAATATACGTTGATAATGTCTGCAAAAGTGATACTTGCTGAAAAAAAGCATTAATTTGGTGGAAAAGTTAATACGTTATTAAAAAAGTAAATAATTTTGTTATTCTAAAACATATTTGTACACATTCATACCCTTGAATCAATGGTCAGTATGGCGGATGTTTTTTAATATATATTCTTACGGTGTCGTCTCATCTAAGAAAAATGCATTGAGCTCGAGAGGCCGGTCATTACAAAATGGTCATTGTCAGGAGCGGTCATGGGTTCGAATCCATGGTGATATTTCCAAATTTGCAGCATTACCAGAATGATGTTTAATATCTAAAAACGGATGTAAAATATCTACAGCATTACCAGAATGATGTTTAATATCTAAAAACGGATGTAAAATATCTACAACGGACTCGCCGTACTGTCACGGGAAGGGGTTTCCCTCTTTTATTTATAATGATGTCCGATGCAATTCCCTATTTTGACTTATACCATACGTTCACGAAATATTTCAGGTGAACAATTGACTAGACTTTGCATATGTTTATGACAGGTGCCACCTGTGGGGCAGGATACGCTCACCTTTTCGCTAACATCTGGTATCATCACTATTTGATAGTGATTCATAAATACATGCTCTGTCATCGTATCGCATGGTCACAATGGATTGTCTGGTTCAGACTCGTTTTGTTTACAAACAACATCATACAGCTGTAATACTGCTGAAACAATTATCTGCCCATGATATAGTCCCAATTGTACACTCGACTCTGCTTTTGGCAGAGATTTCATATGAATGTGAATAGGGTTTTGTCGCTTCTATTCAGGATGGAACATTGAACGGTTTCTGTGACAGAATAGACAAACCAATTAAGTTGTCGTTTCACAGTCTATTTTTATAGTCAGGCAATATCTATACCATTTGGGTCTGGGAGCCAGGGTATTTTCACAACTTTGTTTGACGAAGTGGAAAGTAATATAGATTAGTGCGACGTATAGCGAGAGATAATATTCTCGTTTTCCATTCCGTCTTCATTTGTTAAAATGACGCCGATTTGTCATACTGATTTACTAAAATGCGTGAATCACCGAATTAGTACGAGCAATCACTTTATAGGACCATTATACTGACACATTTTCCGTTTGACCCAACCCTTGCACGCAAGTTGATAAGTCCTTACATTAGGTTAAAGCAGTTCTAACCAATTCATCAATAAATTATCATCACAGAATTCTACTGGTGGATACATAGTTTTCAGACAAACACGATAAGCGGTTCATCTAGGTATAAGATACAACATTACTGTCAACTCAAAAACAAATACTAAACAGAAGGGAAAATGAGATTTTAAATATATAAATATGTATTATAAATATTTCTGATGCAGGAATAACATGGCTTCATGGTAAGATTTAGTACATATGATCAAAATCTTCATTAAAACTGTAGATTATTTGGCTGAAAATATTCAATAAACCTGAACATCCTGTTCAAGATATTTCGTCCACGATGAAGCGATACCTATTAAGAACACAGATCACGTCAATAATAATACTCTGGACACTATCTTTGTTTGTAAATCTGGTCTGATTCTGGTAAAAAGAGAATAATATCATGGAGTACCACTGTCATCTTATACCAGGCAATCCAGTGATCATCAGCATGAGCATCGATCTACGCAAAAGGGATACGATGACATGTATCAACCAAGTACGCGAGCCTGGCCCCTGATCCCGTTAGTCGCCCTTTACAACAAGCATGGTTTGCTGAAGACCAGTTCTAACCCTAATCTTGACGGATTCTTACACATACCAGTAAGTGAGTGAGTTATGTTTTACGCCGCTTTTAGCAATATTCCAGCAACATCACGGCGGTACACATACCAGGACTTGAGTATGTGTTCATCGATGTGTCATTGCTGACCACCCCAAATCAGGTAATCCATTCGTCACAACAACTGCACCAGGTGTCTGAGGTCTGTCTATATGAAATATGCATGATGTGTTATACTGAAAGGCACGATATATTTCAAATGGTCATCTGACTGGTGCTGATTGACAAGGCCTTGTTCAGGATTACTTACAAAAGAATACTGAGAGTAACAACTGATCAGAGCTGTTCTATACTGTATATGGTATATTCTACCAGTTAACAGGGTTTATGTTGTGCTGAAGGTTTAAAAGTGCTTAACGATTACCACTCTGTTTCGTTTTCGATGGAAGTTAACATTTCGTTTCCACAAGCACTGAAGAAATATAGCAGTTTTAACGGCAATATTTGAGGCTATGTTCTTGTAACAAGTAATACTGTTTGGTTAAAATGGTCAATTCATTATGTAAATAAAGTGTAGTTGCGTATTTAAATTATGAGTGAGTAAGTTATTATGATTTCATAAGAGTTATTTTAGGGCTCTTTTCTTGAGTTCTGAGGTACGACTTTCTCTGACAAGAGTGAAATAGCTGAGGTGCCTGTCGTTGAGACAACAGCATTTGAAGAGCCTTATATTGAATATAATACAATAATTCTCTGATTGAAAATAAAGAGTGAAACATTTTGACATTGGCTGAGCAGGTTATAGAATCGGTATGGAAATGCAAGGTGTTGGTTAACTACCCGTACGAAATTATTCGTTTTTCTTGCTGGATTTTTCAAAACAGTTTCGTGAAGGGTTGTCTTGTATTTTACTGATATGATATCAAATAGATGTGCAGGCCTTTTATGAACATTAACGACCTTTGGAAAAGCTCCGAAACAATTAAACATCTGTACATTCAGCTGCAGGAATACTTTTCAGATCTTTAAAAAATGTCATAAATCATGTTGGTGACAGAATACCTCCATTTGGGTACCGATTGCTGAAGGGATTGTTTACGATTTTGTCCATGAGAGTGTATAAATTGAATCTTTACCATATGACAAAGTCGAGATACAGCATTAGCATCGTACCATATACACATGTACCAACAGTTTTGAGGATGTACAACAAAGAGCGTTAGCAAGTGAAATAATCGCACCAGGATGACAAATGAAACAATATTTGGAAGCAGATGAATACGGACGCTACAAAAAAAATAGATAAAACTATATGAATAATGTATTAGGGATTTGGATTCCCTAGCCAGGACTGATAACTGGTTGTAATGTAATGATGACTCGATTGTAATTGTTAGCGTTCAAGTGGCACAATGAATGCTAAATAAAACCCTTCGAATATTCATCGGCATATGTCTAAATATCATTTACGGTATTTACGAAAAGGTGAGCGAATTCTGCCCACCGCTGGCACGTATAAGATATACATGCAAGAGAAAGTAAATGTTTCACCTGAGACAAAACACGGGAACATAATTTTTTTATCCTACAAGTTCAAAACACAAATTCATTAATTTGTCACTGATGTGACGATTTTGAAATGTTATCAACTGTCTACTATGGATTGCAGCCCATTGTCATAATATATTCCTAGATCTTTTGTAATGAAGCACTTTATATGTTAATTTTCAAAAAGCAATCCAAGATACCATGCAAAAAAGTAAAAGCGACAAAACATAATAATATGACATCATAATGAACGATTCCGACTACAATAGCGACAAGTGTTTATTCAATACATTCTACACGTGATGACACCAGGTGTTATCCGTCACAAATCCATGAACATGCGAGTCAAAATGGAGAACTAATTATAACTGACGAAGTCAGTTGGTCGCTGATGCGTCAAATTGGATGCAACCTCTACATGTCTAATATTTTCAGATCTTGCAATCTTTATCAAAATAGTACACGTGGTATGACATATGGCGGTTTTTTTCTGAAATCTTCGTAGAAAGTGCATGCCAAATTTTACCTCAACAGTTTTAGATATCAAAGGCCGGTGCTACAGGAATATTGTTTGCATGAATATTGTTGATATTTCGAAATTCAAAGTCATTTCTCTTTTGTTACACTCTTGTGGATGTTTTTTTGTCATTTTGAATCTCTATAGATCTCAATGTGTAACAGATGAGGCAATTTCATTCTGGTCTCCCATGTCTGACACATATTAGCAAAGTGGGAGACTAAGTGGTGTCTGTGGGGATGACTACTTCTTGCCGGACTGTCATATTCTCAAATATCACATGTAGTTTCTTTTAATATATTGCTGTTTCAAGATTCTTTTTGCAAAACAATGGATGATAATTCTACTGACATATATTCCAAATAAAACTAAAGTATTTGCACTTTCAGCGTAGATTCTAATAAATTTAACATTAAAAAACATTTCTCCAAAATGTTTCATTTGCATCACTGGGAACAATGTTGACAAAATGTAAGAGAACATATTCAGCGTTGCGTTTTGTTTATAATGTAAACTATATGGATAACACAATGCACTCGTTAAAAATGTTTGTAGGTTGATATAAAACTTGAGGTATTATTACATCTGTTGTCACTTGTATAAAGGTGTCTCTTCGAAGAGTATGTCCGGGTAGTAACATTTACAGGACCAGACATCTCCGCAGGATATACAATTCTAAATGGTACAACTAAGGTCAGACGTGAGTGTAGACTGAGGTCAAGACACGACAACAACAGCTACGATCTAAAATCGGGATTTCTATGTCCCTCAATGCTCTCTATTCTCCAGAGCTAATCTGCTGACGAGTCTTGTAGACTCGCACACCGCATCAAATCTCTCCATGTGGATTTGATTGGAACATGCCTGTCTAAGGTCGTGGCTTGAATTTTCCGTCTCCTATATCGCATAGAAGAAGGAAAAAGAATTTCCCAGAGGAGCAAACTATTACAGTGGTGAATTTACTCAGAGGCTAGAGACGACGGGGTCGCCGACAGTACCAGTGACTTACGTGGGTTTCAAGTAATTAACCATACACGAACATTGGTCTAGGACGCGTGGTTTACGACTGCTGTCTCGCGAAGAGAGGGGAGGACTGTGTTAGGACTGTCCCTTAGTATGTACAGGTTAACTACACTTGAACAGAGAAACGATTGCTGATGGATTGCGTCAACGAGGATTTAAGCCTTTCTCAGGGATTGTGTCAGACAAAAACAGTGCCACAAAAACATCAATGCGTTCAGTGTAGAATGATCACACTGGAATCGATCGAGTAATACATAATAAAATATGGTAAATATCCTGCAAGGCAGGAGAGATATCGAAGTGTTGGTTCTTTTGCTATATGTTTTTGCTGTATTTAGCAAACTTCTTTTTATACCGTTTGTGTGTTTGTTGTTCAACTCACCAATATTCCAGCTATATGGCGGGTGTGTGTAAATAATCTAGTCCAGGCAATCCATCTACAGCATGACCATCGATCTACGCAAGTAAGATGCTGACAAGTGTCAACTAAGCATGGGTTGCTGAAGATCAATTCTAACCAGGGGTAATGCCGTTGACCTGATTCTCAAATGGAAGGTTGGAACTGATGAAGTGTTGCACTTTCTGTTCCTTTGGGAATGTCCATAAAGCTTCTGAAATTGTCTGCAGTCACATTGTGCATTGAGAACACAAACAGACTGACTGAAGTTTGGTTTTACGCCGCTTTTAGCAATATTCCAGCAACATCACGGCGGGGGACACCAGAAATGGGCTTCACACTTTGTACCCATGTGGGGATTCGAACCCGGGTCTTCGGCGTGACGAGCCAACGCTTTAACCACTAGGCTACCCCACCGCCCCGAACACAAACAGACGTAATACCGATGAGTACATAGTGTTTCAATCCAATTGTCAAACCACAGATATTAGTGGCCTGAACATATCCACGTTGTGTATGTAGAATGATATGGGTGGCGGTATCCTCTATACCTTACTCTGCCAGAAGTTGGTGAAGTGATTACCCAGCCAGATAATACTCCTCAACAACCTTGTTTGATAACCAACTGTGGATGATTGTAAAACCATCCTGAAAATATAAGATGCTAATTTACACAGCAACAAAATCAATTGTCCTACTGGGAAATTAAATGCCTTTGTCTGCATTTGCCAGGGTGGCTTTTGCTATTCTGATTATTCATCACCTTAACATTTCACTGTGGGCCAAATTATCTTACTGGATTTTCCGGTCCATCGAGCAATTGATGGTCTGGTTTGTTCACAGGCAGGTGTACTACTGCGCAGCGACAGGCAAAAAAACAAACATTTTCAGGCACTTTTCGCGAACACCTGGAGTCATCAATCATGTTCAGAGATCCATTCATGTAGTTTTCATAGATTTTTTGTCCCTTTACAACTAAATGAGTTTGTTTCTGACAACAGTCAAGACTGGGTATTCTTTGGCACTGACTTCTATGTTGAAGTTCAATATCTGCTTAAACTGCAATTAACATTCCTTAACAGAACATTACTTAACACTTCCTCTTTTAATGATACCTTAGAGTAAACTCGAAATAATGAAAGTAACATTTTGGTAATCCCTTGGTCCGATAAGTGGATCGAAAGTTTATCGTTAGAGCGGTTTTCATTTTCTGAAACAGATGTTAAACATTGTACATTCGGAAATTAGATATGGATGTCATTTGTCCGTGTGTACATTCAGCTTTGCCCATCGACAATGCTCGGATATATTGTGTCTACTTCTCTTTATGCTGTTTGTCAGTTCCTCTTATGGATGGTTGGAACAGCACTTTCTGGTCTCTTGGGAATGTCCAGTAGACTTGTGAAATTGTCAGCAGACACGAGGTGTCACGTCGAAGCAATGAGAACATAAACACAGCACGCCTGCCTGGACATTGTTCCTGCGAGGCCCACAAAAAACATCTCATGTCACGTTGACCTGAATGTTTTCAGTTAACACTTATGTCACTTAGTTTTAATCTTCTAAGTGACATTCGTAATTATGCCAGTAACCTTGTTGCGTTTCACATAGGTTTAGACAATATTTCAATTATATCAGTGTCAGCAGAATGCTGGAGGAAATCCAACCATGTTGTACAGGCCATCTCTTTATAGACAAAGCACGAGCGTATTTCGAAGACATAAAACACACTGTTGTATTTACATATTTAGTAGTATATGGCCTGTTGTTAGCGAGGAATTGTAATGACACGGCGTGGCATTATTACTCGTGGGTGAACACAACACACCATTCTGCATGACGATATTGTACAACCAACAACACATTTTTGAAATGTTACCTCGAAAACCATTCTGAAAAGTTTGTAAAAGGTAAAACAACTCAGTTGTTATTGAGTTGTTTTATGTTAAGTAAATCATTTCAATAAGGCTTTGTAGTATGTCCTTGATTATTCGTGAAACAATTTACAAATAGCTGCATCGTTGGTCGGTGGCCGAATTCCAAAAATACATAAGTTCGAATAGTTGATCTGAAAGTATCTGAACGTGTTGACAAATAAATCACTGAATAAAATAACTGTATCCCCTTAAACAAGAAAACATTTCCTTCATGGTATTTTAAACGGGGCAGATATTTCCACCTTGTAAATTCTTCATTGGGAATTACACAATGGGAATGTTTCCATAAATTAATGGACTACGATTTTGTAGAATAAAAAATAACTGTACATTTAATATGTTTTATTAATTTGAGTATTCAAATTTCAGAGTGACAAATATGTTGCATGCATAATTAATTTTATTAGTGAGTTTGTTTAATCACCGCTTTCAAAGATGATTCACTTATTTATATCTCGGCGTTTGAGGAAAATCCCTAAGTAATACAAGTTTCGAACCATTGGCCATTGTGTCTATGGTCGTCAGCACTAAACCCGAGTTCGCTGTCTTCATCAACGTCGTGGACGCCGAAGACCAGTAGCACTTCAGGCTTTCTTCCTACGTCAAGCTGATGTCGCGATGTAGATGGAACATTGGTCTCTCGGTCACTTATCTCAGTCTCTTGTACGACCTTAGGACACAATTACCTCAGAAGTGACAATTGTATTTGGCTAAATATCACATGGACAAATTGCTACAGATGTTGGTGTAAGGATCTGTAACTGTTTCGAAATCGTCATTTCCCGAAGGACCTTTGTACTGAAATAACAGCAAGCGTTACCAAAGTTCTCTGCACATAACCTAGAGCGTGAGTGAAGAATTGGAATTATTGTATCAACAGGTTCATATTACTTTTTGTGCTATTTCCTCTCGTCCTATGGTTTTTCACTGACTGCTCATTTGCGAATGAGCACACGGTCGATTTCCTGCATCTACCCTACAAGATTGATCTATGACTGAAACAGATAGCTCACATTTTGGAAGATTTCCCTTGAGGTTAGATAGAGAAAATGTCAGCTATACACAATACTTTCTTAACTTTCTCATAAAAAACCTAACGTTACTGACACCGAGACAAATCCACGCGTTAATAAATCTAAGTTAACACCAGTGATACCCTGATGTGTTGCCGAGAAATGCATTTAGAGAGGTTTTTGAAAATTGCCTTCCTTTTCTTGAGAACTGTTGCACATCTAACTTAACACCATAATGAACGTGTGTAGGTTTTTAGACTATCACTTCCTTTGCTGCGACTATGAACTGATCATGAAACAAATCCAACTGAACACCATCGATGTGTTGCCTATAAGAGACGTTTGAAGGTTTTCAGATTATCACTTCATTTTCTGTGACAACCAACTGAAGCGAATGTAACCTAACGCATTGGAACACATATATTTTGTCTGTAAGTGACGTGAATGTAGTTTTCTGAGATTGTTCTTTTGTTTTGCGTTGAGCTCTGTTTCATGTCCAGCGACAACTGTTTTGTACTTTTAACTGAGGATCACAGCCGCCATGCTGGTACTTGTTTCAATACCAATGTACTTAATATTTGTCCTCTTGTCTTCGGTCGTGCATTAACTAGCTGAATGATTATTTAATGCCACATGACAATGACAGAACATGTTTTAGAGTGTAACATAATTGTAATTGTAACAGTTTCACGTAACACATGTGTTACAGGTTTTGAAATCTCCAAGCCGAACAGAAGTCTGAACGAATGCTGCCTGAATCCATGTCGACATGGAAGAAATCCTATGGAATTAATAATGAAATATTTATAGCATGAGGACAAATATTGAACATGTTTACGAACAATTTCTGATATAGTTGGTCCTCCGTTACCATTAATATTCTTACTGCATGTTTGTTCATAATTGGCGGATCAACATGGCGAAAGTATATTGCAAATGTCCGCCAGTCCAATATGAATCGTAAAAAGAGTAGACAAAGAGTGAGAGGCACATGGCAAGGAAATGCAGCGTTCACGCACAGTGTTCTCGCGGTTAAGCATGTAGTCATTCAATATCTTTCAAATGCAGTTATCTAAAACAATGTTGGGTCCAGAAAATGTCAGTCATGGTTTAAAATGCGGAGAGCGGGTAGAACAGCCAGGTGTGCGAGATGCAAGTGTGAAAATGAAATTTCAATACACACGCTTGTTGATTACCTGGCTGTTCTACCAGCAAGTGGTCCCCCTTCGTTAAAAAAAGCGGAAAGTGACAACAAAATAATGAGCGTTTGTTAAAGAACTTTTTTTATTCAGGTGTCCAAAAGTATGAGACAAATCATCAGAGTTGGTCTGTCAATTTCATGTGACTGTGCAAAATTTGGTTTTGTTGCAATTATTAGATTTTGTGTTAGTGAGCAATTCATCGGACAGTAATTGTATATTCATTCTGTATACTGATAATATTGTGAACTGTTTTAAGTGAGTAATGCAGTGTTAATTCTGTGTGAAATATGGAATTCGGTCAGATGAAGGTTGACTGCGATAAAATATGTAATTGTGTGAACGTATTGTTGAAATTTGAATGATATGTTGACTTAAATCCACCCTGAGGAAATTACCTTTGTGGTCAGTGAAGATATTGAATGAACCGACATGGGTTCAGTCCAATGTTTGTAGTAGGTTGTGTGACTGAACTAAACTCACTGACTCAATGTGACTTAATGCCACTGGATATGCAGTCTCTCGGACTTAATGCAAGAGTAAATACCTCAGAGACAGTGAGGCCAAGGTCACTATGATGATCCTATAAACAAACGTTAACTGTGTTGCTGTAGAGAAAAATACATCGTCGTCCTTCATATTTAGTTTTTGTTTCGTTTCCACTGACAGAGAATGACAGATCCGAATAGCAGTTTTGACAACCACATCCGAGAACAGTCTGTCGGGGATATGAGTATGGCCGGGGAGCCATAATTTGTATTTTTTCCTGAGGGTTTGGTGTAATTTATGTAAATTATATTTTTTCATTGCGAGCCAAAGTTTGTGCATGTTTTGCAAATTTTGTTTGAGATTGAGGAAACTGTGGCAATAACATGTTGTTTGTCTCCAGCCGGTTGTAATGCGATGTATTGATGTAAGAGTTCAATGGTGTATTTAGAGATAATGATAATATATATTTAGCCAAAACCGTAAACAATGTCAGTTTTACCAGTTTTAATGCATGGTTTTGCTTGTGGGACCAATGAAGTAAGATTGATGTTTTAGAGCTTCCAATTTCAAATTCTTGTTGATCATTTAGTTTTTGTTATGTTTTGTTTTCCGTGGAGGATAACAGTTGTTTGGATATATTAGCTGTGAGAAATGAGCTTGAATTGTAATGTGAGAACATTTTGATTATATATTTACGTTAACGATTGAGCTGATGTGGAGCAGTTATCCCTATTTTCCTTCTAATACATAACGACCCTTGAAGATCCGGGGTAGAATAGGTCTTCAGCAACCCATGCTTGCCACTGTCGTAAGAGGCGACTAACGGGATCGGGTGGTCAGGCTCGCTGACTTGGTGGACACATGTCATCGGTTCCCAATTGCGCAGATCGATGCTTATGCTGTTGCTCACTGGATTGTCTGGTCCAGACTCGATTATTTAGAGACCGCCGCCACATAGCTGGAATATTGCTGAGTGCGGCGTAAAACTAAACTCACTCACTCACTCTAATACATAACAAAATGCCTTCACGTATTCCTTGGTGAGACAATGAAGAAAGAGTTTAATCCATTTGATTGAAAAACTGATTTAGACAAAAACGATTCAGAATAGATAATATTATATTTCTGGAGCATAAAATTGGAAGCGTTCCAGTAAACTATAATTTTTATTATTCTGCATATTGTGCATTGGAGATACTTTCCATTTCTTTTGACAAATGTTATCAATCATGAAATAAAAAAAATTGTCCGGTGGCAGACTGTTTCTGTGCAATTTGTTTCGAGATTGTATGAAGCAAAGAAACACCCGTCTATTGATTTGTCCGGGGTTTTGTTTTTATCTTATCAATTCTTTTAACGAAATACAATATTTGCCACACAGCACGATGATAGTGTCTTATATATAGTAGACTCCCAGGATGGAAAGGAGGGACTCTCCGGCCCAACCCAAGCGTCCCAAGGAGGGACACCCAGGCACAGCCCATGCGCCCCAAGGAGAGACACTCCAACCCAGCCCCACGCGTCCCAAGGAGGGACACCCTTATCCGGCCCAAGCACCCCAAGGAGGGACACCCAGATGCAGCCCATGCGTCCCAAGGACGGACACCCAGATGCAGCACATGTGTCCCAAGGAGGGCCACTCCAACCATGCCCCATGCGTCCCAAGGAGGGACACCCTTATCCGTCCCAAGCGTCCCAAGGAGGGACACCCCACGCATCCCCAGGCGGGATAGGTCTGCCGAAATGCCAACAGGCGAAGGCGACCTCCAAAGCACCTAGCCGAAGAAGAAGAAGAAGAAGAAGAAGAAGAAGAAGAAGAAGAAGAAGAAGAAGATGGAATGTATGAAAAGTGAAATCATAGCATCAACAAAATACGTTTTGATGCCAAAACATCGTATGCTCTATGATACATCCAGTGTGAAGTTTAATAATAGGCGATGCCAAAACATCGTATGCTCTATGATACATCCAGTGTGAAGTTTAATAATAGGCGATTATTTATTTACCTTTGTTAGAAGTTGTAAAACTTTTTTTGCTGAAACGAACAATACTGAAGGGTCTAACCCTTTTAATCCTTACTCTCGAAACAAGAACAAATTCGTCCAAAATGCTCATTATATATCCAGATGTACATATTACACTCTTCAAAAATAAAAAAAAAGAAACGCACAGGCGTTTTCAGCAGTTCACTTCGATATATTTCGACACCACCGTTAGATCAGAGCTAGTGGTGGTTCAAGGCAATCAAGCAAATCGCTACATCGACCAGTTATAATTGCAACCTCCCACTTTTTAACCGCCAAGGGGACTGTTTTAACACGACAACGGTCGACCCTACACAGCTCGTGTATCAGGTGCCTATGTCGCCATTGCAAACGCCAGTGTCATTCTCTGGCCTTCCAAATCGTCTGATCTGAACCCGATCGTGCATCTATGGGACGAACTTGATCGACGCGTCCATAAACAGACACTTGCAGAACTTCCAAACGCGTTGCAGGAGGAATGGCAAAGATTTCCCCAAGCAAAACCCCGACGACTTGTGCCATCCTTTCCAAGGTGGTGTCGAGCAGTGACGGCTGCAAGGGTGGTGTCACAAAGTACTAACCTGAACGTCGTCTATACATATGTGCAGTGAGTGAACTGAATTAATGCTGACAATGACAACAATAGATATACTGAAGGAAACAAATAAGGGAACACCACTTTATGGCAGGTTTCCTTTATTCATTCTCAGATTTCCTCCCACAGCGCTGGTCAAAGCTGGTGATGAAAACTGGAAAATATTAAAGGAACGCTTGAATTTTTCTGTGTTCTTTTATTTCTTTCTCTCAGTACATGTTCATCCGTGTGTCGAATTTCCATCATCTTAAGTGCGCTAAAACAAAGGAACAAACATTCAAGTAAGAAGAAAATAATCATCATAAGTTCACATATATGAATAAATGATGTTATAAATGCATATGAATAGGTAAGCATGTCTTCGTGGCTTGGTAGAAATGTCAAATGTTAAAGCTTTTTTTCCCCGTACACTTATAGTTTTTCTCTTCTGACATGGTCTAATACATATGTATGACTAAAATGAATAAAAAAGGCCACAGTTTCGACAAGAAATAAACAATGACTACGTCTGTGGACCCAGACACTTCTAAGACTATTGAGAATGTAGGAGCTATTCCATGTTTGGATGATATTATTTGGTAATCAAGTCGTATGATTGTATCATATGTATTCAGAAAAAGATTATTCCATTCACATCGTTTTGTGAATTTCGCGCAAGCGTTTTTCATGCATATTTGAACACGGTTGTTGACAGATGTCGGGCTTGCGCACGGAACTATGGTCAAAGTGCCTCCAAAATTGAAGATGAGCCTCAAAGAGGTACAGGTGTCAGAGGGAGTGGACAGACGATTCGTGAACCGCTGCACAGATGGAACCTGCATTCCCGACGTACACGTGTTATCCCACAACTGACAGACATATACAGCATGTCTTCGTTGGTGTCAAGAGTTGGATCAATCGTCGTGGGCCAAACGTTATGTTTTCGGATGAATTAATTAAGGTTTACTTTGGACTTCTTTGAGAGGAGTATGGCGTAATTGGAATGCCGTTATCGTTTGATAGAACGATTGGGGTGGGTCAGTAGTGGCGAGGGGTGGGATCATTGTGACACAGAACACCTTTACATGTTATTCATGGTCGTAGTTTTGTGTTTTAGGATGACAATGCAAGAGCACAGAGTATTGTTACTGTGTACCTCCAACAGAACATAGCACACCTTACCATGGGCAGCACTCAGTCCAGACTTGTCACCCATCGTCTGGGATATCCGCGAACCTCACCGTCAACAACCACCGACCACTCCTAACGAACTTGGCTATGCCCTGCAGGAAGAATGGGATGGGAACATACCAAGGACTTTTGATAAGGCGTATGCCTCGTCGAATCCTATTTTGTCTTGGGGGTATAGCCTGATGAGTTTGACTGTTCATGGTAAATGACGTGAAGGCAGAAGGGCACCATAGCCAATCGTTCTAAAGATATGTATTGTCATCTGACGTTGTAGTAACACATTTTTATTGAATATCCCATCAATAAAGGGTTCAAATTTGAGTAAACATGGAAGGGCGAAAATGTACAAAGTCTCATTCGCATTCTATGAAACACAGTTTGCACAAAATTATAAAGCGTACAAAATTTTAAAGGACGTAGAACCATATGGATAAAAATTAACACTTCTAATGTGTGCCATTGACAATTTCACCCTTTACAGGCTTAAAGGTAATATTTGTGTTGTGCAAAACCTTCAGTTGCTAACCTGTTATTTGACACTTATGATAAGTGTTTAAAATTTTCCTGAATTAGGTCTATTTGCCCTCAAACAGTTCTTATCATGTATTGTCATTGCGAATTTGTCATAGCATGTCCTCTCTGAACTGATTTAAGGTTCTTGAAATTACCTCACTCTAAGTCAGGTAGGAGTGTAAGGGACTCCCCAGGGATAGGAGTGGGGTTCAATTTGGGCTCAGGCCAATTTTCGACGTGAAATGAAATCAAGAGGATGCCAGCATTTATGAACTCTCGAGCCGTGTTGGCATGGCTATGCAACAACATTCCATGGCTTTTTATGGAAGTAAATGTTTCCTGTCGAATAGGTAATCAATATTTCCTTATATAATACATTTTGTTTGTGGATATGTAATCATTACTGATTCCTTATCAAGTCAAACTTACCAAGAAACATTATAACATGCATCGAATATGTGTAACAATGCAGCATTTGAAGAACCAAGACACTGAATAAGCTCTTTAATCTCTGTTGTAAATGATATTTGGTTTCACCATAGCTGTGAATACAGACGTAAAACGCCATGCAATAAGTTTTTTTCCTGTCCAAAACCTATTCGCGACAAAGTTTCGACGGACAAAAGAACAAATGAACGATTGTTGATTGAATAAAGCCATCATGTGTAGTTTCTATGCAATTAAAACTAAAATAGTATGTTAATTAGTTAATAATTACAAGTGCGACATGTTGGTATTGATGTGGACATCAAATATATGTACTCTGCTCTTTCTCTCGCAAATACCAGGTTTATGTACCACCTATATTTGATGTTATCAATATTTTACTGTAACTGTTCCTATGTAGCTGTAGCGTCGATTGTTAGTGGCAGCAAATTGATTGAGGCGTTCGTACAATACCACGTTTTGGTGGTGACCTTGAGAGTTGGAGTTACTTTAGCTGGTTGCAATAGTCAAAACTCTGTCCCGCCACTTGATTTGTTTGTTTGTTGTTGAACGCCGCCCGCAGCCATATTCCAGCTATATGACGGTGGTCTGTAGATAATCGAATCTGGACCAGACAATCCAGCATGATCATCGATCTAAGCAATCGGGATGCGATGGCATGTGTCAACCAAGTCAGCGAGCCTGACAAACCGTTTTGTCTCTTACGACAAGCATGAGTTACCCCGCCACTTGACACGTTCGTCATCATACTGTTCACCTGTGAGGAGCTCGTTTATTGGCTTGTTTTGAGACGTTTCCAGAACGCTGGATGAACTTGTGTTGGGACGTATCTCCTTCTCGAGTGCAGACAGGGTACCTCTCTGAGAGCACCGGTATTGCCTGTATCCAACAATGTTTCCCGGATTGAAGACAAGAGCACGTGCTCATTCAAGTCATTTAATGTTGGACTTGTGTAATACCGCCTCTTAATCATTTTCGCTGCCACATATTTGACCATTTGCATTGCCTTTTATAATCGCAAAGCAAATCGTGCCTGTTTCAATATACTTTGTTAATCATTCATCGATCGTGTATAGTTATTTACTGATTTCACAATTTACTTCTGAACCTACCGACTTTTGGATTTGCTTTCGCGTTTTATCTTGGGAATCAACACGTAGCAGAGAAAATAACATTTCGACCTTTATTGAATTTGGCATTCGCGCTCAGATTTTCCAATAATGCTGTCTGAAGCTATGAGACGTAGCAAATTTCCAGGAATATAAGCAATAGGGCGGTTTGACTTTTGGTCAAACCTTTACCTTTTCTAAACTTGTTTGTAAGAGCACTTTTTCATTTTATCTAGAACTATTATATACTTGCAAAATACATGAAGTGCATTCCTTTTTTGCTTTAAAATGAATTCTTATGTATCACAATACATACTTTACCCGTGAAGGTCCGGGTTAGGGCATTGATCTTCAGTAACCGATGCGTGTCGAAAGAGGCGACTAACGGGATCGGGTGGTCAGGCTCGCTGACTTGGTTGACACATGTCATCGATGCTCATGCAGATCGATGCTCATGCTGTTGATCACTGGTATGTCTGGTCCAGACACGATTATTTACAGACCGGCGCCATATAGCTGGAATATTTCTGAGTGCGGCGTAAAACTAAACTCACTTACTCACAATACATACTTAAAACCGAAATACCGTTGATACTGACAATAGGCCTACGGGACATTTAAAGATGCTGTACTGTTTAATTTTAACGCTTTATTGCCCATATATTGAATAATACACTGTATTAACCTTGAGGGTGTGCTACGTTGGCAAGTCTTCTGGACAACTACCCGTGAAGATCCGGGTTAGAACTGGTCTTCAAAACCCATGCTTGTCGTAAGAGGTGACTAACGGGATCAGGTGGTCAGGCTCGCCGACTTGGTTGACATGTCATCGTATCCCAATTGCGTGGGTCAATGCTCATACTGTTGATCACTGGTATGTCTGGTCCAGACTCGATATTTACAGACCGCCGCCATATAGGTGGAATATTGCTGAGTGCGGCGTAAAACTAAACTCACTAACTCTGGTCAACTACTTTGTACGTGAACACACTCAACAGTCACTTGTCGCTTCTTGGGATCTGAGGGTTTCGTGTCGCCCACACATATCAGACTATCAATTTCAAAGACTTTCTGAATGATATGTTATCATTTTTCAATGACTATAACCTTTTATCATATTATGCGCTTTTGCAGAGAAGGATGATCTTGATGACTGACTGACTGACTGAGTTTGGTTTTCCGCCGCTTTAAGCAATATTCCAGCAACATCACGGTGGGGGACATCAGAACTGGGCTTCACACATTGTACCCATGTGGGGATTCGAACCCGGGTCTTCGGTGTGACGAGCCAACGCTTTATCCACTAGGCTACCCCAACCCCCTTATCTTGATGAACATACATTTATAATATATATGCTTGTGTATGTGGGTGTTTTTTTTAACGACATTGTGAATGCAGATTTTGTTTTCAATGCTAATTGCAAATTGTTTTTATAAAAAAAATCCAAAAGTAGTTTTCTGTCATTTAAATTATATTTCAAATATATTCTAACAAGTTCTAAAAACCAACAGGTAATTTCATTTGCCTTTTCATGTGATCAATTTTCATAAGAGCCTATCAGAAAGTCGAGAGAGGTGCTGGGGTATTGTTCGGTCATGTGACCCAAAAGCATGTGTAGTTCGTGCAATCCAGCCACAGGGCATTACAGCGGAAGGCCTCATGATGTACAGACATGTGTGAATGATGACAGGATTTTCTGAACCTCGCCATTTTATGAACGTTGGTCTAAAGGCTAATGGAAGAGACCAGCTTAAATGTTACCATAATTCATGGATTTGTGAAGTGCCGACAGTTTCTAACCGTCCCTTGACATGTGGACTTTAATGTCGTCAAGGTTATATTGCCAAATTGTCACCAGTACAACCAAATACCACAACGTTAATGATGGAAATATGGAATGAACATGACGAATATGCTCTATAGTGAATACACTTTATGTGAAATGGGGTGAGTTTTTCGAATTTGTAGTTCTTGCATCAACACTTAGTTCAGAAAATTTATAAAATCAAAGTTTGAACTTGTGTATCATATGGACATAAATGAAATACATTACATAGTGCTAGCTGTCAAGTGATGTACTGCAAATGTAACAAAATGTTCTGTAGATATTTTGACAGCTTTGTGCAAGTTACATTTGATCAACATCATGGCAGCAGGTGGCAATTTTGACAATATTGTGGCATCTGGTGACAATGCCGATGTTTAACTCGAGGATCCAGGTCAAGCCGCTGAAGAAGATCCAGGTCAAGCCGCTGAACAGGACCCAGGTCAAGCCGCTGAACAGGATCCAGGTCAAGCCGATGAAGATCCAGGTAAAGACACTGCTGTGGCTGCACAGAATACTAAGAGTGGTAATAATGGTGCTGATGAAATACCAGGACGTGGTGCCCGTAAAAGACACTGACTGAAAAGGGTAAAGAAGAAATGCTGCGTTTGATAGAGGGCTATTACAAAAAAGAGAAATGAACTTTTGAAACTTATGCAAAATGGTTCATGTGAGAGTTTGCATTTAGTCAAGTATAGTTATGTTGAGTATAATGACTTATGTTCTCAGTATGATGCTCAGCTTAGCACCAATTACAGCATGTTGACACCAGAGTTCGTGAGAGTGAGCGTCATGAGGACAGAAAGGCTGCATTGGGTGAATTTAGAGATAGCGTTGATAGTTGGATTGAGAGGAGTGAAAGATTGTTATGTGATCAGCTTGAGAGTGTATCCAGGGTGTCTTGGTCAAGACTTTCAAAGTCTTCCTCAACTAGATCAACTAGGTTATAAACAGACCCACTCATCAATATTCCAGATATATGGCTTCGGTCTATAAATAAATAATCTAGTCTGGACTAGACAATCCAGTGATTAACAGCATTATTGGTACAAAATCGCAAAGCATCAGTTGTACACATCAAATGGAATAATAATTATCGTTATTCGACATGTAACACAGGCCATGCCATACAGGAAAATGTGTTAAGGAATCTCATGACAAGCGACCGAGCTTACTTAGTTGAAACAAAAGGATCTATATATTCATTGCTGACTAGGAAGTTATTGTATTTATAAATCTAGAACAATCATCAAAATACCACTCACGCTAAATTCATAACATTAACGTAAGACGACAGTTGAGTTCCTTCTGACAGATTTATTGAACTTTTGGTAGGAAAGTAATGAGTATGTATACTCAACAGCATAAAAATAACACGTCAGTAAGAATTCAAAATATGATAGGCACTGTAATCAAATCATTACAGAAATGGACATAAAAGGCGGATCAAAAACATTTTTTGTGTACAATATCTTGACACATCAATGAATAAGACATTACGTCAACGTTTGCAGTCCATTCAGACTCTTGCCTTCAGTATCTAGTGTGACCATCACGAGCGGCAATAACTGCAGCACAGCGTCTATGCGTGGAGTGCCCCAATCGATTGATGAAGGCCACTGGCACCTGGAACCACACTCTGAGAAAGGCCTGGCGCAAGAAATCGTCTGTGTTCGGCCTTGGTATGACATTATTCAGTCTCCTCTGAATTTCATCCGAAAGATGTTCAGTTGGGTTTAAATCAGGACTAAGGGCTGGTCACTGCATAATGTTGACACCCTTCTGCTAGGAAGTCCCGTGTAGCTCTGGCAGGATGGGCCCGGGCGTTATCATGCTGGAAATTGTTGTTCCGGTGACGTGCGAAATGTGGTATGACGTGGGGTCTGAAAGCTTGGTCGATGTAGCGAACCGTTGTGATGCCGTCTCCTCTCCCTGGACCAAGGTTCTGGAACACCACAGAACCCACTCTCTGGTTCAGGCCTATTCCACCCCATACCATGATGCTTGCACCTCCTCATGAGTCTCTCTCCATAACACATTGGTCTGAGTAACGCTGGCCGCGTCGTCGCCATATTCTTGTCCTACCATCTGGAGTTGATACGCAGTACCGACTGTCATCTGTGAACAGAACAGTTCTCAATTGCCTGTATCGCCAGTTTTGGTGTTGTAGGGCAAACTGTAGACGTTCACGCCGATGACGAGGGGTGAGGATAGGTCCACGGTAAGGTCTACGGCAATGGAGGTTCCCGCTGTTAAGACGTCGGCGTACTGTATCAGTACTGGTTGGTCTTCCGTGTGTTCCCACTGTCTGGCGTGGTGTTTCGAATGCCTGCATGAAGGGATTCTGTACATGCTGTCGCACAACATGGCGACCTTGTCGTCTTGTGGTCACCCTTGGTCTGATCATTTGTGGTGTTGGTGGCCCGGAAACGTTCCTGCAGCCTTTAGATGGACCGAACGTTGACCAGGAAGTGATTGGCAACGGCTTGTGCAGTGTGGCCAGTTTCAAGTCTTCCTAGCGCCTGGTTCCTCTGAGCTGTCGTGAGTCGCGGCATCCTGCTGACGTTGTAATGTGAATGTTTCAACCAGGTTTTGGGGTGCATTTTATAGGGCTGGTCCTTGTGAACAGCACGTGCAGCATTAGTTGCATGAAAAACACGGAGAACACCTTACCATCTCCGAGATCAGGTTGCGTTTTTGAGACCATTTCCGGTGTTCCATTCTGAGTATGGGAAGAAATGTCTTTGCTCAGGTAAAGTTGGAAATGTTGTCAAAAATATACAATCAAAACATAAATGAGTTTACAGTTATCCGTTTCTGCGAAGGAAAATTCCAAACTGACGTTTTTTTTGCTGCTTAGTATATATAGTCCCAGCGTTGGTGGCAAATGCCCAATGGACAAGGGACGTTTTTCCTTACGTATTTTTATTACAAAGTAAAATTATTCCAAATGATAAATATAAATGCACTTAGTTGTAATCTGTGAGTGCAAAATTCATGGAAAGTTTGAAACTTTTTGAGGATATACGATATATTAATTTCACATGTATCAAATACATTCTGTGGATATAAAGTCGTGTCTCTGAAAGTGTGAAGGATTATTGTTACACTTTGTTACAATGACCTGGTGGACACAGCAATATGTCTCTTATTGTCAGGATGTTGATGGAGCTGTGGAATCCAGTACATGCGAGGAATGTTTGTTGGTTGTTTAACGCCGCACTCAGCAGTATTCCAGCTATAAGGCGGCGGTTTGTAAATACTCGAGTCAGGACAAGACAATCCAGTGATCAACAGTATGAGCATCTATTCACAACTGGGATAGACTGACGTGTGTCAACCACGCCAGAGAGCCTGACCACATGATCTCGTCAATCGACTTTTAGGACCATGATTTGCTGAAGACCAATTCTAACCCGGATCTTAACGGATACAAACGAGGAATAGACATGTTGTCGGATTTTAGAGTCAACTATAAAACTGATGGAACTATAAACCTTTTGGAGGATACTGACATTGCATAATTTGTCACTAATACCATATTCTTTGACGGACGATTGGTGGAGTGATGATTACTTATAATGGTTCTGTAACTTTAAGGCTTTGGGGACAAAAGCAAACTTTTGGGGGATTTTGGATTACACCAGTTCTTCTTCAGAGTGTACATTCCAATAAATGACAACACTCTTTAGTCATTGAGAAACATTCAACAAAATGAACCCCCTGACCTACCGATGGCAACTGAAAGTCACGGTTACCAAGGTAAAACTTTATGATCTGATACTGGCGAGCAGATGTTTCTCAAGTTAGTTGAACAAAGCAACAGTACATGCATGCTTACGTTGTACTTCTTGGAAATGCTAAAACACATCGTAGGTAAACATGGCGGTAGCAGCTGTCATAGTGAGAGTGGTAATAATAGTGGCATTCATTTGCCCATATAGCAAACGTAGCATATGGAACGACCTTTTATCATCCAAAACTGTGAGATATTGTCCACTGTCCACTGGAGTTATTGCTTGTGTGACATCCAACGATGTCTCGTAGGAGATATCGTTTTGACAGTAGACTTTGTACATACCCTGACAATGCTATGACGTCATAAACTTGATGACGTCACAATGCTATGACATCCCTGCACTGCAAGTCTAATGGCAGTACCATGTTCAGATATGCGCATTTTTCATTGAAAACTAATGAAGAGTGATTATTTAAGATAAATAAAATCTCACCCTTGTGTCTTCTCATATCAAATATACCAACACTCGTTGATGAAAGTAAACATATGTAAATGTGTAACTTTATCAAGTCATGTTTGTGACAGGATCCGCTGACGAAAACGTACAGAAGTTATCAAGACTTGAACAAATGTCAGCTAGATTTGTTTCTTGAAGGAGGAATTAATTGGAAAGCAGCTCATCATACTGTTTTGCTCTATATAGAAAGCCTTTCACATTCGTGTACTGCTATTTTGGAATTATATTATTAATTGTGCAAATAAAACCTGATACCCTATGAGTTTGGAAGAGAAATCCGCAAGTAAATGGTATTTAATCTACCTTATGATATCATGGCCTATTTCCGTAGATAATAGTTCCTCGTTACAAATATTACATTGCTTATAGGTAATCAGAAGACTATTATGGCATAGTTCTTGAGCACGGGTCTTAACAACAGTATTATAATATGGCATTTCGGTAATCTTTTGGAACGGTATATCCGTCCCTAAGGAGTGTTTTCTTACTAACTCCACACGCAAATTCGACTTTCTGTCATAAAAATACTTTGGATAGATATGGTTTGTATTGATTTTCTCATCAAATGTGACAAGGCTAAGAGTTGTGTTTTTCAAACAACGTTTTAAAGTCACTTTATGCTGCATCTCATGAACACAGTTATTTGTTTACCTCTGCTTGCAAAACCTTGTTATTGATTGAACAGGACGAAGGAGATGTAGACCACTGGATGGCCATGAACATGACTTAAAAATGAAGCATTTGACAAATTCGTCGATACTCAAACCTTTCCATTTTCTCTTGTAAAAGGAAAGCTACTACCTATTTACATGGTCGACAGACATCTTACCTTTACCCTTCATTGTACATATAGAATATTACCTTAAATATTATAAAACGGAAATGAGAATGCAGGCGCGTAGCCAGGAAAATGCAGAGTGAAATGATGAAAAGTTTGAAATCAGGGGGGTATACCATATCTAAAAGTAAAACATTCTTCTCAACACGTGATACAGTTCACACAAACATCAATAACATGGTAAAACATGCAAAACATAAAAAATAACTCCAAACTAGCGGATCCTGACCACGTAAATATTGCAAATAGTTAAGTACCAAAACAACTCGAAAACTCGATAAATGAAACACTTCAACTTGAAAGCATAAGGTGGATCTCATGACGACTGAGAGGATTATACAAACTGTCAGAGCAGCATTAGGTCATCACAGATGGTAGTCCAAGAGGAGTGACAGGCGAATGTCAATGACTTTGTCCATGTCGACCACGAAATCACGATGTACGTGAACCAGTCTTAATATTTGATTCTACCTTCTCAACAGAGACAGTAGATGGTTTCTGAGTGTCTGAATTTACCATTGGCGAGGAATCAGTACATGACTCAGATAATGCTATTGTATCAGAATGTGTTTGGGAACCCTGGGTACTATTGTCAGGTAAAACGGGCGTTTCAGTCAACCTGAGTTGTTAACAAAGTAACAAACAATTGTAGAAGAATGTTTTGCAGATTTGTACTCATTTCTGCACATAACAAAAGATACAATACTTAAGGGGTAAAACAAATCCAAAGAATAGATCAACGATGTCGCCTATACTGAACAAACGATTTCGACCTGTTTCCAGACATAATTTATTGCATTGTGTAGAGAAAACATGTTTGTCTATAAATGATCCGCGAGGCAAGTTGCGTTCGGGTACCACAATACTATACCAAAAACCATCCAGAAAACATGAAAACAATTTAAATGCTAACCTTTCTTTAGCATCTGAAATCACAACATTTTGTTTTCAATTTTAAAGTGTAAGCAGTGCTACGCTGTAGCTACGCCACTGGAATATATTGTTATTTATGCGTGAATTTCTGACGGTGCTCTCATTTACAGACAACGCCAACATCGTCTGACAGAATGACATTTTTATGTATGCCGCCAAGGTATATTTTGATTTTAATGTAAGCTTAAAGGGCAAACTTCCAATCACATAGACGCAACTTCCTTGCACTCAGGAACGTTATAACGACTGATTCCCCTAAACATGAATCTGGAAATGGAAAATAGCTTGACCAAACCTTCTCTTGCTCAAAGGTACATGTATGCAGAGTGAATTTATGGGATGGATTAATTGCAACAAAGCACAGTTTAGTTGAATCATAGTACCTTATTTCAAAAGAATGACATTTTAGTAAATGATAAGTTGTTAGTTAAGTATGGAATTGTTTATAACAGAATGTAGCTTTGCACTACCTTTATCGAAACAGCAAATCGCATGTAAAAGATTGACAAATAATTGAAATGTTAAAGCTTTCTGCAGTTGTTGCTCTGCATGTTTTTGTGAAGCAGTTTATTACGTTTACTGACTCTGGTTTATTTCCTGATACTGGACAAAAGCAGTCAGAGTTCTGATTCATAAGAAAGGGTCGTGACATAATCCTGATTTTTCGAGGGGCATGTTTAATTAGGAAAAAAGTCCTTTAAAAGTATACACAATTATTCTAAATAACCGATTTTCGACCTGGGCAAGGATACAGAAAACTATACTAGAGACTCAAACATTATAAGACAAAGCTATTCCGCTTTAGTTAATGCAATACAATAATCTGTTATCATACATTCGATATTTCTTATAATTATTCTCACACGGATATGGTTTGGTGTGGTTATCTCAATCTGTTGACAACAATATATCTTTCTTGTGATATTTACAAATGCACTAATATATATACGTAGAGAAATAAATAAAGGAACACAGGAAAATTCAAGTGTTCCTTTAATATGTTCTAGTTTACATCGCCAGCTTTGAACAGAGCTGTGGTGATGAAAACTTGAAAATAAAGTAACGCTTGAATTTTCCTGTGTGTGTTCCTTTATTTGTTTCTCTGTGTATATATATTAGTGTAACCGCTTGAATTTTCCTGTGACAGGGACCAACAAGTACCATATTTTAACGTCTTTTGGTATGACGCGGTCGGGGAATCGAACCTACGACCTTGCTCTTCCTTTATCAGATAAATGATATCAAAGGTTCAAATGTTAGTAACAGGTTCTGTACACATATGTCCTGTATACTTGGTAAAGAAGATGACTAAGTCTGTAACTATTCTGATGTCCCCAGTAAATGTGACATTCACGAAACCGTGAAAGATATGGAAAGTGTGAAACATTGCTAAAGAAGCTATGTAAAGTTGTATCGCAAAGATATGTTAAGAGAAATGGTTGTGAATAAAGGTTTACCATAATGTGTTAAGGATTTCTGTATATATTTCTGTGAATATTATTGATTTATATGAACCAGTGGTCTTCTTATGAAATATGAAATTCACGTAAATGCATCATATAACGATATATCACCACCAACAGTTTGATATTCGAGTATTTCGTCTAAGGATTGTGACAATGTTGGAATGATCCGGAAACTGGGTATACATAAGTGAGTTAAAGCTATTAGGCTCTATATTTCTCACAGGGATGAGGATATATACAGGAAATAGTTGATCTGCATTGTACTGTCATTTATCCTTGTAAACATATGACATATAAACTTCATTAAATTTTCTTTGTTAACACTGTTGTTTCAATTCAGTTATAATTAACACACGATTCCCCCATCATGTGTTTCACACACGTTTACGTATATATCTCGTGCGAGGTCATCTGTCATTCAGTCTATGGAAAAAGTGGTAAAACACTCTATAACGGACCGGGGTTAAGAGCGGGTTAGAAGTGGTCCTTGCTTGTTGCAAGAGGCGACTAACGGCATCGGGGACTTGATTGACACGTGTCATAGTAATTATTGTAGATCGATGCTCATGCTGTTGATCACTGGATTGTCTGGTCGAGACTGATTTACAAACCTCTGCAGAAAAGCTGGAAAAGTGCTGAGTGCGGAGTTAAACAACAAACAAACAAACAAACAAACAAACAATCAAACAAACAAACAAACAAACAAACAACTCTATGGCGGTGTTGTACATCCACAAAAGCGTTTACATCATGGGATGTCCAATGAGCCTCGTGGGGGACATTGGTTTATGTACACTCTTTGTTAGTCAGTGTTACCTGATCCCGAAACATAATTTAACCCGTGTCACTAGAAATAATGGAAGTCAACGGATTTATCTCACCGCACACCTAATTAAATTGCATTTGTTCCGAATCGGCGAAAATACCATAGCTAGTATTTACAGAACAAAACCTAGAGTTACTCCCCAATTTCATTCGGAAAATATCGAAATGTCAGGAGAATGGCGTTTATCGTAATTAACTCGTAATACAAAATTGCTGTTGAGAGGTTTCGAATGTACAACCAACAGTTCGGCGGTTCGAGCTGGAAGAAATATCATCGGGAAACATTCAGCCAGTCAGAATCCGACGTCCATGTTTAAAGTAAGAAGAAATAATGTGTACTGTGTGGCTCGTACATTTCTCAACTTGTCACCGCTATGGCCTATAATTTGTTTGTTTGTGGCAGAAATACGAATATGAATATACCTATGGCATTTGAAAATAAGGGCTGTGATAAAAACAAAAGGCCTAGACGGCGGACTGTAATGATAACAGATGTTAAAAAAGGTATCGACTGGCGACAGTTGATTGCCTGCTCTACATCCTCCGGTTACAGACATCCGCAAGAAACATCTGCCCGTAATTAATGTGGCTTAAAGTCGATCAGTGGGTGACAACAAGTAGAGACAGTCTACTGTCAGAAACATATTAACATAGTTTGTTTTCTCGTCTGTAATTGATAAACTTGAAGCGATACGTGATATCAAATTTCATGCAAAGTGCTTAGCTACTTGTTTATTTATTTCACAACTTTTCAAATAACTTAGTTTAAACATATTTTATTCACAATGTGAAAAGGATCGGGGACAAGTTCTTTCAACTTATAAAACCCCTCTCCAAAGATATTTACAATAACTAGTTACATCACAAACAATTATTAGAAACAGAGACAGAGAAAGATTGACAGTTCAGGGGAAATGTTATAATACAAAAGGTGTTCAGAGAGAAGACTACTGGAATCGTTTAGATCTGCATATATATTGATGTACATTTTTAATATAAATTCATTTTTATGATTTGTGAGATCTGCAATGCCGTTTAAAATAACATATAATGTAATCACAGAAATACTACAACATTCATCTTGAATAGCTTTAAGCATGATCTTTCTATGTTGATTGTATAAAGAACATTCTAAGAAATAGTGATGAGCATTTTCGCACGGGTTTCCACATGCACAGGATGGATAAGTGATTAGCCCTACTCTGTACAGATCGTAACTTAATCTACTAGCTTCATGACATAGTTGAGTATGTAATATGTTAAATTTCCTAATACCGTAAGAAAAGTACAGTGGAGCTGAGTTATATGATGTTATTATGCTGGATTTAAGTTCAAATAACTTTATGCCACATTAAGTTATTGACAGTTATTTTTTTCCGCTAGTATATAACGGCTTGATGATGATGATATGCTGTCAGGTTTTCTTGGAGCAGATTTGCTTGACGTTTCTGATGCTTTTGGTTCTAATATTATGACACCCACTATTGGCTGTAATATATGGGAATATGTAATGGTATCCTTCAGCTTCTTTATCTGGAAGATCCTCTCTGATGTACATCTCTCGATACAAATGTGTTATGCCAACCGTGACGAATGTTATGTTATCTACATCTTGAATACTTCGTGTACATAATGTATTTGTGTAATGTAAATGTTCTATGCTGTTTTTAGTATGATCTTCGGATATATGTCTTGAGAAAGAAACTTAATCCTTTCATTCACAGCTGAAGTAACACACTGTCAGCACTGAAAAGCAGTAATCATGATCTAGATATGACAGTCAATGTATGGGAAGGGTATTTTGAAGAGGACCGCTCAGTGCTTACAAATATAAGCTATTTTCGCAAAAAACAAAAATAGGTGGTGTAATATCGCTGTTTTCCACGTTTCCCTTTGTCAACAGCCAATTTTTGAAACAGAAACTACTGTTTTATCGTATTCGCTCCATATCTTCAGAGTTTCATCAACCATTGACCATACCCCAGATTTACCTTGTCAGTAATGACACTAATTTACTATTAATTATGTTGTATGTCCTTCTTCCTTCAAGATATCAAATAAGGATTGCAATATAACTTAGTCTACACAAAAGATACGTGTACGTTTCAATCGTCAACAAAAGAATATATTCAGTCGCAATTTTCAGCAGAAACAGAGTCCATTGGTTTTAAAAGGCAAACTGTTTATAAAAAGACAGAAACCTTATACTTTGGATGCGGATAATGGACCCCGAAATCAGACACGTTTCTATGTTAATGTTATTTCATCGGAAAATACCTGTAATATGACCTTTGCTGCGTATGAGAAACGCCGATGTCTGGAACAACGCAAATAACGGTGACTTCAAGAATATCATGTTGAGGATGAAATGTAAAACCATTATGGAAACCATATACTTACATCAAATGCTGTTAGCCTTTTGCAGTGTATCAGAACGGCTTTTAAGTATCTCTTATTCTCTGGAGACTAACTTGGACTTTCTCTTTCAGTGCTTCCCGTCGACAGTTTTGTATATACATTTAGAAAGAATACAGGAATGCTTTATCAAGCATATTTTAAAAGCGTAATGTGGTGTACGGTTCTCAGTTTTGGATTGAACTTTTGATTAATTTAACCGACAAATCAAATAACCTTCTTATCGTTTCTTTATTGAACACATACTGGGTAATGGATTTAATGCATTCGTCAAATATAGGACAATTTATTGAATCATTATCTAACTGTCACAGAACTCAGTCTCACATATGTGCAGACACGTTTTGATGATGACATGGGTTCTTAAAACCGTTCAACTATGAAAATTGTTTTGATTCGTATTGTAAACATTATTGCATTATCCTATATAGGCGTGCCACTGCAAGCATATGAATTTCACTGGAAAAATCAAAATATAAAAATGTGAATTTTTGAAATTATTATTAAACAAAATTCCTAACATTTCTCTTTGATATTTGGCATCCTTTGAAATAGAATCCTGTTATTCAGGAACACCAACAGTCCTTGGCAATAAACCATGAAATGGAACACCCAAGATGTAAATTGAATTTGAAACTAATGTTTATTGAAGGTCGTATCCAATTGTCGTTAAACAGTTTCTAATTGAAAATGATGTTTCTTCAATCCTGTTGTTTGTGTAAGCTCGGTTATATCAATTCAGCGTTAGGCAGATACTGTTTCCTCGTCACGACCAATATCAGAGGGTCACTGTCTACTCGCCATATGATGTTTTTTAATCTCAGTATCTATCGAAGCGGGGATTGTGGTTTGGTAAAAGGAAGGACTGCAAAATAATACCACATAACATTTGCTGTTCAAACAATCAGCTGATATTGGATAATGACATCAATGCTGAAGACCACTAGAGCCGTGTCCACAGGGTCAGAGTGATCATTGCGTTCGGGTTTTGTAAGTCTGCTTTAAGTTCTTGTGTTATTTGGCATTTGAAAGGCATTTCTGAAGCTTCATTAGGACTTGTTGACGAGGCTCGGTGAAGAATAATGATCTGAAGCTCACTTAAGTTTTGGTCGTGTTGATTATGGGGATGACATCTGAGGAACGACCTTTTGGGGGGAACGAGTGGAGTTCATGAAAACAAAATGTTTTCAGTCATACCTGTTCGAATTGGCAATGCTGGACGTAAGACAAGAAATAGTTTGTGCGTGCAATATGAAGAGAATATTAAATGTTTGTGTGTGCTTGCTTTTGTTTGTTTGTGTTTTCGATGACTTTCCGCTGCTTCTGAAGGAGATCAGTAAACACACCGATCTATTTTGAGTCTTTCTTTTATCTTGCTGTTTCCTGTAGTTTTTGGGAAGACGTTTTATTTTGAAATATAGAGATTAACCCGTCTGTATGGAAAGACATTCCATTTAGTGTAAAAAGCCAAATAGAGTGAGAATTTAATGTTATTCAGTGATGACACCAGGTGTTATCGAAATGTAACGTCAACAATAACAGTCACTAATATCGTTTACGCATCACTGAACATTATATTTACTATAATAATAATAATGTATGTTTTACAGTGGTTTCTACATTACGTTAAGAGTACTGACGTGCAGCGAGCGTTAATGTATAATTACACATAGTATAGCATCAATATTTACCGATTATATTAAGCATTGTTGATAACACACATGTAATGGTATTCAGTTCAAACACAGGCGTTTATCCATTGACCAACCAGAGGATTTTGATTATTACACCCTCAGGAACCAGTTCTCTATGAATCACCTGGTGTCTATTCTCAGGAGGCTAGACGCTATGTAAGATTAGTCGATTTTTGAAGTGCAATAATTATATCTTTCTTACACCTGCAATAGGATCAATTGATTTTAACATATCTTATTCATAAGAAAAAATGATTGGGCAGGCAAGCAACAGGTGTCAATCTCCCAGAATATATACATGGTGAGCGTTTATTAAAACACAATGAAGAGTTTACACGAAGACAAAATGTCAGCAAGAAAAGGGGTTTTACGATAATGACTGAAATTGTGGATGTGGTCAGTGTGGATGAAATACATGTCGTGTTTAAGTTTTGTGTTACGCGTTTCATCATTGCAGAGAAGGGGGAAATCATCGAACAAATCTTTTGTTTGAGATATATTGCGATGTTCCTCGTTTAACTTAATTAAGGAAGCACTGGCTGACATTGATGGTTTTCTTTGACACATGAAGTCTCGAACTGTGCTGGCATCTCCAACTGCAATCCATTTGTACCGAGTGGCTTTCATGTATGCTCAGTTTGTTCTCTGGAAGTTGGCATATCATATTAAAATTATCATCAATCGTTACTCTTTTGGCTATGCTGGTTTATTGGTTTTTTTCCCTCACTTGGTGGCTCAGCGTCACATAGAGGTGATTGTGCCATACAGATGTGACGTTGCTTAACAAACATAACTTGGGCATGGTAGGGTCACTATTTAGGATCTGTAAATCATATGTAATATATGTTGTATTTTAGTAGAGTTTTCAGATGAATGCAGGAAAGTGTATGGGTTAGATCATCTTCGTTTATTACAAAGCGTCTGCGTCTTTCATCATTATTAGTACAAAGAGGGTGATAAATTAATGGAATCTTATAACCTATATGTCACCGTTCAGATATATTACGCGGCCATACCTGATCACATCCTTCGTCACTAGGACGAGTTATATTATACCCTAGAGAGGGTGAGTATGATTTTAACGCTTTTAGTATTTATCGAGGAATATTACGGCGATGAACACATGAAAGGGTCCTTGACACATTGCATCATTGTGTGGAATTGAACCCGAACCTTCGGCGTGAAAGGCGACGTCATCTGGGCTACACATTGAGATAGATGCATTGCCAACCTGCCCGCAAAACATGCAAGAAGAGACTTGGTTTTCATTGTCTTAAATGGTGAGTGTGGAGAAAGTAAATTCATGAACTGACAGTTACATAACAAAGCTTTCCCGTGGCCCTTCTGTATCGTCTTGACAATTAGAAATATTCAACATATTACTCAAAGGTCCAGTATAGCAGAATATACCCTTGCCACATGTATTTTCATATTGATGTTATATTTGTACTTACCTTCTATCAGAGAAACCTTCTGGCTTGAACGATATAATTCTTTCGTTAAACTAATCAATGGTAAGCTAGTGCGGACAAACAAGTATATCATAATTAACACCAAATATATGTTTACAATACATGACATAGTCATATTACAGTAAGTCATTTATGTACGTACATGTATTTATATATTTATGTATTGTATGCATATCTTCCGATGTTCATGGATGACAAAATAGACCTCAACGTTCTCGATGGTAAGCTAGTGCGGACAAAAAGTTTATCATGATTAACACCAAATATATGTTTACAATACATGACATAGTCATATTACAGTAAGTCATTTATTTATATATTTATGTTTTGTATGCATATCGTCTGATGTTCATGGATGACAAAAAAAGACCTCAACGTCCTCGAGCCGTCATCTCCAAATTGCAGAAGAACGCCATCGTAACATTACTCTGGCCTGCAAGGAGTCCCGATAAGGACCCCATCGAACATCTTTTGATCTATCTTGGACGCCAAGTTCAAATTAAAATTCTCAAGTTCAAAACCTGCTGGAATTCACGCAGGCACACCATGAGGAATGGAAGAGGATTCCGCCGGCAATAATTCGACGTTTGATTGTCAGTAATCTTTAGACTGCTGACTGGCTATTTCTTACCATATATACATATCCGTACATACAATAATTTGGCTTGACAACATAGATTAGTACATAGCTGATACATTTAATACAGTCAGGATTGCAATAGAGAGAAATGTTTTAAGATCATGGAAATGATTGCATTTAAGTAGCTGTAAGCAGTCTTGAAGAAACAGAGCCATCAACTGGGAATTTGTAACGAAAAGCTATAGATTCAGGAAACAAACACAAGGCACGCTTGGTCAAGGCTGTTACCATGAACTCTGTAATTAACAAAATGCTTGATTCATTCTAAAATCAAACACACTCACGGTTATACGGCATACACTACTGCAGCCAACGAAACATCGGTAGAATAAAACTAAAAAAAACATAGAAGGAAATCGACACATTTGAAGCAACCTTTTCACCTTTTTTTGCATCCTTAGCATTTAGGTGTTTCAAGTCTTCTGTGGCGTCTCAACATATTCGATGTGTAATAAAATTCCCTTTCTTAATTGAATTACTGTTAAGGTATTTTTTATAAACGAAACTACTTCCTGAATGTACGACATTTATTGCCCAGTTCTTGAAAACAGGTAATTGTAGTTTGTGTGGTTTTATATCGCCATCAGTAAAATACGAACATGTTCTTTAAAGCCTTATGATAAGGTTTGGAAAATTGCCTTTGTGCTGTAATGTAAGTGTTTAAGAGGGCACCTTCTGCCTGCTCTTCTTGGGGCTCATATGTGTGAGTGAGGTATTCATATCTGGTTTGATTTTCAGTATTTCTGTTTTTGTTATGATAAGACTATAATTTTGTGTCAATAAGGCAAGTCCATTAACATTTGTAATCTCTATTTTGTCTTGTCACGTTCTTTTAAAGAACAAGAGGGCATTTAACACCGTTTGTGCTCTGTAAATTGTTAACAGTAACATTTGCTACATCTCGCATGAATAACAACTTTGACATTTATTCACATCAGTAGGAATGTTGAGTTTACAGAGTGGTAATGAACCCACAATGTAAATGCACTTAATGTGATCGGTTCAGTAGATCGTGTGCAATACATCGATGATGAAGCTTGTACTCAAGTGACGTCTGTTGTTCAGTTCTATGTGTATTCTATCACGAGGGGCGGTGGGGTAGCCTAGTGGTTAAAGCGTTGGCTCGTCACGCCGAAGACCCGGGTTCTAATCCCCACATGGGTACAATATTTGCAGCTCATTCCTGGTGTCCCCCGCCGTGATGTTGCTTGAATATTGCTAAAAGCGGCGTAAAACCAAACTCACTCACTCACATCACGAAGTCAGTCATAGTCAATTTCTTTATTGTATAACAAGAATTAAACCCTAAATCCCGATAGTTTGAACTATAACGGTGATGGAAACTATATTGCTCTCGTAGCAGGTTGGGATGGGGTACTGGGGGAGAAAAGAAGAACATTCTAACAATTATCAACGGCAAATATATTCAAGGTATGAGGATCACAATTCAATAACGAATCATTAAGATGGGTTGCATGCTCTGAAGAGAGTCAGTTCAGATTTTTAGTGCTGGCGGAGGGCTGGTTCTAGATTTGAGGAGAGATAATTTATCCACTATGATGTGAATTTTTTGCAAAGGCAGTGTGGGGGTGTGGTTTTGGTAGAAAAAGACGGCAGTTTATAAGAAACATCAGTGGTTTGATATAAGGCTTGGACAAAATGACACGACAAAATTGATCAATAGGTGGATATAGGATCTTATGAAGTCACAATCAAGTTTTATGTCTATCCTTATTTCTTTTTATCTCATTTTCATGTGTCTGTGAACTGAAAACGATATAGTGTCGAGAGTAAATTGACATCGTTTTGGATTTCTTATGACTTATACAACGTTAAGTGAACAATAAACAAACGGTTGCGCAGATTCACAAAAAAGGTTTAGGCGTTAATGTGATGCAAGAGTTGTATGGCATTCGTAGAAAGAGGAGAAAGCTGTGAAATGTCAAACAGTCAAATCACACTGTGTTTCGGTTTCGTCACTCACAACCTTTCTGTACTAATATGCACATGAACAAAATGAGGAAAAATCATAGGCTTGCATTTCTCGTTAATGTGGCTAGACACATGGAAGGGAATTGTTTTATTTTACTATTCTTGAATGATATCATTTCTACAATGTACTTGAATCTTGGAGAAACGTCTTGACCAAATTCAAATTTGATTTGCCAGTCCGAGCAAATCTAATCCATATGCATAGATAACCAGTTGGCAAGGTGGGATGCACAAATGATTCCCACAGGGATGCATACTTCTTTAAATGTTATTGCCCTATAGCTATTAAAACGTGTACCAAATTTTATAACATTTTGAACACAGATGGGTGAGTACCGGCTAAAAATGGTTGCCATATTGGAAATCGTACTAGAACCACATAAACAACTCGGGATGTCATCATTGGTTGGAAAAAATGAGAAGCTTCATATATATATATTGTTCAGTGGTCTATGGGTTGTTTACACAGACGAGGACATGTTCACTTGTATACACCTTTAACATTCAACTCATGTTTCATGTAACCAATGCTCGTTAAACTATGCCGTCTTCATTTATATTTCAGCCCGTTATTGTATCAAGGGAAAAGTAATAACCGATAGTTGTCGAGATTTATGAGCGACTGTTAGATCACTGAATCCCAAGGAGCCAGTAATCTTGAACGTTATTGGGAAGAAGACTGACAGCCTCAGCAAGTCTGGTAAATTCCACCATTGTTAAAGTTTGGGGACCAAACTACAAGAGTGCTCAGAAGCTGGATTTGATAACTGGTGTCTGTATATCATTGTGACCCTGCTTGAAGCTCGAAAAATCAAAAGGACATTCCTACACAACTAAAATGAATGTGTTCTCGAAAAGAGTCCATCAGGAGATTACATCACATTTGCTGTAATTTTTGAAGGTAATGCGCAGTTGTATGGAACTTCTGGAATCATGTTGACACAAAGGTTCAATGTAACATGTACAGTCGTGGTCAATATTTAGATATCAGTGTGTGTAATTTGACACCAGAAATGGGCTTCACACATTGTACCCATGTGGGGAATTGAACACGGGTCTTCGGCTTGCCGAGCCAAAGCTTTAACCACTTGGCTACCCCATCGCCCCGAATTGAATATTGACAAATGCCTTTACCATGCGCGATTTAGTAAATACGAATAATGATTTAACAGATAAACGTACTGTATTCATTTTGGTTTTTCGGACTGTTGAAATGTACTCTAAACAAATATATCCACATCGATATTACCGCAAGGACATAAACACTCACCTTTACGTCAGAAGATGGTTTCGACCTATGGAAAACTCTGATATTTGGAAACTGAAACTGAAACCAGCGTTGATTCAGCATCATACCTAATTTAGCCACTTCTAATTGAAAGTGTAATGTGGCCCCGTCCTTGTCTACCACATGCTGTTTTTGCAGCAGTCAGCCCAGCTTTAGGCATCTATTGTTTCCGTGTCGTGACAATGAACGAGCAACTTTTCTTCCTACTTTTCTAATTTGTACATCTTTGTATGTGGCGTTTAAGGCGTGGGTTGACGATGGGGGATACAGGTTAATGAGGTACAGCAGGTTTTACAAGCACTTTGTGTAGAATTTTGCCGATGCGAAAAGTGATAACATACTCACCGTCGCCTGCTACACAAGAAAGGAGACATTAAAATGAACGGTTGTTGTGTAATACATAGAAAGCGTGAAGAAAACAAACTAACAAACGGTTTTTAAAGAGCCACGTTTCAATATAAGAGGCAAAAGTAGCAATGGCCATGCTGCTCTGGCGTGTTGAATAGATGTGACATCCTGTGCCAGAGGTAGTACATTTACGATTTCCACCACTCACAATTACATCACAAGCATGCCTTTATGAATAGTTATCGAATATGAATGATACCATGTTGAACGATTCCTTCCCTACCAGTATGACCTTTCACAAACACATGGACAAGCACTGCAATGTTGGCAGTAGTATTCAAACATTAGCTAAACTGTAACATTCTGTAAGTTGTAAATATTCTAATATACGAATGACATAATCATTTTCACAAGGCCCCGATCTTTCTAAATTCGTAAAAATGAAAATGAAAATGTAAACGATACACCAACAGTTTTGTCTTCTGACGAATAACAGTGACCATCTTGATCTGTATAAATTACTTAAAGCAATATGTTCTTTTACGATAGCGACAACTGAAATATGTCCTTGTTCATATCAATACCTGGGTTAGTATGGTTTTCGTCGCTTTTAGCATTCAACATTCTCAAAACGATCAAAGTTGGCACTGGTATTCGCCAAGACGAGTGTTTTCTATCAATAGGTCATACTTGGTTCAGAATTTCGTCGTTTATTCGTTAGATAACAGGAGCTTGGTGATAGTTCAAATCAGAGGATTGACCCGACGATAATCCGCGGTGTACGTGCTCGTGGGTGATTCAGGTTAACGATCTGTGTTCTGCAATAAAAGAGAAAATGTCGGCACTGCAAGTGTTAGCCATTGACATTAACGTTCTGTTACAGTCATAAAGTACCAGAATAGGAGTTTCTTCCAGGAATCATTTAATTTAATCAAAAGTATTTGCAGTATATTACGACTATAGAGAATGTCAATTTGTATACTTCTAAGAGTATCACTGCTCTTGATATTAAGTCCGACCACAACAATCTTAATCAGCACCTGACCTTTAATTGTTTTCATAGTGGAATGACCGCAGTTATATGTCATAGAACACGGAAGTTTAAATAACGCCTATTTGTGTGAAACATTCTCTTACGTAAATTAAAGTCTTTATAAATATACTTCTGCTCTTGTTTCGAGTGTCGAGGCCAAAGTCTGCTATTACAAAACAAGAAGGGAGGACACAGATGTATATCAGTATGTTTGTCGGCGAATGTTATATGTTATGTACAAAGCATGCTAATTCTGTATGCGTTACGAATTATCCTAGTGGAGCATCATTAACAATATACCGTGTATCAAAACATTCATTGATAACAGTTTATAACCATGGGGGCAGGTGGGGTAGCCTAGCGGTTAAAGCGTTCGCCATTTACGCAAAAAGCCCGGGTTCGATTCCCCACATGGGTACAATTAAGCCCATTTCTGGTGTCCCATGGTATTGCTGGATTATTGCTGAAATCCCTCACTCACACACTAAAGAACGCTAAAGGTGGGTATCGATACATTTCATTTGAAATTTAAACTTTATCACAACCAGTTGCATTTAACTGCGTCAGGACCAATGAAATCAGTGGTTTACAACACTGGCAAAGTAATGTGGTGTTAGGAAACAATGGCACGCAATCAGTTATGCATTAATAGTGGCTGATGCCATCCATAAACACTTTCACTATCATGATCAGAGCTCACATTTGACGTTTTGGCCAATTGTCGTCACATTTGACCACACAGATGCTAAGAGCCATTTAAAAAAACCCAACTTTACAAATGTCTATCATACCAAAAAGTCTTACTGGTAAGTTGGCCTGCATGAACAATATAATGATGTTTGGCCCCTCAAGGAGGTACCACTGACCCCCCTCTGGCCCATGGATTACTAAGTCACAGGTTATGACAAACGACACTTACGAATAGATAGGATAATTCTACCAGAGAATTCCTCAGGGTATCCGCGTCAAGAGCCCTTTGTGTCATTTTTTTAACAATGTAATGTAATTGACAATGTTTACAAAGTGAAGTTTCCTTTGGAGTTGTCACTTTCATTTTGTTTTGTTTTTGTTTCACCCCGAGGCCTTGATGTGTTAATATGTGTACATAACGTTTGACAGTTCAGTTCTCAATCTCTCAAGGAAATGGCGACCCGGAGTCGTTAAATATGCACGTATGCCTTTTTACGAAGGCAGCTTCAGAATGTATCAAGTGCTTACACACACACACACACACACACACACACATACGCACGCACGTACACACGCACGCACACATACGCATGCATGCACACACACACTCACTCACATAAACTATGGTTGACTATCTGATGCTTATGTTTTCCTGAGGGCCAATCTTCCACATGCCAGTGTCACTTTGGAGCGACAACCACTTGCCATCTCTACGGAATCGATAACAAAAACCTCAAAAAAATTCTGGATTGAGACAAACTTAGAATCGTATGCAACAGTCTTAGGGAGCACAGCCCCGACGTCAAGCGATACACCGAATTTCGATTCGAGTACATTGCCATCAGGTGGGTCCAGCTTAGTG
This sequence comes from Haliotis rubra, assembly GCF_003918875.1. Classification (NCBI taxonomy): domain Eukaryota; kingdom Metazoa; phylum Mollusca; class Gastropoda; order Lepetellida; family Haliotidae; genus Haliotis; species Haliotis rubra. The sequence goes on from NW_025767002.1 coordinate 1,463,105, forward strand.
TTAACAGCATTTCGGTGCAAAAGACGAAATGAGAAGCGTCCTAGTCACAGGTGAGTCCATGCTATATCTGGACAACTCTGATGGTCGCGCAACGGTAGGCAGGCGTCCAGGAGAACGTTTTACTGACGCTTGCGATATCGTTAGTTTGAGAATGGCAGGGTAATGGAATGGGATAGCATCATGACTTAAAGGCAAACACAGTTAAGGGCACATTAAATATCACATGCTACAGGAATGAAGTCACTGTTCTACCCTTTCTGCAAATGCTGGTACACAAGGCCACGTTACAAAAGGATTATGCTCGACCACGTGCTGTGACATATCTTTTGAGAGAGCATAACATTACTGTACTGCCATAACCAGGTCCTTCCCCATAAGAACATGCCTGGCAAGAGAAGGAACGACGTCTACGACGGAACCAGAATTGGATTGATTAATCATTGGTTGGAATTTGGAACAACACGCCCTTGGCTGGGTTAAACCATCTGGTGTCGTCAGTGCACCACTGCCTCATCTAATCGGTGGTCAGTTCACCCACACAAATGTTAATTGAGTTGTTACACCACCCCCTGTCTCCTGGTACCAGATATTGTGTTATTTGGAATTGAATCGACTGTTAGTTCACTTTTAACACCCGAGTAACAATTTCTTTCTGGAAATGTTTCATTTATTTATTCATGGAAATACCGAACCATTATGCCACTTACATGTCACATGTTATCACGTGTTGTTCCAACTACCAGGCGGATGATTACTGAACTACAATATGGTGAGACGAATTGGTATTATTAATCCATATGTCACTGAGCAAGACCTGGCTTGCATGGGACTGTTGAAAAGGATCGATTGCAACGTCGTAAGACATTATTCTCGCTAGGTTTAACCTTTAGTTGAATCATAAAAACTGGAAAACATATTTGGTGGCAACCATCTGAGACTCTGAGCAGATTGACAGCCTGTGACAAGAGTGACAAGCAACACACAACCCTACTATCACCTATAGTGCGAAACGCTTTTGATGTTGGGGAAATTTGGACTTTGTATCTCTTATCTTGTGATGCATTTCAAAGGGGCATTTGTTTCAGTTGGATTAGTCTTTGAAAATATGAGCATGTTACCATCTGTTCTCTTGTCAGATGTTATCTTAAATAGTATCGACATTGTGTTATTTAGACTCCGGGTATGTCTGGTTACTATCACCCTACACTACCGCCCATAAGACATAACCTGACTGTTTTGTGAGAGTGAGAGTTTATTCAGCTTATAGTAATATTCCAGCAAAATCAGGAGAAGGCCCAAAAAGGAATTCACATTTTACCCATATGGGGAATCGAACCCGGACATTTGGCGTGACAAGCAAACGCTTGAACTAAGATGCTGTCCAACGTCCCTATTTTGGGATAACAAACCGGTACGATATGTGCCCCCCCAAACGCATCGCGGTCATTCTGCAAACGCAATTCCACAAGCAATCAACGGTAATTTCGGATATCATGCTGTGATAACTGAGCGGTAATTCTGATAAGGGTAGGCGTAATTCCGCAGTTATTTGTATATCTGTTTGTAAAATCGACATCCGACTAATCTCACCCATATAATTGTTTGTTTCTTTGTGTTAAGAAAGAAATTATAAATTGAAAGTCGTCTGTACGGTTGTTAAGGCAGTGTGCACGTCAAAAAGTAACTATTTGAAGTGAATACCCTCGACATGTTTACAACTGAATTCTTGTATTTCACAAGTCATAGCCATGACTATAGGAATTAAGGAATGGATCAAAGGACAGTTTGATGGCTTGAAACATAACACTTTACAGGCAAATATAGCCTGACGGATCAAAGTTGATACCAGCCGACCCATTATACCCGTAAATGCCAGTTTCTTGACTGTTGTCGTTCTGATTGAAATAAAAGAAAATGTATAAAAGTGAATCTAGCATCTATCATAAACAAAGTAATATGAAGCAGTAAAACATCCAGAAAGAGAAAAGTTACCGGAACTTTTCTCGGCTGTATTGTCTTTCATGCCAAATGTCGGAAGCTGTGTCGGAGAATAATCGAATCTCTGACATATTGGATATTATACTGCATGAATCAAGCATGAGAGCATTATGTTCAAAATAGACACACAAGAACACATATTAATCCCTTGTGTATGCGGTCCTATATCATAGTGCCTGTATGCATAAATTGTGTTGGTGCTATGAAGATCAATCGGACTCTCATATCTCGATGGGTAGTTGAATGTTCAACAGGTGCCATATCTAGCTTCATGTAAGGTCTTTGTTGTCATGGAAACAAACACAAACACATTACAAAAGTCATCATGGCAGCTTTCAAAAGGGTTGAAGGTAAACAAGAAGGGAATATTGCCAAACTTCAGTGACAGGACAATATCGCTTTTTTAACTTAAAAGATCTTCACAATGAATGTGAGTGAGTTCACGTGTATTCAGTGCTTTTTATCGACGAGATAATTACGGAGACTATCTTTATTTATAAAGAACTGTCAACAACAAACAAACAATTGATTACAATGGTCATCATGCCATCAGTGAGTGAGTGAGTGAGTGAGTTAAAATGTATAGTCACATCGGCAATATTTCAACCATATTGTGACTTAAAAAGTTATAAATTAACAATAAACATAATTACATTATAAGACACCTGTCGACGAAGGACAGTAAAACAACTACATTATCACAGGACTAGTAATTAAATCTAAAATATTGTACTTATAAATGACAATACAAATATAAAACCGGCTAAAGATTGCCAACAACTGAAGGTAGATCCCCATACTAGAGACCATGGGGACTTACAGTACATTTGCTTCCTGCTCATGCCATCAGAGGTTTGTTAATTAGACAACCACTAGAGTACGAACAACAACTGATGAATACAAACAATAAGATCGTCTTCAGGCCAGCCACAACCAAACTAGATCATCTAGCTTTGGTCTACACTGACCTACGGTTCTCATCACCAATGCAGTCACCTTGGTTACCTCGTCATTTTACCTTCTATCCGTCTTGTAATCTGTTTCGCTGAACAACCGAAACTAGCGATCACCTTTTATATTGACATTACGCTGTGTTCACAACTTATGGGGCGGTGGGGGTAGCTTAGTGGTTAAAGTGTTCGCTCGTCACGCCGAAGTCCCAGGTTCGATTCCCCACATGGGAACAATGTGAGAAGCCCATTCCTGTTGATGTTGCCGGAATATTGCTAAACGCGGCGTGAAACTAAACTCACTCACTCACCCACAACTCGTATTTATCTGCATTAGTTGGACATCACCTTAGTAATATATATCGGAGTTACATCAAGCCTGGTAAATCCGGGTTAGACCTGCTCCTCAGCAACCAATGCTTGTTGTAAGAGGCAGCTATCAGCATCGGGTGGTCAGGCTCGCTGACTCGGTTGACACATGTCATTGTATCCCTATTGCATAAATGCATGCTCATGGTGTTGATCACTGAATTGTCTAGTCGAGACTTGATTTCTTTACAGACCGCGGCCATATAGCTGGAATATTGCTGAACACTGCGTTAAACAAGGAACAAACAAGGCTGGGGAATGTCAACAGTACACACGTCACTTAGTTTCGAATACTCTAAGGGAATTAGAGTTCATAAATAGGGAAGGAACCCAATAAACAATACTTTAGAAAAATGTGATCATTTTGTAATATTTCGCAGCAAAACGACTTCTAAACTGTTGTCATCTATGTAATACTTATGCAATCGCGGAGACCTGGCATAGAACGTGTCCCGAGCGCCCCATGGTTAGTTGTAACAGGCGACCGAAACGAGAAGCATGTGAACTCTCAGTGTCTGCAGCAACCCATGATTGGCGTAAGAGGCGACTACCGGGATCGGGTGGTCGGGCTGGCTGAGTTACTTGGTGTATGTCACCGTTTCCCGATTTGCGTAGCTCCATTCTCATGACGTCAAGCACTGGATTGTGTGGTCCAGTCTACATTACTTACAGACCGCCGTCATATTTAATAGCTGGAATATTGAGTGTTGTGTTAAAGTACAAACAGACATACAATCGTTAAAAGGCCAATTAACCATCCCTTGTATTCGTTGTCTGTGAACAGCTTAGCACTGTGTACCATTGGGAGTCGGTATGTCAAGTTTGTCACCGTACATAATACACTCCCTCTGGACACTATAAAGTCAAGTTTGACAAATTGGTTGAAACAGAACAAACTCGCGTGGCATTAATCTGATTAGATCCTAGTTTTCGTAATTTCAAGGAATCTCGCTGTTAACAACGGGGTAGTTTCCTTAAAACGTAGGATGGAACAGGTCCAGTCTTAGCAGGTGTTCAAAACATTTGTACAATTAAGGCGACAATTTTCCATCATATTATGAATGCTTTAAGCCGTATCAGCAACTTCCCAGCTATCTGCTAAAAAATGCAGCACTTGCATTTAAAGGATAATCGCAAAAATCCACTAAGATCACGTTAGATATCTGTCATGTATCATAGCTGACATTTTAGCTAAAACATATCCTACCGTTAAGTTGGATCTGATTACAACGAACCTAAGTGAAAAGTGCTTTCAAAGTATTCACATGGATACACAAGGAGAAGCGTGGGTGAAATGTTGTACACTGAGTAGGCTTAAAACAACGTCATCTCTTCGGCAAGTGGCACTGATCTTGTTATGACTTATAATCGGTTATATAGCTTGTTAGTTTCCATAATAATATGCATTCTTCGATGTGCAATCTGTATTTAATACAGTGTTTGATAAACGCACTACATTTTTCTGTATGAAAGAAAATGTGAATATTCCTCAAAATTACACTCAAGAAAATGTTTATAAAACATGCGCATCAATGTCAGTATAGCTGTGCTTCATGAACGTATTCTATTAAGGGCATTGGTTTGTTTGTTGAACCCAAACTATATCAACACAACGGTCTACTTTCCACGAAAACTGGTAGTTGATTGATTATTTGCCAAGTAGTGTCGTCAACAAGAAACGATCACGTCAAAATATTCTGTGAGTTTCCGCCTTTTCGCCAACGGTGTCTGACCTCGACAATAGCGTTCTTGGTATCCAATTTTGCGTGAAACTAAAGTGTTTCCCACATCAACATTATTCATTTATAACATTACATTATTATGATATATTTTTGTATATATGTCCGTATACAATCAATAAACTTTATAATACAGCTGAAATATATTCTTTCGTTTTCTGCTGATATTTTGAATGGGATCATAAACATGTATTTATCACTATTGATGGTGATTTATGTACGCATGCTTATCAAATACAGTCAAACACCTTGTGTCCAACACTGATGTTGTCACTACAGTTGTCTCGAATTGAAAGCTAAGTTTCTTATCCTTCATTAGTCATGAATTTGCGTTTGTGTCAAAACTCGGAGTAAGTGAGTGAGTGAGTTTGGTTTTACGCCGCTTTTAGCAATATTCCAGCAACATCACGGCGGGGACACCAGAAATGGGCTTCACACATTGTACCCATATAGGGAATCGAACCCGGATCTTCGGCGTGACGAGCCAAGGCTTTAACCGCAAGACTACCCCACCGCGGAGTAAGAGGCGACTTATGGGGTCGTATCCCGATAGCGTAGATTTCTACTCATGCTGTTGACCATAAAGCTCGAATATTTTACGTTGGTCCCTTCAATTTCAACACGAACACGATGAACACTAGATTCTGTTTCTCAGTGAATGAACACTCAGTTCATTTCCCAGAGAACAGAATACTGGTTAATATCGGTGTTACTTTCAAAGTGGTAAATCTACGGCAAACTGGTTACAGCGGTAATGTCGTATGGCCGTGTAATATGCTTCATTAATTTTTTTAAATTTAAGATTCAGTAGTTCATAACATTGTGTTTTTTTACAATAATTAGTTTCAGATATGCATTACTTAATGTAATCAGTGATGTGGACGTTGATATATGTTGCTTTATGTCAAGTGTGCGTAATTTTCGAGGACACTGTAGACTTACCAGCACAGTATGGAACTTTATGGAAGGTATTTAGACTATAAAAGCGCGCACGCGTATGTCTCTCTCATCTCACATCAAAACCAACAGTCGTGTGAAAATAATGTTTAATCTGGATACCCAGGTGCTGCCTATTCTAGACGCTCAGTGAATGTCGTCACAGTGACTCTGAGGCTTTGACTATTGCTGATGTTTTATATGTGACCATTGTTACTGTGCTAGTTGGTTGGTTGGTTGGTTGTTTAACGCCACACTCAGCAATACTCCAGCTACATGCCAATCAAAGAAGTTATATTGCGGCGGTCTGTAAATTTTCAACCAGACAAGCCAGTTATCAACAGCATGAGCATCAATGTACGCAACTGGGATACGATGACGTTGACAAGTCAGCTAGCCTGACCACCCGATCCCGTTAGTCGCCTTTTACGACAAGCATGGGTTACTGAAGACCAATTCTAACCTTGATCCTTACGGGTGTACTGTACTACCAATCCGTGTTTTCACAATGACACTCTTTTGTATTGCCAGTATAATTATTTTCCAATAATTGGTATTCGTGAGGCTAGTGACTTTTATAAAACAATTATCATTTTATACCATTTTATGTGTCTGTTGCTTTAACAGTGAATTGTTTTGTGTTGTGATTTCTGGGTTAACTTATAGCTTGAACGTGGAAAGAGATTTGTTATAATTGGGAAACTTCACTGACAGGTCAACCTTACGTTCGGATGACGTAATATACAATAGTCGGCGTTATGTGGTATTATTTCCACACAATGAAGCAATATATATCCATGTCGTTTTAACTGACCAATCAATTTTTACAAAAAGTAAAACGAACGCTGTCTGTCGGTCATAGTTTCCACTTCAGTCAAAACGACAATCATGCATTGCAGCGATTGTATACTATTGACCATTTAGGGAATGCCTAGAGAACAGAAGCCGTCTATTTGACAGATGATTTGCCTTCTTCAAAGGATACGTTAGATTCTGGATCATTTTCGAGGCCATCTTATTCACTTGATCTCTCCTTCCCACATTTTAACAGTAACAATGGAAAGAGCATCATGGTCACATAAACATATCATACAGGTTTCTGTTTGTCATTTCTAACAATAACGACTATTTTTTACAACACACACATTCCTTGACTTTTACTCATGTCTTGAAGAACAATTATATCAAATCCTTGACTTTTAGTTTTGCCATATGTAAACGTAATTCAATGTAAACGAGAATCAGTACGAGCCTTGGGCAACACTGAACATTCGGCGTAATGACCATTTGATGATGTAATGATTTTTACGGAAATAGACACTAACCGTTCGCTGTTGAGTATGTTAGCCAGTTTAACGAGGTGAGTTCGTATATGTTCGTATAGAAGGAACAAACTAGACTCGATTGGTGTTGTCTGGCGAAAATGCTGCTTGAAGTTTACACTAATATCTCTTGTTTGATACCGTAGAATAGGAATACACGATGTTCAAGGAATATCCATCCTCCTCGACATTATCACCACCAAAACCATCACTATCATCATCATCATCATGCCATGTGGCACAGTCTTTTTTCTCACAGAACCTGAAGGACTTTGCCTTAATGTAGCTGTGTGCAGTGAAACAAACGTGGAAGACTGACTGACTGACTGAGTTTGGTTTTACGCCGGGCAGCAATGTCAGGTGGAAGTTTAATGTCGAACAATGTTGTTCCACACTGGATAACCAGCTCACTCAAACCTGGTCTTTTACTGAAACATCTTCCAGCTGAATATTATCGTCACTGACTTTAACTATTTGTCATTGTCTTACCAAAATTCTTGCACCGTACACTATTGGGTGGGGGGCAGTTGCAATCATTGAATGTTTGTACAGCTACTCTTATTGTCTCCAGCCATTGTGCAATCATTAAATTATGTACAGCTACTCTATTGGTATTTGTACTGATTTGTGAAACCAATTTGATTATATAGTACAATGCTAATTGTACAATATTTCCTTGCTGCCTGTTGGTTACAGACTAATTTGTTTGGCATAGACATTACTGTTAACGTATTGTTTCAATTAGGATGTCGCTACAAAACAATAAGAAGTGTGGAATTGCTCAGCGGGATATATTAGCCTTATAAGCGGTGAACATTGGAACAAACTGACTAGCGGTAATGAATCAGGTAACTTTATAAGATTTGGAAAAGCCGCTAAACCCTTTCCCTGGCCTGTTAGTAATTGCTTTCAACAAGTCTGACTTTGTCTTCTTGTTCAAAGGAGACGTTAGCATATGAAGTCTCTCCTCTTCACTCGATCTCTTCTGTCGACCTCTTTATGTTGATAAAGGCATGAGCCTTCTTGGAAGAAGCTGACTTGATGACTTCTCTGTGACTTCATTAACGGAGAATACCTAGTTACCTTGACCCTCACAAATGTTCATAACGTATCCTCTATTTGTTTTAAGAGGAGGCCTATAAGGAATGTTAACAGGCTGTGACATGGCTAAATATGTCGTCTCGTGTCCTGATGATCATGAAATAGTCCACGACTTAATTCCCTGGTATGATTGTCAGAATACAAAATCACCCCAATATCCTACCCCATCGCACGGCGTTGATTGTGGCTCATGATTTCGTAACAATTATCTGGTCCGCGTGACACAATTATGTACAAGACGCCTTGATGTAAACCCGATACTCACCACTACAGCGCAAAACAACATTTACACGCGGACTCATACAAGTTTCGTTCAAGTAAAAGCAATAAAGGAACTCAGTCGTGGTAATAACGACCCAGTATTTACCTAAAGATGAATTGCTAACTGGTGCCGTTACAAGACAAACAAGCTTGGTTTAATCAACTCAAATGAATAGTAGCACAAGCAGTTGAACATGCGTGTTATGTAGAAGCTGTTGATTATGGGCTTTCTGGTACGACATTAGAATTTCAATTCAATTTTGAAACTGTCTAACACGCGACGTGCTACAGGACTCAAATACCATTAGCCGTAATGGACGCAGGTTTTATATGATCCTTAGTTCGTAGTCTGGGAAAGTAGGACCCATTTGACTTGGCAGTTTTACACATCTAGGATTGTTTTAAAACAGTAAGTGGTAATTACACTTAGTGTTGTGTTTTAACTGTCACATTAAACGCTAGTTAAAATGTAGCTTTGGATTCACGAGAGACAAAATATTTGAAGAACTTGAGAAACTTGTGGAAAGTTAAGCTAAATTACATACCACGTGGAATTATGGATAAGTGCTCCATGGAAAGGCAACGTGCCCCATAGTAGATGAGAAGCACAGTTGTGCTGATGCTTAATATTTGTCATCACGAGAAGGGGTAGGATTGGAATGAAATGATAGGCATTTTGATGACGGTATTTGTATTGTTGTCCAAATGTTTTATTATGAACTTTCCGAGCCGTGATATACTGTGAGTAATCGACTCTGACGGTATTTACTATAAATGTATAAATATAAATGTAAATATCCCCAACACGGCCAGACTGGATGCAGTTAAACCGTTAAGGACAAAATATTGTCTTTATGTGACACAGTGGTATTTTTGTCAGTTATGATAAAAATTTAATCCCTTAATTTCATGCCATCCATATTCGTAACAACCTTTGCATATAGGTTGAAGGTATCCAAGTACCTCGTCAAAAGAGGTTCAACAAAGACCTTTTCTTACTTATAGCGGAAATGAAAATAGTCTTGCCACTGACTGGTAAGAACCACCCAACGTCTGCACACACATAGCAATCCCACAGTGCGAGTATATGCTTTGTAGTCTTATGAGTCCTTCGGGGGTTAATCTTACACTGCCAGCGTTACTTCTCTGCGTCGTTTCAAATCAAATATGGAAACATAAGCTCCTGTAAATCCCCAAGTGGATTTTTAATCCCATGAGATTCCTCTTGATCTGTATTTACTGTCTACGTTTTCAGTGTCATGGGTTTGATAACTAGTCGTAAAAAGTGACTTTTAATCCTTATCTTGTCTACTTTTTGGCCATTAGGTTGAAGGGACATTGAACTCGAAATATTTGTTTGAAATGGAAAAGAATTGCTATAGACACAAAAAATATGTCATCGGATTTGTCCCTCACAAGTGCATATTTGTTTGTGACGAGTTCCAAGAATCTCAGTTGGTAGGATACGCTACTGGAAATAGACTTCTAGTCTAATTCTCCACTCATACATATGCAGATACATGTATCATCATTATGAGCAATTTTTAGACACAATATAGATAAAAACAAAGGGCCGTCAGTATTTGAAAGTGAAAAACTTTAAAAACTACAATTAACATCATAAGGCTGAGTAGAACTTTCAGGAAAAGCGTTTTGTGGAAACGTATTGGACTTAACTTATGATGTGGACTTCATTTTAAAAACACGTTGTATCATAGACTTGTACATAGTTTGAGCTTCTGTCGTAGATCGATGAATTGACCTGTTACACTTCACTCATTCACTACTTTTGTATTTGATCTTTTAATAATACCAGAAATATCTATTGTCAGTCATTTAAACATCTATTTTCTTACCAATGTTTCAAGGGTTAACGTTACCTTAAATTTAACACTTGTGCCTCTGTGTCTCATTGTGTCAAATTTTGGTGCCGGCGACTACGTACCTCAAATCCCCAATATGACATTTTGTCAATTGTTTATGGAAAACAGGAAACATCAACACAAATATGACAAGGGACACGTCCTGGTATCCATGTACCACAGACAACGTTATCTTTCCAAGGAGCTCTCATCCATAATGTCACGTGGTATTAATTTAATAAGCTAACTTTCGAATGTCTTTCTAATATTTAGCATCTCCTGAATCCAGAGTTAGCATTTCATTCAGCGTTTAATGTGACAGTTAGAGCACAACACGGACTGTAATTACCACTTACTGTTATAAAACCATCCTACATGTATAAAACTGCCAAGTCAAATCGATCGTACTTTCCAAGGCTTATAACTAAGGGTATTGTAAAACCTGTTTCCAATACGGCTAATGGGATTTGAGCCCTGTAGAGCACGTCGCGTGTTAGACAGTTTCAAAACTGAATTGAAATTGTAATGCCGTACCTGTAAGCCTATAACCAACGGCTTCTACATAAGTTTTCATCTGAGTTAACGTAGAATGTTGTCGGTTCTATACGGCTAAAGTCAGCGATACGTCTTTAGCTATCCACAAGGTGGCTATTTCCTCAGTCGAGACAATGTCCTTGAATGTTTTGCAAGTTTGAATGTTTTTTATTGTTTTAACTTTAGCGAAACCTTTATAAGTCTGCGAGTCCGCGCCGTTATGGGGAATTTCACATTTTCAAGACGTCTTCTATGTAATCTCGTCGATAGAGCAGATACTATATAGGGGCAACGATAAAGAGACGGGGTGAATACCTGGGTGCCGACAACCTTTGTTTGAGACTATTGAAGTACGCAACCATATTCGGGAATGAAGTCAGGGACGGTTTCGCAATCATCTGAGGACGGTTGGCCATTGTTAGTCCACAGCTTGCTACCAATCCTGATGGGTCTCTCTGAAGACATACATGAGAAGATTAATAATGGTATTATGGAACAAAAGTGTTATGATGACAGTGTAAAGGGTTTGGCTACCAAATTTCGACAGCCATCTTCATTTTATCAAAGAATGGACTGATGTTCAGAAGGTTCTTGTTGGTCTGTCTCAAAACGTCAATAATTAGAATTTAGGGTTACAAATAGTATTGGTTCCTCACCAGCTGCCCGTACCGTAAGAGATGGGTAAGGTTAGTGACCAAGTTGGTGGTATTTTATCGTACAGTTCCTGGATCTACTCTTAAAATATAGAAATGAATTTTGAGTTCACAAACAAGCAAATCAAAATGCCAGAAGTAATACCATTTGCCAAGCAGTTGAATATATTTTTATACCGATGTATCAAGGATTAACATAACGTATAACTTAACGTTTCTCGTGTGCTTTTGTATATGAATAGGTTAGATCGCTGATTTGTGTGCTGGTGATTACGCGCCCCAAAGTCAAAATATAACATCAGCATTGGTTTACATTTGACCACTATTTAAAAGGCATTGTGCATTCACAGTCTTGGGCCGTGCGAACAGCGCTAATTACATGTATGCCAGAAACCAGTTGTATTTGGCTGAGAGGGTAAAATGCATGCTGGCAAATACACGCCTCACTCTGTAAATATGGGTTAATATCCGTTGTTCAACCCCAAACAGTACCAGAATTGTGAAAATATGATAACATTCCCAATTATTATTATCCTGATTAATTTGTTACGGCTGACTCGACATTACGGTGCATTCATCCATAATGCGCATGCAATTTAATATGCCGACCAATTTCAAATGCTTTTCAAACATTTTTCATCTTGTTAATTTAAAAGTTACATTTCACTGAACGTTTAATGTGCCAGTTAAAACACAACATGTACTGTAATTACCACTTACTGTAATAAAACGATCCTAAATGTATAAAACTGCAAAGAGAATTGGATCGTTCTTTTTTATCTAAATCCTGCGTTCATTACGGCTAATGATATCTGAGCCTTGTAGAGCACATCGGCAGTATCCAAATTGAATTCAAAGTGTAATTTCTTACCCGCAAGTCCATAATTAACAGTTTCTACATTAGGTGCATGTTCTACTTCCTGCGATTCTCACAGATTTATTTGAGTTGAGTTAACACTCCATGCTTGTCAGTTCAACATGGCTACTGCTAACAATGCTACTTCATCGAGGCCACTGGTTTTTTTTAATACTTCAATCGACCGAATTCCTTTTCATGCTTTGTTGGTTTTACTTCAACGTACTGTATGGTTCTGCGAGTAAACCTTTGTTTTGCGCCGTTGTGGGGATTATTACATTTATATCATGGCATCTTGTAAATAATCGGTAAATTATTGTTACGGCATCAGGGGCTACGATCAACGCCGTGAGAAAGTGCTGTTAACGTTTTTAAGCAATTAAGTCGGTACGGGTTCATAAGCATCGGCCACGGACAGAGCTTATTAGCAGAGTTACAGCTTTTTACCACTCGGTCCTGATTAGTCTGCTTTTGAGACAAAAGAGAACCGTAGTAGAGCAGAATGGATGGTCAGACTCTGTGAGTTGGTTGATGTCATTGCATATTGCGGAGTGATATGCTGATCAACAAAGAGTAATTGCCAGCATTTTACACACTCACTAGCATGTGCGCACGCACTGCCCCTTCCCACATATGCCTCACAATTGTGTACTTTCGATCTTCGTTTTGACATGTCGTTTACCCAATGTTTTTTCCCCGGAAAGACCAATAAAATACGTGAATAAATCAAATATGTGGCCTGAAAGGTATTTTGAAAAAACGTTTGAAAATCGCTATTTGTTTTTACAGATTTGCGTTCAGACAAGTCATCCTTGTATTCTTTGAGCACGCATGTCTTGGTATGTCGTTTAAAAAAACTTTGAACAAGACCTATGTCATACGTGATGAACAAGACCTATGTCATACGTGATGAACAAGACCTATGTCATACGTGATGAACAAGACCTATGTCATACGTGATGAACAAGACCTATGTCATACGTGATTAAAGCAAATATATGAGCTGATGGGTATCTGTGAACAAAACGTTTGAAAACCTAAGAATTAAGGATAGCTTCTGTCACATGGTTAGACCCAGCTCAAACAGGAAAGAAAAACACAACAATTCACTGAAAACACCAATATATGTGTCGTCAATGCACCTTGTCGGGGGCAGATGGTTAACTCCATGCCAACTTGATCACCTTTACGAGCTTAGCATTGGATAGCGTGCTATGAGGTTTTACTTTGGAAACATAAGAGACGTGAATATGTAAGCCCCTCGACGTTAATTTTGATTTTAGTTTAATGCTTACCAAAACAATCCTTGTAAACACTACATCCATCAACAAACATATGTTCAAAGCAAAGTGGTCAATTACTATTTTTGCACTTACGTATACCTAAATGTATAACGCATAAACTAACGGATATGTTAAGTTATCAAATCATTCACATTTTGTTCGTACTGTTTTGGGACGAACGTTAAACAACTTACTCTAACCTTATCACACAAGCAGTACCAAGGAACATCGCTCCAAGGGTCACAGAGATGTCGACTGACAAAGTACCTTGAAATTACATTCAATTACATTTTAAATCTTAATGCAGAATCTGCAGATTCCAGGGACGATTTGCCGAATCGCAAGGTAACATCCACATTGAACGCAGCACCTGAAATCACCGTAACATACGAACAAACTTTACACGGATTAGCATCAAGACCTAAAGAGACTTTACAAGACACATGACCCTGCAGGAAAATGATTCGAAAGGCAGTAAAAAAATATTGGTTAGCGTTAGGTGGTCTTGTTCTCTTATAATGATGTCTCTTCAACTGACTAATCCGCACTCACAATTGCTAAAACGCACATGTAAAAATATGTGATTATAGAATAATTTCAAATCACTATGAATGTTGACGTGTACAAAGTCTGAAACATTACTCAGTGTGAACGAGAATCAGCCTAAGCCATTGGGTAACATGGGAAATCGCAACAATGACCATTTGAGGACTTAATGGTCTTTTCTGAAAGCATAAATCGGCACCAGTCGTTCCCCGTTGGCTGCGTTAGCCAGTTTAACGAGATGAGGTTCTAGTTGGAAGCATAAAATATAATTGGTGAAAACTGATTGATGTTCCCTGGCGAAAATGCTTTGGGAAGTTTATGCTACGATGTCCTATTTGTCCCATCATCATCATCATCATCATCATCATCATCATCATCATCATGTCTTTGTTCGTAGGTTTCTCTAGAAATATCCAAGACATGCAGTGTCAGACGAATCAAAGACACAAACTCAAACATCATTGAGAACAATCAACTAATACTAATTACTATTTATGTGCTTCGCTGAGCATTTTTTTTGTACTTGTGCAGCAATATTTAATGAGCTAAATATTATATACTTCCAATCAAAAGTTTAGACTCACTAGTGTAAATATAGCCACTTACTTCAGGCAACTGTTCTGAACTAAATTTTGCAAAATAGTCCATATTGTTTAAAGGTACTGTTTACACATGAACTGATGAATTGTAAAACAAATTCGTAACGTTGAAAAGATTATTGTTATGAGTTCAATAAATGTTAAACATCAGTGAAAATTGGCGATTTATTAACAAAACTTTACACCAAAACGTAGCTGTTCACATGCACAATATTTCCACATACTTTTCAAGCAATTTAAACATACCCAATGACTGCTCTGTTCATATTCATAGAGAACATTTGCCTATAATATTTGATTCCCCAAAAACTGTGCCTTATTGTTGTGTGTTTGGATTCAGACACAGCATGTTAGTACGGTTAGCATAAAATTAAAATGGTGCTAAATGCACTCAGAGATCCCTAATGTTGGAATTTAAAAAACTCCAACTGAACTGAATTAAGACTTTTCTTTAATGATTCATGATATCGTACTTGAAAGTATACCTCAGATGAGACTGACTGTCCGAGGGGTCCTTACATCCAGATTTCATGTAATTAAGCTTTTTGGGGACATCAATTTATCTCTACCCTTTGTCTGGTTACCTATCCTCTAATGAAACCCTAATCAAGTAATAGATTCTCTTTATGTGATACAGAAGTATATATGTCAGTTATGATGAAAAACAATCCCTTAAAACCATACCATTCATATTTGTAACAGTCAGTGCATTAAGGTTGACGGTATCCAAGTACCTTGTCAAAAGACGTTTAACAAAGACCGTTGGGACATGTCTCACATATAGAAGACTGGTGGTAATGTCACCCGAGTCAACATTGGTTGACTTAAGTAAAGTAACAACGACCCAACGCCTACTTGGTTTATGCGGCTTTACACGCTAAAAATTCCTACAACGCGATTATATGTTATGTAGTCTTATGAGTCATTTGGGGGTTACCCTTACACTGTCAGCGTCACGGCTCTGCGTCGTTTCAAATCAAATATTGAAACATACACTGAAGAGGATTTATGAATCCCATGTGATTCCTCCTGATGTGTATTTACTGTATGTGACGTTTTCAGTGTCATGGCTTTGATTATAAATCATAAAAATGACTGTATCTCATCATTTAATCCTTATCGTGTCTACTTTTTGGTCATTGATAGAAGGGACGTTGAGCTCGATCCATTTGCTTGAAATGGAGAGGAAATATATTTCATAACACATGCTTATTAGGGCATATCTATTTGTAAAGAGTTCGAAGAATCTCTATGTTTTCATATCCTTATTATCACACCAGTGTTTCAAGGATTAACGTAACATCAACTTTAACACTTCTGGTGTGCCTCTGTGTCTGAGGGGTGTAAAATTGTTGATTTGGGGGCCTCAAATTCCAAATTGCTACACATGACCAACTTCTAAAAGGCATTGTGTATCCATGGCCTTCGGGAACCTGCCCATTACGACATGTCAGAGTGGTACACAAAGCACATGATTTAGAAATGTGTAATAAAAGCTTGCGACAAAGTGCAAATACATTATCAAAATGTCTCTCAATTCATTCCTATCCTACATTTCTCGTGATGAAAAGAGGAAACATCGACACAAACGTGACAAGGGACACGTGACGGAACCCATGTACCATAGACCACGTTAAGTTTCCATGGAGCCCTCATCCATACTGGCACATGGCATTAGTTTAATAAGCTAACTTTCATCAAGTGCTTTGTACAAGTCCAAGGTAACAGTTCAACCAGCTAATAATATGACAGTTAAAACACAACACCGAGTGTAATTACCACTTACTGTGATAAAAACTCCTTGATGTATAAAACTGCCAACTCAAATTGATCGTACTTTCCGAAGCTTCGAACTAAGGTAATATAAAATCTGTTTCCATTATGGCTAATGGTATTTGAGCCCTGTAGAGCACGTCGCGTGTTAGACAGTTTCAAAATTGAATTGGAATTGTAGTGTCGTACCCAAAAGCCCATAACCAACATCTTCTACATAAGGTGCATGTTCTACTTCTTGTGGTTTACACCTGAATTCATCTAAGTTGATTTAACCCAGCATATTTGAGTTCTACACAGCTACAGTCAGCAATATTTCGTTAACTATCCACTGACTCGCTATTACCTCCATGGAGAGAATGCAGGAGAATGTATTGTTAGTTTAACTTTAACGACATACAGTCGGCGAGTAACTGTTGTTTTATGTCATAATGAGGAGTTTGCATATTTATCAAAGCGTCTTCCTTGTAATAGAGACGGTTGAGCAGATAATTGATACGGCATCATGGGCAACGATCAACTTTGTGGGTCGGGAGCGGATACGACGAATAAGGAAATCCTGTGATTTAATCCTATTATATTTCACTGTAGAGTGTATCAGTTCTAGGGCAAGATCACTTCAGAGAGAAACTGAGGAGGAGTGATTTAATCCGGCCACACCGGTACCTGTTTCTTTAAAACTGTCGATGCAGTCAGCCTTATAAGGAATTACGTCGGTGATGGTTTCACCATCATTGGGACAAAGTTAGACATTAGCAGCCATGTCATAGCTTGTTACAACCCAATCCTAACAAGTCTGCGCCTATGACAAACATGGGATACTTTACGAGCAGTATGGTGGTACTGTTATGGAAATGCTGTTACAATGACAAATCTCTATTAGTCTGTACTTTCCGTGCCGTTCATTTAGGATTCAAGCATATTGGGAAGACGTTAAGGTACTAAATCAATTACGAATTGAAGTTTTAGAAGGTTCTTGTTGGTCAGATTAAAATGAGTCAACAATTATCATACCCCGTTGGAATTCTGGGTTAAACTGGGCCCCAAACTATCCATGTCGCTGTAGATTTAGTAGATTGGATCGTCATTTCACTGCAAACGTTTCTTAATAATATCCACATGGAATGTGTAATAAATAAGATGTGTAGGCATGGTGTTACGGTTTAGAAATTGCTGTGATAAAAGGCGTATGAGTCCCCTTTAAACCAGCAAAATAAAACACAGACAAGTCTATGATATGCAATAATATACTGAATAAAAAAACCAAACAAGATTACAATGAATGACAGTACAAATTTCCCATTCGATACAATTGAGTCACAAATCTAAAATATTGGGTCATCCCCAAAGTCTTCATATTTCTTGTAAACAGATGTACTGATTAAAGGTTGTTGACAGCTGTTGAATTCAGTGTAGACGAGGCCTTTTGAAATGGCGATGTTAATTGACAGACGAGCGTAAATCCAAAGTAGTACTAGTTCCCCATACATCTCAACAACCATCCCTTATATACCTATTATACAGTTATCGAGAGTTGTAGCAGTAGCCACGTCTCACTACAACCATTTAGGTCACACTACGACCTTATAGAAATCATTGTAAAGAATCCCTGAGTCAATAAATGAAACCCAGAAAAACGACTTACTTTTCTGGAGCAGATAGATGGAACTTTTGTATGTAGCCGTATAGACAACTTGGGTGAAAGTGATGTGTCTGTAAGCGTTAATACTATCGCCAACATGATTTCCGATAGGCTTCTCTTGACTGCAGAGAACACATTTGGTACTAAACCCACTAAAAAGCGTAAACAGCAAAGTAAACCATGGTTTGCTTCTAACTGCAAAAAAGCTCGCAAAGGCCATCATAAAAGTAAACGAGCTTGTGGATTATCAAAAAAACATTTCGATAAGGAAAATTTCGATCTGCTGGTAAACATTACAGCAAACACTTAAACGCTCTCAAAATTCTTATAAGAATAAATGCGCTCAAACCATTCGAGAAACTAAACATAAAAATCCGAAAACATTTTGGGCAATTCTAAAATCTTTTTCAAATAAATCAAGCGCTGAAAAGATTAGCTTAAACAAACTATTTAACCATTTTAAAGGTCTGAATGCTTGTGAAGATGATGATGTTGGTCTTGATCTATCAAATGTACCTAATTGTGAGATGTTAGATTGGAAGATTACAGAAACAGAAATACTTAATGCTGTTAAAGGTTTGCATAATAACAAGGCTTGTGGCCTTGGTGGTATTTGTAATGAATATATCAAAGCATCAATCAGTGTTCTGATGCCTGTGTACATAAAGCTGTTTAATGCTATTTTACACAGTAGGCGTAACGCCCAAATCATGGCTTGTGGGTTATATAAAACCTATCTATAAGAACAAAGGTCGCCCTCAAGACCCCGAGACTTACAGGGGCATATCCGTTGTCAGTTGCTTGGGTACGCTCTTTACGTCTATTATCAATGTAAGGTTACAATATTTCTCTGAAAAGACTAATCTTATGAGCGAAGCGCAAGCTGGCTTTCTTCATACTTACTCAACAATTGACCACGTCTATACTCTTAAAGCTCTAAATGATATTTACCAAAATTACAACAAAAAGTTATATTGCGCTTTCGTTGATTTTAGTAAAGCCTTTGATACCGTATGGAGACATGGACTTTGGCTCAAAATGATAAAAAGTAATGTAAGCGGAAAATGTTTCAAAATTATCTTTAATATGTATCAACAAATAAAATCATGTATTCTACATAATGATAAACTAACAGACTTTTTGGAAGTAGTTAAAGAATATGTTTATCTTGGTGTACTATTTTGTGGTAACGGAAGATTTTGTAAAGCTATAAAAGATTGTCAGGCCAAGCTTCTAAGGCAATGTTTTCAGATTTTAGACTTACTCGCCAGTTAGATATCCCCACTGATTGTCAGCTTAAATTGTTTGACCAGCTTGTTCAACCCATTTTGTTATATGGTGCTGAGGTCTGGGGTTATGAAAATGTTAAACTTTTGGAAGGTGTACAGCTTCGCTTTTGTAAATATATTTTAAATGTTAAACAATCAACACCAGACTTTATGGTTTATGGAGAATTGGGGCGTTTTCCCCTCTCGATTAATGTTAAAGTTAAAGTGATTTCCTATTGGGCTAAATTATTACAACCTAGTCATAAGTTACCTCATATCATCTATAACCTTATGTACAATTTGACACATAATAGCAACAGTTCTAATTTCGTTTTATTAAATAATGTTAAAGCTATTTTAGATGAGACCGGAATGTCTTATGTATGGGTCTCTCAATATGTTAATAACGTTACTTTGTTTAGGAATAATATAAAGAGGACCCTTTTGGATCAGTTTGTACAATCTTGGAATTCATGTATTACTCAATCATCAAAAGGATTTTATTATTCAATGTATAAAAAAGCACTTATTCCTGAACCATATCTTAAATTACCATTTCAAAAAAGAATTTGGCTAACAAAACTTAGGACAACAAATTATAGGTTACCAATAGAAACAGGGCACTGGCTAAATATTTTGAAAGAAAACCGACTTTGTAATCTTTGTAATCAAGCTATATGTGACGAATTCCATTTTTTACTCATATGTCTATCGCTTGTTGCACAACGAAAAACCTTTTTACCAAAATATTTCTGTGTGAATCCCTCAATCTGTAACCTAACGTGACGTCATGATGGAGATCGGACGTGTTCTGAGGCCTCTCTCACTGAACTAACAAACTAAAGGCTTTCATGGATTAATACACAGCATCCACTTTCATAACACCAAAAAGCACGTGTAGCATTGTATAATGCCCTTTAACGCTGACTTTTATGAGAAGATGACTTTTACTTCTGACGATATCTGTCAGATTGTCAGAAAGTGAATACGATCGTGAAAATCGTGGCCCACGCCATGGTTGTGCATGACGCGTCAACAATCAGTGAAATGTGCTCTGGATGTGATTCACTGGTTTTCTGAGGATTTCACTCGGATTTGTTGAATTACCAAAGTGAGTACTTGCTGTTATTTTGCGTATATCAAATTAACTTTGAACTGAAACCTATGGAAAACGTCTGTACAAGTACACCATCTTCTAGTAAACGAAATCGTGAACAAGTGTTTACTTCACCAGACTCTGACTCTGATTTTGATCTAAAACGCCAGTGTCAAAATAACTCTGAGTTAAACGTTAGTGATAGTTTTGTCAATATGAGCGAGGAAAGTGAACAGCTCCATGCTGGTGACACTGAACCTAAATCTGTTCACTTAGTCAGCGAAATGTTGAAGGCTTTTCAAAATAAAGACGTCCTTCTCGCTATATCCGCGGCTGTTGGTGAGGTTATCCGACCCATGTTCCGTCAAGAAATGGAAGAGTTAGTTGCTCAAAATAAAGCCTTGGAGGAGAAAGTGTCCGTGTTGACAAACACTATCACAGAGCAAGATAAAGTTATAGAAACACTCACTCAAAAGCTCGACCGCAGTGAACAATATTCACGTAGGAACAACATCCGTATTTCGGGTGTACCTGAAACTGAGAACGACAACACTGACAATCTTGTGTTACAAGTGGCGAAATCTATCGGTGTAGATTTGACTCCAGCTAATATTGACGTCAGCCACCGCGTCCCCCGACGCCCAGCTACGCCCCAGGACCATCCCCGTCCCATTCTTGTGAGATTTGTCAGTAACGCCTCCAAGCGCGCCATTCTGGCATCACGTTCTAAACTTAAGTATGCTCGTAAACCAGGAGCCCCTAAGATCTTCATAAACGAAGATCTCACTGGCCCTAGAGCTACCGTTGCCTGACAAGCTCGTGAACTTGTCAAGGAGAAGAAAGTCGAGGGAACCTGGGTTACAAGGGGTTTTATTCTTATTAAACTCTTGGATGGCACTGTTAAGAAAGTTGCTAACAATACCCTCTTCCAGGAGGTCTGCGAGGCCACGAGGTTGAAAATGGTGATCAACCTTAGTCAAAAATAGACGTTGTTCTCGCTTCAAACGAAACGCGTAATACGTTGAATCATGACTGTGCAAATGTCTGAATATTTCTCCAGGTTATTCTACAAAATTAATAATTAACAAATACATTCAGTCAAAATATACTTTATTGGTATCACAATAACGTATTTTTATATTTGTTTTTAAGGAAACAGAAAAAAGTGTATTGATTGCTATCCGATTTAACCTTGAACATTAATGTACGGAAATAACATGTAAACATCATACATCCCGTTAACTTGTCAATGACACATCCCGATGTGCTCCTGCAATCCTATTCAAAACCCTCACACACTTCCCATATTGGAGTTAACCAACATTATACGACAAACATATATGTCTTCTTTGATCGCATGTGTTTTAGTATGCACTCAGCCATAACGCTTATAAACTTGTAGAAACAGTTAATCCTGCTTGATGCACGCTCGACATGATATGAAATGGCATGAAAACAGATATGCACGAGAAAAGCATGCGATATTGACATGGCGCGACGTGATTCACGTGTAAGTTTCTTTTTCATTATGTTAGCTTGATTGTATTGGGGATTTTCTGTTGGTCTATTTGAAAACAGATATGTGCATGCGATTTTCCGTGATTCACTTTCATGTTATTGAAGTTACTCAACATTATACGACAAATATATATGTCTTTTTTGATTGCATGTGTTTTAGTATGCAGGTTTACATCTCGTAAACGGGTTTACAATTTCTTTTCACAGTTGGTGTTTCTAAATTTAAGAGTCGTTTTCTTGTAAACTCCATGAATGTCCTTTTTCCCCTCTCTAACCGGCAGATCATGGTTATAATCTGCCTTCTTACTTTTTACCTTCATTGTTCTTTACAACAATTACTGTTCGTGACTTTCCCCTTCATGACAAATGATCCGAGTTCACATAGTGCATGTATGTTTCTAAATGTTATATTTTGTATTCAGAATGTAATTGATTGTTACCATTTTTGCAGACGTGACTTAATTCATGTTTCGTGGTCAGTTTATACCAGTTCTAGTTTGTATCCCCACCATTGTCGCCATTCATTTGATCTCATAACGACCGATAATGCCAGTTAACATTTCTCAATACAGGCAATCGGTTGGTTTGTTCTCTCTAAAAATCTCTTCTGAAAGAACACCTTTATTAAACTTTCGAAAGTTTGTAGTAATGATGACGTGCCTTTACGATGCTAGAATATCTCTACTCCTAACCTTATTACTATTACTTTGTGGTGATATTCATCCCAACCCAGGACCAACGTGTTATACTGATCTTAAAATTATCCATTTAAATGCCTGTAGTGTTAAAGATAAAATTGAACTCATAGGTCTAGAACTGAACGAATATGACGTTATCTGTTTGACAGAAACCTGGCTCCATGAAGGTATTTTAGATAATAATACTCTTATTCCAGGCTTTCAGTGTCCCTTTAGCAAAGATAGACTTACACGGGGTGGTGGGGTCGATGGATAGAGCTCCGCTACAGAAGCAGGAAGTATCTAGTGGGTGTATTTTATAGAGCAGACACAAGTGAGCAGTATTGGAACCTGTTAGATCAATCGATTGGAGATGCAATGGATATGGATTTAGATACAATCATTGTTGGAGATTTTAACATTGATATTTACAACAAATTATACGCTAAAATAAACAATCTTATGGTGGCTTACGGTTTGCATCAACTTATAAACTCACCAACCAGAGTCACCCAAAACAGTAGAACCCTTATTGATTTGATATTTGTTTCTCGTCTCGATATGGTAAAAGGGTCAAATGTTTTAGAACCTTTTTGTAGCGATCATTGTCCAGTATCCGTAACAATAAAAGAATGTATGAAGTCAACGAAAATATATCTGAGAAAGGTTTACGATTACACACTGGTAAACAAAGACGATATCTGCTTCCACGTTGATAATACTGATTGGGAAAACGTACTGTCATCACCTGACATAAATGTGAGCACAGGTGCATTTGTGAAAACCTTATCTCATATCTGCGATTCCAATATACCAAACAAAATTGTTACAATAAGATGTAAAGATACTCCCTGGATGAATAATAACATTCGCAAACTCATGCAGAAACGAAATCGACAACATAAAATAGCGAAACAAAAAAAATGGTGAAAATGACTGGGCTACTTTTAGATCATTAAGAAATCAAGTGACTTCTGCAGTTAGAAAAGCCAAGAAAGATTATACAACAAAACTAGACACTCAAATAAACAATAATCATAGCACTAAACTATGGTGGCGTTTAGTTAAAAACTATATGAACAAAAAATCTGAAAGTACCTCCTTTCCTCCTATTACCCACAATAACGAAGTCTATCAAGAACCAGAATCAATAGCAAACGTTTTAAATAATTACTTTATTGACCAGGCAACAATCGCTGACCCTAATAAGGATCTTCCAAATATGACCTTAAACAATAATAGTAAATATATTAGGAATATATATCTTACAAAGCAGGATGTTGAAGATGTTCTATCATCGTTAAACATTAACCAAAGCGAGTGGGCCAGATGGTATTGGAAACCGCTTCCTACGTTTGGTACCCCCCCTCCTTGTCACTAGCATTAACTAACCTCTTTAACAAGTCACTTCAAACATCAGTTTTCCCAGACATATGGAAAGAATCATCAGTCATACCAATCCAGAAGAAAGTTAATATTAACGACTGTTCGAACTATAGACCCGTTGCCTTAACATCTTGTTTATCCATTTATATTTAAATACATGTATGTCTTTAACTTCATGAGAGATAACAATTGCCTCTCAAATTTACAATCTGGATTCATGCCAGGAGATTCAACAGCTTACCAACTCACGCATTTGTATAATTTTATTGCTAAAGCTATAGACAACGGAGAAGAAGTAAGAGCTGTATTCTGCGATATAAGCAAGGCATTTGATAAAGTTTGGCACAAAGGGATAATCCATAAACTAAAATCATGTGGGATAGATGGGAAGTTATTGAAATGGTTTGGAAGTTATTTGCAAAATAGAATGCAAAGAGTAGTTATCCAAGGTTACAAATCAGAATTAAAACCGATAATAGCCGGAGTGCCCCAAGGATGAGTCCTTGGACCTCTTTTATTCTTAATATTCATAAACGACATAGTTGATGGAATCGAAAGTAATATACGCCTTTTCGCAGACGAAACATCACTCTATGTAATAATGGACGATCCCCATACGAGTGCATTTATTCTTAACTCAGATTTAGACAGAATATCAGGATGGGCGGAAACCTGGCAAGTAAAATTTAATCCAAACAAAACTGAAACTATCCAGTTTTCACACAAAACGAAACCTTCTACGAAACCTCCCCTCTCGATGAATGGTACCCCTATAAATGAAGTGCAGATCCATAAACACTTAGGCATTATTTTTCAGGAAAACCTCCTTTGGCATTCCCACATTAATGAAATGATAAGGAAAATTAGCCCTATGATTAATTGCCTTCGTAGTTTTAAATATAGACTATCACGGAAAACTCTCGAAACAATGTATAAATCCTTTATCTTACCTCTATTTGACTATTGCTGTCATCTCTGGGACAATTGTACAAACGAACAGTCCTTGTCACTAGAAAACCTTCACTTAGATGCCTTACGGACAATATGCGGTGCAGTTAGAGGTACGAGCCATGCGAAACTATATCATGAGACAAACCTGACTTGCTTATCGAAACGGAGAGAAACTTCTAAATTAACATTTAATTTATTTTACAAAATGGTAAACCATATGGTTCCTAACTATCTTTTTGATCTTGCTCCAGGGAATGTTTATGATAACAGTAACTACAATCTTAGGAATAATGGAAATTATCAGACTATAAGATGCAAATCTACTAATTATGCCAAATCGTTTTTGCCCGATACAATTAAACTGTGGAATGACGTACCTACAAATGCTACAAACGCTTCCTCTGTTGGACAGTTTAAGAATTCAGTCACACCACAAGTTAATACCAACACAATGTTCAATCTAAATTTTGGAAGTCGATTTTGTCACATAATACACTGCCGCCTTAGATTGGGATGCAGTGACTTAAACAGTGATAAGTATAATCGTTTCATTTCTGATAATGCTTCTTGTTCCTGCTCACAAGATTATAAGGATGTTTTCCTCTATTTTTTTCATGTGTCCTAAATATAATACCATTCGATACGAATCGTATTTTTACGTGAAATGTTTCTCCCTGCGGGATGTGCTAAATGGCAATAACTCAGTATCTCATCAGACGAATATGGATATTCTACGGTCAGTCCATTAATTCATTATTACATCAAAACGTTTTGATTCATAAAGTTTTGTAGCTTCTCTTATTTTTTATTTGTATCAACTGGCCACGAAACAAAACCAAGATAAATTGTTGAAATCTATGATTGTTATTATTCAGAGATAACTTGATATAACCACTATAAATATGTACAACATTATGCACAAATGTGAACCTTCACATGTATTTTGGAGCGGCATTAATATAAGCCATTTAGGCTTGTTTGACAATCCTTTTCTTTCTTCTTGAATAGAATAAAATATGTTTAAACCAATCTGTAAATATATTTTTCTCATGAAATGTGACTATCAACCACTCATCCTCAAATTATCCAAATATATAAAACACTGTTTATGCCTCTTCAAATGATATTATGTGAGTATTTTCTTTATATGTATATACCTGTATGTTCTCTATATCACTTTCTGTGATTTTTGAAAATAAAATTCTGTTCTGTTCTGTACCGGAAGCGACAACAACAACAAAGAGGGAGTAACTCTAAGTCCTCAGCTTACTTAACAGGTGACATTACATAGCCGAAGTTCAAGGTGTGAGTTGAAATCGACACTTTACATTTTTGTGAACCATAATAACTAAAAGTTAATGTGGCATTTTAATTAACAAAAACAACTCCTCATAACAATGGATGTTTTTGCGACGTGTTAAACAATAAACAAAGAGTAATTGTTAACATTTCATGGTCATATGTCATTATTGATATTAATGTAGACAGTGATTAACCAGTTCCAACCAAATATCCTTTACTCACCTGCATCTTCCCTATTCTGTAAACTAAAGATATAATCAGCAGTAGAAGGTATAAATTTGGAGCTGATTTTGGGAGATACACGAATGTGTGGAGGTTTTGTGGGAAATGATATATCTTTCATTGGAGATGATTTCATGCATTGTTTGCATGTGACCATTACTCAACTTATTGATCAATGCCCTCTAACAGTGCATCAAGTCTCAACTACAAAACCTATGGCTGAAATGCTTTTATCTGACAACATTGATGTGGTATATACAACAGGTATGCATTTATTTACCTATTCATTGAAATCCCACGGCTATAACATTGACTGCAAAATGTACATCACTTCCTATTAGAATGTAGACTGTACAGCATTCAAAGAGAGATATTAATGTTAAATATTAAAAATATTGTAAAACGTGATTTTCGAATCACATTGACACTGATGTTACTTGGAAGTCCTGACCTGACTATTCAACAGCATGAATGCATTTTCAAATGTGTGCAAACTTTTATTCATCAATCAAAACATTTTGAGTGATCACATAAGTCGTGTCCCTTCCTCTCTTCTCTCTTTCACTTTCCTATCTCTTCTCTGTATTCTTTCCTAAGATGTATATAATTGAAATTGTATGTATGTAAATATTAGGGAGCGAGTATTTTAAGTTGGATAAATTGTCCCCAATCCCTTTCACATTTGTGAATAAAATACGTTTAAATCAACTACATAATGAACCTGTGACCTTTGTTCTGAGTACCTTTCTTTGTGCCTGTCATTGTCATTTGATGAAAGGGCCAATCGCATAGGAAAACCTTATTTCCGTATTGTTCAAACGACGAAATAAACGATGGCGATATCGTAATTTGTATTGTTCTCAGATAATGAATACGTTTCAGTTGATGGCACTTCAGGTGACAAATTAGCATTGACAATCGCTATAGCGTGAAATATGAGACCATTCTGAGTTTGATCCTTTGGTTTTATTTACCAGAAATAAATTCACTCTTTACCGTCTGTACTATGCCTTTGTTATTTGATTATGTCACATTATTGATTTCTTTCCATTTGTCATTTCTCGTTGAATTACATATATATTTTAAAGCACCTCAGGGTCTTTGAGAACAAGTATCCTAAATAAATTGCTTTTAACTCTCAATTTCCAGAAAGGTTCATGTGTACTACATGTAAACACACTTAATGTAAACATGAATCAGTTTGAGCCACTAGGTAACATTGGAAATAGGCACAATGACCATTTGATGACTTTAAGATCTTTTCAGAGAGCATAAATCGGCACTAACCATACTCTGTTGACTGAGTTAGCCAGTTTAACGAGGTGAGTTTCTAGCTGGTAACATAAAATAAAGTGAGTCAAAACTGATTGATGTTCCCTGGCGAAAATGCCACATGAAGTTTATGTATCCTGGTTGTTGGCGTCGAATTTGATTTCACTGAAAAGGTTCAAGGACCATCCGTCAATTTCTTCACCGCCATCACCATAATCATCATCATGATCTATGTCAGCTGTATTGCCCGTATGCTTCATACAATCCCCACAGACGTTACCTAAATTGGTGTTAGCTTACATGTCGTTAAGAAGAAAACTCATTCATAATTGAATGAAAAAGTCAACTGCCATTGAACCTGACACTGGAAAAGAAAAGCAAAATCAAAGAATGTGTGATGTCATTGACAGTAGCTATTAACATAAACATAAATTTTGTCATCACTAAAAGTATATGATGGATAACGCTGACTGCTTTATATATGAAACTATTTTAAGAAAATGGTTGTTAAGACGGCTGGGTTAGAGACGACGAGCCATGATTAAATTTTTAGAATTTATATAAACTATGGTGTGAGAAACCAGCAATTTTCACACATGGAAATATGTGCTTGTAAAGTTTTCATATCAGAAGAAAATAAGTTTCTATTAATCATTCGGCTTTAAGGACACTAAAGATTGTTGACAATCTATGAATTCCTGAGAGTCAGAGATGACACCAGGTGTTCACGAAAAGGACAAGCATGTCCCGCTCTTCCAGTAGCACACAATGTGCATAAAACCCCCACCCTATCACTTTCAAGACTGGACCTTCGGCCAATTTAATATACAGGCAGGCGCTGCATGCTCATCTTTAATTAACACTTACTGTTTAAAACTATCCGCATCACATTGAACAGCCCCTGTTGAATTGATCTCAATTATCAAAGCAACGCACTTCCTTAAAAAAACCACATGTATCCATTAGACTTAATGGCATTTAAGCTCCGCAGAGCATATAGCGCAATAGAGTGAATTTTAAGTGGAATTTTAAATAATGTTTACCAGTTTGCCCGAAGTCAGGCATAGCCAACGAAGACGTCCTGCTATCAAATCCCAGTTGTTTTGGTGTTACCATAAACGGTTCATACTGCCAGTGTGCTTATCACTGAAAAATGTCCTTTGTGGGGGAAACCATCCTCTTGTTTTAATTCACTTGTGAAATAGGACAATGATATTTTCAAATTATAATTCATACGTCTTCTAAAACTCAGTGTGAGGTGAAGTCATTTTGCCTATGCGTTTGTTTGTATGACCCTGCGATCTCATAATCGATTTAGTTTATGTAACTGAACTGAAAGTTTTTATTTGCAGCGATACTGTTGCTAAATGTGTAACATAAAGGTGCATTGATTCCTGTTCTTTGGGGTAGTGAGATAACCAAGCAGTTAAAGCGTTCGCTTGTCACACCGATGATCCGGGTTCGATTCCCCAAGTGGGTACGTTGTGTGATGCCCATTTTTGGTGTCCCCCGCCGTGATATTGCTGGATATTGCTAAATGCGGCGTAAAACCATACTCAGGAGGTTGGGTAGCCTAGTAGTTAAGGCGTTCGCTCGTCACGGCGAAGACCCGGGTTCGATTATCCACATGGGCACAATGTTTGAATCTCATTTCTGGTGTCCCCCGCCGTGATATTGCCGGAATATTGCTAAAAGCGGTGTAAAACTAAACACACCCACTCACTCTTTTTGTTAGTATATTCCTTTTCATGAGTTTAGATACGGTAATCAAGTATGAAAATATTCCCCGTCGTTAATGTCACCCGCAAGTCGCATCCGGTAGTGTTATGTACTGTTAACATTTAGTTTTGAGTGGCACACATGAATATCCGGGTTAGAACTAGTCTTCAGCAACCCATGCCTGTCGTAAAAGGCGACTAACGGGATCATGATGTTTTGATGAAGGTGTGAGATATTTCTTGGAGCAACATATTCACGTGCTTGTACTCACAAGCATATGACGTCACTAATGACGCATAAGTGACTAACGACGCAAAAGTGTTTAAAGTGTGTAATGTGAAGCTTCACAAAATTTGAGCCACATAAACCAATGTTTCATAAAAATACGCTTTGTTCAAGGAACATTATCTTGAAAAATATCAAATGAGAAGTCGAGCCTTAACCATTACAGGCACACGCGATAACATTTACTTATAGAACCTATTCTTGGGTAATACGTATAATGACAGAAGCTCTCACTAATACCCAGGAGTCAGTGGCTCTTCATCTGAGGACCCATGGGACTGCAAGGGATTGATCGGGAAGAGGTGATAGCTCCCAACACTGACATATGTAGTCATACGCTCTCCATCCAGCTCACAAGTAGATCGACACATTGATGGCTCAAAATACCCTGAAGAGCTCACAAACTAGTTAAAGAGATTTCTCAGTATCGCCACATGCTCTTCGCAACACGTTTGACTTCTGTTGGCTGTTGAAAACAAGGGGAGAACATTTTTATTGTCAATAAACGCGGAAGAAAATCAATGAGAACCGCAAGGCCTTTTATCTTAGTGTGTATTCCATTACAGTTTTGACAGGAGGGGTTCCGTCGGGAATAGGAAAAATGACACAGAACTGATTATTGAAAATAAATACACAATTTTCACTTTGCGATGCGTTTGTCAATGCTGATAATATATTTTTTTGTAATATGTTGAAATTTCATTTTTCAAACACTGTTGAATTTGCCATTTTTGCAACTTGGGCATTTTATGCGTTTGAAGCAAATTTATAAAAAAGCAACATACATTTATGGTACTTGTGTCGTCGATTCATTTCTCCTTTTTTCACACGGCACTTTCAAATTTACAAACACTCGGTCGTTCCTTAAATCTTGACTTCATAAGTATACTTGGAAAATTTATATTCCTCCTTCCTCAAATAATATGATTTTTTTTGTTTGGTGATGGACTTCAGGAGCACTGTTCTTCACAACTGGGATAGGATAGGGGCATGTTGTGCGAGCTGTCTAAGGCGCCAGCGATCCAGCGTGCTTGTGGTGTCGAGATCGAGCCCACCTGTGACTAGGTGTAAAAACTTTGGAGTCAACTTTGTGTGCAGACTCTTTCAAAGTACTGTGACTATGTGTCCCAGTCCATCCAGCTGTGAATGGGTACGTCGTAAGGTTGGGAAAGCCGCAATAAATTGGTGCGCCTAGTGGCTGCAAGAATTCCCGGGGAGTTGAGATTGCTAATACGATGTGCCATTGAGACTGACATCCTATGATCGAGGGGAAAACAACCAAGCGCCTTGAGCGTGTACTAGTTGCGTGGATATGTGCGCTGTATAAATATCATATAATAATAATAAATAATAATAATAATAGGATAGGACAAGTTAGCGAACTTGACCAATCGATCCCATTCACGGCAAGCATGTGTTCCTTAAGATCAGTTCTGGCCTGGATCTTTCTGTAAACATGGAAACCTGTCTACTATTTTATTTAACGTTCAAAGTTCCTGATAGTACAAACACACGCATACATTGACATAGAGCCCCAAACGGCCACCTCTCAACAAAGACATCCGTAAAAATTTGTGAGATTGATTATCATGAGTTTGACACAGAAAGCATGGTCATTACAAGAGATCCACACGAGTCCCCTCTTCATCTTGGTCGTTGCACCTTCAAAAACTATACTGAGTCAAAAAAGAAACTTCACATTCTTTCTTCAGGGCACTATAAAAGAACAAGAGATGGTAAGATGGTTAAATTGTTATTATTTCATTGCTGAGATCTGTGTGATGTACTCGATACACTGACAGTGCCATAATCAATTCCATTAGGCTACACCCCCGTTCCAAAACATGGGTATACAGAATGTCAAGTCACAAGAATAAAAATGCGAAATTTCTCAGTTCAATATCGTGTATCGCCGCCCCGCGCATTCACCACTGCCAAACACTGCCTCCTCATCGACTGCCTGATGCTTGTGAACACGTGATTGGGGATTCTGCGCCATTGCTCTTGCAAGGCAGCGCCAAGTTCCTGCAAATTCTGAGGTTGGTTCCTAAGACCACGAAGCCTTCTTCCAAGTGCATCCCAAACGTGCTCTATTGGATTAAGGTCAGGGGACCTCGATGGCCAGTCCATGACGTTGATTCCAGCGTTTTGAAGGAAATTTCGTGTCAACATCGCGTGATGCGGCCGAGCATTATCATGCTGGAACTGTAGACCTGGGCCATGAGCCGCCATGAAAGGAACGAGTTCAGGGGTGAGCACCTGGTCGCGGTAAGCAGCAGCTGTGAGGTTTCCACGGATGACCAGAAGTCGGGAACGGTTGTTCCCACAGAAAGCACCCCACACCATGCAACTTCCGTCCCCGAATCTGTCGACTTCGTGTACACAACATTGGGCATACCGTTCACGACGTCGTCTCCAGACTCTATGCCTGCCGTCCGCGAATCTGAGGGTAAACCTGGATTCATCGCTAAAGACGACTCGATTCCAGTCTCTCTGGGTCCATCGGAGGTTACGTTGGGCCCACGGCAGACGTTGACGTTGATGAAACGGCGTCAATATTGGCCCACGATATAGAAGTCGAGAATGGAGATTGGCAGCCCGCAACCGATTTCGAATGGTCTGTGAGGACAGTCGACCTCTAAACATCTCAGCCGTGGTTCGTGTAGCCGGCTGAAATCTGTCACGTAGGTGACGTAGGACGATTTGACGGTCTTCTGCTCGTGACGTCACACGTGGACGACCCGACCTTGGGCGATCAGAAGTGGTGCCAGTTTGTTGTAGACGACCTCTCAAGTCATACACAGTACGACGGCTGCATCCAATTGCTCTTGCGACGTCAATAACTGATCTTCCCGCTTGCAACATGCCAACGGCACGTTCACGTTGCACATTTGACAATCGTGGCATTTCAAGTACCGTTAGAACTGTGGTTTAAAAGTGTTTTTTCAATTCTTGAGGCCAATGCAAACACGTGCATATGAAGAAAACTTCGATGCGAAGATCACGTGATTGACTGCACGTGCACAACCTGATTTGGTACTAACGTCATTTGCACGACGAATGGATAGGTTTGAGTGGGTTTTGCTAACGTTTTTCAAGAGTCGAAAGATAGGGATCCCATTTCGGATACATAGATGTATCATCAGAGAAGAATTATTCATTATTTTTCAAATTACATTTTGTGAAGTTTCTTTTTTGACTCAGTATAGTTCAACTGTTTGTTAACGAATGCACTTTATGGCTTATTTGAACGTGTAGCTTAATCCTTAAGTGATCTCGTATGGATACAAACAGGCTTCTGTCGCTTCTATTTACATCATTCATCCTCCTCAAACACTTGTAGTGATTATATTAGATGCTTTATCAACTAGCCAGAGCTACGTACGTGAGCACATACCAGTATATTTTGAGCTTGGGTCTGCTTCGTATTCTATACTGATGGTACTTTCCAACGCAACATTGCGAATGTACATACTCAATATAACAGTATATCAGAAACGGCAGACTCGAACGTTTATTGAACTTGAAAGGTAAGGAATGAATATAAATGTGCTCTCGATAAGGAGGATTTCGTGGGATTTTTTTTACAGAAACCATGTCTTGGGATAGGAAATTAGATGTGTTTTAGGCGAGTTCTTCTTTAAATAACGTCTAACTCATCGTTAAAATATTTACTTCAATGTAAAAAATCACAGCTGACGGATGCTTAAAGAAAATGATCTGCGCCTATCCAAATTGTCCCGTATTATCTAGACCTTGATACCCAGAAACCTCAACCACAATACTGTTTAACATGCTTCATTCAACCAGAAATGAAATTTCCGGATTTACACAGTGAATTTCAAGAACCGTCAGTGCACAATGCACAGTACTGTGTCGCACTTACGGGCAGACAATGTTCAAAGAGCAGGAATCATGGGGTCGATATGTAAAGTAGTTACTCCGACTGTTGGATGGGAAGCACTTGACATTTGTCAGTGAGGTGAAGAGGATTCTAACAATAAACAGGCAATGACAATGATGGTGTATCCCAGTCAATATGACACAGGAAATTCCTAAGCGGAAATCAAATGTAGAAATCATGCTGAAAATGTAGAAATGTAGAAAGCTACAAATCTACTTTGGACATAACATTGGAAAATCAACAGTGGGTGACACTTTCAAAGAAAAAGAAATGATTGACAACTGATACGAATGGTGAAGCCAGCGTGGGATGGTTTCTCTTTCACTAGCTTACGGGAACGTTGTTCGCCACGTTGAAACAACCTCTCAGAAAAGACTGAAACAACTTACAAATTCTAGATATGTCATGCAGGACGTATGCAGAAGTTGAAACCAAACCTGCCGATGACTTCAACACGGAGAGGAATAAGGAGATTTGACATTTCCTGGAGCTGAACAATCCCAGTCAATTAAATGGTGACATATTACGAGAAGAGCTGTGATAGAGCATGTGTTGACCTCCTTCTACACATGAAAACTTCTCATCCAGACAATATTCGGGAAAAGGCAGTTGTCCAGATAAGCAGAGGTCGTACCTTCGACATGCTTATGATGACTAGAGTGGGGCTGTTTCTGATAATGATTTTACATATTTACAATGAACTCAGTAATAAAGACAAGACTGAGAAAACATCACGCTAAATGATGACGGTTTGTGAGTGATTGAGTTTAGTTTTACGCCACACTCAGCCATATTCCAGCTATATGGCGGCGGTCTGTAAAAAATCGAGTCTGGATCAGACAATCCAGTGATCAACAGCATGAGCATCGATCTGTGCAATTGGGAACCGATGACATGTGTCAACCAAGTCAGCGAGCCTGACCACCCGATCCCGTTAGTCGCCTCTTACGACAGGCATGGGTTACTGAAGGTTCATTCTAACCCGGACCTTCACGGGTGATGACGGTTTGTAAACAATGGGAGTCGGGATTGAACAATTTAGGGATTAACGTTATGAGCGACGATTCTTGCTTTTGACCAGCACTAGCTGGGGACTACCCGAGGACGCCGGACTGAGTTGCAGCCACGGAGAGTGTAAGGTTCCGATGATTGTGTGTTCCGTTCATAATCTCCTGTCAAAACTGAAATACTGTTTCTACAATCGCTAAACTAAATCCATTCACTCACCCAAGAGTATCACGAATACAACAACAAAAATAAATAAAAAAATGGTTAAAACACCATTACTGTCTGAATATAACGTCAAACAGTCAGTTGAGAGATTGATTACACAAACTGTTACTTTCATGGGTTCTTCACATGCCTGACTTTGAGTGAGTAGAAAGCCATATGTTAAAGTTACTGAGTGCGGAGTTAAACAACAAATAAAGAAAGAAAGAAAAGAAAGAAATAGAGTGGAAATAATATTTACTAAGTACGTATTACTAGGACCTCGGAAACAGACAATAAATTTTAGCTCGAAGGACAATATCACAGCTTTCGTAAAGTGTCGCCAAGTCATTTATGCTTTTTCTAATAATACACACGTGTCAGAATGGTACTTGAGTTTAAATTCAGTTGAGCATCAATTCCTTAGTTCGTGGAATTCAATGACGTTTTGGTTGGGTTAAACGTTATTATCCAACATTATTCACTGTTACAATTGTCGGCACATTGCACTGGAACCATTTGTAGACTCTTCCATCATAATCAGCTGAAGCTCGTGGAGTCGACGCTCAGTTTAGTGTTGTTTGGAGTTTGTGCAGCCCCAGTGGTTCTTAACCCATTGGGATACACAGGCCTGTGTGTTGTTGCTTAAATGTTTCTAGATCAGTGGTATCACGAATATCAGAAATGCACTATATATATCTTTCACAAGGTCAGATACTCTTTGCTTTGTATGACTGTTTCTTAAACTGAATAATTAATAATGTTTTGTCTTTTGGAAAGTATTGTTGGCCACAAAATATCATATTGTCACATGAAACAGCAGGACGAGATATACGAATGCAGATATGTATTCATGATCTGTATGACATAATATAATGTGAGAAAAATACATAATATAGTGTGAGAAAAATACATAAAATGTAAAGTAAATACATATTCTGGTGTGAGATAAAATCACAATATTGTCTGGAATCGGTAGAGACTGTATGCAGTATACCATAGGATATCACTGTGCGACCGGGGGATGATTCAGTATAAAGATAGTTTTCACACATCATGTGTTTTTAAAATATCCACATCGAAAAAAAACAGCCTGTGTTACATTGATTTTAATTCTGGAGGCAACGTATCTGGCTTCATACACCGCATTTATCCATTAGGCTTAATGGTATTTAAGCCCCAAGGAGCACGTAGGGTAACAGGTTGAATTTAAAATGAAATTTAAAACTAATGTTTTACCAATTTGCCAGGAGACAGCCAAAGCAGCGGGATTAGAGTTCCTGGGAGCTTCCTGCAGGCTTTGTGTTACCATGTGCTTCTGTAAAAGCATGATTCCACTGTTGGTACTGCCTGGCTGTGGTTAATCCGTTGGTTTTGTTTGTATGTGCGTCCCTGAGGTATTTACATATAAAAAGTTAACGCCAGGGAATAACAGTCCCCATTTTCCGATGAAACAAATCCGTAAAATAGCTTCGAAAACCAATATGAATGGGTTGCTGAAAATGAGTGATGAAGTCAGGTGTTTGCGAAATAAGAAATAATTTTGGTGATCACACTTTGTCACAATCCAGTGCAACATTTTGCCTCTAACAAACTGAATTTTGGCATAACATGGTACGTGTTTGATAGTTTACGAATGATTCCATGCTATGTACATCTCATTCGTTATTTCTCCACCAGTCATGCATGTCAGACAATGTTGTGTCCAAGCAGCCCAATTGAATAGTAAAACTATCGACTTCACACATAAATGTGAGAACACTTTTGGCACAAGAAGCAAGGCTCCAGCATTAAAAATGGCCTTTTCGTCAAGCAGCACATGACACATCCAATTTTATTTAATGGACGAGGTATTGTTGTGATCCACTAATGTATTAGATGAGAAATAAATGTAAAGTTAAAAGACAGATGTGTAGAAGAGGTCATTTATAAAGACGATACAGCGACAACACAGATCGTTCGTTAGACCATGAACCATGTTATATATACTGAATATTTTCACAATTAAAAGCTTTAATGACGTCAAATGGCATGGTGCCAAGGCAAAACAAATACGTTACTTAATGTTCTGCCCAACGTACTAAACTCCAGAGTGCCTCAGTGTGATGACTGGTTATTGGTGTTGCTTAAAAAACAAATTCCACAAGTACTTGGATGATGAAAGCGACCATACGATCTCATTTCAATCTGTTCCTCAGTTTCCCCATGATACAAATGCACGACTTCAGTTACAAAGACTTCTGATATGACCACCTTTGCAACGAACATCACACGATTAACAGTCATTGCAATTATCATCCGTAGCTATGACTGTGATGACACCTGACTGTTTCAATCCTCACATTGGGTTTAGTTTCTCTTCTTTGTTAGAGGTGAATAACATGAACAAAAAGTGTTTTCTTCACGAAGTCCTTTTTTTCTTTTTTTGAGACTGTAATGTTTTCCTTCAAATGATTGTTTTCAGCGATAGCCAATTTAAATACGTTTTTCTAATTCAACTGACTGATTTTTGTCGACTTTTGATCTCGGACTTGACACGAGGCTATTAACAAAAGTGAAGTGGGGCACACAGGTAAAAATAGGAAATGGAGTTACCCATGTGGTCTCTTGCATTATCACGGTGGTTTCAAGAAAACATTATGATGTGCGACTGCTCCAGGCATGAAATACATAAGTAGTAACTTTCTTATAAGAAGTAACAAACCGGCACGTAGAAATACTTCAAAAGAGTTGATTTGATACCTTATCAAATATTACACTGCAATTTGACACTGGAATCCTTAGATCAAACACACAGACACACACACACGCACGCATGCGCGCGCGATGTGTATATTGGCCATAAATATAATCGGCTGTAATATTTCCTGTGTGTGACAAATTTGATCCTAGTACAGAGTGCTTGTCGCAACCTGATTGGGTGTCATTGTGCCCACACCTACTGTTTTGCATTGGAAAACAAAATGCAGACACCAGTAACCTAGCGTTATTGGAAAGCATGGCCGTGCGCTGAATGCATAGGGAATAAAGTCTTCTGTTAATATGTACCATACTCATCTTATAACCACGGTGCCACGTCATTTCAAGTCCCGGGACCGTGTGTTAACATAGATTCTGATAACTTATTAGCTCTCATAAAGTTTGAAAATATACTTTCAGTTTTGTGACAGCCTCCACATAATCAGGACAAGCCAGCTACCTTCAAAGTTATATATCAATGTTAGAGCACAGGCGAAAACGATTTGAAAAATGATTGCCAGACAGTTGAATATATGAAGCACTATTTGTATAGAAATAAGCATTATTTGTTACAATTGAGACGTTGTTCTCTTTTTGGTTTTCACAAGCATCCCGGGTGAAGTGACCGCTCTTCAAGAGGAGACTATTACTACTTGAATGAATAACTCTATGATCTAGACCGTTATGACCGAACATATAAGGTGGATTGTGAATATGATGTATCACATTTTGATATTGTACTTGCAACAATTATTGTTTATTGTTTACTGATTATTGTTTTTATTTTGCTGTCATTTAGTTCCTGAAAAGTTTTTAATTGGCGACAATTATTCCTCCATCTATCCTCTCTGGAAAAACAGAAAAAAAGAGAAGAAAAATAAGGAGAGATATATTGTCTACCGACACAACGACCATGGTAAAGGTGAAGCTGTATTGAAATTATCACATTAAAACTGCAACGACATCCCTCAGGTAATGAGGCTATCATACAAAGGAGGAATTCCTAGATCTTCATGTCATTGGGTATTTCTTTTACACTGCTCAAGACAAAAGTCACAGTGACTGTTAAACCATAAAGGCGTCAAGGAACTCACATAGTTTAGAGATTTTATAGTGATGTGTCATTAGTCCACAGAGGGTAGGACACTCGATTCTATCGTGTTTTTTTCTCTGACAGGAATCGCAGACGAAAATCAATGACAACTGCATAACCTTCCATTCCGACAGTATTCTCTTGTAGCATTGGCATCTTAAAATACTAACCAATGTTGAGGTTCTGGAGAGGCACATAGAAGTTGGTATTCAAGTATAACACAAAATATTGTGGATGTCATCTTCTTCTGTATACACAGCGTTTCTGGACTATTTCTTGCCTCTTCGTCAGGTGAATGTCATTTTGTGTTACACTTAACTACTGTCCCCTTTTCAGTTGAATCCAGAAATACATTTATGGGGGATGTTTAGAGGACGGACGAATTCTGAAGTCGTTACAAATCTCAGTTAAATTAAACGAGTTATTCTTCAGCCATCTTGAATAACAAACAGCCGAAACTCATATAGATGTGTGGCAAGGTGGACTTGAAGTAGCAACCTTCCATGAAAATGCCCGGCAGTTGGCAAACACTGACCCCTCGTACGAGTTTGTTCATTTCGAGATGCTGCATTTACATTGAATGTAACACCATCGCAACTCATTCCGAAGTGTGCTTGTTAAGGAAGTGGATGATATTAAAGCCGTATCAACAGGTAGGCAGCCATTTGTAATGACACGTAGAAAGGCGCAGCACAAGCGATATTTTCTGTCCAGGCAAGCCCTACGTTCTCCTAAACTGTTATGCTTAGTCAATTTCGAGGTATACACATTGGACCTTTCCATTCTGTAACCAGACGCCAAGGCATTTTGTGTTCGATGATATACATGTTTATTTTATGGTTGTCCTATTAGGGGATGTATGGATAACCGTCTTACAAGTAGATTTATAGGTATATATGTAATAACAATACAGTTGTTTTATTAAACGCCGCACTTTGGCTACAACTGGGTGTATGACGACGGCATATAAAAATATAATCTGGATCAGACATTCCAGTGATGGATATTGTCGGCAATAGCCCAACATGTCGGAGTACGAGGACGCGCTAGTTGCAATTGGAGATATGTTCCATTGGAAATCCCGACTGTAGTAATATCTACAAGTATGTACAAGTATAATTGTATTTATTATAATACAATAAGGTGTTTTTTTTTCTGGAACCTTTTTAAATGCCTGCAGCTTTATTTAATGTATGATATTGTAAAAGCATAAGCAAGTTCCTATTGTAGTTCCTAACTCTTCAGTAATATATGATATATATGTGTCGGCATCACCAAGGCGAATCAAGGGGATACCATTCATTATGTTATAGATGTCTTGATTTCAGTAAATGAAGTAATAAATATATACAAGCGATGTGTTGGTCGATTTGTCTTTTGAATTTGTTGAAATAAAGAATTCCATAAACTGTCTCTCTGTATGGGGTGTCTATGGTTTCACAGTGTCCATTTTCATTTATTGATTTTTTGGCAAGGTCAATAATACTACATGAACTTGAGATTTAAAAGCGGGAATTATCCAATGGCCATAAAGTAATGCTGGTGACAGAATGTTTCCTTTTGGGTGTCGATTTAATAAAGGGAGAGAGTATGGTTTCAAAATGCTTTTAAAATTGTCAGTCAGAGTGCACAAAGTTAAAGAGGAGCCCATGTATTGATTTGTGCACTTGGCAGAATGGATTTTGTGCAACAAGCGATTTTAACAACAATGAATCAAGGGCAACAAGACATTATAAAGGACGATGATGCTGAATAAACTGTCGGTACAATACAAGGAGAAGAATTTACGTACATGTATACCTTGGCAAAGGTTTATAACTGGCTGGTGTCTCTTTGCAATGGTCTCTGGGAGAACTAAGTCAGTTTATATGTTTGTTGTTTAATACCTCAATATTCTGGTTTCATGAGGGTGGCTTGTAAAGGTCTGCCCAAACCATGACTGATATTGTAGCAAAGATTTGATGCAATCACAGAGTATAACATGCCCAACCGAAAACGTCGCCTTATGCTCGTTCTTTAACACTTTAACACGCAGTAAAGGCTGCTGTCAATTGATTCAAACTTAGACTCCACACAGAGACCCGAGTTAAGTGCAGGCAATTGTATTTTGTTTCACCTAAAATGTCTGGTCACAACTAGTGTTTGTTATCAAGTCTCACTGAATACATACATACGACGTGACCCCCCTTTTTGGTTTGGTTCGATGTGTTGTATAACGCCACACTCAGCAATAATCAAGTCTGAACCAGACAATCCAGTGATCAACAGCATGAGCATCTACGCAACTGGGATACGATGACATTTGTCAACCAGGTCAGCGACCCTGACCACCCGATCCCGTTAGTTGCATCTTACGAAGACCAATTCTAACCCGGATCTTCACAAGGCGCCCCTTTTTGAATATGCCTAATGCAGTGTGGTCAAACTTAAATGTCAAGCGACTATCAACGTTTGAATGAATTTCGCCTTCAGTGCATGGACATCTAAGGGTACCGCATTTAACATCTTTCATCTCGGATGGAATTAATGTTATGATCCCGTGAGACAAAAGTCTCACTGTTTTCTCTTATTTGAATGTCTCTGAGATGTTGATAGTTTCAGAACAAGTTACAGAACAGGTTTTGATTACATTCCCTTTCGGAAAATCTTATCTGGTTCCAAGTATTGCTGTACAGGAACAGATAAATATAATTGATCATATATTGCCTTTAATATAAGTAAAATATCATTCGATTAAAAGAAGCGAATGATTTTCACTCACAAATCTTTGTGCTTTCACTTCAAACACTAACGTTAATATAAAAATCAGTTATTCTATTGTTTCTCACAAAGCCATG
The DNA here is from genome assembly GCF_003918875.1 of Haliotis rubra. Classification (NCBI taxonomy): domain Eukaryota; kingdom Metazoa; phylum Mollusca; class Gastropoda; order Lepetellida; family Haliotidae; genus Haliotis; species Haliotis rubra. Next base: position 1,505,007 of record NW_025767002.1, read on the forward strand.
TTTGAGGGATTACATATACTTGAGCATACAGGATTTGTTCTTGATGCAGATCATGAATCTCCTCCACACAGATGTCATTTGTTCAGACTGAGTCCAAGACATTGCAACTGGGGCTACGATCTATAACCATACCACATTCTCGATTTCAATGTCCCTTAATGCCCTCTATTTTCCTAAGCTAATATGGCGACGAGTCCAACAGACTTCCACGCGAACACCAGCATCTTTCTATGTGGCTTTGATTGGAACATGCCTATCTGGGGTCGTGGCTTGCATTTACCGTCTCTGACATCGCATAGAAAAAGGAAATATATCCTCAAGGAGCAAACTATTACAGTGGTGAATTTACTCTGAGACCGCAGCCTGCTTAGATGTAGGTGTTGGAACGTGGGTTCCAATTGCTTGAGTTACATTTTTAATTTCATATTCAAACGTTGTGACAGTTTGAAGAGTGGCGGGTAGTCACATTTACAAGACCACCCAAACTCCTCAGGCTGAGTCTGTATTGGTTGTTTATGCAGGATATACACTTCTATAGCGTACAACTAAGGTCAGACGTGAGTGTAGACTGGGGTAAGTCATTACCACGACCTTTACGATCTAAAATCATAGACCATTCGGGATTTCTGTGTCCGTCAATGTTCTCTATTCTCCTGAGCTAATCTGCCGACAAGTCTTGAAGACTCGCACACACATATAGCATCTCTCCATGTCTATTTGACTGGAACATGCCTGTCTGAGGTCGAGGCTTGCATTTTAGGTCTCTGATATCTGAGATGAAAAAACGAAAAAGAATTTCCCCAAGGAACAAACTGTCACAGTGGGGAATGTATCCTGTGACCGCAGTCTGCCCCGACAACAGGGTTGCCGACAGTGCCAGTGACTTACGTGGATTCCAGCTAATTAACAACACAGGCACAGCGGTCCTGGGCGAGTGGTGTATGGCTTGTGTCTTGCTATGATGTGGTTCCTTGGTATGTATCAGTTCGAAAAACGTGAACGGCCTTTTCATGGAGTGTAACGATTGCTGATGGATTGTGTCAATGAGGATATAAACCATTGTCAGGATCATGTCAGACAATGGTCTCAGTATATCGATACGTTCGGTGTCGCATGGTCATACTAACATCGAATTCATCCTTTCCTGTCATATGAACCTATTCTCAAACGAATGGTATTCTGGAACACAGGCAGCACAATGGTCTAAGTTAGTAATAATGCGATCTTCAGAACGGAGTTAAACCATACTTACCCATTCTCTTCCTCAGTCAGTTGCCTGTAATTAAGTAGTCCATTCATCATTACCCAATATTATGTATCCTGGTTGGTTTGGAGGAACCCATGAAGGTCCGGGTTGGAACTGATCTTAAGCAACTAATGTTTGCCGTGAGAACCAATCAACTCTGGTCTGGGGATTGAAATCATGCTCATCGATCCACGAAGTCGGGATACGGGGACACGCATCAACCAAGTCAGCGAGTCTGACCACCCGATCCCGTGTGTCGCTTCTTACGACAAACATGGTCTGCTGAAGACCAATTGTAACCCCGTATCCTCATAGAGCTGTCAGTTTAGGCCTTCCTTTCGCATGACAACAATACTAAGTGACACGACTGAGATGCTACCCAGAGCCCAACTAAAACACGCATAGGTCGTTGGTGTCCTCTTTTAATCCCTACAACTTTCTAATTTCCCTTCTTCATGACATTCGCCGCCATATGACTGGAATATTGCTGAGCGCGGCGTAAAACTAAACTCACTCATTCTTCATGACATTCTCCTAATCCTTCACCTGTTTTCGTGCCAATGCATGGCACACCATTTGCCGTTATTGCACACAGTGTACAAAATATTTAGAATTTTTCATAATTATGTTGTCCTTTATATTCAACATTCATCATTGGAATCATTGCTAAAACAAAGCTTAGTTTAATCTCTACTGATTATGTGCTTATTTACTGTCAATGATGAGAAGGTTTCAAGTGCGACATGTCCCAATATATAGTGTTTGTTCAGCATCAAACAGTAATGGACAATATGCCAGTATCAAAGCAATGCATTACGTCAACTCTGTACAGGCCATTAGGAAGCCAGCGATTGGTACGAAAAGGCTAAAAGAGCTTAAAGTCATACATGACCTAAATACGCTGGAATGGAATTCTGGTGACGACCCACACGAGTTTTAACCACAAATTTAGATTTATTTGCAGAAAGCGAAAAGATAACAATAAACGTTTTGCCTCGTTTTGGATTGACCAGCTCTTGAAAGGAGCGGATATTTAGCTAGAATATAGTGATAAAGGTGATAAAGGCTCCAACCGGACTCACAAGAACTATAATCAAAGGTAGGGCGACTATGTTTCCATACAATAACATACAAACATTAAGAAGAAATAAAGCTATTAAGACTTTTTGGATTCTGAATATTGGAGAAGAGATTTTTCGTGGCTTCGAATTTTGTCACCGAGGTGTATTGTAGATTTTACCTAAAAACCAAATTTCGTTTACACATTCCATGAAACCTTTTACCTCACAATTTATGTTTTGTAAAGTAACACCATGAACAATGTATGCTTTTCTATCTTGAATGTAAAAGCCAAAAATGGATGTGGGTAACAAAAAATCAGAAAAGCAGATGCAAATTAGAATCATCTTTGCTTGTTAGATGCTTGTTTGATCATGATCCATTATGTGGTTCACTCATGGTCAACTTCAGATAAAACAGGTTTGTCCCTTTGTATGACATCTTTGGGGGGAACCCAACAAAAGAGGATCGGTTGGTCCATAATACTTATGTTTTTCGTGTTTTGGTTTCTTATATAGTTGTTTCCCTGTATTTAAGAATGAAAAAATGCGTACTGAGTTATTTATGATAATGAGAGTCAAGCTTTGTTCATTTATGTTTCATGTTATATTTATCTAAAACTAACATAAGGTTGACTCTAACTTTCAGAAAACCTGTTTAAAATAATTGATTTCTAGCAAGTCATTGGCCATAATTTATCATGTAGACAGTTTAAACTTCTTTTGAAAATGTTACTAAGGGTCACACCCTTGCATATGGTTTGAGTTTGAATTTGAAACATTGATTTGCATTGATATTTATCTATTTGATTTTGTTATACAACAAATCCGTTGGCAGTCATTTGACCTTTATTTTCACACCAGGGTTTCAAGGGTTGGCGTGACATCAAATTTAACACTTCTGGCATGTCACTGTGTCTGAGTGGGTTAGATTGTTGATTTGGTGTGCTGGCAATTACGGGCCTCAAATTCCAAACGTAACATTTGTTACACTTGACCAACTTCTAAATAGCATTGTGTATTCATGGCCTTCCGACGTGGGGACCATCCAATTACGACATGTCAGAATGGTACACATAGAACATGATTTGAAAATTTGTTTAAAAAACTTGCGACAAAGTTCAAATACATCATCCAAATGTATCCCAATTCATTCCTACCCCACATTTCTCGCGATGTCGGGAACATCAACACACAAGGGACAAGGGACACGTGGTGGGACCCATATACCACAGACCACGTTACCTTTCCATGGAGCACTCATCCATAATGTCACATGACATTAATTTTATAAGCTAACTTTCATCAAGTTTCGAATGTTTTTCAAACATTTTGCTTTTTGCCAATCCAAAGTAACATTTCAATCATCGATTAATGTGACAGTTAAAACACAACACTGAGTGTAATTACCACTTACTGTTATAAAACCTCCTAGATGTATAAACCTGCTAAGTCAAATTGATCGTACTTTCAGAGGCTTCGAACTAAGGGTTATATAAAACATGTTTCCATTACGGCTAATGGTATTTGAGCCCTGTAGAGCACGTCGCGTGTTAGACAGCTCACAATTGAATTGAAACTGTAATGTCGGACACGAAAGCACATAACCAACAGTTTCTACACAAGGTGCATGTTCTGCTTTTGTGGTTTACACCTGAATTCATCTGAGTTGATTTAACCCAGCATGTTTGTGAGTTCTACACGGATACAATCAGCAATACTTCTTTAGCTATCCACTGGCTCGCTATTACATCCATGGAGAACATGCAGGATATATAATGTATTGTTAGTTTAACTTTAACAACATACAGTCGGCGAGTATCTGTTGTTTGAGGAGTTTTCATTTTTATCAAAGCGTCATCCTTGTAATAGAGTCGGTTGAGCAGATAATTGATACTGCATCGTGGGCAACGATCAATGAAATCAGTGTGATTTCATCATAGACTCAGTCTTATAATTACACTGATCTGTGAACATTCTACAGAGGGCAGTGATTTGCTTTGCTGCAATATTTAGACTTGAGCTCCTAGCATAGGATAGAAACTTCTGGAAATATTTTGATAAATATATCAATTCGGGGTAGACTCGTGGCAAGGCCATCTCACACTTTAGCAGCCTGAGAATCTGATATTCGCCCTGGATATCCAGCCTATGCCTATTATCGAAGCTTGATTACTGACGCTGATTAGAACTTGACTTGAACATTTATTATGACTTGTGTTTTTCCACTTGGGTTTTCGACAATTGAGCGCCGTTTCTTCGCAAATTAAAGCTTAAATACCGAATGTCTTATGAGGAAATCATTATTTGTGATGATTTAATCGTAGGATAATTTGACTCTAGAGTGTATTAGTTCTTGGATGAGGTTACATTAGATTAATTCTATCCTTGACAAGATCACTTCAGAGCGAAACTGAGGAGGAGTGATTTAATGTTACCACATCGGCACCTCTTGGTTTAAAACTGTCGACGCAGTCACCCTTATTAGGGAATTACATCGGTGAAGGTTTCATCATCATTCGGACACAGTTAGACATTAGCAGCCAGGTCATAGCTTATTACAACCCAATCCTGATAAGTCTGCTACCATGACAAAGATGGGATACCTTACGAGCAGTATGATGATGCTGTTATGGAAATACTGTGTTACAATGACAAGTCTCTATTAGTCTGTACTCTCCTTGTGGTTCATATAAGATTCAAGCATAGAGGGAAGAAGTTAAGGTAGTAAATTCAGCACCCTCGTATGAATGAATGGATTGAAGTTCAGAAGGTTGTTGTTGGTCAGTCTAAAATAAGTCAGAAGTTATCATCTCCCCTTGGAATCCCCGGTTAAATGGGTTCCAAGCAAACTATCAATGTTGTTCTATATTCAATGGATTAGTTGGTCATTTTACCACAATTTTTGCCTGAAATATCAACACGGAAAGTCTAATAAAAATGATTTATAGGCATGGATTATCTTTCAGAGATGTGTTAAACAATAAAACAAAAGTAAGTGTCAACATGTCAGGGTCATATGTCATTGATGTAATAATATTGATATTAATGTTCACAATGATTAACCAGTTTCAACCCAATGTCCTTTATTCAGCTATATCTTCCCTATTATGTAAGCTAAACACATAATCAGCTGTAGCAGGTTTGCATTTGCAGCTGATTTAGCGAGATGCACGAATGTTTTGTGGGAAATAGCATATCATTTATTGAAAATGATTCAAGTATTGTTTGCATGCGAGGATAAACGAAATCATTGATCATCTCTAACAGTGCATCATGACTCAAGTATAAAACCTATGACTGAAATCCTTTTATCTGAAAACATTGATGTTGTATATACCACATGTCTGTATTTATTTACTTGTTTATGGCTAAGAGAAACTTCATCCATTACACCATAGATTTGCGTAATTTATCCCACCAAACATTGATGCATAATGGCATTGTGACCCTTGTTGTGAGTACATACACGGCCTATCTGCCTGATAATGTCATTTGATGATAAAGAATAAAGGGCAAATCGCGAAGAGAAGTCGAATTTTCCCTATTGCTCAAACGACGAAACAGACGATTGCAATACTTTGCATTGCTCTCAGATAATGAAGACGTTTCAATTGATGGCACTTCAACTGACCAATCAGCACTGACAATCGCTAAAGTGTGGAAATTTGAGCTTGATCGTTTGGTTATATTTACCACAAACAAATTCACTCTTTAACGCCTTCACAATGCCTTTGTCGTTTGATTCGTAAACATTGTTAATTTCTTCCCATTTGCCATTTCTCGTTGAATTACGAATATAGTTTAAAGCACCTCAGGGTCTTTGAGAACCAGTTTTCTAAATCATTTGCTTTTAACTCCCAATTTGAAGAAATGTTCATGTGTACTAAATGTAAACATACTTAATGTAAACATGAATCAGGTTGAGCCATTGGGTAACATTGGACGCCGACAAAATGACCATTTGATGACTTAATGATCTTTTCGGAAAGCATAAATCGGCACTAGCCATTCCCTGTTGGCTGTGTCAGCCAGTTAAACGAGGTGAGTTTCTAGTTGGTAACATAAAATAAAGTGGGTCAAAACTGATTGATGTTCCCTAGCGAAAATGCCGAACGAATGTTATGTTACGATCTCCCGTTTCTTGTTGTCGAATTTGATTTCACTGACAAGGTTCAACGACCCCTTTCACCGTCAACACCATAATCATCGTCATCAACTATGTCAATGGCATTGCTCGTATGCTTCTCACAAAACCCCACTTACTGTTACCTAAATTGGTGTTAGCTAACATGTCGTTATAGTTGAGAAAAAACAACTGCCATTGAACCTGTAACTGACAAAGAAAAGAAACACACAAAGAATGTGTGATGACAATGACAGTAACTATTAACGTAAACTTGGTCATGACTATTTGATCACTAGAAAAGATGAAAAGTAAAAGAAGGATGACACCGACTGTATTAATTATGAAAATATTATATGAAAATGTTTGGTAAGAAGGCAGTATTAGAGACGATCGAACGTGCCAGTATTAGATGTTTTAAAATTGATGTGTTCTATGGTGTCAGATTTATTTTCCACGGGAAACCAGCAATTGTCACACATCGGAAAATATGCTTGTAAAGTTTTAATATCAGAACAAAATAAGTTTCTATTATCATTCGGTTTTTAGGGCACAAATGAGTGTTGACAGTTATATACATGGATTCCTGAGAGTCAGAGATGACACCAGGTGTTCACGAAAAGGACAAGCATGCCCCGCTCTTCCAGTAGCATACAATGTGCATGAAAAGTTATGTGTTTTGTATCTAACGCCGCACAGCCGTAGTCATGTCAAAACCCCTCCCTATCGCTTTCAAGACTGAATCTTAGGCCAGTTTAATATACAGGCAGGCATCGCATGTTCATCTTTAATTACCACTTACTGTTTAAAACTATCGCATCGCATGAAACAGCCCCTGTTGAATGGATCTCAACTATCAGCGCACTTGCTTCGAAAGCCATATGTATCCATTAGACTTAATGGCATTTAAGCCCCGCAGAGTATGTAGCGTAATGAGTGAATTATAAATGGAATTTTAAACTAATGTTTACCAATTTGCCCGAAGACAGGCATTGCCAACGAGAGGTCCTGCTGTCAAATGTGGGTTTGGTGTTACCATAAACGGTTCATCCTGTGCATATTATTGAAGAATGTCCTTTGTTAGGGAAATAAAGTGTTAAATCAGATGTGAACACGGACAATAATATCTTGAAAAACATGATTTAAACATCTTCTTGTGAGGTGACGTCGTTTTGCTTACGCGTTTGTTTGTATAGATGTGTTTAATGGTTTCTGTAACTTAACTGAAAGTTGTTATTTTCAGCGATACTCTTGCTGAACGTGTAACATAAAGTTGCATTGAAGACCCGGGTTCGATTCCCCACAGCATAAAACCATACTCACTCATATTTTCTCTCTCTCTCTCTCTCTTTGTTGGAATATTCTTTTTCATGAGTTTAGTATTATACGATCAATAAATATGAAAATATACCCTTTCATTAATGTCTCCCACAAGTCACAACCGATAGTGTTATGTATGTTAACATCTTCAGCAACCCATGCTTGTCGTAAGAGGCGAGTAACGGGATCGGGTGGTCAGGCTCGCTGACTTGGTTGACACACGTCATCGTATCCCAATTACGTCATAAAAACTGGAATATTGCTGAGTGCGACGTGAGACAACAAACAAATATTTCGAGTATATGTTTATACATCAAAATGATATTTCTGAGCCTCGGAAACCGAAAGTTACCTCAGAGAAACCTCTTTAAAATGTATGACACTGCCGAGACAGAAACGACACACATATAGATTCAAAAGATCAGGTTACCCGAAAGAATCCTTGCATAAATGTTGCGAAAGCAGTTCCTTTGTAAACATCATAATAGACAACACTCACTGGGTAAGGCACCGAAAATCAATCTTGAAATATGAAGACCTTTTTCACAGTGGATAACTCATTCATAATGATTATGGTTCATTAAGGTGTGAGATATCTCGTGGAGCAACATATTCACGTGCTTGTACTCACAAGCATATGACGTTACTAATGATGCATAAGTGTTGATGTGTGTAATGTGAAGTTTCATAAAACGTAAGCCGCATAAACCAATGTTTCATAAAAAACGCTTTGTTCAAGCAACATTATCTTGAAAAAATCAAATGAGAAGTCGACCCTTAACCATTACAGGCACACACGATAACATTTACTTATAGAACCTATACTTGGGTAATACGTATAATGACAGAAGCTCCCACTAATACCCAGGAGTCAGTGGCTCTTCATCTGAGGACTCAAGGGACTGCAAGGGATTGATCGTGAAGAGGTGATAGCGCCCAACACTGACATATGTAGTCACACGCTCTCCATCCAGCTCACAAGTAGATCGACACATTGATGGCTCAAAATACGGTTAGAGCTCACAAACTAGTTAAAGAGATTTCTCAGTATCATCACGTGCTCTTCTCAACACGTTTGACTTCTGTTGGCTGTTGAAAACAAGGGGAGAACATTTTCATTGTCAATAAACGCGGGAAAAAATCAATGAGAACCGCAAGGCCTTTTATCTTAGTGTGTATTCCATTACAGTTTTGACAGGAGGGGTTCCCCTGGGAATTGGAAAAATGACACAAAAATTATTATTGAAAATAAATACAAAATGTTCACTTTCAGATGTTTTTGTCAGTGCTGATGATATTTTTTCTGTAGTATGTTGTAATTTCGTTTTTGAAACAAATTTACAAAAAAAAGCAATAAACATTTATGGTTATGATTTTATCATTTCTCCTTTCAAATTTACTTTCAAATTTACAAACACTTGGTCGATTCTTAAATCTTGACTTCATAGCTATGTTTGGAAAATTAATATCCCTCCTTCCTCAAATAATGTGTGTTTGTTTTGCTTGTTGATGGACTTCAGGAGTATTGTTCTGCACAAATGGGATAGGATAGGACAAGTCAGCAAACTTGACCAACATATTCCATCTCACGGCAAGCATGTGTTCCTTAAGATCAGTTCTAGCCTGGATCTTTCTGTAAAATGGAAAGCTGTCTACGATTTTATTTAACGTTCAAATTTCCTGGTTGTACAAAAATACGCATACAATGACATGGAGTCCCAACTGGCCACCTCTCAACAAAGACCTTCGTTTGTCATCAGTTTGAGTTTGACAAAGAAAACATGGTCGTTACAAGAATTCCACACGAGTCAAAGTGTTTCCTCTTCATCTTGGTCGTTTCACCTTCAAAAACTAGTTCAACTGTTTGTTAACGAAGGCACTTTATTGCTTATTTGAACGTGTAGCTTAATCCTCAAGTGATCTCGTATGGATACAAACAGGCTTCTGCCACTTCTATTATTTCATTCATCCTCCTCAAACACTTGTAGTGATTATATTAGATGCTTTATCAACTAGCCAGAGCAATGCTATACATTTCAGCGCTTCTCATCCGGAGATTGTGGTTTGTCTAAATCTGTTTGTCTCTAATCGAGTATTTTGATGAATATGTATAAAAGACTTGGAGGGTGTTATATCAACACTGCTGCAGCCGGAGTGTTGCTATGTCGTAAGCTGAAAATTTTAAAACGGCGTGATGTAAAAATGAGGGCCAATGTAGATGACAAGGAGACAGTTTGGATTATTATTAAGTTATCTGCTGTTTAATATCTCGGTTTGGACAGAGGTTATAACTGATCTGAGAGAGGATGTACAAGGCCACATTTGAAAGTGCGCCACACTAATGTTTAACTGATGAACAAACACTATGATTCTGGTACGAAGCATTAAAGTAATACATGTCATATGGATGCATTTATGGAAGAGTAATTGCGTATTATGTTTATTATGAGTTTAAGAATTACCATCCTTGTGATGTGCATATAGCCATGTTTATACGTGTCATTTGACTCTCGCCCAGAAGTTGTTTGATCAAGATTACAGCATTCAAGCTCTTGGTAAAGCTTTCAAACCGGAATAGCACAATCGATTCCTTGTCAGAGCTTTCTTGTGGATGAGGAAAGCCTTTTGTCACTTTTATTTTACGGAGTAAATAACATGACAAGCTGTATCTCGTACGTGAGGATATGCCAGTAGGTTTGTTTCGTATAATTACAGCTTCAGTCTGCTTAGTATTATATATTGATGGTACTGTCCAAGGTTTTTGTAATTTGATTCCATTTATTATCAAATTATAACTTTTTTACGTCACGATATGGCTGAAATATTGCTGATGTGACTATAGATCCTAACTCACTCACACCATTTGTTTCACTTCTGAAAATACAGAATACTCAATATAACAGTGAACGAGAAACGGCAGAATCGAACGTTTATTGAACTTGAAAGGTAAGGAATGAATATATGTAGTTTTTGAAAGGCATTTAGAAGTTTGACGAACATGAATACATGACACTGTTTTGATAACAACTTCTTTTTATTCTTTACACGACGTTTCAGAGCTAATTTTTGCTCCTTCATCATGTGAATACTGAGTCAGTACAAAGAGTGAATTTATATAGATAAAACATGTTTACACAATGCAAGGAGGGGGAATGTACAAAGATAACAATATAATTACGTAGCCAACAATATAATTACGAAGCCAAAAAGATTGGATTAATGCATGGAGAAAACAATGTATTGTGTACACAAATCCAAGAGTTGGGGTGGAGTGATGTACAAGAATAACAACATAATAGGAAACCAATTGGATAGGATTAATGTACAAAGATAACAATGAACGGTTGAAGCCAAGAGATTATAGGACAACAGAGTATACACTGGGAAGGTAAATGCCTTGGTCCCGGTTAATGACTGGCTTCTTTCTCTGGATCTCGATGCTTTCTTGAAGTTTCCGCTTCTTCCAGTGGTTGATGTTGGTGTGTAGAATCTTGGTTTGTTGCCAGGAAATATGGTGGTCGGGATTTTTGATGAGGTGTTCCGAAAGCGCAGATTTCATGTCAGATTTTTCTACAGAGGTCTTGTGTTCTTTTATCCTGGTAGCTATGGGGCGTGATGTCTCTCCTATGTATTTGTCTCCGCAGTTGCATGCTGTTTCGTATACACATCCTCTAAGATTTGGGGTGGACTGAATGTGGCCTTTCCCATTAGTATGTAGCATACTCTTTAGTGTTCTGTCTGATGTGAAAGTGACATCTATTTTGGCTGTACTGGTGAGCAGTCTGCTGATCTGGTGACTTATGGGACATTTGTATTGGATACTGACGAGGATAGGTGATGGGGCTGGTTTGGACTTGGGATTAGGGTCTTTTTGCTGGGAGGCCAGGGTTTTGCGTATGGTCTTCTCTACTAGCTGTTTACGGTATCCGTTGAGGGCACTGAAGGTGTGCTTTAGGTGATGGATTTCTTGGCTGAGGTTGTCTGAATTGCAGATGGCTATAGCTCGTCGGGTGAGGGTGGCAATGATGGCTTGTTTGATCTGAGGGTGGTGATTTGACAGGTAATGAATGTACTGATCCGTGTGGGTTGGTTTGCGGCAGATGGCAGTGTGGATGTTGTCTTGACTGTCAGATATAAATGTGTTCTTGAGAAGGTGGATTTCATGGGATATTTTACAGAAACATGGTCATGGGATAGGAAATCAGATCTATTTTAGGCGAGCCCTTCCTTAAATAACGTTTAACTCATCTTTGAAATATTTACTTCAATATATACCACCACAGCTTATGCATGCTTAATGAGAAAACATGCGACTGATCTATGCCTATCCAAACAGCCCCGTATTATCTAGACCTTGATACCTGGACACCTCAACCACAATACCTTTTAACATGCTTCTTTCAACCGGAAATCAAATTTCCGGATCTGGACATTGAATTTCAAGAACCATCAGTGCACACTACACAGTAATGTATCGCACTTACGGACAGACAACGTTCAAAGAGCAGGAATCATGGGGTCGATATGTAAAGTAGTTACTCCGACTGTTAGATGGGAACACTTGTCATATTTGTCAGTGAGGTGAAGAGGATTCTAACAATAAACAGGCAATGACAATGGTGATTTATCACAGTCAATTTCACACAGGAAATTCCTAAGCGGAAATCAAATGCAGAAATTAAGCTGGAAAAGAAAGATATATTTTGCTGAACCTTTGTGAGGCTACACTCTATCATCCACTTTGGGCATAACAATGGAAAATCAACAGTGTGTGACACTTTGAAAAAAAAAGAAATGGTTGACAACTTATACGAATGGTGAAGCCAGGATGTTTTCTCTGACACTACCTACGGGGACGTTGTTTGCCACGTTGATATCATCCTCTCAGTAAAGACTGAAACCACCTAAAACTTTAGATATGTCATGCAGGGCGTATGCAGAGCTTACCCAAACTGAAACTAAACCTGCCGATGACTTCAGCAAAGAGAGGAATAAGGGCACCTGGCATTTCCTAGAGCTTGACAATCCCAGTAAATTGGTTGACATATTACGAGAGGAGCGGTGATATAAGCTGTATTGACCTCCTTCTACACATGAACACGACTGCTTATCAATCCAGACAATAGTCGTGAGAACGCAGTTGTCGAGATAAGCAGAGGTCGTACCTTCGACATACTTATAACGACAAGAGTGAGATTTTACATATTTACGATGAACTCTGTTATAGAGACAGGACTGAGAAAACAACCCGCAAGATGTTGGGCGCGGTGGACGAGCTGGCTAAGGCGCCAGGCTAGTGATCCAGCAAGGTTGAGGTGTCGGGATCAAGCCTACCTGTGACCGGGTGTAAAACCTTGGAGTCAACTTTGTGTGCAGACTCTTTCAGTGTTGTCACAACCCATAGTGTACAGTACACAACCCTGTGCACTTAAAAGAACCCGTGAATCCGTTGGTATATGACTAGATGGTGGCCACATGAATACGTGCAAACACCTAGTTGCGGGTACAGCAACGTGCAGTGAACTTGGACAAAGTACTGTGACTATGTGTCCCGTCCACCCAGCTGTGAATGGGTACCTCGTTAGGATGAGAAAGCCACAATAACTCGGTGCGCCTAGTGGCTGCAAGAGTTGTATACTCCCCAGGGAGTTGAGATTGATAATACGATGTGCCTTTGAGATTGACATCCAATGATCGAGGGAAAATACCAGCGCCTTGAGCATGCACTAGTTGCCTGGATATGTGCGCTATGCAAATACATGTATCCTATAATAATAATAATAATAATAATAACGACGCCAGCCTGTAAATAATGGGAGTCGGGATTAAACAATCCAGGGATTAACGTTATAAGCAACGATCGTTGCTGGTGGGTTACGATGACACACAATAAGTATCGACACTTATGACCAGCTCTGGCTGGGTACTACCGGACGCCGGCCATGGAGAGTGTCAGGTTCCGATGATGGAATGTTCCCTTATTTCCTGTCAGCTGTTAATAAACTAAACTAAATCCATTCACTTACCCCAGAGTATCACGAATACAAGCCAGAACATGAAATAAGCGAACCGTTGGATAAACATTAAAACACTATTACAATCTTATTATAACGCCACGCATGGCTCCGGCACAGGGTCGTTGTATTCATCATCGGGCGGTGGGGTAGCCTAGTGGTTAAAGCGTTGGCTCGTCACGCCGAGGACCCGGGTTCGAATCCCCACATGGGTACAATGTGTGAAGCCCATTTCTGGTGTCCCCCGCCGTGATGTTGCTGGAATATTGCTAAAAGCGGCGTAAAACCAAAACTCAGTCAGTCAGTCATTCAGTATTCATCATCAAACAGTCGAGAGATTGATTACACAAACTGTTACTTTCAACAAATAAACAACAAATAAAGAAAGAAAGAAAGAAAGAGAGTGGAAATAATATTTTACAGAAAATCTATGCAAATTGTTGTAAATTTCTCTAATTCAAATTACAAGGGACATACTGTCATAGCTAATGGACACTGACTGTTTACAAAGCAAGTAGCAAAGACTCAGTATATGATATGCACTTACAAGGACCTAGGAAACAGACTTTAGGTTGCATTGAGCCAAAGCAATAAATCTAGAGTTAAGAAACCATTGCGCTTTACATGTTTCAACGTGATACCTACCCTTGACACAATGAATCTTCAATGGTAACATAACGTCAGCTCGAAGGACAATCTCAGAACTTTGTTAAAGTGCCGCCAGGTCATTTATTATTTGACATTTCTGATAAAACACACCTGGAAAATAAGTTTTTTGTTCCAGAATGGTACTTGAGTTTAAATTCAATTGAACATCAATTCCTTAGTTTGTAGAATTCAGTGGCGCTTTGGTTGGGTTAAACGTTATTATCAAACATTATTCACTGTTACAATTGTCGGTGAATTTTGCTGTCACCATTTGTAGACTCATCCATCATTATCAGCTGAAGCTTGTGGAGTCGACGCTCAGTTTAGTGTTGTTTTGAGTTTGTGCAGCCCCAGTGGTTCTTAACCCACTGGGATACACAGGCCTGTGTGTTGTTGCTTAAATGTTTCCAGATCAGTTGGTCTCACGAATATCAGAATGCACTTTATCCTAATATATCTTTCATAAGTTCAGATACTCTTTGCTTTGTATGACTGTTTCTTAAAATGAATAATTAATAATGTTTTGTCTTTTGGAAAAGATTGTTGGCCAAAAACAATAGCATATTGTCACATGAACCAGCAGGACGAGATATATTATGTGTTATGTATATCTGTATCTATAAGGTAAATACATGATATGGTGTGGAATCGGTACATGCTTTGTGAGGCTGTCCGCAATATCACATCACTGTGAGACCGGGGGATGATTCAGTATGAAGATAGTTATCACACATCATGTGTTTTTAAAATATCCACATCGAATAAAACAGCCTGTGTTACATTGATTCTGGATTCTGGAGGCAACGTATCTGGCACCATACCCCGCATTTATCCATTAGACTTAATGGTATTTAAGCCCCAAGGAGCACGTAGGGTAACAGGTTAAATTTAAAATGAAATTTAAAACTAATGTTTTACCAATTTGCCCGGAGACAGCCAAAGCAGCGGGATAAGAGTTCCTGAGAACTTCCTGCAGGCTTTGTGTTACCATGTGCTTCTGTAAAAGCATGATTCCACTGTTGGTGGCCCATTATTCAATCATTTTCGAGAACTGCCTGGCTGTGTTTAATCCGTTGGTTTTGTTTGTTTGGACGTCCCTGAGGTATGTAAATATAAAACGTCAAAACCAGGGAATAACCAATCCCCATTTTCCGATGAAACAAATCTTCGAAAACTGTTATGCATGGGTTGCTTAAAATGAGTGATGAAGCCAGGTGTTTATAAAAAAGAGGAGACAAATAATTTTGGTGATCACACTTTGTCTATTAGAATCGAGTGTAACATTTTGCCTTTAACAAACTGATTTTTGGCATAACAGCATGAGTTTTGATGGTTTACGATCGCTGAGAATGATTTCATGATATGCACATCTCATTCCTTAATGCCCCACCAATAATGTCAAACAATGTTTTGCTTCACGCACGTGATAAACTAATGTATTAGATGAGCACGCAAGATCAGGACACAAAAAATAAATGTAACCTTAAATTATAAATGTATAGAGGAGGTTATTTATGAGGACGAAACATCGACAACACAGACCGTTCGTTTGGCCATGAACCATGCTTAATATACTGAAGATTTTCATAATTAAAAGTTACATGCTTTAATGACGTCAAGTGACATGGTGCCAAGGAAACACAAATAAGTCACTTGATGTTCTGCCCAACGTACTAAACACAGGAGCGTCTCAGTGTGATGACTGGTTAATTGTGCTGCTTGAAACAAAGTGTGCTTGGATGATGAAAGCCTGCATACTGTCTCATTTCAGTCTGTTCTTCAGTTTCCCCATGGTACAAATGTACGACTTCAATTACAAAGACTTGTAACTTGACGACCTTTGCAACGGACATCACACGATTAACAATCATTACAATTATCATCCGTAACTATTACTTTGAGCTTGGTTAAAAACTTCTATGCTTCCATGATGATGCTTCTTTCCTCACATTGGGTGTAGTTTCTCTTCTTTGTTAGAGTTGTTAAAAATGGGATTTCTTCGCGAAGTCCTATTTTCCTTTTTTTGAGAGTGCAATGCATCTTTCAAATGATTGTTTCCACCAATAGCCAATTTAAATACGCTTTTCTAATTCAACTGACTTTTATCGACTTTTGATCTCGGACTTGACACGTGGCTATTAACAAAGGTGAAGTGGGGCACACATGCTAAAATAGGAAATGGAGTTATCCATGTGGTCTCTTGCATTATCACGGTGGTTTCAAAAAAACATCATGATGCCATGTCTTGACACCTGTGCAACTGATTCAATCGTGACAAATAAACGTTCGAAATTCATGACAGGTAACAAACCGTCATAAAACAATTCCTTGAAGTTCAAAAGAGTTGATTTGAAACCTTTTCAAATATTAAACTTCAATTTGACACTTGAAGCCGTATAACAAATTCTCTCTCTCTCTCTCTCTCTTTCTCTCACACACAAAAACACACACACACACAATGTATACATATATCCGACTGTAATATTTCCTGTGTGTGAAAATCCATTCTAAGCAGAGCGAGTATTGTTTTACGCGAATTTTTCAACCACTAGCCAACCCACCTCGCCTCATTCGTAACGGAAATAACACCAGGAAGAAGTCTAGTGCCGCTGTGTAGTATAGGTTTTATAGAATACTATTTTGCTTTCGCTTTCTTACGACATCGTCGTCCTGTGGGAGACCTGGGAAAAACTGAATCCTTGTACAGCGTGCTTGTCGCAACCTGATTGGGTGTCTTTGTGCCCACACCTAATGTTTTTCATTGCAACACAAAATACAGACACCAGTAACCTTGCGTTATGGGAAAGCATGACCGTGCGACGAATACATAGTGAATAACGTCTTCTGTTAAGATGTACCATACTTATCGTTTAGCCATCATTTCAGGTCTCGGGTTCGTGTGTCAACAGATTCTGATCACTGTCTTTTGATTTGCTGTCGTAAAGTTAGTAAAAGGTAGTTTCAGTTTTGTGACAGTTCCCTCACATACCCTCTCGGGAAATCAGGAGCGAGCTACCTTCAACGTTATATATCACTGTTAGAGAACAGGCGAAAAAGATTTGTATAGAAATCAGCATTATTTGCCGGGTGAAATGACTTCTCTTCAAGAGTAGTCTACTACTACTTTATTGAGTAACTCTGTGGTCCAGGGCCTCCTTTCACGAAACACTAAAGGTGATTGTAAGTCACTAAGGTAACCTTAGCGCAATGTTAAAGGATGGGAGTTAAGGTTAACTTTAGTAAGGGTTGCTTCGTGACAGGAGCTCAAGACCAGTACGATCGAAACATGTACAGTGGATTGTTACTATGATTTATCACATTTTGATATTGTACATGTAACAATTTGTCCTGATGCTTGTTTCTTTGCTTTCCATTTTGCTGTCATTTAGTTCCTGAAAGGTGTTTGGTTGGTGACAATTATTCCATCATATATCGATCTGGAAATAGAACAAAACACATCAAAATATAAAGAAACAGAAGATAAAGAAGGAGAGACACATTGCACCTCGACATAACGACAAAGGTGAAAGTGAAGCTGTAGGGAAATAATCACTTTAAAACTGCAGCGATAAGGCTAGTATACAAAGGAAGAATACCAAATCTAGATTGGGTATTTCTTTTACGCTGCACAAGATAATGATCACAGCAACTGTAAACCATCAAGAAGCTCACATAGCTTAGAGATTTCACAGCGATGTGTCATTTTGTAGGTAAGGCACTCGATTCTATCATTTTTTGTCTCTGACAAGAATCTCAGACAAAAATCAGTGACAACTGCATAGTCTTCCATTCCGACAGTATTCCATTGTAGTATTGGCATCCTAAAATACTAACTACTTTTCCCTTTTCAGTTGGATTCAGAAATACATTTACGGCGGCCTCATGTTTATTTTACGGACGAAGTCTGAACTCGTGACAGGTCTCAGTTAAATTAAAAGACTTATCCTTCAGCCATCTTGATAACAAACAGCCGAAACTCATATAGATGTATGTGCTCGCAAATGCCAATGGCAAGGTTGACTTGCAGTAGCAACCTTCATGAAAATGCCCGGCAGTTGGCAAACACTGACCATCATACACGAGTTTGCACATTTTGAGATAATGAATTTTCATTGAATATGACTCCAAGCATAGCTCATTCCGAAGTGTGCTAGTTAAGGAAGTGGATGATTATTAAAGCCGTATCAACAGGTATGCAGCCATTTGCAATATCACGTAGAAAGGCGCAGCACTGTCGAGGCAAGCCCTACGCTCCCCTAAACTGATACACTCAGTCAATTTCATGGAATACACATTAGCTCTTTCCATTCTGTAACCAGTCGCCAAGGCATCGTGCGTTCTTGTAGTAAAGGCGCAATTGAAATGGTTTGCTCCTTTGGGAAATCTTTTTTATTTTTGTCTGCATTGCATTAGAAACTAAAAATACAAGTCCCGACCCTAGACAAGCGCGTTTCAATCAGCTGAAAGAAGTGTTCATGTGTGACTCGTCTATATATTAGATCAGTGAAACAGAGTGCACTCGTTGACAAAAACAATCAGGGATCAGATTTATGGCGGCTTTAGAAGCGTCTGTCCTTTTCTTAGTGGTAGTGTCAGCAGGTATGATCAAATAGGGGATGATTATAGCCTCATATGTTTTTACAACTTTTCCTTTCGTTACTCACTCCTGATTTATTTTTATTGATACTTGTGAAAAACTATTAGTTATCCTGACGATTTATGTTGACTTTAAATCGCCAGTGGGGATGTTTCTCGACTGGTCTTTAACTTGCAACAACAATATCGATTGTATACCTGTTTATTGTATGGTATTCCTATTAGGGGATGTATGGATAACCGTCTTACAAGTAGATATGTAGGTCTATATGCAATAACAGTACAGTTGTTTTGTTAAACGCCGCACTTCTGGCTAATTCTGGATGTATGACAACGGGATATGAAGATTTTAATCTGGATTAGACAATCCAGTGATGGATATTGTCAGCAATGGCCCATGATGTCGGAGTACGAGGACATACTATCGACCGACTTAGCGAGTCGGACTAGCGGAAACATGTGGTTGCTATTGGAGATATGTTCCATTGGAAATCCCGACTGTAGTATTATCTATGTAAAAGTATAATTGTATTTATTATAATACAGTAGGGTGTATGTTTTGTCAAGAACCATTTTAAATGTCTGCTACTTGATTTAATGTTTCGTATTGTAAAAGCATAATCAAGTTCCTATTGTAGTTCCTAACTCTTCAGTAATATATAATATCTACGTGTTGGCATCACCAAGGCGAATCGAGAGGATGCCATTCATTATGTTATAAATGTTTTGATTTCAGTAAATGAAGTAATAAATATATACAAGCGATGTGTTGGTCGATTTGTCTTTCGAATTTGTTGAAATAAAGAATTCCATAAATTGTCTCTCTGTATGGTCCATCGATTCACAGAAAGACTTGGGAAAGGCCAATACTGCTACATGACCTTCAGATTTAAAAGCGAGAATACATTTCAGATATTTCGAAAAAAAATAATCCAAAGGCCATAAAGTAATGCTGGTGACAGAATGTTTCCTTTGGGTGTCGATTTAAGAAGGGGACAGAGTATGGTTTCAAAATGCTTTTAAAATTGTCAATCAGAGTGCACAAAGTTAGAGGAGCCCATGTATTGATTTGTTTTAACAACAATGGATCGAGGACATCAAGACATTATAGAGAAACAAGGACGATGATGCCTAAGAGGCTCTCGGTGCAATACAAAGGAGGTGATACAAGAATACAAGAATTTACGTACATGTATACCTTGGCAAAGGTTAATAACTGGCTGGTGTCTCTTTCGCAATGGTCTCTGGGAGAATTCAGTCAGTTTATATGTTTGTTGTTTAATACCTCAATATTCTGGTTTCATGAAGGTGGCTTGTAAAGGTTTGCCCAAACCATGACTAATATTGTAGCAAACACCAATGGCGTGGGCCGGCCAGGGATTAGATGCAATCACAAAACATAACATGCCCAACCGAAAACGTCGCCTTTTGCTCGTGCTTAAACACGCCCTTCAGGCTGCTGTCAACTGATTCAAACTCAGACTCCACACAGAGACCCGAGTTATGTGCAGGCAATTGTTTTTTGTTTCACCTAAAATGTCTAGTCACAACAAGTATTTGTTACCATTACTCACTGAATACATCCATACGACGTGAACCCCTTTTTGGTTTGGTTCGGTGTGTTGTATAACGCCACACTCAGAAATATTCAAGCTGTATGGCGGCGGTCTGTAAATAATCGAGTCTGGACCAGACAACCCAGTGATCAACAGCATGAGCATCTACGCAACTGGGATACGATGACATCTGTCAACCAAGTCAGCGAGCCTGTTAGATGCATCTTACGACAAGCATTGGTGGCTGAAGACCAATTCTAACCCGGATCTTCACGGGTCGCCCCCTTTTTGAATATGCCTTATGCAATTCGGTCAGTCTTAAATGTCAACCGACTGGCAACGTTTGCATGAATTTAGCCTTCGGTGCATGGACATCTAAGAGTACCATATTTAATATCTTTCATTCCCAGTGAAATTAATGTTATGATCCCATGAGACAAAAGTCTCACTGTTTTCTCTTATTTGAATGTCTCTAAGTCCTAAATCGTTTTTGCATTTCTCCTTTGGGTACTGAAATGTAAAATGTCACAAATATGTATAAATGTGAGATGTTGATAGTTTCAGAATAAGTTACAGAACAGGTTTTGATTACAATACCGTTCGTTAAATCTTATCTGGTTTCAAGAATTGCTCTACAGGAACAGATAAGTACAGCTGATCACATATTGCCTTTAAAATACAAGAAAACCCATTCGATTACAAGAAGCGAATGTTTTTCACTTACAAATATTGATTTTTTTTTCAGACTCTATCGTTAATATAAAATCAGTTATTCTATTGTTTCTCACAAAGCCATGTTTGAGGGTTTACATATACATGAGCATACAGGATTTGATTTTGATGCAGATCATGAATCTCCTCAACACAGATGTCATTTGTTCAGACCTATGGCAAGACATTGCAAATGGGGCTGCGATCTATAACCATACCACATTCTCGATTTCAATGTCCCTTAATGCCCTCCATTTTCCTAAGCTAATCTGGCGACGAGTCTAACAGACTCCCACACGAACACCAGAATCTCTCCATGTGGCTTTGATTGGAACATGCTTGACTGAGGTCGTGGCTTGTATTTCCCGTCTCTGACATTGCATAGAAAAAGGAAAAGGAATTTCCCCAAGGAGCAAACTATTACAGTTGTGAATTTACTCTGAGACCACAACCTGCTTAGACGTCGGGGTTGGCGACATACTCTTACGTGGGTTCCAATGAATTGAGTCATATTAATAATTTTATATTACGTATATATCTTTGTTAACGTTGTGACTGTTTGTTTGAAGAGCATGTCGTGGTAGTAACATTAACAAGACCATCCAGACTCCTCTGTAGTGGTTGTTTATGCAGGATATACACTTCTATATCGTACAACTAAGGTCAGACGTGAGTGTAGACTGGGTGTAAGTCATTACAACAACGTTTACGATCTAAGATCACACCACATTCGGGATTTCTGTGTCCATCAATGTTCTCTGTTATGAGCTAATCTGCCGACAAGTCTTGAAGACTCGCACACACATATCGGATCTCTCCATATTTATTTTATGGGAACATGCCTGCCTGAGGTCGAGGCTCAGGTTTAGGTCTCTGATATCTCAGAAAAAATAGAAAGAATTTCCCAAAGGAGCAAACCTTTACAGTGGGAAATGTATTCTGTGACCGCAGTCTGCCCAGACGACGGGGTTGCCGACAGTACCAGTGACTTAAGGGGATTCCACGTAATTAACAGTACAGACACTGTGGTCCTGGGCGAGTGGTTTATGGCTTGTGCCTTGCTATGAGGGAGGTTCCTTAGTATGTATTGGTTACCAAACTTGAACGGCCTTTCCATAGAGAGTAATGATGATGGATTATGTCGATGAGTTGCCTGTAATTTAGTAGTCCATTCATCATTACCAAATAGTGTGTACCCTGGTTAGTTTGGAGGTACCCGTGAAGGTCCAGATTAGAACTAATCTTAAGCAGCTCATGTTTGACGTAAGAGCTGACAAACAAACAATCGATTCTGGTCAAGTGATCGACATTATGCTCATCGATCCACGAAATTGGGATACGGTGACATGCAACAACGAAGTCAGCTTGTCTAACCACCCGATCGACTCTGACGACAAGCTTGAGTTGCTGAAGACCAATTCTAACCCGTATCCGCATGGAGCTTTCAGTTTGGGCCTTCATGTTGCATGACAACAACACTACGTGACAGGATTGAGATGCTCTCCCAAGCCGAACAAACACACGCAGATGTCGTTTGATGTCCATTTTTCACCTCCACAACTTTCAAATTTCCCCTTTTCTTGACATTTTCCTAATCCTTCACCTGTTTTCGTGCCAATTTGTGGCAGTGATTGAACGAATGTACACCATTTACCGTAAGTCTCCGCACACAGTGTACAAAATATTCAGCATATGTCATCATCAATTATGTTGTCCTTTCAAGGCAACATTCGTCGTTGGAATCATTGCTAAAACAAAGCTTAGTTTAATCCCGAGTGTTTATGTGCTTATTCACTGATATGAAGTGTTGAAGTGTGACATGTCCCAATATATTATGTTTTTTCAGCATCAAACAGTAATGGACAATATGCCAGTATCAAAGCAATACATTACGTTAACTCAGTACAGGCCACCTTGAAGCCAGCGAAAAGGTACGAAAAGGTAAACGACCTTAAAGTCATACACGACCATACAGGTGAGATATGGATGAGGTATTGACTACCATAACTACAAGTTAAGATTTATTTGAAGAAAGCAAAAAGATATGAAGAAACGTTTTGCCTCGTTTTGGATGGATCAAATCTTGAAAAGGAGATGTTTTAGCTATTGTATTGCTGAGTGCAGCGAGAAAGATTATTACACCTCAAATTGCATATGTGGCCCAGTGGATAGATACAAGATGTTGCAAGAGTATTCTCACAAAAATAGCAACTCTGTGATTTGCCCTGGCCTCAGTAATCTACTTTTTATTTCGTAGGTGTATTCACCCATAGGAAAATATCTTTTGAAATGGTAACAGTTTCAGCAGATTTGAAAAGAATCACGTCACGCGTCTAATTCATCTAAACTTAATTACTTAAGTTTTGTCATTTGTCCCTTTGTATGCCATCTTTGGGATTTTTCTCGGAGGAGCCAACAAATTAGGATCGGTTGGTCCATGATAATTCTGTTTTTCGTATTTTGGTCATTCAAAAGGGGCTAATATATTTGACCCCCTGTATTTAAGAATGAAGAAAGATTATATGAATCGATACTGAAGTAAAACATGCATGCTGAGTGATATGATAACGTGAGTCAAAGCTTTGATCTTTCATGATCTGTTTTTATGGATTAAAAATGTAAAACTAACATAAGGTTGCCTGGGACTTTCAGAATACTGATGTTGACTATGTCATAATTTATTCTGTAGAGAGTTCTCTTTCAAAAACCTTACTTTGGGTCACACGCTTGGACATGGTTTGTGTTTCTCTTGAAGTTTGGAACATTGATCTGCGTCACTCCACTCGCTGAACAATATTTATGTATTTGATTTTGTCAAAATACCAGAAGAAGAATCATTTGGCAGTCATTCGGCCCTTGTTGTCACACCAGGGTTTCAAGGATTAACATCACATTAAACACTTTTGGCCTGCCATTGTGTCTGAGTGGATCAGATTGTTGATTTGGTGTGCTGGCAATTACGGGCCTCAAATTCCAAACGTAACATTTGTTACACTTGACCAACTTCTAAAAAGCATTGTCTGTTCATGGCTTTCGGGCCTGGGAACCTGGCAAATACGATATGTCAGAGTGGTGCAGAAAGCACTTGATTAGGAAATTTGTAATAGAAGCTTGTGACAAAATTCAAATACATCATCAAAATGTCTCCCAATTCATTCCTATCCTTCATTTCTCTTGATGAAAAAGAGGAAACATCAACACAAACGTGACAAGGGACATGTGGTGGGACCCATATACCTTAGACCACGTTACCTTTCCATGGAGCACTCATCCATAATGTCACATGGCATTAATTTAATCCAAAGCTAACTTTCAGCAAGTTTCGAATGTTTTTCAAACATTTTGCTTTTTACAAATCCAAAGTAACATTTCAATCAGCTATTAATGTGACAGTTAAAACACAACACTGAGTGTAATTACCACTTACTGTTATAAAACCTCCTAGATGTATAAAACTGCCAAGTCAAATTGATCGTACTTTCAGGGGCTTCGAACTAAGGGTTATATAAAACATGTTTCCAATACGGCTAATGGTATTTGAGCCCTGTAGAGCACGTCGCGTGTTAGACAACTCAAAATTGAATTGAAACTGTAATGTCGTACCCGAAAGCACATAACCAACAGCTTCTACATAAGGTGCATGTTCTGCTTCCTGTGGTTTACACCTGAATTCATCTGAGTTGATTTAACCCAGCATGTTTGTGAGTTCTACACGGATACAATCAGCAACACTTCTTTAGCTATCCACTGGCTCGCTATTACATCCATGGAGAACATGCAGGATATATAATGTATTGTTAGTTTAACTTTAACAACATGTGATACAGTCGGCGAGTATCTGTTGTTTGAGGAGTTTTCATTTTTATCAAAGCGTCATCCTTGTAATAGAGTCGGTTGAGCAGATAATTGATACTGCATCGTGGGCAACGATCAATGAAATCAGCGTGATTTCATCATAGACTCAGTCTTATAATTACACTGATCTGTGAACATTCTAAAGAGGGCAGTGATTTGGTTTGCTGCAATATTTAGACTTGAGCTCCTAGCATAGGATAGAAACTTCTGGAAATATTTTGATAAATATATCAATTCGGGGTAGACTCGTGGCAAGGCCATCTCACACTTTAGCAGCCTGAGAATCTGATATTCGCCCAGCCTATGCCTATTTGGAAACTTGATTACTAACGCTAATGAGAACTTGACGTGAAAATTTATTATGACTTGTGTTTTTCGACTTGGGGTTTTCGACAATTGAGCATCGTTTCGTCGCCAATTAAAGCTTAAATACCGAATGTCTTATGAGGAAATCAGTATTTGTTATGATTTAATCATAGGATAATTTGACTCTAGAGTGTATTGGTTCTAGGATGAGGTTACTTAAGAGTGATTCTATCCTTGACAAGATCACTTCAGAGCGAAACTGAGGAGTGATTTAATCTTACCATATCGGCACCTCTTGGTTTGAAACTGTCGATGCAGTCAGCCTTATTAGGGAATTACATCGGTGAAGATTTCATCATCATTGGGACAAAGTTAGACATTAGCAGCCATGTTATAGCTTATTACAACCCAATCCTGATAAGTCTGCGCCCATGACAAACATGGGATACTTTACGAGCAGTATGATATGCAGTTATGGAACTACGTACTGTGTTACATGTACAATGACAAGTCTCTATTAGTCTGTACTATCCTTGTGGTTCATATAAGATTCAAGCATATTGGGGAGACGGTAAGGTACTAAAGTCAGCACCCTAATATGAATGAATGGCTTGAAGTTCAAAAGGTTCTTGTTGGTCAGTCTGAAATAAGTAATTAATATCATCTCCCGTTGGAAAGCAAACTCTCCATGTTGTTGTAAATTCAATGGATTGGTTGGTCATTTTTTCACAATTTTTGCCTAAAATATTAACATGGAATGATTTATAGGCAGGGATTATCTTTCAGAAATGTGTTAAACAATAAAACAAGAGTAATTGCTAACATTTCAGGGTCATGTGTCATTGATGTAATTATCTTTATATTAATGTTGACAGTGATTAACCAGTTCCAACCCAATGTCCTTTATTCACCTACTTCTTCCCTATTTTTTAAGCTGACAACATAATCATCTGTAGCAGGTTTACATTTGCAGCTGATTTAGCGAGATGCACGAATGTTTTGTGGGAAATAGCATATCATTTATTGAAAATGATTTCATGTATTGTTTGCATGCGAGGATTAACGAACTCATTGATCAATGACTCTCTAACAGTGCATTAAGCCTAAACTATAAAACCTGTGACTGAAATCTTTTTTTATCTGAAAACATTGATGTTGTATTTACTTGTTTATGGCTAAGAAAAACTGACCGATTACACCATTGATTTGCGTAATTCATGCATCCAAACATTGATGCAGAATGACATTATGCCCCTTGTTCTGAGTACATACACGGCCTATCTGCCTGTCATTGTCATTTCATGATAAAGAGTGAAGGGCTAATCGTGTGGAAAAACATAATTTTCCCCTATTGTTCAAACGACGAAACACTGACTGACTGAGTTTTGGTTTTACGCCGCTTTTAGCAATATTCCAGCAACATCACGGCGGGGGACACCAAAAATGGGCTTCACACATTGTACCCATGTGGGGATTCGAATCCGGGTCTTCGGCATGACGAGCCAACGCTTTAACCACTAGGCTACCCCACCGCCCAAACGAAGAAACAGACGATGGTGATACTTTGCATTGTTCTCAGATGATGAAGACGTTTCAGTTGATGGCATTTCAACTAACCAATCAGCATGACAATCGCTAAAATGTGGACATTTGAGCTCGATCTTTTGGTTGTATTTACCATAAACAAATTCAGAATGCCTTTGTTGTTTGATTCGTAAACATTGTTAATTTCTTTCCATTTGCCATTTCTCGTCGAATTACGAATATAGTTTAAAGCACCTCAGGGTCTTTGAGAACAAGTATTGTAAATCATTTGCTTTTAACTCCCAATTTGAAGAAATGTTCATGTGTACTACATGTTAACATACTTAATGTAAACATGAATCAGGTTGAGCCATTGGGTAACATTGGACGCCGACAAAATGACCATTTGATGACTTAATGATCTTTTCGGAAAGCATAAATCGGCACTAGCCATTCCCTGTTGGCTGTGTTAGCCAGTTAAACGAGGTGAGTTTCTAGTTGGTAACATAAAATAAAGTGGGTCAAAACTGATTGATGTTCCCTAGCGAAAATGCCGAACGAATGTTATGTTACGATCTCCCGTTTCTAGGCATCGAATTTGATTTCACTGACAAGGTTCAACGACTGTCCTTCCCCCCTTCCTTCCATCCGTGCCAGGATAAGACGTTTTAAAATTGATGTAAACTATGGTGTCAGATGTATTTTCCACGGGAAACCAGCAATTGTCACACATCGGAAAATATGCTTAAGTTATAATATCAGAACAAGTTTCTATTATCATTCGGTTTAAAGGGCACAAATGAGTGTTGACAGTCATTTACATGGATTCCTGAGAGTCAGAGATGACATCAGGTGTTCACGAAAAGGACAAGCATGTCCCACTCTTCCAGTAGCACACAATGTGTAGAAACGGTTATGTTTTTTGCATCTAACGCCGCACAGCCGTAGTCATGTCAAAAACCCTCCCTATCACTTTCAAGACTGAACCTTAGGCCAATTTAATATATAGGTAGGCATCGCATGCTCATCTTTAATTACCACTTACTGTTTAAAATTATCCGCATTGCATAAAACAGACCCTGTTGAATGGATCTCAATTATCAACGCACTTGCTTCAAAAGCCACATATATCCATTAGACTTAATATTATTTAAGCCCCGCAGAGTATGTAGCGTAATAGAGTGAATTATAAATGGAATTTTAAACTAATGTTTACCAAATTGCCCGAAGTCACGCATTGCCAACGTGACGTCCTGCTATCAAATTCCAGTTGGTTTGGTGTTACCATGAACGGTTCATCCTGTGCATATTATTGAAAAATGTCCTTTGTTAGGGAAACAATCCTCTCGTGTTAAATCAGATGTGAACACGGACAATAATATCTTTAATAATATGATTTAAACGTCTTCTAAAACTCAGTGGGAGGTGAAGTCATTTTGCTTACGCGTTTGTTTGTATGGCTGTGTTTAATTGTTTCTGTAACTTAACTGAAAGTTGTTATTCTCAGCGATACTCTTGCTGAACGTGTAACATAAAGGCGCATTGATTACCGTTTTCTGGGGCGGTGTAGCCAAGTAGTTAAAGCGTTAGCTTGTTACGCAGAAGACCATGGTTCGATTCCCAACAGCATAAAACCATACTCACCCCTATTCTCTCTCTCTCTCTCTCTCTCTGGTTTTGTTGGAATATTCTTTTTCATGAGTTTAGTATTATACGATCATTTAATATACCTTTTCATTAATGTCTCCCACAAGCCACAACCGAAAATGTTATGTATGTTAGCATCTTCAGCAACCCATGCTTGTCGTAAGAGGCGAGTAACGGGATCGGGTGGTCAGGCTCGCTGACTTGGTTGACACAGTCATCGTATCCGAATTACGTCATAAAAACTGGAATATTGCTGAGTGCGACGTTAGGCAACAAACAAATATTTGGAGTATATGTTTATACATCAAAATGATATTTCTGAGCCTCGGAAACCGAAAGTTACATCGAAGAAACCTCTTAAAAATGTATGACATTGCCGAGACAGAAACGACACACATATAGATTCAAAAGATCAGGTTACCCGAAAGAATCCTTGCATAAATGTTGCATAAACTGCGAAAGCAGTTCCTTTGTAAACATCATGTTAGACAACACTCACTGGGTAAGGAACCGAACATCAATCTTGAAGTGAGTGAGTTTAGTTTTACGCCGCACTCAGCAATATTCCACCTATATGGCGGCGATCTGTAAATAATCGTGTCTGGACCAGACAATCCAGTGATCAACAGCATGAGCATCGATCCGCGCAATTGGGAACCGATGACATGTGTCAACCAAGTCAGCGAGCCTGACCACCTGATCCCGTTAGTCGCGTTTTACGACAAGCATAGTCGCCTTTTATGACAAGAATGGGTTGCTGAAGACCTATTCTACCCCGGATCTTCACGGGTCTCAATCTTGAAATATGAAGACCTTTTTCACAGTGGATAACTCATTTATAATGATGATGTTTTCATTAAGGTGTGAGATATCTCGTGGAGCAACATATTCACGTGCTTGTACTCACAAGCATATGACGTCACTAACGACAGAAGCTCCCACTAATACTCAGGAGTCAGTGGCTCTTCATCTGAGGACCCATGGGACTGCAAGGGATTGATCTGGAAGAGGTGATAGCTCCCAACACTGACATATGTAGTCACATACTCTCGATTCAGCTCACAAGTAGATAGACACATTGATGGCTCAAAATACGGTTAGGAGCTCACAAACTAGTTAAAGAGATTTCTCAGTATCGTCATGTGCTCTTCGCAACACGTTTGACTTCTGTTGGCTGTTGAAAACCAGGGGAGAACATTTTCATTGTCAATAAACCCGGAAGAAAATCAATGAGAACCGCAAGGCCTTTTATCTTAATGTGTATTCCATTACAGTTTTGACAGGAGGGGTTCCCCTGGGAATTGGAAAATTGACACAAAAATGATTATTGAAAATAAATACAAAATGTTCACTTTCCAATGCATTTGTCAGTGCTGCTTATATTTTTTGTGTAGTATGTTGTAATTTCGTTTTTGAAACAAATTTACAAAAAAAGCAATAAACATTTATGGTACTCATGATTTTATCATTTCTCCTTTTTTCACGCGTCACTTTCAAATTAACATATACTCGGTCGATTCTTAAATCTTGACTTCATAGCTATGTTTGGAAAATTAATATCCCTCCTTCCTCAAATAATGTGATTTGTTTTGCTTGTTGATGGACTTCAGGAGTATTGTTCTGCACAAATGGGATAGGATAGGACAAGTCTGCGAACTTGACCAACATATTCCATCTCACGGCAAGCATGTGTTCCTTAAGATCAGTTCTAACCCTTATCTTTCTGTAAAACTGGAAACCTGTCTACGATTTTATTTAACGTTCAAAGTTCCTGATAGTACAAAAATACGCATACACTGACATAGAGCCCCAAATGGCCACCTCTCAACAAAGACCTTCATATTAATTCGTGAGACTGATTATCACGACAAAGAAAACATGGTCATTACAAGAATTCCACACGAGTCAAAGTGTTTCCTCTTCATCTTGGTCGTTTCACCTTCAAAAACTAGTTCAACTGTTTGTTAACGAAGGCACTTTATGGCTTATTTGAACGTTAAGCTGAATCCTCAAGTGATCTCATATGGCTACAAATAGGCTTCTGTCGCTTCTATTTACATCATTCATCCTCCTCAAACACTTGTAGTGATTATACTAGATGCTTTATCAACTAGCCAGAGCAATGCTTTACACTTCAGCGCTTCTCATCCGGAGATTGTGATTTCTCTAAACCTGTTTGTCTCTATTGGAGTATTTTGATGAATATTTATAAAAGAACCTGGAGGGCGTCATATCAACACTACTGCAGTAGCAATGTTGTAAGCTGAAAGTTTTAAAACAGCGTGATGTGAAAATGAGGGCATATGTAGATGACAGAGAGACAGTTTGGATTATTATTTAGCTATCTGCTGTTTAATATCTCGGTTTGGACAGAGGCTGTAACTGATCTGATAGAGGATGTACAAGGCCAAACTTGAAAGTGCGCCTCTCTAATGTTTAACTGATCTACGAATGTTGTAAACACTATGATTCTGGTACGATAAAGTAATACATGTCATATGGATGCATTTATGGAAGAGTAATTGCGTATTATGTTTATTATGAGTTTAAGAATTACCATCCTTGTGATGTGCGCATAACCATGTTTATACGTGCCATGCTCGCCAAGAAATTGTTTCATCAAGATTACAGCATTCAAGGCCTTGGTAAAGCTTTCAAAAAGTTTATGGAAGACGGAGGAAATTTCAAAATCTGACGTATTAGTGACAATTATGTTTGATGCAATTCTGAATTTGAGGCACCCGTGAAGAGCCACCTCCTCGTGGTGGGTGCTGGGTAATGCTAAGCGCTCTTCAACCCCCCGTTGTAGACCCGGGGGTATATTTGGTCCACCAACCCGTTTGCCGTGGGTTGCGCCCCTGTGTCGGTGGAGGACAGGAGTCTGGTGGTTGAGGGCGCTGGTTCCAGGAACAGCGTTCCTTTGCCCAACACACCACTTCGCCCCTTGCTTCACCTAGACGGGTGGTAGAGCTGGCCCGGTTCTATCAATCGGCTGGTCGTGCCAAGCCCTGTGCATTGATTATATGTAATGGCACAACATTTGATTTGGAATTGTTGAAATTTTGGTCTTGGCACCCTTTGTTCATTTACACTAATTGATTTTGTAATATGTTTATCATGAACTTTGCCTAGAGTCTTTATGTCCAGAAGGCGGTGGCTCATGGGCCAATCTGGTGGGATTGATCTTTTCAAGATATTCTCTGCTTGAGTATACCCTCCTGGTATCCTTGGTGCCGTCTGCTGGAGATCCACAGACATGAGGCATCGTCCTTGTTGACACTCCCTGGTGGGTGGGGAGCTAGGAGGGTGAATCATATATTTTTCTACCATGGCACCCCTACTAAAAAAACGTTCACACGAATCTGATGATTCGTTGTCTTCAGATGATGAAGCGCAAACAGCTGTCGATAACCCTGATAATTGGCCTCGTTTCATTGTTATGTGTGCCCCTGACGGTGGCCCTCTCAGGTTAAATCCCTTTGCTGTGTCAAAGGGCATTGAAGTTTGGCTGGGGGTGGGGTGTGTGAAAAAGACATCAAAAAGTTGAGATCTGGTTCCCTGCTAGTCGAATGCAGGAAAGAAATACAATCTAAAATTCTGCTCAAAACAAAGTCTTTAGCAAATGTTTCTGTGGAGGTGTCCCCTCACAGGACATTAAATACCAGCAAAGGCATCGTCCGTGATACTGGACGTTGCCTGTCAGACATGAGTGAAACTGACATCGTTACTGAACTGCAATCCCAAGGCGTTACTCACGTCAAACGATTTACAGTAAAAAGAATAATGATGTCTTAAAGACAAACACTTACATTTTGTCTCTCGATGCATCCAAAATCTCTGAAAGCAGGATATTGCAACTTAAGGGTTGATACTTTTATCCCCAACCCCTTAAGGTGTTATAATTGCCAAAAGTATGGTCACGGGTCAAAGTCTTGCCACAATTCAGCTGCATGCCAACGATGTACTGGAGTGTGCCAAGACAGTACCCTTTGTGATAAAACACCTGTATGTGTCAACTGCTCTTGTTGCCATCCTTCCTCAACGAAGGAATGTCCTTCCTGGAAGTTACAATCAAAGATTTCACGAGTGTAGCATGAGCAAAACGTTTCGTTCTTTGAAGCAAAACAGATTGTTCTAGCATAAGAACAGTCAGGCCCGAGTTATGCTACCGTTGTTTCTGCTTCTGTTCAGGCCTCTAAACCAAAACACGTTTCATGCAGTTCAGTCGGTTGTCAAACGGATTATACGTGGGCTAGAACATCAGCTCCCACATTGTTGTCTGCTGAAATTCAGGCGAAAACTCCAAACGTAACTTCCAGTGTACAAACCATTGTTCAGACCAAGGCATCTTCTGAGAAGGATTCATCTGCTTCTCAGAAACAAGCATCTAGATCAGACTCAAAATGTGAAATCAAATTTGAAGACTACATCCAGACCGAGCAATGAAATCAATAAGAAAAATCAAAGCAACAGATCCCCGAAGGGGTCAAATGACCAGGTCCAACTATATAATAAGTTTGGATCACTTGAGGCCATGGATGTGTCCGACCATAGACCATGGTCGGACTCACAGCTTGTCACCCTCAAGGAAGGTGAGGGGTAGATCTCCTGTACATCCGCCGAGGAAATAATGTCTTCAGCTATAATTCAATGGAATTGTAGTGGACTCCGGACTAATTTAAACGATTTACAGTTATTAAACCAAGATTTTAAACCGTCAGCGTTCTGCATCCAAGAAACCTAACTGAAACAGGCAGATAACTTTGACTTCCATCAGTTCAATGCATATCATTGTTTTTCTCCTCCGGGTGAAAGAGCTTCTTGTGGATCATCCATCCTGGTGAGGAACAATGTTATCCATAGCTCAGTTCCACTTAAAACAAATCTTCAAGTCGTTGCAGTTCGACTTACATTACAGGTTGCATTTACTTTATGCTCTTTGTACATTCCGCCTTCACCGTCTGTCCAACTAGCCGATCTGCAAGCTCTTTATGATCAACTACCTAAACCCTGTTTAATCATGGGGGATTTAAATGGCCACAACCCACTCTGGGGTAGCACCAATACAAACACCAAAGGTAAATTACTGGAGGATTTTATTTCAAACAATGATTTATGTATTTATAATGACGGCTCAAATACGTATTTACACCCTGGCACAGGAACATATTCAGCTCTTGATTTGTCTATTACTGACTCCAGCCTACTGAGTGAGTTCGAATGGTCAGTCCACGACGACCTCTGTGGAAGTGACCATTTCCCAACAATACTAAAACCCGTGAATCCATCTGATGTTCCTCCATCATCAAGATGGAATTTTAAAAGGCTAACTGGCATTTATATGAAACTCTCTGTGCTGACAAACTAAAACCTGAACTTTTTAATGACATTCCTGATGCCATAAAATGCTTTTCAGATGAACTAAATAACATAGCTGACGAGTGTATCCCAAAGTCCTCTGCAATTCCTCACGTACGAAAACCATGGTTTAACAATGAATGCAAACAGGCTAGGAAGGCACGGAAGAAAGCCGAGCACTTTTTCCGTCGCCATCCTATGGTCCACAATTTGGACAAATTAAAAATTTTAAACGCCAAAGCATGACGTACTTTCAAGCAAAGTAAACACCAATCTTGGCGAAACTATGTATCAAAAATTAATTCGCGCACACCGATATCAAAGGTGTGGAATATGATCCAGAAAATCAAGGGTAAGGGCTCTAAATCTAGCATTCACCATCTCAAAGATGGGAATCAGTTATTGGCTGATAAATCAGATATTGCAAATAAACTTAGTGAGACGTTGGCCAAACATTCCTCCTCATCTAATTATGTACCTGAATTCCAAAAATATCAAAAACAGCAAGAAAAGAAAGATATAAATTTCAATTCAGATAATCGGGAAGATCACAAGGAAACCTTTTCAATACACGAGCTTCATACTGCTCTTGACCAGGCTCACGATACTGCTTCCGGAGCTGATAACATACATTATCAACTGCTGAAGCACTTACCAGAATCATGTTTAGAGACGCTCTGATCTATTTTTTATGATATTTGGACATCTGGAAAATTTCCTTCGTCGTGGCGCGATGCTATAATTGTTCCCATCCCTAAACCTGGACGTGATCATACTGATCCTTCCAATTATAGGCCAATTTTACTATCTAGCTGCGTTTGCAAAGACCATGGAACGCATGATAAATAATCGACTTGTTTGGTACTTGGAAACAAATAACCTTATAACAAATATACAATGTGG
The DNA here is from genome assembly GCF_003918875.1 of Haliotis rubra. Taxonomy (NCBI): domain Eukaryota; kingdom Metazoa; phylum Mollusca; class Gastropoda; order Lepetellida; family Haliotidae; genus Haliotis; species Haliotis rubra. The sequence goes on from NW_025767002.1 coordinate 1,539,875, forward strand.
TTTCCGTAAAAACAGAAGTACTGTCGACCACCTAGTGCGTTTGGAATCATTTGTTAAAAATGCTCTAATTAATAAACAACACGCTGTGTCTATATTTTTTTATCTTGAAAAAGCATATGACATTACCTGGAAATATGGCATTTTAAAATATTTACATGGCTTCAGATTGCAAGGCCGTTTGCCTCAATTTATAGCTAACTTTTTAAATGACAGACAATTTCAAGTCCGCGTGAGTTCTACCCTGTCTGATCATTACAATCAGGATCAGGGTGTCCCACAAGGGAGTATTTTGTCTGTGACTTTATTTAGTATCAAGATCCAACAGTTGTTCCAAGGTTTTAAATGATTCAATCGATGGATCACTTTTTGTGGATGACTTTAATATTTCTTGTCGTGGTAAAAATATGCATACTATTGAACGACAACTGCAGTTGTGTTTAAACAAAATAAATAAATGGTGTCTTGAAAACGACTTTAAATTTTATACTAATTGTATACATTTCTGCCGTAAATACAAACCGCATAAAGACCCTGAACTATCTCTAAATGGCACACCCATCAAAGTTGTGAAGGAGGCCAAGTTCTTGGGTATTATTTTTGACTCACACCTAACGTTTCTACCACATATTAAATCCCTTAAAACTAAATGCCTGATGGCGCTTGACTTGTTGAAAGTCGTTTCCAATTCTAAGGGGGGAGGGGATCAAGCTACCCTCCTACATCTAAATTGATCACTGGTACGTTCCAAACTTGATTATGGTTCCATCGTGTATGGTGGAGCCTGCAAAAGCAACCTAAAACTATTAGATTCTGTCCACCACCAAGGTCTAAGACTTTGTCTTGAGTCCTTTAGAACCTTTCCTGTTGACAGTCTCTACGTCGAGGACGATGAGCCATCTCTTACACAACGCCGTATAAAATTATCCTTGCAGTATGTAACAAAGCTATATTCTAATGAGTCAAATCCTGCATTTAACTGTGTTTTTAATCCTCTTTATGAGAATCTATACAATAAAAAGTCTTGTCTTGTTCCGCCTCTGGGACTAAGAGTCAAACCTTGCCTTTCTGCTGCTGGCATTGAGCTGGAAAATATCTCTCCTTCCCGTTTGCTTTCTTCTACTCCTTGGCAGTTAGTTAGGCCACCCGTTTACCTAACATTAACCACACCACACTATATCAAAAACTAATGAATTACAGTATAAACAAGAATTTAGTCAATTAAGAAATAAATATCATACATACAAATCCTTATTTACAGATGGGTCCAAGGGTGGTGGCGCAGTAGCTTGTGCCACTGTCATTGGCTCAAAAACAATATCTTCTAGATTGCCTGATAACAGCTCTATTTTCACAGCAGAATCTAACGCAATATTAACAACCTTAAAATATATTAATAAACACCCTAAATATAAACAATACATAATCTTTTCCGATTCTCTTTCATGCCTTCAGGCTATCAAAACTCTTTCTTCCAAACATCCACTTTTAATCGAAATTATTGAATTATATAATGATCTTGCTACTGGCCAATACGACATCGTCTTCTGTTGGTTACCCAGCCACGTTGGCATTTCCGGGAACACAATGGCTGATTTTGCTGCCAAGGCAGCACTCAACAAATCTCCGACACCACTTCTTATTCCATACTCTGATTACAAAGCTAGCATTAGAACTTACATCCGTGCTCTGATGCAAAAGAAGTGGGACACCCAAGTAGGCATCAATAAATTACATGCAATAAAACCAACTATAGGTTACACCTCCTTGGGTTGTCAGTCCAGATTTGAAGAGGTCATCATACGACGATGTCGTATTGGCCACACAAGATATACTCATGAGTACCTATTAACAGGTGAGGATCCTCCGTTTTGTATCCCTTGTGATGAAAGAATCACGGTCAAGCATATCTTGCTTGACATATTACGAGAAGAGAGGTGATACAGGCTGTTTTGGCCTCCTTCTACACACGAAGAACACGATTGCTTTACAGTCCGAAATTTAACGTGTGGGGGCAACGCCCCTCTGTGTATTTGAAGGGAATATGAACAGTGAGCGGTACACAGATATTCTCGAGGGACATTTACTTCCATCTGCTCACGTGTTCTATGGAAATGTTTGGATTTTCCAGCAGGACAACGACCCAAAACATCATTTAAAGCATTCACAGGCCTGGTTTCGGACCCAAAATATGACATTATTAGATTGGCAAAGCTATAGCCCTGACCTAAATCCCATAGAAAATGTTTGGGGACTTATGAAGGAAAGTGTCAATAAGAAAAATCGGGCAAATATTGCTGACATGAAAGAAGAGGTGGTCCGATATTGGGACAGCATGGACCACGACTTTCTAACTTCTTTGATCAGTAGTATGCCCCGCCGCATTGAAGCCTGCATTGCTGCCCATGGTGACTTGACAAAATACTAACTGTTCACCTGTCTTTGAATCTGGAGTTATGTTCTGCTAATATTCACATTTAATACGTGACTAATGAGTGAAAAAAAGAATACAATCTTCTCAAATAATTCTCAATAATTTCTGGTTGTACTGTAAATTTAAACTATCCCCTTTTTTTAATCGTAGAATATATGTTCGTTTAATTTGTGGCTAGATTATCTTAAATTGCCAATAGCTGAAGGGATGTGCTGTAAATCCAGCTAGGGTCCATGCTGGAAGCAAATGTACTGTAAGTCCCCATGGTCCCTAGTATGGTAATCTACCTTCAGTTGTTGGCAATATATAGTCTGTTTTTATATTGTATTGTCACTCACTCACTCCAATATTTTAGATTTACTAGATTACTAGTTTTAAATGGATATCTGTGATACACTAGTAGTTTTACTGTTCTTCGTGAACAGGTTTTTAATTTCTAACTTTATTGATCTTTTATATAATTATAAACTGTTCTCCTCACGATATGGCTGAAATATTGCCGATGTGACGATAAATATTAACTCGCTCACTCTGATTTTGACTTGTCTCATATGTTCCAGATATTATTTTCAGAAGAACACTTGACTTGATTTTGCATATGTGTATGGCGATTGCCACCCACGGGTCAGGATATGCTTACCTTTTTCGCAAACACCTGGTATAATCACTCTTTTAATAGTGATTAATGAACACATGCTTATGATATAACCGGAATAGCAAAATCGACTCCTTGTCAGAGCTTCCTTGTGGACGAGGAAAGCCTTTTGTCACTTTTATTTTACGGAGTAAATAACATGACAAGCTGTGTCTCGTACGTGAGGATATGCCAGTAGGTTTGTTTCGTATAATTTCAGCTTGAGTCTGCTTGGTAGTATATATTGATGGTACTGTCCAATCGGAAAGGTTTTTGTAATTTGATTTTTTACATCACGATATGGCTGAAATATTGCTGATGTGACTATAGATCCTAACTCACTCACTGTCCAACGCAAAAGTGCGAATGTACACCATTGTTTCACTGCTGAAAATACAGAATACACAATATAACAGTGAATTAGAAACGGTAGAATCGAACGTTTATTGAACTTGAAAGGTAAGGAATGAATATATATGTGTTCTTTTGAAGGGGGATTTCATGGGATATTTTACAGAAACAATATCTTGGGATAGGAAATCAGATTTATTTTAGTCGAGCCCTTCTTTTAATAACATTTAACTAATATATACCACCATAGCTGATGCGTGCTTAAAGAGAAAACATACGAATGATCTGTGCCTATCCAAATTGCCCCGTATTGTCTAGACCTTGATACCTGGACACCTCAACCACAATACCTTTTAACATGTTTCTTTCAATCGGAAATCAAATTTCCGGATCTGGACAGTGAATTTCAAGAACCATCAGTGCACAATACACAGTACTGTATCGCACTTACGGGCAGACAATGTTCAAAGAGCAGGAATCATGGGGTCGATATGTAAAGTAGTTACTGCGACTGTTAGATGGGCAACACTTGTCATATTTGTCAGTGAGGTGAAGAGTATTCTAACAATAAACAGGCAATGACAATGGTGATTTATCACAGTCAATTTCACACAGGAAATTCCTAAGTGGAAAGCAAATGCAGAAATTAAGCTGGAAAAGAAAGATATCTTTTGCTGAACCTTTGTGAGGCTACATTCTATCATCCACTTTGGGCATAACATTGGAAAATCAACAGTGGGTGACACTTTGAAAGAAAAAGAAATGGTTGACAGCTTATACGAATGGTGAAGCCAGGGATGTTTTCTCTGACACTACCTACGGGAACGTTGTTCGCCACGTTGATCCACTCAGTAAAGACTGAAACCACTTAAAATTTTAGATATGTCATGCAGGGCGTATGCAGAACTTACCCAAACTGAAACTAAACCTGCCGATGACTTCAACACAGGGAGGAATAAGGAGATCTGACATTTGCTGGAGCTTGACAATCCCAGTAAATTGGTGACATATTACGAGAAGAGAGGTGATACAGGCTGTTTTGGCCTCCTTCTACACACGAAGAACACGATTGCTTCTCAATCCAGACAGTAGTTGTGAAAACGCAGTTGTCGAGATAAGCAGAGGTCGTACCTTCGACATACTTATAATGGCAAGACTGAAGCTGTTTCTGATAATGATTTTACATATTTACGATGAACTGTTATAAAGACAAGACTGAGAAAACAACCCGCAAGATGACGACAGTCTGTAAATAATGGGAGTCGGGATTAAACAATCCTGGGACTAGTTAACGTTATGAGCGACGATTCTTGCTGGTGGGGTACGATAACACACAATAAATATCGACGCTTTTGACTACCCCGCCGGAATAAGTTGCGGCCATGGAGAGTTTTAGTTTCCGATGATTGTATGTTCCCTTCATTATCTCCTGTCACTGTTTCTAAACTAAACTAACTAAATTCATTCACTCACCCGAGAGTATCACGAATACAAGTCAGAACCTGAAATAAGCGAACCGTTGGATAAACATTAAAACACTATTACAATCTTATTATAACGTCACGCATGGCTCCGGCACAGGGTCGTTGTATTCATCATCAAACAGTCGAGAGATTGATTACACAAACTGTTACTTTCACGGGATCTTTACATGCCTGTCTGCCTTTGAGTGAGTGGAAAGTGAATAGAAATCCAAATAAATAAATGCTTCAAAGTTTGTCGTTAAACAACAAATAAAGAAAGAAAGAAAGAGAGTGGAAATAATATTTTACAGAATATTTATGCCAATTGTTGTAAATTTCTCTAATTCAAATTACAAAGGACATACTGACATAGCTAATGGACACTGACTGTTACAAAGCAAGTGGCAAAGACTCAGTATATGATATACACTTACAAGGTCCTAGGAAACAGACTTTAGGTTGCACTGAGCCAAAGCAATAAATCACAGAGAGTTAAGAAACCATTGCGCTTTACATGTTTCAAGGCGATACCCTACCCTTGACATAATGAATCTTCAATGGTAACATAAAGTCATCTGGAAGGACAATCTCAGAACTTTGTTAAAGTGCCACCAGGTCATTTATAATTTTACATTTCTGATAAAACACACCTGGAAAATAAGATTTTTGTTCCAGAATGGTACTTGAGTTTAAATTCAATTGAACATCAATTCCTTAGTTTGTAGAATTCAGTGGCGCTTTGGTTGGGTTAAACGTTATTATCAAACATTATTCACTGTTTCAATTGTCGGTAAATTTGGCTGTCACAATTTGTAGACTCATCCATCATTATCAGCTGAAGCATGTGGAGTCGACGCTCAGTTTAGTGTTGTTTTGAGTTTGTGCAGCCCCAGTGGTCCTTAACCAGCTGAGGTACACATGGCTTTTAAAATATTTCTAGATCAGTTGATATTACGAATATCAGAAATACATTAAATCCTAATCACATGAAACAGCAGGACGAGATATATTATGTGTTATACGATACGATAAGAGGTATCTATGAGGTAAATACATGATATGGTGTGGAATCGGTACATGCTTTGTGAGGCTGTCCGCAATATCACATCACTGTGAGACCGGGGGATGATTCAGTATCAAGATAGTTATCACACATCACCTGTTTTTAAAATATCCACATCGAATAAAACAGCCTGTGTTACATTGATTTTAATTCTGGAGGCAACGTATCTGGCACCATACCCCGCATTTATCCATTAGGCTTAATGGTATTTAAGCCCCACGGAGCACATAGCATAACGGGTTGAATTTAAAATGAAATTTAAAACTAATGTTTTACCAATTTGCCCGTAGACAGCCAAAGCAGCGGGATTAGAGTTCCTGAGAACTTCCTGCAGGCTTTGTGTTACCATGTGCTTCTGTAAAAGCATGATTCCATTGTTGGTGGCCCATTATTCAATCATTATCGAGAACTGCCTGGCTGTGTTTAATCCGTTGGTTTCGTTTGTTTGGACGTCCCTGAGGTGTGTAAATATAAAACGTCAACACCGGGGAATAACCAATCACCACTTTCCGATGAAACAAATCCGTAAAATAGCTTCGAAAACTATTATGCATGGGTTGCTGAAAATGAGTGATGAAGCCAGGTGTTTATAAGAAGAGGAGACAAATAATTTTGGTGATCACACTTTGTCTATTGGAACGAGTATAACATTTTGCCTCTAACAAACTGTTTTTTGGCACAACAGCATAACTGATGATTTACGATCGCTGAGAATGATTTCATGCTATGTACATCTCATTCCAATGTTTTGCTTCACGCAGCCCAACTGAATATGTTACAATGACAGTAGATGAAACAGATTATCTGAATCTTTTGAGGCCGGTTCGAATTGCCACGATGTTTCACGAGTCACATGTACTATTTAATCCGTTTATGGGTGGCATTACCAAGCGGCAATTAGATATTGTAAAAACTATTGACTTATACATATAAGAACAGGAGTGGCACAACGAGCAGGATACCAGTCTTTCAAATGACGTTTTAGCAGCGCATTGGTTATAATATAATTTTATTTAATGGGCAAAGTATTGTTGTGATAAACTAATGTCCTAGATAAGCACACAAGATGAGGACACAACAAATATATGTAACATTAAATTATAAATGTATAGAACAGGTCATTTATAAAAACGAAACGGCGACAACACAGATCGTTCGTTAGACCATGAACTATGCTAAATATACTGAAGATTTTCATAATTAAAAGTAACATGCTTTAATGATGTCAAATGACATGGTGCCTAGACAACACAAATAAGTCACTTGATGTTCTGCCCAACATACTAAACTCAGGAGCGCCTCAGTGTGATAACTGGTTAATTGTGCTGCTTAAAAAAATGTTATTTCCCACAAGTGCTTGGATGATGGAAGCCTGCATACGATCTCATTTCAATCTGTTCATCATTTTCCCCATGGTACATATATACGACTTCAATTACAAAGACTTGTAATTTGACGACCTTTGCAACGAACATCACACGATTTACAATCATTACAATTATCATTCGTAGCTACTACCGCGAACTTGGTTAAAAAAACTTCCGTGCTTCCATGATGATGCTTCTTTCCTCACATTGGGTGTAGTTTCTCTTCTTTGTTCGAGCTGAATAAAAAAGGGTTTTCTTCAGGAAGTCCTATTTTTCTTTTTTTGAAAGTGCAATGCATCTTTCAAATGATTGTTTTCACCAATAGCCAATTTAAATACGTTTTTCTAATTCAACTGACTGATTTTTATAGACTTTTGATCTCGGGCTTGTCACGTGGCTATTAACAAATGTGAAGTGGGACACACATGCTAAAATAGGAAATGGAGTTGTCCATGTGGTCTCTTGCATTATCACGGTGGTTTCACAAAACACCATGATGTAAAGTCTTGACACATGTTCAACTGATCCAGTCGTGATAAATAAACGTTCGAAATTCATAAGAGGTAACAAACCGTCATAAAACAATTCCTTGAAGTTCCAAAGAGTTGTGATTACAAAAGAATTGTGATTTTAAAAGAGTTGATTTGAAACCTTTTCAATTAATAAACTAAAAGTTTACACTGTAATGCTTATAACAAATTCTCTCTCTCACACACACAAACACACACACACACACACAATGTATACATATATCCGACTGTAATATTTCCTGTGTGTGACAATCCATTTTAAGCAGAGTATTGTTTTACGCGACCGTTTCAACCACTGGCCAACCCACCTCACCTCATTCGTAACGGAAATAACACCAGGAAGAAGTCTAGTGCCGCTGTGTAGTATAGGTTTTATAGAATACTTTTTTGCTTTCGCTTTCTTACGAGATCGTCGTCCCGTGGGAGGCCTGGGAAAAACTGAATCCGTGTACAGTGTGCTTGTCGCAACCTGATTGGGGGTCTTTGTGCCCGCAACTAATGTTTTTCATGGCAACACAAAATACAGACACCAGTGCGTTATGTGAAAGCATGACCGTGCGACGAATACATAGTGAATAACGTCTTCTGTTAAGATGTACCATACTTATCTTTTAGCCATGATGCCACATGATTTCAGGTCTCCGGTTCGTGTGTCAACAGATTCTGATCACTGTCTTTTGATTTGCTGTCATAAAGTTAGTAAAAGGTAGTTTCAGTTTTGTGACAGTTCCTTCACATACTCCCTTGGGAAATCAGGATAAGCGAGCTACCTTCAACGTTATATATCACTATTAGAGAACAGGCGAAAAAGATCCGAAAAAATGGTTGCCAGATAGTTGAAAATAAATGAATATGAAGCACTATGTGTATAGAATTCCGCATTTTTTGTAAAAAATGAGATGACGTTGTTTTCCTTTTGTTTTTTTCAAGCATTCCGGGTGAAATGACTGCTCTTCAAGACTAGTCTACTACTACTGTATTGAGTAACTCTATGGTCCAGACCAGTACGATCGAAACATGTACAGTGGATTGTTAATATGATTTAAGACATTTTGATATTGTACTTGTAACAATTTGTCCTGATGTTTGTTTCTTTGCTTTCGATTTTGCTGTCATTTAGTTCCTGAAAAGTGTTGGTTGGTGACAATTATTCCACCTTATATCGCTCTGGAAATATAAAATAAAACATCAAAATATAAGCAACCAGAAGATAAAAAAGGAGGGACACATTGTCTCCCGATTTAACGACAAAGGTGAAGGTGAAGCTGCAGGGAAATAATCACTTTAAAACTGCAGCGATATCCCTCAGGGAATAAGGCCAGTATACAAAGGAAGAATTCCTAGATCTTCATGTCATTGGGTATTTCTTTTACGCTGCACAAGACAAAGACCACGGCTACTGTAAACCATCAAGAAGCTCACATAGTTTGGAGATTTCTCAGTGATGTGTCATATTCTGGGTAGGACACTCGATTCTATCATATTTTTGCTCTGACTAGAATCTCAGACAAAAATCAGTGACATCTGCATAACCTTCCATTCCGACAGTATTCTCTTGTAGTATTGGCATCCTAAAATACTAACTACTGTTCCTTTTTCAGTTGGATTCAGATATACATTTACGGTGGCCTAATGTTTATTTTATGGACGAACTCTGAACACGTGACAAGTCTAAGTTAAATTGATAGGTTTATCCTTCAGCCATTTTGAATAACAAAAAGCCGAAACTCATATAGAAGTATGTGCTCACAAATGCCAACGGCAAGGTTGACTTGAAGTTGGAAGCTTCCATGAAAATACCCGGCAGTTGGCAAACACTGACCCGTTTGGTCATTTCGAGATAATGAATTTTCATTGAATGTGACACCAAATATAACTCGTTCCAAAGTGTGCTTGCTAAGGAAGTGGATGATTATTAAAGCCGTATCAACAGGTATGCAGCCATTTGCAATGGCACGTAGAAAGGCGCAGCAGAAACGATATTTTCTGTCCAGGCAAGCCATACGCTCTCTTTAACTGTTACACTTAGTCAATTTCGGGGAATACACATTAGGCCTGTCCATTCTGTAACCAGTCGCCAAGGCATTTTGTGATCTTGAAGTAAATTCGCAAGAGGAATGGTTTGCTCCTTTGGGAAATCTTTTTTTTTTGTCTGCATGGAATTAGAAACTGAAAATACAAGTCACGACCCTAGACAAGAGCGCGTTTCAATCAGCTGAAAGAGGGTGATTTGGTGTTCATGTGTGACTCGTCTATATATTAGAGCAGTGAAACAGAGTACACTCCTTGACAAAAACAGTCAGGGATCTGATTTATGGCGGCTTCAGAAGCGTCTGTCCTTTCCCTGGTAGTAGTATCAGCAGGTATAATCAAATAGGGGATATTTTTTTACAACTTTTCCTTTCTTTACTCACTCCTGATTTATTTTTATTGATACTTGTGAAAAACTTTTAGTTGTCCTGACGATTTGTGTTGACTTTAAATCGCCAGTGGGGATGTTTCTCGACTAGTCTTTAAATTGCAAAAATATCGATTTTATACGTATATTTTATGGTTGTCCTATTAGGGGATGTATGGATAACCGTCTTACAAGTACTTTTTTAGGTCAGTATGTAATAACAATACAGTTGTTTTGTTAAAGACTGCACTTCTGGATCAAACAATCCAGTGATGGATATTATCAGCAATGATAATTTGACCACCCGAAAACGTCGACTTAAACAAGCACTTTTTTTGGTAAGGTCTGCTGTGATCTGATTCAAACCCAGACTCCACACAGAGGCCCGAGGTATTTGCATGCAATTGTTGTTTGACTCACATAAAATGGCTGGTCACAACTAGTGTTCGTTATTATTTTCCACTGAATATACACATGTATGTCCCTCTATTTTAATATGCCTAATGCAGTGTGGTAAGTCTTAAATGTCAAGCGACTATCAACGTTTGTACGAATTTCGACTTCAGTACATGGACATCTAAGGGTACCATATAACTTTCATCTTTCCATCTTTCATCCTGGATGAAATTACCCTCGTAACGTTATGATCCCTTTCTCTCATGTATTAGCAAGTCATTGTTAGGCGGTGACACTTTTCGGCAAAGGTCTCGCCGTTTTCACTCTTTTAATTATCCCCCGCAACTCGTTTTGCGGTGTGTGTGTGTGTGTGTGTGTGTGTGTGTGTGTGTGTATTAAAATGGACTCCGTACGTGCGTGCGTCCGTGCACATTTGTCTTTTCCGGAGCAGACTTTAAAACCGTTCACTATTTCTTCACCTTACTTGGCACATAATCAGATCTGGTGGTGTACTGGAGATTTTTGGTAGTTTTGGAATTCTGAATAAAATATGTTTAGCGTTCCCATGGCAACAAGTTTGACTTAGACTGAAATTGGTGGTAGTGCTCTTTTCCGGAGCAGAACTCTTTTTAAAACCGTTCACTATTTCTTCACCGAACTTGGCACATAGATTGGTCTAGTGGTATACTGGTGCCTTTTGGTAGTTTTGGTATTCTGAATTAAATTTGTTTTGCATTTCCATGGCAACAAGTTTGACTTAGATTAAAATTGGTGGTTGTGCTCCTTTCTGGAGCAGAACTTAAAAAACCTTTCAGTACTCTCCTTCCACTTTTCTATATACACACCAAAACATTTGACACAATCATAACTTGTAGACATATTCATGAAGAGTATTTTGCCATTGCGGGGGGATATTGATGACTTTGTCTTCTTGTTTCTCTAAGTCCTCTAAGAATGCCCTAAATCGATTTTGCATTTCTTCTTTGGATAATGAGTAAATGTCACAAAGATGTATACATGTAAGATGTTGATAGTTTCAGAACAAGTTTTTACGCTGCCCTTTTGAAAACCCTATCTGTTTCCAAGTATTGCTCCATACGAGTAGATGATTACGGCTGATCATATATTGCCTTTACAATACGATTTGAAAAAAGCGAATGTTTTTCACTCACAAATAATTGTTTGTTTTCTTCAAACACTATCGCTTACATAAAAATCAGTTATTCTATTGTTTCTCACAAAGCCACGTTTCATGGTTTATATATACATGAGCATACATGCAGGTCTTTCGTAGATTTGTTCTTGATGAAGATGATGAATCTCCTACACACAGGTCTCATTTGTTCAGACTGATTTGTTCAAATCGCCTTTATAGTTGTCACTTGGAAACTGATAAAATTTTACAAAGATATATTAATGTGGCATATTGATAGTTTCAGTTCACTGGAAAATTATAGTTACAGAACAACATTTTGGTTACTTTACCATTGTGCCAATCCTGTGTGGTTACACAAGTTTTGCTCCAAGAGAGCTGCTTAGTTCTGGTCATATACTCCCTGGGACACGTCACTCCCTTTAACATACGAAAATAATACGATTAAAAGAAGCAAATCTTTTTCACTCACAAATATTTGTATTTTCTTTAAACACTATCGTTAACATAAATATGAGAAGTTCTATTGTTTCTCACGAAGCCATGTTTGAGGTTTTACATACATATGAGCATACAGGTCTTTCGTAGATTTGTTCTTGATGCAGATCATGAATTTCCAATACACAGGTCTCATTTGTTCAGACTGAGGGCAAGATATTGCAACTGGTGCTGCCGTCTATAACCATAACACATTCTCGATTTCAATGTCACTTAATGCCCTCTATTTTCCTAAGCTAATCTGGCAACGAGTCTAATAGACTCCCACGCGAACACCAGAATCTCTCCATGTGGCTTTGATTGGAACATGGCTGTCTAAGGTAGTGGCTTGTATTTCCCGTGTCTGACATCGCTTAGAAAAAGGAAAAGAATTTCCCCAAGGAGCAAACTATTACAGTTGTGAATTTACTCTGAGACCACAGCCTGCTTAGACGTCGGGGTTTGGGACAAACTGTTAAGTGGGTTCCAATTAATGAAGTTATATTTTTAATTTCGTATTGCATGTATAACGTTGTGACTTGTTTGTTTGAAGAGTGTCGGGGTAGTCACATTTAAAAGACCGCCCAGACTCCTCTGTATTGGTTCATTATGCAGGATATACACTTCTATATCGTCTAAGGTCAGACGTGAGTGTAGACTGGGGATAAGTCATTACAACGACGGTTATGATCTATAACCATACACCATTCGGGATTTCTGTGGCCCTCAATGCCCTCTGTTCTCCTCGGGTAATCTGCTGACGAGTCTTCAAGACTCGCACACGCATATCGGATCTCTCCATGTTTATTTGATTGGAACATGCCTGTCTGAGGTCGAGGCTTGCATTTTAGGTCTCTGATATCTCAGAAAAAAAAGTAGAAAGAATTTCCCAAAGGAGCAAACTATCACAATGGGAAATGTATTCTGAGACCGTAGTCTGCCCAGACGACAGGGCCAGTGACTTACGTGGATTCCAGGTAATTAACAATACAGGAACAGTGAGTGGTTTATGGATTGTGTCTTGCTATGAGGGAGGTTCCTTGGTATGTATTGGTTACCAAACTTGAACGGCCTTTTTATGGAGACAAAGTATTGCTGCTTGATCGTGTCAATGATGTTTTAAACCTTAGTCAGGATTGTGTCAGAAAAAGGTCTGAACATATTGACGCGTTCATTTTCAATGATCATACTAATATGGAATTGTTCCTTCCCTATTATATGGGCCCATTCTCAAATTGCACAAGTAAACTTATTTTTGAACACAGGTAGCATAGTCGTCTAAATCGCAATAATGCGATTTGCAGAGCGGCGTTAAACCATACTCACTCATTCTCAGTGATCATTACCCAATACTGTCCATCCTCGTTAAGTTTGAGATACCCTTGAAGGTCCGGGTTAGAACTGGTCTTCAACACCCAACAAGTAATCGAATCTGACCCGGGCGGTGGGGTAGCCTAGTGGTTAAAGCGTTGGCTCGTCACGCGGAAGACCCGGGTTCGATTCCCCACATGGGCACAATGTGTTAAGCCCATTTCTGGTGTCCCCCGCCGTGATATTGCTGGAATATTGCTAAAAGCGGCGTAAAACTAAACTCAGTCAGTCAGTCAGTCGAATCTGACCCAGACCATCCAGTGATTGCCATCTTACGCTTCGATCCACGAAACTTTGATAAGATGACATGAATCAACCAAGTCAGCGAGCCTGAGCACCCTATCCCGATAGTCGCCTCGTACGACAAGCATGGGTTGCTAAATACCAATTCTAACCCGGATCCTCGTGGAGCTGTCAGTTTGGGTCTTCCTGTAGCATGACAAGAATACTGCGTGATATGACCGAGATGCTCTCCAGAGCCCTACTAACACACGCGGGGTGGTGGGGTAGCCTAGTGGGTAAAGCGTTCGCTCGTCACCTCGAAGGCCCGGGTTCGATTCCCCACATGTGTAAAATGTGTGAAGCCCATTTCTGGTGTCCCCCGCCGTGATATTGCTGGAATATTGCTAAAAGCGGCGTAAAATCAAACTCACTCACTCACTCACTAACACACGCAGATGTCGTTCGGTGTCCACTTTTCATCTCTACAACTTTCCAATTTCCACTCTTCATGACATTTTCCTATTCTCTCACCCGTTTTTGCGCCAAAGTATGGCAGTATTTGAACGAATGCACACTATTTACAGTAATTGTCCTCACACAGTGTACAAAATATTTAACATTTGTCATAATCATTCATGTTGTCCTATATATGCAACATTCATCATTGGAATCATTGCTAAAACAAAGCTTAGTTTAATCTCGACTGTTATGTGTTTATTTAGTGGCATTGATGTGAAGGTTTCAAATGTGACATGTCCCAATATATCATGTTTGTTCAGCATCTAATAGTAATGGACAATATGCCAGTATCAAAGCAATGCATTACGTTAAGTCAGTACAGGCCATCAGAAAGCCAGCGATTGGTACGAAGAGGGTAAACTACCTTAAAGTCAAACATGACCTAATTACTTTAGAATGAAGTTCCTTTTCTCCTGATGACCCACCAAGTTAATATTCATTTGCAGAAAGCAAACAGATAACAAGAAACGTTTTGCCTCGTTTTTGGATGGACCAGCTCTTAAATGGAGCTGGTATTTAGCTGGCGTATTGTTGAGTGTGGCGTTACAGATTATTTCACCTCAGAATCCGTGTCCAAGTGGATAGACGCTGGAGAGCGGATGGACGGTGGTTTGATCCCTTTGCTTAGTGTTACCCTCTCTGGATGTTAGCATTAGGAGGATAAAACATGGGTGTGTCGGAGTCAATAATACCGTGTCCATGTTAAATCGTAGGGTGGCACTGTAAACCAACATTAGACAAATGCAGTAACAAACACACACGCATGCTATAGACTGTAATCTTGACTGCGACCTTAAAACCTATTTCCCCTCGCCTTACCACTTTAGCATAAAAAGCAGGATAAGGCAAAGAAAAGAAACGCCAATGGAAGGACATGTCGCTGGTCATTAACTACAACAACCAACAACCTACACAAGGTGATAAAGGCTCCAACTGGACACACTAGAACTGTAGAAGAAGCCAATGGAAGGATATGTCGCTGGTCATTAACTACAACAACCAACAACCTACACAAGGTGATAAAGGCTCCAACTGGACACACGAGAACTGTAGAAGAAGCCAATGGAAGGATATGTCGCTGGTCATTAACTACAACAACCAACAACCTACACACAGTGATAAAGGCTCCAACTGGACACACTAGAACTGTAGAAGAAGCCAATGGAAGGATATGTCGCTGGTCATTAACTACAACAACCAACAACCTACACACGGTGATAAAGGCTCCAACTGGACACACTAGAACTGTAGAAGAAGTCAATGGTAGTGAGACAATGTTTCCAGGCAATGACATGAAAAAATTAAAAAGAATACAGCCATTAAAACGGTTCCAGACATTTGTCTACATCTGGAGATCAAAGCATTCTTTTTGGATTCTAAATACTGGAGGAGACATTTTGGTGGCTTCGCATTTAGTCCTCGATCCATGTTGTATGATTTTACCTTGAAACACAATTTCGTTTTCCCATTCCATGAAACTTTTTACCACAGAATGTATGTTTTGTAAAGTAACACAATTAACAGTATGGGCTTTTCTATTTTAAATGTAAAGACAAAAGTGCATGCTGATAGAGAGATAATAACAGAAAAAATAAGAAAACCAGATGTAACTTAGAAACATCCTTGTTTAAAGGCAACTCATGTTAGATGCAGCATGGACCTAATGGTTCATACAGTGTCGGTCTAATGCATTGTGATGTTTTGCTCATGATCCCTTACGTGGTTCAGTCATGGTCAACGTTAGAGTTAAGGGGTCATCACCATTTACGTCACCTCGGATGCATGAGGTGTACAGAACATACAATATGTTGCAAGAGTACTCTCACGAAAATATCAGCACTATGATGTGTGCAGTCTTCACTAATCATCTTTTCGTTTTCTGTTATATTTGTCCATTGGAAAACATCATTTTGAATATCCCCTAACTTGAAATGTTAACAGTTTCAAACGGCTTGAGAAGAACCATGTCTCACGTTTAATTCAACAAATTAATTGCTTAATGGTCTTTTTTTCGCTATCACGTGTCCCTTTCCATTTCACCTACAACTTTTGTAGCCATTTAGGCGCACCTAGTTATTAATGTGGCTTTACCGTCCTTACGAGGTACCAATTTACAGCTGGATGGACTGGGACACATAGTCACAGTACTTTGTCCAAGTTTACTGCAAGTTGCTGTACCTGCAACTAGGTGTTTGCACGTATTCATGTGACCACCATCTGGTCATTTACCAACAGATTCGTGGGTTCTTTTAAGTGCACAGAGTTGTGTACAACCCTAAAAGAGTCTGCACACTAAGATGACTCCAAGGTTTTTACACCCGATCATAGATGGGTTCGATCCCGACACCTTAGGCTCGATGGATCACTAGCCTGGCGCCTTAGATCGCTCGACCACCGCGCCCATTAGTACAACATCAACCCAAAATTTCACATTTTATGTTTACAATATGTATTCTACATTAGCCTTGTCGTTTGTGGAAAGCTTTTACTGGTCAGGAAGATTGTGTGCATGATGTTATTATCGGAATAAACCTACTGTTGCGTGCTTAATTTGACTACAGATGATTGAACCTCTATCATTGTTTTCTATAAATTGAATTTGTTGAAAACGTTTTCACGTCTTTAATCTGATGATACATATATTGTGATAATGTTTCCCGGTATGGCCACAACTTCATTACGTTTGAAGAACGATTTAACAAGCACATGGCTCTAGGAATGACCCACACATCAAAGACAAAACTCTTCAGGCGGATGGCTTGGAAATGATTCGTGAAACATCATGAATCGTTATTGGTTGAAGCAATTTCCCCAAGAAAATGTAATGGTTTTCTACACAAAATCAGTTTTCAGTTCAAGTAGGTGGCACATTTAACTTATTTAATTATCTTAGCTTATAGTGCATATTGTTTGCGATGAAGCATGAACGTCTATGAATATTCTTTTTTTTTGCTTTTCAAGTGTCCATTCAAATATCCATTGGCACACAAGGACACCTATATATTGTGAAACCCACACGTTCATGCATATATCTTCTCAACATGGCCGTTTGCAAGCATCTAGCAATGTATAATATAAGCACTGTGTATTCAAATGATAACATACATTATATGTGGTTGTTACATTCTTCAATGTTGTGTCCAATCTAATCATGAACGATTGATGATCGACATCATGAATAGTTTCCTTAAGGATTGCAGTTGAACTCGAAAGGAAATGATCGCAATCGTTCAAATTATGGGAAGACATAATGTTGTTGAATCTATTCAGAATACCTAATTGTACGTGTATTTCCAATTACAGCTTATGTCATACAATGATATGTTTTCGTTTTGTTTGTTGTTTAACGCCACACTCAACAATACCCCAGCTATATGACGGCGGTTTGTAAATAGTCGAGTCCGGACCAGACAATCCAGTGATCAACATAATGAGTATCCATCTGCGCAAGTGGGAACCGCGCCGATGACACCCCATCCCGTTAGTCGTCTCTAACGATAAGCATGGGTTGCTGAAGGCCAATTCCAACCCGGATCTTCACGTGTCTATATGGTGTGATACGCGGCCAAGAATAGTTTGTGCAAGAAGGGTACTTCAAATGCTTTCTTGACCCAGTCACTGGGGGGTGGCTAGCCTAGTGGTTAAAACGTTCGCTCGTCACGCCGAAGACTCGGGTTCGATTCCCCACATGGCTACTATGTCTAAAGCCCATTTCTGGTGTCCCCACCTGTGATATTGCTGGAATATTGATAAAAGCGGCGTAAAACCATACTCACTCACTCACCCAGTCACTGACAAGACGTTTATTGTTATCAGGAGCGATTCATCTGCATTAGGGCCATGAAAGTGACTGACTTTCAGTTCATATATCTCAAGTGTTATACAGCAGCGCTAGTGTATGTCACGATCTCTGTTCCCGGGCTCCAGTTATAGCTATGGGAGTGTGCCGCTTGCTCAGCAATAACAAATTGTTTGTTACTTTAACATCACAGACTACCGTGTACGGATTTAATGCCATAAGGAAGGAACACGTTTTCGTGGTGGTAATCCCATAACGAAACGATGCATCTAGTAAAAACGAATTCTTCTCAGAAGAATGTTAGTAGTGTAGCAAGATTAAGGTACGAAATATGTTTACTTAATGGGTAAATAAACATTGAGATAAACTGACAGGCCAAAGAACGTATAGATCCAGAAATGATAGTGGCTGAAGATGAAATAACGAGAGATGAAGAATAGAATGGTTATTCGATGATGATGTATTGATTTTGATACATGTAGCATAGTTGTGTTTTGGACCTTAAGTTTGAAGTGGGATTGAACAAAGTGTAGACTTTCTTTTGCTCGGCGGTGGACATATAATACAGCCAGTCTGATCCTTTCGACTTATTTTTTAAGAGCACTTCACATCTCGATTTAAAAAATAGAGATAGTGATAACAATAATATTAATTGGTTTAAGTTCATGCCAAATTCAAATTTTGTCATTATTCGTTTCGAAAATAATGCTAATTGTAACAATAGACGAAATGCTTCTAGTCTGTTCTGAAATTGCTTAAAGACCATGCCCAAGTTCACGATTCACCCTGACAGTAATAGTGATACTTCGTATGTAAGTTCCATGCCGGTGGTAACAGGTTTCACGAACTGTCTACAACCCACATGGCTTTGGAAGTGTACCAGACACGCGAGATATAACAATCTGTTCTCAAACATCATCATTAAAACGTCAAACACTATGCACAAACTTCTATGTATGCTTTTTAACATTGCAATACCACAGACATAAATCTGGGCCCATATCGAACATTACGGGTTGAACAATACAGGCTAACCTAAACTCTTATGGCATATACATGATCATAGTGTTCCAATGTTGAGAAATATGAATATGCAAGCACATTCCTTATAGTCAGACATAAAACACAAGTAATCTCCAGAGATGACAAGAACAAAAGCAATCTACTTACAAGATTGCGATATAGACACGGTGGGCTTTGTGGCGTTACTTTGATCTTCCATAAAGGCGACGTTACAAATTAGGTGTTTGATGTGTATATGTCAGAAGTAAGTGGGAGTTATCATTTGAAGAAATACAATCTGTCACTGTGAATGAGTTGGACTTTACGCCGCTATTAACAATATTCCAGTAATATCAGAACTACGCTTCGCACATGTTTCCAATGTGAGGAATCAAACTTGGATATTCAAGTGGCAAGGGAACGCATTAACCACGCGGCTACCCCACGACCCCTGCACACAAGTGCTACAAGAATGACCATGATATAACGGCTTGTGTTATAAATATGATTATCTATACATCTATGTGAGGAGAACAAGAAGAGAAAACACAAGAAAAGGGGAGCGACAACTGAGAAACTTACACATAATTTTACCATGGGCTAGACTTGCACTGCTGGTGTTGAGGAAAATGTTTTACCATTTTTAAAAAAACAAAACAAACGAATTTATATTAAAAAACCACCATCAGTACAGAAACGGAATGACTATTCATCCTTCCTTACGATTTGTTGTAGTTGTGTGTCAATAGAACAGGAACAAGGAAATCTGGAGGGACGTTTGTAAAATAGCTTTAATTATCGCCTCTTATCTACGGAAGCGTGTATCCTGGGTGTTTAATTACATTTGTTACATTTCTTAGGGACAAGACAAATATAAAAAGCTTATTTCAAAATTTTAGTTACGAGACGCAAGGCACTGCTTGGCAACACCTACATTTAGCGTGGGCAGCAATTTAGAATTGTCACAATATGGAGTTTCCCTCGTGACTTTCACTTTCCTTTTGTCTGGAAATCAGAACAGTATAGTCTCTAGCTAACACATTTCCACTTATCCTGCAGGGAAATCTTTCAAATCAGTGATGTATTAATCTTATAGTGTGGGGGCATTAACCGCCCCTGTGTTCGTTCTGAAATGAAACAGTTACAGAGTACCCAATTAACTGTGTGACAAGAGGAAATAGGGTAAACGTTATAAATGTGAACCTGTTTATACGAAAATTGAAACCTTATGTTAAAGGGCTCGTTTAAATTTTTTTGGTACAAGTGCTAGCTGTTTTATCAGAGACTATTTGAGATATTGTGTTCTTTGAGACATCTACATCTTCTACATTTCATTGCAGAGTTCACTAGAGTGTTACAACGTGATTTGATGTGATTTGATGTGCTTTTCTTGTGTGGAACAATGGTGATAGACATTTACCAATTCAGTTAAAGAAATAATGTGAAATACCCTTCTTAAAAGTACGATTCCTACCAAATCGTCTGCATGTGTCTATAAATTACCACCAAATCACGATGATACCGTCAGTTAGCGAAAAGATGAGCGCATCCTCGTCAAACTGTGGCGCTCGTCAGAAACACATTCAAAGGCAAGTCAATTGTTTACGAGATAAGCAGATAAACATATGATACGTCAAAAGAGCTAATTGCGTTCCGTGATAAACCTTTGGAAATGCACTACAGATCAATGGACCTCAATGTACATACTTAGGATGCAACACAAAAAATACGTATATGTACGATATATTAAATCAATGAAGTTAATGGTCTTCGCAATTAGGATACACGAACATACCACTGGAAGAGAAGAAAGGCACAACGGTAAAGGATTCACATACACATTCAAATATTTCTCATTATCATATACAGGCCGCCAGTGTATACACCTGTGAATAAATGAGTGTGATGCATTGTGGTCAGCTCGAATTTATACCAACAGTTCTAAAAAAGGCTATTTCAAGTGTGATGCAGCACAATGTATGACACTCTGTGAGTGAGTAATATTTTACACCCCTTTAACAATATGCCTGTTTTACACAAATTCACAAGAATTAAGCTGCGCAATTTCTACGCAGCTGGGGGATCGAACCCGGGTCTTCGGCGCATTAACCATTAACCTTTACCCCTGCCCTGATGACACAAAGTTGAAAATGCACTTTAAATAGAAGATTTGCGCATGTAAATATGCGGGTAACAACTATATAATATGTTTAAAGTCTCCGAAATACGCTACCGCCTCCGTGGTGTAGTGGTTACAGCGTCCGCCCGGAGAGCGGAAGGTCGCGGGTTCGATCCCCGACCGCGTCATACCAAAAGACGTTAAAATATGGTACTTGTTGGTCCCTGGCTGGCGCTCGTCATTAATGGGTACAACAAGAACTGGTCGGCTCGGAGTCAGTATAATGTGTCTGACTGGGGTATTCATGCTTCACTGCGGCATGGTATCTCAGTGGGCTAGCACTATAAAACCAGCTTCAGTCTAGGCTAGTACCAGCAGCCGCACATACACATACACACGCATGCACGTCGTCATATGAGCGAAATATTCTCAAGCACGACGTAAAAACCCAATTTCACCTCACCTCACCGAAATAGGCTCCTGCTTTGTCTCTAAGGTGGAGGCCTGAAGAATATGGTTGGTCTTCCTCCAGCATTCTGCTGACACTGATATAACTGAAATATTGTTTAAATCTGCGTGAAACACATCACGGTTACTGTCATAATTACCAATACTTGCATCTCACATAATGTTGCATAATGAAGATTAAAAAAACGTGACATAAGTGTTAACTGAAAACATTCAGGTCAACGTGACATGGTAACGCTTTTTTGTGAGCTTCGCATTAAGACTGTCCAGGCGTGCTGTTCATGTTTTCATTGCTACAATGTGACATCTCGTGACTGCTGACAATTTCACAAGTCTATTGGACATCCCAAGAGACCAGAAAGTGCAATTCCAACCATCCATAAGAGGAACTGACAAACAGCCTAAAGAGAAGTATGCACAATACATCCTGACATCCATATCTAATTCCTAAATGTACAATGTTTAACATCTGTTTCAGAAAATGAGAATTGTGTTAAAAGGATAAGCCTTCTAACCAACTATCAGATCCAGGCATTACCACATGCAATATGTTACTTTTATTATTTCGAGTTTACTCTAAGTTATCATTAAAAGGGGAAGTGTTAAGTAATAGTGTATTAAAGAATGTTAATTGCAGTCATGCGACAAAGTATAAGCAGATATTGAACTTCAATATAGAACGTCAGTGCAAAAGAATACCCAGTCTTGACTGTACTCAGAAACAAATTTCGTTTGGTGTAAATGGACAAAATATACTATCCCAAAAAAGAAACGCATAGACCAGAAATCTGTTGCGAAAATGTTGTATTTTCAAACATGTATAACTCGTCCACAAATAGACTTTAGTGCATGAATTTTTACACCAGTTTAGAAGAAGGTAATGTCTATACAAACAAGTGTGGATACTTTTAGATAACGGAGATGTTGAGCGCGATGGTGACGACGTAGCACGGTCCCGACATCGGGTCTCCTGGCTCTCAGACCAATCAATTTCAACCTGTTCCGTACAGTTTGACCGGATATCCTCCGAAGTCCAGGCACCCTGGCTGCTGTGCTCTCACCCGTGGCAGTACGGTCACGCAAATGTAGTACCCGGATGTACCGATCTTGGGCTGCAGTGGTGACTCAAGGTCTTCCTGTAGGGGGACGGTCAAATGTTATACCTGTTTGGCATGTAATTTCCCAGTAGAACGATCAGTTGATTTTGTTGCTGTGCAATTTAGCATCGTATATTTTCAGCATATCTTTACAAGCATCCACAATTGGTTGTCAAACAAGGTTGTTTCAACGAGAGGCGGAGTATTATTTTGATGGGTAATCACTTCAACAACCACTGACAGAGTAAGGGTTAGAGGATACAGTCACCCACATCTTTCTACATACACAACGTGTATATGTTCAAACCACTGATATGTGTGACTTGACAAATATATTTAAACACTATGTACTCATCAGTATTGCTCTCACTGAAAGGGGTTGCCATGTGTTTGTGTTCTCTTAGCTACAATATGATACTGTGTGACTGCTGACAATTACGAAAGTCTAATGGAGATTCCCCAAAAGAAGAGAAAGTGCAACACTTCATCAGTTCCAACCTTCTATTTAAGAATCTGACAAACGGTATTTCCCGTAAAGATCTGGGAAAGAATTGCTCTTCAGTAATCCATGCTTAGTTGATGCTTGTCAACATCTTACTTGCCTAGATCGGTGCTCATGCTCTTGATGGAGTGTCCGGTCCTGACTAGATTATTTACAAACCCCCCCCCCACACACACACACACCTTATAGCTGGAATATTGCTGAGTGGAACAACACACAAACAAACGGTATAAAAAGTTGGCTAAATTCAAACACTTATAGTAAAAGAACCAACACTTCGATATCTCTCTTCCAAGGCAAGATAGTGACCATATACATATGTATTACCCGATCGATTCCAGTATGATCATTCTACACTGAACGCATTGGTTTTTGTGGCCACTGTTTTTGTCTGACACAATCCCTGAGAAATGCTTAAATCCTCGTTGACGCAATCCATCAGCAATCGTTTCTCTGTTCAAGTGTAGTTAACCTGTACATACTAAGGAACAGTCCTAACGCAGTCCTCCCCTCTCTTCGCGAGACAGCAGTCGTAAACCACGCGTCCTAGACCAATGTTCGTGTCTGGTTAATTACTTGAAACCCACGTAAGTCACTGGTACTGTCGGCGACCTCGTCGTCTGTGGCCTCTGAGTAAATTCACCACTGTAATAGTTTGCTCCTTTGGGAAATTCTTTTTCCTTTTTCTATGCGATATCAGACACAGAAAATGCAAGCCACGACCTTAGACAGGCATGTTCCAATCAAATCCACATGGAGAGATTTGATGTGTGTGTGCGAGTCTACCAGACTCGTCACCAGATTAGCTCTGGAGAATAGAGAGCATTGAGGGACATAGAAACCCCGAATGCGGTATGATTTTAGATCGTAGCTGTCGTTGTCGTGTCTTGACCTCAGTCTACACTCACGTCTGACCTTAGTTGTACCATTTAGAATTGTATATCCTGCGGAGATATGTTTGGTCTTGTAAATGTTACTACCCCGGACATACTCTTCGAAGAGACACCTATATACAAGTGACAACTGATGTAATAATAACTCAAGTTTTATATCAACATACATGTTGACCGAGTGCATTGTGTTATCCAGCAGAAGACGCATGATGTATACTTTACATTATAAACAAAACGCAACGCTGAATATGTCCTCTAACATTTTAGCATCACTGTCCCCCGTGATGCAAATGAAATATTTTGGAGATTTTTTTAAAATGTTAAATTTATTAGACTGTACGCTGAAATTGCACATTTTTTAGGTTTATTTTGAATGTCTGTCAGTGGATAAGGAATTATCATCCATTGTTTTGCAGATAGAATCTTGAAACAGCAGTATATTAAAAGAAACTACATGTGATATTTGAGATTATGACAGTCTGGCAAGAAGCAGTCATCCCAACAGATACCATTTAGTCTCCCACTTTTTGCTAATATGTGTCAGGTATAACAGACTAGAATGAAATTGCCTCATCTGTTACATATTAAGATCTATAAAGATTCAAAATGACAAGAAACATCCACAAGAGTGTAACAAAAGAGAAATGACTTTGAAGTTCTAAATGTTTACTTTCGATTGATGATAAACAATATTCCTGCAGCACCAGCCTTTGTTATCTATCTACAACTGTTGAGGTAAACTTGGACATGCACTTTCTACGAAGAACGTCATATGCCATACTCCGTGTACTATTTTAATCATGGTTACAAGTTTTTAAAATATTAGACATGTAGAGGTTACTTAAGACGTCAGTCAATTCTCCATTTTGACCAGCATGTACATGAACTTGTGACGGATAACATCAAGGCGACGCTTAGTTTCGGGTGAACACTTGGTGTCATTACATGTAGAATGTATTAATTAAACACTTGTTGATATTGTAGTCGGAATCGTTAATTTTGATTTCGCTTTTATATTTTTACGTCGGTATCTTAGATTATTTTGTGAAAATTAACATGTAAATTACTTCATTACATGTATGATAATGGGTTGATATCTATGGTAGACATTCTGATAACATGGACTTTTCCATGAGCAATTTCTCAATTATCCAAAGGGTTATTTCGCATTCATTGTGCAATTTGACCACTGACGATTACAATCGAAAGAAACTAACCAGTCTTCAGTCGTGGCAAGCAATGCAATTCAAATCCCCAAGTCATTATTCATATAGTTTTATCTGTGTTTTATAGCGTTATTAATTTATCTGCTTTCAAATACCATCTAAATTGTTTCATTTGCCTTCCTGTTGACTTGCTACCCCTCTTTGTTGTACATCCTCAAAACTGTTGATGCATGTGTATATGGTACGATGCTAATGCTGTATCTCGACCTTGTCATATGATAAAGATTTGAATCTTGTTAGCAACAAAAGTCAATAAGTGGACGCCTCATTAACTTCATACACTCTGATGGACAAAATCACATTAAAAGCAAACAAACCCCTTCATCAATCGGCACCCACATGGAGGCATTTTGTCACCAACATGATTTCATTGCATGATTTATGACATTTTTCTAAAGATCTGAAAAGCTTTCCTGCAGCTGAATAATTGTTTTGGAGCTTTTCCAAAGTTCACAAAAAGGCCTGCACATCTATCTGAAATCATATCAGTAAAATAACAGGCAACCCCTTCACGAAACTGGTTTTAAAAAATCCAGCAAGAAAACGAATAATTTTGTACGGGTAGTCGGCCAACACATTGTACTTCCACACCCCGCTCTATAACCAAATTCTTCAATCAACCAAATTGTATTATATTAAATATAAGGCCTTTAAAATGCTCTCGTCTCAACGACAGGCCCCTCATCAAAAGCAATTTCACTCTTGTCAGAGAAAGTCGTATTTCGGAATTCAAGAAAGGAGCCCCAAAATAACTCTTATGAAATCATAATATCACTTACTCACTCATAATTTAAAGACACAACTAGACTTTATTTACATGATGAATTGACCATTGTAACCAAGTAATATTACTTGTTTCAAGAGTGAGTGAGTGAGTAAATATTTAACGTCACATCGGCAATATCTCAGCCATATCGTGACGAAAACAATTTATACAATAAAAAGTGAAAACATTTTGAAGATTAAAACATGTCGACAATGGACAGTAAAAAATACTAGATCATCACAGATATGAATATAAAACTAGAGAGCAAAGCTACAACATTCCAATTAAAGAAGACAATACAGTATAAAACACGGGCTATAGATCGCCAAGAACTGAAGGTAGATCACCATACCAGGAACCATCGGGACTTACATTACTTTAACTACCTGCATATCTGGATTTAGACCATCCCTTCAGCCGCTGGCGATTGTAGGAAAATTTAGCCGACAGTTAAAATAACAAAAATACTACGTTTAAAATGTGGTAAATTTATATTTTTTTGAAAGTTTAGGGACTAACGTACCACTTGTTTCGAGAACATAGCCTCATATGTTGCCGTTAATGTTGCCTGCTATATTTCTACACTGCTTGTGGAAACGAAATGTTAACTTACACCGATACAGAAAATGCATGAGCGTGGTAATCGTTAAGCACTTTGAAACCTTCAGCATTACAGAAACTCTGCCTGCATGTGCCGCTACTAAAGCTTACAAGGGCAAAGATCCTGGGATAAAAAGACGTATCAACAAACGTCAGCTTGAAGAACCTTCTGAACTGTTAACACATTTCTGTTCTTCTTGGCTTCCTGACAATTGTAACAGTGTTGCTTTTGCATCTTTTGTTTAGATATTCCCGTTGTAATGTTAACTGGTATAGAACAGCTCTGATCAGTTGTTACTCTCAATATTCGTTTGTAAGTAATCCTGACCGTGGTCTTGTCAGTCTGCACCAGTCAAATAATTGTAATAAATATCGTAGCTTTCAGTATAACACATCATGCATATTTCATGTAGACTGGCCTGACTGCTTGTGGACAGACCCCAGACACCTGGTGCAGTTGTTGTTACGAATGAATTAACCAGATGTGTGTCAGTATGTAAGTCGGCAATGTCACATCGATGTCAGTGTTGTGTATGAACACGCTCAAGGCCCAGTACGTATAGGAATCCGTAAGCATACGGGGTAAAATTGGTTTCCGCAACCCATCCTTGTTGTAAGAGGCGACAAACGGGATCGGGTGGTCAGGCTCGCTGATTTGGTTGACATATTTCATCATATCCCAATTGAGTTGGTCGATGCTCATGTTGTTGATCAATGGATTGCCTGGTATAAGGTGACAGTGGTACTCCATGATATTGTTCTCGTTTGAACAAAATCAAACCAGATTTACAAACAAAGCTAGTGTCCGGAGTACTATCATTGACGTGATCTGTGTTCTAAATAGGTATCTTCTCGTGTACGAAATGTGTTAAATAAGATGCTCAGGTTTATTGAATATTTTGAGCCAAATAATCTACAGTTTTAATGAAGACACAGAGATTTAGATCATATGTACTCAATTTTACCAAGAAGCCGTTTTATTCCCGCATCAGAAATATTTACAATGCATATTTATATATTTAAAATCTCCTTTTCTCTCCTGCTTAGTATTTGTTTTTGAGTTGACAGTAATTTGTATCTTATATCTAGATGAAAGGCTTATCGCATTTGTCTGAAACCGATGTATCCACCGGTAGAATTCTGTGGCGTCAATTTATTGATGAATTGATTAGAGATGCTTTAACCTAATGTAAGGACTTATCAACTTGCGTGCACGAGTTGGGTCAAACGGAAAATGTGTCAGTATAATGGTCCTATAAAGTGATTGCTCGTACTAATTCGGTGATTCCCGCATTTTAGTAAATCGGTATGACAAATCGGTGTCATTTTAACAAATGAAGACGGAATGGAAAACGAGAATATTATCTCTCGCTATATATCGCACTAATCTATATTACTCTCCACTTCACCAAACAAAGTTGTGAAAATACTCTGGCTCCCATACTCAAATGATACAAATGTTGCCTGACTATATAGATAGAATGTGAAAGTGAGTGAGTGAGTGAGTGAGTTAATATTTAACGTCACATCGGCAATATCGCAGCCATATCGTGACGAAAACAATTTATACAATAAAAAGTGAAATGAGAACATTTGACATTGGAATGGAATATATGTACGTTATAAAAACCTGTCGATGAAGGACAGTAAAACAACTAGAATATCACAATTACAACTAAAACTAGTATGGAGAGTTAAAACTGATAGCACTATTTGGACAATACAATATAAAAACAAGCTATAGATCGCCAACACCAGAAGGTAGATCACCATACCAGGGACCATGGGGACTTACAGTACCTTGGCTACCTGCAATGACCCTAGTTGGATTTACACCATCCCTTCAGCTGCTGGCAGAATGTGAAAGGAAAAACTTAATTGGTCTGTCTACTCTGTCACAGAAACCGTTCCATGTTCCAGCCTGATGTAAGATCATTATATTCATAACGTCCTTGTAAACAGACGTGGCAATATCCTCCCCCAGGTCGTACGATGTGTTTACAAATTCACTAACGAACTGCATCGGACATCATTGTGGTAAAGTCCCCATGGTATTACTCTAGTATGGTGATCTGCTTTCAGTTGCTGGCGATCTATAGCCCGTTTTTATGTTGTAATTTCCTAAATAATATACACTTTGAAGTCACATGTTAGTTTTAAATCCTTCGCAGACAGATTTTACGATATAACATTATAAATTATTTAAATATGACGTTTTAGTCACGTTATGGCTGAAATATTGCCAAAGTGACTGTAAATTTTAACTCACTTACTCACTCACACATTGTGGTAATGCTTCAAATTTGGAAATGTCATCACGTCTACAATGGATTCGAACCTATGATCACTTTTTTACTCTGGTATTCTTGTAATGAATGACGTCTCAATACATTTTCTCTGATAAGTGGACACCATAAGTATATATATTAAAACCATCAGCCATATTTGGCATTCATTCATGGATGTGAATGTGTACAGATATTTTAAATATTATTAGTCATTACAATATTATTATGTCTACTAACATAACATTTACACCACATTAACCCTTTTCTCGCATGCATTATGCATGCAGACGCCATCAATGTAATTTCAACATTCAGCTCTTTAGGGACTGCAAAATATATAAATATAAGCGACAAAAGCCTTTCTGTATTCACCAGGCCCTGTAAGTATGCATTTCCAGTAACAACATGCTTGATTATTCCTGGAGATATCATCGCTATTAATCGTACAATGTATCAGTTATAAATATTGAAGCCCTTTGGCATATTTGCCGTTATTATTAATTTATAAAATAAATCCAGCTACAACATTTGATCATCATACATAGGCCATGGACTCAAATGAATCTGTTTATGATCATGAATCACTCTTAAAGTGAGTGAGTGAGTGAGTTTAGTTTTACGCCGCACTCCGCAATATTTCAGCTATATGGCGGCGGTCTGTAAATATTCGAGTCTGGACCAGACAATCCAGTGATCAACAGCATGAGCATCGATCTGCGCAATTGGGAACCGATGACATGTGTCAACCAAGTCATCGAGCCTGATCATCCGATCCCGTTACTCGCCTCTTACGACAAGATTCATTCTAACCCGGACCTTCACGGGTCACTCTTAAAGAGTGATGATGGCAGGTGTTCGCGAAGCTGAAGCTGTGTACAAACTATGATGTTAGTAGCTATCATGTTCTCGTGACAGTCGACAGTTTCCTTCATCCGAGAATCCACCCGGAAATGAAACTGATGCTACAGGAAGAGTTAATAGCACACACAGAGACATATGTGGTCACACATGTATATTTCAGAGAACAGGAAATCCTTCAGATCGACGGATCATGATAGCATCAAGAACCCACTGGGACAGCTTTCAATGTTGTTCAGCAGCACACACGATTCCCAGGAGTAAGAATATCGTGGATTAGTCAATTTGTCAACAAAACGAAACTGATTATTTGTTAAAAACAAAATTGAATATATGTTTCTTATTGTACTGGCACATAGTTGTGTGCATATACATGTATAATAAAAATGCTTGGCACCTACGCTCACTATTTTTCAGAGGAACAATTGATTTGCCTGTGTATGTGTTTGTGATGTATTGTACCGGTGGTGCTAAAACGGTCACCTATTCGCAAACATCTGTTATCATCACTATTCAACAGTTATGTATAAACGCATGTTCCTGAAATAGTAGTATGTTTACACTCGACAGTGCTTTTGGAAGACATTTGTTGTTGCTATGGATCTAGTTTTGTCGTTTTTATCTATACCTCTAGGGGCCCTTACACATGCATAACTAAAGCCAATACTAGTCATGTTTAATTCCAATTTCAACACCAACATAAATGTAAAAAGATACACAAACACCCCACATGGCCCCATAATACTTTCATGGCACTGTTATACTTTCATGGCACTATATACAGCTATTGTCTGTACGGTTGTGGTTTCTTGCAGGAGTATAAACACTCGTTGTATTCCCCTGCTCTGCTGGGATTTCTTAACCATTGTCTACCTGGTTTGAATATACAGTTCTGATAACAAAGACTCCACACTGTCGCTCCAGCACTTACATCCCGTTATAATGTCTCCGGTTGGTACCAATTATGACTCAATCTCGGTGGTCGCTTGTCAAGACTTTGTTAATCACCAGGATACAGGACCATTCAATCTTCTTTTCTGTCAACCTTTCTCCTTGGCCTGTTTTTTATTCTGGGATTCTATGACCCTGACCACACTTTGTTCCTCAATAAAAAAATCGATTCGTTTCTTTTGGTTAGGCTGAAGCCATGGCTCAGGTGAACGCTTCTTTTCACGAAAGCCAATTGCGTTTTTTCTGATTTGTTTTGACCGATTGGCTATTTATATTTGACAGTATATTCAACTATAAACGGATGGCGGATATCATTTGTAAAGTTCCATACATTCTCTCCTCTTCGATTCTATTCTCCAGATGATTGACATGTAAATGGTCCAACGTGTTTTATCACTGTGAAATGCTAAAGTTTAGTTTCGTAGCCATTCTCATTAGAAATACAACTTGATTATTTCATGGAACAGCTGCGACTTCAAATATCCAATTCCCTTCCATTGATTTACCAACCTGAACTAGAAACATAAGTCACCGGGGAAACCGTCTCCTTAGTTTGTTGAAGAACAATGAATAAAGAATGACAAGTAGGATGACTTCAACATACAGACTTTCCTTTATGTACCACGTGTCCCCGTGTTTGTTGGTGTGATGATTGGCTTGTCTTTGCATGTGTTTGTGACAGGTGCCACAAGTAGGACTGGATAGGCTGATCTTTTTTTAATCATGTTACTGTTTCATAGTTATTTATAAGTCGAAATAAGGCAACGAATGTAATTCAATAAATTGAAGGGTATAAGCTGTTGATATAGTTTATATCAGTAATATCAACTTGACTTCGGTATCAATACTAATTATTTTGAAGAATTAACAGTGATAATTATTTCATGAATTCTACATTAAATTTCATATCTGAATATAAATGTTTATGGGAAAGAAAATGTATTCCAGACATGAAAATCTTTGAAAATAACCACCTCAGCAGCTTTCGCCCTTGAATTATGTTGATGTGTTTATGTGGCATTTGAGACTGAAAATGCGAGTCACGACCGCAGACAACGAAATCCACATGGGGATATGGTGTATAAGTCACCTAGATTCGCTACTATCCTCTCTATGGAAGAAATTAGGGAAAGCGAAAGAGAAAGGAACTGTAATCGTTGTAAGTTGTGTTATCCATCTGAGGATACTTTGTTTCAGGTACAGATATTATCTAAATGCTAAATAGATCGAAATAGACAAATGAAAAATTAATTTAGTCATATCATATCTAGCTTTGGCAATGGGCTACAAATATACTAATATACACATACAAATCAATTTCAACCTATCAGTGTGCATGTTACATTATACTCAAACAAGCAAGGTAATATAGTAAATTGCTAAAGTTAATATGTTCAAGTATTCATTACATGTTGTATATCGACAGGTAATGACACCAGAAGATAGTTAATACCCCGTGGGCTCAATGTAATTAAGCATTATTATACCTTGGATATTAAGTACATAATGTTAGCAACAAGATCCGTGTTATATGGCGTTCCATAGCGATTAAGGATGATGTTATTATGACAAAGGCAATCTCGTGTCTAGGTTTGATATAAAACTTCAACGTATTATCGTAACTATCACTAGTGGTCGAAATTACCTACCTGGTCTTTCGCGAATCAAATAACGATTAATGGGAGGATGTTGATATTTATTAAATGAAACATGAGTGTTAAATGTACTTATCTCTTCAGATTAAGTACTCCCTTGTAAAAAAATGACATTGCAATGGATGGGAATCTTATGTTAAATTATGCACTGATGTATTTATTCCCGTGCAAACAAGAAAAGAAGTAACCCATTAACGTCTTAAATGTACTTATCTCTTCAGATTAAGTACTCCCTTGTAAAAAAATGACATTGCAATGGATGGGAATCTTATGTTAAATTATGCACTGATGTATTTATTCCCGTGCAAACAAGAAAAGAAGTAACCCATTAACGTCTTTAGCAAAAATACATTTGTCGAGAATAAAGTTCCTGGCACTCTTTTAGAATTCATAATTGAACGGCATATGTTTGAATGCTTGAATGTGTACGGATACACATACATACATGCATGCAGACATTCATGCTGACAGTGCCTGGCGCTCGGCATTAATGGGTACAACAAGGACTGGTCGGCTCGGAGTCAGTATAATGTGTCTGACTGGGGTATTCAAGCTTCACTGCGGCATGGTATCTCAGTGGGCTAGCACTATAAAACCAGCTTCAGTCTGGGCTAGTACAAGCAGCCCCACATACACATACACACGCATGCACGTCGTCATATGAGCGAAATATTCTCAAGTACGACGTAAAAACCCAATTTCACCTCACCTCACCTCACCTCACCTCATGCTGACAGACAGACATAACCTCCCTGGTCAAGTGGATGGTGTATCGCCCAGACAACGTCAGGTCGGAGGTTAGATCTATAAGAGAGGTGCTTGTTGTTCACATTCGTGGGAAAATCGAGGTCTTGTCATCCCGGAGTCATAAATCTCTGGTAATAGCACAAATACACAAACATCCGACTTACTTAATTACGACTTAAGTCTGTATACATGTCAATGAATAGAGGTGCATGTTTGTTTGAACTGAAGTTATCGCAGACTGAATGGCATGATATATAAGCCTCTGGCCTTGTTGAAAGAACGTCCAGAAAGGCATATCTTGTTTATGTACCCATTACTACAATGTCACAAGGAGTGAGTGTTGTCAATTTCACAAATCTATTAAGCATTCCCACGAGCACAAAAGGTTCATCATGTTGTTTGTTCTAACCGTTCAGTCGAGTAACTGACGAACATCCAAATAAGAGATATGCACCATACAGGCTCCGCTGAAGCGCATTCCTTGATTTTCCATACGATTACAATGCACAGTGCAAACAACATGTTATCATCACTTCAGCGAACAAACCTCATATCTGTTCCACAATATTAACAGCAAACAAGAAAGACATCAACCCAGATATCATACAGTATACGTTACAGCTTGTAAAGTTTGCTTTGCGCAACGTCTCCATAAATAGCGATGGAAGTATTGGGTAATTAGGAAATAATAATTGAGTGTGAAATGACATTCCACAGCCAAACAAATTAAAAGAAACCGCAAAAATGGGTATTCGCCAATAGTAACTCTCTTTTCTTGTCACAATATCATTATGTTCATGACAACTGAAATAAAGGGGTTTATGGAGGTTGTTGATGATAAAAAGGTGTTTAAACTGTTTTAATGTAATATTTGTTTGAATTTGTATTTTTAGCCACTGTCTGAGGGAAAATATTTGAACATCACTCGAGTTTTTAGTAACAAAACGTGTTGTATTGATGCTTTGATTTCACTCTTCGTACCAAGTCCATCCGTTTTGTATATTATGGATATAATGATGTGTGCTAAATATGTTATTTCAATAATTATATAAAAGTATTGATACGGTAAAACAAAACCCGGGCCAAATCAATATACGGATGTTTCTTTGCGTCATACAATCTCGGAAACAAATTGCACAGAAACGGTCTGCCACCGACCCGTTTTTATTTCATGGTGTATGTAACATTTGTCAAAAGAAATGGAGAGTATCTCCAAAGCAGAATATGCAGAATAATAAAAAATATAGTTTATTGGAATGCTTCCAATTTTATACACTAGAAATACATATTTGTCCATTCTGAATTTGTTTTTGTCTAGATAGGTTTTTCAATCAAATGGATTAAACTCTTTCTTCATTGTCTCATCAAGGAGAAAGTGAAGGCATTTTGTTGTACATTGGAAGGAAAATAGGGATAAGTGCTCCACATTAGCTCAATCGTGAACGTTGATATATAATCAAAATGTTCATATACAATTCAAGCTCACTTCTCACAGCAAATATATCCAAACAACTGGTATCCTGCACAGAAAACAAAACATAACAAAAACAAAATGATGACCAAGAAAATCATGAAATTGGAAGCTCTAAAACAACAATCTTGCCTCATTGTTTCCACAAGCAAGACCATGCATTAAAACTGGTAAAACTGGCATTGTTTAGGATATTAGCTCAAACAATACCATAACCTCGAAATAAACCGTTGAACTCCTACATTAATACATCCATTACAAGCGGCTAGTGACAAAGGCATTTTATTGGCACAGTTTCCTCAATCGCAACAACCTAAATTCGCAAAACTTGCACAAACTTTTGCTTTGAAAGATAAAAAATATAATTTACATAAATTACACCAATCCCTCAGGAAAAACACCTAATAAAGACAATTCTATCATAAATAATGGCTCCCCGGCCATACTCATATCCCCGACAGACAGTTCACGGATGTGGTTGTCAAAACTGCTATTCTGATCTGTCATTCTGTCAATTGAACGAACCAAAAACTAAGTATGAAGGACGACGATTATGGGTTTTTCTCTAAAGCAACAAAGTGTATTTAACGTTTGCTTATAAGGGACACCATAATGACCCTTGCCTCACTGTTTTTGAGAGGTATTTCCTCTTGCATTAAGTCCGTGAGACGCCGTAGTGTTCATATCTAGTGACATTAGGTCAGATTGAGTGAGTGAGTTCAGACAGACAACCTCCTCAAAACATTGGCCTGAAGCCATGTCGCTTCATTCAGTATTTTCACTGACCACAAAGAGTTGGCTTGTAATTTCATCAGGGTGCATTTGTGTTAACTTATCATTTCAAATCTCAACAATACGGTCCGTTTCGAATAATTACATGTTTCATCGCAATCAACCTACAGCTGACCATCTTCTATATTTCACACAGATTTATCATGCATCACTCACTTAAAACAGTTCACAATACTATTAATATACAGAATGAAAATATACTTGATTGTTCTTCTAATTTCATATAATGGTTTGGTGTATCTTAATGTTCACGGCGTGCGTTGTTATCTCATATTGTCTGACATGCAATACAAAGTAGAACAGCGGAAATAGATCCAACCTCGTTTATATTTAAAGCTCTACTGATTACACTACGGTCTTTGGGAAGTTGGAATGGTTTCTTGTTCAACGTCACTAATAAATATTCCAGGTATGTGATGGCGGTCTGTAATTATCGAGTCTGGACCAGACAATCCAATAAATGAAATCATAAGTATCATTCTACTTAGTTGTGATACGACGAAATACTAGTATATCCATCAAGTCAGCGAGTCTGACCATTCGATCACGTCAGTTGCTTTCACGACAAGCCTCGTTTGCTGAAGACCAACATTTTAGTAAATGCATAGAGAAGAACGTTAGTCATTGTGTGCTGAATGCATGTATCTCATAGGTCAGTTTGGGGTCGTCGAAGAAAAATGGGGTCTGACAAGGGTTTGGGGATTGAAAGGGTTTTAACACATCTGAAGAGAGCGGGACGGGTGAGACTAGTATAAGGTGATCAAGGAATGACACCTGGGAGACGAATCAATAACGTCTTGTCGGTATCAGATAATAACGTTATGAAAATAAGTTGATAAATAGTTTCGAACTGAAACAGGAGCAACATAAATGAAGGGCCCGAGGGTGTGAAGCTGGTTGAAGGTGATCAACGAACATCACCTGGGATACGAATCAATAACCTTGTGACAGTGGCAGATACTAACTTTATGAAAATATTGTTGGTAATTTGTTGTGAACCGAAACATGCACGGGAAAACTGAATGGACCGAGGGTGAGGCTTGTAAAGGTAAAGGAACGTCGGATTGGCCTCACGTTCATGTATCCCATAGATTGTTTGGCAGAATGGACAATGGAATAATTGCTGAAATAGCTATGCTCCGGTGTCACTATACTATTCACATGATTGTCTTTTTTGTTAAGGGCCGCTGGGTGGGATGCTTATGAACTACAACTTTTGTGGTTGTAATAGGGGAACTGGTTCTGGTCCACTGTAACTCTACACATTTTTAATTACCTCATGAAAGGGCAAATAACTGTGCCATAACCCGTTCCATAGTAAATTTAAGCTGAAAGAACTGTTGACTGTACGTCTTGATTATTATTAACTACAATTCTACGATGTTTGTCAGATAATGATTACCTACAGAGTAGCTTATATAGCTTGCACGAGGTCTCAGTGTAACAATTGCAACGACTATGTTTGAGTGTGAGTGAGTCAGTTGAATTTAACGCCTTTTAACTCCAGTCATATGAAGTAGTGGTGGTCCGATTAATTGAAATAATCGAAGATTGGTCGCAATGACAAAACGACCAAGCAATCGATCATGTTTTCTCATAATCGAACACAAACAATTTTGGAACACTTGTTTGAAATAACAATATTTTTCAGAAGGTTGATTTTGTCTCGACATTGCATAAGCCCTACAAGCTCGTTCCAAGTCATGATTAAGTTTAACTTAACAAATCCAGGAAATGTATGTTCCTAACACACTAGTCATCCTTTAAAGATGTGAAATTGGCAAATGCATTTTGTGCAATTTGCGAAAAAAACCGAGAGAACTACATGTTTTTCTTTATTATTTGTGCATTAACAAACATAACCAGGAAAATTTGATAAAATGACGCAAACCAATTATTTTCGATGATTGGTCGGTTGTAAGGAACCAATCGTCAAATATGAGATTTACACCAATTCCGAACACTAATATGAAGGCATGTCAGCCTTATTTGGGAGGAAGGCCAAGAGAAATGAGGGTCGCAGCAGTTTACCATGAAACCCATGATTATAGGCATGGTATTGATAAACCTGACAACATTATCAGGGAGAACGGGCATTCAAACTCAAGGTCATGGGTTTTGGTGTGCCCTAGGGATAAGGTCTACACGCCCCTCCAGGTTAGAAAAATGGGTTCCAGTTCGTGGAGATATAGTCCCCCTTTAACGTGCAAGTGGGGATAAACGATAGACGAAGCAAGTCAGCAATGTCCTACAATAATCGTTTTGTGCATGTAACACTACTCATGTACAATCAGGATAGAGCATGATATTTGATCTGTGAAAATAAGTATTGGTACCAATTCCAATGATTAGATACGAGGGACCGAGACATTTTCTGGACCCAACATTGTTTTAGATAACTGTATTTGAAAAGATATCGAATGACTACATGCTTAATCGCGAGAACATTGTGCGTAAACACTGCATTATGCACTTGAAATATGACCCCGTTTGGCTACTCTTTGAGCAAGTTCACGATTTATATTGGACAGGAGCACATTTGCAATATAAATTCGCCATGTTGACCCGCCAATTATGAACAAACATGAAGTAAGAATTGTAAATGGGTCCTGACTACATAAAAGATTGTTCATAAACATGTTTAATGTTTGTCTTGATATTATAAATATCTCATTATTTATTACATATATAGGATTTCTTCTATGTCGCCATGGAATGAGGCATGCAGTATTCGTTCAGACTTCGGATCGGCTTGGAGGTTTCAAAACCTGTAAAACATGTGTTACGTGAAGCTGTTCAATTATATTACAGGCTAAAGCAAGTTTTGTCATTGCCAAGTGGTATTTAACAAATAAGTCAGCTTATTAATGTACGACCGAAGACAAAAGTACAAATATACCTTCATTGGTATTGATATCAGTACCAGCATGGCGGTTGTGATCATCTGTTAAAAGTACAAAACAGTTGTCGCTGGACATGAAACAGAGCTCAACGCAAAACAAAAGAACAATCTCAGAAAACTACATTCACGTCACTTACAGAGAAAATATATGTGTTCCAATGCGTTAAGTTACACTTGCTTCAGTTGGTTTTCACAGAAAAAGAAGTGATAATCTGAAAACCTTCAAACGTCTCTTGTAGGCAACACATCGATGGTGTTCAGTTGGATTTGTTTCATGATCAGTTCATAGTCGCAGCAAAGGAAGTGATAGTCTAAAAAGATACACGTTCCTTATGGTGTTAAGTTAGATGTGCAACAGTTCTCAAGAAAAGGAAGGCAATTTTCAAAAACCTCTCTAAATGCATTTCTCGGCAACACATCAGCCTATCACTGGTGTTAACTTAGATTTATTAACGAGTGGATTTGTCTCGGTGTCAGTAACGTTAGGTTTTTTATCAGAAAGTTAAGAAAGTATTGTGTATAGCTGACATTTTCTCTATCTAACCTCAAGGGAAATCTTCCAAAATGTGAGCTATCTGTTTCGGTCATAGATCAATCTTGTAGGGTAGATGCAGGAAATCGACCGTGTGCTCATTCGCAAATGAGCAGTCAGTTAAAAAACCATAGGACGAGAGGAAATAGAACAAAAAGTAATATGAACCTGTTGATACAATAATTCCAATTCTTCCCTCACGCTCTAGGTTATGTGCAGAGAACTTTGGTAACGCTTACTGTTATTTCAGTACAAAGGACCTTCGGGAGATGACGATTTCGCGACAGTTAAGATCCTTACACCAACATCTGTTCCTATTTGTCCATGTTATATCTAGCCTAATGCAATTGTCACTTCTGAGGTAATTGTGTCCTAAGGTCGTACAAGAGACTGAGATAAGTGACTGAGAGACCAAAAAAGCCTGAAGTGCTGCTGGTCTTCGACGTCCACGACGTTGATGAAGACAGCGAACTCGGGTGTTGTGTTGACGACCATAGAAACAATGGCCAGTGGTTCGAAACTTAGGGATTTTCCTCAAACGCCGTGATATAAATAACTGAACCATCTTTGAAAGCGGTGATAAAACAAACTCACTCACTAATATAACTGCATGCAACATAATTGTAACTCTGAAATTTGAAAACTCAATTTATTAAAAATATATCTTTTGTAGAATTATTATTTTCGGTTTATTCTTCAACATCATATTCCGTTAGTTTATGGACACATTCACATTGTGTAATTCCCAGCTGAAGAATTTACAAGATGGAAATATCTGCCCCGTTTAAAATACCATGAAAGAAAAAAATCTTGTTTATGCGGATAGAGTTATTGCGGATTTTTACTACAGTGATTTATGCATCGACACGTTCAGATAATGTCTTTCAGATCAACCATTCGACCTCCGTATTTTAGAAAGGCGGCCACTGACCAACGATACAGTTATAAATAAATAATTGTTTCTTGAATAATGACGAAATATAATTGTTCAAGGAAATACTACAAATTCTTTATTGAAATGAATTACTTAAGCATAAAACCACTCAATCACAGATTACATTTTACAAACTTTTCAGAATGGTTTTCGAGGCAACATATCCTCAAAAATGTTTTGTGTGTAGTACAATATTGTTTCTGGGAATATGTTTTGTCTGAGAATGATGTAGCATCGGAGGAAAACAGTCAGTTCCCAACACATTTCCACCTACACCCAGAAATACACTGTAGGACCCAAATATAACGAAGGTGTGCTCCCTCGAAAGGTTGCAAACTGCCAGAAATTGGTTTGTGAACTGTCCGAACTGTGGCAGTTGACGTCGATTCCGTAGATGCACCAACCAAATAAGGTTGTCTTGTTCGCGTGACGTCACACCCGTGTGCAGTACACAGCGGGTGAGTGAGTTCAGTTTTACGCCGCAATCAGCAGTATCCCAGGTATAATCGAATCTGGACCAGACAATCCAGTGACAAAACAGCATGAACATCAATCTACGCAGTTGGGATACGAAGACATGTGTCAACCAACTAAGCGAGCCTGACCAACCGATCCCATTAGTCGCCACTTACAACAAGCATGGATTACTGATGACCAATTCTTA
Source organism: Haliotis rubra (assembly GCF_003918875.1). Classification (NCBI taxonomy): domain Eukaryota; kingdom Metazoa; phylum Mollusca; class Gastropoda; order Lepetellida; family Haliotidae; genus Haliotis; species Haliotis rubra. The sequence continues at coordinate 1,580,516 of NW_025767002.1, forward strand.
CCCGGATCTTCACGGGAGAAACGCGTCGGCGTTGATTTTCAGCAAGAGGAAAGCGTAATTTACAAAACATTTGTTTCCTAATTACGTTCTAGATAAACAACCATCGCGTGTTGTTCACAAATCATGCACAAAAATATCCATATTATTTGTAGTACATAAACATGCAAGTGAAGATGTTAAATTACGACCTTTAAATCGAGGATAACGTAAATCTGTGATGAAAGATGCATGATTTAATTTCATAATCACTTTATATTAAACTTTATGTGAAGGAAAGTTACTTTTTCAGTTTGTCTATGAACCAATGACAGTATACATAGATATATTTCACTGTAATTTCCTCAGGCAAAACTAGCTCCGCGTGGGAGTGAACATAGCGTGATTTGAAGGTAACACGATCCAGATAATTTTGCTTAAGACTAATGTAGATGTTATGCAGCATATTACTTCCGTTCAGATATAAAATTCAGTGAAGGTTATTGCGTGACATAAATGCGTAAATAGTAATTTGATTCTGGGGATGAAATTGAAGGCAAATGTTTCCCATTTAATTATCATTTAGACGTCTTAAGCGTAGCCGCCGTTTCCTCTTGACATTTAAACACATGTAAGTTAGTGAGTTTGGTTTGGAGTCACGGCTTGTTGAAAGTGACACAGGTCTCAGACTTTTACCACTTTCCCAAACTTTGCGACTGACCCGTTATTGGACACCCCGTCCAAACCTTTCTTGCGTGGCCAAGGGAAGTAACTTTACACAGCGAGTTGCGGCCCTTCAATCTACCGGGAGACCTGCAATGCAACCTCGTGTGTGATTTCACATTGTGTTTTCTAAGTGGGTCAGGGGCGGATACAGCTTTTTGAGAAGGGGGGTGGGGTGTGTGCACACTATTGAGAAAAGGGAGGGTGCACACTTCATTTTCACCCGAGTTTCAATGGTCATTTCAGTACAAAAGGGTGGGGGGGTTGCGCACCCCTGCACCCCCCTCTGGATCCGCCTATGTCGGTGCTCATAATTGAGAAGTATAAATCTGGTTGTTGGGTCTTCACGTTAAGAACACATACAGTTGAAATAGATGAGTCTGGCAAAAAGAAAAATCACCACCCGCGATTTTGTGTGAGGCTTTCTACAGTTATATATTGCTGTGGTGACTTGGAGCAAGTGAGAAACGTCATCATGGCCACAGTCGTATGGTCCTCAGCACAAAACCTTCCCCCATCCCATCAAATAATAAAAGAAATCAGGAATAAAACAGAACGAAAGTCCCAAAAACAATACAGTAAGAATATAATTACTTGTACGTCTTAGAAAAAAGGAAATATTCCAGCTATTACAGGGAAGAGGCACCAAAAATGTTTTTCACACATTGTACCGATGTGGAGCTGAGTCTTTGGTGCGACGAGCGAATGCTTTAACCATGAGGCCTCTCCACCGCCCCCACAGATTAAGATAACAGAAATTACATACATAGCTTCAAGACGACTTAGTTTCGTAAACTGATTGATTAGAGAAAACGACATGGATCAGCGAAACCCATCACATTCATGTGAAAACAGCTCTTCAGTAATCATAACGTTATTATCTGATGCTGCCACAAAGTTATTGATTCGTATCCCAGGTGACGTTACTTTATCCGCTACCTTTCACGCACAGTATATAGCTGTAGAATACACAGGTAGTTTAACGACACGACACTGATGGAGCGGTACCTAATACACGCAAAAACATCACTCAGATGGGGTATGATCTACGTGGGAAAAAACCTCAAACAAACGTTGGAAATAACATGATGTCCTCGAGGGAGGGATGTCAAACGAGATGTAGAGGGTTCGTGCGAAATGTCACAATTCATAATAGTTGTCAGTTCAACATGACAATGGATATTCCCCAATGTGAGCACACTTCATCAAGTGATTAGTCTAACCATTCGCTCGAGGAACTGTGAAACTGTACAAAGAGACCCATGCACGAAACATGTACATTTGAAGTCCCCATGTAATGACAATGTATAATGTTCGAGATAATGCAGGCTAGAATTCGTCTTCAGCAGCTCGTGCTTGTCGTACCCCGTGAGTGAGTGAGTTTAGTTTTACGCCGCACTCAGCAACGTTTCAGCTATATGGCGGCGGTTTGCAAATAATCGAGTCTGGACCAGACAATCCAATGATCAACTGCATGAGCATCGATCTACGCACTTGGGATACGATGACAGATGTCAACCAAGTCAGCGAGCCTGACCACCTGGTCCCGTTAGTCGTCTCTTACGACAAGCATGGCTTACTGAAGATCAATTCTAACCCGGATTCGTACCCCGTGAAACGTGGGGTTAGAATTGGTATTCAGGAACGTGTGCTTATCTTAGGTTAGAAATTGTCTTCAGGAATTCGTGCTTGTGGTAAGAGGCGAATAATAGGGTTGATTGATCAGGCTCGCAGACTTCCTTGTATGCCATCGTAACAAAATTGAGTAGATGGATGTTCGAGATGTCAATCATCTGATCCAGATTGGATTATTTATAGCTGTTAGCTTGGAACTGATCTTCAGTAACTCATGCTTGTCGTAAGAGGCGACTAACGGGATCGTGTGGTCAGGCTCGTTGACTTGGTTGACACATGTCATCGTATCCCAACTGCGTAGATCGATGTTCGTGATGTTGATCACTAGATTGTCAGGTCCAGATTCGATTATTTACACACCGCCGCCATATAGCTGGAAAATTGGAGTGCGGCGTAAAACTAAACTCAATCACTCGCAATAATCTTGAACGCAAAATGACAGATACTGTCACAAGTACTTTCATCATGTTGTTTGAATATTGCTAAGCGTGGCATTAACCATTTCAGGAACTATTTCTAGTTTCTAACGATGAATCATCAAGGTTGACAATGTACATATTAAGTTTGTTACTCCTGTTCATATATGGAGATTACGAGCGTGGTTGGAAACCAGGGTCGCCCTGTTTATCTAATTACATTTGTCATCACAGTGTCTACATCAAGCTGGCAGGCCGCTGATAATAAAGTTCGGTTTATAGCGACAAAACTCATGTAAAAATTAAAATCGCACATGTCGTATATACCCTCGAAGACCCGGGTAGAAACGGTCTTCAGCAACCCATGCTTGTGGAAGGATGCGGACAACGGGATCGGGTGGTCAGGATCGCTGACGTAGATGACATATGTCATCGCATCCAGGTTGCGTAGATTGATGCCCAAGCTGTTGATCACTGGATTGCCTGGTCCGGACCCAATTATTTACGGACCGCTGCTGAATATGTTGAATATTGCTGAGTGCGACATGAAACAACAAACACATTTCGTATCAAACCCATGCTTGTCGTACGAGGCAACTAACTGGATCGGGTGGTCACGCTCGCTGGCTTGGTTGACACATGCCATCGGTTCCAAATTGCGCAGATCGATGCTCATGCTGTTGATCACTGGATTGTCTGGTCCAGACTCGATTCTTTACATACCGCCGCCATATAGCTGGAATATTGCTGAGTGCGGCGTAAAACTAACTCACTCACTCCATAAATACTATGATGATGAATAACTGAACCATTCCTTGTTACCTGTAATCTGTCTTTGCCTGAAATTAGGAACCATGTGGCAATAAAATTCCTTGCAATAGGAAAAATATATTATGTCTGATATCAACATGACAGTTTATATCTACTCGCATGTGCATTTAATACGGTTTCACATTTCGAGTAACATCTAAGTTTAACGTAATATTATATTCCCTATATGCCACGAATCGCTAGCCTTTACCATTTCTTGCTTACTGTTATATGGAAATGCCTCAAGCAGTGAATCAATATCAATAAAATAACTACTGAGATAGATCAATTTTGTCTGAAATCTTGTACAGACAGTGGAATTATGCTAAGAGTGTATATTGATTACATCGTTTGAATACACCAGTGTTTGACAGCGAAATGTACAAGAGGGTCGCCAAATAATATCTGCATGATGCAATATGGTCATTGATAATGTCAGAATGTGCAGTTAAAACGTTACTTTCGACACATACGTTTCAGTTCATATCTCTAGCCTGATTTGGTTTAAGGCTGCCTGTATGAATGAAGATGAATACATACGTAACATGACCGGTGAGCGTGTAAATTCTTGGCAAATTCTCGGTGAAAGTCTTAAAGGGAGATTGAACATACGGAGTAGACATTGAAGGTCATCAAGACAGCGTAAGAGCGATTTTACTCTGCCTGTGAAATGTATATAATCCCAGCAAGAGGATGATGATTCATAGTGTTCCCGGTCTGATTTTGGGGCATTTATTTTAAAGGAATTTTCCACGATGGCGGGATAATCTGTTTTAATGATCGGTGACTTGGCGTTGGGTTCCACGGGCACCACATACAGTGGCGCAATGCAAAGGGTGAGTGAAGGGTGGAATATGGTAGTTAAAGAATTATATAAATTTCACCTCATCAAACTTTCACACGACCTGCAAATATACATGACGATCTAATTCAGAGATGTCAGACAGAGATGTACATGTAATCCAAGGAACTTACACGAGACACGATTACCCCTTGGAATGGCCGTAACTACATAATGACATCGATCTTTGCTTTAGGGTGGCAAGTGGCGGTGAGGTAGCATAGTGGATAAAGCGCTCGCTCGTCATGACGAAGACCCAGTTCGATTCCCCTACATGGGTTCAATAAGTGAAGCCCATTTCTTTAAGATAGGAAATGACTATAGGCGAGGACATGCCACGCATTTATTATATTTGTACTGTAGGTATATTTCAATTCGAACGGGAACACTACTGTGCATGCTGTATCGTATTGGTGTCTGTATAAACGAATCTGGACCAGTCAAACCGGTGATTGATATGGTGAGGAACGTCCTACGTTGTCGGGTGTATAATAAGCTACCATCAACTGTACACACAAACCCTGTAATTATGCCGGAATGAAATCGTCAAGTACATTTCTCTGCCAGGAATCCATACATTCCTCAAGCTATCTTAAAGGCACTATTTCATACCACACTATCAGCCCTCAGAGAAGCTGCCATATAATCTAAACACCCCCTCCCCCCCCTCCACACACACCCAAAAAATAAAAATAAAACTTTAGATTATAACTTAAAATTAAAAGTTCGAATGAATTAATGCAACGTTGCATCAAATAGACTCACGAGCCCTCTACCGGCCGAATATTACCTCAGACGAACCCAATAGAGTTATGTCCCGTGGAGCGCTCTTTACGAATATCCAATAACACCTTTGGAAGCAGAACCCAGTCCTAGACAAATATATACGTGCATCTTGTGATTGAACCCAGTTCGGCAAACACCGACAACATAGCGTGTGGGAGTTTTCGATGTACGGAGCAAATTGTTTACATTCCATATTTGGCAAGTGTTTCCTGTTTGGAAGCTGTTCGCGTTTCAGTTATCTTAAGGGACAATAAGTATTTTATTCTTTGAGAGGCATTTTACAAGTTGTATAGGTGAAGTTCTATGTATAGTCAATTCTTTATTGCTATGAGTGCGACATTTCCGTGTAGATACTAACTCCGTTATCGAGCAAGTGATTTATTGCATCAATAGGAAGCTAAAGTGACTGTATATGCCCCAATATATATAAAATAGGACAAAATATTGTCGAAAATGTGTGAAATGGTGCCTTTAAGATCACAAAACATACTTTTTTTGCTTGTCTTTATTAAACTGAAACAACCATTTCGGTTAATGCCCGACCAGGCTATTTACTGGAGATTTGTGTGGATAAGGTTTTCAATTACAGCTGCAAGACCAGATATATTTTCCGATAACTGTGAAACAAATCGTAAAATCCCCCACCTTGAAACAAAATATTCTTGTGGCAGTCTGAAGCATAAATAATGTCTATTAGAATCAGTGGAAATTTACGTTTTGATAATCATGGCACTGCACGTCTAGTGTCATGATGTATGTGTTCATCAATCGAGACCCTCGTTATCCGTAAATAGGTGAAACAGCACGGTGTTAAATGGATAAACTCATGAACACTGCGGTAATGAATGGAATTAAAGGCACCGGCAGTATATTAAACGGTTTATGGACACGAAGTCGACCTTTTGAAATTTCGCTATGGACACGAAGTCGACCTGCGGCTAACTTTGATGTCGAAGGTGTTGTTAGAGTCACGCTAATCCGCCAGTGGGTGTTGTTTTAAGATTGTCGATAACTTGGGCGTGCAAAAGGCGTGAACATAGTTCACCCACGTAGTTCACACAAAATGTCATCAATGTCATAAATGTTATCATATGAGAGTGATTTTTACAATGATGAACACATTTCATTCAATTTGGATATATATAATGAAAGAACTTGAGGTAGTTTACATTCAGTTTCGAAATGGCAAATGCTCAGTTGAATCAGCGATTTCTTCCTACATCTCGTGGTGGCAGATACCTGTGTGTTGGTGGCTTTATGTACCGTGTGAATAAGAGGAAGAGAGATTGGATATCTTGGAAGTTCACAGAAAAGAACTGTAACTCCACTGCGTCAACCGTCAATGACATAGTGACGAAGGTGAAAGGCGTCCATAGTCATCCCAATGTCGAAGTAGACATGAAGGTAAGCATTTTCTCAATGCCTAATATCAATATGTTACAAAGAAAAATATAAATGTAAAATAAATATATCTGATCCGAACCATGTTTTGCATAATTTACATTTGATATTTGTTCACAGGTGAAGGAAACCCGCACCAAAACCATTTAGAAGGGTGGCACTCTGCTCAAGAGATTGGTGGGGAAGGCGCACCCCAGTATCTTTGAAATGATCAAGTTTCTTGCAAAGGAGCAGAGTCACACTGAAGTCCGCCTGTTGCAGTTCGGCGGTGGACAAAAACGTCCCTTGAAGAAAAAGAAGTACAGGGATTTGGACCGTCGCCTGGACGTCCTAAAACATGATCTTAGGAATGGCCTCATCAACACCAGAGATTTTGCAGATGCTGCATCTCACCTGCTGCATGGACGAAATATAATACTTTTCTCCTGTTGTCTGTGCTTTCAACCGCATAATCCGGATTATCACCTTGTGTAAACACTGGATTATCTCTGTCTTTTTTAATCCCCTGTTGATTGGTATAATGTCAAATGGACAGGACGTCGACCTTTTTTCTTACCTGAACCGTGACATGTCACCCAAAGGTCGACGTCCTGTGCAGACACCTATTAAACACCCATTAGCTGCGGTTTCTGTGTAGATTACCTTAGTCGTTGTGATACCACAGTAACGAGACTATTGAAACACACTGAAAATTAATCAGATTATTTGTTTTGGGAACAATATCGTGCTAAAACAGCGGAGTAGCCTTGAGTGTTAAGCCTAGTCACGACATGAATGTTTTGATAAAGATTAGAATAGTCAATTCTTTAGTAAAGCGGGCCGATGGGGTAGACCAGTAGTTAAAGCTTTCGCTCATCATTCCGAAGACCCGAGTTCGATTCCCGACATACGTACAATGTGAAGTTTATTTCTGGCGTCCCCCGCCGAGATAATTGTGGTATACTGTTCAAAATACGAACTGAAAGCCAACTCACTCACTCACTCAAATAGTTTTATGAAAAACAACGTGGAGCATGTTTTCAAATTTGAGGTACCAGTGACCCAAATTCTGTCCTGAGCCATTTTGTTTTGTTGAATATGTTCCTATGTTTGTTTCAAGCAAACATTTGACTCGCCTTTGCGTGCATTTGTGACGACTGACAGTGATGGGGCAGAATACACTCACTTTTTAGCGAACGCATGATATCATCACAATTACAGTTTGAAAGTGAGTTCTATCCTTATGCTCAGGATAAAATCAGAATTGTACAATGGACCCTGCCGTTCGAGGATAGTTCGTACGTATTATACAAAATAATCTGGCTGTTCCATTTTCAATATAATACCATTTAATGTGTAATAAAAAATCTCATTAATTTTCCTGTTCTGCCAGTGAGGAACAATAGCAGCATATACTTTGCGTAGCCTCAGTTGTAATATGATATATGTGACAGTTTATCGAAAGTTACCCGAGGGCGCCATCTCTCTTGCGGTTAATGCAAACCCCACACCAATGCGTCAAATCTTAGTCTAGCTGCACGGAGCGGACGTACATCATTACAATTTATTACATCGCGTCTACAATTTCTGAGAATCATACTTCAATGCCAGCTGATAATTTGTTCCAAATAATGGAGCATTCACAGTTGTCTATTGAAACGCCACAGAGGTGTTCCGTCTAGTCACAGGAGTGTCCTATCTGTCTATGCATTTTACAATACAATAATTCTTCTTGTGTGTAACTTAAACAGTGCAGGCAAATGCGGAAGTGATAATTTTATCCAAACTAATATCATAGTTTCAAAATCACAATGCCAAGAAGGAGGAACTTTTACAGCCGCATCCCGTAACTATCATTGAAAGCCATGATTCAGACCACAACTGAGTTCATCCTATTGTTTATAGGATTAATAATCGCTTTAGTATAAGACATCTATATCTGCTCAAAATGTATTGTCATAATCAAGTATGTATAAATTTAGAATTATTCTCTCTTCGAACGATGTGAAGTTACTTAGAAAGCTATGTATTCAGGTATACATCTTCAAAGTTATGAAATGAGACACAGTTTTATCAACACTGGAATAATGTAGAGTAAATTATGTACAGAGTTATATGTCTCTGTAACATGCATATATCCACTATATGGGCCAGTGGCCTTCATACGAATAAAAAACTTGTTGTGTATTTGTTTGAGTTTACATATATAGTATGACCAGAAATTATTGAGAATTTTAGGAATATGTTTAATTCGATTTCTAGTATAAACAACCTTGACCAGCTATCAAGTGCTTGGTTTCATTCAAGAGAGACAACTCCGTTAATCCTTTTTCGTTAGTTTGTGAAGAGTTATCCCCCTTTGTTTACTTGCTAGCAGACGACATTTTCAGTGATCCTCAGTATGGATGATTTAGAGAAGAGGAAGTTGATTTTAGAGTATTATAACAAGGACATCAGATCAGCTAAAGTGATTTCAAGTAGAACAGGAGGCATCCCTTTGTCCAATGTTTATCGTGTTTTGAAAAATATTGCAAATGGATATGGCATTGAGCACCAGGGAGGCGCAGGTAGGCCCAGAAAATGGACTGTCGGTGACAGGAGGCGGCTTGGTATTCTTGTTTCTAAAAACAAACGAAGGAGTTTAGAAAACTTAAGGCTGGATATGATTGATAGAGGAACTGTGGCTGTCTGTAAGGAGACAATTAGAACTGAGCTGCATGCAATGGGTTGGCAGAAAAGTCGAGGAATTCCATCACCGATCATGAAACCTGAACAAAAAGAGCGAAGGTTGAACTGGTGCTGGTACAGCATAGAACTTTTAACTGGGCCAATGTGATTTTCTCAGATGAAAGTTCTGTGTGGCTGTTTCCTAATACACTGAAATTCTGGACCAAACAGACTGAAAAACCTTTGTATCAGCGCCCAAAGTACAGTCCGAAATTTAATGTGTGGGGTGGCATATCTGTGTTAGGGGCAACGCCCCTCTGTGTATTTGAAGGGAATATGAACAGTGAGCGGTACACAGATATTCTCGAGGGCCATTTAGTTCCATCTGCTCATGTGTTCTATGGACATGTTTGGATTTTCCAGCAGGACAACGACCCAAAACATCGTTCAAAGCATTCACAGGCCTTGTTTCGGACCCAAAATATGACATTATTAGATTGGCCAAGCTATAGCCCTGACCTAAATCCAATAGAAAATGTTTGGGGACTTATGAAGGAAAGTGTCAATAAGAAAAATCTGGCAAATATTGCTGAAATGAAAGAAGAGGTGGTCCGATATTGGGACAGCATGGACCACGACTTTCTAACTTCTTTGATCAGTAGTATGCCCCGCCGCATTGAAGCCTGCATTGCTGCCCATGGTGATTTGACAAAATACTAACTGTTCACCTGTCTTTGAATCTGGAGTTATGTTCTGCTAATATTCACATTTAATACGTTAGTAATGAGTGTAAAAATTAGAAAAATTACAATCTTTAAATTCTCAATAATTTCTGGTTGTACTGTAAAGGATGTCAACAATGCTTTATATGTCTATATTTCTCGTTTGTGTTCTGCTCAATGTTTAAACCTGTTTTCAAGTCAATGACAAATGGAAGTCTGCCCCTTGAGAGGAACCTTTGATATGCCCAGTCATGTCGTAGCATGCCTAATGCGTCCATCTAACACAGTAAAATACATTGAATTCTTATTTGAATAATCTCAGAAAACATTATTCTTTGGGTGATGTGTGATGTGTCACTTCTTAAACTATTTATCAATTCCCGTGGACATCGTGCCAACCCACCGGCTTTGTCATTCAACAAAAATCAATGAGTCTGGTTATGGGTAACAGTTTGCACATTGCCACTCCGATGAACACTTGAATAAATACACCAATAAGATGACGGGGATCGAAACACACATGCCAAAAATGGGCCAAGAAGACATTCAAGAGGATATTCAGGAGGACCGTCACCAGGACAGTGGTATGAAGATGGTAGGACTTGGATGGTAGTTGTGTCACACTGGAATGACAGAACAAATCGACAAGACAACCACCTCTGACATAGAGCCATTACGGCTGTTAAACATTCAATTGAATTCCTTGCACGAGTAGCATTGGCAGCAGTGGATTTTGGAGCGAAGTGTTGTTTTGAAATTACAATATAAAATCAGGGAAGTGAGTCGACTGGGAATTGTCAAGGCAGAAAATCAGCGTTGGTCGATGTTTATTCCCCACCACGCCAGGCACCAATGTCAGTGCTGATTAGAACACGTCATCTTTTATAACGAATGGTAAAGTGATACGATAAAATCGAAGACTCTACTTAGGACTTTAAGAGCTGTAGTAAAATTGCGCATTTCGATAGTCTGCAAGGAGGTTGTATAGAAGCCTTTAATAACTACACTCTTCAGTCATTGTGAACGTGAATACATGGAGATTGGTATTATCTAATTCGATTTTTACCAGTCATGCTCTTGTAGCTTGCCAGACTAGCGAAGTTCGTGACTTTGGCGGTTTTGAAGATATGGCCAAATTTACATCTCAGGGCTCCTGTGTAACACATGAATTAGATGGGGAATGTTTTTCGAACATGAGGCAAATGTTTGCGGAGACATGCGTTTTACTAACTTTGACCCGTGTTGGTTCATAAACAGCGTTATATAATGTATTGTAATATGACGATGGGACAAATCGCTTATTTACAAAGACTGCTTAGTTCAGTCTCGAACGCATTTATTTAGTTTTATGGTGAGTGAATATTCGTTTACTCCGCTTTTAGGGAAATACTGATCCAGGGGAGACTCGGTGCTGTTGGATATTTTTCCATAGATGATATAACAATCATCCGGTTGTTGGATTGACTGAGTGAATGGTTGGTTGGCTGGTTGCTTCTCCTTATTGGTTACTGTTACAACCGTCCCTTGTGTGTGTTTGGAATATACGATCACAGTGTAGTGTACATTTACGATATACAACCAAAGGTTTTTCTCAACTATAATAATTACACCTTATGGAATATGTATCATTAACTGAGAAGTGTATTGATCTTATGAAATCATGTGTACCCACGTGTAGATGGAGACACAAATACGCCCACAATGGTGGACAAATATAATTTTTGGTTAGACCAATGTGAAATTGAATAGAATTTGAAATTCCTTTGGTTTATGATAATTATGTGCACGTTCCAGTTAACACTCAGGCTGGTTGTATAACCAAAACCAACTGTGATTTAAATGCTATGGTCATATTTGCAACTAACAGAAACCTGACATTTCTTCTTTATCGTCTTGTGTCTTTGGTGAGCTGAGTTCTCGGCCTAGGTGATGTATCAGTCTGCTTCGCAGGGGAAGACTGGACGAACACATTCTCAGTTCGACAATACTGTTTTGTCAACATATTTTACCAAAGATACACTGGATACACAGGTCCATGATCAGGTTTAATGCGCAAAAGTGCGATGGTGTTTCCCATAATCACTGGATTATGTGGTCCAGGTTGTATTTGTCACAGACTGCAGCTATTTCACTGGAATATTTCTGAATGCGGAGTTTAACAACAAATAAATAGTCCCGCCATGGACTGATTCGGCATTGGCTGGTGTAACACATTCCGTCGGAACTGCAACTTAAGTGCAGAGAGCTAGCTATGGGTCTCTCATATTGCCAATAGCCGTACAAATGATATACACATTTGAGACCGTTTCTATGCTCTGCCAGTGGTAATCTAAATGCAAATGCGATCAATACTTCACGAACGCCTAAATCCATATAACCCTTCCGTTTCACCGCAAGAAAAACTGCCTTTCAAGGTTTCGAAGTTAATTATTCATTTTCATCAAATATGAAAAGAACGGTACCTGTTTTCGAAACTGGGTTCAAATCAAGTATTTTTAGCCTGCGATCAAAATAGCGCATTGCCTTCTTCTTTCCGCCATTTGTTTATTTGATCACGTCTGATTCAAAGTTTTAACAACTGTGACTGGAACTTTATCTATTCAACCCATTCATCTTTTAACACCCACATGAGTACAGTGTGTAAAGCCCATTTCTGGATATGCCTTGGAAATTTCTAAAAGCGGTGTAAAACTATACTCACTCACTCCTCCTTTATCAAAGAGGACTTACTGTTTGTATATCGTGTCAAATTAAGACACATGTATCGATAGATTGATACAAGAAACAATACCAACATTCGACATAATATGTATGTAATGCCGACGTCTTCAGATTAGTGGCAAGAGCACCCAATCTAAACATGAACATAGTTGACGTTTGATTCATGTTTAAAGGAGAATACTAGGCAATTGCAATAAATTGCTGGGTGAAAGATAGAGTCATCAGAAACATGTACCCCAATTTTTATTTAAAAAATATGGTTTATTATGTTTTTATCGCGAAAACAGTTTCTGTTATCTGAGCTTCGGCCAATATTCATATTCCGCTGGAACTCACGTGACCTTTCCGCTCGTGACGTCATATCTGACAAGCGTCCGCCATATTGACAAAGAACAAGCGCTACAAGCGTAACACAAATAGTGTTGTTTCTGTCGTTTTTGTAATGGTACGATTGTGTATTCCGTTGCCTTGGGAGGCACGGAATCATCGAACAATGGAAAGAGCCACCATTTCTTCTGTTTTCCAAGTAAAGAGACAGATTTAGGCACGATAAATGCTCCGATCATTCCGAGTCGGACGCATATGAAAGAAACATGCACACATGGGGTATGAAAATCCCAAAGCTAGGCTGAAGAAGGAAGAAGTACCCACGAGATTCATTTATACTTCATCACTCCCTGTTACAAGTTACTGTCAGTGGTATTTTTACATAAATTACATTTAAGTCCGATTGCCAGTCGAACTGCCCCTGCTACAAACTGCCCCAGCAAATTTATTCAAAATGCCCCGAAGTTTTGGTCAAATTGACCAAGAGGGGCAGTCAAAATGCCCCAATTTATTTTAAATGATTAAATATAGGCAATAAAAGTATAGTTTTGTCAACTTTGATACTATGTTCTTCATATAAAAGTATATTCATAGTTATGAGTTTACTAATGGAACATTTTTCAGAAATATTACTTCCTAATAACTTTTATATGAAGAACATAATATTTAAGTTGACAAAAACTATGCATTTACGGCTTTTTAAAAATTATTTTTTAATAAATTTGACCAAATTGGAATGAATGACCAAATTTGCTGGGGCATTTTGTAGCTGGGGCAGTTCGACTGGAACCCATGAGATATATATTATCAAAATCAGTAAGAGATTTCACATGAGCTTGAAAATGTTTCGCTATAACGTTTTTTTCGATTTGCAGCCCTAAATGCTGCAGTCTACCCGAAACATTGCCGAATACAGCGGCAAATCATGAAGTACTTGTTGCTTTCATTGTTTTTTGTCCAATTACGCACGTCGGCATCAGACTCGCTATTTGTCAGTAGTTTTCTGTATTCTCATTGGCCGACAAGATGTCATTCTAAGGCTATGACCGAGTACCATAACTATTTCCATGACCAAAAATTAGGGAAACATACATTGTCCTGACTATTATTTTATAAGTCACCAGTTTTGGGGAATAACTTGTATTGAGACTTGATACGTTATTAATGAGAACTAGGATCCTAAGTTTTTTCAACAAAATAATTCCAGAGTAATTTTTGTAGCAGATAATTTCTTTTTTCCCCCGTCTGAAGCATAATTATTATGTTTCTAAATCCCAGACACCCTACAGTCAGCAATTTGACACAAAAGGAAATGCAATCACATTTTAAAAAGATAATTCTTAGGGACTGGTCATATATTTATAGGGGTGGGTTTGCTGGTTGGAACTTTATCACATTTTGCTGACAAATAGTATTCTTATTAAATGATGTGGTCTATTTTTAAATTCATTTTGACCTCAAGCGGTGCCTCCGTTTCGCTTGATTCTTCTTTTTCTTCATCTTCACTGGAAGATTGTCTTGCAAGATGTAAAATTGGATCGTATTGATACGGTCTAACATCCCTTTCAGAAATGACATCAGGAACATCCTTTACTGCTTCAGAATCCATGGACACTGTTAAGTTGTGAGGTAAAATCAAAGAGGAAGCCATCAGTAACAGACACACATGACGTCGTGTCACGTGATACCCCTCTCTACAAAGGTAATAGTTCTTTCAAAGATAAACATAAACCATTAAAGATCAAGAAGATGCTTTCAAAAGACGCACTGAACAAATATGCATGCACGATTTCTCATCATTCCAATGTATTTGATAGCTTTATGTCATTGATAATGACGGGTTCCGGCGGTGCTTCAGACATGTTATGCATTTAACTGTCATAATTACACTCCAAGAGGGGAATGGTGAGCGTGTGGTTTATACGTATATTGTATTTCTGAGCCATTATCTTGCGAAAACAAAGTGGTTCTTCGCGAGGCCCAACTGTCTGTTCAATGTACTGCAATGCCATTGCTGTCAAATTCCAACACGAACATGCCAAAGGCTGTCTCGAATTCAACAGTAGCGTACATCTGATACAGGGCATATGTGAAAGTAATTTCATTTCTATAAATGGCCATCATATATTCCGTTCAAGCATACATTGAAAGAGTGTGAAATGAGACAGTCTCGACTGATTGGTAAATACACTGGAAGTGAGATTAAGGCGCTTGCCCTGGTCCCAGCTAGACGTATTGACGTTGGACATAATACACGCAATGACGTCTTAGCTTTCGAAGCATGTAAAACAATTTCATGAAAATTATCTAAGAAATATTTGTCATAATGATAATATCTAATTTTGTTTCTGGCAGAATACAATTAATTTAAGTTCTTTGAGTGACGTTTTAGAACTTGGGAAGTACAAAACTAACAAATATATTGGATAACAACTTCTTTTATTTGTGAATGCGACGTTTCGATAAAGATTTGTATACCATTGTCAAGCAGTTTGTTTCGGGAAATGTATTTTGCTGAGTACAAACTCAGATTTTCCTGAGCAATCGGGGCCAGGGTGTTTTAGCCAAGGTTGTGTATCAACCAAGGGAATTCAGGAGTATGATATTTCAACTGCATGAAGTTTATTTGCAGGGTGTTGATAATAATAGCAACCCTGCAGAGTCCTTCGTCGTATTCTGGCCTGCAAAAGTAAAACAGAAGGCTTTCTGTTTGCTGCTTAGAATAAGTCCCTTTTAACACTGATGTGATTGATAAAATTCAGAAAGAATCATGGCAACTATGCGTATTTGCTAACGAACTGTCAAGTTTGCTTTCGAAGTTACAAGTTCAAAGTTGTCTGGCTCTCCATTGTTGTTTGTGCCTCGTAATTAACACATGCAAAGAGAAGCGAGTGGTTGTTAAACTGAAAACATACGAGTATAAACTAAAAGTAGGAATTTTTGTTACTGATACATCCAATTTAGAAATATCCTCCACTAGAGTACTTTAAAACTTTTTGAAATATTTACTAAGATATTCAAGTTGTAATTTGAAAATCTTTTAAGGTTTTCAGTTTCATGCAAATGCTGTTACAAGGAATATTCTTCATCCGGATTGTTATGATTTTAAACTTTCGGTTTGGAAATAACGATTTTAATTCATACACTGACGACAACTCGCAAGATTGTAGATAGAACTCAGTTTGGTTTCTGGGGTTAGGGAACAGATATTTTTGAAGCTCTAATGTAATGCAAATAACATGTGTCATTGATTAAAGGGCTAAAACATTTACAAAGGCGAACACGTGCAACCTCGTACGTTAACATTTAACCAACAAACATTGCTGACTGCATTACCATCACAAGTAATGTCAGAGATTAACATGGCTGTACGCAATGATACTGGCTTAATGATCAGAATTATTTGACTGTATTGGGCGTTTTTGTTGACCTTTATGTATGCTTCCTTTCAGTATCGACAGAAACCAGAAGGATGACCGTAGTACACCTGTTGTAAACTAGTGCTGACGGCGATGCTACTGACACTAGTAATGTGACACTATACTCAACCACGAATAACAGTATTAAAAGATATAATCGTTCAAACGGAGTTTTGATGTTAATAACGAAAATTGGACATAACGATCTGTATCCAATTAAATATATAGAAAATCTAAAATTATCTGTTAATTAGCTTCTCTTGTGGCGTGAATAACGAACTTCGGACGTGACGAACCAAGGATATGACAAACTTTTGATATGACGACGAGAAGTTAGAAGTTTCGCTGATCGCTGATTATTTCTTGTAGAGTCAGTATGGTGCTATTGGGATATAACTTCGTTGATATAACATAGCTGAAATTCCCGAATGACATCTTCGTGATAATGACAAAGGAAACGTAAAGATATTGCTAACAACTCCGTCTAGACATAAACATTTAACGTACGGTTAGATCAACTGAGTTAACAACGTATTGACACCGCTAGGTTACAGCAACAGAAGTCGGCTGTGGACGAGGGGTAGATTAAAGCAGAGTGATCCTCGTTTCACAGAGATATCGTGGTGCTAAACCTATCATAAAACCAATAAAGGAGTAGTGCACGGGCTGCGTTTTGAACGATTTCTCAAACTCCGCATTTATCTATAGTGCCAATGAAATAACTACCACACGTGGTAAAACTCATTGGCAATATTGTTTATATGGTGGAGAAATGATTACAATATTCTTCATCAACTAATTTTGAAACAAACAATAACTACATCCTATTAATTGTAATGATGCATAATTAACGCAGACAAATATATGATGGTAACAGGTATACAATATACATTTGTACATAGGTAAAGTATTATCACGTTTTTCCTTTACTGATTGCAATGGTTACAAATAGTGTGCAGTAACCCATGCTTGTCGTAAGGGGCGACTGATGGGATCGGGTGGTCAGGCTTGCTGACTTAGTTGACATGTGTCATCTTAACCCAATTGCGTAGATCGATGCTCACAATGTTGATTTACAAACTGTCACCATATAGCCTGAAAATAACTGAGTGCGTTACACAACAAACAATTTACAGTGTGTTATGCATGGTAAAAAATATATCCGTGGAGACCTAACGTTATTCCGATAACATAAGACAAGAGGTGGCTCTGATCATCCAGCTGTTCTTTGACTTACTACACTACTATCGAGTATCAATAAATTTGTGCGCGTTTATTGCCTTGAATTAAATCTAATTTTAATCTTTATGCGACTACCCTTGAACATTGTCTTGCCATAAAGAGCTACGAAGACTGGGCATACCGCACCCAAGCTCTTAAGCTAAAGGCAGATCACGCTATCATTGGCGAAGAAACCTATCTGAGCTGTGGTCCTTCAACCATTCTTCGTGACTGTGATATATGAGGTGAGATAGCCATAATGTTCGGCACCACTATAGGTCTTGGAATCTGTTTTTCTGTAAAGACCTGCTTTGAGTTCACGGTGCCATTTTCCTCTTTCTGCTGTTCGCTATTACTTACCTTTGATATAGACTTTTTACTGAAGTTTATGATATGCGATCATGATGTATGCTGTTTTGATCTATGGAGATGTATGGGGAAGAAGGATTTATAGTAAACTTGATCTTAATGACCGTTATTTCAAGAAATTACATTTTTGATATTCTCTCAAAAAACGTGGCAAAAACAAAGCTTTTTCTCAAACTAAAATAATTACACCTTATGGGAATTTTGTTTACATATGTATCATTAACTGAGAAGTGTATTGACCTTATTTATGATAAAAATCAATATAAGATGGTTTGTACCCATATGCAAATGGAGACTTCCTACACCCACAAAGGAGGTCAAATATCAATTATGGTTAGACCAACGTGAAATTTAATAGGATTTGAAATTCCTTTGGTTTATGATAATTATGAAAATGTGAACGTTCCAGTTAACACTCAAGCTGGTTGTATAACCAAAACCAAAACCAAAACCAAATGTGATTTAAATAATATGGTCATATTTGCCACTAACATAAACCTGACATTTCTTTATAGTCTTCTGTCAATACAAGAAAATACTAACGACAACGTTGGCTGAGCAGAGTTCTCGGACTAGGTGATGCATCAGTATGCTTCGCAGGGGAAGACTGGACCAACACAGTTCGACAATGCTAAGAGATGACCAAAAGGATTGTGTGGTCAGGTTCATGATCAGGTTCAATGCGTCAAAGTGCCCCGACGGCGTTTGTCATAATCACTGGATTGTCTGGTCCAGGTTGTATTTGTCACAGACTGCCTCCATTTCGCTGGAATATTTCTGAATGCGGAGTTTAAGAACAAATACATAGTCCTGTAATGGACTGATTCGGCACTGGCTGGTGTAACACATTCCGGCGACTGTTGGAACTGCAACTTAAGTGCATGCAGTGAGCTAGCTATGGGTCTCTCACATTGCCAATAGCCGTACAAATGATATACACATTTGAGACCGTTTCTATGCTCTGCCAGTGGTAATCTAATGCAAATGCGATCAATACTTCACGAACGCCTAAATCTATATAACCCTTCCGTTTCACCGCAAGAAAAACTGCCTTGCAAAGTTTCGAAGTTAATTATTCATTTTCATCAAATATGAAAAGAATGGTACCTGTTTTCGAAACTGGGTTCAAATCAAGTATTTCTTTAGCCTGCGATCAAAATAGCACATTGCCTTCTTCTTTCCGCCATTTGTTCATTCGATCACGTTTGATTCAAAGTTTTAACAACTGTGACTTGAACTTTATTTATTCAACCCATTCATCTTTTAACACCAACATGAGTACAGTGTGTAAAGCCCATTTCTGGATGTGGCTGGGAAATTTCTAAAAGCGGTGTAAAACTATACTCACTCACTCCTCTTTTATGAAAGAGGATTTACTGTTTGTATATCGTGTCAAATTAATCTTCAGAGTAATGGCAAGATTACCCAATCTAAACATGAACGTATTTGACGTTTGATTCATGTTTAATGGTGCATGCAGCAATAATCAAGTTCATGACGGAAGTCTGTAAATATCAGACAGCCACGTGACTGACATCATGAGCATCGATCTATTCAATCTTGATTCCATAACATGCTTCTGACAACCAATTCCCTTTGGTTGGTTCTCATGGCAAGTTTAATCAGGACACAGATTTGGGGTGAAATAAATACAGGAATAATTTTCATTTAACTAAGGACAACAGTCACGAAATGATTAAAATCGAAGTGTCGCTTTTTTAGTCTAAATGTGTGACGCTTATCCTCAACGGATAAATTCAGGAAAATAAACTCTTTCTTTCGTAAATATAAGAAAAACCCAAGATATACCCAGATCCGGTCGAGCTGTACGCCCTGTCACGCACATGCCACTTTACGACTCATACAGAGATATGCTTAACTGAAATATCAGTGACGTGAGATCATCAAAACACCATTTTCCTGCATCTTCTGAGACAAACGACCAGGTAATATATAATAAAAACTACTCGAAAAGAGAAAGTACCGGTTACCTGCCTCTCGGGAACTGATTTACCATGGAAAGTGTCTCGCCGAAATTCCGTAATACTTCGAAAATATTTTCTTAATGATGAACCATTAAAGATCAAGAAGATGCTCTCAAAAGACGCACTGAACAAATACGCATGCACGATTTCTCATCATTTCAATGCATTTAATAGCTTTATGTCATTGACAATGACGGGTACCGGCAGTGCTTCAGACATGTCATGTGTTTAACGGTCATAATTACACTGCAAGAGGGGAATGGTGAGCGTGTGGTTTATATGTATATTGTATTTCTGAGCCATTATCTTGCGAAAACAAAGTGGTTCTTCGCGAGGCCCAACTGTCTGTTCAATGTACTGCAATGCCATTGCTGTCAAATTCCAACACGAACATGCCAAAGGCTGTCTCGAATTCAACAGTAGCGTACATCTGATACAGGGCATATGTGAAAGTAATTTCATTTCTATAAATGGCCATCATATATTCCGTTCAAGCATACATTGAAAGAGTGTGAAATGAGACAGTCTCGACTGATTGGTAAATACACTGGAAGTGAGATTAAGGCGCTTGCCCTGGTCCCAGCTAGACGTATTGACGTTGGACATAATACACGCAATGACGTCTTAGCTTTCGAAGCATGTAAAACAATTCCATGAAAATCATCTAAGAAATATTGTCTCAATACAATTAATTTAAGTTCTTTGAGTGACATTTTAAAAGTTGGGAAGTGCAAAACTGACAAATATATAGATAACAACTTTTATTTGTGAGAGCGACGTTTCGATAAAGATTTTTATACCATTGCTAATCAGTATATTTAAGGAAATGTATTTTGCTGAGTAAAAGCTCAGACTTTTCTCAGAAAATCGGGGCCAGGGTGTAGCGAAGGTTGTGTATCAACCAAGGGAATTCAGGAGAATGATATTTCAACTGCATGAAGTTTATATGCAGGGTGTTGATAATAATAGCAACCCTGCAGAGTCCTTCGTCGTATTCTGGCATGAAAAGTAAAACAGAAGGCCTTCTGTTTGCTGCTCAGAATAAGTCCCTTTTAACACTGATGTGATTGATAAAATTCAGATAAAATCATGGCACATATGCGAATTTGCTAACGAACTGTCACGCTTGCATCGGAAGTTACAAGTTCAAAAGTTTTCTGGCTGTCCATTGTTATTTGGTTAAACTGAAAAGACACGAGTATAAACACAAAGTAGGAATTTTTGTTACTGATACATCCAATTTCGAAATATCCTCCACACGAGTACTTTAAAACTTTTTGAAATATTTACTAAGATACTGAAGTTGTAATCTGAAAATCTTTTAAGGTTTTCAGTTTCATGCAAATGCTGTTACAAGAAATATTCTTCATCCGGATTGTTATGATTTTATACTTTCGGTTTGGAAATAACGATTTTAACATTCCTACACAGACGACAACTAGCAAGATTGTAGATAGAACTCAGTTTGGTGTCTGGGGTTAGGGAACAGATATTTTTGAAGTTCTAATGTAATGCAAATAACATGTGTCATTGATTAAAGGGCTAAAACATTTACAAAGGCGAACACGTGCAACCTCGTACGTTAACATTTAACCAACAAACATTGCTGACTGCATTACCCTCACAACTAATGTCAGAGATTAACATGGTTGTACGCAATGATACTGGCTTAATGATCAGCATATTGGACTGTATTGGGCGTTTTTGTTGACCTTTATTTATGCTTCCTTTCAGTATCGACAGAAACCAGAAGGATGACCGTAGTACACCTGTTGTAAAATACATATAGTGCTGGGCCCCGTTCCTCAAATCGATCGTAGCGCTACGACAGTCGTAAGTCTATGTTAAAGTATGGGAGTTACGATCACCTTAGCGCTACGATCGCTTTGTGGAACGGGGCCATGATCGTGATGCTACTGACTTCGGGACGGACAAGAATATATGTCGATTTCAAAAATACTGTTAAGCCAGAGTTATTGCAATAGTGTCAACTATTGTGATTACATATCTAAAGTGTATGAGTGAGTGAGTGAGTGAGTGAGTGTTTTAAGTCATGCGTCGCTTTTAGCAATATTCCACCCGATCTACGGAGGAGACTCCAGGCACAATGCCCCGTTGGGTATCACATCCGTTCCATTTGCCATTTTAATAAAGTAAGCTTTCAAGAGGAACAGCCGTTGCTGGAAATATGTGTGGAACTATACTGAACCACGAATAACAGTGTATTAAAGAAACAATCGATACAACGGAATTCCGATGTTAAACGAAAGTTGGATATAACGATCTATATCACATCTAAAATCTAATTATGCTATTAATCAGCATCACTTGTAGCGTGCATGACGAACTTCGGACGTGACAAGCCTCGGAGGTGACAAAGTTCGGATATAACAATGCGAATTTAAAGGTTTCGCTGATATATAGTTGATTATTTCTAGTTTGAGTATGGTGCTACTGGGATATAACTTCGTATAACATAGCTGATAATTCCCGAATGCTATCTTCGTGATAATGACAAAGGAAACGCAAAGGTATTGCTAACAACTCCGTCTAGACATAAACATTTAACGTACGGTTAGATCAACTGAGTTAACAACGTATTGACACCGCCAGGTTACAGCAACAGGAGTCGGCTGTGGACGAGGGGTAGATTAAAGCAGAGTGATCCTCGTTTCACAGAGATATCGTGGTGCTAAAACTATCATAAAACCAATAGAGGAGTGGTGCACGGGCTGCGTTTTGAACGATTTCTCAAACTCCGCATTTATCTATAGTGCTAATGAAATGACTGCCACACATACTAAAACTCATTGGCAGTATTGTTCACATGTTGGAAAAAATGATGATCTAGTTACAAAACAAACAAACACTACATCCTATAATTAATTTTAATGATGCACTATTAACTCAGATGAATATGCGATGGTACCAGGTACACAATATACCTGTACAATTGTACATATTTGTCATGATTATGCTTTACTAATTGCAATGGTTACAATTCGTCCTTACCTTTGCGACCATAAACACACAACCACAAGAATGTGAGTTGTTATATTAACTTGTTACGCATTGGGTTATTGACGAATACGGAACATGCCTTTTAAAACGAAATCATTTTCCGCTCTCTTGTACTCTATGAATGGTACAAATATATAAACTACCTATCCGCCGTTATCAATCCTCATTTCACACGCTACATAGAGTTAGAATAGGCCTTCAGCAATCCATGCTTGTCGTAAGAGACAACAGCTGGGATCGCGTGGTCAGGCTTATCCCAAATGCGTAGATCGATGTTCATGATGTTGATCACTGGATTGTCTGATTCAGATATATCTTGAATAGTGCGTTAAACAACAAACCAACTATTTACAGTGTCTTGTGTGGAGACCTAACATTATTCCAAGAACATAAGACAAGAGGTGGCTGTGGTCATCCAGCTTTGACTTACTACACAACTATAAAAAGTCATTAAAGCTGAGCGTTTATTGCCTTGAATTAAATGTAGTTTAATCTGTATGCGACAACCTTTGAACATTGCTTTCCAGTCATTAGTCCTGTATGTTTAGCTGGTGCAGGGTTTTAAACACCCCGCATCGTTTATACAGCGACGGGTTTAGAATACACTAAATACGTGTAGATGAGTCGATTGTCTTGCCACAAAGAGCTACGGAGATTGGGCATACCGCACACTAAGCTCTTAAGCTAAAGGCAGATTACGCTATCAGTGGCCAAGAAACCTATCTGAGCTGTGGTCCTTTAACCATTCTTCATGGCTGTGATATATGAGGTGAGATAGCCATAATGTTCGGCACCACTACAGGTCTTGGAATCTGTTTTTCTGTAAAGGCGTGCTCTGGATACACTGTGACATTTTCCTCTTTCTGCTGTTCGCTATTACCTACCTTTGATATAGGCTATTTACTGAAGTTTATGACATGCGATCATGATGTATGCTGTTTTGATCTATGGCGATGTATGGAGGAGAACTTATTGTAAACATGATCTGAATGACCATTATTTCAAGAAATTACATTTTTGATATTCTCTCAAAAGGCGTTGCAAAACAAAGCTTTTTCTCAAACTATAATAATTACACCTTATGGGAATTTTGTTTATAGTGTCGCAGTAATATATGTATCATTAACTGAGAAGCGTTAATCATGATAGAAATCATGATAAAATCCTTCGTACCCACATGTAAATGGAGACACGACTACGCCCATAAGGGTGGACACAAATCACTTAAGGCTCGACCAACGTGAAATTGAAAAGAATTGACAATGGCCACGTTCCAGTTAACATTCAGGCTAGTTGTGTAACCAGGACCAACTGTGATTTAAATAATATGGTCATATTTACAACTAAAGGAAACCTGATATGTCAAAGTAGTATTGTGTCTTGGGTGAGTAGGTGATGGATCAGTCTGCCTCGCAGGTGAAGACTGGACCAACACAGTTCGACAATACTCTTTTGTCAACATAATTTACCAAAGATACACCTCTAGTGACAGTGTCTGCCGCATGTTATTTTGTCGGGTGTTCATGTAGAACTTGTACATAAACCTGGAATCGATCCTTACACGATCCATCACTCTCTTACCCAAACTTTAACCATAACCACCACCACCAACAACACATATCGAACGTTAGTAATTTACCGTTTCATTCTCATGTTCAGTCTTCTTTAAGCTAGACAGTGTATGGATTCCGGGTTAGAACTGGTCTCCAGCTATACATGCTACGAGATGGATTGTGCGGTCAGGTTCATGATCAGGTTTAATGCGTCAAAGTGCCCCGACGGCGTTTGTCATAATCACTGGATTGTCTGGTCCAGGTTGTATTTGTCACAGACTGCCTCCATTTCGCTGAAATATTTCTGAATGCCGAGTGAAACAACAAATAAATAGTCCTCCGATGGACTGATTCGGCATTGGCTGGTGTAAAACATTCCGGCGACTGTCGGACCAGCAACTTAAGTGCAGAGAGCTAGCTATGGGTCTCTCACATTGCCAATAGTCGAACAAATGATATACACATTTGAGACCGTTTCTATGCTCTGCCAGTGGTAATCTAAATGCAAATGCGATCAATACTTCACGAACGCCTAAATCCACATAACCCTTCCGTTTCACCGCAGGAAAAACTGCCTTTCAAGGTTTCGAAGTTAATTATACATTTTCATTAAATATGAAAAGAATGGTACCTGTTTTAGAAACTGGGCTCCAATCAAGTATTTTTTAGCCTGCGATCAAAATAGCGCATTGCCTTCTTATTTCCACCATTCGTATTTCGATCACGTTTGATTCAAAGTTTTAACAACTGTGACTTGAACTTTATTTATTCAACCCCTTCATCTTTTAACACCCACATGAGTACAGTGTATAAAGCCCATTTCTGGATGTGGCTGGGGTAAAACTATACTCACTCACTCCTCCTTTATCAAAGAGGACTTACTGTTTGTACATCATGTCAAGTAACGATAGATCGATACAAGAAATAATACAGAAATTCGACATATGTATGTACAGGCGACATCCTCAGAGTAATGGCAAGAGCACCCAATCTAAATATGAAAGTATTTGACGTTTAATTCATGTTTAATGGTGCATGCAGCAATATCAAGTTCATGACGGAGGTTTGGAAATATCAGACAGCCATGTGTTTGACATCATGAGGATCAATCTAACCAGTCTAGATACCGGTTCTGACAACCGGTTCCCTTTGGTTGGTTCTTATATCTGGATGGACCTGGAAGAGTGCCGACAGAGCTTTGATCATTTGTTCATGAAACCATCCTAGGTAATATAGTTAGTTTTCATTTTCATTTAGTGAAGGAAAACAATCACAAAATTATTAAAATCAAAGGGTCGTAATTTTAGTGTAAATATGTGACGGTTATCCCCGGCAGATAGTTGCCAAAAGAAAAATGAAAAATAAAACCCGCCCACTAATAACAAAGGTAATAGTTCTTTCGCAGATATAAAAATACCCCAAGATATATACTACGTCGTGTCGGGTTGGGTCAAGCTGTACGCCCAATCACACACATGTTACTTTATGACTCATACAGAAACATTGTTAACTGAAATATCAGGCACTTGAAATCATTAAAACACCATTTTCTTTCATATTTTGAAACAAACGACCAGGTCATATACAATAAAAATTACTCGCAAAGAGGAAGTACCTGTTATCTGTCTCTCGGGAAACGATTTAACGTTGAACGTTCCTCGCATAGGCTGGGAATTTCGTAATACCTCGAAATATTTTCCTAATGATGAACATGAACCATTAAAGATCAAGAAGATGCTTTCAAAAGACGCACTGAACAAATATGCATGCACGATTTCTCATCATTCCAATGCATTTGATAGCTTTATGTCATTGATAATGACGGGTTCCGGCGGTGCTTCAGACATGTTATGCATTTAACTGTCATAATTACACTGCAAGAGGGTAATGCTAAGCGCAAGATTTATACGTATATTGTATTTCTGAGCCATTATCTCGCGAAAACAAAGTGGTTCTTTGCGAGGCCCAACTGTTCAATGTACTGCAATGCCATTGCTGTCAAATTCCAACACGTACATGCCAAAGGCTGTACATCTGATACAGGGCATATGTGAAAGTAATTTCATTTCTATAAATGGCCATCATATATTCCGTTCAAGCATACACTGAAAGAGTGTGAAATGAGACAGTCTCGACTGATTGGTAAATACACTGGAAGTGAGATTAAGGCGCTTGCCCTGTTCCCAGCTAGACGTATTGACGTTGGACATAATACACGCAATGGCCTCTTAGGTTTCAAAGGATTTGAAACAATTTCATGAAAATCATCGAAGAAATACTTTGTCATAATGATAATATCTAATTTTGTTTCTGGCAGAATACAATTAATTTAAGTTCTTTGAGTGACATTTTAGAAGTTGGGAAGTACAAAACTAACAAATATATTGGATAACACCTTCTTTTATTTGTGAGTGCGACGTTTCGATAAAGATTTGTATACCATTGTCAAGCAGTTTGTTTCGGGAAATGTATTTTGCTGAGTAAAAACTCAGACTTTTCTCAGAAAATCGGGGTCAGGGTGTAGCCAAGGTTGTGTATCAACCAAGGGAATTCAGGAGAATGATATTTCAACCGCATGAAGTTTATTTGCAGGGTGTTGATAAGAATAGCAGCCCTGCAGAGTCCTTCGTCGTATTCTGGCCTGAAAAAGTAAAACAGAAGGCTTTCTGTTTGCTGCTTAGAATAAGTCCCTTTTAACACTGATGTGATTGATAAAATTCAGAAAGAATCATGGCAACTATGCGTATTTGCTAACGAACTGTCAAGTTTGCATTCGAAGTTACAAGTTCAAAGTTCTCTGGCTCTCCATTGTTGTTTGTGCCTCGTAATTAACACATGCAAAGAGAAGCGAGTGGTTGTTAAACTGAAAAGACACGAGTATAAACTAAAGGTAGGAATTTTTGTTGCTGATACATCCAATTTAGAAATATCCTCCATACGAGTACTTTAAAACTTTTTGAAATATTTACTAAGATATTCAAGTTGAAATTTGAAAATCTTTTAAAGTTTTCAGTTTCATGCAAATGCTGTTACAAGGAATATTCGTCATCCGGATTGTTATGATTTTAAACTTTCGGTTTGGAAATAACGATTTTAATTCATACACTGACGACAACTCGCAAGATTGTCGATAAAACTCAGTTTGGTTTCTGAGGCTAGGGAAAAGATATTTTTGAAGCTCTAATGTAATGCAAATAACATGTGTCATTGATTAAAGGGCTAAAACATTTACAAAGGCGAACAAGTGCAACCTCGTCCGTTAACGTTAAACCAACCAACAATGCTGACTGCATTACCCTCACAGCTAATGTCAGGGAAGAAGATTGTCGTACGCAATGATACTGGCCTAATGATCAGCATATTTGACTGTATTGGGCGTTCTTGTTGACCTTTATGTATGCTTCCTTTCAGTATCGACAGAAACCAGAAGGATGACCGTAGTACCCTGTTGTAAAATACATATAGTGCTGATCATGATGCTAGTGGCCTCGGGAAATACATTTCCAAGGAAAAAATATATGACAATTTAAAAAATATCCACTGGTAACTCCGGTTAAGCCAGACGTAATGTTGGTATAGTGTCAACTATTGTGATCAGATATCTCATGGATGTTGGTCAGTGAGTACGTTCGGTTTTACGTCGCTTTTAGCAATATTCCACCCGACCAGGAATGCCCACGTTGGGTATCAAATCGGTGCCGTATGCCAGACTAATAAACTAAGCTTTCAAGAGGCACGACCGTTACTCGAAATATGTATTAGATTAATATTAATATGTATTATGTAACTATATCGTGACACTATACTGAACCACGAATAACAGTATTAAAAGATATAATCGTTCAAACGGAATTTTGATGTTAATAACGGAAATTGGACATAACGATCTGTATCCAATTAAATATAAAGAAAATATAAAATCTATCTTGGCTGTTAATCAGCTTCTCTTGTAGCGTCGGACGTGACGAACCTAGGGTATGACAAACTTCGGATATGACTACGCGAAGTTAGAAGTTTGGCTGATCGCTGATTATTTCTTGTAGAGTTAGTATGGTGCTATTGGGATATAACTTCGTTGATATAACATAGCTGAAATTCCCGAATGACATCTTCGTGATAATGACAAAGGAAACGTAAAGATATTGCTAACAACTCCGTCTAGACATAAACATTTAACGTACGGTTAGATCAACTGAGTTAACAACGTATTGACACCGCCAGGTTACAGCAACAGGAGTGGGCTGTGGACGAGGGGTAGATTAAAGCAGCGTGATCCTCGTTTCACAGAGATATCGTGGTGCTAAACCTATCATAAAACCAATAAAGGAGTAGTGCACGGGCTGCGTTTTGAACGATTTCTCAAACTCCGCATTTATGTATAGTGCTGATGAAATAGCTTCCACACGTGGTAAAACTCATTGGCAATATTGTTTATATGGTGGAGAAATGATTAAAACATTCTTCATCAACTAATTTTGAAACAAACAATAACTACATCCTATTAATTTTAATGATGCGTAATTAACGCAGACAAGATGGTACCAGGTATACAATATACATTTGTACATAGGTAAATTATTATCACGTTT
The DNA here is from genome assembly GCF_003918875.1 of Haliotis rubra. Classification (NCBI taxonomy): domain Eukaryota; kingdom Metazoa; phylum Mollusca; class Gastropoda; order Lepetellida; family Haliotidae; genus Haliotis; species Haliotis rubra. The sequence continues at coordinate 1,609,677 of NW_025767002.1, forward strand.
TACTTTGCTGATTGCAATGGTTACAAATAGTGTGCAGTAACCCATGCTTGTCTTAAGGGGCGACTGATGGGATCGGGTGGTCAGGCTTGCTGACTTAGTTGACATGTGTCATCTTAACCCAATTGCGTAGATCGATGCTCATAATGGTGATTTTCAAACTGTCGCCATATAGCTTGAAAATAACTGAGTGCGTTACACAACAAGCAATTTACAGTGTGTTATGCATGGTAAAAAATATATTCGTGGAGACCTAACGTTATTCCAATAACATAAGACAAGAGGTGGCTCCGATCATCCCGCTGTTCTTTGACTTACTACACTACTATCGAAAATCATAAATTTGTGCGCGTTTATTGCCTTGAATTAAATCTAAGTTTAATCTTTATGCGACTACCCTTGAACATTGCTTTCAGTCATAAGCACTGTATAATAAGGTGGTGTTGGGTTTAAACACATCGCAACGTTTATGCAGTAAAGGATTTAGAATACACTAAATACGTGTAGATGAGTCGATTGTCTTGACATAAAGAGCTACGGAGATTGGGCTACCTCACACTAAGCTCTTAAGCCAACGACAGATCACGCCATCAGTGGCCAAGAAACCTATCTGAGCTGCGGTACTTCAACCATTCTTCATGACTGTGATATATGAGGTGAGGTAGCCATAATGTTCGGCACCACTAAAGGTCTTGGATTCTGTTTTTCTATGATGGCGTGTTCGGGGTATACTGTGACATTTCCCTTGTGCTGTTCGCTATTACTTACCTTTGATATAGAGTATTTACTGAAGTTTTTGATATGCGGCCATGATGTGTCCTGTTTTGATCTATGGAGATCTATGGAGGAGAACTTATTGTAAACATGATCTGAATGACCATTATTTCAAGAAATTACATATTTTTTATATTACCTCAAAAGGCGTTGCAAAAAATGTTTGCCATCATGAATTCCTGATATTGTCGTTTTGACTCCGCACTATTGTGGATATTTTTCTGAAATTGTGGATTGAAAGCAGACATATTTTCTCACGTGATTTCGCAATGCGATACTCAGTAGTTACATATAATACACAATTAACAAACATTCGAACGTTTCTGTGATTGAGTGAGTGCGTTTAGTGTTACTCCGCTTTTAGCAATATTCAAGCAGTAGCACAGCGGGGGAATGGAATGGGCTTCACACATTGTGCCCATGTGGGGATCGAACCTGGGTCCTCGGCGTGACAAGCGAACGCCTTTACCACTAGGCTACCCCACCGTCCCCTTTCTCTGAAGGACACGTATAACATCATCAGAGAAATAAAAAGAAAGCCCGGTATTTGTCGTTTACCGCTGATTTAGCAGAAATTCATGTATGTGACGGTGATCTGTAAATAAGGTGCAGTCTATTGTTCGATATCATAATCAACAATCAAAGCAGTTCGAATACGATGACATGCAGCGAGCCCGGTAGTCACAATAAGACAATAATTGGTTCGTGAAGTCCGGATCTCATGGCAGAGATATATGAATAAATTTGTGTCAGATAAAATGAACTGTTCTTTAATCAAACTGAAAAAGCTAATTTGTTCAGTTCAACGCACGTGTCCTCCAAATATGTACTTGTATAGTGGGACAATAACTAATTATATCGAACTATGACCCCTCAAAACTCTATTCGGATTGTAACACAGCGTATCTACGGCGAATTGTTACAGCCCTCGTGTATGTGTAACTTTGCCTGAAATAGCTGTAATGTTTTAACAGTGATATAACGTATCAAAGGCATCCAATAGTGATGCAGTAACGTTTACCACTTTAATGAAATCTATAATATTTACTTAAACAAAGATAATCAGGACAAAACGTTTATCGACTCGAACAGCAACCATTGGATCCTCGTACACCTGAGAGACACACCTCTCTACAGCGTAGTCCGGTACTTTAGAGGGGTACCCGTAACGTTTTACCACTTTTATAAAGTCTGAGAGACGCACCTCTCTACAGCGTAGTCCGGTACTTTAGAGGGGTACCCGTAACGTTTTACCACTTTTATAAAGTCTGAGAGACGCACCTCTCTACAGCCTAGTCCGGTACTTTAGAAGGGTACCCGTAACGTTTTACCACTTTTATAAAGTCTGTGAGCATGAATACAAAGTTGACGAATCTACAAGCTTAAACTTGGATTTGAACCCATATTCACTGGATCCTGCTCACCTAAGAAACGTAACTCTGCACAGGGAGCTGACGCGCTTTTGACCACACGTTCATCCAGTAACTTTGGGGGCGGTGGGGTAGCCTAATGGTTAAAGCGTTGGCTCGTCACGCCGAAGACCCGGGTTCGAATCCCCACATGGGTACAATGTGTGAAGCCCATTTCTGGTGTCCCCCGCCGTGATGTTGCTGGAATATTGCTAAAAGCGACGTAAAACCAAACTCAGTCAGTCAGTCAGTCCAGTAGCTTTAGTGGGAGGACGTATTAAACGGAGACTGGCCTTCAGCAAATCGCCTCTACTAAATACAGCTCTTCTCTTCAAACAATTTATTTCACTGGCCAGCTGATTGAACCCCAGGATTTGAGCCATGTAATGACTGGTCCGGTACATAGACGATGGGCAAATAACGAGGTCTAGTCCCGCAACTCTATATCAAAGTCGGCTGAGCGGTGTGGGGATTCTCTTATATAAGCTGGCTGATTGTGGTCATCGCCCTAAAGAAATACATACATAAATGACAGATTCTGGTTGTGAATATTTGTTTTCTGATACGTTTAAACGGGCGATATGCAACGAAGATCAAAGAACAGACAGTCTCATCAACCTGATGTCTGAGGTCGCAAATGGCCATCTTGTGGACAAAGATGATTAAACGCACTATCGTGCCAGACAATGAATGTTGATGCTTAGCAAATAAGAAAAACGATTTGACATTTTAATAGAAATATTCAACCAATATAGAACTAGCGCCTAATCGATTTGTCAACTCATGACGCATTACACAGAATTAAAAAGCGACAAAACCCTTTCCATATTCATGAGACTAAACGAGTAGATCGAGTAGGTGTTTGTGAATCATCCATGACAGATGACAGACATAACTGCATAATTTGTGTGAATTTGGGATTCGTACACGTAATCACAGGTTGCTGTCACACCTAAGGGACGCCACTCTGCACAGCGAATGGTGGCACTGTACAGCCCATGCTGCTCTTACACGCGACCGACATACATTCAACGTATTAGCCTGCATAAAAGCGATTTAGCGCCAAGGTGATCGTAACTCTCACTTTACAATAAATGGCTCTAAGATCGTTTTGTGGAACGGGACTCAGGGACCCCTTACGCAAAGTAATCGTAGCTCTCTCGTGATCGTAAATCCTGTGCTTAAACATACTTACAATTGTGGTTGAGCTACGATCAGTTTGTGCAATGGTGCCTTAAAGCACTGTTTCATCTTCAAAACCCTTGCGGGTTTGTGGATCATCTAAATAGGTTCGCCAATAATGAGTGAGTGAGTGAGTTTAGTTTTACGCCGCACTCAACAATATTCCAGCTATATGGCGGCAGTCTGTAAATAATCGAGTCTGGACCAGACAATCCAGTGACTAACAACATGACCATCGGTTTGCGCAATTGGGAACCGATGACACGTGTTAACCAAGTCAGCGAGCCTGACCACCCGATCCCGTTAGTCGCCTCATACGACAAGCATGGGTTACTGAAGATCAATATTCTAACCTGGACCTTCAAGGGTTTCCCCAATAATGAGTGATAATTTGTCTCTCACGACAGAGGTAGATGGTTCTAACACTGCTGTGAACAGTACTGTTACTTTGCGGGACCTGTTTTATTATGTATAATATAGGTAAATGGTTATTATTCCTGAAGCCACAGGCAGCCAACCCAGTCATTGTTCCCTTACCGCCATTTTATTTTCTCTAACCTCCACCCAAGGGCAGATAATTCCAAACGTCTTCGCATTTCAAACCACCAGAACAAAATAACACGCTTTAAATGTGATGTGATTTAAACTTACAAAATGAACTCCGTTTTCTTTTGTTATGCTACAGTGTCCTCCAGTATTCATGTTACATCACGGCGTTTCGGTTCTGAACTGAACTGAACTGAACTTTTATTTCAACTCAACCGCAGACAGCGGCATATGCTTGAAATATTTAGATGGAGTACTCTTACCGACGATTCTTAAAAACATTTATAATAATATTACAGAATAAAGCGAGTTTTCTAAGAATACCTATTATTGAATAATGTATACATTTTATGAAAATTTGGTCTGGTATAAAAATATGGCTTCAAATATTTAACTCAAATATATAAAATGAGAACAAATAAATAAATAATGAAATTCATCGCCAGTGTCGTTACCATAACGTTTTTGAATATTGCGTGTGTGTGAGGAAGGCCTGATCGAAGTGACGAAGTCTTGCATGATTCGTTGATAAGCATAGAAACATTATGGACGTACCGGGATTCGAACCAACAACATAGGTTCCTGTTGTACCCAACGGACGTACAGGTGATTGAGCCTTAGTCTGCTGGGCCCTTCTCACGACAATAACATGAACGATAAATACAGGCAGTCACTGCATGTGATGCGCAACCTATGCGTGTACCGTCTCTCCAAGGAGACACATTTTCACTATATATAATATGTAATTATTACGTACTTGTCTGAAACAGTGACTGACACAGCACAGAATGTGATTGCTCTGCATAACGTTCTGTCTTTAGGTTCACACCTACAAAATACATGCATCCGAGGTTACCATGACCACCTCATGCTTCCAACTATCGCATTCCAATGCAGTGAGGATAGGTTAAAGTACATAGGTAGTTGTCATAACATGAAAAATACCACGAAAAAGTGATATGATAACTGTAGTCGGTAACATCTTAAAGGAATTCTCTTGTTCAGTACACTACAACAACGGAAGACCTTTGTTTCTATTTTGTTGTTTAATGTAGCACTTTGTAATATTCAAGTCTTATAGCGGTGGTCTGTAAATAATCCGGTGTGAACCAGACAATCTATAAGCATCGATCTACGTAACTTGGATACGATGACGTGTGTCAACTAAATCAGCGATCCTGACCATAAGATCCCGCTTGTCGCCTTTTTACGAGGATCTTCACTGGTAACAACGTCGAAGAATTTTGACAATGTAGCCGGTCAAGAGGAATAAATGATAATAGACTTTCTTCCAAATACCAGTAGCAAATACAATTTCAATGAGAATATATGATTTATCTCAATAACATTTACAGATTTAACGTCACGTTTCAGCGACATTGATTGTCGTAAATATGTCACATGACAAGAAAAGACCCCGTTACATTTGAACAGCATATCATTGAGACCTACACAGAGACCTGTCTGTACTTGTATTAATCCTTGTAGTATTTCCTTTGCCTCTTTGGTGTTGGTCTCCCGCTGCATGTGCTTGTCGTTTGGGGAGACTGAATGGACCTGGATCCCGATCCACAAAGCGTTCGTAACGTTACGATCTGTCGTAACTCTGTACTACATCACTGGCTTACGAATAATGTAATGCTACGGAAGCTTTGTCGATAGGGTCCCTGGATGTATTTGCACAAAGCGATCTTAACGACGACGTAACTCCCATACTCTAACATAGACTTCACACGCTAAGGTCGTTTTGTGCATATGGGCCCTGGGCTCCACACCACAAAGCGATCTTAGCCTTACGACAATCGTAAGCCTTTGTTAAAGAATGGGATTTAAGATCACCTTAGCACTAAGATTTGTAGAACTAGGGCCGTGTGTTCCACTCCAAAGATATGTTTGACTTTGTTTCATCCTACAGTGACAGCGTGGGTCATCACTCACTCACTCACTCACCCACTCACTCACTCATCAGCTGCTGCCGACTTCACTGTACCGTTTCTGAAGGAACTGGTCAGAATTAGGACTGAATAACTAATAGTCTTGGTCAATATGACTGAAAGTCGTTATGGCAACCAGAAGCTTCCTTTAACTTAAGTAAGTCCCCGCAAAATAAGCATCAGAACAATAGACTAACACCTACTCCGAGGGCAATAATTCAGCTGTATTTGCTCGTCTGTGCAAAAGTACAAAGGAATAACTCATTGTTACGATGATAAACATGGTGGCGGGCAAACAGTCGGAACTGTTTGCTTCTTTATCAAATTATGCTTGAAGAAGTGTCATTCATTTCCCCGTGGATTTCACACCAAAATTGTCCCTGCAGAATACCTCTGTCATTGATTTATAATTCGTCCCTACTCCACGCAGGATTTGAATTACGTGCAGCTTGACCCTTCCGCAAACACACCGTTTACTGCTGACTGTTATTGCGCTCCCTGATCTGATTTATTGACAATATCTTGTAGATTTGCAATGACGCCTTTACCCCGAGGCCAAACAAGACCAAGTGGGTCCAGTCTTTAACTCCTTGAATGGAAGGCCAACATGGACTATATGGCTGCCGCGAGGTCGGCTTCCCAGACTCGCAGCTTTGGTTTATGTACATACACAGACGGCGAACTTCAATTTCAAACAAATAATCTTCAAGCGTTATGCAGTTTAGACATGGTATGATTTATAGGGATATTAATGAAATTCAACTTTAATACCGTTTCTTGGAGATTGATACTCCGCTGTGGAATTAACTTTCAAAACTCCGTTTTATAGGGGTAAGCAAATACCCTGACATTTTTATTTCACATGGTAGCCTAAAACGACAATCGTAAGCCTTTGTTAAAGAATGGGATTTAAGATCACCTTAGCACTAAGATTTGTAGAACTAGGGCCTTGTGTTCCACTCCAAAGATATGTTTGACTTTGTTTCATCCTACAGTGACAGCGTGGGTCATCACTCACTCACTCACTCACTCACTCTTGTGAAGAAGCATAAACAATTGCTTCATTGATAAACATAGTACAATTAGACTAGAAAAACAAAGTGACTTGAGGGAATTAAACTTGCTGAAACTATTTGCTGAGCCGAACAAGGTACCTCTGCAATAATACCACTATCCTGAGTTCGAATAGTTGCCTAGCAATCTATGTTTGTTTGAACAAGGCGAGTAAGGTCTGATGGTAGGGCTGTGTGAATCGGGAGGCTGCTCATTATACCAATCATTGTTTATCCGGCCATTAACAAACCGACACAGCACACCAACCAACCACACAACCAACCTTGTTCTCGTCACTATATGGCTGGAAAAATGCCGATGTGACGTAAAGCTCAACTCAACTCAACTCAACTCCAGTCAGCCAGCCAGCCAGAGAATCAATCAACCAACTAACCAAACAAACAGACAGCCAACCAACCAACCAACCAACCAACGAACCAACCAGACAGCCAAGCAACCAACCAACCAACCAAACAAACAATCAACAATACATAACTTTGTACCGACACGACAAAATATGTATTCGCATGGGCACAATCAAATTCTCATATTCAACATGAAATCCACATCGGCATAGACACATCGAGTTTACCCAAAGGGAATGTCATAACTTGACAATCGACCCGTGAAAAGCTCTGAATGGACCACGAGCTTGTTGAAATCACCAACGACTCTGATCAACTATATTGTGGTATTTGTAGACACTAATCGAACACCATGGAAGGTCATAAGGGCAAAGATAATCTGCCCATCGGTCATCTTCAGACAGTGGAAGTTCGTCAAAAATTAAGCACGGTCAGATGTGATTATTCCTCTGTCAGGACCCTACCCAAGATGGCAGGTTTCACCAAAGAGGTAAACTGCGACGGCAACGCATAGATGTGCTCTCGAATTAAACTGTCAAGCATTGATATGAATGAACTGGTGAAGTGACGTTAATCGTAGCTCACTCGCTCTAAGACAGAAGGTAGACAGATGAATTGGCGTTTTGCGCTTCGCTAATGCCATTGCTTCATCCAGCTGGAGGGTCGGCACTATACTGAAAGACGTTTTGTTGGTTAGTCAATGATGCACATACACATCTTATATTGTGCACTATGGTTTACATGCCGTGTTGATCCATATTGCTGTCCACCTTCTCATCGAATGAAACATAAATATATGTGGCCAAGAAGAATTCTCCAAGAAGAGATATTCTTTCCTATTCTTCCCTGCCTTCCTGCCTACTCTTAAATCTTAAGTTCTCTACATGTGCAACAAAATACTCCATTAAAACTATAAAAATTCTTAAGATTTCCACCAACGAGGCCAAAACACTTCAAATAATTTTGTTTGATAGTCAGAGGTAATAGCTTTCAAATCCTTTCTCGCCCAAATTAGTGAAGCAAGAGTGATGATTGATGACTCTCGCCTCCATTCTGGTTTTGTCCTCTCCCTTCACGGCGATCTGGAGGAGCGCAGAGAACCATGATAGCATTACACTTAAGAAGATTCCCATTTATCTGTAGAGGAAGATTTACATTTATGGTAATGTGATTACAGACGATTCATATTTTGCGTCAGCTAATATCAACCCATGTCTCCTCAAGGATATTTACTTAATGGATCTGGATGAACAGAAACGTCTTAGCGTCCACGGCTTTCTTTGCGGCGGTTTACAATTGGTAGCAGAGCTGATTACCCAACTCTTTGGATTATGTCACTACAAGTGTGTGGATACTGCTAACACGACAGACATAAGGTTTAAATGTGTGCATGTGATTGGAAGCAGGTGTAATGCGTGTTGTTATCACGTGTGTGCTTAAATATAGCATAATATTGTCTTACGTTAAAACTTTAACAGCCAGATGGCTATATTACCGGTACCACTTTGCAATGGAATAGCTGTTATGTTGTGTAGTGTTCACACAATTAAGTGAAATCTATAAATGGGACTTAATGTGTTTACAATGTAAATGGTCAGGGTATTATATAATCACAGTGCTTGGCTTTGAAACCACGTCAGAATGGTAATTTAGAGTAGTTATCTAAAGCACACTGGAATTAGACTTGCTGGTGCTGGATCTACTTAAAACTGTGTCTGTTAGGGTATGTATGACTATTTTCTGTTAAAGAAAGTTAAAGAGAGGTCCAATTTATACAATCATTATACTGACTGGTAACATCAAGACTTTTGTATTGACATAAGACATTGGCTATGCAGAAAACATGGCATCAATCAAGACGAATCTTGTGGAATCAGAGCAGGGTTTAGATGTTTTTAATGGTGTTGAAGTTTCTAAGTTTCCCTTGGAATTGATAAAACGATTCAGACGTCTAAAACAGAGAAATAAACGAGGCAAATGCGGCTCAACTTAGAGATCAAACGTCCACAAATATAATCCGAATATAACGATCTTGGTATCGATTTATTCATTATCTTCTAAAACGGAATAATTTTATTAAGGAAGTGTCCAAACGGAATCTAATCTTCTTATGAATCTACAGCTGCAAAATTTCTCAGATAGAAACCTAAGAAAATGTAACAAATCTTTTCGAATGTCCGTAAACGTGACATAGCTTGCATATATTTTTGCTCGAGATTTGATGGATGAAAGAACTATTCTTCAACACTGACCACTCGCAGATTGTCTTAACTGTTTAGGAAATGTCACCTCAAGAATGAATTTTATTGAAGGTGACCTGTCTTTGGTAAATATAGTTCCACGCCGAGGGGAACATTCAACAAAGACGGATGGTTTCTACGGGACAAGCATGATCATTGCGAGAATAACTGATGTCACCAAAGCCTTGCCAATGGCTGGTGTGTGTACGTGTGTGTGTGCATGCGTGCGTGCGTGCGCGCGTGTGTGTGTGAGGGCGAGTTGAGTTAAATACCGCTTCGAAGAGAATAAATGATGTCACCAAAGCCTTGCCAATGGTTGGTATAGGATGGTGCGTGTGCGTGTGTGTGTACGTACGTGTGCGTGTACGTGTGTGTGAGATTATGTTGAGTTAAATACCGCTTCGAAAGGTAGATAATTCATATCGCAGCATGTCAGTTTGATGTCTATATACTAAGTTGGATGTTTCGTAGATGTTATTCACTTTAGTAAACCTGCGAGTACGGGTATTCTCTAGAAACATGGGCGGTGAGGCAGGCTAATGGTTTAAGCGTTCGCTCGTCACGCTGAAGACCCTGGTTCGATTCCCCACATGGGTACAATGTATGAAGCCCTTTCCCGGTGTCCCCCGCCGTGATATTGCTGAAATACTCATTCACTCAAGAAACATAATGAAGACGGAGTGGTACTGGAACCCACGACAATAGCTTTCTTGCGCCCCTAAGGTAGACACCTCTGCATACCGAATTGTGGCTCTTAAATGACTGGGATAACGTTGTCCCTAGGGTCAAAGTGGAGATGTAACTGTAATGACCGAGAGGTACGCCAACGACGTTTCAAGTTATTAACACTAAACGTGAAGGATACCTGCAGATAGGTGACTTTGAGAAGGTTAATCACTGTGGGCTGTTGTTCATATGTCAACCCTATTCATTACAAGAAGACATATTCTCTCCATTAAAGTAGGGCGGTGGGGTAGCCTGGTGGTTAAAGCGTCCGCTCGTCACGCCGAAGACCCGGGTTCGAGTCCCCACATGGGCACAATGTGTGAAGCCCATTTCTGTTGTCCCACGCCGTGATATTGCTGGAATATTGCTAAAAGCGGCGTAAAACCATACTCTCTCACTCACTCTCCATTAACGTGGATTTCTTTTTCAAAATGTACTTGGCTGTAAATATAGACATAATTTCGTATAAACGTTTTAAATTACGACATAAATGTGTGAAATTATTTTACGCTAAGATATTAATATATTCAAACCTAGATGCACATATGTCATCTTCACAATTACGGATACGCTTGCAATTACAAATACGACAAATGCACGTTCATTGTATATTTACATAAAGGTAAAGGTATATTCGTGCATGAGAGACCGTTGTTGTGAAGAAGGGGATTTTTCTATTGTTTTAGTTCAAATGATATTAGTTCAAAATCCTAATTTGTATTTTTAACGATTTTTTTTGTTTATACTGCACGTCTTGTAGTTGTGACATATTCGTTCTAAGAGATCTGCTTATCAATACATGCCGTTCTTTTCAGCGCATTTCAATCCTAGTTCAAGATGATTAATTTACGAATTAAAAGTGCATTTTTGTGACTTATTCATCGAACCGAATCGTTGGCCTCTTTGAAGTGTATTCCTTCCATCTAATCATCGATCAAAATAATTCATCCCACTATATAAATTGATCCTCGTTCGTGTTTTGATTGCAAAAAAATGTTATCTTAAGTAAAGGAATCTCTGTCTGCCTACCACGCAGCCTAACACAGAACCGGATAAATCAATATCATGCATGTTGAAGATTTACAAGCAAATAGCCTGACCATTATTCTTCGAATGTAAGGAATGGCGCCGACAGAGATTGCAAATCATGGGGGTGTGAAATGAACATTAGTTCCTTTGTGATATTTACAAGTTACCTAAATGCAGCTCTATATCAGGACAATCAGGACTTAATGCTATTTGTATCTATGTCGATCTCTGCGTACATTACACAGCATTGATGTCAACTGCGATAACAGTTCCATAAAAAACCCTTATTTTAAAGATACATGCATGCTGTAATCTCCCCTGTCTTGTTTGAAATCGATTCCGTGTGTGAGAGTATACTGATCAAATTTCTCCTGATCAAACATTTCGTCCCCAAAAAGGACACTTTGTGGACACAATGGGCATAAATTCGATTAGTCGTGCCAAACTTCGATTTTAGTTGTCAAGAGTGTAACACGCAAAAATTGAATAATTGGCCATTTGCAATATGGTTCTGCCATGATTCTCATTTATGTGGAAATAGCACCATTCTCATAACTTTAAAAGAAATAAAAAGAATATATATAAAAACAACAACATGCGTGACCTCTAAATCATTGCAATTATGAACAAGGGTCCCCTTAATATTTCCATATATTAATGTTAAATGTTTATTAAATGTCATGTTCACTCGGGTGAACCATCTGAAAATGCGAATTCCGCCCTTTATTAGTGTGGGTTATATTTTTTGCGGCCCGGTGTCTACTCGTAAACGCATAATTGATGTCTAACAGGAACTTCTTAATTAAACGCTTATGACCCGCAACAACTTGAGCATTCCGCCTCCATTAAGTCATTCTTACGTTTCACACATAGGGTCTTCTTAGTTTAAAGGAGGTCATCGAGCTATAATTAAAGGCCTGACGCGCTGAAGTAGCACGTGATTATCAGGAGATGAGGACCGCCTCCGTGGTGTAGTGGTTAGAGCGTCCGCCCGGAGAGCGGAAGGTCGCGGGTTCGATCCCTGACCGCGTCATACCAAAAGACGTTAAAATATGGTACTTGTTGGTCTCTGCCCGGCGCTCGGCATTAATGGGTACAACACGGACTGGTCGGCTCGGAGTCAGTATAATGTGTCTGTGTGGGTTATTCATGCTTCACTGCGGCATGGTGTCTCAGTGGGCTAGCACTATAAAACCAGCTTAAGTCTGGGCTAGTACAAGCAGCCGTACATACACATACACACGCATGCACGTCGTCATATGAGCGAAATATTCTCAAGCACGACGTAAAACCCAGTTTCACCTCACCTATCAGGAGCTCATAGAGTTAAGTCGCTTGATTATGATTCCAGTAATAAGGACCTCAGCAACTGCATCTAAACACTATATGTGGACATTGTCCAGTTTTGGGTGAACTTAAAATCTTTGTGTGTGATCATGAAGGTTGTTATCAGTGGTGCAGGATACGCTAATTTTAAGCGAACGTATGGTATCATCACTGCTTCACATTCATTCATGAACACATGCATTTGACATAGGCGAAATCGTAAAATAGATTTCTTATGTTTAAGGATATATTATGATCTTTTGTGTATATTTATTAACACTTACCAGTAAGGACTGATATGTTGGAAAGCCCAGGAAGCGGTCAATGACAAGCTATGATAAGGTCGGTTATTTAAAAACGTACAGAGAAGTTTCTGCATGTCCTGAAAAAAAACTTAATGTCGAAACTTTGGTGAAGGCAGACTAGAAGACAACTATACATTCATCGTACTGATTTGAAAGTTAAAACAAGTACGATTGCATTCCTTGAGAACCCATATCGGGTTCACAGAACTTGAACGTCAACCTCGTTTAATACGGACTATCCATTATCCACGCCCGATTTGAATCAAAGAAACCATCGGGGACTAACTATATCAAGATGTTTGTCCCCCCCACCCATATAGATAAACACATGGAAATCTATGGAAATCTATTGATTGCAACAGAGGCACTTATTCCCGTATCTGATTATTAGTTAAAACGAAACAAGGTCACGGATTGAAAAAGAAGTGCCCAAGACAATTATCGAGCTCAATATTACACCCGCCAACGTGTTGCTTGAAGACATAGGTTCGTTTTCCTTTAGATATGTGGAATGCTTTTAGTACAACGAGAAGACAGTGTTTGTTCAGATGCGTATAATTATGCTTCAACCACATTGGATAGATATAGTCTGGTTCAGTGCTTAATGTACAAGGAGACAGCAGAGTTATCGCTCAGATATGTGGAATGTTTCATATTGAAGGGAGAAAACACTATAGCTTTCAGTCAGGTAGGTTAAATGCATAAAATACAAAATGCAATGTACGTATGACGCTTGATAAACCAGGGAAGATGAATAGTTCTTATTGTGATAAGTTGATGACATGTTCAAAACCTGGCGCGTCTCTATGTTGACTCTTGTCATGTTGTTCTTATAAAACGTACGGACTACGTTAGAAATATTTAATACATTCGTAATGTCTATAAAAGCATCAAACACTGAAGATATTCGCATGAATGAGTAACATTAATTTTGTATTTTACAGCATGTCAGGGAAGTTTTAGGGAAAACACTGAAATGATAAGGGTCTAGCTACTCAGACCTTTTTCCAGATTCATGGCCAACGAGCTCGGATACGAAGCTGATGGACCATTAATCATAATCTGGGCGAATTTTGGATTCGAACCCACGATTATGGATTTCTAGCACGTTTATGGAAAGTAGCTTTGCAAAGCTAATGTAGTCTCCTTCGAAGTCGTTGCCAGCCGTGCATCCAGTGTCCAGGCAAACCATGGGAAATTAAATGCCTTCTTGAAAAGTCTAACTATAGGCTATTGACAGGGTAATTTACATAGTATAAAGTTAAACAGCCCAACATACACACATATATATCATGTTTACGTAAATCAGTGATTTATGCAAACAGGCATGAAGTTAATACAGTTATAAAAGTGATTTACAAAAAGCCGACAGAAGTAATAGAGCATGGTACAAGTGAATTACACCCTGAACTGGGGACACGGGGCTTCTTCGTTTCATCAGTCAATCAACAAGTTCAATGTACAAATGTATATCAACGCACATTTTACCACAACCCTCATTTAGCATACTCATCAGTGTTGGAGTATTATGTATTTATGCCGGCTATGATTACTTAAATCTGCTCTTATTATTTGTATTCGCGGGAAAAATATTCATGAAATATTTCAGCAGCGCCCTATTCAATACATTCATGTGGGACAAATGGCCGAATTTGAAAGGCAAATATGCTTCACTTGCAGCAAGCGAGACTCGGCGAGTAATATAGCTGCACATTGTATCAATAATGCCCAGTGCATTTATCACATGTATTGTATTAGGGGAATAAATGGCAATCCAAGCCATTGTTAAGGTATTATTGTACTCCGTCCTCCGTCCCGGAATGCAAATCCGCATCTCTGTTCATCAGGCATCAGCCAAAGGCAGTACCTCGACAAGCACTGGTTTACAGCTTCTTACTGCCGTCTGGGATTTATCTATGGCTTGGTACAATTCATAACTTTTGTTGGGAGTCATAGCAACGTGTACCACAAAGTTTACGATTTACGGTTACATCAGTAGCAAGATAAATGCAATTGCCAGAGTTCAGAGAAGGTCTTGGTAAGGCCCAAGGGAGCAAGCCTAGTCAGTCAACCAACACGTTAGTCAAACGGCATCCATGCTCCACATTTAGCACTTTCTTCTGAAGCGCCAGATATACTCTGTGGATGTAATTTAGAAAATTTATCCATTGCTAAAAAGCAGTCCCACATATCATCGAAGGAGCTTTGGGTATAGAATAATCCAATTTCCTTCACTTTCTGTATGTGAGGAGCGGCACAGAGGCATGGAGAACGATAGAAGCCAGTGATGGCCCAATCCCTCGCCTCGCACTATCATTGACACTGGCGCTAGTTAAGCGATCTGGCTACGACGTCTTGTATTGAACGGTGCCGTCAGTAGCCCTTCTCTAGCTGCTGTTAGTTACAGCTTCTTCAGACTGAGAAAACGACTCAAGAGAGTGTGTAGAAAATACCAGACTTTCCAGACTTGTGTTTCATGTTTTTAAGTGTGGATTCCTTGCTTAAAGAACTCAGGTGTGCTTCTGCCGGTGATCTTAAATGGTTGACGACGAGCGACAGGTCAATAACTGACATTAGCGAGAAGCCGGAGGGTAAGCAGCACCTTGTCATTCTAATGCTCTACTTACTGTACTTTCGTTTACAAATAAGTCAAAGGTTGTGTTATTTGCCGTATGTAATGCTTTGCTTTAGCAGCAGCTGTTAAAAGTTGTGTAACATTATCTCGATATGTGATGGAGAATATTTCTCAAGTGACTTTGTAGCGTTCAGTTTGGTCGAAGCCCTTGTAGTCCCGGCATTGCATTAAAGCTTGGCAATGAATAATCTTATAATCCTCCAGACGCCGCCATCAAACGTTGGAATGAAATTTTCTCCAGTAATATTCATTCTTTGCCATACGCCATGTCACCTAATTTGATATTGTAGAGGTAGTTGTTTTTAACATAGCTTTATTGTATAAGGCATTACACACATATACAACTGCTTACAAAAAAAGGAAAAGAATAATATTTTGGTTCTAACCTTGTGTTTGGGCTACGTTAAATACCAAACGGTCGTGTACACTCTACTGGAGTTCTAACAGCATCCCATATGCACGTACCGTTTACAAAACAATTAAAGCTGCACTGATGAAGTGTTTGTTTTCAGGATGCCGTTTCAGTTTCATCCACCTCGTGACAGGTACTACCATCATACAAATCATTGACTGTATTTACTTAGTCTATTGTTTCTGATAAATGTGTCTGTTTTAGGATTGTTTGAAATGGTCAATCAATACTCACACGTACTGGTAGCGAGCGAGTCAAACTTATGTCAAAGTTATTGATAGAGTGCTCTACTATGAGTAATTCATGGTTACCACTTGAAACCCAATGTGTATAGATTTCTTCGTATTTGAATAATACCTAGATTTGCTCTTCCAATATTTCTGTCTACTTCTTTTAGATGTGAGTGCTTCAAAGATGTACTGCGAAACCATATTTAATTTGAAAACTTCGAGTTATTCAGTACTGACGAAAAAGAAAATAATGATTCTGTTTTAATCCTTACATGGAAATCTAAGACTGCATCGTTGCATTTAGTATATTAAACGGGGCTTGTTAGTAAGCAGGTATCTGAAATAGCCGCTGATATTACTCAATCAGTCTCCCCGGGTTGAGATACAGACACCAGCTTCGCTATTTTTAATGTGCAGTTTGGAAGATTCGTTATAAACTTGGTGTCAACCACAATTCCTCATGAAATGATTTGTTTACAGACACATCGGATACGCTAACACGTGTTAGTGTAACGCACTAGTTTATACTCTGATAGTCTCGAATCATGCTATACATTGTCACATCATTGTCAGCCACATTCGAAACGTTGACTCAGAGCCAACAGACACCGTGTATGTACTTCCAGGGTTGAATAAAATCTGTCCATAGGGAAGGCTGTAACATAGCCCCATTACTTCTTGGTGGGGGATGATTTCTAAATGCCAAATTCCTTGACCCTAAGATTGATTGTTGGATCTGGTCTCTCCTCTTATGGCATCCACGAATAGGATTGGAATTACGACCGCGCTGCCCTACGTAAATGAGGCTAAACGTTTGGCTTTCCTTGATTTGCAGAAGCCGAAGACTTCCTTGATACGCGTGGATGAGTTCGCCTATATGCGTGAACGTCATGGAAATGGCATGCTCTTCGTCAGTTTCCAATGTCTGGCACAAGATACACACAATTGTTGATTTATTGACAATGGTATGATATCTTGTGAACAACACATAAAAATCGCACATGGCCATCACAGGGATTTGACACCATGCCAACTTATAATTAACTTATATTTTGTTATTGTGATATGCAAACAATATTTCATGTTTTCCGTCTTAGCGTATATGTGATAAAAGGATGAATCCATGTTTTTTGACTGCCTATGAACTATCGCTAGATTTAACTATGATAATGGTCCCAAAGGAGCTAGTGAAATGGCCGGGGCGATGGGGTAGTCTAGAGGTCAAAGCGTTCGCTCATGACACCGAAGACCCGGGTTCGATTCCCCACATGGGTACAATGTGTGAAGCCCATTTCTGGTGTCCCCGCCGTGATGTTGCTGGAATATTGCTAAAAGCGGCGTAAAGACATACTCACTCATAAGTAAAACGTCCCCAAAAAAATAGTATGAACAGTCTAAAAGGGTAATGAAGATTTTAAGTAAAATAAGCTATTTATTGCACTTTATAAACACATGTGTAAAAATGATATTAAGTTGAATATGTTGTCATAACCATGTGGGGTGACTGTTCATGATCTGTCAACAGTTCGCCTGTGCTAGAGGATATGTGAGTTTAGCATAGATAATTAAAAGATTTATGTTTTAATGTTGATATAATTGTGTATCTCGAAACTGACGGGATGTTGGTTGTTGTGTTACCATCTGCTGGCTTCAGGAAATCTACGGCAGATGGCGGTTTAGTCACTGTCCCGACATTTAGGCCTGCATAAACAGAAACAGGATAATACAGCGCAAAAAGCATTGTCCACCGTGTTGTGTCTGCCAGTCAACAGATGGGCAGTATGAGATGTGATGAAATATTGTCACACCATACAGGTCCTCGAGTCACCAGATCTTGAGGATGGAACAGGGTTAATAATTGCCTCAGCATACACCAGGTACTGGCTTCTTGTGTCATCAGATGCTCAGAATGGGAAATTGATAATCATTTTCTCAGGATACAGGACCTCGAGTCATCAGATGCTCAGGATAGGATAATGGATAATCACTGTCTCAGGATACAGGTCCTCGAGTCATCAGATACTGAGGATGAAATTGGGGTAATCATTGTCTTAGCATACAGGACCTCGAGGCATCAGATGCTCAGGATAGGATATGGATAATCACTGTCTCATGATAAACGTCCTCTAGTCAATGGATGCTCAGGATAGGACATGGTTAATCATTGTCTCAGGATACGAGTCATCATATGCTCGAGTCTTCGAGTCATCAGATGCTCAGGATAGGATATGGATAATAATTGTCTTAGCATACAGGATCTCCAGTCATCAGATGCTCATGATAGGATATAGACACTCATTGTCTCAGGATACGAGTTATCAGATGCTCGAGTCTTCGAGACATCAGATGCTCAGGATAGGATATGGATAATCATTGTCTCGGGATACAGGTCATCGAGTCATCAGATACTGAGGATGAAATTGGGGTAATCATTGTCGTAACATACAGTACCTTAGGAGGATATTGGATAGGGTGGAAAAATATTCAATAGAAATAAAATGTTGGTCTTGTGTGTCAAGAGATGCTTGAAATGATATAAAATCAGCCGTCACACACAGGAGATGCAGGATAAGATAGGACAAAAATCATTCTCCCATCATGTTATGTCTGTCTGTCAAAAGATGTTCAGGATGAGATAGGGCCATTCAATGTCAAAACTGTAGGTGTTTGTGTCAATAGATGCTCATTGTTCCAACGTCTGTGTGTTAACAGCTTCTCATTGTGATAATAGTTTATTAACCATTCTAACAACATGCAGCTCCTTAATCCTCAGAAGATACAGAATAAGATGATTATTAATCACTGTCTTCTTGGTGTCGGTACCAGAGTCAGTAAGGAATTCATGTCTAAACAACCTGTCACGATCATGAATTTGAAAACAACGTAAGATTTATGCAGTTTGTTCAGCAAGCCGTTCCAAATTTATAACAGGAGACAGCATTCTAACCGACATTCATCATTTAAGAGTATGACCTAAGCGAATATTTGGCTATCGTGCCTTAAGAACAGAGGGCAGATATTCGCCAAAATGCGTGCATGATTGCCATTAGTGCAGTTGAACACCGGCTGGTTAACGAAGTGAAGAACGATTTCTTGCTTCCAATGGCAATTAGTATATATTCTCTTACTGTAAACTCTTTACACAGACATAGACAAGTTGGTCCCTATAGTGTAGTGAAAGACAAACCAGTGGAGTGTTTGTGTGACAAATACGTTCAAAGCTTTGTAAACCAAGTCGTTTGCTTGGCTTCCTATTACAGTCTGATAGCCCCGTGCCTTTACGGATCTGTATCTCGAAGAGTGTCTATTTCTCACTATCTAAATATATATATATATGCCGTGGGTGTATTTTCCACAGACGAATGGCCACAGACATTAAATTAAACAATGCTGCTAGTGAAGCAGAAATGGCACAGCTGTGAACACCTGGTGTCATCCTAGTGATTTTTTCTTCCACCGATAACTCATTTCAAAAGCGTCATTGCATGAACACTGCAAGGGTGGTTCTTTACACCAGTCATAATTACATCTTACAAAGATCGTGTCAGGAGCGCCAACAGCTGTTTCATTGTTGTGGAAGAGAACGGCGTGAATTGAGTTTTGTTTTACGCCACTTTTAGCAATAGTCAAGCAATATCACGTCGGTGGACACCAGAAATGGGTTTCACACATAGTACCTATATAGGGAATCGAACCTGAGACCTCGGCGTTACGAGGCTAACCACAAGGCTATCCAACCGCCCAATAACTCCTAAGACCCAAAAAACAGTTATACCTGTACGAGGGGCCACTATTTCAAAAGTCAAATGTCTTCAATAAATAAAAGATGACAGTTGCATACGTTAGGAGATAATCCTTATTGTGTTTACATTTTGGAAGTGATTATGGTTGGTTGAACGCTGCTAAATGGAACATTTAGCAGCGTTCAACAAACTAAAATCACTTCCAAAATGTAAACACAATAGGATTATCTCCATTCTACCATGACATATGCACCATGAATAAAACACGTTTTAAATATGCACTCATTACCTTTGCGTAGTGTTTTGACACTACGCGCAGAGAACCGGCTCTCAGAAGTGGTTATTGACGTTTCACTTCTAATTTTTTAGTAACAGCCAATCAAAAA
Organism: Haliotis rubra; assembly: GCF_003918875.1. NCBI lineage: Eukaryota > Metazoa > Mollusca > Gastropoda > Lepetellida > Haliotidae > Haliotis > Haliotis rubra. The sequence goes on from NW_025767002.1 coordinate 1,629,969, forward strand.
CGAAAATACTTAAATGTCATGGTAGAATTTTTAATTCCTCATAATTCTAACACCCTGAAAGCTTCCCCATATTTTTCACAAAAAAATGGATTGTATAATTACCCTGAAATGGTCTGTGGGTGATACACTTCATAACTAGTGGTTAAAGCGGAGACCCGAGTTCGATTCCCCACATGTGTACAATGTGAAGCCCATTTTGGGTGCCTCCCGTCGTGATATTGCTGGAATATTGTTAATAGCCACGTAAAACCATAATCCCCACTCACTCATAACTACTGCTTGACTGTGTTTGGCGTGACACATGTTGTTGTTGATCAGATGCAAATCTGAAGCACTCGTGGTGCTTCATCAACGACTTGTTCCAAATTCTTCAGTAATGACCGCTAAAGAAATGAAAACTACAAGTACAACACCGTGACGACAAATGCTTGACTTGCATCTAAGAAGAAGGTGATGGCTATTGTATTATTCACTTAATAATTGATAACTCATTTCAAAAGCGTCATTGCATGAACACTGCAAGGGTGGTTCTTTACACCAGTCATAATTACATCTTACAAAGATCGTGTCAGGAGCGCCAACAGTTTGATCAATGTTTTAACAAAAGAACCTTAAAAACGCCATGTGAAGAAATATAAAGAATGAAATGAGATAGCTATTCTCCTTGAAAGCTGACTTCGAATTCAAAAAATAGGTTATACTAATTTCAAGTGAAGCTCTTTTTGAGGGTCACTTGTCAAATTTCCTGGCAAGCGCACTTTTTACTTCATTCTCCGAAGACGTTGCGACTTCACGTTCCTTGTATTCTTATAGCAAAACATCATCGCTTGCTGGCCCAGTATCCCAAAAGAGTTTCTGCAATATATATTCCCTCCAGTTTTTGTTCACCGAGATCAGTAATAAAGACCTTGTAGACCAAGTGACATTTCTTTCACCATATCCATTCTGTTGTCGGCGGGTTCTCTGGGGTGTAATCATTTTTCAATCTCAAAATGTGGAGAAAAAAACGCCGAATCAATTCATAACTATTTAACGTTTGTTAGCTGGTTGGTCGCCGTGAAACTAGGAGATGGCGCGATCCTTCTTTTCGCAGAGAAAGTCATCGCCTGAGGATATCGACATTTTCATGCTAGCTTTATCATTCTCGTAAATTTAAATAAGGTTAGCATTAATGCTTGTCATTTAGGCAAAGCGATTATTTTCCCAATTCATCAAAAAACAGCATAGTGGAGATTGCGCGATCGAACAATTACTTACAATATAAATCATTTTGAACTGGCAATAACGTTTCAAAGACGCGCATGTATACGAATTTAAATTTGTTTTCAACCTAGGTATGTTCAATCTTTACGGATTTCTAAATTAAGTATTATGCAAATGTTGAGAGGTTTCGTTTGATCCATTAATTGAACTCATGTACTGAGCCGTGATAAGAGGCTATTATAGAATTCTCAGATAAGAAAGAGTGCCAATTTGCAGAGATTGTTTCTGTCTCAGTAGACCTGATTTACATTCCTTTCGTCAGAGGCATTCTCTGTAAATACAAATTTAAGGACTGTACACCATTTATAACTCCCGAGTGTATTTAAAGTGACCTAACAAAATAACTCCGTAAATGATGCCAAATGATTTCTCCACACATAACCTGTGAACGAAATTGGCCTCGTTTTTAAACAAATATCACTGGAAGAGTATATTAAATTTTACTTGCGCCACACTCTTATGGGACTTCGGATCAGAATATGTAGGTCTCTAGGACAACCTAATTCTTGGTTTTGTTGTAAGAACCTTCTGAAAATGGTTTGTCCGTCACTACGACTTGGTCGTAGTGGCGTGGATCGTTAATTTTGTTGATCAACTGGAATATTGTTTATGGAGACAGGGAAGATCATTAACTCAGATATAGTCCAGAACCATTTGAAATTGACTGAGAAAATGCTATAAACATTTTTATTCAGAATTATTGAAAACACCTATTACCTGCCCAAATATACATTGTTGAAAGGTTTGTGGGATATTTCGGCAGATAGACTATATGAAAGCTATATATAAAATATCTGTTTTTAAACTTTTTTTGAGAAAAAAATAGTCTCCATACAAAAGGCACATGCAGCATAGAATGGTTGCCCCCTCTTTCATGTGATAATAACATACATTACCTTTCATATCCAAATTATAAGTAACCTTTTCGTTTCATTATTTGAGTTCCATCTTTTCCCCACTTTGTCTAGACATTAACAACGTTACATAAGATAACAACGTTTGGATTTTGACTGCTCAGTGTTCTTTTCAGTGCTACAGAATTACGATTACGAAAGCGAATGACGTTGGCCATCAGCTTTACTCATGCCTTTGTACTTTTGACGTTATCACATGGCAATGGCTGAATGGGTAATTTAAAGGATTGACCATAATCGCATTTGTTCATTTTTGTAGTGGCATTTAATTTAACTGGCTTGCCTTGGTTCTTGAACAAAATTAATAAGACATATGTGCCACTTTGATATTTCAATATTTAAAATTTTGTTTATAAAGTCTTGTAAATGAGTCTCATTAGCTTTATGTGAAAAACTGAAGCGTAGAATACTTGTATTTTGGTGCCTATGTAACAGTGTTGACATACTGCCGTGTTTCAAGTTTATTCACGGTGCTTTGCGCAGCATTGTGTTGGTCAATTTCAAGCAGTTTGCATATACACCACATTACTGGGTCAGAGTTGCAGCGCTCCGTGGTGCCAGTGTTTTAGATGGCTACACATCGAACAAAGAAATAAAAACCTTTATTCGTTAGATTATCTGATGTTACATTTAACATTCAGATATTTCTTAGAAGACGTGGAAAGAGAACGAATCATGACCTAGCCATGAGCCAGTGCCCAAGCAAAGACACGCATATCTCATATTTCGACAAACATATTACTTGGCATATAAATGCCTGTGTGTAAATCCGGCTCGGGAAATAAAGAAACAGTTCTCCACTTTCGAATTTTGTCATCAACATGAAAGGAAAAAGAATATAGCCATAGTGTAAACAAATGCAAACATGTACATCAACATAAAATGTTCATCAACATGAAAGGAAAGAGAATATAGCTATAGTGAAACAAATGCAAACGTGTACATCAACATAAAATGTTCATCAACATGAAAGGAAAGAGAATATAGCCATATTGAAACAAATGCAAACATGTACATAAACATAAAATGTTCATCAACATGAAAGGAAAGAGAATATAACCATATTGAAACAAATGCAAACATGTACATCAACATAAAATGTTCATCAACATGAAAGGAAAGAGAATATAGCTATAGTGAAACAAATGCAAACGTGTACATCAACATAAAATGTTCATCAACATGAAAGGAAAGAGAATGTAGCCATAGTGAAACAAATGCAAACGTGTACATCAACATAAAATGTTCATCAACATGAAAGGAAAGAGAATATAGCTAAAGTGAAACAAATGCAAACGTGTACATCAACATAAAATGTTCATCAACATGAAAAGAAAGAGAATATAGACATAGTGAAACAAATGCAAACGTGTACCGCAGTCTGATTGGTTGAAGAGACTGCACACTGCATGAACAGTGATGTTTTCGTTTTCCGGGATTGTCTCGATAATCTTAAGATCGTTTGTATGGTTCACATTAAATTGGACAATACGCCACCAGATATTTGACAGAGTCTTTGATTCAATGGGACTGTCCCTTTGACAAGCAATTGAATGAATGTAACCGCTGACCTGTTTTAAATATATGATCGGCGTCATTAATGAAGGGTCAAGCTAATGGTAACACTATTTCTTAAAAGTTGTAAAACCTTCGTTTTTGTTTGAAATATATCAAACACTATGGCAAAACACATTAGGCCGGTGAAATGTCATCATTACGTTTTTTAACATCCGTTACATTCTGTTACAAATGGCACATTTTTTATTCAAATTGTCAACATATAAATCCACCTGCCACTTAATGTCAATTATTTGCACGTGCAAGTCGCTCTATCCATTTAAAGTGGAGGACAATACACACGCATTGATGCCTTTTCACTGTCAGTCACCTGTTTGAAATCGCAGCTTAAAATGAGACTTTTTTGACACTTGCTGAAAGGGGTCAGGCTATAGGCCTTTTTGGAATCTGGCCAAACGCAGCTGCAAGTTGCTGTCCCCTTTAATGTGGGTCAGAGTGTTATTGGTAGACTGTGGCAGATATTTCAAGCCAATGGGTCCGTGGAATATGCACGTCGACCAGGTGGCCCCAGAATCACAACAGTCCGAGATGACAGGCACATATTAACACTGCGTTACGTAACATATTCCTTAACGCAGCAGATCTTCACACAGAACACTTCAATGTTAACAATGTAAGGATATCCATGAGCACCGTTCGTCGACGTTTAACGGCAGCCGGACTGTGCTGTAGGCGGCCTGCAGTTCGTCCACCACTAACACCACGTCACAGGCAGACATCATGGCCCCTGGCGGAGTAGACATCATGGCCCCTGGAATCAACGTCAATGGTCTCGTGTGCTCTCTACAGATGAAAGCAGATTCAATTTGTCCTTCCATGATGGTCGGCAGAGGATCTATCGTCGCAATGGAGAGCGAATCACAAATGCAACTGTGGCCACGCATAACCGATTTGGCGGGGTCGGTCATGGTTTGGGCAGGAAAACTCCTACTGGACGTACTCCACTGCACGTGGTCGACGGTAATCTTATCGGACAGCGTTATCGGGACAAGATTCTGGTTCCTATAGCAATACCATTCCTGCAAGCTATGCATGGCTTTTATGGTCGACCCCTTTACTTTACGGCCACATAGGACCAGGATTGTCACTGAATTCCTTAGTCAGCAGGGTGTAGAGTGGCCAGCATGCTCGCCAGACCTCAACCCAATTGAGCTTGCCTGGGATGAACTCGGTCGACGTGTGTACACACGTCACCCAGCACCAGTGGATCTCCCAGGACTCCGCAGAGCTTTAGTAGAGGAATGGAATGCGATTTCGCAAGCTTTCCTTATGAACTTGACATGGAGCTTGAGAACAAGGTGCACCTGTGTCTTGGACGTGCGAGGAAGGTACACAATATATTGAATGACCGAGTGCTTCATGTTTGTCATTTTCATTTTTGGAGTTGCTCTATACAACTTATGTTGGCTTGTGCTGTTTGAACGTTTTGTCTGGATGTGGCGATGTGTCACGTTTGTCAACATGCTAAACATTATGATGACACTCTTAGTTCTATTATTTCTAAGAAACTTTTCTTTACATGTGCTTTATATCATTTGACCCTTTATTAATCACGTCTAGCATGGTATAATGAGCCAGTGAGTACGAAATGTATGTCATATATCTGCTGTAATAAGAAATATATTTTGGACATTTCAACAATCAAAACCGCTGATTATACATCTTCTTAAATCATTATATTTGCACATTAAGTTTTCAAAAGGTGTGAGACCCATATCGGGTGTTCTTACACCACGGAACTAGCTCTCAATTCATGGTACATACATACAGTATATAAAACCCTGTCAAAGAAAGACAGTACAATTACTAGATTATCACAAAATGAGTTAAAACTAGCTAGCATATATCTTTAAAAGTAGAAAAGTATTTTTCGACAATACAATGTAAAAATGGACTATTGATCGCCAACAACTGAAGCAACTATTCAACTACCTTATCCATTTCACATAGTTGTTGACCAGATCTGGGGCGGTGGGGTAGCCTAGTGGTTAAAACGTTGGCTCGTCACGCCGAAGACCCGGGTTCGATTCCCCACATGGGCACAATTTGTGAAGCCTATTTCTGGTGTCCCCGCCGTGATATTGCTGGAATATTGCTAAAAGCGGCGTTAAACTAAAACTCAGTCAGTCATTCAGTTGACCAGCTCTACTTACTACTTACTATTGCTTGGCTGGGGTATTCAGCAACCATCTCACATTTGTGTCAGTCATATTACGTTTACAAACTTCATTTGCATGGTAATGTTCATTTGCATAAACATCCAGCTTTCATCCGTTTGTTCTGTATGCCTTTCTATCTTCAGTAGTCAGAATACACAATGAATATGAGCTCTTGCAATATAAAGAATTTTTCGTTTGGGTTTTAACTGCATATGTTAAGGCGTTATGTGATTGCCGTATGCACTTTAGACTTAAATTATTTAAACTTTTGAATATTAAGATTGTATAGTTTGGGCAAATTGGGTGAGTTATAGCAGAGGGGTAGTCGAAATAGAAGAAAGAGTCGCGCCGTTGCGTCATTTTAAGCCCATGACAGGATTGTACAGCAATATATTACAGAACGTCTCACCGTGTATCACTGAAAAGAGTCAAACAGTCTGCATGTTCTTATATTCCATGATTGGAGACTATATATGTACATATCCCCTAGGACCAGCATTGCCTTACTACTGATTGAACCTTCGTGAACGGTGTCCTGAATGCTGTCAAAGTTATCTTCAAAAGATTAACTGTGATGCCTAAACAAAGGGAATGGGAGACTGCTGTCGAGCCATTGATACTGTGAATGTACCTTCAAAAGGTGATACCCTTTTTTAAGATAAAAAAGTGATACAAACTTAAAGCAATTACCGTTTCTTTTCTCTATGTAGAAAGATAAATTGGAAACAAAGCCCCAGGCTAATAGAATGAAAGGAGTGGGTGCGTACAGTATGTTCAATTTTGCATGGATAAAGTTTGGTTTGTGTGTTGGGAGGCAAATACGTATATGAGGATGTGAGGGAAAGCTGTAATCAGAGTTGGTCGAACTGTATAATTTTTTCATACATTCTAACCCTTTTTGGCGTGGACGTACTACATCCGTTTGTCATGTACAGCATTAGTATTGGCGTCCCAAAAAAAATCCCGATATAGACATTCGTAAGTTGTACCTGAACATTAGGCTGCCTAACACAGCAAAGCGAATGTTGGTGTCGTAGACGACCGATTCCCACTAATGATTTAGAAGAAAAACGAATAACAAACTAAATTCTACCAATAGTACCCTTTATCAAATGTCATTCGGACACTTGCGTGCTATAGAATATAAATATTGCAAGGGTATGAAGTAGTCTGTACTCTGTCTGTCCGTCACACCCACACCACGCCCACCCCACACCCACCCACACATCCACCCACCCACCCACCACAAACCCAAGCACACGCATGAGCGCTCACGAACACGCACGCACACACACTGGTAGCTATCATAACAGCCAAAATGTACCGTGTGATCAAAGACGGCGGCGTGGTTGAACGCGTGTCATGGTGTCGATCGTCGCTCACAATATCAATCACCCGACAATCCAAAGAATTTGACACAATTGTATCGTCACATACGCTTCATATTACCAAATCCTCATACGCCACTAGTTTGTATTATAATGCTAAGCTAGCGTGACTTCGTTCCTGCTATTTGTATCTTTTCAACGAGTTTTACAGCATCGCTCTCTCCGAGATCAGCGATGGATAACTTGTCACAGGTGACCTATGAGCCAAGTTGATGAACGAGGTATATATCAGACCCCGGGTCACACGACACTGCGCAGAGAGTTCGTAGGAGGGTTTGATAGAATTCCGAATGAGATTTCCTCGGAGACGCTAGACATATCGAAATACAAAACAAATTGCTTCGCGAGATAAATCGGAATAAAGACAAATTTGAGCATAGAGATTCTTAAGCCAGCAAATCACAGACAACCTCTTTGCAAAACAAACAGCTCTCCAAATGTCATTCTTTTTCTTCTTGGTGAATTTACGAGCCTAAAATACCGTTGCAGCCCTGATTAAACACACTAACATATAGAGTGTACAAAATAATGATTAAGGATTACCATTACACCATTGAATCACTGAACTCGCGAAGCGCTACACAACATAAGGAACAATTAATTACTGTTCTGGCAGATACCAAAACATCTTTTAATAGTTTCGTCTTGGGAAAGAAATCTGTCAAAATGAATCAATGTTGTTTGTATGAGATTGTTGACATATTCAAGCAGAACATGAGCTTGTAAACGAAAGCTGTTCAGACAAAATCATAACAAATCTAATATAGAAGAACCGTATTCTTAATCTAATGTAAATACTTATAAATGTTATGCTCGAGCAAGGGCTCATTTAAATACATGAAATCAAATATTTGATGCACGTTGTCAAATGTATTGATTTCAATGTATTGTAGTTTAGATATGTTGTTTAGATATGTTGTTTAGAAATGCTTGTTTGTTGCTTAAACCTGCACACAGCTATTTTCAGTTATATGACGGTGGTCTTTAAATAATACAGCCTGGACCAGATAAGCCAGTGATTGACATCATGAGTTCGATGTTCACAATTGAGAAACGATGACATATGTCAACCAAGTCAGCGATCTTGACCATGTTGTCAAACGAATTTGACGCAATGATAATCCTGATCAAACCAGCGTAACTCACTCCCAGAATTAGAAACAGTTCGCAGAATATTTTCCAACTAAATCTTTTAAATGCTTCTATCTCGAATTACATCAGGATACGCTCACGTTTTGGCAAACACGTGGTTTTATTACAATCTGATTGGTGCTACGGTCGGAAGCGTAGTACTAACACGCAGGTCAAAAGGAAATATACACGATGTTTCAATGTGGCTAAGCTGAAACAAACATTCAGCCAAGAATAGCTATTTGATGGTGACGTATTTGACATGGTTTGAATAGGTGATATCACATACATCAAGTCAATGACTACCTCACAACAGGTCAACATAGTAAAGTTTTCATAACGTGTGTAATTGGCCAAATCCAATTTCCCGGAGTGTAACCTATTTTTGGCTGGTACTGTAAATGGACTCAAGCTTTTGGAAAGTTTTTTGTTGCGTATATACAATCGGAATCACATTTCAAAACAGCAAATACATCATCACACTGGACAAAAATAATCTTTATTCCAATTTGTGAACTTTCCAGTCTGTCCAAATAGACCAAATCACAACGTTATTCCCAATCATGAGTGAAAAGCTTTCGAAGTTTTAAGCAAATATTGACATCATAGACACCATCCCAGGCCTAGTAATCGTGAGCCGGAATCTAGATCATTCGATCAAGAAAAATAACTGCACAGGGTTGAAGGTCACTCGACAGTTCTCTGGATCCGCGTTCAATCAGTTCCAGTGTATTAAAATCGTGTTACAATGTGTGAAGCCTGTTTCTGTTGTCCCCGGCGTGATATTGCTTGAATAATGCTAAAAGCGGCGTAAAACTAAACTCACTCACTCCTCAAGACAATCCTAAGTAACGATTGAAAGAGCACCAACTGGAAACAATCGTCTGTACTGGAATCAGTGGTGTTGCAACTTCATGTTTTATTAAGCAAGCATTTAAACTCTAATCTCTGATTCACGTGGAATATCAGGCATTATGTATTGCATCTGACCACAGTGTTCCAGCGCTTCAGCTGTATCCCTTCACAGATAGAGTTAGTCTCTTATCTGATGAGTTCTTGCACAGTTCATGAATCCTAAAGAGCTTCGTTTGTGTTCTAAGTATCCCTTCTCTAGCTGTTATACTTCCCAACAAAAAGATTCACTGACAAAGCTGTCCTGACAATGTATATGGAGTTGAATACTTAAACGTTATGATGATGCTATGCTTGTGTAAGTGAACCAGACTATCGTCTCTCTTGGGACACGCAGAAACATCATGTAGGCGTATGGGCGGATCAGTTGCGTGTGCAATGTCTCAGGCTGTGTCTGCTTCCTAAATGCACAATTAACATATTCTCACTTATCCCTGTTGGATTCTACTGCCATTTTATTGCATCAGCAAAAACCGTTATGCAAAGTTAGCGTTAAATGTTTATAACATACACATGTCGTCCAACGCCTTGGACAAGGCGTATTGCTCCATCTATATGCAAATGGTAGAATGGTTAATTCTTCAGAGTATTCGACTCTTCTAGTGTTATGTTGTATCAGAAGTTAAAAAGTAGGTTCCTAAACGGGCGTCATAAATCCATCTTTATGCATATGCCGTCTACTTAGACTTGAGTATCTGAAATATGGCTCTCCAAATTGCACTGGTACGGTCTTAACAGTCTGGTGCGTTTGACGCCTCCACCATCAAGATTGAGATACGCCAAATTCAGATGACTATCTGACTTGTTGAGTCTTGCAAGTGCATTCTTTCCAGGTCGTGGTTGATGTATGTTGGACATTTATGGCCTTGTTACCGGTAGGAAGGACACCGTTCCTATGATTGAATCAGCCAGGGTCTTGGGCCACGTTCTCAATACGTAAGTCTTCTCAGTCAAATCAACGATAGATTATGTCTGAAGAACTATGGACGTTCGGCTGTCACATAGCCATTGTAAGAAATAAATAATTGCATTTTTTCAGTGACTCTTTTATGCATGATTGATCTGTTGTTTTTTGTGTTTTGTTTTTATGGAATAGAACTCGTCCTTTGTCCACAGTATTTCAATGAGCACATAAATTTGTCATTTGAGATGCATAATATCAAGTTCATCATAACACTCGATTCATTGTCAAGGGTTTCAAGGATTGATGTATTTATCGTTTAAAGGTTATATCCGAACCATCCATTGTGATTGTGGTGATGTTATGCAGTATCTGTATATCTGTAGCGGTATGCGTTTCTACCTCAAGATGATCAAGATGATTTCCGTGAGAAAATGACGCACTTAGGCGCCAATCGTACGCGTTGCACGTCATGCATAAATGCAACCTGCGGATGGAATAACAGCTCCATAAATGTAAATGGGAAACACAGCTCGACCAGTGAGGATTCCAATGTTGTCACCAGTTCGTAGCTGCTGTATGTTGGACATTTATGGCCTTGTTAACGGTAGGAAGGACGCCGTTCCTTTGATTGAATCAGCCAGGGTCTTGGGCCACGTTCTCGATACGTAAGTCTTCTCAGTCATATCAACGATAGATTATGTCTGAAGAACTATGGATTTTCAGCCGTCATATAGCCATTGTAAGAAATAAATAATTGCATTTCTTCAGTGACTTTTTTATATATGATTGATTCAATGTTTTTTGTATTTGTTTCTGTGGAATAGAACTCGTCCTTTGTCCACAGTATTTCAATGAAGACATAAATATGTCATTTGAGATGCATGCTATCAAGCTCATCATAACACTGAATTCATTGTGAAGGGTTTCAAGGACTGGTGTATTTATTATTTAGAGTGAGTGAGTTTAGTTTTACGCCTCACACAGCAATATTCAAGCTATATGGCGGCGGTCTGTAAATAATCGAGTCTGGACCAGACAATTCAGTGATCAACAGCATGAGCATCGATCTGCGCAATTGGGAACCGATGACATGTGTCAACCAAGCCAGCGAGCCTGACCGCCCAATCCCGTTAGTCGCATCTTACGACAAGCATGGGTTACTGAAGGTTCATTCTAACCCGGACCTTCACGGGTTTTATCATTTAGAGGTTATGTCAGAACCATCCACTGTGATTTTGGTGATGCTAAGTAGTGTCTGTATATCAGCGGTTTGAGTTTTCTACGTCAAGATGACCAAGACATTGTTTTCCGTGAGGAAATGACGCACTTAGACGCCAATCTTACGAGTTGCACGTCATGCATTAATGCAACCTGCCGACGTACTAACAGCCCCATAAATACAAATGGGAAACGCAATTGACCAATGAAAATTCCAATGTTGTAATGAATAATAGGAGTCTGTAATCCCCATTGAACATGAACTGCTACACGTTGGCTATCTTCTCGCCAACAACAATACACTACTCTCCATCAAGAATCAAGATCATCCTTATTGTCAAAGCATTGGGAAAGGACAAGGCATGGTACGTTTCATGCACTCATGTTTCTGATAATTTACCAGTCTAAGTAAACTTAGGCTCGGTATTATTCGTTACACTGCTATACTGAGTCTAACAAACCCTAGTAGAAGGTCGCGTCAGCTAACCTTTGAACAGCCTATGACCCTCCAATCAAATGCGAGACGGCCGAACGGATTTAACCAATCGGACAACGGCTACTGTTTAGGGTTCGGCGGGACTTACAAAATTTCCTTGTCACTGACACTGATCTCTCAACAAACGAAAATCCGCATAAAACACAGGTATCTGACCAGCAATATATACGCTTAGGGCTTTCTGATGACATGGTTACCATTAGCTAATATTTCCGCAAGCTAACATCCTTGAATATTGACAAAAACGCTATTTTCAGCGACTGTTTACTCACTGTTGTGGCGTGCTCCATGTGCATCACTCGAAAATGATCGTACGGAAAATACCATTCGGAATCGTTCGTGTACAAACTTTTCGACATAAAAGTGTTAAACTTATATGAGAATGCCAACTTTCGCGATTTGGTAAGCTGTGTTCTGATTGGTCAGTTGAAAAGGTTAGCTGACGCGACCATCTACTAGGGTTTGTTAGACTCAGCATAATCAGTGTAACGAATAATACTGAGCCTAAGTTTACTTAGACTGGATAATTTACGAAAAGAACAAAACTTTACATATCATCATGGAAGTTGTCAGGTTTGTCCAAATTAAGTGTGCTAATAAGATTTTCTCTGGAGTCGACCTTTCCTAATACGTTTGCCATATATAGGCTCCTTATCTTGCAAAAGATGAAAAAGTATTAACATAAGAAAGAAAAAAGAAAGTTGTCAGTAATATCAACATCTTCTGAACATTTTTGTAATAACAGTAGTTCAAAGTTGTACACAACTTGTTTGATAAACAAGGCTCTCGTCGTCCTTTCATGAATCTTTTTCAACAACAGTTCATGACAGACAACACTATGACATGCCAGAAGGAACCTTCGGCTTTCCTTCAGAACGGAAATACATTTAAGAGATTGGGATGCTGTACAGGAAAAACAAGTTTTAAGGGGTTGCTGTCCTTCAAATGCAACCAATATGACATCTTTCGGTTTCTTGTTACGAATTCTCTCTTGTCAAACAACAATATTGGAGGTACATGCAGTTTATATTTACCCAACGTAATCAAAGGTTCTCCAGAGGAGTAATAACTAGGCATGTACTAGTGAAATACATGGTATAGTAATAAGTAGTACATCATTACATGCACTAATGTCTGACTATAATCACACACTTAAAGTCGTCATTGCATTTTCATTCGAAAAGGAACCATGTTTGGGTGGCTGATGGGATGTTGCCGATATCCTGAGTCCATTTAGTTCTCTCATGGACCCTAATCTGATTGAATACAAAGAAAATGACTTACAAGAACATTACTGTATATTACAGTTTATCATCCGGGAACTCATGATGAGAAGGTATAACATACTCCAGAAGAAGTAGTCTTAAGCGTCGTCCAACCAGTACCGAACACATTTGTTTCTCTTTAATCAGTGTTTCGTACGCAGGGACAATCAATGCAACACTCGGAGTTTAGGTTGTAAAATCAGGCTTACTCAATATAAAGGAAGCACGGCGGATAGCTACTGCTGAATTGCTTTCTTTCAAGATATAGCCCTTGGTAGATCTACGTTACGATGCTTCCAGAAACACGCTGCACTGTTGGTCCAGAAGGCACGTATCTACAGATAATTGTTGAACACGAGCAACGACTACTGTTTCTGAACTGGAAACATAGGCAACAGTTATATCGGGAAAAGCAAATCAATATTTCCTGTAACAACTTGCAAGTATTCGTATAAGCTTCGGAACCCTAGCCACCAGAAGAAATGTTTCAATGTCATTGCGTTTGACCCTCTCCCCTTTTCATCTCAAAACCTTCCGGATGCGAAATATACATATGTTATCCCTGAATCGGAAGTATGTGCACGTATTTCCAAGGCTCAATATGCTTTTAAGAGATATCATCATCAGATCTTTACAACTTATAAATTCTTTAAAGACCATATCCATATTGTCATAGCAGGAAATGTCTGTCAGGGAAGACTGTTTCTAAGAATTAAAGCCTTTAAAAGGAATAAAGTTGTCAGGCGGATCCTTCAATGATCTGTACGTCAAACCACAAATGTACGTATTTTAAAAATGGGTGCGTATGTCTGAAATATATATGGCCCAATGACATTTTCAATGGGTTTGAATATGTCAAACTATGTTTATTTCAAACTATCTATCACTTTTAAAGCACACTCAGAAGATATGACACTGACAGTAGAACAGACTGTTCTATCACATAGAACTATAGAACAGAGCGTCATGTAAACATCTTCAGGGCCAATGTTAACATGGGGCTGTCACTGCCGATGAATGTTAACTACCCAAACACCATTTCTTATTTCCTTTTGGTCAGATTTTTGGTTTCAGTTAACAGCAGACTGGCACTTTAGTTACAGCAGTGTAATAGAATCCCTTGTCTAAATTCTCGCCATATCCTAATTCCCTACTGGCTGTCATTTAAGCCAGGAGCAAAGCCCGCGGATTATCTTCCAACGCTTGAAAATGACCCCATACGGGCAACAATTTCATTTGGTGCTTACGTGTAGACGCAAGTTGTAATTCTGTAGTGAGGGTTAGGAAGTCACCGGAAAAAATGGTATTTTTTTACAATGCAATAAAAACTACCAATGACGCTATTTTGTCAGTATCGTAAATCTGTATACGCATAAAACGTATTTTTTAGTATAATATATACATGAAGATATTTTGAGGAGTGGTCACTTGCGCACTGGACTACATGTGATAAGGTGTAGGAACTGGCCCGGGGAGCTAAAGACTGATCTGTTCCACAGACTGGCTTTCATAATCACACTTGCCGCTCAGTTCACTTGGCTTAATAGCCTTCAGTAATTGACACCGTCCATGGAAATGACGGACATTAACTCTAGATGTACCAGCAAAGTCTGGCCCAGTGTCCGGATATAGTCCGTCAATACACGAGGAAGAGGACTCATTATACGTCAATTGGTTCATCATATCATAGCAAATACTGACATGTGTGCATCTTACACTGGTCTGGGAAAAGTTAATAATCTTATGATCCACGATCAAAGTGGTGGTTGTGTTTTGGTTTGTGGTTTCTCCATGTATCGATAACAATCGATTACCCGTTTTAATGAAGTTTGATGAAGGTCATCCACGTATGACCTGGTCCTTGGAAGTTGAGTGGTAGCTGTTTCAGGGCCCAAACCGCCCCACGTGCCATATGCATGGGTAGCCATATTTAGAGGTCACACACACAACTGTTACTGTCGTATTACAACCCCCAGCACCATGACTCAACTGGGATTAGTCAGAGAAGATAATGTCTTCCATTGTCAATGTTCCATAATTAATCAGTATTCGTATATTGATGACCTGTCTGTTACCCTGCCAATTGGGACACGCGCGGTCTTGTGGTGTTAAGCGTCGGAATTCACATCCGGAGTTAAATCGCATCACTTTCCCATGAAAGGTTTATCGAATTCAGGATTCCATACAATTTATACCTCAACGTTTTATTCATCTATGACCTGCAGACAGTTGGCTTTCCTCATTCATTCATAAAACACACAGTAAAATAACTGAACTATTGTTCAAAACGTCTTCAGAGCCCAATCGGCTACTTAGAGAGCCATGTAGAAGTTGGAGCAGTAAGGAAGGATAACAACATATGGATAAAGAACTTCATTATTACAGTGAGAGTGGCGTTTCGGTGTAGGTTCTGACTCTCGTATCAAGCAAATAATTCCTGAACCCAGTCAGTACCACTCACTGCATTCTAGACGTTGTTCGTGAACATACGAATCGGCAACCTAACATAATTTCTCTCAGAGAATGTTTAGGCTTGCAGAATCTTCTTAACATAACTATGCCTATTTCGCCGTTGTATTCGAAGCATTCTACCTATTTGGACGCATCTGGGACCAGCAGGGCACTATTAGTCCACGAACCAACAATCATCTTTTCTTAAAACGAAAAAAAGTATACTCTATGCATACTTCAAATCTATAAACTACATATCGGCCTTTTCAAACCTCAATTCACACAATGCTTACAGTTAAAACAGGTCTTCATCAACCCATGCTTGTCGTAAGAGACGACTGACAGGATCGGTGGCCAGGCTCGTTGACTTGGTTGACACATAGCATCGTATCCCATTTGTATAAGTCCATGCTCATGCTGTTGATCAGTGGTTCAGATTCGATTATTTACAGACCGCCCCCATATAGTTTGAATATTGCTGAGTGCATACAACATACACACTGTTGTATGCAGAATCATATGAGAAGCCCTTTACAATTCTTTACATTATAAATTTTACGATGTCCGGAAATTATTTGAGATTTAAATACACGCTGAAACGTCTTGACATTTAAATGCGTCTTCACCATATCGACTTAATCACTGGACATCGCCTCCGCATCCTTTGAGAGCCAGCATAAAATCGTGAATTATTGCATTATCTGTATTAAACACACAATTCGCGTTTGTGTTTTATTAAGGCAATTGATATCTTTATGTTTTCGACATTGGTTCCACGACGTCAGTACTTCTGCAACGCCAAACGATGAGTCTAATGTACGCTCACTCCAGAGTGACACATACTTCAAGCCCGGACTGAGGCCATACAGCTACTTCGACAAGCCAATGGAACCCTCATCTCCTTAGCGAACGCTGTCTCTGCCAAACATATCTGTGATACTGCCCTGAGTTGCAACCTCTTCCACGCCCCACAGTATTCCAGAGTTCATCAGCGTCCATCACTCCGAAGACATTAAGCAGTCAAGGTCTGTAACTCACCCCGAGATTCAAGCCAAGCATTTAAGCGATCCAGACCAGAAATGGTGTCCCATTCTTGATGTGGCGCTCGTCATAAGGGCATTCGCGCTTGTAATATATGGTCAGTGATACCAGTGGTTATTACATCTCAAGCAGTGTGTCCCATCTTCTCTGCTATATATACGAGGATGTGGCAGTGTATGTCAAGCTGAATGAGAAGAAGGAAAAGAGTCTGAATATTAGATGAATGGCGTGTTCGCAGATACTTGGATCTCAAATGATGTCAAACTAGATCCATTTTCAAGGCTCATTTTTATCATTTGTATACCAGACATACGTATAATACAAACCATCTTGAATGTCGTTGGAACTTGAAATGATGCCATGATAAACAGTTCTGATACTACTGCCTTGCACCGGGCAGCCGTTGTACGAAGCAGCCTCAGCGCTTAGACTGCCGGTATTGTATGTTGATGTATGAGCTTTACGATCAGCTTATCGCTAAGATCGCTTTTTACAAGGTTTGTTCCCATAAAAAGCTAACATGCCTTGATTAAACTGATAAATTGTTCAAAGATGCGTTTAACCAAATTCAATCTCTAAACATTCTTTAAACATTCTAAAATTTAATAAGCATACATTGTGATAACATAATTCCTGAAACATTTTGTACATCTGATGATGTATGGGGTGTTTTGTTGCTTTCATTTTATAAAAAGTTGTAATTATATTGATTTTAAACTGACATGAAAAATATCTAAATAGTTAATTATCTGAAACTACAGGTGTGCTGTTTTAATATTTGATAACATCTGGCAATGCCTTTCTTTTGTGTAACAACCAATATCCCAGCATTAAACGCACCTCTTGTTTTGGACAATTATGCGATGTTTCACTGTCATATTCCAAAGGGGATGCTCTGTATGGTGATTAGGCCACCAAAACCTTTGTTTCTCATTTGTGCAATGACTAATGACTTCTCTCTCAGCTAACGCTTACAGGCTTTGTATCGAGATAGAAAAGTGATTCCCTGACTACCAGCTTCACCACTGATCTGACAGGCAAAAGGACACGCTTCTATAATGAGTAATTGCACTCCCTGGCTTCATTGTGCCTTGAAATGACCAGTTAGTGCGAGGAATGAAAAAGTCATAAGGAATAATTTAATATTTTGCCTTCTCTGAGCGATAATCATGTGGTGCCATCTCCAGGCATTGTCGGTAGGACCTTCTCAATGGCATGTTTAACCTGTGCGGCTGACATTTCGCCGCCAGACGGCATTGGCGTTGAGAATAAAAGCTAAAGCCACGCGAGAGTTCCTAAGGCCACATACATCCACGACATGTTGAAACTAGGGGACAAACTCAGGTCATTTAATGCACAATTTATAGAGGACTAACGACTGAATAATAGCATGGTTATGAGAATCAATGTAAATCATAGGCCTATGTGGCCTTTATTAGATTCTGGATTTCCATAATTCCCTTTACCGCCATGGATTGTTGCTCACAGTAGCCTGCCAAGATGGCTGCCAACTAACCTTGTTTGAGAGTTGCTGAAATACAACAAGTGACAAGTCCATGTAGTTAACCAAAAGTGTGTCGTGTGATCCTTCCTTGATCCCATGTAAATGCAACAATCTCACCATATCATCCTTTGAGAGTACTTATCTGACGACATTTGGATCCCCCACACTATCTGAAAATATGGACTTGAGAAGGACAAACATTTGCTGAATATGTATTCAGAAACTGTCAGATACACCAGACACTGTCTACATAAGTTCGCCCTGAAGATAGCTGACAATCCGTATCCTAACACCGTCATCAGTAAATATTCAAATTTCAGGTCCTTTTGCACGCCCTTATCGAACAATGATTGGAAAGGAGCTGAATATTTGTGTCTAGTGTCACTATTGTTCTGCTGAATATTAAAATCAAACAGTGTTGAGACCAGTAAGAAATATATGTTATATTACACGAACCATATTGGCTGTTCGGAAATAGAGACGGAATCTGGTTTCAGTGCTTGGGGAGCGTAAGCAAGGTTTCGGAAGCTTTCCTCTAAGATTTGACAATTTTGAAAATTTAGTGAATAACATGATGTTTATTATGTTTGTAATTTTGTTTTAATGTATACTCGGCGTCATTAATGAAGGGTCAAGCTACTGGTAACACTATTTCTTAAAAGTTGTAAAATCTTCGTTTTCGTTTGACACTTGCTGAAAGGGGTCAGGCTACAGGCCTTTTGGAATCTGGTCAAACCCAGCGGCAGGTTACTGTCCGCTTTAACGTGAGTCAGAGTACTATTGGTAGACTTTGGCAGAGATTTCAAGCCAATGGGTCCGTGGAATATTCACGTCGACCAGGTTGCTCCACAGTCACAAAAGTCCGAGATGATAGGCACACGATTATTACTGCGCTACGTAACAGATTCCTTAACGCAGCAGATCTTCAGATAGAACTTTTCAATGTTAACAATATAAGGATATCAAGGAGCTCCGTTCGTCGACGTTTAGGGCAGCTGGACCTGCAGTTCGTCCACCACTAACACTACGTCACAAACAGGCGCGTTTGAGATGGAGTCGACATCATGGAATCAACGTCAATGGTCTCGTGTGCTCTTCACAGATGGAAGCAGATTCAATTTGTCCTTCCATGATGGTCGGCAGAGGACTTATCGTCGCAATGGAGAGCGAATCAAAGATGCACCTGAGGCCATGCATTACCGAATTTATTATTTTATTAATTTTTTTGGTGTGTGTGTGTGTCGGTCATGGTTTGGGCAGGGATAATTCCAACTGGGCTTACACCACCGCACGTGGTTATCGGGGCGAGATTCTGGCTCCTATAGCAGTACCATTCCTGCAAGTTATGCATGGCTTTTATGGTCGATCCTCTTTACTGCAAGACGTCAACGCAGGGCCTCATAGGGCCAGGATTGTCACGGAATTCCTTAGGCAGCAGGGTGTACAGCAGGTGGAGTGGCCAGCATGCTGGCAAGACCTCAACCCAATTGAGCATGCCTGGGATGAGCTCGGTCGACGTGTGTACACACGTCAGCCAGCACCAGTGGATCTCCCAGGACTCCGCAGAGCTTTAGTAGAGGAATGGAATGCGATTCCGCAAGCTTTTTATGAACTTTATGGACGCGGGAGGAGGGTACACAAAATATTGAATGACCGAGTGCTTTATGTTTGTCACTCTTATTTTGGGGTTTGGTCTATACAACTGATGTTTGCTAGGGCTGTATGAACTTTTTGTCTATATGTGACAATGTGTCACGTTTGTCAACACTTTAAACATTATGATGACACTCTTAGTTCTATTATTTCTGCGAAGCTTTTCTTTACACGTGTTATATATATATACACGTAGAGATACAAATAAAGGAACCCAGGAAAATTCAAGCGTTCCTTCATTATTTCCCAGTTGTCTTTACCACAGCGCGATTCAAAGCTGGTGATGAAAATTAGAAAATATTAAAGGAACACTTGAATTTTTCTGTGTTCCTTTATTTGTTTCTCTACGTATATATCTTTTGACCCGTTATTAATGACGTCTAGTATATTAATTCATTAATATTCCCCAAATGATGTAAAACAGACAAATCAATTAATAAAAATCAGTTCACGAATGTGATCACAGTGACAATGTGACAAATTGATCAACATCAAGGTATATCTTAAACACGATTAACTTAACAAATGACACGCAGCTAGATCTTAATCAGTAGAAGTGTGCAGATGATGTTAAACATGAGTTAAGGCAGCATCAGTTTCCAACGACCTCCTGGCATCATACAGCTCATCCTCATCATCCAGAGTCCACTCCTTCGATATCAGATACTTTGTCTCATAATGTGTTTGAGCAAAGTCTTATTTTGATCGAATTTGGAGATTTGATTTATTTTTACTTCTTGTCACAAATCAAAAAAGAGAATTGTGAGTACAATAGATGGATTCAAACCTTTGTGCTTCTTGATTCGAAGATTGCGAAAAACGAAAATCACTTCCACGACGTGCGAGAAATGCGCAATTATGAGGTTCCGCATATTTCTTTGTCCATCATCCAGTATGGTCATTTGTATTGGCAGATTAGCACTGTGGCGTCTCATCACTGTTTCGCTGTGGCAACGTGATTAATTTTTATCCTAAAGAAATGAAGAGAAATGCGCGGGAAACGTTGCATCTTCATCTTTTCCCTAAGTCATCATGTGTGATTGGCATTGCAGCACATGACAAAAACTGCCAACTAAGCGATTTTGTGAACGTTATCAACCCAGATTACATCATCTCCAACAACAAGAATTCCAACAATGTCGTGTCGTTTGGAACATATGACACAACGTTTGTGCAACGGCAGTATTAACAATAAAAAGCTTATCCAGTTTGGATAAGCGGAGATATAAAAAAATGACTTTCACCTGGAACAAGATAAGTGTTACAGTGAATTCATTAATCACTGACACTTTTTAGTGAATAGCTCTGGTGCCATTGTGTAAAACGTTTCATAGATCAGAGTAATTTGTAACTTCTTTGAGTGGCATTTATATTAGAAAGTTCTATGGATATACAACCTCTTATTATCAATGAAAGAGACGTTTACATCACTTGCTTAGTAACGGTGTTAACTTACATTAAGCTTACATTAATAATAAAGAAGTTGTATATCCATAGAACTTCCCCCGTTGTTCAGAATAATTAGTTATTTTTTGAGAGAATCCCTGCGTGACGTCATGTTGGATAAGCCTTAAACATTGTCTTAACTACACTAACGTTTCAGTAAAATAAGGAATCAGGATTTACTCTCTGATAATATTCCATTGTATTCTGCGAGCTACGTTAAATCAAGAGTCTGTGGTTATATGGGTAGAAAGCGGCTTCCTTTTGTCGTATATACCTATCGTCGTATATACCTATACCTCACTTGCTGTCTCAGGTCTGTGAACATATGTTCCCATCTCGATGACACTCTTTGCCAAACTCCCAACCAATTTACAGTCATCGCAGTTTGATTCAGGTCATTTGTTTGTCTGCTAAGTAATTCAAAGATTCGTGATTTAGAGGAATTCAGTGGCCACTGATTACTGATGACATAGAGATAAGTTAGTTTCACGCGTGACACAAGTTATGAACCTTAAGTATGGCCCTTCATACAATAATGATGGTTCCCGTATACTGATCAATGCGATATATCCGTAGGTATGTTCTGGTGACAGTTTGCCCGTTGGCATGGTCTGGGTGCAATGTTTCTTGAGGAAATTACCCAATAATCAAGTGTCGTTCTAAACCTGTTTATGATTTTCTGGTTGTCTTAGCTGTAAGCAGCAATATTCCAATTCTGACAATTTTATGAGTAACAGGTTTGAGTGCGACCTTTCGGTACAGATTTTGGTACCGATGTCTGGCAGGAATGTGACTAAGTATACTCATGCAAATAATGGTTGTCACCCCCCTCCCCACCCACACCTCACACCCCACACCCCCTCTCCAATTAAAAAATTGAAGGGGGTGACAACCATTATTGGCATGAGTATACATGTTCAAACGTCGAACTATTGTACTTCCCAATTTCTAAAATACCACTCAAAGAAGCAATATTCGGCTAGAGTGTACACCTATGGTTTATGTTGACTAAAATGAAATTTAAAGAAAGGGTTATCCAATGTAAATTGACGAGGATATCATAGCTGAAGTGTTCCCAAAGCTGTTCTAAGCCTCGTACCCGTGAACGTCCGGGATAGAATGTGCCTTCAGTAACCCATGCTTGTTGTAAGAGGCGACTAACGGGATCGCGTGGTCAGGCTCGCTGACTTGGTTGACACATGTCATCGGTTCCCAATTGCGCAGATTGATGTTCATGCTGTTGATCACTGGATTGTCTGGTCCAGACTCGATTATTTACAGACCGCCGCCATATAGCTGGAATATTGCTGAGTGCGGCGTAAAACTAAACTCACTCACTCTATGCCACGTAAAGTTCTGAAAACGTTTGTCATGTTTCAAATGTCAAATCCAATATTCAAGTGTAGACTTTCGTTTACTACGGCTTACAAATAATCGAATTCCGGCAAACCAAACACGTGAATGCTCTGATCTACAATGTCTGGATACGACGACATATAGCCAGCCAATTAGTAAAGCCGGACCATCCGATCCATGATCGCTGTTAGAATCATGGATGTAACAATATTGATGAGGTAACGAGGACAAATTCGGATCGGAAATTCCAAAGAGAGCAAAAAAGTCAATTGAAAGTTAAATCGTCAAAGTGGCTTAATACTAGGGACATCTTTCAGTGACATCCTCAATGAATCAGGATCAGTTTCAGTTTCCATTTTTAATGGCAAAGATCTATATTGGTACTGTTATTAGATATAACGTTTCATATCTCTGTTTGCACATACGTGTCAACATAACGTTTCTCGGGAATTGTGTATTTTTAAGTGTGCATTTAGCTGATTGCTGGTTTTTGTGCAGGATGCAGAAACCAAGTTACAGCTGTCGACAACGTCTTCACGGGAACGATGCTGGGCATAAAAAGTGTATCAGAATTTTTTAAAAACCCATCTGAAAAATGTTTAACACGATTACCAACGCTTCCATAAATGATATTGTCAAAGGTGTTGATATGACCTGGCGCTACAGAGAAAATGACCGTGGTCATAGCGAAAGTCTTACTGGCTTTCTCTTAACCTAGATTAAAAAGTTGCAGGGCTGATACGGCGGATATATCATTATTTTTTAAAATACAAATCACCTACTAGAGATCAGTAATTGAAATATGAATATACGTAAACCATACGGTTATTTGTATAGTTTAGTTTTAGTTCAAGTCCTGAATGGCCATTGATGCTTTTGTGAAAGTAGTCTTTGGATGTGCTTACTCCATCCTTCAGCAAGGGCTGACCATAGATTAGATGCATGCAGTTTCTGTTTGAATAAATCTGAAATTAGTCCATAAGTATAAATCTTATGAAGTTTATAGAGAAGTTGTAGTAGTTTGCTTTAGTGAAAATACAAGCTGCTTCAACTCAACATTGAACGCACAGAAAGCCTTCCATGAGTAATTAGTGATTTATTGTGTTAGATATAATTATGTATCTTGGAATTAACATATATTTGATGACTGAGAAGACGACGAACGAAGAGGTGTCGTGGGGTAGCCTTGTGGTTAAAGTGTTAAAGACCCAGACTCCCCAAATGGGCTTGACGTGTGAAACCAATTTCTGGTAACACCGCCGTGATATTGTGGGGGTCTTGCTAAAACAGCATAAACTACTCACTTACGAGCGAACAAAGAATACGACAGATGAAAAATTAGAGAAAACGTGTGAGCTGAACGTAGACATCTGGTCTACAGTGCAACCGTTTCATTCATCTACCTGTAATTTAGACATCGTACAATCTGACAGTTGATATCGTTGGTTTATTTCATTCATGTTATGTCGACGTTACGTCAAACTGAAGATTACGCCCGTCCGACGTGCTAGAAAAGATTGATATAGCTTTTTCACCTCATGAATCCAGGTTCAAATTCGTTTGTTAAAATTTATCATTTAAATAAATCAGGATTCCAAGAGCAATCACTGTGTCTCAGATGCCTTGATGATATCTCAATCTGAGGCCGCAATGTCGCCCCCTTTTTCGTAAAATCTCCACCGGCAGCGTCAAGCGTGCTTATTGGTCATATTGCTCAATATTCCGACCACGATTTCACAAATGAGTTATAATTTCCCCGATTTGGTATCACGAGCCTAGATTTAGTAGCTGCACTTCTGGGTAGCAACAATTTGCATTTGAGGGAGCTTTCTCCCTAGGGTCTATTAGCGCTGCCATGCCAGGGATCGTTAAATAAAAGGCCAACACTGCAAATAGGAGATGTTTTGGCGTAGGGTCTACCAGGTTGGTTGAGCATTCGCCTGTCTGTGCTCCACTTCTTCACACGCTGGATGCACATAGAGACAACTCTTCAAAATAACTGGCTTGTCAATCGAAATGTTACAAGGGCTTTGTACCGTTTGCACAGCACAAGCGAGATGAGTTGGAAGTGTCTTATTACTCAGCTATGGCTGGAAGAGGAACGTCGCACATTTGCTTCTTAATTTACGTGGATACCACTTCCACGTCAATTGATGAGACAGTGGAGGGGGAGAATTAACTGTTCACATTGGTCTTCTTTGTGGGGATTGTAACCTTTTTAGCGTGGCAGACTAATCGTTATTTTGACACGTACTTCACAACGGAGTCCTTTTGTATCCACTCTTTGAACTGTCAATAATTTGGCAATCACACTTCCTTTCATGTTTAAGTTGATTCCTGTAAAGAATCTAAGTTTTCTTACTCAGACTCTGGTGGGAATAACAGGAGCATTCCAAGTAGCAGACAAAATTACCTGGCTTAATGCTTGTGTTGACTTGTTATGCAAATGTGATATTTGATCCAAAGGTAATTCTTGTATGTTTTAATATAATCTGATGAAAACATCAACAATGCAAAACAACAGGTAAATGAGATTTGAATCGAGGCAGTGTCTGACAGAAGGTTTTGACATTCTCAGCTGGGATTAATTTCAGTCGATAGTGCTATTTGTCTGCGGCGCATTTTTATTAATGAATCCCAGCAGTCGTATCACATTGTACACTAGCTGGGGTTCTCTTCGGAATCGTTGGGAACATTGTCCCGGCGATCTATAGCGCTTAACCTGCCGCCCGGGATCCTCTGGCTGCTGGCTGCTGGTTCGAATCCCAGTCTACCCGAGAAAATGAACAGTCACGTGTCTGTAGCTACTAACATTCGAGCTATCGGATGTCCCTGGCATGATATTGACTGTGATAATTAGAATGTTGGGTTAAACCTTAAACAAGGCAACCTTTCGCAGTGGTATGTTTTTAAATGCTCAAAACATTTCGATATATATACGTCACTGACCTATCTACCCACGTGCTATATTCACTCACCTATCTACCTACATGCTACGTCACTGACCTATCTACCCACGTGCTATATTCGCTCGTCTATCTACCTACATGCTACGTCACTGGCCTATCTGCCCACGTGCTATATTACCCTATCTACCTGCTATATTCGTCACTGGCCTATCTACCCACGTGCTATATTGCTCACGTCACTGACCTACGTCACTGACCTATCTACCCACGTGCTATATTCACTCACCTATCTACCTACATGCTACGTGCCTATCGTCACGTGCTATATTCGCTCGTCTATCTACCTACATGCTACGTCACTGCTATCTACCCACGTGCTATATTCGCTATCTACCTACATGCTACGTCACTGACCTATCTACCCACTCGCTGCTATATTCGCTCGTCTATCTACCTACATGCTACGTCACTGACCTATCTACCCACGTGCTATATTCGCTCGTCTATCTACCTACATGCTACGTCACTGACCTATCTACCCACGTGCTA
Source organism: Haliotis rubra (assembly GCF_003918875.1). NCBI lineage: Eukaryota > Metazoa > Mollusca > Gastropoda > Lepetellida > Haliotidae > Haliotis > Haliotis rubra. The sequence goes on from NW_025767002.1 coordinate 1,656,106, forward strand.
TATTCGCTCGTCTATCTACCTACATGCTACGTCACTGACCTATCTACCCACGTGCTATATTCGCTCGTCTATCTACCTACATGCTACGTCACTGACCTATCTACCCACGTGCTATATTCGCTCGTCTATCTACCTACATGCTACGTCACTGACCTATCTACCCACGTGCTATATTACCTATCTACTCACTCGCCTATCTACCTACATGCTACGTCACTGACCTATCTACCCACGTGCTATATTCACTCACCTATCTACCTACATGCTACGTCACTGACCTATCTACCCACGTGCTATATTCGCTCACCTATCTACCTACATGCTACGTCACTGACCTATCTACCCACGTGCTATATTCGCTCGTCTATCTACCTACATGCTACGTCACTGACCTATGTACCCACGTGCTATATTAACTCACCCATTTACCTACATGCTACGTCAGCCTCCTGTCTGTCTGTATGCCTACATGCAATCTCGATTCTACTAAGGTACCTCGTCACTCCCTCTCTACCAACGTGCCAAATTCTTCCTGCATACCCCATCTACCGAGATGGCACGGTGTCAGTACCCTACCAACGCGATACATTACTAACAGATTAACCAACGTGCTATGGAATACAACAACCTGCTACGTCAGATCCACCCGTGTGCTACGGAACCACCCGTCTATCGACGTACCTTGGCCTAGATTTTCGAAGCTCTGTTAGCGCTAAGATAGTCATAAGTGCCTTACCTTAACATAAACTTACGACCATCTTAGCGCTAGGAGAACTTCGAAAATCTAGGTCCTGGATACTAAAGACACATTCGTCATACTACCTACATGTTTCTCAGTCGAGATTTAAGATTACCCAATATTTACTTTGTGATTTTACATAGACAACAATAAATATTCCATCTCTATTAGACAGATAGACGTATCATTTCATGGGTGACTGCCATCACGAGGCTCTGTAATGGCCTGAACATTCTCGGATCAGACAAATGTGCCAAAATAACATCATGTGTTCTGGGAAAAGGCTTGTTGGCTCAGGGGTCAATGAAACGTCAAAACAATTTTGTGGGAGAAATCTTTCCAATGTGATTTGCAATTCTAGGATTCCTCTGTATAACCTTTTCCGATCCGGTCGGTATTTTGGGATGAAAAAATGCATTTATGAAGGCGTGCTTGCTCCCGCTTCAAGATTATAATAAGATGAGAGGGTTTGCGGCCAAGCCCCCTGGAGTACAAAAATCAATTAAGTAATATTGCGACTAGTATTGAGGTGTTAGGAGAGAGTTTTTTTCGGCCGACCGAGTTAATGTGTTACTGTTATGTCATTGTCATTTGCGACTCTGGTCACGATATGTAGATTAAATAGTTACTCGGATTTACTCGTCTACTGTTGGGGGAAGACATCTACACTGTGGCGAGACTGTCTGGAGTAGGTGGTAAGTGCTATAGTGTGTGTGATATTTCCAGACAAATATGAATCATGATTCAAGAGAAACCCCTTGATTCCGGACATCCTGTATTGTTAGAAGAGACTCTGATAGACTAGACCCCCTTAATCTAAACACCTGGAGGCTTTTTTTTTCGAACAACCACTGCTTAAGGCAACATTAGAAAGAATATTCGCTATCAAGAAAAGATGTTGTCCGTCTGGTAGTTTTTACTGTTATGAGTTATGAGTTTTTACTGTTATGAGCGTATTTTTAAAATGACACTCGTTAAACAGGACAGTTGTTAATCCCAACCATTTTGTATGAAATATATTGTCCAGGTTAGAGCGTTTTAATGTAAAAATAGTAAATAAAAACACACATCTTTTATTTTTTTTTGTTCATAATAATGGATATTTTTGGAAATATGATACGACAAGAATTGGCAGGATTAGACATGGATAGTTATCACAGGATGAAGTTCACGCAAAATTGGTCAGCAGTAAGGCTGTTACATACTGGCAGTCGATATCCCTCACCGTGTCGGCGAACTTATAACAGATAGCCTTTATCGACGAACGAAAGGATATCTATGGGAACTGTCAGGCTATCGGCAGGCTGTTAGTGTAGACCGGTCTTCAAGATTTGAACAAATAGACCATGTTTCACGCTCATCATCACACTCACGTGTAGCTTAACGCTAGGCAGGCACGACAAACAGAATCTGCTCCGACGGCATTGTCCTAAATCCAGCAATCAGCACCGCCATGATGGACACGGAACTGGCACCGCTCTTCTGCGATGGCGTTGTCCCATGGGTGGAGAAGACGTGCTTGGTAGATCGTTGCTGACGCCGTCCTCGCTTGACCATCAGACAAAAGAAGACGGAAATTGTGGTCAGAAAGACTGTGGTCAAGCCATGTCGTGATTACAAGCAGTTTTGATATGGTATACTGACGTCTAAAATATAGCGTTGCCAGATCTAAGCAGTGCCAATGGCCTATCCAAACGGCTACAGACGGTTATTGAATTTTCCACCGCTTGATCACATTGCACATGCTTGGGGAAATCTTAATGACAGCCTCAGACAGATCGCTGAACAAATTGGAGGGTTTAGTTGGCCACACAGAACGCTCGTTACAGGTGGAGTTAGGAGAGGCGATAACACTGACCGTCGACTTCACAGCCGGAAAACAGTCGCTTAATTTGCCAATACATTTATTTTGGGCAAAGTGCAATAAAATTTTGACATTGCAAGTCCTATATACCGTAAACAATATCCTTAATGTAACGTCGATGGATCACGCTTTCTCCGGTTGCGTTTAAATACATAATTAAAACATAGATTAAAGAGCATTGTGGGTAATGAAACTTTGAAATCGATAGGTTTGAGCGATATTAGATCAAACTTGAGTCATGTAAAAACCATACTTTTTGCCAATGAGGTTATTATGGATAGTAAATGAACTCTAAAATATATTAATACAATATTTGCATGCGAAGGATATTTCAGTAACATGCAGAAGATTTCTTAAGGTGGTGCTACTGACAGAGATATGGTTTGCTTTATTCTTCATACAAACGGATATTCCCGAAAGTCTGGCAGAAATCACGATCGGAATAATCGGAATTCTTTAGAAAAAAAAATGAATCTTCACCACCATCTTCATCATTCAAGGATTCATTTATTTAAATCGGGTTCTTTTAACAAAAATATTTAAATCAGAACATGTTGATGGAATCGGTGTCTTGAAGAGCTGAACAGACGAATAGGCGGTGGATACAAAATGATGGTAATTCAGAGAAAAAAAAATCAATTCTAGAAACTCGCCACCTTAATCGTTAAAGTTCATTAATTAATGTCATAGCCAATGCGTCGTAAGTCTGAGTACAACATAATTTCATCCCTGTCGAGTCTTTTCGACGACAGCATGAAAACCGGCCTCTGATCTTCAAGTCCTCATGTCCTCAGTTGCCGAGGTTCTAGGCGATGTCGAACGAATTGCTCAGTTCTTTTTCAACACCGAGATTTATTAACTGTTCGTAAGGTATTGTTAGATGAATTATGTCTCAATCACAACTGTCGTTATTCAAGGGTTCACCTCCGTGCAAGTACATCCTTTTTACGTGGTGTTCTGGGAAATGATGTAGGGTATTTTCAGTGTAGTAAATGTACTTGTCTTAAGGGAATCGTGTTTTTGTGTTCATTTATACCCTCCGTTGAGGAATAAAGTAATTGCATCATAATTCATTATGTTTTTAGGTAGATCATTACATCTCATGGAAGACGAACGTCTTTATAAATATATATTTCGTAATTGATATAGGCGGGCAATAAATGATACACGTCATCTTGCGATCATTAATTTCGTGAGTGAGTTCAGTGTTGTTTTGAAAATAATTCCTTTTTATCGTGTCAGCTGATTGTTCAATGGGGTGTGGGTGTAAACGGTTGGTAGGTTGAGTAGGCCAACCTGGTTCAGGTATTATAGGCGTTTACAATTTCTATGCTGACAAACCGGATGCAAGTTGTGTATGATCATGACTCCTGGCGTACCTAAGGGACATAACTCTCTACATCGCATCTAGGCGCATACGACATATTCGTACAGTTATACACAAATATGGTCATGTAATACTAAATGCAATTGGAAATATTTTTGCAGTAACTCGTACGTAGTGTCATATAATAACTAATCATAATATGGAATATTCATCATAACCATAATCGAAGGAAGCAATGCGTTACAATACCATTGTGTCGGAAAATGTTAAACATGTCGTAAATATGACGTAACGGTAGACGACGACGTTACGACTTTCCGATGTTGACGTCATACGGACCATATCATCTTCTGGCAGTCTACATGAACAAAAACAGTCATATACATAATGCTAAAACATGTAACACGTTTTCGATATCGAGCGTAATCATGGTATTTGTCCTACTAACTGATGAAATGAAATATACAGTGAGACAGTCCTTCTTACCAGTCGACAAAGGGCGGTGGGGTAGCCTGGTGGTTAAAGCGTTCGCTTGTCACGCCGAAGACCCGGGTTCGAGTCCCCACATGGGTACAATGTGTGAAGCCCATTTCTCGGGTGTCGTTCTTGGAGAAGAAGACAGACAAGTTAGAGGCCCAGTCCAGACGCAATAACGTCATTATACATGGCATTGCAGAAGAACAGGGTGAAACATGGGACACAGTTGAAAGTAAAGCTAGAGACTTTCTCTCAAATAAACTGAACATGCTTTAATGCACCATCTGTTCCCATTGACCGCGCCCATCGCTTGCATAGCAAGTCCGGTACCAGACCAGTCATTGTCCGTTTCACATTTTATAAAGATAAAGGAATCTGTTATGGAACGGGGAGACGTCAGTTGAAGGGGATGGCATCAATAAAGTTTCAGAGGATTTTACCGAAAACATTCGCTGGATTAGACAACAGTTATTTCCCTTTATGAAACAGGCAAGGGACGGGAGCAAAGGTAGCTTTTTAAGCTATGACAAGCTTGTCATTGACGGTGATGTTTTTGTTTTCGATGAGTATAACAAAGATATCCGTCAGATCGGCCGACGCCGTAATTGGTCGAGCAGAAGTCAACCTGCTCATCACCGTTCTGATTCCCCGCCCGCTGCTTCCCCACACAACACGTCGTCTGCTCATCACCAGGCTGACTCCCCTCACGATGTGTCGTCTGCTCAAGGGTCCAGATAGGAAATTGGCGGTGGCCCCGTTGATGAATCTTCTCTTTATATTAAAGATCATGAGATAAGTATTTCACATTATCTAAGTTTTTGTACTTGGAATATCTGTGGTATAAACACCAAAATATCAGATCCTGACTTTATATCATTTTGTGAATCTCATGATGTATTCAGTTGTATTGAGACAATGAGTCCTGATGCACAGCACGTCCTGGACGCTACATTCAGTAATTTTGATAATTTTGTATGCAATGCCGCCAGGCGACATAATGTTGGCAGATATTCAGGTGGTATATCAGTTTCTATTCGAAGAATATTTCTTCTTTTCAGAGAGTGTATATGGACTGGGAGAACTGTTTATTTTCAAATTAACGGATGACTCTGCACGCTTCCACATATTTATTGGATTTGTATACATCCACCCAGAAAGATCGCCTGAGTATACAGCGTCAGAAGACAACGGCATAGACATATTAGAAAATAAAACTTTTACAAGTACTGTTTGATTATGGGGAAGCCAGTAAGTTTATTTTGTTTGGTGATTTTAATGCCAGAACAGCGAGTGAGCCAGATTTTATAGTAAATGACGGTTCCGACTATATACCCGTTGGTGACGATTACGCACAGGATAACTTTTGATAAACCCCGCAATTCATATGACACTGTCACAAATATGTATGGAAAGTGTTTACTCGAGCTGTAAATCGATGAGTATACACATTGTGAACGGTAGAAGTTTGCCTGATATCCCCGGAAGTTTAAGTTACATTTCAAAGACCGGTTGTAGTACTGTTGATTATGCGCTTATTTCATCTGAGATGTTCAACAATATTGATAGTTTTGAGGTTAAACCTCGCACAGAGTCGGATCACCTCCCGATTGTTTGTGTAATCCATGACATAATCGCCTCCGCGCCTTGCTTAAGTAACGATACAGTAATACCCATGTTCAAGTCCGTAGGGTATAAACTACGGGAGGACAGAGAGAGAGTTTTCATATGTACTTGGTAGATGGCATAAAGAATGGTATCCTGAATGATTTCAGAGACCTACTGTATACTGATGTTAACTCTGCCATTTCTGAAATTACATCCCTACTTCAATTATCAGGCGTTAGAGCTGGAGCCATCAGACTCATTTCACCCTATCACCGTCAATCGCGCCAACCTCCTTGGGTTTGATCAAGAATGCGGCAAACTTAAGTCCGAAAAATACAGACTTTAAACTATTTCCAGAAAGCATAAGTGCGATTCTAACCTCGATTCTTATTTGAATGCAAAACACAATTTTAAAAATGTTGCCAATTAAAAAGATAATTATTTAGCCAAAGCTGCAGATGATATTAAAATAGCAGCAAGAAATCCTGACTGTAAGATATTTTGGAGCACGTTAAAACGCCATCTTCAGAAAACGGTTCTCACAGATAATATTTCTCCGTACCAATGGTATCATTACTTCAAAGGTCTCCTTTCCTGTAGAGATACGAAACTGCTTTTCAGATTTTGATAAATCAGTGTATGATTTTGTCTCAACGCATAACTGTGATGAGTGTGAAGAGCTTTCATTCTCGCATGATGTTTTGTCAACTCCAATTACCGAAGATGAGGTAATAAAATCTATAAATGAATTGAAATGGAATAAGGCAGCGGGGCATGACGGTATCCCTCCCTCATTTTTACAAATCTACTTTTACTTCTTTAGTGTCATATTTGAAAGATTTATTTAATGTAGTTCTTGATAGTGGTAAATTCCCATCGGTATGGAATATAGGTATGATTGTCCCTTTATTCAAGTCTGGGAGTGTATCAGAACCATGCAACTATCGTGGAATATCTCTTCTAAACATTTCTGGAAAATTATTTGCTAATATATTAGAAAAGCGTTTACGCGCCTGGGTTGATCTAAACGAGCTACTTGACGAGGCTCAAGCTGGTTTTAGATCCGATTATAGTACAACTGATAATTTATTTATATTACAGTCATTATGTACAAAGTACCTCTGCAGACCAAAAGGGAGATTCTATTGCGCTTTCATCGACTTTAAGAAAGCCTTTGATTTTGTTGACCGTAAGAAATTGCTATTTATGTTACATACCAAAGGATGCCATGGCAAAATGTATAATATTTTAAGAAGCATGTATGACTCTGTTGCAGCCTGTGTTAGAACTAATTCTGGCAACACTGAATCGTTTAACACTTCCGTTGGTGTGCGACAAGGCTGTGTAATAAGCCCCGTACTCTTCATCTTCTTTATTAATGAACTTGTAGATGATATGTATAAATCGTGTAATAATGGAATATTTGTTACTCCCCAAATCAAAGATTTACTTTTGCTTCTCTTTGCAGATGATATTGTTACGTTTTCATTCATGGTAAACGGACTGCAGAGACAGATAAATATTCTTCAAACATTTTGTGACACATGGGGACTAGAGTTGAATATGGAAAAATCTAACATAGTTGTCTTTAGAAATGGGGGTATAGTGGCACATTCTGAAAAATGGTTATTCCGTGGCAAAAGTATTAATGTTGTTTCATATTATAAATATTTGGGTCTTCTATTTTCCAGCCGATTAAATTGGTCCATGGCATCTAAAACCCTTGCAGCACAAGCTAAGAAGGCATTATTTCCTATTTTTAAACTGTTTAAGGCTAATAAGTTTATTTCATTTGACTCAGCTTGCTTACTTTTTGACACTAAAATAGCACCAATATTGTTATATGGATCTGAAATTTGGGGAGTAAACTATTTCGAAGCTATAGAAAATGTGCATGCATCATATTTTAAAAGATTTCTTACTGTAGGTAAATTTGCTTCCAACAAAGCCGTACTTGGCGATACAGGCCGCTATAGCATGCATATTGAGAGTCAAATGAGAGCTATCAGATACTGGATTAAACTTATAAGAATGCCTGATTATCGCTACCCCTATCAAAGCTATCAATTATTATTATCCCTAGACAAACGTGGAAAGTATTCTTGGGCTTCTGGTGTCCGAAATGTGTTATTTTCAAGCGGGTTTTCTTATGTTTGGTTTAAGCAAGATGTTGGTGATATAAAAATGTTTTTGTTAACTTTTAAGCAACGAATAAAAGATATATATATTCAGAATTGGCACGCATCAGTAAATTCATCGAGTTTTCTAAGTCATTATTCACAATGTAAATCGATGTTCGGACCCGAAAAATATATTAGGGTCCTTAATGATAAGTCCCTTTTAAGAAATTTTTGTAAATGTAGAATCTCTCTACATGCCTTAAAAATACAGCGTTATAGAAAAGATAAAAATACATTGGAAGATTTATCATGTTCTCATTGTTCTTCTGGTAAAACTGAAGACGAACGTCACTTGTTATTAGACTGTGAGGCATTCTCTGCTGGCCGAAAGAAGTATCTAAAATGCTTTAATGATGCCCCACAAACGATATATAAAATACTTAATTCTAATAACGATGACACTATTAAATCAGCTGCCATTTTCATAAAACATTTGATGTCCATCCTTAAATCACATGTAAAACCATAATTTCGTGTCACGTGACCAATATTTGTTAAAATGAAAATTCAACTGTACTATGGGCCACTGCGCCTACATTACTGAATAAAACCTGTCTGTCTGTCTGTCTGCATGCGACATATTCGTACAGTTATACACAAATATGGTCATGTAATACTAAATGCAATTGGAAATATTTTTGCAGTAACTCGTACGTAGTGTCATATAATAATTCATCATAATATGGAATATTCATCATAACCATAATCGAAGGAAGCAATGCGTTACAATACCATTGTGTCGGATAATGATAAACATGTCGTAAATATGACGTAACAGTAGACGACGACGTTACGACTTTCCGATGTTGACGTCATACGGACCATATCATCTTCTGGCAGTCTACATGAACAAAAACAGTCATATACATAATGCTAAAACATGTAACACGTTTTCGATATCGAGCGTTATCATGGTATTTGTCCTACTAACTGATGAAATGAAATATACAGTGAGACAGTCCTTCTTACCAGTCGACAAAGGGCGGTGGGGTAGCCTAGTGGTTAAAGCGTTCGCTTGTCACGCCGAAGACCCGGGTTCGAGTCCCCACATGGGTACAATGTGTGAAGCCCATTTCTGGTGTCCCCCGCCGTGATATGGCTGGAATATGGTTTAAAGCGGCGTAAAACTGAACTTACTCACTCACTCACTTACCAGACGACAAAGCCTACTATATGTAAGTAAAGCACAAACAATATGGATGCATTATTAGCAATGCTTAACAAGCAAAACCAATTATTGTAATTCTTTAAAATAGATTCGTTTAGAAAGACAAGCTCCTTGTCCCACTGACCCCTGGGCTTTAGCACTATCACTTCAAACAGCTTCCTGAGCCCAGACTTCTTAGTCAGGATACAGACTCTGCGACGCTTGTCAGCTAGATAGATAAAAGTATATCTATTGTCAAATAGCCATATCTATGAACTTATCTAGGGGTCCTTAATACCTATCAAGTCAAGTTCAGTCACATAAATAGTCTGGCCTCTCGGAACATCCTCGAAACAATCACGAGGCCAATTTGTGACTGCGCTTGGTGCAAGTCTAAATTTGCCTGAAGAAATTGAAATGTCCACGGATGTCCACGGATGCAGTAAGTACTTCAGAATCTGATTTTTTTAAAGAATCAGAGCCTCTAATTAACGGTGTTGCGTTTTGACGAACATGGGTCAAACTATTAATGAAATAGTATTGTGAAAACATGAATGTATCCTCAAAGGCTAAGATAAATGTATCAACTGACATAGACTCATTGATTACTTAAACTATGAACCAGTAATGACTATCGATTTAGTGGATTGATCAGTCATATCAGTCTGCACAAACCGGGCGATGAGACAGCCAAGTGGTTAAAGTGTTCGCTCGTCAAGCCGAAAACCCGGGTTCGATTCTCCACATGGGTTAATTGCGTGAAGCCCATTTCTGGTGAAGCCCATATTACTTGAATATTGCTAAAGGCGGCGTATAACTAACCTCACTCACTCACAAAACATACCGGTTATATTTACCTGTCACTTTTACTACAAGAAAAAAACCGGATGAATTGGTCAAAAGGAAAGTCATGCCTTACCTGTTATACGTCTCAAAAACCCGCTGAATAAAAAAATGAACCATTAAAAAAACAAAGCAATGCTAAAGTTTAATTTCATTTTCTTCATTTGCTGAAAATGTTCAAGGATTATATTCAGTAGGCCGCATATTGCATCATCCTTCAACCATCCTTCAATACACATTAAATCTTCACGTTATTTAGTGCTATGTTTTCTAACATCCAATAAATAAGAATCCGCAAAGCATTGTCCAAAATAGTGATAGGCAGAAGATTTTCATTCTAGATCTGTATTTATCAGTTGAAAGGTTTAAACGAATCGTAGGACATGGCGTCTGAGTAAGAGCACAGTGTTAGCTGACGATTTATGTGATTGGGGAATAAGGGAAGAAACTTCGTTCAATAGAGGCCGTTGTAATAGATGTCTTTGCGGCAGACCTGATCCGACATCTTAGACCATCACGCAAGCATTTCTCATTGTGAATTTCATAGAAGAAGCGAACAATGTCACAATGCTACATACGATACGAAGGAAGGGAACATCTAGACGCCATACAATACCCACTCATCATTTTCTAACCATAAACGTTCATTTGTAGCAGGACTTATGTCTGTATGGAATCAGCGGTGGAGTCTTCAGGCGTCTATTAAATTGCCCTGCATTGTTAGACTCCCTGCTGTCAGGGAGGATTCGCTACAGAGGATCACTTGTCTTGTTCTCTGGTCTTGGAGGGCCATAGGTGACTGCAGCTGTCAAACGGAAGACTGACGTAAATAGCTCCCTGGTCTTGGTCGCGGAGTCAGTTGATGGCAAAGAGAGTTTTCGACATTTGGGAACTATTTTGTTTGTTAACTTGACAATGATCTACGTGCAAATGTACGTTGTTTTGGACGGGAGGATGTTATTAAAGTTTTAGTCTACAAGTGAAGGTTAGCAGGTCATTGTCTGCGAATCTTCTGATCGCTAACGTTTCATAAAAAAGGATCCTTGATGGATGCAGTATCTAATAATGAATATGGGATATATTGTCTTGTCAAATGTAAAACATTACCACTTCACTTAACAACGAATGCTTTCAGTGAGTGAGTATGGTTTTACACAGTTTTAGCAATATTCAAGCAATATCACGGCAGAGGATACTATTAATAGGTTCATACGGGTATGTCTAAAATATCGACATTGTAAATGCATACCAAAGCTCTTAAATAAAATTGTACTGAATAATACTTCGGTTTCAGTGTACATTGGTTAGTTGTTGTTTAACGCTGCTTTCAGCAATATTCCAGCAATATTCCAGCCATATGGCGGCGGTCAATAAAAATCGAATCTGGATCAGACAATCCAATGATCAACTGCATGATCATCGATCTACGCAACTGGGATACGATGACATGTATCAGCGAGTCTATGACCCGATCCCGTTAGTCGCCTCTTACGACAAACATGGGTTGCCAGTTCTAACCCTATCTTCAAGGGTACGTTCCGTTGGTATTTATGTGCACAATACATGACCGTTTCCCGAATGGCATATTCCTCTGGTTGTAAGCGGAAAACCAGCGATGGAAACAGATCACTGAATCACGGAAAACCAATAAACACGACTGATGACAGCAAGTATTTGTGAGTGAGTGAGTATAGTTTTACGCAGCTTTTAACAATATTCTAGCAATATCACTGCTGTGGGCTTCACACATTGCACCCATGTGGAGATCAAACTCGGGTCTTCGGCGTGAGGAGCGAACGCTTTAACCACTATAGGCGACCCCATCGCAGCTAGGTATTTGTGGAAAGGGTAAGCATGAAATGCCCCATCGATAGCCCCTATCACTCAGACAATGTGCATACTTTTTCAAACAATAAATATTTGTGTCATGCCAGCATCCGCAAACAAACCAGACCCTCCAGAACGTATAACCAATTACCGAAAGCGAATTTGCTGATTTTGTTGAATCCAAAAACAATGTATCAATTTTGATTTACGTCTGCAGTGTGCAAGTACAGTGTTTCGGCAGCTTGTAAACATATTTTTGAGAATTGTTTCCTTTTAGTTCTGACAACACGTTGCACAATAAACTTCTGCAAACAATTTCAGCTGCGAGAAATATATTTCATAACAACGAGATGTTACTTTTTAGTAAAACGAATGTTACTGTTCCTTAGCTTCAAACAACATAAACAAAGTATCATGTTTGCAGTGTCATATTGTGACGTGTTCTGATGAGATCAACACATAATTATGTGGAACAGTGTTCGCTTCTTCACGAAGTTCTGCGCAATGGTTTCAGCCATGTTCTTTGGAGGTTTTTTCCCCAGCGGATTCAATATTAAAGCACAGCTGGCAATGTTTCTCGATTTTGAAACATGAATGATGGAAACTGCCTTTTGTGTCTGACAGATAGACTAGTTAATCCTACGCAACCACAGGACCGTGCGTGAATGTTATTTTTATTTACACTGATGGGAAATGTTATGACGGTTGTAATAGGTGTTAGGACACACAGATGCCAGATAATGATATTGTAGAGATGTCAGAGGTAACACATGGAAGATGAAAGACCACTGGACTCTACATTGGGGAGTGTTTTTGAAAAATCAACTTGTACAGAGCGACCCTAGCTGAGATAATCTGGTTGTTTATCAAAATACACGACTTCATGTGTCTCATTCAGGATATTGTATTGGCAAACACACTCCAGACAGGCATTTGTGGTTTTAACTTAGTGATTGTCCATGCCAGCAGTCGATATCACAGGAATTCATATTTTTCATGAATACTTGCATGATGAACACACGAATGGTCATTGCTTGTGCAGGGCTTTCGAAAGGCCAGCGGTGCGTTATCAGTTTTATAGTGGCCCAATTCGAGTAGATTAGCGCGCTTTTTATCAAGTTTCCGAATGCCGGTTTTATACCCTATGTGAAAGCTCTTTGTGTCATGTTTTTATGCCGAATTCAGCAATTTTCCAGCTAGTCTATCATCAGATTGCTCAAAATATTTACGCCAAGGTACGATACCCGAGGGGGGATGGGCGGCCGAGTGGTTAAGGCGTTCGCTCGTCACGCTGAAGACACGGGTTCGATTCTCCACATGGGTACAATGTGTAAAGCCCAATTCTGGTGCGCCCCCCCCCCCCCATTCCGCCGTGATATTGCTGAAATGTTGCTATAGGCGGCGTAAAACCAAACTCACTCACTCACTCACTCAATATTCTGCATCCTACATTCTGCACCCACTCAACATAGTTTAAATAGCGGATCGAATTCAAAATCACTACTATTCCGTTTACGACCTTTGTATCTGCTGATGACATAGATTGATTGCAAAATACCAGGATCTGTAATGTTATCTCACAAATGCAACCCATTCATCAACAGAGTTTCATGACAACGAGATACCAGATGCCACCAGCAAAGAAATAAGAACTGCCTAGTATTTTAATGTCCAGTTGTCGCATGTATTTACGTGAAAGAGTTCGATTTCATAGCGACTAATGTGCCAGGCGCTGTATTTGAAAGGAATCTGAAACGAGATGGGAGCTTTTATAGTCTCATATTCAATTATTGTGCAAACAGGTTCTGACTGTCAGTCAGAGTGCTACTAACCCGATTGATTTAAGCATTTCTTAAATAGACTGTACTACTGAATGATGTGGTTGAAATACTGCCAGTTGAGGTTGTGGATGAGGTTAGGGATGAGGATGAGGATGAGGTTGGGGATTAGGTTGAGTAGAGGTTAATGATGAATGTGAAGATGAGGTAGAGGATGATGATGGGGATGAGGATAAGGTGAGGGATGAGGATGTGGATGACGTTGAGGATTAGGATGTGGATCAGGTTGATGATGATGATGAAGATGATGATGAAGATGAGGATGATGTTAGGGATAAGCATGTGGATGATGATGATGTGGAGGATGTGGATGAGGTTGAGGATGAGGTCGAGTTATTATCAGCATTAGTGTCTCGGGTTTCCCAAGGTGAAGGATGTCCTGACAATGTCAAGGGTGTCGGTTAATGAGTTTGCTGTAACCTTGCTTGTACTAAAGCAGTTACCATCAGGCCTTCAACCCATGAAAATCCGGGGTAGAATTGGTCTTCAGCAACCCATGCGTTTCGTAAGAAGCGATTCACGGGATCGGATGGTCAGACTCGATCACATGGTTGATGTATGTCATCGTATCGTAGTTTTGTAGGTCGATGCCCATGGTGTCAGTCGCTGAATTGTGGAGTCATAACTGGATAATCAATAGGTGAACTAGTTTGGATGCTGCGTTATTAACTCAGTCAATACCCAACCAACGAAACAACCGAGCGACCGACCGACCGAACGACCAACAAACCAACCAAACAACCAACCATTGATCATTTTCTTCCAGAGTCGGTCTGCCAGTATTTATGCTTTCCGGGCAAATGTAACTTCCTCCGTCTGTTATAAACGCGGTCCGGGGCGATAGGGTAGCCTGCTGGTTAAGCGTTTGCTCGTAACACCGAGAAGCCGGGTTCGATTCCCCACATGGGTACAATGTGTGAAGCCCATCTCTGGTGTCCCCCGCAGTGATATTGCTGGAATATTGCTAAAAGCGGCGTAAAACCGTTACTTTTAAGTTGCCTCCCTTTGATGCGGCACGATCCTATGGATATTCGGTTCCAAACCTCGAATCAAGCTGATCGTGAGCACCATACCCGGCTTATGGGTTTGACCAAATTGCTATAACCGTTATAGCCTTTTCCCCAAGATTAAGCTGATACAAATAGCTGAAAAATATTCAAAGTGGCACAACACAATTCACTCATACACTCAAATGAACATTTTCAAGATAATATGAAAAGGATAGATTTTTAATGTACTTTTTAATATATTAGACGTTTTTATGAGAAGCCGAAAGCGTTTAATAACTTTCAAAACCGTATAGATGTAGATATGTGATATACATTGCGAAACAAACTGCCAGACACTGATAGAAGCCTGGGTTGGCTTACAGGGCGATAAAATGTTTATTTCCTCAAGGAGATTTACAGACAGAGAATGTTGAACCTAGCCTGATAAAAATCAAACACAATCTACAAAATGAAAAAAGATAATACAAAATTAATCAATGTATCAACAACCTTATAAATGTGAGCAATAAGATAGATTAATATTTCTTCAGCCCCAGAAATATAACGCCCTACGTACCAGGAGTGTTATAAAACAAATCCTTCTCTGAGGAGGTTGGGATTAATCTATCACGGTTTTATAGCCAACACCGAAGAGCGAAACTACTGCCATATTTCGCAATATCGATGCAACAGTCAACTTCAGACAGACGTATTTATCAAGCCATTTCTCAGCCGTCTATCGGTAGCTGCCTCGGTCTCTTCTCAGCCATCCGCTCTGCTAATGTATGTTTCTCTAAAACAAAGTGCATTGTTACCCGCCGGCATCATGGCGGAAGAGTTTGACTAAACAAACACACATATTGGGAATGCAAGCCAGATCAATATTTACAGTGTTGATCCGAGCGAGTTTATCACACAATTGTCTTGGTTTTTGTTTTGATATTTCCTACTGCAAGCGCAGCATTTATCCAGTGTTTATGGACGATTGCCGAAGGGGGTTAAGATGGTGTCAGAAGCCCTTGCAGACGGATTCTCAACTTGGCATCTTCTTGATAAAGAATAAATTGAAAGTAGCCTTTTTCCACGCGATTAGATGAAAAATTACGACGCGAAAAAATATTGAAAACGGAATTGTAACGTTTTTGGGTTAGATAGTTTTTTATTAATCCGAAAACCCAAACAGAATAAAAGAGGGATCGATTTTCTGATTTAGTAACACACTATGACGATAGTTCTGTTCTGTTTGGAAGGTCATGGATGTTCCACCGATTGGATCGTTTGGGGACATTCTGAGTTCTCCATGAGTGGGAATCGTCGGTGCAATTCTCTCCAAAAAGCCTTGTACGGAAATTACGTTGGGGATGATGATGATTAGTACATCTTGGCACAGTAGGACATATGTTACAGGGTCAGTTCGTCGCAACCAAGATCCGGGTTTGATTCCCCACACGTGAAAGATCACGTGGAAGATCATTGTTATTGTCCATAGCACAGGAGTATATCAGGGTTATATCATCATAACAGGGTTTGAAAACATACTCACTGAACTTAATCATCAAGCATGATATGTAGTGGCAGGGCTTGGGTCAACATCACTTTTAGAGAGGGAGTAAAGTTTTACGCAGGTCTTATCGACATTCCAGGAATATAAAGGAACGGTGAACGTATTGCGTGGAGTTAGTCAGCTGGTTTGAACATATGCAGATCACGACGTGCTTGTTTAATCTGGAAAGAAATCCCGAAGTACTAATCTGCATTTTCACTGAGGTGAACCCAACAATCAGGGGCATGGCGAACCCAGAAATATAATCTGGGCTAACTGGAATTCGATCCGCTATTTAAATTGTGTTCAGTAGATGAAGACTATAAGATGCAGGATATCAAGAGAGTGAGTATGGTTTTAAGCAACTCTTAGCAATATTTCAGAAATATCACGGCGGGGAACACCAAAAATGGGCTTCACGCATTGTACCCGATTGGGAATCAAACCAGGGCCTTTTGCATGGCAGGCGAATGCTTGAGCACGGAAAACTCATGGGGTATTACCCTACTGCCTGGACGTTCATTCTCTTTAAACTAATAGGAACGCGTTGGTCACAAGCACATTGATGGTGCTTACGAATATTATATTGCCATGTGAATGATATAATGACACAGGTTAGTGAGGTCTGCTATTTTTCTAGGCGATGGAGAAAAAACAATGTGTGCAATAATAAATGTACAGATATTCATCATTCCAAGGCGAAAATATTCATACAAAAATGCACAGAAGTGGTTTAATTGAAAATTAGCTATGCCTTTAAGATCCATGACGACCTGGGTTGGAATCGGTCTTCAGCATCCGATGCTCATAAATGTCGACAAACGGGATCAGGTGGTCAGGCTCGCTGACGTGGTTGATGAATGTGTCTGTATCATTAGGTACTGCATAGATCGATGCTCATGATGTCAATCAGTGGAGTGTCTGGTCCAGATCATTTACAGACCGATATTACACAGTCGGGAAATTGCTGAGGTCGATGTTAAACAACAAACAAACACGTGTTAGATCGTATACAATATTCCACAAGCATAATCATGACAGATGCATACATGGTAAACTGAACATAAATTTATTCTTCCAATAATTACAATCGTACATTTATGATGACGTGGAAGTCGTGCTGAACCTCGTCTTCACCTTTTATGTTGAGATTTATGCTTTCAACATAATGGCAAAACAATCCCCAAAGTGATAAGAACGATACTTTCTGCAACCTGCAATCAATTCTGCACCTTTTCAACCAATTTAGGTATCATTTTGCAGACGTAAATAGAGCAGGCGAAAATCTATTTCTCCTTCGGCGTAATATATGTTTCATCACGTGGTCACTTTTGACCTTGACCTTCCAAATGTTCACTTGTCGCCATGGCTATGGCTCCAACAATGATTCTCAGGAAACACACAAATTGTCCAATGACAATAATGGCGTCATCACAGTTCGAACACGTCCTGTGCAAAGACTGTGTCAACTAAACCCAATTTCCGTCCAATGGATTCGTGCTTCAGAGTGCTCAATTATCGACGTTTAAGTAAATCAGATGTCTGGGCATTCCGTCACCTAATTTCGCGCACATTTTTTAGAGCTGAGGGACACTCAAATACGAAAATCTTGCACACGTTTAAATCAATATAGATCATGTAATTTTATCTCGATGTTTCCTTCTCATCCTCTACAAGCGACATAAACACTGTGACGATTCCATTTATTGTGTGCTTTTAAGCCGGGTGTACCGTCTCCAACAACGAACCTTCCGTTCCGTAATGGATCCCCAGCATTTTTAATGAAGACTTTGTGAGAAAGCAATACTGAAAAGTGACATTTATGGGGAGGGTTTCCTCTATTGATCAGAAATAAAAAAAACTCAAAATGTACTCACGTTTGGAGACAGGCTACTTGAGCCAAAATAGCAGCACAAATGAAAAAATCCAAAATTTGGAATGGGCGATTGAATCGAAAATCGAAAATTGAAAAGAAACGGTCGACGTTGAAAGCTAGTGCCTCAATCCATACTGAAAACGTTGGATGCCAAATTTGGGTCCGTGACTCGAAGAATCATTTATTGATTCCAAGCAGGGCCTGTCAGGGGGAGAGATAACACAAGTAGGCTCTAATCTCTACACGATACATCTTACAAATGTCCGTATTGTGCTTCAGCATCCGCCTTGTTAGAAGATGTTCGATGTCTCCAGATATCATGATCGTTGTGTCTGGGGTATGCAGGAATACATCGTGTTAATCTTCACAAAGCACGTGTTTGACTTTTGTATTAAAATGTCAGTTCTGTTAATATTCGAAATAATTGTGTCTCAGCTTTTATTGCACCGACAAAATTAATTATGGCAGAGAGGGAACTGAATGTCAAGTTACTGTTCGATAATTCTATGTGAGTGAGTGAGTGAGTGAGTGAGTGAGTGAGTCAGTCAGTGAGTCAGTCAGAGTCAGTCAGTCAGTCAGTCAGTTTATCAGCGCTTGTAGCAGTATTCCAATTACATCACCACGTTTCAGGAAAGCTTGAGATGATACAGTTCTCATTACCACATTGATAAAACCACAAGAAAGCATACGGTGCTGACAAACGCAATTGGATCAAACCGGATTCAAACTCTTAATCATTGGTTTCTGACATGCCAAAGGAGCGTAACCTTACTTAGTAAATGGCTGTACATTTGACGAGTGGCTAATCACCCGAATATGCCATGTATTTGTAGCTTCATATAATATAGATATGTGTTCACTGGTTCTCGTTTGATGTGGCAAAAGTTATCTATAAAGTGTGACATTCTAGAATTGGATAATTTGTAAGTGGTAGCAACAGTATTTTTGACTAACTTCATTTCAGTGCTTTTGCTGTATACACCTAACTGTTCATATTGCTTAAGGGACAGTGGGGTAGTTTAGTGGTCAAAGCGTTCGCTCGTCACGCCGAAGACCCGGGTTCGAGTCCCCACATGGGTACAATGTGAAACCCATTTGTGGTGTCCCCCGCCTTGATATTGCTAGAATATTGCTAAAAGCTGCGTAAAACCATACTCACTCACTCACAAATACTGCCATCAGTCGTGTTTATTGGTTTTCCGTGATCCAGTGATATGTTTACATCGCTGGTTTTCCGTTTACAGCCAGAGGAATATGACAATCGGGAGCCATGCATGTATTATGCACATAAATACCAACGGAACTCTGAACTGCGTTAGAAATGTCGATGACTTTTATTGTTTGTTGACATGCCGTTACTGTTCTCGCAGATCTACGTCAATTCAATGGTTAATTATCACCAAACACCATAATGATCGAAAAAAGCCATCAAGAACCATGTCTATTTCAGCCTCATCAGTTCAGTGACCTCAATGGACATAACGGTGGCAAAATAGCCATATTGTGTGTGAGGTATTTTCACCCCTACTATCTAATTCCCTTCATATAAAAGAGGCACAAACTGACGAGTTCCTTACAACGGGTTGTTCTGGTACCAAAGCCCTTGGGAATCATGGTAATAACTGGTCCCAAGCACACTATACGCTGTTTGTAGGAGGTGGCTTAATGGCTCCTCTGGTCAGATTCACTGACAAGGTCGAATGCCAGTCATCGGACTTGCATAGCATTGGTAGTTGCTCATGGTATCATTCACCAATATGCGTTGTCCAACTGTCGTCATGTAGCTCGAATATTACTGCTATTAACGAAACGAAGAATTTAACCCAAGAAAACAACAAAAAGAAAATTTAATGGTATCTTGTGGTGGGCAGAGCTTTTGGAAAATACGAAAAATATTCATGCAAATTGTGCGAGGGGCGGGTGTCCATCAGGAATGAATGAATGAATGAATCAGCAATTTTCCAGGAATTCCGAGAACTAGTAACTATGAATTTCTACATGTGCACATGAAAAGAACAGTTCTAAAATGCATGATCTCAAAGACAATTTAAAATGTCAGTAAAATATCACAGGTAAGGCAGAAACTGACAATTTAGCAAAATCTATTTCTTTTCATAAACGCCAATTTCTTCCAAAATGATAAAACCCTGTGGCCAGAAACTTGTGAAAAAAGTTGTTTTAAATTAGGAATTTCGAAAATTTCAGTGTTCCATTCTTAAAGATTTTTCACAGGATTCTACCTTTCATGCAGAAGAGAATTAGTTTAGGCTGATATAAGGTATTCTCTGGCATTGAAATTTACAGTTTATACATATTCTCTACATCCAAGACACAGAACGGATATCTATCACCAAGAATGAACCAGTCTTTGCCGGGTTGTTGACTTGTACCATCAACGAAAACAAGAACGGAGAACCAAGGTTATCATGATCCTCAGACATACATCCACTTTCAATCTCTTTCCGACTCACAAGTGTGTATTCACCGACATGCCTTCGCACCTTGCTTTATGTGAATACTATAAATAGCATCGAACATTGAGCACATATGGACCGTGTGATCTTCAGGAAATGGGTTGGCATATTGCTTCGAAAATATGACCTTCCGTCGCGCTTCCAACATATAAAAAGAAACTCTTTTTAGCAGGCGGAAAGAATTTAAGATTTTTTTATTCTTCATCCGATGTTTCCTAACACTCTTCTTGAACCCTCACAAATCGCTCTGCTTTGTGTCGATGAAGTCTGTTACATGTACCTTTGAGATGTTGTTTGAAGGAAAGTGGTCACGTGAAGATTCTATTCCATTTATTGGAAGTCTGTATACACTGAAGAGCTGTTTGGTTAAATATGCACACTGCGTATGATTGGGTTTGACCAAATTGAAGTCTTCGATCTGACATGCTGATATTTAGCCGATGTGACATCGCAAAAACTGTTCAAAGCGCCTACAGAAACATCTTAACTCACTCATGTAATTACATCAGTGTTACACTTTCATCAAAAGCATCATTATAATAAGCGTGTCATTGGGTTCGATCTTGCGTATGGCCACAAAGCAAGCGTGTGCATTCTGTCGTAATTTAAACAATACTGCAGCAAGACAAGAGAAATGTTCTTCAAACATTGTACGCTTGTAAAATTGCAAGCAGTTTAAATTTGAGTTCTCGAAAAAATATCATTTTCTCATCTTGAGCAAATATTCATGATAACTCCATTTTGAATTTTGTCATATCCTTTGTCAGAAACAGGCCACAGTGCGGAGAGTTTCTGGACTTTGGGGTTTCCAGAATTAAATTGTCATGTTTAAAGTAAATCTAAATATTTAACAACTCTTACACACGAATTATCCAGTGGTCTTAGTCATTATCTATTGTGAGGGAAACCATTGAAAATATTCACACATGACCCACCATCAATGACAAACAGCACCAAATGTCCAAGCATCAGCCATAAAACGACATGCAGAAATTCCCAAAGGTAAAATAACCATGTCTTCAAAGACAGTTGTTTGATTGAGGTTCCATATCAGGCAGCAAACTGGTGACCATTTAATATCAACCCTGCCCTCCCTCGTCTAACCAGCGCATGGATAATCCACGTGTTAAGTGAGTATCATTGGTAAGTGCTGGTTAATGTTGAAATCACGATCAAGTAGGATGGTTACATCAATCGATGGCGGCTGGTCCTCCGAGGAAGGGCTGGAACAGAATGGTGTACAAACTTTTCCCACTAGGTATCCTTAGGGCCCTGTAATTACAGATAATGGGATACACTTAGATCAAAGGATGAGAGCAGTATGCTGTAAATTGGCTCTTGCAAGAACACAAAAGCGGGTCAAGACCTTGCCTTGTCCCATGGGAGCTACTGGATCTAAAGATAGGGACAATTACAATGCTCAATGACAATGAACATAAATGTGTTGTGACATGTCGATCAAAGGAAACAAGAGAAGGACGACACTTAATAGTGCGTACAATGGTTTGGGCAAAAACCTCAAGATATAATACAACCACATACTGAAGTATATGGAAATAAGAACCTTTGGCTTTTTTCAGACATTCCCATAAACACTGACACAATTGTGTTGACTTTAGTTAGATGATAGCTCATATCTGTACCTATGTGTAATATAATTGAATGTGTGAGTGAGTGAGGTATTTGATGGGTGAGTGAGAGATACTCCAATCTTCCTCAATTTGTTGTTGATACTCCAATCTCACTCAGCACCAGATCAACCTTTATTTAAAAAATGTAATATATTCGAAACAACGTAATCTCTGAAAGCATCTGAAACAACCGACCAAACAAACAACACATCTAACACACTAAACAAGTGTATTCCCACTTGCTTTTAATGCATTTGGAATACCCGCAAACTGAAATGTACCTTGAAGATATATTGGTTTTCTTTTCGCAAACAAATGAATTGCTTCCCACTTGAACAGTGAACGGTACACTGCTGGATTTGCACTCTGTATGTTCCTATGATCATTTATTGATTCTGTGCGCCAGACAGCCTTTGTTTTCAGTAATAGATTGCCTCCAATTTCTTCTCAGCGCTAGTTATGAGGAGAATCAACTATAACCAAGAGGTAACGCTGTGGACAAACCAAGTATGTAGAATGTAGGACTTTATATCTAAAACTGTACTAGCATGCATAAATTACGAAATAAGATAAATATATTGCACACGGGATATGAATTGAGCTCACAAAAACATAAAGATAAACAAGATTCATTTCCGCTGTATTTTCTTTACACAATGCCCGTGATGGTCAATCGTGCTGTACGCTGTATTTGCTTCGTGTATGATTCATAAGTCTATCTCATTCCACTGTTACAATACGAGCGTGTTTCCAGGGAAACTGGGGAGTAAATTGTTTATCACACCTCTGAATCAAACCCTACGTTCCTACCAGCAATAACGTTCTCAGCGTTTATTCTCTATGATCATAATGAAGTGAAAACAGCGTCTCGGTGTGGTACTTATATTCCCCTCCGTTATGAACAACGGCGTTGTGCACAACTTGCAACATCACCACAACGACGACAATTTCGTCTTGTTGCCGCCTTGATGTCTCGGTAAGTGAATGCGGATGAAACGCGGATACCACGCGTGTCTGCCTCTAATACTATTCCTTGATGGCCGCGATACATTATCCTAACCAAGGCGTCATGATATTTTGCCGTCTAAATTGAAACTCTTTGACTTTGTTTGGTGGTGTGGAAATATCAGTTGATGAATGCTGCATCTCAAATTAATCTTCACACTCGTAACTGATAAAAGGTTGTCCAGCTTTTTTTTGCAAAACGAAAATGTTTCAATACAAGAAGACATATACAATCATCATATAATGGTATGTTTCACAGTTCCCGTGATGGAACCAACAGATATAATCGTTATATGTGGGTGTCATGTACGAATAAATTCGCGATTAGGAAAGTTCAGGCAGGTACAAGTTCAGTGTTCGCAAACAAACATGGCGTCGCCCTTGTTTAAGGGCTATCAAGTTTGAATTGACGGTCTGGAACCTAGAGGAATTACCAGATAATTGTTATCATTATCAAAATAATTGTTATCATTATCAAAGTAATGCGTGTTGCAAGTTTATGCATATATGAGCTCCAGCATTGAAGCGGTGACGTCAGCTGAAATGCTTTTTCCTTTATCTGTGTTTGTAGAGCTTTGCAGTTTGGGGTCGTTCTCAGGAATGGATTTATCTTTATTTTAGTTTGTTGTTCTGTGGTATGTTAGGCTGCATTTCGTACCGTCATGACGGCAAATGTCAACTCTAATCAAACGTGACGTATCATAGACTAGCGTCCCTCTTTCAAAGGCAATTACTCTAGCCTGCGGCATTATAATAAAGCCTGGACCAAACAGTCGAGTGATCAACATCGTATAGCATCGATCTACGCAAATCGGATACGATTACATGTGTCAACCAAGTCAGTGAGCCTGAACACCCGATCCCGTCTGTCATCTCTTATGACAGCATGGGTTGCTTCACGGGTCCGTCGCGATTTAACTTTAACACTTTTCAATGTTAAATCGATCTCCCTTGCGAACATCGTGTGATGTAGTTACCTGTTTGATCAGTGTCTTATGTTCACGAGTTTGTTTTCAGGTGAACAGTTGCCTTTGCATGTGTTTGTGACGTATGTCACCGAAATTGCAGGATGCACTTCCTTTTCGCAAACACCTGGTTTATTCACGATGTGATAGTTACGCATAAACACATGCTCTCGGTATAGTTGGAGTCGTACAATCGATTTGGATTTAAACAGCCATTACTGAACGGATATCTGTATGTAATATTCATTATTGTTAGGCTTAAACATCTTTGGCACAGAGCTTTGTAAACGAAATAAATAAAAATGTAGTAAGCATTTCTTTTCCCCAAAGAAGTTGATTTCATGCTGTGCCGCCATTGTTTCGCAAAACAAGAGTTTCAAAGTGATATTTGAAAGGGGAAAGCAACTTCCATACGTCACGATCTCACAAGTAGCACGTTATCAGTTGACAAACGCCATACCGGATTAAATACATTAAATTTTGAGGGGCAGTAAACGTTTCTCAAATGACCATTTTCCGCCATCTTGAAATCATTTGATTGCATCCCTTGTCGTTTCCTGTTATCTCAACGTTCTCTTCTTTACCCCCACGTCTCCGCGCAGTGACATCGCCGACCAATCAGCTGCCGTACCTGTCAAAACAACAAAACTCCTTGCAGCGTTCGTAGTCCTCCCGTCGCTATCCTGCCCTCAAGCACGCGTTGTACGCAGCAACTCTGACCTCTTTTGAATAACATTTGAAACGAAATTTCAAACAATAGCTTTTTTTTGATAACACATAACCTGGATGTTTATATCGTGGATGCGCCCGCGGAGCTTTTCCCTTGACCGCCTGCCAAGTTTTAAGCAACCTGTCTCAGTTGTCATTTTCCGTTGCCTCCACGCCCTTCACGTTGCTAGGAGCTGTATGTGATTCCGTAACAAGAAAGAAGACAATGCAAAGGTTTCTGTTGTACGCCAGTGGCTCTGCATCATTATAACATCTTACGTGAACTATCAGATTCTCACATATGATTCTATTTTCAAATATTTAATATTTTGTAATGCGATATTCTATGCCACATTGTTGGAACAAATACGTCTTTCAAAGAATACCCAGTGCTTCCAGACTTTCATGCAAAGACTAAACATGATTCAAATTACGACATTACTTTATGACAACTGTTAAGTTTATATATGTATCAACATTTCTAGGACTTGGGATTGGCTTGCTAGGCTTGACTTTCCTGTCTTTCATGGACTGGGATCTGATTTAGCGTGTAAGTAATATCCCATTAATATGGCATGGTCGGATGCAGTAGTGTATCACTCGTGTGATCATTCTAGTACTTTGTATGTTTTGTTGTACATTTTGTTATATTTTGTTATTCGATCATGATTTTGTTAGCGCATTCCTCGCCAGTACCACCAATACAGGGCGGTGGGGTAGCCTAGTGGTTACAGCGTTCGCCTTCACGCCGAAGGCCCGGTTTCGATTCCTCACATGGGTACATTGTGTGAAGCCCATGACTGGTGTCCCCGCCGTGATAATTATGGAATATTTCTAAAAGCGGCGTAAAATCATACTCACTCCTATACATAGTGCCTGTCTTAAGCATTTGGCAATGTTCTGTCAGATAAACAGGAACAGGTGTCCAAAGTTTAAGATTATTGCACCTAAAAGGCAATGTTGTGTGTGTGCAGGTATGTAAGAGTTGGCTTGTATTAGTCCAGACTCATGTCCGTTTCCTAATGCTAAAACACTGAGATACCATACCGCAGTTCAACTTGGATACACCACTCAGACAGTATACTGACACAAGTCCCTTGAGGCAGGGTTATCTTTTAAGCTATGAATGTACTATTTTTGAATTCCTTACAAAACTGTGAAAAAAATAACATATACTCAGTGCCAACTTGGTAATTATGTGCTAACGTCCTCGAGCTCAGTTTTAGAGGGGTCGTGGAGTCACGTGGCCTTGCATGGACTTATGAGTCTTAACCGTACCAGGAACCGCTTGTCTTGGTATACATTGTGTTCCTGTTTTTTTGCGGGGTACAAATGACTCGCCCTTGTTAATGAGTGAGTGAGTAAGTATGCTTTCACGCCGCTTTTAGCAATATTCCAGCAATATCACGGCGGGGGACGCCAGGAATGAGCTTCACACAGTTTACCCATGTGGGGAATCGAACCCAGGTCTTCGGCGTGACGAGCTAACGCTTTAACTACAAGGCTACCCCACCACCACACTTGTTTTGTTAGGTCTTTCATCTGGTATGTGAAGCTTTCTAATGGACACTAAGTGGAGATTAAATTTATGGAAGTGGGTTGTTAGTTGCTTCACATTTGCAGGTCACCGTGATATAACTTAACGTTACTATAATATTAACCCATAAACTGAATGTTTATATATTTTATTACAGATCGTGATATGCTGGGACATATACCACGACGAGAGCGGTAATTATCTTTCATTGAAATTAGTTTTTATAGTTCAGTGTCAATGTTTCATTTCATCTATTTGTTTTATCTGTTGAAAAAAATCCCCGTAAGAAATTATTTTGTGAAAACACACACATACCGCACGCACGCATGCACGGTACGCACGCACGTACACACGCAATATATATTCTTATCGTAATTTACGGCTTCCCGTACAGTATATCTTCTGTGAGTGTATAAATCTTACCCGAAGTAATTGTCTTTGAATAATATGTGTATATTCATCAATGTCAGATTCATAATATTGCGTCACCCGACATATTATATCTCTCTTCCAAAACGACATTTCTTGTTATCTACGTACGTTTATTGCTCAATCCCGTACATTCATCCTGTCCAACTCTTTTATGTACATTGTACAATTATGCCAAATGTACATCACTCACACGAACACGGAGGTGTGAATAAATATTGAAAATAGATCTTTTTGCGTTCCAGTATTTACGATAAACGATTGGTCTGAGAATAATGGCGTCGGTGTCGCTGGAAGACGCATTTCATATTGTCAGTGGATGTTTCTTACGTTACTGTAAAGTTGACAACGGATGTCGATATTTGAGATCCTTTTGGCAAGGGCATAATTAATCCACCCTATTAAAGAGCTCTCTGTTAAAGTACATGACGTCCGTATGTGTTTTCTACAGTACATGTGGGGCGCTGGGGTAGCGTTCGCTCGTCACGCCGATGGCCAAGGTTCGATTGCCAAACATGTGTACAATCTGTGAAGCAGATTTCTGGTGTTCCGCGCCGTGATGTTGCTTGAATATTGGTAAAAGCGGCATAAAACCATACTCACTCACTCTACAGTGCACGTAGGGAAGGTGTGGGCCAGTCGTGGAAGAGGACGTAATCCGCTGTGCAATCCGCCCCTTTGGCGGGCCAGAAACCAATAATCATAGGTTCGAATCCGGTTCTCCTTTGGTTTTGATTTTACACTTGCATCATTTCGGTTATTTTTTAAATATCAGTCTGAAATGCCGTGATGAAACTGCAATACTGTTGAGAGAGAAGTTGTGTGGAGCACGATCACTCACTTTCTGAAGTGACATATTGTGTTTGCTTTTCACGAAGTCCACTAGAGAGTACTGTCAGATGACTGCCTAATAATATATTGTGATCAATTATCAATCGATATTTCAGTTGTGATGTAACTGATATACAACTGAGAACATCGGTATATCATTTTCATAATAAACATGTGATGTTTATGAGTCGTCAAATTCCCGAATGGCGTTGCATATATCTGAATTCGATCAAGACTGGATACGTTTCCTAAACCTTTGTAAAATAAGTTATGTTTTAATATATGTCCATGATAAGGTTGAGATTGTAACTGAAAACGTATTGCATAATATTTGTACCACATGCTGATCTCACCCTCAACAATACAAATAGTAGCTTTGAAATATTAGCATGGATATGCTTGAAGATGTTTACTTGAAATAGGATAAGTAGCTGAGCCAGAGAAAGAAACCGATTTCAACACTGTTTTCAAATTCAAATGTTTATTGTATGAAAGACCATGAGCCCATATATATAGAGTGCATATGCAACAGTATATTATCATTTTAACGAAGGAGTCATATTTAATTTTAATCCCTTTCAGCTCCTGAAGGTATATTTGAAGTATGACATAACACATTTATAATCTTGATAGTTTGTGGTTGCCATAAGGCGAATAGCTTGTTGTACTGAAGGTCGAGTTAAGTTTTTATTTGGTATATATTGCTTTGGAATGTTTTTTAAGGATGGATATATATGGGTGAAATCTTACAAATCTTCGATATTGTTTAAGTTACAATATGTACACACTATTTCAGAATTTGCATTTTTATTATCTTTCCCGGTATCAATATCTGTCCTTGTACACCCAATTCGAGCAAAGTCGGTTGCAAATGTACACAAGGTCGAATTTATTATATATTTCTCTGCTTCAAAGCTGGCTAATCTAAAAACTGCTTTAATATCTAGTGCAAGATGCTAACATGTAACATATGTTATATTTGGGATTACACTTTCTTAGTTTCCCGGTATCTTACTCTCAGTTAACATAACATACGTTACATTTGACCACTTCCTAAAATGGCATTGTGTATTTCAAGATGCTAACACAAGTGTCCATTCTTGGGTGTACAGATCTTTTAATCTGGTTTGAAAAACACATTTTGTGCTTGATACTGAGTCAAATGACAATCTTTCCCATGTGCGGTATAACACTCTTGGAAGCGCTGTAAGATTTCTAAAGCACCACGATCGGCTTTTATGATAACTATCGACGTGTTCTTCTTCTTTCTAACAAACCTAGACACATACCTCCTGCCACACTTCATCACTAAGTGGAGTGTAGTCCAAATATATAAGACAGACAAAACCCTTCCCATAATCACAGGAAATCCTTCTAAAAGCAGAGTCTGTTGTACGAACAAATATATTTTG
Organism: Haliotis rubra; assembly: GCF_003918875.1. NCBI lineage: Eukaryota > Metazoa > Mollusca > Gastropoda > Lepetellida > Haliotidae > Haliotis > Haliotis rubra. The sequence goes on from NW_025767002.1 coordinate 1,685,353, forward strand.
GTAGAAATAGGGAATTTTATCTGACATTTTGGTCATTGATGCGTCTGATTTGGACATAACTTACACATCTGCCATAAAACGTCTGGAAATCTTGAATACTCCAACCCTGAATAAACTAACCCTTTTGCAAAGGTCATATACCACTGTTGAAATCTTTTTAACAACCATCCATACCTTCATCTCTATGACTCCATCAGATGGTCATCCCCACGACCCCACCCCCTCTATCTATATAATAGGGGATGAGGGGTAGCCTGGTGGTTAACGCTCGTCACGCCGAAGGCCCGGGGGTTCGATTCCCCACATTGTGTGAAGCCCATTTCTGGTTTCCTCCGCCGTGATGCAGCTAGAATATTGCTGAAAGCGGCATAAATCTAAACTCACTCACTCCCCTTGTCACACAGTCGTACTTGCGAATATAGTATTGTAAGTGACCTTCGAAGTACGGCCAAATACTGCTGTGTCGAACTTACTCATAGTATTGTCTTGAAGTTAAGGTTACTGTGTATGGTTTTCTTAAGTTTATTCGTCATTTATGGCTGTGTCGATCCCTAACCTCGTTACCTTTAACTTCGACACAATGGGGGGCGGTGGGGTAGCCTAGTGGTTAAAGCGTTGGCTCGTCACGCCGAAGACCTGGGTTCGAATCCCCACATGGGTACAATGTGTGAAGCCAATTTCTGGTGTCCCCCGCCGTGATGTTGCTGGAATATTTCTAAAAGCGGCGTAAAACCAAAACCCAGTCAGTCAGTCGACACAATGGTGTTTTACTGTACGTTATCTGCCAGATGTTGGCATAGGTGTGAGTCACCAATCAACTATAAATATATATTATAAATAACCCTAAGAAAGTAACAGTAATTTAGTGATGGTACTCATTTATTGTTTATCTATCAATGCGTTTGCCAAGGGGGCAACTAAGTGGCTGAAGCGTTACCCTCGCTGGACACATCGAAGGCTTGTAATCGATTCCATAAAGAGCTATAATGGGTGAAGCTCATTCATGAGGTCCTCTGTCGAGAAAACGCCTAAATGGTTCCCTGTTACGAACTCGCTGGAAATACATTATGCCCCTTGCATTAAGAATCAAATACTGGTATTATATTCGGAATTCTCATCTTTGTATGCACCATACCCATAGTGGATGCATTTCTCAAATGTGTAAGCGTTCCACCTTTTATGGACATTATGACGAAAGGTCAGTTATATACTTTATTCACTAAGACTTGGTATCATTATCAACATATGCACTATCCACTATACATGAGGTCACGATCAACATGCATGATCCGTCGACCATTTTTCTGGGTTGACCATCTCTCGGGCATACTGATGTATACGTTTGACTTCGATGGGATTACCTCACTTACATGCTGAATTTGACCATGTCTTTCAACATTAAATCAGAACACTTGCGAGGACCCGACACATTGGAACTGTTCCCCTCAAATCAGAACGGTTCTAATCATTCTATTGTAATTGCCTTTAATTACCTCAAGTCGCGTAAGCGTATTACTTTTTTTTTATTTATTTATTTTTTTTTAAGTAAATTTTTTTAATGTATTACTCGTTTTTTGTTATGAATAAATAGAATAATCTAATTGTGAATGTCTCGTCACACAGACACATTTAGATTTGCGTTCAAATTATTTTATACCTTATCCGTTCACTAGATCCACTTGTATATGTTTTGCGGTTGTTTTTCCTCTTTCGTGGTTTTCTCCTGTACTTACCGATTATATGGATTCATAAACACCGTGGAATAAGAAGACTAGTCAGGCCAGGGCTCCCTTTCATCATTGTGACATATTTTCTGAAGCATTTTAAGAATTTCGTTGTTTCGCTAAAAATAAAAAAACAACAACTAACAGTAACACGGGAATGAACAACCAATGAATCTTCACCAATAATTGCAGACCAAATCAGAAATGCATGACGCTCCTTTACATTTACCCATAAAACTACATATTCCCAAGTGCTTATAACAGAACTAATATAAATAAAATAAAAAATGTTTAAACCGGACGAACGGATTATACTAAAATATTTTGAATAGAGAAAGAGATTGTCAGAAGTATAATACTGTATTTACAAGATTATATGCAATTTACGGCGCATCTTATGTAAGTTGGTCATGTCCATGAAGGAATGATCATATTTTAATATAAGTACAATACAAATATGAACACATGGCTGCCAGACCAAGATAACAATGGATACTGTGGTTTCTTTTGCCAATAGGACTTTAATCTTGCACACCCTTTATCCAACATTTTCCTGAGACAAACCATGTTTATGAAGCCCCCGACACAACCCCTCCCCCCATCTGGAGTCAAAAGTCCCTGCAAAGAGCTTGCGTCTACTGTTTATATACAACAATGCGTTCAAGGTGTATTCATGTAAATTCCACGTGACATTATTTATGGGACTTCGCTGTTCCGGTCAGTAGTAATAGAAGGGGGGTGGGGGTGGGTGTGTGTCGTGGTGGTGGTGGTGGTTTGCCGCAGATGCTGCTTAAAGGCTTATTTTTATGAAATAAGTTCCCCAGCCCCCCCTTAAAAAAATAGCGAGAACCACACTTCGATGTGCCTCCAGCGTAGACCCAAAGTTCCGAGCTCTGAGTTATCAGCCGGCTCGCCAGTGTGATGGTTAGAGCGTTGGATTCGTAATATAGGGTTCACGCAAGGTATCCGTAATATTGAGCAACAACTTTGTGGATGGGGTCTACCATAAACTCGTCCAAGTAAGCTACGGAGTAGGTGGAGTACGGGGCGGTGCGTTCCCTGGTTGTCAAGCTATAATCGACTAACGTATCCATGACACGTTGTAACCGTTCAGTGCCCACGGGACCTAAACTATCGTACAGGCTGGCTATAATGTGGCTTACTTTTTTTTTTACTAGAATTTTGCTTAAGTTTGCTAGAATGTTGTTTCAGTTTGCTTAAGCTAGCGAATTTTATATGCTACGGGTTGGTCCGTTTTCAATAGGAGTTTGGCGTGTTTCGTTTCGGAGAGCTGTTTTTTCACGCGGTCTCGTTCTTGTTTGCTCGGAATCACGTCGTTTTCTCTTAAGCATTCCTCGAACGAATCCCTGTCCTTGCAGTGAAACAGGGCCACCCATCGGGTCTGCTCCCTTAGGTCTTTGAGCACAGAGTTAAAGTTTTGCGTCAGCACCCAAACGCTATGTTTCGTGTGCCGGCCCGAGAAGGCCAGGTACGACAGCATGTCTCGTTTTTTGACCATGTCCTTGTTGGCGCTGCAGTCGTCCAGGAGGAACAGCGTCGAGTCCCCTTTCAATTTACCGTGATAAGCGGTCAACCAGTCCTGCAGACGCGTTCAAGGACCCACCCTGTGCACGTCCGGGTCCGTCATCACCCACGCTCTCTCTCCGTGTACGTCTTGTTCACCCGCAACGTCGGGCAGAGAATGATGATGTGATCGAACGCGTCCCGATAGTATCCTTCCAGCAGGTCCAGCATGAAAGCCGTTTTACCGCACCCCGTCTGACTGCACACGATGGCGCAATGCGGATCCAGGGGCAGTTCGATATCAATAGATGGCTTGCTAGAATCTTCCATTGTCTATAATAAGCTGCGCATCCATGATCACGTACAAAGATAAATTTAATTTACCGGCGGATTACCGGTGAATTGGATGGCGATCCCCTCACTGCCATTCTCGATGCGACGCCCGCTGCCGTGCAACCGATCATCGTCCGTGGATCACATGTGCAGCCACAGTGCGTACGTGGTCGTCAGGTACTCTCCTACCGCCAAGGAGGCAGACCGAGGTCCTTGACGATCGCGTTGATTTCCGGTGGGCGCTTGATTGCCAGTACGTTTTGGATTTCGTCCCACTGATGTTAAGCGCGCATGCCTTGGCTGAACAGCTGGTTGGGCATGCCCTCAACAGTCACCTCGACTTTCGTGATCTCGGGGTTCCAATACTTTTCATTGACCCTTCGAAACGGCGAAAATTCTTCCACCGGCAGGAGCAAAATGCCCTTCATCGTTTGCGCGGGTATGTTCAGGTTGATATTCCACAGCGTGTCGCTCTTGTTCGCTACGATCTTCTGGTGACAAAGGAAGCGATCGTACAGAATGGCTAACGTGCCCGAATACTGGTTGCGAATCTGTCGAGCCAATTCCGGATTCGTCACCTTGTCGAACTCCAGCGAAATATTGTCGATGGTGTAGCAACCCTCCTCGCCGCTCTCCGTCACGATCACGTGAGTGTAATCGTTAAACGCGAGTTCGTACTCCAGTCTGTCGCCCAGTGCGGCTTGGTAAAACGGCATGTGACCCTCCAGAAACTCGAAGTCGAGCGGGTTGCAAAATCGGTTCCCGAACGCCTCGGCGATGGCCACGTGTTTTTTCACCATTGCAGTGAGTTCGGCTTGGTCGAAACTGTACCCCAGGAACTGTACCCGGGAACGATGACGTCGTTCTCGCCGAGGTTCGGAAAACGCACAAACAGCGTTTGTTTTTCGTCTATCGTGCTCGGGTTGTTGGTGATCGTCACGGATTGACGCACGGCTTTGACCGCCAAGGGTTCTCTCAATTTTCGGTAAGGATCGAGTTTTCGTCCGTATTGCGACGCCATTTTATATTTTAAAAATATATAATATATGTTCAATAAATAAATAATTATGGCCGACGATATTCCCATGGACGATTTGGGGTGCGATAGAACCCCTTTTGCACAACGATGAGGAGACCTCATTCGCACAAGGAAACATGGGCGATGATCTGCTAAAAACGACCGTCGATGAATACCGCGCTCAAGACGCAACGAACGACGTCAAAAAACTATTGACAACGTACTCGAATGAACAATTGCCCGGGTTAGAATTTACCTTTCGGGAACTGCGAGGGCAGGACAAGGCCATGCAAACCATTCGCGGATCGCTCGTGGACAACGTAGCCAAACTGGACACGCTCGATGAGCATATCGCTGGTGAAGAACACAAACTCGACAAAGTGGAGGACTTGGAAGATGAAAGATTGACCGGACTGGAAATGGCGTCCTCCTTCCGAGACGAGCTTTCGATCCTAGATCAGCCGCGTGCACGAAACCATCGACCGAGTATTGAATGATGACACCATGTTGGCCGACAGGATCCGAAATCACCATCTCCAGCGTTCAAATGGCTTTGGTCTTCATCGTATCGACCATCGTCTTAGCACTGACAGGCGGTACGACACCGACACCACCACCACCACCACCACCCAAAAAAGATGGCGACGTCAGAGACAGGATAAAAAAACAGTTGAAATCACTCGGGGAAGCCCTGGCGAGACAGGCCGGCAAAGCCATGGAAGCCCCGCCCGGCATCTTGGGCCGTTTTGCGATCGAGGTGTTGCTGATGTTCGACCTCCTCGCGTGGTGATAGGTGTGGTGGTGATGGTTGAATGCTGGGCTCTGGTGCTGGTAGTGGTGTCACGATCCCCGTTTCGCCAGTATGCATGGGCAGTGGGAGTTGACTCACGTTGATATCGGGATCGATGCCTAGTTTCTGATCGGCGGTCACGATGACGATTTAGTTGTTGTAGCCCACCACTTTGTGGATCCTCAGTCGCATGTCGCTCGGAGCCATGTACAGTCCCACGCCGAACACGAATTCCAGTGTGGCGATGGAGTCCTTGACGTTCGACACGAACTGTTTCTGTGCGTCGTAGGCCATCCCATGACCCACGATGCTGGAACGCATTTGCGACTGAGCGCCCAGATGCGCCCACACGTACGTTCGAATCGAATTGTTCAACCGTAAGGTGCCTGCGCGAGTAAACCCTTTCGACATAGCCCGCATATATTTTCCAATCATCTTCAACGTATTGGGGCTGCTCGACTTTTTCGATGGTGAAAGGAATTCTACCTTGACCTGTAAAGTTCATACGATCATCTCTCCATTCATTACTTTCCAGAACATAGGCCGGTGTTATTAGGATATCTTGTTTTAACAAAGCAGCGCTGGCTTCTTGAGTTGATTCTGCCAGAATTGCATCGGGTTGTGAAACCATGCGTGGACTGCCTTAATGTTCGTGACTGAAAGCCTATACTTTTCAAATCCATCGATAAATCGAACCCTCCTTCACATCCACCACGATTTTCATGTGCGTAGGATCGGTAGCAGTGACGAGATCGCTTTTAGGATAAATCACTCCAGGCTGGTACTTGGGTGTAAACATATAGAATTATTTTAATTACGTATATATATTTTTTCAATATGTACATCATGCTCCCGGGAATCACGAACGGCGAACCCGTTCCCCTGCCACAAATGATCTATAACACGTCGGGGGAACTCGAAGTCGCGCTCTGCGATCTCACCTTCTACCCGCGATGGTCGAATATCAGCGCTAAGAGAAACAACAACAAGCTGTTTATCAGTAATAGCTGCCACCTGCTGACCCACGGTTATTATAACGTGTGTATGCTGGACGACGAAATTTTTAAACCCGTCAGAGCCAGTCTTAAACTAAACGAGTCGGATGGCATGCTCAAGTTGACGAACGGAGACCAACCCATCAAACTGGGTCGCCCCTTGGCGAGAACACTCAGGTTGACGACTTATGAGATAGCACCTCGAGACACCGTGATGGGCTCGAAATTGCCGAGCCTCGTCCCCTACCGCGAACTGTGCATTCACCTCGATCAGCTGAGCACGACGGACAACGTTCAAGGCGAACGACCTTCCATGCTGCTGAGAGCTGTGCCGGTGAAAACGGAAAAGTACAACGACGGCAGAACCGAATCGTTTTCGACCTTGCAGTACAAGAAATTAACGTGAGGCAACATCACCGAATTGAAACTATCAGTTTTAGATATAAAACATAAACCCGTTCATATAGGATACCTCAGTGCGACGCTGCACGTCAAACAACGATGACTGAAGCTTTGGGTCTGGGAATGTGACCAAGAAAATGCGCCACCCTAGCGATGGGGACACCGACCTACAGCGATTGCCTTGCAACTCAAAACAACATTTACAAAAGCGTCGAAGTGAGCGGCGGATCTGGTGGCGGTGGTAACCTAGGAGATTTAGCCGATGTCAAGACCGGAGGTCTCTTAAAAAACATGCAGTACAATCTCATTTGCAACGCCAATAACACATGGGTGATGGTTCCAGCCTTCGGCGGCAACTCTTCGACCTGGACGACGTTGAGAAGATGGTCGTCGGTCGAAACACGCCGTACACACCCGTCTTTACTAACAACAACTGATGGGTGTTCGTACCCTCTCGAATCGAGTGGAATCTCAACATCGCGCTAGACTCTCCCCACCTGTTCACGGAAAACAAAGACCACCACCTCACGAAAGTCATGGCTTATGTCCCGATGCAAAGACGCAGCGTGGTCGTCAGCACGCTGTTGCAACCCATAGCTCACATCCTATCGAGTAAACCTGGGACGTCAAAAGCGACGTTGCAGTTAGTGTCGGAATTCGACAACGTGTTCGACATCCTGCAAAATCTGCCGGCGCAATCCACGCTGATCATCCAAGTCTACCTCGGCGAACCACGTGTTGGTAACGCCGAAATCGTCAAAGGCATCAAACTCCAGTGGACCCAACAACACCAATACCACGCTTGCTCCGTTTACATACAGGTGGGCGTGGATGCCTTGACCAGTCAGCAGGGTGTCAACGTCACCGTGGAAAACATGATATTGCTCACGAAAATTTTCATACACGATAACATACATCTGACGGGTTTGAAATGCACGGCCGAAAATTATCCGAAAACCAATTAAAATTTCTTCACTAATATATATCATGAGTGTCATTGCAAGCGTGACTCCACAAGCCACCATCGCGTTCTCCGATCTCGGGGACACGCGAGGATACGACGAACGCAGTACGGAAAATGCCTTGTATGGCCTGCACTTACAAAACAACGTGTACCAACGTGGATAAGTCATTGTCGAATTGAACTGGATCATCAATATCGTCCTGACCTACCCCTATCTCGTCATGGATCAGGATCGTAATATCCTCGAACTAAAAAACAATGGGATTCTACTGGGGAGTTTTATTCCGTTTCATAAAAAGGGAATGTATGATCAAACGGGTTATATGCTAGTCCCTCACTCGGAAGACATAACAAAATGGCTCTATTTAAAGCGATATAGTAAAGTCCCAAACTCGTGGATCACTGTGATACCAGGTTCTACCCTTATTATCGACGTCGTGCTTGGAAATGCCTCCAGACAACGGGTGGGACTTCTGTCTGGGTTAAACATACGCTGGCACGATCACCATAAAAATCAATGCTGTCGTATTTATGTACAACTAGGAACAGCTTCCACCACAATCCTCGAGGGCGTCGAGGTTTTTATGATAGATGAAATTTTACTCGACCTGAGTTATGTTACCTAACACGTGTACCTCATCAGCTTAAAGTATATTCATCAATGATTGATGGAGGACCAATTAAATATTATTTCGTAAACTATATATATAGTGCAAGATGGAATTGTATCCGGCCATCGACGACGTGGCTCAAACGCTCGAAACCGTGGATGGATTTCGTTTGCGACAGATCAGTGACATCCAACACCAACTGGAACAAGAACGAGACGTGCGACTCAGATTGCACAATAAATACCATCGGGCCATCAATGCCATCGACGGCGTGGACACGGCCCTCGTGGTTGCTGGCATGGGACTCGGGGGTGCTGGCATCGGCTTGTTATCCACCATCGTAGCCGCACCCATCGTCCTCGGGTTAGTAGTAGCCGCCGGGGTATCGGGACTTGCGGGAATAGCTCTTAAACTCGTTTCGCGTCGTTTTCAACGGAAGGCCTTAAAACAGGACGAAATCCGAGTGCTGGCCGAAGCCAAGCTGAACACGATCGACGATCCTTTGCGCTACTATAGACGGAGCCCGGTTTAAGAGGATGATGCAATCTCAGGATAGACCCGTTAAACCGAGCACTCGGCTACCAGGTCCTCTGTGGCTTAGTCGAACGACTGCTGGGTACGATGACGGTACAGAGATGCGCAACTCTGTTACCGAGGTTCAAAGCCTACCGTTCGAAAAACAAACAAACACGGAGCTCTCATGGGAGAGCGCAGTCGACCACAAGCCCACGGGAGAAATACCAGCGCACCACAAACATCATCAAACCAGGGACCAGGCGGGTCTCTGGTCAAAACACCAATTTCTCCCTTCGTGGATTGTGGCCACAGAGGGCTTTTGCTATTTTTTTTATTTGAACAGGCACATCGAAGGATGGTTCTCGCTATTTTTTTAAGGGGGGCTGGGGAACTTATTTCATAAAAATAAGCCTCTAAGCCGCATCTGCGGCAAAACCCCCCTCTATTACTACTCGATCTATTCTGAAGTGCATAGACATCTTACTAAAAAGGAAACATACCTACAGTGACGTAGGGGGTATTTTTGATTATTGTTGCGTGGAAAATTACCGATGGAACAGACAGAGCTAATTGAGTCGTCAATTGTCCCTGGTGTTTGGCAAGCTCGACAGCACAGATAATGATTTTACGATTGATTTTCAATTACCAACGACCAATTGCCTTCGAGAAATTAGTCACATGACCTTTCGTACCCTGTGCTAAATCCTTGAAAGTAGACACTTCCAAAATACATTTCGGAATTTCGTCCACAGCGTAATCTTATTGTCTGTATTTGAATTTTTTTTATGAAGTTTGACACCGTGTCTCTTTATATTCATGTTCCCTGGCCTGCGGATGGTAATGTTAATGCAGAGGACAATTCAATGATGTCTTCTCGTTGTATCTTTAGGTATGGCGAAGGTTTCCCTCACTTCAAATTACTGCGTAAATCGCATTGTAAAGTTTTGAGACACCGTAAACTGATACTCTCTTGGGGAATATGCTTCGACTTCACCGACATTATTTATTAGGATAAAGACGCGTTGATATTTTCCTTTTTGGGACACAAGTTGTAAATTGAGCATTAAAGCCATTTTCCAGGTACAATACTGGATATAATTTCAACACATTTCAATATGGATCTTGTACACTTGAAAAGTGTATTTTCTTACATTAACTTAACGCTGTTGATGAAACACTGTACACTTGAGGTCTAAACTGTGCTATTCAAATAAAATACATCGCCATAAAAACTTTTGCTCCATTTTAGCAACCATGTCTGTTTTCTTTTGCCAACAGTTAAGTTTGTTAGGTTCTTGAAATCGTGTTTATCACGTTAAGGTCTGCCATTTAAAGTTTCATTACGTGGAACCGGCCCTTGTTACTCTTCTTGCACAATCTTCTGATCCCCGAATGACTGAGCGTCGCTGCTCAGCACGTCGTTTGGCGGACAAGTGAGTGAGTGACATGGTGTTGACATGGTTTTTGATCCGCGCTTCCCCTCATGTTAAAACAATTTCATTATAACTCACTTACGCATTGAGTTCTAAACTCAACAAGCTGTTCTTATGGCCACACTGTATAGTCATGAATGTGTGTGGGAAGGATAACGTGACCACTATCGTCATCACTACTACTACTACTACTTCTACTACTACTATTAATAGTGCTGCCGCTGTCTTTAGCCGCCTAATACTACTACTACTACTACTACTACTACTACCATTACTACTACTATTACTACTACTGCTACTATTACTACTACTATTACTACTACTACTACCACTATTACTACTACTATTACTACTACTACTACTATTACTACTACTATTATTACTACTACTATTACTACTACTATTACTACTACTACTACTACTTCTACTATTACTACTACCATTACTACTACAATTACTACTACTGCTACTATTACTACTACTATTACTACTACTACTACTATTACTACTACTACCACTACTACTACTACTACTATTACTACTACTACTATTACTACTACTACTACTATTACTGCTACTACTACTACTACTAATACTATTATTACTGCTGCCGCTGTCTTTAGCCGCCTCCCAGCGTTGACTCGTCACGCTGAAGACCCGGGTTCGATCCCCCACATGGGTACAATGTGTGAAGCCCATTTTCTGGTGTCCCCTGCTATGATATTGCTGGAATATTGCCGTATGAATAATGTCGCAAGAGGTGACTAACCCGTAAGTATCTCAGTTGTGTTGATATATGTTCATGTTGTTGATCACTGGAATGTCTGGTCCAGACTCGATTATAGAAAGACCGCCCCCATATAGCTGGAACATTGCTGAGTGCGGCGTAAAACAACAAACAAAACCCACTACTACTATTGCAGCTACTGCTGCTACAGCTACTACTGATTCTACTATACTGTACTATTACTACCACTACGATTCACTTACTACTGCTGCAACTACATCCTTCAATTTGATTTTGAAAGTCAATATTGAGAGGTAACGAATCACAAGTTCTAGCCGTCAGTAAGCACGACGACTCATGTGACAATCATGCACTTGTCTCCCATCTCCGTCGGAGGTTTCCTCCAAATGTAGCAAAAGCAACGCCTAATGAAATCATGTGCTATTCAAATAATAAATTCACACATCTCAATCACGTATAAATGGGAACATCGACAACTGCATCACCCAACAGCATGAATACACAGTTAGCAAGTGTTTCTAAACTCTCTTTTACAAACATCATCCCAAAGGTCACACTAAGACTTAAGAAGGCATACACAATCACACAAAACGTCTTCCCTAGATTGTGGAGTAGGAAATTTCCCTTGTTACCAACGCCATCCCACGTCCAGCAAACACAGCCAAGATGGACCACTAACCGATGCGGATGCCAATTACAGGGACCATCCCGGGCAACGATCAGAACCTCCGAGAGTGTAAATAAAGACGCCGTCCCCTCAAATGAAGCTAGAGCAACACCCAGGCCAAACTTAGAACTCTCTCGCTTAACGATCAGACTAACTAAACCGAACAATGATAAAGAAATTGCAACAGGAAGGATTTATACGGAGATAAGTTATCCCTCAATAAAACATTTGAATGTTTATTGTTATAAAGGTCTCGTCAATCCTGCAGTGTGCAAATTACTCTTTGAATATCTCGTCGTCGATCGATTCGTGTTGTGTACGCTGTATCCCCTTGTCCCCATGATTGGCGCTCTGTGGAGCTCGACGGGGCGAGAATAACGTTGAGCGGGCAATCGTTATTTAGGGTGTTGTTAACTCGCTTGACGGATAGATATTTCTAATGGCCCCAATCAGAGACTCTAGTAAATCAGCTTGGTTGCCGTTCGCGAATGACGTATTCGTTAGTATGTAGGGAACTTTTTGCCTTTTGGGTGCGGATGTTTTTTAAAGGGTGAATTGATCCCAAAACGTTGACAGCTTGTTTGATGCTACTACAATGACAAATGGACCTGGTTATCTAACATCATATCTCCGCTTACCATTTATCATACATAGATGTGTGAACACACATAATCTATAAAACTAAAAGGATGTGTTCATTATTAGGTGATAAGTTGCATCTATTGATGAAAAAACTGCCGATCTGCTGAAAAGATATTTTTTGCGACATGGAAAGTGAATTTCAAAGTCGAAACGCAAAGCTGTTTATAGTCAGAAGCAATAAATCCTCAAATCCATCTTGTCAAAACCAATTTCCTCCATCAAGATTTTAATCTCCTTTCCGTGATTTCGGCCAAAGTGTATATATAAAATACACTCCGGTATTGACAATTCATGGAAATCGTGGAACTATTGACATGAAGCTTTGAATCCGAGGTCCTACTGAGAATCATATATGGAATTATTCACATTCCAAACACGGATTCAGACACCGTTGTATAGTATGGACATTCATGTGCATACAGAGGGTCATTGGAGAGTATTCCAGATCCAGTATTTGTTTATCAATATATCAAACAACATTATTGGCGCTGTTGACCCTTGGTGCATATTTGGTGATAATATGCAATATGAAGACGGGTCGTTGAATGATATTTTCTCTTCCGGAACATAATCATTGATTATCTGAGTTGTAGTACTATGATGTCAATTCATTTGTAAATGTGCAATTTGAAACCGTGATCAAAGAATTTGTTGTATCCACCAATCAATGAACAGCGTGGCTGTGACGTTTTTTTTTGTTACCGTTAAGAATCGAAGGATCTATACAATGTTTACTCAAATGGATTGAATTTCGGGATATGTTTAAACAACGCATTGTAATGCCGACTGCATATACTCTTCCCAAACCTTTGCATCACTTGATGACTACCTTCAAAACTCTGTTTGAGTCGTGCCTGCAGATGAGTCAAACGACAACACGATTCTGATAACTCAGAATTTTAATTTTGTACGGGAAAAAATTCCTTTGGTTGAACATTATATGCTTCTATCCTAGGAATACCACTAGTTACATCTTGTACCTCAATGGAAAAAACAACAACAAAAAACTACAGAGCGGTACTTTCATTATAGAGGCTGATATTTCCAGGCATCTGTTATTTGTCAAACTGAAATATACTCATGCCAATAATGGTTGTCAAACCCTTCAATTTTTTTATTGGAGAGGGGTGGGGTGGGATGGGGAGGGGTGACAACCATTATTGACATGAGTATATCTGTCTCAGAGGTATTGCTTTGTTCGCGGTTTTGTCAGAATGAGGATATCATAGTTTGACAGCATCCATAATTGACAAAACGATTTTTTCTGATGTTTTGTCATGTCTTTTGTGATAACATTGAAAGAGAATTTCGAACCCGAAAAACAAAACTGTTCACACACAGTTGTGTTATATCCAAATATTCAACTTTCGTTTGTTTTTTGTTAATTCCGTTAGGGCCGAAGCCTATGTAGGTGAGAGAAACCCGTTTTAGTATCATCACTGAAGAAAGTGTGCGCTGCGCATTCTGACAATTATGATGAATGAGAATATTCGTATTTAATGGAATGACTTTGCGTCGTATGGGCAATATTTGAACACTGTTGAATATGACTCAAAAGAATTTATTTAAGGACTGTCAGGCTTTTACATAATATACAGTAAAACCAGAAATTATTGAGAATAAAAATAATAAATTAAATTTCGGACTGTACTTTGGGCGCTGATACAAAGGTTTTTCAGTTTGTTTGGTCCAGAATTTCAGTGTATTAGGAAACAGCCACACAGAACTTTCATCTGAGAAAATCACATTGTCCCAGTTAAAATTTCTATGCTGTAAGCACCAGTTCAACCTTCGCTCCTTTTGTTTAGGTTTCATGATCGGTGATGGAATTCCTCGACTTTTCTGCCAACCCATTGCATGCAGCTCAGTTCTAATTGTCTCCTTACAGACAGCCACAGTTCCTCTATCAATCATTTCCAGCCTTCAGTTTTCTAAACTCCTTCGTTTGTTTTTGAAACAAGAATACCAAGCCGCCTCCTGTCACCGACAGTCCATTTTCTGGGCCTACCTGCGCCTCCCTGGTGCTCAATGCCATATCCATTTGCAATATTTTTCAAAACACGATAAACAGTGCACAAAGGGATGCCTGTTCTACTTGAAATCACTTTAGCTGATCTGATGTCCTTGTTATAATACTCTAAAATCAACTTCCTCTTCTCTAAATCATCCATACTGAGGATCACTGAAAATGTCGTCTGCTAGCAAGTAAACAAAGGGGGACAGCTCTTCACAAACTAATGAAAAGGATTAACGGAGTTGTCTCTCTTGAATGAAACCAAGCACTTGATAGCTGCTCAAGGTTGTTTATACTAGAAATCCAATTAAACATATTCCTAAAATTCTCAATAATTTCTGGTCATACTATACTACTCACACTAAGGATAACAACAATTCGCAACTTTTAATAACTTAAACGTAGATTTATAATTTGAAATTGTATCCATTTAAAACTGGATAAATAATGATATGGTAACACATCTTTAGGAAAACAGCCACTTTAAGCCATCCGTATGCACTTGATACATGAGTAACCATAAAAATGGTTTTCATGGCACCAATCAACCATTTTGCAAATCATGGCACGGGTCATTGATAAGTACACAACACCTGTCAATAGCAGGTATGGGATCCACCAGATGAAATGACATACTGAAAACTTGGATCCATGCTTACAATAGGCTTAGATATTTAAACCAAATTTGACCCCACATCATAGTTTTCTGTTGAATCAATGATTTGATCCTTAGCAAGGTGTGAGTAGTATACTACAGCTAATTAGAGGTGTCATAATAACTCATACAGTGATGTAAAGACATCGGATGGTCATTAACACCTTTGTCTAGTACAATAAGTACAGTATTGACCGATTCGCCCAAAAGAGCCGCATTTTGCTGAGCACACTTGCGTCCCATGCCAAAAGTTGCCATGATGGGTTCGAATCCCATTTCGTAAGGATTATGTTTCTATGTTTGGCTGCACCATTCCCGTTCCATTAAAGTGTTGACTTCCAAGACTACATTAAGCCGACCCGTGGTGATATAAACACACTCACTTACTCTTGATATCGCTCAATGGCTATCTTTAAGACTGCCACCATCGGAATGATAATACATTAGTTATATATTTATCTGATGGAATACTGATCAAAGCGGCGTTAGATTAACTCACTCACTCTTTGTCCAAACAGTGTACTTGGCCATGAAACCGCCGTTATCGGGAACTATCAAATAATGGTAATTCGTTCTCATGTTATTCCGTTAAGTATTCGGTGAAAACTGTGTATGGTTGCAATGGCTTTTTAAGACAATGCTGCTACTATCATAAATTAGTTGGTGTACAACATTGATACCATAAACGAAATATACCTGTGTTATGTGTGTGTTTGTTGATTAGCACCGCACTCAGCAATATTCCAGCTATAATATTGCGGTCCGTAAATAATCGAATCAGACAATCAGGGATCAACAGCATGATCATCGATCTACGCAATTGGGATACGATGACATGTGTCAACTAAGTCGCCAAACCACCCGATCCCTTTAGTCGCCTCTTATGACAGGTCTCTGTTGATGAAGACCAATTTTAACCGGGATCTTCATGTGTATCCGATGATATGACAAAGTATATGACAAGAGTTTAACAAATTGTTTCAATGAGGATACATATAGAATGTAGCAAGTACATCCCCGATCCTGCTAGATCATCCTGACGAAACAAGGATACGTTTTCATCATGGCATATACAGTGATATTTTATGTCGTTTAGTAATTGGCATTGTTATATTTTGCCTGTTTATTAAATTTTAAAAAACCCAGAGTTGCACAGTTTCTGCGGGTTGCCATCACATAGCTGTTGGAAACGGATGGCATGGAAACGCAGCCGTGGCCTTCACAGCTTGCCTGAAGGTGACAGTAGCCGCAAGTGTTTTGACCTTCCCCTTGTAATGCTTTCTATGACAGCTTGCTTAGATGGCTCACCGTATACACATGTGACAAAGAATAATGTATTCGTAATCGTTATTGCTGTTGTGATGATTCTGTTTTCTCGAGCACTTTGAGCTTTCGTTCACGATGTGAAAACAGAATTTTGGAGAAAATGTCGGAAGAGCTGACTTGTGTTTCAAAGGAGCTTCAGAAGACATGCAGTTTTATGAAGTGTGTGAATTTTATGGAATGCATGCCGTTATTATTTTATCGTGAGTGAGTGTGGTAAAATTTAACGTCACATCGGCAATATTGCAGCCATATCGTGACGAGAACAGTTTATATCAATATTCAAATCAATGAATGTATAACGTAAAAACCTGTCATCGAAGGACAGTAAAAATACTAGAGTATCACAGCTATATAAATTTAAAACTAGTACGCTATCGTAAAATTAAATCACTATAGACAGTACAAAATAAAAACGGGCTATAGATCACCAACAACCGAAGGTAGATCACCATACTAGGGACCATGGGGACTTACAGTACCTTTGCTACCTGCATGGACCCTAGCTGGATTTACACCATCCCTTCAGCCATTGGTGATGGAAGACAAATCTAGCCATAAAGTAAAAGCACACATATTCTACGATTAAAAAAGTGGCAAGTTTAAATTTACTTTAAATGTGTTGGGACTTACGGACCCTCTCAGGAGGACAATAATTTTACAATGCTTCAACCCCCTTTGAGGGTACAGCCACTAACAATCGAAGTTAATAATCTAAACTACCAATTATAAAACCATATCTATTTACAAAACATATATCAAAATTCATTAAACAAATCTATCTCTTTTAAAAATCAATGATTAAATGATAATTAACATTATTAAAAAGGTCCTTTACTGTTTTGATATTGAAATATTTATCCCTTATGATGGAGAATTCAACACAGTCAAGCAGGATATGCTTGACAGTGACTCTCTCATCACAAGGGATACAAAACGGAGGATCCTCGCCTTTCAATAGATATACATGAGTATATCTTGTGTGGCCAATACGACATCGTCTCATGATGACCTCTTCAAATCTGGACTGACAACCCAAGTAGGTATAACCAACATAGGGTTTTATTTCATGTAATTTATTAATACCTACTTGGGTGTCCCACTTCTTCTGCATCAGATCACGGATGTACGATCTAATCAGAGCTTTGTAATCAGAGTATGGAATAAGAAGTGGTGTCACAGATTTGTTGAGTGCTGCCTTAGCAGCAAGATCGGCCATGGTGTTCCCAGAAATGCCAACGTGGCTGGGTAACCAGCAAAAGACGATGTCGTATTGGCCAGTAGAAAGATCATTATATAATTCAATAATTTCTATTAAAAGTGGATGTTTAGCAGAAAGATTTTCAGAGCCTGAAGGCAAGAAAGAGAGTCTGAAAAGATTATATATTGTTTATATTTAGGGTGTCTATTAATATATTTTAAAGCTGTTAATATGGCGTTAGCTTCGGCTGTAAAAATAGAGCTGTTATCAGGCAATCGAGAAGATATTGTTCTTGTTCCTGGATGTCATTCCAAATTCAAAGTCGGTTCTGATTTATCATGCAGAATGTTAACGTCATATATTACTGATGGGTGATCGTGAACATTTCAACCGCATCAAAAGTCGGTGTCGAAATATTGGCACAATGATTTCGAGGCTATTTTTTCCCTTTTATGTTTCATTGTGAAACAAATCTTCTTCATCCAAACAAATCCGGCTTTGCAAGAGCATGTTACGTTCAAAGCTCGCTGTAATTCTTTGAGACAAATTCCGAATCCTCATCGAGCATAAAGATGAAGCATTTTGTTTAGTTCCGTCTCTGATGCCTCTCTTTGAATTCAAACCAGGAAACGAATTGACTTTTTCTAGACTTACTTTGATGAGATCTCCTGCAGAAATTGCGTGAAAACCCCGTATCTCTTTAAGCTGATCAATCATTTCGGTGCAACAGATTTACATTGTCAGTTTAATCAATTACAAAGAATATTACATTTTTCATTTGTCGGGTTGAATATGGTGGTTATTCATCATACCGGCAAGGGTCTTTCCCCTACTGCCCTCCCTGTGGCCACCAGTCTAGAACAGATGGTCAATTAGAATTCTGAAGTGAGCAGCACTTCTCTCGCGTGTCTTTTCTTCCAGGGCACAGACAAATAGAAATTTGCTGAATCAGGCATAGTGTCGGTTCGTGATTTGAGTTTCCGTGTTCAGCTGTTTAGTTTTCCAAGTTCCCATTCTGGTTGGGGCAGCAAGTTGGGTTGGGTTCTCTCGTCATGTGGAAGAAACGGGTTTCATTTCCAATTTGGGCGCCGTGTGTGAAGCGTTTTTTGGAGGCTTTTCGAATGCAATGTTGCAGTTTCTAGTTCATTTCAATGCAGTTTTCACAGATGTTTTGCAGATTTGTCACTGATTTCTAATGGACAAGGTGTGTGTTCATGGGTTGTTTGATGCATTTTTAATGTGTTGCCTTGCATATATATTCACCACTCTAATTACAACGTACTTGTTGGCTTTGGCCTTTTTGTCGACATTGCATGATTGTATCATTGGACGGAGACCGCAGATTTTAAATGTGGGACATATTGATAAAACACTAAAAGGACACTGCAAAAAATAAAAGGACTACTCCTTGGTAATGCAAGACGTGAACGTCACTTAGTAGTGACGTACATGATGTGAATTATAACTTAGCAACGTACGTATTGGACGCTTCTACGTAGTCAGGTATTGTGTACACGCCTCTGCTTAGGAAGATACGTTGTGGTCGATACAACTTTGGTACATACGACGTGCGAGTTACAACTCCAGTACACTTTTGACGCTTCTACTTACGTTGGGGACGCTTACAAAAACCATATAGGTAAGTTAACGTTCGATGTAGTCGGTAGTACATAGTAAGGTTTACGAAACTACTTAGGTAAGTGCTGATCAGTTACGTGCATGGGACCAAAAACGTTTAAAGATGTAACTCTGCTAATGGCAAAATAACAGCGCCTGTATTCTTACGTTTGGTTGTAAAGAACCACTCCACCGCTGAGACAGTAATCGGAATAGCAAACAGGGCCGATGCTGACCAATCACTAGCACCAGTTGCAGTAGTGTCTGGTTTCCTGGCCCCTGCTAAACATGTCCAACTGATACCAAGTGCAGCGCTGGACAGAAAGTCAAACATGGGAAGGTCCAAGCTTTCATGTAGACGTCAAGCGACCAGAGAACATAATTCAGTTTGAGACCATTCTGTGTATCTTTAATTGAGATAAAACGATTGGCTTTGCTATAAAAAAGTCTTTGTCACGTTTTGCCATCTAGAAAATAAACATACGGGTTCACCGTACGTAATGGACTGGACGCTCCATCTCAGACATACAAAGAGGTACATGCTGGATATTGAATAGAATTAGACAGACTGAGGATTTGGTACCGATTGGCCACTTTGGGTCTTATTAAGGAATGATGGTTGCAGTAAGCAGGATCAGGAGATATCGTTTTAGAGATCACCAATTAACCTATATCTTAAAGCAGGTGTTTTAGTATGTAGGATGGTTTTCGGAGAATACCATTAGACTATACCAAAAAGTGCGAAACACAATTATGACAGTCTTCTTCTAACTACACGACAAAATGTCACGTTTTAAAGAAAATGCCAGAAAGTTTCACTGAGCTACCTCTGACGCCCTCTTTTCTTTTAACATTTCTCTCCCCTTCTCCTCTCTTCCCCCCCTCCTAATCTCTCCCTGCCCCCCGTCTCTCCCCTCAATCCCCCCTTTCCATCTCTCTTTCTCTATCCCTCTTCTGTCTATCCTACTCTTTTTACACTATTTCCTTAGCGCGTAAACGGTATCAATATTCATTCTGGGAGCATAGACTGCCTAGTAGTTTTAGACATAGGGGCAACTCAAGTGTAGTGTGGATTCCCTCCCTTGTCTTTGTCAGGATCCAATTGTGGTAGACACCAATAACAGATTCGTCCCTATGCATCTCACTCAATGCCGTGAAAGTTCTTCAAAACTGTTCAAAGTGCGTTAAACGTAACTCACTGACCCAGTCATCTTGGTCATACCGAAGGCGGTATTTACAACCTGAAGAAAACGCAGGTACGACAGCAGACAAGCCCCTTACGCGTAATTCTGACTAATTGAGGTAGATTGCGGATCAGGGCGTCTAGGCAGAGGAGACAAAGCCGCCTGATCTTCACAAACACGAAGAGCTGATTGTGACATAGAGAGAAAACAGAATCAACTTAATATAAGTCTGCTTGGTTTTAGTTTGGGATAGGGGAAAAGAGCATCGTGACTTTGAGATAGTGTTGAAAACTATGATAAATTGTGCACATGAACGACTCTTGGTTTCCCTTCAGAAGTCAAGATTTTTTAAATAGAGGACAATCCTACTTGTCTGCATATGTTCTATATGGTATTACGGTCCCTCATTCAAGATGGTAGTACCTTTTGGTTTGCGTTCCATTCGGGGTTCGAACCCGTATTCTCAGAATGAGGGAGCTAATCGCCAGCACACAAAAACAAAGTCAGTGATCTAACCCAGTAGGCCATCGCTGCTTCCACCAAAATTAATTGAAATGTGTCAACCGGTAGTTCAGATAACTTACTTTGTGTACCGTTACAAATTTTAATTGGCACTTTTCCATGGCCAAAAGCTATGAATACATATGCCTTTTACAAAGTGGTCATATGTAACATATGTAACATATGTGGTGGCGCGTGGTCCTGTTCTCAAACGCTCAGGTCACAAATCGGTGAAGTTAAGCAGCGTCGAGCCCGGAGAGTTCTTTGATGGGTGACCGTGTTTGGCAGCTTGACTCCTGAGAGTTTCTAGGACTTGAGTCCTGCCCCACAACGAAGCACATGTGACACATGTGGTCTCACCTTAGGCAAGTGAGTTTGTTCAAAATTGTCTCTGTTCACCCAGCAGGAAAATGGGTACCCGGTGGAAAAAGTCATATGACTATAACCTTCTAGCGCCTAACAGGCAGCTTGGGTTATCCGGGGTAATAATGTGCTGTGCCTTGATTGTTAGCGCTATGAGCATACCTAGTGTGGAGTTTGGCGCTATATAAATGGACACATTATTATTATTATTATTATTATTATTACATTTGGGATTACATTGCATCTGATGATTCAGTATACACTTTCTTTCCAATCCCTGATGAGACACAACCACACTAGAGCCTATACTTTACATAGAAAATGTAATCCAGTGTATAACATTTTCATTTGGAGACTTTCTAAATGGCATCATGTAGTCATAATATTACATATATTATTGTCTCCAAAATAGTAGAATAGGTAGTACATAAATCACACACAAAATATAAAGCATAGAATATGTGTCAACAAAGGACACGAGAACAAATCGTTTACCCGAACAGTAATTATTCTACATATGAAAAGCAAGATTTTGTTTCTGATCTTATTTTATGACATTTCGATTGAGTAATGCATAAAAGGTTTAAAGCTGAACGAATTTAATAAAGTATTAATTGTACTTGTGTATTTTCGCCCTTATATTCCAAAGTGTATTCAACGATGATTAAATGTCGAAATGAACAAATCTGTTTGATAAAAATCATGAGCTGAACAGGTCCCAAATGGATATCCATGTGAATCAACCAATCAGACGGTAACAACACACCACACAACCAATTGAAAATGTAGAAAATAATAGATCTGTTTATTGAAGATTGCCACAAATAGACATGTATCTCCCAGGAAACCATTATCTATTGAATAAGTGGGTGAGTATAGTTTTTGCCTCTTCAGTAATATTCCAACAATATCGCGGGATACACAAAGCCATTTAGAATGTGGTCAAATGCAACACATGTTATATTTGGAATTACACTTTCTCCATAGGTACAGATTCTAGTACTTTCATTAGGTTGATTTCGGGAGATTCGAACCCACACATTCAGGCACCAAAACGCCGGCACACAAAGCCATACATCCAAACCACTCAGCCATCGGATTTAACGTCGTGCTTAAGAATATTTCGCTCATATGACGACGTGCATGCGCGTGTATTTATGTGCGGCTGCTTGTACTAGCCCAGACTTAAGCTGGTTTTACAGTGCTAGCCCACTGAGATACCATGCCGCAGTGAAGCATGAATACCCCACTCAGACACATTATTTTATACTGACTCCGAGCCGACCAGTCCTTGTTGTACCCATAATGCCGAGCGCCAGGCAGGGACCAACAAGTACCATATTTTAACGTCTTGTGGTATGACGCGGTCGGGGATCGAACCCGCGACCATCTCTACTGTACTGACAAAGTATAATCCCAAATATAACATGTGTTAATATCACGGGAGACTCAAGGAACGGCCTTCACACCTTGTACCCTTTTTGGGAATGAAACCCGGGTCTTTGGCGTTACATTTATACCACTATGCTACTCCACCGCAGCCGTATATTAAAGATAAATGTTAATGGTTTGGGTTTCATCAGCTATAGTTATACTCGGGGATTAGAACTGTATACAGATAATACTGCAACACGGAACATAATACACGAAAGGCGAGATAAATGAATTAAGATGCAGGGAAACCAGAGATGAAACAAGGAATGATTCAGTTTGGTGTTGAAGAGTGTTTCTGTCATCTCACGGCTTGTCAGCTTCATGTTTGGGTGGTGGTGGTGGAATTGGGTTTAACGTCGTGCTTGAGAATATTTCGCTCATATGACGACGTGCATGCGTGTGTATGTATGTATGTGCGGCTGCTTGTACTAGCCCAGACTTAAGCTGGTTTTATAGTGCTAGCCCACTGAGATACCATGCCGCAGTGAAGCATGAATACCCCACTCAGACACATTATACTGACTCCGAGCCGACCAGTCCTTGTTGTACCCATTAATGCCGAGCGCCAGGCAGGGACCAACAAGTACCATATTTTAACGTCTTTTGGTATGACGCGGTCGGGGATTCATGTTTGGAGGCAGTCAATGCCTGTCTTGAACGATGGTGCTAAGTGAGTGAGTGAGTGAGTGAGTGAGTGACACCCAAAAATGGGTTATGAGATACTAAACTCTGTGACTCCATAGGTACATAATTGTTGAAGAGATACAGTGTGGTTTTATTAGTGTAAAATAATAAATTTTGTTATAGTGTTCGCTGAAAGGAATTTCTGGGGGAATTCTGTTTTAGTTTACTGGAATGGGCTACCGCGAGAGATTTCCACAGTCTGGGGAAAAAGTTCCAAAGCCTCAAAGTCTTGCCACTCGCGACTAATGCTCATTTGTCTGATAGCAAAAGACGGACAGATGAGTATCTAGGTATATAACCAATCGATCAATGATAAGATATTACCGGTTGTAGACACAGCCGAGTTTTAATTTATCCCGGGCATTATTTTCCAGTCATTTGCAGGAAAGGTAGATAATTAAACCAGCTGAATATAGCAGCACTTTTTCCCCTATTAGAACGACACCTACTAATGAATTGGGAATGGAACAGTTTGTTTGGATAGAAGATGGAATGGATTCCAAGTGGTGAACAGTGGTTAATTATAGATAAATATTGAATTATACGTGCCAATACTTTAATATTGTGCACCACTAGAAAATGAGTTTTGAACAAAATGAAAATTAGAAAGTGAATGTGCAAAATGATTTCATTTTATTTTTAAAATCACTAAAATGCCAAGTCTTAGTGGACTCAACACGCTGAATTTAGTGGCTCAGCACTGGTAGCCGAGTTTCGAAAAATCGAGGTGAGGTTCTCGACAAATTGGTTTCTAGAAGTAACGCGAAGACGTGTTTAATTACGTCGTTGTGACAATGCATCAGTTGATATACCCAAACAACGTTTGCGATGCACTTAAAAGATAGAAAATGCACAAGAAATATAAAAAACCCAAACATTTGGGCACAATATTAAGTCGAAAATCCCCGGAATCTAACCTGTCTTTCTCTCGTTAGCTTTGTCTCAGTTTATCCTGCAAGAATGCTTCTCGTGGTGGCTTTTTAATACATATATCTCTATAAAGTACTTCGTTGCTCTAACAAAATACAATAACATTACTCCAAGGAGAATTTCATAGAAGCTTTGTCTCAGTTTATCCTGCAAGAATGCTTCTCGTGGTGGCTTTTTAATACATATATCTCTATAAAGTACTTCGTTGCTCTAACAAAATACAATAACATTACTCCAAGGAGAATTTCATAGAAGCTTTGTCTCAGTTTATCCTGCAAGAATGCTTCTCGTGGTGGCTTTTAATACATATATCTCTATAAAGTACTTCGTTGCTCTAACAAAATACAATAACATTACTCCAAGGAGAATTTCATAGAAGCCTTTACGTAAGTAGGATTTGTCTGAGACAATAGGGAATCGCGTCCAGCACAGCAAGCGTGATTTGTCGTCTTTTGCCCCAGACGTTTAAACCGACAGTGATGGCGAAAACATATCAGGTTCATCTTCAGAATTGAAACCACACAACAAGGTATCTCAATCGATTTCACTCCAGCAGACAACCAGCGGGAGCAAGTTCTTTAGCCATTCGCGTTTAATGACCTTTCTGCTTTCTGATTGCTAGCTGAGGTAGATAAACAATGGCTGCAAAATCTAGTCAGTGAATATACTGGAGAGCATTCCGCGGTTGGTTTGATGGTTTGAAATTTGAATAAGAATAGGTTGACATATTAAGCGATTTATCCTATCTGGCTCACTGCTTGGTAGTTCAAAAAAGTTTGTAGTTTGAGCTGCATTGTATTTGTCTTGCTTCTCAGATTTGACATTTCACGATATCTGCAAAACATTACAGCGGTAAGCGGATGGTGTAGTTTTTTCTCTGAAAGTATAAACCTGCCTGGTTGTATTTCCTAGCAGGAATAGCGTTTTATTGCATTAAAAGCTTTAGATCTTTTGTTTTTGTTGTATAATTACATATGATTTGGCATATAGAGAGTATGTTTGTGTATGGGTTAGGTTTCACGGAACGAGCTTCTCTTCGATGACAGCAGTATGATAATATTGCCAGAGACAATTTTGGTATTCCTGCAAAGCAACATATCTTGCTTCTTATACAGGCATATCTTAATGTAGCATCTGGTTCAGTATTGGCAGCAACCCTTGGAGATGTACTGCTCATTCTTTGCAGCATTTCCAACTGTGTTTCTGCCATTGTATCATATGTTATATTTGAGATAACACATTCCCAGTGAAGTAGTAGTATTTTTATAAGGTTGAGCCCATCCAAGATTCGAGACCTGCCAATTTGCACTTCAGAGGGGTACACAAAATCCGTTATCCAGTCGACCAGTTGCCCGACTTCCATTTTTGTGGAAGCCGCGGTGGCAGAGTGGTTTGGATGTATGACTTTGTGTGCTGGCGATTACTCACCTGACTCGTCGGGGTTCGGATCCCCGATGGGACTCAACCTAATGAAAGTACTAGAATCTGTATTTTACTGAAAAAGTGTAATGAGCTTATCACATATGTCACATCTGACCACTTTCTTCATGGCATTGTGATTCATATCATTGTATCACCGATCACCAGTGGTAGTATTGGCAGCAAGCCCTATAGATTTGGACATATTTGCAGCATTCCAACTGTGGTATTACCGTTCTATCGCCCTTAGCAATGGTGGTGTTATTCCTAGCACCACTTGAAGATGTAGCCATATTTGCAGCATTTCCAACTGTGGTGTATCACTGTTTACAATAGTGGTGTTATTGCCACCAACGCTTGAAGATGTAGCCATATTTGCAGCATTTCCAACTGTGGTGTATCACTGTTTACAGTAGTGGTGTTATTGCCCGCAACCCTTGAAGATGTAGCCGTATTTGCAGCATTTCCAACTGTGGTGTATCACTGTTTACAAAAGTGGTGTTATTGCCACCGACGCTTGAAGATGTAGCCATATTTGCAGCATTTCCAACTGTGGTATATCACTGTTTACAATAGTGGTTTTATTGCCAGCAACCCTTGAAGATGTAGCCATATTTGCAGCCGTTCCAACTGTGGTGTATCACTGTTTACAATAGTGGTGTTATTGCCACCGACGCTTGAAGATGTAGCCATATTTGCATCATTCCCAACTGTAGTATCTCACTGTTTACAATAGTGTTGTTATTGCCACCGACACTTGAAGATGTAGCCGTATTTGCATCATTTCCAACTGTGGTATATCACTGTTTACAATAGTGATGTTTTTGCCACCAATGCTTGAAGATGTAGCCCTATTTGCATCATTCCCAACTGTAGTATATCACTGTTTACAATAGTGGTGTTATTGCCAGCAACGCTTGAAGATGTAGCCATATCTGCAGCCGTTCCAACTGTGGTATATCACTGTTTACAATAGTGGTGTTATTGCCACCAATGCTTGAAGATGTAACCATATTTGCATCATTTCCATCTGTGGTGTATCACTGTTTACAATAGTGGTGTTATTGCCAGCAACGCTTGAAGATAGGACAATGCTTGCAGACCACCAGTGTATCACCGTTTACAAGCTCCATAGCTAAGGTGAATTTTGTAGGAGTGGCTCCATCTTCTGAAATAGCCATAGCTTAGTTGCAGCCTCTACAGTATTGGCTGCATTTGCACCATCCTCTAAAACATTGATATTAGTGTCAGCAATTTCTTCAGATGTGATTTCTGTTGCAACTTCTGCATTAGTGTCAACGTTTCCAGCATCATATAGCGGTTGTGTTGGTAACATCCTCCATAGTGGTAGAAATATTTGGTACTATAATTGGAATCTTCTAATATAGTGATAGCATTAGCAGGATTTATAACTGTGGAGTTACTGGACAATTCAGTTGGGATTATTGCCAGTATTATATAATAGTGGTTGTTTTGGAACAGTCCTCTGCAGGATTGATAGTGTTCTATGTGTTAAGGATAGTATTGACAGCATGTTCTGTAACTGCAGGGGTGGAAATAACTTTAAAATTGCTAGTGTACTCCGGTAGAGTGGCACACGTAAAATCACTTGCCCTGATAATTTTTCCACTATACCGTCCGTTTTCTTGTTGATTTTTTAAATAAACAACATAATTAACATTGGAATATCAACTGGACACCGGTACAGTGTGATATACAAATTTGCTTGCCCGACAGAAAAAAACACTGGACTCGGACGTCGGGCAATGGGTTATTTCCAACACGGTTACTGTGTAAGACTCATCACCATAGAGATCTGCCTCTACATCAGGCAAACATCGTACATAAATCTGTTATGGCAGCGTCCTCTGCAGGTTTGACAGTGGTCAATGTATTAAGGATAGTATTGACAGCATGTTCTGTAACTGTGTAAGACTCATCGCCATACAGATCGGTGCCCGCGCCTCTACATCAGTGCAAACATCAGCCACATAAATCTGTTATGGAAGCGTCCTCTGCAGGTTTGACAGTGGTCAATGTATTAAGGATAGCTTTGATAGCCTGTACAATAACTGTGTAAGGCTCATTCCCAAAAGCTGACACCCTAGAGATAAGCCCATGCGCCCCTACATCAGTGAAAACACCAGCTACATAAACCTGTCAATTTGTCATTAACGTTATATCTTTTTGAACTTTTGTTCTGTATAGCTTCTGTAATCCAACCTATTTCCTTTGGCAAGACCACAGAACGTTTTCTGTAGCCGTCATTTCACGCAGACCACATTTACGCAAAACCTTCACCTGCTTACGTAGGTAGATAATATACAGAGTTTAAGAAAAGTGAATACGGTTACACAGGCGCAAGGAACACCAGCCTTTCAATCCGCTGGAAGTAAAACGAATCGATTCTATGGATGCTGGCAGTAAAGCTGCCACTGATTAATCGACCTATAAAGTCGAGAACGACTTATCTCATATTGTTGTCAGTGCGCCTGTTAAACATTCCGTGTTGTCGAAGATTTCCTTATAAGCCTGTGCTTCAACATTGACGTTATATTTCAAAGACTCCTTGGCGTATCTTTATGGCTCAAACAAAGTACGATTGTATAAAAAGTATTTAAAGGAGTCTTGTTGAGAGGAACTGTAATGCACTTTTACAGGATATGTTTTCGCGAAAACTGATATAAGATATCAGTGAAGAGCACATTTTTAATTTATGTAATAAATCGTTAAGTCCAGATATCAGCTTTTGATAGAACAGATATCTCGTATGAACGTAGAAATGACTTTGTTGGTTTTATTCTGTAATCGAAAGCTTCTCCCGTGGTGTTTACTTATCAAAGTAAATGATACAGTTTCAGAATATATTTTGAGAGACAACATCTCGTTAACAAAGCTGGTGAGAAATACCTTTGGGAGAACATGCCCTGGACAAACCGATATCGACAGTTAATCAACGATTAGCGGAACCTGGCATGAGCATGGAATGCAAATCCTGTATTGACAATTACGATGCAGTAGGCAAGTGAACTGTCTACAATTATAAAGTCGTGAGACGTGGTATTTTCTTCTCTGAACAACTAGAATTCAAAGAAGCTGGTTACATGTAATGCACGTTCACAACACAAACTACATACCATGTTGAATTGCCTTCTTAAGATTAGTGTCCATGAACGAGTTATCATCTTGGGTTCAAACCCAGACTGTCATTGATCACACTCCATTATCTATTGAAGATACCTCCCACAAATACCTTTCCAGTTGGCAACGTTTCTTCAATGTCGAACAATGTGCAAGCAGCTCCTTCGTTTTGTGGTTTCACGCCTTCTAAGGTACAATCGGACATGCTTTTCCTAACAATACTCTTGCTCAAAGGGCGTTTGACCAGTTTTACAGCATTCAAGGAATTTGCAAGTCAAAAGCTTTCAAAAACTTATATAACCGACATAAACATTTGTCATTTAACCGACGATGAGTCGAACTCGGCGTCAGTAATGACCATAATGTTTGATGCAGTTTCCAACCTTATGCCACCTGGTTTGTTCCCGTGAACATATTTTTCACACGTTATGATTTTTAAAACAACATTGTGCCAAAAAGAATTGCTTACAGTCTAACACCAAACGCGACATTGTATTGTGGATGACATGTATTTCTTGATTCTGTACCCGTGAAAATCCGGGTTAGAACTAATCTTTAACACCCCATGCTTGTCGTAAGAGGCGGCTAGTTCGGGGCGTGGTGGGCGAACTGGCTAAATCGCCAGGCTAGTGATCCAGCAAGCTTGGGGTGACGGGATCGAGCCCACCTGTGACCGGGTGTAAAAGCCTTGGAGTCAACTTTGTGTGCAGACTCTTTCAGTGTTGTCACAACCCCTAGTGTACAGTACACAACCCTGTGCACTTAAAAGAACCCACGAATCCGTTGGTATATGACCAGATGGTGGCCACATGAATACGTGCAAACACCTAGTTGTGGGTACAGCAACGTGCAATAAAGTACTGTGACTATGTCCCAGTCCAGCCAGCTGTGAATGGGTACCGCGTAAAAATGGGAAAACCACACTAACTCGGTGCGCCTAGTGGCTGCAAGAGTTGTATGTTCCCCAGGGAGTTGAGATTGATAATACGACGTGCCGTTGAGATTGACATCCAGTGAACGAGGGAAAATGAAGCGCCTTTGAGCATCTGAGCTGGATATCGGCGCTGAACAAATGTTAGTATGTATGTAATTAGGTCGGGTGGTCACATGTCATCGTATCCCATTAGCGTAGATCGATATCCATGCTGTTGATCACTGGATTGTCTGGTCCAGAGTCGATTATTTACAGACCGCCGCCATATGTCTAGAATATTGCATGCTGCGGCGTTAAACAACAACCAACCAACCATTTGCCTTAGGATGTATATGTTAAGTGAGAATATAACTGTAACACCTTATTTGGGATAATTTCGTTTCATGCAGTCAGATAATGGTAAAATAGATGTCGAAGAAGTATGTGTTAAAAGTGAGTTTGGGAAACTCTTCTTGGCTGTTATGTGTAGGAGGTGGAGGGGAATTACCTCCCTTACATTGCTGACAATGTGCATTAATTCACCACATTCCTCTTCCATTGTGCAGAGGTTGTGCGATTAGTGTGCGAATGTAGTGACAGGTCGTCAGCCCAAACTCCAGCACGACGCACGCAAGCACGCGCACACACATACATATCTTTAGTTGTTGTAGTAAGGTTATAAATATAACATGATCTATTAAACGGCAGGAAAAACTGTTTTAACCCTCCCTAACATTTTCACTGCACCCTGCTGTTTCAGGCTCGATAGCACATCGTCCCTCCTTACCAATGAACTACACAATAGCGAGCATATTGTCTTTGAAAAATTACAAATATTTATGACGATTAATGACTAAAGAAGTATATTCAACACTGAAGGTATATGTAGTATTAGAATATACTCATTGTTAAGTGGACCGCCTCCGTGGTGTAGTGGTTAGAGCGTCCGCCCGGAGAGCGGAAGGTCGTTGGTTCGATCCCCGACCGCGTCATACCAAAAGACGTTAAAATATGGTACTTGTTGGTCCCTGCCTGGCGCTCGGTATTAATGGTTTCAACAAGGACTGGTCGGCTCGGAGTCAGTATAATGTGTCTGAGTGGGGTATTCATGCTTCACTGCGGCATGGTATCTCAGTAGGCTAGCACTATAAAACCAGCTTAAGTCTGGGCTAGTACAAGCAGCCGCAAATACATACATACACACGCATGCACGTCGTCATATGAGCGAAATATTCTCAAGTACGACGTAACACCAATTTCACCTCACCTCATTGTTAAGTGACTGTCGTTTGTGAAATTGCTTCATATAATTCATAAGCCTTTAGTGATTCGCGCATGTGGAAATGGCACTAAATGAATCATTTAATTCAGTAGCTTGAATTACGCACTTTAAGGTGTTTTCGTAATGCAATTATTCACGCAAAGCACTATCATGAAGGTCAGTGACTTAATAATTACACCTCAGTGCTTAATAATTACAGTGTGTATTGTAATACAGCTTCCTTGTCACAACATGTACTATTTAATATCTCCTAATTATCACAAATTGAAGTGAGTATCATTAAGGTGGGTGGCCGTACAATTGCACGGCCATTTAAAGTCATACGGATTCTTTAAACATCAGGGCGGTGTGGTAGTCTAGTGGTTAAAGCGTTCGCTCGTCACGCCGAAGGTTCGGGTTCGATTCCCCACACGGGTACAATGTGTGAAACCCATTTCTGGTGTCCCCTGCCGTGATATTGCTGGAATATTGCTAAAAGCGGCGTAAAACTAAACTCACTCACTTTAAACATCAGTCGCGGGTAGTCGCGGGTATAGTGACGTGCAGTATCATTGGACAAAATACTGTGACTATGTGTCCCAGTCCACCCAGCTGCAAATGGGTACCTTGTCAGGATGAGGCTGGGTAATAACTCGCTGCGCCTAAGAGGCTGCATGAGTTGAATACTCCCCATGGAGTTGATTTGGTTAAAAGAATGCCCCCCCCCCCAAAAAAAAAAAAGACATCCGTTGATCAAGGGAACACTCAAGCCCCTTGAGCATGTACTAGTTACGTGGATATGTGCGCTATATAAATATCCTGTCATATCATATCATATCATGATATCATAGTAGATCTGCTTTGACTCTATATTAAGACTATTGAATTATCATGAAGCGTTCCTCAGAAGCAGACCCTGCCGAAAGGCGGTACGCATCTTTGATATGCTTAGGTTTAAGTACACTACCTACGTAAAGACGTAACTCTCTGATCTTACGTGAAATAGGAACAGCTGTGTGAGTACGATTTTACACCGCATGAGTACGATTTGTCAGTAGTATCACGCATGCCAAATCCAATGTGATTTTAATAGTTTTTCGTTACTTACGTGGCATTAGTGAGTGAGTGAGTTTAGTTTTACGCCGCACACAGCAATATTCCAGCTGTATGGCGGCAGTCTGTAAATAATCAAGTCTGGACCAGACAATCCAGTGATCAACAGCATGAGCATCGATCTGCGCAATTGGGAACCGATGACATGTGTCAACCAAGTCAGCGAGCCTGACCACCCGATCCTGTTAGTCGCCTTTTACGACAAGCATAGTCGCCTTTTATGACAAGAATGGGTTGCTGAAGACCTATTCTACCCCGGATCTTCACGGGTCTTACGTGACATTAACCTAATGTTGATGATAATAAGAAGGACACGTATATTACGCTGCACTTCACGCCGCCACTATTGTCTAAGCGCACACAGCAATAAGGACATTATTACTACAATATGACTATTAACCTTCTGAGGCGGTAGAAAGTTAACATTCGTATGACTTATCCCTCCGGGTACCCATTTTCTGTTGGGTGAAAAGAGGTAATTTTGAACAAACTCACTTGCCTGAGGTGAGACCGCATGTGTCACATGTGCTTCGTTGTGAGGCAGGATTCAAATCCTAGAACCTTGCAGGAGTCAAGCTGCCTAACACGGTCACCCATCCAAGGACTCTCCGTCCCCAACGTTGCTTGATATGTTCATCAGCATATGATACACATTTACCACTCAGGTGACACAGCAGGGGTCATACTTCGTTGAGGATGTTGAGGATTTCCATGTAAAATGAGACGCCACGTGTAACATTTTATTATTCAGTTTTAATGTAATCAGTTTACTGCTTAAAAGAGATTTTGTAGGATTAAATTTCACAAACCATTCCCAATGATGAACAACTGGAGAGAATGCAGCATTATGTCTGTTGTGAGTAGTCGCGTCAGGGTCGCGATCGATCAGCGTTTGTTTCAAACAGTACTGTTCTAACTTGTTTATCAACGTCAAGGAATGGAAACAAACCTTCGTGAATGCAATGCGGTTGTAACCAGGAAAGGCATCGCGTGATGTGGATGACTATGTGAGATTACATATCACAGTATGTTGAGGATGAATCGTCCATATGTACATACACTGCAGCAAATGATCAATCATTGTATATTCCGAGATATCTTGTTACACATCCATGACGAAATGCCCCGTGCTTAATGTCAACAATGGAGGATGTAAAACAGAAGATTTTACATTTTTATTTACAGATATATCTTATTTACAGTCTTAATCCTTTTAGTTATTTACCTGTCAATGTTTCAAATACATTTTGACATTCATGGTCAAATTTATGGTCAACTTGTTTGTTCGGGATGAAGATGCTGAGCTTTAATTTTAAGAATATTGGTCCCACATATCTGAAGAGATCTCTTGATGCTCATGTGCCTCTGAAGTACCCCATTATATCTTTAGTGGAGTTACTACCATCTAAAAAGTCCTTGGCGATTCTTTAAGAAGGAATCACGAGGGTCTAAAGTAACATTTAATAGCCTTTCATAACAGCCACCATTGTACATTTGTCTCTCTCGGCATCGTCATGGAGATACTCTCTGAACATGATGTCTCTCCCACCCTGTCCCTCGAGGAAGGTCTTGGAAGGTTATTCCTATTTCAGATTAATCCCTCAGCTTTGTGGTTCATCATCCGCCATGAAGACTCAAGGGGCAGCATAAGGTTTGTAGCAAATCACACAATCGCGTGTACAGCTTCAATAGTCGGCTTGCACCCAGCTGTGGTTAGCTGTTTAGAGCTGGGACACATACACGCATTGTTTGTCAGCAGGAGGTCTTAGAGTTCACATTGTTTCCTCCAGGGTGTGCAGACTTTACTTGTCTAACGACGTTAACTTTGTCTTGAAGCATTGGTTCGGAAATGCGCAATGCTAAGATGCTCACATGACTGTGAATTACTGTCCAGACAGGAGCCGGTTTATTCAATGACTGGTGTCATTGGGGGTGAGTTCAGTCCTAGGTCAGAGTATACAATGTATATCATACTTTCTAAAACGATCACAGTTTTGGGTAGCATTTCTAAAAAGTCCTTTGTGATAGTCACATCATTAGAAGTTTGGCTTGGGTAGGAGTAAACTGTTCCGTTTGAAAACGTTCTATGTGATTTGTCATGTCTTGAAAATGCCATCGTGCAGTTTTGGATAGGAATTTTAATCTGCCTGAAAACGTTCTATGTAATTGTCATATCATTAGAAAGCCATCGGGCAGTATTATGGTAGCAGTTCTAATCCGTTTAGAATGTTATACGTGACTGTCATATCATTATGATGTCATCATGCATGGCAGTTTGTGTAAGCAGTTCTAATCCGTTTGAAATCGTTCTACGTGATTGTCATATCTTTAGAATATCATGCAATTGAGGGTAGCAGTTCTAATCCGTTTGAAATCGTTCTATGTGATTGTCATATCTTAAGAATATCATGC
This sequence comes from Haliotis rubra, assembly GCF_003918875.1. Classification (NCBI taxonomy): domain Eukaryota; kingdom Metazoa; phylum Mollusca; class Gastropoda; order Lepetellida; family Haliotidae; genus Haliotis; species Haliotis rubra. The sequence continues at coordinate 1,719,885 of NW_025767002.1, forward strand.
AATTGAGGGTAGCAGTTTTAATCCGTTTGAAATCGTTCTATGTGATTGTCATATCTTTAGAATATCATGCAATTGAGGGTAGCAATTCTAATCCGTTTGAAATCGTTCTATCTGACCACCGTCATATAAGAATAACATCATGCCTGGTGTTTCATCACATCAGTGACTCTGAGGGCACTCCAGTGGCAAACAATAATTCTCCATTCAAACAATAATTGGCCATTTTCTTCAGACGTTATCGACCCAATCAATGAATTACAACTGGAACATGTACACATGTACTTGACTTTACACGCACCTGTTATTTTCGATCTTTGACGAAAACATTGAATATGTTCATCCATGATATCATATTGTTTTGGCAACAGCTGGCTGCTATTTTTTATTTTCAAATTGACTGGCAACATATAACCCCCGGCATTTTATGTGAATTATAGGTTTCTATAGTCAGCTGTTTGTTGGTTGGTTTGTTGGTTAACGCCGCGCTCAGCAATATTCCAGCTATACGGCGGTGGTCTTTAATTAAACGACATTGATATCAGGAGCATCGATCTACTCCAGTGGGATACGATGACATGACATTTTGTTAACCAAGTGAGCGAGTCGGATCTCCCTATCACCTTCGTCGCCTCTTACGACAAGTTTGGGCTACTGAAGACCAATTTATAACCCGGATCTTCACGGGTCAGTCAGCTGTTTGGGTCATATTTATAGTACAGTGGAATCTGTCAAATCCGGACTCTTTGTAAACCGATTTTCTCTATAATCCAGACTACTACCTGGGTCCCGTCAAAATTGTTCTTAATTTATCAATAAAGGTTGCTTTATAATCCGGACTCCCTCAATTACGGATTACGGACTAAAATAACAGTCCCGACAGTGTCAGTGGCAGTGTCTACAGTAACGGACAAAAGTTGACTAATCCGGACTGCTTTATGATCTGGACAAATGAGTCGGTCCCAGGCCAGTTCGTAATAGACAGATTCCACTGTACTCTCTAATAGGGGAGGTGAGGTGAGGTGAAATTGGGATTAACGTCGTGCTTGAGAATATTTCGCTCATATGACGACGTGCATGCGTGTGTATGTGTATGTGCGGCTGCTTGTACTAGCCCAGACTGAAGCTGGTTTTATAGTGCTAGCCCACTGAGACACCATGCCGCAGTGAAGCATGAATACCCCACTCAGACACATTATACTGACTCCGAGCCGACCAGTCCTTGTTGTACCCATTAATGCCGAGCGCCAGGCAGGGACCAACAAGTACCATATTTTAACGTCTTTTGGTATGACGCGGTCGGGGATCGAACCTGCGACCTTCCGCTCTCCGGGCGGACGCTCTAACCACTACACCACGGAGGCGGTCCTCTCCAATGGGGCATCTGTAAGGGTGACTGACGTACCTAAATGGGATTATGTAGCTAAGCCTTGCTGAAATTACACCCTGCTGTTCAAAGCATAGTCCCTCCATTTTGCAATCGAAGCAAGGGGGAGGGGATACTTTTTGAACAACAGTGTATTGGATCGGCTTCGCAGTCGTGGATGATGTAGTAGTATCAGATGACGTGGATTAGTTCGTGTCTATCAAACACCGTCTTGCTTGTTCGAAACCTTTGGGCCTGGGCCAAACATACGTGTTCGATCTAGTCATCACGTCTTCTGATGCACGAACATTAAATTTCTCTTCAGGGACCATGTATGCCAGAAGACGAGAACATAACCCTAACACACTGATATAATTACGGGATATCCCTGAGAGTGATTTATGAATATGCACTGTCCTTGGTGTATCCGCAATGTGGAATTTTGCACAATAATCCGTAACTGTAATTTTTTTTACATGGAACCACTGAGTTCCCAGATACAAGGGTTTATTATAACAGTTAACATTTGTTAATATAAGAATAGAGCATACAAATAGTTTGGTTAGTCGGTTTGTTCTATATATGCTATACTATAAGCGACGGATAAGCTCAAGCGAACATCAAGACGTCTATATCATCCGTTAATAATGATGAATAGACGATGAAGTTAGCCGGAGAGTACTGAGTCGAGTAAATATATTCTGTAACCCTATTATAGTTAATGTCATACAATGCCTCACAGAGAATTATGAATAGTGTAATTTTAAATATAACATATGTTGCTATAAATGTCGTTTCTATAGATTGCTACTAACTCAGTGGTGAGGGATTGCTAACATCTAATTTCCTTCATTGCTACAGGCAGAGGGGCCTCAGGTTAGGATCCGTCCCCATTATTCCGGCAATTAATTTTGATAAGGCTTTACGACATCGTTCATTGCGTTTGGTTATGCTGTGTTGTATATATCATTGTTCATGTTTTCAGTTACAGACCACCGGATGGTGATAATTGTAACGTTCACCGCACATGCGCAGTGATCCTTATTATCACCACTAAATCGTTATAAATGAAAAAATATAGCATCATAATTACTATACGAATCCTGCGTATATTTTCATGTTAGTAATATGTTTTGGAAGTTTGCTCAAAGCGGCGTAAAACCATACTCACTCATTCATCTCTATAATTACTCTTTATCTTCGTGTCTTTGGCCCCTTTATACCATTATATATGTAACACGTCAAGAGGCAATTTAATGGAAACCCATTTGTCCAGAAACTGCGGCCATGACATATAATTCAACCTATTTTAAAATTCGGAGGAGATATAGCGTTATTAAAGCATTTTCCATGCTCAAAACGCAAGGTTTGGTGCTGCAAATGTATCCACATTTTCTCATCACATTGACAATGACGCTCTTCATATCTTCACCTCTATAGCTCCTGTTTGTCTTCATCGCTTTAACCCCTCCTTGACCATAATATGTATAACCTCTTCATATGTTCATCTTTATGTCCCTCTATTTCCTCATCTCTTTAACTCCCACCAGTTGTCATTTGTATGACCCCACCTGATCTTCATCTGTATAGCCCCTCTGTGGCCTTATGTTTATGAGCCATTCCTACCATCATATCTAATGCATATCTCTACAACTGGCCACATGTGTGGATTAAAGGCAAGGATACAGCTCCCCAGATACCTTTGTTTGGCTTAAGAGGTGACCGCGTGGATTGGGTGGACAGACTCAGTGACTTGGTTGGGTAGTCAGGTTGACTACATGTCACCGTATCCCAATTCCAAACATTTCAAGTTCATGAACTGCGGAAGGTTAAATCCACGTTAACAATTGATTTCGTGACCCATAAGCTTTTCCCCAAGAACACATTGTCGTCATGAGATATCATTTTGTTCTAATAATTGGTTTTTGTTCCCAAGAGATACCACACAGCAATTCATGCACATCATCTAAAGAGCTCGACATGTCAAATAATCCCGTTGTCCTCTACATCACCACGGGTTGTCGTGTTCGTGTTTCGAGGTCCTCGAAGGGTTTAAAATAACGGGGGTTAGGGAGGGGGTGGAGGGGAAGGGAGGATAGGGATTGGAAGGGGTGGACCACTGGTGCTGAGTGTATATGCTCCCACGTACACATCTTCCGTCATGGTCCATTGTAATATACCATGTTTATCTTGCACGCCCGTGACTGTGGAGATGCAGAACATTGACACAAAATTCTGTTTTCAAACCATGCCATTCTCCTCGCATTTCCAATTTTGTTTTCTATTCCCCATGGCACGAAGATGTAAAGCGATTATCGTTGAATCTCAGCACCCTGTTGTTGTTTCACCAGGATAATAGATTACGACACTTTCCATCTGAAGTGGCAATATTTGAAATGACTCACGGCTGGTTTGGCAGTGATATTACAAGGATATTCAGTTCCGATATCATGAAAAGAGAGATATTACATTACATTTTAACGATAAAGGTTATACACGAGAGCGCAAAAATATATGTACAAACAGCAGCAAATTCGCTGTGTAGTTATGGCAGAAACATCTCCTCGTTAGTTTCAACTGCATACATTTCTTGCTGTGACAGAATGAGTTTGTTGACGTCCTATTTCCTCATTTTCTTTTGTGCATTCTACCAAGAACAACATCATGGACTGATTTGACTCATACAGAAAGACATTCAACGGGTTCATCTTTCTTTTGCTGCATCTGTTGACACATGCTGCGACACCACCCGTAATGATTGAATTTGTTGTAGTTCTGTTTCCCCATTTTATTGCTGTGCATTCTACCAATAACAGCATCATGGACTGATTTGACTCATACAGAAAGACATTCAAGAGGTTCATCTTTTTTTTGCTGCATCTGTTGTCACATGCTGCGACGCCACCCGTAATGATTGAATTTGTTGTAGTTCTGTTTCCCCATTTTATTCCTGACATTCTACAAACATCATGGACTGATTTGACTCATACAGAAAGACATTCAAGAGGTCCATTTTTCTTTTGCTGCATCTGTTGACACGGGCTGCGACAGCACCCGTAATGATTGAATTTGTTGTAGTTCTGTTTCCCCATTTTATTGCTGTGCATTCTACCAATAACAGCATCATGGACTGATTTGACCCATACAGAAAGACATTCAAGAGGTTCATCTTTCTTTTGCTGCATCTGTTGTCACATGCTGCGACAGCACCCGTAATGATTGAAATTGTTGTAGTTCTGTTTCCCCATTTTATTGCTGTGCATTCTACCAATAACAGCATCATGGACTGATTTGACCCATACAGAAAGACATTCAAGAGGTTCATCTTTCTTTTGCTGCATCTGTTGTCACATGCTGCGACAGCACCCGTAATGATTGAATTTGTTGTAGTTCTGTTTCCCCATTTTATTGCTGTGCATTCTACCAATAACAGCATCATGAACTGATTTGACCCATACAGAAAGACATTCAAGAGGTTCATCTTTCTTTTGCTGCATCTGTTGTCACATGCTGCGATACCACCCGTAATGATTGAATTTGTTGTAGTTCTGTTTCCCCATTTTATTGCTGTACATTCTACCAATAACAGCATCATGGACTGACTTGACCAATACAGATAGTCATTCAACAGGTTCATCTTTGCTGTTGGCGAACCTTTTGAAACACGCTGCAACTCCATCCGCAATGTTTGAATTTGTTGTTCTGTTCCCCATTTTCTTTTGTAGCATTCTATCAATAAAAACAAGTGTAAGGTGATTCCAGTCGTTGTATGATGTTGCCTGTATTTTGGACCATATGCGAATAACTGAACCTTAACGACGGGCCACTATCAGTTCTGTTGTCAAGTGACGTCATAGTGGGTGCGTCGGTTCATTCGACTTTGGCTTTGGACTGGCAGATATTCTGGGGCAAACAAGTCGAAGCAGCCAGAATTCCCGCTTTAAATAGCGGTAATATTGGCTTTCTTGCTGGTGCTAACCTTAACAATTGCACTATTAACGTTGTTGTTGGACCAAAACCGAACACTGACAACTGACGTTGTGTCTGACATAGTTTAACATGTTGCAGGCCATGGTCTTGTCAAAGGCCAAGGTCGAATATCGTCACGTTCTGTTGTGACGTCACTTGAATTGTTCGATGACGTAATTGCATTCGGTCAGTGAACCCCGTCAGAAGTTGGTTTTGAGTAAACTTACAGTCAAATTCCTTCATTGTTTCCTTTTTCTTTTCAACACAAATCCCATGTATTTTATCAATAATAACGATAATGCTATGTTTGAGGGCATTATCATTTGCAGAAGACCTCGGTCTTCTGCAAATGATATTGCCCTAAAAAATAGCATTATCCTTATATTAAATAACCGACATGTTGATGGTAGCATGATGAGTCTTACAAACGGTAGTGGTTTGGAAAACCTTCGCATCGTTTAAAGTGTTTGTAAAGGAACATATAATTTTGGTTGGTTTTGTAGTTTGGAATTTTTACGTTTTAGAGAAACTCATTTTTGTCTGATGTGTATGTTATTTAAGTTTAAAGGACCAATTATCGTGTTGACAAAATTCAAATTCATGAACATGTCGTGTTTGCTGATTGACTGTGTCGATCCACCCAACAGCAACGACCAGCGCAGCGTCATAGTACACGGTATTTGTTGTTAAATCGCCTGGAACCCAGCATCCAAGAAATATAAGAACTTGTCTTCAGAGTCAGTAGCCATGTTAAACTGCGGCATGTGTAGTTGCACTATAAAACCACCATTAGTCCAGACTAACAAGTAGCAATAACCTTGAAGCGCGATGTTAAACCCAATTTCACCTCATCACATCAGTTGCTGAAGAAACTTGAATCTTCTTTGACACAGAGTAGAGTCTCGTGTTTTTACTTTGTGCAGTCAGAGTGTTTCCAAAACTAGGGGCAACCAATTTCCACATCGGTGGTATGATTTTGTTGGTTTCCTTTCCTGCATCCATGACGCAGTTTGTTGGTTAAAAGACTGCCAACGTCTATTAATTTGTCAGTCCATCCATATGGCATTGGTGTGCACAGCAGAAAAATCTGATGAAATTATTTACATCAAATAAGGTCCAATAAGATAAAAAACAGCAATTTGAAACAGTTCTGTTAATGCCTATAGTACACGTGTACTGACTAGTAAAGAGAATTTTTGTTAGTCATCCCCATCAATCCACAAACGGTACATTTATTACCATGGATAACATTTTGATTTTGACATGATAATTGTTGAAATTGTTTTGAGTAATACAGTTTAGCTACTACGTTAGATGAGAATTGATGAGGGAACACGTTCTGCCTTTTCTCATGCCTTATGAAGAATCAGTGCGTTGTGAAGAAAATTGTCCACCAACATTGTATATTTTTATATGTTAGATCATTTGTACACTGACATCTCAATCCCTCGTGATGATGCCTCGCGTTTGGCTCATTCCATATGCAATTAGGAAACAATGTAATATAATATCAATTACGGATGTGTCATGTGTCATTTATGCTCAAAATACTGACAATGAAAATATACGTTCGACAGATGTGCATGATTGCAAAACACGTAACACACAATTAAACTCCGAAAAGAAACAACAAAGCGTTAATCATTATGCATTTTTCTTGTCAATGAGAACGAGCATGATTATTGTAAGGAAGGAGGCGGAACGAAACGGCAAACACGTCAGGCGACTGCTTTTGGAGTATCTGTATTGAAGAATTGTGGTGGTATGGATAGTTTGTTGTGCTCATTGTACGATTTCGATGCCACCAGAGTTGTCTGGAATTCGAGTCAAGGGAAGTGTCAACATAGACTGTGATCGAGATATGATGGACTAATGCATCATCCATTCGAGATACAAATAAAAGGATTGAAATGCCAATAATAGGGTGTCAGTTGGTTCAGAAGTAGAGGGGATGCCGAGGTCTCTGCACCTGGCTGTGTACAGTTTTGCCAGACCACTGTTGAGGTAGGTTTGTATCCCAGTTTGCTGTGATTAATATGTTGCTACGCTTGCACCACCATACCTGTTTATCCGTCATACACTTAACAGCTTTATCTGTTTCAGTTAACCACTAATGTTCCCTATGTCACTTACCTTCATGGATTAAGAAATGATAGGTGCATATTTTATGCCCCTTTCATCATATACATCCTAGGTAAAATCTCATCTAGTATAATCATCAATTTTTGAGCACACGTTAAAATGCTCGCGATTCCAACTAGGACTACTGATGTTTCATTACGTATCGTACATTTAAATCAGAAAACGTTTCACTTTCTAAAGAAGAGACTGTATCATTTGAAACAGTTTTACTTCATTACACAACTTAAGTATCGATGAGCATGCTTTTTCTGCAAAGAGTTCTAATTTAACTATTTGATAGAGTTTGTAAACACAGTATCAATATGCAGTGGGCGTGCAATGGACTTTTAAATCGGAATCAGAATCAAATTTATTCATTATAAATGCATATGCCCCCAAATACATTCATCTATATAGCAATATGTAAGGATTAAGGCTTACAATTTATGTGTGAATATGTCACAGTACTTTAAGGAAAAATAATCGGTGCTATGTATTAGTTCATAATTATGAGATGTAATGTTTTTCAAAACAATGCAAAGATGTTGATGTAATATATTTTCCAATTATAACTTACATGACTCACATGCAAACAAAATGTGAGATCCATTATCAATGTATGTTGCTCCTCAAAGGAGACAATTCCTAAAGTATATCCGGGTGTTCACAGCAAGTCTCAAATTGCCGGATTTTCAAGCATGATACAATCATCCAAGATGGACAGGCATGTGGACATATAAACAAGATACAATGTTAAAAGAGGAGTGAATTGTTAAACAGATTGTTCAATACTTTATTCAAGACGTTTGTTGTACGGTGTTTAAAAACGTGTGTTTCAATACATATGTAATACTATACACATTAAATGTATTGCCATATACGCCCAAGTACCTAGTTAAATGGATTATTCATATGAATTTTGGTCAGAGTGGACTTCTTGGAATTATCAAAAGAGTTCTGTGGCATATATTGAATGACCTAATGTTCTTTCAACAGCAACAGTCATCCATGTTTGGATATAAACCAAACGCGCAACGTGGAAGCAACGTGGCCTGCTAAATGTTCTAAAGTGCCCCGATTTATCTGATCACATAGACACTTACACCGAGCTTCAGTCCAGACAATTGAATTTAGCTTCTCTCAATTAGATATCATGGCACCATGGTAGTGTAAGTTCCAGTGAAGTCCTCCAACAGAAACAAACCGTTTGAAGCCGCAAACGAAGCAGCATGTTGTGGTCACCAAAATCAACAGTGTCTCTGGAATCCAATGCCTTCCAGGTGAAAATGAAGGTAAATACCAAAGTAATGACTCAACGTCTGCTGAAACAAACACACAGCTATTGATCTGGTGACAAGCATACGCCTGGACAATGTTCAGCAGCTATGCTCCATTTTATGTATTTGCCTTGGTGGACCAGGATGCGCTGACCTTGTCGGTTGCACCTGGTGTCATCATAGTGAATCATGAACAACATGATATTGATGATACTCTATGACCCTTTTTTTAGCATTGAATTTTTGTGAAAATCTAAAGGGTTTTGTCGGTTACATATCGCATCATTTCATTGCTGAAACATTGACTGATTGTTCTTTAACGTCGCGGAGGGGCGGTGGGGTAGCCCAGTGGTTAAAGCCTTTGTTTGTCACGCCGAAGACCCGGGTCAATTCCCCACATGGATACAATGTGTGAAACCCATTTATATTGTCCCCTGTCGTGACATTGCTGGAAACATGCTCAGAGGGGCGTAAAACCATACTCACTCATTCTTTAATTTCGCAGTCAGCAATATTCCAGCTGTATGACGACACTGTATATAATCAAGTCTGGATCCGATAATCCAGTGACAGGCACACAACCGGTTGTTCTACAAAACCGGGCCACGATTACATGTATCAACTATATTAGCGAGTTTGACCACTCGATCCTGTTAGTCGACACTTACGACAAGCATGGGTTGCTGAAGATTATTTCTTGTTTCTACATATATGCTATTGACATAAGACCGCCTCCGTGGTGTAGTGGTTAGAGCGTCCACCCGGAGAGCGGAAGGTCGCGGGTTCGATCCCCGACCGCGTCATACCAAAAGACGTTAAAATATGGTACTTGTTGGTCCCTGCCTGGCGCTCGGCATTAATGGGTACAACAAGGACTGGTCGGCTCGGAGTCAGTATAATGTGTCTGAGTGGGGTATTCATGCTTCACTGCGGCATGGTATCTCAGTGGGCTAGCACTATAAAACCAGCTTCAGTCTGGGCTAGTACAAGCAGCTTCACCTACACATACACACGCATGCACGTCGTCATATGAGCGAAATATTCTCAAGCACGACGTTAAACCCAATTCCATCACCACCACCGTCTGCGATAATATCGATACCTGCTGACAGATTGGTACATCATGTTTCTCCTGACGGTCGCACCTACCCTCTATCTAATCAATACAAAGAAGCACAGGGTAGTCAGATAGGGTAGTCAAATATCCATTGACGTCGCCCAGTCTCAAAATATACCATTAATTAAACGATGGAGGTTTCTGTATTCCAATGTAGGTAATACTATGTAAACTGTAGGACATGTCTTCTTTTAACAGACAATTAAAGTGCTATGATTGAAAATCATACATGTAAGTATTAAACTGTTTTGAATCATTTTCCAAGTGTGTAAATCAGATGGCGAGCATGTTATTTTTGAATGGGAATCTGTTTGTACTTGTGGCTTAAACAGAATGAAAACTAAAAGGCAAAAGGAAGTATACAATGAAATACTCTCACAACACTCTCATTCACAAATACTGCGACCCCAATGTTCTTTGAGGCGTTACATGAATATTGCCTGTTGTGAGATTCTCAGTGATATGATGTATTGTTAAATCGAATAAAATATCTGTATCAAATGCATCACTATTAAAAAACATTTCCTGTTTGTTGCACTTTTTGCACCATCAAAGATGGGCGTTTTCATTCTTTCATCAGGTGAAGACAAAAGATCAATCAGAATATTCTTCTCCGGTCACAGATACGTGGTGTGGATTACCGTGTCTACATTCTGTGGTTATATTGGTGGCTTATCTCGTCTTCCATCTCCTTAGTGAGTAACTGATCTGCAGTATTTCTCCACACGAACTGCCGTTATTATTATCTGCCCAGACGCCTTTGTTAACTGACTAAGCATTCCTCTCGCAGTTATATTGGCTCACTAGCCAGCCTGTCTTGTCGTATAGTGTGACGTATATCTGCACACGCACTGATGATTTGCCTGGCATGAGTGTTAGCAATACAGCTAAACACCTTTGTGTCGAAGTTGAAGGAACTAATGCAAGACTTCGAGTTATCCGAAGTTCGACACAACCACAAAGTGTGAACTAAATTATGAATACGCAGCACCTAGCTTCTACTTCGAGAGTGTTATAATACAGCTTAACACCTTTGTGTAGAAGTTGAAGGAACTAATGCAAAGACTTCGAGTTATCCGAAGTTCGAGACAACCACAAAGTGTGAACTAAATAATGAATACGCAGGACCTAGCTTCTACTTCGAGACATCAGTAATTATAAGTTCGACACAGGTGTTTTACTCCAGGTGTTTTACCTAAGCAGCTGGTTACTTGATCGAGCACACACTTTTCTCAAAGGTAGTACTAAAAATATATATATTTCCTATTTACACAGATTGATTGATCAAGCATATATCTCACCATAAGGATAATGCATTATCTATTTATACAGGATAATTGGTCCAGCATACATGTACGCCACATCATAGAGATTATGTATTCCGTAATTACTCAGATTATTTGAATAAGGATTCATCTCACCATTGCCTTAGTGTATTGCCTAATAACGCATATATTGATCAGGCGTACATTTCACGGTTTTAATCATACATGTATGTTACCTTATTACACTGAGATGATGCCAATCATTTTGCATAATTACACCCTCAATTTTGATTAATTGATTAAGCATACGCCAAGCCAAAATGTTAATAAATAGTTGACAGATCATAAAGATATATTTAGCACAATGCACCTGCATGAGTTGCACGTGTTTCCCTAGACGCTCTTAACAGCCGTAATATATTAATTTAAAAAGTTAAAATTTGATTGCACAAACATATCGTGGTATGATTCTCCGTCGATATTGAAGCAAGTATACAATTCGTCATAAAAAACATAAATTTCATTCATGACTCATCACACGATGTGCTTCTTGCCTCAGGTACACGTGTCAAATGCCATATTCTCTCTGGAAGCACGTCTTGCGGTTAGTGTACAAGCATCGATCGCTAGACATTTTGGTTGGTTGGTTGTTGTTTAAAGGTGCATTCTGCAATACGATACATGTGTGAACCAAGTCAGCGAGCCTGACCACCCGATCCCGTAAACTGCTGACCAAATCTAACTCGGATATTCGCTAGGTATGTAGTGATATAAGCTTCACTAACCCTCTAAATCATGTAGCCATTGAATAGATGAAAGCAACACAAGCCAAAGTGGGACATTAATTCATTAATCAATCCAAAAATTGAAAACTAGTTTGACATGACAGTTTTTTCAAAATGTTTTACGCATTATGGTTTAGCTGTAAAGTTACATTTAAATCAGGTTAGGACAGATTTTACAATTTCTTGTGCCGAAAAGAGAAATACTTCCTGGTGTTGGGTTTCAAGAACAATGTCCTTCACCATTGCTAAACATGTTTTGGCGCACAGGTTGATTTTCATGTTTCATCTGTCGAGGTAATGTCACACGTTTTCGCACAATTACATCTATAATTTGGAAACAAAGCATTGTGGTGAAAATGTGAATGTGTCATTTACTTTTCATGTTCAAGGTAATGAAAATAAAAACGTACGAACCACAGATGTCCATGATTGCACAACTGCTAACACACAACATATATTCATTCATCATTATTTTATTTCTTGTCAATGAGAACAAACAAGATTACTGTAACTCGCCGAGCATTTGGTTGGTTCTCTGTGTGTAAATATTTGGATTGGTATTGATATTTTGCTATGTATATTATACGACTTCGATACAACTAGAGTCGGTATTTATATGGTGGAAGCTGAAGGTCATTGGAGACCTCGATTCCAGGTCAGTGTCGACATATTGGCAAGAATCCCTGTTGTTAAACGCCACACGCAGCAATATTCCAGCTATATGGCGGCAGTCTGTGAATAATCGAGGCTGGACAAGACAATCCGGTGATCAACAGCATCCATCTACGCAATTGGGATACAATGACATGCGTCAACCAAGTCAGCGAGCCTGACCACCCGATGCCGTTGATCGCCCTTACGACAAGCATGGGTTGCTGAAGATCAATTCTAATTCGTATCAAATCCCTAGATACGAAAGGTGTGACGAATTTGATACAAATTAACGGATTCAGGCCCTGGGGATAGGCGTGGCATATATGTTGTTGTGTGTGTGTGCGCACACGTGAGTGTGTTGGGCATATGGGATAGGGGTCGGGGTGTTGCCCTTGGAGTTTGACTCGCTACAATTCGCTGTTCTCAGTTGGTTTCGAGATCTTTGGTTCGTATCCGGTTTGCTGTGATTATGTTTTAGGTTTTTCAGTCTGTTTCTTCTGTATCACACATGGAAATACCACCTTTCACTTCTCCAAAATGTACGTGATACAATTACGCATTCGCCTCTCCGGATTAAATAATTAGGCAGGGAGGTATTCCTCTTTCAGATATCCCATTTTAGATAAAGCATAGTCCAGTACAGTCGTAAATAGTGGAATCGTGCCATCGACTCTGGACTGCTGACGTTTCATTCTAACATGTAAGCCTGGACACGTTTCGCTTTCTAATGAGGGTACCGAAATTGTTGAAACACATTTATACAAGTACATTACACAGCACTCTCAGACATGCAGTATTTCATGAGTATCATTAGGCGTCTCATGACAGAAGGCTGGATCTGAAATGGATCTGGATCGCCAAAGATAACAACGATCTGTAAAAGTAAGCAACAAGAAACATATGTGATTGTAGGGTATGTGTCTTGTGCATTAACAATGTTAGACAGGTAAACGTGATTAATTTGCAGCTGGTGTTTTTAATGCTCGTGATTTGGTAAACAGCTGATACAAGCTGAAACATCCATCTACTTCTATGTGCTAACCGGTGTAATGATATCTTACATCACATTATTTACATTAACGGCACAGAGAATGCGTCGTAAAATCTGAATGCACTTCTTACAGCTAATGAGCTGTTTCTTTATTGCCAAGACTGTTGCGAAACAGATTTTGATGTAAGTAAGACTCCAGAATAAAAAGTGGATGATAACGAGGATGAAGATGGAAAAGAGGAAGTGAAGGAAGAAGATATTGAGCATGAGAATGAGAAAGAAAATGAGAAAGAGGAAGATGATGAGGAAAAGGAGGATGGCAATGAATGAAAATGAAATTGAGGATGATAATAAAGAAGAAACGGAGGATTACAAAGACGGAGGACAACGAGGACACACATATGGGGAAGTGAGGATGAAGATGAAAGTGATGTTGAAAATGAGAGTGGAAATAAAAGAGGAGAATGAAGAAGAGAATAAGGAAGAAACTGAGTATGAGGATGGGAATGAGGAGTAAACGAAGATAAAGAACGCCGTGAGGAAGAAGATAGGGAAATATGAGAATGATACTGAAGAAGAGAGGAAACAGCAGAATGATGAGAACGAGGAAGAAAATGAGGATTGGGTGAGGATGAGGATGGAAAAGAACTCGACGGAAAGAATGAGGATCAGAAAAAGGATAAAGATAAAGGTGAGAATAAGGGTGAGGAAGGAAAGGAACTGCTATTTTCGTGTGTGACAAAATGAGCTATCACAAAGAGCTGTCACAAAGCCAGAATAAGCTAAAAAGGAAATTATCCTCATATTATTCAATTAAATGTGTATATACTGAGCCATACCTATAAATGAATGACTGTCACTTGATATAGCAGGTACGGGGGCAGATGCTGTAGTGATAGTGAGCACAAATGGATAGCAGACCCAGACATGCATTTCGCCACTTAATGGCATTAGATAGCTGACATTTATATCAATAATGAGTAGCAACCAGAAAACCTATTCCATCGTGTGCACGTAATGCCATAAAATGGTGTTACACTATATTGCTGCCATAAAACATACTGTCCAGCTTTTCACTCGGAACAGTTCCCATGAAACTCGTTGTAAAGTGAACATGCAGTTCTTGCAACATATTCAGTAAAATCAGAACGAGAAGTATGCATGCGATCTTCACGCGTATAAATCCGGATCGATTGCATCGTTAAATCTTCTACATGAGCATTTTAGACCAAACTGTCTTATACATAGCATTTTGCTGTGGATAGGCGACTCCTTAATCGTGTCAGCTCAAATGATTTGGAGTTCGATTCTGATTACGATCCTTGGTTTGTGGGCACCACGTACATGATGATATGCGCCAACAACGAATTTATCTTATCGCCATAGTCCAGATTTACAAGCCGCCGTGAAATTGTAGGACTATTGCAGAGAGGTGAGAGGTGAGGTGAGGTGAAATTGGGTTTAACGTCGTGCTTGAGAATATTTCGCTCATATGACGGCGTGCATGCGTGTGTATGTGTATGTGCGGCTGCTTGTACTAGCCCAGACTGAATCTTGTTTTATCGTACTAACCCACTGAGATACCAAGCCGCAGTGAAGCATGAATACCCCATTCAGACACATTATACTGACTCCGAGCCGACCAGTCCTTGATGTACCCATTATTGCAGAGCGCCAGGCAGGGACCAACAAGTACCATATTTTAACGTCTTTTGGTATGACGCGGCCGGGGATCGAACCCGCGACCTTCCGCTCTCCGGGCGGACGCTCTAACCACTACACCACGGACGGAGGCGGTCTTATTGCAGAGAGCGGTATTAAACAGCTAACACGCATACACGATAGGAATGTTAATATGGTTTCATGCTCAGTGTTACCATGTGAACGTATTCCTCGTGGGATATGCCTAACTCGAATGTATCTTACAGCCATGTTTCTTTACCATTTGAACGGAGACTGAGTTACGAAGCATTTGTTTGTCTTCATATTAACCAACAATAAAGAGTTAATATTTACGTTCTCGAGATCAAAGTGAATGTTAATGCACATTGTAAAGAAGAGTAACATGTTTGTGGCCGCTATGGCGGAGTATACGTTCCCTATGACTTGCTTTCCTATCGGATTCCCTCATACATCAAGCTGAAATACTGATATACTGTTACGGCGGCGTCGAGGTAAGCTCGCCCACAACCATACACTTGTAATCACTACGAGGAAAACGTACTGTTTACAGTCCACAGCTGTCATCACATGTTGGTCAACAAATAACATCGCTTTAATCAAATCGACTAAACCCTTCCATATTCACAAAACCTCTCGGCTGAAGGAAAGCTCTTTGCATGGCTTGGACTTATGGTGAGCATGTGTCTATGAAACACTATCAAACAGAGTTGTTGGTTGTGGTTTAACGCCGCACTCAACAATATTCCAGCTATGTGGCGGCGGTCTGTAAATAATCCAGTCCTGGACCAGACACTCCAGTGATCAACAGCATGAGCATCGATCTACGTAGTTGGGATACAATTACATGTGTCAACCAAAAAGCGAGTCTGACCACCCGATCCCGTTAGTCGCCTCTCACGACAAGCATGAATTGCTGAAGACCCATTCTAACCCTGACCCTCGGGTCTATCAAAAAGAGATGATGAACTGAGCGTAACTAACTAGCGGTGGTCACAAACACATGCAAAGACAGGTCCGTGGTTCGCGGAAACAACTGGTTTCAAGTCAAATAGGGCACTGCGTTGGTCATTTGTGTGTCAAAATGCGTACAACTTCGAAGTCTCCTCCATAAAACCTGTTCTCCCATAAAACATTTCGAAACGTTTACTGTTCAACTCATGAACGAATTACAAGAAGCGATTATCATACAAACACACTTATGTGTACAGTGCGCACTGCCATCACATAAACGCCAAATAAATATTTTTGTGTTGACACGAGAAGTATCCTCCTATGAATACCTGAAACACATGTAGGTGTTGTGGCTTTGTCTGGCTTGGATCTAGCAGAGGTCGATCCCATCGCACTCCCATTCCCAGGTGAGTGGGATGTCAGAGCCAGCGAAACTGACATATACCGTGAACTTATGTAATGGATTGTAATCTTGTTAGTCACAGGCAATCAGGACTAATCAAATATGAGCTCTGTCCCTCTGTAGGACTGGTGTGTTCAGTGATTAGAAACTGAAATCAGATTCCAGATTAGGAAAAATATGATTGTCATTTAAAAGTGAACGTTACATTGTTGGTAAATTCTCTTCCTAATGTATCTTTATTGCAACCAGTAAAGTTAAAGTTAAAAGGAAATTTGTAAGGGCATTTGGTCGGGCGATTGTAGCAAGTCAGTTATTTGCTAATGATAGCCTTCAGTACCGCCTCGGAGCAAGGCTAAGTCCATGGATGTATATTAGTAATCATATCCGTTACAGAGGCAAGTCTAGATAAAGGGAGGACGCCAGCTGTTAGAGGGATATTTACATTTTTCTAGAAATTAGCATTTAAACTATTAATTATTTCCTTAGATAATTGTTCAAGTTTAGCTACAGTACAGAGAGGAATAGTTAAACAGCCTAATAATTAAATTTGAAGGGTGTAGCATTCATCCAGCTGTCGTCCAAGAATTCTTATAAAGATGTAAATTATGCATGCATAAAGTGCACATCAATGAATGTACAAAACACAACATTATATATGGTACCATTGCAATCGAAGTAAATACGGTGAATGATAAATAATAGAATGTAGGAGAATAATAGTATTCTTTGTTTGCATTAGTGACAAAATCTGTGCCATATATTCCGGTGGCATTGACACGAAGAGGCGTCTGTTGACATTTAAGTGAAGAAGATTAGTTTAGACAGCGTAGTGGATGACTTGTTCGAGACACTGTTATTTGCAACATGAAGTTCATTGTAGTTCGTGACAAATACTCTTGAAATTCAATACTGTCAGTTTCGTTTGACGCAAGTATTTTTTGTGCATTTCTCGTATCTTTGAAAATGCTATTTTTAGGTACTATGCTGGCAATAGATGAACAGTGAACGATGGTTGGTCATTCTAGTTTGGGCGTTTGTCTTTCAGAGATAGATGTGCATGTATGGAATTATGTTGTTGAAGCACTATAATCTGTCTCAATGACACATGCTATTGTTATATGTCTTGAAATATTTGTACAAATCTCTTGTACTACGTAGTCATTCATTTATATCTGATATTGACCCGTGAAGATTCGGGTTAGAATTGATCTTCATCAACCCATGCTTGTCGTACGAGGCGACTAACGGGATCGAGTGGTCAGGTTCGCTGACTTGGTTGACACATGTCATCGCATCCCAATTGCGTAGACCGATGCTCATGCTGTTGATCATTGGATTGTGTGGTCCAGACTCGATTATTTACAGACCGCCGCCATATAGCTGGAATATTGCTGAGTGCGGCGTAAACTATATCTCACTCACTATATCTGGTATTAATCAGTCCGTATGAAGTAATTCCGTTTAATTCACATGTTCTGTCATCCCAGAGAGCTGCAATCATGCACAACAATACAGACGACCTTAGACGACCGGACACCCATCCTCCCAGACCACATGAGACGTTTAAACATATCAAGCAGTGGTTATGATATCATAGATTCCGCTAAATACCACAAATGCCAACACCGATGGTGGCAACAGTGAATTACAGTCTTTCATTCCATACATTGCATTGCACATTACTGTATAACAGCATATCACCCAGTGAGATTGTAATATATTATCGAGGAATGAAGGGTCAGAGGGTTTTCACGGAGTAATGTATTGGCAATAATGACCCTCAAATTCTGTTCACAGTATCGGAAGACCCTCCCCACCTTTTGTGCATACTGTTGGAAAAGTATAAAAAAAAATATATACTTAAATTTGATTCAAAATGTACTTCTTTGTTGCGTAAAGATTTAAATACCTTTTCACCCCACCTAATGAATGACCGTTCTCTATATATTCTAAATATCAATATATGTGGTTAGGATTTTGATACACACTTGATTCTGTTAGCAGTGTCATTGCTATTTATCAGATTCCCTGACACTATGCCACTTGTCTGTCTGTTTGAACGTAAATGTTTTGAGTGTATTCTCGTTGGCATGTCTGCAGAAACCAGAATAATGCAAAACCGTCTTATCTATTTGTGCCATTGCCATTTTTAGATAATTAGAACATGTCAAATTATGATATTACTGCGTTGAGAGATGAGCGATATCACCTGCATACTCCTTCTCCCCTGGCATATGGTGAAATGCATTTGTGTCCACAAAAATCAAACCAAATCAGACCCAAATCAAACAAATGTAACATAAATTTCCCATTCAATAAGGCACAAAGAAACATGTCAGTGTACACATTTTGCGAAAATTTGAATTTAAAGAATTAACACGTATGTGCAAATATTTACAGTCAATAGGTATATTTTCCCAACAAACATGGAACATACTGGTATTGTTTTGTGAATGACGTTCTGATAAACTTCCTGTTACAGCGGTGAGCTGAAGGATACACAAACACCGCCATCATGGCAACAAGCGTGTTGACCTTCTCTTAAACCTCTCCAACTCAAGCTCCTTACAGCGAAACGGCGTCGCATAATGTTTATTAACAATGACTTTGATGCGCAGAGCCTAAACACAAACAAATTGTTGTCTGGCAAGATGGCGACAAACAAACGCTTCGCATCTCACGTTCCGTTTGTTTTTAAATTAGGTAAATTAAAAACATGGCTGTAAGATAAATTCACTGTTGGCTTATCCCACGGGGAATTCATGTACATTGCAACACAGCAAGGAACCTTATTAACATTCCTATCGTGTTGGTGGCTCAACGCCGCACACGGCAATATTTTAGCTATATCATGGCGGCTTGTTAATAAGTCCGTCTGGACTGGGTAGTCAGGTGATTGGTACAATCAGCAACGATAGACGTCATCGAGCTACAATGAAACGTTACCAAACAAGACACCAAGTCTCTTAAAACCACCATTCTGACTCAGTATTCTGGGAACTAACCCTAACCTGAGTCTCCGCGAGGCTTTCGTTTGGTGTGTTGTTTAACGCCGCACTCAACAATATTCCAGCTATAAAGCTCTGTAAATAATCAAGTCAAAGACAATCCAGTGATCAACAGCATGAGCATCGATCTACGTAATTGGGATACGATGACATGTGTCAAACCAAGTCAGCGAGCCTGACCACCCGATCCCGTTAGTTGCCTCGTACGACAAGCATGGGTTGCTGAAGATCAATTCTAACCAGGATCTTCATGGGTCCTCCTAGTGACATTTATATTAGTCTTAGTGGTGTACAAGAAACTACGTTTATCTCGAACACGCTTATAACGAACTGACCCACTATTGTTTGGTTCTGGACCCTTTCTGTACTGTTGCATCGGTTATAACGAACTTTAGTGGTCCATTCGAGTTCGTTATATCCATAGTTTACTGTATTATTATGTTAGTATATATTAGCATCGTATAGTAACCGACCCGTGAAAGTCCGGGTTAGAATATTGGCCTTCAGTAACCAATGCTTGTCGTAAGAGGCAACTAACGGGATCGGGTGGTCAGGCTCGCTGACTTGGTTGACACATCGTATCCCAATTACAGATCGATGCTCATGCTGTTGATCACTGGATTGTCTGGTCCAGACTCGATCATTTACAGGCCGCCGCCATATAGCGTGAATATTGCTGTGTGCGGCGTAAAACTAAACTCAGTCACTCACTCACTCGTACAGTAACCACGTGGTTTTCCATACCATGTGCAGCTTATCATCACAGTGCGTATTCGTAATTACACAGTGTGATCAGTGTGATGGTTATGTTACGATTATACTAAATGCATTGACCTGTATGTTGTTACAAAGACCGTCAGTGCATAACCATAATTCGTGCACTAAACTTTTATAAAATGATAAAGTACTCGCAAATTTTGTGTCATGGCAACTGTTGCAATAGTGCAGTGAAATGGGATTTTAGTTCGTGTTGAAGATGATGTGACTCATATAGCGCTCTTATGACAACTTCTTCTTGTCCAGACTTACGATAATGCAGGGTTACCATGAATGTGCAACATGAGTTTGCAATGCAAACGCAAAGTCCACAAAACATTGTGTTATTCCTTTTATACCTCGGGGCGGTGGGGTAGCCTAGTGGTTAATGCCGAAGACCCGAGTTCGATTCCCCACATGGGTAAAATGTGTGAAACCCATTTCTGGTGTCCCCCCGCCGTGATATTGCTGAAATATTGCTGAAAGCTGCGTAAAACCATACTCACTCACCTTTGAGGCCTTGTGCTCAACAGGGAAACAGGAAACTACAGGTACCATTTTGTAATTTGTTTGCAAACAAATTTGTTTAATTGAGGGAAAGAGATCCATCCAACGGTTTTTCTGTGTTCCGAGGAGACGGACTATCCATCAGACCCAGAGGAGATATTTTATGGTGAACTACGTGCATATATATTCACCATAAAAAGTTTAGACTCACTGGTGTAAATTTAGCCACTTACTTCAGTCAACTGTTCTAAACTAGATTTTGCAAAATATTCTATACAGTTTAAGGGTACTGTTTACACTTGAACTGATGTATTGTAAAACAAATTGTAACGCTGAAAAGATTATTGTCATGAGTTCAATAAATGATGAAACTCAGTGAAAATTGGTGAATTCTTAACAAAACTTCACACCAAAACGCAGCTGTTCAAATGCACGATATTTGCACATACTTTTCAGCAATTTGATGCATGATCCTCGTGAAATTCATCTGCATAAGGTTCCCCAAAGTTAGTGGACAAATTCGACGTAACCACATATATATACATAACATATAGTGAGTGTTTTAAGTGAGTCTAAACTTTTGATGGGTAGTTCATATGCATTACAATGCAGACGTCTGTGACTTTACTTCAGCATCAGCTTCAGTATCTTTAATAAATTCGCAAATTTAACATTGATGACAGAAGCATCAACACATTCACTGGCAACTTCTGAAACATCACCGGTATGGCTGATTCTGTCAGCCATTTGATACCCTGCAACTGAGTGAGTGAGTTTGTTTTTACGCAGCTTTTAGCAATATATTCCAGCAATATCAGGGCGGGGGACACCAGAAATGGGCTTCACATAGTGTACCCATGTGGGGAATCGAACCTGGGTCTAAGCGTGATGAGCGAGCGCTTTAACAACTAGGCTATCCCACCGCACTCAATTGAAGTCCTCCGTTACGACGCACGGTAACAATGACTAATCACGATTTACTGAAGTAGAATTTAATAGACACTGATGATCTCATGACAATACCTTCCAAAATATATGTTGTAACTAAACTACTTTCGAAATTATATGTTTTAACTAAACTAAAGGATGGGGGATGGGGATGGGGGATGGGAAACCATGAAAAAACACTCAAACACCAACTTTCAATCTTTCAGGCTGTTCACTGCACAAACATGTTGCTACATACACTAAAACACTGAATGTCCAATGTGAGAAAAACGACACCGTGGATTATTTTGGTCAATTAATTCAAATATGATATCGAATGTTTGCTTCATACATATATTCACTGAACGAAATGTGAATGGCTGATTTGCATGATAAAGGTCACCTGATATTGTGACCGGTATATGTCCGGAAGGTACCAGTTTGCAGTGTTACTATTATCATTCGGCAATAATACCTATAAACATAATAACCAACGAAATGTGACCACACCTTCATTTGCCTGCGTATCGACAAGTTAGAGGCTACTAGTTGAAAACTGGATCGATTTCTATGTGTTCCACTGAAAGCCATGTAAACATACACATGGCATATATGACCTAAATTAATATTCACCTATTTTATTAAAAAACCATATCTCATTATATTGTGTCGTGAACGATGCAATATGTGAACAAATAAATCTAACATAAGTACATGTATATCGAATTTCCTTGAAAGGGACCGTTCATAATACATATATGGCTCGTGTGTGTGTGTGTGTGTGCATGTGTGTGTTTGTGATGATGTTTCTTTTATGGAGAACCATGTACAATGTGAATACCTCCCCCTAAAAATTATGTACATTCCCCACCCCACTGCATGCCATGTACAAAATCAATGACATCCCTCGTAGATAATGTGTACAAAATTGATGACCCCCCCTACCTACAGGGAACAAAATGGATGATCCCCCACCGTTAAAATCGTCATATCATCATCCCCCTTAGCCATAAATTATGAACGGTCCCTAATACGGTCAGTACGAAAACATACAGTCATGCATATACGTGTATAATATCTGTTCAAAATTATGCACAATCATGCCAGTTACAGGCTGACAAAATCACATGGATGTAATTTGTTTTCGTGACAGTCTCAACAGAAAGAGCATGACACATTTATAGCATCATTAATGCACGAAACCATTTCTACACAATTCATAACACATGCTTGTGTTTTGCTCTGTCTAGTTGTACATATCCCTTCAATACAACAGCTGGGTCCTGTATTCATCGGTTAGAAATGCATGAGTTCTGTTGGCAATTACAGTGGCAGTCGGAATACACACACGCCCGGTGAAAGGTAGGTTGATAGAGTTAGAACAGACCGTATGGAAACTGTATGTACCTTCTTTTATTTATTTCCAGGTAAAATAAGCCGTTTTACAAGTCTGTAATATCACCAAGGTGTACGAGTTCTTAGGAGCTGAATTGGCTTGTGTCCAATCAGTATAAAGTTCAATGGTGATGCTGAAACGTTCAGATTGTAGGTTCCCGAACAATCCGCTTGAGGCATGCAATGAATTTAGACTCAAATGGGCAAGTGAAATATGTGCATAACAAATAGCATTTCTGACTGATATCTAACTCTAAGTCTGTTACCTGGAGTGCGAACACGTTCATTTGTGACACATCAACCATCATCACCACCTGGCAACAGAAATGGCCGCCCATATGATTTATGTATGGATTTGCATGCGACTGGACGGTTAATTAGCTATATGTTCTCACGAATAGGCCGCCTCCGTGGTGTAGTGGTTAGAGCGTCCGCCCGGAGAGCGGAAGGTCGCGGGTTCGATCCCCGACCGCATCATACCAAAAGACGTTAAAGTATGGTACTTGTTGGTCCCTGCCTGGCGCTCGGCATTAATGGGTACAACAAGGACTGGTTGGCTCGGAGTCAGTATACTGTGTCTGAGTGGGGTATTCATGCTTCATGATATCTGATATCTCAGTGAGCTAGCACTATAAAACCAGCTTATGTCTGGGCTAGTACAAGCAGCCGCACATACATATACACACGCATGCACGTCGTCATATGAGCGAAATATTCTCAAGCACGACGTTAAACCCAATTTCACCTCACCTCACCTCACCTCACGAATAATGGTAACGTTATCATATAATGGGTAGATTTGGGATACAGCTATCCTTTTGGTCATTTACGGATAGAGATGCAGCGTTAAAGGTTTGGCAGATACTTCCTAGCCTTAAGCAACAAACATGGCTATCGAGTAAGAATTAAGCATCGGGAATCGTGAGAAACTACTGGGAGAAGTTGTAGTCTGAGATAAATACAACCAGTGCCCAATGGGGCTTAGCCGAGGCATCTTACAAGTTTGCAATCTTTAATTTCAATAATATATAATTTGCAAAATAATTTCGCGAAGACGCCAGCAGGATCAGTTTCCATACCCGTGCATGTAGACTTCTGCTTGTAAACTATTTCCCCCAATTAAAAGGGTTTGATTTGGACCACATATGTCCTCATCGTTCGCTATTCGTTGCATGCATATCAAGCTCTGCCTTTTGTAACGTTGTGGCCAGCTGTTGAATGGCTACGCTGACTGAACAAACATTGCGTATCAGAGACTTTGGTGGGAGTGACTTCCCTTCGGACAGTTACTCTAGCAGGCGGACCGATGTACTGCCGAGAAAGGCAAATCGAAACAATTGGTGTTGTGATACTGTAATTAATCTGTTTGATATTTTAATACTACCCATTGCCTTATATGGCAGTGAAATATGGGGGTATGAAAATACTGTATATGCTGAAAAGTTTCATCTTAAATTTCTCAAGTTTGCTACAGGATTACGATTATCAACCCCTAACTTCATGGTTTATGGCGAACTGGGTTGTCCCTGTGAGCATCACAATAGCTAAACGGATGATCACATTTTGGTATAATTTAGAAACAGCATCTTCCCCGTATAGGTTATCATCGCGTGTCCTTCAACTCTTCAAACTAGACAACTCTCTTAATCTCCGTAATAATAATGTATGGATACCTCACATAAAAAGTATTTTAAACAGTTGTGGCTTAACTTATGTATTTGATAACCCTAGTTGAGTTTGTAAACAGTGGTTAGTCTCAATGGTTGAATCAACTCTTAAAGATAATTTTATACAGAAATGGAGGGAAGATATTCATATAAGTTCAAAGGGTAATTATTATAAACTGTTCAAAGATCTGCCGTCGTTTGAAAAGTACCTTCTATTTCCTGTTTACATCTCTCGGCCCATTATGTCATTTCGGACATCGAACTATCACCTACCAATAGAAACTGGCCGCTGGAATAATATACCAAGAATAAACCGAAATTGGAATCTTTGTAATTCACCGGCGATAGCCGACGAATTCCACTATCTATTTAAATGCTCGTTCTTTGACTACAAAAGATCCCAATATATCCCGACTTATTACAGTAAATGGCCGAATCTTGTAAAATTTAAACTATTGTTTACCTCAGACGATTATACACTTGTTAAAATATTTCAAGATTTATAAGAATTATTAATAACACTATAAAAAGATAAGCACTGATATATTCACTGTTACCAAGTGATCATAACAACTCATCATTTATGTTATGACTTTATTTGTACTGTACCTGTACCACCAATGGTGGTTTGTCGGAATAAATATTGACTTGAATTGAATTGATATTTTGCAAACATGCATAGTTTTGTAGTTAAGTTATTGTTTAGAAACAGGTATAAATGCACGCACACACACACACACACACACACACACACACACACACACACACACACACACACACACACACACACACACACACACACACACACACACACACACACACACACACGCACACACCACCACCACCACCACCACCAACAACAAACAGCAACAACAAAAACACCAAAACCTGCCCCCCCAAAAAACAACAACATAAAAACAATAAATAAAAAACAAACCCAAAACCAAAAATCAAAACAAACATAACCAACCAAAATACAAACAAACACATACACATACAAAAACAAAACAACAAACAAAAAGAAAACGAGAAAAAAACCTTGTTTGTTGTTAGGAATGACATTAAACATCTGAAGGTTATCTGGCTTGCTTGTTTCGGGTGGATGACAATAATCCAGAGGTTGAGGAGGGGTTGGTGGGGGTGGGGCAATTCGATCTCCAGAAACCTATAATCATGAGTTTGAATCTAGGTCTAACTGACTATGTTTACCGGTGGTATACATCTTAGACCTACAGTCCTTCGGATTTCCCTCCCACATCAATCTCACCAGCCTCGTAACAGCGATGCTGTTAAAACTCCCGAAGACCAAACTTACCTGCTCACTGTGTAATACCCGCTCCACTGTTAGCGAGCTTTAATGCACAGTAAATGTACGAAAACCACAATGAACAAAACTATTCTGTACAGTGGTACGTTATGAACCTATACTAAATCATTTCGTTAAGAATAGCCTTACTTGGGTCTATTATTACATGCCATGATTAAATAACATGAAAGTAAAGTTTCTCTTTTAATGAAAAAAGGAATATATCCCTCACAACTATTTATATCTTTAAAACGAGCTACTTAAGTAGTTTCATTTACAACATAATTTGTGATAAAAGTCTACTTATGGCGGCAGAGTAGCACAGGCTACGTGTTTTACACAGAATTGCCATCTAGTCACAGAAGAGCTGGCTAATAAAACCTCTGGATTCAATTCAGCACTTGTTGGAAGAGTCTAATGGCGGCGGTGAGTCTCATGCTGTTCCCACGACGACGTTAAAAGACTCATGTTTCTTGTCAAAGGAATGAGAGTTCATTACTTATCGAACGATTTCTAAAATCTTGATGTCTAAAACTCATCAGTAAGCTGTCATAGATACAGTTATAAGGATGAATTGGTGCAAATGCTCAAAACATGGTATCTGACTGGCCTCAGTGTCCTGCTAGCAATACATATACATTTCCAATGCGGTGTCAAATTGTTCGATATTATTCCGTTGTCGTTCCCAGGAATGGTTCTACATATTACTGGTGCTTATTGAACATTAACCTTCAGTTTAACATACATGAAATATGAAACATATGAATTTAGATATAGGACTTTAACAAGGATATGTTTTGCGTGTGTAGCTTTTGGGCATTGTATTTCAGTTGCATAGACACAATCCGGGTTCTGAAACCAATTTGGCTGATACACAAATCACTTTGAGTATTTCAAGGGAAAGATTAACAGTGTTCGTAACCATTTCCCATGTCTGACCAATATTAATGAAAGTCTGGTGAGCGGTCTAACAAAATTCAAGAGATCACTTAGAAAACAATAGCGGTCCTTCATGAGCCCATTGTGGAATCTTCCCAGTCCAATCTACACAAGCAATATAAACAAGGACCTTGGCAGACACATACATAACAAGCCCATACCAGAGAAGAACCCCAGCACCCATACCTTGGGAAACACTTTACAGATGCACAAATGCCGATGTGTTCGTTAACGAACACAGTGCCTGCATCGTCATCAGGTTAGGGCTTCTGGTCGTACGAAACTCATAAACTTGCTTTACTGCAGGGATGATCAGAGTCAGCTGTTGACTATGGGCTTGCACAGAACATATACCTCCACCGTCCCGTATGTAGTTGAATGCTGCTGATAATAGCAAGATACTATACATTGATGTGCACACTGTTACCTTAATGGGGTGAACGTCAGCGTATTCATTCAGTGTAGACATCCCAGGCTCTTTCCCAGCGACAGGAAACGCAATTATAAACAGATCATTCACTTGACAAAAATGTCATAGATTCTCCTGAGATAAGACAAGAATGTTTTAGTGTGACGTTAAAATGTCCTAACTGTGTAATATATGCCTTCGACATGACACTTTTTTCAAATATCTTCAACTTTTCTGTTATGCCGTCTGTCTTTTTATGATTATAAATTTCCGCCCCATTCAAAAGTATCCACACTTCGCGCACTTGAATGGTTCTTCTACCGCTCTGGAAAAAGAATTAGCGAGTTCCAGTTTCATAAAAAAACACGAAATGTCTTACTGTCCTTAAAAGGATATTCGAATCGCTTTCGGTTTTGCTTTCCGCTACTTTTAAGCTCTACAATCACCAAGGAACGGTGGATTTATCAATATGAACATCATTTATGAAGTTTGCTTATAAACACTCAATTTTATCACCAATTTTCAGCGTTTGAGGGCAAGACTGTGCACCATTTTTGAACACATCTAAGCAACGCGTACATTTTTTTTTATCAGTTTTAGTTCTTCCTTTAGGCTTGAGGATGGAGACGAGAAACACAGAATGATAAATATCTGGCCTGGTTATGTTTGTAAAGGGTAACAAGAGGGTAGGGGCAGGATACTCACCTTTCAGTGAACACCTGGTGTCATCTCCAGTTGATAGTGAATCATAAACTCATGCTCATGAAACACATTTGCATCTGTATTTAGAGGAGATCTCTTATCAGTGTGGAAAAGGTTTTGTCATTTTTATTCAATCCCAAAAAATATTTCTGCTCAGGACGTTTTTCACAAACCCATTAACTATAAAATGGACTATGTCTGTTTTTGTATTTCAAATATCCTACGATCTGTATTTAGAAGATAAACTGTTTTCTGGTAAAAGATTTTATAACGTGGAAGCGATGAATTTCTGCCTTAAAAGAGTTAAACTGCAGTGATGTTATGGCACTAAGGACGTTGCTTTGTTTACTTTGACAAAAAAATTCGCGGCTAGTCGTAAAATGGGAATTAATTCTCCCTTTATAATACATGACACCGTTCCTATGGCAGGTAAATGTCTCATTGAGGGAAGATTGATTTACGATAAGTCCTTGAAGGCTTTATATTAGACGACTATGAGCAGAAATTGAGGTATATGGTACCCATGAAAAAGACTGTAACCAAATAATGCAGTTTTGCATTTGGCATCAAGTGACTTGTGAATGTACACAACATTGGAACATAATTAATTGCCTGAAATGGGGAAGAAAATGGTTACATCAGTAAAACTGTTAGGATCAAGCAGTGAAATGCTGAAATTATTTTTATCTATAAAACGGATTTTACAACATGTAAGAGGGGCTACATGTAAGTTACACCGTGTATTATCTCTATCTGTGGTCATTCATAAACATGATGAATTTTCTATGATATTTTTAGTCTGAATCTAGGCACTGAAGCTTTTAGCAGAGATTTCTCCTGAGTATGAAAGGATTGTGTTGCTTTGATGTATATACAAGGTGACAGCTTCTATCACAAGGCCACGTTAATCTCAACAGACCAATTCTCCGTGATGCCACGCGGATAAAACCCTTTTGTAATATGCAGTGCACTGTGTGTGGGTGTGCATATGGGCATTTATGTGTATGTGTACATGTGAATGTGAGTGTGAGTACGAGTACGAGTGCGAGATGTATGTGTACATTGTATATGTGTGAATGTAAATGTGAATGTGAGTGTGAGTGTGAGTGAGAGCGTGAATGTGAGTGTGAGTGTGAGTGTGAGTGAGAGCGTGAATGTGAGTGTGAGTGAGAGCGTGAATGTGAGTGTGAGTGTGAGTGAGAGCGTGAATGTGAGTGTGAGTGAGTGAGAGCGTGAGTGTGAGTGTGAGTGAGAGTGTGAGTGAGTGTGAGTGAGTGAGAGCGTGAATGTGAGTGTGAGTGAGAGCGTGAGTGTGAGTGTGAGTGAGAGCGTGGTTGTGAGTGTGAGTGTGAGCGTGAGTGAGAGCGTGATTATGAACGTGAGTGTGAGTGTATGTAGGTGTACATTGTATATGTGTACATGTGAGCGTAAGTGTGAGAGTGAGTGTGAGAGTGAGTCTCAGTGTGAGCGTGAATGTGAGTGTGAGTGTGAGTGTGAGTGTGAGTGTGAGTGTGAGTGTGAGTGTGAGTGTATGTAGGTGTACATTGTATATGTGTACATGTGAGCGTAAGTGTGAGAGTGAGAGTGAGTGTGAGTGTGAGTGAGAGCGTGAATGTGAGTGTGAGTGTGAGTGTGAGTGTGAGTGTATGTAGGTGTACATTGTATATGTGTACATGTGAGCGTAAGTGTGAGAGTGAGAGTGAGTGTGAGTGTGAGTGAGAGCGTGAATGTGAGTGTGACATGAGAGCGTGAGACGTGAGTGTGAGTGTGAGCGTGAGTGAGTGTGAGTGTGAGTGTGAGAGTGAGAGTGAGAGTGAGTGTGAGTGTGAGTGAGAGTGAGAGTGAGAGTGAGAGTGAGAGTGAGTGTGAGTGAGAGTGAGAGTGAGAGTGAGAGTGAGAGTGAGAGAGTGAGGGTGAGTGATTGTATATGTGTACATATGAGTGTGAGTGTGAGTGTATGTATGCGCCCTTTGTACACCCGCAACTGTTTCACATATTCAGTTATTTCAAACTCCAAAATTAAATTATTTTCATTGTCTATGTTATGGGAGATTCTAGCAAACATGACATCATTTGCTTTTAAATCTAACCTTGCGTCAACAGCTTGTAGGGATATAACGTGCATTCCCGCATATACGGATATGGCGTAAAACAATAGTCATTGCCTAATAACACATCAATAGTGTGCTTTTGAAGGTGAATGGCGATCAAAGGAAGCTTATGTATTTCAAGATGTACCACTTAAGTGGGGAGCAGCGGAGAAGAAATTATGATACTTTTCTTCAGACAAATAATTTTCTTGAAAACAGAAGTAAAACCAATCTGACACTGTAGCCGTCTCGAGGTTTCGCAAAGCAAGACGCGGAACCATCAACCTTGTCGCTTAATTCATGCTAAATAGACGTTAATTGCGTGGTTTGAACATTTAATTTAATTTTCAACGCGGGGCAGCGACAGTTAGAAGCAGCGGAATCAAGGCTTGACATCTGATTGTTGTTTTCAGAGTCAGTTCCACGTGCAATTATAGCCAACAACATCTGCAAAGTTATAACCAATGACAATAATACGTTTCAGTGTGTGACAGTACATGTCGTGTTTATATCCAAAACCATAGTTTGTATATTACATGTTAATAAATCATAGTCTTTTGACATGTTCAACAGGGTTGTGTAATTTCAACAGAGGTATTATTGTCACTTTTTCGATTTTGCTTACAATCAGTGATGTCCCCGCAATCTAAATGATAAACTATCATGTTTTTTCGTACCGTTTGGACAGATTTTATCATCAAATTCGTCGTTATTTGCAAAACTTCGATTGATTAAAGCATAAAAGCAATCATAAATATTGTTTACAGAGTATTTTTATGACGTGGAAATGATGATTGATTGTTTACAGAATGTAAACATAGCATGAGGTATCATTATATTTTAATAATTTTGAGCAACATGATAAAAATGGTGTTGGTGGTGACAAATCTGCGGAACACCTCTCTGATATTAAATACTATGTCTTAATGAGACTCATGTTATGAGATATGTGACTATCAGTAACACTAATGGCACAAGGTCACAAATCAAATGTGTTTATATTCTAAAGGTTACGCTTTTGCTCCTGTGAATTGACGTAGAATGATGCATTCATGACTCACGGTGCGTTGTTTTTAGTTTAATGCCACACTCAGCATTATTCCAGCCATATGATAGCGTATGCCTAGCAAGCACATAGATGCAGTGTAAGTAGAAGAGACACCTAATGATAGTTGCTTTAATATCTTGCAATTATCTTACAACGTGTAACCTTGGTATGAGCGAAAACACAAATCGATCCCATTGCATTGAAACCAATAAACATGCACTTATATAACCGATAGGCCACAGATGAGAACCTGAACAAAAAAAATCCAAACAAACAAAACAAATCCTGGTAAAACAATGATATGTCACTGATAGGCCACGGGTGAGAAGTTGAGAAAAAACCCATACAAACAAATCCTGGTATAACAATGATATATTAAAAATCCGTGTACAGCAGTGATATCATACTAACAGGCCACATATGAGAATCTGAAAAAACAAGTAGTCAAACAAATCCTGGAGTAACAAAGATATATTACTGATTGGCCACAGATGAGAATCTGAACAAACAAACAAACAAACAAACAAATGCTAGTACAACAATGATATATTACTAGTAGGCCACAGATTGGAATCTGAAAAAAAAGCTAAACAAACAAATCCTGGTACAACACTGATATATTACTAGTAGGCCTCCGATGAGAATCTGAACAAACAAACAAACAAGTCCTAGTACAACAATGGTATATTACTTATAGGCCACAGATGAGAATCTGAAAAAATTAAACAAACAAACAAATCATGGTACAACAATGATATATTACTAGTAGGCCACAGATGGGAATCTGAAAAAAAAGCCAAACAAACAAATCCTGGTACAATAATGATATATTACTTATAGGCCACAGATGAGAATCTGAACAAACAAACAAATGCTAGTACAACAATTATATATTACTAGTAGGCCACAGATGAGAATCTGAATAAATACACTAACAAACAAATCCTTGTACAATAATAAATTATAAATATATTACTGATTAGCCACAGATGGGAATCTGAAAACAAACAAACAACACCTGGTACAACAATGGTATATTACTTATAGGCCA
Source organism: Haliotis rubra (assembly GCF_003918875.1). NCBI lineage: Eukaryota > Metazoa > Mollusca > Gastropoda > Lepetellida > Haliotidae > Haliotis > Haliotis rubra. The sequence goes on from NW_025767002.1 coordinate 1,752,269, forward strand.
CAGATGATAATCTGAACAAACAAACAAACAAATAAAAGCGACAGAACCCTTTCCACATTCATCAGAAGTCTCTGGTAAAAGCAGAGTCCATTGTACAATTGTGACTATAGAATGAGTATATATTTGTTTCAGCAGTGTTACAACTGTTCGATGTTGTTTGTAAACAAATCAAGTCTGGACCAGACAAACCAGTGATCGTCACCATGAAATACGATGAAAGAGCATGTGCTTATGAATCACTATCAAATAGTGATGATACCAGGTGTTCGCGAAAAGGTGAGCGTATCCTGCCCCACCGGTGACAACCGTCATAAACATATGCCAATTCTAGTCTATTTTTCACCTGAAATGATTCGGGAACGTAAGGTACAAGTCAAAATAGGGAATTGCGTCGGACGTCATCCTGGTACAACAATAACATATTACTAATAGGCCACAGATTACAATCTGAACAAACAAACAAAAAAATCCTGGTACAGCAATGATAGGCCACTTGTGGCTTCTTAGAACGCTGGGGCGGTTGGGTAGCCTAGTGGTTAAAGCGTTCGCTCTTCATGCAGAAGACCCGCGTTCGATTCCCCACATGGGTACAATGTATGAAGCCCATTTCCGGTGTCCACCGAAGTGATATTGTTGGAATATTGCTACAAGTGGCGTAAAACTAAACTCACTCACTCTTAGAACTTTCGGATTCTCTGGCATCCAATATCCTGGGTTACTGTTGACCAGGATGGTGATGTAGCAAGCGTAAGTCAGTTACGATGAAGGCAGATCGCTAATGACAGACTTTGCAAGTGTTGTGTTCCGGTTTTAGTCAGGGCCAGCATTGACGCAGCACAGAATGACAGGAGAAAATTTATCATTGGATTAAGTTCGGAGCAAAAAAGAACAAAGTTGGCAAGAGATTCCTCTCTTGAGATTTAATCTTCAATTTCGTGTTTCAAAACGTATTTTTTTCGGAAACTATTCTCCCAAACATTTTCGGATTGTGTTTTATAATCCTATGTCTAAAAGTATTATCGACGTATCGAGTCATAAAACATTAGCCGTAGCGCCACTTTGATAAACACAAGATGTAGGTTAATAAATTGAGCTTTCTTATTCCTTAAGCGTTGTGACAAGAGATAACACCAGTGTACTCCATCAAATCGGATACTTTGCATCAGTTCCATGTATGGCTGCATAAACTCTTTGGCACTGAAATACCGTATTATCCCTTATGTAAACATTCGGTGAATGAATGAACGTCTCTGGATACGCTGAGGGACAAATGTTTTGCATGGACCAGAGGAACATACATGTAGGCCAATCATAGCGTGGAACGGTGCCCTGTGCATCAGAGGAAATATGCATGTAGAACTTGCAATGTCAGACGTCAATGGTTTCTTCATCAGGCTGTGGCACTGGGCATTCCATGTGAAATAGCCATGGTTTCGAATTCCGTGTACCGCGTATTCGCGTGTCCTGGCTGAAGAGTTTTTCGTTAGTTCCCAGCTTGATACGTGTCTGGTGTTTCAACCCATTAAGGTTACAGGGCTGTAGGTGCGAACAGCTTGCGACCAAATGTTTATTATCTCTGTTTGAGTACTTGCTGGTCGCTCATCATGTTTGTATCTATTTATATGCGCGAATATCCATTGGTGTATCGTGGTATTTACTGTTGGTCTCTGGGGCGGTGGGATAGCCTAATGGTTAAAGCGTCTGCTTGTCACGTTGAAAACCAGGGTTCGATTCCCGCATGGGTACAATGTGTGAAGCCCATATCTGGAGTTCACTGACGTGATATTGCTGGAATATTGCTAAAAGCGGCGTAAAACCGTACTCGCTCACTCACTGTTGGTCTGTATGCCACCACAGTTCACATGTATGGACTCTTTTTATATTTGTAGTTACAGGCTTACCTTAAATGTCCATCCATACATCTGTCTATCTGACATTTGTCTGTCTGTCCGTCCAACCTGATAATTACCTCCCACCACCCCCTCCATATGCATGCATGCATGTATGTATGTATGTATGTATGTATGTATGTATGTATGTATGTATGTATGTATGTATGTATGTATGTATGTATGTATGTATGTATGTATGTATGGATGGATGGATGGATGGATGGATACATGCATGCATGCATGCATGTACTTATGTATGTACGTGTGTATGTATGTATGTATGCGTGTATGTATGATATATTGGCCATAACCCCGCGTCCACATACCCATATACATGTATGTGGTTTCGCAAATATATAATATTCAATGAGCAAAGATACTAATAAAACATACTCTTATATCAGGCATTCTTCCACAAACACTCCATATATATACACACATATCCTGTACACAAGTTTTTTTCTGTCTCTCGTATCTAACTGTTAATCTTGTCAGTATTTATAGTGTATTATATCAGTGTACTATATGATATTTACCGTTTATCTACCCATCTCCCATCATGTTTATTCATGTATATATTCATGTTTATTCATCTATATTCATGTATATTCATGAACAAATTTCATTTCCATTAATATGTATGTCTGCGTTGAAACATATCGTTCATGTACCTGGTAATCACTTCCTGCAATCACTTCAAACTCTCTTGATAACAGCTAATCTGCCATACCTACCTGACGATCTTCCATCGTTCGTATTCATTATTCATTCTATACATCAATATACGTGTGTTTAATAAATTAAATTGATATAATCAGCTTCCCTATCTTCAGCCGACCTATATGTATTTAGTGTGCTTTCATTTCAACCACTTACATCGCTAAATGACACAATTTAAATCAAATCCATTCGTGTTCATAATTCATCTATACATCACTATACGTGTGTTTAATAAATTAAATTGATATAATCAGCTTTCCTATCTTCAACCGACCTACATGTATTTAGTGTGCTTTCATTTCAACCACTTACATCACTAAATGACACAATTTAAATCAAATCCATATCACCTGAACCTACAAAGCCCCCAGGCATACGTATTATATATATATCTAGGAGCCCGATGTTTACGTCCCCAACACATGACGTCGTTGAGTCAAGGATTGTGCAAATGTCTGTCTGGGTGATTGCAGCGTTACTTTATCATCTGCAGGTAGACGCGAAGAGGCCGAGCCCTGCACAAGCTCCACGGATCTGTGGCCACGTATTCCTATGACTGAGGTAGCGGGGAAGCTGTGGCGAGGCTCATATGTGGTAATACGGGAGGAGGTTTTGTAGTAGCAATGTATCCACGTGCTAGATTTGCCACTTTTCCCTGCCAACACGTCGGGCAGTCCCCGTCGCTCAGATGAGCAGAACCGTGTAGGATATAGAAGGACCTTTAAAGGAGCGCCTGGATTTATTGTCTGAGGAAAACGTTCTGTGTGATCGTCGATACCATCACCAGCACCGAGTCAAGGGTAAGTGATCGTCCGTTTACTTCATTTAGGGAGGTTGAACGTATCGATATTCATATTGTTATCGGAGGAGATTTGCACTGTTTCAGCTGCAGTGATCCATCTTTCATTTTGGTGAAGATGATAACGACTTAAGGCATCGCTTCAGGATTATGTTCGCCGTGCGTTTTCGATATTGATTATAAAAATTATGGAAACGAGATAAGTACTGAAGGATCAGGAATCATGTTTCAATTTCAAGGAAGGGGTAAAATATTGTATTAAATTATGCTTCTGTGGAATGTAATTCTGTTTGAAGTATGTTCATAACACAACTGTCTAATCTTGAACCAAATGATAGTTTGTTAAGTATACAAGTATGTTGTTACGCAGTTCCAGATTCATAGGGAGGCGTTGGTAGCTTAGTGGGTGAAGCGTTCGCTCGTCACAGGCCCGGGTTTGATTCCCCACATGGGTACAATGTGTGAAGCCCATTTCTGGTGTTCCACGCCGTGATATTACTGGTATTTGCTAAAATTTAAACTCGCTCGCTCACTTCAAATTCATGGGAATGTCAGAAGAACATAGTTCCATATCATGTTTGAAAAATAATTATTATATATGTTATAGAATAAAAAGACAAATCGCACGTATATTGGTTACATCATTATTTCGAATGTGGCGAAATAATGTGATATTAATTCGTATTATAATAAGCATTTTAATATTAGCATACTGCCTTTTACGTCCTCTTGTGGACAGTGGTTTGGCCGTATATCTTTTTCGGTAGTATAAGAACCGTGAGAGTCTTCAGCCATATTTCTTTTGCGCTAACATAAGAAGAAGCTGTTGTGTTAGTATACACCTTTTAACTCCTTCGTGTGGTTACCTGTTTGAGCCTTGCGACGCTTTCAGTGTCATCTTAAGAACAGTCATTACAGAGGCCCAGATAAGCTGCGTATCCGGGTAAAATACGCATAGAAAATTTACAATTACGCTTTGAAAAATAATTGTTGCGTACCAGTTACACATTTAAAAGGTTAGATACGCCAAAAGTTTAAAACAAATGCGTACGGAATATATTTATAAAAATCGCTTGCGTAATGAAAAAGACATCGATTGCTATCACGTTTTATTGTTAGTATAAGACAAGTGTTGTACTGTCAGTATAGGATGAGTGATTTTTTATGAAATCATTTCCGTTATATTTAAGTAGGTTTTGATTAGGTATGACATAAGGCAGAACATACCTGCTTAGAAAACTTATTCAATGACATAATACTTAGGTGAGTAAAATGACTGAAATACGCACATATTTGAAAGCAGTGGGTAACGGAAAATGAAATACCCACTCAACATTCATAATACTCACTCCAACAAAATACAGTGGGTACAGTACCCCCATGAGCTAATTCTTATCTGGAGCTCTGTCAGCCATATTACTTTGCGGTACTTCTTGTAACGAGTGTGGTATTTTGAGGCAAAACTGTGACAACAGCTTTCTACCTTCAACTTCCCCTCATGGGCGAGTGTTTCAGCGAAATTACTTTGCAGTATTCTGAGAAGAAACTGAGATTATTATCATTGTTCTTCTCCTTGGTGAATGTGTTAGCCATATTACTTTTGCAATATGACAAGAAACCATGGTGTCAGTATACTCCCTTTAACTTCCTCTTGTAGGTAAGTGTTTTAGATGTATGACGTTATTAATTCGGTATTAGATAAAACTGTGACAAGACCATACTCGCTGTAACGTCCACGTGAGAGCGAGTGCCTTAGCTGTATTGCTTGTGCGGTATTACGAGAAGAAACTTTGGCATTTGCATCTTCATCCCATTAACTTCCTCTTTGGGCAGATACTTTAGCGCAATTGCCATCGCACGCACGCACGCACGCACGCACGCACGCACGCACGCACGCACGCACGCACACAAGATACACCTTAATGAATTCCAAGGGTTGATTACTCATAACATCACCCGTGAAGATACGTGTTAGAATTGATCTTCAGCAACCCATGCTTGTCGTAAGAGACGACTAACGGAATCGGGTGGTCAGGCTCGCTGACTTGGTTGACACATGTCATCGGTTCCCAATTGCGCAGATCGATGCCCATGCTGTTGATCACTGGATTTGCTGGTCCAGACTCGATTAATTACAGACGGCCGCCATATAGCTGGAACATTGCTGAGTGCGGCGTAAAACTAAATTCACTCACTCACTCATCACATGAATCACTGGACAGAATCGTGTTTCATGCCGTCATCACAGTCGGAATATACCTGAGTGTAGCTTTAAAGGACAAACACAACAAACTTTTCTTCTTCTTTCTCTCTTACTTGGAACAATTTAGAAAGTCTCATAACACTGCTGAATTAAATTTCAGCGCATTTGTTGTGACCATTGGATGTGGTATGCACTCCCGTCGGGTTCAAATAGCGTCAACCGTCATTTAACTGATATCATTTCGTTTCAACGCAAAACATTTACAGAATGCCTGCGACATTCTATCGAATAACTGATTACTTTTGAATAGCGTCGTTTTAAGTCCAGTGAAAAGAAAGCTACATTTTCAGAATCGGGAAATTAAAGTGGGATTTGGCAACGAAATGTAATACTCAGAGGAATAGCCGTAAGAAATGGGTGAAAATCGCTCGGAAAATTGTTGCAATTGACAATTCAGCTGAGAAGTCGCTTCACATGCTACGTAAGTTTGGCAAATATTTACACTCATGTGATGTTGTTTAGCGAGAAAATTACATTATAGTTTAGGACAAAGCTCTTTGAAGGATAACCTTATCTGACGATAAAATCAATTTAAGGCACTTTCATTTGAAGTTAATATGTGAACAGTGAATGTCCTGTGTGTGATCTAAACTACAGGTTTTATTTCATCATTTGCTTTTGAATTTCGATCTCTTAGATCGCAGAACTGTTCGTGATCCCGATATCATAATTACCTCCCTTGGGAAATGAACCGGTTCTCTCATGCTGGAAGGGCTGATGTCAAAGGTCAAGCTGCAGGGTTTTGGTTGGCTGATGCTGCCTCTATGTTTTCTCCATGGAACTTCAATGATAGATAGATAGTTTTCGGCCTGTCTGTTTTGTAAGGGATGGTCAATTAAGGGACCAAGCCCGCAAGTGAGGCTTTCTAAGCTTTGCTGGCTAAATGCGATCATATGTGAAGACAATCGACTTACATGCTCTGGAAGTGGTTAATTGATGTTGACTTGGATCATCTACCGACCAATATGGAACCAGAATGAAAATGGGAGTAAAAGTGAAAAGATCACATTGTAATGCAGCTGTTACGCGATTGAAGTGTTTTGTGTTTTCGGAACAACTGAAAAGATTTGTCATGAATGAAACTTACATAATATAGGTCGAGTACATAATTAGGTACTATCCTCGTTTCCTGCTTATTGGCTTCCATCACAAACACACGCAAAACAAGTCAAGCGTTCATCAAAACAAACATGGCGACAGAATGGTCGAAGTCGGTGTTGATCATTGCTTTGAACGTCAGTTTTGTCAAATTTCGCAACGTTCTCTATGTGTCTGCTTCTTCCTATGACATTAAATGCTTGAACTCTTCACAATCAACGCTTGCACAATATGGTTTAATACTCCGACATCTTCGAAGGTTATTACCCTGAAGTTGTGGAATATTGAACCTCTCACCCTATTGGCCCGAAGACCCAACCCCCTTTTCTAATAACCAGGCAGGATTCTTCACGGCCACGTTTGGTTGAAATGTATGGATTGTTATTATTACTGGATATCATTCTGGATTATTATTACTGTAAGTGTTTTGTGTCAAAGGGTTTTTTGCAGTACGATGAAGTGAAGCGAAGATTTTAAATTACTCTCACTTCGTCAGGCAACATATTCTTACTTTGCAATGTGTGTTCAATATCTTTGCGAAAGGTAGGGCAAGGCATAATTACCCATTTGTGTCATCTCTGATTTGTTATACTATTTCCACGTCTATTTTACAATTTCAGCCTCAATTGTTGTTTATTATCTGTCGTCAGCGATAATTTTATTACGAATGAGCGGAACACGATAACACTGACTGCAAAGAAACAAGTCATTTTCGCCCCTCTCTGTAGCATGTGGGGAGGAATCAACGTAAAGGTAAATTCATTTGCCCTGTCTAGAACGGCCGAAGTGTGGTTGGTGACATCATCTTCGCCTGACTTTTCCAGTTGCTGATTTCTATTGCACTGGCTTTAACGAGACGTTAAAAACTTTATAAAACAACTGCATTGTGATAGTGCATGAACCTCAAAAGCCATGTAGCGATCACCAAAATACCAGTGTGCCAAAAACCAAGGCCCAAATCATTGTAGGATTTTAACCAGATTTTCTGTTACAGGTTCTTGTGTTTTGATATCGTCATTCTTTATAATTATACAGTACTGCCCTCACAACACCAGTGCCGTGAGCAAAATGAAATATATTGTGACGTATAAATCACGTGATACTTTCGGTATTCCAGCTTTAGGCATCACTCGATAGCTTCCTTTAATACTGCTAGCCAAATCTCATGCATCATTAATCCTAGTTGCAACAACGTTGATCCGATCCATAAAATTCAAGATAATTTCGAATATGTTCACATCAGTTGATATTAAGTTGTAAAATATAATTATATACATGAATACCCTCACTCATAGCGAACTCGTATATTCACGAGGTACTTATATCGATATCGGAATAAGAATTCCAGTCAACGCTGTGATGGAACTCACTCGGAGAAACAGATACAGCAACAGCTACAAGGTGCACCCAGGCCTCAGCGTGTTTAGCCGTCGTTTGTTTGGACGCCTGCGTCTCTCTCTCGACATTCTCTTCCATCATATTTCCCACAATGAAAGCTCAGGCGAATAACAGGTCGCCATGACGTATGTCTGATATTTTATACGTAGGACTTGACTAGTATTTGCTAAATAACATGAGCTTTCCCTTCGAGTATTCGTTTTATAACGAAAAGCTTTGCTACATTTTGGTGAACAAGGGCGTCAGTATTTTCTATAAATATTTATTGTGTCGTCATCGGGCAAACCACCTTTCGGGATTCATTTTGTAGTTGACCTTTAACACTTCGACACGCGATCACGTTCGTTCATTGACTCCAGCATTGATGAATGAGCGAGCACTGTTATCGACCGAGGTGCATGTACCACAAAATTCTATATTTCCATAAGGAATATTATCGATTTACCCTTTAGAAACCTGAATTAAGAAAGAGTAAACTATTGCAACATTTTGACATGATTATTTACACATTTCAGCTATTGCTTCGTGCATTTTAAAGGCTTGTATCAACTTTCACATGTCTGTTTGGCTTCACGTGATCATATGAGCGAAATATTCTCAAGCACGACGTTAATCCCAATTTCACCTCACCTCACCTGTTTGGCTTCTAGTTAGCTGTTGCAGTTTATCTACCGTATTTTATTATAATGTTCGATGTTTGATGGTCGGTTAAATGACAGTTGATGCTATTTGAACCCGACGGAGTGCATATCACGCTCGCATATCAAATTATATTTTGAAAAAAATCAACATAAAAATAAAGTCTGATGTTTTGGCGAAAACATTTTTTTATGTGTTTTTAAGAATATTTTCTGAATAGTGTTTTGAAACAGCTGTGAGCTGTAGAAAATGTATATGTACCATAATTGGCTGTAATAAGAAAATAACGCTCGTTGTTTGGTTAATACACGGTGACATACGAGACGACACACAAAGATGATTCTGAGCAGTTTTACAGAGATTTCTCTTAACTACGCAAACAGTTTTGACCTTGCATTTATTTTCACCTTTCAATTCAATAATGAGTATACCCTTACACAATTCTGACAAATATGTGTCATGCAAGCGTCACGCACATGTCATATGTATTTGTTAGAGATATAATAGAACGTGAGTCACCGACTCGCTTTGCACCCAATGGCCATGTGCACTTTTTACATTTAATTGAAACCGATTCTGTCTCAATAACGTAAACAATTATATGCAGTTACGAAATAAAAGCATGTTCCTACAAATACTTATGCTATGGACTGTGGTGGTAGGTCCACCGGTTTGGGTTCGAATCCTTGATAAGCACGAAAGTTTGTAGTTGACCTTTAACACTTCGACACGCGATCACGTTCGTTCATTGACTCCAGCATTGATGAATGAGCGAGCACTGTTATCGATCCAGGTGCATGTACCACAAAATGCTTTATTTCCATGAGGAGTATCGATTTACCCTTTAGAAACCTGAAGGAAGAAAGGGTAAACTATTGCAACACTTTGACGTTATCGTTCCTTCATGCAGCCCCAAGACTATGGAATTCATTGCCAGTCCTCATCAAAGACTCTGATTCTCTGACAGCTTTCAAATCACGACTTAAGACTTACCTTTTCTCCTCTGTCTATACCTGACTCTCTCCCTCTTCCCCCTGCGCTTTGAGCATGCACTAGTGTGTGGATTATAGCGCATAACAAATGTCCATTATTATTATTATTATTATTTACACATTTCATTATTGCTTGGCGCTTTTTAAAGGTTTATATCAACATCCATGTGTCTGTTTGGCTTCCAGTTAACTGTTGCAGTTTATCTACCGTATTTTATTAACTATTTTCTATGTTCGATGGTCGGTTAAATGACAGTTGACGCTAATTGAACCCGAAGGAAATGCATATCACATTCACATTATCAAATTATATTATGAAAAAAGAATCAACATAAAATTAAAGTTTGATATATGTGGTAAACATATTTTGAGTGTTTTTAAGAATATTTTTTAAAAGTGTTGTGAAACAGCTGTGATCTGTAAATATGTGTACATGGACATGTACCAGAGTAGGCTCGTTGTTTGGTCCGTACACGGTGACATACGAGACGACACACGAAGATGATTCTATTTCTATGCAGTTTTACAGAGATTTCCCATAATTGTTTATTTTTACCTTTCAATTCTATAATCGGTGTATTTTCACAGAATTATGACAAATATATGTCATGCGTGCGTCACGCAGTGTTATGTGTATTTCATAGAGATAGTGAGTCACTCACTCCCTTTTATACTCAACGGCTTAGTGAACTTGTTACGTGTATTTGAAACCGATTCTGTCTCATTAACGTAACCGATTGTACGAAATAAGAACATGTCCCTCAAATACTCATGCTATGGGCCGTGATGGTATGTTCATCGGTTTTGGGTTCGAATCCTAGACACGCACGTAATTTGGTCCTTCATCATCGGCTCTAAATCATTCTTGAAGGTTTTACCTTAGTGATGGACGACCTGCATTATTTCAAGCTTTCCTACTCATCAAGCTGCCACACTTAATACAACTGATGTACCATTCATAATGGGGTTAAACCATTACCCCTTGTTGTTCTCCTAATCAGCAGTCAGGCCAGATGTGAAGTTTGTTTAGGGATGATAATAATTTGCAAAATAAGTCCTGTGGTTTAAATGCACATATTTGTCCAACGGCTGACATATCGTGGGTTGATACTCCACAGATAGCAGCTCTTAAGCGGCCTCCTCGGTGTGTAACCACACCAGATGTCTTCTGTTGTGTTTTGTATAACGTCGCCCTCAGCAATATTCCAGCTATATGGCGGCGGTCTGTAAATAATCGCGTCTGGATCAGACATGATCTTCGGCATGAGCATCGATCTTCGCAATTGGGATACGATGACTTGTGTCTACCAAGTCAGCGAGCCTGACCATCCGATCCCGTTACTCTTTTAGGACAAGCATTGGTTGCGGATAAAAAAAGTTCTAGCCCGGATCTTCACGGGTCCATCTTCATATGGACAAGTGGGGTCGGGGGTCGGGGGAAGGGTTATCCATGTAACTGTGCATGGTATCTCAGTTGGATAGCAATATAACACCAGCATTTATATGACAGTCGCTATATACGTGTAATTATCTTGAGCCTTCCCGGATCTACATTTGAAGATTAGTAGTGATTATAGCTATCAATACACGTCTTTTGGGATGTTCATTTTGTTTTTTGCACTCTATACTATAGTGTTCTATACTTGTGTGTAATGTTAAGAGGTCAGTAGATAATAACTAAGAGTTCAATATGGCCGAGGACCTGTGACCCTGTTGACAATGGGTGGCCCCGTGGTGTAAGGCACTGGAATGTGTTCTATAGTTTTGTCCTCTCGCCATGACAGAAAACTTTGCGAGTTCAAACCAGTTTGTCCACCGAAAGCTCTAAGACTTACACCACATAGGGTTTCTCTTCAACTTCAGCTGACAAAAATAACATAACTGAAATATGTTTTTTCAAACTGTGTAAAAAAGGTCTCTCTGCGACCTGCTTATATCTGATACGGTCATATTCTTGAAATAAATTAGGATATGACCTTCCTTTTGGATTTCTGAAAAAGAGGATTGTTAAACTTCCGTGTGCTACCGATATGGAATGACACCCTTATCCCTTTCACGCCATGTCATCACGTATGTTCATGTCATCACGTGATGAGTCAAAGCAATTTCCACAGCTATTTCCCCTTTCAAGCCAAATTGAATATGTTTCGTCGGAAACTCCTGCATCTTATATCCACATATGAATTAGAAGATAAAGCTACTCTGTTTTCAATTTTGCGGTCCTTTATCGTTGATTTAAAACCACTAAATTAAACATTTAGCGGTCTTGCGTGAAAATATGATTCAACTAATTCTACAACAGCTTTGATATTTTGTTCATATTTTGTTGTACAACCATGTTTCAAAACTTAGTTCTGCATTGCGAAATTATTTTTTACTTGATGTCAATTGTTTATTGTGAAACACCTGGAACAAGTGTTCGTGTCTACTTACATACTACTAGTATAACATCAATACTGTTGCATGTGTTGCAAAAGTAATGCCACTGGGCTATTGTTTATTGCAAACGTGCTATCACCAATTTATTGCCTTCTATGATTTTGTGCCGAGATTGAAGTAATGCAAAATGTAAGTTACATTGTTATTGCTGTGGCTGTAATAAATGACAAGTAACTTGAAAGGGGAAAACCATTAATTCTGAGGACAGATGTAACTAGTACATGGTGAACTATATACAAGGCACGAAGTTGAGCACCATCTGTTTTTTGTTGAATTATATGAAAAACATCATAGCCCGAAACAAGAACCTTTCATGTTTTAATACAAATTCAGAAGATGAATTAGCTTAGAAGCTGTGTATGATCTTGATGTTAGGTTTTAAACTTTTGCACTTTGTTATTCAAAATATAATTTTGGAATTTAAAAGGTATTGTCTTTTAGAGACATGTGCTGATCGTCATCATCTGACACCTTGTAGCATGTAGGTGTATATGGAATGCATTCTGGTAGATTCAAACCACATTTTTCAAACTCGTGAAAATAGTATGACAACATGACCCAGCGTTCAATTTCAGACAACATTATTGCAATGTTGTATTTCATCTGGCCTTACTACAGCATTTATGTTTTGTCACTTTGCTTAAAAGTTAATTTCCACTATGATTTTTCATCGTCTGTCAGTACATGGAAATATATGGCAAGCGCTGTGTATTTTTTATCTTTGATCGACATAGACTTTGTAGATTGCAATGGTGGTAACAGCAGGTAACAAAGCACGTATGCAGGTGTGCCCATAGATTCATAGATACATGGGGAAATAACGGGATCCATGGGCAATAAAGTCTGCGGAGCATGACGAGTGGATGAAAACATGTGTATCTTGTCAATAACATGAGAACGAATTGTATTGAAGCCATTTATTATGTACTGACCGACAGACTTGTTCTTTTGATGTCAGATTTTGATGTCAGATGTGTACTTGTTCAGTATGCCAATTTCCTTTTTGTATATTTTTCAGACTGTTTTGTCGGAGCTTTATACTTCCTCCGCCCTCCCCTCCTCCTTCCTCTCTTCTTTTCACTTTCCCCCTCCACCTTCTCCACCTCAGTCCTCTTCTATTTCCTCATCAATCACGTCCTCCTTTCTCTCCTCCTTCCACTTCCCTCTCTCCTTCCTCTCCTCCTTCTTCTTCCCCTCTTCTCCTTCTCCACCCCCTTCCTCTACCCTCTCCCCCATCTCAACATCCTTCCTCCTCCCTCTCCTAATCCTTCTCCAATTCCTTCTTCTTCCTCCACTCCATCTCCGACTTCTTTCTCTTCCCTCTCCTAATCCTTCTCCACCTCCTGCCTCTTCTATATCCCGATCCTTCTCCACCTCCTTCCTCTTCTATATCCTCCTGCTTCGCCACCTTGTTCCTCTTCCTCCACTCCACCTTCTTCCTCTTCTATACACTCATCCTTCGCCACCCCCTTCCTCTTCCTCCACTCAATCTCCGCCTTCTTTCACCTCCCTTTCCTAATCCTTCTCCTCCTCCTTCCTCTTCTATGTCCTAATCCTTCTCCACATCCTTCATCTCCTCCATCGCCTTCCTCCTCCCTTTCCCAATCCTTCATCACCTCCTTCCTCCTCCCAATCCTTATCCGTCCACTTTCCTCTCCTCCTTCCCATCCTCCTTAGACTTCATTCTCCTCCTCCTTCACCACCTCCTTCCCCTTCCCTCTTCTCCTTCGCAGCCTCCTATTCCTCCTTTTCCTTTTCTAGGTGTATCAACAACATTGTCTGATTGACTTTGATGTCACTCGTGGAGAATTCATCGTGGGTCTGTATGTCATCGTACTCCGACGAGGATGTTGCTCATGCTAACAAGTAGTTTGTTTCATCCGGATTCGATTACATGTTTTATCGTCCGCCGTGATATGCGGAAATACTGTGGACTGAACATTTCCACCAACACCTGGTACCGGAATTATTTAATAATGCTTCATACATACATGCATACGGTATACCTGGAATCGTACAATCGACACTGCTTTTAAAGAGATCTATTATATATGGAAAGTGTTTTGCCATAAACATTTTTTCAACCACAAACAAATCATCACGATTCCGATGACCTTTTATCATGTTGTATATTTTGCAATGAAACCACATTTTAAAATATGTTTATGACAACATCAATTAGGATGCGTGTTATGACGACAAAAGTTTATGACGTGTGACGTGGTGATGATAATAATCTATATGGATAGAGCCGAGCCGAGCGGTGGGGTAGCCTAATGTTAAAGCGTTCGCTCGTCCTGCCGAAGACCTAGGTTTGATTCCCCACATGGGTACAATGTGTGAACCGCAGTTCTGGTGTCCCCCGCCGTGACATCGCTGGAATATTGCTAAAAGCGGCGTAAAACCATACTCATTCACTCACCAAATCACAGAGAAAAGAGATAGGTCTTCATATCGGTGGAATGATTCAAGTCTAGGCGCAGACTTTGATTGAAAGGAAGATTGTTCGAAAGCACAAAACAGCACACAGAAAGGAGCGTCCACCAAATTTGGTTCTGGCTGGTTTCATGCAGAGTGGATCTTTAGCTTGTTATCTGAGGCTTCTCGATGGCGCATGCTTATTCAGGAAAGCCGACAAATAGTATGGTGCTGTTCTGGGTTTCAGACATTTATAGATAACTTGATCCTAAGGCCACGGGCAACAGGAAGCCATATGCCTGTTACGATGTAAAGACGTTTTGAACATTTTCATAAAGTGCATCATGACGTCATCATGAGTCTCTATGATGTTGCAACGCAATAAGGACGTAATATTACGCAATGTTTTATACTGGGTTTATACAACAATAGTGATGACAACAGTATTTGACAAGTTTGGATGATAATATCACAGTGATTTATAATTGTCGCGTTGATAACAAGTGAAGACATCAATGAAGCTAAAATTGTTTACGCTATTTAGTGCTAATATTGTAATCAATCATATTAAATAATAACAGAAACGGGGAAGCTTCTGTAACCTGTGCCAGAATCAGGGCATCACAATCACATCTCGGCAGGCACTTAAAGTCTTGATTTCAATAAATCGCGGACGATTCCCACGCATGTTTTCTCTGAAAGGTTCCTTTAACATAGCTTGTCCAGACACAGATATCGCATAGAAACACGATTAGCTCACAAAACGCTTACGAACACTGTCATTTACCGTTTTAAATGGCGTCACCATATCCGTCAAGCGAATGATTATATATATCTTCGCCAGAAAGAAAGACATTCACCATGGCAACGATAAAACATTGATTCCAACAAGAAAATCACTTAGTTCGAATTTCAAATGGCAATTTCAACGTTTTCCTGTGGGAATTGCAGTGCGATGAAATTGATAACGGCTAAAACTGAAACTCGTGTATCTCTGCCGTGTGATCAGACGTTCCCATATGAATCCTTTATCTAACTGACATCTGTGAACCTTTCCTGTACATTCTATTGCCTTATAATGTACAGTTGCCAGGACATAGATAGATGCGCTGCATCCGCATTTGAGCATTACAGTTTCCGCAATCTGTACTGGGTTCATCTTGTTATTGAAAATGCATATATGTATGGCGAAGATGGTGGCTGTTTCAACTGCATGGGGTTCTCATACATTGCGAATATTTGTGATCGCCAAATGTTAAAGTCGTGTCTTGCTGATTGAAAATTGATCTTCCAACTGTCTTATGAAGATAGATATAGCCGTCTCTAGGCAGCGACATTAATGGACTGGAGTTACGCGGGGATAAATATATGTGACTCTTGTTACAGTTGGTGGTATACAAGGAACAGCTAGTATACATATACATATGTGTTGTGAAATATATCGTTATACAGTAAACTACCATGTTTTCCTGGTCTTTGGCAGTTGCTGTATATTTTACTCGAAATGTGTACAACGAACTGCTGTTAATACGAACTACAATTATTGGTGCTTTGAGTTCGTTATATCCGTAGTATAATGTATGGCGATTATATTCACACCGTTAAAATTGATTATTAAATTGGCAGAGGTGTACAGCTGTGTTTCATTAATTACAGGAAAATTTATTCATCGGTTATAATATACATATGTTATAAATATCTTGTTTTGATTTAATTAGCTTGATATATTGTCCAATTGCCGCCTTGTAGTGAGTGAGTGAGTGAATGAGTGAGTTTAGTTTTACGCCGCTTGGGCAGTTATGATGCGATTAATATATTATCGTTTTCAGTTTCGTGTTGCGTAATTAACATAACAAAGACATGTTCATGATGTAGCCTATTTGAACATAGTCATGGCGACCGACGTATACAATTTGATCAAACAGAAAAGAGCGGGTACGTGCAGCGAGTCATTAGCGATCGGACGTGCATTTGAAAGCAAGCGCACAGAGAGTGCTAAGCGGGAACGCATCAACATTGCAAGCTTTTAGAAAAGCGAGTATGTCGCGACTCAGAAATCAGCAACGTGGCCACAGCGTGATTTATTTGTACAACGTCTTCGTGTGACGTCACACGCGGCGCCCCAGGCATTGAGCGACCAGCACGAGCGCACGCGCGCACACACACACATATGCGGGTGGAGGGGGGAATGGGGATAGATGAATGAAGCGCATGACACATGTGGGACCTTTTTAAGAGGGATTTTGTTTACCAAGCAGGAAACGGGTACCCGATAGGAAGAGACTTCCAGAGCCAACCTGATCCATTGTACACACATGATAAAAAGATTATGATTTTGATTGTTCAGCACACCCATGGTGACAATACCAAGTTGCGTTCGTCTAAACAGTTTAGAACTGGTCTGCAGCAACCCATATGCTTGTCATTACATGCGATCTGGTGGTCAGGTTTGTCATTGTAACCCATTTGCGTAGGTGGATGCTCATCATGTTGGTCACTGGATTGTCTGGTCCAGACTCGATTACTTACAGACCGATGCAATATAGCTGGAATACTGCTGAGTTCGGTGTTAGACAGCAAACCAAAGAACAAACCAACCAGTTTTTAATTGCACGTTCGTTATCAAGTCTCAAATTTGTATATTGTATACGTCCCGAGAATACCATGCCATGTTACAGTTGGCTGACCGTTATAATAAAAACATATTTCCAAGTACGAGTTACCTATCAATCTTGTTTCATTGACAGACAGTGCTAGATATGTTAGCTAATGTATCGTTCCAGACAGAAGTGATTGAGAAGGATTCAGATAGTTCAGACATGGTGTATTTCATTGCCCTGGTTATTCAGCAATGAAGGTCATATTTGGCGTCAGTTTGCAGTGAATGGGCATGCATTACTTAGTACTATATAGATGTATGAAGATGCGCTTTTATTCTGCGATGTGAAGAATCGATCCATATCACCCAGTTGTCAAATATGTTTTCCCAAATGACGTTATAATGACATTGTTGACACGGCTTGTGCCTAGTAAGTATGATGGTTCCACTACTGCGGCCACACTGTCTAGGGTATCTATCACAGTAGAATAGAAATATATTATTCTTGAAAGTCGACGATCATTTTAGTCGTTTGTTTTTCAGGTATGGATGAATATCAAATAACGTTCACAGACTGAAACATGATTGTTGTTTTCATTGCATTATGGGTAGAAAAACACGACTATGATTAAATCGATAGCGTTATGATATAAGCCACATTGTGGGATTCAGCAACGTTTGAGTGAACGCGCAGTATTAGATATACATAACTCTCGGTTCTCGGCATTGCTCGCCGCGAATACAGGTAGATTGATGTGATTCTCTGAGAATCTCTGAGAGAATCAACAGGAAGATTCCAAGGCATTATTCATAGTCAATGAACACACTACAGTGTATTCTGAAAAGACATTTCCCCGACTGGTTCCGATCTACTGCAAAAAATTAATCGCCCGCACGAACGCGACAGTGAGGCGAACAGTTCGCGACCCGATCGCGTTGAGTCTGTTGTAAGGTTCACAGCGTCTATAGGTCAGTTTGATTAATTTGATAAGGTTTCATGCATGAATACGAAAGAGGTAGCCACATGTGTCAGTTTTCCCAATAGATTAACCAAATTGTATGTAAACATGATTAATGCCAATCAACACATTCCCAAAGACAACCGAATTTGAATGTAATTTTACAAACGCTGCGAGGCCGTTAGTAATTCCTGCAAACTGTCCTTTCACCATTACACTCGGAGCGTCTTATGTGCCACAATTTGCTTGCCAGGCATGCGTTAACTTGGGTTTGAATCATTATGCCTTTTCGCCCTGATAATGTTTCTTTCTTTGTTAGTATCGCTGGGTTTCGCCACCATGTGGCAAATGCTCAAATCACTCCTCACTCGTCTTCAGTGATGTGTTGTAATAATGTTTAAAGCAGCCCCCCACTTACTGTCACTGAATGACCTCAACCGCAACTGCAGATCTTCCGTCCAGTGACAATATTCAAATTTTTAAAGAAGTTCAAAAATATATATCAAACTCCAAAAGGTTCAGTAATTAGATATAATGTTTATGATCTAAATAATTCATGTATTAATTGTATAGTATATATTATCCTTTTGTATATATCATTCTATCCCTGTACATATAGTTTGTTTCACTTTTGCATGTAAGCACTGTAAATAGGAGAGGGTGTCACTAAGTTGGCATAACTTGTACCCAATCCATTCTCTTGAGTAAATATGTTTAAATCAAAATCAATGATCTCAACCGAATCCTGAAGTTATGTTACATGCCCTATGTGCATGCAAGGATCCGTAAAGATCCGGGTTATAATTGGTCTTCAGCAACCCATGCTTGTTGTAAGAGGCGACTAACGGGATCGGGTGGCCAGACTGGCTGACTTGGTTGACACTTGGTTTGTCGTATCCCAACTGCGTAGATCGATGCTCATGATGTTGATCATTGGATTGTCTGGTCCAAACTCTATTATGTATAGACCATCTCCATACAGCTGGAATATTGCTGACTGCGACGTTAAACAAACAAACAAACAAACATTGTGCATGGACGAAAACTTTATTGTGTGGATAAACATGAATATCTAATTTGATGACGCACTCCCTGACCGTATCTTGCCTTCAGCATCGTTAACGATATCAAATAAAATTAGTTACCCTGTTACATATTTAGCCTCGAATTAGGTTTCCTATAACGCTTCACACGGTTTTAGTTTTTAAAATATAATTTGATCTGAACTATAACAGATCGCACAATTCACAACTGCTGAAGAGTAATACTTTGTGATCTCCTCTATGAAACAAATTTGCTTTTTTCTTCACATATTTACATTTCATAAAAAGGTCATATGGATTGAGAATATTTTCTATCCCAGTCTCCAATGAACCAATTAATTTTTACACAACGCTCCCAAGCATCTGATTACCAATATTAGGTCAGATGCATTACTTGTATTGATTGGTGCCATACGTTATCGTGTTAGTTCGGGTGAACGATTGATTTGGTTTCTCCTTTTGACGGCGGATAGCATACGCCTACTGTTTTGTGAACACCTGGTGTCATCGCTATTAGAAAATGAGTGAGTGAGTGAGTGAGTATAGTTTATAGCAACATTCCAGCAATGTCACGGCGGGGGACATCAGATATGGGCTTCACATATTGTACCCATGTAGGGATCGAACGTCGGCGTAACGAGCAAACGCCTTAACCACTAGGCTACCCCACCGCCCCTATTCGAAACTGACTCATGAATACATGGTATACACACAATCGTATTACGTATGTCTACTTCCAGCCGATATATCAAATAATTATAGACGGGATTCTGTCGCTTGTATATGTATGAGCTTGTGACTCTCTGAAAACATTACACCATTCATTAGAGCAGGGAAAACACACCCTATAGACAAGAAGTGTGCCTGGCAGGAATCAACAGTTCCGTGTGAGCTAATCATCCCCTTGAGCCAGAAGGAAGAATATCTATCAGTGGGCGATGCAAAAGGTCGCATCCCTATGTATGGCTTTGCTTCTCTCCTACATTCTCTGTGTGGAGATCCAACGTATTCCCTGAGGAAATTTCCCCATGCACAAGGCTTAAATCCTTGATGTAGGGACCAGGAAGAACAATCACTGCCTTCAAGGGACACTAGAGATAACATTGGAAGGACGCATTGTTCTCTAGACAATTTAGTTCCACGAATGGAATGGCTAGCTTTGCAATGCCACTATTATCATTTGCACATGACCTGTATTCAGCGAGTGTTCTTGCGTGAAAACAGACACTTGCACAGTTTTGTGTAACTGGTTATCATGTAATTAGATTGATGTGCATTGGACCCAGAATAATTAAATTGGCATACGTAATTCACAAAAATACGTTTCTGTAGGTAAAGGATTGTTTGAATAATTTTGTATTCTCTCTATATATGTCATGTTTTATAAAAGGTATTGACCTGACGAAACTAATCCATACAAATGATATTTGATCGTACTAACAGATAGTGATACACGTGGTGTTATGGTGTGGTAAACTATGCAAAACTGTGTAAAATTCAATATCGTGATCTGTAATTATATGTGTATTTTCACGATTCTGGGATCCTGCTTATGTTTGTTGGTACAATTCAGTCATATCGAGAGTCACTTCGGCAACTGTTCGGCCATACTGTAAACTATATATATATATATATAAAATCCGCGTCCGTATCAGCCTTAAACCAACTTTATGTGTATGAAGTATATATTGATAGTATTGTGATAATAGTATGGTTTAAAGCTGGTGCGAACGCGGAATTTTTGTGTGTTTAATAACATATAAAAATCCTCAACATCATAGATCTATATTCTAACCTGGACAGAGGGAGGAGGGGTGGTTGTAGTAGTAGTAGTAGCAGCAGCAGCAGCAGCAGCAGTAGCAGTAGTAGTAGTAGTAGTAGTAGTAGTAGTAGTAGAGGTAGTAATAGTAGTACTAGTAGAATAGTAAAAGATGAAGTAGTAGTTGTAGTTTAAGTAGTAGTAGTAGCAGCAGTAGTAGTAGTAGTAGTAGCAGTGATTGTAGTAACCGTATTAGGAGTGTAGAAGAAGTACTAGTATAAGTAGTCGTAGAAGTTATTGTAGTGGTAGTAGTAGTAGTAGGAGAAGAAGGAGTATAAGTAGTAGGCGTAATATCAGTAGAGTAGTTGCAGACGTAGTGGACATTGTAGTTGTAGTAGTAACAGCAGCAGAAGCTTTAGTAGCAGTAGGAGTACTACGAGTAGATATGGTAGTAGTAGTAGTAGTAGTAGCAGCAGCAGCAGCAGTAGTAGTAGTAGTAGTAGTAGTAGCAGCAGCAGTAGTAGTAGTAGTAGTAGTAGTAGTAGTAGTAGCAGTAGCAGTAGTAGTAGTAGTAGTAGTAGTAGTAGTAGTAGTAGTAGTAGTAGCAGCAGTAGCAGTAGTAGTAGTAGTAGTAGCAGCAGTAGCAGTAGTAGTAGAAGCAGCAGCAGCACCAGTAGTAGTAGTAGTAGTAGTAGTAGCAGCAGCAGCAGCAGTAGTAGTAGTAGCAGCAGCAGCAGTAGTAGTAGTAGTAGTAGTAGTAGCAGCAGTAGTAGTAGTAGTAGTAGTAGTAGCAGCAGCAGCAGTAGTAGTAGCAGCAGCAGTAGTAGTAGTAGTAGTAGTAGTAGTAGTAGTAGTAGTAGTAGTAGTAGCAGCAGTAGCTTTAGTAGCAGTATGAGTACTAATAGTAGATATGGTAGTAGTAGTAGAAGCAGCAGCAGCAGTAGTAGTAAGCAATATTCCAGCTATTTGGCGGCGGTCTGTAAATAATCAAGTAGCAGCAGTAGTAGTAGCAGTAGTAGTAGTAGAAGTAGTAGAAGCGGCAGCAGCAGTAGTAGTAGTGAGCAATATTCCAGCTATTTGGCGGCGGTCTGTAAATAATCGAGAAGAAGCAGCAGCAGCAGCAGTAGTAGTAGTAGTAGCAGTAGTAGTAGTAGTAGTAGTAGTAGTAGTAGTAGTAGTAGTAGTAGTAGTAGTAGTAGTAGTAGAGAGTGAGTGAATTTAGTTTTACGCCGCACTCAGCAATATTCCAGCTATAAGGCGGCAGTCTGTAAATAATCAAGTCTGGACCAGACAATCCAGTGATTAACAGCATGAGCATCGATCTGCGCAATTGGGATCCGGTGACATGTGTCAACCAAGTCAGTGAGCCTGACCACCCGGTCCCGTTAGTCGCCTCTTACGACAAGCATGGGTTACTGAAGTTTCATTCTAACCCGGACCTTCACGGGTCAGTAGTAGTAGTAGTAGTAGTAGTAGTAGTAGTAGTAGTAGTAGTAGTAGTAGTCTATCATGGGGAATCGTCCGTGAAACAGTCCTAGCAACTTTGATTCAGCCATTCTCATTCTTCAAATACAGTGTATAAGGGTCAAAGTCCTTTCCATAAGAAACATCTGTTTAAAGCAGAATCCATCAGACGAATTCGATTACATCATAGGCATGTGCTACTACTCAGTTTTGCTTCTTTATGGGACTGCCGTTTCACTTTGACCCTATATTTGAGAGATTTGACTATGCTATACCCAAAGAAGAAATACGCCTCGAGCTGTGAGCACATAGATGTATGCCGTGATAACGTTAGCTAAAAGTCTGAACTTTTTGGTCGTTGTTTGATATTTTGTTCATCGGGTTGATGGAATGAGGCTAACAATGTCATTAAACTCCATTTCTTACTTTTTTGTGTGTGAAATTAGAAACATGCTTATTTTACAAAAACACTTTAAAGTTATGAACAATATTTGAGCGAACATTGACTTGCAATTAAACATAAGCCACGTGTCTTTATTTGATTCCCAGAGGTTGGTATATAAACAGTTTTAATTCATCAGTTAACAGTGTTTTATATTATACCGATATTTGATCTGAATGAAACATACTGGTGATTATATGCACGTTAATCCAGCACTGCAGTTTACACCACGTTAAACATCATGTAGATGTCCCCGACTGCGATGCTGAGAGTTAAATGCTTGACATCCCTGACGTTGCAGTCAATACTGCACTCTCGTTTAGAACACAATAGACCAAGACTTTATATCGACCTTCTCTGAACATTCAAAGACTGGAGAAAAACGGGATCGCCTGAAACACCCCCGTAACCATCAAACGTAACAAAACGCCAATTAAGCTCTTACAAATATTTTTTGTCATCTGTGTTTCACACACTGTGAGGCATCGCCATGTGTGGGCACCTTCATAAACTGAGTATCTGTCAGCTGGATTTATCCTGGCTGTTTTGGCGTGGTAAAGTCTGGATCTCCATATAGTCCCAACGGAACGTAAACCCTGTTAAAGATTACTCACTTCTTGAAAAATACTCGAGACAGTAAAAATGAAACACTTTATCTACGATATTTTTGCAAAAGTCTGACAATTCTTCTGGATTCTAGTCCAAAAGTTTTGATATAATGTATCTGAGATCTGTTGTTGCCATCACGACGTTAAAGAACGTACATGTACTATCATGCTCTGTCATTGTATCGAAGTGTGACAATCACTGGATGGTCTGGTTCAGACTCTATTTGTTTACAAACAAAATCGTTCTGCTGTAATGCTGCTGGAACAAATATATGCTCATAATATAGTCACAATTGTACAATCTTATTCTTATGAAATGGAAATGGTTTTGTCGCTTCTATTTTGATGAGGCATGGTTTACACTTTTACGTTTAACACTTTGCAAGCACATACGTACATCACTGATTATCAGCGATTCATTCAAATAATTTTCCTTTCCGTTTTGACCTATACGCACTATGGAATCTGTGTCGGATAAATGAGATTGGTTAATCTCTGACGTTGACGTTGACGTCGAGCCGACGTTATATGTATAATCAGCGTTAATTTCAAGCCACTGGTTGCTGACGGTGCTTATTGAACATGAGAACTACCAGAACCGTAAATGTAGTCAGTGTTGGTCCTCTTATACAGCAAACAAGCTAATTTTACACCGTAGTGAATTCATTGACCTCTAATTATATCGCTTTAGAGTTGTGTTTAAGTACAACATGGCGTACGATTTATGCTAACGTTTAAGTGTGTCTTTATGTACGTGTGTTTAGAGTCTTTGTCATAAATGTATTTACCAGTATTTACAATACACACTTCCATAAGATAAAAGAATATCATAGTCTACCTGAATATATTATCTGCACCAATACTGATATGGTTCTTGATAGTTTTATAAGATTGCTTGGTTGTTTTGTTCTTTAAGAACGCAGTCTTCTTTAACAACGCACTCTGCAATAGTCCAGCTATATGGCGGCGGTCTGTACATAATAGATCAGACAATCCAGAGATCAACAACATAAGTATCGTCCTACTCAAATGGGGTTCGATGATATGTGTCAACCAAGTCAGCGAGCCTGATCACCCGGTCCCGTTAGTCCCCTCCTACGGCAAGCATGAGTTGCTGCAGACCAATTCTAAAAACCCGGATCATAACGGGTGTAATTTTATAAGACATACATGATTATAATAGTCAATCGATAGGGGGGTTTCTTGCACCAGCAGCCGGAACTCGAGTTCCAGTGCGAACAATCAGCAGAGTTTTACCACTTTCCTGAAGCATACAAGCACGGATGTGGTACTAACGATCCTGGAAACAAAGTCAGGGTCAATGCGGGATGAGAACCAGCGTGCAAAGGCTTCATGCAATCCTAACAGACGGGGGTTGTGATGACTGCTAAACCGTTCCACCTTCGAGGGATGAGGTTTCAGAGAGTTCTGATTTTCAACTGTATCAAATTCAAATGAAATCCAACTCCCACTGTCATATTTACATCATGCTCTGTAACAATCCAAAACGGTGCTTGACCTTTAAGTCGAGTAAGGAAATTGTTGACCAATATTATCAGAGTGCAGCTTCTGGGGCGTTCAATGTTGCATTGTTTTGATGCCAAAATGCCACGCGCATGCTCAAATGGCTGTTTATTACTGTAATCAACGTATTGCCCAAGCCACAAAACGTATCGCTTTGCTATACATGGAACGTATCAAGAATTAATTACTAATTTCCCGCGAGACTAATTGATGTCAGAACCACATGATTACATTCAATTACAGTATTAAACTCGGCTAATGGCCGTGAATCTGCAGTATATGAGTCAGAGAGCAACAGATTAGTAGTTTCTGTAAATCCAGTCATGGGATAATGAACAGGGTCCCGATCTACAAAGCGTTCGTAACGTTACGAACTGTCGTAACTCTACAGTTCATAATAGACTTACGAATGTCGTAGCGCTACGACGTTTTGTGGATCGGGACCCTGAAGGGTTGCATACTTATCTATATGTAATAAATGCATTAAGATCTTAATTAGTCTTACATGATGTAAAACAGATGGTGTCATTCCTAATGTCCAGTTATCCAACTAGTAACATGGATAAATAATATTGTACCCATTAATGCCGAGCGCCACGGACCAACAAGCACCATATTTTAACGTCCATCAGCCGGGGATCGAACCCGAGTCCGAGTCAAACAAGGAAACAAAAGAAAACATGAAAAGTCAATGTATTAAGATCTTAATTAGTCTTACATGATGTAAAACAAATGGTGTCATTCCTAATGTCCAGTTATCTACTTAGTGACATGCATGAATAACATCGATTCACGGGTTTCCACTGTCTCAGGAACACGGTGTAAGCAACAAAAGGAAACACGAAGTGTCAATTAAAAAGTAAACATTATTCCAACATAAAGTAAAATCCTGTCATCTCCAATTTCCAGTTATCCGGTTTTATGACTTTCATTACGAAGGAATCTGTTTTCACAAATTGGAAGATAAGCAATGCTGATTATTTTGTGGTGTTGACCCTTTGAAATGTGTCAGAACACACTCTCTACGTGGAACACTCTTTACATGGAACTAAGTACACGAAAGAAACAGAACTTATAATGGTGTTTCATGCTTTTGTCACTCCTAAATGGCATCAGGAACACGTTTTCAATGAATGGTTTAAGGTATCGGTCACTTACATTATTATATTTTTAATTCTTCCCAAAGTAGTTCATGCTGATTCTCAAGACGGATGACAGCAGAGCACGCGTCGTTTCAATATAAAAAGGAATCTAAAATAATATATATTGCCCAATACATTTTGGTGTTACTTTATGCCCTCCTTGTGTAAACAGATATATTTACTAGCGAACATGTAATGGATTATACGCTGTAGGTTTTCTATTTTGTCGTAAAAACATCAAAGTTATCGTCGGTTAGGGCACGTTTTTAGTTGTTGTTTTTTAAATGAAATATTTGCACGTTAGGTCGGTCATACATAACAGCTGGGTTTTACGATTGATTTGTGTGGGAAGAAATGAAATTAAGTTAAAAAGGTAACCGTTTCAGAGCCTACGCCGACATGGCACTTACAAGTTGAAAGATAGATTGCTTCAACTGCTCAAAGGTCGGAGTTGGATATCAGCATGAGCGTTCAAGAATTTGATGTTTTTGTTGGATAAACTGAATGGAGATAAACACTGGAGCTATTACCTCTGCCAAGTTGTGGGTCAAATCGCCGCAAATCGCGTTCTGTATAAAAACCTAAGGTGAAGTGAAATGGGGTTTAACATTGAACTTAAGAATATTTCGCTCATATGACGACGTGCATGCGTGTGTTATATGTATGTGTGGCTGCTTGTACTAGCCCAGACTTAAGCTGGTTTTATAGTGCCAGCTCACTGAGATACCATGCCGCAGTTAAGCATGAATACCCCACTCAGACACATTATACTGACTCCAAGCCGACCAGTCCTTGTTGTACCCATCAATGCCGAGCGCCAGGCAGGGACCAAGAAGTACCACATTTTAACGTGCTTTGGTATGAAGCGGCCGGATGTAGCCCAGTGGTTTAAGTGTTCGCGTCAGGCCTAAGACCCGGGTTCGAGTGGACACATGGGTACAATGTTTGAGGCTAATGTTTGGTGTCACTCGTCATGATATAACTGGAATATTGCTAAAAGCGGCATAAAACCCAACTCACTCACTATAAAACCTGAGCTCGTTGCCTTCGCATCTCCAGTTGGCAATGATAGTGTTTCTAGTTTGATCAGCATCACGCCTGTGCTTGTGGTAAAGGGGAACTGTTTCCACATTAGGATACAATAAAAGCGCTGGTCCAACCTTCTGAATGTGGGAATTTCAATGTCACATACTACCCCGGTCACACATGTTCTTAATTCGGGTATCCACTTATTGACCACTTATTTTAGTTCGTTATAACCGTTGTTTGATATTACGTATTTCGACTAAATATGCAAAAAGAACACAGTTATTTTGAGTCAGTTCGTTATAACCGTTGTTTGATATTACGTATTTCGACTAAATATGCAAAAAGAACACAGTTATTTTGAGTCAGTTCGTTATAAGCGTGTGTTCGTTATAAGCGTAGCTTATTATGCTGACAAACTCGATTTTTTTTGTTATATGAGACTAACGCTTTGCCTCTGAATATATATAATTTGGATAGAAACAAATAATTCCTTCGACATGAAAAAGGAGCCCCTATGAAATGGGAGATTCAGAACCGGAGGAAATCTACACTTGTTTCATATGGGTGAAAGTGAGTGAGTTTAGTTTTACGCCGCACTCAGCAATATTCCAGCTATATGGCGGCGTCTTCATCTTGGGGCGTTAGCATTGCAGAAAGGGTTCGGTAGAAGGGGGAAATAATGTGGTCCATGTACTGTTAGACAGACTAGTAAATCCCGAAAGAAGGCCGTTTCTACAGGCCGTGATTCCTCTACAGCCTATCGATAATTAGCTTCATAAACCAAAATTGTTAAATTTTGGTCATATCATGAGCACGTGTCAATTTAATACATCGAACATACCTTAAATGCATGACAGATTGACATCATACATTGGAATCCTCAACCAACTGCATTTTTTGATTTTCATAAAATATCAAATGTCCCCAAACCGAACATCCCTCTGTTTGAAGTAGGAGGTGAGAAACAAACAATTCTGTTGGCCTAATTCGCCTTGCACATTACAACCTTGGATGTTCTGAAACTATTTTATCTTAAAAAAGACAAATGAGTGTTTCCGGTATACGTGTATATTCGTTCCAGCTTTAAGGTCAACTGGAAATCTATTGGCTTGTGTGTTTGAATAGAGGAATAGAGGAAGTGTCAAAATCATAATACAGGCTCATCATAAGTACCGAGTGCATACCGGTTGTACCGGTGTCTCTGCCTGGGTCAGTGTAACGAATTGTTACATTATAGAGGTCGTATGCGCCAGCACCAGTGAAACTTGAAGCAGTTAATATGTGAATCAACTGCCATGGGAACCAGAAACTCCCAATATCATGGCAACTTCCACTATCATGGCAACTGTCAATATTATGGCAACTTCCAATATTATGGCAACTTTCAATATCATGGCAACTCTCAATAGTATGGCAACTCTCAATATTATGGCAACTTCCAATATTATGGCAACTTTCAATATTATGGCAATTCTCAATATTATGGCAACTCTCAATATTATGGCAACTTCCAATATTATGGCAACTTTCAATATTATGGCAATTCTCAATATTATGGCAACTCTCAATATTATGGCAACCTCCAATATTATGGCAACTTTCAATATTATGGCAACTTTTAATATTACGGCAACTCTCAATATTATGGCAACTTTCAATATTACGGCAACCTCCAATATTATGGCAACTCTCAATATTATGGCAACTTTCAATATTACGGCAACCTCAAATATTATGGCAACCTCAATATTATGGCAACTCTCAATATTATGGCAACTTCCAATATTATAGCTACTTTCAATATTATCGAAACTTGCAATATTTTGGCAACTTTCAATAATATGGCAACTACCAATATCATAGCAACTTCTAATACTATGGAAACTTCTAATATTATGGAAACTTCCAATATTATGCGTTGTTCATTTGAAGCACAATGTATTAGACACGGATCAATTTTGTGACCTAGCATAATTTTCAATGTCTGTTGTGTTGAAACTGTGCTAAATTAGCATTCTTTGTCAGGTTCCGTGACTATCTTGATCATATATTTTTCATTATACCGTGTTGTAATTTCACCTTCAACATACACATGTTTTTGCCCAGTATTTACTTGGGTGGTGTCGAACGTTTTATCCGATTTCCACAGTGTTTCCGTATGTTAAAAGTTTTGGGCGCCCTTCGCGAGAACGATATTTTGCCCAGTATTTACTTGGGTGGTGTCGAACGTTTTATCCGATTTCCACAGTGTTTCCGGATGTTAAAAGTTTTGGGCGCCCTTCGCGAGAACGATATGAGACATGTTTGACCGGGGTAATATGTGACATTGACATTCCCACATTCAGAAGGTTGGACCAGCGCTTTTATTGTATCCTAATGTGTAAACAGTTCCCCTTTACCACAAGCGCGGGAGTGATGCTGATCAAACAAGAAACATTATCATTGCCAACTGGAGATGCGAATGATACAATGATACAAGAATTAGTGCCCTGCAATGCTGGTGCTGTATTCACAGAGGTTTAGATTAGTCCAGGTTAGGGTTTCAGTAGATCAATTCTGTGTTTCGTGTTCGACTTTGTTGTTCAAGTTGATGGTTGACATTAACGGAAATAACGGTAAATACAATGCAATATGAAGCATCTGGTCACTGTGAACTAGGAAACTCGACACAGAATGTAATGATATAACTGACATAAAAGTATGTCTTTTCATTACAACCTTTTCAATCATTGACTTTTGTTGTATGGAGGAAGTCACATATGTCATCGGGAGACTTTTATCGCACTGATCTGATTAATTAGATCTGCAATGTGACGCGACAGTTTGACCTATTCACTGTAACATTACGTGATTTGAACTTCATTGTGGCAGCTATTACCTTCTCGTATCGTGTGTGTATCGGATTCCAGACCCCGAGGATAATTTTTCCTTTTGTGTCCTCACAATGATTTATTCTTGGTTCTCGTTTGTGACCGTATCCGTGGCCCAGCGGATCAAGCATATGCCAGTCGATCGGATGGGGCTGTTCGAACCCCGACCACGTCGGTCACTGAGGGGAAGCCATCACAAATTGTTGGCTCTTAGTCGATATATTGTGACTGTACATGTGAAAGACTTAAACCAGTCTCGAAGCAGATCCATTGGTGTAAACGGTAAAATAGAGGTGAAAATTTACTGGATCACTGACTATCAGCGATGGCTGCAGGTGTTCATGTAAAAGGTACAGAAGTCTGCCCTAAAAGCTGACTTCTTGAAAACATCATTAACATATATATATCACACACTCACTCATCCACTCACTCACTGAAAAAATGCGTAGATATTACTAATCAGTATGAAAAACAAAGACAGAGTTAGTACTCTTTTGTCCACCAAGAGAAGTATGCTACGAGGGGCGGTTTGCCGTAAATGCTTACGTATGTTGCCAAAGACGTGAGACATATATACAGCCGGACGAACGGGGGCATGTGTAAACAATTCTTTAGGGAAACGTAACGCATTCATGCCTGAAACCATTAAAGGGCCCTCTGACTCTCCCCCAAATCCCCCAAACAACCACAACAACAAAACAACGCATTAAATTAAGTTCAGGTTTCTGTTTACGTGGATACTGAACCTCGAAGCTTGCAAACTGATGTTGAAGGGCCTTAAGCCTTAAGCTGTGTCATCAAACAGATGGCTGTGAATTGTGCCCTCGATGACTGTGATATTAACCCCCACAGAGGAATAAACGAAAATAGTTAATCAGCACCTTCATCTGAGCAATAATATATAATTGTTACTGCAAGTACAATGGAGAATTTAATGCTTGTGTGCCCATTATAATCCTGGTCATGATCTGGAAAAGCCACATTGTCATTTTAATTGGATTTTTAAAATTACTTTCACTTCAACTATCACAACGATAACTGCGTACACCAGATAACATCTCTATGTTGCGATTGAAACAACACGTATCAAATTTCTAATTTCCCCGTCCAGAACAGTGTAAGTAGTTACCTTCGCATGGCTTGGGTCCTGCTGCTGAGGTCACGGGTGGCCCAGTCGTCCTTGGCCCTGTAATTTGCAATCACTCAATCATTTATTCTCAAATAACCACGGTTGGTAGTACAAGAGCGAATACAAATATTTTATATACAAAAACAAATGTAAAGATAAATAATAATAATACATAGTATATATAGATACAAAAATATAATACAAGATGGCTGTGTCTAGTCTCAGTTTTGCAGTGCAGGGTTGCGTTAGAAACCTTTGATTGTGGATTTGAATTCCATTTTGCAACGATTATGCTTCTGGTGTTTTCACCATAGCCTCTTGGCTTTCCTCCCGCATTCGTTTGGGATAGAAGGGAAACAATATTTAAGGTGGCGTTAAAAATACCCCCTCTCATTCTCTCATGGCGATAACAGATTTATACACATATGCGTTCTGCTGGTGGATCAACACCCATTTATTGAGCTTTCCATTACGTTCAGCTCCAGTTTTCTCACGCAGTTGCACAGCAGATTATCATAATATTGGCCATTTATTGTTTGACCTTTCGGGAGGGATGCAAGAAAACCGAAGACATCACCTTCCCAGCTGATTGAACAGACTTTACCTTCTTCGACAGAGGATGGGGACATTGGCTATGTCCACTGCTTTCACGATGGTTTAGTAACTGTGGTGAACGTCAGACTCTACCGAGGTTAAAACGTGTATAAAATCAACAGACATAAATTATCCCCGAGAGATTATGAACATATAGAGCATTTCTGATCAGCGGTCAGAAGCTCTGGAACCAAGGATGCTGAAACTGTGCCATGCCTAGTTCATTCATCAGAATGATTTCAGCTCCCTCATGAGAGATCCCGACTGTAATGCGATGTGTGGTGAGATGTAGTGATCGCAGCTGAAGGTCGTTCGAAACTCTCTTTTCCCCTCTTTAACCCCTCTTCTGTCCATCTTAACTGTTACAAAGAAAGGTGGGCATCATCCCCTAATATTGACACTCTATCTTCGTGGATGGATGCTGGAACTGGCACTTTCAGATGACGAAACGTGAAGGCAGCGTATCTGCCAGTTCAGTACCTTTTCTTCAACAAAGAATACCTAATCAGTTTAGTTATAAATTAAGTACAAAACTGCTGATATGCAAAGTCAACTGTATTTCCCTGAACAAAAATATACAATCAGCTGGCAAGTAGCTTTGCCTGAATACGATTTGACATTTACGTACATTCTATCCTTGAGTGCGCGTACTTTGACCATTCAAGTATATATTTTAACTGGAAAATCAACTATAGTACAAACCCTGTACTGAACACATGCCATATGCGTGTCATTGAAGTATGCATGACTACATAACCACATTAGCATACTAGATCATGAGCTTTGATGACAACATGTAAATGTTCCTAACCAACCAATGCGAATATTAGTCGATGTGCATTTGGTTCAAATGAAGGCTGTAAACCTGGGACGTACTGTACTCAATACGTGCAAACTTGTTTAAACTCTACCGTACATCATTGTAGTAAGGGTTCTGTTACTGCTATTAATTGATACGGTGAGAACGAAATACAAATATTGCAGTGATGATCAGTTTACACGATTGATATCATTCTGCCCCCATGGAGAGCCGAGCAATTAAAGGCAGGATATGTAGATACTGATAGGAACATACACCAGATACAGCCACCAGCTGTTGCAGCGTTGTCAAATACCAAGTTCAGTGAAACAATGCCATTTGCACAAATAGTGATCATGAGGTGAGAGTATTACCGTAAAATATGTTAGTTTGACTAATTTATTGCAAGACGTTAGTGTGTGTTTCATCATACATACTGCTGGTCGTATACGCAGTTGAAAAATCATCGTGTAACCAGTTTATTACGAGAATGAGAATAACAGAAGCTATTATGCAGAAAACCAGATAAGCCTTCTGGACAGGGTCACCACAGAGCGCGATGGCGTAACTGTTAGTAACAATGAAAAGGCATTAAAGATCAAAGTGTGTGTATGTGTATGTGAGAGAGTGAGTGAGTGAGTGAGCGAGAGACAGGGGGAGAGGAGAGAGGGAGAGAGATATGTTATATTGACCATACACCCACGTCCAGAGATAGTTTACACATGTACACATCATAGCATAGACTATGTCATTATTCGATGACAAAGTTATTCTTTTTCTTGGTGCTTTTAAGTGGAACCAATGAGCGGAGAAGTGACGAGGGCGTATGTTAAAGAATATTCCGTCTGTTTGGTACAAGGGCTCTTCACGTTAATTGATATGGAATAAATAATTATAGCACGTTTTAGATATCGCGATACTATATCACATGAATAACAGAACCTTATATTTAAATTTGTATCTACATGTATTTTGAAAATATATAAAGGAAGGATTTTAAAAATGAAAAATATAAATTAAGTACCAAACTGCTGAGGCTGGTAATATTCAAATTCCACTATTTTTTATCAAACATAAAACATGTATGTAATCAACTGACAAGTACCTTTGCCTGAATACGCTTGCACATATACGTACATTCAATCCTAGTGTGTATGCATTGACCGCTTAATAAAACATTCAAACTAATATTAACTGGAATATCTGCTGTTTAACCCCTGTGGTGAACAGATGACATGTGTGTGATATTATGATTATATTGATCACTTTAGTCATTGAAGGTATGCATGAATGCATAGCCACATTATAGACACATTAGTATACTAGATCATGAGTTTTGATGACAACATGTAATTGTTCTTAACCAACCGATGCGGATATTAGTCGATGAACTGTTTCAACGGTCGACACATGTACACGTATCCAACTGAATTTTTTCCTGAGCTTTTCCAGTTGATAGAAGCAAACGTTTATGTTTTATACACACTATTTGATTGTCATACATGGTGTGTTCAATATAATGTATGACAGTGGATACACGCATCGATGTGAATATATTCATGTTAAACGAGGTCAGAACATGTACGTTAAACGAAGAATAATATATAGTGGCATTGTTAAAAGAGAGGTTGCACAGGCATATCTTTCTGTCAAAGCAGAGCAAAGGTTCATCACCAGAATGTTTCTGGACAATTATGATACATCTCCGAGTACATTGCACTGGCACTTGATCTCAAGCGTATTTGCATTTTGATTGGCTACTGAAGATCCCATAGGGTTACAATTGGTCAGTTAGCCTTGGCTGTGCCTTTTCTTTTCGGGATCTGTAATTACGGTATAATGACTGGTAATTGTGGGAGCGTTGTTTCCCAGTTGACGTGTTGGTGATGTTAGTTCCACGAGCTCTTGTTGTATATTGTGTAGTGGTGGGCCACAGATGCGAGCGGCGGCAGTAAACTGATCCGAATATAGTCTGTACGGCAATAGCGAACAGCCTGTGCCACACTCAACATCGTCCTGTATGGAGTATCGGACCTGTTAACATCGGGGGATCATTAAGCCCACAGCGGATGTATTTGTACACGATGTAAGTAATTTACGTATATCTGATTTCTAATGGATGTTTATCAGTTGATGTAGGCATATACTGGATTGTGTTTAGAGTTGTCAGCTGTGTCTCCAAACTATTGATCAGTGGTTTTATAAACTGCACATGTTCTGAAAATATATATGTCGTTATGCAGAGATACCGTTGGCGGTAACCAATCGTCAAGTTATTTCAGTGTAACATCCAGGTTACATGCTCTGTTGAATACACTGTTTCGATTATTCAAAACAAAATGTGTTGAAGTTAAATAATGAATGTATGAAAAACCAGCATGACAATCGTTTTTAAGTTTCACAATATGGACAGATTTAGTTGACGAGTTCCCCATGTGACGTAAACTTTGGTACGTCAAATCTTTAACACACAGTTCGTTCAAGATGTCCAAATAATGCTAATGTTAATGGCGAATACATAAATGTGAGGCAGGTAGTTTGGATACTGATTGGGTAAACTGATGCAGTAAAAGCAATGAAGGACCTGACAAGGGAGCAAATCCATTTCAACTGTAGATATGACTAAAGTGTCCTACTAAGGTTAGTTTGGAAACCGATTGGGTAAACTGATGCAGTAAAAGCAATGAAGGACCTGACAAGGGAGCAAATCCATTTCAACTGTAGATATGACTAGAGTGTCCTTCTAGGGGTATTTTGGATACTGATGGGGTAAACTGATGCAGTAAAGGTAATAAAGGACCTGACAAGGGAGCAAATCCATTTCAACTGTAGATATGACTAGAGTGTCCTTCTAGGGGTATTTTGGATACTGATGGGGTAAACTGATGCAGTAAAGGTAATAAAGGTCCTGACAAGGGAGCAAATCCATTTCAACTGTAGATATGACTAGAGTGTCCTTCTAAGGGTAGTTTGGATACTGATGGGGTAAACTGATGCAGTAAAGGTAATAAAGGACCTGACAAGGGAGCAAATTAATTTCAACTGTAGATATGACTAGAGTGTCCTTGTATGGCCAACTGTCACGCATTGTCTATGGCGACACATTCACACTGGAGTATCGACTAGATGTAGAGAACTCATATTGATCAAGTTAATTTCCTGCATCGGTGAATACATTACATTGCTAAATTCCATCATTTGTAATACTGAAGCAGTTTTCAATACTGTTTCACAGGTAGAAAAGGTAGAAAAGGTGCCTTGTACACCTGTAATTAAAAGAACCATAAAATGATGTTGGTTTGTATTGATTTTATGGTAGTCTGGTTGTGAAAAAATGTTGAATTACTCATTGTTTGATATTATACTGGATAGTAACTGGATATGCCCCCTGGTCCAATATATCCCCTGCTGAACCCCGGGGGTGAGGAAATCGATTGCTTACCATTAGATTTGACATAACTGTGTGAGAGGCAGGCACAGTGGGGATTTGTACAGAAACTAAACCCGGGGGTGAAATGAAATTCTTGACCCAGGGCACATGGCTACATGGTTCGCAGACCTACTAAATATCCTGACATTTATTTAGATTTTTCATAATGTTTCTTTAGACGCTGTTCGTGGACTGCCAGAAAATGAAATCTTCTAAATATCGAGTGGGCATATGCGCATTCTCCATTTGCATACACTTGAATTACTGTCAAACCAGTTGCTTAATGGCTTTCAAAGGGATTTCAGTAATCGGATCAGAGTAATTACGGTTTGAGAGTGTTTTCATTTTATAATGGTAAACCATCTTGGAACCGTTTCCCCAAAGGCATTGGTTGATGGCCCTGTGTTGTATTAATGCTTCAACTGACAAGGTGGTGTGTGATTCAGATATAATGACATTGAGAACTTTTTCGAACCATATTCAACTACACTTAATCATTAATTATAATTTTCACACATCCATTTTTGCTATGGGATGAAGTAAAAATAATTGATGAAGTAATTTGTTGGGGCTTAACGTTGGCGGAGTATTGATTAAAGAAATATATGTTTGCATTTGATGCATTATGTGTTAAAAGTCGAAAAAAGATAGACTGGGTTCTTTTCTGCCCTCAGATAATATGTAACTGGCAGTAGTTTAGTACAATGGATACAGTCGATAAATCATGATACATATCAGAGAGATTGAAATTGAAACAGGAAAAACTATTGATTCTATCGGTACATGCCAGTAACATAGCCTTTAAATGTCATTTGTAATATGTCGTTTGTAGGAACGGACTGGTCCCAGGCTGTGCTAATATACTTTAAACACTAAGTTCATTGATATCCAAGGGAAACAGGTGGGCGGTTGTACTTGTTTCTGAGCTTCTAATGCAACATGTCGACACGATGTGATATTAAAAAATGGTCTGTTGTTTCTTAGTGATATCTGCATTATTGTCGACGTCGCTGAACTCGGTACAGTCCATGCTGTACGTTTATGTTAATTGTACATATTTAGACCGAGCTGGTACAGATAATGAGCCAGTGGTGACCTTTTAATGAGGACTGGTTAATGAAATGACACAGCAGTTAGAGGACACGGGAGGTCCAGTTGTGTAAAGCGCCGCGGTTCGTTGTGCAATCCCCCCGGCCCCCGTACACACACACACCCTACCCCACGCTTCATTAGCCAGACACACAGTGATGTAAGTGGAATATTGTCCAAAGCGATAAACCGAACTGACTCACTCACTCGAAGACCAATCAAGCATCCATACTTAATTACATTAATTAAATGTAGATGAGTTTGTAAACAAATTTGTATCTACCGGAAAAAAAATATTAATTATTCGTTAACGTTTCACCTGAGACCGACATGTCGTCAAACACTATTTGTTGCGCAAGTCAGTTGGTTGAAACTGATTCCAAGATTTCAGTCTTTATCACTGTGTGTCAGCTAGGTGTTCCTGTAAAACCGACCCGTGAAGATCCGGGGTAGAATAGGTCTTCAGCAACCCATGCTTGCCACAAAAGGCGACAATGCTTGTCGTAAGAGGCGACTAACGGGATCGGGTGGTCAGGCTCGCTGACTTGGTTGACACATGTCATCGGTTCCCAATTACGCAGATCGATGCTGATGCTGTTGATCACTGGATTGTCTGGTCCAGACTCGCTTATTTACAGACCGCCGCCATATAGCTGGAATATTGCTGAGTGCGGCGTTAAACAAAACTCACTCACTCCTGTAAAACCACATGTGATGTGTTGAAAATGGAACCCAAGAATACGGCAGGTTGCTGATAACCCCAGAAAGAATGATTGCAAATTTGGGTTTGAAAAAAGATCTTGGCCCAACTGATCTACACAGCATTGTAGCTATACAGCGCATTATAAGAGAAGAGAGTAATAGAATCTTCAGTATCTCGTTATGTTTCCTTTCTTTATTCTGCCAGCATAACAGAAGGCGTCCACAGGTATGACACATATTAGCAGAAGGCGTCCACAGTTATGACAAATATTACCGGGAACAAATCGCTGTCGGTCTTGTTTGCTTACTAGCCTCCAGTAACGGTAAATTCAGGAAAAAACGTACTTTCGGTCCTTCATTTTGCGGTCCCTAGCTGGATAATATATATGACTTGTAGAGCGCCACGGAGCTGTTAAAACATTAATGACTTCAGGATATTCATATTTATTTACAACATTGCCATTATTTCATTCAAAAGGCAATTATCTGTGATAAAGACAATAGTTTCATATGCAATGGTTTGCATTATTTGCTACTAAAACTTTCGTGAATCTTACAGGAATCCACGTAATGCCCTTCACTGGGAAATAGCCTTACAGTGGGTGAGTGAGTATGGTTTTACGCCGCTTTTAGCAATATTCCAGCAATATGACGTCGGGGGACACATGAAATGGGCTTCACACATTTTCCCATTTGGGGAATCGGACCCGGGTTTAAACACCGCCCGAATAGGCTTGCAATTGGATCATAAGATAATGTGTGTTGCCTTTTGGATAAACTCTAAACTGTATTTTTAGTTTTGTCGGAATGGTGCAAGTGCACATGGCGATGTTCAAACTGTACGTCACAGTCAATGCTGTTAAAAATGAAAAAAGAAACGCTTAGAACATATGCTAAATTGTATTTATGACAATCTGTAATTAATATTAGATCTGTTGTCTGTGAACATTAGAAGGCACATGGATTCTGTAATTCTCGAAAATACCAACATGTAATTGGAGTTCCTGAATTGTAAATTGAGGATCATTTACTGAAAATTCAAACCAATTAAATTATATCTGCTGCACGTTTGTTCATCATTTTCATATTCACGTTTTGCCCTTTGCTTATTTATATCATTTAAAATAAAGGTTATTTGGAGAGAATGGACAACATTCATAAAAAAACAGGGTTTAAACACTGTCATTCCCGTTACGTAGGATATTTAATGACAGTGGTTACTCGACGGATGTTTTTAGGTGCCATGATATGAGAATAGAGACGCCTGGAGATGCCATTGCTGCAGTGTTATTTTGTGTTCCCGTCAACGTCTCCGGACTTCCACAACGATACAGGATTATTGATTTTATGTTTAATTTTCACCCCAAGCGATATAATCAAGTAAACCTAAACACAAATCTGACACCAGGCGGAGGTCGACTGCCATACAGTCACCGTAATAGTATGCAACCATTCAAAGGTGCGGAAAATGTTATACCAGTGTTGCTTAAGTATAGTTCAAATCTACTTATCCATCTTAACCTATTATTACGGATGTGTTTCTCTTGGTCCCAGGACATTGGTTCAAGTGCGAATCGTTTCTGTTTGAAGTAATTTAGTTCCTTATACATCCAACGCAGTTACCTTCCATCAGTTTATCGCATGAAGTCATCCGTTTCAATCTGCATGCTAGACTTCCCCTGACTAAATTGCGATATTTCAGCCATTGTACAGCCGTGTCAATTCGGTTTGAATACACGAGGATTTGATTCGTTCATTTCAAATAACTGTTACAACGTAGCCGAGACACGTTCCTGGAGGTGATGGAGAGACCCATGGTCTTAAGTACACCAGTTCGGCAAGAATGATACCAACTGCGAGTTACATGTGTAATGCATACATGTTGAAGACGTCTTTAAGCAATTCTTTACCACACTGACTACGTTGATAGAGAGTCCTGCAAATTTCCCGATCCTAGTGTCGGCTTGAACAGAAGTGTCGGTACTGCAGATATGCATGGGAACTCTCGTTTGTTACCATAACAAACGGGCGTTCTTTTCATGCTACAAAGTATTTATGGTCGCTTTACCGATCCTCTTGCCGCGCTTCCATTGATGTTATCTAATGGTCTACCACATGCTGAATGATTTAATTGTCTGTTAGTCTCCTTACTTTATATATTTATGGTCTTCTGTTCTCAACTACTTTATTGTAATTTTATGGTATTTTTTGTGAGGAAGTGTGGCAGTCGGTTTTATTAACAAATATGATTATTCAATTTGGCATTCTTCTACTCAATTATGGATATTCCTTTGCTGAACAGCCACCATATAGCTGGAATGTTCGGCGTTAAACAACAAACGAAACAAACCTTTGCTGAACTATTTTGGGACATTGTTGTAACGAACATTGATGGGTCATTTCTGAACCTTTGTTATGCTGAACTATGTATGCTTAGTGTTACGCTGAACTGTTTGTGCTCATTTGTATGCTGAACAATTTATAGAAGTTCCCGAGCCGATCTGATTTCTGGTCAATTGTATGCTGAAATATGAATGGTCATTTTTATGCAGAATTATTTATGGACATAATTATGCTCAACAGTTATATTGTCACGTTTATCTACTGACCTATAAATGACCATGATCTACTTTTATGGTAATTAGTATGCTGAACATTTTTCTGCGGAACTGTTACATGGTCACGTGTCTCCTGATTTGTGCGGTATGCGTCTGCTGAACCATTGCAATAACAGTTATATACTGACCTATTTCCTGGTTATTTTAAATATTGTACGTCCTAAATCATAATCATTGGTGATGTACCTGTGTGTCAGTTGAATGTGGCCCTATTGACAGAAATAGTTTGCTGAAGTAAATAGGAGCAGGATTACTCACAGACTGATGTGAGACGAGAGGAGAATGTTTTGAGGATGATAGTGTTGTGAACATAACCCTACCTTGCCACCTTGTGGGCTACTGACATTTACGAGAGCTTGTCTAAATAATCATCAGGATTTTCTCCGCCGAAACTTCGACGTGTAGGAACAGTTGAATGCAACCAGAACATTTTGCCACAACCATTGTTAACAGATCTTAATCAGCGTCTCGAGAGGGTTCAATAAGTTCAAAAGGGGTTCGACATGATACCATTACCCTGCCATATTAAGGACATGTGAACTGTAGGCAGGATCTCATATAGAACAGAACTTATGCCAAAGTATACACTATTAACAACAAAAATATATTTCACTGGTATAAGAGGAAGTTAAAATGAACATAAATATGTAGATATATGTTTCCCTACAATTCATGTGGTGTTGAGTATCCACTGTATATACATGGTATGAATTTCATGTTATCTTTACATGTTAACGGAAGTCTATGTTAGGGCTTGTACCACCTGCCTATTCCCTGGCAAAGGAGTATTCATTTCATCCAGTCTCCCGTGAAGATACAGGTTTAGCATTTGAAAAACAAAACAAAACCGTAATGGCATTTTATCTACATAGAGGAGCTGGGAAGAATCTGCCCATTATTTGTGAAGCGTCGGGTGTTAATGACTAAGAATCGCTAACAACCACCAGCCATACAAGCGTCAGACATAAGTTTAAACAAACCCCTCTCAAACTCCCGTTACCTTTGGCCTTTTTGTCAGAACGCCATATAACACCCGACCCCCCCCCCCACCCACCCACCCACCCCAACACAAAAACACACACACACACACACACCGACGCTCAGGGACAACGATATTCAGTCACATGTAAGTTTAAACCAACCTCTCTCATATCCCCTTTACCTATGGCGTTTTTGTCAGAACAACACATGTATACCTCCACGCACACCGACAAAGACACACACATACACACACTCCACACACACTCAGGGGCAAAGATATGCATTCACACATAACTTTAAACCAACCTCTCTCAAACCCCCGTCACCTTTGGCCTTTTTGTGAGAACAATATACCTCCACACACACCGACGCTTGCGTACATTGATAAGCAGTCACTCATAATTGTGCATTTACAAATTGTAATTAACTATAACAGTATGACAGAACATCGTCCACAACTGCTGCGTCGCACTGTAAGTACGGAATACTCAAAGGGACATCTCGCGATCCCGATCTACAGAAACGAACTAAAATAATGGAGATCGCGAGAACGTCCCTCACAGTGTTCCATATTCAAGTCCCTCCAAAAGCTTTGCTGTTTCTCGCAGCAGCTGTCACCGAGAGCAACTATCTGTATGCACATAATTACAATCTACCAATAGGTCTGTGTCATTTCATATCGTATTAAGGCAATGTAACCCAAACCGAAAGCACAAGCGCCACGTGCTGAACAGTAATTCACTACCCATGTGAATAGGACGTACAACGTTCAGAATACCCCTATCACTTAACAATGAAAACGCGCCATGGTGATTTCTTATGATAAACAGACAGCCGATGTACCATTTTGGTTTACAGGCTCCTTTATCTTGACCCTTGCGTTCATGATGAATATACAATAGTTGCTGTGATGTTGTATCTGTTCATCAATTTATTCAACAAAGAGAATTCCCTTTGAAATTCGTGTTTGACGTTTAACTTGGTTTTCGTTCGAACCACTACCTAGAGTATGATTATGATAATCGGGATTATCATGTGACATTCGATGGTACATTAAGGGTAGGCAACTCTTGATTGCAGGGTATTGATTACATATCGCCGTCGGTGCGTTTTGAAAGTTAGGTGTGATAGCGGAATTATATAATTAATAATGAGGAATGTCTACGGGGATGACTACCTTCATGGTCAAGTGGATAGATCACCTGTGCCGAGAGCGGAAGGTCAGTGGTGGGAAGCTGGTCGATGGTACTTGCTGACATAAGTAGGCAGGCACACACACACACACACACACACACGCACGCACACCACCTTAAACAATAAAGCAACAAAAGGTAAAACAAAAACAAAACCAAGCAACACAAAAAAAGAAAAGAAAAAAAGTTAAACACACAAAGAAAACCACCCCAAGCAACCAAAACAAAAGACCCAAACAAGCAGCGCCCACCACAAACAACACACACATAGAATCAAAACAAAAAGAAAACATAACAGATAAATAATCTCACAGACACACAAAAACACACAGACACGTGCATGCATTATATGTACAATAACACTGAACGCGTCGTTCATGCCAGTTTCACCTGACTTCAATTAACGGATTATGTGTTAGAAATAGTTCCAAGACAGCTGGGTGTAAGAGGCGGCTAATCAGGTCGGGATCTCTGGTCTGGTGACTCGCGATCGGTGATGTGTAATATATCCTCACACCAACGGCCGGATAGTTGCTCATGATATCAGTCACTGATGTTACTGTCATTATTAGCAGACCTTAGTCATACAGATGGAATACTGCCGAATGCGGCGTCAACGAAATCAACAACAACATACATACTTAAAACGCTTTCCTCCGACACATGCCTCTCAAGTATGCTTTCAAACAAATATTCTTAATACGTGTCACTTTTTGGGTTGACCTTGCATGTGCCAGGTTGTATTCCGTTAAATGAATTCAAATAAAAAACCGAAACGTCACAATCCTACAAACGAGAACTTGTTAAGTTTAATCATGCAATTACCTCCAACATTTGAGACAGTATAACTATTTTTTTTACAAAGGTTTTCACTGAAATTCATGGAACCTTAATAGAAGTTAGACCATGTTAAACTAAACACTTACAGTCACTGGGGTCTACATCCGACAGTTCAACGTCATCCATAATGATGGAATATGTATTATCGTTCACTTCCAAAAAAACAGGAAATGCACCCTATGGGAGACTCACAGACTCTTCGTCGATGCGCATGTAGGAGAGACACCTTTACCAGGACCTAGAGGATAAGAAACCTCGGTGTTTAAAATATGATCATAGATTTATTTCTGAATGATGTTCTTGTCATAAACATTACGTTTATTCCACGCGATATTGTCAATAAACAAGTGGTTGATAACATGAGCATCGATATCTGTCCTTAGGGTATATGACTCAGGTACCACCTGAGAGTAGATGCTCATTATACGTGCGTTTGAGACTTTGCAGTCATCAAGGTTATAATGTTGACTCGTCCCTTTCAGTGAGTGAGTTTAGTTTTAAGCTGTTTTTAGCAATATTCCAGCAATATCACCAAAAATGGGGAACACCAGAAATGGGCTTCACACATTGTACCCATATAGGGAATCGAACCGGCTCTTCGGCGCGACGAGCGAACGCTTTAACTACAAGGCTACCCCACCGCCCCCGTCCCTTTGAGATGAGTATAGAATTATTAACATTCCCAAGGCAATAACAAAACCCTAAAATCGGCAATTAATCATGTGTGGGAATCGGTAATATAAATTGTCATATTTTGACCGAAAAAATGATAGAATATCTTTAACGGAAAATATTAGATTGCAAAAAACCTTACTTTAAAATCTGTGTCAGACCAACCCGACCGGTACACTGCTTGTTAAAGGGATACAAGACTGTCTCAACTGGCCAACACGTTTGTTCATTCGTTCAAACATCAATTGCCTGTGTATGTCTACGATGTTATTATTTTAACAATTTCCAATTAACACAATTAAAGGGACATACTTTCACTAATTACAACAAATAGACCTGTAATGAAAACGGCCCCAGTACCACGGAGAGTTGGAAAGAACCCATATACCATATACTCTGAATTAATGAAAATTACTGTTGCACCACATGTAACTTATTAGCAAACTAATGATTTACGTTATCAACGACGTCATTTTAAGTAGTTTTACTTTGATTATCATAGTTTTTCATTACTTACAAATAACCTTCTAACGTAAGTACTTTAAGGGATCACCAGTCCAGTTCAACCTACAAGGTTATTTGCAGCACTAATTACATTTAGGCTTCGGAGATATAATTTCTCAACGGACTTTGGTTTGTTCTATATTTCGAACGAACCACGCGTCCACGTTTCCAGTAATAATCTGTTTGGAGTCATTTGGGTTGCGCTTATACAAAAGATTGTTTTTCACCCACGGAGATTGGGTAACTAATTCCCTATCCAGTGCCGTG
Source organism: Haliotis rubra (assembly GCF_003918875.1). Lineage (NCBI taxonomy): Eukaryota > Metazoa > Mollusca > Gastropoda > Lepetellida > Haliotidae > Haliotis > Haliotis rubra. The sequence continues at coordinate 1,797,184 of NW_025767002.1, forward strand.
AACAGTGCTAATGCAATCATGGTACCTCTTTGAGCAGAGCTTTTCAGCCCAACATGTTAGATAATCGTTGTGTTTTGGGGATGCAACATGGAACAATATATTGATCAGCTGTAGAAGTGTCTACAGCCATGTGACGAGAACACTATAAGCGGAATCTTGCAAACACGAAACACGTTATAGTTCTGCAGTCATCTCACTCAATCCGATAAGAAGACATTCGCCAGTGGCGTTCTTAACCTTTATCGCCATGTCAAGTATTTGCCTCACTCCACTTTTGTTTTTTCAGGAATGGCGTCTGACAGACGTATATTTAGCCAGGAAGTGCATCAGAATGGCGTAGAAGAATAGGTCTCTTCAGATAGTGTGTGTTCCAGAGTGTGTCTTCCACCGAGAAGCGTCTCCCATTGTCAGGATATGTATCAAATGCAAGGATTCCACTAGCCCTTCTGGAACCTTCTGGGTGATACCTTAGCGGTATCACAACTCCATCTGAACCATGCGGCTTCCAAAGAAATTCCTTTCATGGATAACAGAGTTTATATTTTTGTTATTGTGCGTGTTAATGTGTTGTATTGTCTCCGGAGAGCATCCTCATGTGCAACTTCATGCACTGATACCAAGTCACTTTCACTGGTCACAGAGCTTTCAAAGGGTTCTGGTCTCCAAGTTGATGTCCTACCGTCGGGACAGCAGATACAGAGGAGTCTTCAGGGCCATTAATCTACATACTAATGTGACGTTCCTCAAGAAGGATGATCCTAAGGAGATTCTGAATTCATTCTGTGATTATGTGTTTCCATACAATACTACAGCAATAATTCACGTCAACAACCCGTTGTCATTCAGGAGACGGACTGCTGCTAGTCACTATGTGCTAGAAATTGCTTCATATTTTGGTATACCTGTGATATCGTGGGATCCAGAGTACCCAGGATCTTTGCACGTAAGTAGATGCTTTTATCCGTTGTCATTGGATTCTCTTTACGTAGTTAAACGATGATCTCACGGTATGAAATGACACCTTGTTATCACGAATTCTAAGTTTAAGAAAACATTTTGTCACAAAACTTTGCTTTTCAGACACACACAAGTAAATCATTTTTATGTCATCATTGGATTCACGTTTATAACTATGAACTTATGATATGAAATGATGTCTTGTTATCACGAATTCTAAGTTTAAGAAACATTTTGCACAAAGTCGTACGTTTCAGACACAAAAAATGTAGACGAGGTGTTTTATCTGTCGTCATTGGATTTTCTTTACTAACTTTAAACTTATGATAAGGAATGACACATTGTCTCATATTCTAAGTTAGACACTTGTTGCTACAGATTCTAAGTTCGAGAATTGGATTGGTCACAATTGGAATCTCTTTTACAAACGTTGACCTTATGATGTAAAGAGACATTTCTTAGCTCAGATTCCAAGTTCGAGAAAAACATTTTAACACCAGACATCACATTTCGGACAACGTACCAAAGATACATGGTTTGTCACAGAAGCTACACAGTATATAACCACGGGGCCAACCTTTTGATATGCTAGGACATTTTGTCAGAAGACCTGTCCCGAAAATGGCGGTGAAAAGTAATTTGTCCACAAGTTTACGTACACATTACACCTTTCACAGGATATGCGGTATCTTCTGACCTGATGTGCTACGGATTTCGAAACCGCTGACTGGCTCTTCCAATAAATACTTGTGTATGTCTCGAGTCGTTGACTGAATACATATCTCAAGAAACATTTCGCAGCTCCATCCCAAATATTAAATGGTTGATGCCTGCTCGTTTTATAGAGATCCTATTTGCATTACATAGTATAAGTAACAGATTTTCTGTTCTATTGTTGAAGGCTAGGGATATTGTCACCACAGGTTTAGTGGTATATAATTGGAAAGCACTAAGCACTTTCTTATACCATACACAGAAACATGTCAGGTTCAAACAAGTGGTAATTCTAATGCGTTCTCGATGTATGTTGTTGTTATCAATGATCACGGGGATAAAATATCAATAAATGGAAACACTTGCTTTTACATTTGAAGGTTATTTCTCTAGAGAATAGGTTACAACAATCTTAAAGGTCCCTAACGATTTTACGATCGGAGTTGTTTGTTTTGCCTCTGTTAAACGTCCAACCCAGCGATATACATGTACGAAAGTTATAACGATGGCCTGTACATTATTGAGTCTGGAGGCCAGACTATCCAGTAATTGGTGTCATGAGGAACGTCCCGTGATGTTTAGGTACGATAACATGCAATGAACCAAGTCAGTGCGTTGACCACAAGATCCATTAAGTCGCCTCTTGCGATCAGCAGGAGATCCTTTGGGAGCTTTTCCAAATCGGATCCTCACACGTCCCAATGAGTGGTATTTTTCAGTATATACTCAAGTCTCTTTGGCGTCCTCCTGTCCAGATAGCTGTTTGTGTATGTACGTCCAGTTGGTTGGTGTTAATAATTCTGTGACTGGACAGTAGATAACAGCATGGACAGCATCATATCTGTAACTAATGGCTGTGATACTTGGGGTTCGAGGACTTCGTTACGTCTATGACTGGTTGTAATTGATTCCGATTGCAAGAACGACGTCATATTCATAACGTCCGTGTTGCAAGAACGGCGACATATCCATAGCTAACTGACACTTAGGTTGCCCGAACAGCTATAAATCGCCTTATGTGATGCTCTGGTAGCAAATTCTATATCATGTCCATATCTGACAGTAGCTGACTTACTTAGGTCCTTCAAACGACGTCCTGTCCATAAGACTGACTAACGACACCACGTCATAGTCACGTCATAGTCATAACTGACTGTAACTGATACCACGACTAACTGTACGCCTGCGTCATAGTCATAAACTGTAACTGATAACTGATACCACGTCATAGTCGTCATATAACTGACTGTATCCGACACCACGTCATAACTGACTGTAACTAATACCACGCGTCATAGTCATAACTGACTAACTGATGATACCACGTCTGATAGTCAGTCATAACTGACTGTAACCGACACCACGTCGTCATAGTCATAGTCATAACTGACTGTAACTGACTGTAACTGTAACTGACTGATACCACGTCATAGTCATAACTGACTGTAACTGATACCATCATAGTCATAACTAACTGTCATAGCCATACCTCGCTGTAGCTGATGCTCGTGTTGCTAAGTCTACATCATATCAAAGCTGACAGGAACTGACACTCACGTAGAACAATTTCATATCCATAGCTGACCATAACCAACACACAGAGGTTGCAAGCAGAACGTCATATTCATATCTACAATAGATGACTATAGCTGATGTATATAGCGTTTGCTACACAAACAGCAGATTTTGATATGTGCAACAGCTGTCTCCCCAGTACGTATACACCTACAGGTCGTTTGTGGCATTGTGCTTGAAATGTATACTCTCAGGCCACAAAGAATAGCTCCGTTATCTGACACCTTCAGCAGCGATCGCGAACTGTTACATGATCGTGTTTTCCTTTCTTCTTGCTCCCCGTGCAGTGCTATCCAATGTCACAACCAGGATTACTTAGCCACCATATATTCTCCCTGTGTGGCAATGTCTGGTGCGTTCAGGTTCACTCCCCCAGAACTGAAGAAGAAAATCACTAAGTCAGCACTATATCATCAGTGGAACTACTTGTTTGCTTTCACGCCATGCCCGAAATTACAGTGTGGTAAAGATATATGTACGGAGGTTATGTAAGTTAGTGCTTGTTTTGTCAGAGTTGTTCCATTTTCACGCGTTACTAAGTTAGAAACGTGTTAATGGATGCTGAACAAGATGGATACCTTTCAACGGGACTCCAGACAAGCCACATATTTGTAGGGGGACTTCAGGCAGGATTTCTATTGTTTCTAGGATCTCGGACAAGCTGGATTCGTGTTACTGGGATTCTAGAAAAGCCAGATAATTGTTACTGGAATCCCAGACAAACAGGATGTTTGTTACTGGGATTCCAGATAAGCTAGATTCTTGTTTCTGGGATTCCAGAATAACTAGATACTTGTTACTGGGATTCCAGAAAAGCAAGATACTTGTTACTAGGATCCCAGACAAGCTGTACACCCAGAAACGCTAGATTCGTGTTACTATAATCTCAGACAAGCCGTGTTCTTGTTACTAGGATCCCAGACAAGCCGTATTCTTGTTACTAGGACCCCAGACAAGCCGTATTCTTGTTCCTAGGATCCCAGACAAGCCGTATTCTTGTTACTAGGATCCCAGACAAGCCGTATTCTTGTTACTAGGATCCCAGAAAAGCTAAATTGTTGTTACTAGGATCCCGACAAACTATATTTTTGTTACTAGGGTGCCGGAAAAACTAGATCGTTATTACTTAGATCCCAGACAAGCTGTAATTCTTTCCCAGAAACGTTAGATTTTTGTTACTGAGGTCCCAGACAAACTGTATTCGTATACCTGGGATCCTAGAAAAGTTAGATTGTTTTTACTAGAATCCCAGGCAAGCTGTATTCGTGCTACTAAGATGCCTGAAAAACTAGATCTTTGTTACATAGATCCCAGACAAACTGAAATTCTATCCCAGAAAAGTTAGATTTGTGTTACTGGGATCCAAGAAAAGTTAGATTGTTGTTACTAGGATCCCAAACAAGCTTGACCCTTGTTACTGGAATCCCTTGGAAGCTATACAGTGAAAGAAATGTGTATCTGTTTCACAAGCAGGGCAAAGCAAAGACCTCTTGCGATATCTCTGTCACACTGGAGGCCATATAGATTTTGTGTTCACGATTGAGTAAGTAATGTTCCCGATCGAAATATATTGGCATCATCTTTGAAATTTTATCATGCCCACAATCGTAGTCTGTTTCTTCACTCTTACTATGACTGTCTGTTGTGTATCTCGGGGCGCCATTCTAAATCTGCAAGGGTGTGTCCCTTCAGCATGGTTGCCTGCCAGAATCATGGAATTGGTTTCGCAAAAGGAGTATGAGGCCTTCATCACACTGTGATATGACTTAACAATGCTTCTAAAAGCAGCATTATTTCGCAAAATACATCCAAGGTGATTGTTCTGTTTGTGTTTAAAGCGACGGTGGCTCATCACTCTGAAGATCAGGGTTTCGATTCTCCATACTGTTTGTGTCCTCTGTCGACACGTGACCGGTTAAGACCTCAATCGGTGCTGCACTCACTCGTGATCCATCATTTTCAAAAACCGTTGGAGCGGTGGGGTAGCCTAGTGGTTAAAGTGTTGGCTCGTCACGCCGAAGACCAGGGTTCGAATCCCCACATGGGTACAATGTGTGAAGCCCATTTCTTGTGATGTTGCTGGAACATTGCTAAAAGCGGCGTAAAACCAAAACTCAGTCAGTCAGTCAAAAACCGTTAATGCTAACTGCTCATTGGTTACGCTGAGTAGTTAGGTTTCATTAAGATTTTCATTTTGACTCGACTTTTTCTAAATCGAGGAACACAATCATTCAATTTAGTCTGCCCGAAGCTCTCAAGGAACTAACCGTTGCTAATGAATGTACAATTCAGCGTTATCCCTGTATCGATTTCATTGAAAGAACAAAACCTATACATGTATGATAGTGGGAGAATTGGGAGGAATCAAATTTAAAATTCAATTATTGTGCGATAGTAGCCTGCCCGCAACATATGTGCATGTTTGATAACTATTGTATTTGGGACGAGAGCACGATGTTTAGAAACGAGTTCTATTTTGATACATATGTTATGCAATGTTATAGTCTCAAATCAATACAGAGAAATATCAACTATATACCATGGCTGCTTCAAGTTTGAAGGGGCGGTGGGGTAGCCTAGTGGTTAAAGCGTTCGCTCGTCACACCGAAGACCCGGGGTCGATTCTCACATGGGCACAATGTGTGAAGCCCATTTCTGGTGTCCACCGCTGTGATATTGCTGGAATAGTGCCAAAAGCGGCGTAAAACTAAACTCACACACTCAAGTTTGAAGAACGAATAACCCTTGTGGTTGTTGTTTTTTGTTGTTTTACGCCGCACGACCCGATATTCCAGCTTTAAGGTGGCACTTCTGGTGAGGTGCGTGATTCCGGTCGTAACATCACCGTCGGATCATGTCCGTTTTCCAATCAAGCATATTCATTATATACATTTGTTAGGGTGACCTCATGTTATGCACGAGAATCACTTGCTTATATGACTTGTTAGATATTCTATCGCGAGCTATTACACCCTGTCAAATGTTAATGTTAATGGCAGTTGTATACTAATACTTTAAGGTCAATTCCTCACAAATGATTAAGAACGTTATAATTTTGCTGTTGTTGAGGCGCTAGCAAACATGTCGATGTGTGTGAATATGATTACACGAATTTGTTTTAATTTTGGTTTTAATTTGAATTAATTTTAAGTTGACTGAATATCTTAAAATTTAGTTTTGCGGACCAAATACTAAACGAAAGTTGCATCCATCTATGATCAACCAACCAACCAACCAAATAGGTAAAAGTAAATACAAATACATCACTTGACACACACTTTTCGTAGATAATGAGGTCTCGTCGGAGTATGATAACACGGGTGATCCCATTTTCTGAAGCACAGCAGTTCGCGGTGATGAATTGCGTCCCTTAAACGTTTTAGGATCTAAAGTACTCTTATAGTGCGTTTGGCTCAAAAGCGGACCGATGAATTGCAATCTAACTCGAAAACTAATAAACATATAATACTCAATGAAACGCTGATTATAATCAAAACATCAGACCAACTCTGTGATTCGTTTGCAGAATTTATGTCCTAAAATAAAAAAAGTTGTTTAACAAACTATCATTAAAATATTGACAAAGTTCACTATTTGTTGAGAGGGAGGAGTGCAGAGAAAGGGACAGCCAGGTGTTAGAGAAGCACGTGCACAAGTGTCGACAAAGTTATTGATTCATTAACCTGTGCTGTCCCTTTCTCTGCACTCCTCCCTCGTAACAAATAGTGAACTGTGTCAATATTTTAATGATAGTTTGTTAGGCAACTTGTTTATTTGTAGGACATAAATTCTTCAGAAATCTCACAGAGTTGGTCTGACGTTTTGATTATGATCAGTGTTTCATTGAGTATTTTATGTTTATTAGTTTTCGAGTTAGATTGTAATTCATCGGTCCGCTTTTGAGCCAAACGGACTATAGTGAGTATGAATTCCAAATGCCACTAGAAAATAATCAATATAATTGTACCAGAGGCGTAAAAATCATTTACTCGAATAATGTTCAAACTGGCATTGTTCCATCTGACACACGTGTTCACTCAGGCATACCCTCACTCACTCTGTTCTGCTGTTTCGCCAGTTATGTCAGTCCGTGTGGCAAATATGACGGGATTGACTTGACTGAAATATATCTAATAAATGTCATTCAATGGAAGGCTTTAATCATATTGCCAATCGGAAAAATGACAACAATGACAAATATGAGGACTATATTTATGTTATATATGAAACGCTGATATAAAAAGCTCACTGATTATTCGGTACAGCTGAAGCTGTATATAGGACAGCAACAACAAGGATTATTTATTTCATATCGAATGCAATAATTTTCAATCGGCCTTGTGTTACAACTGACAGGTATTTCGTATTAATATGTCATTTGTATCGCTTGCACTGAGACGTGAAAGGCTATGAATACACTGACAGCATTATTCACCACAGGCGTTCATGGCGTCGAGCACCTAACCTAGTTCTCAACATAACATTGAAAGTAGTCATTATTCAGCTGCCTTAATTAGGAATTGAATAGCATGCACAATGTTTCTCATCACTGAACGGGTCTTTTAAACGTGCCGCGCGGGCGATGGGTTTTCAGGAAGATCAGTTATATCTTTGTCTGAAGAAAGGAAAACAAACTTAAATAAGGCCTGGTGGGCTTGTTATTTTGAAAGTGGGATTTTGTTGCTATTGATTGTGATATTAACCAAACATATATTTGGTGGTGAGGTGAGGTTAAATTGGAATGAACATGATCACATACGTCCTTTTAGAAAGTGTTCAAAGTGATCTTTGTCAAGCGGGAATTCCTTTACCGAGGTTTGGAATCCTATATTTGCCTGATAATGCTTATTTTATCTTTGTCAAGCCAAAATACATTTATCGAGGCTTGAAACATTATATTTGCCGCCCTGATAATGTATATTTTATCTTTGTAAAGCCCGAATTCCTTTTCCAGGGCTTTGAATCCTATAGTTTGCCCTGATAATGTATATGTTATCTTTGTCAAGCCGGAATTCCTTTTTCGGGGCTTTGAATCCTATATGTGCCCCGATAATGTATATTTTATCTTTGTCAAGCCGAATTCTTTTATAGCAACTTGGAACACATACTTCTTTAAAGAAAGTGAACAAAGTGATCTTTGTCAAGCCGGAATTCCTTTATCGAGGCTTGAAATTTTATATTTGCACTCATTATGTTTATGTTATCTTTGTCAAGCCGGAATTATTTTACAACATCTGGGAATCCTGCATTTTTCCTGATAATGTGTGTTCTTTGTCAAGCCAGAATTCCATCATCAAGGCTTTGAATCCCATGTCTTCCCTTATAATACTCATAGCCAACCACGTGGCCATAGATTTCACAAAATATCTAAGACCTGCATTACTGCCTTTCCATCATCATTAAACCGAGACACCGTGATGTGACTCAATTTGATCGAAGCAGCGTTTAGCTAAAACATCACACCCAGCCTCGGTGCTAACGTCCTTAAGGTGACACTGAGGATAACGCATTCGTGCAGATCTTACCACCATTGTGGGTCATCTCCGTATATGGCCAAATACCAATGACCTAAATGAAACGTGTTCAACGACCTCTGTTATCCGATCTTTAAATCACTGTATAAGGCGATGCTCTTTTAACCAGCCTAGCGGCAAAGTGTACGCGTATACGGTTAAACGGTTTGTACATTCGTATATTAACTATAACTATTAATATTAATCAACAATTTGTCATCGTACATATTATCTCTGTTACATTTCAAGCAGGTACAATGATCGTGTGGACAGATAGAAAATGTTTTAGGTGTAGGTCATTTTCACTCAAAAACAACAAGCATTACATAACATTGTGATAATGACGTGAATAATGATGCATTTATATGGGGTGGTAAAGAGTTAATTAACAAACAACTCTAGGCGTCTACCTAGTTATTGGTGCCATTAACATGTAATGGCATGTGCAGCTGTCAGTTATGCATAAATTAATTCCAAACGTCTCGTGGCCTTTGATACTTGTACTTTTCCGTCTTAAGACCCCCCCCCCTTCCCCAGCGCTATTGAAAGTTGGTGATGAAAACTGGAAAATATTAAAGGAACACTTTAATTTTCCTGTGTTCCTTTATTTGTTTCTCTCAGCATATTTGAATGAAATTGTATATTTCATATATTCAAATATTTATGTAAATGGGTGTGAGTCACTTAAGTTTTGCCTTTAGTAAAATTCAATCCACAGCATAGAGCCGGATACTAGAAATGGTCTCGACATTGTGCGAGGAATGGAACCCGGTTCTTAAGTGTGACCAGCTAACACTTTAAACAATAGGCTACGCCTCTACCTGTTGCCGTTCCAATTTGATGAAATTAGACCTTAACGTCGAAATATTCCTTTTCAATGTGACCTAAAAAGACTTACTTTTTGTAGAACACGTATTGTGAAACACTATCCAGACACTACCGTCATGAATAAATTAGATATACATAATACTTTACTTACATGATACAGCCTTTAGTTGTAATTCGAAAATGTTCGGTTTGGTGTTTACCGTTGTAGACAAAGCAACTTTGATGAAGCAAAGCGTATTCCATAGCGTTACATTCTGAATGTTTGGTTCAACTGTAACTAGGGGTGGGTATTGAAGAGAATTTTCATATTGCGATATATTGCGATGCGAAAGCATATAATTCGGTATGTATTTTCAATATATTGCATGAAGTATTTTAAAAACCAAAACTTCTTATAATCGAGTTAATGCTTAATTTATACAGCAAAACTCAACAAAATCACTATGCTTGATTAAGCTTTAATAACAACTTTTAATCATGATAAAATACATGTAAATAGTATTTGGCACAAAAGAAAGAAGGAAATATCCGAAGATTTCCGAGTGTTACGAAGTTTTCCGAATGCAAGTCAAAATACCGGTTTTCGATCAGCGTATCGCAATACGTATCGTTTTCATGTCTTAAACTGTAAATACCGGTAAACCGGTTATATTGCGCAGCCCTAACTGTAACCGTACGAAAAATGTCCCGTCCCACAACAACACGGTCCAACATGTTTGATGACATCGTCAATGGGTATTAGTCATTATATGACGGTCTGTTTTTCGTAAAGATTAAGTATACCAAAAAACCGTCCTCAGAGATATTATTTTGCTGCAAAGGACGTAGCAATGTCAATTCCAATCATATGACGTGAATATCGATGTTGGAGATTCACATGGATGATGCTCTACATGCTATCAAACAATCTTCCTGGTTCCAGCCAGCCAAGTTATGGTTCTCGAGATAACGCCGAAACACAATAACAGTATAGCAAGCTCACCTTCTCACCCGGTTCCTTGAAGAAACTATTAGAAATGGCAATTCAACTTTCATGAATCCGCGTATTCTTTACAATCATTCAAACAAACCTTTGATGTAGGCAATGAATCATTAAAGCTAACGCTTACTCTGAATATTTATATATATATATATATATATAATTGATAGAAACAAATGATTCCTTATAAACTGAAAAGGAGCCCCAGTGGGATGGGATGAAACCTGAGGAAATCTAGACTTGATTCATTCAGGGCTTTAGCATTGCAGAAAGGGCTGGCCGGAATGGAAAACAATGCGATCCAGGGACTTCGAGACTATGAATCTCTATAAAGAACACCCGCTTTAGTTAGTCAGCTGAGTGGATATTTTGACTTCGTGAAGAGTGAAGAAATTATATCATGTCGGCCTAAACCATCAACCTTAAGAATGAATAACAATCGACACCATCGGTGTATGATAACTCTCAATGATCCCAGCTCAGCGTACCAAATTTCGGCTCATACAACACCCATGTCGTATAGGGGCTAAAATCTGCCCCAAAAATTTTTTTTAACACTGGTAAAATAATTGACGTTTCAGATTTCTGAAAAAACCCTAAACAAAGCTTTTATATCAATTTAGCTACTGAGAACCATAAACCACGGCATCTGGCGTCATGTATCTGCATTCGCCGATCCTGGAACTATGGTCCTAGCTCCGCGGGTCTAAATGCCTTGATTCAGGAACGTTGAGTTAGACGACACGGCGAAGACAATGGCGCGTCATGATGGATATACAGGCTTTGGGGAAACTACATCATCCCAGGCGGATACTGCAGATACTGAAACAGAGCTTCTAGGCTTAATGTTTCAACAGGAAGGTTCAAGTTAAGCCATCAGCTTGAAGCTCCCTCATAATCGACCAAATGTTTCTATGTTGGTGGTAGTATATGTGTTTTATGGTCCTCTTCTAGCGTAAGGATTCCAAGCTAACATCGTCCTCCTGTGTAAAGAGCATCAGGAGATAGCTGTTCTTACTCTCTAACTGTTCACTGATATATTGCATGCCTGCCTCTGTAAAGTTATGTACGCTATTATCGTTACACTTCTTTTATGTTCGTGTATATTTGCGTGTGATCAAAGGGCAAACAACCCACTTAGCATAAGGTTTGTGTATTATGGATTGTAGTGAACGCAGATGTATTCCAGATTCTCTCAGTTTAAAGGAAGTCATCAAGCCATTTCAAATAGCTTCCAGACCTGAAGTAGCACGAGACCTTGTGACCTTGATACATCACAAGGCGCATCCGTGCTGAACGTGCTGACGTTATACCTACCAATTAGGGCATGCGCAGTGAAGATCAAAGTAACACGAAAATGCAAGCCTCGTTTAAGAACAGAGCAAATGGTTGCCTTCGATCAACGATCAGCACATTGCAGGGTGGTTTTCAGAGCTGAGACATTTCTATACGGACTCCGACCCAGTCAGTTTTTGTTATAATTGTTTAATGGCGAATGTCAGCCAGGGTAACATCTACAGAGCAGTTCTATAGCATTTTCAATTCTCTGGAACCGTATTAATTCCTGCCATGGGTTAATACGTATTTTAAAAACAAGAACAAAGTGTAAACATCAGCTAACACGACCATGTAATTACGAACCTTTTAAACGCAACATACTGGTAGAAAATATTGGCTCAGTGTTTATTTATAAACACACATTGCGGTTGTGTAACACGATAAAGGACGTGACCTACTTAGCGGGAGAGTATATAATTTTGCAACGAAGAGTGCAATGTTGACGCCTAAAAAGTTTATTGACAAACATTTATAAACATTTAAGTTAATTGTGAAAATACTGCCTAAAGCCATTAACAGACCTCCAAGCAACAAGCAAGATGTTTGTATTGGACAGGAACAACACAGTGCCCCGTTCTATCCACAGGCTAGTAATACAGTTGATGTTTAGAAAACAAATACAACGGTAAGACCTGTTCCTGGTTTACTTGATTAGTTAAAATCTCCCAAAGTTGATTTAAGGAAATTTTATAGTCTTGTTATGCCACTCTGTCACAAGCTAACACGTTGTTAAGATTTTTCCAGCTTGATGTTTTACACTCGTCCCTTAATTACTTTGAAGGAGATTGTGTAAATGATAGAATTCAGATTTGGATGAAAGCACGGGAGGTGGGTAAAAGATCTATTTTCTGAACATGTTTGTGATACTTGATCCTTTCGATCTCAAAATCTTTGTTATGTTTTTCATAGTTTGAGTTTTTTAAAGTTTTCAATTTCGTTGTTCCTCAACTTCAAGGCTTATCTAATGTATCTATCACGGATCTAGTCTAGCGCTTAGTCTCTTAATATATACTCATAGAGACGAAAAAGGGAACACATGACAGTACGAGTGTTCCTTTATTCTTTTCCAGGTTTCTTCACACGGTATGTATTGCACTGTGGGTGAAATTCTGGAAATATATAAAGGAACACTCGTACTTATTCCAGTATATATACGTTTTATTGTAGCAAACAAACCGATATAAATTGAAAAGGAGCCCCAGGGACACCAGAGGTCCTGAACCTGGGGATATCTAGACTTCATTTAGGGCTTTAGCTTTGCAGAGAGGGCTAGGCAGTAGTGTAAATAATGTGGTTCGGGGACTGTGAGACAGACTATCACGGATCGTATGTTTTATATTTGGATCTGAACGATTCAAAGGAACAACGAACTATCCACAAGATTGTATGACAAAAAGATGACTGCAAGAGTCAACATGTGTTCAAGCTTTTGTTCAGATGAACACTTGACACGCCGTTGCATGTGTTTGTGACTGGTGCCCATAAACAGAATATCTGGTATCTTCATTATTTGACAGTGATTCGTACACATATGACTATGATGGGATTCGTACAAAGGTCTTATGATCATGGAAACTAATCTTCAAATGTTCGTAAATGGCACATCATATTGAGGACGCAACTAGATAATATACACTCTCCTTAAAATTAGTTTTGTTTCAAATTGATTTACATTGAAACATTAATAGTACAAAAACGACTCCAACAGGTCTTCTTGCGATTTTCAGACGCTTGTTTTTTCAAGGACTGTTTCACTATACCAGGGGTATAACGTAGCCATAAAAGTGTGATAAAATCATATGTACAGTTTCTTTTGGTGCCCAGTATAAGAGTCATTAATCTGATTATTGTTTTCTCCTGGCTGTTCTCTAAAAATGACAAAATATACCTTAGGATATCGACATTTACATATGGACCGTTTCCCATTGTTGTGAACCTGTTCACTGTAAACCTTAATCGCATGTTATGGTTTGATATGACCCACTTTCCAGTCACAGAACGATATTCCATGCCGTTTGTAGTGACATAGAGGCCATTCCTCTTGCAAAACTTGAAATGTTAACGGTACTTAAATATATGTCATGAATATTCTGCCATCGGATCCAAAGAGGCGCCAAAAGTTATTTATATTCACGAGAATCGTTGAGAGTAGCCTACCATCTTGACTACCATGTTGACTTGATAATGGTACTCAGGGGCATTATGTGACGGTAACAAATAAGGTACGTGCAAGTAGACAACAAGGCGAAACAAGAGAGGTCTGTGATGATGACGTTGTTTACATCAGAACTGCTCACCACGTAGGTGCCGTCGCGGAAGCGGCAGAGTCAACACGGGTCACCTATGTAAGTAACGCACAGTGAAGATGAAAGATACCCCCACCATAAGGGACTGCTTATCTCGACGGGCAATAATAACATATCCCGCTAAGAAATAACGCTGTCGGTTTTCTCTCAGAAGCTGTGTGGTGGGAATATTATCTGTTTCATACATGCGTGAAATTACTTGAGTCAAGAGTCTGCTTCCCATGAAATTTTAAATGGGGCATTATGTGACGGTAATCACGAAGAAAACGAAGCCAATTGGAATTGTTATTCTTGAAGATGACACTTTGATCCGGTAATCGTTTGATCAGTGTATCCCACAGCGAAGAAAGAAGCAATTTAGAACTTCGAACAAATCACCCAAAGTGTGTATTTATATGCATAGGATTCCATATATATTTCGGTTTTGTGCAATGAATGTCCAAAACAGCGTATCACCTAGATTTTTTACACACGTCTTTTACACGCAAATACATATAGAACATATATTCAATATGGCTTTCAAAATTGGATTACATAAATCACTTATATTTCTTTTTTTTTTAAAATGAAGTATCTTGAGATATAATCTTATACCAAGTATTGGTACAACAGGTAATGACGTCAAAATCCTATGTAAAAACGTTTATCTCAGTTAACCTCCGAAACACCAAAACTCACCCGATACTTTGCCGCAGACAGAAGTACCACACTCGTACAGAAGTAGTCATTCCTTATTTTTTTAAATATCAGGGGTGGTCGATTTATTTCGGGGATAGAAGGGGTTAGAACGTTCGCTCGTCACGCCAAAGACCTGGGTTCGATTCCTTACATGAGTGCAATGTATGAAGCCCATTTCTAGTGTTTTTCGTCGTGATATTACCGGAATGTTGCTGAACCAATGTATTGCGTAAACCGTCTTCACTGACGTCTCTTGGGGCTATTATTTCTGTCACTGCAACTGGTTCAGGCTAACATGCAGTTGTAAATTATTTGATTAAATATATTATTTGTGTCCTGACTTGCAAATTTGACGCCTGCAACATGCCGAGCGTCTTCGAACTACTGATATGTAAGGTGAATGGAACCGTGGAACCACGGAACAGGTACAACAAATCCAAAAGGTAGACTATCGACCCCGTTCAGGACGTCCCGAGCACAGGCCCTGGGGGAGTTATCCGAAACCGGGCTCTGCAAATTCGAGTGAAACCATCTATGATGTCAAATGGATACTGAGGCTGGAAAATGCCATAGATGTGTAACCCTGAGAAACTTGACTGTTTTCAAAGAGAACTGATTAGCCGCAGTGTTGCTGACTTTATTTCAAATCATCACGAGTCGCGTTTCAATCTATAAGGTCATGAAACGGACACACACATGTCCGCCACGAACTAAGATGACTATTGTTGTGTTGAGATTAGGGAAAGTGGCTTTCTAGTTTATTACGTTTCTTTTGTTGCTTCAATATGATTGCTTCAACTGCTGTTAAGGACATCATCGCAAACTGAGAGCCCGCTAGGCGCCTGTAAGTTAATTTACGAACGACAGGTAAATCTAAATGCCTTTTCTCATGGTGGTGATCTGACTATCATCTACCTGAGGTGTTTGTTTGCTGGTTAATGCCACATTTAGTAGCATTTAGCTGTGTGTTTGTACACAATCAAGTCTGCACAACATAATCCAGTGATTGACATCGTGAACATCGATCTAAGCAATTGGGATACGATGACATGCATCAACCAAACCAAGTCAGCGAGCCTGACACCTTGGTTCCCTTAGTCTCCTATAAAAGGCATTGGTTGATTGTATCGCCCAAAACATTTGGTGACCGATTCCATACAACTGGAATATTGCTAAGTGCGGCGTTAAACAACAAAACAACTTAACATAACATTAAACATTAGTGGCTAAGCTTTTTAATATTATGACTGCATTAATCCTCAGTGACCCTGAACTGCATGCAAACCAGTTTTAATTGCTAAGTGATTGATTGATATATATTTCCAAAGCAGGCAGGTGTGAAAGAAGTCCCACACGTACGATACATTATTGCAATGTACAATCACATTCGACGTCTACAAAGGGAAACTGTAGTTGCTATACTTTTAGAGATTTTCTCAGTATCTCAAAACAGACAGACAGACAGACAGACCGAATTTATTAAATGTTTAAGGCCTCAGGCCCATACAACATACATAGGAGTTTGGGTAAAGATTTATGCATGCATAGTAACAGTTACATTAAAATATTGATAAAGCGGTGTTAATTGTGTAGCTTTAAGACATTACTGAGATATTTTCCGATTTGTTTAATAGTCTTTATGTTTTCGGTAGACATCAGATTTATGAACTTGTTGAGTGTCGATGGATAGCAGTTGTTAGCAGGGAAGCAGAGTTGTCGTTCTTGGCTGTACTTGTCACAAACCATCATTACATGATATTCATCCTCAATGAGAGATATATTATTAGTATAACAATATGTGCAAAGTCTTTCTTCACGTGGGGTATTGGAGTGTCGCCCAGTTTCTATGGCTAGTCTGAAGTTGTTGCATCTAAATCTTGCAATGGCTATTGTATAGTACAATGGTATTTCAGGTGAAAGCAGATATTTTTCAACATTCAGTAGTGACTTGTATTGTGAGTAATAAATGCATTTGGAAGATTCTGAAAGAGATAAGTGCCAGTTCTGAGTCAGACAGTCTTGTAATCTTTGTTTAAAATTATATATAAAAGTTTTTGTATCCCCAATGTCCTGACTTAATGAAAGAGTAGAGCCCTGATGTGACTAGCCCATGACATCTTCCCACAATCATCCAAGGACTTGAGCATGAGATATGCATGCTGTGGTTGTCTGTTACTCTCCATCTGAATAAGCCTGCACCAAGAGCTGACTGCTCCACACATGTAGTAATACTGCAGTGGGGTTCTGCCACACTCACCCAGAACCATGTAATAATTGGTGTTCTTGTTAACCCTCAGATATTTTCTACAGAATTTGAGTTGAACCTGTTCAATGACTTTACAATAATTTGTTCCCCATATTTCTGCACCACAGCATAATATAGGAGTTATCATACTATCAAATATTCTAAACAGTTCCATTTAAGTATAAATATCCAAAAGTTTGCTGGAATCTGTTGAGTGAAAATAGGGCTTTAGTGGCTTGTGCTGCTTGGCACAGCTGAGTTTTTCTCCATGATAATTTCGGCGTGAACAATGTTCCAAGATATTTATTATAAACATTTACCGTTTTGATTTGTTGACCTTTGAAAAACCACTTTTCATAGTTTCTGAGAGGGCCTCCTTTCCTGAAAACAATTATCTTTTGTCTTGTTGAGGTTTAACTTCATTGCTGTGGCATCACAAAATTCTTCAACTACATTTATTTTTTTCTGTAACTGATTGGCAGAATCTGAAACATCTGAAACATCATCTGCATACATGAGGCCAACAATATCCGGAGAGTCAGTTCTTAAAAATATACCTCTTCTACCGGTTTCTTCCATTCTTGTAATAAGCTGATTAATGAAGATTATGAATATCTGTGGGCTTATCTCAGAACGATCTCCATAGACTACAATAAAGTACATCGCCTCTGTGATGTAGTGGATAGTGTGAGAATTTTGATTCCGTGCCTGCGTAAAACCGTTAAAAGATGTTGCTTGTTCTTGCACATTCAGGCAATTCTGGGACCAATGCAAGAGCAGTCTGTCTTGTTGCCTGTACATGTGTCTAAGTTGGGCACCCATGTTAAACTATTGCATGATTTCTCAGTGGACTCGCCATATAAAGCCAGCACTTACTGACACACGTAACGTCAAACGCCGTTCCACCTTACGGGCACTGTGACATGATACTCTTGGTGATCGTCCTCATTAATTCTACTCATTGTCATCCCAATCGTTCAGAATAGGGGCGGTGGGGTAGCCTTGTGGTTAAAGCGTTTGCTCGTCAGTCCGAAGACCCGGGTGCGATTCCCCACATGGGCACAAAGTGTGAAGCCCATTTCTAGTGTCCCCCACCGTGTATTGCTGGAATATTGCTAAAAGTGGTGACATGTGTAATACTACCGTATTGGATGCACATGATCACAATGTATCCTTAGGACGTCCAAAAAGTAATCCTCCTGAATCATCAAGGGTAATACATGTACCATGTACCCTAAATGTGTCAAACCACATACTTCTTCATGTACCATTACCATGAATGTGTCTTGAGGCATCCACGGTAGACCCGTGAAGATTCGGTTTAGAATTGATCTTCAGTAGCCCATGATTGTTGTAAGAGGCGACTAATGGGATCGTGTGGTGAGGTTCGCGGACTTGGTTGACACATGTCATCGTATCCCAGTTGTGTAGATCGATGTCCATGCTGTTGATCACTGGATTGTCTGGTCCAGACTCGATTATTTACAGACCGTCGCCATATAGCTGGAATATTGCTGAGTGCGGCGTTAAACAACAACCCAACCAACATACATTTTCGATAATGTTCATCTTTAGAACAATTTTAATCATCCATTTAATTGTTGACAACGAAATCTTGCTGTTGTTTCACAAGGAAAAAATGCGGCGTAAAACTAAACGCATCCCTCCCCCATCCACGGTAATACATGCACCATAAACCCCAAAAGCCACATACCAAACCCTGTACCACTGTCCTGAATGTGTCGTCCTGAGTCATCCTCGGTAATTCATGAACTATACCTGTAAACCCCCAAATGCAACATACCACACTCTGCACCACTACATACAGGGTCGCCCAAACTCATCCAGGGTAAATGATACACCAGAAATTCTGAATGTCTTTAGCCACTTTCCACTCCACTATCCTGAAAGTGTCAAGCCACATGCGGCTCCATACACGACTACTGAAGGTGTCAGCTTCAATTATACAGGGTTACACATACACCACATTCTCTGAATGTACACATACCGTTGCCCTTCCACATGCACAGATGTGTTTCCTTGGTATTCGTGACAGTTGTACCTTATATTTACTAGCAAATGAATAAAATGTGTTCACTTTTCCTTTTGCAAAGAAGAGAAATGTCTGTGTTTGTTCATGTGATGAACTTGAATGCACCAATATACCAGGTTATACGTACCTGGAACGTTTCCAAAATATGTGGCCATTTTCTCGGTCGTTTCTTACGGAGGGTGATGCTTTATTCTACAGAATATAAAGAATGTGATGCTCGTTAATACGGCTGGAATCGCAACACCTGGATTGGTTGGTTTAATGTTGGCTTTTGTCTCATCCACATTAGCCATTCAAATGTCACTGAGCATTCAGAGTATGCACATGTGCACATACCATGATCCTAAACGATACTGAATATTCATACGAATGGTCATCAAGAAAAGAAAAGAAAATTGTCCTTGTTTAAACCTAAATTTCAAATGTGAACCAATGCATACATACATACGTAAATACGTACGTATATTATGTTTGTAGAGAGAAACATTTTTCACATCATTATGAGACAAATTGTCATTCACAAGCTTTTCGAGATTAGTGGACATTTGCGATAGGTTCCATGTGTTCATACATATATTACGTCAACTGGAGAAAATATTCATGGATAAAATTGAAAGTTGTCGTATTTTCCTCCTCTGGCTCCATTTCGTCATGCAAATCATCCTAGATTGAAAAGTAAGAATAAGACAGCGCTTTTTCATGCAGAACATGACTTCTGTACTTTGGAAACTAAAGGTTTTGTTGCCAGTAATTAGTTTTATGACAAGATGACACTGCTGTCTACTGAGTAGTTTTGTTTTTATTGTCTTTTTCGTGGGCGTTATTGTTGGAACTTATCAGTGTTAGTTAGAAACTTCATTGCAAGCTGATCAGCGACTCCGTCAAGTCTGTGACGTCTCTTGTGCTGACATTTGTTGTTGAAATGAAAATCGCAGTTGTGAATTATGTTTTATATTTTTACATGTAAAAGTAATCTGAATTCGACATAAACATCATTTACATATGCGGAAAAAAGGTAATAAAATATTGTTCAACATTCTGCGCAGAGCTCGTCAATATCGATGTTTGAATTGTTTTGCCTCAATGCTGGCTCATGACTCACCTTCGAGTATGTCAAGGACCTTATCAATTATGTTTTTCGTTGAACTTATTTCAACTTTGAAATAATGATCACCAGACATTAGCACGTTTCATCACCTCTAAAATAGTTTAAATCAACTGTAAACGATTGAAAATGAGCAATTTTAAGATTAACGGTACATAGTTGATTTGCACATGTAAATATATTTCATTGTGGAGAAATATCAAAGTTGACTTGCCAAGTGTGACAACGACAGAGTCACATTACGCAACACTGACGTGGCCACACACATTGGTAGTGTTAAATATACTCTCAAACAATAATTTAGACTCACTAGTGTAAATGTAGCCACTTACTTCAGTCAACTGTTCTGAACTAGATTTTGTAAAATAATCCATACAGTTTAAAGGTACTGTTTATACATGAACTGGTGTATTGTAAAACGAAACGAAAGTTTATTGTCATGTGTTCAGTAAATGATGAAACTCGGTGTGAAAAATGGCGATTTTTTTTATCAAAACTTTTCACCAAAACGCAGCTGTTCACATGCACGATATTTGCACATGCTTTTCAGCAATTTGATGCATGGTACTCGTGCAATTAATCTGCATAGGTTTTGCAGATGTTTTCCCCTAAGTTAGTGGAGAAATTCATCTTCGTTGTAACCATATGTACATACATAACATATAGTGATTGAATTAAGTCTAAACTTTTGATGGGTAGTATATGTTCATATGCACTCCCTACAAGTCATGGCAACGTGTTAATCTGTCGAAGGGTACTGGCAGTACCCGAATCTACCTGGCGCCATATTGAAACAGTAGCGATGAACAATCTTATGTTATATACATCATATAGTTTTCGTTAATCACCTGTCCGCTTGAACGATTACGGGTATAGTACGTACCCTGCTTATGACATACCTTTTAATACAAATTAGTGTTCGAAAATTAAATATAAATTAAAACTTTTAATGTCCCTATTAATGTTGATAACTATGATCGAGAACGATCGTCGTAAAGTTGATTATATATTTTTTTCTTTTGATGAATAAATTAATCATTTTAATCACAATCTACGTTTTCAATGTCCAAGGTGTTTCAGGACGCAAATCATGAATGTTTTCCTTCAACTAAGGTGAACTCGAGCATGAATGTGATGCAGCTAAACAGTATATGTTCTGGGGTTCGAATCCGGTAACCCCTCTACCGTAATGCAATGCGACTGGCTCATTCTATAATACATTCTGCTTTTGGAGATAATCTTTCACACCTTAGAATATTCTCTTGAAACCGGCTGCAAATGTTAAAGGAAATTCAACAGAAAAACTTCTGTTCTATTATTCAAATAGTTGTCAGTGTAAGAACACCCACCTCCCTACATCGGAAACTAAAAGCATAAAACAGTTATATGGTGACACGCAAGACAGTATACAAAGCAAGCTCTACATGTCGGAAAAAAGCACACAACCGTGTTTGACTGACTGACTGACTGAGTTTGGTTTTACGCCGCTTTTAGCAACATTCCAGCAACATCACGGCGGGGGACACCAGAAATGGGCTTCACACATTGTACCCATGTGGGGATTCGAACCCGGGTTTTCGGCGTGACGAGCCAACGCTTTAACCACTAGGCTACCCCACCGCCCCAACTTCCGTGTTTGAGGATGGCTAAAGAAATGGTTGTTCGATGGTCTCTTGTTTTACATGGGTAACATAGTTGTGTTTTTGGATCTTGTGTTTGCAGTGTAACGTGTTCATAAATTGTTGGTCAAATCCCAATTTCACGTGAATATTTTCTGTGAAAATGTGTGGGTTGACGTTCTAGTTTTGATCACGCGATTGAACAATTATCATGTGTCGAAAGGATATATGTCAAAAGTAAAATATTCAAACAGCTCCTCTCACTCAAAAGCAAGGTATTCCGAAAGTTAAAATATCATCGATCTTGTTAGCGCTGTATTTCTTCAAAGATTCGTCATGTTGTTCACCTGTTGCACGCTAGATCAAGAGTGTCAAGGAAACACATTGTATTATCTGACTCATGTCTACTCACAATGTTGAGTCATAACATTTGTTGGCAAATACTTTCTCAGTTTTGTGCTGTTAAACAATTGTCAACTGATAAAGATGAGCTAGTATGTAAATGTTTGGTTGTAATATTCTCCATTTGGAGATAGCATAACTTTGAATTATGAATTACGAGATTCAATTGTGCTAGCCACACGTTGAGTCCCAACATTTCTGGGCAAACGCGTTGTCAGTTTTGTCTTGTTGAACAATCGCCAATCAGAATCGAATGCATATTTGCCGATTAACCGTTGGTCTTGTGTATTGGAGTTAAACAGCCGCGACTTACAAGTGTATTTTGCTTTCCATATATACAATCCATTGATCATACTGGGCTAGGTGTGAGATGTACAGGTGCTCGTGAGGGTGTTTTGTTGAAAAAGACTGAGAGAAAAATCTACCGAGTTCGAAAATGTTTGGCTATAATATTCGCCATTTAGAGATAGCATAACTATGAATTATGAATTACGAGATTCAACTGTGCTACATGTCGAGTCCCAAAATTTCTAAGCAAATACGATTTCAGTTTTG
Organism: Haliotis rubra; assembly: GCF_003918875.1. Lineage (NCBI taxonomy): Eukaryota > Metazoa > Mollusca > Gastropoda > Lepetellida > Haliotidae > Haliotis > Haliotis rubra. The sequence continues at coordinate 1,820,051 of NW_025767002.1, forward strand.
TGATGTTGCCAATTGTAAACCAAAAGTCACTGTGTTCTTTAATCTGATTGGCTGAAAAACATGATCAAATGGTATTCGATTCCCGGAAATTCGCTGCGTATTAATACATACAAACATCGCTCACACCATTGTATTGTTACGTCATCAGCTGTGATGACGTCATTCAAATCATATTGTGACGTAAAGTCCGAATGACGTCACAAGTGAGCAGTTCCAGATGCTATATAGGGAGACAGCCGAAAGAGACGGCTGATGATACTTCACTGCTGTACCCGTACTCGATGTCAATGAGTGCAGACACAAAAACGTGTGTGGACCTTTTGGTTTACTTTGATGTTTACAATGTCGATAAACATCATGTGTTGGCCAATTTCCGGGTGTTATTGAGTATTTGAAGCAGGGAAATTCATTAGAATCGAATTTGCCTAATAATAGTTATTAATGAAGATAAGAGGAAAATCTACCTAGTGAGAAAATGTTTGGTTATAATATTCGCCATTTAGAGATAGCATAACTATGAATTATGAATTACGAGATTCAACTGTGCTACATGTCGATGTCGAGTCACAAAATTTCTAAGCAAATACGTTTTCAGTTTTGGGATGTTGCCAATTAGAATCGAATTTGCCTAATAATAATTATTAATGAAGATAAGAGGAAAATCTACCTAGTGAGAAAATGTTTGGCTGTAATATTCGCCATTAGAGATAGCATAACTATGAATTATGAATAACAAGATTCAACTGTGTTACATGTCGAGTCACAAAATTTCTAAGCAAATACGTTTTAAGTTTTATGATGTTGCCAATTAGAATCGAATTTGCCTAATAATTGTTATTAATCAAGATAAGAGGAAAATCTACCTAGTGAGAAAATGTTTGGCTGTAATATTCGCCATTTAGAGATAGCATAATTATGATTACGGAATTCGACTGTGCTAGCCATACCAATGTTACAGATGAGCTTCCAGAGACTTGTGCGTGTATTCATATTATGATATGTCCACCCCAAGGGGGGTCATGTGTCCGTTACGGAGAAGCTCCCTGTGGTAAAGTTATGTAATATATTTCTTCCCACTGACATCTGAAGTGTAAGGTACATGATTTACAATGTTCATTGACATTCAGACTGGTCCAACCGGAGCCGTAAAACTATAGGAATAACGACGAAGAATAAAATTTATGATTTAGAATTGGATTCTAAATGTTGCATTAGGGATTTTATGTACGCTTTACAACTGTCACAATTTGTTTCTTTCAGACAATGCAAGAAGACCGAACTTTACAAATTGCACCTACCATCCAACATCAAACTGAAGCAATGCTCAAGCTTCTAATACGTTACAACTGGACAGACTTCGCTATCGTGACGACTGAAGTGGCGGGATATCAAGATTTCATCGCATCGATCAGATCTGCTGTTAAACAAACTCACAACTCGCCTGAATTTACAGCAGATGGCAAAAGGCCTTTTAGGCAAGTTGATTCTTAAGCATCTAGAGCTGCTATAGCCACGAGCACAACCGTTGTGCGCAGCCAATATGTGTACTCCCTGTAGTGTAGTCTTGCGAACGTTCTCTTTTATGTCCGTTGTGTTACGCCGGCTTCCCGTGCCCGTGCATTTAAAGGGTGGATACGTATGTATGTTGAGAAATGAACTGTTTGTATAGAGCCATGCACTGGCAAGAATTCAACAGTGCTAAAAGTTATTGCCAAACATTACGAAATCGGGTGCGTTGGGAAGGATGGCGCTACTGTTAATATAATTAGGGAAAACAATTACATAGATTGTTGGAAATCGTTTCGTAGCCAAACTAGCAACTAATACACTCTTTAGTCACATGAAATATTTGATTAGCATTAGGGAATTACGGTTAAGAGATATGATACACGTTATAGAATAAGTTCGTTATTGCTTTTAACTACCTTTCTGGCTCCTTCTTGTCTCTGAAGCGAATGACTTGAATAATTTATACTACATCTAGATTTGTACACTTTCCATGCGTTAGGGAATTCATATCTTTAAGAAAATGTTTCAAAACATGAGGACATCTGAACCTCCAGCACTTGCCAGCCTCCCGGCAGTCACCCTTTCGTCAATGTAACATGAAAATAACTATTTCAAATCAGTTATGTCTTCACTTCTGTATGTTCAGTATTGCATTGTGATTCTCAAATGTACGTAGGCGTTGCTGTATCTGAATTCTGAAGTTCAACAAGTCTATTGCAAATTCTAGTATATGCATTGCCAACGTGAAAACCCAGTGGCAGTATTTCAACTTGTATGTCTGGTAAGGCAATATAGACTATCAAGAGGGCAGTGATCGTCAGTCTTGGTTCTTTCTTCTGATATTCTATACACACGACTGATCCAATTATATTTTCAAATTAACTGGCAATACTGTTCATTGACTTCGTAAAGTATAAACTATATTGTAAATACGTCAATGTAATATACGAAGCTTACATCAGCTTGGTTTATTTAATACCCACGTAAAATCCTTAAGCAGCAATAATTGAGTTCAAGGATGGTTTACATTGTTATAAGAATAATTTGTGTTCTTTCCGAGACAAATATTGCTAATCTTGTACATTTATTGCATCTTTGTCAGGGAATCAAATTAAGAACTGTTACTACAGAATCAAAAGACATTTCAAGAAGATATGAGTGTGCCTGTCTAAATATGATCGGCATACGGCGTCAGATGGTTACGTTAGGAGAGTGTGGTACTACAAGGCTTGGCTGAATAGCTTACAAGAAGCCCTCCGGAGACTCGCTAGCCCACTTTGTGAGCATCTGTTGTCGGCATTCTCTTCACGGTGCTCTCATTCTGGGCCGTGAACAGTCGGGGTTGATTGGGAATTGTCCCGACGGAGGGCCATCTATCCAAGTCTAGATAACGTCATTAGTACGGCAACATTATCCCACTCATCAAGAAGGGACACGCTGCTGTAATTACTCTTCACAATGTAGCCGTATCATTCCTTGCCGTATTGATACGGGGTTATAAGTATACTCGAGGAAATGTTTAAATTTAAATAAGCAACGACATGCATAAGAAACACCAACAGCAATTTGATTGATAGTATTTAACATCCACTAGACTTATGAAAAAGGTCCCATATTGACAAACTTTATGGATAACGACGTCGTTTATTTTGTGAGTGGGACGTTTCGATACAGATTCTTGTTCAAGAAGGAATTTAACATCATTTAAGTGATGTATATGTACTGAATGTAACAACGAAAACAACATGGCTGGGCAGTAAGCTGATAAAGCCAGTGAGTTAACAACAGGAAAGGAATGGACGCTAGAGATGTACAAAAGAAGTTGTTATCTATAACGTTTGTCAATATTGTACTTCCCAACTTCTAAAATGCCAGTCAAAGAAGCTGAGAAAAGAGTTGTGAACTTATAACTGCAACTCATCATAGCTTCGTGTATAACCGTTAATACCCATTCACCCAATTCAGCCCCTACCCCATATTTCAAACTCCTAGAAAATCTTTGAACCAAGATGTTGTACGAATATACACAATATACACCCTTATCAGAGTGAACTCTGCTTTTTAATATCAAGTGTACTTGGTTTGGTCACGAGGAGAATACTTATATTAACGGTAAATTTTGATGCACTTATATTTTTTGCCTAAAGATAAAACGTCAAATCTAGTTTAAAAATGCTGAAAGGCAAAATATTGGGGAAAATTGTATAAATAGATCCAGAAAATCAGTGTCGACACTGTCTGACAAAAGGGTAAAACATGCTCGCCTGTCCTCCTCTGCCAGTAGGACCAACACTCACGCCTACATAATTTGCTGTGATATAAGTGTTGGTTGTTGCCTAACATAAGGATCATTTTGATATGTAGTGTGTGTCATGATCAATCGTTCAGAACATGTTTTACATCATGTGCTTTTGCTTTCAGATTTAAAATCTTGAAGGAGATAACGTTAAGGAACAAACCTAACCAAACTCAGGCAGAAGCACAGCTCAGTCAACTTTTTGAATCAGATGCACGTGTTATTTTATTGCACTCAAACACGTGAGTATTTTTAATGTCTTTCTCTGACTGAATGTGTATGAAAAACAGTGTTAAACCATTATGGCTCTAATAGTGGATTTCCCTGTTTGTACGTGTGTAGTCTGCCAGGTGAGTGACTGAGGTTTTACGCCACTTTTAGTAACGTAATATACCAGCGTGTCCTGCCTTACCGGTAGCAACCGTTGTAAGTCACAAGAATGACAAGGTCAAGGTCAAGTCTTCTTCGTTGGCAACTACAGCCACTCTCCTACCCAGAGTTCCATGCGGCAAGCCAGCATAGTATCTCTGCCACAGGCCAGAAACATGTGACGATTCGTCACATCTTGCACCGTCCATTCAATATAATGTACAGATTTCTTTAACTCTTTTATTTTAACGAGTCTACACATCTAACTAAACATTTTTAATAGAATGGTTTAGTTTCACTGATAAAATATCCAAAAACATGTAACACTATTTCGATTTGCGTAGCGATCCTTTGTTTACATAGGTTGTACGGCTCCACGTGCTGTCATCGAAGCTGATGGAGAGCAAACGATGCAACAAGTTTGATATCGAAATATGTACTGCCATAGACCTTACTGTCGCAGTTGTGGAAGAATATATATGTAACAATGTAAAACATTATGAAGAGAGCGCCGAAAAGCTTTCGTGAGTCCAGTCTACTTCTTATTATGAATATGCGCGTTTGATTACAAACAAGAGAAAAGTCCGGTCACGTGATATGCAAATTAGCCTGTGGCAGTGATGTTATGTTAAGTCATCCCTGTGCCGGAGTGTGGACCGTTGTAAGTCACAAGAATGACAAGGTCAAGGTCAAGTCTTCTTCGTTGGCAACTACAGCTTGTTCAGCTTGACCTGAGCTACTCTACATATGCATGACACGGGAGGTCAAATGGCACAAACGGCTGGTCGAGTTAACTTCATTAAATAGGGGTGCAGAGAATGGTATTAATGTTGCGTTCACACATGCACACATGGATTTGTTACAGCCCCATTCGGAAACAATAAGCCATCTGTAGCTTCTTTCTTTAAGAAAGTTAGGACATTGCTGACGATTTTCGACACAGAGATGTCAAACGGCGACCTGTCTCGGCTCTTCGACCATGATGACAATCAACTGACAAAGATGCACCCCTTCACAATAATAGACCAAACCAGTTGTGACACGGCCACGCAATGCATTAGTATTCACTTGATCAGGTCAAGCTGAACAAGCTGTACTTCCCTATCATTAAACATTCAACAGCAGGTTCGGCATACAGTGCCTTTTGTGAGACATGCATTGTTTTCCATTCCCGATTATTTCTGAAACAGATTTAATCCAATCGTCACAATTTAAGGGAAAGATGCGCGACATTACAGGAAGCAGTCACCATGCATGAAAGCACGGTCGTTGTAGCGGTGCCCCCAGAGAAAGATCCGGAAGATGATTCCCATTCAAACGAAATGAATGATGCGATAATGCATAATCGGCCGTGTGGGACATTATTGTTCCCTTGTCTCGAATCCATCTATAACAGTCGTAGATATTCTTTCTTGCAAATGAGCCAAGATCCCGGCTCTGGGACAGGCATATACTAGTATGCGGATGGCTATGTGAACGATCGCCCATTTTGTTCCATCATATCTCGACGGGATGGTCGCTCACCAAGACTCAGACCAGTGTACTGGTTGTTTACAGGACACCCTGACTTGTTTAAATACTTCATAACTCTAATTATCTGTAACGAGCAGAAGCAAGCTCTAACGAGAACAATTATAGCCATAATTACGAGGCAGAAAGACCATTGTTCCTTTTCCCTCTTTCCTGCTGATTGTATAAGCATCGCGAAAACAATAAACACATATTGTTTACACATCTGAATACCATACCTGACATATTACCTCGCCATTTCGCTTGAAAAAGACAAATGTATTCCACATTGACAACACGTATAAACATAACGCGACAAAAAGATTTCCAAGGAAATGAGCCTCCCGAGACAAATACTGGGCGCTGTACCAATGCCTGGCGCGGAACCAAGTTAATCATCATAAATAAAGAACGAATTTGCTTTACATTTTATCGCAAAGCTGTTGTTAGCATATGCTGCAAGGATGTCCCGTTATCCAGAGTCCCGTTAATTAGGAACCTTCGTAGTGACGTCTTCATCACGAAAAAAGTCATCACTTCATGATACCGATTCACAATCGTTCCGATTATGTTTGAAACCTGGACGAATCTACTTGAAACATTACAGGAATCTATCAGACAGGAATGTAATCATTGAAATTGTTTCTTGTTTGTTGTTTAATGCCGCACTCAGCAATATTCCAGCTATATAGCGGCGGTCTGTAAATAATCGAGTCTGGACAAGACAATCCCATGATCAACAGCAGGAGCATCGATCTACGCAATTTGATACGATGACACGTGTCAACCAAGTCATCGAGCCTGACCACCTGATCCCGTTAGTCGCATCTTAGCATGTGTCGCTGAAGGACAATCCTAACCCGGATCTGTACGGGTTTCATTTAAAAATAGGTGGGATTTGAACCAGAAATGCAACAGCACATTCCAGCGCCTTAGACAACTGGACAATCCATACCAATGTACATGTTTTGTTTTTATATAGGATATTTATATAGGATATTTATATAGCGCACATATCCACGCACTAGTGCATGCTCAAGGCGCTGGTATTTTTTCCCTCGATCGGCATTGGATGTCAATCTCAACGGCACATCGCATTATCAATCTCAACTCCCTGGGGAGTATACAACTCTTGCAGCCACTAGGCGCACCGAGTTATTGTGGCTTTCTCATCCTAACGAGGTACCCATTCACAGCTGGGTGGACTTGGGGCACATAGTCACAGTACTTTGTCCATGTTCACTGCACGTTGCTGTACCCGCAACTAGGTGTTTGCACGTATTCATGTGGCCACCATCTGGTCAAATACCAACGGATTCGTGGGTTCTTTTAAGTGCACAGGGTTGTGTATAGTACACTATTTATTTAGGTTTATTCCCCACACATAGTACTTTTAAGTCATATTATAAGTATATTAAGTAAATTATGTGACGCATCAAACGCATTTGTTTTGTTATGTTTTCTGAATTTTATAACCAGGTGAACAAATGAATAGACTTTGCATATGATTATGACGGGTACCATCGATGGGGCAGGATACGCTCACCTTTTCGCAAACACCTGGTATCATCACTATGTCCTAGTGATTAATAAACACATGCTCTGTCATCTTATCGCATGGTGACAATTACTGTATTGTCTGGTCCAGATTCGATTTGTTTACAGATAACATCGTACAGCTGTAATACTGCTGAAACAACTATATACTCATGATATAGTCACAATTGTACAATCGACACGAGAGGGTTTTGTCGCTTCTATCAACTCAGAGATGGGTACAAGTTGTAAAAAAGCCATTTGTTCATGCTTTTGTAAAAATGTTCAGCCAGCTATAAATATTAATATTTTTTTTCAGGTTAGAAAGTAAAAACATTATGGATTACGCCCGTAACCTCGGCCTCACCACCGGGGATTACGTATGGATATTGACACAGACGGCTTTACAAACGTCAAGATACGCTTCTAGATCCTACCATCTTGGAATGCTTGGTGAGTAATGTATTGGGTGTAACAGCCGGTGTTCATTCTGTTCTCAGTGTTTACAAGGGCTCGTGTTGGTCAGTAAATTGGCTGTCCTTTGTTTTCAAACGAAATGATGGCATGAATGTCGTTTACGTCAAGTTACGTTTGACGTTACGTAGTGCTACATGACTTGCGGAAATTACTGACTGACTGACTGACTGATTGTCAGTCTGACTATGTGTCTGACTAATGGTCATATCGGGTCGATGCTCATGCTGTTGATCACTGGATTGTCTGGTTACAGACCGCCGCCATATAGCTGGAATATTGCTGAGTGCTGCGTAAAACTAAACTCACTCACTAACTCACTCATATCGGTATGTGTGGAACACAAATTGTGATAATTCATTTCGCAATTTAAGTTATAAAATTAGTTTCAACAAACTCATTTCTATGTAAAATAGGTATTAATCAAAATAATATCTGTAATTTATGTGGCAGAGAAATAGAAACTCTTGAGCATTTTTATGCGAGAAAACCAAACATCGAATCTGGCGCTTTCATATTACAAAGTTTCTACTGGGCGTTCCTGAAGCAAGTGTATTAGAACATCAAATTTTCATTATTACCAAGGAATACATGTATAAAGTAAGATGTACTTCTGCGGATTTAAATTTCGGCCAACTCTCCTACCTCACAAAAGACCATTATGATTTGTGAAAATACATTTTCGGGAAAAAAAAGTTATAAAATTAGTCAATCACATTTGTAGACATATATCATTCAATGACATAGTCTGTAACATTAAGCAATACGTACCTGTTGATGAAATAATTATAGAGCCCATTTCGATGTTCGTCTTTTCAAGCAAGATTGACAGTTCTGTATTCTTGTGTTTTGTTCCTATCCTTGTTTGTTGAACAAATGCCAAAGTTCCTCACATCAGAGTATGGTAAGAACACATTTCCATCTGTCAGACAGTGTATTGTGCATTAGTATTCCCAAGGGAGGCAGAATGTCAAGCTCCTTTTAATTAAGTTTTCAGCTCTATAATCTGACAATGTCTCGCCTTCACAGCGTTATAACGTGGAGTGACACGGAAAGAACATTTATTTGGTTAGTTCTTTGTAATCGCCTTGACATTTGGGAAATCAGATATTGGCAAATGTAACTGTTTTTAATCTTTCCGATACGTAATACATTATCGTGGTGAATCTGATAGAACAATTTATTGATAATCATGATTGTATCAGTGCTCGCTATGATGTACAAGGGATATCAACCGTATATGCCTGTAGACCATAACGGAAAAACAAGGATACAAGTAAACAGGAGGCGTTATGGATTTAAGAAATGGAAATAATTTAAGAAGTCTATATTTATAAGAATTTATATTATCAATATAGTAGTGTTACAGTTGAGTCGAAGTCTTATGTGTCGAAATTAATGTTGTAAAAGCCTGCACATTCCGTCTTTAGTCATCATTTAACGGTTGTGTCGAACCATGGATAACTCGAAGTATTTATGAAGGCTATTTCAACTTCGCCACAACGGTGTTTGTTTCATTCTGTTCTGTGTTTTCTAAAGGTTGAATCATTTACGGTTGTGCCGAACTATGGATAACTCGAAGTATTTGACTGTATATGCATTTATGAAGATGATTACCAAAAAGCAGAAATTTCCAATTAAATCTGTATATTATTACAAAAGCAATATCAAGGTTATCACAGTTAATGAAAGTATATCTGCCGAATATTTGGACAGCTATCAAACAGACATAAACTGAAAGTCGAGGACATATAGAATATATTGTGTATTAGATAGAAGAAAATTGCAGGATACTTTGGCATGTGTCACAAAGACATGGAGCTAATGTCGAAGCCGTATGCATGTGGGTATTTAGACACCACATGACAGTGAGTGAGTGAGTAAGTGAATTCAGGCTTAACTGTCAACCATGCCCTTTCTTTTAGAAACATCGAACATCGACCCATACCATGTCATGGGGTACGAAGTCTTTTGTTTGTCTTCCTAAAAAAACCAAGACAATGATTGATAGCATGAACATCGTTATGATAAACATTATACGTTAATAATACAAGTAACACATCGAGACACCCTGTTTTGCGATGCCAAGGAGAAACCGTAGTTATATGTGACAAAAATACTCTTTATACTAATAAGACTTGAGTTGAGTTGAGTTTATGTACTCCCCATCAAAAGTTTAGCCTCATTAGTGTAAATGTAGCCAAGTCAACTCTTCTTAACTAGATTTTGCAAAATAACCATACTGTTTAAAGTTCCTGTTTACACATGCACTAATATATTGTAACATTGTCATGGGCTAAAAAAATGATGAAACAGAGTGAAAATTGGCGAATTTTGTAACACAATTTTACGCCACAACACAGCTGTTCACATGCACGATATTTGCATATGCTTTTTAGCAATTTAATGCATGATCCTCGTGCAATTCATCTGCATAAAGTTTGCAGTTGGTTCCCCAAAGTTAGTAGGGAAATTCATCTTCGATATAACCACACATATATACATTACATATAGTGAGTGCTTTAAGTGAGTCAAAACTTTTGATGGGTAGTATATGTTGTAACGTCGAGCTAAAGATCGTTTCACGTATATAGCGACTGTTATAAGGATACTGGTGTTATACTGCTAGCCAGCTGAGATACCATAACAGTTTAACATGGATACTCCGCACTGTGTCCATGTGAAGATGGACCAGTGAAGATCCGGTTTAGAACCGGTCATCAGCAACCCATGCTTGTCTTAAGAGGAGACTGACGGGGTCGGGTGACCAGGCTCGCTGACTTGGTTGACACATGTCATCGTATCCCAATTGCGTAGATAGGTGCTGATGCTGTCGATCACTGGAATGTCTGGTCCAGACTGGATTGTTTTCGGACCGCCATACAGCTGGAATATTGTTGAGATCAGCGTTAAACAACAAACAAACAAACAAAACAAGCAAACATCCCTGAGTCAATGAGGTTTTGTCTTTACCCCGTTATGCAGTACGCCAAGCATTGGTACAATTACCATCTTGTAACGTTTTTTGGCAAACCGGGACTTGGGGATCCTACATCGACTTTCCAATCTTCGGAGAAACAGATACCACGGTGTCAGTCTTGTTTACGGAACAATATATCTGCCACAGAATTCACGGGGACTACAGATAAAACATCTTGGAAATGAAAACGGTCTCTTTTGCTAAGTAAAACATTGATTGAGTCATTGGAACTTTCAACTGTTAATGCTTACTTTAAGTGTGTCGCAAAGCAGCATCTCATTCCAGTCTCCACAAATTACCAAAGAGCACTATACCAATCAGAGGATGTATTTTATCCGTCTGAGATGTCCTGAGAATGTATGACCATAGAATCGAAAGGAAGTTGGCCGTATCTTCCCTCACCATGTTAGATGGGATTGTTGGATTTTGGATAGCTCACAGTCTACATCAGACAAGATGTGTATCGTGAATCTTCTCCCATGTGTACGTGGAGACACATATGTTTTCCTGTTTGATGGACCTATCTATAGATCTGCCATTGTCGTTTCAGAGCGATACTTCGCAAAAGTCAATGCTGTAATCCAATTTCTGTAAGACGCCTTCGAAATCAATAGTTTTTCTTGGAGTTATTTTCTTAATTTCACACCCCAGTGTATTTTGTTCACAGACAGGGTATTGTAAACACTTTTTCTGAGCAATTATACCATCGAGCTACTTGACAAGTTTTGTAATAGATTTTCACAAAACCACTTACAGTTTTCCTGAAAGCATTGTACAATGAATGTCTTTTTTGGACGTGTTTATAGCAATGTATTCGTCTCGTCGGTTGCTTTATCCCACGAATGTCATTCAAATGACACTATTTCATGTTATATGCAAATTATAGGGCTTTAGACAACCGTTTCCCTGACATGAGTCGTTCAAGAATTAACAAAACCTCGTCTCACATACACTCACAGCAATCCGAGCTTATACAATGCTTTATGAACGAATAAAATACAATGAATGACGATTCTTAAGAAAATATCGGATTGAGGTCTTGGTTGACGCCAAGAATTAATTTTCCGTTTTTCAGTCCAATGATTTTTAATCATCTGATATAGCAACAGCTCCATGTATCCTCCAGATTCCAACTGCATAAAGCAAACTTTTTCCAATTCGTATAATGGCGTTTTTACTTCACAGGATAACATCTGATTCACGCTTGATGTGAACCGAGAGATTGATGTAATTTCAAGTATTTTCTAATTTTGCCCATTACGTGAATTGAATGTTTCGTCTCTACGTTTTTCTACGTATTCTTAAGAGTTGCAATCGATATCAGTATATTTTGATTAATCAATAACGAAACTTTTCGAGATTTTGAAGCCTTGCGGATCTTTCAGAAATGACGGTTCGACAAAACTACCCGTCTCATTATTACATTGGTGTTGTAAAACCCTACGTATGTCTATGTCTACGCATGTGCCGCAATAGGAGGAAGACCTAGTTTTCAAATTATGAAACACGTATTTTCACAAGCCGGTGACGAAACATATTCCACAACATTTAAGATTTAGGGCGCGGTGGGGTAACCGAGTGGTAAAAGCGTTTGCTCGTCACCCCGATGACCCGGGTTCGATTCTCCATATGGGTACAATGTGTGAAGCCCATATTCGGGTGTCCCCCGCTGGGATATTGCTAAAAGCGGCGTGTTACGACGTAAATTGTAAAACCAAACTGACTCGATCACTTAAAGTTAAGTGATCCAAAATGAACATAGCAGTTACGCCCTACTCAGTTCCACTTGCCGGCAACCAAAACTTAATCCTGGTACTTCTAACTTAAGGTGGTTATAGTACTTACAGCCATTATCCATCGCCTCCTATGAGGAATATAGTGACAAAACCAGAGAGATTAGCTGGTATGGTTTTACGCCACGTTGTGCAATCCTCCATCAGTGTGGCCTGGGACACCAATGCCACTTTTCATATTGTGACCTAACAGAATCAAACTCATGACTTAAGAGTGACCAACAAACCCGTTAATCAGCACACTATACAAACAAGCATGAATGACAGGACTGGAGTGAATTGGATTTTAATGTCATGTATAGATACACCACATATCAGGGTGGTGTGGGACGGAATGCGGCAGGTCTTATTTCTGAAACTTTGGAGAAACCAAGAATGTGAAAGGATGACACAGCTGGAACCACAATGAGGACAATCGTGGACACTATCATAGGTTCCTGGCACGGCCAAAGGATGCAGTTCTTCAATGGCAATGTGTTAATTCTTAACGACTGGCCCATTTCTGGTGTCCCCCTCCGCAATATTTCTGGAATATTGCTAAAAGCGGCGTAAAACTAAACTCAGTCAGTCAGTCTTAACGACTGAAACCCTTGGCCGCTGCATATGGTGTAAAAGATCCTCCACCCTTCTGATAGCAATGGAATTGTTCTGGAAATTAATGAAACGTGATGATTTAATTGATCAAAGGTAGATAATTGTTTTATCCTGGAAGGCAAGTCCAAAATAAAATAAGTGATCAGTCTTTAAGTCCACCAGGTTTTAGGTCTTGTACTACATTTACACCGAACACGCTTATAACGAATGAATGGATATACCGAACAATGTCCCAGCCACTTGCATCTTTTTTCGAAATGCGTATAACGAACTACGGTTGTACCGAACTAAAATTATTGGTTCCTTTGGGTTCGTCATAACCTTAGTTTACTGAATGTATGTTTCCAGGTATCACCTTCGCCCATCAGAAAGACGCCATGGAGACGGCGATAAAAGCTGCTGTGACGGTGTGGGTGACGGGGATACGGGACATGGTCAACCAAAGGATGCTCACGAAGGTGGACCTACATCCCAAGATCAACTGTCAGGACGGGGGAAGGATGTACTGGGATGACGGAGAGATAATGTACAAGTAAGTCAAGTGTTCCGGTTACATCACGGGCGTCACGCGTTGAATCGTTTGGAATCGAACCCGTTTCGCACGACGGGCGAACATCTGAAACCACTGGACAACCCCAAAAGCCCCCTCGTTTGCACAACTGTGACTGGTGTTATGATAGTCCCTCGGTACTATCTTAATGTCTTACCTCACTATCAGAGCGTCTATGTGTGTGTGTGTGTGTGTGTGTGTGAGAGAGAGAGAGAGAGAGAGAGAGAGAGAGAGAGAGAGAGAGAGAGAGAGAGAGAGAGAGAGAGAGAGAGAGAGAGAGAGAGAGAGAGAGAGAGAGAGAATGATGCAGATATTTAGAATTCAGAAGATTCAGTGCAATCCCCAACACTGACATATAGTCTGTGGGGATAACATAACACTGCATAAAGCCTGTAATGCCCTACGAGCACTCCAATCCCACTCGACCCAAAGTTGTCAATGACCCACTTACAGAGGCTATTACATTAATTTTCCCCGTAGTTTACTCGACGTGAGAATCGCCCTGCAAACACGACCTGACGTGACTCTGCAGGTTATAGATAGTAATCTATCGGAACCACGTTTCTTTCCTTGAAGCGTAGTTTTTCTAGCTGGAACATGTGTGCAATGTTAAGTTGTTTCTTGTGGATGTTTAATGTGTAGACTCCTCAGCGGTTGTTCCCCTCTAACATGACTTGTGTAATACATTGCATTCCGCAATCGCTCTTTCCATTACCTCCACGGGCCGTGCAGCGCGAGGGTTTTTAACTACTGTATACACAACTGAAAGAACTTTTGTACAATGCTGCTTGGGCTGATACCCCCAGTGTGAAACGTGCACTGAACAAACATCCTGGTACTCAAATAAGACGACAAAACTCTTTTCACATCCATATGAAATCTCTGTTAAAGGTCGATTATACAATTCCGGCTATATATGAGTGTGACTTTAGTTTTACGCCGCACTCAGCACTATTCCAGCTATATGGCGTCGGTCTGCAAATAATCCAGTGATTATCATCATGAGCATCGATCTACGCAATTGGGATACGATGACATGTGTCTACCAAATGAGCGAGTCTGACCACCGGAAGCCTTTACTCGCTTCTTACGACAACAATTGGTTGCTGAAGATCAATTCTAACCATCCGGATATATCATGTCGAGCATGTGTTTATGAATCACTAACGCATGGTGATAATGCCAGGTGTTTGCGAAAAAGTAAGGGCATCCTCTTCCACCGGTGGCACGCGTCATGAACAAGTACAATCGTTTGCGTAAAAGTGCCCATGGAAACGCATGGTCAAAATTCGTAATTGGATCTGCCATCATTTACATCATTACATCATTTAGAAATGTACTCCACAAAATTATATTGACGCACTGGACGTTAATTATATATTGATATGATATGATGTTTTTCAGACTGACACTTCACAATTTGTGTCATTACAAACTTTAAGGTATTTTTGAACATCTGTAATGATAAGGGCCAAAAGACAGTTTCACCTCAATAATTATTCCCCATTTAAAATTATTAATGTGAAGATCATTACATCTGCAGGAAAAATTCAACTGGTTTGAATGTCCATTTGAAACATTATGAAATGAATCAAACACGTCAGTTTCTTGTAGGTGTCACCTTCATCTCCACGAACAGTTAATTATTTTGGGGTAAAACGTGGGCATATTTCGTTATTCCAGTTTCCTTCTTGAGCACATTATATGGACACGCTCATCTGGTTCAAGGTTAGGAAAAAAACATGAATGCTTGCCACATCAGAACATGACTCGATCAGGCTACAGCAAAGCGTTCTCACAAGTCTCATTTGTGTTCAGTGTATCAAATTCCAGTGCAAAAAAACCACGAGAGTTAGATGTTTAAATGTCAGATGTTACGCAAGAGTCAGAGCGTTTTACCAGCGCTCCATTAATAACTTGACGGAAGATTTCATTGCTCTTAAGAGACCTCTGTATAATGTCATTGCAATACGAGGAGATGGAACATCAGTGCAAGCTAATGGCAGCAACTGATTCACATTGTGTTCGAAAAGGCTTAACCAAACATAACAGTTTACGTGTTTGCAATGGACTCTGTATCTGATGATGGCGTGGCTCGATCATCGCCATCATTTCACGACATTATTACATTCTCAAATATTTAACACATTTAAGTACGTTTTCTACAAAAAACAAAATATATTACCAACGTTCGCAGCAAAGCACATCCTTAACCAATCCCCATATCTAGTATTACCGACCGAGATCACCTAAGCTGAGAAACTGAACCTAATTAAATAAGATGAGCTTTGAAAGGAAACAGGCATTAACGATTGAAGCTGGATTTACACCACCATCCCAATTATGGAGTATCAGTTACTCGATAACTGCGCATGTCCGGTAATTTGTCGACTTAAGGAAGTAGGCAACACCACGTGATGGACAGGTCACGTGAGTGCTGGAGAAGTGTTTCCCCAACAAATACAATGAACGCAAGCGGAAGACCGTTTATGCTGTCATTAGAGTGAGAAAAACATCCCCTGTCTATTGTTAGATGCTAATGGCGTGGCATGTATAGCTACTTCCCAAATTACTGCCATTTAAGAGCGTTAAATACATTTTGTTCGTGGTAAATTGGTTTTGTAAACTTTCCTTCCTGTGGAGTTTCTCGTGCATGTGATTCCTTAAATATGATGCATAGGCCTTTAAGCACAAGTCCATGTTTTTGGTTACATTGTCCTGGTGTAGTTTATTGACCACATTTTAGATCTGAATTCATTATATGTCATAATACCTTTACGTTCGAACTGAAAATAGTTCTTGCATGCCTTATTGTACTTCCGGACTATTTCATAAGAATAAAATTAATCTGCTATTAACATATTAACCACAGTCACAAACGAGTGAGTGAGTTAATTTTACGCCCCATTTAGCGATATTCCAGCAATATCACGACGGAGGACACCAGAACTTGGCTTCACACATGTACACATGTGGGGAATCGAACCCAGATCTTTAGCGTGACGAGCGAACGGTTGAACCACTAGGCTACCCTCCCGCCCAAGTCACAAACGAGTACACTGGTATTCTTATTTTGAGTGTTAACTTTTGTTAACATATTTTGAAAAGTATACTCATGCCAATAATGGTTGTCACCCCCCCCACCCCACCCCCACCTCACAACCTCTTCACCCCACACCCCTCTCCAATTAAAAAATTGAAGGGGGTGACAACCATTATTGGCATGAGTATATATACAAAATTAAGAATATTAGGATAGCGTTGCTATGACTAAACATCGGGACAGTTAACTACGGTTATGACGAACTTATATACGTCAATTCGTTACATGCGTGGTCATGTATACGTGTAGTTTAATGTTTGCATACATTTGTGAAAAATATAAGTCATCGGGACCAATAACAAACCGAACCGAGACAAACGAACCGTGGGTGTTCTGCCATATTGCTGTAGTCAGTCAGTCAGTATATGGCTGAAATAATGCAAATGCGGCTTTAAATATTTACTCGCTCACTGATCGCATCCGTGGTGTAGTGGTTAGAGTTGAAGGTCGCGGGCTCGATCCCCGGCCGCGTCATACCAAAAGACGTTAAAATATGGTACTTATTCCCTGTCTGGCGTTCGGCATTAATGGGTACAACAAGGACTGGTCGTCTCGGAGTCAGTATAATGTGTCTGAGTGGGGTATTCATACTTAACTGCGGCATGGTATCTCAGTAAGCTGGCACTATAAAACCAGCTTAAGTCTGGGCTAGTACAAGCAGCCACACATACACGCGCATGCACGTCGTCATATGAGCGAAATATTCTCAAGCACGACGTTAAACCCAATTTCACCTCACCTCACCTTCAAATTGGGAAAGTGTATATACCAACAAAACACTCATATCATGATCAACATTGTTTGTTTGTTTGTTTGTTTATTGTTTATCGCCGCACTCAGCAATATTCCAGCTATATGGCGGCGGTCTGAAAATATTCGAGTCTGAACGTTGCTAACCAATGATCAACAACATGGATATTGAAATATTGTTAAGTACTAGTGCAAGCAGACACACATACACGCGCATGCACGTCGTCATATGAGCGAAATATTCTCAAGCACGACGTTAAACCCATTTCACCTCACCTCACCTACTTGCTCAACCACTCACTCTCTCAAAAGCCATATCGCCTTAAACGACTTATCGAATTAACGGAATTCGATATAACGAGTGTTCAGTCTATCCCAATGCTGTTTCAGCTACATGAAGAACATCACAGTGACTCGGCCCCCGGTAATGTCTTTCAACAAAACAGGTGTCTTGAAGTTTACCGAACTCCGGATTGTGAATCTCCAGGTTCGAGGCCAAGGCAGGAAGTGGATTGAGGTAAGCACCGATACGAATACTGTCTGTTACCAAGCTGGGATAACTGGTGATCGAAACCTTTTAAACCAGATTTAAAACCTTGATTGTTTTAGAATATGGACAATATATATGTTCATAAAACTGTCACAATAAATCAACGTTAATGTTTGGTTCGAAATGACTGTGAAGTTTAACTTTATTCCTGTGATCCTTCAGATGAAGTGAAAACGTTTCTTTTTTAGAAGTTTATTTTAACAAATTTGGGAAAACGTATATACCAACAAAACAATCATTTTATGATCTGTGGACCTTGCCATTAAATGTCGATGGATGGCAATGATAAACATGGACCCAGTACAATTTAGAAAAACGTTTTTTTCCAGATTCTAAAAATATTTTGTGACCATGCACGTATCGCCCTGTCGATGGGGTCGACAGCAAACTATAATGGCTCTTTCTCTTCTAAGCTTATCCGCCGTCTTACCTTTTATCCTACACAAAGAAATTAATCCTTTCTTTGTCAGGCCAATTTGACACTGCAACCTGGTTAATGGATGTATTTAAGTGCAAATTTTGTGCTGATAAAGATATGATCCTGGGATAAAACAATAATTACTGCTCTGGTCTACGCATACATACACCGCAGTGTCATAACCTCAAGGCATGAACTCTTCAAGTAAAGCGTATGTGCCCGACAAGAAGATTCCTGTAATTCTATAGAGACCTCGAAAATATCTGATGTTGTCAAAGAAGCAGGCATCCTCTCCAAATCTTGGTTTAAGATGGCTGCCAGTGCTTGCAGATCTAACCCCTCAGGTTGAAAGGGGATGAGGATGGAGACTCTGGCACAGGGAGCGCCCTTTGTTGTAGTATTTATGACGGATTGTACTCTGGGATGGGATAAATATGATACATCCATCGACCACATGGAAGAAGTATGTATGTGTTATTGAATCAGCAAGGGTATTGGGTATATTAATGCCCTCGACTATACGAATCTTTGGGGACAGTCTGCCATCGGAGTTCGTGTTGCAAGTACAAAATGTGTAATATAAATGCATTGATATGTGAGTGGAGGGGAAGCGTGAGTTCACGAAGTTATAAAAACTGCATGTATTACGTTCAGTTGTCACGGGGGTGATGTTATACGAGACAGAAATCTATTTCAGCAATATTTCGACAATCAATCAACTGATGTCTGCACAGGAGTCCCCCTATAGGTCTTTCCGATGCCCGCCATGGGTACAGTCATAGGCGGTGTACTAATTTCCTTATGAATCCTCGGGGAATATGGCCATAATTATTGGTTAAGCATGTTATAACTAATGACCGAGGGGTTGTGCAGATATTAAGGAATGCATAAATCTACATGGCGTGGGAGTGAGTGAATGAGTTGGGTTTAAGCTGCTTCGAATAGAATTCAAGTGATATGTGTCAAGTTTCGCCTGGTTTGTTTGTTCATAAGAAGTGAAAACTCATTTGTTTCTTTTGAAAGTGTATTTCATCTTCTCATCACTTTCAAATTGGGAAAGTGTATATACCAACAAAACACAACATATGATCAACATTGTTTGTTTGTTGCTTAACGCCACACTCAGCAATATTCCAGCAATATGGCGGCGGTCTGCAAGTAATCGAGTCTGAACGCTGCAAACCAGTGATCAACAACATGGATGCTTTGACATGTGTCAACCAAGTCAGCAAGCCTGACCACCCGATCCCGTTAGTCACCTCCTACGACAAGCATGGGTTACTGAAGACATATGTCAGCTCAGTGGGGAGAGACGACCCAGATCGATACAGGTAGCGGTTGCATACCATTATCGTGAATCCCACGTGTAATAGTATTGTGCTGACGACTGTAGAAGCATTATCGGCGAACTTGGATGTGAATCCACCATTATAAATGTCTGGCCTAAGGAACCTTACTCTGCACGTGACCCGTGCACATCCGGTTTAGAATTGATCTTCAGCAACCCATATGTGGCGACTAACGGGAACGGGTGGTCAGACTCGCTGACTTGGTTGACACATGTCATCGTATCAGAAATGCGTAGATCGATATTCATGATGTTGATCACTGGATTGTCTGGCCTTCAGTGGTATTGCATGGTGAGCAAATATTAAATTTGTCAGCTGAGACGATGTTTTTTTGTATTACATTTCAAACAATCAATAATAACTGTTTTTATTCACAACACAGAGTCGTTTTGTTTAATATTCCATACAACATGTTACACATTCCCCTTTGTTGAGTCTTTGAATCAATTAAAAACTGTCGACAATACATTGTACATCTACACATTGTATCATCAGTGACCTCATTCCACATGATTTCATATATACTAAAATGTTATTAGGTCGTTTTTACACATCCGTCCTGGTATTGCTCGTTATTTTTGTTTATTTTCAAACATTGTTAACTGGTGGATTTGTGTTGGTTAGTGTAGGTGGTACCTTTGAATTCGTGACAAAAATATACATATGCCAGACTATAAATGATAACGTGTGTGTGTGGTGTGTTTGTTTGTTTGTGCGTGTGTGCGTGTGTGCGTGTGTGCGTGCGTGTGTGTGTGTGTGACGAAGGTGATACCAGTTAACATAAAAGACTAGGGGTGGGTATTGCAGAGAATTTTCATATTGCGATATATTGCGATGCGCAAGCATGTATTGCGATATGTATTGCAATATATAGCATGAAGCATTTTTATACAAAAACTACTTATAATCAAGTTACTTCTTGATTTATAGAGCAACAACACAACAAATCACAAGGCTTGATTAAGCTTTAATAACAACTTTTAATCATGATAAAATAAAAATGTGAATAATATTTGGCACAAATGAAACAAGGACATATCCGAACATTTCCGAGTGTTACGAAGTTTTCCGAATGCAAGTCAAAATACCGGTTTTCGATCAGCGTATCGCAATACGTATCGTTTTCATGTCTGAACCGGTAAATACCGGTAAACCGGTTATATTGCGCAGCCCTATAAATGACTGCAAGTACGTAAATAACATGTTGCCTAGATACATGTACACGTCGTTGAGTTTATTAACCAAATCACAATCTGATTACGATCCTTGGTTTCTTTGTATCCTTGAGGTCTTCGTTTTCACCGACGTTGTAAACGTTATAACTATTATATATATCTTAGATCTTTCGTCAAGCTTTGAACTAATGTCAAGCATATAGTGACATATCTGCCCTACTCATTAACGATGTTTACAAGTAGATCATCAAAGTAGAAACTCGTATATAGACGTCACACAACAATGGGCACAACGATGAGTGATATATAGGAAGAGAATGGATCTTATATTTAATACCTTTTAGGCTTCAGATCCATGGTTTTACACTACAGATTCTATTCCGTTACGCATTTCTTAAACAACTTTCATTGTTCTGTCCTTAGGTTGGCAAATGGACAAAAAATGAATTGGAAATGCAAGACATCACGTGGCCAGGTGGGGCGACATCACCCCCTGTAGGCAAACCAGATCGCCCGTTTGTACGTATCGCCACACTGAAGGAGGAGCCGTACGTGATGTATGGGGAACCGAATGAAGACGGGAAGTGTCAACTGGGAGCTGTACGCTGTGACATCTTCAATAGGGACGAGAAGAAGAGAAAGTGAGTTCATCAATTCACTGGTGCTTCGAATTTTAGAAATGGCTGCTGTACATATGATCTGTCCAGGAATGCAATGGTACTGGTCAGCCGTGATTGATGTTGTCCAAATGGAACACAGGGATATTATTTCACGTGGTAATTTTGCGGAGTCATCCGGTTGATCCACAGTCTTAATGGAATGGCTTTTAAGGGAACCACTACGTCGCCATAAATTATTGTATGTACCCCACAGGAAATACATATTACCATCAATATGGTAAACATACCAGGAAGTAGCAGTGGTACCATGTCTTTATTTCAGGATTGCTGTAGAAGCACTGTCACTTGAAACAGCGGAACATATACATCTATGCCACATACATAATTCCCTTTATGCAGACAAGATCTTTCTCCGCACAGCGGCTTTTCATGGGTAATGGAAAACCATGTTGCGAAAGGTCTTGCGTGCACAAGGGCTTTTTGATCAACACGAATATTTGAACTCTTGTGTATTTATGTTTATATTTCTGTTTTATATATAGTGCATATCGTTATGTCGAACTTTGTGGACCGGCGAATGTCCGGGTTAGAATCGATGTTCAGGAACCCATTGGTTCCCAATTGCGCAGATCGATGCTCATGCTGTTGATCACTGGATTGTCTGGTCCAGACTCGATTATTTACAGACCGCCGCCATATAGCTGGGATATTGCTGAGTGCGGAGTAAAACTCACTCACTCACTCGAACTTTGTGTGTCGAACGTACAGTTGTCACGAAGTAAATGCTTGGATCTGTTGTATTTTGGTTATTCATTTATCTTTCGGTTGTGTCGAACTTTGGATAACTCGAAGTCTTTACAACGTCGACACAACGGTGTTTAATCATATATTGCTTTAACCATGCTGAACCTTTGTGGGGGGCATCATGAACGACTGTGACATCGTTTTTATAGACTCAGCAACCATACAGTGGAGAAATGCTGCAACGGCCTCAGCATCGACCTTCTTATCGACCTCAGTGAACAGCTGGACTTTGACTACCACCTGTTCGAAGTGGACGACGGTCAATGGGGAGCCATCAACAGCGTGAGTAGTTCAAAGCTGATACATCACCAACAATGGCCAGTAAACTGTTGTAAGTCATGATGTCAGTACAAACGGTTCAGCGCCTTCTTATACAACATAAGTCTCCTATTTACTGTACCGTATTATGGTATAGACTACGACAGGCGTACCATCAAAAGTATTTTTGTCATTTTTTCAAGCAGAAGAATATTTTCTCTGAAAGGATACCTTTATTTGAGAACGCATAACGCAAAATGTTATCCAATGAACTATATTTCGGAGTCAAAATAATGCTTTTGTGCTACCGAATGAGGCTTACTGAGCCAGCTTGCGGTCTTCAAACAATAAATTAGATTATCCTGGATACCGATGTTTGTTCTCTCAGCAATATGCACGTATATACAGGATCACTGAAAATGTCGTCTGCTAGCAAGTAAACAAAGGGGGATAACTCTTCACAAACTAATGAAGAAGGATTAACGGAGTTGTCGCTCTTGAATGAAACCAAGTACTTGATAGCTGGTCAAGGTTGTTTATACTAGAAATCCAATTAAACATATTCCTAAAATTCTCAATAATTTCTGGTCATACTACTCACAGGAAATCCCTATCTGTGCGATATACTAGTACACAGTAATCCGTTTACTCACGGAAGTATTAAGTGCTTAGAAAGTGAGATATAGTGATGCAAGTACTAGTATATAATGACTGAATGAATGACAGGTTTATTCGCGTTGTATAAATTTTCGCGCTAAAATGTTCTGCGCGAAAAGCGCGAAAATAAAACCTGCGCGAAATATAATACGTTTACAGTATATGTATGACACATTTCATGGCAGTAGCCCATCCCGAATGAATAACATGGTGTACATACTCAAACACGTAACATTAACAAGTTAAAAGCAGAAACATGCAAACATTTTGTTACAGTAAATAGTTGTATTTAATTCTGTAATGTTGTAATCGTATATTATTGTAATCGTACTCTTGTTGTTACATCCAGGTGACAGGGGAGTGGAATGGTTTGATCAAGGCATTGACGGACCAGAAGGCAGACATGGTCATAACATCGTTGAAGATCACGCCGGAGAGGAACTCGGCAGTGGACTTTTCAGTGCCGTTCCTGGAGACTGGCATCACGATCATCGTATCCATCAGGGAAGGGGCAATATCCCCCACAGCGTTCCTCGGTGAGCGGAAGGGGGGTGGATGGATTGAGTGAGTGAGTTGGGTTTTACGCCGCTTTTAGCAATATTCCAGCAATATCACGGCGGGGACATCAGAAATGGGTATCACACATTGCACCCACATCAGGAATCGAACCCGGGTCTTCGGCGTGACGGGATACGCTTTAACCACTAGGCTACCCCACCACCCCTGGGTGGATGGAAGATGAACGGGTGGGTTGGAGTGGGTAACGATGAGCAGGGCATTTAGAGAGTGAACTACTGAACAAAGGATTAAATATCCTCAAAACCCGAAATATCCAGTTTGTATGCAACGACGGTATCAATTATTCAAGTTGGTATTTGCAATTTACATTTGCGCGTTTTTTGTAACAATAAATAATTGGAAATTTTCACAAAGAAGAATATAATTGCAGTTGCAGAGTTCGAGATGTCAGGAATTGTGTCTACGTATAACAGTTATTTAATTTAGAGAGCTTTCTGAACACCATGGGTTCACAGTATTTGTTCTGTTGTCAACAATCTCTAGAAAGTGACAGGAACACAAAACACTATATACGTTTGTAATTACAATATCGATTCGTGGCAAAATGAGATCAAAGTTATCACTTTTTTTCATATGCATGCATCAGTTTTCAGAAATATTTTAATGATATTCGCTAAACCCATGAATTATGTGCTGTTATTTATGAACCACGACCCATACGTCAAATGAGTGTATATATACGACGTCCGCTGGTGGTAACGTGTAGTCAAACCAATGGTAGCCTGGTGGACAGGGGGGTTGATCTTGCTATGGGCCAACTACTTTTCCCGTCAGTGTTTAATAATACACGATTTGTTTCTCTGGAAGAAGGGGCACAAGTTTCCGAATGTCAACCAAAACCTAGCCCAAACATTTGTTGCATGTATTTAATAAAAAAAAATTGATCACATTCAAAAGGGGACTGTCTTCCCGAATTACAAACTATAGTCTGCACCTTCAATACACACGTGGGTGTAAACTCTGGATATATATAACCTAATGAGCCCTTATTAATTAATCTGAGCCTAGAAGTCTTGCTTAAAAAATTTAAGGTATAATTCAGCATAAAGATTTGATTTGTATTCATGTTGAGAAAGTGTTACAAAATCGGTGAAATAATTTCAATGGCTGATTTCAAACACTCATATTGAAACCAAAATGTTCACACAATGTTCAGAAAGTTCTTCACCCATGAAGATCCGGGTCAGAATTGATCTTCAATGGCCCATGCTTGTCTTAAAAGGCGACTAACGGTAGGTTCGCTGACTTGGTTGGCACATGTCATCGTATCCCTATGATCGATGCTCATGCTGTTGATCACTGGATTGTCTGACCAAGACCATTATTTACAGACCGCCGACATAATAGCTGGAATATTGCTGAGTGCGGCGTAAAACTAAACTCACTCACTCACCGACTCAGAAAGTTCTTCAGTGTGTTCCTAACGTACAATAGTAATGATGTATTTCTGTATATCGAGATGATTCCTGCGTCTGTATTTAGGAAAACAGTAATGTATCTATTTGCAAATACGCTCTTCCGGAGTATACGACGACCTATCATTAACCCATTCGACTTACATTTCAGAACCATTTGATGTAGCATCATGGGTATTTATTATACTGATAAATATTCATGCTGTTGCCGTTGGGTTGTACTTCTTTGAGAGGTACACTCCCACAATTACTGTGCATAATGACAGGGCGGGTGCACGTGGCACAGGTAACAGGGACTACCATGGCTTTGGTGGTCTAATATGTATCTTTTCTTTGGCGTCTCTTCGAAGCGTCTTCACTGCATTGCCTTAATCAGTTCCTTCAACCTTGCACTCAACTCTGGATCTTGTACGAAAGAAAAGATGACAGGTTGTCCAGAAACTCACGATTTCTATAGAATCATGTCATTGATAACCTTAAGAATACTCAATTTATAATGAATTCATTGAATGATTGAATTCCCTTTATACAATGTACTCAACCCAGAATTTGGAAATTAAAGTATTCATATATGAATGCATTAAAGATAATATGCTGAGTTAATACAGATTACCCTAATTTGTTCCCCGTGAATTGTTTTCGCACACATCGTGGTCAATACAGGTTTACTTATATTCGCCCTTTAATTATTTTAAATATGACTATCGACTTAAGTGCCATGGATCCAGAGTCCAGTGTAAGAGACGCACTCGCAAAGGTGTTCTAGTCCCTCTGTCATACGTCACCAAACGCTTCAAACTCCACCCTCTTCGTTTGAACCACGAGTGCTATTCTTACAATGTATCTCACCATAGTCCCCCTCCTAGAAATCGTTTCGTTGACTTTGTGTTGTTCTGTTTCTGGCTTTCAGAACCTTACGACTACCCATCTTGGTGCTTAATTCTGGTGTTCAGTGTGCACGCAACTGGAGCATCTATTTTCATATTCGAGTGGCTGAGCCCATATGGGTTGAACCAAGGATTGACCACAATGAGAGGTAACTGAGGTAAATCGTCAGCAGTGGCGTCAAGGGCTTTAGCAGGCCTAGGTCAAACTCGAGAGATATTTTACGAGCGCTTCCAGCTATTGCTGACTTCGCTCTGGGGTTCATGGGGATTATGCATAATACAATGTTTGGGATCATTTTCACTGAAAAGGTTCTTTGAGAGATCTAATTAATGTTTTAGCAGCTGCATATCCACTGGGAAAGCTACAGAGTACTGAAGGAATATTGTTTAACGCCGCTGTGAAAAAGTACTGCTTCGTCACGCCTGACTACGAAATAAGTATCATCAAACCAGTTACCTGCAACAATCCCGGTCATCGGGTCTGGATACCTATTTACCGTTAAACATCGTTGAGCTGAAGCTGAACGGATCTACGTAAATAATTCAAATTTCGATTCTACAAAACAAAATAATGTGAGTTTAGTTTTACGCCGTTTTCAGCAATATTACAGCAACATCACGGCGGGGGACAGCAAAAATGGGCTTCACACATTGTACCCATGTGAGGAATCGAACCCGGGTCTTCGGTGTGATGAATTTTGGAGGAAGACGAAGGGACCAAGTCTTTATTTCATGACACCCGTAACATCGACATATCAAAGTTTGACAAAACGGTGTTTGACTGTATTTGATGTTTACGATGTACATAGGGTACCAGGAAGCTACAATTGTCACAGATCATAACAGTTACAATAAACTACGGTTGTAACGAACTCAAAGTGACCACTACAACCTTAGTGCGTTATACGCATTTCGAACAGAGCAGGACAAGAATCAGTTCGATATATCCGTCAATTCGTGATAAACGTAGTATACTGTAATTTTGTTTCGAAAGTGTTCATTGTTTTTGTTGTTGTTTTTATCACAAAGGGATATGCATGTTTGTGTGTGTTCCACGTCTAGCCCATCTGGTTGTGGTGTTGTGTTCTTTGTCTTTTCACCTGGTGTTGGACGTACATTAATTAAGACACAGTGTATGATATTATTTATTATACATTATATCTATGTATATATGGCTACCGAAGCAGTAAGCACTTAGTCACGCCAAACCGAGAGCCTATGATGTTAATATGTGAAACGATGTGCAAATCATATAATGAGATGCATTATGTATATATTCTGTATTTATTCATATTCTGATATGAGGTTAATAGACATTCAACTCGGGTATTGTCACAGCCTGTGTAAGTAAATGTTTTTATTGATGAGTATGTGTGGTAATGTTTTAACAGGAATTATTGATTTTAAAACGTAGGCATTGCCTGTAATTTCGAGGCCAAGACGATATGAACATTAAGTGGGTTATGACTATCCATTTTACAGTACGTGTGGAGCTTTGTGCGAACGTCACTTTTATCAAAGTTATCTTTGTTGCCAGACGCGTCTGAAGTTATGTCAGTGTATTACTTTTAAAAACACCATGTCCTGCAATCAGACAAGTTCAGATCAGAACATCTGTCGTGTTTACGTCGAACGCAATAAAAACCCTCGTAGTCGACTTACTTCTTTTAGAAACTGGAGCAAACTGTTTCTCGGGGATGATAGTGTGATACCTACAAGTTGATCATATTTATGACAAAATTTATATAATAGTAAACAATACTATACAGTTTGAACAACACACCCATACAATGTAAATTGTACACCACCTATTATAAGCATTTTTAGATTGGTTTTCTTCAAACCAGTTAATTACAGCATAAAAACTTATATGGATATGTCAGACCAGTTTCAGAAGAAATATGCTCAAGAGTTATTTGGTTAAAAACTGTGATGTTGTTTTTTGCAATGTGGACATCTGTATTCCACACTTGTTTTTCTTCCAGACCACAAGTTCTCTCTGTTCCGGTCGTTCTGGCTGATATGGGCCATGTTGTTCAGTGCCGCAGTGTCCACAGACACTCCCAGAGGAGTCTCCAGCAGGTTCTTGGCCAACCTATGGGCTCTGTTTGCCCTTGTGTTCCTGGCCAGCTACACCGCCAACCTCGCAGCCTTCATGATCACCAAGGAGGAGTACTACGACCTGTCTGGTATCCAGGATTGGAGGGTATGTGAATGAATGAATGAATAGATTGATGGATGGATGGATGGATGGATGGATGGTTGGATGGATGGATTGTTTGAGTAGTGGCCTCAGAGATGAGGTTCGAGGGCTAAAATTTGAAAAATGGAAATGGATGGCTTTTCAGTTGGGGACCTACCTGACTGTGTGTATTGTATACTGTAGCCGTCTGTAAATAACCGAGGCAGGCGAACCTGTGAGTGATAGCATGAGCATCATATTTCGCCATTGTGGCTTAATACCACCTATGTGTATCAACAAGGCCACCAAATCATCTCTGGCTTTCATAATTCCATCATTAGCTTGATCGACCAAAATCTAGAAACTCGTAAAGAACCGGGTTAGAATGTGTCGTCAGAAAGCATGCAGTCGTTAGAGCCGAAAAACAGAATGGTCAGGTCTGTGACTTGTTGTAATGTTGTAATGATGTATCGCATTCCAATTTAGCAGATCGAAGATCATAATATCAATCACAGGTATATATGGTCCAGCTTCGATTATTTACGGACCGCCGTCTCTGAGCTTGAATGTTGCTGATGGAAGCATTCGACAAAACAAACAAGCAGCATTATCGACTGATCACACCTTACAGCCTACTTGTCGTCGTTGTTATCAGCTTGTTATTACAGCATAGCTCAGATTTATTCTCCATTATTCGCTATTTATAAAAACTGTTATAGTAATTCTGGGTAAAAACAAATTAAAAGCTTAATATGAGCTCTTATCCTGTTTTGCCAAGTGTGTATTTGATAACATAAAGCACTATGTAAATGTAAGAAACTGTTCAATAAGATAAGCGTGAGTTGGTGTGACACTGGGTTAGAACATTTTTTTCAATTATATTATAATATGTCAGGGGATGTACCGGACAGACGGGGGTGATAAGGCCTTACATACTTACCTCTTTGGGGAAACTATCAGTATGTCTATGGTCTGACTAACATGAAATCCTGTCAGGGTGAACCTGGTTAGCGCACACGGCTATAGTATACTAGCACTTCTAAGGGAGGCAACTCTCCCACAGAAAACTGTGGAGCCTTAAACAACTGAATTCCCCTACAATAAAAAGAAGGTGTTACAGCAGAATGCATACTGTAGTACATTTGAATAAAGTGCATTATGAAGATTTCATGCTGACAGCTGCAAGAGTTTTAAAATACAACCACTATTTCACAGTGGTCAAAATAGGTTCATGTCCAGCTTATTGTCTTGTGTAGACATTGCAGCCAAGACCATGTTTAACGCGTTACGTTGTAAACTAATAGGACTCAGAGAGGTTTGCCACTATTGGTAAGGAAGCTAGGTAGACATACTAGACACCCTAGGGAGGCAATATCAGTGTTATTTCATTATGGCAATACCTTCCTGTCGCTACATGTTCACCAAGTATTTTCATGGTATATTTTGATATGTGTAAGCTAATGGTGAAACGCCTCTTTTCTGAAATGGTTATAAAGAATACTTTTTGGTTGTTTACTTCATGAATAAGCATTGCCTGTTTGAACTCCTATGACAGTGTCATTGCTCATGGCACGAGAACAAGAAGGTATTTAACTTGTCATATTCCCTGAGGAACCAGTGTCACATTATTATTCTTGTTATGACAAGAAACGTATTTGTTTCCTTTTGCTGAGAAAATTCAGATGCTTTCAAATTTTGGCTTCCAAAAGTTTTCAGGATACCTTTGTCAAAATTTGGAAGTGCTTTGTGATGAAGATAATGGAAGACGTGATAATTACCACAAAATTGAACACCTCTGTTTCCAGTAACTTGTAAATTTTGTCTGTCAGATGGCACTATTCATATGCAGGCTTCATGACAGTGCGAAACATCTGTGAGCAGTCAAGAACACTTTCCTCACAAGACAGGGAGACATTATTTCGTAAATATCCCAGTCCACGTCTTTTCAGAATTCGTGTGTTATTTCCTTTGCATATGTTAGAATTATTTATACGCATTTGAATATAGCTATTATATATGTTCGTTCCCATGGGGTATGGTTATTATGTTCAATGTTAGGTTACAGTATATTAACCTTCTCATGAATGTAAATTATATGATTCCAGCTGAAGAACCCGCAGGCAATGAAGCCTCCGTTCAAGTACGCCACCATCCCTAACGGCAGCACCGAGACCAACATCAAGAACAATCACAAAGACATATACAACTACATGAGAAAGTTCAACTTGCCTACTGTGGACGAAGGAATAAAGGCTCTGAAGAAACAGTACGTCGGCAATGGCTGTTTACATAACTGTTTTGTATACATTCCGGGTAAAATTGGTCTTCAGCAACCTGTGTTTGTCGTAGGAAGGTGTACGGCGGGATCGGGTGGTCAGGCTCACTAATTTGTTTGCTTCTTGACATCGTGTCCTAAATTGGTAGATAAGTGCTCTTGATGTCAGTCACTGGGTTGTCTTGTCCAGACTCCAGACTATTTACTAAACGCCGTCATATTATTACATCTGAACCATTGCCTAATCTTAAAGAACACCAAACACACACAAAAATATGAGCATATTGAAATGTTTCATTTTGAGATCATAGGCTTGGTATAGCCTCAAGCTTTACCAAAGAGCAAGGATATTGGTGTATTATATATACACACAAAGAACTTAATTAAGCACCCCTTGTAATTTTGGTTTTAAACACGTACATAAAACTTCTTCTGGTGACCACGATGGAACAACATGGGTTATAATTGCTCATTTAAAAGAACCTACTGATTTTCATACAAAACTATTCTGTACAAGCATGGCCCTAGAATGTTTACTGTTGATTTATTGGTGAATGTGAACATTCAAAATGTAATTTTGGGAGTCTTACACGATTCAAGGTCAATACCGAGTGTAACCTCCATGTGACTGTATGACAGCCAGCACTTTCCTCCTCATAACCCCTGTCAGCCTCCTGTTAATCTGAAGGGGCAGTCTGCGACATTCCTCGTATAAAGCAGTTTCCAGTAGGGCCAGGTTCTGTACAGGAGGATCCTTTTGTTGACCAATCTTGCCCAAGATATGCTCCAAAGGGTTAGGATCGGGGTTCATTCAATCGTGAGATGTGTCATAGATAGATGCTTAACTAAGTTCTTTGTGTATATTTAGGTTCATGCATGTCAGTCTTTCCACTGATGAGATAGCAAACCAGATGATGACGTCGTCCATTTTGTATATACGTCAGATGGTCAAACACTGAGTGAGATAAAAACCAGGAAACTCACATTTTCTACATTTTCTCAGAAAAAATGACTTTGGCCAGTATAACGAATAACACGATCTCAGCTCGTAAATACAAATTAGCTGTCCTACGTGAAATAATGCTGAAAGTCCTTAGGTGTCAGAACTACTTAACTGACTTCCCCCTGGGAATCCTTTGTAAATGTGGTCCACATTGTTTTTCAGGGATATTCATGCTTTCATCTATGATGCAACTGTTCTGGAATATTATGCCGGGAAAGACGAAGAATGTCGCCTAATCACTGTGGGCAAAAGCTGGTACGCGATGACAGGTTATGGGGTTGCGTTTCCAAAAGGTTCGCACTGGATTGACAAAGTCAACACAGTATTACTGGATTTGCAAGAAGGAGGTAAGACAGATTTGTAAGGAGGCTGAATTTGGTGGTATTGATACTGTGTACAATACTATGTATCGAACCAATTCGTGGTCTAGTGGATAGAGTTTCTGCCGGGAGAGCGGAAGCTCGGTGGTTCGATTCTGGGCCACTTCATATGAATGGTTGTGTAACGATCGTACGCTCTCCTTCATTGCGATCGGCATTAATGTGGCCTGGAGTCAGTAGAGCGTGCATCAATTGGGTATTCATGTGAAACTGCGGCCTTGTATCACAGAGAGCTAGCACCTTACACTCGCCATTGGTAAAGTGAGGTGAGGTGAAATTGGGTTTAACGTTGTGCTTGAGAATATTTCGCTCATATGACGACGTGCATGCGTGTGTATGTACTATGTGCGGCTGCTTGTACTAGCCCAGACTTATGCTGGTTTTATAGTGCTAGCCCACTGAGATACCGTGCCGCAGTGAAGCATGAATACCCAACTCAGACACATTATATTGACTCCGAGCCGACCAGTCCTTGTTGTACCCATTACTGCCGAGCGCCAGGCAGATACCAACAAGTACCATATTTTAACGTCTTTTGGTATGACGCGGTCGGGGATCGAACCCGCGACCTTCCGCCATTGGTATGGACTAAGAAGCGAAACACATACACTGTGCACGTCGCAATGACCTTGAATATACCACTAAACGCGATTTCATCTCACCTCAAATCTTATTAGTTTAACATGAAAAGAATTTGTTCACAAATATTTTTTTTCACTTTTTTCACTGTTTTTTAACTTCTATAATCTAATTTTGATTTGTGGTTAAACATGTTTAATAAATAATGACATTATCATCCATCCTATGTCTAAGATGTGTCCATGAATATCTCCAATTGTATCTCAAGATTAAGCTGTATATATAGAGGGATCATTTTAATTCAGTTATATCAAGGTCTACATCAGTATTGGGGATTGATAAAACTCGATTATGAACGTACCACCTCTATATTTAGCCCAGCTTAATGAAATTGCAAATTGAATTGATCTGCCATATGAAATATAATTTAAAATCTGGAAGCACTCATTGCGAAGTTTCTCTTTTCTCTTTTAAACTGTAGCACACTTATGTTACGTGCATGTTGTTTGTCAACTGTGTTTCACATTCTGTTTAAAACAACAACTAAATATATTAACAGTTACAAATGCCAAAGGACTTTTGCGTTTTACGAGAAATTACAAAAGAACATCCGCATTAAAACGATTTTATTACGCAGTTAATTCTCCACGAGTGCCTATAAATCTAACCTTGACCTATCATTTAGGTGAAATGGAACGTCTACAGAAGTTCTGGCTGGCAGGGGCTTGTCAGAAGAAAGAGAAGACCGGCGTCTCAAGCCACACCCTCGGCATCCTGAACTTCACCAGCGCCTTCATCCTTCTGGCCGGCGGCATGGTCCTCGGCGCAATACTTCTGATGCTGGAACACTGCTACTTTAGGTTCGGACGGAAGAGTCTGAAGAAGTGGGACACTTGTGGTTGCTGTACCTTAGTCAGTCTGGTATGTCCCTCTTATGTGTTGACGTTAAATATTAACTCACTCACTCACTCTTATGTGTATTGTTTCTTCCTTCTAACGGAAGAGTCTGAAGAAGTGGGACACTTGTGGTTGCTGTACCTTAGTCAGTCTGGTATGTCCCTCTTATGTGTTGACGTTAAATATTAACTCACTCACTCACTCTTATGTGTATTGTTTCTTCCTTCTAACGGAAGAGTCTGAAGAAGTGGGACACTTGTGGTTGTTGTACCTTTAGTCAGTCTGGTATGTCCCTCTTATGTGTTGACGTTAAATATTAACTCACTCACTCACTCTTATGTGTATTGTTTCTTCCTTCTAACGGAAGAGTCTGAAGAAGTGGGACACTTGTGGTTGTTGTACCTTAGTCAGTCTGGTATGTCCCTCTTATGTGTTGACGTTAAATATTAACTCACTCACTCACTCTTATGTGTATTGTTTCTTCCTTCTAACGGAAGAGTCTGAAGAAGTGGGACACTTGTGGTTGTTGTACCTTAGTCAGTCTGGTATGTCCCTATTTATGTGTTGACGTTAAATATTAACTCACTCACTCACTCTTATGTGTATTGTTTCTTCCTTCTAACGGAAGAGTCTGAAGAAGTGGGACACTTGTGGTTGCTGTACCTTAGTCAGTCTGGTATGTCCCTCTTATGTGTTGACGTTAAATATTAACTCACTCACTCACTCTTATGTGTATTGTTTCTTCCTTCTAACGGAAGAGTCTGAAGAAGTGGGACACTTGTGGTTGCTGTACCTTAGTCAGTCTGGTATGTCCCTCTTATGTGTTGACGTTAAATATTAACTCACTCACTCACTCTTATGTGTATTGTTTCTTCCTTGTAACGGAAGAGTCTGAAGAAGTGGGACACTTGTGGTTGTTGTACCTTAGTCAGTCTGGTATGTCCCTCTTATGTGTTGACGTTAAATATTAACTCACTCACTCACTCTTATGTGTATTGTTTCTTCCTTCTAACGGGAGAGAGTACACACATATTCTACAAGGGAACTAAAAAAGAACCACGACTAAGTTCGTTATGACCGTAGTTCGTTATACGCATTTCATACACTATATACTTTAGTATAACATACGGGGCGGTGGGGTAGTCTAGTGGTTGAAGCGTTCGCCCGTCACGCCGAAATCTCGGGTTCGATTCAACACATGGACACAGTGTGTGAAGCCCATATCTGGTGTCCCCCGCCGTGACATTGTTGGAATATTGCTAAAAGCGGTGTAAATCCATACTCCGTCAGTCAGTATTATAACATATCTCAGATATGATAGTCCACTATAATATATATGTTCGTTGCATTCGTCAGCTAGTTACAATCGTGTTCGTTATAAGGGTAACTTTACTGTGTCTACTCTGAAGCTCCGATGCACATGTTCCTTGAGACGTCATGTGGACGTAATCTGGTGCCAGATTCTCATTCACATCTGGTGACGGATCAAATACGTCCCCATCGAACCGTGGCTTGTATGTTTGATTTTACCTAGCAACTAACACATGAATGTATTTGTTTACCCGTTACAAAGCCTCGTTCAAGTTGGTATGTACAGTCACTCATTGGATATGCAAAAACTAAAAGGTCAAATCTATTTGTGTTCTTGTATGCGGCATAAACAAACCTTTCGACTGCGTAATATGTAGTGCAGATTTGCAGGAAAGAGGAGCCAGGAATAATTGTTCACAGTTGCCTCCCTTTGTCCTCAGAATATGCTGGTTGTGCATTCAGTCAAGGTTTATCTGGCGAAATTATAAATGGAATGTCTGTAGATCATTGTGTGGCAGTAGTTCAAAGCGATTGCGATACAATTTTATTATTGGTCCTGAAAATGATCATAGCTTAAAAAACGGACGCCTGTTCCAAACTACCAATATTTTTATATAGAAATTGACTGTTACATGGCCAATGCAACCAAAACACTAGCCCAAGTGAGATGGTTGTGTATAAACAGTTGGTTCAACATCAACGTTCAGACAGCATTTCATTTTTTTCATTTCTTACAGTGAATGTCAATAATTTGGATTGTCGGTGTCCTAAAACATGAAATATAGCTTCCTACTAGACACATATATCCAATACATCTAATCCTTTATATATTTTTTCAGAGCATGGGGAAGTCGTTGACGTTCGAAGCGTCTGTCATTGAAGCCATTAACCTGCACAGGAGAACCAAGTGTACTGATCCTGTGTGTGAGAACACAGCTGTGGAAGATAAAACATGAGCTGGACCTAGCTCTACTCAAAATCGATAATTTGCAAAATAATATTGGGTATGTATGTTGCCTAGATGAATCTATCTGAAACTTTTACACGGGATTATATAATGAACAAACCTACCAAAGCCACAGTAACGAGCACTATAATCTAAACTTACCGAGGTCACAACAGTGATCTTGAAATATTTTCTTTTGAAAATGTGTGCTTTGTCGCCTTTTTGAACAATAATTATCCCGAGAGTAAAAGTGATCTTTTAACCTTTTTTCATTGGATATAATATCATGTTGTAAAATGACATTTTCATCTCACATACAAATCAGAGCAATGATGCTGAAACCTCTTAAGGACGATTGTTAGAGGAACATGTATGTGTAAATGTTACCATTAATCTGTGACCTTGCCACATAATCTGCGTTATATTTCGAACACTGTTTGTATAGTGGCTAGTGAAAGTAAACAATGTTTTGGCGTAAACGTTTGGATTTTTAGATGTCCGCCATTTCATATTCACGCTGAGTCATGCTATTCCATTATGTATTCGGTTTTATTTATTTTTAAATTCAAGATGGTCGCCATAATGGTTTATGAATAGGTAGGCAATATTATTGTTAATGAGTGATGTTTGTGGATGATTTAAGCACATTGAACACATTGTACACAAACCAATGCTTCCTGACAATGTCCATACATCTTGTGAGAATCAGGTTGTGTCCTCGACATGATTATGTGATGGTAGGTTGAAACTTGCAGTAAAACTTGATTTCATGATTTCATAAAAATCACTCATCCTAATCTGAGGGTACAACACTTTACGATCACTAACAGTAAACCTTGATGCAATCGATGTCTTTTCATTACGCAAGCGATTTTATAAATATATTCCGTACGCATTTGTTTTAAACAGTTTGGCGTATCTAACCTTTAAATGCGTAATTGGTATTTCGCAACAATTATTTTTCAATGCGTAATTGTAAATTTTCTATGCCAGATACGCAGCTTACTCTGATTAGCCTCGGTTTTATTTATTTTTTAAATTCAAGATGGCTGCCATAATGGTTTATGAATAAGTGCTATTATTTTTGTTAATGAGTGATGTTTGTGGATGATTTAAGCACATTGAACACATTGTACACAAACCAATGCTTCCTGACAGTTGTCCATACACGTCTTGTGAGAGGCAGGTTGTGTCCTCGACATGATTATGATGTGGTTGAAATGTTGCAGCAAGCTGTTCAAGACCATACTCAGCCTCGATTTTGAAACTAAGCAAAACACAGAGTCAAATGATGTTTCACAATACCATGCATCTCAAACGTTCATTTCCCTCATGAAAACATTTTATAGACCTCATCTGGTGTCCCGCTCCCTGATATTGCTGGGATATTTGCTAGAGCGGTTTAAAACCTTACTCTGTCACAACAGCAGCGCATTTTAACAATCGGATGCTGCATGTGATATATGTGCATATTGTTTTTACTTGAATCGTTGTCATTATGTATTATAACACAAATGTTTATTTAATGATACCTCTGTAGACATAAGTAACCTTTGCTTTGTCCTTTAGGGCAAGGACAGATTCGTCAATAGAAGATGGAAATTCTCACTGGCGGTACAATCCTGATCGACCACGACAGCCAAATGGTATTCCAGGCCAGAATGCAAGACATAGGGACAGAGACAATTTTGACCCCACGCAAGCCCTGGGGGAGCGGCTCACGTGTTACGGGAGTGAAGACGGGAGATCAGATGGAGGGGGGTCACCAAATGGGAGGGCACAGTTTAGACGGTCGCCTAGCTACACAACTGCAATGAGTGAGAATGAAAATTTAGAAATACAAGCCTTGTCCAACAGGGTGCGCTATCATGATGGGAAATATTACATGGGCGTGAATGATACAGAGAGCGTGTTCTGATGTTGATCCTTCTTGAAGGATGACGATGTAATTAAGAGGACGTGTGCAGTATCATCACCTTTTGGACACCAGAGATGACGTATTGTTCAAAGGTGTTGTACACTGAGATATGAAGACATGGATGTTTCGTGACTGTAACACCCCAACAGTTGGTTCTGCGTTGCCATGTTGATGTGTCACCGTTACCATGTGGACATGGGAGGCCATTGGCACTTTGTGAGCCATTGTTATCGTGTTGTTGTGATCCACCGTTAACATGTGGACGTGTGAGAATATTTCATGTGGACATCAATCGTCAGTACAGAACAAGACGTGCCGTTCCCATTTTATTGTGAGTGGTTGTTATCGTGCGGGAATGAGCCACAGTTACCTTGTTGATGAGAGCCACAATTACCATATTGATGCGAGTCACCGTTACAACGTTTACACGATTGGTCTTTTAAACGTGGACGTGAGCCATCGTTACCATGTTGATGTTAGCCATCGTTATTGTGTGGAAAAATTTCATGATTAGCAAATGGACATACAGCTACTTTGTCATGTGGATAGGAGCCATGGTTACCATGTGGACAGCAGTCATGGTTACCATGTAAACATCAGCCATGGTTACCATGTTGACAGGAACCATTGTTACAATGTATACGGGAACCATTGTTACTATTTTCGACACGACCCTCGTTACCATGTGAACAGGAGCCATTGATACAATATGTATAGGAGCATTCTTACAATGGGAACAGGAGCGGTCCTTATTTGATGATATGCCACGGTGTTAACTAACTGTCTTCAAAACACCCGCATCATTGCAAGTGTTGGTGCTTCCGGGTTTTACGGCAGTATCTGGGAACGTGTATGATATGTGTATGTGTGAAATTCCTGTGAAATCACTTTATGAGATGTTTGATCGTGTGAGAACCGAATGAGATACCTATATGGCATCACTGTATGAGATCCATATGCGATAACCATATAGTATCGATATGAGAGCTGCGAATGCGGTCACTGTATGGGATCTAATTAGATACAAATGATGTAGCCACTTTGCACTATGAGATCACTGAATGAGATCATATATGGTCACTATAAGAGATCTGAGTGAGAGCACTGTAGGAAATCACTAAAAGATCACTATGAGATCACCCTGGGAATGTGATATTTATTCATGACAATCAACAAAACTCGCTCTGGCATCAACATGAAATGCTTCCAAAAGGATGACAACAGAGTAGAGCATTGTGTCATCTTGATTGTCATCCTTGTGATCACGGCAATGAACATCTATGCAACTCTCTATGCCGTGTGTATTCTAGTCTGTTCAATGGTAGTCAACAACGATATTAGACCTCTTCCAGCCAAGAAAAGTATCTACAGGAGCGAATAACTCCTCAACAGAAGACGAAGAAGCTTCAAGAGGTGTGTGTTCAGACAAATGGAAGGATCGTGCAATTCCAAAATGTATCGAAAAAGTGTTTTCTATTTGCTTACTGATGTGTTGATCAGTGAGGTCTGTTCTGTCCTTATTATCAAACTATCAGTCTGTAAAACAACGTGTTTTATTTCAGATATGTATGCTTTTCTCAATACGGTACGCTTCACGGTCAAACTGATTGACACTACAATGACAAAGGTCAAATTGTCATAGTTCAGCGACACTACACACTGATACCATCATTCAATTGTAAAATTAGAAACGTTCATCTCACTAAAGAGTCATATTATTTGTTCAGCAGCATGACAAGTCTGCTATCATGCTGACATGTCCATTTTGCCAAAGCATTGCTTCTGTTTCTTCCTCTGACGTGTCCTGATATTCCCTACATGTATATAGCCCTTCTGCTTGGTTATACAATCTTGCCCTCCATGCTATCGACATGTCTATATTCTATGTTTGACCGACAAATCGCCACATCTTTTAGACTACCTATAATGACTGTAAATACATTTTAATATTGTTCCATAGAGATACTTTATTAATAAAGATTATCCAATATGAAGCTTTGTCTTTGAGTGAACTACCCTTATGGTAAAGCGATTTGATAAGAATTTGCGTTCATTGTGAGTGGCTGTTTAATGACAGACACAAATTATAGTGGGCTCGAATATTTAGATTCTCCCAAACTCCACAAGAGCTGAGATGCTGTGATTTAATTAAAATAATGGACAAAGTGACGGAAGATCAAACTAATTAACGGCCCTATTTGGGGATGCATTTTTTAAGTGCGTGTTATTATTACCCCTGCCATGCGTTTGCATCCAGTTGGTTGTAAAGCTCTCATGCGTTGTGTTTCTGTGTAAGACAGGGTAGAAAGTGCAGACATTCTCACGAGTACAAATAGCGGGTCCACCCATCCGAATCCGTCTACCGTCCCAGCATTTAGAAACTAAGCAGCTTCCACCGGACACCGGACTCTTACATGGTTTTAATGAACTTGTGATATTTCTTACCGCCTCTTCTCAAACATCGGTCCCAGCATTAAAAAGCATAAGCGATGGTTGAGTGATTTCATTGACTTCGTTTCTCATTCTATTGATCACTGGTACATGCATGTATAGTCACTGGTTGTAGACAAATATAGCCTTCGCCTGCCATATTTATACATGTGCACATGGACAAAACTGTATGTAGCAATAATATCATTGGAGTAGGGGTAAGGGAACCATCGATTTAATAAAAATGTATGTGATTTTTTTTAAATAGCGTTATCATCGGTCAAGAATGGGTTTCGAAAAGAATATCATTGATGAGCTTGTCACTATCATCTCAGGAACATCGGCAACATCCGGCACCTGCTGTCCACTGAAACTGGCCATATGCTTGTCAGGAGTTTAGTGCTATCCAAGCTGGACTACTGTAATAGTTTTTTTATGTAACATCACCAATGAACAGATGTCCAGGCTTCAGCGCATTCAGAATTCTGCCGCAAGGATAGTTACACGATCAAAGAAATCTGTGCACATCACGCCCATACTGATGAAACTGCACTGGCTACCTGTTGCTGCACGTGTTCAGTATAAAGTGCTTGCACTGGCTTATCAGTGTTATCACCAATCAGCACCTTCCTACCTGTCTGAACTCACACAAGTCTACCACCCATCTAGAGTCCTCCGATCTGCCCAACAACATCTCTTCTCTGTTCCAACCCCACGTCTGAGACGATTTGGTCAGAGATCATTTACTTACAATGCCACCACTCTCTGGAATAAACTCCCAGATTATCTTAAAGGAATCCCTACTCTGCAAATGTTCAAAGACAGTCTCAAAACATTTCTCTTCACTCAGTTCTATAGACTCTAATCATTTCTAGCCGCTATCTCTTAACCTCGTGATGTCAGAATCTCTTATGTAGCGCTATGAGCATACACTGTGTGTCTGGATTTGGCGCATTATAAATGTACTTATTATTATTCATTATTATTTATGTTAGGAATACGATTCTAGCAACAATCACACACAAAAGAATAGTTTTCACTTTCATGAGAAATTCAGTCAAAGGGGGATAACTCTAAGAAAATATTTACATTATTGTTTGAAGTGTAAATGTGAGTCAGATCCGCACTACTTTAAGGCTCATGCCCACTTGGGGATTCTTGTGCAAATGTTGAGCGCACCTTTTGTTCTTGGGGATTATATCGCTTCGGGGATCTGGAACCTTAGAACAATAGCTGCTGGGAAAGCGGGAAGACCCCCTTCTTTAAACCTACCGCGTGATTGTAGCAACTCACGTCGTATAACAATGATCGACTTAACCGAACTCAATTGCATAGATCGATGCTCATTATCTTAATCACTGAATTGTCTGGTCGATTATTTACTGACCGCTGCCATATAGCTGGAATATTGTTGAGTTCGAATTCAAACCGCAAACAAACAAACAAACAAAATTAAACAGATTAGCTTTTACGACATATCCCTACTTCACAAATTTGCAAAACGAAACTTGAATGTAGGTTTTCATTCACTTTGTGTGCATACGTTCTGGTCGTTATGAGTAAGTGAGTGACACTTAACAGTGCTTGAAACACATTTCAATTTCATCACCGCATTTCACATTGATAAGAGTTGAAATAAATTATTCCAAATCGATACAGATCTATGGTTTAAATCCACGAGGGCTGGTAAGTTGCTGGGCGAA
Organism: Haliotis rubra; assembly: GCF_003918875.1. NCBI lineage: Eukaryota > Metazoa > Mollusca > Gastropoda > Lepetellida > Haliotidae > Haliotis > Haliotis rubra. Next base: position 1,861,850 of record NW_025767002.1, read on the forward strand.
TCTTTGAACCCGAGATCATAGCATCCTAGGAACTAAGGGATGCATCTCTAAGCCAAGTTGTTCAACTTGCCACATCAAGACCCCAATAAGTGTTTACCGAAGACATTTTCATAGAATCCTTCTTTGAGGACACTTCGGACAAGTGACCATTTCGATATCGTCCCGTCATGCTTTCTTTCTCTGTCCGGGGCGGTGGGTAGCCTTGTGATTAAAATGTTCCCTCGTCACGCCGTAGGCTCGGGTTCCATTCCCCACATGGGTACCATGTGTGAAGCCCATTTCTGGTGTCCGCCATCGTGATATTACTGGAATATTTCTAAAGCGGCGTAAAACTCAACACGCACTCTTTCACTGTTCACATAGATACGAGTGAGTGAGTAAGTTTAGTTTTAAACCGCACTCAGCAGTATTCCAGCTACATGGCGGCGGTCTGTAAATAATCGAGTTTGGACCAGACAATCCAGTGATCAACAGCACAAGCATCAATCTTCGCAATTGGGAACCGATGACATCTGTCAACCAAGCCAGCGAGCCTGACCACCCGATCCCGTTAGTCGCCTCTTACGACAAGCATGGGCTGCTGAATATCAATTCTAACCCGGACCTTCACAGGTACACATAGTAGGCTGCAAGAGTTGTATGCTCCCCAGGGAGTTGAGATTGACAATACTATGTGCCGTTGAGATTGACATCCAGTCACGTCAGTCAAACAAAGCGTTGAGCATGAGATGAGCTGGAAGACAAGCTGCCATATTAACAATAATAATAAAAAGTCGCCATGTTAACAATAACTTTATTCATATAAACAGCGTATTTTGCTTCGGGCGTATGTACAATGCTATGTCTAGTAGGTATGTAAAACAACCATCCAGTCAAAAGTGCGGGAACAGAGAATTTGCACATTCATAAACTTTGAATTTGCACAAGACCTTATATAACATGCCTTTATTGGAAGTATGGTCAATAATAATAAAAAGTCTACATATTAGAAGATAACTACAGACATAAGACAACGGAACAGCGGAATATCAACTAGATGAGAAAGGAAGCAGGTATAACAGCAAAAAGAGACAGAAAAATTAACTCATCCCAATGCAGTGTGTCACACTGATGAGTTTCAATCTGTCTGAAGAAATGTTCTCATACCATTATCTGTTCTGAAACAGCACCATTGGACAAAACAAACAATTAGGTTTCACTTGAAGTTCTACTCTACCTGAAATATTTCCCTTTTGGAACACCTATATTTAAGTTATACAGCACAATATAGCATGTCATGTTATCTACATTTGACGTTCAAATACTGTACAATGATAACAGAAATGAGCATGTGTATTGCAATGAAATTCTTGGCTGGGCTATTGTTTGGATATTAGGTTTTGACACAAACGGTTTCCAATATATTGCTCCCAAGGATTCAAATCAACAATGATGTATAACCACATCACAAAGTATTGATGTAATATGACTCTACATACAGTACATTTGTACAGATTGAGAACACAACTGAAACTTCGTGTTTTTCAAGAAAAAGACACTCAATAATCAAACGGAATTTTCATTTCTTTCAATTGATTTTAACATATCCATAATTTATTGAACCTGCACAAGAACCTGTTAAGGTTCAATTCAACAAACCTAACAAGTTTAATTTCGAAATGAATCCTAAACCGAACATGCGTTTCTACAAACCTTGTAAACCTAAAAACATCTTAGTCGTGACAACCAGAGTTACACGATTCATTATTATTCGTTTTAAACCTGCACACACGTATCTAATTTACTATTTACTATTTCTATCACATAATTTCAATTGTTTTAGTCTAAATGTGATGCATGGTTGAAGAACACGGATATTTTATAACAGGTGAAATTATATGATGATCGTATGGTTTATAATATTTCTATCACATAATTTCAATTCTTTCAGCCTACATGCGACGGAGTCGTGGTTAAAGTACATCGGTATCTTATAACAGGTTCAAGTATATGATGATAATATGGTTTACACCATTTCGGCCACATAATTTGACAGACAGCCATTTATTCAGTAATTTCTAGCTAAATATTTGAAACATCCTCTATCACAACACAGTTTTGTTTATATATTGTCTCCAACAAATATATATTTTATAAATAATTTATGCCTATTTTTATATAATGTTAGGAAAATAAAATCTGATGTTTTCCCGTAAAATTCTTCCAAACTCATATATATTTATGAATGTATTATGGGCCAGTGTCATTTTACTGAATAAATGTCTGTCTGTCTGGTTATTACATAATTTAAATTGTGTCAGTTAAACTGCAATGCATTGTTGAAGTACATCGGTATATGATAACAGGTGCAAGTATATGATGATGATATGGTTTATGATTATATCATGATCACATGGTTTATGATTACATCAAAGCCCATACACATTACGCGAGAAACCAAGTCAGCAGCCATACAAGGACTTTAGTATTGAGCTATTCAGCAACTGACCAACTCATGTTGTAAAGTATTTACACATAGGTTGCCATACTGAAACCCAAACTCTAATACCTACACATATAAAAATGAGAGATCGTGCCTTGACCACATAATATATAAGAAACGTTGTGTCAATAATGCTGTAAGTCGTATGTGCAATCGTCTTTAAGATTTATGAATTACATAAATTGAATCTAAAACACAAATAAGTCGTACAAGTGAAAAGAGGAAGATAATGTAATACATGTTTAAAGACATATTAACGAAACATTACGAAATACACTTCATTCAACGAAACCAAACTGACCCACCATCTAAATACGTATAAATTAACGACAGCGTTTTGCCTTGATTATCTGAAGCTTATTTGAAACTGAGATACTTGAAAATATAATGATTTTACTTACATATATGTGTATGATCATTCACGCATATTGATCATGTAATGATTATTAACACGCTTCGTTCATGATCATTTGTTATGCCCATGAGAAAATATTTTCTTTAATAATATTATGATACTTGACAACATGAACATGTTCATATCTAAACATGTAAGAGGTTATTTTAAAATTATTTAATTTACAACCATATCGCTATAATACTGATGTTATATTAATGATTGTAACAAGTAGACTTTGTTCTTCATGTGTTTAAATGAAGTTCAACATGGAGTTTAAATCTGAAATCGTTTGCTAACTGTGTCGGACCCATATATACATCCAGAGCCGACACAGATGTGTCACCTGGCAGATGATATTTATACTAAATTTCAAACAAATATATATAGTTTAAAACGTATGTAAGAATTTTAAAGTGAAGAAGAATCCTTTAACAAAATGTCATCAGAGAGATACGATGTACCAGTTGCAGAAAGTAGACAATCGATCAAAATAAACATATATATGTTTGCATGTTATGTATGTGTGTGTGTGTGCGTGTGTGCGTGCGTGTGTGTATATGTATAAATATGTGAAGAAGGAGTTTCGACTTACAGCTAAACAACGTATTTTTCTGGGCTATGAATATGCCTATTATGTTGGTTTGTACACACAAATGTTTGTTGGTGGCATATACCAAAAATGGCGTTGTCTTACCAAAAAATATTTCATATAGAGACCACGCCGCGTTTAGCAATATTCCAGCAATATCACGGTGGAGAACACAGAAATGGGGCTTAACGCATAATACCCATGTGGGAAATCGAACCCTTCGACGTGACGAGCCAACGCTTAACCACAAGGCTACCCAACTACAGACCGATAAAGGAGGAGACTGACGGCCTATTTGAGATAGTATGTTTCATATTAAATGTGCCATTTGAAAAATAAGTGTACTAATTTGTTTTGGTTATTTTATAGTGAGAGTCCTATTTCGATTTGAAAATAACCCGTGACTGCAGTTTGGTTTTTATGTTTCCGTATCAATGATGAAATTAACGCCTTATTGCTATTTTTTCAATTAAACGTTTACTTATACGATGAGTAAAACACCAAGTGAGAAGTCATTAAGAAAATGGTGTATGTGATGAATGAAATTACATGTTATTGCTATTCCCGTAGGTAAACAAGTTTTTCTTAATCCTCTATCAGAATTAAAATAGTGAAGATTTCACTCAATTGAAAGCGTAATATCGTATTGCAATGAAATTCTTTACATAGTTATAACTTGCAAAGTGCAACACAGCTTTGACACTTTATCAACGGATATACAGATGCAAGGTTCACACACCATCACAGCGTCAGCACCTAAAGTAGGATTATCTCCCTTTGAACGTTATATCGTTCATACGACCACCACAACATAGAGTAAAATCTTTATAGGTGGATAAACACACTCTTTGATGTAAACTACTCAAGAGATGTTAAGGAACCACCAATAATTATTGTTTCTGTTGACGAGAGTCAATCTGTCATGACCTTTGGTATTGTCTGCCTTCACATTGTTCCTTAACGTGTTTTGAGTAGCATAGTTATCATATACACATACTTATTATAGAAGATTAAATCTTTTGCAGACAGTTTGCAAGATGAACATCACACGTAAACAACAAATAAAGTTGTTACGGCTATATATACTTTCCATGCATGGTAATCTGTGGATTGTCTTCTATAAGCATTGACAAATCCAAACTTTGCATGATAGATGCCTTTGTGTTTGTCCGATTGTCATAATGCAAAATAGACTTATCTCATATGAAGATCACAATAATGTTATAAAGGGTATATATATACTGTGATAAAATTATATAGATAAAATGCAGACCAATACACACTATACACGTGGAGCTTGAACATCAATGAAGCATTTCCAAAGGAAGGTTGTTCTTCAAGAATGTCACGCATTCAGTAAACAGAAAATCAAGATGCAGTAGGCTTTCAAAAAGAGCGGAAGATGAGCCCACATAAGGCAGCATATGACAATGGTATGTAAAGTGGTAAGTAAAACAGTGTACATCTTGTCGGACACAGCGACAAACTAATACAATATATGTCCATTCCAGAACATGCGTGAGCATCAAAAACACAGTCGACATTCAGGCAAAGCAAAACATGGTCATCACTCTTCTTGACACTACAATCCAGCCATTTCCCTCAGTATATGCTCTGCATGAAACATACAGAAATATGGCAATGCTAACTACTCTCTGAAGACCATCCTTCTGGAGTATTGCTTTAAGCATCACTTAAGCCAGTTTCGAATCCGCTTTTTATACTGTTGTAGACACAAGAAGACAACTATATGTATCTATATAAGAATGCACAAGAGCCTCTCACCTATGTATTATTTTGGTCATAGAAGGAATCATATGATGTGACGATGAGCAACATGAATTATAACAATACGTATCTGCTATACAATGCATCATATATCCCTATATCTATTCCTAAACTGGTTATTTGCTATGGTCGCTACTGTTCTACGTTATTGGTAAGTAGTACGGTGTGTTCGAGGGATTGGTACTATTGTAAATCACTACCACTCGGAATATCATGCTGGGTACTGTTGCATAGATCAAACGATGTGTTATTTTGGCAATCCAACACAATTTGGAGTCCTGTCACAATCAGGACCAGCCGTAAGCAGTTTTAGCAGTATTAGATCACCTACAAGCATAGTACTGGAGCCATACTGCATCATTCACGAGTCCATGTTTTCTCAGCTTTACATGTGAATATTTGTATGGTTATTTTGTAACTGCACATGATGCAACATTCAGCAGGTAGTGACTTCAGGAACAACGTTTAAAACGCGCTCTCCATCTCAACGTTATCTTCAACACCGAAGTAATATTTGCCATCGAGACGCCTAGACTTCCTGGGCGTGTCCCTATCTCCACTATCACCATCAGTGCCCGATGATGGTGAGGCTAAAGTGTTGGCCTCTGCCATCACTTCAATGGGTGGATCCTCTTCTGACGGATGTGTCAATAGTAATGGCTCGAGTTTGGCCAGTTCCCCACCTATTGGCTCTATCCGATCCTTGGCACGGCGCCTGGAAATGCCGTTGTGCTGACGCGTGGCCTCTGGGTCGTATCGCCATATCCCGGCCCCATCTTCACCCCTTCCACCAGTCTCCAAGCTGCAATGACAAGATAAGTGCTAACTTGAAACCGAACATTATAAACGCAAGTGTTTGATTAAAGCGCTGTACGTGATTGATTTATTTAAGCTACACAATTAAGCAAATGGTTCCAGAGCAGAACTGTGCCTCCCTCCTAGAGTGAACTGTTGATGACAAGGCCCTGATTGTCTTGACCCTCCCCACACAGGTTGTTGATGCACCAGAGCAATCATACCATGATCAAGACTATCAGAATTCCTAAGGGAAATTCAATAGTGTCTCATTCTTTCGGAAACACCCCGACATGATATATCAGTTATCGTTTAATTGAGATGTTAACTTAAGCGACTAGTTTTGGAGCATTTGGAGCGGGGTGGTTTGAATTTCAAGATACCGACGACACACAAAATACAAAGACTCTGTTGATAACATGAAAACAGTAAAACGATAAACAACGATAGATGTCTCCCTGTGGGAAGAGCTCCATCTATTGTCTACAACGAGCGACTTGAATTAAAGCATTTAGCCCAGTGGATAAACTTGTTTAAAGGCCATCGTTTTCATGCAATGATCAATACCAGTGTGATGTAGCGGCACCTCTAAGGCTTTGTTCTCTGATGTAGCAATAATGAAACGTATTTATCAAATAAAGGAACGTGAGCTGGAAAACAGGTTCATTTACAACGCACATGCTCAGGTCATTTCACAAAGTTCATGAAAGCTTTCATTTAACAGAATCCTGAACCTGGAAATGATGCATTTTTTTCAAATTTTACTAATGTTTCATACAGACATAACCTGTATCAAAGAATTTACAAAATGAAAATATTCTTTGAAACGAAAACTTTTTTCTTTTTGGAAAGCGGTTGAAAAAGTGATTGCTGCACATGGAACGTTTTGAATCCATGGAAATAACATGCTCTGTTCACACTTCTGGAATCTGTTCAAGATGCGTTCACGAGTGAGCGAGTGAGTGAGTGAGTGAGTGAGTCGCCTATTTGAACAGCATTTTACCTCCTTAATGTTCAGTTTGATGTGTCAGGATTGACAAAACTGATGTAGGTCTTAGACTTTTGTTTTTAGGTCATAACCCGCAAGCATGGTAAGTTTTAGACAAACTCGGTATTAGAACTCAAGTTTATTGGTCTCTGGCACAACTAAGGAGCATAACTGTATAATACAAAATGCCGTCCCTTAGACAACTCAGACGTCTGTTCTCGGATCATTATGGAACAATGCACTTACGATAGCTGTTTCTGTAGTATGTCAACTTTGAGCAGCGCCAGATCCAGCTCATGCCGAACCTTCCACAACTGCGTCTCACAAATAGGGTCCTTGCATTTGTGTCTCTTGTGATAGTCTATAGCTTCCATCACGGACTGTTCAAACGTTAACGACTTGCCCATGCTCTGCAATGATGAAAGGTAAATCTCAATGGAATTGTTGTCAAATACCGTTGTTGCAAGTACATCAAATCCCTTAATGACAAGCTCAGATACGTGAAAGAAAATGCGCTTGAGAAAATAATAGTTCCATTTTCTTCAACGCTAAGTATTATGTTCAGGTACAAGTGCTAACAGATTTGAATGTCAGTGGAGTAGCTGAAACTAAAAGCAGATACTCATTACACAGACATGATGAACACTGAAAGGTATAAGCACGGACTCGGTAAATCCGAGCCCTAATGCTTCGGTTGTGTGAACCCGAGAATTAAGAAAGCAATAGTGTGAACCCATGCATCATCCGCCCGTACCGGAAAACCCCAAACATCAGATTTTATGATCAATTTTAAAAACCAATGTTAAAGATTGAATTTTATAATACAAACGCCATTCAGTCAAATAATCACAATCGGATCTTAAAGAGCTGGGTCCCGAGCCACAAAGCGTTCGTAACGTTACGACCAGTCGTAACTCTATGGTTTATCACAGGCTTACGAATGTCGTAGCGCTACGAACCCTTTGTGGATCGGGACCCTGAATTGTAGTAACCCGGTCTATACATACGACTATCAGTGATACAGAGTGTTAGTGCTTGTAAATCAATACTGTGGTGTTTGCGAACACTTTTGCCTGTCACAAGACAAACACCCCAACCAAACCAATGGAAGCGACAGATTAGTCAACAACGATCCTCGTGGGACGTATATTACACATACATATTGGAAAGAATAACCCCTTGCACTGCACAGGCCTCAAAGGGACTCCACTTTCCCCTCAAACCTGTTCTACGTACTTCTGTATGCATATCCCACTGGTAATTGTATTCATATCATGGGCGATTACAGTGAATCCTTGACCGTCATATGATCCCCAATGACATTGAATAAGCATATCCGCACAGAGAGCCCGATCTTTATCTTCTCTTGTGTGGGCATGTGCATATTAATGCCAAACCGAAACAATTATGATAACATAGAGTTTCTGGTCCCAGTACATGAACCACGTAGTACTGACTTCATAAAACACATTTTCATTTTTCTTAATTGTTGGCATACGTTCTTAAAATGGCCTGAGAGATTTCATTTCGATAACGAGAAGTTTAATTTCTGTTAATACAGCGTAAAATCCCATACCGATTTAGGTTAATACGTTTTCGACGTCGACACAATCTCGATTTATGATCGCATAAACCGAATTATCAGAAATCCTGACTTTTGTAGCAATGCAATGAGAAACTTTAAAACCTGATTTGACCTCACTCAAGTCACTTGGACGACTTCATTATTATCAGTTAGATGGTTCTTAAATTTACCGAGTTGGTTGCCTGGAAACAGGTTCACACTTAAAATAGCAAACAGCGACGTGTCAAACCAACTTTCCGCTCTGGATGGTACGAGGCTTCTGACAGACTCGAGGGAATGGCGTAACAGAGTTACGTGGAGGTTCCTGGCAATGGACGAAGATTCCAACAGATCAATTCACTTACGGTCTTCTTCGTGAAGGTCTGACTGAATTCTCCACCTGGTTATCGTTATCGACATATCGTTAAGTGAATTAAGTTGATTAAACAATTGATCATGCCCAATTTATTCTGAAATGTAAATCGAATGTTTAAAAGACCGAGGCAATGCGAGGCAGGAAAGGTGCACTTGACATTTTGAATTATGCACGATGTAGGCTGAGATGAATAGCTCTCTTGATACAGCCACTAGATGCATCTTAAGCTTGAATTTAATCCATCAATGTTGGTTCCGAGAAATTATTACCAGACGGTCACTTAGTATTCTTATATGTGATGCAAGTAAGAGTATTATTGTGTTCCTGGCATAGCTGGGACTTCAGTTGCAAACACATCATTTTACATCTAGATGAGGCCAGACTGGTCACTCACCAGGCAAGGACAAGATGGACTAAGGTCAGGTTATTTTCACATAAATATACCATTAACCCGTGTGAGGGATGAACGCATTTATTCTGATGTCAATGTGATCCCAAACCACACATTTGGAACTACGTTTCCTAATGTTTATACAAGATGAATGTCCCACGACGGAGTCTCATGTAAGTTTGTTGAACATATATATGTACATATTTCCTTTCCTTACCATATAAGCTAAAATTGTTTTTCGTCGCTGAAGCAATGTTGATGTGTTGGCTTAGAAGTACAGAGTATAAATATCTTTCTTAGCAACACTTCATCACAGTGTTTGGTGGTGGTGTACTTACATGCAGTGTTTAAGTTAATTGGAACAGGAATTGGACATAATACCTATAGTGCTTTTATATTTTAAATAAATAAAATGAATGATTTTTAAGAGTTACAATTTTGTCATTGGAACGTCGAAGAGCATGTGGAGGGCATTTGGCCAAAGGCTAAGAAATTTACGTTGCGGAGTTTGGTCCTTTAGGTGTTTAAAATATTTACGATCGTGGGTTCTCATTGTACACCCTGGTTTTCACTTTGGGTTGGCAGCAACATATTCGTGTTCGCGGGTTTGACCGCTATGATCAGCTTGGTCAGTTGTGCAATAATGGGCGGTTATTAGGGCGCTAAATCTAGATAAGCTAAAGGAATACCCAAAATACTTTTATTGAAACGCACGAGCACGGTTATGGTGATGAAAAAAAACTAGAATGTAATTGACTACAGAAACATCAAAACCTTAAATATCGCCATGGCTATGACACTGTACATTTCTCATTCGTTATCAAAAGTGTCCTGCATCAGAAAACTAGTTCCATGGGTATACAATTAATAGCAGATAAGTTGCTTGCAGAACCTTATCAAGCCATGATACCAAATCACATAAAACTGCAATTACACGATGTCAATTCCCTAAATTAACTCTTCTATTAGGTTCTATTTGATGGGCGGCTTCATGCAAACTGACTTCACGCTGTGTTGAAGAAAGACCCTATTTTTACTGTAGATAGACCCTGCGTGATGGTTATTAAGTAACCTTTGTTAGAAATGAAAAGTCACAAGGTCGTTAATACCAGCACAGGTCATCAATAATTAGATATATCCTGTAATACATATATGAAGGGAAATCAGATTCAAAATGTAATTTTCAGTTTCAATGCGATTATTAGATAAAAGAAACTTGCTCGACAGATATGATTTTGCACGGTATAAACCTGGCATTGATATTCCTTTACGGTGATCAGCTTAAAATATCACGTCTCTCTGTCCTTTTTATAATCATCCTGAGATATTTTAGAGCAAAAATATCAGTAAAATGACATTTTTTACGCAGTGATACAATCAGTGCACTGCATTTATTCGTTAAATGAATATGAAGGATGCTGTATGTAAACAGCAATGCCAATGATGGAGAAATACAATCAGCACCGACAACGTTCGTGTCAGCCATGCATTCGGGAGAAATCATAAATTGGATATTATTTTGAACACTTACAACTATTCACGAGATTACTCGCACAGGCGAAATGTTGTAAACGACTGCATGTTTTTTACATGGCAAAACAATCTTAATTTGAAATTGCGCACCAGGAAAATATCCAAGTTTTTATTAGCTTGTTTTTTTTTCATAACCCAAATTACGCATCGTATGGTTTGCTTTGAAGATTGAAAGGGAAACTATCACATGCAAGTGATGGCTAAAACTGTTTGGAACGTTAAAAAGTAAACTTTTATTAGCTTGCAAGAACACGCTGCTCTTTAACACGTTTGATGAAAGCCAATACAAACAGCCAAAAATATAAGAAAGACTCTCCGAACTTATATAAATGTGGGCTACGTTATGAATACACAATGCCGTGTCGGAAGTGGTCGGGTTAACATAGATTACCTATGTGGGATTACACTTTCTCAGGATAGTACAAACTGTAGTCCTTCCTTGTATTGTGTCCCATTCGGGATTCGTACCCACACACTCGGAATGGGTCATTTCATTGCCAAAACATAAAGTTCATCACACAACACTGGGGGGCATTCGAGATATAGCATATGTTATATTGTCTCTATAAAAATCGAAAAATGCATCAATGTTTGCACTTTAGAGTCCTTCTATATCATTGTGTTCTTAGGGATAAGTAAGGTTTCATGAATCCATGACATATGTCATATTCTGGATATAGTATCAACAATTATGTAGGTAAGTAGAGCATTGCAAAACAGATAAAAGCTACATGAAAACGGGTACTGAAAACACAACTAATCGTGACAAAACGTGAAGCGTAGAGATAATGGGTTGAGCGAATACTGTTTTAAAGACGTGTTTACCGCTAGTGCCCCAACTCAACGGCTGGAGATATCAGACATGACCTTGAAAAAAACTACTTGTGTTGGTTATCAAATCCGTCCTTCACCATCACTTGCAAACGCCTTAATGGCTACCATGATGCCAGTGACAGCAAAGATGCGACGGGGCAGTGCGGCAACCTGGTGGTGAAGGCGTTCGCTCGTCACGTTGAATACCCAAATCCCAACATGTAGACAATGTGTGAAGCACATTTCTTTTGTACCCCAGGTGACATTGTTGGAATATGGCTAAATCGTCACAAAAGCTTATTCACTTACTCATTGATATGAAAATGATACTAGTAATATGTTTATATGTGCTTGGGTACAACGTATGTGTAGATTTGTTGTTTTCACACAAGAACGAAAACAGCTCAAAGTGAATAATCTGCAGTAATTACCACAAAAGCGTGTTTACGAACCCTACGAGTGAATGAATTTAGTTTTAGGCCGCGTTTACCAATATTCAAGCAATCTCACGGCGGGAAACAGGCCTGGAAATGAAGCCCATTGTTACACATCAAAGTTGAATTCTTAGGGGAATCAGAACCAGGGCCCTTATTCTCAAAACTTTCGTAGCCCTAAGAATTCTTATCTTTGATCGTAGCCAATGTGTTAGGAATGGGCTTAAGAAGTTCGTAATAGCTAGCCCGGGCCTTATGTGTGACGAGCCCACGTCAATCCCCCACGAAATCTATGAACAAATCGTTACAAAGTATACACGTTTTTAGCCGTACACCATATCAAGGACATGACACAGATACACCTCGTTTGAATAATAACAGGGCACCCCTTTCTGAAGCGGATCAAGACGTTAGGTTGACTTGGCAGGAGTATTATTAAGTTGTTACCGATTGATGACAGTGTCCAAAAAGTACAACGTTGTCTTTTGTAAGCGCTGTGAAGGGTTCTAAGATAGAGATAATGGTTAATGACAATGACAAGTCATGAAGAAATATGAACAAGATGCACTGGACCAATCCTAGAACAAAGTCGATTAGGGTTTCTTTCAATTTAGGACATTAAGAGTGGCGGGAAGGAGAATTGTTAAAGATTAAGTCCACACACGGCTTCTCGTATAATGTGTGATCACATTTCGCCTCACTTTCCCTTCAACTATAATTTATAAAAATTCTATTAAATTAAAAGATAGGAGGGTTTCGAAATGCTTCAGGAGTTACGTGATCTGTGAAAATTGAGCGAATTTCAATTACTGTTTACTGGAAGCCCGAAAGAGTTATTTATGATACATAATTGAAAAAAATGAAGAGTAGGCGACCGCTGGAGAACTACATACATCTGGATTTCTTAATCATAGTATTTTGCAAATGAAATGTCGTCTTATGGGTTTGGTGTTGTCAGTCACTGGAGAAAAAAACGCATCTAAATTAATGGACGTGTCATTCAACAGAAGTTGCAAATCATGGCGTGAAATAAAAATCTAGTTGAAACGAAAATATCACATGCATGTTAGGGGGTAGTTAATTAAAAACAAGACATAACCTAAACGAAATCTAATTCTCAGCCTTAACTCAATTGCGAATTCACGAGAAGTCACCATAATGAATTTGAACATGATTTAAAAAACGAAGTCATTTGGAAACGATAAATCGCCGTGAGCACATACCAAACTGACGAGTGAGCAGCAACCACATTTGTCCCACTTCCGTAGGCTCTTCCGGCCAAACCGGAAGTACAGGTGTTCCGCAAGAAGCAAGATGGCGCCCAGTACCATGCCGCCGCCGAGCAGAATGAAGGCGCTGGTGAAGTTCAAAATACCGAGGGTGTGGCTTGATACACCTTTCTGTTTTTTCTTCTTGCATGCACCAGCGAGCCAGAACTTGTGCAGTTTTTCAACTTCACCTGAAAGACATTTACATTCGATATAAAACCGACTATAGAAACGTGTCGTTACGTCAGCAATGCTACCATTAACGTTAATCGATCTTAAGTCTGGATATCAATCGATATTGACTAAAATCGATGATATCATTATGACCACACCATGGTCACATCTTTATGAAAGCCAGTCGAGTTATGATGATGCCAAATTCACATGCCACACCAGTGACATTAAATGGCAGCTTAAGTGTTCTGAATAGAGACGTGAAACCCAAGTCAGACTCTTCCAAATGAACTCACCGTTCTTACTACAGTGAAAAAGTCACGGTTTTCAAAGCTATTGTCTTAACAGTGACCCACGGGACCTATTTCTTAACAAATCGTCTGTTTTCGTGAGCTCCATCTCAAGGGACGGACCTTATCAGCCTCAGAAGAAGCAAGACGACGAGCTAGGTTCTGGTAGTCTTCTCCCTGGCTATGGAAAGTCACGCCAAACATCAGACTATCACGTCAAATTTGGAACACTCATCGCAAGAGAATCGTTTGAAAACCTTGTAACTCGTCTCAAACCCTGGAACTAAAATCCATAGCACTAACAAATCCTTTGGGATGTCTGTACACGACACTTCATAAAGCTAAAGGGTTCGTTAAAGTGGAAAAAGACACTAATTATTCCTTGTGGACTGCTTGACTTTTTAAAATATGTCACTAAGGAATTGTGTAGAAAGAAAGATATGGCAATGTGAAAGCACTGAAAAACATGGTCATTTTGAACAGCAACTTTTGGTCTGTTGTTCAATGGTACAGATAGAATGAGGCATTAATATGCGGATGCACTCGATAACACTATTTGCACAAAGATTCGGTCAGGTCTGTATTGGATGCGTTTAAGGGCATAGGGACGTTATCCGAAGTCTCTCAATGAAAGTCTGGAGGCTGCAGACAAATGACTTCGCTACTGCTGAAGGATTGTTTGTGGACCTATATTTACGACGGATCTCCCCTCGCTGACCGCATTAAATTAACATCAACCATAATCAATCCAGTTTAAGCTGCAGGACATCGTGGGGATAATGTGTTCTGGCAACGGATAATGTCATAACCCGATTCCTCAGCATCAACCTATTGCAATATATGTCAAGAACTGGTTCTATTAGAGATGAGAATGTTAACCAGTTTGGACTGAACCGCATGGTATAACTGACTAAATGGTCATCACACGACTTCTCTCCATCCGGCCAAGTGCTCAATAACTATTTATGAATCTATTTTTAAGCCTTGCCTTCCAATTATTTCCTCCATCAAACAAGCAAGCCTTTGTTTAACGTGACCGATATAATTATCTATTCTGAAGGTCAGATTGTTTCAACATCCTTTCTAATGTAGTAGAGTTCATTTTCATGACATGTAAAGCCTAATGGTAAATATGACATATATGATCAAAGATACATTTCAATGATTTTGGACGACATGTCTTTTGAATTCTAAATTTAAGTTGATGTTTAGGAACGTTTGTACGATCATAAAATATTCTCATTTATTTTCTGCAATTTCTCTAATAGTTTGAATTTCGTGATAATAGTGCGGTATTAATAGTGTGGTATTAATAGTGCGATATTCTGAAGTATAAACCGTTAAAACATCCAGAAGGCTACTTTATAAAGAAAGTGAACCAATTCCAGTTATATACAAAATAGCTTCACACCATGTTCCGAAGTGTCTAAACTTGTCATTCGGCGTCACAGACGGACACGTCAGCCCGAACGATGACCCCATTCTGATATATTGTTTTAGTAGTGATGGTTTGATATCAAGTGAATACGAAAAGACATGTTCAAGGTCACGACGACCTTCATCCGAGGACCAGAGGCAAGCAATTCTGTGAAAACAACTTAATCGCTTGATACCAAGAGAATGCGAAAAAGGCATTTATCCAGTTCACGACGACCTTGTTAAGATGGCTAGAAGCAAACAATTATTTTGAAACAACTTACCAGTATCTTGCATTTTCAGGAGAACTGTATTGATGTGATCCAACCAGGGTGACCCCTTGGGGAGACCGATGGCGTACCCGGTTGTAGCGTACCAGTCCCCGACAACTATCAGTTTACAGACGTCGTCCCTCCCGACGTAGTACTCCAGCACCGTAGCGTCGTATATAAATGCCTGGATTTCCCTGGAAAGAGGACGCCATTATGTTCAGAGAATCTAACAGAACACCAATGCCAAAGAACTACTCTGTCCCACAGTCCCTGAACTGAGGTAATTTCTGTAATGTCATGCGTTTTCTGCAAATTCTGAATGAATCAAGTCTAGATTTTTCTCGGGTTCAATTTGCCACCTCACTAGGGCTCCTGTTCAATTTAAATACAATTTGTTTGTTTCGTCTACCAGAGAATAGTCGGCCTATATCAGTTGCGGTTATGCAACGTTGGGCGCGGGGAGTCCTCGGATGGGTGATGGCTTGACTCCTGAGAGTTTCTAGGACATTAGTCCTGCCCCACAACGAAGCACATGTGATACATGTGGTCTCACCTTAGGCAAGTGAGTTTGTTCAAAATTGCTTCTGTTCATCCAGCAGAAAATGGGTACCCGGTTGGATAAAGTCATGTGACTATAACCTTCTAGCGCCAAACAGGCAGCTTGGGTTATCCGGGGTAAAATTCATCAGATTCTGATTACGCGCCGCGAGCAATCACTTGGTGTTTGGAGACTGTGCGCTATAGAAGACTTATTATTATGTTGATCTCAGGCAAAAGTCTATGAATCAAAATATTAACTAGTGATTGCATACAGCGTATTTAAAATAAAGGCATAACATGTTCATGGTAAGAATAAGTGAGTTTGCTTTCATTCCACTTTGAACAATATTACAGACCTTATATATATTGTGGCAGGTCTGCCTTATGTGTGAGGAAATCCGTGAGTGAGTTTGGTTTTACGCCGCTTTTAGCAATATTCCAGCAATATCACGGCTGTGGACACCAGAAATGGGCTTAATACATTATACCCACGTGGGGAATCGAACCCGGGTCTTCGGCGCGACGAGCGAACGCTTTAACCACTATGCTACCCCACAGCTCTAGACATTAAGAATTGAAGAAACAGGGATAACTGATTTGAAAATACTATACAAAATGAGGTTTGAAAAAATAATTTCTCTTAAACATGCAATTTTATGTAATTTAGATTTCATTCAACGATAATCAAGCATATTTACTTGACAACCAAAGGGTATTGTATTGATCAAGGATCAATCTTGACAAAACACTAGAGTATGACGTGAATGTTTGAATTCAAAATGCGAAAGTAAATTTTAATCAACCTGTGTAAACTTGAACACTCTTGTGATTAACTCAAGGTCAGTGACAGGGACTACCAAAACGATTGCGGTCATATTGCCCTATAGACAGTTTTATTGATATCTTCATTATAACTTTTACACACACATACACACGTATATTGCTTTAGACAGACGCGGGTGGGCCATTTGCAACTGCATACACTAGAAGAGTTGCGTCCCCTGAATGCCAGGATGTGATCACTATGGGTTCGAATCCCAGTTTCACCCTACTAAGTGCCATATTTTGTCACGTTACAGGTGTTTGGGAATTTCAATACACGTGCACGACACTAGTGCAGCCCACCGTAAAATAAGTTGAATGCTTGTTCAAGGCATATTCAACCAAAAGCTTACTTAAAATGTTTGGTTTAATGTAACTGTCAACTCTTGTAGTAGGAAGCAAATAACGGAATCAGAGGTCAGGCTATGTTACTGCTTGATGTAGTCATCGTACCCCAATTAAATATGCTCATGGGGTTAATCACTGTATTGTCTGCACCAGACCAACATTACATGACATTGCTGAGTGCAACACTGACTGACTGACTGAGTTTGGTTTTACGCCGCTTTTAGCAATATTCCAGCAACATCACGGCTGGGAACACCAGAAATGGGCTTCACACATTGTACCCATGTGGGGATTCGAACCCGGGTATTCGGCTTGACGAGCCAACGCTTTAACCACTAGGCTACCCCACCGCCCCGCTGAGTGCAACAAACAAATATTTCGGAAACAGCAAACAACAAGCAATCTAAAGTGTTTTAATTCTTACTGTTTCTTCAGTGCTGCGATTCCTTGTTGAACGGTGGGCCTGTTATATTTCTTCATATATTCGTGCATCTGTGCATAATTCTTCCTCATGTTCAGGTCAGTGCTACCATTGGGTACAGTAGCAAATTTAAATGGCGGCTTTGTATGATGCGGGTTTCGGAGCTGTCAAAGACATAAGAAAATATGAAGAAAAACACTGTGAGCAATCAAGAGTCACGTTTTTGCAGCTCATTGCTAGCGATAACATGTCTGAGTTTTACGCCCGTTTTTTGTGCCAATGACGCCATACTGGATGTCAAGAGACATTTGGCTGTGATGTCTGTCAAATCCGTATTTTACATGCCATCCGCAGTTCCCCGTTGACCAAGATATCTCTTGCATGGAGCCAAAATGGCAGTTCACAAATTCACTCTAATTCCAAGCCGACACTTTGGAAGCGTACACAGTAGGCGCTCTGACATTACATTTGTGGAAACATTATTTTGTTTCCGTTTTGAAATGAAACATTCTTTCTCATTTTTCATGTAATGCTGTATTGTCAATTACTGAATCAAGTGCACGGGCTAAAAAACGTCAAGAGTGATAAAAGCAGTTCGAACATCTTGGACAGTAAGAGGCAAGAGGAAGCATCGACGTTCTTGAGCACAAAGATGCAGCATAACTGAACTCAACTACAAAGCTGCTAAGACTTAAACGCAACTGCACTGTCAGTTACATTATTTAAATATACAGTTTCCCCATCAGTTGTAGCTGCATGTATATCCACACTGACAGTTACCATGACAACCTGAGTAAGACTTTCCAGAAAATAATACTTTACATAAATGTCACCATCATATGTGTTCATTTTGTCATAAGGGATTAGTTTACGTCACGTTATGGCAAAAAGGTGGAAGTGACAAAAAGAGAAAACAAATACACGAATGACATAAATATTTATAAAATTAACATTTTAAAACTTTATAGTTACATTTATGGATTTGAAAAAAATGATCATTTTCATTTTTTTGATTGTTATAAGAAATGAATATGTTTGAAAAATGACATAAATTCTTGTATTATGTTTGATTTGATATCCGATTATGTGTACCCTGAGGTCATAGAAGCAAGGATTACATTCCCGTCCATTTGCTTTGAGGCATTTTGTAAAGCCCTCTTTGTCGTTTTTATTCATTAACGATCATAACCTTTCTGTTGTAAATACCACATTCAGATGTATGGAATGAACTGAGCTGACCTTTGTGTAAATTATCTATAAAACGCCACAAAGTTCCACACAGTACATCGAAAAAAAGTTTCAAACAGGTTCGGACATGCATTTATGTACATAGTTTTATTATGAACATTGTTTTAATGTGATAAGTAATAGGTTTCTGTATATTTGTGCGACGAAAACATGCAAAATGAAAGAATATTGAATTTTGTAACAATGTCATTTTAGAACTCAATACACCCTAATGGTTTAAGAATTGAGAAAAACCTTAAACGTTTGATCTATCAAATATGTGCACATGCATGTGATATGGACATTGTTTGGATTTAAAATGCGGAAAATACACTTGTCAGACATGTACAGCTAATTTGAAAGCTTTTCAGAAGAATATTTCATTAACATAGGTAGATGTTTGCTCCAAGGCGCAAGGCACACACTATGAATAAAGCTCCTATGAAAGGTCCTTTTGGCATGAGGGGCTACTGTACCTGTTTGAAATTTCAATTGAAAGTTGTCAGACTTATTAACATGAAAAACTCTTTCATAAAAAGTTTTCCCCATAACTTTAAGGTTTGTTCTTTCTGTCTCACCTTTATGAACTTGCAGTAAGCATACATGTATGTCTCCCAGACATAAAATGGTACCTAGCTATTAATGTCTACTCAAAACGTACCCTCCAGTCTTTAATGCCACTGAGGTCATAGTACTGTTCCTTGGTGATCATGAAGGCTGCGAGGTTGGCAGTGTAGCTGGCCAGGAACACAAGAGCAAACAGAGCCCATAAATTGGAAAGGAACCTGCTGGAGACTCCCCTGGGAGTGTCTGTGGACACTGCGGCACTGAACAACATGGCCCATATCAGCCAGAACGACCGGAACAGAGAGAACTTGTGGTCTGGAACATCATATGATTTAAAGAGATTAAACCATTTTTACATGCTCCATTGTCGGGGTAATATATTTTAATCACGTGGTGGCAATATATCACATGATGACAGCCGTTCAGGACAGGATGTATATATATCAAAATATACATTTTGAAAACACCGGTATTCAATATGACTTATTGTTTAACTTTCATACGTATAATTTCACATTGTTTTTTAAA
Organism: Haliotis rubra; assembly: GCF_003918875.1. Taxonomy (NCBI): domain Eukaryota; kingdom Metazoa; phylum Mollusca; class Gastropoda; order Lepetellida; family Haliotidae; genus Haliotis; species Haliotis rubra. Next base: position 1,881,873 of record NW_025767002.1, read on the forward strand.
AGCCGCATGGAATGTCAGTTGTACACGTTGGCCTTGGGATTGTGGGATAAAAACCGATACTTTCAACATAGTGCCCGAGTTGATGCAGATTTCATGGAACAACCTGTCCCGTTTGTCAGGATAATTTCACTTTCAGAGCATTGTTTCATTTGGAATCTTCACAGAAGGCGTCTAATGGAATTGCCAGAGCACATCTAGAACTGAAGTACGATAACAAATCCACGAGAACTTTGAAGACATCCTGATTTATAGGTTTATAACTATCACGTATGGAAAGATATCCTTAGATTTGGAACCAAGGTACAGCCATAAGGGCTTATGATAAAAACATTTGTGTTTCTTCTAGAACTATTCATCATACATGCTGTGGATCAGAAGCACTCAAACCCAGATTATATTGTGTAGAATGTTCGCCAAGACATTCTTTAAAACATCGAACGGCTACACGCTGTGGCAGTGTCACCTTGACCCGGCGGTATGAAGCATCTACTCACCCAACAATGTGTCATTAATATGCCTTTACTAAAACACCAGTAACATGTCACAAATTAATTCTGGGAATTCAGTTTTGCAGAGACTCGCCACGCTGTGGCCAGTTCCTTTACAAAATATAATATAGTAAAAAGGAAAACCTGAGTAACGTAATGACGAGTACTTTGTTGAGTAAAGTACAAATTGCATATAGTTTAATCAGCATGTGAAAACGTGATTTCTCACGCTGTGAGTTACTACAAACATTGGGTCAAAATGCCTCTCTTTTATCAACTTATGTTACATCAATCATTTCAGCAGCAAGAGCTACATATCAGATAACGACCTGCCTAGTTCTGCCTATTTAATAATTCCATCAAATCATCTAACATCAGCAGCCATTCATGATAAATCTCTCAGTAATGTTAGAGCTGCTTTGATTGACCATGGTTAAGAGGTTCCAATATTTGGCAGCGTTGGACTAACAGTGCAATAATCAATCACAGACTCCTCAATCGTAGAAACAGATCCAGCCTTCCCTGTCTCTCTGCCGGCGACGATGGTTGCCGTCAGCAGTCACGGCCGGCTACGCTGTCTAACCGTCTGACATGGGATCGATTGTTCCCCCTTGAGTGCCGGGAATCCCTCTTGAGCCGTCTTCCATCTCCCGGCTTTATCTGCCGACCAAGGTTGGTAATTCCCACTGTAACCGTACACACAAAACTATAGTAATTGAAGCTGTTCCACATCCCCCTTGGTCCATGTTTTTCTCCGCCTCATTAGCGATAGCCAGGTTTGAAGTAGGGTCATTGAAAAGCCGCTCTGTGTTGGTCCATGTCTCCTCTTTGCTCTCATTACCTTTAATAAAGCTCTGACACCCAAATTTACCTTAGTTACCTCTCAAGGGTGTTTTTCCCTGATCCAAGCCATAGGGACTGAGCCACTCGAAGATGAAGATGGAGGCTCCGGTCGCGTGGACGCTGAACACCAGTATAAGACACCAAGATGGATAGTCGTAGGGTTCTGAAATACATAAAGACGTTAAATGTAATTCAAGACGAGCTTAACCCCTTCCAGAAAGCACAGTCTACCATATGTCATCTGCAATCTTAATTTGCACCATGTGTCGTTTTCTCTTTACCAATGACAATATATCATCCATCATGTCCCTTCTACCATTTACCTGAGAACAAACGTTTATTTTTACTTTATACCTTTCCCGTCATATATATCAATGTGCAGTGTACAGAGTAATATCTACGACGGTAATGCAAAGCCACTTACCACCTGCCCTGTACAATATATCTAGATTTCACAAATTACCACCAATCAGGTTCTCATGGGCATCACCATATTACCTAGTAAGAACAAACGCTTACTATCTACTGTATACCCGTTACCATCCTACACTCATGCCAATAATGGTTGTCACCCCCTCCCCACCCAAACCCCCACACCTCACCCCCACCCCTCTCCAATTAAAAAAATTGAAGGGGGTGACAACCATTATTGGCATGAGTATATATATGAATTCTGCCATCCTCTCAATTCAGTCATGTTCTCAATGTCATCTATCATTCAAATAAGAACAAACTCTTAATATTTAATTTATACCATTTACCATCATTTATATCAATGTGCATTCTGCAGTGTGTTATCTACGATCTGTCATGTATAGGCTACATGTGCCCTGTACAATATATAACACCAACCGATGACCAGCTGCTTAGTATAATCTTTCATCTATACAGTCCCTCTGTCGTCCTGCTTTCCATTCAACATGCCCATTTAATTGTGCAGCAAATAACCATCCATTCTTTTCATTTACATTTACCAGATCCAACCTTGGATCCTAAGTTCCTTTAACTATCCACGCAAACGTTTGTCAAATAAATACCACTGACGTTATCGCATCTGAACAAATCCTAAAACAAATTTCAAGACATATAGATCCATACAGATGCTACTGACCACCCATCAATGTAACCAAACGTTGTGCACTATGCATAGTTTCTACAAACAGTTCACAACCAAACCAGCTTTCTCGCAAACTGGCAGTTCAGTGCTCTTTCCAAGTCCTTACACTGCCAATAGCATTTGTATCTACACAAGAATAGCTCTGAGTCAAGTATGATGATGTTATTCATGTCACGTTCACTACCAACAACAAAAGTTTGGTGAAGGAACTGACATTCGATTCTGTATGATTGAGTGTCAAGGAATTGAAATATATATGACAAACAGAACATACTGTTTCTTTAAAAAAACCAATTTGAATTCTTTTATCTAACAGGAATGACTATTATATTTTTGCCATTATATAGTGTAAGGGAACGCTATTACTTCTGTATGCATAAAGTATTTGGCAATGCATGACAGAACCTGGATTAAGCACCCAGTATGTACAAGACTAATCAACCCTTTTCATGCTTTACTTCAATCAAATATTGCACACACAATTAAATATATCAGTTAATTTCATAACATGTTCAAATTGATAGAACCTCTTAACGTTTCGTTGTGCTTAATGCTTTAATGAGGCTGCTGGGAGTAGGTTCCCATTGTGTTATACAGTTGATGAATAAAAGACAAAACGCAGTTGTCCAATCTTTGAGGTCAACTACTTTCAACAAAGGAAATAATGAGTCAAAATGTACTCATAATGTATCATAATGAAAGGAAATTGACCATTCATGCATATATATTTCGGATTCCTGCTTCTATATGTGACTGAATAAAGAGATGTATTTATAGAACAGCATGCTTAATATCAATATGTTAACTGCAGAGAGATAAATGACTTTATAGGCACCCAACAAAGGACATTAAATACAATAATGAAGGGAATATGGTCTTGCTAGCCTGGCTGGTCGTATACTTATACACATAAAGATATCGACTCGGGCAACTTAAAACGTCAACGGCAAAGTTCCCTATTTTCAGAGCAGTTCACCATTCTGTAGAGCTATAGATTCGCTGTCAATCGGATTTGAAAGGTTTATTTTCCGAAATGCAATAAGTAAATTCATTTATTTTATCTGTAATGAAAGCTGAATGAAGACTTCACGAATGCTTGAAAGTTCCTTCAAGGAATGACATTGTCAACAGAACAATCAACAGATTCGTCATAATGGAACTAGAAACTGACACATTTATTCTTATTTCATTCTGCGCCATTGACAGAACACTAAAGAAAGTTCTATGATATTGGCGTTTTTCCAAAACAATCTCCACCGGACTCGAGAAAGACATCCTGTCAGAAGGATAAAGGATACGGATTAAGGAAACAGGCTTACCACGTACCGTTATTACGCACAGTATTATTGCTAAGACCTGTTGAAGACGTTCCCGAAGGGTGGAAGTTTGTATCCAAAATTCTACTTATAAGTTTGCAGTCACGACAATATTTAATTATTAGAACAGGCATTCGCATCATATCGCTCACATGTGAGATTTTGTGTTTCCTCTTTCGCATCCTCAACCAATTATCAAATAACCAGCATCAAACAAAGGACCCAGGAATGTCATTATTGCACAAGGATAAAAAATCATTTACTGCGAGGCAAAAGCCTTCATCTAAACGACGTCGGGCTTCCCTGAATCAAAATTTAAAAGAACGTCCATTGCTTGTAAAGAGATAAACTCCGCGCGGATCAGGATGCTACAGTATCATTCTTTAATCAATAGCAACCTTTGTCGGACTTCTTCAGCTTCCTACGTTAATCATCAGTCGCAAGTAAAAACAGGCTTGAGGACAGGGACGGTGCCATGGCTTCGTAAATACTTGCCTGCGACACCAAATAATGATAGAATTTGTGGTCTTATCGCTGCAAATTTAAACATGGCTTAATGAGCATTAGCATCTTACGCACAGAAAGAAGAGATTTGTGTAACTGAGCAACAAAGTGCTGAATACGATGCCAAATTAAGCTGTTTATAGTGTGGAACCGTAGGCTTCGTTGATATTTTTTTCAAATTATTGTATATTGCGCCGATATGTAATAGCTCAAGGCATGTACCTCATAAATCATAATTATCTAACTTTATTAAATTCTCAATGGTCCTACATTGATAGGCTGGCGTTAAATTGAAAGAGTATGATGGAAATTTGATATTGGTATATTATCCGCATGTGGTTATTAATCATTAGAGTTGGTTCAGCGCTTAGTAATAGATATGATTGGTGCAATGAAGCGATATGCACAAGTTCATCTTCTATGTGGGTCAGCTGATTTATAGCTTCACAAAGTAGTTTTGTGTATATTAACAAAACATTGTAAATAACAAACAGTACTTGAGTGACTTGTTTGAGTGGCATTTTAGAAGTTGAGACGTACAATATGGAACAAGCTTTTATGGATAACAACTTCTTTATTTCGTGAGTGCGACGTTTCGATACAGATTCTTGTACCGTTGTCAAGCAAGAGTTATACATGAAGTGGAGGAGTTGCATATTTATACTGTGTATAACAATGAAACTACATGCATTGTAATTGACAAAGGAAACAACATAATTGCCATAATTGGTTAAGCAGTAAGCTGATGAAGCCAGTGAGTACACAAAGGATAGTGAATGGTAGCCAGAGATGTATAATTACAGGAGTGGTACAATGAAGGAGATGTTTATACAATAGGTGCGATGTTTATACAATAGATTGGGCTTGGTGGAGGAGTGGATCATAAGCTGATGGAATGAAGTATCCTTGGTCACGGTTGATGGTGGGCTTATGGCGTTTGATGTGAATGGCTTCGTTGAGCTTGCGTTTAGTGAAGTCCGTTTGGTTGTTGGCGAGAATGGTGAAGTCGGACCACTCTATTTGATGTTTGGGGTTTGCTTTGATGTGGTCAGAGATAGCTGATTTGGTGTCGGAGTTAGCAACAGAGGTGCGATGTTCTTTGACTCGGGTGTTGATGGGTCGGGATGTTTCACCTATAGAGTGGTCCGACTTCACCATTCTCGCCAACAACCAAACGGACTTCACTAAACGCAAGCACACCGAAGCCATTCACATCAAACGCCGTAAGCCCACCATCAACCGTGACCAAGGATACTTCATTCCATCAGCTTATGATCCACTCCTCCACCAAGCCCAATCTATTGTATAAACATCGCACCTAAGTTGTTATCCATAAAAACTTGTTCCATATAGTACTTGAGTGGTTCAATGCCTAGCATAGTCCATTCATCATACACGTGCACATACAGGTTAAAATTGATCTTCACCAATCCATGCTGGTCATACGAGGCGGCTAACGGGATCGGGTGGTCAGGCTTGCTGACTTGGTTGACACATGTCATCGTATACCAATTGCATAGAACGATCCGCATGCTGTCGATCACTGGGTTGTCTGGTCCAGACTCGATATTTCACATACCGCCGCCATATAGCTGGAATATTGGTGACTGCGGCGTTACACAACAAAATGACATATCACTGCAATTCTGTTCGAAACGGCGTTAAACCCAACTAACCTACTTACTTGCACGCCGGAATTAATTTGGATATTATGATTTCAAAATGTTCTGTTCGTTCTCACTCGGTTATTTGTAATTATAAGGATGATGGCAGGTGACATATTGTGAGGCCTATTATATTACTGGTCGTATCGGCATCAGTACACATCTCCTAGCATTATTTATGTGGAGGAGTACTGCACAATATTTGTTATGATGAAAGCGACAGTTCTGCACATATGATATTTCTCTCCTCATATTAGGAATATCAAAGCGCTTCAGAAAAACACATGACAGACATGAAAGTCCGGGGAACAACTATCGCAGTGAATGTAATGAAAAGGAAACGGTTATTGTGACAATATTAAACGACATGCTACAAACACGAGTAGACATGAATCGTCATTTCTCGAAGGCTTAACTCAATATCAACATTTTTGTGAAAGGAGAGACTGAGAAATTATTCTTTTGTTCATTGTGATGTGTTTTACAATTAACTTACATACACATATATTGATTATAACAAATACTTGTCCAATGTGTTTGTCATCCCGATGGCTTTTTGGCAGAAATGTGTAACGACATTTGCACATAAACGTCAGTATCAGTATGCATAAATCATTCAATATAATAAAGTCGTTTTTGTAACACTAACATGTTCCTAACTATACAAAACATGTCAATGAAAGCGACAGAACCTTTTCAATAATCACGACGAGCCTCTAATAAAGGTACAGCTTCAGTGTGAATGCTGAAAGCAAGAACATTTCAGCAGGGTAGTTTGATGTATGCTACCCATCAAAGGTTTAGACTCACTAGTGTAAATGTAGCCACTTACTTCAGTCAACTGTTCTAAACTAGATTTGCTAAATATTGCATAATGTTTAAAGGTACTGTTTACACGTGATCTGATGTATTGTAAAACAAATTCGTAACGTTGAAAAAATATTTTCATGATTTCAATAAATGATGAAACTCAGTGAAACTTGGCGAATTCTTAACAAAACTTTACACCAAAACGCAGCTGTTCACATGCACGATATTTGCACATGCTTTTCAGAAAACTGATGCATGATCCTCGTGCAATTCATCTGCATCATGTTTGCAGATGGTTCCTCTAAGTTAGTGGAGAATTCATCTTCGATGTAACCGTATATATACACATATATATACATAACATATAGTGAGTGTTTTACGTGAGTCTAAACTTTTGATGGGTAATATACATTGAAATGACACTCAGCAATGCCCTTAGTGATATGGAGCCAGGAAAGTAGAGTGTAGAAATGCCTTGCAAACGGCCTCTAAACGACGTTAGGACTGTATATACCTGAATACGATTTGCGTTTTTGTTTTTTGTTTAACGACGCAATATTCCACCTATATGGCGGCAGTCTGTAAATAATCGAGTCTGGACCAGACAATCCAGTGATCAACAGCATGAGCGTCGATCTACGCAATTGGGATGTGATGACATGTGTCAACCAGGTCAGCGAGCCTGATCACCCGATCCCGTTAGTCGCCTCTTACGACAAGCATGGACTGCTGAAGACCAATTCCCGGATCTTCACGGGTTCTTGAGTACGAAATACGATTTACAAAGTGGTCAGCTTTCCGACCCGGAGGTTGGGTACTCTGAGAATGTGGGTTTCCGGATGTCACTCAATCCCAAACGCATTCGAATTAGTCCTATGCCTCGAAAGTGCAGCGCAAAAGGAAAATACCCCATACATTTTGCGTATATACCTGCAGAAATAAAAGGCTATCTCTACACGCAGTAATGAAGGTCTTCCAGCGGATAGTGGATCTGATGGTCTGACTGACCGTGTACATGCACGTAAGCAATGGACGTTTGGTATACATCAAGAAGACGCGGAGATTAATCTCTAATGCCTTGTAAAGCTGCGATAAACTAAACACTTTATCTCATCTATAAAAGTGTGTATGGGGTTAAACTGTTTTTAGAAATATTCCAATAATACACCAGAAATGGAGATTAACCCATTTGACCCATTTGGAGAATCGAGCCCAGGCCTTTGGCAAGACGAGGGAACACTTCAACTAGAAGGCTACTCCGTCTATCTCCAATATAATGAGAATCGGTTCCCATCTCCCATCAAGAGCATGCACGATTTCCCGCGTCCTCAACCATATGAACGTACCCACCCACTCTGTAAACATGGTCATGTCTGCACACGTATCCCATCATAACGGAGACTAGTCACTCTCTCCTTACAAGATTCAAGTAATTCAAAGCCCACTCAGTTTCACTTTTGACCCTCATTTCAACAGCTTAATCGAAGCGTTGCAATATCTCTTGTCCTATGCCGCCCAAAGCGTTATGTAGCTAGCAGAATGAGCCGAGTGGACCCGAGTGGTTACCTAGAAATGCTGTAGGCGATATCTTTCCGTCCCGGATGGATACCATGATCGTTATTCCAGTCTCCAGGAAAGGCACGGAGAAGTCGATCTGTTTGGCCCTCTCTGGAGTCACCGTCAAAGACGTCACAGCCATATCCGCCTTGTTCTCCTTCAGAACCCCTATGATGCCATTCCATTCCTTGGTATACTGTGAAAATAGGATCCCGGTATTATTCAATCAAGTGGTCGCATGATGCCACGGGATTATGGAGGAATCTCGAAGAATAATGTTTTTCATCATAACATGCATAAAGTTTAAAAACATATTAAAGTTCAGTGATATGTACATGGACACTCCTGAAATGTTTGTTTATGCAATATTTGACTCGCCAAACAAACCTTAAAGTTCGTTAAAGTCCCAAAGGTCCTTAGTATGGTGATCTACCTTCAGTTGCTGGCGATCTATAGCCCGTTTTTGTTTTGTCCTAATTTGAAATCCAATTTTAGAGAGAGATGCTAGTTTTGTTTCTTGATACTGTGATATTCTAGTTAGTTTTACCGTCCTTCGACGACAGGTTTTATAGTTTACATGTATTTATGGACAATTCTAAACTTGTTTTAGTCACGATATGGCTGAAATATTGCCGATGTGACTGTGAATCTTAACTCATTCACTCACTTTAAGTTCGTTAATGTATATCCCTCAATGTTTCCAAACACAAGTCATTGTCCAATCAAGCCTAATAGCCCTTGGTGGAAACTTACCGAGTTTTCTGCTCCCCATTGGCCATCAGCAACTTCAAAGAGCTCAAAGTCAAAATTTAACTCCAGGGCAAAGATACGTAGGATATCAATGCTGAGACCAGTGCAGCAGGTGTTGTTGGTGACGTTGCTCGTTCTAGGCGACAGAGAAAATGGAAAAACGTCAACACCTTCCATGCCCTAAAGGACTTTCATGTTCCTATCTGTCACATGACAAGAACAGATAGATTAAACAAAAGGTATCGACAATTTTCATGCAATCACAGTTCTTTGATGCATGCTGTGAAGCTGTGAGAATATGAATAAAATATATGTTTGAACTTTCTGAATTTTCTGTTTTTGAAAACCAAGGACATTAAGTATATGCCATTTCCCGAAGCAAATATCTGAGGTATGGCTTTGACATGAAAGCGTGAAAATTAAATAAAAGCGACAAAACGCTAAATGTCCCGAAAAAATGGAATCGACTGTCGATCCATTTAGCGTAAAATTAAAATTTGAGGTAAAAATGATGCAAAAAATTCCAAAGGCAAGTAAATTGTTCACCAAAAAAGCACGGGAACATATGCTACGAGTCAGTTAAGGAAATTGCAACCTTTGCCCATTCTTTGAATATTGTAACCTTGAAAAGAAACAACAGCTGCAACAGGAACATCAACTAAGCAATGGTTAAGCAACTGTCAAAACACATATATCACTCCAAGTTTTGAGACACTGTTTGTGAAACAATCGGTTAGCTGAACACTCGTATTTTCCCAAGTCTGGAGGTCTGGATCGGTGTTAAAGTGCATATTGCCCACAGTAAGGGCAACTGTCCACCAAGTCAGAGAAAAGTTATATCGATTGGAACGTGGTGGGTGACATTTACTCTAATCCTGACTGACAGCCTTATTCTCAATAAAAAACCCGAAAAGAATATCCAGGAGAATGTACACCCAAATAGATGTAATGTGATATATCTTGTATGATTTGAAAAATGCAGCGCAGCAACGTTGACCCTGAACGTGCCTCCATGTTTGATCTTTAACAGTTTAAAGAGTTTTAGAACTGAGCCAGATTCTTTTCTCCGTCTCGATGAGTCTGTCCATGATGTATAACACTTTTGTGATGGCGATTAAAAAAATGTTTAACTCGTGATCAGCTTCATGTTCTGCTGTTAATCCAAAACCGATCTAAAAAGTTCTGTTTAAAGTGTATTAAAAGTATCGCCTACCACTCCCTTCATTCAATAGAAGCATGTGCCTTTGAAGATGCTAATATATTTTTTTACGATTTGTCGATTTCTCATTTCAGATGAATTTCTATTGTCAGTTTCAGAAATGAAAAACGAAAACCGGATATTTACAATATAACGAGCTGTTAAAACATGCAATCAACGCAATAATGCTTTCTTCAGTCACGTTTTGATCCCAGTTAGAGAATACATCATTTCATAAAGCAATACCAGCCTTGTGAGTAATGAACCGAAATGTGTAAACATCATAAACATTTTATGATTAACTGGGGAGCTAATTGTCTATTTCCAAATAATAAATAGTTCACGGATTCATTATAAGCTGAGAATATTGATTTTTCTACTGAGGGAGAGTTGTCCCGTGTTTACATCCAAAGCGTTCTTATTGCGCCATAAACTTGCTCTGTCGTAGTTAGACGCACATACTGCATATAGCGAATGTGTTATTCAATTTCCCTATCTTAAGTACGTGAGTAAACATTGCTTTCGTGAAGCATAAGTACCATTTCAGCTAATGGAACTGAACGCCTGTGCTAATGCCCCTGTCAATATGCATTACATCACTGTTTAAAAAATTCTGGACATCCTCTGTGAGCTTAAAAATACGTTCTGTGAAAATGGAAGAAGTAGAATCCAGTGTCTCCTGGTGTAAGCTTTATCGAACTGTCTTAACCGAATGGTTGGGAAACGCCGTTCACGTGGATCTAAAGTTACACCCGTTCTTTTATGGCACTGTAAGAACCATGGAGCTTATACGAGGTATGCACTCATGAGATTCTGTTTATGCCTTCTTCCAAAGGCAACCACATTCCTTGCCCGTTGCCGACCAAAGTTTGGGAGGTACAGAAGTGCATCTTCTATTTTATATCATGATGCTAGCTCACGATTTTGTTGGTTTGTTGGGTAACTCCGCATTCAGCAATATTCCAGCTATATGGCGGCGGTCTGTAGATAATCGAGACAACCCTGAGATGACAGAATGATCATCGGCCTACGTAATCGGGATACGATGGCATGTGTCAACCAAGTCAGCGGGTCTGACCACCCAATCCCGTTAGTCGCCTTTTACGACAAGCATGGGTTACTGAAGACGAATTCTAACCGGAATCTTCACGGTTTAGAAATTAGTCTTCTAAAGGTAATGCTCATTTTGTTACATGACCTTCCATTACCTCTCGTTCCTGTCGTTCCTGGCGTACACCCGACACGGCACCGCATTGTGTTCACACATGCCTGTCCTGTTGTCGAAGTCGCGGTACATGACATACGGGTCTTCCTTCCACGTGACTATCCGAAGGAAGTACTTCTCCGGCTTTCCTTTTGGAGGTTCCGTAGATTCTCCTGGCCATGTGATTCCCTGAATGACCAGACCATCTTTGGTCCAGCTACCGACCTGTATATGTACAAGAGTGAGTGAGTGGGAGTGAGTGAGTGAGTGAGTGAGTGAGTGAGTGAGTGAGTGAGTGAGTGAGTGAGTGAGTGAGTGAGTGAGTGAGTGAGTGAGTGAGCGAGCGAGCATGTACGGTAGTGACAAATAATGAATCAACTAACAAACACTAGTGTATTGATATTGTTTTACGGCGCGTTTGGCAAATCAGAATTTTTTTACAGCGACATGAATGAGATCGATTCTATCAAAGGGAAAGCAGAACCTAAAAGCATGAACAACGATCAATGATGTGAGGGAGAATTACACGCTTTCACCAAGAGGACACACATCAACCACAAGATCCCCTTTAGCCAGACGGTCCGACAAACGCAAGTGCGAGGGACCCTTTGAGCCTCTGTTTCTATTAGAGGTTATTCCTGTTAAGACCAAAGCTCGACTGCTACCAGTGCCTGTCCTGTATGGCGACTAAATTGATCGGATAGTCCGTTTTGGTTACTTGGTTTATTGTGTGTCACCGGATCCAAATGACGTGTATACATGTTCACGATATCAATCACTGGTTTAGTTTTTTGACAGCAGCCATTGAGCTGGGTTATTGCGAACGCAGCTTTAAAGGTCGCAGAAAACACACATGCAGCACAAACAAAAACAGACAACCTACTTAAAATTCTGATCGAAAGTACAATTTCTTTGTTTTCGTCATTTTCCTTTCCAAATTGAAGTTTACAATCGTCTCCCTTTTTAAATGTAATTTTTGTTTGCATGTTGATAATAGTTTTCGCATCCGCTGTGTATCTGGCTTTTTCATTAGGTCTGTAATAACGAGTTACTGGATTTACATTAAGTCTTGTCTAGCGCGTTTATATAGATTAAATATTGGGTGCTAAACCAGCATTTTAGCATCAGAAAAGAAACATGCATTTTCATTTACCTTCTGTAATAAAATAACAAATTGGAAAAAATATGCTAAAACGTTTTCAAAGAAAAAGCAGGAAATGTGGTTCTTAGTAATCTTAAGCCAAACTACGTTATTACATGCGTCATAGAAATTCTGATTGCCTGTATTCAATAGATGGGGTAGTGTACTAACTTACAATCTTACACTATTATAGCAAACTCAAACATCTGCTCAAACGTGGCCTATTTGTGCATAAATGTGTACGTCTATCATGCTCTTGGTGAATATATAACTATCTATCTTGACAATCTGCTTCATGTGTACTTATTCGTCTTTTGAGATAGAGACTATTCACAGTTTGCTAAGGATCAAATCATTGATTCAACTGAAAAATATGATGTGGGGTCAAATTTGGTTTAAATATCTAAGCTTATTGTAAGCATGGATACTCGGTTTCAGTGTGTCATTTCATCTTGTGGATCCCATACCTGCTATTGACAGGTGTTGTGTACTTGTGAATGACTTGTTCCATGATTTGCAAAATGGTTCCCTGGTGCCATGAAAACCATTTGTATGGTTACTCATGTATCAAGTGCATAAGGTTACAGATTAAATTGACTGTTTGCCTAAGAGGGGTTACCATATAATTATCTATCCAGTTTGAAATGGATACAATTTCAAATTATAAATCTACGTTTAAGTAAAGTTGTGATTTATTGTGATCCTTTAGCAAAGTGTGAGTAATATATTATGTTCTCATTGACGTGATGCAAGCGTTACAATGACACATCAGTGTTAGCTGATTCCAACATCAAGATGCATGTCGGCTGATACAAAGCAATGCATGCCTGAATTGACAGTCTGGTAATATCCTTTTATGCCTGAAATGACAGTCTGGTACGTATCGATGTATGCCTGAAATGACAGTCTGGTACGTATCGATGTATGCCTGAAATGACAGTCTGGTACGTATCAATGTATGCCTGAAATGACAGTCTGGTACGTATCGATGTATGCCTGAAATGACAGTCTGGTACGTATCAATGTATGCCTGAAATGACAGGATCTGGTACGTAGTCTGGGTATCGATGTATGCATGAAATGTATCGAATGACAGTCTGGTACATGTCCGTATTGAAATGAGAGTCTGGTTCGTATTGTATGCCATATAGCTTCTGACAGTACCTATATTGTATACATGTCAGTGCCTCCTGTTTTGAAAATATTGTACATGCCAATGTATCTATTGGCAGTCTGGCCATTATAAATGACTCCCTTGACAGTCTGGTATATAGTGGGTGAGTGAATAAGGTTTTACGCCGCTTTCACCAATATTCCAGCAATATCACACCGAGGAACAGCAGAAATGGGCTTCACACTCTGCACTATGTGGGGAATCGAACCCGGACCTTCAGCGTGGCGGGGGGTAGCCTACGGTTAAAGCGGCTGCTAGCCACGCTGTAGACCCGGGCTCGATTCCCAACATGGGTACAATGCGTGAAGTCCATTTGTGGTGATCCCCGTAGTGATATTGCTGGAATATTCCTAAAAGCGGCGTAAAACCATACTCACTCACTCACTACGTATGTGGTGTGCGTACCTCCTTAGCTATTGGGTAGTTCCTGTCGCTCCTCTGAATGTTCAGAATCTGGAGGGAAGTGTGCTTGAGAACACCCGTGTCATTGAAATCATGTGACGGCGCATTCTTCAGATAGCTGAAATCCATAAACAATGTTCGCAATGCATTTGCTATCACAGTTTGTCATATATAAAACACCCCATCATTTGGCGTACATTGTGTAAAACATAATGGAGTTACCATTCCTCCGATAACAGAAGAAACAAGGACTGCTCTCATGTCCCCTTGTCGAATTTGCAGATTTTATAGGGCCAAAACGCGAAATATTTTTCGTCTTTTTATAAATTTGTAAAAGTAATGAAAATGAAAACAAAAACATCTAAATCGAGCAAATAAACGAAATAAAAAAATGGTGATCTGTACAAAGATGTTACAGCCGTTAAGAGCCTCGAAATGTAGATGTAGGTATTTACATTTTTTATTTAAGTAAAAACATCTTCATTTGTCATTGAATTATTCCAAACAGAAATATCAAACTCCCGAGAGACTGAAACAGGTGCGATTTACCGTTAAGTTACGAATACAAGAAGACAACTATTCACTTCTTATCCACCAAGTGCTGTTCTGAAACAAATCCCACTTTTCTCTTCAAGAGAACATATTCACAAGGTGTAGCCAACTATTTACTGCCATGCTGAACAGAGTCTAACTTATATCATCTTCAGTCTCAAAGGAGATATGGCAAGCATATCGTGCTGACAAGAGAACCTACTTGAAAAATTCGCCCCCATCGTTCCAGAACTGCCTCTTGGTCTCCTTACAGGAGAAGCTGGTGTTCAAGTTGATGGTCATATCGTTGCCCACCTTGTTGATCGCCTCAAACCACATCGTCAGTGTAGACGTAATGGCGTTTTTCATTGCTGTCAAACCGTTCTCAAACGATATAGCTGAAAAGATATGTTCTATTCGTCTTGAAAAAGTAAGGGGTACTTTTTCGTGGACGTATCTTTAAGGTGTGTCTTACTTTGCTCGTGGAGGTTCTGGAGCGAGCATGAGTGACCACTGTTGCACGAAACATTTAGGAATATTCAAGAAAATGATGAAAGGAGCTTAATGAATAGTCTTCGGGTATTGTAACCATATGGGGAATCAAACTTAGGTCTTTCCTTTGGAGACGTAATCGTCAAGCAATTTAGGGTAGCATTCAATGTATTGGTCCTTTAGGAGTTAGTGAGTGAGTACGGATTCATGTGTACAGCTTTAGTCTAGAAATCCCAGCATATTACCCCGAAAATGGGTTTCACTGTATCCATGTAGAAATTGGAGTGTGTGAGCGTTAACACCATACTCAGCAATATTCCACCTATATGGCGGCGGTCTGTAAATAATGGAGTCTGGACCAGACAATCCAGTGATCAACAGCATGAGTATCGATCTACGCAATTGGGATCTGATGACATGTGTCAACCAAGTCAGCGAACCTGACCATCCGATGTCAATCATGATCTTCACGGGTCTGTAGAAACTGGAACCCGGCATGGCGACTGAATTCTTTAACCACTGGGCCACCTCAGCGTCCCTGGTTACCTAGGAGGAGGTACATATAGGTACATAACTCCTGCATCTCCGGCTTCCTGGTAAGAATGTCACAACAACCTTCAGGAACGCCAATCGTGAGAGGACACCAAATAGATAGGGTAGTCCTGGTCAACGTCCAGGTTGATTGAGTGTCAAGGTACTCTGACAACATTGATAATTGCTCTGCAATGTTAACTGAAGAAATGTCTCCTCCAGACACGATTATATACAGGAAGCGTTATATAGCTGGAATAGGTCTGTGTGTGTCGTTGACCAACAAACAACCAATGAAGGCTGTGCTAAATGTATGCATTTGGCGGTAGGGTTGGTTGATCGGTTTATTGTTTAACGCCGCACTCGGCAATATTCCAGCTATATGGCGGCGGTCTGTAAATAATAGAGTCTAGACCAAACAATCCAGTGATCAACAGCATGAGCATCCATCTACGCAACTGGGATACAATAACATGTGTCAACCATGTCAACGAGCCTGACCACTCGATCCCGTTAGTCGCCTCTGAGGTTACTGCATGAGACCAATTCTAACCCGGATCCTCACGGATCTGGCTGTAGGCAATAGAGATACTTTAACTCCTTTTAAACAACACGCCATCCTGAAGTCATTACTTTCTTTAAAAGAAAGATCTCTACAGGATTCGTTACATGATCTTTTGCATTTTTATAAGATTTATAAACATGTTGTATCTACAGTGAAATATGAATGCCATAACCCAGACCTGTTGTCGATAGTCTGGAATTATGCTTAAGTGGAGACAACGAGTATCACAAATGTAGACATTTACATATTTATTTAAAACATAAACATCTAAATTATTCTGCATTTGTGACTAAAGTATTCGAAACAGGTATATTAAACTCCAGACAGACTGAAACAAATGCGTTTTACAGTTACGTGATGTTTTGACGAATACATGACTAAGTTAGGAACACAACTGTACAATAAAAGTATGCCAAGTGCTATTAGGTTGTCCTGAAATAAATGCCACTTTTATATACGTGTCAGATGCGGTTTGTCTTGAAAACCGTTGTTCATGTACCTACATTTAGCGTCGATGTTGAAAGTAACATCGGGTGACGTTAAGTCAATGTCAATAATCAGTCTGGATCAACTGGCGAGAAAACATTGAAAAAAAATATTTCCAGTCCTGTTTTCAAGAATACAAAAACTATCAAAACTTAATCTACTCCTCCCGATCCCCGACTGGCAAAACCATGTAAACTTAGCGACGCTTGAAGGAACCCCGACGATGCATTTCTGGAATGTCTAGCCTACAGTAACATATAAACTGCCCTCACCAAAGAGTCCATATGGGTAACTTGATGCCACTCGGCCTCTGAAACCCAGTGATAACGCTGTTGAAGTTATAATCCACACATAATCTTTCGTTGTCAATCCAATACTCGCTGCCACATCAAGGATGTTTTTCGACTCAGAACTGCAAAATACGAAAGAAATATTCCATCAAATAATGCATTAGTCTGTCAGTGGCAATTATGCCATTGGACGATGATTCGATAGGATATCTCTACAGTAATACCAGACTAAGAAGATTTTGAAGGTATGTATGTTTACTATCATATGTAATCCTTTTGCTATCATATGTAATCCTTTTGCTATCATATATAATCCTTCTGTCGTTCCTGTCATATCTAGGGAACGATGAAATACAATGTGTGTGACCTCTAATATGGCTCTATGTAACGTGCCTTGTTACTTTATATTGAGTATGACATATATGAGTGACAGTATGGATTTACGCTGGTTCACCAATATTCCAGCAATATCAGGAGGGTGGACACCTGACAAGGGCTTCACACAATGTACCGACAGAGGGAATTGTAGTTGTGTCTTCAGCAACGAGCGACATATGTCATATGTCATATGTTGACAAATGGGAACATTATTCGCTAAATGATATTTATTCCATAAAATCTTTCATTACACAATCCTCTAGAATTTGAACACACTTTGATTTCAAAGGGCTTGCTGGACTTGCTTCTATACATACAAGTGGAAGAGCAAAGAAACTTTACCCCTCAGTCTTGTATAATAATATGATACTTATGAATATCTTAAAATAGCGATATAATATCCCAGAATGAACTGTATTGGTGCCTAGTCAGCATTAAGTTATGCCTCTAGGCCAAATGTAGAGATAGCGTCAAAATCAGGTAATATTATCACCAATACTGCATATGTTGTCCATGTTGAACACCAGTGCTTGTCACCGTCCATTACACCATGCGGTTCATACTCATGCAGTTGGTCTATGAACATGTGGACACTGTTTCAACAGTGGGGTAAACCTTGTTTGTGTTTAGTAACCTAGTACGTTCTGTGGCTAGTACTATAACAACTAGACTTTTGAAGGATGAGTGAGTGAGTGAGTTTAGTTTTACGCCGCACTCAGCAATATTCCAGCTATATGGCGGTTTTAAAGGAAGGGAGGTGTCATAATAATTACTGAATAACACATTTGCTGCTGGTGAGATATCCTAAAAGATAGGGACTTTTCCAGCATTTGGTCAAGGACATACAGTACATGGTTTAAGTATTTCATACAGTTTGACTTAACACTTTATGTTTGTATTATACATGTCGATCGAGCGGTAAATATGTTTCATCAGGAATGGCATTTCACTCTAGAAAGTAGCTCTCGTTACGAATTATATAGAACATTTAAAAACCTATTACAACCTGAACTGTATTTATCTAAACTTACTTTTAAGTGTAACAGAAAAATATTTGTCAAATATAGGACAGGTTTGTTGGACTTAATCGTAAATAGAGGCAGAAAACTGTCCATCCCAAAATCTGAAAGATCTTGTCCTTTATGTAATTCTTCAGTAGTAGATGAACTACATTTTACCCTTGACTGTCCATTTTATGAAGATTTACGTTACATGTATATCCCAGAACGTTATCTGTCGGAACCACCACTGATAGCTTTTACCAGTTTATTAACAACTAATAATGAATCCACCCTACCCAATCTAGCTCTCTATGTTAAATATGCATTTATTCGTCGTAACGAGCACTTACAGTTAACCATGTCTTAATGTATGTTACTCGCTTATATAAGGACCGGTGGCCTAAAATACAATAAACGATTGTCTTGTTTTGTCTACATGTCGCACAATACTACTGATGTGCATCTCAGAAATCGTATATTTTACAATATATTGGCTCGAAAATAATTCGTTCCACGTCTTAAAAAAACCCCACAAAATTATCCATCCATATTCACAAAATGGTGCAGGAAAGTGTGACGGGTGAATAATCATAATCAAATTTTAAATCAAGAAATGTTATTTTAATGTTCAAAGTGATACTACACCTTTTCTCAGTATCATATCACTGCAAACTAGAACTCTCTGTATGCTCTATGAGCATGCCCCCGGCGTGGAATTTTGGCGCTTTAGAAATATACTTATTATTATTATTATTAAATAACTTCAGAGCAGTTCAAGAAAGAACACGGTAAACTTTCTGTTGTGCCTCAGGGTTAGATGCTTATGTTCTAAACATATTCCACTGTCAAAATGAAGGTATGAATGAGTTTGGAAAATGAAACTTGGATACATAATGAACCGGTGTATATTTGAGTCATGATATAGTTTTGGTCGCAGCTATCTTAAACATGCATTTATTTTAGATATAATTCTAAACCTTTTTAGGACATGATGGATATGCCTGTTCCCTGATCGTCACGTCAACGACCCGGGTTTGATTCCGGTATATAGTGTAAAGTACAAGTCTGGTGTCCTCCGCTGTGATATTGCTGGAATGTGGTAAAAAGAGGGTAATTCCATACGAACTCACTTTTGCAATCACTTATTGTTTAATCAAGATATGTTTCTTTTTCGTTTTTCTTTTCGTTTTAGAACCTTCCAAAACACACACTACATGACCCCTCCTCAAATGGTCTGTCCTTCATTTGCATATATTGTGGGTTTTTTTCAAATATGTATTAAAAACTATAACAAATACGTGTCATCAAAATGTACAGAAACAGAAGAAAAAGTTTCGCGCTGCATAAAATTATTACAATATCACTTTATCGCACTGTATTCAACGTAATACAACAACACCCTTTTCAACGTAACGTAGCTCTCAGAAGGTCAACAAAACACAACACAACACAACACAAGCCATCCAAACGCAAACCAATGTATGTACATCACAACACAACAGCCCCATCGATTCAAAATCGCCCTACACCGACTTCCCAACCCTCTGTCATTGCCAATATCCTCTTCCCAATATCCCCTTACCAAGTAGATCAAAGATTGATATGTAAGTAATGGGTAGCTATCTATCAACCTGAGAGATTAATTCATTCCCCAAACCCTATCCCCCTTCCCTTCTATCACCTGACTTCACTTCGTCTCCCAAGCCAAATCGCAGTCTCCATCATGGAACTGACAAATACTTCTGAATCCCTTCCTTAACACTTCGTCGCCTTTATGTCAATTCCCACAACTCTAAGATAGCTCCGAGAGAATACGATTTTCCATCATTTCCAAGTTCTGTCTCTCGATTTCTCTTTCCTCTTTCTTGTCAAGTGCTCTATTGGTACCACGAATAATACATTCTTCGGGTTCTTGTGTATGAGACTGACAGCTTTGGGTCTTGTTATTGTCATAGGAAATCTTCAAGTTCATCTGTCTGTGCACCGACCATGTGTTACCAATTCTCGGTGCCATGACTCGGTGTTCTGTCACTCTAGTCGACGGACGAACGTGTGCCATGATCTATGACACCTTCTCGTGGTCAGGGGATGCACTCTGTTCACGTGACACACGTGACTGAGTTACTGATCGATCTGGTACCACACCCTGACTCACCTACTGGTCATGGGACATACTTTGACTCGCCTACTTAACAAGTGACCCACTTGAACAAGTGAAGCATCCTGACTCACCAACTCACCTGGTGACACACCCCGCCTCATCTAATAACCCACTCATCGTCTGACTTTCTGTGACATCCGGAGCCACCTATTGACTCACATGTGACGCATCCCGGCCACCAGCCCATAATACCCCTAATTCTCCCGCCGACACACATGACACACCAAACCTCACCGTGACAACCCTGACACACCTAGTGGCACTCCGACTTGACTTGTGGCCACGTGACACACCATGACTCACCCACTGACCACGTTACACACACTGACTCACCCACTGATCACATGACACATAGTCATCCATTGACCACGTGACACACCCTGACTCACCTACTGACCACGTGACACACAAACTCACCTACTGACCACGTGACACACACTGACTTACCTACTGGCATGAAGGAGGAAGACTCTCGTATGGGTATTCACCACGCTGTTCAGTCTCTTTCGCACCTCCGATGTGTTGCTGCCATCATTTATCAGCAGTTCGCTGAGGATAGTGAACCTGCTCAACAAATACAACATCTAGCTGAAGATGGACAACTATAAATTGTATGTATACATTCCGAAGATGCATATTTAACTTTGATAGATGATATGCCCGATAAAATCCGGGATAAAACCATCAACAACACACGCTTGTCGTAATTAGGGGACAAAGGGGAACTGGGAGGGGGCGCAGGTTGCTGATTTTGTTAACACGTGTCATCGTATTCCATGCCACGTGGATTGATGGTCATGATCAATCACTGAATTGTCAGGTCCAGACTCAATTATTCACACACCACCTCCAAATAGTTATAATATTGAATATTGCTAAGTGCAATGCATTGCTAACAAACAATATAACAGTCACAGATACAACAACCATCACACAAAAATATTCTTTCTGTAAACGCAATTCTATCAAAATGAGTTACATCACATTCACCGGTTCAAAGAGCAATGCTCTGACATAACCATCGAAGCGTTAGATGTTTCTCAGATATTTGAAACAACATCGCCGCAATCTCACCCTTGGGATATACATCAACAAACAGGGAATATAAACAGTGTTCATAAGTATTAACAGAGTCCCAGTCATTTCCATTTTAGCCCCTGTATCCGCTTTGTGTCAATACCAAATGGAAGTTTTACTGATAGTTAAATCTCCAGAGGCCACGCCAGCACATTCCAACATTGGCTAAGCTCTTGGTACTCATGTCGGCTCTCATAAACGTACAATCAAGGCAGAATGTCAACGACCTTCGACAACATCGTCAGATGACCGTGTTAATCTGTTCATTCGATTACACTTTACTCAACTATCAAAAGACCGCATGAACGTATCTCGTTGATATGTTGTTAATATCGATCGTAACAGAAAAAAGATCGTTTTCACTCCGTGGCGTTAGAGAGGTGTAAACTGCGCGCGCGTGTTTTATTTACACGTTCAATATGATGAAATTCGACGTTAAATTTTAAGGGAATCAGAGGCCGTCTGTGTGTTTTCTCAAGTAATTAAGGTATTTAAATTTGCTCTGGCAGAATGAGGCGTAGAGATATTAACGATCTGTTTGCGGGCTAAATAGAGACGGGATTCTGTCTATTCCTAGGCAGCTCTTGAAATAACTTCTGGCATATGGAAAAACACTTCAGTGGTTAGAGAACGCTGTAGGTTCTTGCAAGGTTCTTGCAAATATGTGCTCTCTCTCTCTCTCTCTCTCTCTCTCTCTCTCTCTCTCTCACACACACACACACACATCATTACGTTGGCGCGTAGTCCTGTGCACAGAGCTCAGGTCACAGGTCACGAATCAGTTGAAGTTAAGCAACTGACAATGCTCGGACAATCCTTGGATGGGTGTCCGTGTTTGGCAGCTTGACACCTGAGAGTTTCTAGGACTTCAGTCCTGCCCACAACGAAGCACATGTAATGCATGTGGTCTCACCTTAGGCAAGTGAGTTTGTTCAAATTGCTTCACCCAGCAGAAAATGGGTACCCGGTTGGATAAGGTCATGTGACTATAACCTTCTAGCGCCTAACAGGCAGCTTGGGTTATCCGGGGTAATAAGAATCAGATTCTGATTAAGCGCCGCGAGCAATCACTTGGTGTTTGGAGACTGTGCGCTATAGAAGATGACTTATTATTATTACGTTATCACAGGTTTTGCAGAAGCATTGTACTTGCAATATGTTTGTGCGACAGTATTGAATCCTGTTTGTAAGCTCGACATACCAACTGATATTATGAAGAGTGTCAATTCAATACACACGCCGCTCCGGTCTTCAAAATATGACGTCACTGAGTATTATCGTGTTGGAACTCACTTCTAGAAGTATTAACATCACAGAGGGACAGAATCATCCCCTTTTCAATTTAGTGTTTTAGATTAATCATTCAAACATAATTACGCACGCACACCGCAAACGCATACACAACAGAGACATGCACGATTTTGTAATTATGATATAAAAATATGTCCACTTAATAAAATAAAACTTATTAAAACCTGCCAGTGAAGCTTTTCCAAAAAACCTAATAGAAATGTCACAATCAAAATGTATAACATGTCTAAAATACTGTAAACTTGTCGAGTCTTGGGAATAAAAGAAATAAGTCTAAAGTCCAAATTGCACTTCTCGAATGCCTCACAGCAAAAAGTAAACCGCTGAAAACGCGATGTACGGTGAACGGGCCTCTCCTACGTGTTAGATCAAACTTCCCTGTGGTGCGATCATTATTCAGCGAAGCCGAAATAGTGTTGTTACGTCCATTCATTCCGTCATTTGCAACCGTAACAACTCAATAATGCGACATGAAACCCCACGATGCCACGGGATTGATTAAAATTCAATAAGGCTGTGGGTTTTCCTTGATGTTTCTTTCAATGGTTTGTCTGCTGGGACAGGAAAACCGATTCTAAATGGGTCTCATTGGTTTTGTTGTCCAACTAGCAGTAAATCCTTACGAATGTTGAGAAGAACTTACTTGAAGGTTTTTGTCCCCGTCGAAGTGTACCTCGTCTGCTCTTGACTCTCTCGTGTGAGCGCGCGCAGGCTGGACAGGAAGTCGTAGTGTCCGAACGTCTGCGTGGTCACCACTGTGAAGTCGGACCAGTTGTATTTTCTGAGCATGTCCAACATGGCCGACGCCTGGTGATGGAGCGTCGGTGCTAGCTGTAGTCGACGAGAGTCAACCGGCTGGAAGGAAAATAACACAAATGAGTAGGGTTTTACACGCGTATTGTTTCAGAAATAATTAAATCTGGACAGACTGCATTTCATGAATTGTACCCGTGTGGGGAGTCGAATTAGGGCCTTCTGTGCGACTCTCAGCCACCTGCCTACCGGGACATCGTAAATACAAGAGCGATAACTTACTAACATGGAATAAAGACAGGCATGCACGAGTGAATGTAGTTTTACGTTTTATCCCAGCAAGGAAACAACAATGGCTGATCCCAGCAAGGAAAACAATGGCTGAAAGTGGTCAATGCAATGTAACATATATCGTATATTTGGGATTACACGTCCTTAGTAAAGTACAGATTATTGTACTTTTGTTGGGTTAAGTCCCATCCGGGATTCGAACCCATACCTTCAGAGTCAGGCACCTAATCGCCAGCACACAAACTCAGTAATGGCTGCAGCTGAATGTCCGAGCAACAAACAAGACCCACGGGATACGGTTGCATATAATAATTGTAGCCAGACATGTTGGTTTGTTCCTGTAGCAAGCATTGAATATATTTTGAATACTTTATCGTTTTTTATTGTTGTGTCGTGTTTCTCGTCGCCAAACCTACGTATTTATTCCACCTTACACACAGATAAAGGATCCACTTCTTTCCGACGCTGTACTCGAACCAGTCCGATCTCGTAAAAATGCCAGTTGGAGAGATTAAGAAAGTCGTGAAGAATTGAGAGTAACGTAACTTTGAAAAGATTAGATATACGCCCATGTCTGTTCTGGCACTATAAATGAACACTACATGCAAATAACTGAGGAACGTGTCATGGTAAGGTTCTTCTTCATTTCGAGAATCGACTCTTTGTAACCTTCCAGGACTCTGTGATGCAGAAGAAAAAGAATGTGTCGTTTCTCTAAAACCCCAAACGAGACAAAACACAACATCTTTGATCCTTTAATAAGGTGTAAAATGACCAAAGGATCAAATGATACACCTTGTGAGTTTCAAACGGCTGCTATGAAACGGAAGAGGCTACAATGATGATGTTTCGGGTATTATAACATTGATGTGACTGTCAGTTCCCCCTACTGAATCTAAACGATTTCCCCATCTCTTGTGGTGTCCATTCAAGCACTTTCCTCAAGATATGAAGACTCTCTTACAGAACCACTTCCTACTTTGTTCAGATTCTGAGAAATGCAGTATTCCACTAGGAAACAGTTCTGCGTCAAGAGATCTTGATCAGGAGGCGCCAAACCCTATAGTCCGTTTGGCTCAAAATCGGACCGATGAATTGCAATCTATCTCGAAAACTAATAAACATAAAATACTCAATGAACGCTGATCATAATCAAAACATCATACCAACTCTGTGAGGTTGTTTGCAGAATTTTTGCCCTTAAAAATAAAAAAGTTGTTTAACAATCTATCATTAAAATATTGACACAGTTCACTATTTGTTACGAGGGAGGAGTGCAGAGAAAGGGACAGCCAGGTGTTCGAGAACGGATGGAGACGGCACAGCAAAGGTTAATGAATAAATAACTTTGTCTGTGAACGTGCTTCGCGAACACCTGGCTGTCCCTTTCTCTGCACTCCTCCCTCGTAACAAACAGTGAACTGTGTCAATATTTTAATGATAGGTTGTTTAACAACTTTTATATTTTTGGGACAAAAATTCTGCAAATAAATCACAGAGTTGGTATGATGTTTCGATTATGATCAGCGTTTCATTGAGTATTTTATGTTTATTAGTTTTCGAGTTAGATTGCAATTCATCGGTCCGCTTTTGAGCCAAACGGACTATAGTCTCCCCACTACTACTATGATCATTAATATTGTATTATATTGTTTCGTCTGAGACGTTTACAACCTTCTAACACACCACCAATAACTCAAGAAATAAAGGCCCACAGTTTAAACATATCGTAAACAGATTATAACACTATGGACATGATACAAATAGGGCTTTAACACTGCACAAATGCTCAGCAGCAAATTCACGGCTTCATCGTGACGATGTTACTCTCAATTCATATATAATTTACATTTAAAAACTGATATATACAGAAGCAAATTGAATCATATGACCTTATATGAGAGGCATGTTGATCATACACAGCGACAAAGCGCCAGGTAGCTGCACACAAATGTCATGACTGATTCATAACCATCGGTTCTATTCTTTATGCAGTTATTGGAAACCATATACTGTAATGCTATTGCAGAAATTGGCGTCAGTGGTTTACATAGGCAGTCCTTCGAGATTTGCACAGTCGAGTAGGCTGTATGCTATAAAGACAAGCTCTTATTTATTCATCCCATGCTTTCTTAATTGCAATATATGCATTTGTTATCTGCCATGAACGAATCTGTTCCAGTCAGTTCAACAAAACGGATAGAATAGTTTGAAGGAGTGGATTACTGAAAATATTGTATACTTGATCGTTGAGGACGTCAGCCCCAACCTAAAAACATATTTAGGTGGACAGTTTTAATCTTGTTTTTATTGGCACCGACACTGACGGCCAATTACACATGGCGCATATATTACCAGAAAAACAACTACATCTTTACAACTTTGACACGTTTTTAAATACAGACATGTATTTATGTAAATGCATGTGCATTTAGACGGAATATTATTTAAACGTTGTTCATATAGACAAAAAATAATGAGATATCATATGTCCATCAGTGGTTTCTGTTTTTGTGAACTCTTGTAACTTTGTAAATAATGATGGTGCGTCTGATATTAGTATTCAGAGACATGATAATTCTCTCAGCCACTTTATCGAAACATGCAATTTTCCTCTGTGTAAAGAGGACTTGGAGAATGTCTTTTTCATGCTGCTATCGCCAGATGAGTGTGTGAGTGAGTGAGTTATGATACGCTCTAACACTATATGTAAGGTATATTTGAGTGTGTCAGCATCGTGAGGAGAAAGGTTTGGGCGATTCAGGTCTCATTTTGGGACGGTTTGTGTACTAAAACCTAGACATGTTATAGGGAAAACTGGTATTTGAACCCAAAAGAACACGTTCCTGTCATGTCTAAAGGGACGCAACTCTTCACAGCGAATTGCCGCGCCTTAGACACCCATGACCTCAATGACCGATGTGCAGCTAGACTGAGTGAAT
The DNA here is from genome assembly GCF_003918875.1 of Haliotis rubra. Lineage (NCBI taxonomy): Eukaryota > Metazoa > Mollusca > Gastropoda > Lepetellida > Haliotidae > Haliotis > Haliotis rubra. Next base: position 1,908,850 of record NW_025767002.1, read on the forward strand.
ATGGTTTTACGCCGCTTTTAGCAATATTCCAACAATATCACGGCGGGGGACACCACAAATGGGCTTCACACATTGTACTCATGTGATGAATCGAACCCAGGTCTTCGGCGTGACGAGCGAACGTGTTAACCACTAGGCCACCCCAACGCCCCTGTGTAGCTAGAGCAGCATTGAAACAGTATTATACAAACCGAATAACGGAGAACATGATACAGATCACCGTGTCAATTTCAGCTGCTGAATTATGAAACGCACGTATTGCAGGCTTACTGTGCCACATGCAATCAACATGTGGGTCATAAAACATAAATTAATCAGCTGACGTCAATCACATGTACACATGTTACACCATTAACCGTAAATTCTGTGTATGCCATTGCTAAAATCAGACACTATAGTGAGAAGATAGAACCTTAATAAGCAAATATAACGTTGATTAATGAAATTGATTAAATGCATTGAAATATACTTAAATTAAACATAGAAATTCACATTGTACGTAAAACACAAATCATGAACATTGAAGCAAGTGAATCACCATGCCCGTTTTCAACCATCAGTCATGGCGTCCTACCAAACCGACAATGGGAACCGAAACAATTATAATTCAAATAAATTTTATTTGAATGATGGCCCTATTTTGACGTATTACAAACATAAAATATATAAAATATAGACAAAAATGAATATTTATAACTTACCAATAAGGAGATCAAAGTGTAAATGCAAGTAAACTACGCAGTAATGTAAACCAAAATTAACATACAATTTCACACAAAGCAGGCCAGCTGACACATGTACAGATGTAAAATTAAACACAATTCTAAAATTATACATCTACATGTTCTTTTTACGAACTTGCATCGTTTCAATAGGCAAACAAATACGTAAGTAAAATATACGATTTCATAAAATCTACCTGCACATTGACCTCGATATAAAAACATATAACTGGCATATGTCCTTATTGTGACTAGGTACAAAATATATTTGAATGCCTCTGGCATCAATATTCGTTCATTTCTGTACAAAAACACATCAATGTACCACTGGCACTGAAATTGTAACGTACATCAAGCAGAACATTTTCAATAAAAAACATCAGTCTGATGTATGGCAGCAGGATTCCATTTTCCTACATTTTTTATGAGAATGGGCTTGTATTTCTATGTTTAAATTTGATTAAATGGGGGAAAATGTTTGAATAAGTTGAACAAAAGAAGTCGACATGGCGTTTAGATGTGTCCAGACACTGATTCCGAGTGTTGGACATGAAACGAATCGTATCTAACCCGGATGCGTTTTGCAAAGTAATCGAATTACTTTAATAATGCATTCTACAATTACTCCGACACATTCTAGTAATGTGGGTGCATTTATTCGGATAGTTTACAGTGATGCTGAATTGCTTTACTAATGAAGAAGCTGTAGTGATGTTAGTTAATCAAGCTGATATTGCAGTTTCTCTCGTGCTGGATGTGCTTTAAGGCATATTACGGTGTAAACGCCAGGAATTGAGGTAGTTCAGGGGCATGTCGCAGCGTCTATAAGTCACATTACAATCAGACTTGGGCATTATCGGCCCATTCATCTCCAATCCGATGTCTCGAACGTGTGCCATAGTCAAGTTAATCTAACAATAAAAACTGGAAATGGAATTGTGATAGAAAAAAATCCGGCAATAAACGCTGGTATCCCTTGCACGTCAACACCTCAGCCAGCGGCGGTGACGAAAACGTGGTCATCATCGACACTTCGGCTGAAATATCTGCAGGGAGCGAACATATATTCAAGGCAAGCGGATGGGCGGTCGTGATTTGCGAGATAATAAAATCTTTTGTTGTAGAGTATTGATGGAATTTGAATGTCAAGGTCACGGGTCAACACTGCAGGTGACGCCCGGAATGTGTTTTGGATATGAGATTTGGGATGCGTCACCAGCAGAACGGACGTAGTGTTGAGGTAAACGGTGTTTTTCCTTCTCTGAAGCAGATACCATTGTCTGTTTGTTGTTTAGGGTTGTAAGAAGCTCAATGACGGCGACCTAAGATTAATCGAATCTGAGCCGGACAATCAGGTGATTAATATTATGAACAGTGATCCATGCCGATGGTACTTTGGCAGACAAATGGCAAAAGTGAGTGAGTGAGTTTTTAGTTTTACGCCGCTTTCAGCAATATTCCAGCAATATCACGACGGGGAACACCAGAAATGGGCTTTAAACATTGTGCTCATGTGGGGAATCGAACTCGGGCTTCTGCGTGACAAGCTAACCCCTTAACCACTACGCTACCCCACCACCCCAGACAACCTGGCAATCCGGTCCGATAATCCCAGTCTTTTTTCTTTTCTAGTACCGTTTGGGGTTGAGTCCCATCCGGGATTCGAGCCCACACTCAGGCACCTAATCGCCAGCACACAAAGTCTGCGATCTTACCCCACTGGTGTGGTGTATGGTCTTGTACACAGAGCCCAGGGTGCCGCTGTACAAAGCAACCATAGCGCTAAGACAGTCGTAAGTCCATGTTATGGTACCGGAGCTACGATCACCTTAGCGCTAAGATCGATTTGTACAACGACACCCTAGTCACAAATCAGTCCTGCCCAACCCGAAGCACACGTGACAAATGTGATCTTTCACCATAAGTTCAAAATTCCCCTGTTCACTCAGCAGTGAATGGGTACCCTGTGGGATAGGTGACTTGACTGTTTACTTTCTAGCCCTATAAAGACAGTCTGGGTTAATCTGTAATAATGTCTTAGAGCTTTGAGCATGCACTAGTGCGCGGATACAGGCTCTTTAGGAATGTCCACTACTATTATTCCTAAACCGGGGATGTTGCTCAGTTTCAAGCCTTGCTCCAATGAGTGAGTGAGTTTAGTTTTACGCAGCACTCCGCAATACCTTGCTCCAAGGATGTACTGAATGCTAAGCCCATAAATGTGTAGTAATTCTATCCTTTAAAGAGGAAAGTCTAAATAAGTTATTCTGTTATTTATAATTTTTAGAAATTATCATGTAAGCTATTAATTCTTACCTCAGCGACTTGTGCAATTCTACTCAGTTATTATAACTCACAATTCTTACACGACAAATGCACTACGATTCAGACCAGGGCAAAATGGCAACATTCACGTTTCATGTTGTCTAATGGCAATGCCCAATGCTAAGTGCATGCGTGAGAGTGTAAGTGTATGTGTGTGGGGGTGGGGGTGGGTGGTGGCGTTTCGGTGCCACAGGTGGAGGTGATCCAGATTATCCTTTTAGCGACCACCTGGCGTCATCATGAATTTCAGATTTTCCATTCACATTTTTTTACCGTTGTATTTCCTTCTACGCCTAGTGGAAACAGTTCCGTAAGATAATTGAGCCTGATTATGCTCTAGCGTCGGTGTTATATATTTATAACACTGTTAGCAAACAAGCGGGTGATTCAGCTATTATAATCAATTTGACAGCCTCTGTTGCAGTCTTTATACATTTGTGTAGGTGTGTAGGACGGTTCAGGGAATGTACGATGTGCTTAAGAATGTTGATTAGGTTTCTTTTATACATGCTTCCCCGATGTCAGGTCGTTTGGGGGATGGAAATATTTTGTATTTTTGGGTCGATGGTAAAAGACATTGCCAGTTAGGGCGGTGAGACACATCACCAAGAAAATAATGAGCCCCTGTTAGGTTTGGAATGATCTCTTTTAAGAGTAGCTTGGCAACGAACATTACATCATCCATACACTTAGGCACTGCGTTCCTAGGATACGCGGAGAACCAACTACAGTTCGGAAACTATAACGCTGGAATATTGCTGAGTGCGACGTTAAACAACGAACAAACATACCTACAGTTTGGTTAATTTTAGTTACCTCGGAGTACACAAAATGTTACGCACCAATAATTCAGTTATCTCAAAGCACTTGGGAAAAGCAAGGACAATCCAAAGCGAAGTACATCTAAGATGTATGCTATGTTTGTTAAGCTCATGGCAATGGTTAATGTTCTGACAGTCTTAAGACTTTCATCGATGTGGACTGAAGTTTCGGTACCCGTGAAGGTCCGGGTAACCCATGCTTGTCGTAAGAGGCGACTAACGGGATCGGGTGGTCAGGCGCGCTGGCTTGGTTGACACATGTCATCGGTTCCCAATTGCGCAAATCGATGCTTATACTGTTGATCACTGGATTGTCTGGTCCAGACTCGATTATTTACAGACTGCCGCCATATAGCTGGAATATTGCTGAGTGCGGCGTAAAACTAAACTCATTCAATCACTCACTGAAGTTTCAAACTCGGGTCCAACAAATATGTCATTCATACTTCTGTAATTCTGTAAAGCGAATTCTAAGACCAAGGATCACAGCATAAGTCCATGTTACATACGATGCAACGATCAGGCGATCCTGTTAAGGGACGCAACTCTACACAGCAACTTCCTTAGCCATGTTCGCGCCGTCAACGCTGCTCTGTACTGTTCAGTAAAGGCACGTCAAGTTGATAAAGCAGGAATGACAACCTGTAGTGACAACCTGGCGTACTAATAATCAACGAGGATTCGAACCCGGGGCGAAATTGTGTCAGACACTTTGCAGCGGTTCAGATTATTTGGCCATTCGCAAAAGAACATTCTAATATGATTTTGCATTACGTCACACTGTATTGACATCACTCCTGCCATTCTTGTCTGCTCCCTCTTAGTTATACGTTTCCTTGGCAACAGACCTCACGATGCATGACAGTTGTCAGTGCCAAGTACAGTCTCCTACACTGCAACTAACTACGTAGAACCGTTCCCTGGTTTCCAGTTGCTTTTGTCGGCTGTCATCACTGGTGGAAACATTACGTTCAACGTGTTCGAACGAAAATTGTCTCAGCTCGACTCACAATTAAACAACGAAACGGCAACGTTCACTAACTGAGTTCCTGTCCACAATGCATCAGGGGAATGTTGCATGACTACTCAGCTTCATCTGGATGTACTGATCTAATTAAAACTAATATTGGAAATAGCAATGCGACGTTCATATCGCCCCATATGACATACGATAATCTCACATTTAATGAAAACAATAAAGAGAAGATATTTAACCCGAACTCAAACCGTCTTCGAACTGTTTATCATTTGCTTTCTTGGTAACATGCGTCTTAACGCAGGGGGGAGACACGTCAACAGAACAGCACGTCAGTTAGCCCTGAACGAGGACTGTTTATTTAGGTCACCGACATGTCTTTCTGTTTGCTTTCTGAATCGTGGGTAAAAAATAAATCGGGCATCTTAGAAAAGAAATATAGTATAAGGGTAATGCTATTTTTGAGGGCATTATCATTTGCAGCGGTCCGCAAATTTCTGATAATGGGAGGGCCGTTTCACGATAATTCCATGTATTTTAGCTATAATATCTAATAACATAATACCTACCTCGTGTATAGACGCAAGCGTCCCCAGTCTGTTCTATATTACATTATGCATTGGGGTAGAGCGAACTGTATTCGTGATTAATGTTTCAACATTACGCTCATTCTTTGTAGTTTGTTTGTGGAATATTTTGCATTCGTAATATTATTAAATTAAATGGCGTTCTATACCGTCCATCGGACATACCGTTATTACGTGTGGCAGATGTTTTGATGTTCTGTATGTGTATTGATATTTCTAACTGATATAGTGCGTGAAGAGACTAAACGCCAGGTGACACTCATGGTATGATCAACGTGTATTAATATTGCAGTGATCAGATCAGAGACATGGTTATCTTGGGCTTTGCAATTTATGTTTAGAGTTGTGTCCCTTTGTGCTAGATATGTGAGTGAGTGAGTGAGTTTAGTTTTACGCCGCATTCAGAAATATCCCAGCTATATGGCGGCGGTCTGTAAATAATCGAGTCTGGACCAGACAGTCCAGTGATCAACAGCATGAGCATCGATCTGCGCAATTGGTAACCGATGACATGTGTCAACCAAGTCAGCGAAACTGACCACCTGATCCCGTTAGTCGCCTCTTACGACAAGCATAGTCGCCCTTTATGGCAAGCACATGGGTTGCTGAAGACCTATTCTATCCCGAATCTTCACGGGTCTGCTAGATATGTACGTTATTATAGTGTCGTCCCGGTTGGCTTTGATATCCTTCTCGGTTTGTCGGCACCAAAACAAGTTTTTGCTGTTTAACCCATAAAGAATACATATTATACTTTTACTGACGCATCGAGTAAGTGAGTTTAGTTTTACGCCGCACCCAGCAATATTCCAGCTAAATGACGGCTGTCTGTCAATAACTGTGTCTGGACCAGACAATCCAGTGTTTAACAGCATGAACATCGTTCTACGCATTAGGGATACAATGACATGTGTCAACCAAGTCAGCAAGCCTGACCACCCGATCCCGTTGGTCGCCTCGGTTACTGAAGATCAATTTCAACCCTGATCTTCACGGGTCTCTAACGCATCGAAGTAACGTGATATACCTTCAATTCTGTTCAAAGCGGAATTAAACAAAACTCACGGACCAGATAATGATTAAAAATGAAAATGAATATATCATAAGAATGCTATGTAAAACCTCATTTAAAAAGCAAGGGGCACGTCAAAACATATATGGTAAATGTGTAATGCAATGGGTTGGAGAACGTTCTTGAACTACAGTCAGCAATATTCTGGTTTTACTTAATGAGATTCCATCAGCGCCTTAAAAACTTGAGTACAAGACGTGGGACATGTGTGAATTTGGAAGATTACAAAGTGTAGCAGAACATCACTCGTTAACAGATTATTCTGTGCACGGGATACGTACGTTACAATCCCTGGCACTGCACTCGTGAAGGCGAGGGACGTGTAGATGCTTCTTTGGTTTTTTTAATGTTGCTTTTTTGGTTTTAATTTGCGGCGGTTCATTCATCACTGTTTTTATTTTACGCCCAAAGCAATCTGTTTCGGCAGATAATCTACAATGATGATTCACTAGTGTTGACGTTTCTCATTAACTTGAACTGAGTTAACGTTTCTGCAGATGGGCTGAAGTCTTGTTTTCTAGTCATAACTGTAACATTTATGCTGAATCAACAACGACATTAAGACTGTCCTTGATGATCACTGTGTTGCGAAACGAACATATTTCTTAAGTGTTTTCCCTTTATTCGTAAACAACAGAATCTGTGCACATGTACGCAGAGAAATATTTCAAAATTGAGATGAAGGTTTGCAACAAGTGGAACAAAATCTGTGTCAATGTGTTGTCTGCCCCCGAGACTCTCTGAGGGTGATGGGCTAAGCGTTCGTTCGTCACACCGACGACCAGGGTTCGATTCTCAACATGGGTACAATGTATGAAGCAAATTTCTGATGTCCTCTACAATGACATTGCTAGAATATAACTTAAAGCTGCGTAAAACCTACCTCATTCAGTCAAGACTCAAACGGGATTGATTATTTTACACCCCACTGTCATATGTCAGTGCTAATGCTTAGAGCAAAGGTCTTTATATATTTTTTGAATGCGAAAGGATCGCAGGTGCTACCGTTAGGAACACGCTGACCCTTTTAGCCAGCTCCATGTGTCATCTCGGAGGTTTAGTGATCTATCCGTATAACTATCATTACTGTTTGCCGACCCGTGAAGATCCGGGGTAGAATAGGTCTTCAGCAACCCATGTGCTTGCCATAAAAGGCGACTATGCTTGTCGTAAGAGGCGACTAACGGGATCGGGTGGTCAATTTCACTGACTTGGTTGACACATGTCATCGGTTCCCAATTGCGCAGATCGATGCTCATGCTGTTGATGACTGGATTGTCTGGTCCGGGACTCGATTATTTACAGACTGCCGCCATATAGCTGGGATATTGCTCAGTGCGGCGTAAAACTAAACTCACTCACACTCACTACTGTTTGCCTTGTACACTCATCGTTATTTGTTTAGGTAGATGATGGACACTGATTGTTTTCTGACTTGGCGCGTTACATTCACCATAGCCGTGAATGACTGCACAGCACCTCTTATTCATGGGCATAGATGCCTGCGAATGATCCCTCATGGAATGAGGAGCTTGGCGCCATTGCTGCAGGTTGTGTGACCCTAGTTGATGTTGACGTGGATGTTTCTGCAGATCATTGCACAGGAACTCAGTTGGATTTACAGTCTATGACCAGGGACTGACTGACTGACTGAGTTTGGTTTTACGCCGCTTTTAGCAATATTCCAGCTACATCACGGCAGGGGAACACCAGAAATGGGCTTCACACATTGTACCCATGTGGGGATTCGAACCCGGGTCTTCGGCGTGACGAGCCAACGCTTTAACCACTAGGCTACCCCACCGCCCCCTATGACCATGGAGGGTGCATCAGTTTATTTTATTCTGACTATTTGTTGTTTATCTCCGCTCTGAGCAATATTCCAGCTTTATAGTGGCGGTCTGTAAATAATCGACGCTGGACTAGACAATCCAGTGATCAACAACATGAGCATCGATCTACGCAATTGGAATACGATGACATGTGTCAATCAAGTCAGCGACCCTGACCACCCAATTCCGTTAGTCGCCTCTGATGACAAGCATGGGTTGCTTAAGACCCGGATTCTAATATATCGTTATATTAATATGCCTTTTTATCTTGTGAGTGATTGATTGACTGACTGAGTGAGTGAGTGAGTTAGTTTACGTCGATTTTAGCAACATTCCAGCAAATCACGGCGGGGGACACCACAGATGGGCTTCACACATTGTACCCATGTGGGTAATCGAACCCGGGCCTTCGGCGTGACGAGCGGACGCTTTAACCACTAGGCTACCCTATTCCTTCTTCTCTTCTTGTGAAACGGGAACTAGTTTGAATTTGTTTCATGGAGTGATTGTAGAGGTACGACTGACGTATCAAGTTATCATTTCAGTCGTAATTCTCACACTTCTGTGCAAAAACCTAGCCTTCAGAACCTTGAGTGAGTCAGTGAGTCAGTGAGTGAGGTTATAACGCTTTCAACAGCATTTCAGCTGGTTTAAGGTTCATGTTTACCGGTGAAAAAATCCTCAATTGAACCATTTTATCAATGAGTGAGTGAGTGAGTCAGTTTAGTTTTACGCCGCACTCAGAAATATTCCAGCTATATGGCGGCGGTCTGTAAATAATCGAGTCTGGACCAGACAATCCAGTGATCAACAGCATGAGCATCGATCTGCGCAATTGGGAACCGATGACATGTGTCAAACAAGTCAGCGACCCTGACCACCCGATTCCGTTAGTCACCTCTTACGACAAGCATGGGTTACTGAAGGTTCATTCTAACCCGGACCTTCACGGGTCATTTATATTTTAAATATTTTTAAACAAATGACGCATGTACGGTATTCTCAAAATAAAGAAAAAATGAATCCACAACCAAAACATAGTGAGTGGCTTAACGTCGCTTTGAAGTACATTCGAATTATATCACGGCGTGTCCATCTTAATGCGCGAGTAAGAGCATGACACTGACCGGCAGGCCCAGAAAAGCTGCGTATCCAGGTAAAATACGCATAGAAAATTTCCAATTACGCATTGAAAAATAATTGTTGCGTACCAATTACGCATTTAAAATGTTAGATACGCAAAAAGTTTAAAACAAATGCGTACGGAATATATTTATAAAAATAGCTTGCGTAATGAAAAAGACATCGATTGCTATCAAGTTGTACTGTTAGTATAGGACAAGTGTTGTACTGTCAGTATAGGATGAGTGATTTTTTATGAAATCATTTCCATTATATTTAAGTTGGTTTTGATTAGGTATGACATGAGGCAGAACATACCTGCTTAGTAAACTTACTCAATGACATAATACTTAAGTGAGTAAAATGACTGAAATACGCACATATTTGAAAGCAGTGGGTAACGGAAAATGAAATACCCACTCAACATTCATAATACCCACTCCAAAAAAATACAGTGGGTACAGTACCCACATGAGCTAAATCTTATCTGGAGCTCTGGACATCATGCAGGTATCAGGCTTTCACCACTTTGAAGACACCACAAGAAAGGGTATGGTGGCGACAAACAAAGACATACAAGTTCACTCCAAATTTCGCCAAACTGAGACTACCGTGACATCTTCGCCCTCGTATAAAGTATATATATATTCACCACATTATATAGTATACCTTACTTGATTCCCTCGAGGAAAACACATAGCGAAATAGCATACTGAACAATGCTTCCTTATTTATTTCCATGAGTATATATAAAAACTTACCCTTGCCGATGGAGAAAACTCCGAATCCCAGGATATCAACGGTAATCCATAGTAATCGGCTAGCTGACTTATGTATTTATGGGCACCAAGTCTTTCCTTCTTCATAGACAATGGGTTGTTTATATGGAACAGTACAACAGCGTTGGACGAGAATGAGGTATCACAAAACGCTTGAAGAATTTCGTTGGGAGTATCGTCACGCAGAATGGTACTGCGAGCACTAAAGTCGAAGTATCTAAGGTTACGATATTTCAATAGCTTCCTCCTTGCACGAGGGGCGAAGTCGGCAAATAACGTCCTGTTAAGTGTCTTGAAGAAGCCTCCTTCTTGAAGAAGCGCATGAATCGCAACCTTTCTTTTTGAAGGTCTGGACAACTGACCATCCCCCCTTTGGCACAGGACGATGGTCAGGAGGAGCACAACCACCTCCTGCCACGGCCACCACATCCTCATCCCGAGCCTAGCTGACCACACAGGCGATTGATCCTTCACTCAGATGCGGCCACTTGTGTTCATTTCCCATACCATCCTGAAACAGAAAAACAGCCTTTTAATGAATGAAAATGACGTCACAAGCACCAGGTGAGTGAGTTTAGTTTTACGCCGCACTCAGCAATATTCCAGCTATATGGCGGCGGTCTGTGAATAATGGAGTCTGGACCAGACAATCTCGTGATCAACAGCATGAGCATCGATCTGCGCAATTGGAACCGATGACATGTGTTAAGCAAGTCAGCGAGCCTGACCACCCGATCCCATTCGTCGTCTCTTATGACAAGCATGGGTTACTGAAGGTTCATTCTAACCCGGACCTACACGATTTTTTTTCAAGATGGAAGCTAAAACATATCATTAATGAAAATACCAAGAGACACAGGGACCCGTTTCACAGAACAATCATGTCCTTCACTACCCTTAAACGTTAACGTTTGACAATTCTAACGCTACGGCTGACTTTGTAAACGGGTCCCAGTACTGTTCCAAACAAGTCATCATTTTACCAAACTATGAATCCCTGACTGGGCCTAGTTTCCTTTGTTTTAGTTTGGTTCGATCTTCAAGCGTCGAGGCTAAAACACAACAGTAGACATGTCTAAACGTCCCAATAATTCCAACCTTTGTAACAAGAGCCATTGTGGTGTGAAACGTCGCGACCTGATCTCGATTCAGGGAGCGTTTTTCTCAACAATGTTTCTTATTCTTTGAAAGTAAGTCTGTGGACAGAGTAATAGGTAATGGACAAGAACATGGTCTTGAAACCGCTTACATTAATTGACTTTTAAAATCCCTTACCATTTAGAAATCAATGCACCTGTGTCTCCATACGTCTGTCTACAACTCCCACACCCTGTTAGTTATTCAAAAGTTACACACATGTAAGTCTGTGACTGTGTTCATTGCGATGCAGTCGTTCTGTGTACACGTGTGAATCGATCAGAATAAGCTTATTATACACTAATTGCTTCTTGAGGTACTGTAGTTTACGGCGTTCGGAGTTTGTTTTTAGACTATTTATTGACTCGTGTTCCCTTTAACATTTACAGAGGCTTTTAACAGATACACACTATCAGAATGACCAAAGGCATGTTTTTTACAAGCCTCAAGAAACACTGTGTTCAACTGTTGCTTGGTTACATCAAACATTTTTTTCTAAAAACCAAACCTCACGTTGTTGTCTGTGCAGAGCCCCATCTTTTATGCTAGTATGATATGTGATAAAAAGAAAGATTGGCCGACAACTTTGTTTTGTGTTACAAGAACGATCTTAGAGCGCCAATGAGGTGAGAAGAGGCATCGACTCTGCGAAGTATCACCATGTCAAACCGACTTTGGTCCACTGGACACAGTGTCTGCCCGGAGCGAATGTTTCATGGTGCAGGCTCTGGTCGCGTTAAAACGAGGACCTGTCGGCTCACAGTCAGTTTAATATGCTTGTCTGGGTATATGTGTCAACATCCGGCATGGTGGGCTGGAGTGGTCTGCGGTCTTTTTTCGACTCCCCACATGGGTACAATGTGTTGAGCCAATTTCTGGTGTCCCAGATATTGCTGGAATATTGCTGAAATCAGTGGAAAACCATACTCACTCAACCAATGGGATAGAACTATAGCACCGCCATTAATTATGTAAAAATGCATACAGCCGCACACTGATATACAATCCACCCACGTCTCTCTGTAAACGCAGTTAAACGCAACCAAAATCCCATTTTACCACAATTCATCATGTTACAAACATGACTAGAAAACGACAAACAACATCACCAGGCAGTGCAAAAAGAATTAGCTGTTGTTTCTAGAAGCGGATCCTGTACACTGCCTAGAAAAAATAAAATGAACTTAAGACAGAAAAAGTGACACATTAAAATGTTCTTCATGTGTCGAACTATGATTGTCTCGAAGTCATCCTGTTGTGTCGAAAATCGGATGTCTCGAAGTATTTAGGTAGGTCATTCCAACTTCGATACCATGTGAAAGCTCTTTTCCCCCAAAACGACGACACATCATAATAATTCTCAACCATGTAGGTATTTTGTAACATCTGTTGCCAAAGCATATATGCTAGCAAATATGATCCATCCCAACGTGCAATCTAATGCAGAGGCGTTTCCATTTATTAACTGCGTGTAGGTGGATTTATGTGACATATTGTCGGTTCATCAATGGTCTTCTTCGTCCTACATTTCTATGACTGCAGTATCTGTGTTGTATATTGCAGACAATCAGGTACTATTGAAATGCAATAAATGATCCAATTTAATCAGTCGAGACCAATATATTATCATTGACTGAAACGTTTCAGCAGCTCATGTACGTTTTCAACGAATTATTCATGATAAATAAATAATAAAAATCGCGTAACAGATTGAAACCCAGCTCTCGTAGTGATGCGAGCGGACGCACATGGGAACCGTCCAAATTCTATATAGATTAGCAATGACAATCCATGCAGACTTGACATAAATTCAGGGCGAATCTGTGTTTCGAACTCCGGATAATATGTTTTCGGCGCCTTACAATGCATGACCGCCAAATCATTGCTGAACTCATAACAGATTTAGAATTTTTGACGCAATGAGCAGAATTGATCTGAAGTTGTTGACCGTTTTGCTTCCAGACCAAGATTTCTATGTCTGTACATTTGCTACATATACACTAAACATCGAATATACGGTACATCACTCAATAGGCATAGTTTCTTCTGGTGGCACTATTATAGAGAAGACACAAGATTCCTTGCTGCAAGTAAATCTCTTTTGTCATACTAGGTGTTACAAACTGCTAAAAATATTTCATAGCGATGGACCGTTTTGAAAAGTAGCAAAAAATGATGTTTATCATATCTGCACAATCATAGTCAAAAGGTTTGCAATATTCATATCCATGTATACCCAACCTGCACTCAGCTTTTAACTGACTTCTCATATATACGGTAATCCATTTGAGGTGTTTGAATACTGATATTATCTCAGCTCAAAAACATTTCTTTGCTGATATAGAATTCGGAGAATATCCACCATTCATTTGAAAGATATAAGACTCAAAGTTCGAATCAAATTAAGCTACAACACACAGATACAGACATACACGCACGCACGCACACTCACACACTTGCATACACATATACATACACGTTCACGCACGAATATACACATACACATAAACATATAGATACACTTTACATACGCACATATATACGCATATCAATACATATACATACACATAACGTACACACACACACACACACACACACACACACACACACACACACACACATGTACATGAACATGTACTTACAATCTGACCTTTGGCTGTTAACTTCCCATACACGATGTAACATTCCCTTCGTCGTATATTCCAAACTGAATTACAGTAGTATATTCATTGTGATGAACATGAACACAGCTGTGGTCGCAGGTTCTACATGGTCGATGGACGAGTGCAAGCTCTATTCAGCTTCAAACAGTCAGCCACAATACCGTTCGTCAATATTTCCACACATGAAGTAGTATGAAGGTTACAAAGTTTAACGTACGTACCACAACAAAAGCTTCAAATAATACCTCCATGACCGAATCTGTTTAACATGCACCATGTCTAACCAGGTGGAAGCTTTCCTTCGATCGAGTCATTAGTATTACATCTCAAGTATGAAGCATACACTAGAACATGTCTCGCTGTATAGCAGATACTATTATATATGCTCTTCAAAAACGTAGGGGAAGCCCTGAAATAACCAACAATTTACATAGTTATGAAGTTACTTTCTAGTTATATCTGTATCACCATCATTTATTTACTCGTGCGAAATATGGATATGAAATGACATTTTCTTTCACCATGTCCATATGAACACATTTCTTAAAATAGCTGACGTTGTACCATGAACATGGACAATTGCTAACATACTGAAAGTTGTAGTAGGTGTAATAACCGTTAACAATCTTGACGGATGATAGGTATAAGATTATATTTTGGATCAGTAATGTTTAATACCGAAAATTAATTAACATTCATTCACTCGACGAGATATCTTTCGTTCGAACCTCCATGGAGATGTGAGAGAGTCGCATCCTCCTCCTCATCATCATCCTCCCCTTCCCAACTCCTGTGTCAACGTCTTGCCATTTTCAGCAAACGTGATCGGTTGTCTACGACGTTGTCGCACACGTCTTCCTAACATATTCCTTTGTTTGTTTGTTTGTTGTTTAACGCCGTACTCAGCAATATTTCGGCTATATGGCGGTGGTCTGTAAATAATCGAGCCTGGACCAGACAATCCAGTGATCCACATCATGAGCATCGTTATCCCAGTGGGATGGGTGGGGTGAGAATGTTGCCTGGGCTCACAACTGGCTGTGACATTCTATGGATGTTGTTTTGTTGGCCAACTGATGTGAAAAGTGAGCGGCCATTCATGATGAGAACGAGCGTTGTCATCCTGAAAGCGAAAGGTCCATCCAAGCAAACAGGACATCAAAGGAGTCAGTACGTCGTCCCGATGGTACTGTCCAGTGACCCGTTCTTGCACAATCTGAACGTAGGGAATTCAGTCATACACCAGCCCACACCGTGACTGATCCAACGCCAATTCTGTCATGACGTTGCCACTGGCCATGACGTTCCTTTCGACGTAGCTAGACAAGACCACACATATCAATCCAGAGGAAATGAATAAGAACTTATCGAAAAAGATGACACGTGACCAACAACAACTACCACAGTTTTGACCTTGTATACGTCAATGACGATAGGCAACGATTTGTGCTGAAGGAACGGCACAAACGCCCAACATGGAGATTAGCTGCATGCAGACGATTGCTGATCATCTGACGCCAAACTCGTACTCAAGTACCCTTTTAAATGTTTGTAGCAATTTGATTCGCCATTTCGTAGAGCTTGGTTTCCGATCAATCGATCCTGGGCTCTTGTTATTGACCTTGGACGTGATCGATCAACCTTTGGGGATTTGTGGGTACCTAGTCCGTATTCTGTTGATCAAACAGTGTAAAACATTGAACGTATTGGTCAGACCACGCATCGTCTTCAGACAATCCACATGTTGCAGATGCCGAATCGTTAGTTCAAACACAAACAATGAGGGTGGTTAGGTAGCCTTGTGGTTAAAGCATTTGCTCGTCACGCCGAAGACCCGGGTTCGATTCCCCACATGGTTACAATGTGTGAAGCCCTTTCTGGTGTCGCCCGCCGTGATATTGCTGGAATATCTCTAACGGCGGCGTGAAGCTAAAACTCACTCACAAACAATGAATGAAATCAAGCAGTTTAGTCAACCTGCTTTGAAAGGGTCACATTCATGCATGACCTTCATGCGTGCGCCACGTGCAAAAATCAGATGTAAGTTTGATAGACATGAATGTTCCAGCATATATTTTTCAAATTTTGCGATCACCTACATATTTAAATATAAAAGTTTCGATTCCTATAATCTTTCAAATAAGACATGTTCACCATTAAAATCGACCAACGCCCGAAGGAGTTTCAAGGTCAAATCACTACCCAACGTCTTGACGCTGCGACACGGAACATCGCCATTGAAAGAATGCACGCTGGAGATTGCCAATCTTCTGTTGCCAGGCGTCTTAATGTTAGTCTCAGCACTATATCACGGCTTGCAGCACGTTATAACCAAACAGGTATAACAATTGACCATCCCCCTACAGGCACCTACAGGCACCACTGCAGCCCAAGATCGGTACATCCGGGTAGTACATTTGCGTGATAGTACTGCCACGAGTGAGAGCACAGCATCCAGGGTGCCTGGACTTCGGAGGATATCCGGTCAAACTGTACGGAACAGGTTGAGAGAGATTGGACTGAGAGCCAGGAGACCCGACGTCGGGACCGTGCTACGTGGTCACCATCGCGCTCAACGTCTCCGTTATCTAAAATTATCCACTTGGTTGTATAGACATTTCCTTCTTCTAAATTGATGTAAAAATTCATGCACTAAAGTCTATTTGTGGACGAGTTATACATGTTTGAAAATAAAACATCTTCGCAACAGATTCTGGCCTATGCGTTTCTTTTTGGGATAGTATACATACATGCATTTTAAACTTATTTTGAAGTTCGAAAGTTGTCGAGTCTTGGAAATAAAAGAAGTAACTTTAAAGTACAAATTGCACTTCTTCAATACCTCACAGAAAAAATGTAAACTGTTGAAAAAGCGATGTACTAGTTGTATTTTTCTAATTAATTCTAAGACGATGCCACCGAACGCACATTAGCAGGTGAGATGTACATTTCAAACGAAGTCCAATTAGTCTGGGACGTTGGTATCTTATCTTCTAATGTGCTTTCGTGTTTGCGTTCGCGGACCGTCAACTGTAGAATGCACCTGTCAGGAATGATGTCAATGTTATTTAACATGTCTTGCCAGTTTCCAGGAATCGAAAGGTATAACGATGCGGGATGTATACTTCCACTATCTATTGATGATACCCAGCTGTGCATTCCCAACACTGAACAAGACGAAACTACTGCAGGGTGACGAGCTTGTGCCAAAGCAGGTATCATAAATCAAACGCAACACCTTTTGAAAAAAAACTGAAATGCAGGATGTACATCCACGGTTCGTACGTTCACTTACAGATGTCGTACAGCGTTCCGCTCCACCGGTAAGTGTCTTTGCACAAGAGAGCAACTAAGATATAAACGAGGTGAATTTCAGTGCAGATTTAAGTAGATTACTCTAGGTAATGTGTGATGCTCTCATGCATCGAGGCATGAAGACAAGATCGATGACACCGCTGGTGTTGCTGGACTGTGACAGCGTTGAAGCACGTACACGTCAATCACCTTGGTAAACATCAAGGGTTAATTTCTCATTCCGTTAATCTAGTATGTTCAAGTACATTTCTTGTAAAACTTGCGAAAGAGCGATCGTGCTGGTATGTTCGTATACATTCATCCAAACTATACGCTATTTGGCCTTTGTATCAGTTTGCTTGTATTATGGGATTATAATTACTTAATATTATGAACTCAAAAATATTTATTAGCTCAGGTCATAATTACAAGAGTTTATGCTTGTAAATGTTATATTTACAGTTACTCGTACTTTACAAAAATGTTCGTATGCTTGCAAAATACTGGGGCGGTTGGGTAGCCTAGTGGTTATAGCGTTGGCTCGTCACGCTAAAGACCCGGGTTCGATTCCCCACATGGGTGCAATATGTGAAACCCATTTCTGGTGTTCCCCGCCGTGATATTGCTGGAATATTGCTAAAAGCGGCGTAAAATCATATTCACTCACTCACTTGCAAAATACTAGTATTTACAACAGTTCTTGGCAAGAAACAACAGGGTTGGTCGAGGGGTGGTCGGGGGGTGGGGTGAGGTAGCCCAGTAGTTAAAGCGTTCGCTCATCACGCCGAAGACCCGGGTTCGATTCCCCATATGAGTACAATGTGTGAAGCCCATTTCAGGTGTCCCCGCCGTGATATTGCTGGAGTATTGCTTAAAAACGGCGTAAAACTAAACTCACTCACTCACAGTCATTCTCGATGTATGGTCTTAGATCATATTTGTACAAATAGATGTTCATTATATCAATCACTGGATTTGGTGCCAGACTCTTATACTAACATACTACATTCCCTTATCTAACAAACAACAAAAACTGATATTAATTGCAGAATGTACACTACATACACCTCTTTTGTTGGCTTATCACGATGACACTGAAAAACATTCACATTTACGTCAGGCCATACGCTGTGTCCAATGATACTACCCTCGCTACAGTATTAGATTCACAACGCGATTTACTACATTATACATTGCGCTGATTTTCCCAAAGCAGCTAGACGCGATCACCAAGTACAATATACTTGTCCTTATTTACGAGATTAATTGGAATAATCTAATTTGTTTTCCCAGCTGCGATTAGCCCAGTGTCGGGCAGTACAACAAGGCTGGACGGACAAGCTAATACATCAGACAGTCGCCAGACTCTCCCCAGACAAACTGATACCTTATTACAATGAGAGCTGGACGTTGTGTTGTGCTTTGTTGGAGAAAGTGTTACTTCTATATGTAAGTAGTAGTTATGGTGATTTATGCGGTTCGGTGAGACTACTTGGAGTCTGTGTTGAGTATATTCATCTGGTCATGTCAAATCACAGTCCCTAAATATATTTTAATAGTAATGTATTACAGAAATTCTATAGAACCTTGTAATATGGTGTGATGAAGTGTCGAGACCACTTATTACAAATAGTAACTACCGATGATAAAACCAACCATGATCAATAACAGACCTTTCAGTGTGTAGCGTGTGTGGACTGCTTTGGTTGTGTGTGTGTGTGTGTGTGTGTGTGTGTGTGTGTGTGTGTGTGTGTGTGTGTGTGTGTGTGCGTGCGTGCGGGTTTACTCATTCACTAAGGGCCTATTCGATTATTGCGAAACTGGTTTTGGTTTCTGAAACTGGTTTCTCTTGTTATAAACGAGTGTCCAGTTTCGGATACATGGTTTCAAAGTGAAACTAGTTTCTAGTTTTATAAACGAGTGGATGGTTTCACCATCCGGTTTCAAAATGGATACAAAAAAATGTCTCAGCTACTATATATGTGGAAGGAATTGGATGACAGCATTGCCGAAGGTAATATTTTTGTCATTTTATCAGGGAATGAACAAATAATAAAGAGATGAGATGCTTTTGGAAGTAAATATTTGCGTATATGTAATTATACTGTAACAAGCAATTATATGTATACAAGTTACATAAAATAGTCATGTTCAATAGACTGGGGTTTTAAAAATATTTACCTAGTTCTCAGTTGATATTTATCATTGTTTTGGTTACAGAAACTGCTGCTCTATTTTGCCACCAAGATCAGCTGAACTTCGTTTCCGCCATGTTTGTTGTGAGGGAACGCGAAACAGAAACTGCGAAACCTGCCTCGGAGATGGTTTCGAAGTTTCAGAACCCAGTTTTAGGTTTCAACATAATCGAGTGCATGGTTTTCCAGAAACCAAAACCGGTTTAGCATAATCGAATAGGCCCTAAACCAAACACTCACACAGCCACACACTCACTCACTCGCTCGCTCAGCTAAACACTCACTAGCTCACTCACTCAGCTAAACACTCACCCAGCCAAATATTCACTCACTCACTTCCAACGGTTTCTGGACTGATCCGTTAAGTTCGGTATGAGATGAAAGTCAATTAAATATTTTCAAAAATAATTTTAAATTGCTTATACGGTCCATGGCGTGAAAGGATATGTAAGTAATTTTTATTTATTTATTATATTTATTTTTTATTATTGGATATTTATATAGCGCACATATCCGCGCAACTAGTGCATGCTCAAGGCGCTGGTATTTTTTCCCTCGATCATTGGATGTCAATCTCAACGGCACATCGTATTATCAATCTCAACTTCCTGGGGAGTATACAACTCTTGCTGCCACTAGGCGCACCTAGTTATTGTGGCTTTCTCATCCTAACGAGGTACCCATTCATAGCTGGGTGGACTGGGACACATAGTCACAGCACTTTGTCCAAGTTCACTGCACGTTGCTGTACCAGCAACTAGGGGTTTGCACGTATTCATGTGGCCACCATCTGGTCATATACCAACGGATTCGTGGGTTCTTTTAAGTGCACAGGGTTATGTACTGTACACTAGGGGTTGTGACAACACGGAAAGAGTCTGCACACACAGTTGACTCCAAGGTTTTCACACCCGCTCACAGGTGGGCTCGATCCCGGTACCTCAACCTCGCTGGATCACTAGCCTGGCGCCTTAGCCAGCTCGCCCACAATCTACATGAGTCTTATATGAGACTAACCAGCCGGCCAATAAGTACATGGTGATCCACTTTCTGATGTCTTGTTCTGTAACGTTACAAAAAATATAAGAGAGAAATTAAAAAAAACACAAACTAAACATGCAGAGATGCAGAGAGAGAGGAAGGTGAGAGTTAAGCTCGCCTTCATGAGATATGCATTAAAATAAACCCCGAATGACCGAATGAGAAGGAACGCTTTGATGATCGTATCTTCCAAACTCGAACATAGACTTAAGATTGTCATAGCGCTAAGATAGCTGTGAGCCCTGCAAGTGGGCCCTGAACCTGAGGAAAAGCTTCACTTGCTTCATTAAGGAATATTCCGATGCAGACAGGGTGCGCGGACAGGAAAACAACATGGTTCTGACTCAACTATACAAAAACAGAGAACTATTGCTTGGCCAGACCCAGCATGAGGGACAGACAACATGTCCAATAATTCGTTATTATAGGTTCTGTAACTTTACCTAAATTGGCGTTAAGCTTCCTCATATTCAAAGTTTATTGGAAATTAGAAAGATAAAGGGATGGTTTCATGGGGATAAAATGGCCAAGTTCGTTCCGTAATGCTTAATCTTTCAGTAAGATTCGACGCATAGCGAGAGTTAATGATTGATGTAAACAGAACCGGAACACAACACGGATCTGGAAACTGTATTTTACGGAAGTTCATAAATTGTCTTGGCTTATTAACGGGCATGCGTTTGCACTATATGCATGTGTATCAAAACCTAAAAACGTGGGGATATTATGAACGATCTTAAATGTCCCACTTCACATGGGATTGGGAATAAATACAGTGAATGGACAAGCAATGATCATACGTGCTCAAGGTTTATCAGTGAGTGAGTTGAGTTGAGTTTAATGCCTCTGTGAGCACTT
Organism: Haliotis rubra; assembly: GCF_003918875.1. Classification (NCBI taxonomy): domain Eukaryota; kingdom Metazoa; phylum Mollusca; class Gastropoda; order Lepetellida; family Haliotidae; genus Haliotis; species Haliotis rubra. Next base: position 1,930,274 of record NW_025767002.1, read on the forward strand.
GTCATCTGTCATCTGACAATCCGAGTTAGACTTGATCTTCAGTAACCCACGCTTGTCGTAATAGACGGCTAACGGGATCGGGTGGTCAGGGTCGCTGACTTGGTTCATCCCAGTGAGTGAGTGAGTGAGTGAGTGAGTTTAGTTTTACGCCGCTTTTAGCAATATTGTGCCCATGTGGGGAATCGAACCCGGGTTTTCGGCGTGACGAGCGAACGCCTTAACCACTAGGCTACCCCACCGCCCCGGTTCATCCCAATTGCGTATATCGATGTTCATGCTGTTGATCACTGGCTTGTCTGGTCCGGCACGATTACTAACAGACCGCCACCATATAGCTGGGTGCTATATTGCTGAGTCCGGCGTTAAACAACAAACAAACAAACAAACAAACAAACATCTGATATGGCAAAAAAAGCTTAAGTGACACAGATAATAGATCATAGATAATGACCACTGTGGTGAAACCCATGAGCTTGGGTATGATACTGGGAAACCTAGAAATAATATCAGGTATCCCCGGGATTCGTACTCATGACTATAGGATAATAAGGTAAGGCTCTGACTTAGATCACTGGACTAACGGCACCTCCGTTTAGCGATGTAAATGTATGAATGTAAATTTAAAAATTTACTGTTAGGCAAGTAACTGATTATTGCCATAATTGCCAGCAACATTAGTCGAGTGTTTCTGAAGTGGAATGTCGGCGTTTGTATCCCCTGCCCAGTCATACAGAAATACGTTAAATTGTGGTAACTGTTGTTTCCCCGCCTGGACATTAATGAAAAATAACAAGGAATGGTCCGCTTGGTGTCAATAGCACTAGCACTATAAGACCGGCATTACAACCCACCAGAACAAGCAACCAAACACAAATACACTCGAGCTCATTCGCGCACGTTGCTGTAGAAATGAAAAAACTTAAACCCCATTTCTACTGAAAAATAATGCTCACAATAAACAATAGTTATAACGAGCTATAAGGGTCCGTTAACTATATTTCGTTATAACCGAAGTTCGTCATACCGATTTCGACTGAAGAATGTCCGGGGCAAAAAACAACAGTTCGTTATATCCGTCAGATCGTTATAACCGTTTTCGTTATAAGTGTATCTAGATCAGGTGAAAAATCGGTTATCACCCACGACGCAAATGTGACCATGCAATCCAAATCGTTGTTACTATACTAAGCACAGAATACTGGAATTGTCCTACGCTGGAATCTCAAGCTTTGGTAATAATGAGTGAGTGAGTGACTTTTTGCTTTACGCCGCGTTTAGCAATATTCCAGCAATATCACGACGGGGGACACAATAAACGGGCTTCACAAATGTTGGGGAATCGAACCCGGGTCTTCGGCGTAACGAGCGAACGCTTTAACCGCTAGGCACCCGCACCGCCCATCCATGGCCATTAACAAGAAAAGCAAACCAAACGTCCTCAGGGAACAACAACATCGCACAATGGATACATCTCAAGAAACACAAACCTTGAAAGATTTGTGACATGCTCACAATAAACATCCCAAAAAACAATCAGAGGTGACATGTGAGGAATGAACCAGCCCAGACTCATAATTATGTTTCAAAGCATCGTGGCGCCAATTGGATTCCATCCCTTCGCCAGCTCTGTTGTTCAACACAGCAACAAGCCATGGCCTCGACTGAATAGCCCAGAGAGTCTTTGATCAGCGGCACATCAACTGAAGATTTTTTAAACGTACTTTATAATCGCCAGTGTAATGACATTACAGTGCGTAATCTACTACCCTGCACTTAATGTCTGGTACGGAAGGCCTTGTGTGTCAATGTCTTTGAAGTGTATTGAGTTACATTCGTCCTTGCCTCGTGTCATGGATTTTATAATGTCATTATTTGTTTCATTTGTACACTCAGTTGCTTCGGAGTTAGAAAATCGGAAATGTTTAGTTATAAAACATTAAAAGTGCAAGAAAAATGCTGTGCTGAAAAACTGCTACCTGACATTGACGTTTTAAATATTTAACAACTCGTAGAAATTGATTTGTAGAAGCATTAACTTTCTTCACATTCTGTAACGTGATAGTATCAGAGGACGTACGCTTTGGAGCACTGGTTCAGGCAGTGATGGCGTTGTTGTTTCGAGTTGTCATTATTTGATAAATTCCATCTCTCATATTCCATCTTCTCGAAAAACAGTCAGAGAAATTGTAGGACATTTTTAAAAAAATGTTCACGAAACTAATGAAAACAAGCATTATGTTTCGGGTCTTGGTCTAAAGATTTGTTTGGCTCCTCATTTTGTGGGGAGACGAATGAAAGCAGGACCTGAATAGCATGCAAGAGCGGGCGAGAACCAGAAATGCCTACCATCTATATTGAGAAACACCTCACTTCTGAGGGTCTTCGAAAGCAGGATCGTGGCGTTAAGATCTGGCACCTATACAGACTACTTTACAGTGTAAGAGTTAGCGTAAGAGGTCTACTAATTCAATTTAAAGGCCATTCATTAATAAATCCTTTCTGATCAGTGTATACCAATTACCAATGTTTTGCAAAATATATTTTAATTGGGGGTCAATTTCAGACATCTACTTCGTAAACAGAGATCCCAACTGGCGTGCAATGTTCTACTCACATCCAACATACGTTTACAAAAACCAACGTGAATGAACATCATTATTCAATATTGAGGACCAGACTTCAAAGTGAATTACGACGTAATGCAGTTTATGGATCTGATATTTGAATTAAATTGAATTTGATATGAATCTGATGTGTTTCCTGTCATACAAGAGAGGCATTATGGTCCCAGTGATGACTTGAGCTGTCTATTAGTTTCGCAACACAACATGTATTTGGCGAAATATTTTGATCGCTAATATATTGCATCACGTTCTCTTGCAGACATCTTAAGAAAGCTGTCCCGGTCATATGAGGAGTCGTAATTTGCAATGTAGAGTTGCGTACGTTGGTTTACCGAAGATTAACGCATTACGAAACGAAAATATTTCTTAAATGTTTTCTCAAACTTATAGGCAGTCAAAACTGAACTATTCACGTAATACATATTCAAAGTTAAATTATGGAATAAACATGTACTGAAATTGTTTGCCTGGTGCATGGATTCACGGATTACCGACACCGGCAGTTCTCTGTAATCCGTTGTATACGATGTCAGTTAAATTCAGGAAGGACATATTTACCACTTTGGGGAAGCCCACATGTAAAACAACAGCAGCAGCACCAATAAAACCCCATAACGTTATATTCTAATATGTTACTGGCACACACTAAAGAATTGATTTCAATGTTCTGTGCTCTTAAACTACTTTACCGCTGAAGATCCGGGTTAGAATTGATCTTCAGGAACCCATACTTGTTGTAATAGGCGACTAACGGGATCGGGTGGTCAGGCTCGCTGACTTGGTTGACACATGTCATCGCATCCCAATTGTGTAGATCGATGCCCATACTGTTGATCACTGGATTGTCTGGTCCAGACCCGGAGTTAAACAACATGCCAATCAACTCTTAAACAGCGATTGAGGTCTTTAAGTGCTAACTACATAAGGCAAGCCAAACTTAGGGAATTAACATTCAATAATTAAGCCTGGTGCTACCAGAAAAGAACAGAAAAGAACAACGACATACAGACCAGTGCACTTAACTAACCAACCAAAAACACGTGATGAATATAACATAGCCCATCCGTTCAACTGTGGCTTCGTGACAAAATGTAATTCGTTTAGATGATGAGGATGACTATCCGAGTGACACAAATTATGTGGGCGTGCGATTTCTGAACCGCAGCAGATGCTTGTACTCTGTGGTGTATGACGATACTGTCAAATGGTATTCATGAAACTGCTGTCGAACATATAACATGCGCTCTAATTGTTTATATATACATATACATTTGGCTCTTCCTTAGGGGACAGGGTGTAGCTTACTGGTTAAAGCGTTTGTTGCTAATGCTGAAGACACAGGTTCGATTCCCGAAATGAGTGAAATGTCCATTTCTGATGTGCTTCGTCGAGATACTGTGGTATAAAATATTACTTACTCACTCACTCACTCACTCACTCACTCAGCCCAACACTCACCCAGCCAAACACTCACTCACCCAGCCAAATACTCACTCACTCATTCAGTCAGCCAAACACTCACCAGCCAAATACTCACTCACTCACTCAGCCAAACACTCACCCAGCCAGACACTTACTCACTCAGCCACTCACTCACCCAGCCAAATGCTCACTCACTCAGTCAGTCAGCCAAACACTCACCCAGCCAAATAGTAACTAACTTACTCCCTCACTCAGCCAAACACTCATTCACTCACTCAGCCAAACACTCACCAAGTCAAACACTCACTCAGCCAAATAATCAGTCACTTACTCCCTCACTCAGCCAAACACTCATTCACTCACTCAGCCAAACACTCACCCAATCAAACACTCACTCAGCCAAATAATCACTCACTCACTCACTCAAACACTCCAGCAGGAATGAACCATTTTATACCTCCCCTGACTATTACTTGTCATGTACTGCTCGTTTACGATCCAAACATAAACAGCATAAACACGAATGCAAATATACGCCGTCTTGCACTGACAGTTGGGCAACATGTGTTAGAAATTTATTCAGCAACATGTTTATATAGGCCAAAGTCTATGACACGACAGCACACAAGGATATTGAGTGCAACCCAATGCTATTTAAACAACTGTGTAGTCAAGAATATCCTGTCAGTTTCTGGGTATGCATTTATTGTATAACGCCCTGCCGTCATCGACATGTAAATAGTAAAACCTGGACTAGACAATCCAGTGATTGATATTTTGACCGACAATCCACGCAGTCGGGTCAAAACCAGTCTGACCTTTCGATCTGTAACATTACATATTAGGACCCAAGGTTCCTTGGGATGAGTTCCAACACGGAATTTCTGCAGGCTTGACCGTTTCCGTATGTACATCCATCCATATGACATAAGAAACCCATGTGGCCCTTCAGCTTAAATATAAGCTGTAGGTTTTGAACCTTCGGCGTGGCAGAAACATAATGATCGAATTCCAGCCTGGGTGTTTTTCTGTCAGGTTTATCAAGATCAGCGCCATACCAGTGCTCGTGGGTTTCAACAAAAAATTAGACCTGTGAAGATCCGGTTTAGAATTGGTCTTCAGGAACCCATGCTTGTCGTAAGAGGCGACTAACGGGATCGGGTGATCAGGCTCGCTGACCTGGTTGACACATGTCATCGTATCCCAATTGCGTAGATCGACGTTTATGCTGTTGATCACTGGATTGTCTGGTCCAGACTCGATTATTTACAGATATAGGTGGACTATTGCTGAGTGCGGAGTTAAACAACAAATATACATATCAAACAAACATCTGACATGGACTCAAATGCTGATGTGATACAGATCTGAGACCATGAGCATGGGTACGGGTATGGTTCTGGCAAACCTATAGTAATATCAGGGAGACAAAATATTCGAACTCACTGCGGCGTCAAGAAACAACGAACTAACCAACCAAAATTGTAGACGTAAATCTGCATTTTTTGGGTATTTTTCCCTGAGGCTAACATCCCGTATACATATAACTGAACCATTTTTTAATGCAACATCATCCCAAAGTCACTCAATCACTGCTTGACATTTTTTAGATAGTTCACCACAAGGCTTACGAGTGATCTTCATAAAAAATAATGCTTAGGAGTGCAACAATAGCGACTGTACGAGGGAAATCCTACACTCGACTAACTCAATGCTGTTAATTCATCATAGAGGGAAAAGGCTATCTAATCTTGTCAAATAACGTGTTTATCTCACCGAGTGGTCTGAAACCTCTCGTGAAAACATCTGCTTTGACAGGCAAGTAGATAGCATAGACGATGATTAAGGAAAAGACGTATATAGTTGCCCTCTTAACGTATGTCACCTGCATTAATGTTTTCAACTTGTTCAAAGACATCTTGACATTGTCTTCCGTTTTTCAATGTCAGGGTATTGTCCAGTAACAATGTGTTGGCGTTATATGATCGAACGATAAGTGGAAGACTATTTGATTGATTTTAAAAATAAAAATGATACTACCAGACCAACTGCATCATAATAATTTAATACTTTGTATGACAAGTTGACCAGGTTGACATTTCTTTACCAAGTCCCTCCATAGTCTTTATTTGCACTTAAGAGGCCACAGGCCTGTAGTACATGTATACTGACTATATTGTTATTAGGCAGTAGAGAGTACATTTCTCTTGTGTAGAAAGGCATGGTATAGGAACATTGACAACTTTTCCAGGTGTTCCTTGCTAGAGTAGGTTAACAGAGATGTAAATTTATAAATATTGTGATGTTCAAAGTAATATTTCTTAATATACTTATTTCTTAAATTGTGGTAGGCTGGACAAACACAAAGAAAATGATATTCATCTTCAATTAGATTCGAGTCACACATTTTACATATTTTATCCTCTTTTTTTATTCCAATATATCTACCTGTTTCTATTAACAAATCATGGGAGGAGCAACAAAATTTTGTAAGCGTGATTCTATATTTCCTTACATTCAAATATGATAGATAGGTTTCATTGTATATAGATTGCTTAAATATTCTGTAATAGAAACATTTATTTGATACAGATAATTGGTCAAGGCAAGCCTTTACCAAGTATATTGGTAAACAGAGTGAATATAATGCCACAACGATGTTATTGGACAATATCATAACGACATATCAAACGGAGGACGATGTCAAGATGCCTTTGAGTGTAAGTGCTATATTCGTATTCTTGTAAGTATTCACAACAAACATGGGAGTTTCCTTTGCACACTTAGCTTATACGGTAAACACAATGATACGGTTAAAGATACGGTTATGGTTTTCATATGCCACAGATTCGGTTTCAGAGTACCCCACTTAGTCCCCCCCTCCCTTCTCAAGACAAGGGATAAATTCAACGCACTTTGTGTTTATGATTATTCAAACGCACTTCCTATAAGTACTTGTATTATACATCCAGCTTTGAACATACTTCCTATAAACACTGAGATTATGCTTCAAGCTTTAACATAGTTTCGGCTACACAGAGGTTGTGCATTGAGATTCAACCATACTTTCGATAGACTTCCAGGTTATGCATTGAACGTTGAAAATTATTGAAGATTATGCGTCGAGCTTTAAACACACTTCCAGTTACACGAGATTATGCACTGACCTTTAAACACACTTCCTGTAGACATCCAAATTGTGCATCGAGCCTAAAACATGCTTCCGATAAATACTAGGATTATACATCCAGCTGTAAACACACCGATATTATGCATTGAGCTGTAAAGTTCCTATAAATAGTGCGATTGCGCTTTGAACGTTAATCGTACTTCCTATAAGCCATAAGATTATGCAGAGAGCTTTAACATGCCTCCCATAAATCCTGATTATGTATCTAGCCTTACACATACTTCCTAAACACTAAGATTATACTTCCTACAAACCTAGATTATTCTTTGATCTTTGAACATACTTCTTATAAACCCTTAGATTATGCATCGAGCTTAAAATATGCTTCCTGTAAATACTAAGGTTATGCACCGAGGTGTAAATGCAATTCCTACATACCTTTAGATTATGCACAGAGCTTTAAACATACTTTTTACAACCCTTTGGATTATGCATCGAGCTTTATACATACAGTCGAGCACCGTTGTCTCGATATTCATGGGACCAAGAACAAATATCGTGTTATCCGAACTTCGAGACATCCGACCAGGGCATATCATCACCTATCACTATGAAAGGAAACAATTCCGCAATCTCGAAACAACGCAATAATCACATGCTAGTCACATGATTACACAAAACCCTCATTGGATTCTCAGTATGTTTTGATTCGAAACTATAATCCGTTATCAGTAGTGTTTAGTTGTAACAGTGAGTACTTCCTAATTAATTCCTTCTTAATTAATCCTAATTAAATAACAGATAGGTAAATATCGAGTTCCTTTGCAAATATCGAGTTAAAAGGGTAATTTTGCTTGTTGGGACCGTGAAATTATATCGAGATATGGGAAGTATCGAGACATCCGTATCGAGTTAAAAGAGCTTCCTATAAATACTAAGATTATGCACCAAGCTTTGAACACACTTCCTACATACCCTTAGATTATGCATCGAGCTGTCAACATACTTCCTATAAACACTAAGATTATACTTCCTTATGCATCGAGCTTTAAACATACTTCGTATTAAACCCTTAGATTATGCATCGAGCTTTAAACATACTTCCTATAAATATTAAGATTATCCACCGAGCTGTAAACGCACTTCCTACAAACCCTTAGATTATGCATCGAACTTTAAACATACTTCCTATAAACTCTTGGATTATACACTGAGGTAACGCATTAAACTTTAAACGTACTTCCTATTAACCCTTAGATTGTCTAAAGAGCTCTAAACATGCTTTCAGTAAGGTGGTTGTGCTCAACATACGCCCTCCGAACAATACATACAAACACCAAGATTTGAAAAATATACCAAATACTGTGGACAAAGATGCGATAGTGTATGTATTGTGTTTAACAAACTCCCTGTGGTAAAAGAGATTATGTATCATGCTTCAAACACGCTCCCTATAATCACATAGATTATGCAATCGTGCTTCAAACACACTCTCTCAAACCACAGAGGTTACATGCCTGACACATCATACTCGCTATCTATGGATCCCGGATTTTTGTCTCGTGTTTCATACACTCGCCCCATCGCTGGAAGGGTTAGGAACCGTAGATAACCCAGACATAGCTAATTTCAGCTGGGGGATACATTACAAAACATTATGAAATGTATTGAATTCCTTTGGCATATTATAGTTTACACTTACTATTTTGGTCAGTGTTCAAACCATAAGAATGTAATTGTCCGCCTAATTGGATTATAATATGCCTACATGAAACAGACGCACGTTAAGCCAGTCAAAGGTTCGGAGGTATTTCCTCTTGACTATTAACGGTAGTTGATACTTAGATGTTTTATGATGAATTAATGAGAGTTAAAATGACTGGCAGTTTAACCTAAGCCGATTGTAACGACCGGATTGATAGTAACAGCTCCTCTTTAATTGTGGAGCTGAGAGTGACTGGAATACCGATATGGCACGACACAGATTCACATGCTTGCTTTGTATAACGAGAGTTCACCAACACCATAATGTCCGGCGCTAGTGTGTTAATATAGTCTTTGTGATCTTTGTATTGCTCACAATGAGATGTTTTATAAAACGGTCACGTAGTATAACAATGCTCCTTGCACTGGCTGGGGTGAGAAACGAAGTTGCTTTAGTATCGCAAATAATTCCTGTACAGAATTGGCGCGTGCCAGTTTTGCTTCTTTCAAAAGCTCGAAAATAGATTTGGCGAAGTTACTAATTCCTGGGTTCTTACATTGTAAAGTAGGTTCATAAAGTAAAGCTTAGAGTGAGTGGGTGAGTGAGTGAGTGAGTGAGTGAGTGAGTGAGTGAGTGAGTGAGTGAGTGAGTGAGTGAGTGAGTGAGTGAGTGAGTGAGTGAGGAATTCCTTGGTTCTTACATTGTAAAGTAGGTTCATAAAGGAAAGAGTGAGTGAGTGAGTGAGTGAGGTGTAAGCCACACTAGATTTGGCGAAGAGTGACTGATTCCTGGGTGAGTGAGTGTAAGTGCAGGTTCATGAGTAAAATGAGTGAGTGAGTGAGTGAGTGAGTGAGGTAACGCCACACTCAGCAATATTCACGCCATGGCGGTGGTCTGTAAAAATAATCGAGTCTGGACCAGACAAGCAACAGCCGGAACATCGATCCACGCAGTTAGGGCAAGCCGTAATGTGTCAGCCAGCCTGACCACCCGATCGGTAGGTTGCCTCTTACAAATGAATTTCAATGTATCTCTTGTAGCAGTTCAGTTATATCTCACTCAGATAAATGTTGACCTCCGCCCGATTTGATGTAGCCCTAAGACAGTTTACGCTTTGGTAAAACACACAAGTAAATAACGATGTCAAACTTGGAATCAGATCATAGGCCCACAATTACAGGTTTCCAGCAAACGCATGAGATATCGTATATCCAGTGAATTTACAGTGAAAAACCCACAGCAAAATAATTCCCTTTTTCTTAACACAAAAAACAGGAACCATGTAAGCTAGAGTTTTCGACAGGAGCGGCCAACTCAGTGACGCAGGTTAAGGCAGTTGAATCATTAACGTACCAGGGAACGACGGCTGTCTCTAGTACAAATATCGCATTTATCGAAAGTCGGAGAGGGTGTATAGGAAACGTTCACAACGACAGTGACGGCACGGCGACACCGTGAGGGCATGCTGTCACTTAATACTCTGTTTGAAACATTGCAGGTGACCAATCATCCGTGGGCACTGCATAAATGAAATCAGCTGGTATCTACCTGTCCCCTTTCAATGAATAATCCTGCAGCTGGTTCGTTCCGTTATTCCCGTCATCAAAGACTGGGTTTGGGAGGGTAACTTCAGGCAACAAAGCCAGACAAACTAATGGATGACTGGATTAGGTCCATTGTTGCATGGGCACGAGTGCTGCTACTTAAGAACATTATATATACAGATGTCTTGTGTGAAGGTGAACGGTGGGTTAGCCGAGTGGTTAAAGCGTTCGCTCATGACGCCGAAGACCCGGGTTCGATTCCCTGGATAGACACATGCTGTGAAGCCCATTTCTGGTGTTCCCCGCCGTGATGTTGCAGGAATATTAATAAAAGCGGCTTAAAACCATACTCACTCACTCACTGGCATGAAGGAGTGTGCATTTATAAACCACGAGCAAAACGACCTGAAACTGATAAGTCAGAATACATTACAAATTAAAATGTATTCCATGCGAATTTGTATTACCTTTTTAAAATAACCATGAGCAGCAAATACATGTATATCCATGTTATTAGCATGAACGAATGATACCATCTGTCGTGCACGCACGCACGCACGCTATAACATCATTCCGAAATGTATTTAAACGCTAACATTTGTTCCATGTGAGTAAACCTCCAAAGCAGTATCAAGTCACCCTCGACAGAATTTATTCACATGATGTAGACATATATTAGTTGTCCTGCATACACCCATGCAGACCGTTTCAGAGTGTAATAATTTACAGGAACAGCTTCTAAAACCTCATGAGATCAATTCACCCTTCCCGCAAAGCTCCTTTTTCACTTTTCAAACGATAAGTATGCAATGCCTTCTTTAATAGTGGGGCGGTGGGGTAGCCTAGTGGTTAAAGCGTTGGCTCGTCACGCCGAAGACCCGGGTTCGAATCCCCACATGGGTACAATGTGTGAAGCCCATTTCTGGTGTCCCCCGCCGTGAAGTTGCTGGAATATGGCTAAAAGCGGCGTAAAACCATACTCAGTCAGTCAGTCTTTAATAGTGGTAACAGCTTCAAGGAAAAAATCTTTCATGCTGGCTTGAGCCTCGAGACCTTGCATAAAACAATTATGAATTATAGCCCTTCACAAACTTTAAACTGTAATCACGCATGTCATGATCATAAAACTTATTTTGTAACCTCACAGATAACTTGATCGACGTAGTCTTTCATTAATGTAGCCATTTTCGTCATGAATAAAGTTACTTGTAAACACAATAACAAAAATGTAAATTCTCTAACCTTTGTCCACGAGTTGTGTGAAAACATTTATAGATTCTTTTGAGTATGGTTTTACACCGCGTTTACCAATGTTCCAGCAATATCAAGGCGGGGACACCAGAAATGGGCCTCATACATTGTACCCATGTGGGGAATCGAACCCGGGTCTTCGGCGTGACGAGCGAACGCTTTAACCACTAGGCTACCCACCGCCCCTCTCTGGCAGAACTGGTAACCGTACTTCTAGGAATGTATGAGTTTCATGGAATGCTCTGTGTTCCAAAGCGTCGTATACCAAGGAGGCAAAACGCTCAGCAGGCTAATTGTGAGAAATCTGATCAGGTTGTGAGTTAGGGTTGACATCAGTAACTCTTCTGAAACAGCGATACGTGTAACGTAAGAAGCCATTCATACATGTGTCCCTCAGCCAACATAACACAATTCTCTACCATTCCTCCTTCTGCTTTGGGGGATTCTGGAGGGTGAACTAACAGATGTGTCATAACGATGATGGTGCCCTAAAACCATGACCAACAAATTACAGAACACCCACCATCAGAAGGTGATGTGGTTCCATAGCCATCAGCAATAACAGATTAACTATGGAAAACATGAAAAACTCTATCATTCCCTTTGTGTAGTACATTTTTTGGTGGATGCCGACCCAGACATGTCAATACACGTCTTATGATGATGATTATGTTATGACAATGCATACCCATAATCAGAAAAAAAGGTCTAAGATTGGAATAACTTTTCATGGTTACTGCTGCATTTCCTAAACCAATGCCAAATACATGTATATTAGATACTAACGTGGCATCGCAATGCTATTCGTTGGTTGGTTGGTGTTTAACGTCGCACTCGGCAATATTCCAGCTATGTCGGCGGTGCCATAATATTGATATAGCAACGAGTTATATATCTGAATAACTGATAAACGCAGTAATGAATGATCGCAGGGAAAGCCTACAGAATCCAAATATACCATACACTGCAGTGACACATTCTCAAATATTGCCGTGGCTTTACATGACATTGTATTCCACTGCCCTGTAGCTAACGGTTTTATGCATAGTTTCAATATTGTACTCACGGAATATTAAGAATGTGATAGATATTTACGTTATATTTCTGAGGTTTACGTAAATATAGGAATAGCCATAGGTGTTTACTTAAGTTTATGTCGAAATAACAATTCACCATGTGAAGATAATTTTAGTTGAAGTCATAGACGCATAAAGTTGCTTGAAGTGGGTTTATTTAATATTATCTCATATACAATGAGTTCGCTGGGTGTTTTCGATGATGATGAAAACACATCTATGTTTACAATTCGTTTCATGCATTGATACATATAACAATGTTAGATTATTTGAGCCATAATTCTGTAACGGCTGTAAAAATGATATTACTGCGAAAACGTACACTTAAACAGCCCTTGTGCAGGTTGTTTTCCCATATATCATGTGTTCGCTGATGTTTTTGGTGATGATAAAAACATCAATGTTTACAATTCTTTTCATGCATTGATATATAATAATGTCAAAATACTTTAGCCACAGTTCTGTGCCGGCTGCTAGAATGATATTACTGCGAAAACATACTGCGTAAACAGCCAATATGCAGGTTGTTGCAACTAGAACGAAAAACGGTCTGATGACAAATCACGAACACAATGTCATGTGAGCTGAAGAAGACAAGTTTTGTTCATTAAATTTATGGAAACGATGCCCAGACACAACACGCACTCTAACTGACAATTGGAAACCATCACTCTGCAAATCAATTAACTGTCATTTCAACACAATTCCAAGATGCATGCTGAATGCCTAAATAACAAGCTAATAACCTTTCGTCAAAATAGTGAAACAACCGAGCCTTCAGGGACGGTGGCTTTGAGATTTGTGTCAAAGCCGGCCTAAGAAGCTGCCAGTTTCAGATTGCGGAATAAAGACAAGCTTCGTTTGTAAATACACAATTCTTATACATGTAAATGCATGCAAAGCCTTCTGACATACACATTCAGTGCATCTTTAGCAAGATGAAATTGGAACTGAACAATCTGAAATTTAAACTGCTGACATATGCTAACTGTAATTACAGCACAGTTATGTAATGAATAAAATACAACTCGAAAATCAATTTTAACGTAGAGAGTCAGCCCCACGTTAAACGAGAAACGATCTCCATTCATACACGGTTGCACCACAGAGAATATAACACCCTATCAGGAATACTTATGAAAGGAAACTTACAGGCAGGTGAAGAGATGTCAGCGTTGATGAAGTGAGAACACAAGTTTTCCAGGGAGTTCCAAGATAACTCTGGAGACGCTCCAGCAGCACTCATATCCCGGCGCTGCCACCTAACTGACTGTGTCCTATCCACTATACAGATGCTGCTTATAGAGGCGGCCACACCGCCAGTCATCTAGATATTGATCCAGGGGAATAACTCCTGATACCTGTTGAATATCTCGCTACTGTTACGTGTAACAGACTTGCCGTCGTTGTACACGATCACGCTATCGCTTATTCACGACACCGCTGGCGTTCCGTTAGCTGCGTCGGTTAAACCTATGGACTGGGAAGACGTGAAAGGGATGACTCCCCCACCAATACCGTAATGTGATCAACGATTGCATAATGTTTATGCTTATACATTCAGCGTCTCCACGTCCTTGCATTATATTTTGAAACATTCGCCCATTCTGTAATCGTTTTGCTTATTGGGGGGTATTAATATACGCGATCACATACCTTGGGGGTATCGTCAGAAGCAGACATGTCAGATGGATAGATGGACGGATGGACTGATGGAAGGAAGGAAGGAAGGAAGGAAGGAAGGATGGATGGATGGATGGATGGTTGGTTGGTTGGTTGGTGTGTGTGTGTGTGTGTATGTATGTATGTATGTATGTATGTATGTATGTATGTATGTATGTATGTATGTATGTATGTATGTATGTATGTATGTATGTATGGATTGATGGATGTATGTATGGATTGATGGATGGATGGATAGATAGATAGATAGATAGATAGATAGATAGATAGATAGATAGATAGATTTTGTGTTATTGCAGATGAAACGATAGCGAACTGATTTGTATACAGCAATACAAACATGGAATAACACATACGTTGTGAGTCACAATTTGAATAATTGACAGATCAAGCTAAAAAACCAACAACCAACACTGATAAAGTTGATTAGTATATTTACTGTTTAGTGTTTGTATAAACAGAGTCTTGTTATTACATGACACGCTCGTTTTCTCCTCTATGATTTAGAATCTCTGAATAAATTAAGGATTAAATAGTAGTTAATTGGCACCACTAACATCCTGTCTAACAACAACTGGCGTCAAAGGAAGCTAAGCATCAGTAGATCCAAACAAGCAAGGAACATACCTGCCTGGCGCTTGGGACTTAATTTAATTACCTGTGCTCGTTTCCATGTCTTCACTATAACAATCAGTGCTATTATCCAGGGCCTAGATTTTCGAAGCTCTCTTAGCGTTAAGATAGTCGTAAGTTAATGTCAATGTATGGCACTTACGACTATCTTAGCGCTAAGAGAGCTTCGAAAATCTGTGCCCTGTACCTATCTGTGTCTGATCGCCTAACAAGACTATTTACGCCTGGATTAATTCCTGGCTTTTCTTTGCTAATAACTTCCCTGTTATGTACTTGTATAGCTGCCTGAAAGAGTATGAATATACTCGGAAACGTTGTGTTTCTGAAAACAAACATTGGAATTGTTGTGCGCATCACTTCTAAATGTCTTTCAAAGATTCTGGATAAATTGTTTTGCTATTTAACGTGTCACATGAACCAACAGAATATATTTTAAAACATAATTATTTCCATATTTGCGGAGTATTTTCGAGTGGAATGTAAATTAGCTGTGTAGTAATACCAGTGTACTTTGGAAATACCACAATGGATCTCTGTTTCACATATCTATGAAACGCTATTATAGACAACAGATAACCTATCACCACAGTGTTAAGCCTTGTGTGTGGCATCATTTAATGTTTATCGAGTTCCCGGTCAAGGAGGAATATGCATACATGCTATAAAATATTGGCTCAGTAGGAGATGCAAAAGATAGCAAATGACGTTTATGTGATAACTGTAGATGCAAATCGTTGATAACGCCACTCTTCTGGCAGCTGTTAAGACTATTAACATCCTTTACTTTTCACACGTACGTACTGCATGTGTATATTTGCACCATAATTCTTAAAGTGAGAATGCTACAGTATTACGCCTCTTTCAGCAATATGCTAGCACTATTACATCACTGTAACATCTGTTGATACTAGAAAGGGGATTCATACATAACCATATGGGTTATACGGAACGTACGATTAAACCAATATGCTACTCAACTTACCCACATATATCTTAAATATGTAATTCTGAAACAGATGGCTTTGATGGTGCATCGTAATTCTCGGCATGAGTTCAGCAGTACACTAGATGAGTCGGGTGAGTCATACAATGCGCATTCTGACATGCATGCACATCTATACATATAACTTAAGGTTATACGTTATTGCAATACGTTAAACTGCAATTATTTTCTATACAAATAACATCACTTTGCCATTTCAACGGTACCAGGACTGATCCGTTAAGTCCGGTATGAGCTGAAAGTCAATTAAAAATTTTCAAAAATAATTTCAAATTGCTTATACGGCCCATGGCGTGAAAGGATATGTAAGTAATTTACATGAATCTAATATGAGACTTACCAGCTGGCCAAAAAGTACATGGTGTATCCACTTTCCGATGTCTAGTTCCGTAACGTTACAAAATATATAAGAAGTAAATATAAAACACACATACTATGCATGTAGAGATGCACAGAGAGAGAGAGAGAGAGAGAGAGAGAGAGAGAGAGAGAGAGAGAGAGAGAGAGAGAAGAAGAGAGAGAGAGAGAGAGAGAGAGAGAGAGAGAGAGAGAGAGAGAGAGAGAGAGAGAGAGATTAAAATATTATCGAATAAATTCCTATTTAAGAAAATATTATATATAAAATATATATAATGTGTCCCATGGAATGCATATTTGTCTATGGAATATTTACTGCATATGTAGTAACACCACGAGACGACTTTGAAGCACCATCATGGACCTCTGTTAGATGTATCTATGGAACGCCATTACAGACAACAAATTACCCAGCCCTACAGTTAAGCCTTGTGTGTGGCAGCATGATTTAGTATCCACAGAATTCCCGGCAGAGGCGGAGCATGTATTCTGTACAATGATGCCACGGTAGGAGATACAGCAGATTACAAATGACGTTTATGTGATAACTGCGCATGCTGAGAAGTTCCCTTGCCACACAGGTGTTGAAAATAGTCACTCCTTTTCATACATATTCATTCTACGTGCCTGTGCATGGCGCCATGTAGCTTCCAGCAAAGTTTTACGTCGTTTTCGTAATATTCAAGCAATACTTCATTTAGAGATACCAGAAGGAAGCTTCACACGTTGTACCCATGCTGGTAATTGAAGCCAGATATCGGTGTGAGAAGTGAACGATTCAATTTATCATTCATTTATGTCATAATTCTTTTAAAGAGATGGCATTGACAGTTGGTCGTAATTCTTGGCTGCATGACAGATGAGTCCGAGGAGTCATACATGTGTGATCAGGGGCGGTGGGATAGCCTAGTGGTTAAAAAGTTGCGGGTTCGATTCTCCACATGGGTACAATGTATGAAGCCCGTTTCTGGTGTCACCTGCTGTGATATTGCTGGAATATTGCTAAAAGCGGCGTAAAACTAAACTCACTCACTCATACAATGTACACTCTGACAAAACCATACACAACTGTTAATGCGACGTCATACGTTACTGCAATACTTCCAACTGGCATTAATAACGTTTTCAGTCGTAATAATCAAATGAAGATATCGCTTTATCGTGTCAGCCCTTTTCTGGACTCGTGGATAATATCCTGTGTAGGTTGAAAGTTATCATGTTTGCCTGCGTACAAAGTTTCAAATGTAATCCATTGAATTATTGGATTCTTTCTTTCCGACATTCACTTTAAAGAAATATCCTTTGAGTACGGTGCTGTGGGTTTTTTACCGAAAAGGAAACATATTGAGATGTTTACCATTGGGCACACTGCCTTTGAGGGATTAAACTTCACGCTGTGACGATGCGCACTGACCATAAAATTGGTCGCTAACAAAATTCCTTCTACACTCTTCAGCGATTAGATGACGAAGAATTGCAGATATCGTTAATGGCACTTCTTCTTAACAGCACTGAAAATGTCGTATTCATGAGTCAATTTATGAGTCCGAATCAAGCTGAGTAAATGAGAATACTAAATCTTTCCTCACTTTCGCACGCGTGAAAGCCCGTTGTCATCTTGTAAACCTTCCTCGGTGTAATCACTGCTACAAGAAATACACTGCTGGAATAAATAAAGAATTCACGGGGTGTTTATTCCTTAAAGATCAAACCATCATGACCAGGTCTTTATAGTTTGGCACCGAGAACCACCAGAAGAGGGGCAGTGTTGCTGTGTTTCCTCAAGGCGAAGACTCCAACGTGATTAGCACGTCGTCCTGAACGAAACTAACAATATCACAACAATCCCGTGCAACCCCAGAGCATTTCGTTTGAACACAAATCCCAAGGGCACATTCCCGTTATTCGCGTATGCATAATTACAACCAATTTGCATGGGCAGCGTCCACGGCGCAATTGGTCGCTTGGACATCTATCCGTCTTGTTCAACAATTAATATGGACACATAGCTATGATGCCTCAATCACGAGTACCCTTTGTTCCCGTAACTGTATCAAACAACTGCAACTCATCTGGAAAATTAGGGATGTTCTAAAGCCACAAATCCTTATCACCAATACATCTTTTAAACGGCAAGGGGGAATTTATATCCGAGCTCCTAATTTTCTATTTGCATAAGCTCCAAGTAATAGAATCGTTGATTTCTTAAATATTGATATTTTTTGCAAAAGAGGCAAACATATCAGTCGGATCATACATGACATCTTAATGTGGGATGCAGTATACAAGACTAGGTCAGGCTGACTCCTTCACGTCGGGGGGCTCCAGAGAGCGTCCTCCTATCATATGATGGATCAAATTTAGGAGACTGTGGCAAATTCCTTCATTTACAGCCTTGTCATAATATTCGACTTGAGGTTGATGGTTCGTTATGATGAATACAGAACGGCTACAAAAGAAATCTTTTAGATGGGTTTTTTTTTTTTGCTCCATAAAGATACAACTCTCACGACGGGATATTTTGAGAAAGGATGAATGTAGTATTTTTTAAGATTTTGGATTTTTAGCTTTGTTTTACTTTGTAATATAAACGCTTTTTTTAAGAACCCGAAAATTTTGAACATGACACCAACAACGCTTAAATTCTTGAAAGACGAAAACGATTAGAGATGTCTTCAATGATTGTTTTGTACACTTCTTCACAGTAACATCAGCGGACAACGAAATCACGCACAGATCACATTATGTTGTATGTTGTAAGGTATTAGTGGTGGATGACTGGCTGAGTTTTTTTAATGTTGAAGTTCCTGTTTTAAATAACCCACGGGTGATGCTATTTGTAATATCAAAATTCTGAATTTTTCATTTTAAATTTTACACGCAGAGATGTATAATGATATCATTTATAGCGTTACGCTGATGACGTAATCAAACAAGATACGGCACTGATCTTGAGAGACAAATCAGTTCGATATTTCTTATTTGAAAGCTATGTGTGTCAAATGAAACATTACCCATAAAAAAGCAATTAATTCAATGGTACTATTCTATATGCTGTAACCGTCATTTGATATTGATCTTAGCGTATCAAAGCTGAATGTGTTAATCGTGTCGTGCTACTTCAGACAGTAAAAGTGTTTTCGTCTATTAATACCGACACAGCTAACGCGAAATGGACATTATCTTCAAACAAATGTGTCATTTATAACTCAACATAAAATCGGTTATCTGGATCGTGTGAAAAAGGGCATTTAAAATGAGAAAAATTACAAATGTTCACATACATAAAGTACAACGATGATGTGTTCAATTAGACTACCGAGCCAAAAGGTTGTAACAATGAATAATTACAAAGCGCCCTGGAACTGGAACAACGAATTTGATCTTTTCAAGACCATTTTTTCAGTTGACATCTGAGGAACATTTTTGTTCTATTGTGAGAGTTCAGACAAATGTAACACGAAAGAGATCTAAATGAAAAGTCGCTAACGATCAGTTGAAGGAAGGGACACCAAGGAATATGGCATTTTCTTTGGCTGCCAAAGAATTCGATACTTGGACGGTGGTTCCTGTCAAGGCTCCGCTGTATTGCATTCCGATTCCCTGCGTCAGTCTCTGATGACATCTCGAGAACCCCTTATTTCTACAAGGAACCACATTGGGAAATAGTAGCTGACCGGCAAGTCACTAACAATCATTGTGCGACAATGAGGAAGAGCATTATATCTGAAAGAACCGATAAAATGCAAATTCCAATCAATACTCTTGCGGTGAGGTAAATATTGCCATGATTATAGAGTCGCCTTTGTAATAGCATTCCGGGAATATTTCTCTGTTAATTGTGAAAAACTAGTGGGATTCTTGAAATAAATGACCAGTCGCACGCTAGAAAAGTTAGCAGAAACATCATGGCAAACAGATCTGACAGGGGTTGTAAAAAAGAAATGTGTAATCGCCTGATGAAATTTGTCGCGGTCTTTCCCTCATACTTTAAGCGTGATAAGCATACTGTTGCTGGCCTTATTCAAAATAACTGATAGAATTTACCTTGTTTAAGTCTCACAATTCAAATCTGAACGCTCACAGAAGACGTATAAAACCCATTCAATTCTCGTACTCAAGTAAAACCATTATCCTATGCTTGAGCAACTTCAGATACGCCCAGTGAAATATACAACGGAATCTTATTCATACAGACGAATCTGAATCCAGTGAAATTCCCTGGTTAACGGATTATAGGATTATGTCCAATACATAGATTCGCACAGTCAAAAGTAGGGTAGGCGAGTCAGGATTAATGGAATGTCAGTTAATGCCAGTTAAATAAATGTCATACCAAATAATTTGGTCTCCGTTGTGTGGAGATCCTGGCACTAATATAAGTATGTCAACGGGATTGAGGTATTTGGTCTGGGAGGCTATGTGGAGTGGTATTCAACATTCAACTACAGTGTCCTTTCGGGGAGTCCGTATGTGAATACTATTCTGTTGGCAACGCAATAGGACGTCAGTGAAAAGCTGTTTAGCATTGCAGGAAATAGGAGAAGCATTGCCCGAATGAGTGTGATTTACATAGTGAAATCTAGAGGAGATGTCATTTCTCCTTGACTGGACTCTGGACTGTGAGCAATCAGCACTTCAAGCCTTGGTAATACTGTGCGGAGTGTTTTCAGTGAGTGAGACCGATTGCCGCTTCTCTTCAATGTGCGTGAGATATCTGATAATAGGGACCGTATAATAACCCGATAATCAACTTCTTCACATTAACATACACGAGAACGTGTTCTCCCGATGTTGTGTGAAGCTTTTAACATTAGACATAATCTAGGAATGAAGGGTTAGGGATGATATCAACATGTCAAATGGATTTAGTATTATCAATTTAGTTATCACAACATAATGCTCTTTCAGATTGTAGAGTTGAATCGATACAAATTTGAACTTACAAACATCACGAATCACAGTGTTGGTATCTGAAATGGAACAATTGTGTTCTGTTGGACATACAATCTTTTTATTTACTCTCGACTCCGAAGAATCATTTGAAAACCGCACTTTCAGTGTAATCGGGGATTGGAACCGGAAAAGTTGTCGATATTCATTCAACACTTCGTAACCGTATACACTTCTAACCTCTATGAAGTGCTCTAAAATTGATTAAAAATATCGACCACAGCTATCACTTCATGAGACAGAGTTGTGTTGTAACAGCTCGGAGGGATCGCAGTTACAAACGCTCTCGTCTCCACAAGATGTTTAGACAGCCTGTTTGTACAGAGAAGGGCTTCCCAACACCTGTGTTCAACAACCCAACAGGTGGGAAAACATTGCCATGAAGCTTGGAACAGTTATATTGACTCTGTGATAGCCCTTGAAGTGTTTCTGTCAACGAACAGGATATACACATCCACGTACCTCCTGCAAATACAACCCGGATCGTAAAATACACCAAACTCTCTCCGATGAACATGCAATAAACTCGTCCGTCATCTGGATAACTAATACGTTTGATGTCTCGGCTATTTCACGCATGAGTCAGGTAGTTTTTCCTCGTTATTCTTAAAACGGGTAACCTGATTTATTTTCAACCGTGTGTGTTTAAGTAAGCTAATGAATATTCGTGCTATTTCTCAACGTTACCTTCGTTACAACTGTAAATAAGTACATGAACTGTGAACCACGTTGGTATAGTGGATAAAGCACTAGAGAACGGGAGGTCGGTTGTTTACTTCTTAGGGCGTCATACTAAGAAACGTTAAATGAAGGTAATTGTTTATATGCTACCTGGCGCCCGGCATTAGGCGATAAAACGTGGAATGATGTCCGGCTTGGAGTCTGTTTAATGAGTCTACAATTGTGGTTCATGTTAAACTGTGTTATGGTAGCACTCAGTCCCCCTGATGCACACACAATCATGCACACACAGGCACGCACGCACACACACACACACGCGCGCGCGCGCACACATACACCCAAGCTGCCCGGGCGTCTAACACTCAGAGAAGGGCACCCAGTCACCAGTACAGAATGTCAGCAATCTTTCCCACTCAGACTCAGCGCCTTCCATAAACACTGCAGTCAGACAAGTAGATGTCTTGATCACTTACTTTGTGTACCCCCCTGACAAGTGTAAATTGACGTTTCATACTTAGTACATATAATAACTTGGAATAGATCCAAGCTAGGCGTGTCAATAGAACCGACAAATTTGTTTTGTCGTATTTACCAACTCATGACACTATTGAATGACTCAACCTTAGGTTAACACGAGACCCCACACAGTCTAGCTATGTATAGAAACTAATGTGTACATGCTGCGATAATTTAATTATATATGTATATACAACAAGATGCTAATTATTAGATGAGACTGCTGTGATTTCCCATCGACCTAGTGTATTATTACTTTAATGTCAATATACTCAGTCTAATTACAGGTTTGTTTTGTTTGTTGTTTAACACCGCACTCACCAGGCTTACTTTTTGAATGTTAATTCCCCATGTTTGGCTTGTTTAATATAGTTAGCACTTAAAGACCTCCTCCCTCTCTCTCTCTCTCTCTCTCTCTCTCTCTCTCTCTCTCTCTCTCTCTCTCTCTCTCTCTCTCTCTCTCTCTCTCTCCCTCCCTCTCTCTCTCTCTCTCTCTCCCACCCTCTCTCTCTCTCTCTCTCTCTCTCTCTCTCTCTGCGTCTCTGACAGCCCGATCCCGTTGGTATCCTGTTATTACAAGCATGGGTTGCTGAAGATCAATTCTAACACGGACCGTCAAGTGTAACATACATCAATGTTTATATATCTGTGAGAGGAAAATAAAATAAATGTACAATACTATTCACACATCATTAAACGAAACCATGCATTCGTGACAGTGTGCATGTACATGCACCATTGCATGTAATGTTTGTAGTTTAATACTCAATAACCAAAAGGTAAATGCACCACAATGCAAAATAGAGTTTTTTGTTTTGTTTTCGATCTCTTTTAGGCGCACTCACGTATAGAATATGCGTCAATATGAAATGCCAGGGCAGAAGAATACCCATTGTGGACTATATTCAGAAAGAAATAATTGCCTTTTGGTATAAAGGGAAAAAGACTGTGAACATTTTATGAATGGAAATTGTAATGATACCGGGTGTTCGCCAATGGTAAAGCATTATGCATGCATAATTACGCTGGTTACAAATTATTTATGACATTGTTTCTACACACATTCTAATCCATTAAGACTCGGCTTGACGCAAACTCGAAACAAGCTCGGGGAAGATGTGTATAAAACAATAACACCCAGAGCCTGAATGAACTTATACACCTTCACCCACATCAGAAACCTTCGTGAGTTCGAATCCAAGATCGCCATATGTAGGTTTTAGGTGTGTCAGCACCATACCCAACGTCTAAGAGGTCTTAGACCTGTATCACTTAAGCATTACCCCACAATAAGTAGTGTTTACATGGAATGCTTTTCAAAACGGCAGTTAATCAACTCATTGACTCACTCGCCCAAGGAGTCTATATATCTATGCTCGTGTGAAATATTCCCAGCACACATGAAAAAATAATTCATACATTCACGGAAATGAACTAGAAACAGTGTGAGAAAATATAACTGGGACTGAATCTTTGGGATGTTTCTGTCTCTTATTACGTCATTTTTTACAAGTCTGGTACAAACTGCCCTACTTAGTAAAGAATACTGCTATTTCCATAACTGTTAATGCCAAAGTGGCGGGTAAAGTATATTCTAAGAAGCATGTCAAGTACCTATCTACTATCATGCAATCATCTTTACTAACTCATTTCAACCTTCCAAGATAGAACGCCTCAGATAATTTACTTTGACTTTTTAACCAACATCAGATAAAGCATGAGAAAGAAATTCTCCAGTTTCGTGTGCTGCTCGTTTGCAGGTGTGTTACAAATGAGTGATATCTCGACACAAGTAGGAAATGCCTGGCGTCTGTCTCGTAGCTCCGGAATACCTTTCTTAAGATGGAGAGTTAGACCCAACTTGCTCTGTATCCAGCGTATTGGGTTTCTTTTGTTCCTGATCTTTTCCTTGCGTCACTGTTTTAAATAGCTGAGCAATAACATGAAGAATAACAAAACAACTTGTCATCTGAAGAAGTAACACAGGTGCTAACGACTGAAACACTTGCGTTTCATCAGCGCAAAGGTTGTTTTGAGATTTCAAGACTGCGCACCAAAGCATCTTCAGATGACGAGAAACGGTTGCCTTGGCGGTTCTACCATAGCGGTTTCCTGGCCCTGACTAATGTTATTTACCTACACTACATACTGATTAGCTTAAATGTACCTGAAGTCGGAAAACTGTCTCACTTTGCGAATTTAATTGATTATAGGTATACCGTTAAAGGATCAATTGAGCGCCTTCAGTCATGATGGTTGCTGATGCATGACCTGCTCCTTCTTTCGCGAACACCTGGTGTTATGCTTTTACGTTTGCAGGTACATGAACATAAATACACAACCTAAAGGACGCAGCTGCCTGTGTAACTAACTGAATTGCCACCCTTGCAAAATATCATCATCGTTTCAAAATATGTTCGTGGATGTTGACAGAGGTTGGCTGAGACTTGTCAGGGTCGGTAGATGTTTCTTAAGCAAAAAGTATCGTGGGTTTGACCTTCACTTACGTCTAAATTGGCTCAGTAGTAAACTACCTACTGTCCAAAGACTGATACACGTAGGTGCATGTATATAGGCTTAAAACCTTTTCAAACCTCCGTTTATGAGTGAGTGAGTGAGTGAGGATGGTTGTATCAATATCACGGCGGGGGACACCAGAAATGGGCTTTATGTGGGGAATCAAACACGGGCCTTTGGCGTGACGAGCGAACGCTTTAACCACTAGGCTACCCCCCCCCCCTCCGTTTATGAGCATCCTCATCAATGAAAATATTTGTAACTCAGCAAGCACAGAGACAGACACTCGAGTGAAGGGAACCATTAAAAGTTTTTGACGTCTTCATTATGCACATCTCGAACCAGGTCGGATTCCGCTGACTTTGCTTAAATTCAAACATTGTTTTATCTTGTCCATTATTAAATCATGTTGGAGACAAGATGTTGAATTGGACATGTTCCAACCTGATTTAGACGCCAAGAAGTACGTTTTGGAAATGTATCAATCCTACAATTCGTTAACTTCGACAGCCGCAGCGGGAAGTGCATATATCAGTGTGTTCGAAGTAAGACAGCTATGCTCCCCACGTCATAAACATTTCCATTATACAGGAAAATAGTTCGGGGATTCTGGTTTACCATGGAAAACATTTGACTTTAGAAAATGAAATTGAAAATATCGAGCCAAGGGAATTGGAGAATTGAAAGCGACATTAAAGGTCAAGTGTCTGAATATAAATTCAGGAATAGATGGACTTTGATGTATTAGGAAAGCGAACCTCCGTGACTTACATACATATGAATTGTCAAACATGAAACACGAGCAGTGGAAACAGGAACATTGTATTTTCCAGACGTGATTACCAAATGTTTGAGTTTCGTTTTAGCAATATTCCAGCAATATCACGGCGGGGTACACCAGAAAAGGGTTTTACAAATTGTTGGGAATTGAACACGGGTCCTCCACGTGACGAGCGAACAATTGGCCACTGGGATGCCCCACCGCTCCTAAGTACCAAATAGCTGGTCCTAAATTTATTATTTAATACAAAATGAAAAGATGGCAAACTGTAATTTGTCTGACATTGTTTTTCTGTTCGCGAATGTAAAGTAATTGGGGGAACTTGGTTTTCTCACCATAACCAATAACACAGCTAGTGTTATATCGCTGCATTGGAGATTATAGACAATCAAGCACCCTTAAAAATATACGACCTTTCATTTTGATATATGGTATTCAAAATAGCATACTCCAATCACCAAACTCTCTGAGAGTGGGAAACTTTCCAACTACAAGACCTGGAGATGTCAGCTCTAGTCTCGTACATTACAGAAGCTGCTGACAACAAAACATCGCGTGACTGTTTACGATGTCAGTGAATGTGACGTCCTTCAAGATATGTAAGATGTTTTGCGTTATTCCTGCTACAGGGCAACCGACTCAACTCTTGAAAAATGCAGAAAAGTTGGAAAACTATTCTTTTTTTTCCGTTGGAACCACGGGGCTTATGTCAGTGTTGAAATACTTTCAAAGTGGACCAATAAAGGCAGGAAAGCAAGAGTTTGACGTTATTTAAAAAAAGCCCTTCTCGCCTCCTAAAATCAGAAACCATTTGAAGGATAAACACAAGTATGGACGTGACTATATTTCATAAACTAGAATTGTAAGTTCAGTTCGTTTTTAAAGGTTGAAATGCGCCTACACGTTTTTATGTCATGGATGAAGTGATTATCCTATGTTCTTTTGAGTGAGTGAGTGAATGAGTGGTGTTTAACGACGACTTTAGAATGGTATTCCAGTGAACATACTGAGTCAGCCGAATGTAAGAGGGGAGTGATGCAGTTCTCTGAGATTTACCAGTTCCGTGAAACCCACAGGCACGGGTGTGAATCTGACACACCTAAAATCATAATCTATGGAACAGGGTCTCGAACCAATGAACATAGGTACTTGCGTACCTAAGGGATGCAACTCTGCACAAAGCCTCAGATGACTGGGCTACCCAATATACATAGAGCGAGTGAGGGAATTCAGTTTTACGCCGGCTTCAGCAATATTGCATTAATATCACAGTTGGGGACACCAGAAACGGGCTTCACACATTGTACCCATATGAGGAATCGAACCCAGAAACTGTATGAGAAACTATACATAAGTCTGCATCTCCGAGATGTTCCTGTCTCTTAAATACGTCATTGTTCACAAGTCTGGTACGAACTTCCCGACACAGTTAACAGTACTGCTATTCCCATCAATTGCAATGCTAAATTTAAAAGCGCAAGGTAAAGTATATTCCAACATGCATGTCAAGTACCTATCTACTATCATGCAATCATCTTTACTAACTCATTTCAACCTTCCAAGATAGAACGCCTCAGATAATTTACTTTGACTTTTTAACCAACATCAGATAAAGCATGAGAAAGAAATTCTCCAGTTTCGTGTGCTGCTCGTTTGCAGGTGTGTTACAAATGAGTGATATCTCGACACAAGTAGGAAATACCTGGCATCTGTCTCGTAGCTCCGGAATACCTTTCTTAAGATGGAGAGTTAGACCCAACTTGCTCTGTATCCAGCGTATTGGGTTTCTTTTGTTCCTGATCTTTTCCTTGCGTCACTGTTTTAAATAGCTGAGCAATAACATGAAGAATAACAAAACAACTTGTCATCTGAAGAAGTAACACAGGTGCTAACGACTGAAACACTTGCGTTTTTCATCAGCGCAAAGGTTGTTTTGAGATTTCAAGACTGCGCACCAAAGCATCTTCAGATGTCGGGAAACGGTTGCCCTGCGGTTCTACCATAGCGGTTTCCTGGCCCTGACTAATGTTATTTACCTACACTACATACTGTTTAGCCTAAATGTACCTGAAGTCGAATATTTGTCTTATTCTGCGAATTTAATTGATTATACGTATACTGTTAAATGATCAACTGAGCGCCTTCACTCATGATGGTTGCTGATGCATGACCTGCTCCTTCTTTCGCGAACACCTGGTGTTATGCTTTTACGTTTGCAGGTACATGAACATAAATACACAGCCTAAAGAACACAGCTGCCTGTGTAACTAACTGAATTGCCACCCTTGCAAAATATCATCATGGTTTCAAAATATGTTCGTGGATGTTGGCAGAGGTTGGTTGAGACTTGTCAGGGTCGGTAGATGTTTCTTAAGCAAAACGAATCGTGGGTTTGACCTTCACTTACGTCTAAATTGGCCAGTAGTAAACTACCTACTGTCCAAAGACTGATACACGTAGGTGCATGTATATAGGCTTAAAACCTATTTAAACCTCCGTTTATGAGTGAGTGAGTGAGTGAGGATGGTTGTATCAATATCACGGCGGGGGACACCAGAAATGGGCTTTATGTGGGGAATCAAACACGGGCCTTTGGCGTGACGAGCGAACGCTTTAACCACTAGGCTACCCCACCTCCCCCCTCCGTTTATGAGCATCCTCATCAATGTAAATATTTGTAACTCAGCAAGCACAGAGACAGACACTCGAGTGAAGGGAACCATTAAAAGTTTTTGACGTCTTCATTATGCACATCTCGAACCAGGTCGGATTCCGCTGACTTTGCTTAAATTCAAACATTGTTTTATCTTGTCCATTATTAAATCATGTTGGAGACAAGATGTAGAATTGGACATGTTCCAACCTGATTTAGACGCTTGGAAATGTATCAATCCTACAATTCGTTAACTTCGACAGCCGCAGCGGGAAGTGCATATATCAGTGTGTTCGAAGTAAGACAGCTATGCTCCCCACGTCATAAACATGTCCATTGTACAGGAAAATGGTTCGGGGGTTCTGGTTTACCATGGAAAACATTTGACTTTAGAAAATGAAATTGAAAATATCGAGCCAAGGGAATTGGAGAATTGAAAGCGACATTAAAGGTCAAGTGTCTGAATATAAATTCAGGAATAGATGGACTTTGATGTATTAGGAAAGCGAACCTCCGTGACTTACATACATATGAATTGTCAAACATGAAACACGAGCAGTGGAAACAGGAACATTGTATTTCCAGACGTGATTACCAAATGTTTGAGTTTCGTTTTAGCAATATTCCAGCAATATCACGGCGGGGTACACCAGAAAAGGGTTTTACAAATTGTTGGGAATTAAACACGGGTCCTCCACGTGACGAGCGAACAATTGGCCACTGGGATTCCCCACCGCTCCTAAGTACCAAATAGTTGGCCCTGAATTTATTACTTAATACAAAATGAAAAGATGGCAAACTGTAATTTGTCTGATATTTTTTTTCTAAGTAATTAGGGGAACTTGGTTTTCTCACCATAACCAACAGCTTGTGTTAAATCGGTGCATTGGAGATTACATACAATCAATCACCCTTAGAAAATACACGACCTTTCATTTTGATATATAATACTCAAAATAACATACTCCAATCACCAAACTCTCCGAGAGTGGGAAAGTTTCCAACTACCAGACCTGGAGATGTCAGCTCTAGTCTCGTACATTACAAAAGTTGACTGTTTACGATGTCAGTGAATGTGACGTCCTTCAAGATATGTAAGACGTTTTGCATCAAGTCTTGAAAAATGCAGAAAAGTTGGAAAACCATTTATTTCGCTGGAACCACGAAGCTTATGTACAGTGTTGAAATACTTTTGAAAGTGGGTCAATAAAGGCAGGAAAGCAAGAGTTTGACGTTATTTAAAAAATGCCCTTCCCGCCTCATAAAATCAGAAACCATTTGAAGGGTGAACAGAAGACAAGTATAGATGTGACTGTATTTCATGAACTAGAATTGTAAGTTCAGTTCGTTTTTAAGGGTATAAATGCGCCTACGCGTCTTAATGTCATGGATGGATATATATATATATATATATATAGAGAGAGAGAGAGAGAGAGAGAGAGATATAGAGAGATAGAGAGAGATAGAGAGAGAGAGAGAGAGAGAGAGAGAGAGAGAGAGAGAGAGAGAGAGAGAGAGAGAGAGAGAGAGAGAGAGGAGGTCTTTAAGTTCTAACTATATTAAACAAGCCAAACATGGGGAATTAACATTCAAAAAGTAAGCCTGGTGAGTGCGGTGTTAAACAACAAACCAATCAACTTAAACAACGATTAAGGTGTTTAAGTGCTAACTATATTAAACAAGCCAAACATGGGGAATTAACATTCAAAAAGTAAGCCTGGTGAGTGCGGTGTTAAACAACAAACAAAACAAACCTGTAATTAGACTGAGTATATTGACATTAAAGTAATAATACACTAGGTCGATGGGAAATCACAGCAGTCTCATCTAATAATTAGCATCTTGTTGTTTATACATATGTAATTAAATTATCGCAGCATGTACACATTAGTTTCTATACATAGCTAGACTGTGTGGGGTCTCGTGTTAACCTAAGGTTGAGTCATTCAATAGTGTCATGAGTTGGTAAATACGACAAAACAAATTTGTCGGTTCTATTGACACGCCTAGCTTGGATCTATTCCAAGTTATTATATGTACTAAGTATGAAACGTCAATTTACACTTGTCAGGGGGGTACACAAAGTAAGTGATCTAGACATCTACTTGTCTGACTGCAATGTTTATGGAAGGCGCTGAGTCTGAGTGGGAAAGATTGCTGACTTTCTGTACTGGTGACTGGGTGCCCTTCTCTGAGTGTTAGACGCCCGGACAGCTTGGGTGTATGTGCGCGCGCGTGTGTGTGTGCGTGCCTGTGTGTGTATGTGTGCATGATTGTGTGTGCATCAGGGGGACTGAGTGCTACCATAACACAGAGAGAGAGAGTCTTTATTTCCTCCAGACGATCATCCGAAGATCAAACCTATTATATTATACAATTATAGACTCTTGTAGAGGTCGATATCGGTTTTTATTGACCTGAGTAAAACAATATCGACCGAGCTTGCGAGGTCGATATTGTTTTTCTCAGGTCAATAAAAACCGATATCGACCTATCTTACAAGAGTCTATAATTGTTTTATTATATAATGAAAGAGAAACGGGTTTTAACATAAACTTTTAATGCACACACTGTGCCATCTATCCGAGTGATCTGATTGGCTGAAAAGCGGGGGAAGCCCCTTCGTACGGGATTCCTTGTCTATTTTTAGTAACCCAAGTCAATATCGTAATTTATCAGAAATTTCAAGTCAATATCGTGTTTTGTAGTCAATCATGTGACGGTATTTTGACCAATTGTGGTACAGGAAAAATACTACCTATATAATAAACATATATATACAAGAAGGGGGGCAAAGTTACAAAATTGATATAGATGTATATACAATTATATTAATCAAGATGATTTCCTAAAGCTACAATTTACATAAGAACATTCATTTATCTGTGTATACAATTAATTTATACAAGAAACTTCCGAAAGTGGACATACATCATCATACATATGCAGAGATCAATCAGTATAACATTGTAGAAGATGTCGTCTTATTCTTATTAAGAAAATCGTAAAATGATTGTTTCCCATGTCTCTTGATCAACATTATCATTAAAAGCAGTTTCACCTCCAAATAGAAAAGAGAGCAAATCGAGTTCATCCTGTGATTCAAAGGCAACATAGGTTTCCACATCAAGAATGTCAATCATAAACACAAAAAAGTTGTTCACAATGTAGGAGTATATGAAAATCATAATCATAACTATATTTGTTACATAGGTTACATTCTTTAGATATTTTGCCACGTGATGGGATTTTAATACATATTTGGAGGGCAGATTTATAATTGGGATGCAAGTATGCCAATATCCATAGGATATGATAGTTTAACTTGTAATGGACGCGTGCATAAAGCGTCATGTTTGTATTAATTGAGGTTTGCATAACCCATCTGTGTTCTTCATAGCTATGTACAGATGTATTTACAATTTTTCGCCATTCGTACTTTGGAGGGAATACACCTTCTTTAATATATTTTTCTATGTGTACATGTAAATTATATTTGTAGAGTACTGACAGTAGATCATCACAGATTGAAGGGGATTTTGTAGATGTGGTTATTGTTGCACAAAATATGTTTTTGGCAAAATTATTGCAAGAGATTTTGTAAAGACGTCCAAGAAAGATGAGTTTACATTTGTCGATGTAGCCAATAAGTGTCCACAATCCCAAATTTGCAATAGTAGAGTCTGTTGATGATCTTTCATCAAGCCCCTGCACAATACGAGCAAAATATCGTTGTGTAAGTTCAAGTGCATCGGCTTGTTGACCTCTAATGTTAGGTAATATTTCACAGCCATAGAGACTTGTTGTAAGTATCAATCTCAGACAGAGTTTGACATATGTGAATTGATGGAGTTGAGAGACTAGTGATGAAGTCCCGCAGATCTTAGTATAAATGCGCCTACGCGTTTTTATGTCATGGATGAAGTGATTTGTCCGATATTCTTTTGAGTGAGTTTAACGACGGCGTTTTAACGGTATTCCAGTTATCATAGTGTGTCAGCCAGATGTGGAGGGGAAGTGATGTAGTTCTCTGACATTTACCAGTTCGTTGAAAGTCACAAACAAGGGTTTGGAGTTGACACACCAAGAACTAAAATCGACGGAACATTGGTTCGAAGCCATGGTCACAGGTTTCTCACGTATTAGGGCATGCATCTCTGCACAGCAAATGTCAGAGCCACAGGCTACTGGGCTATCCAATACACAGAACATGAGTGAGTGAGTTTAGTTTTACTCCGTTTTTAGCAATATTGCAGCAATATCGCCCCGGTTGACACCAGAAATGGGCTTCACATATTGTACCCATGTGGGGAATCGAACCCGTTTTAACGTTTTAACCACTATAGGCTATCCCACCGCCCAAATACACATAGAACCACTATAGGCTATCCCACCGCCCAAATACACATAGAACCACAATCGACGAAACAGGGATTCGAACCCATGATCATATTATCTGACATACGAAAGGGACGCAACCCTGCAGAGAGAATTTCAGCGCCTTATACGACTGGGCTACTCGGCACTCATAGAACAACAATCGACGCAACAGGGATTCAAACTCAAAATGACAGACCTCTGACGTACCAAGGGGACGTAACTCCGCACAGCTAACGCTAGCGCCTAACACAACTGCGCTACCCGACACACATACAACCAAAACAGGGAGAACATAAATTCGAACCCAAGATGTTAGATCGTTGACGTACCCAAGGGACGCAACTCTACAAAGCGTAAGGCAGCATCTTAGACGACCTTGTGTCCCCTGCCCCTTCGTGTCTGTTTAGGGCAGTTTGGTTCTGTATGATTTAGTTTCGGTATTGTTAACATCGGCAGAACAGCTTAAGTTATTAAAGGACTGCCATTGATAAATCGTTCTGTCTTATGCTTGACATTGATGTATATCAAATGTCAAAATAGAAGCTTCACTCCTTTGTTCATCCATGTTTACATATCACTATGTGCATATTCAACCCAGAACTATCGTATGTGACATTGAAAATATAATCCCGCATGAATCACTCACTGCAGGCTTAACGGCAGCACGTGCCTATCTCAAACCTCCACGAGCCCTTGGGATCTATCCACTGAATAAATTATTATATATTTCACGATTATAGATACAAGTCAGCAGAAAGTTGTATCGATACGTAACACATGTTTCCCTAATGGAACAACCGTAATTAAATTGTTGCATGTTCTTATCTCAAGACTCCCAGCTTGCATCTTGCATCCAAACGTTCTTGCACAGACCCCATCAACCCTCCGCCCCCTACCCACATCCCCACCCCCTGCCGCCAGGTTATAAATATTTACTTCGATAAGGACCCACACTGCCGTGTAAGCTTTGATGTTGAAGCGTGTATCGGGATTGAGTCATTTAAGACAATTAAAGCATATCACGGTCATGCCATGTTGCAGTTTTCACCATGTTACACACAAACACTGTAAACAGATCATGCGTTGAAGTGATAACACAGCTATGAAGCATCCCAGTAAATGATGCAGGGGGAATTTAATCGCCCGCTATCGCCAGCCAAGACCATTTTCTCCGAAATGCACGTACCGCTCCAGAATTGTGTTGATAATGCGAAATTTGCCATAACACGTTAATGGGCGCCAGGTAAAGGGAAGCTATACCAAA
Source organism: Haliotis rubra (assembly GCF_003918875.1). Taxonomy (NCBI): domain Eukaryota; kingdom Metazoa; phylum Mollusca; class Gastropoda; order Lepetellida; family Haliotidae; genus Haliotis; species Haliotis rubra. The sequence goes on from NW_025767002.1 coordinate 1,964,447, forward strand.
CACCATGTATCAGTATATGGTCTCTGGTTAACGTTATACCATGAAGGTACATGACCAGGATGTATGGCCATCTGAAAGGCACGTGGCGAAACGTACATTCATGCGTATCCCAGCGATGTAACATGTGTTCACGATTACCCTGCCACGTTAGATACAATAAACAATCGCAACCCGCAGGGAAATACGAGTAGAGTTGTATATACTCAGACAAAACTCACACGAGTCAAAGTAAGAGGAAAGGATGAGATTCTGTATTGAATTCTGGTATCGCTTATGCGCGTTGAAAAGAATATTATCATGATGTAATAGTGATACTAATAAAACAATAATTACTGTTAAGTGTTATGCAAATTTGGACGGAAGTTATCAATATTAATTTTGGGTCAACTTAGGCTTATAACATAATATTCAAAACCATTGCAACCCTTGAAGGTCCGGGTTAGAATATTGATTTTCAGTAACCCATGCTTGTCGTAAGAGGCGACTAACGGGATCGGGTGGTCAGGCTCGCTGACTTGGTTGACACATGTCATCGGTTCCCAATTGCGCAGATCGATGCTCATGCTGTTGATCACTGGATTGTCTGGTCCAGACTCGATTATTTACAGACCGCCGCCATACAGCTGGAATATTGCTGAGTGTGGCGTAAAACTAAACTCGCTCACTCACTCATTCAAAACCGTTGCATTTTTTAACAATATTTTCGTAACAAAAAAGCACGTATATTGACAATGGGATATTGTTGGAGCTGAAAGATTTAACACTATTTGGTGTGAATATACGTGACTGAATGAGTTTAGTTTTACGCCGCTTTTAGCCATATTCCAGAAATATCACGGCGGGGGACACCAGAAATATGCTTCACACATTGTACCCATGTGGGGAATCTGACCCGGGTCTTCACCGTGACGAGTGAACGCTTTAACCACTAGGCTACCCGTAGTCCTTGATCTTTATAGGATGACTTTCCATACCGTCATCTAACTGAGTGCACACACACAATTCCATCACAAAGATGTACAACACAAATCTTTACATTCACCGCATAAAGGCACTAAGTGAGTGAGTTATTTGGGTTCAACGCCGATTTGATCAGCATTCAAGTGATATCACACCGTGTCAGCTCAAAATGGTCGGAACACGACTACCATTCCGGTGAAACCCACGAATCCGGGTTGGTGCTGACTAACCGGGAATCGAACCCAAGACCATAAATTGCAGCACCATAACCACTTCGCCACAGGTGTCCCAACACACTTGTAAGCGGTGGGCAGCCATGTGCTTAAAGTGCCTATCCATGAAAATGCCACTCGGGTTCACTTCTCGGCAGCGACATAATAATGTAAATCACTCCCCAATTTCCTATATGTTATGCGTCTATTGTCCCTAAAGTCAACAATTTACACTTCCTAGAAAAAAATCATTTGGTTCGTATGTCATAGCTAAGCAGATGACAAGAGCATAACACTAGAATGAGTGACACGCCATTTCCACCTTTCGGTTATTCGAACGCATAAATAACATCCATTATCTGTCTTAACCGGATACCGGTAAAGAGAAATGAGATATGTGTCTAAGGTATGTATTCTCTACCACAGGAACTTCGCTGCGAGGAGCTGACACGAAGCATAATGTATGGTCATTTACACTGAACTAGAATGTCGTGAACTTTGTGCTTTTACATTCAACAACCATTTAGTAAAGTACTTTTTAAGACACCCCGCGGACATCCTTCCTATTATATTTCCTCAGCTCATCCACTAACCATATAAATGGAAATTTGAGATACAATGAATATCCAATAAGTTCATTTCTTTGGGTTAATGGACCCGTTAAAACATTTCTCTTCAATGTGTGGGTTCCTTAGGTATGAGAAGGCTTACGACGTGGAAACCGATGTGAAATTATACCCATCAGCAATTTAAAGGGGTCGATTGGTTTAAGAATGCCAACGAAAGATATCAATATCCTTCTGAACAATTTCTACTGTTAGAATAGCACCAGCTGTCTACTAAACAATGATGCTGAATATCGTCATGACTTATATGTCAGAACAGTTCCTGTTAAGACGGCGCAGAGCGTATGGTAATAATAGCATTAGTAAGCCCCTATGCTCTCGCTGACTCTTTATTAGTCTCTTTGACTTGCTGCTCAATAGCGAGATGTGTTAATCACTTTACAACCTCAGGAAACGAATTGTAAATGCTTCGGTGTGTTTTAAGTGATTTCTCATCAAGGAGTCATGTTAAAATCTTTGAAACAAGACTGCAGTTTTCAAACAAATATCGTATGAAAATTAAATTAAACCGAGGGTTGTTGACGACTTATATGTAGATGTATGCATAATTATACAATAGTGTTTTGCATGTCAGAAAGCAGGCATGAATATTGATTTCTGTTTTAGACATACACATGCGTACACAATAATATCCATGTGCAACACGGCATCAGTTTTATGCCCTGTACACCGTAATGCAACCTGGTGCAACCTTGTGCACCTTGTGATCTACAATCACTTAAGGCATCTGTTCACCCAGGAGAAAATGGGTACCCGGTAGGATAAGGGATGTGTCTACTAACCTTCTAGCGCCTCACATGCAGCTTGGGTTATCCGTGGTAATAATAATCAGATTGTAGATTTAGCGTGCCCCTCCATGGTGCGGAATTCAGCACATTTCAAATGTCTTTATCATCATTATTATTAGGGCACCATCGAGAAGAATTGTCATCCACACACAATTCTAACTATTATATATTATTTACTATTTGAACTAACTAATGCATTTGGCCCATATTCAACGACATTTTAATACCACATGAAGGGACGGTGAAATATCCACGAAGGGCCTGCTGTGAATAATATAGACGGTTTTAACGTGATACATATGCTATGTATGCGACTACATAGATATCGACACAAAATCAACGCTCCTACAACGTTGGTATTAAGTACCAACATGCTTTTAAATCCTTTCGTTAACCCAAGAAACATAAAAAAAGGTTACCTGCGAGGTTACCTACCTCTGACAAAGCAACCAATGCATAGATATCTAGTAGAAAATTGGAATGCATACCAATGCATACTAGGACATACCAACATGTTCCGTATGCTCTGCATCCGACATCACAAGACGCTCGTATATGCATATACGCAGACAGGGATACGTGTGTTCACTGTTTCATTTCCATCTAACATGCGTCCTGTTTCTTATATGATGTTTCATATTAGCATGTATTTGCTATAATCATAACCTGCATCTACATAGATTTGAACATAATAGCAGCATATCTACGTGGACAAGCACATTGTCCTAATATTCAGCTCAAAACGAATTCCATATGTTGCACAGAGCGTCACACTCTCAATAAGTATAGTTCCTACCATACAGTGTAAAACTGTATGGATTACAACCAGTGCACAATTATTGATGTCTAGCTCCCGTATATATAAATTATAATATATATCACATGAACCGTAAAATTATGTGAAGCATATACAATGTCTAGTGCACTGGTCATAGATTACATATAGAGGGTAATTGTATGACTCATCCATAGTGCATACAGGTACTGCATACATAGTACATATAGATCATATGCAGTGTATTCGGGTATAGGTCTCATACACATAGCCCGCACTGCGTAGATCAAATGTTGTGTACTTAAATGCATGTCATTGACTACTCTAATTTAAAGAACATTGTTGCAGAACACGCTTAACATACATTTGGACATAGTTGTAGCATACAGATGTGTGGACCAAATACTTTAGTGTACAGCTACATATAGAGCATTTCTAGCTGACTAGACACGATGTGTCCCAGGAGTAGAAAATATGAGTGGTACTTACAGCGAGTGTTCCACTGATACGCAGAGAATATACGCGTGGGGACTTGCACTCCCTTCGGCAGAGAGTAACTACTGCCTCCAATACTCCAGTGCCAGTCTTGCAGCTAGCCCGCAAGGCTCATTACTCCGTCAATTTTGTCGAGGCAGCATGTTGCCTTTTTGCATTCTCTGCCACTGTAAAGTATAAAACACCATGTCATGGACGGTGGCAGTTTGGACAGGACTTGCTTGTTTCTGAATTGTACTTCAAGTTACATATGGAGATTGATCAACAGAGCGATAGGTTGAACAAATAATGTGTTTTTCTACCTTTTGTAATGTCAGCTGTGTGTTGGGAAAACGGAAAACAACCAGCCTGGTGTTGTGTCTCAAATTACACAGTATGTTCAGTCATGGGAATGCGTCAACTGTACAAACATAGAATTATTGTACAACTGTATGCACTTATTGTGCCAATTTTGTAGGTATAGTCAGTCATTATTAATGATCAGCTGGAGTTGATACTTAATAGAAATTACTTTTTGTTTAAAATCAATTTTAAAAGATTCAGAACCGCCTTTGAACAATATATGCAGTTCTCATTGATTAAAGTTAACAGATATAAAACATAACTGAAAGACTTTGTGAGCAATGTCATTCAATGTGGCAAGTTTAAATTTATGCAGGCTGGTCCAGAATTCGATATCTAGGAAGTACATACTTATAACTGCCTTTCTATGTGCATCCGACCCGTGAAGATCCGGGTTAGAATATTGATCTTCAGTAACCCATGCTTCTCGTAAGAGGCGACTAACGGGATCGGGTGGTCAGGCTCACTGACTTGGTTGACACATGTCATCGGTTCCCAATTGCGCAGATCGATGCTCATGCTGCTGATCACTGGATTGTCTGGTCCAGGCTCGATTATTTACAGACCGCCGCCATACAGCTGGAATATTGCTTAGTGCGGAGTAAAACTAAACTCACTCACTATGTGCATCCGACCTAACTCCACTCTTGAAAGACTCCAATGTTCATTTATCATGCTTGTACATCTTCAACATATCTTCCTAATAAAATATTCCTGAACTATCCTAATTGTAAACTGAAGTTTGACACAACCGTACTTGTGTGCATGCAGACAACAATGAAAAGTTTTGAAATGTTTGATATTATTGTAGTTGGTTGTAATTCATCAATTACTTAAAGTTGGAAATAACGATCGCTTCGTAATAGAGAGATTATGATTAAATGTTATTAGAACAATACTTTTTCCTTGTCCTGAAATATTCTCCTCCCTAATTGCTAAATATACTAGATTGTTTTGAGATAAAACGATTTGATTATGGTTATAGAAAGCTATTTCGATCTTGTTCTAAAATGCTAAGGTACTTGCTTCAAGTGCTAAATATATTTTAAATATTACAGTCGGGCCACTGTGGCAGCTTAGTGATGGAGGGATTTTATATTTATTTCTGGTGAAAAAGTAACATCAAATAGTATTTTGTTACATAAAATGATTTTAATCTCTGTCCCCATTTGTTATTTCCTTTTTTATTCACTTCCAACCGTAGACCTATGTCTGATGCGTGGTTGAGGATGAACTTGCAAGAGAGAACGTTGATTTTCAACAGTAGCGTAGCCATATATGAATAGCATATAACAAACTTGTAAAGGTCAACTGAAGTCTGGTTTTGTGGTTGAAAAGACATCGTTACATGCTGATGCATAGACGGGAAAGGGGATATCAACCTATTATGCTTCAGAGCATATCAGATGAAACGTGCATCAAAATAGCAAAAGAAAATAAATTCATCAAAGAATTAACATATGGAAACAGATTCCGATGGGGCTTATGTTTACAGATTTGAAATACTAATCAGTGTCTGTCTAGATCTGATAGGGAAAATTGCGCATTTTATCACAAAATTAATCAATTTTCCGTGATATGAACAGCAATATCGATTCTAAAGCACATTCGAAAAGTCTTTCTGTTTGAAGTTTGATCGCTTCCATGCGGCACACAAGCACAAGGGGCATCAATGGTGGGCAAGGACAACATTTGTTGGCAACGTCGGTTTCCATTATCACGCCAAATATCACACCGCCCAATTAAAATCAAATAGAATATTGTCGCTGTTTTTAAGACGATCAATTTCAACTTGATCCAGTGCGTTTACAGAAAAAGCTAGATTCAGGCTCAGAAGAAACTGCTTTGAAGACGGGTTTGGATTAAATTCAACATTATATAATGCTGTGTGAAAATATAAGTGACGTTATAACTCCATCTTCCTGCATGAATGATTGCTTTGCTCACAAAGTGTCCGTCTGAAATAACATAATGCTTGACAAAGTCGTTTTTGTCGATGTTGGTGAAGTAAAGATTTGGGGTAGACGGATCGTTTTGTATAAGCACAGCTGAAGGAAATGTGTTTGAAAATAAAAATGGTTTAATTACATTCTTCGGTGTAAAACGGTCTTTGAAGGCAATAATCGAAATCAGTTTGCACTAACGATTGGCAAAACGTTAACGTGGCAAGATGGGAATCATTTCCGTTACTGTAGCCATCCAGTCGGGATGTAACAGTCTGGGGGAAAATGAAACATACTTATTTCCTTATATCTTCCTTTAAAATGTTTTTACAAGATAAAGGGGACACGGGTCTTTTCATGCGCCGCCATTCGATGTGCTGAGTTACGTCCCTTCGGCGCACAAGAGACATTACCCGTGAAGATCCGGGTTAGAATTGGTCTTCAGTAACCCATACTTGTCGTGAGAGGCGACTAACAGGATCGGGTGGTCAGGCTCGCTGACTTGGTTGACACATGTCATCGTATCCCAGTTGCGTAGATCGATGCTCATACTGTTGATCACTGAATTGTCTGGTCCAGACTCGATTATTTACAGACCGTCGCCATGTAACTGGAATATTGCTGAGTGCGGCGTTAAACAACCAACCAAGAAGAGACGTGCATGTTTGTCCCAATATTTCAAACGTTTCCAGCCCGATAACCTCGTGGGCTTTACCAAATGTTAACCTGGTAAACATCTTAGACCCATATCACTTCCAGTTTTCCTCACACACGAAGTTGACAAGCCGTGATATGACTGAATACTGTTAACCACGTGTGAAGTCATCCTACCAAGATGAATTTGTAGGTAATTGTAGTGAATTCTGATTACTACATGCATATTCATCATGTAATTACCCTTCAAATTAAAACCTTTATTGAGTTCCCTCGTTGCAGTGAATGGATAAATATTTCTATATGAGTGGTGTTTCGATCTGGTTGAGTGCCCGTGTGTAGTTCAATAGAATCTGTGTTGACAAGTGAGTTCATTAACCGAAACAAAGACACCTGACTGCTCGATTAATCTTTCATTGCCGATGTCAGTGACCTTATCACTTTCTCCATCACGATATGTTTGTGAAAAGCCAAGCTCTTGCTTTTGTTTCGTACCCGTCTTCATTGAATGAATTATTTTCTGTTTGGGTGTGTTCCTCTTATGTGACCAAGGCGCGAGCATGCATATCATTGACGTTTTAATTCATCAGGTCACAACGAATATCCCCCATCCGTCCAAACCCGGTTGATTGGACATTTGATTGATCTGGATATGTGGGAAAAGACCCTTAAGTAAGAAAATATTCATTGTGATCCCGGTTGTCCAAGGGTATGGTGGTGGTGGTGGTGGTGTAGCCTAGTGGTTAAAGCGTTGGCTCGTCACGCCGAAGACCCGGGTTCGATTCCCCACATGCGCACAATGTGTTAAGCCCATGTCTGGTGTCCCCCGCCGTGATATTGCTGGAATATTGCTAAAAGCGGCGTAAAACTAAACTCAGTCAGTCAGTCAGCCAAGGATATGGGTTAGTTTAAGAGAATATGTTTTTGCTTCTTCAATTTTGGCTTCCAATTACTCGATAGTGGATAGTACGATGAGATTTGTTGAACTCCTTGGCAGTTTAGTAATATCACAGCATCACCTGTAACACTGACGGTGGTCTAAGCTGTTTGTTTTTGGTGTAAAACCATAAGACAGTAGGACAGGGATACAGGAATCAAAGTCAGTATGGGAACAAATGCTTGCAGGCTCTGGAAATGAACTTTCTGATGCAATGCCATACGAGCGAATTAATTCTTTGATGGTGGCGTTTCCCAAAGTAACGTCTTTCCGTTTGACTGACGCTGTCGTATAGTCATACTCATCAGTGATGGAGTCACTTTGATTTTGGTGGTGCAGGATAATTGAGTGAGTGAGTTTAGTTTTATGCCGCACTCAGCAATATTCCAGCTATATAGCGGCGGTCTGTAAATAATCGAGTCTGGACCAGACAATCCAGTGATCAACAGTATGAGCATCGATCTGCGCAATTGGGAACCGATGACATGTGTCAACCAAGTCAGCGAGCCTGATCACCCGATCCCGTTAGTCGCCATTTACGACAAGCATAGTCGCCTTTTATGACAAGCATGGGTTGCTGAAGACCTATTCTACCCCGGATCTTCACGGGTCGGTGCAGGATAAGGTGACCTATTCGTGAATACCGTGGATCGTCACTAACGTTTGGTCGTTACAGTCACTTTTGCTTTCATCGTCATCATCACCATCATCATCGTCGTGATCATCACCATCATCATTAGCATCATATTCATATTCTTATTTAAACTACTTGGAATATATTTATGTCTGATCACACTGGTGGATTTTACAATCGATTATAATATGTTCACACGGGTTTCCATTTGTTTTGTTGACAACCAGGCTACCAATTCAGAAATGTATCCCAGTCAATTACAGTTTCTCGATTTTATTCCACGTTTGATGGGACAAAAAGTACAGACTATATATAAGACAATATATGACAAGACAGTATGGCCCTGATATTCCAGTCTGGGACGACTCATTCCATGTGATACTGTTGGGATTGACACATCCCGGACAACAAATCAATACCACTTCGTAATGACCTTCTCTTTTACACTGACGTGACCTGTTCGCACTCGTACATTCAAAGTTAACCCCATTAATCCAGACACTTTTGTTTCCAATCAGACAACCTGCGCACCAGATGTCCGGATTAACGAATAGTTAATTTATGGCTTAACATATGCGGGTTTGCATGAAGACGTCCAAGAAAGTTACTTGTCTGGCATATGTAGTTTCCGGTCTACGACGTCCCACAAACGATGTTGAAATGTATTGAATATTGTTTCCACGTGGCAAGGTTTGAAAGGAATGCTTGCAGTTTGAAAAAACAACCCAAAACTAATTCTTGTAGTTCATGCCAACCAGAACCGTTGCCTGGAAGAAGTGAATTCTAAATTATTTTCAAACAACCGTTTAAAGAAAATCCAATTGATTATTTTTTTCGTTTAAAAAAAACATCATTACATCGAACTGATGATGCACTGCTAAATCTATTTCAGAGCACTTTGGTGTGTACCTCTGTAGACTAAACATTGGAACTTGGTTGATGTGTTCAGTAATTACAAAAACCGTACAGTCGGTGTAAAACCGCAGTAGGAAATTGAGCCATCTATCTTCTTCACTGGTCCCTCTAAAAACACTCAATAGGAACCTTGGTGACATTCAAGTAAAATGATTGCGGGGCTATTGAGGCCTGAATACAAAGCTGAACCAACGGTTCTTGCAAGACAGGAAAGGATTGAGAAGCAGAGGATGAATGATGGGGGTTATAAAGCGACGTGGGGAGGGAGGTACGGCTTCTGGGAAACACCTCAATAAACGATTTCACGATATAATAAAGCAGGCATGCACACATGCACATACGTACACTAACTAACAAATCTATCTATCTGTCTGTCTGTCTATGTTACTGTCTGTCTATCTATGTGTCTGTCTGTCTATCTGTCTGTCTGTCTGTCTATGTGTCTGTATGTCCATGTGTCTGTCTGTCTATCTATCTATCTATCTATCTGTCTCTCTGTCTGTCTGTATGTATGTCTATCTATCTATCTATCTATCTATCCATCTACACATTCAGAGCATCAAACACCGTTGTGTGGAAGTAGCAGGGATCTACAAGACTGCATGTATTGGTATGGGTCCGGTGAACACAAAACAGACATCATAATCTGCACATAGGGATTCGAACATACTTTCTTGCTCTGGCACCCCGACATCTGCACTCTAAGTGTCGAGCTACAACATCACGCCTATCCAAACCTACATGTCAGAGGGTCGCTGTTCGAGGACAAAGTGTGTGTTGCGAAATAATGGTGACATCAAGGATTACCTATTTGCGTCAGGCGTCAGGTTCGAGGTGCACATATGTGTGACATAATTCGAATCCCAGATTTGCCATAACCAGTATTCCTGTTTTCCTGTCATCGATTCCACTTTGATTGAAATATCAATTTGACCATGAGTCCTGCTCTGAGTACCCCACAGGTGAACAACTAGCCTTTCATTCAGCCCACAATTCAGGGAGAGAGAGAGTTCTTTATTTCTGAACTGTAGGCCAGAGGCCCATAGTACAAGTAAAAAACAGTCACAATGGGTGTGTGGTACAAGCGCGTTTGCGTTTTAACAGTGCATGGTTTATAAACGTAGCAATATTCTGAAGTAGCTGTACATTTTCTGTTGACATTAGTATGCTGAATTTGTAAGATGTGGGACAGGATGTGTACTTAGATGGTATATAATACTTTCTTATGTCTTCATACTGTGGACAGATGAGAAGGACATGGTATTCATCTTCGGTAATATCCCTGTCACACATTTTGCAGGATTGGCTCTCAGTAACATGACATATTCTTTTAAAATACATTAAATCATAGTAGCCAGATCGAAACTGCGATAACGATACTCTTAATTTCCGTATACTTACGTCTGTTAAATACTTTTCACACATAAAATGTTGTTTAAACAATGAATACGAATAAGAACATTTTCCAGTTTGAATATTTCTGGTAGGTATTCAAGGAGGTATATTAGTTACGTGCATACTAATCAGGATAATGGCTGAGCATTAAACCTAAGGTAGATTATCTTCCCTCGTTTGTTTATGTTTTACGGCAGTCAATGTAGTGCCTGTTTGTATCTGGAAAGTGGCAGAAACAGAAACGGCGAAGTGTTGGGTCGACGTTAACACACGGTTAGTGATTACTGATCTCCTTCCAGAAGTGGAATAACCTCCGAGGTAGGTTTCAGCTGGCTTTGAATGGATTATCTCAGAATCATGGTGGCTTGAGAGGCCTATGAAAATACGCATGTTGGTGATTTGCGATCCTTGCATCTGACGTTTATCTGAGGGTGTTGAGATTGTAGAGAACGAAGATCCCAGTTATGATTCCATACACTGTCGCCATCACATAGGCCAGCTAGCACGTTGTAGATATGTTACCCTTCTGAAAGCCAAGGCTACACCATTGCGTCTTCTAGGAAAAGAACTAATTGAAAACTATTGTGTCTGCAGTAGGACTTGTGGCATCGCTTGAGGTAGACGTATTGCTCCTGTCGATTTCTTGGCAATATTTTGTCTGTAGTGTTCCTGAAAGCAATCATTCATTCGAGTTTCGTGACCTTCGTACAGACGCAATATCTCAGATTCCAGGACAAGAATTCCCCTCCCAGCATGCCATCTCTATAATCAGTCCTCTGCCTGTTTGCTGAGTAAGGGGTGATTATTGAACGCCGCGTTATGGAATACGGAGTTCTATTCGCAGCAAGCCTCAAAGTCTTGATAGAAGGGACGGGTGGCAGAGACGCTTTGCGGAGTTAAGTCCCTTGCGCGCTTCAGTATCCTATGATGGTAGAATATAAGCTTGGTCTGAGTATGGTTGTATTGAGGTTGACAGCTTCATACCTTCTTTTGATGCTAGACATTACTGGGAACCGCATCAGTTTGGTTCCCCGTCTACACTGACACGCTGTGATCTGACGACATTATTACAATGGTGGATTTACAATTGGGAGTGTATATTGAGTTTGCAGACATCATACACTTCACAGTGAGATACATGATATTGACAGTTACAAAAGTGACAAAAAATTATTATACAACAGAAACTACTACAGAGAAATGTCCGAGTGCATCGTGTTATTTGTCGAATAATCTGTCATTAAATGTCCATGGCTTCATCGTGTCATGGTTAACTTGTTAAATGAATTCACAAGTGACGTATAACTACACAGACACTCAACATAAGTTTAGATAAAGTAGTGAGCTGTCCTGTAATAGTTATCGTCAGTTAATATCCATATCAAATAGTGTCATTTAAATGTGAAATGACTTCAAAACTGAAGTTGAAGGTTTTCTTTACATTTAGTTCATATTTCAGAGTGTAAGTTTGCGTTTCTCCTATAAATAACCCTGAAAAATGTTATCTTTAGCTCAACAGCCCAGTTAAAGTAATTTCAGCTAGGACGTTTTAAATTCAAAGTTCAAAGCGAAAACCGATTTGTATGTGGTTATACTCTTTTATGTGCCTTATATTGGTATATAATGATTTCATGTATGCATTTCAACTGAAATATGATGAAACTGTCATCTCTTCGCGTGGGTAGGGGATATTAGCACTCGCTGTTGCGCCAATCGTGATACTGTCTGCTTCCGCATGTCACTCATTGAGAGATCGATCATATTTCAATCCACGCATCGCATAACCACTCTACACAAATATCCTGCGACATGGAAATAAACCGTCTCTTATCTGGCGTCAACTCCGTCAAGGGTTGCCATTAAAATGATAAATTGTGACAGATAATTTGACCTTAAGTATACAGTTCTTGTGAAATGCTACGAATAATACTATCTGTAATTAAGGATTAATGGTACGGTTTTTTCAAGAATGTAAGAGATCCCACGCTATGATGAAATCAGGGTCATTTGCATAGTGTATAGCACATAGTACAGTACACAGTGTGATAATTGTTCATGCCGTGTTAGCCTAATGACGGGAAAGCCGAATGTGCTGTAGTGTCTTTATGTTTAAGGCTTTGGTAATAATCATAAGCATGGGGTGGTACTGATAAACCTTGACTCATAATCAGAGCAAGTCAGAAATTCCGAGGATCACTACATGTCCGAGAGATTCAACTGTGCAAATACAGCCTTAAACAACAGGAATCCCTGACGCCCGTTATATTGCAACAAACGTATGAAATATTGATGGAATATCACTATACGCTAACTAAAATGTTTATCTTGCACTGAAGACATCTCGTTAATATGTAACACAACTGCACCCCTGACGAAATCGGCATAGAATATGTTCCCTGCGTCCTGTTGGTCACATGGGGCGATTTAAAGGATTGCGTGGTTAGGCTCTGCTACATGTTTTCATTACTTTCCCCCGAGGGAGAAGATCGTTTTCATATTTTCAATCACTGGAGTTTGTGGTTCAGACTTGAATTTACACAGCCACGATATCTCGTTGGAGTATTTCTGATTTCGACATGAAACATCCACAGGCAAACAAAATATTCCCTTGATGCATTCAAAGACATATTCAATACAATTCAGTGTTAATGGTTCATTAATTCCAATTTCATTTCGACTAGACCTCAAAACCATTAAATTCAATATTTGTACCAAACAATCTAGACTTAACTGCCCTGTGGCGTCTGATGCCGCTTGCACGTATATTTCCCTCATATTTTTCCCAATTTCCCAGTCAATACCTTTTGAGATATATATGACTGAACTCGTGGCTGCCATTCACCCTCACATGAATGAACCGGGTCCTGAGCGCTTGCCTCTTAAACAGTCGTGACAAAACATGGCACAATATTGATTAGACATTGTGTTCAACCATTTGCACGCTTTAAACCAAACGTTATACTTAAAAAGGAAATTCAAATTTGTTTGATGTGTTTGATAATATTTAATATTATTTCTTTCATAGATCGCATGACTGCTTCTAATAATCTCTTTAGTATCGAACTTAACAAAGAAGCTACATGTGGTTCCATGCAAACAAAGTTATTGTACAGAATGTTGCAAGAATGAAGCCATGGTACGGTTGATTTGATCTTTGAAATAAGATTTGTGTGAGATGTTTTTATCGTAACAATGTAGCCTATTGTGTTCCATAAATACTGGTATAAAACATGTAATTTAAACCTAATTTTGATCAAATGTATTTAAGTGAAATTGTTATCAACATTAGCTTCCAGTCGACAAATATATAGGTATATGTATTGGAAATGTCTGTCGAGAGACTTACAATGAGGTTTTTGGTGACGATTTCCAGACCGTGGGCATAAAAATGTATACTTTCTGTTCATTCGGGAATATTGCAGTCTTAGCACATGGTACCGAAACTGGACAAAACAGATCGGGTACTGATAGTATGATCAACATCCAGGGCCAAAGGAAAAAAAAGCCACGAAATAAACTGCAACACCAAACCAGGCAACTTTATAGACACAATTTAGCGACTCTTACAAGTAATATACTACTATTTTATTCGATCCGACTACTTAGAAGTGTATTAAATGGTTCTATATGGGCAGTCTTCACAAAGAAATTTGTGAAATGATTGTTAATGAATCTCATTTTACGACTTTGGAATCAAGGCATTATTTTGGCATGCAGATCCGTTGCTGTATGATGTAAGCTGGCCATCACAATATAGCTGTGTTATGCTCGACATTTAAAAAGGAACTAAACTTTCAAGCGTTAACGAAATCACAGATGCCTTCAGGTTCTTCCTTAATGCCATCGCTCCTTCTTCCAAAGATATCTGAGGTTGCCAAATGGTGCCCTTAGGCTGAGAACATTCTAGGATGAAAATGAAAAATGTGAAAATGTTAGAGCTATCATAGAGAGGTAAGATAATTTGAACTAACGCCACCTTCAGCAATACTGCAGTATTTAAGTATATCCCAATGGCAGGTTTGTGTGGGTGGGGTGGGGTGGATGCAGTTCGAAGACATATAACCTTTTGGTGAAATCCACGACCACAACATGCTCTCCTGGGAACATAATCAGGCCAAACCCGTATTCCAATCCAGAATCACAATTTCCTTCATGCCAAAGGGACACACCTTACCCGATTGGAACACCTCAGAAGGTTGGGGATACCCGAGCTCCATGTCAGCGTACTGAGAAGCCCAGTGTGATAATACCTGCGTGGGTAATTGTCCTGGCATCCGAAGCAAGGTACTTACGAAGGCGTAGGGTAGCCTAATGGTTACAGCATGTGTTTCTCACCGGATCCGATTCCCCTGATAGAAACAATGTATGACGCCAATCTCTGGTGTCTTCTGCTGGATTTTGCTAGACTATTTTCAAAGGATCCGTAAAACAGTACTCATTCACGTAAGAAGGTCGAGAAACCAATTTAGTGGTCTGTCGATCGGATTATTGCTTTTAGAAACAATACAGACGACCTATTGCCACCAAAATCGAAAACACCAATACGTCTACCTCAAGCGATGCCATAAGCCTTACTGCAGACGCAGTACTTTTCAATTAGTTCTTTTCCTACTAGACACACTGATGTAGCCTTTCCTTTCAGAGGACTAAAATGTTACCACGTTCTAGCTGGAGGTTGCCAGGTGACAGGGATGGAGCCATAACTGACATCTCCGGAAAACTACCTTCTCTACGATCTCAACACCCTCAAAAAACGTCAGATGCAAAGATCGGAAATCGCCAACATGCTTATTATGAACGGCCGCTCAAGCCACCATCATTCTGAGATAATCCACTCATGGCCAGTGGAAACCTATATCGCGTAGGTAATTCTAATTCTAGTGTACACTAACCATGAGTTAACGTCGACCCAACACTTCGCCAGTTTTCTGTTTCTGCAACTTTCCAAATACACACAGACACTGCATTCAGTGCCATAAAACACAGATACTGCATTCAGTGCCATAAACATACATACATAAACAATCACAATAGGTTTAATGTTGACTAATTATTCTGATAACGCGATGGACGTCACCGATACATTGCCTTGTCATGTCCTATCATACCGATCAGAAAACTTTATCCAGGAACATTTCTTGAATAATCACTCCTGTTGTTAGCACGCACCCGAGGCAGCAAAACTCGGGGTTTTAATGAAACATTAATTAAATATTGTCTGATGGGTGACAATGGGTTAAACATTCATCTTCTAACGAAAAGGACATTTCACAGTCTGTTTTAAGCAAAGGTGTTATCATAAGTTATGTTATCATAATCTTTTTTCGACCAGAATCAATACTATATTGCTATATGTGAAAGCATGTATATTCTGAGTGAGTGAGAAAACTTGCCATCACTTTCTGTTCCTTGCAAGAGATTCAATCTTCAAAAGTCAAGATATTAATTTTATATAAACCGTGTAAACCTGTAATCCGACAGATGTGAGATTTTTTTTCTCTTTTGGAAGTTTGGTGTTGCTCAAACGGACATCACGTACAAATTACGTTACAGCACTGGGTCATGGTAAAACCCCTGTATGATGCAGTTGACTCAATGATGAACCAGAGTATCAGACGGTAGTCTCACAAGGGCCACAGATAATACGTCGCCAGCATTGTAAGTATTATTATATAAGGGCCGGATTGCATTGTTTGGCAACAGTTAGGTTTTCTTTACTCTCGCAGCGCTCATCAACCACCTTCTGGCATTACATAGTTCTGGACCGACGACAGGGACTGCAGAAACAGAATCTGGGCTCTTTTGGGTGTAAGGATAGCTGACGGATGAAGATCAGTATGGCCACAGAGGTTGGAACCCATCAATCATATGTGGCAGACCGTTTGGACAGCTTTGGGGTCGTGAAACTGTAATGCAGTCATCATGCGGGTTAAGCAATTGGGAATTGGGTGGGCCTAATTGCCACTGGATGAGATCACTCAGTGTTACTTCCAACACAATTGTATGATTGCTTGGAAGCAGGCATTTGTCTTTCGTACAGGTTGCCAAGTAATGTTTATCACTGTGCACAAAATACATCAAAACGATGTCCAGTTTGGTAGCGTTCACACACGTTCTGAATTCCACATGGAGAAGGAGAGGAGCTAATTCATTCCACATCGAACACTTTCTCATGTACACAGTACTCAACACATCAGTCATTCTGATAATAAATCATAATTAAGTCATTAGGAACTCACTCCAACATTTTTGCCATATCCATGTTCCTATGGAAATGCAGCTATTTATCAGTTAATGGAAGTCCCAGTAGTGTATTGCGCACTGTTTTGTTGCACACTAGGTCCAGATCAATGTACACATTTGTCGGAATAAAACTGCCATATAGATAAACTGTCCTCGGGTGAATATTGTCTGTCTTTTTTGAGCCACCAGGAGCATATATTTTACGCCATGATAGTTACATTTAGAGGTATTACTATGACGGGAACTCGGCTTCCCATATTAAAACCATGTTGAGCATCGAACCCAAATTTTAGGAGTGACGAGCCAACAATGTACATTTAGTCATTAGAAATCTCCATTGCATCCATAATACCAAGGACATACGACAGTTCACTTAGTTTTCCAGTGTTACAGTTTGTTTAACAGTGTGAATCGAATTCCGTAACAGGTACACCTTTACTGAAACGTGCTGTTTTTTTCATTCCAGTGCAAAGTGCATGTATGCACCGGTATTCATCGCATTCGATTATATGATGTGGGGTTGTCGTGAGCACTCTAGCGTATTCCATACAAACTCATTTGCAGGAAAACAACAGAAGTTTTTAACATTTTATTCCTGAGTAGAAATGTACCTTGAACAGGGATTCATCAACTACAAAATGTGTAGTTCGCCCTCCTTTAGATGAGTTTTTCTATCCTGTTTCATCCACATCTTGAATTAATATTTTGTGAAATTGGCAGCTATATCTTTGGGTCAGTGTTCCATGCTAAACATATTCCGTGTTAATGAAACATATGTTCCCTGTGGAAGTCGTTGTGGAAACAGCATGTATGTATGTGCATGTATTTGTCATGAGAAACGCAATTAGAAATATTCGATAAAGATCTTAATGATAATGATTACATTTGATCTATTTTTCAAATTAGAATTATGTACGGTACAACGGTTTTGAACCAGTGCTATTACATCAAAATACCAAAGAACTCCGTAACACATGGTGGGTGATGTTTACAATAATTTTATATAAATCTATACCATCTACATCTGAATATATATTTAAAACTGTTTCTACTGACATAATAAAATGGGGATGGATACCCACATGACATCTTTATGTTCAAGGAACGGCACAAACGCCATCTGCCTCCAGCTTCACAACACTGTATGTCAGCAGTACCAGACTGTGCGTCTACGGTGCTTTCAGGTGCTTATCTGTTACTTTATTTACTACTAATTGTATTACCTGTACAATTGGTTGTGATGTTTTATTCATATCTGTTTTCTGCCCTCGGAATATATGGAGCAGGAGGATGGGAACATTTTGTGAACGTCTGGATTTAGAAGGCGCTAAAATAAACTCGTTTATATGTTCATGGAATGGTGGTATAGCTCTTGACACGTTTCCAGGAGATACCAGAGAGTTTGGTTTTTTAACATATCAATGGCAGATTGCCTACAATTTAATAGTGATCCTATATGAGAGTTCTGTTGATAACTTGCTTTAAGTATACCGTCAGACTACCACTTTTATAGTAAACATAATGGCGCTTTAATCTGTCATATGCACCAGCTACTGTTCCTGTAAGGTAAATACCTTCCAAACTGGTAAAACTTGTTCGACAAGTACAAACTGAGCACCCAACACAGTTGAAGAACTTGCCTTTCTTGTAGCGCACAATTCTTCGAAATCAGCAACGCTTACAGTGTCTGAATTTTGCAGTAGACAGTAACAACGATTGACATAACATATAGGCATATTAGGGACGTGCATAGGCATATTAGGGACGTGCATGCCCATCAGAATAATGGCTACGCATTAAACCTTAGGTACATGATCGTTTGTTTACGTTTTATGGCACTGAATGTAGTGTCTGTGTGTATCTGGAAAGTGACAGAAACAGACACTGGCGAAGTTTTGGGTCATCGTTAACACACGGGTAGTGATTACTGATCTCATTACAGAAGTGGAATACGCTCCGAGGTTTCAGCTGGCTGTGAATGGATTATCTCAGAATCATGGTGGCTTGAGAGGCCTATGAAAATACGCATGGTGATTTGCGATCTTTGCATCTGACGTTTATCTGAGGGTGTTGAGATTGTAGAGAACGAAGATCCCAGTTATGGCTCCATCACTGTCGCCAACACATAGGCCAGCTAGCACGTTGTAGATATTTTATTCTTCTGGAAGCCAAGGCTACACCATTGCGTCTTCTAGGAAAAGAACTAATTGAAAACTATTGTGTCTGCAGTAAGATTTTGAGGCATCGCCTGAGGTAGATGTATTGCTGCTGTCGATTTCTTGGCAATACTTTGTCTGTAGTGTTCCTGAAAGCAATCATTCATTCGAGTTTCGTGACCTTCCTACAGACGCAATACCTCAGATTCCAGGACACGACTTCACTTCACAACATGCTATCTCTATAATCAGTCCTCTGCCCACTATGACTGTTGAACGCCGCATCATGGAATTTGGAGCTATTCGTAGTGAACCAGAAAATTCTGATGAAAGGAACGGGCGGCCGAACGGTAGGTTCGATAAAAGGAACTGGTTGTAGACTACATTCTTTTCATGCTGGTCGTAACTAGGACCAGCATCACTTTGAGTCCTCCGTCTACATTCACAGGCTGTGGTTTGATAGAAATCATGTTTATAATGGCAGATATACCATTGAGTGTGTATATTGAGTTTGTGGACATCATACACTTTACAGTGAGATACAAGATATTGACGGTTACTAAAGTGATAAAGATTTATTATACAACAGTAACTACAATAGATAAATGTCCAACCGTATTGTTTTATTTGTCGAATAATCTGTCACTTAGCATATGTCCATGGCTTCATCGTCTCATGGCCGATATGCTAAATGAATTCACAAGTGGCGAAATAGCTACAGAGATACACAACATGTGTTTAGACAAAGGACTGAGCTCTGCTATATTATTTACCCTCCGCTGATGACCATATCAAATAGTGAAATTTACATGTAAATGTCTTCAAAAATATCCACGCACTAGTGCATGCTCAAAGGCGAAGTTTTTTGATTTGCATTAAGCTTATTATCAATATTGTTATGTTTAATATTGCTTTGTTCCTATAGATAACCCTGAAGAACGTTATCTTTATATTAATAACCCATTCAAAATTCTTTCAGCCAGGACGTTCTAAATTCAAAGCGAAAACCGATTTGTATCTGGATATACTCTTTTATGTGCATTTTATTGGTATATAATGATTCCATGTATGCATTTCAACTGAAATATGATGACACTGACATCTCTTCGCGTTGGTAGAGGATATTATCACTCGCTCTTGCGCCAATCGTGATACTGTCTGCTTCCGCATGTCACTCATTGAGAGATCCATCATATTTCAATCCACGCATCGCATAACCACTCTACACAAATATCCTGCGACATGGAAATAAACCGTCTCCTATCTGGCGTCAACTACATCAAGGGTTGCCATTAAAATGATGAATTCTGACAGATAGTTTGACCTTAAGTATACAGTGAAATGCTACGAATAATACTATTTGTAATCAGAGCAAATCTTCAATGACAGGCCAACATGTCTGAGGGACGCAGCTGTGCAGATGAAGTCATATACAACAGAACTTTACGACGCCCCTCATATTGAAACAGACTTATGAAATATTCATGGAATATGACTTTTCGTAACTAAAATATTTATTTTCCACAAAAGACATATTATAGTCATATTAATATGAAACAAAAATACATCCCTGGTGAAATCAGCATTGAATATGTTCCCTGGGCACTGTGTTGGTCACATGAGGCGATTTAAAGGATTGCGTGGTTAGGCTCTGCTACAAGCATACATATGCATTGGTTTCCCCCGAGGAAGAAGATCGTTTTCATATTTTAAATCACTGGAGTTTCTGGTTCACAGCCATGTTATTTCGTTTGAGTGTTGCTGATTTCGACATGAAACATCCACAGGCAAACGTAATATTCTCTTGATGCATTCAAAGACATATTCAATCCAATTCAGTATTAAAGGTTCATTGATTCCAATTACATTTCGACTAGACCTCGAAACCTATAAAATTTAATATTTGTACCAAACAATCTAGATTTAACTACCCCGTGGCGTCTGATGCCGCTTGTATGTATATTTCCCTCTTCTTCTTCTCAATTTCCCAGTCAATACATTTTGAGATATATATGACTGAACTCGTGGCTGCCATTCACCCTCACATGAATGAACAGGGTCCTGAGCGCTTGCCTCTTAAACAGTCGGGACAAAACATGGCACATTATTGATTATACATTGTGTTCGACCTTTTGCACGCTTAAAACCAAACGTTATACTTAAAGGCAATTCAATTTGTTTGATGTGTTTGATAATAGTTAATATTATTTCTTTCATAGATCGCATGGCTGCTTCAGATAATCTCTTTAGTATCGAACTTATCAAAGAAGCTACATGTGGTTCCATGCAAACAATGTTATTGAACAAAATGTTGCAAGATTGAAGGTTCATTTTGAACTTTGGAAATTAGATTTGTGTGAGGTGTTGTTTAATCGTAACGATATAGCCTTATTTGTTACATGAATAGAGGAATAAAAACATGTAATTTAAACCTAAATTTGATCAGATGTATTTAAGTGAAATTGTTATCAATATATATATAGGTTTATATATTGGAAACGACTGTCGACAGACTTCCATAAGTGAGACTTTTAGTCGTGACGATTTCCAGACCGGGGACATAAAACATGCATACCTTTTTTCCATTCGGGAATATTGCAGTCTTAGCACATTGTATCGAAACTTGACAAAACAGACCGGGTACTGATAGTATGATCAACATCCAACACCAAAGGAGTAAAAAGCCACGAAATAAACCGCATCACCAAACCAGGCAACATTAGAGATACAATTTAGCAACTCTTATAACACGTAATTTAATGTGATGTATTAAATGGTTCTGTATGGACAGTCTTGATAACAAATGTGTGAAATGACTGTTTATGAATGTCATTTTACGCCGTGGGAATCAAGCCATTATTTTGGTCTTTAAGTCTTCACGTCGACACTAAACCAGGTCCCACGTACAATTACTGGGATCTTTGGAACCAATTGTGACCATTAATCCGAAATTCTCCTGTTACCTTGTTGATGTGGCACATAGCAGATGATGTAACTTATTTATCGCTTTTTTGTTGGCCATAAGCTGGCCATTACAATATAGCTGTGTTATGCTCGACATTTAAGTAAGGAACCAAACTTTCACACTTTAAGGGAATCACAGGTGCCTTCAGGTCTTTCCTTAATGTTATCGCTCCTTCTTCTAAAGATATCTCAGGTTGCCAAATGGGGCCCTTAGGCTGACAACATTCCAGGATACTGTTATTATCTACCAACATGGTAATTGAATAATGAAAATGTTAGAGCTGTCATAGAGAGCGGGTAAGATAATTTGAACTAACGTCGCTTTGAGCAATACTGCAGTATTTAAGTATATCCCAATGTCAGGTTTGTAGGGGGAGGATGCAGTTCGAAAACATATAACCTTTTGGTGAAATCCACGACCACAACATGCTCTCCTGGAAACATAATCAGACCGAACCGGTATCTGTATCCAGAATCACAATTTCCTTCATGCCAAAGGGACACAACTCACCCGATTGGAGCACCTCAGAAGGTTAGGGCCACCCGCGCTCCATGTCAGCGTATTGAGAAGCCCAGTGTGATAATACCATGCGTAGGTAATTGTCTTGACAAGCGAGACAAGCTACTGAAGAAGGCGTAGAGTAGCCTAATGGTTACAGCATTTCCTTGTCACGCCGAAACGACCCGGGTTCGATTCCCCTGATAGAAACAATGTATGACGCCAATCTCTGGTGTCCTCTGTTGGATTTTGCTAGACTATTGTCAAAGGATCCGTAAAACAGTACTCATTCACCTAAGAAGGTTAAGAAACCAATTTAGTGGTCTGTCGATCGGACGATTGCTTTTAGAAACAATACAGACGACCTATTGCCAACAAAATCGAAAACACCAATACGTCTGCCTCAAGCGATGCCATAAGCCTTACTGCAGACGCAATAGTTTTCAATTAGTTCTTTTCCAAGTGGACGCAATGATGTAGCGTTTACTTTAGCGGACTAAAATCTTTACCACGTTCTAGCTGGCGTATGTCAGGTGACAGAGATGGAGTCATAACTGAGATCTTCGGAAAACTACCTTCTCTATGATCTCAACACCCTCAAGCGACAAATGCAAGGATCATTCTGAGATAACGGCCGCTAATGTACCATCATTCATAAAGCCAGCCAGGAAACCTATATCTCGGAGGTAATTCTAATTCTGGAAAAGGATCAGTGATCACTGACCATCTGTAAACGTCGACCCAACACTTCGCCAGTTTTCTGTTTCTGCCACTTTCTACACACAGACACTGTATTCAGTACGGTAAACATATATACATAAACAATCACAATAGGTATAAATGTTGACGAATTAATTTGATGGCCCGAGCTCGAGGGACGTCACCAATACACTGCCTTGTCATATCCTATCATGCTGAGTTAATGAGCAAATCAGAAAACTTTAGCCAGCAACATTTCTACTGTTGTGAGCACGTACTCGAGGCAGCAAAACTCATGGTTTTAGTGAAACATCAATTAAATAGTGTTTGATGGCTGACGATGGGTTAATCATTCAGCTTCTGACGAAATGGACATTTCACAGCCTCTTTTAAGCAAAGGTGTTATCATCAGTTAGATGAAAATATCTTTTTCAACCAGAATCAATACCATATTGCTATATATGAAAGCAAGTTTATTCAGAGTGAGAAGAAAACTTGCCATCTCTTTCTGTTCCTTGCAAGAGATTCTTCAAAAGTCAAGATATTTATTTTATGTAAACCGTGTAATCCTGTAATCTGACAGATGTGGCATTTTTCACTTTTGGAAGTTATTTGGCGACATTTGGAAATGAAGGGCTTAGACTTATTAGTTTGTAGTCATGGGTGCATCTTCCGAAAATAGCCTCAGCAGCATTAACCTATTTCAAGTCATGATGTCCGTCCAGCACCACACTAAACTGCATATCATCCGTTAGAACCTCTCCACATTGGCACTTATTGCATTCCGACTGCTAGACAATGTTACTCCATTCATTTAGTGACCGGCCGTAGTGCACAGACTTGTCATTTCTGGCAGAGGAAACAGAGTGAAGAGAGAACATATCCACAAAATAGACATGACTTTCTCATTTCAAACAAATGTACATGACATCAGCAATATGGCTGTCGGTTTTGCTTAAACCACTCGTTGAGACTCTACATATGATTTATCTTCGCACAAATAGCATACCAAGGTGTACAGTTACTTATAAACCACATTTATTTGTTGAATTTTTGTCAGTATCCTGAACTACCTGTTATGTTCTCGTACGTACTCTGGTTTGCTCTTTGAAATATTGCATAAATATTTAGCGTACTGGAAGCAATAATTTTATGTTTTTAAATGAAAGACATTAAGCGGGAGGAGCTGCTCAGACGGACATCATCTACAAGTTACCCTTACAACATGAGGTCATGGTAGTACTCCAGTATGATGCAGTTGACTCAATGGTGTGCCAGAGTATCAGGCAGTAGTCTGACAAGGGCCACAGATACTACGGCTGCAGCATTATCACGCTCAGTAATCACTCGGACGCTCAAGATCACCTCAAGTGCTGGATTGCATTGTTTGGCAACCATTAGGTTTTCTTGCCTCTGGCAGCGCTCATCAGCCACTCTCTGGCATTACATAGTCCTGGACCAGCGAAGAGACCTACAGAAACAGAATTCGGGCTCTTTGGTGTGTAAGGATAGCTGACTGCTGAAGATCAGAATGGTCAGAGGTTGGAACCATCAATCATATGTGGCAGACCGTTTGGACAGCTTTGGGGTCGTGAAGCTGTAATGCAGTCATCATGCGGGTTAAGCAATTGGGAATTGGGTGGGCCTAATTGCCACTGGATGAGATCGCTCAGTGTTACTTCCAACACAATTGTATGATTGCTTGGAAGCAGGCATTTGTCTTTCGTACAAGTTGCCAAGTAATGTTTATCACTGTGCACAAAATACATCAACGCGATGTCCAGTTTGGTAGCGTTCACACACGTTCTGAATTCCACATGGAGAAGGAGAGGAGCTAATTCATAACACATCGAACGCCTTCTCATGTACACAGTACTCAACACATCAGTCATTCTGATAATACATCATAATTAAGTCATTAGGAACTCACTCCAACATTTTTGTCATATCGATATTCCTATGGAAATGCAGCTATTTATCAGTTAATGGAAATCCCATTAGTCCAGTGGATGATTTGTTGCACACTGTTGTGTCCAGATCTGTTTACATACTTGTCGAAAAAGAACTGCCTTATACATAAATGACCCTCGGGTCAACATTGTCTGTCCTGTGTGTGCCATCAGGAGTGTCCATTGTCCGTAATGATAGCTACTGTTAGAGGTATGACAACAACGGGAACTCGGCTTACTGTACTGAAACCATATTGAGCATCGAACCCGTGTGACGAGCAAACGATGTAAATGTAGCCAGTAGGAATCTCCATTGCATCAATAATACCAAGGCCAAACGACAAATTGCATTAATGCAGTTCACTTAGTTTTCCACTGTTACAGAATGATTTAATAGTTCCGTTACAGTAACACTTTTATTAAGACGTGCTGTTGTTTAATTCCAATGCAAAGTGCATGTATGCACCGGTATTCACCGCATTGATTATATGATGAGGGTTGTCGTAAGCGCTCTAGAGTATTCCATACAAACTCATTTGCAGAAAGCAACAGAATAATTCCTGAGTGGAAATTCACCTTGAACGGGGAATCATGAACTGCAAAATGTGTAGTTCGCTCTCCTTTAGGTGAGTTTTTCTTTCCTGATTCATTCACAACATGAATTAGTATTTTATGAAATTTGTGACTACATTAAAGGTCAGTGTTCCATACTAAACATATACCGTGTTTATATTTCCCAGGTGCTGTGGGAACAGCATTCAGCCACTGTGTATGTTTTTGCCTGACAAACGTAATTAGAAATATTGCATAAAGATCATTAAGATGTTGTATGCATTTGATCTATTTTTCGAATTAGAATTGTGTACGGTACAGAGGTTTTGAACCAGCGTTATTAAATCAAAATACGAATGAACTTCGTAACACATGGGTGGGTGATTTTTACAATAATTGTATATAACATCTGCACCACATCTGAATATATATTGCGAAACAGGTTTTGCTGACATAATGAAATGGTGAGGAAACCCACGTGACATCCATATGTTCAGGTAACGGCACAAGCGCCATCTACCTCCAGCTTCACAACACTGTATACCAACAGTACCAGACTGTGCGTCTACGAGCTTGGAGATGCTCATCTGTTAAGTTATGTACCCTTAACTATAAGACCCGTAGGATCCTTAATGATGTTTTATTCATATTCAAGTTCTGCCCTCAGGAATATACGGAGCTGGAGGATGGGAACATGGTATATTTTTAAGCCTCTAGTGTTAGAAGGCGCTAACAAAAACTCGTTTATATGTTCATGGAATGGTGGTATAGTTCTTGACACTTTTCCAGGAGATACCAGGGGCGTTGGGTTTTGAACATATCAATGGCAGATTGCCTACAATTTAATAGGGAGTCTATATGAGAGTTGTGCAGACTCTGTGGCTTTAAGTATATTGTTGTCATGACAGGCTCGCTTATCATGCTACTCTGTAATCAAACTGTCAGACTAGCACTTTTATAGTAAACATTAAGTCTCTTGTATCTCTCATGTGCACCAACTACTGTCCCTGTAAGTTTAATACATTCCGAGCTAGTACAACATGTTCAAAAAGTACAAAATGACAGATGTGTATTCACTTAATGTAAAACCACATTGAGTTTTACACGTTCCTGTTTTCCAATTCTTCCACTTAGAATGTGTATTTGACTAAACGGTGTAGGTATTGTAAATGTTATGGTGTAAATGTATACTGATGTGAAAGACAAAGTAGGTTTAAAAGGGAATACTAGCAAGGGATTAAGTAAGACAATTTGTGTGACGCTATGTTATTCTCGGTGTTGTTCCCATTTATATCTAATGGATAAAACATTTCTGGAACAACACATCAGGTGTACGGAGTAATATTCTGTCAGTATAGTCAAGGGACTAAGGAGGTTCAAACTGAAGCAGTTTCTTTGTTGATTGGGGGCGGTGGGATAGCCTAGTGGTTAAAGCGTTCGCAACCCGGGTTGCATTCCCCAAATGGGTATATTTGTGATGCCCATTTCTGATGTCCCCCGCCGTGATATTGCTGGAATATTGCTACAAGCGGCGTAAATCGAAAGTCATTTACTCACTTTGTTGATTGCATGGGTCGCTGGTCTTTATATCAGTCACTGCTGTTATTCCGGTCCTGCTTCAAGGCCTCCGTCACATAGCTGATTATTGCTCAGTGCGCAATTACGCTACATGAATCTCTTTGGTTAATAAATATATACTACATGGTTACTGAATAATCCAAACAACGAACTCAACTTGAAGCAGTCGATCTCTGTAACCTGTGAGCATAAGCGAAGCCTTTTTTGAAACGGCTACATATTATGCCAATTTAAAGGCGTAATAATTAGTGATTTCGAGAAATCGGAAGAAAAGATTAATTGTTTAATGGTGTTATCAGAATGTTCCGTAACCAATTTGAAGTATAACTCTGTAATCTATTAAATCCTTCTTTTTAACGAGAAAAAGTGTCACAAAGTCCAAATTAAAAGACATTACTTATGTAATGAGGCAAGGACGAAGGAGTAAGAAGGCACGATACAGTCCGCATCATCAAACCAGGCCAAATTATCAATCAAAATCAATCAAAACTTTATTTCCGTACAAAGGCCATCGGGCCCATATACATACAGTTTCATACATTATAGTGCAATTTTCATATATGAATACACGCCTATCTTCATACATGTATACAGGTAATCTGATACAATACAGGTTAATATGGATAAAGTAGATAAAGATATGATAATACAAAAGTATAATATGGTATTTAATATTATCATTCTTGTAATAGCTTACATCTTCGTTCATAAGAATGCATTATATATAGGCTGAGCATTTTCAAACTATGTACGTTATTTGTCATAAGTAGTTTGTTAAAGTTATACATATTCGTTTTGAAATCACTTGGTAAATATTTACG
This sequence comes from Haliotis rubra, assembly GCF_003918875.1. Classification (NCBI taxonomy): domain Eukaryota; kingdom Metazoa; phylum Mollusca; class Gastropoda; order Lepetellida; family Haliotidae; genus Haliotis; species Haliotis rubra. Next base: position 1,992,584 of record NW_025767002.1, read on the forward strand.
ACGTAAGTCATCATATCTAGGACAAATGAAATGTAAAATGGTATTCGTCTTCTACACCTCCGTAACAGATAGGACATGTTCTCAAATATGCGTTAATTTTACACCATCGTCCGTCATTAAATTTTAACCTTAGTAATCCTGCTCTAATTCTAACTAAATATTTACGTAATTTATAATCTGCAATTTCAAAAGGTATTTTTCAGGGTTTAATACGCTTTTGAATTCTCTATACAAAACATAAGGTGTGCAATTGTCAAGATCGGATCTCCAGTTTTGTTTAAAAACATCCACTAAACGCGTTTTAAAGATTCCGTTAAAACTTACACGATTTCCAACAGTTTGTGATAACCAAACAAATCCACATCCATAAGAAAAGAGCAAATAGCGAATTTTTGAAGCCCATGTCTCATAGCCAAGGTTATCGAGATTAAGTAACATTTCATAAGCTTTCTTTGGTATGCGATCTTTGTGCATTGTTATTATTTCAATCCAGTATTTAAGACAACGAATAGCTGCATTTACAAAAATAGGGAAACGGCCACATGCATCATACACAATAGCGTTAGGTGTCTGAGGTCCAACGTTTAGGTATAATTTGCAAGCCGAAAGATGTATTTTCTCAATACATTCATATTTTTTATATCCCCACATTTCTCAAGCATATAAATAGGATAGATTGTATTTGACTATCAAATATTTTGAAAAAGATTATTATCCGATGATAACGAACCGATTTTTCTAAGGTTGCCATTTAATTCCATTCATTCTTTTTTACCACGCAAGGAGAGATCGGATAACGATTTGCCTAGGCTAACATTACACGTGAATAGAAAACCGAGATACGTATAGCTATTGACTATCTTTAAGTTATTACCTTGAAAGTACCATGCATCTGTTCTTTTAAGTCTACCTCCTCTCCTGAATATAACAATATTAGATTTATCAAGGTTAACGTGTAAACCCCACTTATCTGAATACAATGCTAAAATATGTAATTGATTTTGAAGACCACATTTAGTATCTGAAGCTAAAATAACATCATCAGCGAAAAGTAGCATAAAAACTTCTATCATATCGGGAAATAACTGGATGCCATGTATTCCATTTTGTGAAATTTCAATAGAAAGCTCATTTATGAACAGAGAAAAGAGTATTGAACTCAGCATACAACCTTGTTTTAGACCTAAAGGAGAGTTAACGTAGTCTGTTAAATGTGAATTACATCGCACACATGATTTAACGGAAGAGTAAATACCTTTCAGCGCTAGCATCTTTTTCCCACCCAAGCCGTAGCTTGATTACAAGCTCCATAATTTAAATTTGTCTATTGAATCAAAAGCCTTTTTAAAATCTATGAAAGCAATAAACAATTTTTTTTCTCTTTTTACATAAGCATTTTTCAATAAGTGCATTCAACGTGAAAATGTGATCTATGGTAGAATAACCTCCTCTAAAACCCGCTTGAGTTTCTGATATCTTTTCATGATAATTGCCCATTGTGTTAAACGAGTGTTTAATATGCTGGTATATAATTTGCTTAAAATACTTAACAATGAAATGCCCCTATAGTGATCTGGGTTGTGGATATCATCCTTCTTATGTAATGGAATAATTATTGCTTTACTCCAAGCATCTGGAGAGCTGCCGCTCTGAAATAGTGTATTAAATAATACGAGAAGAAATGGCATAACGACATTTTCCGATGATTCAATTCATTTATGCTAGTATATTATCGACCCAGGCGATTTACCAATTTTTAACCGTTTAATAGCATCGAAAATGTCTTCTTCTTTAATTGGAGAATCCAAAATCGGTTTCTCAAAATCGCTTGATTCAGGACATATATGTGCAGCACATGTAACAAAAGTATCTTGATCTTGATCAGTAAGATCAGTTTTATCATATAGTAATTTGAAGTGATTAAACCATGATTCATCCGAAATATCGGGTGGTGGTTTCCTGGGATTAGATATATTTCTCAGTTCCTTCCAAAACGATATAGGATTGTGGCTAGAGTTATATAACTTTCTGGCTGTTAGCTGTTGGTTTATTCTTTTCCACTTCCTACATTTATTTTTTAAGTATTTCTGAGTATGCAATATGTCTTTCTATTTAGGTTGTTTCTATCATTTCAAAAGCGCTTAAGCCCCTTTCTTGCCTCTAATTTAGCCATGTGGCAATCACTACCATAGAAGTTCTTAGGTCTAGTTTTACATCGAGGTGGCATTTTCATACAACCTGCCGCTTCTAATATACAATCTGCAAATTTGGAAACAGCATTATTAATTTCAATTGAAATTTAATCTATGAGTAAGTCTAGTACATGCTTTCTATCATATATATTACATACGAATATTTGTTCATCACATGATTTGCATTTATATTTTGGGATGCAATCATTTTCCAGTTGTTGATTATAATTGCTTTTTACACTTTTGAAACTGAGTACCTGTGGCATGTGTTTGCTTTCAATTCTATCACATATTTTGAAACTAAAAAAGTACTTGAATAAATTAGGGGACGAAATAATATAATCAATAACACTACAGCCCTGGTCAGAAATGTACGTGAACTGACTTCGTTCATCACCTCACACGTCCATTAACTAGAAACAAGTTAAAAACATAGCAAAAGTTCAAACATAGATTCCCAAATCTATTTACAATAACATCCTGAGTTGACCTGGTGTCTATAGGTACTGGTTCATCTTCAGGAAAATAGTGATCAATTCTATCATCTGGAGCGTCAGGTGGCTGATTACCATCTCCAACACGAGCGTTAAAGTCAACCATAACATGAATATCACATTAGAGATACATTTCAGCGACTCTTGCAATAAGTAATATAATAGTACACTGCTGGAAACGACTGTTCAGAGGTGTATTGAATGGTTATGTATGTATGTACAGTCTTGACAATCAAATTTGTAGATTGAATATGAATGAATGATCATTCTTTTACGCCATGTTTAGGCCATTTAACTGTTGTATCAAGACATTACATTGACATACATATCCGTCGTTGTATGATGTTGGTGTATGGGTAAGTCTTCACATCGACACTGAACCAGATTACCTGACTTGAAAACGTTATTCTTTGAAACCAATTTTGACCCTTAATCCGAAATTCTCTTGTTACCATGTTGATGGCACATGGCAGATGATGTAAATCACTAGTCACTGTTTTGTTGGCCATAAGCTGGACATTACAATGTAATTGTGTTGGTTACGCATTACACCATTCCCTGAAACTGGAACCGAAATCACAGATGCCCTCAGGTCCTTTCTAATTGTTATCGCTCCTTCTTCTAAAGATATCTGAAGTTACCAAATAGTACCCTTAGGCTGACAACATTGCACGTTACCGTTATGATGACTGACTGACTGAGTTTAGTTTTACGCCGCTTTTAGCAATATTCCAGCAATATCACGGCGGGGGACACCAGAAATGGGCTTCACACATTGTGCCCATGTGGGGAATCGAACCCGGGTCTTCGGCGTGACGAGCCAATGTTTTAACCACTAGGCTACCCCACCACCCCTACCGTTATGATGTACATAGTTCATGAAAATGTCACAGCTTTCATAATGAGGGAGTAAGATAATTTGGTAAAACACCGCTGTATTAGAGTATTCCAGTATATCACTATGTACGTTTTGTGGGGTAGGATGCAGTTAATAGAAATATAACCCCTTGGGAAATCAAGAACCATATTCGAATCCCGAATCACAATGTCCTCATGCCAAAGAGACACATCGAATAGCACCTAGGAAAGTCAGGGCCAACCGCTCTCGATATCAGCGTATTGGGACGCCCAGTGTGATAACACAGCGCGTGGTTAATCATTATCCTGACATCCGACGCAATCTACTTAAAAGGGGGGAAGTTTGGGTGGTCTTATTGTTAAAGTGCAGAAACGACCCGGGTTCGATTCCCCATATAGTTACAATGTGTGACGCCCATTCCTGGTGTCCTCTGTCGTTATTTTGCTGGACTATTGCTAAAAGATCCCTAAAGCAGTACTCGCTCACCTGAGTAGATCAAGGAAAAGATTAGAGGTTTCTTTCGAACAAGACGATTGCTTTTAGAAACACTTCAGGTGATTTATTGCCCAGAAATCGAAAACAGCAATACGTCTACCTCAAGCAATGCCATAGGTCTTACTGAAGACGCAATACTTTTCAATTAGTTGTAGAAGCATTGGTGTAGCCTTGACTTTCAGAGGAATAAAATATCTACAACATGCCAGGTGAGGAGGATAGAGTCATAACTGAGATCTTCGGAAAACTACCTTCTCTACAATCTCAACACCCTCAAATAAACGTCAGATGCAAGGATCGCAAATCACCAACATGCGTTTTATGAGAGGCCATTAAAGCCACCATCATTCTGAGGTAGTCCATTCACAACCAGCGGAAAACTATATATCTGTTCTGCCACTTTCCAGAAACACACAAAACCTACATTCTGTGCCTAAAACATTTACACGAAAACAAGCAAAGGGCTTTTATGATATGTTTAATGCTGACCAATTATTCTGATGGCCCAAGGGATGTCACCAATTCACCACCTTGTCATAGGTTATCATGCTGAGGTAATGCAAAGTCAGACAACATTAGGGAGGAACATTTCTTGGATAATCACTCCTGTTGTTAGCACGTACTCGAGGCAGCAAAACTCATGGCTTTAGTGAAACATTAATTAAATAGTGTTTGATTAAACATCCATCTTCTGACGAAAGGGACATTTCACGGACTCTTTTAAGCAAAGGTGTATAAAAAGTTAGATGAATTTGGTTTCTACCAGAATCAATACTATATTGCTATATATGAAAGCAAGTTTATTCAGCGTGAGCAAGAAAACAAAACTTGCCTTCCTTCATAAATCCAGATATTTATTTTATGTAACCGTGTTTAAAAAAGGAACGTTCATGTCATCTGTCAGATGTAACATTTTTCCCTTTTGTACGTACATTTGGAAATGAAGGGCTTAGGCTTATTAGTTTGTAGCTATGGATTCCTCTTCCGAAAATAGTCCCAGCAGCATTAACCTATTTCAAGTCACGAAGTCAGTCCAACACCATACTAACTGTTCTGTTTGATTGGAATTTTAGAAGTTGGTGAGTAATAAGAAAGTAAGATACTTTACGGGTGACAACTTCTTTATTATATATGAAGCGACGTTTCGGTATAGATTCTAAAACCGTTGTCAAACAAGACTCACTCTTGCTTGACAATGGTATAAGAATCTATACATACACGTCACATCATATATAATAAGGAAGTTGTCATCCATAAAGTATTTTACTTCCTCATACTAAACTGCATATCATCCGTTAGAACCTCTCGGCATTAGCAATTATTGCATTCCAACTGATAGACAATGTTAGTGCATTCACTTAGAGACTGGCCGTTACTTGTTATTTCGTGCAGAGGAAACAGAGTGAAGAGAGAGTGAAAATACTTTTACTTTCACATTTTAAACAAATGCAAATGACATCAGCAATATGGCTGTCGATTTTGCCAAAACAACTCTATGGGACTCGACATATGACTTATCACCACACAAATAGCATACGGAGTTGTAAAGTTAGTTATAAACTCCACATCTATTTCTCTTTAAGATCATGTCTCATTTTACTGGGATTCTGAACAACCTGTCATGTTCTCGTACTTACTCTGGTTTTCTCTTTGAAATATTTGAAAAAATAGTGTACTGGAAACAATAATTTGTACGTTTTAATGAAAAGACATTAGGCAGGAGGAACTCCTTAAACCAACATCATGTACTAGTTACCTTAGCCAAGGTAACACCCCAGTATGATGCAGTTGACACTGTGATGAGCCCGAGTCTCAGGCAATAGTCTGATAAGAGCCTGACACTATGGATGCAGCAACACTGCTCTCAGTAATCACTCGGACGCTCAAGATCACCTCAAGTGCTGGATTGCATTGTTTGGCAACCATTAGGTTTTCTTGCCTCTGGCAGCGCTCATCAACTACTTTCTGGCATTACATAACCCTGGACCAACGAAAGGGTTGCAGAAACAGAATCCGGACTTTTTGGAGTGTATAGATAGCTGACTGATGAAGATCAGAGGTTGGAACTTATCAATCATATGTGGCAGACCGTTTAGACAGCTTTGGGGTCGTGAAGCTGTAATGCAGTCATCATGCGGGTTAAGCAATTGGGAATTGGGTGGGCCTAATTGCCACTGGATGAGATCACTCAGTGTTACTTCCAACACAATTGTATGATTTGCTTGGAAGCAGGCATTTGTCTTTCGTACAAGTTGCCAAGTAATGTTTATCACTGTGCACAAAATACATCAACGCGATGTCCAGTTTGGTAGCGATCACACACGTTCTGAATTCCACATGGAGAAGGAGAGGAGCTAATTCATTCCACATCGAACGCCTTCTCATGTACACAGTACTCAACACATCAGTCATTCTGATAATACATCATAATTAAGTATTAGGAATTCACTCCAACATTTTTGCCGCATCCATATTCCTATGGTAATGCAGCTATTTATCAGTTAATGGAAGTCCCATTAGTCCAGTGGAACGTTTTGTTGCACACTAGGTCCAGATCAGTGTACATATTTGTCGAAATAAAACTGCTTTATACATAAATGGCCCACGGGTCAATATTGTCTTTCTTTTGTGTGCCATCAGGAGAGTCCACTGTCCGTAATGATAGCTACATTTAAAGGTTTTACAACAACGGGGACTCGGCTTACCATATTGAAACCATGTTGAGCATCGAACGCGAATCATAGGAGTGACGAGCAAACGATGTATATGTAGCCATTAGGAATCTCCATTGCATCCATAACACCAAGATCATACGACAGATTGCATTAATGTTGTTCACTTAGTTTTCCACTGTTGCAGAATGATTTAATAGTTTGAATCGAATTCCGTTACAGTAACACTTTTAATAAAACGTGCTGTTGTTCCATTCCAGTACAAAGTGCATGTATGCACCGGTATTCACCGCATTGATTATATGATGAGGGTTGTCGTAAGCGCTCTAGAGTATTCCATACAAACCCATTTGCAGAAAACAACAGAATAATTCCTGAGTGGAAATTCACCTTGAACAGGGAATCATCAACTGCAAAATGTGTAGTTCGCTCTCCTTTAGATTAGTTTTTTAACCCCTGTTTCATCGGATCCATATCGTGAATTGATATTTTATGAAATTTGCTGCTACTGTATAGGACAGTGTTCCATAGTAAAACAACTACCGTGTTAATTAGAATTATGTACAGTACAGAGGTTTTGAACCAGGGGTATTACATCACAATACCAATGAACTCCGTAACAAGGGGTGTGATTTTTACAACCTTTCAACATAACATCTACACCATCTGCATCTGAATATATATTGAAAAACGTAATGAACAAAAGGGGGAGAGAGAGAGAGAGAGCAGCCACACGTGACATCCGTGACATCCATATGTTTAGGGAACTGCATCAGCGCTAACTGCCTCCAGCGTCACAACACTGTATACCAACAGTACCAGACTGTGCGACTACGAGCTTGGAGATGCTTATCTGTTAAGTTATGTACCTTTAACTGTAGACCTGAAGGATCGGTATTGATGTTTTATTCATATTCAAGTTCTGCCCTCAGGATTATACGGAGCTGGAGAGTGGGAACATGGTATATTTTTAAGCCTCTAGAGTTAGATGGCGCTAACAAAAACTCGTTTATATGTTCATGGAATGGTGGTATAGTTCTTGACACTTTTCCAGGAGATACCAGGGGCGTTGGGTTTTGAACATATCAATGGCAGATTGCCTACAATTTAATAGGGAGTCTATATGAGAGTTGTGCATACTCTATGGCTTTAAGAATATTGTTGTCATGACAGGCTCGCTTATCATGCTACTCTGTAATCAAACTGTCAGACTAGCACTTTTATAGTAAACATTAAGTCTCTTGTATCTCTCATGTGCACCAACTACTGTCCCTGTAAGTTTAATACATTCCAAACTGGTACAACATGTTCAACAAGTACAAAATGACAGATGTGAATACCCTGCGTGTAAAAAACTTGTGTTATACACTTTGCTGATCTGCAACATTTGCACCAAGAATGTGCGTTTTGTTAATCCATTGCTATTTTAAATGCTATGGTGTAACTGTATGCTGATGGGAAAAGAAGAAGGAAGGGATTGCTTTGAAAAGGAATATTGACTTGATATGAAGTAATATAATTTACATTTTAATGTCAGTGGTATATAACATCGCCACTGTCGATATGTAAGGGATCCAAGTCTATGTACTGGATAAAACATTTTTGGAAAAACGAATCAGGTGGATGGTGTAACATTCTTTCAGGATGGTAGGTGACTAAGAGGTTCGAACTGAAGCAGTTTCCAGTTTCCCCGAACGCATGGATCGGTGCTCATAACATCAATGTTGTTATTCTGGTCCCGCTTCAAGGCCTCCACCACATAGTTGAATAGTACTGCGTGCGAATTTAGACTACAAACAAGTAGAAAGAATATATAATCCTCCATTAGACACTCCCACTACTGACGGAACATGAAATCTCTTTGGTTGATAAATATATACTAGATGATAGCTGAATAATCTTAAAAAACGAATCCAGCTTATAGCAGTCGATCTCTGAAACTAGTGAGCCCAAGCCAAGCCCAATGCTGAAACGGCTACACATTCCAAGGCGTAACAATTTGTGATTTCGAGAAATCCGAAGTAAAGATTAATTGTTTAATGGTGTAATCAGAATGTAGCTTGATGTATAACTCTGTAATCTACTTGGCTGAATAGATGTTTTTAGGTTCGTCCATGAGTAAAATCCTTCTTTCAATTAGAAAAATTGTCAGAAAGACCAAACTGAAATGGACTACTGCAGTATTTAATTGTATAAAACAACCTCAATCCATTGTCTACGTTTGTGTTTGAAAAACGACTTGTCAGGTGCACTTTAGCATAATTCGCATCAACACGCTTAGTTTTCTTCATTGCTCTGAGTACTAATTGAGTCAATCTATTCTAAACTTCTCCAAATTCGTATCAAACAATACGTTTCTGCACATCCACCAGACATTTCGAGAACTTAGATAAATAGCTCAATTCCACACTTCTTGTTTATTAAGTGAAACATACATTACAATGACAAATGAACCGTGTTCACTCAAAGAGTCAATACCATTCCATTCCGTAAGAGTAACGTTGGCGTTTCACGTCGTTCCAATGAAACGTTGATGCAAGGAATTAATTTAGCCTCTGTAGATGTAGATGACGGCTGTAATGTCCTCACCTTATGATGTAATTACTGTAAAACACAGTTCTCCTACAATATATAATATGGGGTATTGCAAGGCGTATTGATAGAAAACAGGGCTGTGTGATTATAGCTTCTTCAAACTCGCAGCCTAGCCTGAAGTAGAGGGACATTCATGTAACTCGTTTTCGAGAAGATGTTTTATACCTTATCTTCCAGAATCAGTTTGGTTTGGTAATTTCATAGATATGTACTCCATTAACCACGAACCATAAATGTCCAACTAGTGGCACAGAGATGTGTCCATGGAACATGTCTGGTTCTGCTGGTGAGTGGTTCGAACTCATAGTCAAAAGTGTTTGTGAGTGAGTGAGTATGATTGTACGCCGCTTTAGCAATATCACGACGAAGGAGACCATAAATAGGATTTACACATTGTACCGATATGGGGTATCAAACCCGGGTCTTCAGCGTAACGAGCAAGCGCTTTAACCATTAGGCTCCCCCACCGCCTCCCAAACGTGTTAAGGCAAACGTCTACGACTGGCAACATATTGACCTTTTTCGCGAATTATGCCGTGATGTAACTGACACAATGGTCAAAGGGTCGTTAAAACCACGTCACTAGCCCTTTATCTGCCATTCAGCTCACGAATATGGGGATGTTATTATTAGGCTGAAAGAAAAATATGCCTAACTACCATACGGTGCCATCTCCTGTTAAAACTGATAGTATGCAATTATTTTTTTTTTGTTTCCATTTCCCTGTAGTTAATGTATAGGTTTTATGACCACAAGATCTCCTTGATAATAACAAGGGAACTTAAATCTGTTCTTGTTACTCAAATTAGTGCTAGGTTTCCAATTTAGTTCGTTAAATCTTCCCCTCTTTTCCCAGGTGAGTTGAAGCTTACATGCTCAATTAAACACCTAAATACTCAGACGTTCAACACCTGTGATTGGTTAGGGGTAATAGTGCAAATGCCAGATTAATAATTAAGTATAGCTTTTCGTGAAGCCTGAAAATAGATTCCTGTAAAGCTGTCTTGGTTGGCAAGAGAAGTGTTCCAACTACGCTAATCTGAAAGGTTCATGTGTTCATGCCACGTAACCTAGTTATTTACTAAGCACACAGAACTTGCTAATGGGTTTGAAAAACTTCTACGTAGTATTCTTTGCCGACGCCAATCGGGTTGAAGTCTGTTGAAACACAGTTTCAATTTATCAAATTGTCAATTACATAATCGAATGTTTTTGCCCGAATGTCTGAATTCTATATTGTGTCAAGAAAATGTAATTAAATCTTGTCCATCAAACCTAGACTGAGGCTAGTGTCCAAGGAATGTTGTCAGACTAACAGGAAGCTAATGGGGGGTATGATTAGCAGAGGAAACATTCCCATCATGTGACAACATCAGCTGCCTTGAGAAAAGCCACCTGCTATGATAGCTGTTTTTCCTTATACGGAGCCTCCAGAATAGTCTAATGCTGCCATTGATAGATCCAACAAATTCAAGGTCTGTAGTCTTAAACGTGGAACACTGACTTGCGTAAGTATCTTATACAATGTATATGGACGAATAGGTTCTTTATTGGAATCAGACCGACGTTTTGGTATAGGTTCCAACACCGTTATCAAGCAAGTGATGTACAGAGTATGCCTGAGATGCTACCTGGGGGAATGCTCTCTGCATCACTTGCATGATAAGGGTTTTAGCTCTACACCGACATGTCGCTTCTAATAGTAATAACGAAGCTGTTCATCCATATATCTTATCCTTTCTTGGTGCTCCAGCTTCCAAATGCCTCTCAAAGAAATTAAACATCAAGAAAAGCTTTGGATAGAAATATGTATAGAATGTTACCAAATTCGCATTTTCGGGTTATTTGTGGAGTAGAGTAAGAATATTGTGATCATTAAAGGCGGGAACGTATGGATGTCAACTTTTGTATTATGGGGAACACGACGTTTCGGAGTATATTACCTGTTGAATGGATGAATGAATGAATGGAGGAATAAATAAATGAATGATGACTTAATTCTAACTGATTTATAGGACGATAGTTTTTCACAATCTGGACTGAGATGTCACCTTGATGACTTCCACCAAAATGTTTCGCATAGCTGAAGCATTACAAACACCATTCAGGTGGCAAGGAAGATTACTTGTCCCTCTGATAGCACGTAAATAAGTTTCGACCGTCAGTGATCATCCCAAGATGTCTAGAGACATCGTATGTCCATTTCCTTTTTGTCCGAGAAGAGAGTGAATGTGTATGCCCCTGCACATGTAGATGTTAATGGGTGAAAAGTTATCTAGGACATAGTGTGCTGCGACATGCACTACCAACGTTGTGGGAAACGTTTACCTCCTTAACGTCCTCTTGCTGCAAAGGTTCATCTGCGCATGAAACACGGCGCCATGATTGTTATCATGTTGGTAAAGATAATAAAGAATACATAGCCCTTTTTTAACACACCGTTTTCAAAGCATGGCATGTGAGTGATGTTTGGGGTGCGTAAGTGCCTTATTTCTTTGCATTTTAGCATCCTTGCGATTTACAGATAACGGTTGTTTTTTGACATAAGGGATTTTTATCACGTTAAAAGAAAAGGTTATTGGTATGAATTCCCTGGGGCATGTATGCTTACAGGATCTGCCTTATCTGCTTTAACCTTTCCTTGACATTTATTTAAATATATGGTGCATTTTTATAATTAAATTTAAATCCTGGAAAGCTACATAGTAACTCAATTGCAGTCGTGGGAATTTATGACCTCTGAGACCGTTTTCCTAATGGATACGATCTGAAGTTTAATAACATTTGCCTCAGTGCAGGAAAATGTCGACATTTTTGTCTGAATCGCAGATACAACATATAAGTAGCAACATATGGTCAAGAATTGATTCAAGGCAGAGAAATCATTCGTGATTGTCTCACATAGGTTTTGATAAATATTTATTTGAATTTTAATCAAGTTGTTTTTCTTGAACTTGAAATAAAGGTTTGGGGCCGAACGAGGAGTTTAAAAACAAAGTGAATTATACACACTGAAATGTTTAGTTTAAGATAAGGATTGAAATAACTTGCTGAAACTAAGATACAAGGTGAAGATAAACCGATTCAAGTGGATTTGATAATTCGCAACGTGCACTGTCTTCAAGTACAGCCAACTCAGCTATCTCTATCATGTGAGAGCAGTTCAGTTAGTGTATGTTTGAGTAATAGGCGGTACATAAACGTGTCAAAATGACTTGCATTTGAAAGCTGTGTACCTAAATCTTCATTAGGAAAGTCAACATTGTAAGGATCCTATGTTGTGATATACTTTTATCTTCCTGTCGAACCTTAATCCGAGTCCTGAACCTAGTATTTACATAAGAGTGGTGTATTTTGGTAGGAGCATTACAAAGTGTAAGACTAAATGCAAGGCTTTATGGATTGAGAGGCGTGGGCTGCTTAGTCGTCTTTGGCGCCGTAATTCACTGTGCAGAATAACATCCATCAGAACTAGAATGTCGAAACCTTTTCAACATACAGTACGAATATGTCATAGATCAAGTTATGGGGCAGCAAATGTCATCCTTGTTACGAATTCCTTGGTATTTGAACACTTCAAATGCACGAATACTTGTCCTGGCTTTTCAGAAACACCTAGGATATTAAAGCGCATTTATTTATATACAAGGTGTGACGGTTACAACGCTGTCGAGTATCGTAATGGCATTCTTCAAACACGTTTGATAGCTACCAAATAACTATATTTGCGGTAGCCATTCATGGATCATATACGTTTATTTTATATGTGAATGCATCGTCTACGTAACCACAAACGTGCCAGGGCCTAGATTTTCGATGCTCTATTATCGCTAAGATAGTCGTAAGTGCCATACATTAACATTAACTTACGACTATCTTAGCGCTAAGAGAGCTTCGAAATTCTAGGCCCTGGTCTTCAGTCAGCTCTGACTGTATTAATAATACTGGTAAGGTCTATATAATAAGAAAATAAAAATATCAAGAAAGATGGTCTGGTGACAATAATTCTCTGAGGTCTTCTTTGAGTCCCAAAGAAAGATTTGTTAGAGTATAATACTTCCCGATCGCTATCTATTTATTTTGTCACCTCAGTCATCAATTTCAAACTCCCCAGCGCACGTTCCAAGCGACGTCGAAGTTGGTTATCCACTCTTAACACAGATTAGAGGAAGCAGACCCATGATGATGAATAACGCTAGTATTCCTTTGCACGGGCGTAGAGAGATTCGGTGAACGGGAGCATCTAGCAGCCTCGGCGCATAACAGCTAGTTAAACAGGCAGAGTGAACAAGGTGTGTGATCATGCAAGGACTCCCTCCACAGCAAGTAGCTCAAGTGCTAAATCACCACTCTACATGTAAATAATTACTAGAGGTCACATTCTTTCAAGTGGAATGGCAGACTCGACAAACGGAAGAATTGACGTGTGGGAGAACTCTGCAGACTTCGGGCAGGAACAAGACTTATTGAATATACATCTGCCAATTATGTAACCTTACCACACTATATCCCTTTAATGAACAAATAAGACGTGTATAATCAAATTATATTCCAGTCGTATAGATGCTAATTTACGTGGGATGATATGCTAGCTTAGAAGATAAAGTGTTTTCTGTAATTTCCTCCTTATCTCTTACGCAGGATGCTCAAGTACATAAACATAAACTTTTAAAGCATATACAACATTAAGAGATAAGACTATCTTGGAATTAAGTTGGAATTATCTTGGTGTTGACTGATAGGTTTTCAGTATCATAAATCAAATGTAAAGTTCATCTTCTTTGCAAAAGACATAATTAACAAACGAGTACAGTTGTAACTATTCAGTTCAGAAAAAAATGAATTCCAAATGCAAACAAGTCAACAGGTTAACATGTCTTTGTCAAATATGTCTGCTAAGTGAGGCTGGGAGGGGTCCAACGTCGAAAGATTTAAGACAGGTTTGATGAAGGTAAGGGCGTGTTTAAGAAAGTGACTGTTTAAAACCTTCCTTAATTACCAGTTTTAAGAAGTTGTAACAAGTTACCAAATAGGCGTATGCGATTAGTTATGATTAGAGGCGTTTTGTGATGTCTTGTGTCAAGAGAATGATAGATAGGTTTGTTAGAAAAATGGTCTGTCTAATTAGGGATAATTGGAAACCTTCCGAAGTTACAAGTCTGCACGGTACAAAAAAGTAACAGGTATGTCAACTATTATTTATGCGTTGAGATGCTGGTGGTTAAGGGGAGGGAGGGGTGTGTGTCTTGCGTCAAAAGAACGAAAGATGGGTTCCACAACAGACAATGCCTTTTCCAGTATGAGCTGTTTACAAATATGAAAGGTACAAGCTACTGGAAGGTGTCTTGTGTCGAAAGAATGAGAGATAAGTTTTTCAGAAGAAAATCTCTGTTACAGTAGCGAAATTAATAGTGCATCTTCGTTCCAGTGGGGTTGTAACTTACGGGAGATGGAACTACCGATAATCCGTTATCGTTAGACACCTGGTGTCAATAGGAGTGTGCCAAATTGCTTGTCATACATCTGATAGCAATAGCTGTTTGCCAAGACACTTGGATGAGCCTTGGTGGGTATGCTTTCACATACAATTGCCAACTTCGTTAATGGTATGGTTGCACAATGTCTTTGAGTACAACATATTAGTAGACTGGAAAGACAGTGTTGAGCTATCAAACATATTGCAACCATACCGCTGTATTAGTTCTTGCAGTGAATACGGTGGGACATTGTACCCTCGGTGATAGCTTAAAAAATGTCCACCGGTCTTTATTTCACAGGGCACCTTTGTTGAGTACATCATAAAATTTCAGTTTTGGATATGGATACAATGCAAATAATGGATACAATTATCATAATAGTATTCAAATTGTAGTGTTTCAATACGTGATCCATACGCGGTTTGAAAGTTGATTAAAAAAACACCTGGTGTGTGTTTATGAGCAGTTGTTGATACTTACTGACACATGTGCGTTTTACCTTAAACGATTTATGTCGTGATTCGTGTCATTCGAGTTATACTGACTGAGCAGGAAACGCTGATTTGTTGGCAAACCTGGTATTGTTATTTGAACATGATCATATGCACAATCATGCTTATGATTAATCCGAATCGTTCTCTGGACTCTGCTCCAACTGCACATACAGGTTTATCAGTGAAAGTTAACACACGCATTGATCTTGTCTTCAATATTTATCTTGTAGCGACGCCTCAATAAGGCACTGTAAAGTTAACACACGCACCAATCATGATCTTCAATGTATGTCTTCAAACGACGCCTCAATAAGGCAATGTCAAGTTAACACATGCACCAATCATGATCTTCAATGTATGTTTTTATGTAAAGTTAAAACACACGCCAATCATGATCTTCAATGTATGTCTTCAAACGACGCCTCAATAAGAAAATGTACAGTTAACACACGCACCAATCATGATCTTCAATGTATGTCTTCAAACGACGCCTCAATAAGGCAATGTCAAGTTAACACATGCACCAATCATGATCTTCAATGTATGTCTTTATGTAAAGTTAAAACACACGCCAATCATGATCTTCAATATATGTCTTCAAACGACGCCTATGAGAAAATGTGTTCTTCAAACGACGCCTCAATAAGGCAATGTCAAGTTAACACACGCACCAATCATGATCTTCAATGTATGTCTTCAAACGACGCCTCAATAAGGCAATGTAAAGTTAAAACACGCACCAATCATGATCTTCAATGTATGTCTTCAAACGACGCCTCAATAAGGCAATGTAAAGTTAACACGCGCACCAATCATGATCTTCAACGTATGTCTTTATGTAAAGTTAAAACACACGCCAATCATGATCTTCAATGTATGTCTTCAAACGACGCCTCAATGAGAAAATGTACAGTTAACACACGCACCAATCATGATCTTCAATATATGTCTTTAAACGACGCCTCAATAAGGCAATGTAAAGTTAACACACGCACCAATCATGATCTTCAATGTACGTCTTTATGTAAAGTAAAAACACACGCCAATCATGATCTTCAATATATGTCTTCAAACGACGCCTCAATGAGAAAATGTACAGTTAACACACGCACCAATCATGATCTTCAATGTATGTCTTCACACGACGCCTCAATAAGGCAATGTAAAGTTAACACACGCACCAATCATGATCTTCAATATATGTCTTCAAACGACGCCTCAATGAGAAAATGTACAGTTAACACACGCACCAATCATGATCTTCAATGTATGTCTTCAAACGACGCCTCAATAAGGAAATGTAAAGTTAAAACACGCACCAATCATGATTTTCAATGTATGTCTTCAAACGACGCCTCAATAAGGAAATGTAAAGTTAAAACACACGCCAATCATGATCTTCAAAGTATGTCTTCAAACGACGCCTCAATAAGGCAATGTAAAGTTAACACACGCACCAATCATGATCTTCAATATATGTCTTTAAACGACGCCTCAATGAGAAAATGTACAGTTAACACACGCACCAACCATGATCTTCAATGTATGTCTTCACACGACTCCTCAATAAGGAAATGTAAAGTTAAAACACGCACCAATCATGATCTTCAATGTATGTCTTCAAACGACGCCTCAATAAGGACATTTAAGGTTAACACACGCACCGATCATGACCTTCAATGTATATCTTTAAATGGCGTGTACAGAAGGATTATGCAAAGTTAACGGACATACCAATCATGATCTTCAAGTGTAAGTCTTGAATACACCCTGTCAATAAGTAAAATTAATGTAAAGGCGACACAAGTACCATGATCTTTTAAACGACTTGTCAATACGAAAATTCAAAATTAACACCTCTTCCAATCATGATCTTCTTCTGAGCCCTTAAACAACATGTCAAAAGGGAAACGTAGTATTAACACACCTACAAACCATGCACCGGATTGTCATACAGATGGAATATTGCAGACTCCGCCGTTCGGTAAGCAGAAAAACAACACCATAAACCAGTAAAGTACGCCCTCTCAACAGATCCAGTTTCGTTGTGTAACAGCTGACATATATTTATGTCATAAATATCTTTGACAGGTTCATAACCCTGTCTCATATACGGATTTGAATGTTTCCCTTTCATGGATATGAATACGTGGACGATCGTAGATTCAAAATTAATATTGATATAGGACGTTGCGTGCGAAGAGAGGTAAATGAGTACATAGTTAATCTCATGACAGATTCAGTTGACTTGAAGAAAGATAAATATATTTCGTAAAACAACCAGGTGCTGTTTGTTTTCCGTGTGGTCTGAGTGTTGGAAGCATCAAGTCTGTATATGAAAGAGATGATTATGGAAATATATGATAGCAATTTGTACATGCTAGGAACATCTGAGAGCCTGATCGATATAAACCTTGTACCGAGGACATTGTCAAATGCATATCCACAGACGCCATTCAAATCGTCTCCACGCACGATACAGGCGACGACATGTAGACACAGAGGGCTCCCTTGGTGGATATAGTTAAAAGACCAGGCTGGCGGACTATGTGTTGACATTCTGACCTATTAGAGACTCCACTGTCACCCAAGGCGCATTTGTCCGACTTCTCATCACTTGGCGTGCTTTCCTAGCTGATTCTCGAGATCAACACCGCCCCAGGATAAGTGGTCACCGTCGACGATGTCGTTAGGTGTTGGATGATCACACTCTGGTAACAAATCACTATACCTTCCCTTGATCAAGAACGTCGTCCTATTAAATACCACCTAATAATGACGGTGTCGAGGAGAAAGATTCCAGTGCGATTCCATACACGGCCAATCTGTGTAACGATTTGCTTGATTTAAACCAGGTTATGATTGTATGAACTTTGGTATTCACAACGTATGTCGGATACGATGGTTGTTATATTTTTTAGATAAGCTTTAGCAAATCCGTGTTCTCTTGGGAGAGAAATGTTAATGTCACGATTTCTTTTACATTATGAAGAGGCGTTCATGTTATCACGAGATATATAATGTGTTAATATCTACACCACGCAACCTGAACTCGGTGTAAAGACTGTAGAGTCTTTATACCGACTTCAGGTACAAGATTGGCATTATTTAAACTTCTTACTTGCTGAACCCTTTTGCAGTCTTTTGCGTTTATGTGTGTGTATGTGTGTGCATGCGGGTTTTATAGCAATGGTGGGACGATAGGGTTGCCCAGTGGGTAAGGCGTTCGCCCGTCGCGCCAAAGACCCGGGCTCGAGTCTACACACATGGGTACAATGTGTGATGACCATGCCCATGCACCAATTTTCTTGGTGTCCCCCCGCTGTGAGATTGCTGGAAAATTGCTGAAAGCGGCGTAAAACCAAACTAAATCACTCAAAGCTATGGTCATTATATTATACTTTGTGTTAACATTTAAAAAATTATAATTCTGCTTGAGATATATATTGTTTTCAGTCATATCCCTGTTTGAGATTAATATTGATTTCCGTTATAACCCTTTTTGCGATTTATATGGTTTTCAATTATAACCCTGTTTGAGATATATATGGTTTTCAATTTGATAACCCTGTTTGAGATATATATGGTTGTGAACTTCAACAATGTAGACGATTATTTTGTCTCGTATGATCATATAAAGGTAATTAATAATGGTTGTCTGCTTCAACGTCAACAAGGGGTAGACGGTTATTTGTGGGGCACCTCGTATGACCATTATATAATATATAGAGCCCCGTAAGTAGATATGAAACGCCCACGTCTGGGAATAAGACGTGTCCATTAACAATTGTATGTATGAATCGCTGAAAAAACACGTGTGTGTGACCATGTGTGTGTGCACGTGTCTGCGTTTGTGTGTGTGTTTGTTTGTGTCTGTGCATATGTCTGCGTTTGTGCGTGTGTTTGTTTGTGTATGTGCGTGTGCATGCGTGCGTGCGTGCGTGTGCGTGTGCGTGTGTGTGTGTGTGTGTGTGTGTGTGTGTGTGTGTGTGTGTGTGTGTGTGTGTGTGTGTGTGTGTGTGTGTGTGTGTGTGTGTGTGTGTGTGTGTGTGTGTACGTACGTGTGCTAAAATGCATCCAGTCAACTCTATTCACGTGTTTACGGAACGCGATGTAATGAAAACGTATGAGAACCCTCTATGTACATGTATTTCAAGTATTTCAAAACCGAAGGACAGTTATTTGACAGTTGAAGCATCTTATAACTCACAGCCTGAAAATAACGATTTAAAAAGTTATGCCAAAGAATACTCAAATAACACAAAGGCTTGTCAGGATCAACAGTGCTTCAAGGATAAAATGGGAAACAACCTCCAGAGTTGGGGATCAAATGAAATGGATAGAAATATGTCTGTTTTCCAGGGTGTTCAAATAAGATAATGAAGTATCGCCCACAAAAATGCCGAATCTTTTGAAGTCGTCCGGACTATATTCAAATAAATGTTCAGTAAATGTTTTAATCCGAACTATTTGAGCGTAACCACTGACATGTAAGGCCTGGGGCAATCATAGAGGAGAAGGAAAAATATTTCATTACAATGAAGTTGACGAAAAGAGAAAACATTACACTTAATAGACATGGCGTATACGGGGGTTTAACCAGAGAAAAATACATTTGAGTAGCTGATTTCAAGGTTCAAAGCAAACAGTCTTCACCAAATAAAGCTTGGACTATTATCAGCGTAGGAAAAGATGAAATTAGTCAATAAACACCTCATTTCATATGATGCGTTCACGTAATGGATGAATAAACTCAGCGGTAGCGAAAATTGGTTGAGGGAAAAATATCAGGGAGGCTGGGTAGCAAAAACAGATTGGAATTTATGTTACGCCGCGTGCTGTGCCTGCTAAGAAACTCACCAGTAACAAAACATTCACTCGGGAATAAAGGAGGCATAATTACTAACTAAATCAAAATCATTGTCGACAACTGATGGGCTTTGTAACTATTGTGCAGCAAAAGAAACGCTACGTGGTTCAATTACTTGTATCCCAGTCGAATATCAACGATGTCTTGTTCCAGAGGGCTTAAAACCCAATATATGGATGGTTCATTTGTGAAGGAGTATTTGATAGTGTTTGTGGAAACATATGTCTTGTGTTCAAAGAAAGAATGGTGCATGTGTATTGTGTTGTGATGGTGCAAACACAGCTTCGTCTTGTGAAGAAATTTACAATCTGTGAATTTTCAACTTTTGATCTGCGTTACAGCATTCAAGGCCTTGGTGAAGTTTTTATGTTAGACATGTGTAACAAATTTCCATATTTCAGGCATCAGTGACCAGAATTATGTCAGATGCAAATTCCTATTTTGACTCGTGCCATAACCATCTTTCCGTGTGTGTTCAAGTGAACACGTGGCTTGATTTGCATGTGTATGCCCACTGGTTCGCGAAAAACGTGTTTGCTTGAAACATGTGTCTCAGCATGGTGCTTTCAGCAGGGATTCTTTGTGATTATGGAAAGTGTTTTGTCACTTTCATTAAAGCCATTATCTGTAATGTAATAACCAAACACTTCTCGACAAAATGTTTAAACTCTAAAGCAGAACATTACCTTGTTTTTAGTGGTCTCAGTTTAAGTTGAATTTGAAAATACCTAACAGATGTTCAATTGTTCAACTAAAATGTTGTCAATTGTTTGAGGTACGTGATTTCAAACGGCTTTTAGCACATTTTAAATTGTGGATGGGGTTTTAAAGGGAACATTTCATACCTGGCTGACCTGACAAGAAGTGCATAAACACCATTAAACAGCCACGTAGTGATGGACAATTTATTATCTGCCACTTTACATATTTGTAAACATTCTGTCACAAAACCATTTTCCAATCCCGTTCAGCTAGTTTACAGGGCTTCACCTTGTTTATCCGTCTAAACAAGTGTGCTTAACCGCCCGTCATACTTTGTGGGTTTACATTCCATCCGCACAGGATTCTGTCTTATTATGTTCCACTAATGTCGGGTTCAGAGCGAGGACCAATGCACTCTTAACCATCTTCAACGTCTTCACTGGTCTGTAATTCCATGTTTGATCCCTCAAACCCCTGAGACTATGAGCCGCATGGTGATAAAGGTACTTCCATCATATGACACAGTTGGCTTAAGTTGGCAACAGTTGGCTCAAGTAATTATTCTGACTATGTACGCCTCTAGTAGTCTTGACCTGTTATGATGCATCACGCACTTGTCGACACTGAAGTTGGACATAAATAACTTATATTTTGATAGCTGTAAAACGTTTTTATTCATCTATTTTTTTAAAAAAGGATGATATTTGCGATGTTGTTGTTAAATGTGTGAGTGAGTTGTGTTATAAGGCCGCTTTCAGCAATATTCCAGCAATATGACAGCGGCGGACACCAGAAATGGGCTTCATACATTCTACACATGTGGCGAATCAAACTCGGGTATTCGGCGTGACGTGCGAACGCTTTAACCAGTTGGCTACCCCATCGCCCTGTTGTTAAATGAGCAAGTCTATAGTTCGAAACTGTGTAGATGATTATCTATGCCAATATAATAGAAAATAAACAAACACATGTTACCAACATCATTAATTACAGATATAATATGCAATGTTTTTATATGTCTCCGGTCCACTGGTTAAAAATGTTTTATACTTATCACAGCATGCTTCGGCATGTTAGTCCCGAATAATTATTACCTCCAAAAGAATGATTGAAAATGGAAACGTTATTTACAAATAGAAATTTGAAACCTTTTATAGTAATTGTATTGTATAGTAATTACTGAGAGTATACTCACACTAGAAAGAAAGGCAACATCAGTAATTGTGAACGGCATGTTCTCTTTTGAAGTAGTGATGTGACATAGTGGTACGATATTATCGTAATATTGGTACAGCTGCGGCAGTAATATTACGATAACATCACTTGTTCAACCTGTTATGATATTCCAGTGCATTAATTATTTGACTCGATGACAAAGCGTCCATGTGCTCCACATCGAGGCAGATAGCTGGACAGGCTATACATGATTAATGGAGGTACCTCTAATTGTTACACGATACGATCCATGGACAGTTTGCAGAGTATATAACTGGTACCTTCTTGACCGAATGCACTGGCATTGTTTTCACACCTGTGAACCAGTAAGGGGACCTCGTAATCCTGGTCTACAATGGCCTTGTTAATGGACGGAAGTACAAAAATGTTTAAACTCACTAATACCTCCCCACCTCTGGTTGAACAATCAGAAGAGAACATTCTCCAATTCCATAAAAGAACATTACTATTGTTTTACTATTTTAGGTCTTGTTCAACTTTCCAAACCAGAAATCGCCCGTAGAGTTACTGATAAAACGAAAAGAATTGTTGTCCTCCATTCTGCAATATGACAAGAATACAAGAATCCGTCCTGCGGTATTAATTGGTCACCAATGAATTAGATAGTTACAGTTTCATGATTGGGCAACGTATCCTGACCGATATTTTTGCGTTCAGACGTCAGAAGAAAGCCGGAGTTTCATGTAACCGTTAAAATAGGGTACTTGTTGTTACTCTGCCTTGCCATCGGCATTAAAGGAACAGAACGAGTGGTCGGCTCAAAGTCAGATATTGTGTCTCAGTGGGGTATGTTTTATTATATACGTAAGTGTGAAAGACTCACTGCAGTGACAGAGATTTGATATATTTACTGTAGTGAAAATATTACTTTGCAGGAACTACTTCATGGCTCAACAAAGGTTCAGTCCTATATGTTGTTACACCACAATAAATGGCAATATAAACATATGGATTTTATCAAATGCATTTGGTCAGTAAGCCTGGGCATCGGATGACCAACTTCCACAGATCAGCTGATCGCCGACTCAATCAGCGCATACGCACTGAATGAGTGCGACTTTACCTCACTGTGCTGTGTCCACGCCTCGCTTCGTACGAGCTTTCCTCTGTTTAAAACACTTAAGTTGTCACTGGCAGCATTCAAACTGCCATTTTGTAAGTGATCTTGTTTCATTCGATTGGCAGCGGTCATTACTTGTGTTTATGCGTATTGGCACAGTAAAAAGTTGATTCCCAATCGCCCTCTTCCCGTTCTCTTGCTTACAACTACGAAATTAGCAAACAAGCAATTAGACACAACCAAGCATAGGCAGATCCAGAACGGGGGTGCAGGGGTGCGCAATCCCCACACACACACACACACACACCCTACTCCTTTTGTCCTGAAAGTATATTAAATGACCATTGAAACTCTGGTGAAAATGAAATGTGCACCCTCCCTTTTCTCAATAGTATGCACCCCCACTTTCTAAAAAAGCTGTATCCTCCCCTGAAAGAAGGGAATTGTTGAAAACGTTTACAAGAAGAAATTTACATTCTTCTAACTACTTCAAAATAACAAAAACAACAACAACAACAAATGAATAAGCGCTGCAACCAAGCAGTTGTAGATGATCGGTGTCCATTTGATCTTGTTGTAACTGACCAAGTGGTCATTCTTAACGCTGTGAACCTTCATTACAGTATATGTGGATGAGGGTCAAACTGTCCCACTGGTGTCACTATCCGAGTGACGATATCGCCAACATGGCTCGATGGGGACAGTTTTTGTCATCCATCAACATATAGCCCTAAACTTGATGTGTGAGCAATTACAAGCTTAATGAGCCCATGACTGTAACCCACACCGGCAATGGTTTGACGACGACTGGGTCAGTGTCTCTTGCAAATCCACAAACACCAAGCCTTCACCCAGTCGATCAGTCGCACCACACCACTGCTGTGTACACCCTTGCAAGCACGTATTTCTGATCACTTGTTTCAGTCATATGTTTTATGTATCGCAAGACACTCATGCATGCGAAGGAAGTTCAGCGTTAAACATGTGGTTGTTTCTGATGCAAGATATGCATATACATTGGCTTTTGCTAAGCGCTGCAGCAGCTGCTGTGCATTGAATGCCGCGGAAACTCCATGCCCTGGATGGTAAATCAACCGCTGAGACTACATGTCACGAAGCAGTTGTGAAACTGTACGACAAAAACCTCCCAAATGGGAATTGCTGAAACTGTTAACAAAAAGACTTCAAAAGAAATCACATCGCAACGGCTCCACAGTAACACATGCATAAAACCAGTTTGCAGCCTTGTTCAAGGCATCGAGGAAATGCTGTTCAAATTAGAACAGCATTACAAAGATGGATCTTTCACAAGGGGATATATATCATGTGTGGCCTTTCAGAAACAGTTGCAATATTATGCTAAGGTTAAACAATAAATGAGACATAAAATACTTAGGAGTGTTCATTGATTTGGAATGATTGCTGTGTATGAGGCATTTTGCAGCGCAGGTGATGGTGGATAGGCTTAATGTGGTTTAACCCTGTGTTCAAGATTATTGTACTCATATAGCTAAGTAAATGTACGTGCGTCTCCCTCCTGTCCGTCCGTCTGTTTGTCTGTCTGGCCTTGGGGCGGTGGGGTAGCCTTGTGGTTAAACGGTTCGCTATTCACGAAACCCGGGTTCGATTCCTCATATTGGTGCAATTTGTTGAGCCCTTTTCTGGTGTCGACCTGATATTGCTGGAATATTGCTAAAAGCGGCGTAAAGCCATACTCACTCATACTCATCGTCTCTCGGTTTGTACTAGTATGGTCCAATGTCGGCCTGTTGACGGTTGTCCACTGAGATACCACGCGATAGGTTTACGTGGATACCCCAGTCAAGTTGTGCCGTCCAGTCAAGCATTTATCGCCTTAATGCCTAACGCCAGGCAGGGTATCAACAAGTACCATCTTCCAACGTCTTTGGTTGTGGCGCGGCAAATGGATTAAATCATCGACCTTCTGCTCGCCGGGTAGACGAGAGAGAGAGAGAGAGAGAGAGAGAGAGAGAGAGAGAGAGAGAGAGAGAGAGAGAGAGAGAGGTTTAGTTTTGCGCCGCTTTGAGCGATATTGTAGCAATATCTCGGTGGGGGACACCTAATTATGGGTTTCCCACATTGTATCCATGTGGGGAATTGAACCCGGGTCTTCGGCGTGACGTGAAAACGCTTTAACAACTAGGCTACCCCATCCCCCTCGACCAGAGGTATGAGAAAGTTTAAAGATCAGAGAACAATTACAGAGAACATTTGACTTATAACAGTAAATGGCCGAATCTTGTAAAGTTTATACTATTGCTTACCTCAGATGATTATTCACTTGTTAAGAATACTTCAAGATTTATAAGAATTATCAATAACACTATAAAAAGATAAGCACTGATATATTCACTGTTACCATGTGATCATAACAACTCATCATGTATGTTACTACTTTATTTGTACTGTACCTGTACCATCAAGGGTGGTTTGTCGGAATAAATATTGAATTGAATTGAATTGACACCGGTTAGAACAATGAATACACATTTACGATTAAGAAGATATAATTATTTATACGCAAGAACTTTGTTTCATCGTTGGCATTCACGAACATCTGTGTCATCAGCTTCTTTTCTGAACACATGTTGGGGCGGTGGGGTAGTCTAGTGGTTAAAGCGTTCGCTCGTCACGCCGAAGGACCGGGTTCGATTCCCCACATGGGTACAATGTGTGAAGCCCATTTCTGGTGTCCCCCGCCGTGATATTGCTGGAATATTGCTAAAAGCGGCGTTAAACCCAACTTACTCACTCACTCACTCACTCACTGAACACATGTTGGTGCCTGTCTTTAGCGACCACCGGTTATCGTCATCTTTGCGAGCACCTGGTGTCACAGAGAGACACCTTCATCAAACTGCACTGTTACTAGACTAGAACAGACAGCTGAGTTATAAATATTCACTCACACAAATACCACGTCGGAATGTCACAAAAACACGGCATCTTCTACTTCTACAAATTTGATGGGGGAAAACGGCGAATAACATTTTTTCACTCTTTACACGGTTTTAAACTGCCTGTTATTTTTCAGAGTAATTTGTATTTTACTACTGTTCCTTACTATAAAATTAAGCTGCAGTTGAACGCTTGGATTCGGTACATGATGCAAGCGGTAATAGATGGACAGATGGTGAAACAATAGCTTTCCTGACAACATCAAGTTACATGCGTATGTTCTAAACATCAGTGTACCAATTCTGTCAATTACCAGGATGGCGGAACAATTCTTTTTTTGATAAAGGTTGTAACATATATTCTCAGACATTAAACGCCATAAAAGCTACTTGGACTGTTATCCAATTGCGGCTTAGGCAGTCGTTTTGAATCATATATGAAGGAATATAAGTAATCCTGTTTGAATCAGACTGATGTACGTGGAAGCTGATTACGCATCATTCGCTATCAATGTTGAGTCAGGTAGTCTTTAATATAACATTAAATACTCCACCTATCATTAAATTGGATTTCGTTCTTAAGAAATGCCGTTGTGCCAGGGCTCCGTTTCACAAAGCTATCGTAGCGCTACGAACATCGGAACTCCTATACTTTAACATAGACTTACGACAGTCGTAGTGCTAGGGATAGCGTTCGTAACTGGGCCCAGGTCAATAACTGTATTATCGAAACATATAAGCATCAAGTCGTTCCGTTCCTCAAAGCGTTCGTAGCGCTAAGGTGATCGTAACTTGCATACTTTAACATAGACTTACGACAGTCGTAGCGCTACGATCGTTACGTGGAACGGGCCCCAGGTATTCAATAATAATATTGCTCATATTGTATGTTGTTAAGGATTATGAATTTTATGCATAAATAGTTTAGTAAGTGATCTTTCATCACATGCAATTTAGAATTGTTTTAGTTCCCTCCAACCAGGATGGCAAAGGGCAATTGTTCAGGAAAGTATATATACCCCCTCAGGTGTTCCGACACACTTCCCTCGTTTGTTAGCAAAGCGTTTCGTGTAGGTAGCAGACAGGGAAGCACTTGAAATGTCTGCATTTATAAATGAGGAAGGGAGGTTTTCAAAGTTCTGGCTGTGCTAACGAACAGAGACGGAATTGTGTATCGTGAACCTCATAGACACTAAGGAAAGAGTAGAATCGGTACTCAACATTGAAGGGGTAGGACCTATATTCTGAATCATATGTTATCTATTCGGTCACACGTCTCCTGCTAGTAGTCTCACGAAGACTCTGATAACTATGGCAGACTTATTGTGGCATATTGTGGCAATGGTAATTAGGCTGGGAGGATTTATACATCAGGGGTGAATTGCTGACTGTTAGGCTGAAGGCATCATTAGACGTATATTGAAAGTTACGTTATCAACAAGCCTAACAGTGGTTAATACCATGAGCAACCACACTGGTACATGCTAAATACCATCAGCTATTTCAGCAGGCATATGGCCCAGGGGCTCCTTTCACGAAGCAACCTTTACTAAGGTTAACCTTAACTCCCATTCTTTAACATTGCACTAAGGTTACCTTAATGACTTTCGATCACCTTGGTGCTTTGTGACCCATGGCCAGGCCTGTTCCGCATTTACAATCAAAAGGGACAAAGTGTGGCAGATGGTAATATAACAACGAAGCTAACATAACAGTAGGCTGGTTTGATTGTCCTGACCAGAGGTTGTAGCCGAGACTGTCCCAAGAAAATGTCTAGAGTGCAAGGTCTGTTTTTGTGTGTCTGTTGTTTAACGCCGCACTCAAGTAATGTTGTCGACATGGTTTTGTTGTTGTTCAAAGTCGCACTCAGCAATATTCCAGCTATATGACGGCGGTCTGCAAATAATTGAGTCTGGACAAGCAATCCAGTGATAAACATCATAGGAGTCGATCCACCAAGCCAGCGAGCCTGACCACCCGATCCTGTTAGTCGCCTCCAATCATGGCATGGGTTTCTGGAGATCAATTCTAACCCGGATCTTCACGGGTCCGAGAGTGTTAACGGACCGTATACCAGTGCTAAAACATGATGTAAAAGAAAGCAATATACTGTTGCTTTATCGTTCCATCCTGCTTATAAACACAAATTCATTAGTACTAGTGTAAAGACTGGATTACAGAACAGGCTAGCTATTCTCGGAACGTTCGTAGCCCTACGAACTTCTTAAGCCCATTCTCAACACATTGGCTACGATCAAAGTTAAGAATTCTTAGGGCTACGAACGTTTCGAGAATAAGGGCCCTGATATGGCCAGTGTGCAACTAACTGCTAACTGATAAGCATCACTTGACCCGATTGTCAAGGCGGGGTCGTTATCCTACTTTACTGACACTTGGTACACAACTTCCACAGGAAAAAAACGACATCTGTCAACTGTTTCGTTTGTTTAGTTGCTGCTGTTTCTTTCCTTTCAAACTGTTCTACAGACATGATACATTGTTAACGATTTAACCTACAAGAAACAT
Organism: Haliotis rubra; assembly: GCF_003918875.1. Taxonomy (NCBI): domain Eukaryota; kingdom Metazoa; phylum Mollusca; class Gastropoda; order Lepetellida; family Haliotidae; genus Haliotis; species Haliotis rubra. The sequence continues at coordinate 2,021,174 of NW_025767002.1, forward strand.
ACGTAAACACGGCACATAGTATTGGCACTAAGCGTTCTACTTGTCATTTGTCTTCGGTGATCTCTTAACCAATTTACAGTGATGGGTATCCGTTGTGTGTCTGCAATCAGTCCGTTACTCTATACAAATGATAGGTAATTCCTAGAAACACGTGAGTAGTAGCTGCCGAGTCTGCAAAGTCAGTCTGCACAACGTCGGGAGCTAGCTGCTCCAGATAGGAAACATGTGGTGTGTATGGGTGAGTATGGTGAGCGCTATTCGTCTATAGTGTGAATGCTGATAGCTCGTTAAAAACGTTTCCGTTGTTACTTTAAGGCTGTGTACAGCAAAATGAAACCTTTGTGACTGTAAATAATCGAATCTGGACATGTGAATGATTTTATGAGCTTCCATCGAGGCCAAGGATCCAACGATCAAGGTGAAAGGGCAAATTCACACCCTCTCTCTCTGTCTCTGTCTCCGCCTCTCCCCCCTCTCTCTCTCTCTCTCTCTCTGTCTCTCTCTCTCTCTCTCTCTCTCTCTCTCTCTCTCTCTCTCTCTCTCTCCGTGCTATTCCTACCCACTTCTCTGTACTCGGGACGGATGAAAGGAATTTAGGATTAAAGCATTAAGGACCAATCTTCATAATCATCTCCTCAAAAAGCATCCCTGTGAGTTCAGAATTGCCACTTAAACTTTGAACATGAGGAAGCTTAACACCAATTTAAGTATGATTGCAGTAACTAGTAACAACAAATTCTGATTGCGGGGATCTTGCTTGGATACTGATGGAGGTTATATTATACAGCAAACAGAACAATAAAACGAATATCTGAAGGTAAACGTTGCAGTTAACATAGCACACAACGGACAACACGATGACATTGATGTATAGAATATTATCCAAAAACAATATTGTAACAAGACGTTGTTTTGCAAAATCATATTTATCTTCACACAGCATGCATTTCCAGAGGTAAAAATGTCATTTTGCATTCTGTAATTATCGTGATGTCCATTTCTTTCGGGGTTGTTTTAATATTCCAAGACAGCTAAATGTGACCTAATTGGATAGGAAGATGCCTCATCTTTTACATTTATAGCTCTTCTGTGCAATTTATAACCATTTCTATGTCGCTAGAATGTAACTGGGACAAGAAAGAAACTAATTACTTGACAAACCGAACAGGAATGTATTTATCACAATTTTCGTGCTTTTCCAATATCACATAAAACCCTAACGAATATATTTTATTGTTTGGCGAAAAATACCCAGAAGTATCACGGTTATATGGGACAATGTCAAGTAATGGCTTTGAATTGTCTGACAAGGCAACAACTCAAGGGATAAAGTATAATGATTTGCATTCGAATTTGCAATTATATCTTTGGAAGCTACTGTGTTCCTGTTTTTTCAGTGAGAATGTGCTCCCGAAGCAACATCATGAACCACTGATGTGATAAACCCGCGAATAATTATTGCCATTTCATATAAGAATTGAGACTGCCTACTTTCCCTTTTGTTCATTTCAGGTTTGTTTTATTACAGTGCTGTCACATTTCACAAATTCAATCTCTAAATCTTATCATATCTATCTGAATTGTTGTCATTGTGGCGAAAGAAGAAGTAGTAATTGTCATATAAAACGCAAGGCAAGAGAAAAAGCAGTTTCGATCTGTCTACGAACAGATTTCACTGAGTGTAAAATGTGTAATATTGAGAATTAAAATGCAAAAATCACTGCTTAAAATCTGAATTTATGCGATATGAACCTTTTTTGACACATCGTATTTACACAGGTACATTTGATGAATGAGAAGTTTTATATTTGTTCATGCACTCCAAATCGTTTCGATGATGCACTGCAATACTTTGCATCGCGAATTCGACTTAACTTCCTCACTTTATTCATGTATTACATTGACACCACAGGATATATACACAGTGAAGGATATATTCCCACGGGTGTCATTTCAGCTCAGCCATACACATTTATAGGCAGCACATTCAGATATAGTAAACCTGATATTACTGTCTTCAGCGCTGAATCAAGATGTAGGTCACTGACTGATGTAAAGGACATGGCAAAGAGACTTTAGCAGAAATTGAAATGCGCCATCTTGAAATGATATTTTCTAAATCAGATGCCCAAGAATATGAAACACTTACATCTAGATGTTGTCTGTTAAGCGATATGGCGAAACTAGGGAAAGTATATCACCATTTCTTCAACGGTTATATTTTACTCCAATTTTTAAACAACCAACGTTCAGGTCAGGTGAGGTGAGGTGAGGTGAAATTGGGTTTAACGTCGTGCTTGATTATATTTCGCTCATATGACAACGTGCATGCGTGTGTATGTGTATGTGTGGCTGCTTGTACTAGCCCAGACTGAAGCTGGTTTTATAGTGCTAGCCCACTGAGATACCATGCCGCAGTGAAGCATGAATACCGCACTCAGACACATTATACGGACTCCGAGCCGACCAGTCTTTGTTGTACCCATTAATGCCGAGCGCCAGGCAGGGACAAACAAGTACCATATTTTAACGTCTTTTGGTATGACGCGGTCGGGGATCGAACCCGCCACCGTCCGCTCTCCGAGCGGACGCTCTAACCACTACACCACGGAGGCGGTCACCAATGTTCAGGAAAGGACATTGTAGCCCTGAGGATGCTTGGCGTATTAACGCAATTTATCAGCTGCGGATGACTTGGATTATTATCAAAACTTCCAAACGTTTTCGGTTATTGGTGCACAGAGAGCATAGACGTCAAAGAGACGCAATCCCATGTACAGAGTTCCTCCCCTTGGGCGAAGGTTGAAACAAACGCATAATTCGACATGCACTGACACACTCACTCTGTCCATACAGAATGATATAGCATTTGATTATACAGTAGTATATAGGATTTCATTTATATGCATAAAATATTTTCTTTGTCCAGTATCCCTTTTATGGCACAGCCTCGTATACATAAAGAGTGAGTGAGTGAGTTTAGTTTTACGCCGCTTTTAGCAATATTCCAGCAATATCACGGCGGGGGACACAGGGAATGGGCTTCACATAGTGTGCCCATGTGGGGAATCGAACACGGGTCTTCGGCGTGACGAGCGAACGCTTTAACCACTAGGCTACCCCACCGCCCCGTATACACAAAGAATGTATACCCGTGTTTAATGGTTCCTGATAATGAAACAAACGAAAAATGTCCATTCCATATTCTTATAGTCGATACCGAAGGCATAAAATTGCATTTTGTATCTTGCAATGCTTTAGCGACTTTTTCAGTTTGGCACCGTGCTGATAAATTAAACGTCTGTATTTTGGTCAAAATCAATTTTCAAGACTAAACCTTCTTTTGCCAAGATGTGTATGTGACAAGCCTCACCCAAATGTAAACATGTTACTGTTCCAGCAGCGTAGCCTTCGCTCGCTCTGGTTGTTGGTGAGGGATATGTTGCTCTTGACATAGCACCATTAAGCCCTCAGAACTGAGGGTTAGATGGGGATATGCCTGATACTAGCTTCCCTTTCAAGTCTGTATTTCTCCAGCAACTGCACTTGGAGTTCATACATTGAGGACCCCGAGGACATGGTTCTACTCTATCTCTCATATTAAGGGACGTCATGTGATGATAAGGAGTTGTTTGATCAGGGCCTTGACATCCATAAACTCGTCCAGGTTATGAATTGTTGCTATGGCAGTCCTACTCAAAGACTACTGCAAATGACACTGGACCCCAGGATGATTGAGGACATGAATCCTAATGTGAGCGGTTGCGTCATTATGGTGAATGACTCGTTAAATACCTTGTGTGTACAACATTGCAGTGTACGTTCTAGCCATGTACACAAGAGACTTCCCATGCAGTTCAGACTGTTGAAAAATCTGCCAGGCAAAATGAGGAAACACTGAAAAATTGGATTTAAAAACAAACGAAAAAAAACCGTTTCTAGACAGAAAACATGAGCCGAAACATGTCAAACGTCAAGTCCGAAAATAGAACTATACTAAGGTATCAAATCACAACTGAACAAAAACGTTTTTTGTTTCATTTTTAGTCACCATAAAGTATGGTTTATACTTTACGTCAGCCGATATCCTCAAAGAAAAAGTGGGGTAGTATTGTGGCGTAGAGTCATGTTCACTCACTATATGGGTACAAGCGTAGCTGACGCTTAAAACATCATCCATCTGCCACAAACACCGTCCCCTTTAAATGAACATTTCAACTGTTACAAGAACCTTTAAGTTGTTACACATGATTATTATATTAAATATATATCGTATGGCAAGTGTAAAACAATATCCAACGCGATATTCCAGCCATACGACGGTGATCTGTAAATAGTCAGGTCTGAATCAGACAATCCAGTGATCACCATCATAAGCAGCGATCTACGCAATTGGGTTACGATGGCATGTGTCAACCAATCTAGCGAACATGATCATCCGATACCACTCTTATGACAAGCATTGGTTGTGGAAGATCAGTTATAACTCTTGATCTTCAAGGATCAGATCATGATGACTGATAACATTGTACAAGGCGATCTACTACAAATTATGGATCACTTACTCATAGGGATTTCTACATACAGGAAAGTCACAGTGGAAACTAATAATCATGGTAACCATTGGAAGCATGACTGGCCAAATGCTGATTAATATCCATTTGTCCTCTTTACCATGCCTGGATTAGTTCCAAAGTAATAACGTTGGAATTGTGAGTGGTCCCTCTTCCGTATAAACATCACTTTATTCCGACAAATAATATCTTTACAGTTTGTTTTTTTATAAACTTAACAACCGTGTTTCAATTAATTTAAATTAAAGCAGTGGTTAAGGTTATCTGTCACACTTAAACCAGATAGTTGAATCAGAAAGAGTGCCAGACGCAGTGGATTTAATTAAGTAAGAGCTGTGTTTTATGCAACACTGTCGCTGGAACCATCAGAAGAATTTAGTAGCAACAAAAGCTACACTACCTCGTATGCATCAGTAAGATAATTCACCGCTGTCTCCATGTGTAGGAGAAAGTTGATTCGTCATCAGGTTTGCAAAAGGATTGAAGATCGTTAGCACTCCACATGCTCCAGCACTACTTAATCAATTGCCACAGTGCAACACACATTTTATGCTTTCTCCAGAGAATTCGCAGCAACCAACACCAATTAACATAGTCCTGGTGTTAAAAACCGTTCAAAAGAAAAAGATATATTTTCCAAATCAAATTATGGTTCATTCTTTCAGAGGATGTTCAGCTAGAAAGCGCATCGTGTGCCCAAGTTACGAGGAATCTGTGTCTGGGGAAGGTGACGGTGTGCTCATCCCTTGGGAAATCAAGATATACATGCAGTCCACTGCCCTGTCTCATCACAGTATTAAATTCCGCTTCAATTATCCATAACATTTATCTTTGGAAAAAACTGAAGGGAAACGTCGTGTCTGTATAAATGAGTTCTGGTACCAAGGCCATTGTCATTTGGTGCAGCTGTCGATGATGTCGTAACCATTTATAATGGATTCCAATGAGTGGTATTAATAACCTGAGCTTAGTCCCATGCCAACTATGATGCAGTTGAAATGTATACTCTTCACTCAATGCCAGACAGAGTGTATAAATTTAGGTCGTCTTTATAAAGCGTACATACGCATACACACAAGGGGACACTTCGTATGCAGCGCCTTTGAAAATACCTCGAAAATATTTCGTTATATCATATTTCTGTACATATCTTATATAATGCTCTATACAAAGAATATATTCAAGGATAGCCCATATGGAGTCTGCATAATAAGGTCCCATAAAGGATAACCTAATTTCCCTGTGGACATATACGACATTAAAAAACGTCGCCTGACCTATTCATGTAATATATATGGTACCGTCCTCTGTAAGTAAATCTTAGGTCAGTGTGTCCATGTTATAAAGGGCTCAGCTTAGTGGTGCCTCTTGACCCGTATTCTCCGTCTTGTGGAATGGTCAATAGCACCGTCGTTCAGTGTCAGGATGCAAGCTAAATTCCTGCGTCGCAGAACTGCTTTGTCAATAAGACATTTGATGAGCCCAAGGGAATATTTAACACAATCAATGAACTACATCTACATGATTGAACGAAGGCACACTGCTAGTGCAGGTCTACAACAGTTACTTCCCTTGCTTTAAAGTAGTGGAAGATAGGCCAAAGAACAGATGGGATGCAGCGAATGTCATTGTTATCCAAAATTTATGAAGCAGCTGGTTGCAGTTTCTGTTTAACGTGGGGTAATGTGCAATGCCACAATCCCACTTGGTGAGCTTCATTCTCTTGATAGTAGAGTATGATTTACATACGGCCATGTGTTGAAGGATAGTTTTTTTGCTCGCGATAATTATTCCGTAAGGACTTAAGTAATATATTACTATTCCATCATATTTGGCATTTCTTTCGCTGAGCTCCCGTACTGTTTTTGCTCAAAAACTGTATGTATTCATACATTCATACTTTCTTGCAATCTCTCATCGCCCTGGAACCATTACATATATATGTACTTTTTCTCAAGAATATAGCCACTGTAGTTTGTTTGTGAAAAGATCCCAACTGTGTTCGACCATACTGAAGGATAACCAAAATAAGCCAAATATTACTAAAGGGCTCTTAGCCGGAACATCTGGGCTAGCTGGCCGAACACCTGTTATCATCATTATTTCATACTGGTTCTTAAACATAGCTCCCCCACTGCTTAAATGTTTCCTTTAATAACACTGCATGCATAATTCCTTAATGGACATGACCTCTGAAACATAACCTCCCATGTGAAGAAGGTAACATCAATAGTGTTCGTGGGGTGTTGTGAACGAAAATCCTGGGAATGGCATATGTACAATGACACACAAATATAATCACCATATTAAATGTGAACACGTGCAATCAATTATTGAAATGAGTATACAGTAGCACGTTAATTTTACAAATCATTCACCAAGTCAATTTCGGAGCAGTCTGCCTTGACGCATTTCAAAGCCTTCTCAAATACGCATGCTGGTATCAGACACACAGAGGCTATTTTGCACTTAGGTAATGTTTGAACGTGTGTCCTAAATCCTCTTATCGTAATAAATAAAATAGTATATCGTCGCAACCCCGTCCCAAACAGGTCACAGTATGCATAATATACAAATCAAATATGAACTTACTGTTCTTGCACGCTCGGTAGATAGTCTCCCAGATGAAATATGATCACAACACGATCAACAGGTGTGACACTGGTCTATAGACATTGGGACAGAATACCGATTCCACTATGTCCTGACTGGCGTCTCTGCATCCTGGAACAGCTGGAAAAGCAGCCGTCATCTCCAAGCCTCTGGAACTGCCTATCTCCACAGCAAAGATTCCATTATGCTAATTCGTTTCCTTGCGGTCTGAAAAAACCCGTATATCTTATGACACATTTATGAGACATCTCTAACATTTGTGGGACATGATACCCTGTTTTAAAGACACTGATGAGGAGCATGTCCTTTTGACAAATGATGTATTTATATATATGCATGTGTATGCCTGCATGCACTATACCCATTCATAAATTCAAAACAATGCATCACAATCACGCGATCCCCGATTCATCTCTAACGTTCGTTCGCAAAGGAACAGTTTTTTTCGATATCTCATTTGTCATTTCAGGATATCGCTGTCTCCTATTGTCTTCTACTTTGATAAGATTAGACCTTGACCTTTAAAGTTGGAAACCATTCTATCACCCTGTCAAATTGTATAAGCCTGTCCCCGTTTACCATTCGGCTATGGCGGCTACACGATTCGTAGACACCTGTTTCATAAATGTTTCATTCGTTAAAAACAACTACAAGTTGGTAAGTATTTGGACTGTCTTTAATGGTGTCCATTCCGTTGTTTGAGAAAACGCCATGTTTCCGCGTTCCTTATTTGTAGGGTCCACACAACCGATCACACACAGGAGACAGAGCCATTCTTTTGTCTTGTCAGACTTCCCTAAGACAAAAAACGTTCCTCAATACCCTGTAACTAGCGCTACCACACCGCTGGGAAGAGGCATGGTGTAAACACTTTCTCAGCATCACAGTTCAAAGAGATGAAATCAATACAGTGAATTCTAACAACTGTTACGCTGATGTTCGGAACAAATAGATTGTCAGTAGGGCTTCGTCATGTCTACAGTCAGAACATAGCCCTGCCTGTTATCACCCTAAAGTCGAACGTAGGTTTACCCGAGTTGACGTCGTGTCTATATGTTTTCATTTGTGGTTGTAGCTTTTGAGATATAAGGTGGGAAGAGCATAGAACGAATTGCTAAGCAATGAATTGGTATGATTATAAATGGTTCGAGGTATTACACGTTGTGGATATTAATGTTTGTTGCGACGTTAAGGTGAGGTGATATGGGGTTTAACGTCGTGCTTGAGAATATTTCGCTCATATGACGACGTGCATGCGTGTGTATGTGTATGTGCGGCTGCTTGTACTAGCCCAGACTTAAGCTGGTTTTATAGTGCTAGCCCACTGAGATACCATGCCGCAGTGAAGCATGAATACCCCACTCAGACACATTATACTGACATCGAGCCGACCAGTCCTTGTTGTACCCATTAATGCCGAGCGCCAGGCAGGGACCAACAAGTACCATATTTTAACGTCTTTAGTAATGACGCGGTCGGGGATCGAACCCGCGACCTTCCGCTCTCGGGGTGGACGCTCTAACCACTACACCACGGAGGCGGTCTGCGACGTTAAGAAAAAGAAAGAGGGTATTGTGAACTCACTTATACGTATAGTTTGTTTGTTTGTTGTTTAACGCCACAATTTTCCAAATATATAACGGCGGTCCGTAAATAGTCGAGCCTGGACCAGGCAATCCAGAGGTCAACAGCATGAGCATCGATTTACACAATTGGGATGCGATGACATGTGTCAACCAAGTCAGCGAGCCTGAACACCCGACCCCGTTAGCCGTCACTTACGACAAGACTGGGTTGCTGAAGACTAACGTCAGACCCGGATCTTCACGGGTGGCATATACGTCTAAGCTATATTGCTCCAGTTACCTCCAACTAGTTTCATGAGCAAACATATTCTCCCGAAACGCAAAAGTAACCATTGATATCAATTTCACAATGACTAGTTTCATGAGCAAACATCATATTCTCCCGAAACACAAAAGTAACCATTGATATCAATTTCACAATGATTAGTTTCATGAGCAAACATCATATTCTCCCGAAACGCAAAAGTAACCATTGATATCAATTTCACAATGATTAGTTTCATGAGCAAACATCATATTCTCCCGAAACGCAAAAGTAACCATTGATATCAATTTCACAATGATTAGTTTCATGAGCAAACATCATATTCTCCCGAAACGCAAAAGTAACCATTGATATCAATTTCACAATGATTAGTTTCATGAGCAAACATCATATTCTCCCGAAACACAAAAGTAACCATTGATATCAATTTCAATGATTAGTTTCATGAGCAAACATATTCTCGAAATGAGCAAGTAACCATTGATATCAATTTCACAATGATTAGTTTCATGAGCAAACATATTCTCCCGAAACGCAAAAGTAACCATTGATATCAATTTCACAATGATTAGTTTCATGAGCAAACATCATATTCTCCCGAAACGCAAAAGTAACCATTGATATCAATTTCACAATGACCATTATTACAAGAATCTTTCTACTGGTGTCTCTAATGGAAATCTGAAGCGTCAAACTATTGTCATCATATTTAATCTTTTTAATCATCTGGTTCCGATTGGATACAGTGACCGAGTGAGTGATCTATGTTTAAGGATGCTTTGAACAGTATTTCACTAACATCCCAGCGCGTTAACTCTATGTGAGACGAAAGCTCAAATTGACGCAGTCCTAAGACGTATTCTACTTTGATGGAAACCCACGAGGACGGGTAAGGTTCTCACAAACCTGGTCATATAACCGGGTTGAACCGGGATTCAAACCTAGGACCATACGCATCTAGTGTGTCCAAGGGACGTAACTCTGCAAAACGAATTTAGCTGTCGAAGACGCCGAGCTGGTGATGTAAGGCTGGTGGGCTAATGCTATATAGTGGACATAGGAAACATCCGTATCAGTACGGAATTGAAACACGTAACGTAGTTAATGACTGACTGACTGACTGAGTTTGATTTTACGCCGCTTTTAGCAATATTCCAGCAACTTCACGGCGGGGGACACCAGAAATGGGCTGCACACATTGTGCCCATGTGGGGATTCGAACCCGGGTCTTCGGCGTGACGAGCCAACGCTTTAACCATTAGGCTAACCCACCGCCCCACGTAGTTAATGACGTAAACTGGATAGAAATTGGAATTCAGTGTGATATCAAACAATATTCAGACCGTTCTCACAGAGCCTGATATTGATTAATCGTTTCAACTGTTCCATTGTTTTCAGTATTTGTGAAGAGGTCCGTAGCGGAGATAGGTTACATGAACGCACCGTAGCAAATAATTAAAGATGACGTCATCCATTGTACATGAAATAACGTGACTGCATGCCAACCCAGGGAAACTGAGCTGATATCACTTTCTGGGGTTAGGAAGCCCACAGTTTTAATTTTCATTACAATGTGGATGATGTAACAGTGAAATAAATCGTAAATTGAAATTACGGATTGCTTGTCGTTCGTGAAGCAATGTTCAATGTCGCAGGGTTCAGAAGGGTACAAAATGTATTCACAGATGACAACATAATTCCATGTAATCATCATCATAATGATTATGGTCATCATTATCATCCTCGTCGTCATCAACATCATTGTTGTCGTCGCATCATCATCATCATCATCATCATCATCAACAACAACATTATCGTCGTAGGTAGTCCTAGGCCTGTCCTGTCGTCTGTGCAACAATTTGTTACGTCGTGTAGGGGCGGTGGGGTAGCCTAGTGGTTCAAACGTTCGCTCGTCACGCCTAAAGTGGCCTTCACACTGCAAACTTTGACAACACATGATGTTGAAATTTTAAAAGTTGTCAAACTCGCGTTTTCACACGTCAAACATGTTGCCAAACTTTCCTGTCATTTGAGCGCCATGTCTCTATCGGTGCGGTCAGGTGACAATTTGGTTGACTGCGATTGGTTGTTTCTGAACAACACGAGTTTGACAACACTTCACACGTCAAACTCGAGTTTGACAACACCGAAAGTTTGATGGAAAAGTTGGTGAGAATAGAGACCGATCCTATTTCTCGACAACAGTTTGACAACTCTGAAATTGGTGTTGGTGGCGAGTTGTTGGAATGTTCACACTCTCAAACTCGAGTTTGACAACATGTGTGAACGCCGCATAAGACACGAGTTCGATTCCCCACATAGGTACAATGTCTAAAGCCCGTTTCTGGTGCTCCCTCCGTGATATTAATGGAATATTACTAAAAGCGGCGTAAAAACATACTCACTCACTCACTGTTACGTCGTACCATGTGCATATAATAGTGGGGTCGAATCCAAATTCAAATGAATTTTGGACTTTAAATTCGCATAAAACCGGGAAATAACACATGTGTCGTTTGTCATTATAGTTTCACCAAAAGTACAGGTTTACAGTTCCTTTGTGTTTTCAAGTTCCATACAATGCCTCAACACTATGTGAATCAGAAGAATCGTCTTTCATCTGGCTTGTTAAAGACTGGAAACCGAAAACGTTTCAGTGTTATTCTTAATTAGCACTTATTACCCAACTGGGAACAGACACGGGGGCTATAAACAGAACAGTCATTGCCTAATGAGTATTACTGCTCTTGCTTGCATGTGATGGACTCTTTAGGAAACTCTGTCTTCTGCTTGATCAATAGACTGCACGGGAAGCTATTGTGCGCAACGTTCTACGTTTTGGGATGTTTAACACCATTGCGACTTCCAATCGTTGGTGTCTTGATGCGCGAAATGTCAGCAGCGAACGATGGCTTCAGGAGAATGCTGTTGACATGTACAAGGTGATGGTATACACGCATCCCCAATATATCATTGCTATAAACAGTCACATGAAACACAGAATTGTTTGTTACGTTATCTAACGCCTTTTACTGCATGACTCCCTCGCCAAAGCTAATGGATTTATTCACCAAGGGCCGGTAATCGCATTGCCTCTTTGCATGAAGTCATATACATTATAAGCAGAATGTCGCGCCTCCGTATGCAGGAATATGAAACCAATGAGACAACAAGCCAAGTTTGTTTTATGCTTTCTTTTGGATATATACTCTCCCCAAAAAGAAACGCATCATGAAAATAGCAATTTCATGTAGCAATGAATTATAACGTGATTCATTTTACAAAAGGTTTTGCTCTGTTTATGAGTCCTATGGTGTTTATGTTTTGAAACATTACAACAAAACGCACCATCCGTAAAATACCCGTATTTAACAGCATGATTTTCAATTTCGGCGTGTAGTGTCACAGAATACACAATTCACATGCAATGCACGTGAAAGTTGGGGATCAGATAGTCTCAATGATGGGTATAACAGGTTAATCGCTGTCTGTCGATTATTCACTGTATTTTGAATATTGTTGACGAACGCAAAATGCCACGTCTAAGTGAAGCCAACCGTCATATCGCCATTGGTTTGCTTGAAGCTGGTCAGTCTCTCCCGACGCATGAATGTTCACCAAAGCACCATTTCACGGGTCTGGGAGAGATATCGCCGACAGAATTCGGTAGCAGATGCCCCTCGTAGTGGGCGACCTCGAACGACGAACTATGATTATAACATACTATAATTACTGCTCTCTTTAAGTTCGTTATAACAGCAGTTCGCTGTAAACTGTTACACATTTTTATTTTAAGACGATAGGTGCTCTTAAGACTCACCGGGATGGGATCTATAGAATATTTGGAGTGTTCTTTGATTGTTTGGTGCAACCAAGAGGCTTGCTTGGCTGTGTACATAACAACAGAATCCCGCTATTAGCTCACATACATTTCTGTCAGTCTGATGAAGATGAGCATTAGTTAGTTTACACAGCGTATGCTTTAACAAGATTGATGTAATTGTTATTCTTCTGAAATACTAGGGCTTCGACCCAATGAAATACCATTCCACAGTGCAAGGAAGAAACTTATAACGCTCAACCACCTCATCGTGATTTTGGGGCGATTGATAACTTGTGTTTCTCAAGCGACAGGAGGGTGTTGCGTCGTGAACAGCTCTGATAGTGACAAGACGAATCTCTGACGTGTATCCGATTATGAATGGGTATTTAATACAACGAAATACCTTTCAGAACTATATATTATATGTTATGTCACCAATGACAGCTGGGCAATGGGTTAACCTTTACTGACATATATTCAGATTGTATTTATAGATGAAAGAGGCCCTTCTTTTTAACAGGAGACTTGGGCCTAGTCTTCTGATTCGCTGACTGAATACTTAGCACCTATGCAAACTGCAATGTATTGATAACCAATAAAGTATCATCTTCTTGCGTCACAAAATAGTTGGAAACCGAGCATATGATGATGGTATGATGGTGAAAATCTCCTTTTGATTTAATTTGTTGGTTTCTGGTGGTGTCCACTTCGCACAGATCACTAATCAGGTTGCATGAAGCAACTTTGGTTGCGAAGAGTAGTTGGGTACTTCCAATGGATAAGACAATGAGAATTGACTACACACTCGTCCAATCTTGGTAATGGCGCAGAGCTTTAAACATGCTTTAAGGAGTGATAGATATGTTCTTAATATTAGCACTATTACTTTTATAACTACTGCTGCTACAACTACTACTACCACTACTATTACTACTACTACTACTACTACTTCAAGTATTATATATTCTGTACAATATGCAAAGCTACTGCTACTACTACGACTACGACTACGACTACAACTACTACTACTACGACTACGACAACAACTACTACAACTACTACATCTGTTTTTACCATTATAACAACTGTTACTACCATTGCTAAAACTACCACTACTATTACTGTTATTACTACTACAGCTGCTGCTGCTACTTTTACTACCACTACATCTGCTGTTGCTTATCTTATTACCATTACTAACAACAAAAACCACCACTACTACTACTATTATAACTAGTACTACGGCTATTTCATCATAAGATCTATGATGAACATAAGGACCCACGTCAGTAAAAACTTCGTGGCTTGAATAGTTATTAGCAACCAGCCCGCAGTCTGTCAAACTATTACATACGCCTGTTTATTTTCACGGATAGTCAAACAATCCTAGTTGTCCAATAATTGAGTTAATAATAATCAAAATTGATCTATTCCAACATTAGGTCTTATATTTGACAACACCGGCTTACATATTACAAACATTAGGAATAATAAACCCCCGTAATTCAGTATACCCAAACCCTCTTTCTCGTGTGGGGCGGTGGGGTAGCCTAGTGGTTAAAGCGTTGGCTCGTCACGCCGAAGACCCGGGTTCGATTCCCCACATGGGTGCAATGTGTGAAGCCCATTTCTGGTGTCCCCCGCCGTGATGTTGCTGGAATATTGCTAAAAGCGGCGTAAAACCAAACTCAGTCAGTCAGTCAGTCTTTCTCGTGTAAATAATTGTTGTGAAATAATACAAGTCTGTCATCTCCCTACAGGGAATGGTTCAGAATGAGAGCGACCAATGTGTGGATCTATGAAGTCCAAACGAAGGTATCACCTCGACATATCCACACGTTCCCAACCTGCAGTGGCAACTCTAACAACATAATTAGCAGACTCAGGCGGCAGAAATGATTAGCGTTAGAGGGAGTCGAATCTACCGCCCTGCCTAATTGTCATCGTAGTACTTATTACAGTGAAAAGATGGGACACTTTCTGACTGGACAATGCTTTCGGAGTCTATAGGAACCGGACGTGCCATATATATCCTACAAATTGTGTTACAGGGAAGAACTGTTTCAATTGATGGGAGAAGCCAGAAGATGCTTGGTGATTAGGACACGTTGTTAGTGTCTCTGTCACAGACCATACTGCAAACTTAATCACAGACTTGTGTGTTGCTGACATCAAACAGAGGCATATCTTCGTGTGATGGCCAAACACATGATTGCATGTTAGTGTCTTAGTATTCGAGACGCAGGATTTGGAATAATATTAATGGTTTACTCACTGTCCTGAGGACAAAACGCCAACAAGCTCAATGTGTATATTTAAAGAACAAAGAGGATGATCTGAAAGCCTTGTATGAACCGATGGAGGAAGTGTACTTCAGTGTCTTTAAAAAAACTATTATCTAACCGTGACAACCAGTGTGTTAAGCCAATGCTTGTTCCTGAGCTACAGTCAAGTTGAAATTTCATTACTTTTGATTGGGAAGACACGTCGATATCGTGGCAAAGTAGCTGAGCCGTTTGTCCTCGTTGCGATCTCCCTCAGGGTGTGTAGTGTACTTGTGTTCTGCATGATGCACTTATCAAGTTGAGAGCTTCACCACATTCGTTCACGATGTTTGGAATATCTAACTCGAAGATTACAATAAACAAGTTTCGTTTTTCAGTTAATGATACCTCTTCGACTTCCCAATGATATGTTTACAGTAAAGCTTAGGTTAATGAGTGAGTGAGGTTTCACGTCAATTGTACAACATGCCGGCAGTATCACAATGGGAATATCAGGAGTGGGTTTTATACCTGTGCCTCAAATCGAACCAGGAACTGCTAAATGACCAGAAAACACACTGACCACTACACGACTCCACTGCCTATACACCCACAACACAGGCATAACGAATGGATGATAGTAACCGGATGGTTAACGCGATCACTTTAAGGGTCAGAATATGATAAAGATACATCGTTCAATACTATTTTATTAAAGCATTACTATCAAATGATCATTTATTTCTTTAATGCAGTTAAGACACCAAATGAGCTGTGTTAACTCCAACAGAAAATCGAACAGCCCTGGATACTCAAGTGCACACCATGCCTATGGAATACGAAACTGTGAAACAGATTGTATCTTTTAATCGTAATTTTAGTATGTCCCGGCTTGTTTGACTCCTCTAGTTTCACTAAAGAAGTTCCATCTTTCAGTGTACAAATATCTTGGTCGCATCATGGAATCAGCTGAAATGTCCTTTTGGGCAATTTTACACAAAACCTGGAGTAGCGCTTTCATATCCCTCGAGATAATGGATCTAGGAAATATATAATAGGCCATTCCGCCTTTCTCCTCCTCAACCCGATGTTATTTTATGCCCGTCTGGTGAAGAAAATAAACCAAACCCAAGCATTGGTTATTCACAGCTGAGTGAGCGCATCTTCTCTGTATTGCCTCGGGTCTCTCGTAGAGAGAGGAATATTAATATGACCAATAAAATGACACATCCTACACAACGCAGTGGCGTACAGTGAGGATCGGTAATGCTACCAATTCTTTTACCTTATACCATAGCACTTAATCCCACGTCAATACAACACTCAGGGGGATATTTTACACAAAGGATTTGCGCTCATCGCCTTCAGTATCATCCATTACGTTTTCCGAATGGACTCAGAAACGTGGATCCCGAATGAGAGCATCCCTGATACTCAAAGTAATAGCATCGCATAGATTTTACCAAAGATCAACAGCGACCCAGGTCGGACGTATTGGCTGTGTATTGTTTGCATTATAAAGCACTGTTTCAATGACAGCGGTTCTAACATCTTAATCCGCCGACACATTACATCAACGTGCTCCCAGCGTCTCCATTATCAGGTTGATTCAGACATGAGTAACTTGTAAAGCTTGTTAAAACATTATCCCTGTATATGTGCCCCGAGCCTCTCTCTCAAAGGTCAGATTAATCCTGAACAACAAAGGAGAAATTTATGCTGCTAACAGGACTTGCACGTCTACTGCAGACCAAGCTCCTGGATGAGAATGAATAGTTGGGAACAGTGGATGTCACCGGATAGTTCAAATACTATTTAACACATTTCAACAATCAACACAAACATTAACTGCTGCTCTATTGGTAGTCTGTCTCACAGTCCCTGAACCACATTTTCTTCGCTACTGCCAAGCCCTATCTGCAGTGCTAACGCCCTAGAAAAATCAAGTCTAGATTTCCTCAGGTTCTGAATCTCTGGTCTCCCTGGGGCTCCTTTTCAATTTAAATGGGCTTGTTTGTTACTATCAAAATTATATATATTCAGAGACTAAGCGTTAGTCTGAATCTCTGGTCTCCCTGGGGCACTTAAATTTTCAATTTAAATGGGCTTGTTTGTTACTATCAAAATTATATATATTCAGAGACTAAGCGTTAGTCTGAATCTCTGGTCTCCCTGGGGCACTTAAATATTCAATTTAAATGGGCGTGTTTGTTACTATCAAAATTATATATATTCAGAGACTAAGCGTTAGTCTGAATCTCTGGTCTCCCTGGGGCACTTAAATTTTCAATTTAAATGGGCTTGTTTGTTACTATCAAAATTATATATATTCAGAGACTAAGCGTTAGTCTGAATCTCTGGTCTCCCTGGGGCACTTAAATTTTCAATTTAAATGGGCTTGTTTGTTACTATCAAAATTATATATATTCAGAGACTTAGCATTAGTTTACTCTATTGGGCGTATTGTGAGTTTGTTCCACATTGTGATATTTCATCGGCTTGAAATCCTCAATGAGAGGATCCCCATCCCCATGGAGTATCGTTCTATTTCATTTTGAAAATAGTAAATGTAAGTGCTTGCTGCTAAAGCACTGACCTGAATGATAGTATTCTGGCTGTGTATACTTCGGTGAATGAACTTCAATATACATGCCGAGCACAAAGGTTTGAGAATGAACGGATTCCAGTGATCTCAAAGTTAATTTATCAGTGATTATATCGTGAACACTGGAATTTCAAGATGAAAGAATTAATGGATCGAGTAAGCCCGTTTACAGCAAAAGTCTAGATGGGTAATCGAGTCGGCACCAAACCAAGTTGTGTCTGCAAAACGCGGGTTCCGATTGCACAAAATCAGCCATGCCATACACAGAAACAACACCATCCGATTTCTGTTGTGATGGTATCTATGGGACAAACATTGAGTTCTGGGATAAGTCTGTAGGAGGATCTATTTTAAGAGGAATAATTGTATTTTTCGGAGAAGCAGCTCTGAATGTGAGAAGACGAATCTCTAACTTTATCCGGTTGTGAATGGCTATTTAATTCAACGAAATACATTTCAGAACTCTTTATTATATGTTATGGCACCAATGACAGCTGGGCAATGGGTTAACCATTACTGAAATATATTCAGATTGTGTTCATAGATGAAAGAGACCCTTCTTTGTTAGCAGCAGACTTGGGTCTAGTCTTCTGGTTCGCTGACTGAATACTTAGCACATATGCAAAATGCAATTTATTGATAACCAGTAACTTATCATCGTCTTGTATCACAAAACATTTGGAAACCCAGCATATAATGGTGTGATGGTGAAAACTGTTTCAGCAATCTCCTTTTGATTTGATTTTTTTTGTTTCTGATTGTCTCCACTATGCGCAGATCACTAATCATGCTGCATGAAGCAACTTTGGTTGCGTAGAGTAGTTGGGTACCTCTAATGGAGAATTGACTGCACACTCGTCCAATCTTGGTAATGAAGCATAGCTTTAAACATGCTTTTATGGATATGTTCTTAATATTGGCACTATTACTTTGACAACTACTGCTGCTGCAACTACTACTACCACTACTATTATTACTACTACTACTACTGCAGCTATAACTACTATTTCCAATACTACTAATGCTTAAATATGATAATACTGTTTCCGCTCCTACATGAGTGACTTCATCTGTCAGCTTGCGTCTGTCCTGACAGTTACTACTGCATACTGAAGTGTAAGGGGCACATGATGTGCCCCTGTAGTGAATGGGTACAATGTAGGAAGGTGATGGTAATCGTCCAGCGCCTCAGAGCGAGTTTGGGATGTGTAATCCCCAGGGAGATGACAATGAGAATTGACGGAGGTAAATATGAAGATAATTGTAGATGCTTAAAGGAGTACATTTCAGACAGTATAAATACGTTCCTGTTACTGGCACTATTACTTTTACAACTACTATTGCTACTATTTCTACTACTACCAGTTGTACTATTGCTCCTGTTATTGGTACAGCTACTACTACTACGACTACTACGACTACTACTACTACATCTGTTGCCTCTGTTTTTACCATTATAACAACTGTTACTACCATTGCTAAAACTACCACTACTACTACTATTATTACTACTACAGCTACTGCTGATACTTTTACTACCACTAGATCTACTGTTGCTAATCTTATTACCATTACCAACAGCAGCAACAACAACCACCATTACTACTACTACTACTACTACTACTACTACTACTACTACTACTGTTACTACTACCACTACTGTTGCTACTACAACTATATACTATACTGATATTGCTCACATTAGCACCATAACTACTACTACTTATAGTACTACTACTACTACTACTACTACTACTACTACTACTACTACCTTTACACTTACTACTAGTACTACCACTATTTCAAGAACAATTATGAACACTAGAGCATCGGCTTCACACCCATCATAGCTGGATCTGTTATCGACAAACAGTCATCGACATGTCATTGTGTTACATACGCCTGTTTATTTTTTGTAGAGCATCAAACAAGTTAACGATAATCAAAATTGATCTAGTCCAGTACTACTGCTATTTCTAGATCTATGATGAACATTAGGACCCACGTCAATAATAACTCCGTGGCTTGAATATTTATCAGCAACCAGTCCGCGGTCTCTCAAACTATTACATACGCCTGTTTATTATCACAGATCATCACACTCCCAGTTGTCATATAATTGAGGTAATAATAATCAAGATTGATCTACACCGGCTTACATATTCCAAACATTTGGAATAATACACCCCCGTAATTCAATATACCCAAACCCTCTTTCTCATGTAATTAATTGTTGTGAAATAATACAAGTCTGTCATCTCCCTACAGGGAATGGTTCAGAAGGGAGACAGGTCAGTGTGTGGATCTATGAAGTCCAAACGAAGGTATCACCTCGACATTTCCAGCTAAATGACATCTCTAACAATATAATTAGCAGACTCAGACGGCAGAAATGATTAGCGTTAGTGGGAGTCGGATCTACCGCCCTGCCTGATTGTCATCGTAGTACTTATCACAGTGTAAAGATGGGACACTTTCCGACTTGACAATGCTTTTCCTGGTCCATAGGAACCGGACGTGCCATATATATCCTACAAATTGTGTTACAGGGAAGAATTGTTTCAGTTGTTAGGAGAAGGGCTCCAGATGATTCTTGGCGATTAAGACACGTTGTTAGTGTCTCTGTGATGAAAGTGTGCTTATCTTCGGGTGATAGCCAAACACATGATTCCATGTTAGTGTCTCAACGTTCGAGACGCAGGATTTGGAATAATGGTTTACTCACTGGCCTGAGGACAAAACGCCAACAAGCTCAAGCTGTATATTCAAAGAACAAAGAGGATGATAGGAAAGCTTTGTGTCAACCGATGGAGGAAGTGTACTTCAGTGTCTGTAAAAAAATAGTACCTAAGCGTGACAACCAGTTTGTTATGCGGATACTTGTTCCTGAGCTACAGTCAAGTTGAAATTTAATTACTTTTGATTGGGAAGACACGTCAATATCGTGGCAAAGTAGCTGATGTGTTTCTTCTCGTTTCAAGCCCCCTTAGGGTGTGTAATGTACTTGTGTTCTGCATGATGCACTGATCAAGTTAAGAATTTCAACACGTTCGTTCACGATGATGTTTGCAAAATCTAAATGGAAGATTACAACAAAAAAGTGTCGTTTTTCAGTTGATGATCCCTTTTCGACTTCCCAATGATATGTTTACAGTAAAGCTTAGGTCAATGAGTGAGTGAGGTTTCACGTCAATTGTACAACATGCCGGCACGACTCCACTGCCTATACACCCACAACACAGGCATAACGAATGGATGATAGTAACCGGATACATCGTTCAATGCTATATTATTGAAGCATTACTCTTATATGATCATTTGTATTTTAATGCATTTCAGACACCAAATATGCTGTGTTGACTCCAACAGAAATCGAACAGCCCTGGCTACTCAAAAGCACACCATGCCTATGGAATACGAAACTGTGAAACAGATTGTGTCTTTTAATCGTAATTTTGATATGTCCCGGATTGTTTGATTCCGTGTACAAATATCTTGGTCGCATCATGGAATCAGCTGAAATGTCCTTTTGGGCAATTTTACACAAAACCTGGAGTAGCGCTTTCATACCCCTCGAGAAAATGCATCTAGGAAATAAATAATAGGCCATTCGCCTTTCTCCTCCTCAACCCGATGTTATTTTATGCCCGTCTGGTGAAGAAAATAAACCCAACTCAAGCATTGGTTATTCACAGCTGAGTGAGCGCATCTTCTCTGTATTGCCTCGGGTCTCTCTAAGAGAGAGGAATATTAATATGACCAATAAAATGACACATCATACACAACGCAGTGGCGAACAGTGAGGATCGGTAATGCTACCAATTCTTTTACCTTATACCATAGTACTTACTCCCCCATCAATACATCACTAAGGGGGATATTTTACACAAAGGATTTGCGCTCATCGCCTTCAGTATCATCCATTACGTTTTCAGAATGGACTCAGAAACGTGGATCCCGAATGAGAGCATCCCTGATACTCAAAGTAATAGCATCGCATAGAATTTACCAAAGATCAACAGCGACCCAGGTCGGATGTATAGGCTGGGTATTGTTTGAATTATAGAACACTGTTTCAATGACAGCGGTTCTAATACTTAATCCGCCGACACATTACATCAACGTGCTCCCAGTGTCTTCATCATCAGGTTGATTCAGATGTAAGTAACTTGTAAAGCATGTTAAAACATTTTCCCTGTATATGTGCCCTGAGCCCCTCTCCCAAAGGTCAGATTAATCCTGAACAACAAAGGAGAAATTTATGATACTAACGGGCGTTGCACGTCTACTGCAGACCAAGCTCCAGGTTTTAGTTGAGTATTTTTATTTTTGTCCATAGTGTCGGTCTTCGGATTATGGAAATAGTATTTCACACGTGTCAACTGTCAACATAAAAAAAAATGCCTGCATTCATGGGCATATTGTGAGTTTGTGAATACTCATAAAACACTTCTGATCAATAAATGACTGCTACAATATTTGCATGTCTAAAACAACCCAATGGTTTAAAGATATGTTTACTCGACACTGCTCATTGTCACTGAACAGTCTTAGGTATCTCTTACGCCTAAGGGATGCCACTGTGCACGGTGATTTGCAACGTTTGTATGCCTTCGTCGTAAGCTATGTTGTTTCCTTTTGAAAACATTCCATGAACATTCTTTGGACCCAGCACTATGGAATGAATTGTAGTAATTTGGTTGTGTAATTAACAATACATGCCACAAAGAAAAGTGTGAAAATAAACCGATTCCAGTACTTTTTGTCATTTCAAAGATCATATCTGGACTGAAAGTGCTTTTGCAAAAGCAATATCAAACCAGAAATTCCATTGTACCCATGTGGGGATTTTTTGTCAACGCTTTAACCACTAGAATACCCCACCGCCCGGGATCATATCTGGAAATCAAAATGAAAGCATTGATGGATCCAGTAAGTACTTTTACAGCAAAGGGCTGCATAGGTGATCGTGTTGGCACAAAACCACGCTGTGATCTACAACATAAGCAACGATCGCCGTCGGGCTACGATTTCACAAAATCAGCCATGCCATACACAGCGGCAACACCATCCGATCACTGTTGTGATGGTCTGCATGGGACAAACATTGAGTTCCGGTATAAGTCGACAGGACGGTCTATTTTCAGATGAAAACTTATATTGTCAGGAGAACCATCGTGACATTAGCATAGAGAATGACGTCGGCTAATAGTCATTGATCACATTACATTAAGAATTGGTTATTGTGTAACGGGAAACCACACACGTTTAGTCCCTCGTTTTGGTCTTGTGTGGTTTCACAAGTTGTACGATTACTTTTCATTTCATTTCTTTCAAATCTAGTTTATTATGTACTTGCTTAAGTAGAGAAATGCTTGCTATTGAAATGTGGTATTCAGGTGTGTTCGTGACGTTTTGTGTGGAAATTGACAGGTAAAAACGAATAGCGTTAAGAGTCTTCACATGGTGGCATATTAGTCTTGTTACTTTCAGTATGTTTGCAATTCGAATGTAACTAATGATTTTAACAACAACATACTAGGGGTCATCACATTGTCCACTGGACTCTAACTCTTGTCTAATTGAACAAAAATATTCATGAAAGAATATTAGTTCTATGTTTTCAGAACGATAGCTATTTAAGAAATATGCTTAAGGTTTTACATTGAGGCTTAACAGCACTACATCACAAAGACAGTCTAGCTCCTGGAAAGAAATAGACCTGAGCCCTATTGCTCTCCCCTATTGATGTATTGCCCAGGCAACGGCCACCAGATAGATCAGAGCCTTTAAGTGTCTTAGCTTCAAAGTTGAACATTGATTCTCAATATTGGTTGAGAGGAGAATAGTGACTCTCGATACGGTTGCCACGCTCGTTTCCTCTATCCCAGTTTGGATAATAGTATTCAGTTGATGTCCTATCACAAGAAATACCCCTGCTGGCAGTCCAAATTATCGTGTGTGTTTTTCAGCTACTTTATTAGCTTCTTACAAGTATGTCAGCAGTAATTCATTCCCATCAATGAACTGTTTGTCATGACACAAAAATATGAACTTAATTACAACATTTTGCCATATGTATCGATGGCTATAAAATATACGGGAAACGTTAAGGCGTCAAGTAACGCAAAGAATATAAAGATGGCTTTACTTCGACCGTCCGTTTCGCACTGACAAGATCTTTTTTGAGATTGTCATGTCGTTTTCAGTTAGGCAAAGATGAATTCCGCTTATCATATTCATGAAAAAGACAGCCGTTGCGTTTGTCCGCGACAACTTAAGCCAAATAGAATAACCATTTCATCATTTTCATAGGTTTCCTAGTTCTGAGACGCAGAAGAGGATTGGCAAGTCCGGATGACAAGGTGATGATTCAGGATATCGTTTTGGGCGAATGTATTTATATATTCACCCCTCCCCCCATTCCATATCCTTCTCTATCGATTAAACTGATGCTGAAGAAAGCCTGTCATTTCTATTAAACCATCCGTACGACCTGTCACTCATGTTATATATAGGTTAGTTTTCTTATAGAAAGCGCCTGCCTGGATGCCAAAAATGATGGCTTTGGGATACTGACAAGTAATACATCACCTTTTTCTGTACATTGTTTCATTGGTGGTAATGATTAAACGATATTAAATGATACATTATAGAATAATGTTGTGTTGAGGATAACTGTAATGAGGGAACCAAATTCAATACCGCAATGGTCACACGTTCCCACTGAACTTTGAATGTTTGTCTACAAATCTGGATCAGCCAAATCGGTGAAATATATAGTATTATGAGCAACACCCCATCCGTTCGTTAATGGGTGTTGCTGATTTTGCTGGCATGTGATGGACACATTAAGGAAACTATGCCTTCTGATTGACAGCATTGCGATTTCCAATCGTTGGTGTCATGATGCGTGAAATGCAAGCAATGAAGGATAGCTTCAACATTATCTCATTTGTGATGAGTTTTCTTACGCTTCTAGCGACAAGCAGGAGTTGCTCAACACCAATTCCAACTGAAGGTGAGAACAAGAATATGAAACTGTATCCATTTGTGATTGCTCATTGAATAGAACAAATACATTAAAGAACTATTCATTGCATACTAAGTTTCTAATACCAAATAGCCAAAGGAGTTACCAATAACTGGTATATATTGAGACTTTATTTATTGGTGTCGATGAGTCCTCTCTTATGAAAGTCAGTCTGAATACTTATTGATTTATCATTCAGTTATCATGTTATTGTGTCTCGAAACATTTGGTGGTGGTGAAATATGTTTCGTTTGATTTGATGTTTTTGACAAGTGATTGTCTCCTCTAATCATGTGACGGTAAGCAACAATGAGAACTGATTGCACACTGGTCCGTTCACGAAGGTAATGAATTAAAGCTTTGAAAGCTTTGATTTTGATGAGTGATATTTAGAACTATTAATTTAACAAACTATCCTTCTAAACATAAGAACTATTATTTAACAACTACTGTTCCTACTACTACTACTGCTAATACTAGTACTATATATATATAATATTACTACTACTACTATTCTACTACTACTACTACTACTACTACTATTACTACTACTACTACTACTACTACTACTACTACTACTACTACTATACTACTAACAACTGCAATATACTCTACTACTACTACTACTGCTGCTACTACTACTGTTGCTGCTTTTGTTACTATTACTATTTACTACACAATACATACTACCACTACTGCCACTACTATATGCTATATTCTATACTACCACTACTACTACTATATTCTAATCAATACACACTGCTACTATGCTACTATATGCTACTACTACTACTACTATACTGTACTACTACTACTACTACTACTTATACTATATATATATATATATATATATATATAATATTACTACTGCTATTATATTCTAGACTACATTTTCCATCTAGTACTGCTGCTACTACTAGTATTTGCTATATTACTATTAATGCTACTACTATTTACTACTACTACTGTTGCTGCTGTTGTTTCTATTACTTTTTTCTACACAATACATGCTACCACTACCGCTGCCACTACTATATACTATATTCTATCCTACCACTACTACAACTATATTCTAATCAATACACTGATGCTGCTGCTACTACTACAACTATATACTGTACTACTATTACTACTACTACTACTATACTACTACTACTACTACTTGGCGGTTGTTATATATATATATACTACATTTGCATCTAGTACTTCTGCTACTACTAGTATTTGCTATATTACTATTAATGCTACTACTATTACCACAACTGCTACTAAGACTACTACTGTGGCCACTGTTATTACCATTGCCACACCCGACACTACTACGATCACTACTAATGTAACTACTTTTACAAATACTACTACTAATGCTAATACTACCACTTCCACCTTTATACTTACTACTACCATTTCTACTATTGCTACTTCTACCACTACAACTACTACTATTATATCAATAATACCTGTGTGGATTAATCTGTTATCAGCAACCACTCCCCCATCTGTCATACATTTACATACGCCTGTTCATTTTCACAGAGCACCAAACAAGTTAACGATAATCAAGATTCATCAATTCCAATACTATGTCTTGTTGTTGACAGCACGGACTTACATATTCAAACAATTTCGAACTAAACGCCCCCGTAATTTAAGATACCACATGTTTACCCAAACCCGCTGCCTCAGGTACTTAATTGTTGTGAAATAATATCAGTCTGTTCTCTCCCTACACAGAATGGTTGAGAACGGAGACAGGTCATTGCGTGAATCTATCAAGTCCACACAGAGGCATCACCTAGACATATCCACACGTTCCAAACTTTCAGTGGCATCTCTAACAACATAATTAGCAGACTCAGACGGCAGAAATGATTAGCGTTAGAGGGCGTCGGATCTACCGCCTTGCCTAATTGTCATCGCACTACTTATTACAGTGTAAAGATGGGACACTTTCCGACTGGACAATGCTTTTCGGAGTCTATAGGAACCGGACGTGCCATATATATCCTACAAATTGTGTTACATGGAAGAACTGTTTCAGTTGTTGCGAGAAGCCAGAAGATGCTTGGCGATTAGGACACGTTGTTAGTGTCTCTGTGATGAAAGTGTGTGTACCTAAATAGAGGTTCATGTCTGTAAAACACAGACCATACTGCAAACATAATCGAAGATTGGTGTGTTGCTGACATCAAACAAATGCTCTGCGTGTGACAGCCGTACACAGGATTTGGAATAATGGTTTACTCACTGGCCTGAGGACAAAACGCCAACAAGCTCAAGCTGTATATTCAAACAACAAGGAGGATGATCTGAAAGCCTTGTATGAACCGATGACGGAAGTGTACTTCAGTGTCTTTAAAAAAAACTAGTACCTAAACGTGACAACCAGTGTGTTATGCCGATACTTGTTCCTGAGCTACAGTCAAGTTGAAATTTAATTACTTTTGATTGGGAAGACACGTCAATATCGTGGCAAAGTAGCTGATGTGTTTCTCCACGTTGCAAGCTCCCTTAGGGTGTGTAATGTACGTGTGTTCTGCATGATGCACTGATCAAGTTAAGAACTTCACCACGTTCGTTCACGGTGATGTTTGCAAAATCTAAATGGAAGATTACAACAAACAAGTTGCGTTTTTCAGTTAATGATGCTTTTTTCGACTTCCCAGTAATATGTTAAGAGTAAAGCTTAGGTTAATGAGTGAGTGAGGTTTCACGTCGATTTTAAACATGCCGGCAATATCACGATGGGAATATCAGGAATGGGTTTTATACCCGTGGCGCAAATCGAACCCGGGACTGCTAAATGACCAGAAAACACACTGACCACAACACGACTCCACTGCCTATACACCCACAACGCAGGCATAACGAATGGATGATAGTAACCGGATGGTTAACGCGTTCACTTTAAGGGTCAGACTATGATAAAGATATATTATTCAATACTATTTTATTGAGGAATTACTGTTAAATGATCATTTATTTGTTTAATGCATTTAAGACACCAAAAGAGCTGTGTCAACTCCAACAGAAAATCGAACAGTCCTGGCCACTCAAATCATGCCTATGGAATACGAAACTGTAAAACAGACTGCGTTTTAAGCGTAATTTTAATATGTCCTGGATTGCTTGACTCCTCTAGTTTCACTAAATAAGTTCCATCTTCCAGTGTACACTTATTTTGGTCGCATCATGGAATCAGCTGAGATGTCCTTATGGGCAATTTTACACAAAACCTGGAGTAGCGATTCCATACCCCTTCGAGATAATGGATCTAGGAAATAAATAATAGGCCATTCCGCCTTTCTCCTCCTCAACCCGATGTTATTTTATGCCCGTCTGGTGAAGAAAATAAACCAAACTCAAGCATCGGTTATTCACAGCTGAGTTGGCAAACCTATCTCCTTTATATTGCCTCGGGTCTCTCTAAGAGAGAGGAATATTTAATATGACCAATAAAATGACACATCATACACAAAACAGTGGCGTACAGTAAGGACCGGTAGTGCTTTTACCTTATACCATAGCACTTAATCCCCAGTCAAATACAACACTCAGGAGGATATTTTACACAAAGGATTTGCGCTCATCGCCTTCAGTATCATTCATTACGTTTTCAGAATGGACTCAGAAACGTGGATCCCGAATGAGAGCATCCCTGATACTCAAAGTAGGGGCATCACATAGATTTCACCAAAGATCAACAGTGACCCAGGTCGGACGTATAGTCTGTGTATTGCTTGCATTATAGAACACTGTTTCAATGACAGCGGTTCTAACATCTTAATCCGCCGACACATTACATCAACGTGCTCCCAGTGTCTCCATTATCAGGTTGATTCAGACATGAGTAACTTGTAAAGCATGTTAAAACATTTTCCCTGTATATATGCCCCGAGCCTCTCTCCCAAAGGTCAGATTAATTCCTGAACAACAAAGGAGAAATTTATGCTGCTAACAGGACTTGCACGTCTACTGCACACCAAGCTCCTGAATGAGCTGAATGCTGCAAATAGTGTTTTACACATTTCAACTTTCAACATAAAAATAATGATTCCTGCATTTATGGGCATATTGTGAGTTTGTGAATACTCATAAAACACTTCTGATTAATAAATGACTGCTACAATATTTGCATGTCTCAAAAAACCAATGGTTCAAAGATACGTATACTGGACGCTGCTCATTGACACTGAACAGTCTTAGGTATCTCGTGCGCCTTAGGGATGCCAATTTGCACGGTGATTTGCAACGTTTTGTATGCCTTGGCCGGAGGCCATGCTGTTTCCTTTTGAAAACATTCCATAAACATTCTTTGGACCCAGCACTATGGAATGAATTGTAGTACTTTGATTGTGTAATTAACAATACATGCCACAAAGAAAAGTGTGAAAGTAAACTGATTCCAGTATTTTGTGTCAATTTAAATTGAGATCATATCTGGAAATCAAAATGAAAGCATTGATGGATCCAGAAAGTACTTTTACAGCAAAAGGCTGCATAGGTGATCGAGTTGGCACCAAACCACGTTGTGGTCTACAACATTAGCAACGATCAGCATCGGGCTACGATTTCACAAAATCAGCCATGCCATACACAGCAACAGCACCATCCGATCACTGTTGTGATGGTCTGCAGAGGGACAAACATTGAGTTCCGGTATAAGTCGACAGGACGGTCTATTTTCAGATGAAAACTTATATTGTCAGGAGAACCATCGTGACATTAGCATAGGGAATGACGTCGGCTCATAGTCATTGATCACATTACATTAGGAACTGGTTATTGTGTAACGGGAAACCACACACGTTTAGTCCCTCTTGGTCTTGTGTGGTTTCACAAGTAGTTGTACGATTACTTTTCAGTTCTGTTCATGCAAATCTAGTTTGTGTTGTATTTGCGGAAGTGGAGATGAACGCTTGTTGTTGAAATGTGGTATTCAGATGTGTTTCAGACATTTAGTGTGGAAATTGACAGGTAAAGACGAATACCCTTAAGAGTCTTCATATGGTGACAAATTAGTCATGTTACTTTCAGGATGTTTACAAACGAGTTCAAACGTTGTTTTAACAACAACATACTGACAATAAAGTCGTAACATAATTCCTGTCTAATAAAACAAAAATACTCATGAAAGAACATTAGTGCTGTATTTCCAGCAATATATTCAGAATACAGAATAAAGAAGCTGTATATCCATAAAAATAGTCCTCATTCTTAATATATAATTATATGTGTTGCAAGATAACAGATTTCGAAATATTTTTCAATCAAGTTTATACCGCATTTCATATATTCTTGATACAATTTTGGTCATGTGACAACTACTGTATACTTAATAATACAATTGTACTGTGGGCCATGTGGCCTAAAATACGGAATAAACTTGATTGAAGATTAAGAAAAACGCACATATGGAAGGTTTTACATTGAGGCTTAACAGCATACCTCACAAAGATTGACTAGCTCCTGGAAAGAAATAGACCTGAGCCCTATTGCTCTCCCTATTGATGTATTGCCCAGACAACGGCCACCAGATAGATCAGAGCCTTTAAGTGTATTAGCTTCAAAGTTAAACATTGATTCTCAATATTGGTTCAGAGGAGAATAGTGACTCTCGATCTCCAGAAATACCCCTTCTGGCAGTCCAAATTATAGTATCAGTTGATGTCCTATTTTCAGCTGGCAGTCCAAATTATCGTGTGTGTTTTTCAGCTACTTTATTAGCTTCTTACAAGTATGTCAGAAGTAATT
The DNA here is from genome assembly GCF_003918875.1 of Haliotis rubra. Lineage (NCBI taxonomy): Eukaryota > Metazoa > Mollusca > Gastropoda > Lepetellida > Haliotidae > Haliotis > Haliotis rubra. Next base: position 2,051,691 of record NW_025767002.1, read on the forward strand.
CATTCCTGTCAATGAACTGGTTGTTATGACACAAAATTATGAACTTATTTACACAGTCATTTTGCCATATGTATCGATGGGTATAAAAGATACTTTTTCTAAATATGGGGAACGGAAAGGCGTCAAGTAACGCAAAGAATATATAGATGGCTTTACTTCGGCTGTCCGTATTCGCACTGTCAGGATGTTTTTGAGACTGTCATGTCGTTTTCAGTTAGGCAAGGATGAATTCCGCTTATCATATTCATTGAAAAAGACAGCAGTTGCGTTTGTCCGTGACAACGTAAGCCAAATAGAATAACCATTTCATCCTTTTCATACATTTCCTAGTTCTGAGATGCAGGCAAGGATTGGCAAGTCCTGTTGACAAGGTGATGATTCAGGATATCGTTTTGGGCGAATGTAATTAAATATTCACCCTTCCCCCATTCCATATCCTTCTCCGTCGATTAAACTGATGCTGAAGACAACGCATGCCTCGGTACCATAAATGATGGCTTTAGGATACTGACAAGTAATACATCACCTTGTTCTGTACATTGTTTCATTGTTAATAATGATTAAACTTTATCAAATTATACATTATAGAATTAAGTTGTGTTGAGGATAGCAGCTTCAAGAATGATTCATAGTGTGGAAATTACAATTTGTATTGAAAATGTACGTCTGAATTGCAGGACTTATTTGTTTCTTTGTTTGCGTAAAGCCATGTCCGCTTCCGGTACCGTGTGGACAAATTGTAATGAGGGAACCACAGTCAATACCGCATTGGTCCAACTGAACTTTGAATGTTTGTCTACAAATTTGGATCAGCCAAATCGGTGAAATATATATTATTATGAGCAACACCCCATCCGTTCGTTAATGGGTGTTGCTGATTTTGCTGGCATGTGATGGACACATTAGAAACTATGCCTTCTGATTGACAGCATTGCGATTTCCAATCGTTGGTGTCATGATGCGTGAAATGCAAGCAATGAACGATAGCTTCAACATTATCTCATTTTGTGATGAGTTTTCTTGTTTGTTTGTTTGTTTGTTTGTTATTTAACCCCACACTCAGCGATATTCCAGCTTTACAGTTGTAGTCTGTAAATAATCGAGTCTGGATCAGACATTCCAGTGATCAACAGCATGAGCATCGATCTACGCAATTGGCATCAGCGAGGCTGACCATCCGATCCCATCATACGCTTCTATCGACAAGCAGGAGTTGCTCAACACCAATTCCAACTGAAGGTGAGAACAAGAATATGAAACTGTATCCATTTGTGATTGCTCATTGAATAGACCAAATACATTAAAGAACTATTCATTACATACTAAGTTTCTAATACCAAATAGCCAAGGAGTTAACAATTACTGGTATATATTGAGATTTTATTTATTGGTGTCGATGAGTCCTCTCCAATGAAAGTCAGTCTGAATACTTATTGATTTATCATTCAGTTACCATGTTATTGTGTCTCGAAACATTTGGTGGTGGTGAAATATGTTTCGTTTGATTTGATGTTTTTGACAAGTGATTGTCTCCTCTAATCATGTGACGGTAAGCAACAACGAGAACTGATTGCACACTGGTCCGTTCACGAAGGTAATGAATTAAAGCTTTGAAATTGATGAGTGATTTTCTTTAATAAAAATATGTTCTAAACATTAGAACTATTAATTTAACAACTACTGTTCCTTCTATTGCAACTGCTAATACTAGTAACATTGGTAATATTGTTACTACTACTACTACTACTACTACTACTACTACTACTACTACTACTACTACTACTACTCTACTGTTGCTGCTGTTCTTACGCGTCATACGTTAAAATATGGTGCTTGTTGGTCCCTGCCTGGCGCTCGGCATTAATGGGTACAACAAGGACTGGTCGGCTTGGAGTCAGTATAATGTGTCTGAATGGGGTATTCATGCTTCACTGCGGCATGGAATCTCAGTGGGCTAGCACTATAAAACAAGCTTAAGTATGGGCTAGTACAAGCAGCCGCACATACACATACACACGCATGCACGTCGTCATATGAGCGAAATATTCTCAAGCACGACGTTAAACCCAATTCCACCACCACCACCACTATTGCTACTTCTACCACTACAACTACTACTATCATATCAATAATACCTCTGTGGATTAATCTGTTATCAGCAACCAGTCCCCCATCTGTCATACATTTACATACGCCTGTTCATTTTCACAGAGCATCAAACAAGTTAACGATAATCAAGATTCATCAATTCCAATACTATGTCTTGTTGTTGACAGCACGGACTTACATATTCAAACAATTTCGAATTAAACGCCTCCGTAATTCAAGATACCACATGTTTACTCAAACCCGCTGCCTCAGGTAATTAATTGTTGTGAAATCATATCAGTCTGTTCTCTACCTACACAGAATGGTCGAGAACGGAGACAGGTCATTGCGTGGATCTATCAAGTCCACACGGAGGCATCGCCTCGACATATCCACACGTTCCCAACCTTCAGTGGCATCTCTAACAACATAATTAGCCGACTCAGACGGCAGAAATGATTAGCGTTAGAGGGCGTCGGATCTACCGCCTTGCCTAATTGTCATCGCACTACTTATTACAGTGTAAAGATGGGACACTTTCCGACTGGACAATGCTTTTCGGAGTCTATAGGAACCGGACGTGCCATATATATCCTACAAATTGTGTTACAGGGAAGAACTGTTTCAGTTGTTGCGAGAAGCCAGGAGATTCTTGGCGATTAGGACACGTTGTTAGTGTCTCTGTGATGAAAGTGTGTGTACCTAAATAGAGGACCATGTCTGTAAAACACAGACCATGCTGCAAACTTAATCGAAGATTTGTGTGTTGCTGACATCAAACAGATGCTTGTCTGCGTGTGACAGCCGTACACATGGGGACATATTAGTGTCTCAGTATTCGAGACGCAGGATTTGGAATAATGGTTTACTCATTGGCCTGAGGACCAAACGCCAACAAGCTCAAGGTGTATATTCAAAGAACAAAAATGATGATCTGATAGCTTTGCATAATATGTACTTCAGTGTCTGTAAAAAACTATGACCTAAACATGACAAGCAGTGGGTTACACCAATGTTTGTTCCTGAGCTACAGTCAAGTTGAAATTTAATTACTTTTGATTGGAAAGAGAAGTCGATATCGTGGCAAAGTAGCTGATGTGTTTCTCCTCGTTGCAAGCTCCCTTAGGGTGTGTAATGTACTTGTGTTCTGCATGATGCACTGATCAAGTGCTTCACCACATTCGCTCACTGTAAGGTTGACATGTTATGTCGGTCATATATTAATAATTCTAATTCACTTTAGTATGTAACACGAGTTCTGATTGGTCAATGCTATAAATTTCCGACCGTATAATCAGCATATACGATCGCAATTTGAAAACCGATTCACCAAAACCTTTGAATGTATCCCTACACTATTGGGGTAACGCTGCTTTGCAGGACATTGTCATTTGCAGAAGCCATAGGCCAATCAACTCCCCTATCCAGCTAAAATGGGTTGAATTTGTATTCAAAAAGACAGTATCATAAATGACATTTCGAGTTCAAACAACCTACACGCAACGGGCTATTGACCCAACACTGTTCGATCATGAAACAAGACTATGACGTCATTATGGAGCGTAACGTCACCTGTTGTGACGTCATTTGACAACAGAACTTATAATGGCCCGTAGTTGAGGAATCAGTGGGAGGAATTTCTGTAACTAGAGGGCGGTTTCATCATAATTCCGTCCATTTTATCTATAATACTAATATTCACCATTGTCAGATTTAGTCTGTGTGCACATAATAAACGTGTGTAGTTTGAAAAGGGAACTACTTTTTCTGGCCATGGTGTAAGTTCAAGGAGTGATATGATTAACCTCTGACCTAGAGGAACTTTGACCTAGTTTAAATAATGAATTTCTTTCACGAAAAAACAGCGTAAAACGAGTTGAATTAGAATGGGGATAACTGTACTGTCGCCGATATAACTAAATTTGCGGTATACGTCCCCAATTCGTCAAACACAGTACAGTTATCCCATAATTGTCAATCGGTAATGTTTGCAAAAACTAAATGGAAGATTACAACAAACAAGTTGTGTTTTTCAGTTAACTTCGACTTCCCAATGATATGTTTACAGTAAAGCTTAGGTGATTGAGTGAGTGAAGTTTCACATCGATTTAACAACATGCCAGCAACATCACAAAGAGTAATATCAGGAATTGGTTTTATACCCGTGCCTTGAATCAAACCCGGGGTTACTAAATGGCCAGAAAACACACTGGCCACTAAACTACTCCACTTGCTATACACCTACGATGCAGGCATAACGAATGGATGATAGTAACCGGATGGCTGACGCGATCGCTCAAAACGTCGGAATATGATAAAGACATCATCCAATGCGGTTTTATTGAAGCATTACTAAAGTGACCATTTATTTTTAAATGCATTTTAGACACCAAATGTGCTGAGTTAACTCCTGTGCTTACGAAATGTGTCTTTTTAAGCGAAATTTTGATATATCCTGGATTGAGTTGATCCTCTAGTTTCACTACAGGTGTTCCATCTTTCAGCGTACAAATATCTTGGTTGCATCATGGAAACATCCGAGATGTCCTTTTGGATAATATTCCGCAAAACCTGGAGTAGTGGTTCCATATCCCTGGAGATAATGGATCTAAGAAATACATAATAGGCCATCTTCTCCTCCTCAACCCGATGTTATTTTATGCCCGTCTGGTGAAGAAAATAAACCCAACTGAACCCTTGGGTCTCTCGTAGAGGGTGGAATATTTAATATGACCAATAAAATGACACATCATACACAGCGAACAGTGAGGACGAGTATTGCTACCAATTCTTTTACCTTATACCATAGCACTTAATCCCCAGTCAATACAACACTCAGGGGGATATTTTACACAAAGGATTCATTCATTACGTTTTCCGAATGGACTCAGAAACGTGGATCTCGATTGAGAGCATCCCTGATACTCAAATTAATAGCATCACATAGATATTACCAAAGATCAACAGCGACCCAGGTCAGACGTATAGGCTGTGTATTGCTTGCATTATAGAACACTGTTTCAATGACAACGGTTCTAACATCTTAATCCGCCGACACATTACATCAACTAGCTCCCAGTGTCTCCATTATCAGGTTGATTCAGACATGAGTAACTTGTAAAACATGTTAAAACCTTTTCCCTGTATATATGCCCCTAGCCTCTCTCCCAAAGGTCAGATTAATCCTGAACAACAAAGGAGAAATTTATGCTGCTAACAGGACTTGCACGTCTACTGCAGACCAAGCTCCTGGATGAGTTGAATATTCTTAATTTGGAAAACAGCGGAGGTCACCGGATAGTGCAAATCCTATTTTACACTGTCAACACAAATATTGAGTGCTGCTCTATTGGGCGTATTGTGAGTTTGTTCTACAGTGTTATATTTCATCGGTTTGGAATCCTCAATGAGCCCAATCCCCATGGAACATCAGTCTTAGTAAACTTAGGCTCAGTATTATTCCTTATACTGCTATACTAAGTTTTACAAAACCTAGTAGAGGGTCGCTTCAGCTAGCCTTTTGGATTGACCTAACAGAACTCAGCTTACAAAATCGCGAAAGTTAACATTCGCACATACCGTTTGAAACTCGAACGATTCCGAATGTTATTTTCCGCACGATCGCTTCCGAGTGATACACGCAATGAGTAAACAGTCGCTGAAAATAGCATTTTTGTCAATTTTCAAGGATGTCATCTTGCGAAAATATAAGCAAATAGTAACTATGTCATTAGAAACCCCTACGCGTATGTACTGCAGGTCAAATACATTTGTTGATAGATCAGTGTAAGCGACCAGGAAAGAGAAAATCCCAAAAACGTTTTGTAAGTCCCACCGAACCCTATATATAAAGGTCAAACATTATTTTATCAACAACATACAGGCAAGAAAGTAATCACCTGCTCCACTGAACTCAAACTGTGATGTGTAAGTAACCAAATCATGAAACAACATTACTGCTATGTTTTCAGCAATATATTCAGCAACGTGTTGCGAGATTACAAATTAAGAAATACGCACATTTGGAAGGTTTTTCATTAAGGCTTAACAACAATACGTCACAAAGACTGACTAGCTGCCTGAAAGAAATAGACCCAAGACCCTAGTGTCCTCCCTATTGATATATTGCCCAGACAACGGCTACCAGATAGATCAGAGCCTTTAAGTGTATTAGCTTCAAAGTTAAACATTGATTCTCAATATTGGTTCAGAGGAGAATAGTGACTCTTGATACGGTTGCAACCCAACGCTCGTTTCCTGTATGCTAGTTTAGAAAATGGTATTCAGTTGATGTCCCATTTCCAGGGATACAACTGCAGGCAGTCCACATTAATGTGTCTGGTTTTCGCTCCATGTTTAGCTTCAGAATGATTAGTCCTGTCTAAGTAAATCTATTTTCAAATCGAAAAATTAAGCTTACATTATACAGTAATCCATTGCCGTCATATGTATACGTGTGTGAGTGTTTGTGTTTGTGTATTGCAAAATGACAGTGTAATTAAGTTCGTGGCGATGTGTTTTATATGCATTCATCCATCTGTCCATCTATCTATCTATACATACACGCACACGCATATAACTATAGTAAATGTTATATCCTGTCAGTGATTGATTCGACTGTACACATTATTTTGTGAAACAGGCAATGTCTAAATTCCATACCAGAGATTGTGTATATAAATTCAGCACAAGTATATGGATGGAGACATGAAAGACGATAAGTACAGTTGGATTTACTTCGGCCGTCAGTATTCGCACTGTCCGGGTCTTTCTCAGACTGTCATGTCATTTTCAGACGGGCAAGGATTAGTCGCGCTTATCATGTTCATGAAGAAAGACAGCCGTTGTGTTTGTCCTCGACAGCTTCAGACACATAAAATAATCATTTCATCCTGTTCATACTGTAACATTTCCTATTTCTGAGATACAGAAAAGGATTGATAAGTCCTGCTGACAAGGTGGTGATTCAGGATGTCGTTTTGGGCGAATGTAATTAAATATTCCCCCATTCCATATCCTTCCCCATCGATTAAAACGGATCATGAAGACAGTCTTTGTCATTTCTATTAAACCATCCCTACGACCCATAACCCATGATATATATAGGTCAGATTTCCAAAAGAAAACACCTACCTCACTACCATAAATGATGGCTTTGGGACACTGACAAGTAATCCATCACCTTGTTCCATATAGAGTTCTATTGGCGGTGATGTATTATTGAATACAATCTGAAATAAAGATGTGTTGAGGGTAACTAAACAGCTTCAGAATGTTTACAATGATTCATAGAGTGAACATTACAACTTGTCTTCAAACGTTACGCCTGAATTGCAGGATTTGTTTGTTTCGTTGTTTGTTTGAAGCCATAGTCAGCAATATTTAATCTTTTGTCCGCGTCTGGTACCGTGTGGGAAGGCTGTAATGAGTGTCAAAGTCAATACCGCTTTATAGTCGATACGCTTTGACAGTTTATCTGTAGATTGGGATCGGCCAAATCTTTGAGATATATATTATACAATGAGCAACATGCCTTCCATTCGAGGTATACTCATATTGTATGATGACGTAACTGAGACGCCATGGACGACAAACCGATTTTGGTTTGAGCCGGACCGCAGACAAACACACTTACTCATAAAGGACAGGAGTGAGGACGAATTAGACTCACCCAAGGTTGTTAACATCAATGCTTGCTTCACCACATCTCAGATAAAACAGTGAAATAAAAGATGTATCATTTATTATTGCAAATACACCAAAACGTCGATTTTACTGCATATTTCGAGCTTCATTGTGTTCCCAAGATCCATGCAATGTCTCAACAATATGTGAATCAGAGGATTTCGTCTCTTAGCTGGCTGTAGGTGACATGAAAAGACTACAAACGCAAAATTTTCACTGTCAGTACATTTCTTACCCACCCGGGAACAGACACGGGGGCTATAATCTGAACAGTCATTACTTAATGAGTATTAATGCCTTTGCTTGCATGTTATGTAGTCTTTAGGAAAGAATTTCTTCTCATTGATCAGTATGGGAAGCTACAGTGCGCCACTGCGTCCAACGTTTGGGGATGTTTAACACCATTGCGACATACAAACGTTGACCTGATGATGAGTGAAATGTCAACAGTGAACGATGGCTTCAGGATTATGTCATTTCCATGTACAAGGTGATAGTGTACACACAGCTCTAATGCATCCTGGGTAATAAAGTTCAGGTAAGAGCAATGCCTCATCGCATGATATGTAGAATGTTGGGAAAATCGTAAAAACACGAAAGTTTGTATCGATTTGCCAAACCAATGAAGGATAAAGCTCATCCATATTTTTATGTTTCCTCGCTGGCAAATATTATCTGGTTATTTTATAGTATTTGATAGTATACATGCTATTAGTTAACACACTTTTTTCGAATTTGCAAGTGTTTACTGATTATGGAAGTGGTAACTCTGAGTAAGGGTAAACAAGTGCACCGCTTGATGCGTACAAGTTTCCTTCTTTTAAATGATAACACGGTGACGTGCAGCAACAGCGCCTAATCGAACTGCTAGCTAAATTGATGGCAGTTTGATGCAGATGAGTAATACAGTAGTCTATACTTGGTATGCCTTTAGAAAGTGTCATGTAATCGCCTTGAGACCGCAGGCTGTTGGTTCATTCTAGTGAACAGTTCTTAAGGTTGAAACAAAATCTGAATCTCCATCCGTTTGTGAATCCCAGTTGAATAATCCAAAAATATTTCGGAACTATTTATTATGTATCGTGTTGCCAATGACATTTGGTCAATGAGCCCTTTCTTATCAAACTAAACACTTAGTACCTATGAATATAGTCAACTTATTGATATACCATTCAATTATCAACTTCTTGAATCATGAAATATTTTGAAATGCGTGTACGCACTACTGTCATTTTGTCATTTCTGAAACCGGCTCCGTGGTGTAGTGGTTAGAGCGTCCGCCCGGAGAGCGGAAGGTCGCGGGTTCGATCCCCGACCGCGTCATATCAAAAGACGTTAAGATATGGTACTTGTTGGTCCCTGTCTGGCGCTCGGCATTAATGGGTACAACAAGGACTGGTCGGCTCGGAGTCAGTATAATGTGTCTGAGTGGGGTAGTCATGCTCCACTGCGGCATGGTATCTCAGTGGGCTAGCACTATAAAACCAGCTTCAGTCTGGGCTAGTAGAAGCAGCCGCACATACACATACACACGCATGCACGTCGTCATATGAGCGAAATATTCTCAAGCACGACGTTAAACCCAATTTCACCTCACCTGTGATGCTGAATCATTCTCCAGCAATTTCCTTTTGATATGCTGTTGGTGCTAAGTAGTTGTCTCAGCAACTATCAACGTTAGTTGCCGATAGTAGTTGGTTGGGTGACTGCATCTGTCAGCTGGCATCCGGGGAGTTTCTCGGGGACACCGAAGTGTATGGAGCACATGTTATGTCCTCGTAGTGAATGGGTATCCGGTAGGATGGTAATAATCTAGCGCCTCACAGTCAGCATGGGATGTGTACTCTCAAGGGAGCTGACAATGAGAACTGACTGCACACTTGTCCAATCACGAGGGTAGTGATGAAGGTCTCTGAACATGCCTTAAGGAGTTAATTTGGAGAATATCTTTTTAACATAATGTGTACTCACAAGGGAGTTGACAATGAGAACTGACTGCATACTTGTCCAATCACGAGGGTAGTGATGAAGATATTTGAACATGCCTTAAGGAGCACTCTTACTTTTACAACTACTGCTGCTACTGTTGCAACTATTGGTGTTAGTGATGTTAGTACTAGTGCTGCGATAGACTAACGCTTGAAGATATGATGAGGTGTGAAGTGAGGTGAGGTGAGGTGAGGTGAGGTGAAATGGGGTTTTAACGTCGTACTTGAGAATATTTCGCTCATATGACGACGTGCATGCGTGTGTATGTATGTGTGGCTGCTTGTACTAGCCCAGACTTCAGCTAGTTTTATAGTGCTAGCTCACTGAGATACCATGCCGCAGTTAAGCATGAATACCCCACTCAGACAAATAATACTGACACCGAGCCGACCAGTCCTTTTTGTACCCATATATGCCGAGCGCCAGGCAGGGACCAACAAGTACCATATTTTAACGTCTTTTGGTTTGACGCAGCCGAGGATCGAGCCAGCGACCTTCCGCTCTCCGGGCGGACGCCCTTACCACTACACCACGGAGGCGATGCATGATATGATATGTTATATCTCTGAATATATATAATTTTCATAGTAGAAAATAGACTCATCTAAATTGGAAAAGAGCTTCAGTGAAATGGGAAATTCAGTCCCTGTGGAAATCCAGACTTTGTGCATTTAGGGTTTTAGCGTTGCAGGGACTGCTCGGCAGTAGGGAAAATAATGTGGTTCAGGGACTGTGAGACAGACTACTGTTGTCACTACAATACCTACTGCTACAACACGTATTACTATTTTCTATATAATAAATACTACTACTACTACTACTACTACTACTACTACTAATAATAATAATACTAATACTAATACTAATACTAATACTAATACTAATACTGCTGGTGCTGGAAATACTACAACTATTATGTACTACACTCACTATATACTACAATCACAACTACTTCTGTTACCGCTACTACACGCTTTACTAAATATACCACTATTGCTACGGCTGCTGCTGCTACTACTACTTCTATATTCTGTTATTGATACTTACTGCTACTACTACTACTACTACTACTACTACTACTACTACTACTACCACTACTACTACTACAACTACTACTACTACTACTACTACTACTACTACCACTACTACTACTACTAGTAGTACTGCTACTACTACTATTGTTACTACAACTATATAATATACTGCTATTGCTCACACTAGCACTATAACAACTACTGCTGCTGCTGCTACTACTACTACCACTACTACTACTACTACCATTAGGCTTAACACTTACTTGTACTACTACTACTACTAGTACTAGTACCATTAGGCTTAACACTTACTTGTACAACTACTACCACTACTACTACTACTACTACTACTCACCACCACCACTACCACTACCACTACTACCACTACTACCACACCACTACTACTACCACTACCACTACTCACCACCACCACCACTACCACTACTACTACCACTACCACCACCACTACCACCACTACTACCACTACTACCACTATTACTACCACCACTACTACTCACTATCACCACCACTACTACTACTACTCACCACTACACTACTACCACCACTACTACTACTACTACTACTACTACTACTACTACCACTACTATCACTACTACTACTACCACTACTACTACTATTACTACCACTACTACTACTACCACTACTACCACTACTACTACTACTACCACTACTACCACTACTACCACTACTACTACCACTACTACTACCACCACTACTACCACTACTACTACTACTACTACTACTACTACTACACCACCACTACCACTACTACTACTACTACTACTACCACTACTACTCACTACTACTACTACTACTCACTACTACTACTACTCACCACTACCACCACTACCACCACTACTACCACTCACTACTACTACCACCACTACCACTACTACTACTACCACTACTACTACTACTACTACTACTACCACTACTACTACCACTACTACTACTACTCACTACTACCACCACTACTACTACCACTACCACTACTACTACTACCACTACTCACTACTCACCACCACACTACCATTACTACTACTACTACTACTACTACTACTACTACCACTACTACTACTACTACTACCACTACCACCACCACTACTAACTACCACTACTACTACCACCACCACTACCACCACACCACTACTACTACTACTACCACTACTACCACTACCACCACTACTACCACTACTACTCACCACTATTACCACTCACCACTACTCACTACCACTACTCACCACCACTACTACTACTACCACACACCACTACTACTACTACCACTACTACCACTACTACCACCACCACCACACACTACTACCACCACACTACCACTACTACCTCACTACCACCACTACTACTACTACCACTACCACTACCACCACTACTACCACTACCACTACTACTACCACCACCACCACCACCACCTACCACTCACCACTACCACTACCACTACCACCACTACTACCACCACTCACCACCACCACCACCACCACTACCACTACCACCACCACTACTACTCACTACTACCACCACCACTACCACCACTACTACCACTACCACCACTACTACCACACCACTACTACCACTACTACCACTACTACCACCACCACCACTACCACTACTACTACCACCACCACTACCACCACTACTACCACCACTGACTACTACTACCACTACTAACCACTACTACTACTACTACCACTACTACTACCACTACTACTACTACCACTACTACCACTAATACTACCACCACTACTACTACTACCTACTACCACTACTACTACCACTACTACTACTACTACTAGTACTACCAATACTACTACCACTACTACTACTACTACTACTACCACTACTACTACCACTACTAATACTACTACTACTACCACTACTCACTACTACTACCACTACTACTACTACTACTACTATTACTACCACTACTACTACTACTACTACCACTACTACTACTACTACTACTACTACTACTTCTACTACTTCAAGAACAGTTATGAACACTAGAGCACCGGCTTTACACCCATCATACCTGGATCTGTTATCGACAAACTGTCCTCGGCATGTCATTGTGTTACATACGCCTGTTTATTTTTCGCACAGCATCAAACAAGTTAACGACAATCAAGATTTATCTAGTCTAGTTTTGTATTTGCAAACACCGGTTTACATATTCCAACGATCCAAATAATATGCCCCAGTAATTCAACATACCACATGTTTACCCAAACCGCTGCCTCAGGTGATTAATTGTTGTGAAATTATATCAGTCTGTTCTCTCCCTACACAGAATGGTTGAGAACGGAGACAGGTCATTGCGTGGATCTATCAAGTCCAAACGAAGGTATCACCTAGACATATCCACACGTTCCCAACCTTCAGTGGCATCTCTAACAACATAATTAGCAGACTCAGACGGCAGAAATGATTAGCGTTAGAGGGAGTCGGATCTACCGCCCTGCCTGATTGTCATCGTAGTACTTATTACAGTGAAAAGATGGGACACTTTCCGACTGGACAATGCTTTTCACAGTCTATAGGAACCGGACGTGCCATATATATCCTACAAATTGTGTTACAGGGAAGAACTGTTTCAGTTGTTAGAGGAAGCCTGAAGATGCTTGGCGATTAGGACACGTTGTTAGTGTCTCTGTGATGAAAGTGTGTGTAGCTAAATAGAAGACCATGTCTGTAAAACACAGACCATACTGCAAACGTAATCGAAGATTGGTGTGTTTCTGACATCAAACAGATGCTTGTCTGCGTGTGACAGCCGTACACATGGGGGCATATTAGTGTCTCAGTATTCGAGACGCAGGATTTGGAATAATGGTTTACTCACTGGCCTGAGGACCAAACGCCAACAAGCTCAAGGTGTATATTCAAAGAACAAAGAGGATGATCTGATAGCTTTGCATGAAGTGTACTTCAGTGTCTATAAAAAACACCTGTTACCTAAAACGTGACAACCAATGTTTGTTCCTGAGCTACAGTCAATTTGAAATTTAATTACTTTTGATTGGGAAGACACGTCGATATCGTGGCAAAGTAGCTGAGCCGTTTGTCCTCGTTGCGAGCTCCCTCAGGGTGTGTAATGTACTTGTGTTCTGCATGATGCACTGATCAAGTTGAGAGCTTCACCACATTCGCTCACAGTAACGCTGACAGGTTATGTCGGTCATATATTAATAATTGTCAGTCGGTGACGTTTGCAAAATCTAAATGGAAGATCACATCAAACAATTTACGTTTTTCAGTTAATGATCCCACATGCCTTTACAGCATAGCTTAGGTCAATGAGTGAGTGAAGTTTCATGTTTTACAACATGCCAACAATATCAATATCAGGACTGGGTGCATCGCATCGACACCGGGACTACTAAAGGACCAGAAAACACATTGACCACTAACCTACGCCACCCACAATACACCCACAATACAGTCATATAGTACCTGGATGGTTAACGCGATAGCAAGAAAGGTCGGAATATGATAAAGACATTATGATATCTTTCAGTGCTGTACTACTGAGGCATTACTCTTAAATGAACATATATATTTTAATGCATTTTAGACACCAAATATGTTTTGTTAACTCCAATAGAAAATCAAACAGTCCTGGCAGCTCAAAAGCAACTGGATCACAAAACTGTGAAACGGATTGTGTCTATTAAGCGTAATTTTGATATGTCCTGGATTGCTTGACTCCTCTGGTTTCACTAAAGAAGTTCCATCTCCCAGTGTACAAATATCTTGGTCGCATCATGGAATTATCTGACATGTCCTCTTGGGCAATTTTACACAAAACCTGGAGTAGCGGTTTCATACCCTTCGAGATAATGGATCTAGGAAATGAATAATACGCCATTCCGCCTTTCTCCTCCTCAACCCGATGTTATTTTATGCCCGTCTGGTGAAGAAAATAAACCCAACTGAAGCATCGGTTATTCACAGCTGAGTTAGCGCATCTTCTCTGTATTGCCTCGGGTCTCTCGTAGAGAGAGCAATATTTAATATTTTAATATGACCAGTAAAATGACACATCCTACATAACGCAGTGGCGTACAGTAAGGACCGGTAGTTCTACCAATTCTTTTACCTCATACCATAGCACTTAATCCTCCGTCAATACAACACTCAGGGGGATATTTTACACAAAGGATTTGCGCTCATCGCCTTCAGTATCATTCATTACGTTTTCCGAATGGACTCAGAAACGTGGATCCCGATTGAGAGCATCCCTGATACTCAAAGTAATAACATCACATAGATTTTACCAAAGATCAACAGTGACCCAGGTCGGACGTATAGTCTGTGTATTGCTTGCATTATAGAGCACTGTTTCAATAACAGCGGTTCTAACATCTTAACCCGCCGACACATTACATCAACGAGCCCCCAGCGTCTCCATTATCAGGTTGATTCAGACATGAGTAACTTGTAAAGCATGTTAAAACATTTTCCCTGTACATATGCCCCTGGCCTCTCTCCCAAAGGTCAGCTTACTCCTGAACAACAAAGGAGAAATTTATGCTGCTAACAGGACTTGCATGTCTACTGCAGACCAAGCTCCTGGATGAGCTGAATAGTATTAATTTTGTGAACAGTGGAGGTCACCGGATAGTGCAAATACTATTTAACACATTTCAACAGTCAACACAAACATTGACTGCTCTTCTCATGGGCGTATTGTGAGTTTGTGTTATATTTCATCGGTTTGAAATCCTCAGTGCCCCATCCCCATCATTCTATTTCATTTTGAAAATAGTCCATTTAAGAGATTGCTGCCCCAGCACTATGACCTGAATGGTAGTATTCTGGCTGTGTATACTTCGGTGAATGAACATCAACACACATGCCGAACACAAAGGTGTGAGAGTGAACGGGTTCCAGTGATCTCAAAGTTAATTTATCAGTGATTATATCGTGAATATAAGTCTGTGAGAGGACCTATTTTAAGAAGAATAATTATATTTTTCGAAGAAGCAAAGTAAAATTAGCATAGGACATGCCGTAGGTTGAAGTCATTGATCACAGTACATTACGAACTGGCCATTGTGTAACGGGAAACCACTCACTTTTAGCCGCTCGCTTTGGGTCCTTTGTGGTTTCACAAGTTGTACGATTATTTGCCCATTTCAGTAACTGAGTTCATTCAAATCCATTTCGTGTTGTGTTGCGGAAGTCGAGGAAACTTATTATTGAAATGAGGTATTCAGGTATGTTCGTGACATTTAGCATGGAAATTGACAAGTAAAGACGAATATCGTTAGGAGTATTCATATGGCGACATATTACTCAGGTTACTTCCGGTCTGTTTGCAAATAGAACAGAATTAATTATATGTAAAGGTCAAACATTATTTAACAACAATATACTGACAAGAAACACACCACCTTGTCCTCTGCAAGATAACACCTTAAGAAATACGTACATGTGGGCTGTTCTTCATACAGGCTTAACAGCAATACGTCACATGGGCACAATGTGTTAAGCCCAAGACCAAATGCTGGAATATTGCTCTCCCTATTGATATATTGTCCAGACAACGACCACGAGATAGATCAGAGCCTTTAAGTGTATTAGCTTCAAAGTTGAACATTGATTCTCAGTATTGGTTCAGAGAAGAATAGTGACTCTCGATACGGTTGCCACCCAACTCTCGTTTCCTGTATGCTAGTTTAGAAAATGGTATTCAGTTGATGTCCCATTTCCAGGAATACAACAGTCCATTTCATTGTGTCTGGTTTTCAGCTCCATGTTTAGCTTCAGAATGATCGGCCTTATCGAAGTAAATCTATTTTTTTAAATATGGTTACATTATTTAGTAATCCATAGCCGTCAATTAACATATGTATGTGTGTGTGAGTATTTGTGTACAGCAAAATGACAGTGTAATTAAGTTCATGACTGATATATATGCATTCATCCATCCGTCCATCTATACACACACGCATGTATACATACATACATACATACAGACAGACAGACATATTATTTCAGTGATTCGAATGTTCACGATAATTGTTGAAACAATCAGTATATGAATTACGTACAAGAGATTGTGTATATAAATTCCCCACACGTATGAATGGATATAAAACTAAGACATGTTTTAAAACATGCTGAAACAGAAAGGCGATAAGTATAGTTGGCTTTACTTCGGCCGACAGTATTCTCGCTGTCAGGATCTTTTCTCAGACTGTCATGTCGATTTTAGACGGGCAAGGATTAATCTCGATTGTCATATTCATGACAAAAGACAGCCGTTGCGTTTCTCCTCGACAACTTAAGCCAAACAGAATAACCATTTCATCCTTTTCATATATTTCCTGGTTGTGAGATTCGGAAAAGGATTGATAAGTCCTTCTGACAAGGTGGTGATTCAGGAAGTCGCTTTGGGCGATTGTAATTAAATATTCACCCTTCCCCGTTCCATATCCTTCTCCATCGATTACAACTTATGCCGAAGACAGTCTTTGTCATTTCTATTAAACCATCCGTACGACCTATCACCCATGTTATACGTGGGTCAAATTTCCTATAGAAAGCAACTGCCTCTGTACCATAAACGATGTGGTTGGGACACTGACAAGTAATTCATCCCCTTGTTCTACACATTGATTCATTGGTGGTAATGATTCAACTGTATTAAATGCATTATGGAATAAGGTTGTGTTGAGGACTGCTAAACAGTTTCAAGATGTTTATAATGATTCATAGTGATGATATTACAATTAGTATTGAATCATTGCGTCTGAATTGCAGGATTTGTTAGTTTCTCTGTTTGTTTACTACGGAAGCGTAGTAGGGCCACGGTGAAAAAAAATTGGGGGGTCACTATCTCCTACGTAGGACATAGTATCTCCTACGTAGGACTTAGTATCTCCTACGTAGGACTTACTATCTCCTACGTAGGACTTAGTATCTCCTACGTAGGACGTAGTATCTCCTACGTAGGACTTACTATCTCCTACGTAGGACTTAGTATCTCCTACGTAGGACTTAGTATCTCCTACGTAGGACTTAGTATCTCCTACGTAGGACTTAGTATCTCTACGTAGGACTTATTATCTCCCCACGTAGGACTTACTATCTCCTACGTAGGACTTAGATGTCCTACGTGGGACATAGTATCTCCTACTTAGGATTCTGTAATCTCCTACGTGGGACTTAGTATCTCCTACGTAGGAGTATCTCCTACGTAGGACTTACTCATCCTACGTAGGACTTAGTATCTCTACGTGGGACTTACTATCTCCACGTGGGACTTAGTATCTCCTACGTGGGATTCTTACTATTCCTACGTAGGACTTAGTATCTCCTACGTAGGACTTACTATCTCCTACGTAGATTCTTAGTATCTCCTACGTAGGAGAAACTAAGTCCCACGTAGGAGATACCCACTTACGAGATACTAACTCCTACGTAGGAGACGTAGAAGTCCCACGTAGGAGATACTAAGTCCTACGTAGGAGATACTAACTCCTACGTAGGAGACAGTAAGTCCTACGTAGGAGATAGTAAGTCCTACGTAGGAGATATTAAGTCCTACGTAGGATATACTAAGTCCTACGTAGGAGATACTATGTCCTACGTAGGAGATACTAAGTCCTACGTAGGAGATACTATGTCCTACGTAGGAGATACTAAGTCCTACGTAGGAGATACTATGTCCTACGTAGGAGATACTAAGTCCTATGTAGGAGTGAGTGAGTGAGTTGAGTTTTACGCCGCACTCAGCAATATTCCAGCTATATGGCGGCGGTCTGTAAATAATCGAGTCTGGACCAGACAATCCAGTGATCAACAGCATGAGCATCGATATGCGCAATGGGGAACCGATGACATGTGTCAACCAAGTCAGCGAGCCTGACCACCCGATCCCGTTAGTCGCCTTTTACGACAAGCATAGTCGCCTTTTATAGCAAGCATGGGTTGCTGAAGGGCTATTCTAATAGACCCGGACCTTCACGGGTCTCCTACGTAGGAGATACCCACTTACGAGATACTAACTCCTACGTAGGAGATACTAAGTCCTACGTAGGAGATACTATGTCCTACGTAGGAGATATTAAGTCCTACGTAGGAGATACTAAGTCCTACGTAGGAGATACTAAGTCCTAAGTAGGAGATACTATGTCCTACGTAGGAGATACTAAGTCCCACGTAGGAGATACTAGTCCTAAGTCCTACGTAGGAGATACTATGTCCTACGTAGGAGATACTATGTAGTTTACAGCCATAGTCAACAATATTCAATGTATGTGACACAATCTGTAATGGGTGAATTAAAGTAAAGACTATATCATCACTTTTTGATCTTTTGTCTACAAATCTGCATCGGTGCATCATAAGTGAGGTATGTAATGAGCAACACCCCATCCGTTCTAGGTATGCGTACATTGTACGAAGACGCGTAATTAAGTCAGCCATGTATGTCGGACAAACGATTTCGGGAAGAACCGAACTGTAGACAAACACAACAACCCCCTCCTTGGGTGAGTAAAGATAAATTAGATTTCCTCAAGTATGACGGTGCTAATCACCACTCGACAGTTCAGTCACTTTACTTGTGCAATCACCTCAGTTGATCATCTCGAGGCGAGTCTCATGTTGATGAAATACTTGCAAGTCATTGTGAGGTCAGGTCTGAACGTGTCAGAATAATTTATATTGGCAATGAACGCGGCGGTCCAAATATGCTTTTAAAATATATTGACTGTTATGGGTATGGCGTAAGCAGGTAGATGAGAAGAAAAGATCTACTGCCACAGTAGACAAAATATTCCATTTTATTATGACCACAATCACCAAGAGGTGGCGATCCTTCTGCATTTGGATTGACTTTAGGTTAAGATGATTGAGTAAATACAGAGACAACAACTCCTATCACCACGGTATTTGAAGACGAATTATCTAAACTGTCGACGAACTGCGGCGTCGTCGCAGATGGCCATTTGGTGAGATCCAAATAAATGTCTGTGTTTACTTTCACAACTGGCAGCATTAAGTGCCAACGTGGAATAAGTTTAACTCGGCTACGGGTGTGAATTTTGTTTATTGATGAGGAAGCAATAGTCAGTTTGGTTTACCTAGAAGTTCAAAATAATAGTCACTGGGAACATCCTTCCTCACAGATTAAAATATAACAAATAACACCACAACATAATAATTTGTCTGTCAGGCAAGTCAAACAATTAATTTGCTTAATTATAACTGGGGTTATGTATTCTACATAAATAAATGTTTTATTATATACTCTTCAAAAACGTAAGGGGGGACTTCATTTTTAATTTACGATTGAAAACAGTTGACAGATATATTGGAGCCGATCAATGTTGATATGATAATGAGGAATGTTTTGAAAGTACATCACCACTTGCACATCTTTATGACTATAGTTGTTGGCACAGTAATCGCGTTTGAAAGATGATTGGTGTATGACGTGAAATTTGCATGTGTACGATTTTTATTTGCAAACAAAACACCCGGCTAGAAACAAGCAGTAGCAACTGTGTAATGCAAGGTGATTGTCATAATTAATGGTCTACAGTGACTTATCGACGTTCTTGAAAATCGTCAAAATCAAGAATGACACACCATGCAAGTGTATGGGCTACTGCGTTGTGCACGTGCATACAGTGCGTTGTGTTTAGGGTTTGGTGATAAAGAGAAATAGTGGTGCGTTCATAAGATGACTGTTTTTGAAAAGTTTGTTAACGCTTATTCTTCCTATCCAAATTGAAAGTTCAGGTTCCCCTACTTATTTTGAAGAGTATATAAATACATATTAACTCCTCATGAAGATGCTGGTCAGACTTCATCATTAGCAACAATATTAATGCATGTCGGGTTGGTTGGTCTGGCTCACTGACTTGCCAATTGCGTATATTGATGCTCGTGATGCCAGTCACTGGATTGTCTGGTATAAACTCGATTCATTGCAGGCCTGAGGAATATAGCTCGAATACTGGTAGGTCCGGTGTTAAAAGACTAAATAAACAAGCACAACAACATATTGTTAACAAATAACCATTTGGAATTTGTTTACCATATCAAGTAGTGTCCAGAATATAATCTTGTCCACTATAACATCTTGTCTGAGTCTGTAAGGAGCATCATCCTGAAAACAGACTGTAATTACTCAGCCGTAGTCAACACCTCTTCATAGACAAACGTTTCCATCACTCTTTGACCGTTCGTCTACAGATCGGCTCATAGCCATTTCATGAAGCGGTCTCACGCAACGACCATAGGTTTCCAGATATCAAGTGAAACACGTAATCAATGTTATCTAGTGACGGGTAGTGCTATACATGCATCTTTCATTACAAAACACATCTTCATCACAGATACTTCCTTGTTGAAATGAAATCGTATTATTTTGCGTTTAGTTAAATGGTAAGTCGCATTTCAGCGTCCGCTGAACCTGTCAGAAACCATCAGAAATACCAAACCCTTAGAAGAGGTCGACTGGACATGACTCGTACTTGTCAATTCAATGAAATAATCCTAAATGCAGTTATTTACAACAAAATATCACGCTAGACTATGTGGCCTTTCTTTCGAAGACGATTGCATCCTAGTCGTACTTTCCACATAATACCTTTAAGAAATCTGTCACTCAACATTTGTGTCAGTTACCATGCCTCATACTACAATACCTAGGTTTTGACAACAAATATTGAGCAAAGATTTGATAGTATCTCTGTTGGAACTTAGATTGTGATCCTATGATCACTTCTATGTCACATATGATACGATGTAGCTCTGGACGTTTGAAACATTGGTCCGATATTGATATGACTATTAAAATTTTGATTGTTTGTTATTTAGCAATATTCCGGCTATAATAATCTGGACCAGCCAATCCAGTGATCAGCATCATCATGTGTAGGAATCTTCACCGAAACGTCGCCCTGTGCAATAAACAAGAAGTAGTTTTCCATAACGTCGTATGCTTCATTAATGACTCACCGTCTTCTAGAATGCCTATCAAACAATTACCATCTTGAGCACATTTCTGCGCAGTTCGGGTGCAATATTAAATGTGTCACTTTTATGAATGCCATTGATGACATAGTTGTCTAGGCTGCCGAATTTCCTATGCAAACTTGCCTGCCAAGATCTTTTGATATCGAGTTCGAATCCAAGATTAGCCCTGGTCATGGTCTTTACGTTTGTTTGAAAGTACGGGTGGTCAGGCTCGCTGTCTTGGTTGACACATGTCATCGCATGCCAATTGCGTAGATCGATGTTCAAGCTGTTGATCACTGGATTGTGTGGTCCAGACTCTATTATTTACAGACCGTCGCCACATATCTGGAATATTGCTGAGTGCGGCGTAAAACTAAACTCACTCACTCATTGTTTGTAAGTTCCGAACACTGATGGTAGTTTCACCATCGTTGTGAACGTCAAGGACCTGTGACACTTTGTGTTTTCCTCCCATTTAAACCCCAGAAAAACAACTTAGCATCCTCTGAAAGGACCGCAAAGTACAACTGACGGTTTGGCCTTGATAATGCTATATTCAGCAGCTGCGATTGTATATACACACTGACAGAGTGTATTTTTAAGCTATGTGCATGACAGCTAGGTAATCTGATGTGTGACAGTACTGCAGATGATGCATTAACACACTAACACTGACGCTGGTACGCCAAAGTTGCAAGCATCACACTCTATTTACATTAAAGATAAAAACTCAAGACTCAGAAACATATATGATTGACACATCACTCAGGAGACCAGCAAAAGGCTTTTTCAGTTAGAAATGATGGCTTAAGTATTGACGCTGAGAGGCAAAATACTATTAAAACACATGAACATATTTGCCTATAATGCACCGTGTAGACATTTTTTTAATCTTCTATGACCATAGCGTCAACATGTTTATATACTCA
The DNA here is from genome assembly GCF_003918875.1 of Haliotis rubra. Lineage (NCBI taxonomy): Eukaryota > Metazoa > Mollusca > Gastropoda > Lepetellida > Haliotidae > Haliotis > Haliotis rubra. The sequence goes on from NW_025767002.1 coordinate 2,074,429, forward strand.
TGCCAGTAATGGTTGTCACCTCCCTCCCCACCCCAACCCCACGTACACCTCACAACCCCACTCCACACCCTCTCCAATTAAAAAAAATTAAGGGGGTGACAACCATTATTGGCATGAGTATATGACGGGCTGTATAATCTGATGGTTTGATTCTCCTCTGAATTAAAAAAGCAAATTCATTACTAATTCTACATATAGATAATTGTCATGAAAACACGCCACTAACCCAATCTTGTATATTCCTAAGCACTTCATATGAATTACACTTTTTACATGTAGTATGTGTAATTTACCTCCTTACCCCATGGACCCTAGTATGGTGATCTACCTTCAGTTGTTGGCGATTTATAGCCCGTGTTTTATATAGTACTGTCTTCTTCAATTAAAATGTTTTAGATTTACATTCTAGTTTTATATTCATATCTGTGATACTCTAGGATTTTTACTGTCCATCGTCGACAGATTTTACTTATGTTTTCATTTATATTGTATAAATTGTTTTCGTCACGATATGGCTGAGATATTGCCGATGTGGCGTTAAATATTAACTCACTCACTCATTTACCTCCTTACACGTTGTATTGACACAAACCGCTGACTCTATGACTATAATACCTGAACATGGTATTAACATGTTCACACAGGTGCATAACCTAAACACGGAATTGAAACGCTATCACACACACAATACCTGGCAATACCTAAACATGGTACCAACACAGACTCAGTACTTCACACGTGGTATTTACACTTCAATACAGACGCAAAATCTCTAGGTATTGACAATTCGGAATGCCTCAAGAAAGTATTGCAATACCTCATCATTACATTTACACGTTTATACAGATGCAGTATTTAAGCATGGTAATGGCACGCTAACGAACGAAGTACACATGTACAGATGCAATATATAAACATGGTAATGACACACTAACACAGACGCAATATATAGACATGGTAACACTAACACAGATTCGGTATCGAAAACGTGATAATTAAGCGCGATCACAGATGCAATACTTAACACATCATATGGACACAGTTACATAGACACAATACTTAACACATTGTATTGACACAATTAAATAACCGTAATGCCCAACACCTTCATAACACAACGACACAACTCCTATTCCCAACCCGTGATATTGACGTTCGTGAAAGACGCAACACCTGACACAGTGTCCACACATAAATGCAGAAGCTCACTGACGAACAGCGAGTGTTTGAGTGAGTGTGGTTTCTAGCCACTTTTAGGAATATTCCAGCGATGTAAATCCACACTCAGATAGCACTTATAACAGTGTCACACTGACACATATATTTGATGTTGTTTTCGCCTTGCCTCACTCAATATGTCAATCAATAAACCTCCCGCTAGTTCTCGTTACACCAAATGACAAGCAATGAACGGTCTATGAATACCCTAATTAGCACCCCGTCAGATAGCGGAGATTTGATATCCAGTCTTCATATTTGTAGATGAGTTACACATCCTTTTGGAGTGCTCTTCATTCATGGCAGAGAACAGTATGATAATACTGACCTTTGACAGTAACAAAATATATTGCTTCTATAAGAACACATTTGCAAGAGAAAGATGCGTTCGTTTCCTTTGTAAAAATGGTTTGTGCATCGAGTGCGAAATGTGTTTCGACAAGAACATTTCCGTTTTACGCTTTTTCCTCGTTTGGTGTTATAATGACTGATTATCGTTTCAGGTCTCTTAAAGGAATACTCTGACAATATCAAACTGTTGATACCAGACACACAACATTGTAACCGTGTAGTTTTGCCGTCAGTTGAAGTGGCCGGGTTACATTTAGAAAATAAACATATAATACATTCGCAACTAGGAAAGGAATCGTTAAACGGGTGGGAAAAGTATTGCGACAATACTTTAACTTTCTGCAACACATTCATGTATCATCTTAAGGATATATATTGCTGATCATTGCTGAACAAGGAATTCAACTTGGCAACGTCATCTTTGCACAGGAAATGTAATGAAGGAAAGGTAATGAAGAAAACATGTTGAAGAGGCTTTGATAGCAGAAGTAATACTAAGTGGCGTTAGGCAACACGTACATTTCTAAGTATATTGTGTGAGAGGCCGGTGCCAGCGGTAAGGCAGAACACGCTCGCCATATTTGAGAACACCCGGCGTCGTAACTGATTTCTGTGACGATTCATATTATTTTCAGTTATTTCGTATTGATGGAACCAGTTTCATCGCATAATTCAGACTGAGTATTCTTTGTCCTTGACGCTTTACATAACGTCAACATGTTTATATGACGGAAAGCAAAAGTCGTTACTATTTCGACATATAGATATTATATATGTCATGAAAACACTCTACTAACCCACTCTTGTGCATTTGTATATCCCTTAACAAATCCATATGTTTACATTAATATGTGTAATGTACCTACCCCTGACACGTTGTATTGACACAAACCGCTGAGCATAACACCTAAACATGGTATTCACACAGGCGCACAACCTAAACACGGTATTGACACGCTATCACACACACAATACCTGGCAAAACCTAGACATTGCACCAAAACAGACTCTGTACCACACACGTGATAATTACACTTCAATACAGACGCAAAATCTAGGTATTGAAAATGCGGAATACCTCTAGAAGCTCAGAGAACGCGATGACACGAAACAGATTGCAGATGACAACTTAGTTCCTGTAGTGTCGACTCACGCCGTCGGTTGAAGAAGGCACACAATCAACCAAGCCACTGAGCCTGATATCCCGATCGATTGATGGTATGTCAAGCATAAGTAACCACTGGAGAGCACGTATAAACCACAATGCCCTCGGGTGGGCAAAGATATAACGCAGGATATCATAACCTGAACATGTTTCACTGGGGATAATTATCAACTTATTTCTGAAGGCATATCGTGGCTTCCGACCACGAATACAACCATGACCTGTTACTTCCGAATCTTAAACATTCTCATATGTTTACGTTAGATGAAATATAGCCCAAATATAAAGTATTACAATATTTATATATCCAACATGGACACGTGAGAAAGTGTGTGTGGTAAAATCTATATTTTATTTGGAATTCGCATTGTTTCAGCCATACAACGACGAGACCAGGTTAAGACATGCTCACAAATGAATATAAAATATATAATATAATGTTTAAAAGCAAAAGTGTTACACATATTGAAACAGAAACACTGAGCTGTAAGCCACCAGCAACATCACTATTCTACCTCCCTGGGGAACATAGGGCTAACGATATTTCAGCTTCCTGCATGATACAGCTGCAAAATTTACACCATCACTTTAGCTATTGGTGGCTGTCCTCAGCGAAAATATTCAGAAGCATCAGTATCGAGTTGGCTGATGACAGTAGAATTGATTATGGGTGGGGTGGGGTCGGGCGCAATCCTTTTAAGGTGCTTTATCCTCCTTGACAATTCCTTCAATAACCTCCATTGACAAAATCGTCACACAAAATATATAAACACGCAGTTAGATTTACACATTATATTATATGTTTACAACTTATGATACAGAGAAGATAAACATTTTATATGACGAGGCGGTACGTTTTAGGTTCGAGTCGACGGTGTTGGAATGAAAAAAATGTGGGTTTTTTGGTGGGATGTTCGGCAACACAATTAGAAGGGTCGGTCGGGCGATAAAAAATAAAAATGCTGCCCTTACATGAAGATGCGTCGGTATAATGTGGAAGAGAAGATCTCAGTGATGTGGGTCTCAGTGTTGTACAACTTTGGCCAAACACATGAGCAGGAGTATGGCGCTGACAAACCTGAAACTATAACCGGGCTTCCAACCAGGCCAATAGGTTTCTGGCGTGCCCAAAGAGGATCTCCACAGACACAGCTGGCGCCCGAGAAGACTAGAACAACACCCGAGCGACACACAAGGCCGAAACACATTCTGTTCAGGCTGAATGCTAGTCAACTGCCTATGCACCCATAACAGTAATCCGATCCGCATTGCCACACAAAACCATTTGTATCAGCAGAACTATATATATATATATATATATATATATATATATATATATATATATGTGTATGTGTGTGTGTGTGTGTGTGTGTGTGTGTGTGTGTGTGTAAGACCTACACGGTGTACTGAAGTGTAACTAGTGTATCATTTTACTTATTCCTATTTAACATATATAAGGAAATGGAAAGGTTTTTTCTCAAATGTTTACATATTTGAAAATGGGAACTGCCGATGGCATTAACATTAAATGTACTCAGATTGTATATAAATCTATGTTTAGTATGTATATTATATAACATATTGCCGGTCTTAGTGGAAAAAGTGGACAGGAACATAATATCGTTTGATTACGAGTTCTTTTACATACCACCCGTGAAAATCCGTGCTATAATTGGTCTTCATCACCTTTTGCCGCTCATAGGAGGCGACTTACGGGATTGGGTGGCCAGGCTCGTTGACGCCCTGACTTCCGCTGATATCAGTCACTAGATTTTTAGGCCCATACTGGATTTTGTACAAGACGCCGTCGTATAGCTGGAATACTACTGCGTTCGGCGTCAAACAACACATAAAAAAACCCATTACATATGAACAGATATGTCACCTAAATTGTCATGTGAAATGTACGATGCCGTCACCCGTTCACTGCAAAACATGTTGCAAACAGCATCAGGATCAGCATGTTCCCTTTCACTGGTCAAGAGTCAATCATAGCATCACCAAGCCGTGGAGAACAAGGGTAGTCCTAAATCAGCCAATCTGGACGTTTAGACCACACAACAGTACTGTGAGGGTGCCTACTTTGTTAATGAACCGGTTTATGGCTGGAGGAGAGATTAGTTCTTTGTAACTCGTGCATTTTATGACCATCACTGAGCCTCAGCCAGAGAAGTAGAAATTAAAAAGGAAAGTTTCACGATTCTTGACACTGGTAAACAAATCAATATGAACATTTTTCTATTTCTTGTCGGTATCAATATACTGCATGACAAAAAAAGTAAATCTTTTCCAAATACAGGCAATAGGCATTTCAATCGGATTATCAATAAATATCCGTTACATTGAATAATATGCCAAGCATCAGAATCCCGCTTGCATATTTGGAATCGCTAGAATCAATGGCAAATCTTGTTGGGAAAGATTTATGGTATCCCGTAAGTCTTTACGTGCATTTCAAATGAGCTCAACTTAAATACTAGCACATGTCGGCGGATTCCAGTTGCTGCTTAAATACTCGTCACGGTGTTTCTTCAACAGCTATCCCTATCATTTTCAGCATTAAAATCGGCAAACTAAGTAGTCTCTAAATAATCTGTGACTCGCTCAAATCCAATTGTGACCAATTTCCCTCACTAATTCCAGTGGCATCAGAGTCTCCGTGTTTACCAGTAACGTTCGAAGCTAACAAATGGGACAAGTCTGGGTCTCAATTACCAATTATGCCGAAGGGAAGTCTTAGGAACGACTATCGTAGGCAAAAATACGCAACAACTCACGATTAAAACCTTGTTTTTTCAGTGCATTCGTAAACATTAACCCACTTTCCTGCCCATTCAGCGTAATCAATAAGAGACATGGGACTTTACTAGAACACGTTGCAGGTTTGGGGAATTAAAGCACACACTGCTTGTCACTCGAAACCTCAGTGCCATGTATCGCATGATCGTTCAATATTGTTAAAGGTCTCCGCCTGCACTATAAATACTCTGAGAAGTGTCGGTTATCAGAGGACAACAATTATAATCGTGGATCCTATGGCCGCAGTCATTATCAGTTGGTCGTAATTGCTTCTTCTACTGGACGAACAAACCTAAAAGAATGGAGCATTGCTTTATAGGGACCTGAGGGAGTTTATATTTCCAAACTGAAATACATTTTGGAGTGGCGAAGAACACATGCAACCTTTAAATGCTATTTGGTGTTAAATGTGAAGAAATACACAATCGACCTTTTGGGCTCTTTGCTGAACAATCGTCAACCACTTTCTTCATTTCGTGGGCAATTTGATTCATATTCAGTATTGGTTAATGGTCGTTTAACACAGGATCCTCGAAAGCATGAATTCTATGAATATTGACAGTTGATATACCACCTACGTGCTCGCACACAAAAAGCCTTTATGTAGTCACTGACGTAGACGTGTAATTGTTCGATACAGCCGAGACTATGTTTCCACGAGCAGCTGCAATGTTTTCATGAAAAGTCTTCTTCATTTCATCGGAGATGAAGATGCTCACCACTTAACATCCACTATGAAATTCAATTAGATAAAGTGTTGGAGAATATGTAGAGTGCTTCTAAACATAAACTGTTTAAGTAATGATCAACAAGTCATATATCAGGATAATGACAGTCCTTACCCGGTTTCCTAACAGCCTGAAGAACATGATATCTTGCCACTGTAAGTTATTCTATTCACCTCAAAAGCTGCAATATAAAGCGTCGCCCATTCATTTTTACCATGTTGTCACAAAATACGTTATTGATTGGAAACAAATGAACTCTGATATGCGTCCCCATGGTACCTCTTTGTACTCATTATCTTTCTCTTTTAGAACTATTTTTCATGCATGACAGGCCATTCGTTTATCTCTATTGTTAGCTGGGGGCATTTATCACACTTTGAAAATTTCAGCACATTCACTCTACAGAGAAGTGAACTAATTCATGAATTCTGTGCAACTCTCATGCCATTTCCAGGACATGTGCATCCATTTCGTGAATTGTTGGTATGGTTTTCAGCATTTTTAGAGCTGAATATTCTAGAGAATCACATCTATGTGGACTGCATTCGTATGCAGTTATTTCATCATATTACACATTCTTGATACTAATTCAATGAACACATCTGTTCTAATCTCCTATACTGTCAACACAAACCATCATGTGGAATTTACGACACTGTCTCCCGTTATCTCTAACGCAAACTGCGCACATTAACCGACCTCATTCAGCATGATCAATGCATGTTTCTTTTCGCCAGTCAGGGGTCAATCATAAACAAGTTTCGCCAAGCACTTGCAAACCAATACAGTCCTAAATCAGCCTACGTGGACGGTAAGACCACATAACATTACTTTAAGGTTGGCTGTTGAATTTATGGTCCTTGTTTATGGTTGAGGAGGATAGTTTTCCTCACTTACCCGTGCATTTTATGACCATTTACCATCAGTGAGTAAAGTCAAGCATAAAGAGGCAAGTTTTACTTTTCTTGATTTTCAGTGTGAAAGATCACATCGATGTGGAGATTGTCCCTTTTCTCGATGGTATTAATATACCGTATGACAAAAAGTAAACTCTTTCAAAGTACATACGTCAGGCGTTTTGCTCGGCTTATCAATATCAATTACAGTCGATAATACACAGGGAATCAGAATGCCATGAACATGTGTGAGATTTCTAGGAGATTTTGTTGAGTTGAGAAAGATATATTATATGCATCGAAGTGAGTTAAATTTTCTTTCTTCACTGCTATCCCTATCATGTTCAGTATTAAAATCGGCATTTTGAGGGATCTCTGACTATATTGTGGCTCCCTCAAATCCAATTGTGATCAATTACCCTCACTAAACTTCACTGCATCAGTCTCCGTGTTTACCAGTAACATTCTAAACTAACAAATGGGACACGTCTGGGTCTCAATTACCAATTATGCCAAAGGGAAGACTTAGGAACGACCATCGTAGGGGCACAAATACGCAACAACTCACGATTAAAACCTGTTATTTTAGCGTACCCGTACATATTGGCCCATCTTTCCTGTCCATTTAGTGTAATCAATAAGAGACGTGTGGCTTTACTAGAACACGTTGCAGGTTTGGGGAAATAAAGCACACATTGACTGTCACTTGAACCTCGATGTCAACTAATGCAAAAACGTTCAGTATAGTTAATGGTAACCATATGAATTTGAAATACTTCAAAAATTCTTCTTTAACAAGAGTCATAATCGTGGATAGAATGAACGCAACCAATACCAGTTGGTCATAATTTCCTCTCTTTATTAGACGAATGTACTAAGATAATAGTGCAGAGGTTTTCCTGACGAGTTTAAGGATTTTATATTTAAAAAACGAATTGTATGCTGCCTTGGCGTGGAACGTGTGCAGCGTTTAAGGTACCCAGGCACTGCTGAGATATACCTTTAAATGTAACTCTGGGGCAGATATGAAGAAACACACAATCGACCTTTTAAGCTCTTCACTGAACGATTGTCATCCTAATGTTTAATCTTGGTTGATCGACGATTAACACAAGATGGGTTTTGTGAATAATGGTCGTTAATATACTACGTACATGTACGTGCTCGTACGCAAAAACGCTTTTCTGTAGTCACAGATCTAAAGGATATTTCTGAAGCAAATGTCCTCAAAACATCTACGTCACTCTATCTGAGATGGGAAATACTTACCACAAAACATGCAGATTGTTTGCTATCTGATAGTGATTCTTAGAGAATATCCAAAAACATACTATATGAGGCATGATCAACAATGACCATCATCAGCCCGTTTGCTGCTGGCACGAATGTATGCCATTGTTTTATTGTTACGTATTCTATACACATCCAAAGCTGTTATGCGTCGCCCATTCCTTTTTGCCGTTTTGCCATATGGTATTTTCCACACAATTTACCACGTTTTACCTGTCGTACAAGTCCACTGGGTGGGTAAAAGCACTGAATCGTGGTGGTGAAGACATGTAATCCAACACAGAAAGTTGAATTAATAAGTCCCAAACGCTAGTCAGTCATGTACTCTTATTTCTTGTTGGTGTGTTCGGAAATGGTGGATTTCAATCGGGTATGTTGTCAATTCTCTTGTGTTCTTTGAGTCTGCTGTTGACGGGTCAGAGGGTTTCGCCGATGCATGTATCTCCATAATTACAAGAGATCAGGTATATACATCCTCTGGGATCGGAGCTTGACCATTCCTCTGCCATTGTCGAACTGGAGGATCTTGATAGTTTTCCTGCTGTAGAATATGCCAAAATAGAACGCTAACACAAGAAGGCCCTGAAAGACCTTCACCAGAGAAGAGAGATAAATGACACCACCTTCAACCAATTGAACCCCATCAAATCGCAAGCCCCATATGCTAGAGATACAACATTCACAAGGACCCATCTAAAGTCAGAATACCAGTCTGTTGATGCTGCCCCATACTTTTCCCACCTGCTAGCTGCCTTAGGCAAGGATATCAAGAGAATTCACCAAGGAAACAGAAACAAACCAACACCTTCCCTTTCTAGATAAGAAACCACAAACCACAGAAAAATGTCCAAAATCATCTGTTTACATCAAGCCTAAACACAGTTCAGTACATTGATCCATTACAGCTCGTGTTTTGCGTATTTACAGCTTAAAATGGACGAATGCAAAAAGTTTTGGATGATCCTGGCGTGGTCCGTCTGGTTAGGTTCATCAGCTGAGAGCACTTGCCCCCTTTGCACGCATCCCAGGGAGCGAATGGGACTTTTCCAAGAACGAGCTGCTTAATCAAATCCACCAAGAACATATCTGATGATGTGAAGACTCCACAACAGTGCAGCCCTCTTCATTCAAAGAGCTTCGGAAGGGTTGCATACATGCCAGCAAACCTGCGTACTCTCTTAATGTCAGTCGAGAAATTGCAAGGTACCAAATCTGAGGCACCAAGAAAAAATGGGTGTCGAACAACTTGGTACTTACACGCACGTGTGGCATTTAGTAAGCGAGGTGAGTATATTTGCCAAGTTTTTCCTAAATCCACTGTCAAAAGGGACAGAAAATTCAACGACATAAACAATTACATCATTTTCAAAACGCCCAGGTTTCTTTGTTTGATGCGTCAGAGGCTATATACTAGCCTATTCCAAAGATGTCTATAATTGTCATTTTCCATGACTCCCTCAACATAAACTGTGTCGAATTTCAGTAAAAAGCACACGCTTGGCGAAGACGCTAATGAAAGGAACGAGCCACACAATCATGTTTCTTAAGATACTGTGTCAATGCCAACGATGGGCATCCATTGCCAAGGTGTTGAACTGTCTCATTAAGTTCATCACACATACTACATTTTTCAGACTTTTTAATGCAAAGTCACACAATGACGGTTTCGAGTGGTAAGTGACTGGTCATGAGAAAATATAAAGTCTTTTGTTTCACTTTTCATGCCAGCCGACTTTGGTTTGATCTTAGCACTTATCATTGCATTGAGGTCTGAATCATTTGTCAATTTTAAAATCAATTTCAAAATAATAGCACGTTATGTTATCTGTTTCATTTATCATTTTTCCTGTTTAATTTAATGCAATATGGTGCAATAACTGCACATGCAAAGTAAGATTGTCCCCTATCACCAATTAGGGGATGGATGATTGAGTGAGCTGGAATTTTACAACACAACGGCAATTTTGCAGCCAAAAGTTTAATATATATATAAAAGCATGTTGACAAAAGACAGTAAAACAGTATGTTGAGTATCACAGATAAAACTATAAGTTAACACTAGGCTATTAACCACTAATGAGCAAAGTTGGAGCAATTAAGAGATGAAGATACTTTAACTGGACAAGTAGCGTCGACCTAGCATGAGGTTATCTTCAGCGCGTTATCTACACATAAAGATGTTTCCATAATCACAATGTAATTTGTATCGCATAAGTACATGATATCATGCAAGTATGTGCAAACATATCGCTTTGCATATTGTTTGTGTTATTATGCGCACATAATCAAATATAAATGTGCATAACCATTTGAAAGTCAAAGGCCAAGATCATTTGTATCAGTATTGTAGCATATCTGGACTAAATTGAATATTTTCAGAAGCAATATTGGGGTATAAAAATTCAAAAACTGTGCAAAATACGACATCATCTAAAAATTGTGATCTCTAGTTTCCCATAACGTTTACGTACAATATGATTATTGAGAACGAAGTCCCTGCTGGTCCATACTTTGTCGTTGTATAGCCTCATGGGTAACGCATATCTGGTTACTGTCATTTTTTAAACATCAGACGTCGCATACTCGAAAGTACGTTACACTTATGAATCAATTTCTGCTACTTCTTCTGTTAAAGGTATTGATCGGACACAAGTGAAACATGATACGCGTCCTGTGGAGTCTCTGTGGCCTCATTTTGTTTCTCTTTAAGAACCGTTTTCTTTTCCACGATGGCATATTGTTTTACCTGTACTTGGATCTGAATATTTACCAGACTATCATCATACTCAAAGTGTCGAGGAAAAAACACATTGAAGAAATTAGTGCTCCTGTGATAATATTTCTTGGACATTCGTTTCCGTTTCGCAATTTCTTGCTGTTGTTTTGAGAATTTTCATTTATTGTGTCAGTTTAATGAATCATCAACTCCATTTTGTTGAAGTGGATCGTTACAAATATCAAACATCAACACCAGAGAATATCCATTCCTGATTATATGTCTAACAACTAATAACAAAAAAGGATTGGTTTGCATAAGATATTCACAAACTAAATCCACTGGAAGATGTTTAATACCATCACGACCACGCTGAGGTAATGTTGCAGACATGGGTGCACACCGATGTTTCATGATATTACACATTCTTGCATATGATATAATGAACATATGTATGTGTCTATTTATTTATTGTTGGGTTGACCACCTGATAAATGATCATGTGAACCAATGCTTTCTTGCACTATCTGCAAAAGATGTTGTACACAATCACCGAGCTGCATGAGCACCAGTGCAGGTTTCTTTTGCATTTCAAGAGTCATAAACATGCAACTCCTGGCAATTGCACACTGATATGGACGATTAGGCCACATACTCACACATTATATGACCATCATTGAGCTTCAGTTAGAGAAGTCGAAAATTGACAGACAAGATTACCATTTCTGGTACTCTTTGACAAATCGATATTGAGATTTCCCTCCTGTGTTGTTTTTGGAATTATACTTTTTGACAAAAGGTAAAATATTTTAAAATACAGAAGTGATGTGTTTCGCTCGGCTTCTGATCGTGCCAAGATAGGGCGTTAGAATCCCATGAACATGTTTGCAGTCACTTAGAAATATTGTTGACAATGAATTACTGTATCTCGCAAGTCAAGAATAATGTCAATACCCAAATAGTTAATGTTGCTACTTAAACACTCGCACAGGTCAGAGAATTTTTTCAACAGCTATCACTACCATATTCAGTATTAAAATCAGTATTGAAAACGGTCTCAAGATAATCTAAGACTCTCTAGAAACATATTGGTATCCATTTCTCTTGCTAGCATTCATTGCATCACTGTCGCCGTGTTTACCAGTAACGTTCGAAGTTAAAAAATGGGACGATCTCAGTTACCAACTATACAGAAGGAAAGACGTAGGAACGACCGTCGGAGGTATAGAATACGTAACAACCCACCATTAAACATTTCTTGCAACGCATTCGTTAACACGATTTTCTTGCCCATTTAGCGTAACCAATAAGAGACAGGGGACGTTACTGGAACACGTTAATTGCAGGTTTAGGGAAATCCAACCTCGGTGCCAAGTATATTACATGATCTTTCAATACGTGTTAATGGTCTTTGCATGCACTGTAAATGCTAAGTGAACATCCTGCAAGGAGGGAACAACCACCATAACAACAGTATCAACGAATGCAATCATTAATAGGTGATTGTAACGGTTTCTATTAATTAATTTACATAGGAGGATTAAGCAGTGCTGTCGGAAGTGATTGGGGATTTCATATTTCCAAACCGAAATTCAGGTTGTAGTGGAGTGGAATGTATCCACACTTACTGTTGAGTGTCAAATGCGAAGAAATACCCAACTTTAACACACGATCCCCACAATGATTAATTCTATCTATTCTGGCAGTTGATATACCACTTACGTCCTCGCACACAAATGGATTTTCTGTAGTCACTGACGTAAACGTGTAATTGTAACATACAGTCTAGGCCACGTTTCCTGGAGCTGCTACAATTTTCTAGTGAAACATTCTTCATCACTCCATCTGAGATGGGAATACTCACAACAGAACAGGCATTGTATTCTTTTGTTTGAGAGTATCTTTATAACGCGGTTATAAAACTAGCAGGCCTCACCCGGTCTGATTCTAGATTAAATTAAATACAGGTTGTCGTGATTATTACTAACCATTTCAGACAACCTGAAAACACTTAATCGTCGTCATGTTTTTGGCCTGTGTACTCATACTGTTTTTTAACTCTTTTTTTTAAACTTCCATGAAGTTTTTTGTTGTTGTAAATATTCTTTTAGGGAGAATGTGGAGAATCATGTGACGTTTGCAAGACCGTGGGCTCATATCACAATGATTAATGATTATTTAACAGTGAGTTTAACAAGGTTAATGGTCTAAGTACTAAGTAGCTTTGTTCACCATATGGGTTGCAATTGCCTATTCGTTGTGGTTTATGGAGCTAGCTTAATTCGCTGTTTCGCGTTTCTGGGAATTCGCATCATATATTCGCGTTGATAGTCATTCAACACGCGAACCAAGGCTTCACTGCAGTAACACTCTTCTGAACCATCATCGCTTTGGGTTTCTTCCGAACTGACACGTAGTGATATACTTGACATGTGGCAGTATGTTCCTTTGATCCTAAACCTTGACATCTCTTGATAAAGTTCAGTTTCGATGCCTAAAAACAACCCCCTGGTCAAACGCTTGTCAACAAGTTGCCAGACGCTTGTGGTGTCACTTGCAACTAGATTAGATGGTTCGTTGTCCATTCAAATTCCATCCGGTTTCCTATTAAATCCTCATTTAAAACTTCATCTGTGATTATTGGTTAAATTTTGACATCACCCAACCATAACCTGTGTAATTTCTTCACGTAACAGTGTGTTTATAACAGCAACATTTCTGGCTAACCGTCAGGAGAAGATCCGGGTTAGAATTGATCTTCTGGAACCCATGCTTGTCGTAAGAGGCGACTAACGGGATCGGGTGGTCAGGCTCGTTGACTTGGTTGCCACATGTCATCGTATCCTAAAATTGCGTAGATCGATGCTCATGCTGTTGATCACTGGATTGTCTGGTCCAGACTCGATTATTTACAGACCGTCACCATACAGCTGGAATATTGCTGACTGCGGCGTAAACCTAACCTCACTCCTTCACTCACTCTGGCTTAACCACAAATGAAATAGAAACGTCAAAAGCAATTTGCTACGTTCGGTAGCAAACTAAGATAAAGGATTCGAAACTCACTTATTTATGTTTTAGTTTCTCTTGTCTATTGTTTCTTAAGTGTTTTTGTTTTTTTTGTTGTTGTTGTTGTTGATGATGATGATGTTACTTAGCTCTAAGCCACCTCTAAGCATCCGCATCTTCAGGAGGATATATGGCACCAATGGCCGACATCCTGACATTAGCTGTAGGATTCGAAACTCACTTATTTATGTTCTAATTCCCGCGTTTACATTTTTTGTTTCTTATCTCTAAGCTACCTTTAAGCATCCTCATGTTCCAGAGGCTATATCAAATCAGTGACCGACATCCTATCAAACAGATTTTTTTCTCGGTAAAGACATCATTCTACAGAAGAAGTAATGAATGGATGGCGTTTTTGCTTAAAAACACCGAGAACGGAAATTTAATGTATGGCGTTTCCTTGGAATGACTGACGTGTCTTGGAAGCTGGTGCTTGGAGGCACCGGAAACGGTGTGTTTGTTCTGTCGATACTGTCTTCATTCTCAGCACGCGATTCCTACCGAATCTGTCCAATTTGTAAATGGGCCTTTATGTACCCCAAAATACGAAAATGACTTAACTTGATAGCTCATTTAAGCAAGCGATGAAAGTACTTTGTAATCTCATAAAGAGTCGTGTTAAAAATGAGTGACTGTCATTGTGCATTGCTATACATAGACATTCTCCGAATCCTTGATTGGATCAGGAACCCTTGTCTTGATGTTTCTAACAGTCCTACATTATTGCAGTGTGAAATACCTGCTTCATCACTGTTTTGACATCATTAAAAGAATGAAATTGTAATATTCCATATCAGGTTGTGGACTTATACGAGGAATATCTTTTTCACTGCCACATCTATCAAATGTGATATTTAGAAAAAATTCAAATCTTAAACTTCCATCTTTAAAGAAATGAGGCTTGTAATACAAGTGGTCATATCTGAGACATCCACGTCAGTTTCTCGCTTTCCTGTTGTCGTTTCAAGTATTGTGCAATCGCAGTTGGAGGGTAAAAGTTTAATGACTTGTCTGCCCCATTTTGTGGAGATGGAACATCTATCAGCATCAAACCTCAACGCTATAGACTATCCATCCCCGTTTACAAGACGAAACAGATTCCAAAGGTTGTAAAAGCCAAAAGCGTGGCAAATAACAACTGTCAAGGCGTTATGGCTTGACGCGCTCACAAAGATATTCAGAAACTAAACATTCTGAATGTTTTAAAACCATGACGACCACGCTGAAGTAACGTTGATAACTAGGGTGTACACAGTTGCTTCATGATAATTCCCATTCATGTATATATCCCAGTGAACACATCTGTGTACATCGACACTTCGTTGTTGTGACGACCAGCCCTACATCATTACGTGAAACGATGCCATCTCGCATTATCTGCAGAACATGTTAATGAACACAACCTGTATGAGCATGATCAATGCAAGCTTCTTTTCGTCGGTCAAGGGTCAATCATAAACAAGTGTCATCAAGAACTTGCTCACCGCTACGATACTAAATCAGCTGGTATGGACAATTAGGTCACACACATCAATGGGCTTCAGTTAGCAAAATCGAAAATAGACATGCAAGCGTCACTACTCTTGATACCTTTTCACATAAAACAAACCGATATGGAGATTTTCCCTTGTTTTGCTGGAGTCATTATACTGCATAATAAATAGTGAACTATTTCAAAACACAGACGCTAGGCGTTTCGCCAGGCTTACCAAAAAGTATCAGTTACAATCGTGAACCGACAGGGCGTCAGAATCCTGTGTGCATGCTTGAAATTACTTGCTGCCAATGATTTTCTGTATCCTGCGATTTCCGATACTCTTTTTATAAATCGATATGGAGATTCACCCTTGTGTTGTTTGTGGAATTAAACGTTTTGATCAAACGTCTAACGTTTTGATTTGCTTTCAATCGTGAAAGACAGGGCGTCAGAATCAGGTGAACATGTTTGAAATAACTTGGAGATCCCGTTGACAATGATTTACTGTACGTAAAGCGCCAAAGTATGTCCATCCCCAAAGACTTAAAGATGCTGCTTTAATAGTCGCTTAAATTTCGAAATCTATACCGAAACAGCAGTCCCTATTATGTTTTGTACTTATATCGGCATTCTAAGCGTTCTCAGAATAAACGGTGTCTCTCTCGAATTCATTTGTGACCAATTTCCTTCACTAAGCTTCACTGCAGCAGAATCCTTGTGTTCATCAGTGGCTTCCGAAGCTACAAAATCGGACACGTCTTGGTCTGAACTACCAAATATACCCTGGGGAAGTCTTAGGAACGACCATCGTAGGCACACATACGCAACAATTCACGATTACAAACCTTTTTGTAGCATTCGTAAACATTAACCCCCTTTCCTGCCCGTTCAACGTAATCAATAAGAGACATGGGACGTTACTGGAAAGTTGACACTGCCTGACACTCGAAACCTCGGTGTCAAGTATTGCATCAACATTCAATATTGTTAATGGCAGGCAGACAGACAGACAGACAGACAGAATTAATTCAATTTTTAATGCCTCAGGCCCATACAACATACATACTAGGAATTTGGATATAGATTTATGCAAGCATAATAACAGTTACATTGAAAAATAATAATAATGTGGTGTTAATTGTGTAGCTTTAAGACATAACTGAGATATTTTCCGATTTGTTTAATAGTCTTTATGTTTTCGGTAGATATCAGATTTATGAACTTGTTAAGTGTCGGTGGATAGCTGTTATGAGGGAAGCAGAGTTGTCGTTCGTGGCTGTACTTGTCACAAACCATCATTACATGATACTCAGCCTCAATGAGAGATATATTATTAGTATAACAATAGGTGCACAGTCTTTCTGGAGTGTCGCCCAGTTTCTATGGCTAGTCTGAAGTTGTTGCAACTAGATAAGTGCCAGTTCTGAGTCAGACAGTCTTGTAATCTTCGTTTAAAAGGTTTTTTTAAAGTTTTTGTATCCCCAATGTCCTGGCTTATCCACACAAAGCCAAATCCATATTGAAAGGGTAGAGCCCTGATGTGACTAGCCCATGTCATCTTCCCACAATCATCCAAGGACTTGAGCATGAAATATACATGCTGTGGTTGTCTGTTACTCTCCATATGAATAAGCCTGCACCAGTAGCTGACTGCTCTACACATGTAGTAATACTGCAGTGGGGTTCTGCCACACTCACCCAGAACTTTGTCCTGTTGAGGTTTAACTTCATTGCTGTGGCATCACAAAATTCTTCAACTACATTTATTCTTTTCTGTAACTGTTTGGCAGAATCTGAAACATCTGCATACATGAGGCCAACAATATCCGAAGAGTCAGTTCTTAAGAATATACCTCTTCCACCGGTTTCTTCCATTCTTGTAATAAGCTGATTAATGACGATTATAAATATATGTGGGCTTAGTATACATCCTTGTCGGGTTCCAACATTGCAATTAAAATAATTTGAAAGACTGTGGTCAGTCCTGATGCAAGCCGACAGGTTAGAACACATTGATGCAATAAAATTAAATTCACCCTTAATTCCAGTTTGTTGAAGACTTCGGAACAGGATATCACGGTTTACACAGTCAAATGCCTTGGAGAAATCGATAAAGAGGCAGTAACGTCTCCCTCTCTTCTTCACAAGATATTTCTGAATCATGGCTTGCAGTGTAAATATATGATCTATGGTGGAATATGTAGGCCTAAATCCAGCTTTAGACTCAGGTATAATGTTATTATTATCACACCACTGTTTGAGTCTGTTATTTATCACACTTGTCAGAACTTTGCACAATTGTTAATGGTAACCACATGAACTTGAAATGCTCCAAGAACTCATTGTTGATGGGGAACAAACGCTGTGATGGAAGATCGAACTAATGCAGATCTTCTTAACTGCTTCTTTTTACCTAAGCAGTGCTTTCTCATTTGATGGAAATTGTATATTTCCAAAACGGATATCTTGTTTCAATGATGTGTAACATGTTTAATAGGGGTGACTATTGAGGGGGAAACAACTATTGCGATAGCGATAGTCTATTGCAACATACTATTGCGATAGCGATAGTCTATTGCGGCCCACTATTGCAATAATATTGCAATAGTTTTTTTCCAAATGAAGTAAACAGTTAAAGCATAAACTCGGTGAAGCTGCAAGTCCGCACCCAAACATCATGTATTTTGAGCTGCGCATTTATCAACGGAAGTCAATTACTAAACTATCGATAGCCACACACACTATCGATGCATCGATAGTTTTTCGTTTCTACCATCGATTAATTGCTATCGGAGACTCAACAATTGCAATGTATCGATAGTTCGATGCATCGTTACAGCCCTAATGTTTGAATAATACTTGTGGTCGAAGACAGCAAACACATAATCGAACTTATAAACTACTTAATCAACAATGTCATCAAGTTTCTTTATTTTGTGGGCTATTTGAATCATATTCAGAATTGGTTTATGGACGTTTAACCTAAGATCCTCGAAACGGTGACTTATATGATCACTGGCAATTTATACACCACCTACGTGCTCCCACACAAAAAGCATTTGTGTAGTCACCGGCGAAGACGTGTAATTGAACGATACAGTCTAGACTATGTTTCCTTGATCTGCAGCAGTGGTATCGTGAACCATCTTCATCACTTCATCTGAAATGGGGAGGCTCACCGCATGCACTTTGTATTCAATTAGACAGCGTGTTAGAGAATATCTAAAGTGTTTCTAAAAATATTCTGTATCTGTCATGTTCAACAGGTCATACACGAAGATAATGGCTACCCTCAACCACCTTGCTAATAGCCTGAAGTGCATGTTTTGTTATCGCCGTAAAGCATTATGTACTGTTCGAAAGCTGTAAAGCACTGCCAATTCCTTTTCTTCCATATATATAAAGACGCGTTTCTACAACATATATTGTCGCCTGTTGAATTAATTCTTGTTCGACGAAAGTGAACGTCTGTAGACCCTTATTCAAATATCATAATGATTGCTTCTAACACGGAGGTAATATCATGTACTGCAAAGATAAAAAATATCTACACAGCCTGCCATCTCATGTCTTCTGGTGCTATTTAACATGGCCTTCCTCTTTTCTGCACGAGTCCGACGAATAAGAATTCGAATCCCACATGCACACTGATTATGATTCTAGGTTTGTCATCCCCAACCTTGGGCTTCACCATAGTAATAAAAGGTCACTTGATATTTCATTCCTTATTGACACACTGTGATGAAACGACATACTGTTGAAACGGCCTCTCTTTTGACAAAATATCGTACGAATGAACACCCCAAACGTACGCTTCTAAGCCCTCTACACTGTCGGTCCAATGCTACCATCACCAGGCCCAAACTCGTGCTGATTGTTGTATCTTCTGTCATGCATATGGCAATGGTTTATCGTAACACGATTGCATGTTCCTTGTTTATTTAAGTGCCATAAAATATATCTGGTATATTCCACGATAACAGATACTTGTTGCTTGTACCGATGCTGTCAATTCCTTGTTTCATATACCCGTTCTGAAATATCTATAAGAAACACTATTTATCATGACAGAAACGTTACTTGCTTTACGTCTAGAGCTTGTAAAGTTGTCAACATTTGCTGAAGAACTGTGAAGTTACTTATATAGTTTTATTATCCATGCTTCTTGCTTGGAGCCTACCTCAGGTGTGCAGACGGTAAATCAACTAACCAGTGACCAACATCTTATCAAACAGAAGGTCTTCTCGATAAGGACATTAATCTACAGAAAAGGGGATGAATGATGGCGTTTTTGCGAGAAAATAACCCTACTGGGAACGGAAATTTAATGTATAACGTTTTCTTGGAATGACTGACGTGTCTTGGAAGCTTACGCTTGGAGGCACCGGAAACCAAATGTTTGCGGTGTTGATACTTTTTTTTCATTTTCCGCACGCGACATGTACCAAAGCTGTCTATTTGTAAATGAGACTTTATAAAACCGAAATAGAAAACGACTACTTTCTGACAGCACATTCAGCAATGGAAGTCAAGGTTATATAACTCCATAAAGAGTGTTTGAGTTTGAAAAGAGTTGTTTTCATCTATCGTGTATTTGAAATACATGAAGGACATACTCTGAAACCATTATCTTGATGTTTCTGACGGTTATTTATGAAAGTGCAGTTTAAAAATACTTCCTATTTACTGTGAAATGTGACGTAATTCAGAACTCAAAAATGAGTACTAAATGTGCTGTACTTTTATTGCTGGACAAGTACCACATGGGCCTTCAAAATATTTGTACAAAATTGAAAATTTTAATTCTTCATTCATCGTTTTACATTCAACTACCCTTGTGTTTCATTCCAGTTTCCAAAAATGAAATGTAATACGTAATCAAGCGCTTTATGGAAAACATGTTGTTATCCTTAGAAGCAATCTCTTATCTGATTTGTAATTTGTTTTGTGAAATGTCTGTAACATGTTCTGTATGTATATTTGTATTACTTGTATATAGGGCCGGGGGCCTTAAGTACAATAAACATCTTTGACTCTTGACTCTTACATTCTTTGGTAGAATGTCTGGTGATGTTATTCATATTTAGATATGCACGTCATTCTGACAGGTAATCTCGTTGTCTCCACTGCATAGATGGCACATCTATATATGATACCCTGATCTGCCTGGACTGATTGATCCAAAACGGAAAACATCACGCATCAGTCTTCTTTTTATTATTAATTAATATTTTTATTATTATTTTATAAATCAAAATAAATAAAGGCAAAAAAGTGGTCCCGGTGATCGTATCATAGTCAGACACTTTCCCTCTTCACACGCAGACAAGAAAATGAAGAATCTTTTGGTGAATAGCGCTGTCTTCATTGAACCAAAACTGATGGTCTCCCAGTGTCATTGGAAGGTACCAACTGTAAGGCACCAGAAACAATGGGGAGTTGACAACGTACTATTACGAGGTTTGCATATCCGCCATACTTTTCCTGATTCTTGTCAATAGTATTACTGTCAGAAAGGACGGACAATTCAATAATTTCATTTGTTTTATCCAAAACGACCCGGTCTGGTTTCTTCGTATGATGACGTTTAAGGCTGTTTATGGACCTATTCTGAAGAACTTTCTAAATGTTATTTTCCGTGACGACCTTAATGAAATCTGGATCGTGCCATGGATGGACGTTTGATTGAGCCATTTGATGGACATATTGATGCACAATCACATGTTGACGGTTACGAGAGGGACGTGACAGGTCATGAGCAAATCTTTCGGGCAAGCCGGCTTCATCCAACGAAAGAACTCAGCAGGGTCGCTCTTCTCCTCATTTCGACACAGCCGTCTTCCAGAGAGCCTTCCCTTGGAGTGTATGCAGATTTCATATGGCACTCTGTTTGGTCGACAGTCTTTATGTACTGCCCCGGGGTACTGAACCATCAACAAAATCACATTGACATTGAGAGTATCTCTGTCTCCCTTGGCACTTGTGGAATGTTTTGTCTTTATCTTCACAAGAGAAGCATCACACTAAAACACGTGTGCATAAGTGCACACAAAAATCAAGTCATGCAGAGCTTAATGAAACCACGCCCTGTCACTAAAATTGCGGGACGATTCTTTCCATTGGTGGTTTCGTGAGGAGTTAGTAAATGGTTAGTGCAGATCCAAATGTAACAATTACCAGTAATCACATTAATTTGGGGCACAAAATGTGAAGAAAAACTATTTTCGGAACTTAAATTGTACCCTCTACCCACTATCACTGAATCATCACCTTGCATTGGGTCACGATTGAGGTGTTAAAATAAACTATATCAAGTATTATTAACAGAACATGTCTCCAAATATGTCAACGTGGCGCCAGTACTTGCACACTATGTAAGGAAGAAAGTAATATCTTAAAATTGTGACCTTTAGTTGCCCATAAATGGTATGTACAATGTAATTCTTCAGAACGAAATCACTCCTGGTTGATATTTTGTCGTATCAGAGCTACATGGGTGATGCATGTATGTCTAACGTTCTTTTTTTCTTCAGACATACCGTCGCCGAAAGTACGTAACACTTATGAATCAATTTCTGCTGGTACTTCTGCTAAAGTTATTGATCGGAAACAAATGAAACATGATATGCGTCCCTTTGGAACCTCTTTGGTCTCAGTCTCCTTAATAATTACTTTTTCTATGCACGACGCATTTACCTGTTCTTTTGCCGTAAAAGAATCCAACACACCATCAAAATGCCAACATACCCAAACTACTGAGTATAAAGTTCTACTTCCTGCATTTAAGGCTACTGGAATGTCATTTCAAGGCAACCTGCATCCATCTCGCAAATTCCTGGTTTTGTTTTGAGCATATTCTACTGTTGTGTAAGGAGAAACATTTAGGCATTTGTCTTCTCGAGTTTGAGGAACAAATACAGGTAGATAATGCTAACCCCAGAGAATAACCACTCTGGAGATAAGTACACATGGGTGTTTAGAATGAGTTTTGTGATGCTTTCTTAGATTAATCACATGCAGATGGTTACAAGTTATCCTAGCCAGATCAGATTATGTTCAGCTTTGGGCCGCTTTAATGAGTATCAATGCAGCATTTTTTCCTCTTGTTTTACAAAAGCATGTAAATTTCCAGCACCCTCGTTCCTACTAATGGTGTTATCTTGGCGTAATATGTTGTAACGTTTTCTTAAGTGTGTTGTTTGAGGACGTCGTTCAGTTATGTCACAAAGAAAACTGATTGGTATCGCGACGTTTTTCAGTTACATGAAAAGGTGTTTCACTTATATGTCATATGTTAAACGACCGTGTTTCAGTTATTTCGCGACGAGTTTCTATGCCTCGTGCAGATGTAAAGACTGGCGAATTTAGGTCTTGAGGTATTTACAAGACCTCATGTTTAGTTTCGAAATACAAAATAAACATAAAGTATGCAATATAGGTAATAAATCATAAACATATTGAAACGTCGCTATGAGACTATGAGGTCATCGGGGTCTGTCTTCAGATGATGTCTGGGAAGTGTTCACTGATTGCTTTATAGTCGCAGATACCATCACCTAATTCTGGGGTAATATTTCTCCCCAAGATTGTCGGTTAATTCTGCATCATACGTCCTGTCATTATATCCACCGACATATCGGGTCAATAATGATAGCTGACAGCGTCATCTCTGATCTGTATACAACGCGACTAAGTTCAGAATGTGATGGTA
The DNA here is from genome assembly GCF_003918875.1 of Haliotis rubra. NCBI lineage: Eukaryota > Metazoa > Mollusca > Gastropoda > Lepetellida > Haliotidae > Haliotis > Haliotis rubra. Next base: position 2,097,849 of record NW_025767002.1, read on the forward strand.
GGTAAGATAAAGTAGTTTCAGTCGGTACCTTGGGACAGCCTTCTTTTAAGATCCTGACGGAGATCGATTGAGTAATTCCATTGCAATAGGTTCATTGTCCTTCCAAGATGTTGGGCCTGGCTTCGAATTTTGCCTGTCTGCAGCGTCCCTGTGATGGATAACAGATTCTGGTAATCTTGATGGCCGACGGCATCGTGGACTTGAATTGTCCAGTGATGTCTGCCATCAGAACACAAGGGTCGGACCACGGTTATGTATAAATGGAGTTTACCTCTGTCTCGCTATTCCGATTGTCAGAAGTACATGACAGTATCGGCTACCAGTTTCTGACAGAAGAACAATTGTCTTCTTGCGTGACCATTGAGATAGAGAGAGAGCGAGATTAGGACGACTACGACGACGACAACGATGATGATGATGATGACAAAGGTTATATATTTTGGATATACAATTTAGCACTGCAAAAAGAATGTAAATTCCCTTGAAAGCACTCCATGCAATTGAAATTCGCAGGGTCTGTGTGTGTAGATATTTGTTCCAGGCTGCCAGAGAGAGATAAGGGTATGCGTGTGTGGGCGTGCGCGTGTGTGTACGTGGGGGTAAAGAAGGAGGAAATAGAAGACATCTGCACAGAGATGCAACACAGGAAGGTGAGCGAGAGAGGAGAGGAAGCAAAACATATGTGTTGTAATTGACCAACTTTCAAAGTCTGTTTAGTGCATGTTTACAAGCTTGTTTTTGATAAATGTTTCAAACCGTTGTCGCAAATCAGGGTTGTATCCGTGAAAGAGGAAGTAAATCAGCCATAGTTGGGAATATCCAAACTGCATCACAACAGGTTTACAACACGCTGGCACTCATGCTTTTTAACGGTAAACGATCTATATCGAATCCTCGCTACAAAAATATACTGAAGCAGTCGTTTTTCATAAGATTGTATATACTTTATGAATTACAGCGGTCTGTAAAAACAAGTCGACCGATATTTACAGGGAATAATGAGGACACGCTAGCCCCACGGGGTAACAATGAAAGCCGGTTCGCTATGGCAATGCTGGAAATGTCAAGGTGAGTTATGCATATGTTTCACATTCCAGATGAATGAATGACGAAAGAGTAACGCTTCAAGGAAAGCCAATGCTGCCAAAGAGCAACAACTGACTTTTCCAGAACGATCGCAACAACAAACAACGTTCTTGAGGGCACCCCACTTGTCGTGAGCAGGTTCAATGTGCAGACTGGTAACTTAGTAACACCACAACCAAATATAGACGTCTTATTATTCACTGCTGTGTTGTGTTTATGTACACGTCAGACTACCATAATAATACACACAAAAAGTAGACATGGTCAGACTGAAATGCGTCATTATAATAATGCGAGAAGAGCACAGACGCATTTTTGCATTAATAAAATGCTCGCATTAATTTCATGACTTACAGTAGTTGTTGAAATAGTCAGCTTCTTCCTCAGTGTTTAATTACTAAACGTAACTATTAAACGGGATATCCTCGTGATCTACCCTATTTATTAGATGGGTAACATTCATTCTAAGAATTCAGCACTTAACATGCATCATACATTGTTTTATACCTATTTAATTAGATATATAGGAACTCTATGGCTAGCATAAGAACACTGTTTGAGTTGACCTTGTATGAAGCACGTGATAAATGTTCAATGTGTATGGGGCACTATGGCCACTCTAGTTATGAAATTTACGTAGCGGGGTAAATAGACAGTTCATGCAGGAACAAATCGAGTATATTTATCAATCACATTGCTACCAAGGTGATCGACCTACTATGAGCAGTTTTGATTTAAGCAGTTAATTTTAACTATTCGTCTTATCATATTATATTATATTACTGTATACATACTTCTCTTACGTAACTATTCGTCTTGATGCTTGTAAATGTGTCCTTTCAAATGCATTCATCAGTTATACCAAGGAGGAAATACGTTAGCCTTCGGTAAGGCCTTCACGGGTTCGAATCCTGCTGACGAATCCTAATTCTGTTCCATCTTGAAGGTAAATTTAAGGTGAAAAGACACTTTGCCAAATGGTGTGTAACTAACATTTCATTAAGGTAATGTACAATGACAAAGCAATTAATTGTCATAAGGGCGGTGGGGTAGCCCAGTGGTCAAAGCGTTTGCTCGTCACCCCAAAGACATGGGTACATTGTGTGAATTTCTGGTGTCCCCGGGGCCCTGTCGTGATATTGCTGCAATATTGCTAAAAGCGGCGTAAAACCAAACTCACTCACTTTAACGCCATACGTCAAAATATTTTGAGAACGTCTTAAAATCCACTCTGGACCATACAAACTGGTGATTGATACTATGAAAAGCGTTCCACGTTGTTGGATGATTAGTGTACGCAATAACCCAAGTCACCGAGACAGTTGTTTTCTTAAGTCGTCTCAGCACGGCCAACAAAAGTTGTCGGGACCAATTCTCTTGCGGAGTAATCACAGGCTGTAGTGTTATGACCTTGGTTGAGTGAGCAATAACGTTGACATCACGTCCATTTATGTATGCATCGAGTCTGCAATAATTGTAAAGTACAAACGCCAATAGTTTAGCCACTGGGACCAGGGGGACCCATTATACCGTTGACCCGATCTGCCGATTGTTGACGTCGCCATACGTGAGGGTGGTATGACCCGTAGGCAAACTGTTCCCCGACGTCTAGCCTGGGATCAGTATCATTCCACTGAGCATCCGCATCTTCTTGTAAACTACCAGTTCATCTGATTCCCCGATGACCGTTGAAAATGAGATATTCGATGTCGGGGGCATTAGTGCGGCTACTTTATAAGGGAAGGTGGCGGGATGGACTAATCTGTTTATGGCTTCCCGAGACCTATCGAGTGTAAAAGAAGATCGGTCTTTGAAAGCAAGGTAGTTCTAACTACTCGTCTGAAAGTTCCTCGACGCAATTTCTTAAAAAAAATAAATAAGAAAAAGCTTAGTCTCGCGATCCTTTTTTAGATATCGTCGTAAGATATACATCACGTATTGTCTTCAGGAGACGTTTTGTACTCCTCACAGACTTATTGATGCACTGCAGTCAAGACAAGCCGGTTTACTCTTCTTCAAAGTGTACGTGAATGACCGTGAATGCTTTAAGCGTGTCTGCGATTAACATTTGGGTATTAACTGAGACATACTGGTGATAGACACACGTTGACGTCTAAGCCTAATGAAGAATGCCATTAACGCTATTAGAGGTCTTGGCATAAGTCACATTCCTTTCATATTATTTCTCCGAGCATGACCCCCTGATTCATTAAGTTGCTTCCTACGACCAGGAAGGGATTAATTCTAACCTGAAATCCCAACAGGTTTGTAAACGTCTCGCAAGTGAAGACATTACCAAATCAAGGGAGATAACTCTAGAAGTATGTAGAGTGAATGCATGACAAGTTGCACGTGGACATGCTATACGCCTTTTCTCAATCGCCAAATGAATTAGTAGATTTTAACATTATGCCATGCGATTTATACTTCGAGAATGTAGCAAAAATACGGTATAATATTTAAAATTGTCCAGTTGACGCATGGGCAATCGCGAAGACCATTCGGTTGTCACTGGCCATTGGCACGATTGTTAAACCGATAATCAGATCGGGTAAACATGACATCACAACCAGTGTTAGTTATTGCTGTAAAGAATACAGTACAACCAGAAATTATTGAGAATTTAAGATTGTAATTTTTCTTTTTTTACTCATTACTCACGTATTAAATGTGAATATTAGCAGAACATAACTCCAGATTCAAAGACAGGTCAACAGTTAGTTTTTTGTCAAGTCACCATGGGCAGCAATGCAAGCAGGCTTCAGTGCGGCGAGGCATACTACTGATCAAAGAAGTTAGAAAGTCGTGGTCCATGCTGTCCCAATATCGGACCACCTCTTCTTTCATTTCAGCAATATTTGTCAGATTTTTCTTATTGACACTTTCCTTCATAAGTCCCCAAACATTTTTTATTGGATTTAGGTCAGGGCTATAACTTGGCCAATCTAATAATGTCATATTTTGGGTCCGAAACCAGACCTGTGAATGCTTTGAACGATGTTTTGGGTCGTTGTCCTGCTGGAAAATCCAAACGTTTCCATAGAACACGTGAGCAGATGGAAGTAAATGTCCCTCGAGAATATCTGTGTACCGCTCACTGTTCATATTCCCTTCAAATACACAGAGGGGCGTTGCCCCTAACACAGATATGCCACCCACACGTTAAATTTCGGACTGTACTTTGGGCGCTGATACAAAGGTTGTTCAGTTTGTTTGGTCCAGAATTCAAGTGTATTAGGAAACAGCCACACAGAACTTTCATCTGAGAAAATCACATTGTCCCAGTTAAAATTTCTATGCTGTAAGCACCAGTTCAACCTTCGCTCCATTTGTTCAGGTTTCATGATCGGTGATGGAATTCCTCGACTTTTCTGCCAACCCATTGCATGCAGCTCCGTTCTAATTGTCTCCTTACAGACAGCCACAGTTCCTCTTTCAATCATATCCAGCCTTAAGTTTTCTAAACTCCTTCGTTTGTTTTTAGAAACAAGAATACCAAGCCGCCTCCTGTCACCGACAGTCAATTTTCTGGGCCTACCTGCGCCCCCCTGGTGCTCAATGCCATATCCATTTACAATATTTTTCAAAACACGATAAACAGTAGACAAAGGGATGCCTGTTCTACTTGAAATCACTTTAGCTGATCTGATGTCCTTGTTATAATACTCTAAAATCAACTCCCTTATCTCTAAATCATCCATACTGAGGATCACTGAAAATGTCGTCTGCTAACAAGTAAACAAAGGGGGATAACTCTTCACAAACTAATGAAAAAGGATTAACGGAGTTGTCTCTCTTGAATGAAACCAAGCACTTGATAGCTGGTCAAGGTTGTTTATACTAGAAATCCAATTAAACATATTCCTAAAATTCTCAATAATTTCTGGTCATACTATACACGCATATAAAATCCGTACACAGTAGAATGAAAGGTGTAACTTTATTTTCTCCCCCAAAAATTTATTCTGGTTTAATCCTGCCGTGATATTGCTAAAAGCGGCGTTAAACCAGTCGCACTCTCTCAAAGTAATGTTGCCTCTGAAGTGATATGGATACGTACTGTTTCTGTGCTCATATTTATGTATGTGGACAACTACATGCATATTTGTTATAATCCGCCTTGAAAGTAGAATAACCATATTACAGAATTTGATTTATTCAGTATTGTGTATTCTGACCATTTGTTTGAGGCCTTTTATAGACTGATTTGACGACCAAAGTGTGAATCCAGTCTTAATGCAACACGGTGCAGGGCTGCATGAGGGCGATGCTATTAAGTGGATAGATCATGTCATGGGTGGTAATAATTAAGTATTTTCATGGTTAAACGCGTAGAACATGCGTACTCCTAACACCTCACACGTCCAAGCAATCAAGATAAAACACTCGACTTGATCACTCGGACGCGATAGTTCGATAACTTATCTGATAAGCTTATCATGTGTCAGTGTCCATTAACCTAAGATCTAACACAGGCAGTGGGCGACTCACAACCACAAGTGTGTAGATTTATTCAGGTAACCGTAGATGTAGACTTACACAAGTCTCTAAGGTAAAAAATTAATAGTTTAAATGATAATTTCTAAAAAATAATAAACAACAGACTGGGCCTTTACTACTATAAGCTTATCTGGATTTGCCTCTTCAAAGGAAGAAATTTCTATGCACCCATGGGCCCATCATTTAGTACAGCCTTGGAGCAAGGCTACCGTAGATATAACAAAGCCACTTGGGAGTGGTCACGGTGGGGTTGAGGTGGGGACGAGCTCATAACACTGTTGTTTCACGTAAAAAAGCTGTAGGTCGTGGCCTTCATCAACTGGTTGTCTTGCGCCATTCACTGGTAGTAGTGGAGAACTAGTGAGGATTACTACCACTGTTATTGTTGATTAAAGTCGCCTTGTAGAATTATTTCCACAATGTTACAAAATATGAAATCTGAAATGTGATATACATGATATATATTATATTAAAAATGTGCAAAAATAAACACATCTACACTACAAATGAAACACAGCAACAATGACTTGTTAAACACTTTGAAAGTGTGTGACATTCTTTCTCCACCCGTATCAACAATGAATGAGTTGAATTGGGCTTTACATCACATCGGCATTATTCCAGCCTTATATAGTGCAGGGTCCCATGACCCAAAACACAGACTAAATCAACTCTGAACCGCCGAGCAATAGATACGTTAAGCCATATACCTGCGAAATTCAGTTCGAAAGAACAAATATTTAACAAATCACATATTAAGACCTGTAACGCAAAAGGTACACCTAAGGAATGTGACCACAAGCTTGATCGTTTAGTCGTCAGAAACATGTGGCAGAAATACACCATATCTTTGCACAGCTGTTTGTGAGATTGTGTTCAGTCGGACTTAGTCGGGCGGAGATTTTTGTTTGTGACAGAATATGTTTTTCAGCACAACATCATTAGTGAACGTATGTTGCCTCACTCACTCTTGCAATCCGCAACAAACATATGCAAATGCAGGTCAATAATTCACCAGAAACACCTATTGTAAAGTCAAAGCAGGGAATAGCACCAGGAATCAAGTTTGTCACTGATTTGTCAAATTTGAAATTATTCTTAAGATGTCTACTTTTTCCAAGCTTTACTGAGGTTTTACATGTAAGTTTAAGATAAGAAAGTCTGAGCAATAATCACATAACGCTATTTGAAACATTCGTAGACAGATAATAGTATGCTTGACTGTGACTCCAAAGTTGTGAAACACAGAAAGTGAAGCTAGGGCAGCTGGGTGTTCTCCTGATATACGAAAGATGGCCGTTGGAAGGTTGAGAACATCCATGTTGTTGTAGAGTCTTGTGGCTAGTGTTTATAAACTCCGAATCTGTATGTACAGATGTGTAGATAAAGCAGGTGGTCTTTTTACTGGTCTCACTTTAAGTTGGGTGAATCAATGGAGGGAATTGGCTTTAGGACCATTATTAAACAAAATAAGTGTTTCAGCTGTAAGCAATATATAAATAATAAAATTCGAAAACATCAAGCGAGGTCTGTCACAAAACGAGCGGTTGTTGTGTAACTGGAATGATTGAGACTGTAATTGTACCAAATAGTGTTGATGTTCACTGAACACCGTCAAGTTACTCTGGCGTCAGTAACCAGCTGGGACACTGCCTTCTGGGCGTCTACTAGTGACTTTACGTTGGCGGGGTTATTGTATCCATCTGGTTCATCACCAAACTCGGTTTCTTTTAGACTAACACTTATTTCTCTGAATGTATATAATGTTTATTGTAACAAATAAACCAATTTAAATTGAAAAGGAGCTCTCGAGAGACCAGAGATTCAGCTGACTCAGCTGAGACTCCTGAACCTGGGGAAATCTAGACTTGCTTCATTTGGGACTTAAGCATTGCAGGGAGGGCAAGGCTATAGGGAAAATAATGTGGTTCAGGGACTTGAGACAGACTTGGTTTCTTGCTGCAAGTTGACATCCCAGAGCAAACAGTCCGAATAGTATGAAGACTGCGAGGAACTGGTTATGAGAGCATATCATCCGACCACGACGTTCTTTGGGACGTCCAAGATGCCTTTCAAGTCATATAACTACATTAGTGGCATGTACAATTCTACAACTGCAATTTATAATACAAGAGAGTAAATCCTCTTGGCGGTTGAGTCCAGGCCTCATCTCGACAGCAGTGCTACTGAAGGGGTCGTTGTCGGCGCGGGTACTACAGATATGTACCCCAGGTACCCTAGCGAAATTAGAGTACAGAAACGTACCCTACCCAAAATTAGAAAACAGAACGTACCCTAGCGAAAATTAGAATACAGAAACGTATCCTAGCAAAAATTAGAATACATAAACCTACTACCCTAGCGAAAATTAGAATACAGAAATGTACCCTAGCCAAAATTAGACTACAGAAACGTACCTAGACAAAATTAGAATACAGAAACGTACCCTAGCTAAAATTAGAATACAGAAACGTATCCCAGCGAAAATTAGAATACATAAACGCACCCTAGCCAAAATTAGAGTACAGAAACGTAACCTAGCCAAAATTAGAATACAGAAACGTACCATAGGACGAGTCCATTCCACATTGTCTTGATCGGAACTGTCATTCTGTTGTATGAGGGGCGGTGTGGTAGCCTAGTGGTTTAGGCGTTCGCTCGTCGCGCCGAACACACGGGTTCGATTCCCCACATGGGTACAATGTGTGAATCCCATTTCTGGTGTCCCCCGCCATGATATTGCTGGAATATTGCTAAAAGCGGCGTAAAACTAAACTCGCTGTTATATCAGATGCATTTGATTGCGATATATTAGAAATAAGAAACTAGCATACACGAGTAAAGAATGTTTTGCGATGCACACTTACGATCAGGCGAACGGGACAAATATACGGTTTCAGTTTTAGATTGAGAAATATGGAGTCATCCGCCGTTTAGGGTATCGGGTACCTTTCTGTATTTTCACTTTGTTTAGGGTATATTTCTGCATGCAGAAACGTACTTGGAGTACACATCTGTAGTACTTGCATGTGCCGACAACGACCCCTTCAGCAGCAGTTGTCATAGGCGGATCCAGGAATTTAGAATGGGAAAATATTAAATTGGCCTTTGGTCATATTCAAAAGGGAAATGGAGGAGGTGATCCGCCAGTGGTTGTAGCCGTTATCGAGTTAGCATCGGCGGCGGCGGGAACGTTACGCTGGCGTGTGTGTTGTGCAAGTTCTGCAGTCGGTGGTGAGAGCGTAACTGTGATGGGAAGCATCACTGTACATACGAACTACCTCCAGTTTACATGGATGACCTTTTGGCAGTGTTATGCTGCCGCGGTCAAGGTATCCGTCCTCACGTCTTCCCGTTCCCTCAGATTCATGGGCGTCACTTCAACTGACATTTGGCGACAAAGCATCTGAAACACTCGCTCGCCTTCTGTTTCTCCAGGTCTGTGTCACATTCAACGTGTGGTGAAATAAATGTTGTTTACGCCCACTTCCAAACAACCTTAGAGGTTGGACATATAACGGTCCAGATCTGGAATGTCTTCCTCAGTTAAATGCAATAGTCAAGCTCGTGTCACTGGCAATGGTGATCACATGTGATACTGAGTCGTGAACTTACATTGGGCCTCACAAGATGAATGTCTACAGAAGCCATGTGTTGACACTGTCATGGTCAATTCATGTTTTCTGGACATACATGTAATTGTTTTGGTTCAGTTGCAAAATGTTTCTTTATTTAAGGTTGTTTATAACTTCCTGTGATAGTCATTGAGGTACAGAAACCTTTTCTGCAAGTACATCGCGAATGAATACACAATGTCATTTTAGAACGTGGTCAAATGTAACATATGTTATATTTGGGATTACATTTTCCCAGTAAAGTACAGATTCTAGTTTTGTTGTTTTGTTGTTGTTGTTGTTGTTGTTGTTGTTGTTGTTGTTAGCTTGAGTGCCATCCAGGATTCGAGCCCACACTCAGAGAGTTAAAGACCTAATCGCCACAAAGTAAGCCACCTAACCACCGCGGCCTCCATTCAGGTTAGATGGCTGATTTTGTGGGAATGTTACTAATCTCCTGGACAGGGCAATGATAAGCTCAGAAAAAGATTGCCAATAAAAACGTGTGAAGGATTGGTACCATATCACGACCGATAAGGCTGAGACAGTGTATAAATGTCAGTGTGAATCCCACCAGCATCAGACTTACTACTGTCACCAGCATCAGACTTACTACTGTCAACATGAGAGTCGCCCTGTTCCTCGTCCTTGCTTCAGTGATGCTCCTCGGGGCTGTCGGTGAGTAACAAGGGTGATGGGACGACATATGTATATACGTATGTATAAGAATGTCGTTTTAAGGACAACCAGCATATATACATCTAAAAAGGTTCGCTAACATTTGAATACATGAAGAATGCCATGAAGAATGCAAAAGCCTTTGGGATATACTGATGTACAAAAGAAAGTACACAATTGGTGTTTTGAGACTATTAAAACAACGTAAATATTTTGCTGGCAATGTTCCAAGTGGGTACAATATACAGTGGAAGCCCTCTAAACAGGCATTGGTTGGGACCGTTAAAATGCCGATATAGAGGAGGACGTGCCGGAATAGAGAACTTTTTGCCTTTTTTTTATTATACGATATTTCTATAGCGCATATATTCAGGCAACTATTGCTTGCTTAAGGCGCTGGTACTCTGGACGCTGGACTGGGACACATAGTCACAGTACTTTGTCCAAGTTCACTGCACGCTGCTGTACCCGCAACTATGTGTTTGCACGTATTCATGTGGCCACCATCTGGTCATTTTAAGTGCACAGGGTTGTACTGTTGATAGTCATCTTTGTTGTGCCGAAATACGGAATAGACTGACGCCGGATTAGAGGGCGTGTATATGATCATGAATTAACTAGCTTCTGCCGGGACCAAATTCTAGTGCCGGTATTGAGAGCATGCCGGATTGCATGGCTGCCGGTTGAGAGGGCTTTCACTGTATATGGTATTATTGCAACACGTACACAATGTTTGTGACTTCTGAGTCACAATCAAAACATTTTTCTACGTATTACGCTGTTTTCAGAAAAAAAACAATTTACCAAAGCATCAGGTGTGTACTTTCTTTTGTACGTCAGTTTATATGGCTGGTATAGCGCAGATCACAGTCAGCGCCAGTAATACAGGAATGAATTCGTATATATAGATTGAGAGGGTACGTAAGTCCCAACACATTTAGAGTAAATTTAGGCTTGCCACGGTTTTAATCGTAGAATATGTGTGCTTTTAATTTATGGCTAGATTTCTCTTCTGTCGCCAATGGCTGAAGGGATGGTGTAAATCCAACTAGGGTCCATGCAGGTAGCAAAAGTAATGTAAGTCCCCATGGTCCCTGGTATGGTGATCTACCTTCAGTTATTGGCGATTTATAGCCCATTTTTATACTGTATTGTTTTTCCCCTATAGTTAAAACGTTTTAGATTTAATTACTAGTTTTACATACATCTGTGATAGTCTAGTTGTTTTACTGTCCTTCGTCGGCAGGTTTTTTATAATATACATATATTTCATTTCAATATCAAAGGTTTTCGTCACGATATGGCTGAAATATTGCCGATGTGACGTTAAATATTAACTCACTCACTCACTCACTATATATAGATTGAAAGGCTGAATTTTCTTGCGCTGAAGGATGTAAGATCCCGGTCACTTTAATTGATTTGCATTCCCTAGAATGAACTCAGATACAGTAAATTTTAATTTAATTTCACGAGTTATTGTTCCTTAAAAGCAAATTGTGCACATTAACATGTGAGAATTCTACCACTAAGTGTTGAACTTCTCAGTGACGTTATGAAAAAGCCTACAATTGTCATTTTTCCAATGTTTTCTATAAAGTCCACGTTCTTGTAACGGAAGTGAAGGTATCTCCGCAAGTCATGTGAGTCATATTATATTATTGGATTGTCTATTATATTCAGATGCTCAAAGCTGTGGCAGATTTGACCGATGTGTGGAGGACAAAATCTGTGACATTGAGTGCCCCGGGTGTAACGGGAAAACCGAATGCCACCACTCAGGTCACTTCATCGGACACTGTGTTTGTCAATGGTGAGTACACCTAGACAGACGGACTTCGTTTATCCAGATTATCTCGTCTACCAGTAGCACATACAACCACAGGGGTTCGAATCACTGTTTGGACAATATTTTTTTAAAATAAAAATCTAGACATATGCAATCGTATATTGTTTTTACATGTTATGATTAACCTATATTTCAAATTTGAACGAGATCGGTGAAGAAAGGTATTTTTAAGAAAATTCCACCGCTACACTCATTACATAAAATAAACAAGGGGTGACACTCGCGATGCTCAAACCTGATCGAAAACCGGACAGCCCGACTATTTGAACGTGCGGTTCAATCAAAACTTACGATTTTCACAAAACATTGTATTGAGCTTGTAGGTTATTCTTTTACCTTTCTGCTTATCGTATTGAATTTGTCTACCTGCTTTTAATATTTGAACACTGACCCTCGCGTTAGCATTACCCTCATTCTTTGAACAAACGTCGGGCCTCTCTTCGGTAAACATCGACAGTTTCCGTAAATCTTTCAGTGTACGAAAACGTTATTTATTATATTATGAATTACAGGTGGTTCATAGGTAGAAGTTTCTTTTCCCTGTGCAAGGGAGCCAATGCTGTCTGCTATCACAGTCAGAACTGTGGTTAAATATGGGCTAATATTTAATACGGATCGAGTCTGGACTAGACATAATTAACCATAAACTTAAAGACTTACTCCCACAGGGGCGGAAACAGCATTTTCAAAAATGGGGATGCACACTATTGAGAAAAAGGGGGTTGGGGGCGGGTTACACTTCAAACTCTCTCTCTCTCTCTCTCTCTCTCATGGGCTAAGGGGCCAGTGAACAACGTATTTCTTCAAAGGTAATTTTGAACTCTCTCTCTCTCTCTCTCTTAGAGTTATCTCCATTCCCTCGATTTGCATTCGCAAAACATCGGTAATTTCTGTACATCATGCGTGATTCACTTAAATTTAAAGTATCTGAAAGGAAGATTAATATTCTGCACACCAAGTTAAGACATTCATGTAGTTCTTCAAATGCTGATCTTTTTCGTGTCAATTTATCTGAAAGTAAAGCTTGCCTTTGTGGTGCTCTGGTGGAAGATGCCAATCATTTCGTTTTCAAATGAAAATATTTGAGTCAACTCCATAAATTCATTGTAGGCAGTAAGCGTTTCAGTTAATGTGTAATATGTCTTGCCTCTGTTCATTGTCCATTATATGATTTTTTTCCATGTAATTGCCGGGAGTTGGCTTTAATACGTGGAATAACTTGTGCCCAACCCTTTCAATGCTGAATAAATATGTTTAAGACTAGACAAATCAGTATTCAAGACCTTTATCATTCAAGCACGATTGTTGGGTTTGTCCCTTGTCAACCCCAATAAACTGTTAGCTCGTATTGCCAATATCCACCTATCAACAAGCAAAATTCAGTTATAAACCCAGACTGGTTTGCTAAATCAACAACGAGCCTGATTTCAAAACGAAACAAAACATTCAAAAAGTTCCTTAAGATAAAATATCACGCAAACATATTTTGTTCCACGTCATTTTCATACATGCACACTAGTAAGTCAAAAGTACAATTTAGATTGAAAGGCTGAATTTTCATCCGCTGAAGGGTTTCCAAAGGCTTATTTCAAAATATTATCCAATAATAACATTACCTTTACACTCTGTTGAATCTGTTTGGGCAGACAATCGAGGCTGGTTACTCTCTCTACTTAGAAGGTACACCTGCTGGTATTCCTCCTTTCAGTTGGGTCGAATTTGAATACATATCCGATGTCTCAAACGTTTATTTTCTTACATTTTCAGATCATAGACGCTAACTGGACCACCGAGACTGTCATTTATGAAAATAAAACACTTTCACGTGTACATGGACTTGAGGAATTGTCAATACAATCGCATCAAAACAGATATACATATACTCATGCCAATAATGGTTGTCACCCCCTTCAATTTTTTTAATTGGAGAGGGGGTGTGGGGTGGGGGTGTGAGGTGTGTGTGGGGTTGGGGTGCGGAGGGGGGTGACAACCATTATTGACATGAGTATACTTAAAAGAGATTTCGTGTTGACGTCATTTAGTTTCGTTCTATTAAAATCTGAGTTTGGTTTTACGCCGCTTTTAGCAATATTTCACGGCGGGGAACACGCTTCATTGTACCCATGTTTCGTCTTCGGCGTGACGAGCCAACGCTTTAACCACTAGGCTACCCCACCGCCCCTCTATTTAAAATGAATACGTCAAACCTCTACAGTGGATCTTTCGGTGTTTGTATTTAAATATAAGACAAGACTGTGCAGAGTGAGAAAGAATGGTTTTATGCCACTCTTAGCTATATGCCAGTTCCATACATTGCCGAAATCCGTTCTGAAGATGTAATCAGTCAACAGCCGTGAACATGCATTGATGTATTCTGAAACAGCCGTTAGTGAAGGTGACCAAAAGTTGGTAGTTCATTTTATGCAAAGGCGTATAATTTATAATACATGAGTGAGTGGTTATTGGTTTGCGCCGCATCGTCCATCTTGCAGCTATTCACAAAGAGAGGTAATCATATATGTCCACCAATTGTCAAATTACGTCATGAAAGATAACAACATTTTCCTATACTCTATTCATCGTGATGATGTGCCACGCTATACTGCGTACCTCGAGACTCGCATCATGACATGCAACTTCACAGTCTTCTCAAAAACACTTTCCATAGCGATCTGGACTATAGAGGTTCAATATTCCCATCTGTGTGGACCTGGACCCAGCGTGGATTACATCCAACACCTGTTATAGTTATGAGAACGGAACGAGGAGAGTCAACAGTCTAAGTGACGAAATGCATCTCGAAGGGACGGGTCTTCTACACGACGGAAGCCCGTGGTATTATGTTATCATGACTTTATAGTAATGATCAGATTTAATAATCTAAACCAATATGTAATACCCGTTCAATATCAAGTGCAGGGTGGAATCCTCAAACTTCGGCACCATACGATAATACAGGAAGAACTTCTCCATAAAAATCTGAAATAAAACATTTCCTGGAAATATATAACTTAAATACTTTTGATTTCAACATGTATAATAACTTCTTCGATTTCATGTGACAAAACTTTTTTGAGTTTGATACAAAAATCCAGGCCCTGATTTCTCGAAACAAACTTAAGTCTGAGTTTTGACTTAAGTTAGAGTTTTTACTCAAATATGAGAAAACGCAGTAAAATGCATTCCCCAGGATGAACTGAAATCGATATTGAACTCAAACATAGTCGACAATTTGAGTTTGATGGATAGATTACTTGGGTTGTTTGGGCTTTTTTATTTTAAAAATGCAGTTGAGTTAAAAATTCAGCTGTTTCAATTGTCAAACTCAGTTTGAAATTTGAGGAAAAACTTAAGTTTGTTTCGAGAAATTGGGGCCAGAACTTATAAAGTGTACACCTAGGTATTTATATGAAGACAAAATTTCTAGAACATCATTATTTAGATATTTTAGATTTAGAATTGTTTTTACTTCAATCTTCCACCTTTAAACACAATAATCTTAAGTTTATCAACATTAATTTTCAGTCGCCAGTGGAACAATGATTTGTTAACTTATTAATTCGTATTGGCAACCAATTCACCGTCGTATTAAACATAACAATGTTGCCACCAAACAACAAGATGAATAAATCAAGTAACTCAATGTCAATACAACGCTGGTGATCAGTAATGGTGTGACGATTCATCGATACGCATCGATCCATGGGCCGCCTATACAGTGAATCGATACAATTGTTGTTTTGATCTATGATTTCGGTTTATAACTGTACTTTTTTATTTATTTTGTATTATATTTTATTTATTTTGTATTATATTTTATTTATTTTGTACTTGATGTTTAAAAAGTGCCTATTGTGACTTTTTCAAATTAAAGTTTCTTTCATTTAAACATTGTTTTTGTTTTGAAGTTAAGATGTTTAATAGTTGGTGTTAGAATTAAAGACTTTAGTATCGTGATACGTATCGTATCACCACCCTTATATCGGGATTCGTATCGTATCGCAGCTTTAGTGCACAATACCTTTGCAATATATCGTCATGACTAAAATATTCGTTTGGTGATGTATCGTATCGCAGGTTGTATGCCAATACCAGCACTAGTCATCAGCAGGTAGGAACGGAACAGTATCTTTGAAACAGAGAAGGAAACCAAGAATGTCAATACTTGGGATCCGTGTCGGCATGTATCTGACTTTTCGTCCCTTCTGCCTGCCGTCCGTTCTTTCCTGTTTATGATGTATACAGATCAGCATTACCCCCTGCCTGTCCTCGAACAGATTTTGGGCCACACAGATCACCATTGACCCCTGCCTTTCCCTGAACACATTCTGGGCAAAACAGATCACCATTACCCCCTGCCTGTCCCTGAACACATTCTGGGCAAAACAGATCACCATTACCCCCTGCCTGTTCCTGAAGAGATTCTGGGTCACACAGATCACCACTACCCCCTGCCTGTCCCTGAACACATTCTGGGCAAAACAGATCACCATTACCCCCTGCCTGTCCCCGAACAGATTCTGGGTCACACAGATCACCACTACCCCCTGCCTGTCCCCGAACAGATTCTGGGTCAAACAGATCACCATTACCCCCTGCCTGTCCCTGAACAGATTCTGGGGGCAAAACAGATTCTCACCATTACCCCCTGCCTGTCCCTGAAGAGATTCTGGGTCACACAGATCACCATTACCCCCTGCCTGTCCCCGAACAGATTCTGGGTCACACAGATCACCATTACCCCCTGCCTGTCCCCGAACAGATTCTGGGTCACACAGATCACCATTACCCCCTGCCTGTCCCCGAACCTTCACACAGATTCTGGGTCCACACAGATGGGTCAAACAGATCACCACTACCCCTGCCTGTCCCCGAACAGATTCTGGGCCACACAGATCACCATTACCCCCTGCCTGTCCCCGAACAGATTCTGGGTCACACAGATCACCACTACCCCCTGCCTGTCCCCGAACAGATTCTGGGTCACACAGATCACCATTACCCCTGCCTCTCCCCGAACAGATTCTGGGTCACACAGATCACCATTACCCCCTGCCTCTCCCCGAACAGATTCTGGGTCACACATATCACCATTACCCCTTGCTTGTCTCCGAAAAGATTCTGGGTCACACAGATCACCATTACCCCCTGCCTGTCCCCGAACAGATTCTGGGTCAAACAGATCACCATTACCCCCTGCCTGTCCCCGAACAGATTCTGGGTCACACAGATCACCATTACCCCCTGCCTGTCCCCGAACAGATTCTGGGTCAAACAGATCACCATTACCCCCTGCCTGTCCCTGAACAGATTCTGGGTCACACAGATCACCATTACCCCTTGCTTGTCTCCGAACAGATTCTGGATAAAACTGATCACCATTACCCATTGCCTGTCAGATTCCCGAACAGATTCTGGGTCACACATATCACCATTACCCCTGCCTGTCCCCGAACAGCTTCTGGGTCACACAGATCACCATTACCCCCTGCCTGTCCCCGAACAGCTTCTGGGTCACACATATCACCATTACCCCCTGCCTGTCCCCGAACAGATTCTGGGTCACACATATCACCATTACCCCTGCCTGCCTGAACCCCTGGGAACAGCTTCTGGGTCAAACAGATCACCATTACCCCTGCCTGTCCCCGAACAGATTCTGGGTCAAACAGATCACCATTACCCCTGCCTCTCCCCGAACAGATTCTGGGTCACACAGATCACCATTACCCCCCCCTGCCTCTGGGTCCCGAACAGATTCTGGGTCACAAACAGATCACCATTACCACCTGCCTCTCCCCGAACAGATTCTGGGTCAAACAGATCACCATTACCCCCTGCCTGTCCCCGAACAGATTCTGGGTCACACCTATCACCATTACCTCCTGCCTGTCCCTGAACTAATCCCGCGTAGCTGAGATCCACATGTTGTGTATTGTGCCCGGGGGATGTCGAACGTTGCTTCAACTATCTCCTGAACACAGCAAAAATATTCCTACTGAGAAGAGATACCATGTTCTTTTCATGGGACAGTGTGAAGTATATATGTTTTATCTTTTGTTTTGAGTTTAAATCAAATTCTGCACATTGATATAAAGTTTAGGTCAGATCACGAGCATGAAGTTGACCTCAAGGAGTGTATCTCTTGAATGTTCTGAGAAAAAAAAGATTGGTCTGTGCCCCATAGATGAAAACGTTGGACGACAGCCTGCTGGACACTCTTACTTGCTGACAACATCAGAGCAGTTCTATTCCTCGTCTTTGCTTCAGTGCTGCTTCTGACGGCTGTTGGTGAGTATTTGATACAACCTTCCTACAACCAGTGATAGACCCTTCCTACAACCAGCGATACAACCAGTGACACTGTCCAATTGACACTGGTATTCGGTAAAAACTAGAAACCTTAATTTCTCACAATGACCCATTCGTTCATTAACATATGTTAGTCGTATTGTGTAAGGTCAATATGTTGACTTGAACA
The DNA here is from genome assembly GCF_003918875.1 of Haliotis rubra. Taxonomy (NCBI): domain Eukaryota; kingdom Metazoa; phylum Mollusca; class Gastropoda; order Lepetellida; family Haliotidae; genus Haliotis; species Haliotis rubra. The sequence goes on from NW_025767002.1 coordinate 2,116,057, forward strand.
TTTCTTGCACAAAAGATACTTGATGTTCACCAAATTAAAACAGGCAAGGTACAGGCTCAGATAGATCATTCGGCAGAACATTGTGTGTGCCACTACCAAGGTAGTTTACTCTCATGACGACTCGCGCTTCAAGTCCCACGTCCGACACGGACCCTTTGTATAAGGTATTTACCATACTTCAAATACAGAACGTCTAACTTGTGTTGCCACACAGACCTATATCATACATGAACCCTTCAGTGTGTACTACATTGGCGGATCCAGAGGGGGGTTCATGATGTTCAGATTGGGGTTCACCGCCAAACCCACCCCACCCGCCGTTAAACTTTGAAAATGACTTAAGACCACATTGAAGATTTTGTTTTTGCGTTGGCGGAGTCAATTGGGGTTGAACCCCCTGAACCCCCCCTTTCAAAATTCCTGGATCCGCCCATGTACTGACGTCGATATACGGGGACTTTGTTGTGGGCGATTCGACCGTTGTGTGCAGGACCGGATCTGCGACATCGAGTGCCCCGGATGTAGGGGCAAGACTGATTGCCACCACGCCGGGTCATTAATCGGACACTGCGTTTGTTCGAGGTAACTTGGATCAAATAGTTAAAACTTGCTAACGTTAACGGCGCCATGTTGTTGGACACATCGAGGTAAACATTATAGCGGAAATCTCAAGATAAATAATATGCAATTGTGTTCACTTACAGGAACTATTTTCATATGCTTTATATGTCGATGCAATAAATTTTGAAAAATAACTACATGAATAGCGTACAATGTTCCCCAAGAGGTTTATAGTATATTATATTATATTATATTATATTATATTATATTATATTATATTATATTATATTATATTATATTATATTATATTATATTATATTATATTATATTATATTGCTGATAATAATTAAATGTATAAATGGAACATAAAATATGATCTAAACTGTACGCTAAAGGGCCCTATAATTCAAAATCACTAACATTCGATATTCGACACAAAACGTACCTTCTTTATAACACATAAATTGTGTCTCGATCATAAACAGTACGAAAAACATTACGAGCAATGTAGCTGGCACGATATCCGCCCCTGGCATTAAATTATTAACTCCCATACACAATCTGTTGGCAATCAGTTGACATTGTGAAGGAAATCTATCATGCAGAATAACGAAGCCTAAACCAGCGTCGATCCGTACTTAGAATATTGGAAAACAATTACACTCGCCTGTGTAACCATTCTCCGTTTGGTTAATGAAAATTTACCGGCAATAAACCGATTTAGAGCCATCATAAACTTCGCCTTGGTTGACCGTTCGAGGGTATCAGAATGTCATGATTAACTCGTTGAGATTGGACAGGAGCGCGATCTCTGGCCATACTCGCTACAACTCTACTTCCGTCTGCAATGTTACAGCCAAGAGAGACGATCAACGGTATTGTGATTGTCCGGAAAGTAACTTAGACAGAGGAATGACTCCTTCTTGTGTCTTTCGTCAAATATCGGTCCTTTGATTGGTTACATTGTTGAGAAGGGTGATGAGTGGTTCTATGTCCATTCATTAACAGGGAATTACGTTATAATATCCTAACTGTTAAAGGTATCATTCCTTTCTGCAGCACCAGGAAGGGCAGTGGGGTAGCCTAGTGGTTAAAGCGTTCGCTCGTTACGCCGAAGACGCGGGCTCGATTCTCCACGTGGGCACAATGTGTGGAGACCATTTGTGGTGTCCCCGCCTTGATATTGTTCGAATATTGCTTACAGTGGCGTAAAACGAAACTCACTCACTATCCAGCACCAGGATCTCGTCTGTGGTACAGTAGACAGAGTGTATTTCTGGAGAGCAAAACGCCAGTAGTGCGATCCCCAGGCCGCAAGACAATAACAGAGGTCAAAAGATGGTATTTGTTGTTAGCCTGGCTGAACCTGGGCGTGAAGCAAGAGTTGGTCTGCGCGGAGTCAGTATATTGTGGGACATCCAGTGTTACAGTGCCGTATGGTATGGTATGCTCAGTCTATTGTCTGTTTGAATAAAAATAATACCAATAATTAATTTTATTTTTTTAACTTTAATTCGAAAATGATCAGTATCATACATTTGAACATATTAGGTTTAACTGCCTTAATTTATTAACAATTTATTTTTAAATATCTAAATGTTTTTGTCGACCAAGTCAACAATGTGGCATTATGATTATAGAATAACATATATAATTCATCCTAATGACCAATCTCTTCAGGACATAGTACAATAGTACATTGGTCAACAGTTCTCGAATACTCATCGACCTTCAACGTCATTGCACTGCAATTAACTGTTAATTAGTATATGATACACTGGCTAGAATTATATCTATATAGTCAATATTGTCTAACAACAGTAGGAGGCTCTTTATTATATTTGGAGCACAATCGACGACGTGAAATGACAACATATACATGCATGCCTTGGCTTAATGTGGAGAAATGTAGTTTCCGTGAAACAAACGTTCCTATATTTCTTTTTCAAAATTCCATGTTTATATCCTTTGTTTTGAATTGAACGTTCCTGGGATTTAAGTGGAATAGTTGGCTTTTAAAAACTCACATCATGATAATTGATGTTTAGCTTCAACAAAAGCATTATCTCCCATCTTGTAAAAGAAGGGTCAGAGCGTTACAGCAAATTCAACTCATAGGCATTTATCAGACTAGAATTTCAGCCGCTTGGGATGGTCTGCAATACTAATCAAATATTTTACGATTCATGTGATTTCAATCTCAGGAGAATACAATAATTGATCAGAATTCTTGACCACAACAAGTATCAGAGATGTCAGTCTCCAGCAAGGGAGATACTCTTGGTCCTGTCAAGATAATCTGTACGAGACTGATATGGAAATCACTGAAGTGGGTTTGTCATTTTCGGCCCTGAGGACTGTTTGATCCTTATTGCCAAGACTGCTGCCCATGGTGTGTGCATGTGTAGCTACAAGTAGTGATATGGAATATTGCGGTTCAGTGTCGTAAAGATGGTTTGTGACTAATGAGGTATCATTCCAAAGGATAATATGACAAAGGTCTGGTAGGATAATACACCGGACCCGTGATGATCCGGGTTACAATTGGACTTCAGCAACCCATGCTTGTCGTAATGGGCGACTAACGAGATCGCGGGATCAGGACACTTGGGTGGCATATGTCAATGTAGCCCAACTGCGATGATTGATGTTCATCATGTTGATTACTGGATTGGCTGTTATTTACAGACCGCCAAATATGACTGGAATTTTGGTGAATGCGCCGTTAAACAACAAGCAAATAAACAAACATGCGCGTCTCCTGTTTACCAGCGTCCTCTGGTGGTATTCACTATATGGGTATACCACACGAAGCCCCTGTCATGCAGGAATATTGCTAATTTCAAACTCTACTCATCTACTTCATAATACAATTTGCCCATTTAAAAGATTAATAAACACTTTAGGTATCAAAATACTTGGCAGTTCAAAGCTTCAACGGCAAAGAATGATCAGTTTTGATTACCTGTCGAAACACATTCCACAGGGAATATTATACGAACATGACAAATCAGAAATGAAAAAATGAATTAATTTTGCATCGATTCAGCCGTCACACACACCATCCGCATAAAGACACGGCTGTCTCTAATAGCTGAACAGAACAGAAGTATGACATTATTTGACACACAGACCTCACCCACATACATACTTAATTTGATAAATAATGTCTCTCCACAAGTAGGCCACAACTAGGCAGTAGGTCGAAACTTGGCCAAGCTGCATTCCGCATGTGATAAAGCGACACCAGTGTTACTCTCATTACTGCAGTAAACTAAATGTCATGTATTTCAGATTCGAAATATATATACAGGTGAACCACAAAGAACATGTTAAGACATTTAAGGACGATTAAACTAAATATGACATGTTATGGACAATTAAAAGAATTAAACATATACAAATATACTTATTTAGCCGTCAAAATATGTTTCCCCTCTTTTTCAAAACTTGAAAATCCCTGCAGGATATAAATAGAAATATGGCTGTAATAAATAACCGAATACAATATGGCATGGTATACTAAGTGTAGCAGAATGTTCTGAAACTACTGCCTGTATTTTTTATTCAGTAACCCATAAGGCCATTATGCATTTACCAACATGTGCCATTGACGCTTCAGAAAACTAAAATAAATAGACCACGGATGCATGGTCGACATGGAACTTAATTGAAATTCACCACATATACTGATTAAGACAACAAAGTTACAATCATGATTAACAATCATGATCATCAACTTTATCGTCATCATCTTCATCATAATATGTTCTTTAAAGATCCTTTCGAAAAACTGGGTATCAACAAGCATTGAATTCCAAAATTTATCATTTAAAGTATCAGCTTAAAGGACTCTCTAGTTTGTATTTTGTCCGCTCCCAATGGTTTCAGTAAGTGAATCTGACTACGCTGTAGCCATGTTCATCACAGTTTCATCACAGTAATTGGCAATGCTCATTCTTGTCCAGATACGTCACTGCAGGAAAGTATTCCTTTGAGGAAAGCATACACTCTGTATTCACACATAGCAACCCAGTGTGATATGGGGACAATCATAGTCAACTGCCCATCACGGGATTCTAGGTATCTGCTCTGCTCTGGAATCACCCAGATGTAGTCTTTGCAGTCACGGCTTTGCTCAGTCGGACGAGATGACCAGCAGTGTTATCCAATTCCAGGTTCAGAGGTAAAAGTCAACACACATAAAACGACCAACAGTATTGGCTGAGAACAACCACGTTATGCGAAGTGTATGTTCAGATATATATGTGTTTTCATGACAAAATTAACTTGAATGGTTTCAATAAATTCATTCTGTTATATATGTGAACATAGATTGCGCTTCACCTGACAGATCACTATGAAACTTGACGGGGGAGAATAGTAACATAATAAATCTCTGCTTGTTAGTTGCTATGATCTTTTCTTCTGGTTTCTTGCTTATGCCTGTGACCACAGAACGAATATTCAATGGTACAGTGTGTACATGGACTTGTTTTTACTGCATGCTGAAATCACACAACACCAAACACAATCTTCTGATAACATTATTTTCACGTGGACATTCAATATTGTGTTCAAAGCAGCCTCGTCGTAAGTCTGTATTAAGTCACAGAAGTTACGATCACCTTAGCGGTAAGATTTGAACAACGGCACCTTGAATTGTTCCACGCACACGAAATTGTAGATTATTGGTCATGATGAACACATGTGATATTATCAGAATAAAGCAGTGTGCTTATAACTATCCATGCACGTTAAAGTTAAGTCATAACCCATCTGTTATGCCCAATGTCAGTAGGTGAGTTTGATCAGTATATTTTCAGTGACCTACGTCAACCGTGGTTACCATGTTTTAGTCAATCAGGGCTGACTGGAGTTGAGGGGCGGTGGGGTAGCCTAGTGGTTTTAGCATTCGCTCGTCTCGTCGAAGACAGGGTTCGATTCTCCAGATGGGTACAATGTGTGAAGTCCATTTTTGGCGTCACTCGCCATGATGTTGCTGGAATATTGCTAAAAGCGGCGTAAAACCTCACTCACTCATTAGAGTTGACTTGAGTTGACCAGGATTTATAAATGAGAACTTATGGCAGAACGCAAAAGATAACACATAAAATGCAACCTTACAATGATAGTGTCTGGAGAAGAAACACAACGGCAATATATACTTGACGTTATTAAAAGAGCATTGTGCGTAAGTATTACTGTCAGTCATGATCCATCTGTGATACCCGCTGTCTGTGTGATATGGACCGACGTCGCCATACAATGCCATCCAAATACCTCCAAACATAAAGACTGAGCAACCTCATCCAGTGAAATCTGCACGCCATCTTGATCTCTGGTGATTTATGCGTCTGAACCACGACTCTGAACTAGCATGCTGGTTGTTCAATATCCTGTCATATATATCATAAAATTGCGGAACGTTTGTAAGATGTTAATGTGAGCGTCCGGAGCCAGAAGGCGGTCAGATTTACCTGCCAGTAACGCCGAGTTGGTCCGAGTCGTCTGCCGAAATCTGAGAACGGATCTTAGGAAAGGTTATGGGAGCAGACGACTGAGAAGCAGACTTGCCGGAAGTAGCGGTACTAAACTCAGGGTCAGCGGAATACCCGCCAGACTTATCCTTATCTGAGATGGAAATAACCCACAGGATAAAGCATTCATCTTCTCCGTGTGACTGATATAAGTCAGGGGGTAACTAACCGAGGTTTTTAATCTGTTGCTCAAACACAATAATTAATAGCGTCTTTGAAATATTTAACATTTCGCTCCAACAAGTTGAATGTAAATGGGGAATGTGTATATAGATGTGCGTCTAGACAAGGACAAATATGTTGAATGGTTATGGTGTTTACCAGGGCTGAACAGGAGTCGGTCTCAACACAGATCACTTTACTGACTAAATTGCTGGCAGTCATGAAGGTCACTCTGTAATATGTCAACAGTATGTCAAATCTGGCATTTCATTTATAGACATCCCTTTTAGACACTGTTAGTTTTCATGAGCAAAGAATCAATGGATGCGCAGAGCTCCTGGTAGCGGTTTCTAGAACATTACACTTGAGATGCCAACATTTTGATGACCAGACTCATTCCTTCGTTTAATGTCCCTTGTAATTACAGCTGCAATTTACTAATATAAATGTAAAACAGATACCACTGACTTTGCAGTATATCAAACAAGAGCGACAACATCATTTCCATAATCATAAGAAATGTATGCTAAAGGCCACGTCCATTGTACGATTCCATCTGTATCATAATCACGTTTTCACGAATCACTACCAAATAGTGATGATACCAGGTGTTCGGGAAAGTTGTCAATAACTTCTTACTTTTTTCTAATTTAACATTACACATGATTCCACATCTGAGATGCAATACTTAAGCCGCGAATTCCCTATGATTGTGTTTCCAGTGTGTGGTAGACTCTCATTGCTACTTCAGTGGACATGAATGCTTTCATCATTACGTGTATGTAACTGATACAAGATGTGATGTGAAATAGCGACACACAGTTCTCTATCCGGACCTGTCTCCTAAGAGCGTCAAGTGATCCATGAAATCACTCGTATTGCCTTGCATAAGTCGACACCATTTACACAGAGGAGTGGGAATACAAAACAACATATTACATTCTGCTTACCTTACACGACGATTGTCGACGCTATCGGTAATAAAATAGTGATGTATGGTGTGTTCCAAGGCCGACATTCGAACCTCCTTGGAGACTCTCGCTCAAGCAGGGCTTGACAACTGTGATGGAAACTGTATCGAATAATTTTTCCATTACTAATGTCATTCTCCTATCAAAACGTCGCTCTCCTATCGCTTTTGTGGCATTGATTCCGGTAACCCTTACATCAAATGCCAATCACTGCTTGATATATGCGTTACTCCATATCCTATTCAGTCAGGATTTTGCAGAATTTCAAAAGAACGACCTTGGCTTGAAGATAAAGCTCATACCCTGAAGAAATTCTTCCCAAATATTGTGATACAGGAGAACATTTATGGTGCAAGAGATTAGGTGATTTTGTCGTTTATCTACTCAACTACAGCAGAGAGAAGCATTTAATCGTCTTCATCTCTTTCCTGTAAATGACACGAATGCAATAGGACCTTTAGATGATGATGAAGAAGGTAGAGGGAGCTCGGGGGGTAATTGCCATGACGCTTTGATTGACTCCTTCATCGATTCATATCCACGCGAGCCAACCTCTTGCTGTATTCTGAAGTGAGTATGAACAAAGGTTGGGGCAGCTTCTTTGAATTCAGTCCCGACCTTTTCCAAATCGTTACCGTGAGGTCCTTCTGGATTTTATCTTCTTTATTACAGTTGCGAGATATACGATATTTACACTGAAATAAACACAATTCTTTATTATCTTCCACTCCAGCGATGTTATCAGGGGTTAAACAAACGAACTGTTCCCCTTTGCGTCAATTGCCTTCCATGTACTCTCCTCACATATCAAAAGAAGGAAATCACAAGCGTATTTAACGATGAGGAATGAGCTTAAACATGTTCCCTTTGGCGTTCACAGACTGTCAATATCGAATTGGCGAAGGATAAACACCCAAACGTCTTTAGTCGTTTTGTTCGTGCTTCCGTCCATTATGCATTCAAGTCCATGCCTATTGGGTTGCTCAGAACGTATACAAAGTGTACGCTAATAATATGACAATAGTCATCTCATCAGTAAGGGTATGGGAGTTGGTCAGTTATTTCAGATACGTTGTGTAAACGACATTGTTTAATTAGGTATAATTGATATTAATGCAATAAACAGACATGCGAAGTTACAAACTGATTCGACCGTCAAAACACAGTCAGGTAACCCTCAGCTATTCCAATATGAAGATATGGAATATGTTTTGCTTATGTATACAATACAAATTAGCAAATAAAAAATCGATAGCGATGATAGTTAGTCCAGTTCCGCATACTATTTTGGTCGTTCAAGCATCTTCATGGCACATGTAGTATTTAGTTTTTGTTTGAAATTTTATTCAGATAAAAATCAAAGTATTATTTGCTGGTATTATTTAAGGGAATGCAAAACCCATTAGGAATTGGTGTTTTTCAGGTTTAACGTTTGTGTATTGCAATTGTAGCGCTGTTCTATTTACCATTGATTTTGCCGCTTTTATTTCGAGCAACGATAATGGAATTCTAGGAAGATAACTAGCAGGGACATAAGCATAGTCTCTTGGGTGTGTGTCTCCATCTGATAATATTCTGGCAAATTTCCACGAAACTTAAAACAGGAAATGACAAACTATGACAGTGACCTGAGCTGTATCTGTTTCTGTTCTCCAGATTAAAGTTAGTTTTTGTTACAACCAAGTGTCACTTATTTCAAAGATTAAGGCTACTGTCAAACTGAAGGTCATTCAGACATCAAAAACGATAAAAGAAGATTATTGGAATTTGAATTTCATTTTAAGAAAAACGCATAATACATGTCTTATCTCGTGTTCCAATTAAGAATGTCCTTTTACAGAGGTATCAAAACCATTATTCCAGTAACAGTTTCTAGAATTCTCAACGTTCGTTGCATTGCAAAAACATGAGCGTGGTTAGTCCGCACAAAGACACGCAAGGGCTTATGCCTTCCATGAAACGTTTTGAAAGCAGAAAAACCTTAAATGTATAAAACCGGTCAGCGGTCAGATAACTTCATGTAACATCTGTACAAGTAAAGGTACATGTATGATCTAATGGATGATCAGAAGTTGTGCAATGTCGAAAACAGATGAACTGAGTTTACTGTTCAGCTAAGACAGGTAAATTAGTGGAATGGAAATTGGTATTTTCCATTACTGAACGATATGAACTAACGGATATTTCTGAAGCGAAAGTTACATTTCTTGGCCAAATTCCAGTGTAAAATTGTTCCGACACAAGCAGAAATACTGATTCCAATGCATGACATTATTTTCAATGTAGCACTGTAGATGTAAAGCACGATTTGCATATATATTTAAATTTTGTTATTTCCTTTTTTCCCAAATTTCAATTTGCATTTTCATCACTTTAGTTTCGAATAAGCCCTAGTTTGTAAAACATATGATATATGTACACGTACATTGTATGTTAAGGGTAAAATAAAGTGTGTCTTACTTGTGGCATAGGGCTAACTAGCCCTTACCATTTCTAATTACTGGTACCTTTAAACAAGATATGTCAAGACAAATGGATAGAGAGTCCACATAATAATCCGATCGGATTGTCTTAAAAGGACCACCTTTTCATTTTGTCGAGGTTTCTTATATGCATTATGCATACGACAGGAACTATTGTGGTTTCAGGCTGATGACATGTAGATCATGCAGATAACTGAAATTTGAAACTTCTTTTTCCATTTAAACCTTTTTTCCGGGTCTAAGATAAATATGGTGAATGCATTCACCCAAACTCTTTCTTGCAACGACGCATATTTTGTGCAATTGCACGAGTACATGATTAGGCGGAGGTTGTGACGGAACGTGTCTTGTTAAAAGATTCATGCATAGTTCAGTTCAGTGTTCTATTAGTTAAAATCAGCCAAATGGTACACACTTGAATGTGTGCTGTGAAACCCAAATTACCAAGAGAAAGCTGGTTCCTGAACAAATCTAAATGAATGAACTACCGGATGATCAAGTAATCTAATTAACGAATAACAGCATATCATATTATTTTATGTTTGCTTGAAATACGTTGGATCCAAATTACAAATGGCATTGTATTTTATACCGGTAATGCAATTCAAATCTAAAAAATATACCTATGTAGGGACTTATCAGTGACAAAAAATTTAACTCTCTGTTTTACTGTGTATCTATAGTGCATCCGTTCCTCATGCGTTATTTGTTGCTATTAGTGTAAAACCGCCTTTAGGATAAATCCCTAATGCATTCTAACTGTTCTACGAATGTAGTTGCTCTGAAGCTGTGGATGCTGGAGACGCTTAATTATAGAAGGGTCCATTCGGCGATGTTTGATATTCATGAGAGCTCCAGACAACTGTAAATAAACAGAATAAGGAATGCTATAATGCTAATAAACCGATTTATTTTCAAGACCATGTATTTCTTTAAGAGACACCAGAATGTACCGACGTGGACATAGCGCGTAGTCGTTATACAGTACGCACTAATGGACAAGTCGTGATACTTCCCGGAATACATATATGTTACTTAAGGTGATTCGGCTAATGGTAAATCGCTCGGGAGTGTTATTGAGGTGGTATCTAAACTGACAAGCGTGCATAACAAATGGACAAACGCCAGGAGTCGTCGGATACACCACATCTTAATTAAACATTTGGTATATTAATCAATAGAATGGCCTATGCATCATTCAAATTACCTAATGATTTATGTCACTGTGGAAGGCGATAACATATTATTTCCAGATATGTGTGAGTCTTTATCTGGTTGAATGCGTCTTCACAATGAGGATGCTTTATTTAGGTCAAAAGCCGTCTTGTGCGGAGAGAGAAGAAAAAACTATGGTCACGTTAACGGTCAATACTGGACACAGTCATTGTAGGCTTTGATAATATGTTCATGAAAAAAAACAATCCTCACAAGGAGATACAGGTTAAAACGGCAATACCACCTGTTTAAAGTACAATAGACGTTTTATATTTTCATGTTATGCCATTACCGCTTTTGCAGTCTTTGTGTGTGTTTTGTTAATAATGATATACATGTACATGAACATGTCAACGAATGTGGGTATTTATTTTTGTACTTCTGTCACGTGAACATGAATTTTTGGGAAAATTGTACAGTGTTAAAATGCTTACCGATTTTGAACCCTTCACGAATGCTTGAATTATGCAAACTAAGAGTAAGATGGGAAAGGAAACATAATGTACCCTAGCGCAATCATCTTCAGATTAAAAGCCCGTGTCATGCTATTTCAATACTCGCCTACGTATTCGTCTGAAATTGAACTAAGATAATTCCGAAGGCAGCACCTAAAGCACGTTCCATACGTTTGTACAGAGTTACAAATCTCACTGGGAGTGGGAGCGCATTTCCCCATCTAAATGACGTTTTCAGTATATATAGCAATACCCAACTGATGTTTCAGTAGAAGACTCTCGTGATATATCAAACAGCATCTGAATGGCCGGATTAGCATCTCTGAGAGACTTACCAGACCCATTCAAACTGAAGTTACGTCTTGCGATTGCCAACTGTGCAAATCGTGAGAACATTCGTGGGTACTATTCTATGTATATGGTTGTCGTCTTTGAACTGAATCCGAACTGGAACAGATAAAGAAGTTTGACGAGTCTGCAGAGGAGGATGTATTTACAAATAGTTAAGCATTAGGACCTTATTAGCTCTTTGTTGATTGATGTAATAGAAAATGACTGGGGTCTTACTGACCAATTCAATAGCGCTGATTTTGAACTATTTCCGATTAGCTTGATCAATAATCTGGTAATTTGCCCATCAGGAATGCGACATTCAGATTTCGTTTGAGGCTGCGATGCCACACTAACGTTTTTTTATAAAACTTCTCATTTTCATTAAGGCGCTATGACGTGAAGTCACAATCGTCGAACCGTTAGCTATTCAGTTGCATTTGTTCTGTCGTTGAAATCCTCGTTCAACTGGTTAATGCTCTTCTGAAATAATGTTCCTCATTTGGTCCCTGCTTTCAGCAAGCTATCAGCTTCTGTCTGGGCAATCTAACTGTTAACAGTAGAGGTGGGTGTGCATAATACACAGAGTCGGTTAAATATTGGGTCTACAACACATCACATTGAATGATGTGAAGCTCGACATGGCCTGGGCTGAAAGGATAGCTTGGCTGGTCAGATGAAAATGTTTCATCATGTAGTCGTTCTGTGAAGTTATTAGGCTCCGTGCCAGAGCCCGCTGTCTACATAAACATATTTAGCAAACGGCAATCAACTGATTATTTACCTCAAATGACAAACATAAAGAGCAATTATCAGTGACTGATTTTTTATGCTGCTTTCAAGATATATACGCTATACCATGACCTTTTGGCTCCGCGAAGACTCAACCAAAATGATGAAATTTTAGCCTACAGGTATATGATGACTGAAAAGGGATCGCAATAAGGAAGAAGTTTGGATTCGAAAGCACGAACAAGAAATCCTTGCACGCACAGGGAACGGAACTCGACAAACTGAGGCACTCCTACCGCTGGAGTATGCGTGTCTTCCGATAAATGAAAGAGACTTAATCAGATTCACACGGAAGAAAGACATCAGTGACAACAGCTATTTTTGAAGTGTAAATGATAGTCGTAAGAGGCGACTAACGGGATCGGGTGGTCAGGTTCACTGACTTGCTTGACACATGTCATCGTATGCCAAATGCGTACATCAGTGCTCATGATATTGATCACTGAATTGTCTGGTCCAGAGTCGATTATTTACAGACCGCCGCCGTGAAGTGGGAATATTGCTGTCAACAGCAAACAATACAATATATATGAAGTAAAATGGGACTAATCATAACTTGTTTTCTGCTCTTTGACAGACAGTGTGTGATATCATTTAGATCTTTAACAGATATTCTTTTACAAAATGAGAAAGAGTCTTCATCAGATTCACAGGGAACAAATATCACTGTCAACAGCCATGCGGAGTGTTAATGTAATCATAAATTCAATTTTGCTCTTGGACAGACACTGTGAAATATCACTGTAGTGTTTTACAGAGATTCGTATCCAAAGCACTGTCTTGTGTTATACAGTTATACATAAGATAGAAAACATGCTACAGCAGAATGTTTAGAATGACGTAGGGTTTCTATGTGTACATGTGGGATGCAATGTGTTTTGTTTTATAATGGATTAAGGGATTTGGACTTTGATCTCCAATAAACAAATACTGAAACTAGATAATTGAATTATTGATAAATGTTAGTATATCCTGCCTCTACTGCTGTAGCTTACCTGCTTTAAAAAGGTTTAATTCAATAAGACAGACATACAGTATCGGGGAAATGAAATTTTAGGGAAAATGAATTTCGCATCTATCTGGTGATCCGACATGAATGACATTATGGCAGCTTAGGTCACCCTCTTTTGATCAACTACAGAGTGGGTGGTTAGAGCTTCAGATGAACTCTTACCATAATCCATAAAACATGAAACATAACAGAGACTGATAGAGGACCACTACTCTCACTGGTTGTGGCTGTGTTAGTGTCTACTTGTATGTCTGTTTAGTTACAGTTAACTAAGCTAAGGCCTTCTGTAGGGCCGCCCAGTTGGTATTTCCAAAGTCTTTTGTACAGCCACAATCAATTAAGAAACCCGTTATGGTCAAGATATCCGATAGCAACTCCATCGAGAGCTTCGTCATGGCTTGAATCATGTAGGTCTTTGAGAATACGGAAGCTCACTTAATGAATGAAGGGAAAAGAGAACATATTACCTTCTGATAAAGGTCATATTTTAAGAGCTGTCGACTATTGGTCTGTTCGTACTTCAATGTGGTTGTGATAAAGGTTCATAACAGACCCAACAATAACTTACCACATTTTATTACATATACAGAGAAATCTCATTAGTTGAGATCCAGCCAATTCAGAAATCCCATCAGATGCTTCTCTATGACTGTTTCTTATATCTATGTATGTTGTATCACTAACATAAAAAATGAATAACCGTTTAATTCGAAATCAGTGTTCCATTGGAAACAGACTGAACAAAACAAACAACAAATCCCTAAGTATTCATAATATTGATACAAAATTAATTTTATAATTAAAACAAATAATGTAAATGTAGCAAATGCTATGCTACGCCTTGTCAGTAAAGTACATATTCTTGGAAGTTTTGGAGTTCAGGTCAAACCCAAACTGCGTTCGAATACCTGATTTTTTTTGGAATTACCGAATTTCACTCTGATACATTTACATGTCTTCCATATATATTGTGTCGATAACAAATCGTGTGTCATATTGTTGGGTCATATTTCACGATTCACCCATTCTACAGTACACTGAAAGCCCATACTCAGCATAATCCAACAACAGTACGCAGAATTTAAAGTAAAACATTTTCTCCACATAAAGCTAGAAAAGGATCAAATAATTCTACCCTTGGTATGAGATATCGATATATATTTATACAACGAAACAAAATACTTGTTAGATTCAAGTACATCATTTTTAATGATAATCTATTATGCTCATTTGAGCAAGCACAAAAGTAAGGTGTGAAAAGATTGAAGGAATTTGCCTGAGGTAACGTGTCTGTTGTATTACAATGTATATTAATGTGAAGTGAAAGGAGGTGAAATGCGTTCAAGATGATGGTACCCATTGCCACGCGGAGGTACTGTGCCTATGCGTTTGCGTTTGATTGCGTGAGTAAGTGAGTGTAATACCGGTTTTATGTCACCATCCATCTGGGACACCATGCTGCAGTCAAACCCAACTCATGTAATTCCCAGACAAACCAGCCACGTTTGCAGATGAGATACAGTTTCCAACGTGTAGAAAACTACATCTACATGAGTAATAACAGTAAGATGCACATAAACTAAAACATTTTATACACATTTTAGATCTCTTACACTGTTCGTGGTCAAAAGTTTCTTAAATTGGAACACAATTGGAAAATTGTGATACTGCATATTTCATATCGCTGTTGGAGAAAATTGTCACATGTAAATAACATTCATCTCCCACTGCGATTGAACATAGAGATAGGATACCCGACTCAGAAACATTATACTGAATCCAGCCGAACTGTCCTTTGGCGTTCACCTTAATGCCGAGCGCCAGGAAGGATAACTCCCAGTAGTACTGCCATCTTCTTTAGTATTTTTGTATTACGCAAAAGCACAACCGACCTTCCGCTCTCAAGGCATACGTTCTATCCATTATCCATATACAACGTTGTTTTTATTACCTTACACAACGGACCGCCTCCGTGGTGTAGTGGTTAGAGCGTCCGCCGGAGAGCGGAAGGTCGCGGGTTCGATCCCCGACCGCGTCATACCAAAAGACGTTAAAATATGGTACTTGTTGGTCCATGCCTGACGCTCGGCATTTATGGGTACAAGGACTGGTCGGCTCGGAGTCAGTATAATGTGTCTGAGTGGGGTATTCATGCTTCACTGCGGCATGGTATCTCAGTGGGCTAGCACTATAAAACCAGATTAAGCCTTGGCTAGTACAAGCAGCCGTACATACGTATACACACGCATGCACGTCGTCATATGAGCGAAATATTCTGAAGCACGACGTTAAACCCAATTTCACCTCACCTTACACAACGTGTAATTCTCATTGCCAAGAACAACATTCCGTAATTTGACAGTATATCATCACTGGTATGAACATAGCACCAGATAGCGACGGTACGGGTTCATACGTGTGGGCAATGAGTCAGTCACGCTATTCACGCCTCAATTTGAACCCTTGGTCTCGTTTACCAAAGCAACGATCGTAAATCCCATACTTTCAAATTATCGTTGACTTAAGACAGCCGGGGCGTTAAGATCTCTATGTAGAATGGATCCACGATCAAGGAGCTGTTGCCTACACATGATACATGAGAACCTTAGGGGTCATATAACTCGGAAATTTAGACGTTTGACTCTCATAACATTGCATGACCTCAGTAAGGATATAACTCATGAAACGTGAGGATTAAACTGGGAATGTACACACTATCACCTTTCCATTAATATCATTTCTTGACACTGTCCTAAGAGGGGTGTTTCAGGAAAATCATAGCCTATCTGCGGAGACCTGGTACTGGTCCTCTTGGCGATACCAAGTGTCAGTTTTGATGTTTCTTCAAACACGGTCGTAACCAAACAACAATAATTTGGTCGTTGTGTGCCTAAGCTCGTCCTACTGGATCCGTGCAGTATGAGTGGTGTTCTGGCGAATCCCGTGGCACCCCTGACTACGACCATCTCTTACATTTACTGTCATAACATCGATTGAGAGTATTAATCCCCATGCAGTGTGAAGCAAATATCGATACGGTTGCTGACATTCAAGAGCTGTGTTTTCTCAGGAGGTGTAAAACGTCTCAGAGGAGAAGGGTCATAAGCCTAAGAATTATCCATCGTATTATTGCCGTGACTGCTCTAAACTTCCAAGTCGGCCTAATCGATCTGGCTCGTGTCTTACCACTCCTCCACTGTTGTGTTCGCGTACATATCGAGAGTGTTAAAGGGTCGGAACCCTAAGCGGGAAACATGAAACCTCCTGACTGGCTTGACTGACAAACAGTAATCTGAAGTGAGTGACACGGCTTTCTCCGAGATGTGTACTCAGACACTCTGGGGAATTAGGATTTTAACTTTTCAATGCACCTGATAAGATCTCTAGTAAGGGCCACAGCCAATGTATGCTTCATAAACGAAACTAATTTTGCCTGGCATATTCTTTGAAATCAAGTCTTGCCCTTTGGGCTCGTTTTAAAAAGCCATGGAAATGTCAAGCGAGATGACGATGGCAAACTGCGAGAACTATGCGACGTCAATGTTAAGCAATGGAAATAACCAGGATAGGAGCGTTGTTGGGTGAACAAATACTTTTGAATTTCACGTAAGCCTGTGTAATTAAACATGTGCGTTTCTAAAACTGCTCGAAGCTGATGTAAAGGTTCTGGAGGAGCCTTCAGCTTCCATTATTCTTTCCCTTTCGAGGTCAGCAGTATCAACCAACGCAAAATCACAGCATTATTAAATGCTTCAGAACCTCCAGGAGAGATTGATCCAGCCAAAAGAACGAGCCATTGTTAACCTACACGGAGAGACGGACAGCTTGATTTACACGACTACCACCTTCGGTTTATAAGACATACAGGCTCGGCTTGACGATATTCTTACCTTGTTGACAACCACGAACAATTATGCTTCGGAAGAAATACTGTGGAGGTGGAAGGGTTTGACCTAGCTGTTTCGTTGATGTAACATGGGAACCACGCGACCTTGACCTTCTCCGCTTTCCGTCATGTGCTGGTATATGGGATAGAAACCTAATTAAGTTTGACGAATATTCTCGGACATTTTTCATTAAAGACTTTGTCTTACTGTATTGATTTGATTGAACTCATACTGTTTAGTTAAGAATGTATAAATCAAAAGATTCTCAGAGAGCAAATAGAAATGTTAGATTGAATATTAGAAGGTTACACGTTGGTATTTGATGCACTCCATCTCCCGATAGCGTACTCAAAACTTAGCCTCGGACGTTGACATTTGTGCTATGACGTGATATTATAGATTATCGAATTGACTGACAGTTCAACTTTGTGTTGCTTTTGTCACTTTTTATTGGTCATCTGCGCATAGCATGTTTTCGCAGAATATTCGCGTTTTGAGATAATTGCAAGTGGTGGTGTTACTTTAATGCACCCTTTTATACGAAACATATTTGCTATTGTGCGAGCAAGACCGCCCAATTACGCTGGAGGAAGGTAATCAATAATATCTGCACTTCGCCCCCATGAGAATTACTTTTACTTTTTTCTAATCGGCATCATTTATTGGTCACAATGAATCAACCGCACCACGTGGTCATTGACAAGGTCTTTTCATACCGAACGTATCCGAAACATACCGAAGATAACCGACCTCTAAATTCCATGTGATATGTTCTTATACTTTATCGCTAACATGTATAAAAGTATTCCCTTGACTGTGGACAAAAATACGTGGAATGCCAGTATGCTGAGGGCAGATTCCGAGAAATCATTCAACAGCCAACCCTTGAAATTGTTAAAAGGTCATGGAGTATGTCAACGTCGGTAACATTTGGAAACGTGCAATAAAAAATATCTGTGACGATTTGTTTTAATTTTTGTTGCATTGTGTAATCCCAAGACAGAAGAGAATTCATTCTTGCAATGCAGTTTATTTTGGACGGAGTAATCATGTCATGGGCACAGGACTTGACAACTCCTTGCTGGGAGACGTCACGTTTGTTTAGAGTCTTCCTGACATATATTATGTTTGTTTGTTTGTTTAATTGCAGTTTTTTTAACGCCACACTCAGGTATTATTCGGATTAATTGGGTTTTCCAATTCATCGACATCATACGTAACGAGTGAGTGAGTTTAGTTTTACGCCGCACTCAGCAATATTCCAGCTATATGGCGGCGGTCTGTAAATAATCGAGTCTGGACCAGACAATCCAGTGATCAACAGCATGAGCATGGATCTGCGCAACTGGGAACCGATGACATGTGTCAACCAAGTCAGCGAGCCTGACTACCCGATCCCGTTAGTCGCCTCTTACGACAAGCATAGTCGCCTTGTACGGCAAGCATGGGTTGCTGAAGACCTATTCTACCCCGGATCTTCACGGGCCTCATACGTAACGCTAGTCGTAAGATTTGTTCGTGTTTTGTTTGTTTAACGCAGCACTGGACAATATTCCAGCTATATAGCGGGAGGCTGTAAATAATCGAATCTTGACCAGATCAATGAACCAAGTGATCAACATTATGAGCATCGATCTACGCAAATGGGATACGATGACATGTGTCAGCCGAGTCAGCGAGCCTAACCATCCCGATCCTATTAGTCGCCTCTTACAAGCATTGGTTGCTGAAGACCAATTCTAATCCGGATTTTAAGGGGTCCAAGACGTGTCTAGAAGGCTACGAAATACTGTCATATATTCACACTGTGAACAGAAATGAAACGAGATACAAACAAAATTTCGGTTTAATCCAGTTGTTTTGAACCAGGAAACATAATAAACTGCAATGGTCTACACAAAATATGAAAATGGATACTGCTGGTTGTCATGCCGCGTCAACAAATACATTCGTTGTCGTTGTTGCTCTTGATGATGATGATGATGATGATGAGTATGATGATGTTCTTCTTTTTCTTCTGGTATTAAATGGTGCGTATGGGCAGTAGTGAGTGAGTTTAGTTTTACACCGCACTCAGCAATATTCCAGCTTAATGGCGGCGGTCATAAATCGTAAAATATCGAGTCTGGACAAGATAATCCAATGATCAACAGCATGAGCATCGGCCTGCGCAATTGGGAACCGATGACATGTGTCAACCAAGCCAGCGAGCCTGACCACCCGATACCTCCTACGACAAGCTAAAGGTTACTGAAGGTTCATTCTAACCTGGACCTTCACCGGTTCGTATGGACAGTAATGAGTAAAGACCTTCACCGGTTCGTATGGACAGTAATGGGTAAATTACGAAATGTGTGTATGTGTACACAGGTTTCTATTCACGGTTCATTTGCTGTTAACATGCATTCCATGCATTATACATTGACCTTTGTGGTATGCACCCCTCATGGACCCAAAAGAATCAAACATAAATACTGTTTCGTGTGCATACAGGTTAGTGAGCAAAAAGAAATACCTATAGCTTTTTGATAACATGTTTTGTCATACAGCGGTATGTATGGAGTCATTCCAGCAGCATAACGGTAAGAATCTACATCGAAAAATCGCATTATGAAATAAAACCAAAGTTGTCAATAAAGTTCTCTTTTTCCGATGAACATAAACATGAAATTATGCACGATAACACTTAATCTCATTGGTCAATGTTTCTCGTGACGTTGATATTTTACGAACGCTTTAAACGCTATATTTATACGGTCGACGTCCCCATTCGGATGTTGATTTTCTGAGCCACTAAAATTCGCTATGAATAATAATTCAGGTGTTCATGGTTCAGATCCAGAATAAGGATCTTAGGTTTGCTGGCTGAGAATTATGATCCAGAATCCATATCGAGCACTCCAGAAGAAGATGCAGAGATGGACCAGTCCGTTATCGGTTGTGCAGAGTTGCGTCCCCTGGTCGTGCTAGGAACTTGGGTCCAATTCCTATATTCGTATTCGCTATGATTGTGTTTCCTGATTTGTAAATATCATACCATGCATTGAGGATTTTAACAAAAGGTACTCATCCAAAACCTGCATCACTGCAGCCATTGCTCTTCCACATCAGCTGACACAAAAAATAAATCACGTGTGATTATTAAGTATTTGTGGAGCTATTGAGGGGTGGTTTTAGTTTTCACTGAGGTGGTTAGTATGTGCAATCTTTGTCTTTTGTGTTTTTATAAAATTAATCTCCAGATTGGCATAACTGGGATAAATATCACATCACCTTTATAATCCTACCAATATCAATCATGGGTGTCGTTGGTACAAAGTGACCATAGGGCTTAGGTGATCGTAACATACCTTAACATTGACTTACGGCTGTCGTAGCGCTGGGGTTGTTTTGTACAACGGCACCCTTAACATTATCTATTAAGTATGTTTGCATGTTATATTATACATGTATATACCAAACAGAACAGCCGTGCATCAGGAAACCATTAGCACCATATTTAGGTTACTAATAATCTCACGATAAAATGAATCTACGAAGGCGAGAACCATGGACTAAAGGTTAAATGCATTACATATGAACAAAACATCAGTTTAAATCCTTCTACGACAGATAAAAGCAAATGAGAGTAGCGCGGTTGCGTTTCTTTAAAGTTAACACCGAAGGATATAATTGTAAACTTATTTATGACGTATATGCACTGCATGACGTCAACAATTGATTGTTGCTCCACGTTTGAACTTTTGGAAAATAATTAAATTCCGAAGAACCTATCCACTTGCTAAAATTAACCACATTGACATATGACATTATGTTTTTAATTATGTTTTCTTAAGAACTGTGGTTAAGAAGATTCTTTCCAGCAAAAGTGTAGAACACGATGAGCTTCGATAGTAAATTGTGCATTTGACTTAATAACTTCCTTTTAGTTTCTAATGGAAAGTTAAATTTAGTAAATTTGATGATAAAAATAACCATTTTAGAACAATGTAATCTAAATATTCTCAATGAAGACCAACTGACACCCTGAAGGCTTTGCTGCACATCCTCAGAATTAGAACAAAAGAAGTGGTGATAAATGTCAAGTGTGCATTCTGAAATAAGTCATCAGTGAAGTGCTGAAATTGCCTCTGTGCATTTATTTTATTATGTGAGACGAAATTATCATCGAAAGAGCATACAGCGTCCGGACTGGATCTTGAATGACAGAAATATTCGAACATAAAATATATGTGACATCAAAGGTCGACCCAGCTGGGTTGACGTAAGCGGTCAGATTTCCCACACCTTGGGGCAAGTGAGCTGTTACCAACAGTGAAATGTTTTGCTTCTTCTAAACAGGTCACAGAACACAATTGCAATGAATAAGCATAGGTTTTGGTGCATAGAGGGCACATGAAACCTGTGGTCAATTTGGTAATGGTTAATTTGATCTCAGACATACGTGCGTGTGAATTTTCACGTTGTGACTCCTTGGTTGCGAACCTAGTTCTCAAGTCCTTAACGCTGGACTACCCTAATGCCGAGACACCAGCTAAAGTTTATTGGCTTTGGGTGCCATAATTTCAGACACGATAGGTCAACCTAGCTCAAATTGATGTGTACTGTTCTTCTCTAATCCCATCCAGAGTATTGTTCAGGGCGGTTTAGTGTGCCCTTCCATTTGCCGACAGACTACGCGGCCCCTTGTGAACGATTCCTCACTCTCGGTTCAACGGCTGCCCAATTTGAACCACCCTTTTCGGACATTGTACAATTAAGGTTGCGATGTGGTGGTCAGGCTGGTCAAACATGGCCACCACTCAAGCAATTTGACCTGCCAGTGTCCGCTGAATGTTCCAACACATTAACGTCAGTCGTACGCCATAACATTGCAGCGTGCCCTCATTTTTCAGTCCTTAACGAATGAGTTTGAATGCATGATTGTCAGGCTACCTGAACAGTGACAGAGCTTAATAAGATCTTAGATCAAGCTTCGGTGTTATTCCGTGGTCTATGCAAACATTTATTCCCTTTTACCCTTGAATCATTACCTGCCTCAAACATCAAAACCGACAATCAGCGACTTCTCCATTAATGGTCGTCTTCCTTAATGAAAACCTCTCGTGTGGATGGCGAGTCCTAACTGCCATCTGAGAACATAAGATCGACATAATAATAACATTACCACCAAACAGTTGGAATATGAAACGGGGCACTGCTCTCTGATGGTGTAATAAACTAGAGATTCTGGGACGAACACTTTCCGAACCATATAAAATGGGAACCGTTTCAATTTACACTGCATGTTTTTAAAAAAAATATAATCGTTATTTTGTGTCAAAGAAAAAAGTCGCTGTTCTGGTTTAACAGACATGTTACCGAATTTGTCAATTCCCGGACAAAATCTTTTTATTAATTGGATTTATGCCAATCAAAACTCAAAGGTGTCTACAAATCTAACACCTTATTTAGGAAACTAGAATAAAAGCCGTCTGAAATAATTGGTCGATAAAAGAAAATTGACCTTTGATGAAATCTTTCATTCTTTGTTCAAAGTCATAATGTATGGGATTACTTTATGCGAGCTCGACACCACGCATGGTCGCCTTTCATTATGCTGCTCAGGAGAAACTTGAAAGTTCTTAGCTCGTCTCAATAAAGCAGAGCAGTCGTGACACCATAAAGACAGAAATCCTTGTGTGAAGGGAATTATGTTTTCAATTGCGGATTGATGTAATGTCGCCGATCTTTAAAGGATATCACGTGCGTGCTGCAGAAGTTTAATTGCGAATGAAATTGCTGACGGTTGCTTGTTAATCTCCTCCTGGAAAGGCCGATGACATAACTAGCAGTTTCAGAAAACTGTTACGTTAAACTTTGTGGCTTTGTGTGACAGGAGTGACAAGCTGAACGCTGAACCTCAGATCACCACTATGTGCTGTGTGCATGTTCTTGCATTAAGAACCCGTCTGTCAGAGTGGGTTCAGTCTCTCTGTAAATTAAAGGCGGAAGGATTTACAGGACAATATTTGTAGACTGGTTGATGGCGTATTTTACTGTCCCCATGGTTGATGGTTGTTACACTTTCGGGAGGGAATGGGTGGTACACTTTTTTCTTTTTTGTGGGGGGTGTTTAACGCCACACGCAGTGATATTCCAGCTATATGACGGCGGTCTTTAGATGATGGGACTGGACCAGACAATCGAGTGATCAACAGCACAAGCATTGGTTGCTAAAGACGAATCTGGCTCTTGGTCTTTCCTGTTTTAGACGTTCCAGAATGATATGGCAGTGGGTTCGAATCTCAAATTCCATCTGATGCTGTTTCGATGAGAACCGGCACCATTTCTGTGTTCATATGTTTTATAAAAAGTCGATTATTTGCATCACTTCACCTTTTGCTCACAGATTTAAGTGGAACCCCATGTTAAAAATGAAACCACTGATTTTTCGATGCTTCACGCAATCCGGGTTCGATTCCCCACATGGGTACAATATTTGCCCATTTCTGGTGTCCCCCGCCGTGATATTGCTGGAATATTGCTAAAAGTGACTTAAAACTAAACTCACTCACTCTAGCTTTTTACAGAAGGTGAGCTACAGAACCGCTATACTATGTTAAATCACAATGGTGGCTGTATATAAATTGATTTGTTATCCATTAAATTAAATGTAAACGTAGTGATGTTAAATTTGAAAGTTCTTAACCGTCTATGTTTGTATACATGTGATAAAAACCTTAGCGTATTTCGACAATCCGATAGTTGTGAAAACTTTGTAACTTTTAATTAAAGTTTCAGACATTGAGTGAAACCATAGGTGACTTTCCGACCACAATAGCCCCAGACTAACTACAGACTGCTGACAGAGGCGTCAGTGTGATGCACACAGCTCCTTCATTATTATGAATGTCGCTTTGTTTTCAAAGGGCGCATCATCTGTGATGACAGTTTTCAATTCCGCCTGTAGTCAGGCTGTATTGTATGCATTGACCGTGATCAGACGCAAACAGAATAGATCTAAGTATATGGTTGAGGTAGATGGTTCAATAAGACTGCATCCCAACGAGGGCCCTAACAGAGTGACGGTGCTTATACATTGTGTGGGGAGTAGAACTGTACCTGGTTAATCCAGACGGTGCAGCTGGTAGTTGAATCGGGATTGACTTGTATTAGTTATCGATCATTGAACATCTGTATCAACTTGTATTTACACGTTCCAGATAGTGATTGATTGGAATATAGGATATATAAAGAGGTTGATCTCTATTTAATCTGGTCTCCTGCGTTGCTTGCACCTCAAGCGCTGTAACTACAAAACTAACGACCCGTGAAGATCATTGGCAGATTTGGTCTTCACCAACCCATGCTCATCGTAAGGAGCGACAAACCATGCATTAACATTAACTTACGACTATCTTAGCACTAAGAGAGCTTCGAAAATCTAGGCCCTGGCTGTTAAGTGCGCTGATTTGGTTGATGCATGTAATCGAGATCCTCTTCCGTAGATCCATGATCATTATGTCAAACATAATCAAACATCTCTCTGGTCCAGAGACTATGGTCATATGGCTTTAAACCAGGAACCAGTAATCGCCTAACCTTGGCTAGTACATCGGGATATTAAATAATTTAACCGACGTTAAGTACAAATAATTAAACATGTATAGTGTAAACCTCACTAGTCCGGTCTCCTGTGAAGCCAACACTCCATACGATTACTGTTACATCTTTACAAACAAAACGGGATTCTGCTAGGCACTAATTATCAGTTCATCAGGGATTTGTCAAGTCAATTTCCTTTTCAACGGGAGGGGTCGTTCGGATTAACTGGGGTTCACAAGTCATCGATATCATAGGTAACGCTAGTCGTTAGAGGATTGGGTGGTCACAATGTGTGAGCTGATTACGTCATCGTATCCCGATGGCGCAGGTATCAGCTTAATGCTGTCAACAAACAACGTATAATAACAAATAGATGAATAAAAGATATTTCACAACTTCAAAACAATTGTAGGAATTTATGTGACTGTACATGAAAGTTATTTGTTCAATGATTTATTGTTCAAGTCGAGTCATGTGCTGTATGATGTAACTCCCAGATAAAAAAGGTATTTATCATATTCAAAGTAATAATAGATCGTTAAGTGATGTATAATTACGAATAACACGAAGTAATTACTACTGTATGCTGTTAATGCAGCTATTTGTACAAGAAACAAGGCCAAATATTGGACATGAAAGCAAAACTGCATTTATCCCAGATAAAGGTAATCCTGGTTCCTTTTAGATAATTACATATAATTAAAATATATGTATGCATTCCAAACTTAGAGAGAGAAACTGAACTCTACTCATCCTCACACAGCTGCATAAACCACAGAAGGCGAATCGTCTGTGCAACAATACACCAACCAACTGTATCTCGTTTGTTTTGTTTTTTTGTTCTTTTAAGAAAGTTCCGCGACTTGATGTTAAGTGTCCGTTGAACATTCTCGCGGTATTTACCGAATCACTTGAGGTTTGGTGGTTTGTAATTTCATTGTCAAAATCCTGTCTTTGAAAACCCACTTTTCAAGAACCTTGTCCTGACATTCTGGGACTAATTGTCGTGAGCTGTTATGTGCGATCCGCAATTGAATATAACAGCTGCCAATTCGGTGTCGTGTGTGATAGTCTGACATGATAATGGTTTAAGTACACAGATCATTAGGACCTTTCTCTGTTTTATATATAGGGTAACTGTGACCAGAAGGCCATTATATTCATGTAGTGTAATTATTCAAAACCAGTTAGTCTTCAATTTTAGTTGTCAGAGCAACAATGAAACGTATACCAGAGCCCAACAGAGGAAGATGACGATGGACCAAAATCTACTTGTCCTAAACTGTAGATGAGTTGTTGAGGGGCATAGATCTTGTTAAGTGAGTTTCACGGAGGTCTTTAAGACGATTCCGATCTTGACTAACAAAACAAACTCATGATATGGTCGTAATTCGGCAATCGATTCTGCTTTCGTATTCTTACGAATGTGGACAGGGATCAGTCGTTTTATCCAATACTTTTTTAGTCTTTATTCATGTGAATGTGAATGTAGACCATCGGCCCATGGTTCAACGTTATACATTGGCAGCCTTCAAGCTGCAGCGACGACGATTGTTAGAATAGAAGATGAACATGGCAAGATTTCTTAAAACAAGAGGAATAGCATTACTCATCAGTCGATTAAATTTACACAAGGTTGGACAGGTTTGACAGGGATAAAACGTTTACGTAGATCATCACAGACAGTACAAATCAGTAACATGTGGTACTCATTTTCTACATAGTTACAGGAACACATTTTAAAAATCTTGAGGTTTTTGGTTTACCAGAATGTGTCTCACATGCGTCGTTGGTCAGGTTCTCCAATAAATTAGCTTCATCAGTGTTATTCTACGCTCCAGCCCTCTCTTGAGGGCTTGTAAGTTGCACTTTTTCTCCAGACTACACCAATAGGACTTCTGGCGACATCATTACTTTTACTATAACTTAGTGTGAGTGAGTGAATGAGTTAAAATTTATCGTCACATCAGCCATATCGTGCCGAGAATAATTAATTGGTACACATAGTAAGTAATAGTAAATTATAAAAGCCTGCCTACGAAGGACAGTAAAATAACTAGATTATCACAGAGAATAATTTAAAACTAGTAATTAAATCTAAAACAGTTTAACAATAGTTGACAATACAATATAAAACCGGGCTATAGATTGCCAACAACTGAAGGTAGATCACCATACTAGGGACCATGGGGACTTATAGTACTTTTGCTTCCTGCATGGTCCCTAGCTGGATTTACACCATCCCTCAGCTATTAGCAATTTATATTTATAAGAACATATATTCTGCGATTAAAAATAACAGTAGATTCAAATTTACATTGAATGCTTTGGGACTTACGTACCCTCTCAGGAGGACACTATTACTTAGTGACTCCGGATGTGATACATTGTCATTCAACAAACATGTATACTACAACTTCAAGTACAATGCCTGGCGGGCCCAATTCGGCTGCTGCCTTCACACAAATTTCTACATTCAGCCCGATAACGAAGTTTAGCCGCACCCTAATAATTTAGTGTTGTCATAATTCCATCATATGCAAGACTTAGTGTTCAAAGTCTATAATTGTCATCAAAACAATAATGTTAAAAGGATTTGTCCAATTTAAATAAAGTAAACCCCATGGAGCTCTTATCCTCACTTACGTTTTCACATCAACATTTCATCTTGTAGACGTGATATGAAATCAAACAAATAGAAGTTCATGTGGTATAATCTGGTCGGTTTAAACAACGATATGATAAAACTCCTCCACTTAAACTTCCCAAAGGGCCTATATTGCATTAGACAAAATCACATCAACTGACGAGTAACAAAACATACAGCCATGAGCTCTGTAACTCATCAGACCAAATTGCTTTATCGAGGGAGAAAGATATATTCAATAAGATAAAACAAAAATACTGGCAAAACACACTATTTATGTTTATTCTTATTGCATCTTTGCCACATGCCAAATGTAACCTGATTACCTGAGAGAATACAGGATCAAGGTCTTATAATTGCTTTTCAATACCGTTGCCATGGAATCCAAGCTATTCTTTCAATAGGGACGGCTACGTTTGCTGGGGGAGACTACTGGACATAACCAACCTTTTTGTCATACCAGACACCAACCAACTACATGGTAGGCATAGAAAACACAATGTCAATATTCCCTCCAAAAAAGGAAAAAATACCTTGGGGCTGCCCACCAATGTCGGTATGATTAGTGTTTTCTTAGGGCAGCAAGAAATGTCAAATTTTGTGATAGTAAAATACGGAAAGATTCTAAATAATGGTACACACATGATCGGATATCTTCAAATGTCAAAACATTGTTTTGATTCAATCTGCACGTCCGAAACTCTTGATAAATATAGAAGAACCAAGGAAGAACTTGCAGCTCATGACAAATATATCTGGAAACATAATTTTCTCTTTCTTCTATTTTCATTAATCAAACTGCCAATGGTGCATTTCCTAATGAGTTTGTCATGCCAGTTTCCTCATACTTTGGACCTTTGGGATTGGTAGGAAAATTGTTGTGACGAAAGGAATAAAACAGCCAGAGGTTTGAAACAAAGGGAAAATTACTTTCTGTCATAACCTATTTCGCTATGGCGAATGTAAAGAAAACCTTGAAATTAAAAAAATATAAAGTGTCAGTATTTATTGTATTCGCAGTTTTCAGTATGAAACCTGACAGGGAAAGAACTGATTGTTCACTGCCGTGTCCTTCGTTTATCCCGTATGATCTGCAAAGCACTGCATTTAGATGCACCGTTAGTGTAACGCTGCCAGAATGTTTTGGATCATCAATAGAGTGATAGGACATATACGTTTGTACTTGAAAATTGCTAACATGGTCAAACAACCAGACTAAAATGAAACGTACGGATTGTTTACACGATGTATTTTCTCAGAACATCTGGAAAGGTTTTTGGTTTTAAATCACCATATGTTTCTGTGCTTTGGGTTCGATAGCCTGGAGGTTACAAGATGTGGTTCATTACGTCGAAGACCCAGTATCGATAACGCCAGTGTGATGTATATGTGTTTGGATTGTTTATCAAGAACCAGTGACGGCTCAATCAGTGATCACAACACCATAATGCCCCTTACAGAACAATTTCTACTCTCAGAGTATTCATTGGAGGCGGTTTATTGAACGACAAGACGTAATTGGTGGTTGAAGGTCTTCAAGGAGTTTGTATGGCATCGTGACTAGACCAGGCGTCATTGTTTGATTTCAAGACTTACATGTGAGCGTTCTGGAATGGGTTCGAAAGATTATGCACAGTAAGCATCTTAAGTACAATGAGTGCTGACTCTTGTGTTTACATGTAAGGGACAGAGAACCAAGAATGGACAGGTTGGCGCCATGTCCGCGGTCAATGGATAGGCACGTATAATGTTCTATCCCTCCTCCAAAGTTTGTGAGTGCCTCCAAACCATTTGTATGAATGCAGTGTATATACACGAAACTAAGTTTCAGTTGGTCCCTACTTCTCTACCTTTGAGGGGCGGTGGGGTAGCCTAGTGGTTAAAGCGTTGGCTCGTCACGCCGAAGACCCGGGTTCGAATCCCCACATGGGTACAATGTGTGAAGCCCATTTCTGGTGTCCCCCGCCGTGATGTTGCTGGAATATTGCTAAAAGCGGCGTAATATCCAAACTCAGTCAGTCTACCTTTGATCAATGAATGAAAGGTACATTTATAGTAGCTGAGCAAACGGTTCACCAACTCGACAAACATCTCTTTTAACAAGTAAACATGAATGAGACTAACCATGTTTACATCAAGAATGGTAACATGAAGCAATATCACACTTTTCTCAAAAGTTATTACAAATCCTGAAAAAGGTGGCAATTAAAGGTGTCAGCATCCGATCACTCATCACTTAGATCTTGTAAATCCACAGTCCTATTACATGTCAGTTAACTCAGTATTTCTTTCTTTGCATTTAAAGACCAGAGGCCCTATTCTCCAAACGTTCGTAGCCCTAAGAATTCTTAAGTTTGATCGTAGCCAATGTGTTAAGAATGGGCTTAAGAAGTTCGTAGGGCTACGAACATTTTGAGAATAGCTAGCCGGGCCCCAATTTCTCGAAATAAACTTAAGTCTAAGTTTTGACTTACGTGAGAGATTTAACTCAAATTTGAGAAAACGCAGGAAAATGCATTTCCCAGAATGAAGTGAAATCGATATTAAACTCTAACATAGTAGACAATTTGAGTTTGGAGGATAGATTACTTTAGTTGTTTGGGCTTTTTTATTTTCAAAATGCAGTTGAGTTAAATATTCAGCTGTTTCAAATTTTAAAACTGAGTTTGAAATTTGAGTAAAAACTTAAGTTTATTTCGAGAAATCGGGGCCTGATATGAGAATGGATCGTAGGACAAATTGTCAATCTTGTAAGGGATGAACGTATCCAATTGGAATTATCAACGGTATGATCCGAATTATGAGAGAACTAGAAGAAACTGTGATTTCTGACGGACATTCATGCATACTTTACAGTGGGAAAACGATTATTCTGCTGTTTCTGGTCACGAAAAGATTGAAAGTCGTTAGTTTTGGTTTGAGTTATGTATGCAGGAAATTTAAATGAAAATGAAACTTGAAACAATAAAAGTACATTGTATTAGGATGATGGCACGTTATGTGTCTTTTTAAATCCTGTAATGAAACCGAAACCAAAGAAAGTTAAGCCAGTTGGCCCAACCATTGACAAACGATAATACTCCACTTAAAACACTAGTTAAAAGTGAAATTTTCATAAGGAAGCTAAACCGACACGATACATTGATCCACCAAACAATCATGGGCAAACTATTCTTCTGAAAATATCAGTTTTCATTTTGGTACAAAGCTGACTTCAATTGCGCCTCTGGAACAAATGAATATGCAAATTACACAAATCATAACTCACGGATAAAACAGTACCCTTTTACAATTTTCGTTTAAAATGAAATTTCCCCAGGAAAGACAACACAGAATATTGCTTGATATTTTCTTTTGAAAAGTTGAAGCTTACTCACTTGAGATCGCGCGTTGGTCTGAATACCAATGACCAGTCTTACCACCGGTTAGCAAAATATTGCTCATACACCATATTACCAACTCAAACATAACGCACTTCAATGCGCGAGAAGCTGTACAGAAAACCTCAACATGGCATCGGTTTGTTTCGTGAATACAAAGTTTCATGATTATTCAAACGAAACGTTTCAACTGAAACTTAGCACTACTATTTTAGGTTAACAATGGATAAATGAATGAGTTAACTAGTTTGTGAGGGGAATGAGGTGCATTTTAATCATGCGGACACCCATGTAGTCTCGGGTACGCGTTTCATCGTACCCTGAAAACAACGGACGTTGCTAACAAATAACTGCCTGTTTGTATGTTGTAATAACGTTACAATCGCAAACTATAAACACACGGTCTGCACCTTCTCTGAAGTGGAATCCCAACAGATTAACAAGGAGGTACTAAATTTATGTACAGGAATATTCGCATCCTCAGATATATAGAATTCCTTCCATGGAACAAATGTATACCCGCTAAACGCACATACTTCGGTGCAATTCTGACTGAATCAAAGGCAGGGATCGTTATCCAACATTTAATAGTAAAACTATTGTAATGGCCAAAATGGGATTATTATTCTATTTTCATTTAGTTGTTTCTTTATTAGGTGTTCAAGTTCATTAGCAAGTATTTTTTTACATTATTTTTCTAAGTGTAAGTTCATATAAGAATATTTATTCATTCTTCATCTTAAGATATTAATATTTTTCTTTACTGTATGAGCAGCCTGTATGTTTCCCATACTGCTTAACGTTAAGTCACAGGATGGAGTTCTCCAGGAAGTAACTCGCCAAAATAAAAACCTGTTTGGGATTTTTCTATCACTGTTATTCAGCCTGGCAACTTTGAACAAACCAGTGCCACTTTGGTTCCTCCTCCAGCATTGGGCTGATTTGTCCTTATGCAATTGTAGCAATCTCTGAAACGTTATTAAATCATCCAACACCCCCACTGACAGTGATTTACTGATATAATGACACGTGTCCCACCTGGAAAATATAACTGAATCCCGGAATCGTTTAATCTGGGTTTTAGTGAAAATCTGTCTGCGAAAATCCACACGGAATTCCAATGTCAAAGTTTTACTTACAAAGGTTCAGATATACAGAAAATAAAACAATGAACTTTCGTCTTTGAAGACGTTGAAAACGAATCGCAAAAAATCGTAATTTGAAAAAAAAAAGGTTTTTATCTAAAAGGTCGACATGTCCTAACAATGTGATGGAGTATAGCACTTTAATGACTTTAATACTTTTCAAATTACCGTTACACAGACATGTAAAATAAATTAGTAGTCCAACAAACTTGGTGATCAAACAGTATATCATGTACAGGGCAACGTTCAATCATGACTACTTTTTAAGAGAACCACCAACCCCGTCTAAGAAGCTGTTTCACAATAAACCCTAGAAAACTATTTGTTTTCCATGTCCCCATAGAACAACACAGGGTTCATTACTGTTGGAATCTCGCTCATGTTACAGGCAATGTGATTTGTTACAGGTCTCCTCCTGTTTGACACTCATTCCAACTAGCTGAACATTGTGTTGGTATCCTTGTAACAAGCGTCGGGTAATGTCTACCCAATTCCCCAGTAACCCTTGAAGTGAAAACATTTTCAGTACCAATCCAAAGAATCAACATAAAACTCAATTTGCTGTCCAGTTTGATAGATGGTAATTATGGAAGGACATTTTGCGATCGTCAGCAGAAGTTTCCCATTGTTATCATTGATCCGACAATCTGATGATCAACCCCATACATGACATAACCCAACCGGAAAGTTCAATTTGGAACGCTTCACTCTGTATTCATTGATATGTTACATCTAAGAGAACAAAACAATGTATTATTGTCCATTTCCATTATATTTCTCATTCATCAAATTGGAATAAGTTCTTTTCGTTAAGGCTTTTTGAGTACATGCAAGAACAGTTATGTATTTGTTTGTCCACTTATTCGATGGTTAGATAACATCTTCCATTACGCCGCTGCTACTAAAACAGCTGTGGAATCTTGGTGGAATGACTTTAAATTTACCAAGCGAAAATGTACTGAAGATTTGTGGCTTTGTTACTTCCTTCCTTGATACTGGATCTCGCGTCATGACCACATATTGACAGTGTGATATGTGCACCTAATATTTATACTCCTTTTCATGAAGGTAAACAAAGAGGTATTTAATCAAGGCCTAATGAAGGTAGGTGATATATACGACCTATATATATTCCTGGCTCCATGACTATGTTTTATCTCTTGTAAGCCTTTCATGTAACCCCACCTTCAGTAGTAGTCCAGCTATATGCCGGCGGTAGTTAATGATCGACTGGACCAGACAGTCCAGTGATGAACAGCACTAACATCGATCCACTCAATTTGGATACGATGACATGTGTCAACCAAGTCAGCGAGCCTGATCATCCGCCTCTTACGACAGGCATTGGTTGCTAAAGATTCTAATCCGGATCCGGCTCACTAGGTTTTGGTACCGAAGTTCGCCTTGCAAATTAATCACTTTTAGGCGTTCCGGAATGATATGTCAGTTTGTTCGAATCTCAAATTTGACCTGATGCTGATGGTGATCGCCGGCACTCTTTCTGTGTTCATATATTTTATGAAACGTCGATAACTTGCATCACTTCAGACTTTGCTCTCAGATTTTCGTGGGCCCTCATGATATAAATGGCGCGGTGGGCGAACTAGCTAAAGCGCCAGGCTAGTGATCCAGCGAGCTTGAGGTGACGGGATCGAGCCCACCTGTGAGTCAACTTTGTGTGCCAACTTTGTGTGCAGACTCTTTCAGTGTTGTCACAACCCCTAGTGTTAAAAGAACCCACGACTCCGTTGGTATATGACCAGATGGTGGCCACATGAATACGTGCAAACACCCAGTTGCGAGTACAGCAACGTGCAGTAAACTTGGACAAAGTACTGTGACTATGTGTCCCAGTCCACCCAGCTGTGAATCGGTACCTCGTAAGGATTGGAATGCCACAATAACTCGGTGCGCCTAGTGGCTGCAAGAGTTGTATGATCCCCATGGAGTTGAGATTGACAATACGATGTGCCGTTGAGATTGACATCCAGTGAACGAGGGAAAAACTAAGCGCCTTTGAGCAGCTGAGCTGAGCTGGATATCGGCGCTATACAAATGTGTGTGTGTGTCTGTGTGTGTGGTGTGTGTGTGTGTGTGTGTGTGTGTGTGTGTGTGTGTGTGTGTGTGTGTGTGTGTGTGTGTGTGTGTGTGTGTGTGTGTGTGTGTGTGTGTGTGTGTGTGTGTGTGTGTGTGTGTGAAACCACTGACTTTCTGATGCGTACCTCAATCGGGAAGTTTTGTAGTTTAAATCCCGTGAAAGATAGCCCCAACTATACATTTATTAATAAGGACATTAATATCGAAAACATCTACATGTATACGTAGTAGTGGAGTAAGACCCAGTTTCCATTACCTCACATGTGTGCGATGTGTGAAGCTGATGTTGAATGTCCTACGTCCCCCGCTGTGATATTGCTGGAATATTGCTAAAAGCTAAAAACTAAACTCGCTCACTCACTCACTCTAGGCTTTTTACAAAAGGTGAGCTACAGAGCCGCTATACTATGTTAAATCACAATGGTGGCTGTATATCAATTGATTTGTTGTACATTAACTTAAATGGAAACGGTGTAGCGTCATATTTGACTGTCTGTGCTTGTGTACATGTGCGAATGACCTAAGCGTGGTTTGTGAATCCATTACTTTTGAAAACTTTTGATTAAAGTTGCAGACATTGACTGAAACCATAGGTGACTTTCCGACCACAAAAGCCCCAGACTAACTACTGACTGCTGACAGAGGCGTCAGCATGATGCACACAGCTCCTTCATTATTATGAATGTCGCTTTGTTTTCAAAGGGCGCATCATCTGTGATGACAGTTTTCAATTCCGCCCGAGTCAGGCTGTATTGTATGCATTGGTCGTGATCAGACGCTGATAGAATAGGTCTAACTATATGGTGGAGGTTGATAAATGGTTCAATAAGACCACAATGGAAGACACTTACAGAATGACTGTGCCTATACATTGTGTGGGGATAGAAGAGTGAACCTGGTTAATCCAGACGGTGGATCTCGCAGTTATATTCAGGATTGAATAATGATTTACCTTTATCAACGTGCATTTACACATTCCAGATAGTGATTAGTCGGACTATAGGATATCCGGATTAACGAGGTTGGTCTCTATTTAATCTGGTTTCATGCGTTGCTTGCACCTGAAGCACTATAACTACCAAACTATCGACCCTTCATCATTGGCAGATGTGATCGTCATCAACTCATGCCCATCGTAAGAAGTGACAAACGTTCCCGGGTGTTAAGCGCCCTGATTTGGTTGATGCATATAATCGCGATCCACTTCCAAATATTCCAGGCTCATTATGTCAAACACTCAGCCTGTCTGGTCCAGAGGCTGTCGTCATATGGCTGGAACATTGGCGTGAGGCGTTAAACAGGAAACAGTTTGCGCCTAATCTTGGTTGGTACATCTGGAGATTCAATTATTTAACTTACATTAAGTACATGACTTGCAATTTTAACTCACTCATTCAACACATTTAGTAAAATTATTAAACTTGTATAGAGAAAACCTCACTAGTCAGGACTCGTAACACTAACACTCCATACGATTACTGCTACGTCATTACAAACAGAAGGGGATTATGCTTGGCACTAGTTGTCAGTTTATCGGAAATTTGTCGAGTGAATTTCCCTGTCAACAAAAAGGTATCGTTCTTATTAACTGGGGTTTACAATTCAGATATCATAGGTTACGCTAGTCGTAAGAGGATTGGGTGGTCACAATGTGTGAGCTCATTACGTCATCGTATCATCGCAGGTGTCAGCTTAATGCTGTCGACAAACAACGCAACAAATAGATAAATAAAATATATGTCAGAACTGTAAAACAATTGTAGGAATTCATGTGATTGAACTTGAAGGTTATTTGTACACTGATTTATAGTTCAAGTCGCGTCTTTTTCTGTATGATGTAACTCCAAGATAAAAACGCACGGCATTTATCATATAGATTAACAGTAATAATAGATAGTTAAGTGATATATAATTACGAATTGCTTAAATAATTACTACTAAACGCTGCCAATGCATCTATTTGTATAAGAAAAAGGGCAAAATATTGGAGATAAAAGCAAAGCAGCATTTATCCAAGATAGAGGTAATCCTTGTTCTTTTAGATAATTACATAAATATAATTAATATATATGCCAAACTTAGACACAGAAACTGAACTCTACTCATCCCCACACAGCTACATAAACAACAAAAGACGAATCGTCTGTTGAACGATACTTCAAATGGCTACAATATATATTGCGACTTGATGTTCAGTGTCAGTTGAACATTCTCGCCGTAATTACCGAATTACTTGAGGTTTGGTGGTTTGTAATTTCATTGTCAAAATCCTGTCTATGAAAATAGCAAACCCACTTTTCCAGAACCTTGTCCTGACATTTTGGGACTAATTGTTTTTAGCTGCTCCCAAGTGGAATATAACAGCTTCCAGTTTGGTTTTGTGTGTGATAGTTTGACATAATAATGGTTTAAGCACACAGATGATTAGGGTCTTTCTCTGTTTTATATATTGGGTAACTGTGACCAGAAGGGCATTATATCAATGTAGTGTTATTTGAGAAAAAAACATTGAGTCTTCAATCTCAGTTGTCAGAGCAACAATGAAACATGTATAATCACTCGTTCTCTTGAGGGCATGTGAGTTCCCCTTTTCTCCCGACTATACCTATAAGTTGTCTGGTGAGATCATCATGTATTATGCATTTTAAATGACGTTTGTTATTACTTAGTGAATGCAGATGTGATACAGTTTGATTCAACAAACAGATATACTACGTCTTTAAAGGTCACATGCAACCAAAAAATCAAACATAATTATAACACAATTATCACTTATTCACGACATATAATATACATTGCTGACTATGTAAAAAGATATAAACAAAATTATAAGCGTACAATCGCAATTCAAAAGTGCAATATTTTGTACTTCCCTCGAAACGAAGCACCCAGGAGACCGAACCCAGTCAGAGCGGGTGGGTGTGCACTCAAGTGTAACGAAGATTTTCATTGCCTGGTTCATTGTGTGTGTGTATATATAGAGATTTTGGGTTTTGTAAATACATGCTCATTTTTTCTGCATTTGTGTTCGATCAAATCAACAAATACTGAGATGGTGAACTACTGCGTGGCTGGAAACTGTCGTTCGTCCAAGTACAAAGCAGGACTTGAAACTGACAATCTGAGTTTGCACTGGTTTCCGTCCGATCCAGTCATCCGAGAAAAATGGATGCAGTCTGTTTGCAACCCACAGACATAATAACATGTCATTTGTACAAGTATCACACCTGCCTGTCTGTGTAATTACATAATGTGACAGAGGCAGAACTCAGGTGCACTAGCCATAACTCAATGTATTTTGTTTATGGTGTATAGCCTGATACGTTTCAAGTTCCAATTGCATGTGGTCACATCGGCAATATTTCAGCCATATCGTGACGAGAACATTTAATTGTTATACATAGTAATTTATGGTAAATTATCAAAGTCTGTCATCGAAGGACAATAAAACCGACTAGAATATCATAATATCAAGATATAAAACTAGCATATATCTCTAAAATAGGATTTCAGATTAGGACAATACAATATAAAAAAGGGCTGAGGATCGCCAACAACTGAAGGTAGACCACCACTCTAGGGACCATGTGGTCACTGATTGAAGTTGTGTATTGCATATTGTCATTAGCAGACAGGCAGGCAGACACATAGGTGTCAATAAAACAGACGCTGAGTTTTGTCTGTGACAGAGACTGCTTATCACAATCAACATATCTATCTCTGTTTCCATAGACATGTATTAAAACATTTCATTTCAATTTTAAACAAAGAAATTTATATTTCTAATGCTACACTTTCTTGAAAACTTGGTTTGCAAATCTGCCAATCCCCCAAAAGCAAGATGTGAAAACATATAAGAAACAGTATTGGACCAGTGTATTTTTATTAGTGCAGACCAAGATGCTTGTAATCACAAGAAACATCTTTTGTTCTCGAACTTCGACCACAGCGATAATCCTTGCACGCTTCACTTGCTGTGATTTTACGAGTCGCCTTCCCGGTTCAAGCCAAGCGAACCTAATCACTGCGCATGCGCTATGGGCGCAGCGCAGCACAGCTGTTGAAACCACTTTTCACCCCAGCGCCTGGGTGAAATTAGTGACTCGTTTGAACTCCGATTTCGTGGGGTTTTTTTTATCTCGTTATTTTTCAATTTTATAAGTTGAATTTGCATTTTTGATAATTTGTTACTGTAAGTCCATACCGAAAGGTATCAGAATCTGTAAAGTTGTGTTTTGCGTTTCATGTGACCTTTAACTAAAATGTCCGAAGGGTGGAGTTCGGCTGGTGCTTTCACACAAGTTTCTATATTCATATGTCTGACATAGTTTTGCCGCACCCTAAAACTTAGGGTGGTTATAATTTAATCAGTGTTCAAAGTCTATAATCGTCATCAAAACAATGATGTTAAAAGAATTTAAACCAATTTAACTTAAGCAGACCTCTGGAGCTTTTATCTTCACTTACATGTTCACATCAACATTTCATCGTGTAGACGTGAAATGTAACCAGGCTTCTAAATCAAACATAACAGAAGTTCTTGTGGTATAATGTGACATCTTAACACTCTTCCAATTAAACTTTCAAAAGGGCCTATACTGCGTTAGAAAAAATCACATCAACTCAGGAGTAACAAAACATACAGACATGAGCTCTGTAGCTCATCGCGCCAAATTGCTTTATCGAGGGTGAAAGATACAATTCAATTAGTTAAAAACAAAAATACTGGCCAAACACACTATTTATGTTTATTCTTATTGCATCTTTGCCACATGCCAAATGTAACCTGATTACCTGAGAGAATAAAGCATTAATGTCTTATAATTGTTTTTTCAATACTGTTGCCATGGAATCCAAGCTATACTTTCAATGGAGACGACTAAGTTTGCTGGGGAAGAAACTAGAGGACATAACCAAGACTATATACATATCCAACATTTGTGTCATGCCAGACACTAACCAATAACATGGTAGGCGTAGAAAACAAAACGTCAACATTCCCTCCAAATATGGAAAAGTGTCTAGAGGCTGCCCACGAGTATCGGTGTGATTAGTGTTTTCTTTGGCAACAAGACATGTCAAATTTCAGGATAGTAAAATACAGAAAGATTAAAAAAATAGTACACACATGTTCGGATATCTTCAAATGTCAAAACATTATTTTGTTTCAATCTGCACGTCCGAAACTCGTGATATAAATATTGAAGAACCAATCACGAGCCAAGGAAGAACTTGCAGCTCATGAAAAAAATATCTGGAAACTTATTTTTCTCTTTCTTCTGTTTTGATTAATCAAACTGCCAATGGTGCATTTCCTGATCAGTTTCTAAAGTCAGTTTCCTCATACTTTGGACCTTTGGGATTGGTAGGGAAATTGTCGTCTCAAAAAAGAATTAGGCAGTCAGAGAATTGAAAATTACTTTCTATCATACCCTATATCGCTGTGATGAATATAACGAAAGCCTTGAATTTAAACAAAGTATGAAGAATGAGTATTGGCAGTTTTCAGTATTAAACCTGCCAAGGAAAATAGACTCATTGTCAACTGTCGTATTCCTCGTTTATGTCGTATGATCTTCAAAGTACTGCATTTAGATCAAAAAGTGATACGACATATACATTGCTGACATTGTCAAATAACCAGACTAAAATTTAACATATGTATTTACTCAGAACGTCTGGAAAGTTTCTGTTTTCAATCACCATATGTTTCTTTGGTCTGTGGTTTGGGTTCGATAGCCTGTAGGTTAAAAGATATGGTTCATTACGTCAAAGTCCCAGATTCGATAACCCCAGTCTCCTATACGATCGTTTCATATGTGTTTGAATTGTTTATCAACAACAAGTGACGGGCTACAGGGTCAATCAGTGATCTCAACACCATAATGTCCGTTACTGGACAATTTCTTCTCTCAGAGTATTCATTCGAGGCATATTATCGACCAACAAGGCGTAAATGATGTTTGAAGGTCTTCCAGGAGTTTGTATGGCATCGTGACTAGACCAGGCGTCATTGTTTGATTTCAAGACTTACATGTGAGCGTTCTGTAATAGGCCTGACAGATTATGCACAGTAAGCATCTTAAATGCAACGAGTGCTGACTCTTGTGTTTACATATTGGGGACAGGGAATCCAAGAATGGACAGGTTGGCGCCATGTCACCGGTCAATGAATATGCACGTAAACTGTTCTACTAAAGGTACCTACTACTCTACCTTTCATGAATGAATGAAATGTACATCTAGTGAAGCAGAGCAACTGGTCCAGCCAACACACATGTTTTCATCTAGTAAACATGAATCAGACAGAGTATGTTTACATCAAGTAGGGTTGAATGAAACAATATCACAGTTTTCTCAAAAGTTACCACAAATCCTTAAACATTACAACTGTTCGCAATAAATGGTGTCAGCATCCGATCACATCATCACTTAAATCTTGTATTTCCACATCCCTAGTACGTTTCAGTTAACCCAGTATTTCTTTCCTTCTATTTAAGGACCCGATATGAGGATGGATCGTGGTATCATCTGTACAAATCTGCAGTCTTGTAACAAATGAGACTATCCGATTGGAATCATCAACGGTATGAGAGAAATAGGAAACAT
This sequence comes from Haliotis rubra, assembly GCF_003918875.1. Lineage (NCBI taxonomy): Eukaryota > Metazoa > Mollusca > Gastropoda > Lepetellida > Haliotidae > Haliotis > Haliotis rubra. The sequence continues at coordinate 2,156,930 of NW_025767002.1, forward strand.
GTGATTTCAGACGGACATTTATGTATACTTTACAGTAGGAAAACGATTATTTTCCTGTTTCTGAGTCACAAAAACATTGAAAGTGGTTACGTTTGGTTCGAGTTATGTATTCAGGAAATTTAAATCAAAATGAAACTTGAAACAATAAAAGTACATCGTATCAGGATGATGACACTTTATGTGTATTTTTAAATATCCTCTAACGAAATCGAAACCAAAGAAAGTTAAACCAGCTGGCCCATCCGTTGAAAAAAGATAGTACTCCACTTTAAACCCTAGTTAAAGGTGAAAGTTTCGTATGGAAGCAAAAGCCGACATGATACATGACGGTCACACTGATCCACCAAACAATCATGAGTAAGCTATTAAGGTACAAAGCTGACTTCAATTGCGCCTCTGGAACAAATGAATATGCAAATTACACAAATCAAAACATAAGGATAAAACAGGTCCCTTTTAAAGTTTTTGTTTAAAAATGAAATTTCTCCAGGGAAGAGAACACAGAATTGTGCATGATATTTTCTTACGAAGAGTTGAAGCTTATTCACTCGAGGTCGTGCGTTCGACTGAATGACACCGTATTACCAGCAGTTAGCAAAGTATTGCTTTTGCATCATATTACCAACTCAAGCATAACTCACTTCGATGCGTGAAAAGCTGTACCGAAAACCTCAAAATGGCATCGCTTTGTTTCGTGAATACAAATTTTAATGATGATTCAAACGAAACGTTACGGGTACGCGTTTCATCGTAACCCGGAGACAACGGACGTTGCCAAAACAGTAACTACACGATTGTGTAGCCATGAAGCAGGTATGTTGCAATTAAGTTACAATCGCAAACTAGAAACAGGCGGTCTTCACAAACTCTGTAGCGAAATTCCAACATATTAACAAGGAGCTCGAGGTCACTAAGATAATGAACAGCGAACAGGAATATATTCGTACTTTATAAATAAAGTATAGCCACAAACTCCATCCATGGTCATAACAAATGCATACCATAAACACGCATACTTTTGTGCAATTCCAGCTGCATCAAAGGTATAATTTTAGGTATCGTTATCCAACATTAAAAGTGAAACTATCAATCTCTACGTTTCCCTTACTGCTTAACGGCAAGTCACAGGAAGGAGTGATCTGACAGGTAACTCGTCAAAAAAAACCTGTTTGGAATTGTTTCATCTGTGGTTGTGAAGATCCCATCGTTAATGCCTCATGCTGCGATTATACTCAATGACAACAAAGTTGCCAATAGTGTGCGACCTACATCACTATGGTGTTTACTTCCACATTAGATTGTGTTTTGTTTCTTTTCTCGGAATCTTTGTGTGTCGTTTCTAATCAGCTTGGCAACTTTGAACAAACCAGCGCCACTTTGGTTCTTCCTCCAACATTAAGCTGTTTTTGCCCTGATCCAATTGTAACAAACTCTTAAACGTTATTGAATCATCCAACATCCCCACTGACAGTGCACAAAATATAACTGGGTGCCGAAATCGTTTAATCTTGGTTTTAGTGAACATCTGTCTGCAAAAATCCACAAGGAAATTCCATTTCAAAGCTTTAATTTGATAACATTTGAGAAAATGGCCCAGATATATGCAAAGTAAAACCCAGACCTTTCGTCTTTGAAGACTTTGAAAACAAATCGCAATAAACGCAATTTGAAAAGGATGGGTTTTTTATCTAAAAGGTCGGCATGTGCTTACTTCACAATGTGAGTGAATATAGCAGTTTGACCTTTGTACTTTTATTTTAATGTTGAAATTAACGTTACACAGACATATAAAATAAGTGAGTAGTCCAACAAACTTGGTGATCAAACAGTATTTCATGTACATGTTCATGTTCAATCATGACTACTTTATTTTTAGAAAACCACCAGCCCCGTCTAAGAAGCTGTTTCACAATAAACCCGAGAAAACTATTTATTTCCCATGTCCCCATAGGACAACACAGCTCATGTTTACAGGCAAAGTGATTTGTTACAGGTTTCCTCTTGTTTGACGCTCATTCCAACTAGCTGAACATTGTGTTGGTATCCTTGTAACAAGCGTCGGGTAATGTCTACCCAATTCCCCACTAACCCTTGAAGTGAAAAGATTGTCAGTACCAATCCAAGGAATCAGCATAAAACTCAATTTGCTGTCCAGTTTGATAGACGGTAATTCCGGAAGGACATTTTGCCATCGTCAGCAGAAGTTTCCCATTGTTATCATTGATCCGACAATCTGATGATCAACCCCATACATGACATAACCCAACCGGAAAGTTCAATTTGGAACGCTTCACTCTGTATTCATTGATATGTTACATCTAAGAGAACAAAACAATGTATTATTGTCCATTTCCATTATATTTCTCATTCATCAAATTGGAATTAGTTCTTTTCGTGAAGGCTTTTTGAGTACATGCGAGAACAGTTATGCATACGTCTGCCAACCGGCGAGTTAATCGATGGTTCGATAAAATCTTCCATTACGCCGCTGCTACTAAAACCACTGTGGAATCTTGGGGGAATGACTTTAATTTACCAAGCGAAAATGTACTGAAGATTTATGGCTTTGTGACTTCCTTCCTTGATACTGGAACTCTCGGCATGACCACCTATTGACCGTGCAATAATAATGTTAACCTAATACTTATACTCCTTGTCATGAAGGGAAACAAACATGTATTTAATCAAGTCCTAATGAAGGTTGGTGATACATATGCTATAAACATTCATAGCCCCATGACTATGTTTTCTACGTGTAAGCCTTTCATACAACACCATCTTCTTGAATGAGTATATATCGGTATTTTCCACACAATAGTAATGAAGGTGTAGAAACGTCAAGATCTTAATCATTTCCCATCTGGGATAAAACATTTTTATAGGATACAAGTAAGAATACTGACAAGTTAAAGCTCTAAGTACTACATAAGTATTTCCATGGTTTCACTCTCTTCCTTCTGTCCAACTTGAAGCTGACACGCTGCGACCTGTTTCTAATTACTCAATTTCCTAATTGAACAGTACCTCAAACTTCTTGTTTCTTGAATATAACGAACCTCTAGTATTTTGTCATTAGTCCTCATTTTATAAGAAACATCTAAACATAAATGCAGTTGTTATCTTTCATTGTTGATATATCAAGATGAGATGCAGTGTAGTGGCTATATTACAGTACAGTTACTTTTCTGATATTATAATACCTTGGTTGAATTAAATAGAAACGACAGATCATGTATTGTACCTTGCATCTTTGTTATGTTGAGCTGTCACGAGTAAATGGATACAGTTCGGTGATGGTCCTAACGTGTATTATGCATCTCCTGTAATTGTGCAATGTTTGCAAGTTGAATTAAATTCCATTCAAATAAGGTGGCCCATTTCCTACCTCCTCAGGGCGAGAATTGACTCATCCGTAGACAGGTTCTTCTGTGATGTATGTACATACACGTAGCTAATATATCACGAGGGCTAATACTTTGTTGTTAGAGTGCACCCCTTCTGTGATGTGAGGTTTCAGTCCTGTTTCTAAGGAATCTATGGTGTTAAGATTGAGATCAATCGAACACTTTTCTTTATGGTTGAGGAAAATGGATGAGCTGTTGGACTCTACCATACGAAGTGCACCACGACTATAATTGTGATGATGCTTAAACGTTATGTCATAAGAAAAACGACACTTAATCTGGATGGTACATCGTCTGGTGACAAATGGCACATTGATGATGACATGTGTGGACATGTTCCAATCGTGATTCTTCCAGGCTAAAGTTTTGTTTCTGGATTAACGAGATCCAGTTTACTAAGGTTTCTAAATAGTCAACATATCTTTCGGTTTTCATTGTCCTGAAATTACACAACTTGTTTGATTGTAATTATCACGCAGACATTCCCTTTCGTTAATAGCATAACTTCGTTGGTCTGAACTGAATAACCTATTGGTTGTGTATTATCATGAATGCTGTTATGTCACATTATATTGCTTTCCTACATGAGGAACAACTCAACTCAACTTTTTTTTCAACATAAATCAGCGGTGTAGATTCCTCTAATTAAACAATAAGCCAAATTATCACGGCATTAAGACGTTTTTCTTTTTAACAATAAGTCTTTCTAATTAGAATGTGTTGGCCTCTCAAATGGCCTGTCAATGGGTGTAAAACGTGTGCTGTGAGACATTGACCAAGGTCAGTGCATTCAATGTGTCGGTCGATCTCTCATTATATTTCTTTCCAAAACGAGGAACAGTAATGCAACTCATCTCAGGCTTTTCACCTTTCACATTTCACTCACAATGTAAATCGTCATAAATCGCCAGGGGCGACTCCTCTAGTTAAAGAATTAGCCAATGAAATGAGAAATCGTATATGTCTTTAACACGTTTTTTTCTAATTCGAATTTGTAGGGACGTTCAAGAGCATTTAATCCTTTTCAATGTAATTATACCGCCCGTAGTTTGTTTTGTTGTAATTGTATTGTCAAAAGACCTGTGGATAAAGATAGCAAATTTAAAAGCTCTTGGGAATCTTGCCCTGACATTTGAAGCTAATTGTTCAGAACTATTATTCGCGCTATGGCAATACCTCTTTTGTGTGTGATCGTTTGAAATTTTTTTTGATGAGTCAAATAAAAACTTATCTATGTAGATAATGAGTACATTGCGCTTTATTAGAAATGAAGAAGGGTCAGTAATTGACATTATTGTTTTTCAGAATTCTTGAGATTCGACATTAGCTGTTGGAAGTTAATAAGAGTAATTGATGCCACAGCATGACTACCAGATTAGTTCTTGTGGTGTCCTGTCACGTATACCATTAAGTCATTGACAAAACTCCCGGTTTAGTGACTCAAAGCAAGAAAATAGGTACTCTTGTGACGGAGAATACATAGTCATACATTATTTTAAGAATGTGGATATCTCCTGTGTTCTGCAAGCACTTTTTCAACACATTATCAATAATGGGTGTGTATATTCCCTAAGGAGCATAAATGCAATTCAAATGCACTAGTTAGCTGGAGCATATGTAAAGGTGAGGCTGTATATTTTTTTCACAATATTTCTGCTTGTGTTGTTGGGATTGGTGCTTGTTGTTCTTCCGTTGTTGCATGACTCAATTACACAATAATTATCCAAAGGAGTGAGTGAGTTTAGTTTTACGCCGCTTTTAGTAATATTCCAGTAATATCACGGAGGCGGACACCAAAAATGGGCTTCACACATTGTACCCATGTGGGGAGTCAAACCCGGTTTTGGGCGTGACGAGCGAACGCTTTAACCACTGGGTTACCCCACCGTCCCTTAGTAAATTTTTGTACCAATTTTATTCAGAATAGGAAAGTTAATGTTTCCAACAAGTCAATGTCACTGGATGATATATACAGGGAATCCAGAACACCATACTAATGGTCACTGAATCGGTGGTGTGAAATGTTGTTCGCCAAAAACTATTACACTGATTGATTGTGTTTTGTTTCAAGCCTTTTCTAACAGTATTTCTGTTATATCATTGCCAACAATACTAAAGTGACATACATGTGTCAACGCATCAATATCTCCTGAATGAATGGAATTACTTTAGACATGGACTGACGTTTGTAACAGTCAGTTGGAATGACATGTTTAGAATGACAAATATATCAGGAAAGGTATTTTTTATAGTTTAATGAAACTGTCAGTGGTGCATTGTTTAAGCACTTTCCTCATTTGCCAGAACCTTGGCAGGAGAATTGCTATGTCAGAAAGAATTAAGTATTCGCAGGGTTGAGTAACAGGCAAATTGTTTTTAATAAGAACCATTTTAGCTCTGGTTAATATTATATGAACCCTGAAAGTGGAACTCCTGAAATATCAGCATTAATTATATTTGCAGTTTTAAGTCAGATGATGGGGCAAATGGATGGTTACCCTCGTGGGTTATCTCCCAGGGCTGGTTAGGCGTTTGATAATGGCAATTGGATTTTATTTGGGTAGGTACCTTCAGCCAGAGTCACCATCACTGAATGAACTGTAATCATATTTTGCCCCACACAAGTGTGTCGTTTTCATTATATTTTCATATTATGGCTATTTGCTCTCATGCAATGGATACCGCAATATTTCATGTGACAATGTTTAGGAATATTCATGAACGCTTATGCATAGAGAACACTTGAGATACAAATACATCTATGTTCCTATTAAAGCGTGGAAAACTAAGAATGGTATATTGGGGCCATGTGACTGGTGACTACGCAGGTATCCTCTACTCATCATGTAAAACAATTTTGACAGATAGTAACTGTCGCGTCACTAAGTGCATTAAGCATTTATATATATTTAGTTTATTTTTGCTTTTGTTTAACGCTACACTCAGCAGTATTCCAGCTATATGGCAACGGTCTGTCTATAATAGTCTTTACCAGACAATCCAGTGATCAACAGGATGAGCATCAATCTACGCAATTGGGATACGAGGACATGTGTTAAGTAAGCGAGCCTGACCACCCGATCCTGTCAGTCGACTCTCACGACAAGTCTGGGACACGTTCTATCCCATAAAGCATTAAATATTGATGAATACAGTGTATATCCGGGTAACAGTGTGTTTGAAATGTTATTAACAGTAATGCTACTGTTGACAAATCTTTGAACACAACAACCCTTTATCCAACCATTGATATCTGATTTAGGAACTGGATCAGAATTTCAGGCGTTAAAACGAAATTGGACAGACCATACTCTCTGGACAAGCAAAACAAGCTTTCACGATGAACGGTTTTCTCTACCTTTGATCATTTAATGAAATATGCATTCCTAATAACGGAGCAGCCGCTTCAACCCCTTGATACCTATTTGTTTTAATAAGTAAACGTTAATTAGGCAGCCCGTACTAACATCAATAAAAGAAAAGTGAGATGAAAGGCTTCACATGTTTCCTTTTCTCAGAAGTTACTGTAAATCTTTTAACATAACTTGCTGAGTAGAAACAAACACTGTAGTTCCATTGCAGCTACTATTGTTAGCCATAACGAGTTGCGATCGGATCACTCAGCACGCCAATAAATCTTGGAATCCCATTTTTATTTGGCATAATATTTCTTTCCTCTAATTCGAGGACCTTCTCTGAGAACTGTTCGTGTTATTATCTGTACAAATCTACCATCTATCTGGTTGTGGATGCTAATATCCAATTATAACTTGATGGAGATGGGGGAGAGGAGAAAACCTTTGGATATATAGGTATTGGCAATATGATTCTCTAGGCATAGAAAACATAACGACGATATTCTGTTGTTTCATTGTCATTTAAGAGCATTCATTATATTTGGGTTCGAGTTGCGGAAAAGGTGACTGATCAAGGGAGGTAGTAGGGATAGACAGGGAGTAAAACATTTCTCTGCGAAATTAGGAATCAATAGATATGCACATTTCAAGTAATGATAATGTAATATAACCGGAACGTTTTAAAGTTTTCGTTTAGAAATGGTATTTCCCCGGGAGAGAAGAGAACGCATAAATCTTCTTGACACTGTGCATTTGTCTAAATACGAATTATGCATTTAACCACCTGTCAAAACATTATTTTGTTTCAATCTGCACGTCCGAAACTCGTGATATAAATATTGAAGAACCAAGGAAGAACTTGCAGCTCATGACAAAAATATCTGGAAACTCTGTTTTGATTAATCAAACTGCCAATGGTGCATTTCCTAATCAGTTTCATATGTCAGTTTCCTGATACTTTGGACCTTTGGGATTGGTAGGAAAATTGTCGTCTCAAAAAGAATTAGGCAGTCAGAGGATTGAAAACAAAGGGAAAAATACTTTCTGTCATAACCTGTTTCGCTGTGATGAATATAACGAAAGAATATATTTTTTTTTAAATCTGAAGAATTAGTATTTATTATATTGGCAGTTTTCAGTATTAAACCTGACAAGGAAAATAGACTCATTGTCAACTGTCGTATTACTCGTTTATGTCGTATGATCTTCAAAGTACTGCATTTAGATCAAAAAGTGATAAGACATATACGTTTGCATTTGAACATTGCTGACATGATCAAATAACCAGACTAAAATTTAACATATGCATTTCCTCAGAACGTCAGGAAAATGTCTGTTTTAAATCACCATTTGTTTCTGTGGTTTGGGTTCGATAGCCTGTAGGTTAAAAGATATGGTTCATTACGTCAAAGTCCCAGTTTCGATAACCCCAGTCTCCTAAACGATCGTTTTATATGTGTTTGAATAGTTTATCAACAACCAGTGACGGGCGACAGGGTCAGTCAGTGATCTCAACACCATAATGTCCGTTACTGGACAATTTCTACTCTTAGATTATGCACAGTAAGCTTCTTAAATGCAACGAGTGCTGACTCATGTGTTTACATATTAGGGACAGGGAATCCAAGAATGGACAGGTTGGCGCCATGTCACCGGTCAATGAATATGCACATAAACTGTTCTACCCCTTGTCCAAAGTCTGTGAATGCCTCCAAACCATATGTATGAAAGCAGTGCATATACACGAAACTGATTTTAAAATGTTCCATTTCACGTTTTATGTAAAACATGTGATTTCAGACGGACATTTATGTATACTTTACAGAGGGGAAACGATTAATTTGCTGTTTTTCTGGTTCACGAAAACATTGAAAGTGGTTAGGTTTGATTCGAGTTATGTATGCAGGAAATTTAAATCAAAATGAAACTTGAAACAATAAAGTACATCGTATCAGGATGATGACACTTTATGTGTGTTTTTTATATCCTGTAACGAAATCGAAACCAAAGACAGTTAAACCGGTTGGCCCAACCGTTGACAAATGATGGTACTCCACTTAAAACTCTAGTTAAAGGTGAAAGTGTCGTATGGAAGCAAAAGCCGACATGATACATGACAGTCACGTTTAAGACATTGATCCACATAACAATCAGGAGTAAGCAATTGTCCTGAAAATATCAGTTTTCATTTAAAAAGTTGACTTCAGTTGTGTCTCTGGAACAAATCAATATGCAAATTACACAAATCTTACCATCAGGATAAAACAGGACCTTTTTTAAAGTGAATACAAACTTTAATGATGATGGAAGCGAAACGTTTCACGTTTAACTTAGCACTACTAATTTAACTTAACAAAAGATGAATGAAAGACTTATAGAGTTTTGGGGGTTTTTTTCCACATTTTTTTATTCACATCAGTAGGTACAGTCATTTTATACAAAAATCATACACATTGACAGGTGACAGTTCTAGTTACAATCATTTTATACAAAAATCATACAATCAAGGTTGTATAATTGCGGATCGTCTAAGCTTGAGCAATTAGGTAAGTCGGTGCTATGGGTAATATTACTTGTTTGCTCATGGGTTCATTTGGTTTGTTTTCATAATAGCACCATATCATTCTGGGTAACCAAGAGGTAGAAACATTCATACATTATTATACAGATGTCATGCCTAATACAAGCTTGGACATGTTGACAGTTCACAACACATCAGTCTTCAAACATGAGTAGGTACATTCAAGTATTACTGCACAAAGATCATAGATTGTATACATTGAGGAGTCATAGCACATCAGACCATGTAGAGCAATGGGTGCCCGCTTACTCCACATTCGTCTGGCTGGTTTTTCATTCTGGCAACATATCTTTCAAAGAAGCGATGGAGGATTTTAAGGACAAAATTAAATTTCTAATACAGCTTATGGATATAAATATGTATATCCTTTCCCGTCCGTGAATCGACACATATTGTAATAACTAATTTAAGTTAACAAAAGATGAATGAAAGAGTTACAGAGTTAATGAGTTGTCTTGGGAATGAGTTGTTTACAGTTAGCAGCATTGTCGTACATTCGTATCGTAAGCACGGGGACAGCTGTGTGGCCTCGGGTACGCGTTTCATCGTAACCGGGGACAACGGACGTTGCCAAAACAGTAACTACACGATTGTGTAGCCATGAAGCAGGTTTGTTGCAATTAAGTTACAATCGCAAACTAGAAGCAGGCGGTCTACACATACTCTGAAGCGAAATTCCAACAGATTAACAAGAAGGCCACTAAGATAATGAACAGCGAACAGGAATATATTCGTACTCGATAAAGTATAGCCACAAACTCCATCCATGGTCATAACAAATGTACACCCTTAACACGCATACTTTTGTGCAATTCCGACTGCATCAAAAGTATATTTTTAGGTATCGCTATCCAACATTAAAAGTGAAACTATCAATCTCTACGTTTCCCATACTGCTAAACTAGCAATCGCAAACTAGAAGCAGGCGGTCTACACATACTCTGAAGCGAAGTCTTTTCTAATCAGCTTGGCAACTTTGAACAAACCAGCGCCACTTTGGTTCTTCCTCCAACATTAAGCTGTTTTTGCCCTAATCCAATTGTAACAATCTCTTAAACGTTATTGAATCATCCAACATCCCAAATGACACAAAATACACATAATATAACTGGGTGCCGAAATCGTTTAATCTTGGTTTTAGTGAACATCTGTCTGCAAAAATCCACAAGGAAATTCCATTTCAAAGCTTTAATTTGATAACATTTGAGAAAATGGCCCAGATATATCCAAGGTAAAACCAAGATTTTTCGTCTCTGAAGACTTTGAAAACGAATCGCAATAAACGTCATTTGGAAAGGATGGGTTTTTTTACCTAAAAGGTCTCCATGTGCTTACTTCACAATGTGAGGGAATATAGCAGTTTGACCTTTGTACTTTTATTTTCAACAAACTTGGCGATCAAACAGTATTTCATGTACATGTTCATGTTCAATCATGACAACTTTTTAAGAGAACCACCAACCCCGTCTAAGAAGCTGTTTCACAATAAACTTGAGCAAACTATTTATTTTTCATGTCCCCATAGGACAACACAGGGTTCATTACTGTTGGAATCTCGCTCATGTTACAGGCAATGTGATTTGTTACAGGTCTCCTCCTGTTTGACACTCATTCCAACTAGCTGAACATTGTGTTGGTATCCTTGTAACAAGCGTCGGGTAATGTCTACCCAATTCCCCACTAACCCTTGAAGTGAAAAGATTGTCAGTACTAATCCAAAGAATCAGCATAAAACTCAATTTGCTGTCCAGTTTGATAGACGGTAATTCCGGAAGGACATTTTGCGATCGTCAGCAGAAGTTCTCCGAAGATATCATTGATCCGACAATCTGATGATCAACCCCATACATGACATAACCCAACCGGAAAGTTCAATTTGGAACGCTTCACTCTGTATTCATTGATATGTTACATCTAAGAGAACAAAACAATGTATTATTGTCCATTTCCATTATATTTCTCATTCATCAAATTGGAATTAGTTCTTTTCGTGAAGGCTTTTTGAGTACATGCGAGAACAGTTATGTATACGTCTGCCAACCGGCGAGTTAATCGATGGTTAGATAACATCTTCCACTACGCCGCTGCTACTAAAACCACTGTGGAATCTTGGGGGAATGACTTTAAAGTTACCAAGCGAAAATGTACTGAAGATGTATGACTTTGTGACTTCCTTCCTTGATACTGGATCTCTCGGCATGACCACCTATTGACCGTGCAATAATAATGTTAACCTAATACTTATACTCCTTGTCATGAAGGGAAACAAACATGTATTTAATCAAGTCCTAATGAAGGTCGGTGATACATATGCTATAAACATTCAAAGCCCCATGACTATGTTTTCTACTTGTAAGCCTTTCATACAACATCATATTCTCGAATGAGTATATATCGGTATTTTCCACACAATAGTAATGAAGGTGTAGAAACGTCAAGATCTTAATCATGTCCCATCTGGGATAAAACATTTTTATAGGATACAATTAAGAATACTGACAAGTTAAAGCTCTAAGTACTACATAAGTATTTCCATGGTTTCACTTTCTTCCTTTTCTCCAACTTGTAGTTGACACCCTGCGACCTGTTTCTAACCACTTATTTCCTAATTTAACAGTACCTCAAAATTCTTGTTTCTTGTTGAATATAACGAATCTCTAGTATTTTGTCATTTTTCCTCATTTTATAAGAAACATCTAAACATAAATGCAGTTGTTATCTTTCATTGTTGATATATCAAGATGAGATGCAGTGTAGTGGCTATATTACAGTACAGTTACTTTTCTGATATTATTATACCTTGGTTGAATTAAATAGAAACGACAGAGCATGTATTGTACCTAGCAGCTTTGTTATTCAATTCAATTATTTTCTTACAGAAGTGTAGGCCATCGGCCCATAACTACATAGGTTGCATTGTGCATGTCAAAACATGGTGTGTACAGTATAGTATGATAAGTTTAACATCTTAGATACATTGCATGATAGATAAAGCTACCTAAGTTATTTATAAGTTTACAATCTGATGATGACATGAGGAGTTTAAAATTGGCTTTACTTGGATTGATACAATAGGTTTTGGGCAAATGGTTCAAGCGGAGCTGTTTTAATTTTGAAGATAGCTTTGTTATGTTGAGCTGTCACGTGTAAATGGATACAGTTCGGTGATGGTCCTAACGTGTATTATGCATCTCCTGTAATTGTGCAATGTTTGCAAAGTTGAATTAAATTCCAGTGAAATAAGGTGACCCATTTTCTACCTCCTCACGGCGAGAATTGACTCATCCGTAGACAGGTTCTTCTGTGATGTATGTACATACGCGTAGCTAATATATCACGAGGGCTAATACTTTGTTGTGAGAGTGCACCCCTTCTGTGATGTGAGGATTCAATCCTGTTTCTAAGGAATCTGTGGTGAGATCAATCGCACACTCTTCTTTATGGTTGAGGAAGATGGATGAGCCTGTTGGACTCTACCATACGAACTGTACCGATGTACGAACTGTGCGAATTGTGACGATGCTTAAACGTTATGTCATAAGAAAAACGACACTTAATCTGGATGGTACATCATCTGGTGACACATGGAATATTCGTGATGACGTGTGGACATGTTCCAATCGTGATTCTTCCGGATTCTGTATTAACGACATCCATTTGAAAAAGGGTTCTAAATATTTAATATATCTTTCAATATTACGCAATTAAAATTAGTTTAACTGTCATGATCAAACATACATCTCTTTTCGTTAATAGCATAACTTCGTTTGTCTGAACTGAATAACCTGTTGGTTGTGTATCATCATCAAAAATCTATCACCCTTGACCTCAGCACTAACACCGTTAATGGGTGTAAAATGCAACCTGTAGGAGAGACAAGATAAGTACATGCAATGTTGCTATGTCACATTATATTGCTTTCCTACATGAGGAACAACTCAACTTTTTTTTCAACATAAATCAGCGGTGTATAGTCATTTAGTTAAACAATACGCCAAATTATCACGGCATTTATACGTTTTTCTTTTTAACAATAAGTCTTTCTAATTAGAATGCGCTGGCCTCATAAATGACGCTGTCAATGGGTGTAAAACGTGTCCTTTGACATTGACCAAGGTCAGTGCATTCAAAGTGTCGATATTTCGTGATATTTCTTTCCAAAATGAGGAACAGTAATGCAACTCATCTCAGGCTTTTCACCTTTCACATTTCACTCACTATGTAAATCGTCATAAATCGCCAGGGGCGACTTCTCTAGTTAAACAATTAGCCAATGGAATGAGCAATCTATATGTCTTTAATACGGTCTTTTTCTAATTAGAATTTGTAGGGACGTTCAAAAGCATTTAATCCTTTTCAAAGTAATTATACTGGTCGTAGTTTGTTTTGTTGTAATTGTATAGTCAAAAGACCTGTGGATAAAGAATCTTGCCCTGACATTTGGGGTTAATTGTTCTGAGCTATTATTGGCGCTATGGCAATACCTCCTGCCAATTTGCTTTTGTGTGTGATCGTTTGAAAAGTTTTTGATGAGGCAAATAAAAACTTATCTATGTAGATACTGAGTACATTGCGCTTTATTAGAAATGAAGAAGGGTCAGTAATTGACATTATTGTTTTTCAGAATTCTTGAGATTCGACATTAACTGTTGGAAGTTAATAAGAGTAATTGATGCCACAGCATGACTACCAGATTAGTTCCTGTGGTGTCCTGTCACGTACACCATTAAATCATTGACAAAACTCCCGGTTTAGTGACTCAAAGCAAGAAAATAGGTACTCTTGTGACGGAGAATACATAGTCATACATTATTTTAAGAATGTGGATATCTCCTGTGTTCTGCAAGCACTTTATCAACACATTATCAATAATGGGTGTGTATATTCCCTAAGGAGCATAAATGCAATTCAAATGCACTAGTTAGCTGGAGCATATGTAAATGTGAGGCTGTATATTTTTTCACAATATTTCTGCTTGTGTTGTTGGGGTTGGTGCTTGTTGTTCTTCCATTGTTGCATGACTCAATTACACAATAATTATCCAAAGGAGTGAGTGAGTTTACGCCGCTTTTAGTAATATTCCAGCAATATCACGGCGGGGGACACCAGAAATGGGCTTCACACATTGTACCCATGTGGGGAATCAAACCCGGGTTTTGGGCGTGACGAGCGAACGCTTTAACCACTGGGTTACCCCACCGTCCCTTAGTAAAGTTTAGTACCAATTTTATTCAGAATAGCAAAGTTAATGTTTCCAACATGCCATGAAATGATAGATATCGCGTGCAAATTGTTAATCATTCGGTTACTCATAGTAATACATTAACAAGTCAATGTCACTGGATGATATATACAGGGAATCCAGAACACCATACTAATGGTCACTGAATCGGTGGTGTGAAATGTTGTTCGCCTAATACTATTACACTGATTGATTGTGTTTTGTTTCAAGCCTTTTCTAACAGTATTTCTGTTATATCATTGCCAACAATACTAAAGTGACATACATGTGTCAACGCATCAATATCTCCTGAATGAATGGAATTACTTTAGACATGGACTGACGTTTGTAACAGTCAGTTGGAATGACATGTTTGGAATGACAAATATATCAGGAAAGGTATTTTTTATAGTTTAATGAAACTGTCAGTGGTGCATTGTTTAAGCACTTTCCCCATTTGCCAGAACCTTGGCAGGAGAATTGCTTTGTCAGAAAGAATTAAGTATTCGCAGGGTTGAATAACAGGCAAATTGTGTTTTATAAGAACCATTTTAGCTCTGGTTAACATTATATGAACCCTGAAAGTGGAACTCCTGAAATATCAGCATTAATTATATTTGCAGTTTTAAGTCAGATGATGGGGCAAATGGATGGTTACCCTCGTGGGTTATCTCCCCAGGGCTGGTTAGGCGTTTGATAATGGCAATTGGATTTTATTTGGGTAGGTACCTTCAGCCAGAGTCACCATCACTGAATGAACTGTAATCATATTTTGCCCCACACAAGTGTGTCGTTTTCATTATATTTTCATATTATGGTTATTTGCTCTCATGCAATGGATACCGCAATAGTTCATGTGACAATGTTTAGGAATATTCATGAACGCTTATGCATAGAGAACACTTGAGATACAAATACATCTATGTTCCTATTAAAGCGTGGAAAACTAAGAATGGATTCATTGGGGCCATGTGACTGGTGACTACGCAGGTATCCTCTACTCATCATGTAAAACAATTTTGACAGACAGTAACTGTCGCGTCACTAAGTGCATTAAGCATTCATATTTATTAAGTTTATTTTTGCTTTTGTTTAACGCTACACTCAGCAGTATTCCAGCTATATGGCAACGGTCTGTCTATAATAGTCTTTACCAGACAATCCAGTGATCAACAGGATGAGCATCAATCTACGCAATTGGGATACGAGGACATGTGTTAAGTAAGCGAGCCTCACCACCCGATCCTGTCAGTCGACTCTCACGACAAGTCTGGGACACGTTCTATCCCATAAAGCATTAAATATTGATGAATACAGTGTATATCCGGGTAACAGTGTGTTTGAAATGTTATTAACAGTAATGCTACTGTTGACAAATCTTTGAACACAACAACCCTTTATCCAACCATTGATATCTGATTTAGGAACTGGATCAGAATTTCAGGCGTTAAAACGAAATTGGATAGACCATTCTCTCTGGACAAGCAAAACAAGCTTTCATGATGAACGGTTTTCTCTACCTTTGATCATTTAATGAAATATGCATTCCTAATAACGGAGCAGCCGCTTCAACCCCTTGATACCTATTTGTTTTAATAAGTAAACGTTAATTAGGCAACCTGTAGTAACATCAATAAAAGAAAAGTGAGATGAAAGGCTTCACATGTTTCCTTTTCTCAGAAGTTACTGTAAATCTTTTAACATAACTTGCTGAGTAGAAACAAACACTGTAGTTCCATTGCAGCTACTATTGTTAGCCATAACGAGTTGCGATCGGATCACTCAGCACGCCAATAAATCTTGGAATCCCATTTTTACTTGACATCATATTTCTTTCCTCTAATTCGAAGACCTTCTCTGAGAACTGTTCGTGTTATCATCTGTACAAATCTACCATCTATCCGGTTGTGGATGCTAATATGCAATTATAACTTGATGGAGATGGGGGAGAGGAGAAAACCTTTGGATATATAGGTATTGGCAATATGATTCTCTAGGCATAGAAAACATAACGACGATATTCTGTTGTTTCATTGTCATTTAAGAGCATTCATTATATTTGGGTTCGAGTTGCGAAAAAGGTGACTGACCAAGGGAGGTAGGGAGGGATAGACAGGGATAAAACATTTCTCTGCGAAATTAGGAACCAATAGATATGCACATTTCAAGGAACGATAATGTAATATAACCTGAACGTTTTAACGTTTTCGTTTAGAAATGGTATTTCCCCGGGAGTGAAGAGAACGCATAAATCTTCTGACATTTTCTTTCTTATTCACTGGAGACACTGTGCGTTTGTCTAAATACGAATTATGCAGTTTACCATCTGTGGACAAGCCCATGCATACACCATGCACTCAGTTCCAACATAATTATCTCGTCAACAATATCGAAATCTCAACAGGACATTGTATTGATTCATTACTTTACTTGCTAATGAATATTCATCAAAGTGGCATTTGGCGTTCAACGCCAGTATTTACTGCTTTAGGTGTAACGCGGTATAAATATAATGGAGTGAAAGAGGGAGTTGTAGAACGTTGCAGTCAGTAGTAGTTCGGATTCAGAAGACAATAATTATTAATGATGTTTTAAACAGGCACGCCAGTGGCAACATGAACAACGACCAGCCTTCAAGGTGTGATGACACACAGACATTAAACGCCAAATCCGTTCGTACTTAGTTCTTATTTTAAACAAACGGCAGCCAAAGAAGACCCATGTATGAACAGACCTCGTAACGTGTGTGATTGCACATCATCATACATCTAACGCGTGGGACAATCTTATAGACCTTCAAGCTAACGACGAAATCCATTGAAATCCAATATATCTAAAAGGGGTCCATAACACTGACGGTAAGGAGGCACGAACTTGCGTTTAATTATGATTACTTTCTATAAGAATGACTAACCTTGTCCCAGAAGCTGGTTCACAATTAAACTAGGCAAGCTGTTTGTTTTGCATTTTACTATAGGACTATATACCCCGGGTTCATTTCAATGGGAATCTCAGCCGAGCAGAATATGGCGTTGGTATCCTTGCAACTTGCGTCAGGTAATGTATCCCAATTTCCAGTGTCAGTGACACAAAGAGTGTCAGTACCAATCCAAACAACGTTATCATTCATCAAAACAATTTGCTGTTCGGTTTGACAGATGATAATTCTGGTAGGACATTTTCCGATCGGCAGCTGAACTGGAAGCTCCTTATACAGCTGTAGCTATCCGGCAATCTGAAGATCAGATGCAGACATGACATATCCCAACCTGGAACTTCAATTTGAGATGGTTCACTCAGTGTTGTCCATTTCCATTATATTTCTTATTCATCACATTGGAATTAGTTCTTTTCGTGAAGGCTGTTTCGAATGCATTCGAGAATAGTTATGTATATGTCTGTCCACCGGCGAGTTAATCAATGGTTAGATAACATCTTCCATTACGCCATTGGTACTAAAACCATCGTAGAATCGTGGTGGAATGCGTTTAAATTTACCAAACGAAACTATACTGAGATTTTATGGCTTGCGACCTGCTCTGACCTTGTTTGGTGTTACAATATATGTACCGCATACTTAGACATGAAATATACCACTAAGCATGAATCGAAACAGGGCGACATTTTTCGTAACGAACATGGATCACATGTACATTAATTATTTCATGTGTTTGTATGAGAAACATTTAATTTCAAAATGTCTGAAACGACTAACATGTGCCTTAAATCCACCTCCTTTTCTACTGTTGTTGTGAGTGTGGACTCTGTCAAAACGTGTGACAGTGCATTATGAAGTTGTACAGCACATTAATCATTCTTTGAGTCAATAATTCTTTGAGGCAAATACTTTTCTTTTGACGAATCTATATTCACATTGTCATTTTTCAAATTAGCATGAAGTAAGCAGTGAACGACCATCAGGGTAACTGTCAAGGGCAGCGTTACGTTGTAACTCCCAGGACAGTGGAAAGAGACTGAAAATGCAAATTCTAATGGCTTAGGTTGACACAATTTCTCATGACCTTCCACAATGCTAAATGTATATACAACACTAAATAACCTTCAGGGCTATATTGGAGATATATGTTCCTCTCTAAAAAGAAAACCAGCAGGACCCAACTCATCCCCACTTCTCAGTCTATAAATTAGGGCTGTGCAATATTACCGGTATATACCGGTACAGTATCTCGCGATACGATTATCGCGATATGGTTCGGGTTCTGCAATATATTGGGTCATCTAGAGTTAGCTCCCTTTGAATTATCTGCCCTTATTTCCATAACCACAGCTCTGAAAGTGCCAAATATACTTTTATTTCTGTTGGTTTCATGTAACATCTTACAAGTGTAAGTGTCTTTATAAGTGGCACCAAAAGTGCCAACTATTCTACCAAACAATTTGAGTTTTGTGGGTTTGAATGGTTTCATATCATTTTATTTATCTATAAACCATTGGCATACAGCCTTACACAATTGGGACGGGGAGCCTGAAAGTATGGTGTAACAGCTACTAAGAAGATGATGTCACACACAAACAGCTATTATGATTTTTTACAATATGTGTTGCAATATCTCTTAAATCATTGCAATATATCGCAACATGAGAATCAGGACAATATCCAGCCCTACTATAAATCACCACAGGCGGTTTGTCCAGTTAAACAATCACCCAAACGTATAAGTAATTTATCCGTTTTTCTGTCCTAATAAGAAGGTACAGCGACCTGATGTTCACTGTCAGTTGAACCTTCGCACTATAATTACCGAGCCATTGCTGGTTTGTTCCGTTGTAATTTCATACGCAAAACATTCTGTGGTTCAAAAATAGCAAACGCTCTTTAGAACCTTGTCCTGACATTTGGGACTAATTGTTTGGAGCTATTATTCGCGCTCCTCAGTGCTCTAATTCTTGCCAATTTGGTCTTGTGTGTGATAGTTTGACACGAGACTGATAATAGCTTACCTACACAGACAATGAGTGCCTTTCATTGTTATAAATGACCAGAAGCTCATTACATTAACATCGTGTTATTATTCAAAATCGGTGTGTCTGGAGTTTTACTGTTAGTGGCTAATAGCAGTAGTTGATGCTAGAACATGATGTTACTTGTCTAAAACTAGGTGAATTGTTGAGTTGTTGGGAAATGAATTTCCTTCACTGACATGATGAAGTCGTTGACACGACCTCCGATCCTCAATGACAGGGATGTAAACAGGTACTTTATCTTGTGGATAATACACTTGTCAACTATTGATGTATCGCTGACACTGCGGTAAAGGCTTGCTGTAGACGCCTGTGCATTATAGCTGTAATACAAATATATTATTGAAATAAGAAACGCATAACCCAGAAATCTGTTGCGAAAATGTTGTATTTTCAAACATGTATAACTCGTCCACAATTAGACTTTAGTACATGGATTTTTACATCAGTTTAGAAGAAGGAAATGAATGTACAACCAAATGGATAATTTTAGATAACGGAGACGTTGAGCGCGATGGTGATGACGTAGCACGGTCCTGACGTCGGGTTTCCTGGCTCTCAATCCAATCTTTCTCAGTCTGTTCCGTACTGTTTGACCAGATATCATCCGAAGTCTAGGCACCCTGGCTGTTGTGCTCTCACCCGTGGCAGTACGATCACGCAAATGTAGTACGGATGTACCAATCTTGGGCTTCAGTGGTGACTTGAGGTCTGGCTGTACGGGGAGGGTGACTTGTTATACCTTTTTTGTTGTAACGAGCTGCAAGCCGTAATATCGTGCGCAGACTAATATTCTGACAAACAACACTTTTGTTACATATTTTGACGATTGTTTGAACACAATAGGTAGTTAATAGATTTTTTACATTATTTTTTTTATTTTATTTTTTTTATAGTAAACTTGGTTTGTCCATTCTCCATAGAGTTCCCGAGAAGTCAAATCGGAATGTTTATTTCAATATTAATATTATTGGTTTTCTGTTGCAGATTCTGTCTTTTGGATATGTGGACTCATTTTCATAAACATTTCCAGAAATGAAAACAGCCATGAATATTGTCATTCCAATTTTGAATAATGAATTTAATATTTTCCAACCACAGGGTTTTTTTGCAATCCCTGCTTTGCTCAATGTGGCGACGATCTGCATTTTCCGTTAACAAGTACGTCTTGCTTCAAAGTATACGCATGTGCACGGGAAAGGAAACATTCTCGTGGAGAATATGGGCCATGCACAAGGTGCATATTAACTGTAGTTCTGAGTTTCGTTGGGGTTATTTCGTAAATTACTGTTTGTCAAGGAGCAGGAAAATGAAACTTGAGTGTGGAATGAGGTAGCATATAATAACAGCTAACTAAAGAATCATTTCATTGACCTTGAGTGTTCAAATGAGATAGACGTCGTCATATGAGCAAAATATTCTCAAGCACGACGTTAAACCCAATTTCACCTCACCTCACCTCACCTCAAATGAGATAGAGAACGCCAGAGAATATCCTCCGTTTATCCTCCGAAATGTATTCCGTCAGGCATTAAAGACAAACTAGTGGTGCAATCATATGAATTGACCACTGCAAACTGCTGATGCCACCAGGTGTTGGCATAAAGGGTAAGTCAGTCTTGGCCTCGAGCTCAGTTTGTGACCTCATGGGCCATTTCTGGTGTTCCCGCCGTGATGTTGCTGGAATATTGCTAAAAGCGGCGTAAAACCAAACTCAGTCAGTCAGTCAGTTGTGACTTCATGGTGATTTCATACAACAATGTATGGTAATATAACAATTGGTATGTATCGGTTCAGTCAAAAAAATAATACTACACAAAGAAAACGGGGAGGTACTGTTTCTATGAACCTCTATAGCTATGACCAATATAAACTTGAACCGTGAAGGTATAAACCGGAAAGACTCAGGGTCTATCGTTTGAGCACTTTTTACAAGAGACATGTCAGAAAAAAGAATTTGAATGCTGACTGCCGTATCGTATAAAACACTGCGTTGAGCTGTAACGTATAGTTGCAATATCTTAACGAATATATCATCTTATAACAATAAAAGATCATTTTTCTGACTTCATGGTGTTCAGAGATTCTGTCAAAAAAGATGTATGTTTGTTCTTCATTTCACGGAAAGCCAAATGTTTAAATGAAGTATTTCCTTAGAAGACTGTAATTATATTCGGAATGGTTATTATTTGTAATCGCCATGTAGTCTGATGGCTCAAATCGGTTATGTAGCCATTGATTAAAACATTCGTTCATTTCCCCAGTCATTAAACGACCCTTCTAAATGTGTTTGACACCCTCTGTCAACAGCAAGTGATATGCGATGCTTAGTATTGCCCCTTAGAGATTTATTCATATACGTTTAGTGTATTACAGTATTTATTAGAAGTGTTCTTGAAAAACATGAAGCACATTTTGAAGGCTTGAAGGAGGTGGTATTGCTTCTTGACAAGACTAGGTGCCATTATGTAGTTTCCAGATTAAATGAGTGATGTGAAGTGTGCACGAAAGACCTTACGTATGAAACTGCTGCCACTTTGATTTACATATTCATGAATATTAATATGAACAAACATGTATATGTGCATTCTATCCATCGCCACAACATCTGAATGAAAACTCCCAGTCTGTACTGGTATTGTGTGTAGTGTGTACAAAACAAACAACGTAACGATGTGTAGTTTGACATTTTTGCACAAGTCCTTGATACTAATCAGCTTCTCTGGTCAGCTGATATTAGATTAAGGTAAATGTCTCGCCACTAAGTGCATAAACCATTAAACATTGATGTACGCAGTGTATATACAGATACGTTATGCACGGATTACTAGAAACAACGTAACTGTGTTGTTTGACTTGTTATAAACAGTAAATATTTTACAAAACCTTGAACGAGACACCTGCGTTATCGGACCACTGATTTCCGAGTTAGAAACTGCGTCATAACCTCCGGTGTTAACACAATATGAACAGACCCTTCTTCGGAGACAAGCACACAAGTCTTCATGTTGAACAGATTTCTAAACCATTGACCATTTGAGGAAACATGCGTTGTTAACTGAGAGACAGCTGGTTGATACGCATATGTTCCAATAAGTGAACATGAATTTGCCAGCCCATGGTAACATCAATGATATGAGAAATGTAACATGAAAAGGTATCACATTTTACATGTTCTCAGAAGTTTCTATAAATCTTAAAACACATCTTGGCGAGTCGAAACAATCACTGCAGTCCGATTGCAACTACTGTTTTCTGGCAACAAAAGGTCTGAGCAACTGATAAATCAGCACTTCAATAAACCCTTTCCACATCCGTCAGAAATCTCTGCTTTTGAGTATGTGTTTGTTTGACGCCTCATTCAGCAGTATTCCGCCTGTACGAGGCGATCTGTAGACAATCTAGTCTGGTCCAGACAATACAGTGATTGACACCATGAAATACGATGTCAGAGCATGTGTTTATGAATCACTATCAAATAGTTAATGATACCAGGTGTTCGCGAAAATTACCAAACGGAAATTGACTATAATGTTTAGCATGTTTGTAAACAGAAATAGCTTTTAATAAAAGACAATTGACGTATGTATGTTCTATATATTCATAGTTAAACGTTTCTTGTACAACTTTGATAAAATAAAACTCTCTCCGCAAACTATTGTCGTATAGAGCTGTAAGTTGAACATTTCATAATGGTATTTTCCATGCAATATTTCCTCTGTTTCAAACTGTTTACAAAGACCAACACATGTCTTAAAACCACCTCCTGATTTTGGATTGTGAATGAAAAAATATTTGTACCACATATAGGATGAGTGACCATAGGAGTGAGTTAGGAAAATCACCTTTGTGTTTTATTAAGATTGTACATGATAACATTGACCAGCGCCCTTTTCCGTTCTAATCTTTCACAGTGCGTTTATAAATGTGCAGGATTTGCTCTGAACCCCCGTAGTGGTTTCGGAGCGCCGTATTTGTTAAACTTTATGTTTCCAGGTGATACCTATTGTCACATCCTAAAGAAATAAATGATGTGAAACTGCATCGACATTAGCTGTCAGAGTTTATATATGCTTCTAACGCCTACTGTTAATTGACATATACTAAACAATTATCATATTTCAAAAAATCTTTGAATGAACTACTTTCCTGTATAATCCTTTTTATATCATGTTTATTGTGATCACGTTTCAACCCTCTCGGTAGTTTCAACGAGAAAGCAATTGAAAATGCAAATACTTATAGCTTAAGTTACCAAAATTGTACATGATCTTAAACAATTTTGAATGTTATAGGCTATAGTGGAGGCATACATTCTTCTCTGAGAAACAGCAGAACACATCCCCACTTCGCAGTCAACATAAATCGCCAGAGGCGAATCGTCCAGTTAAACACTCACCCAAATGAATACGTTATTTATCTGTTTTCCTGTCCTAATAAGAAGGTACCTTCGCACTGTAATTACCGAGCCATTGCTAGTTTATTCCGTTTTAATTTCATACGCAAAAGATTCTGTGGTTCAAAATAGCAAATGCTTTTAGAACCTTGTCCTGACATTTAGGACTAATTGTTTGGAGCTATTATTAGCACTCCCCGGTGCTCTGATTTCTTCCAATTTGGTCTTGTGTGTGGTAGTTGGACATGAGGCTGATAATAGCTTACCTATACAGACAATGAGTGCCTTTCATTGTTATAAATGACCAGAAGCTCATTACATTAACATCGTGTTATTATTCAAAATCAGTGAGTATGGAATTTTACTGTTAGTGGCTAATAGCAGTAGTTGATGCTAGAACACGATGTTATTTGTCCAAAACAAGAAAAAAAATTGAGATGTTGTGAAATGGCTTTCCTTCATTGACATGATGAAGTCGTTGACACGACCTCCGATCCTCAGTGACAGGGAAGACAGGGAACAGTTACTTTATCTTGTGGACAATTCACTTGTCAACTATTGATATATCCCTGACACTGTGATAAAGGCTTGCTGTAGACGTTTGTACATCTCGAAGCCTCCGAGAACTCAAATAAGAATTATGCTTGGGGCATATGTGGAATTTTGAACTCTATATTTATTTTTATATTGATATCATTGGCTTTGTTATTATTGATGTTTCAGCCCTGTTTTTGTAAATTGGACACGTTTGAAATATAATTCCCAAAGTGAAATCAACCATGAATCTTAATGTCGTTCTAGAACATACTGGGAAAATCCATAAAAATAGTCAAATTCTCCAAAATGTCTTCTGAATAATGAAATTGAAATTTTCAAAGCACAGCACAATCGTTCTGAATTAATATTATTTGTTGCAACCGCCGTTTTTTTACTTGCTTTCGGGATGTTGAATAAAACTAAATAGAAAAGTGAAATGAAAAATACAGTTGAAAACACATGCATTCACTGATCTATTAACCGATAGTTATGTTTTATACACTATGCACCATATCAAGCTAAAAAATATGTGATAGCGTTGATGTTATTTGCCACAATCGCTAATGTTAAGAAGACATTTTGAAAACGACAAGGCTAGCAGAGAGGTATGTTTGTCTGGATAACGTTGTCAAACTCTAATACTTCATAAACTACTATTAACATCATGCAACACACATAGGTACGGTTCAAATTAGTAGGGATCATTGATCAGAGCTGACATTTTATATGGTTGCACTGATTTTTCCATGTCTCGCGAAAAAAATCACCTTTGGTCAAGGACTCATTTTCAGCAGCATAAGAAGAAAACGTTTTTTGAATAACATCTATGAACACCATTTGGGGCATATTTATATCTTACCTATACATGTAAGTGTGGTTTACGACAACACAAGAAAGTATAAGAAGAAACGTATATTTATGCCAGTCATGTGTTCCAAGGAGGTCTATTACCATAATTTGACATTTCACGACACCATGTACAGTATACCCTGGTTATCATGCCGCCGTTTGTCCAGGAGAAAACCAGTGGCATTATAACCAGGTTGAACTGTACTCTTATGGTGGTAAAAAGCATCATCCTGCACAAAGACTGGTTTTCTCTTTAACAAGATTTTCTGAACGATCTATATTACATTAATAGGCAAAATCACATCAGCTAACTAGTTATGAAACGCAAACTTTGTTATTTCATCGAACCAAATTGTTTATTGGTGGATAAAATGCAATTTAATAAAGTAAAAGTTTCATGTTGAGTTTATTGCATACTTGCCAAATGTAATCTGATTATTTCAGGAAATGGAGATTCAGTGTCCTTGAATAGTTGTTTTCAACATTGTTTCCTTGGAATCTAATCTCAGTATTATGGGTGGAGTTGATTTACGCTAAGTTGACGAGGAGAAGATTGTTGGAAACTTTCATCAGTATGCAAAATTATACGTTTGTGACAAGTAGTCGAACGCACACATTGTTTTAGGTAGGGAGGAACGTTGACATTCATTTAATAATGTACAGAAAAATATACGCTGTGAAAGTTATACACCAAAGTGATTTAAGCTTAATGGCTTCGTGACCAGACTAGAAGTCACTGTTTAAGGTCAATGCGTAAGGATACTGAGAAATCTGGAATGGACACGAATGATGATGCACAGTTTACCTTTTAAATAAGAAGCATGCTGACACTCCCACATGCACAATATGGAAACGGAAACTAAGAAGGGACACACTGGGGCAAAGTGGGCGATCAGAGATTGACCATAGAGACTGATGCATGGAACGAACGATAGAATCAGCATGGGGAAACGTGTACATAAAAGTGCTTGTCCCTTCACAAAAACAGTGAAAGAATTTGTTGAGAGAATGTATTGATGTTTTGCAGCTGATCTCTGAAGTTTGAACACTTTTGCTTAGTTCCATCATGAAATATAGACATGTAGTCTTGTATCAACCTATTCTGTGACCAACTACTTGATTCATGGTCTTCGCACCACCAGGAATGTATTTATACTATACTCGTGAATTATTGATTCTTAAGCAGCTGTCGTGTATGCTTTATACCTAGTTTGCAACCTATCTGTAGAAATATCTGGCTTCCAAAATACTGCTTGAAATGTGGAGGGATTTATGCAGTGGTATTTTTCATAACAACTTTAGTTAAATAACTTGATATCTGTCTAACCTGATATGAACGTGCTCAGGAGATTTGGAAATCTCACCATGTTTATCAATAAATGGTTCCTTCCTACGTCATGATTATGAAATACAATTACCACAAAAACAATTTCCCAAGAGATCGTCGATAATATAAAGAAAGCCATTGGTCATATGTATTCGCACTGGACATGGATCAGCGTTGCGAAGTGGATTTTAACCACTGAGTTCATTAGGACAGAACATGCGTACATGTACCAGTGAGGTTTCATAGTTTGCGGGTCCATTATCGAAGTTTCAGATGGAAGATTGTTGTCTGAAGCTGAATCGCATTTCAATTGGCACTGTTTTACTCGTTAAGAGTAATGAATGTCGTAGACAACAGCCTTGATGGATAAGAGACGTTTATTTTTATCTCTCATACAAACGTAGATTTTCTTTCATGTTTCTACAAATGAGATTGAGTTTAATTTATATTAAATATCTAAAAGTTAATACATTATATCAGTCAAGTATAGATGCTTTTGTTACACATATTTAGAGCCAGAGATGAAGATTTTAGACATTGACACAAACAACCAAAAAGACGGTATGACTGGTTGAAATCATGAAAAATCAGCCATGCAACTGGGTACGATGACACAGAAACATTGAAAGGCCAATCCTATTTCGTCAGTTCTCAGCGTGCAGTGATTGACATCATGAGCAACTACGCAATTGGGGTACGATGACACATGTCAACCAAGTCAGTGAACCTGTCCATCCGATCCCGTTAGTCGGCTCGTACGACAAGCATGGGTTGCTGAAGACCAATTCTAACCCGGATCTTCGCTGGCGTGTGGAAAAGGTAGCTTGTTGCTCATTTTTTTAATCATGTGTTATGGGTCATATTGCATTAAACAAAACTGAACAAAAACACCAAGCGGTATGGAATAACTAATTCCTTTATTGAGAGACAAAAATACAATTACATTGACTAAAATTCCATTTATGTTGGAACGTATTTCACATATGTTGCATGTCAAATGTAACCAGATCATCTGAGTCATTGCTAGTTCAATATATTCTAATAGGTCTTTCAATATTGTTACCCTGGAAAAGACTATTTGTCAATTTTAACTACATGGAACCGATTTGAACAGATGATCAGGACAAGTAATTTTGAAAAGTAAGGATTACTAATAGACAAAATTCCATGTTTAACTATTTACAAGACGAGTAAACAAGTGGAGTATAAAATATTATGTCGAAAGTAAATGAACAAATTAGAGAAAAGCTATTTCTAACTAAGTATTATTTTTATAAAATAAATTCAGCAAAATAATTTTGAAACGACAAACGTATCTTTGCATAATGATACGGATAAATCAAACTTATTGCTAAACTGCATACAGACATCCAGATATTATCTGCAACTTTGACGCTCAATAAATAGATTGACAACTGATAACTTACGTAAGTCATTCACAAGGAACATCCACTGCATAATCCTTAATTCCTAGTTTTGCGTAGGGTATATAGCTTATTGTTATAAGACAGTTATTGTATTGAAATGATAAATGCTTGATCGTCAGTACATGGATAACTTGTTATAAATAAATTATAAATGGTAATGCAAGTATCTAACTATAATATACATTCACTCCTTCGTTCGTTCTTTGGTGGGTGGTGGGGTAGCCTAGTGGTTAAAGCGTTCGCTCGTTCGATTCCCCACATGGGTATAAAGTGTGATGCCCATTTCTGGTGTCCCCGCCGTAATATTGCTGCAATATTGCTAAAAGCTGCGTAAAACAAAACCCACTCACTCGTTCTTTGGTTGGTTTGTTTCTTCCTTCCTTCCGCAATTGACCCGTGAAGATCCGGGGTAGAATAGGTCTTCAGCAACCCATGCTTGCCACAAAAGGCGACTATGCTTGTCGTAAAAGGCGACTAACGGGATCGGGTGGTCAGGCTCGCTGACTTGGTTGACACATCTCATCGGTTGTGCAGATCGATGCTCATGGATCCCTGGTGTCTGGTCCAGA
Source organism: Haliotis rubra (assembly GCF_003918875.1). Classification (NCBI taxonomy): domain Eukaryota; kingdom Metazoa; phylum Mollusca; class Gastropoda; order Lepetellida; family Haliotidae; genus Haliotis; species Haliotis rubra. The sequence continues at coordinate 2,185,580 of NW_025767002.1, forward strand.
CTCGATTATTTACACACCGCCGCCATATAGCTGGAATATTGCTGAGTGCGTCGTAAAACTAAACTCACTCACTCACTCACTCACTCCTTCCGCAATTCAATAATGGATATTAGAGACTAACCAACAACAACCTTACAGCCATCAATTCAAATATTGATACAATGCCTAATTCCGAGTTGGCAATGGCATGTTTTATGGTCGGATCATGCAGCATTTCAATATATTTTGAAATCTCATCCCTCCAGTTTAGTTAGCTTGATATTTCTTCTAACACTTTACCGGCCTATTAGGGGAATCATGCTTTTATCCTTAAAAAGAGGTCATCAATCTTGGAAATGGTGAACATATCCAATTATAACTATATAAATTACGGAGAAAAAATCATTAGCATTTATCAGAAAGGCAAAACACCTTATAATGTAAGGATATGACGATGGCACGCTGCTGATAACGTTTCATACAAGGACTGATGACAATCATTATTTTTCGCTTCGAGTTATAAATGAAAGTGTTCACATCATGAAAAAGAAAATGGAATGAGGTTTAATGCATTAAGGGCATGCTTCCACATCGGAGGACACTTCTTTTAAGCATAATAACTGGGTTTACTATTTTGATATTAAGTAAAGCATAATCCAGCATTTGGGCATGAGCTGAATCCCTGAATCGTATTACAGTTATAAAGTGTTAGTTAAACCTAAAAGGTAAGTTTATAAACAACTATGTATTGATAAGATAATTCAACCAACACGGCTAACTCTTTACATTATTTGATGGACACATAGAAACCAGGCGAAGGTTAATTTTCTGTCCTCAAGACTATAGTCTGTTTGCAGTGAAAACGTACAGATGAATTTCGCTTTAAACGAAAAGTAAAACAAATAAAGTGAAATTAAGATTGCGAATCCTCTTAATTTTACCTTGCCAATTGAACATTTAAATCTCAGAAACTGATTCAAATCGCTAAACGATCATGGTTTCAAACCGCTATTATTGGTTTGTATTACAAGGGGGTAAGCGTAGTAGTTGGAACAGTGAAACAAATGCACGTGCGGTACTGATGAGCGTTAACTTAGACCAACCATACTTGTTGTAGGTGTTTCATCTAATGTGCATACCCCCTTGTAATACAAACCAATAATAGTGGTTTGAAACCATGATCGTTTGTTAAACAACTTTTATCCTAAGTTGAATACAATTCTGAGATTTAAATGTTCAATTGGCAAGGTAAAATTATGAGGATTCGCAATCTTAATTTCACTTTATTCGATTTACTTTTTTGTTTAAAGTGAAATTCAACCTGCTATAATATCTTTCCTACCAAAAATATGCAGTTCACAAACAGAGATTTCCTTTCGAGTTTGACAAGTGTCTATAAATTACGTTAACTTTTTGTTACATTTACTTTTGAAAACGTAATAACTTGGAATTGTCACATGACCATTTTGTTTTGTATTTTACTGTCAAAAGAGCATGTTTTGGTTTAAATTAAAGTTTGGTTAATTTTAGTCTATTTAAGTCTAGTCATTTAGATTAAATCCAATGCACCAGTGGAACAAAATTGCATCATTTATAATTCAAGGAAGAAAACAGGAACCTTTATTAAAGTTTTCTTTCAGTGAAACAATCTTAACAGGGAATGAACAGAGACAATTTTACGTCATGCATTTAAGAACTGAAGATTATTCATTCCAGTATGTGCGTTTGTTGGAATATCGGCCACACATTGAACCACGAGGAACACTCCAAAGCATGTGCATCTGAATCCCATATCGGACATGACATGATACGGTACCTTAGTAGGCTGCTCTTATTCTTGAATATACATAACCATTATTAATCTCAAAGAGTCAGCATGCTGTAGCTCCGCTATTCAGCAGCATGCCATCAGTGGTCATACATGGTGAGTGAGTGAGTTAAAATGTATCGTCACATCGGCAATATTTCAGCCATATCGTGACGAGATCAATTAATTTTATACATAGTAAGTAATGGTAAATTGTAAAAACCTGTCAACGAAGGACAGTAAAATAACTAGATTATCACAGATTAGAACTTAAAACTAGTAATTAAATCTAAAACAGTTTAACTATAGATGACAATACAAGGTTAAATCAGGCTATATATTGCCCAATAACTGAAGGTAGATCACCATACTAGGGACCATGGGGACTTACAGCACATTTGCTTCCTGCATGGACCCTAGCTGGATTTACACCATCCCTTCAGCCATTAGCAATTTTAGATAATCTAGCCACAAATTAAAAGGAACATATATTCTACGATTAAAATGGTAGTATGTTTAAATCTACTTTGAAACTTTTGGGACTTACGTACCCTCTCAGGAGGACAATAAATTTACATTAATTTAACCCCCTTTGAGGGTACAGCCAATCTAAGTTACTAATTTAAACTACATATCATTAAAATACATCTATCTACAGAACATATTAATCAAAATTCATTAATTAAATCAATTTCGTTTAAAAAACAAGAATTAATGAAAATGAACAGCATTAAAAAGATCCTTAACATTTTTAACATTGAAATATTTATCCCTTATGATGGAGAATTCAACACAGTCAAGCAGGAGATGCTTGACTGTGACTCTCTCATCACAAGGGATACAAAACGGAGGATCTTCACCTTTTTCACAGATATTTGTGAGTATAACGCGTATGGCCAATGCGGTCATACATGGTAGCCAGTTCAGTCAGTTCAACTGATAAGCATGGGTAACTCGTGAGGACCTGGGTAAGAATAGCATTGGCGCTTTGGTGGGTAAGAATACCCCAGATTGTGATTCACTTGATTGTGTATTATCGTACCCCGAAGACACAGGACGTTGATCCAATGCTGTCTGGCTATGACACGATAATAACACAATGTCGTCATATAGTTAGAATATTGATGTCTGCGGTGTAGATAAGGAAACAAGTTGGGCTTTGTTGATTCATTCTTGATTTCATTGTACAAGAAGGAGGAAATGTCTTACGGAAGTGTATAGGACAATGTTCAAATAATGGTTAGTATTTCTGAGTATGTCTTATATTATCTTATAATAGACTGGTTCCAAAGTAAACCAAGAAATCAATCTGTTTTTATTTCTCTACAAGACTATAAACGGTCAATAAAAACTGGATTTTTCGCCATATTCTGGCAATATGATTTGCGACATTCTACCATCTGCTTGACACCCACGTCAACAAGCTGAACGTAGTGTTGATATCTTTGTAACAAGCTTCAAGTAATGTATATCTGATTCGTCAGTGTCCCTTGAAGTGAAAAATTGTCAGTACCAATCCAAACAAGATGATCCTTCAGCTTAAACTCAATTTGCTTTCTAGTTCGACAGACGGTAAGTCCGGGCCCGAAATTATTATCATTGACCCGACAATCTGATGATCAACTCCAGACATGACAAATCCCAACCCGGAATTTGAATTTGCAACGGTTCAATGTGTTTTCATTGATTTGTTACATTTCAGGAGGCAAAACAATGTATTGTTGTCAGTTGCCATTATATTTCCCATTCATCACATCAGAATTATTTGTTTTCGTGGAGGGTATTCCAAGTGCATGCTGGAATAGTTATGTTTTTATCTGTCCACCGTCCAGTTTATCAATGTTTCATTACATCGTCGGTATTAAATAAACTGAAACACGACATGTTGCAATTACCAAATGAAAGAAGATTTATAGATTCGTGATTTTGACAAATTAATGATAATAGTTTTCAATGCCCACTTGACACTTGACAAGGACCTTATACTGAAAATAGTGACACGAACAGGTCGTGAGTGTAATACGCATCAAATGCTTTGGTGTGTGGTATATTGCTTAGGAGGAAGGGAAAATGAAACTGTTTTGGTAGAATTCAATTAAAATCAGCAATAACAGTTCTCTATTTGACATGAGTATGTGGAATATATACATCTTTGTTATATCTTTGATAGACAATTACAAAATATCTATAAAGTATCGTTGTAAAAGAGACTTACTTTGTTTTCAAGTGATCATTTAGTGGGTTCGAATCCAAAAGTGATGAGTTTTACGAAATATTAGAACGTATCCTTCATCGACCGAGACTGGAGCAGCAACTTACATGTTCGCCTGGATAAACGCGGTAACACACGATACAAGCCACAGCAGGGAACAGAACTAGGCAGCACCCTTGTCTATGAAGAATCACCTCTGGATCTGTCCAGAAAAGACCCTAACTGATGCATCTTTTATCCCCATGACGCTCAATGGAATCACAGTATAAATGAATTATAAACACAGAAGGATAGATTTCTGGAACACTGCTCGGCATAAAAGGAAAGTTGACAGATGGAAATTGGAAGTTATCCCTCTTGTTACAGTCTTGTGAATACTTTATCTCACTGGTATTCATTGATCTTAAGATAGCAAGGGTTTAGTCGGTGTCTTTGCTCTCTAACTCAGGTGGATAAGCTGACCTTTATTGCATCATCGATTTGCAAAAGATATGGCTAAACTTTGACTCACTCCTTGTCATACTCACTCACTTTAAAAATGTATGACAAGTATAATTTGTGTATAAGAACTTTCTTACAACACTCGTGAAAGAAAACTAACGGGATTTGTTGATGGACGACCCATTTGTGTTCTGTATGACAACTGTCAACTGTCTAGTTGTGAACCTTTGAGACATTGTGTCTGCTTTTACATTACATTTGGTTGTTGTGAGCTTTTTATCAGTTTATGTGTGTGTATCAGGAATATAAGAAGTAATGCAAAGATCTGTTCCAATCTGTCCAAAAATATTGCTTCATGGATTCCGTCCATGATATGAGTTGTAGTTGGAAACCGTTGTCTGAACTGAACCACAGATGTAACATCATTCTCGCGTTTAAGCTATAAGGTGCCTACCATCACTACAAACCTATAAAAAATCATCTCAATTTTCAACACCTAACCTCAAATATGGCAAGAGAGAGTATAAGGTATATCATTTGTTCCGAGCATTTGAGCAAATGTTTTGTGCAATATTGCATCTCAAGTAAAAGAAATTGAGGAAGTACATGTTATCCGTGAAGTTCCGTCGTAAGAGGTATTCAGGCTTGCTGACATGGATGAAGACAACAAACAAACAAATAAACAAATCAGGGATCAACCTGAAGTATGGATGCTAACTTTCATTCTTTTGCATAATGCTTAACAAAGAAATCATAAATCATTGGCACTTACGTGTAACTGAAGACGTCTTGTCAATTGGGGACGTCCAGTCATTCTCATTAAATACATGATTTCTTCTGTTAGCCTCTTGCAAGGGTATGTCGACTGCATTTACATGTATGTTTAACTTGTTCACATTGGAAACTGAGGAACATATTTATGCCTTACCATGTCAAGATTGATTTGTCAAGATCCTTTTTAGTAGTTGTAAGCGTATTGTGTTATATCACCTCAAATTCCTTACAGGAAGCTTCTGCCTCTATCCATGTTAACGGTCTGAACAAACGAAGGACTCGTGTTTTTGTGAGTGCTTGTTTATATGCAATGTAACTTGAGTTCAAAATCACAATCATTTCGATTAGTTTTCCAGATCGGTTAAGCATTTTACTGCCAACACAGCTATCTGGGGATTGCTTGAATACGTCTTGCCTGTGATATGGTTTCGTGTTTCATGTATTGTAATTCGACAACAAATAAAGTCAATGATGAAAGTATTAATGCCGGAGCATCTAAGATTAACTTTAGACAAGCAAGTGATTCCATGTTAGTTATGAACAATTATGGATTAGCTGAAAGGAGTAAATGGACCAGCGTGTAACTGTTTCTATCGTTTAAAGTATTATTCTATAACGGGAATATGTCATACATATATGTTCCTTCAAAAGAAAGAAAAACACCACCATAGTGGTATAATATCGATACCCCATACGCACCACGGTAACCATCATTATAGGAAGAAATGCATTTAATAAAAACCAATATTGTTGAAATCCATAGGAAAAAGTGTGTGAGTAATGAGTGTAATTTTAATTTGACTACATCCCCGGCAATTATGTTCACGATTGTGTTCCCATTGTGCCTTGGCCACTTGGATGGATACAAGAAGAGTAACGTAAAATCAACGGCAATTTCGAAATATGAGATTCGAAAGCAAAGTGAATCCGTTTTATTTTTCTCATAAATTAAGAAACATTTTTCCTGTTCTAGGTCACTGACAAATCTCAGATTGATGAGCGACAGGGTTGTTTGCATAAGTCAAGTGGGGAAGAAATGTTGCAGATGCCGAAGAATGTCCCATACCAGATTCTCCTAGTTTAACAGATATTGTTCTTTTCGTTATCAGCGATCGCGAGATGTCGTACTTCCGTACATTCTTTAACAAATGTGTATTACGTTCACGACGTAACTGCGACATAATTGAGTCAACTGCTGTTTCACCACTAACTTTCTTCATCAACGGGCACATGTTTGAATAAACGTAGAATACATTAAACAGAACACGTGTGTTTCGCACAAGAAGCAACAGTGACATGACTTTATTTCAATTAAAATGAATCAATGCTTGTTTTCATTCCAGCAACACGCCACTGACAACTTTAATTATTGTATCGTGTTCCTAAATCTGAATGTGTTGAACTGCAGATCGTATAAAACATTGCCCTTGCACGAAGGGGTGTCACATAGAAGGGATACAGAGGCTTTAAATGATGTTTTCCTCATTGTAAGGCAACCTTTGACATTTGCTAAGCTTTTAGGGCGCATTTCAGAAAAGAGAAAAAGCTTGAAAATCGACATGAATAATTTTCAATTGACCGTTTAACATGACCAGAAGTAAATTTGCATTTTACAATTCTTGAACGTAAATGGGGTAACTTTGCAGATTGAACTGTGCTAAAATGAAGTTGGACATTAACATGAAGCTGGGGGTTTCAAATGTTAACTTGAAAGAGGTTAAATCTACAAGTAACATTGCGAATTCACAGGCCTTGAGTGAAACGTCATTGGTGGTATAACATCGTTTCAGAGGATTGTCGATCTGAATTATGGAATCACCGACAGCAGCCTGTAAGAAAACTATGGCGCTATGTATGCTCATGCATTTTCTTAACATTGCAAAACCTTACTGGATCATATAACACTGCATCTTTGACAGCTGACATGAAGTGGAAAGCCCGAAAGAAAAATAAGCTCAATTAGGTAATGTTTTACAGCGCATGTAACCATTATGGATGTGACGTCAAAGTCACAGTATTGAGCTACATGTATATTGAGCTACATGTATGGTATAACAAAACCACAGATCTTAACATGTTGTTCCATCAATACTACAAAATATCGAACCATAATAGTGTAAGTTTGAAATTGTCCAGATGTCCCCTTTGAATCGAATTATCGAAACAAAACAAAGTTTTTACGAGCCTGAACTAAAGAAATGATCCAATATCGAAATTGTAACCTTGTTTAATCCTTACTGATCACAGCCAGTGTAAAAATGAAAGCTCGGAAATCAAGATTCCAAACACTGGCCTGACAAAACAGCTCAGCAGGAACCACAAGGGAGGTGAAACAAGGTTTTGTAAGCAGACATGGATGTAAACATAGATCTTGCATCAGTCGCCCTGTTGGGAAAACGTGCAAATTCCATTATGAGTATCCCTTTTTCCTTACTTTATGGTTCAGAAGCTTGTCAGATAGTACCACAAAGTTTAAAAGTCTAAATATTCTGAAAGCTTTTATCGAGGTAATCAAGCTCTGTTTGCTGTGTATAACCCATATTTTGGTAACGCATCTAATTGTTCCTTGTACCATATCTTTATCTATATGACTGCCTTCGTCACTGTACGGCTGATGCAAATGTTAAAGGAGTGGTTCCTTGCATGAATCATTAATTTTTATAATGGTTTGTAATTGTGAGCAAAATGACACACACAAAATCCAGACCAGGAACGCATTTATTCAAGTCGATTAATGAACACGTTAGTTCATCATGGTTCTTTTCTTTGAGGTCGGGTTATACCGTCTGCAACAATGTTTTATTATATATTGTATTGTCAGTGAGGGGTAGTGGCGTGCCATATTTCGACTTATGCTCTCACCTTATAGTCTCCATTGACGTTTAGAACAGTGTAGAAAGATGTGCAAATTTCTAACAAGGTATTTCTGTGTTTATAAGGGGTGCTAGCTATTGCCTCACATTTCACATGACATCTCAAATCACCAGAAACCAGTTTTAAGCCTGGTTATTGTTATTGCGAGGTGAATATTATCTTTGTATGCATCATTGTATTGATCATTGTATTTATTGCTGTAATCACTGCATTATACTGCCTCGGAAGTTGTACTGCTACACAATTGTATACTGATGGAGTGGTACATTTGCACTGATTTGTGAACTCGGTCAGTTTCACAATACAATGTTAAATTTCAGCATGTCTTTGTTGTTGGTTGGTTTTACACCTAGTTCTTTTAAGGCGGATTCCCAGTTAACTTTTTAAAAGTAAATACGAGGGAATTGCAATAATTTGCTGGGTGAAAGATAAAGTCATCAGAAACACATACCCAAATTTTCAATTAAAAATATGCATATTTATGTTTTAATCGCGAAAACAGTTTCTGTTATCTGAGCTTCGGCCATTATGCATATTCCGCTGAAACTCACGTGACCTTTCCGCTCGTGACGTCAAATGTGCCTAGAGTCCACCATATTGCCAAAGACCAAGCGCTACAGTAATACAAATCGTGTTGTTTCTGTCGTTTTGTAAATGGTACGATGGTGTTTTCCGTTGCCTGGGGTTGCACGGAAAATTGGCATAGACATGCACTCACAGTCACACCTAAGAATATATTAATATTCTTGAGAGGCATTAGAAGTTGGTGAATATATACTAGGCACATAAAGAAACTGTGCATACAAAAATTTAAAATCTACATTTATCAAACCGGTGTAGACACATAAGGATTTAAACTCAGAGATTAGTGACATGTATCCAACATGCATGCACGTGCCACGTTCCGTGACGTCAGTGGGTTCGTCCTTGAGACGTGCAATACGTTGTTGCACGTGTATTCCGGGAAAGAGAAACAGAGCAAATGAATGCCACACAATACTGTCACTTTGGAAAGCTCAACCCCTGCCCTTGCGATCGTTCAAAAAATTAAACGGCTATTGAAACGCATAGCATGCCAAGCCTCACGTCTGCACAACGTGGCTGCACATTTCCACTGCCACCGGAACACCATTTCTGCACTGGTGAGACGCTACCAGAAACACAAATGACGTCATCGATCGGCCACGTTCTGGACGTCCACGTGTAACAACGCCAAGACAGGACTGATGGATAAGGGTGACCCATCTTCGCCACAGGTTTCAGACTGCAGTGATGACTGCCCGAACCATCCCAGGACTTCGCCGTATCCACCCCAACACAGTTCGACAACGTTTACGTCATCACGGGATCAGACCACGACGTCCCGCCATACGGCCTATCCTGACACAACGTCATCGACAGGCTCGCCGAATGTGGTGCCGAAATCATGTCCGCAGACCCTTGTTTTGGTGGAGAAATGTTGTTTTTACAGATGAGTCCAGGTTTAACATTTCCCATAGTGATTGACGTCAACGTGCCTATAGATGTGGGGAGAACGTTATGCTCAGGCCTGTGTCTTGGAGAGGAATCGCTTTGGTGGTGGTTCCCGTGATGATTTGGGGGATGGAATAACAGCACGCCAAAGAATTCCTTTGGTGATTGTTCAGGGCAACTTAACTGGTGTGGGCTACAGGGATCAGATTCTTCGACCTGTGGCAATTCCCTTTCTGCAACGTCATGGCCCTGGGTTAACATTCCAACAGGACAATGCCCGCCCTCATACGGCAAGGGTTGCTATGGATTTCTTGCAACACCACAACGTTGACTTACTGCCTTGGCCTGCAAATTCACCGGATCTCTCCCCGATAGAGCATGTTTGGGACGAGATGGATCGACGTCTACGCCGTCTTCCTCATCCGCCAGATAACGTCCTTGACCTTGCAACAGAACTTGAGAGAATCTGGCGTGACATCCCACAAGCCTTTCTTGCACGTTTGATAGGCTCTATGCGTCGTCGATGCACTGCTGTTCTCAATGCCGATGGTGGACATACCCGTTATTGAGCTTGTGGCATGGTCGTTTGACCCCTGTCCCGCTTGTGGACTCGTGACGTCATTGTGATTGACTTTTCAATTGAAATTCTCCCGACTTGTTATGGTCTCATGATCCCTCCATTAAAGTTTATATGTACCTTTGACATTGTTATCGTACTTATCAACTGGGATAATATTTTGACAATGCACAGTTTCTTTATGTGGCTAGTATATAAGACGAGTATAATGTTCCCCAAAGTGAGTAAGTGAGTAGTTTTACACCGCTTTTAGCAATATTCCAGCAATATCACCATAAATCACCATAAATGGGCTTCACACATGGTACCCATATGAGAAGCACCTGCACTCTGTCAAAAAATGATATTCTTCAACAAACCATACAACAACAACAACAACAACGGCAATAAAGAAGAAGTTAAACGTTATCATCCATTTATGCTCGTCTTATAAGAATGTATTAAAGTACAATGAAAACATCTAAATGAGAATCAGTTGAGCCGATCACCGGCTATACACACCTTTACCCAACAAGCAGAAAACGTGCTAACTGCTTCAAATGTTATTATAAACAAATATCCCATAAGCCGTGTATTTTACAAGACGATTTGGTACAACAAAACGAATTCCGATGAACGTAAGAATAAAATGACAGCTAATTGCATAGATTGTAAGATGTGAAAAAGTGCCGACAGCGTAAAAAGTTAGGATAAACAAAACTGTTACAGGTATGCTGATCTCCGAACACAATATTTACAAAGATTCAATTACCAAAGTCTATCTGTTCTCAATACAAAACATATCCAAACCATAACTTCTGTCGCAGTTTTCATGAAACATGTGTTTTCCTTATCATGAAGATGTACGGTGTCCGCCCGGGAAAGCCACATTTCAAAAATACCTATTGCCGCTAAAGCCACATTTTAAGTACAAACCTCGTTGCCGCGAAAGCCACAATAAGTAAGGAATCATTACCGATTTTTCAAATAAGCGGCCCCCACTGATCACAATGGCTTAACATTGTTTTAGTGACTTGTCCTTTTTTCGTTTAGTTGACATATGATGGGCGACTTCTATATTCTCGTTGAAGATTTTAGTTGACATTAATCGCTTCATGTTTATTTTGTTCTTTAATCTTGCATTCTCTGCTTTTATTGTAGATTGTATTATCTTAATTCCTATGTATAGATGTGCATATGTTCTTCCGGTCACGTGTTACGCCTATGTCGTCACAACCAATTGTGCTTTGGGCCACGTTGCCAAAACACCGAATAAAATTGAATTGAATCAAGTGGTGCCTCCGTTTCGATGGATTCTTCTTCTTCATCTTCACTGGAAGTTTCTCTTTTATGATGTAAAGTCGGCTGGTATTGGTACGGTCTAACACCCAGGTAAAAAAAGACATCGGGAACATCTTTTATTGCTTCAGAATGCATGGTCACTGTCAAGTTGTCAAATATATCCAAAGAGGAAGCCACCGGCAATAGGCACATTCGACGTCATGTCACGTGATAACCACCTCTGCTCATGAACTGTCGGGTGTTTACGTAACAGGCGGAAATTCGAGGGCGTTTTTCACTTTTTTTTATTGCGATTTTTCAAACCTTTTGTGAAATTTTAATAACGGAAAGTTACTTTTAGGATGCTTTTTTCCATATATCCAAAAATAATATTACGTGAGTATTCTCATTTAACCAAAACACTCTATATTGATAAGTTGTTGATTATTTGGCACTAGTATTTCTTTTGAATACTTGTTTGCCTTTTTCTGCTGTCGTGGGCAAATAGATAGACTTTGAAAGATATGTTGATACCCTAAGGGCAATACGTGTATAACCAAAACCTGACTCGTTTGTGAGGCGATTTTTTGAATGCTTCGTTAGAAAACATTTATCCTTTCACCAGCTTGATTTATTTCATTTAGACCTGTCAAGTCGACCTGTATTTTCAAAATAGCTGAAAGTCCATGAAAGCTAGTTAGCTAGCTTATCCCTATAGTAGTAAGTAAACATTTAATGTTTAAAGGTCATTTGAATAAACTGGACAAAACGTTAACTAGTCTGTCATACAGACCCTGAAACAATCATATCCAAGAAAGCCCATGCAAGTCTAAATTATGCGACAAGTCTAGATTTCCACAGTTTCTTAAACTGAAGAAAGTCCCAGGGCTCCTTTTCATGATATTTTATGTGTGTTCGTTTTTGGGTTTTTTATTATAAACTGTAAAATATATTCATTTCAAGACTAGTTGTTAATCTAGACGTTAACATCCACTGCAACAAACGAAAAGCAATCACGCGTTAAGCCTGGAGTACTTTTCACCATAAAACCCCGTTTGCGTTTCATCTTAGAAATGCTGAATGTTCTGTTTTCCATTCTCTGCTAAAGTTACGTCCAGTCACTGACTCTGGAGAGGCTTATATGCCAAGACCTTTGTTCCATTACAAGTTGTTCCGAACAGACTTACTCAGAGGAGTACGAAGTTTCCTGCACCTCATAATACTCCGACAAAAATTGGGTGCACAGGCTGTTTAAAGTGACAGATACTCATGTCGCCGAATAGTGTATGATATTATCTGCAAGTTTGACGCTCAATAAATAGATATTTGATTGACCAACTTAGGTAAATCAGTCACAAGGAACATCCATGCATAATCCTTAATTCCGAGCTTTGTGTAGTTTATATAACTCATTGTTATAAATAGTCATTGTTTTGAAATGATAAATGCTTGATCAATAGTACATAGATGACATGAAATACCCTGTAACAAATGGTAATGTTTCATAACGTTTCATACAAGGACTGATAACGATCATTATTTTTCGGTTCGAGTTATAATGAAAGTGTTCACATCATGAAAAAGAAAATGGAATGAGATTTAATGCATTAAGGGCATGCTTCCACATCGGAGGACACTTCTTTTAAGCCAAGTAACCGGGTTTACTATTTTGATAAGTAAAGCATAATCCAGCATAAATGGTTTGCCTAACCACGGACAGAGAGAAATTGGGTATGAGTTGAATCATTGAATAGTATTATAGTTATAAAGTGTTAGTTAAACCTAACAGGTAAGTTTACTATGTGTTGATGAAGATAGTTCAACCAACACGGCTAACTCTTTACATTATTTGATGGACACACAGAAACCAGGCGAATGTTAACTTTCTGTCCTCATGACTACTTAAAGTCGTAAGGACAGACGGTTTTTTGCTTAAAGATTTTTATGTGTTTACCGGGGGATCGTTGATGATATCAAGGCAGACAATAGTCGTCGTCGAAATACTCCACATTGGACAAGATCCATTTAGCTGACTCTAAACGAAATTTACCATGAGTATCTATCATCGTTCAACGTTACTGTAATTGGGTTTAACGTTTCAGTTCATCGGGAGGCAAACGTGCGTACTTCCTCTCACCAGTGAGGTTTCATAGTCTGTGGGTTCATTTGGAAATTGTAAGGTGGGTGACCAGGGTTTAAAACTGATTCAGTTACTGAGATTCTACATGCACACTTTCAAGAGACAAGAGTTTGGCCTGCAATATCTTTCCTACCAAAAATAAGTAGTTCACAAACAGAGATTTCCTTTTGAGTTTGACAAGTGTCTATAAATTACGTACACTTCTTGTTACATTTACTTTTGAAAACGTAATAACTTGGAATTGTCACATGAACATTTTGTTTTGTATTTTACTGTCAAAAAGAGCATGTTTTGGTTTAAATTAAAGTTTGGTTAATTTTAGTCTATTGTCTGTTTTCATTTAGTTGAAATCCAATACGCCAATGGAACAAAATTGCATCATTTATGTTTCAAGGAAGAACACAGGAACCTTTATTAAAGTTTTCTTTCAGTGAAACAATCTTTCAGGGAATGAACAGAGACGATGTTTACATTATTAAGAACTGAAACTTATTCATTCAAGAATGTGCGTTTGAATATGGGCGACACATTGAACCACTACGGAACACTCCATAGCATGTGTATCTAATACCAATATCGGACATGACATGATACGGTACCTTAGTAGGGTGATCTTATTCTTGAATATACATAACCATTATTAATCTCAACGAGTGAGCATGCTGTTGCTCCGCTATTCAGCAGCATGCCATCAGTGGTCAAACATGGTAGCCAGTTCAGTCAGTTCTTCTGATAAGCATGGGTAACTCGTGAGGACCTGGGTAAGAATAGCATTGGCGCTTTGGTGGGTAAGAATACCCCAGATTGTGATGCACTTGATTGTGTATTATCGTACCCCGAAGACACAGGACGTTGATCCAATGCTGTCTGTTTATGACACGATAATAACACAATGTCGTCATATAGTTAGAATATTGATGTCTGCGGTGTAGATAAGGAAACAAGTTGGGCTTTGTTGATTCATTGTTGAATTCATTGTAGAAGAAGGAGGAAATGTCTTACGGAAGTGTATAGAACAATGTTCAAATAATGGTTACTATTTCTGAGTATGTCTTATATTATCTTATAATAAACTGGTTCAAAAGTACACGAAGAAAGCAATCTGTTTTTATTTCTCTACAAGACTATAAACGGTCAATAAAAACTGGATTTTTCGCCATATTCTGGCAGTATGATTTGTAACATTCTACCATCTGCTTGACACCCATGCCAACAAGATGAACATAGTGTTGATATCCTTGTAACCAGCTTCAAGTAATGCATATCCGATTCGTCAGTGTCCCTTGAAGTGAAAAGATTGTCAGTGCCAATCCAAACAAGATGATCCTTCAGCTTAAAACTCAATTTGCTTTCCATTTTGATAGACGGTTATTCCGGACCCGAAATAATTATCATTGACCCGACAATCTGATGATCAACTCCAGACATGACAAATCTCAACCCGGAACCTGAATTTGCAACGGGTCAATGTGTATTCATTGATTTGTTACATTTCAGGAGGCAAAACAATGTATTGTTGTCAGTTGCCATTATATTTCCCATTCATCACATCAGAATTATTTGCTTTCGTGGAGGGTATTTCAAGTGCATGCTAGAATAGTTATGTATTTATCTGTCCACCGTCCAGTTTATCAATGTTTCATTACATCGTCGGTATTAAATAAACTGAAACTCGACATGTTGCAATTAACAAATGATCGAAGATTTATAGCTTCGGGATTTCCTGATACATTAATGATAATAGTTTTCAATGCCCACTTGACACTTGACAAGACCCTTATACTGGAAATAGTGACACGAACAGGTCGTGAAGTGTAATACGCATCGAATACTTTGGTGTATTACTTAGAACGAAGGGAAAATGAAACTGTTTTGGTAAAATGCAATTTAAAAGCAGCAATAGCAGTTCTCTATTTGGCATATATATGTGGAATATATACATCTTTGATATATCTTTGGTAGACAATTACAAAATGCCTATAAAGTAGCGTTGTAAAAGATTTAATTTGTTTTCAAGTGATCATTTAGTGGGTTCGAAACCAAACGTGCTGGGTTTTACGAAAGATTAGAACGTATCCTTCATCGACCGAGTCTGGAGCTGCAGATAAAACTTAAACATCTTGCTATAGCTGAAACAATGTGCAAATGTGCGCTACAAAACTAGATCAACCTTATAGTCAGCCTCACTTTCGTGGATACGCGAAGAGTTGCGTCATTCAAAAGAATCACACAAAAAATCATTATGAAGACTTTAAGGAAATGCAAAGTCCAATGCAGGATTTCGACTTTATCATCTGTATGTGTTCATGAATCGCTATAGTGATGGTGCCTCAGGCTGAGTGCTAGCGGAAAGATGTAAAGGCAACTTAAATGTTCACCTGGATAATCGCGGTAACACACGATACAAGCCACAACAGGTAACAGAACTGGGCAGCACCCATGTCTATGATGCATCACTTCTGGATCTGTCCAGAAAAGGCATCCTTTATCCCCATAACGTTCAATGGAATCACAATATAAATGAATTATAAACACAGAAGGATAGATTTCTGGAACACTGCTCGGCATAAATGTTGACAGATGGAAATTGGAAGTTATCCCTCTTGTTACAGTCTTGTGAATAATTTATCTCACTGGTATTCATTGATCTTAATATAGCAAGAGTTTAGTCGATGTCTTTTCTCTCCAATTCAGGTGGATAAGCTGACCTTTATTGCATCATCGATTTGCAAAAGATATGGCTAATCTTTGACTAACTCCTTGTCATACTCACTCACTTTAAAAATGTATGACAAGTATAATTTGTGTATAAGAACTTTCCTACAAGCCTAAAACTAACGGGATTTGTTGATGGACGACCCATTGATGTCCTGTTTGACAACTGGCAACTGTCTAGTTGTGAACCTTTGAGACATTGTGTCTGCTTTTACATTACATTTGGTTGTTGTGAGCTTTTTATCAGTTTGTGTGTGTGTCTCAGGAATATAAGAAGTAAATGCAAAGATCTGTTCCAATCTGTCCCAAAATATTGCTTCATGGATTCCGTCCATGATAAGAATTGTAGTTGGTAACCGTTGTCTGAACTGAACCACAGATGTAACATCATTCTCGCGTTTAAGCTATAAGATGCCTACCATCACTACAAACCTATAAAAAATCATCTCAATTCTCAACACCTAACCCCGATTATGGCAAGAGAGAGTATAAGGTATATCATTTGTTCCGAGCATTTGAGCAAATGTTTTGTGTAATATTGCATCTCAAGTAAAAGAAATTGAGGAAGTACATGTTACCCATGAAGTTCCGTCGTAAGAGGTATTCAGGCTTGCTGACATGGATGAAGACAACAAACAAACAAACAAACAAATAAACAAATCAGGGATCAACCTGAAGTATGGATGCTAACTTTCATTCTTTTGCAGAATGCTTAACAATGAAATCATAAATCATTTGCACTTACGTGTAACTGAAGACGTCTTGTCAATTGGGGACGTCCAGTCATTCTCATTAAATACATGATTTCTTCTGTTAGCCTCTTGCAAGGGTATGTCGATTGCATTTATGTTGTTCACATTGGAAACTGAGGAACATATTTATGCCTTACCATGTCAAGATTGATTTGTCAAGGCCCTGTTTAGTAGTTGTAAGCGTATTGTGTTATATCACCTCAACTTCCTTACAGGAAACGTCTGCCTCTATCCATGTTAACGGTCTGAATAAAGGAAGGACTCGTGTTTTTGTGAGTGCTTGTTTAAAAACAATTATGCATTAGCTGAAAGGAGTAAATGGTCCAGCGTGTAACTGTTTCTATAGTTTAAAGTATTATTTTATAAAGGGAATATGTCATACATATATGTTCCTTCAAAAGAAAGAAAAACAATACCATAGTGGTATAATATCAATACCCCATACGCACCACGGTAAACATCATTATAGGAAGAAATGCATTTAATAAAACCAATATTGTTGAAATCCATAGGAAAAAGTGTGTGAGTAATGAGTGTAATTTTAATTTGACTACATCCCCGGCAATTATATTCACGAACAATGTGAACAATGTATTCCGCAATACATCAAACTTCCAATACTACCAACTATTATCTCAGTTTGTCAGTTGTCATGAAAATTACTGGTGTTCCCATTGTGCCTTGGCCACTTGGATGGATACAAGAAGAGTAACGTAAAATCAACGGCAATTTCGAAATATGAGATTCGAAAGCAAAGTGAATCCGTTTTATTTTTCTCATAAATTAAGAAACATTTTTCCTGTTCTAGGTCACTGACAAATCTCAGATTGATGAGCGACAGGGTTGTTTGCATAAGTCAAGTGGGGAAGAAATGTTGCAGATGCCGAAGACTGTCCCATACCAGATTCTCCTAGTTTAACAGATATTGTTCTTTTTCGTTATCAACGAGATGTCGTACTTCCGTACATTCTTTAACACATGTGTATTACGTTCACGACGTAACTGCGACATAATTGAGTCAACTGCTGTTTCACCACCAACTTTCTTCATCAACGGGCACATGTTTGAATAAACGTAGAATACATTAAACAGAACACGTGTGTTTCGTACAAGAAGCAACAGTGACATGACTTTATTTCAATTAAAATGAATCAATGCTTGTTTTCATTCCAGCAACACGCCACTGACAACTTTAATCATTGTATCGTGTTCCTAAATCTGAATGTGTTGAACTGCAGATCGCATAAAACATTGCCCTTGCACGAAGGGGTGTCACATAGAAGGGATACAGAGGCTTTAAATGATGTTTTCCTCATTGTAAGGCACCCTTTGACATTTGCTATGCTTTTAGGGCACATTTCAGAAAAGAGAAAAAACCTCACAATCGACATGAATAGTTTTCAATAGACCGTTTAACATGACCAGAAGTAAATTTGCATTTTACAATTCTTGAACGTAAATGGGGTAACTTTGCAGATTGAACTGTGCTAAAATGAAGTTGGACATTAACATGAAGCTGGGGGTTTCAAATGTTAAATTGAGAGCGGTTAAATCTACAAGTAACATTGCGAATTCACAGGCCTTGAGTGAAACGTCATTGGTGGTATAACATCGTTTCAGAGGGTTGTCGATCTGAATTATGGAATCACCGACAGCAGCCTGTAAGAAAACTATGGCGCTATGTATGCTCATGCATTTTCTTAACATTGCAAAACCTTACTGGAACATATAACACTGCATCTTTGTGAGCTGACATAAAGTGGAATGCCCGAAGGAAAACTAAGCTCAATTAGGTGAAGTTTTACAGCGCAAGGAACCATTATGGATGTGACGTCAAAGTCACAGTATTTACGCGTATATTGAGCTACATGTATGGTATAACAAAACCACAGATATTAATATGTTCCATCAATACTACAAAATATCGAACCATAATAGTGTAAGTTTGAAATTGTGCAGATGTCCCCTTTGAATCGCATTATCGAAACAAAACAAAGTTTTTACGAGCCTGAACTAAAGAAATGATCCAATGTCGAAATTGTAACCTTGTTAAATACTTACAAACTGCTTTTAATTTATCCCTTGGGACCATTAAGTGCATTCTCTTTAAAATCATTTATCTCAATCCCAAGGTTTGTCCCCAGTGATCACAGCCAGTGTAAAAATGAAAGCTCTGAAATCAAGATTCCAAACACTATCCTGACAAAACAGCTCAACAGGAACCACAAGGGAGGCGAAATAAGGTTCTGTAAGCAGACATGGATGTAAACATAGATCTTGCATCAGTCGCCCTGTTGGGAAAACGTGCAACAACTAAATGGACTAGAATACTTACTGGTTCACTCCATGAACAATAATCCATAGAAATTCCATTATGGGTATCCCTTCAGTTATATCCCTGCAATATTACTTTTTACTTACTGTATGGTTCAATACTGGCCTGATAGCAACATCAAGTTTAAAAGCTTTAGGTTTCTAAAAGCTTTTATCGAGCCAATCAACTCCGGTTGTTGATGGTATATAGCCCATATTTTAGTAATACATCTGATTGTCCTTTGTGGCATAGCTTTATCTATATGACTGTCTTCGTCACTGTACGGCTGATGTGAATTTTGAAGGAATGTTTTGCCTTGCATGAATCTTTTATTTCTAAAAAGGGTTTGATATGTTAGCAAACATCCTGACACACACAAAACCATTATGACCCGCAACGCATTTATATAACTCGATTAATGGACACGTTAAAGCATCACGGTTTTTGTTTTAGGCAGTTATACCGTGTGCAACAATGTTTCACCACACATTGTATTGTCAGTGAGGGGTAGTGGCGTGATTTTTTTCAACTTATGCTATCACTTTATTGTTCGTCTCCATAGAAGAGTATAGACTGATGCACAAATTCCTTGCAACGTATTTTTGCGTAGAGAAGGGGATTTAGCTATTGCCTGTGACCTCACATTACATCTCAAATCAAAGGAAAACCAATTTTAAGCTGGATTATTGTAATTGAGAAGTGGATATGATCACAATTGTACCCTGCCTTAGTGATACCGTTGTATTGATTTGTGAACTTAAATTCTATAATACAACATTTCATATCAGCAAATGTCTTTGTTGTTGGTCTTAAAACATGATGTATTGGCGAACAGTGAAGATCCGATACAGTTGTTTTCCCATTTACTCAATGACATTGCTGACCAAACTATACCCAAGTCCTCTGCAGTTCCACATATTCGTAAGCCATGGTTTGATAATGAATGTAAACAGGCCAGAAAGAGCAGGAAGAAAGCTGAAAAATATTTTCGGCGACATCCTACTGTCCATAATTTACATAAAGTTAAAATTTTAAATGTCAAGTCTCGACGTACATTTAAACAGAATAAACGTCAGTCTTGGAGGAAATATGTTTCTAAAATAAATTCTCGCACACCGATTTCAAAGGTGTGGAACATGATCCAAAGACTTAAGGGCAAAGGTTCCAAATCTATTGTTCACCATCTGAAGGAAACATATTAACTAATAAAACCGATATTGCCAACAAACTTGGCGAAACTCTCGCCAAACATTCATCTTCATCCAATTATGTTCCTGAATTTCAGAAACACCAGAAACAATAGGAGAAGAAAAGAAAATCAGACAATGGTGAAGACTTTAAAGAATTGTTTTCACTACATGAGCTACATACCGCCCTTGAGCAAGCTCATGATACAGCAACAGGAGCTGATAATATACACTATCAGCTCTTGAAGCATTTGCCTGAATCATGTTTGGAAACACTTCTAAATATTTTTGACAAAATATGGACTTCAGGGAATTTCCTACCTTCGTGGCGTAATGCTATTGTTGTCCCTAGTCCAAAGCCTGGCCGGGATCATACTGATCCATCAAATTACAGACCAATCTCTTTAACGAGTTGTGTCTGTAAAACCATGGAACGAATGGTTAACAATAGATTAACATGGTATCTTGAAACCAATAACCTTAAATCGTAGTACCATTGATCATTTGGTACGGCTAGAATCCTTTATTAAAAATGCAATAGTAACTAAACAACATGCCGTATCGATATTCTTTGATCTCGAGAAAGCGTACGATACTACCTGGAAGCATGGCATTTTAAAGGGGTCTTTACCTCTTTTTATATCACAGTTTTTAAGAGACAGGCAATTTCAAGTCCGAGTTGATTCAACCCTGTCTGACCATTATAATCAGGATCAGGGTGTCCTACAAGGCAGTATTTTGTCTGTCACATTGTTCAGTATTAAGATCAACAGTTTTAAATGATTCAATCGATGGATCACTTTTTTTGGATGATTTTAAAAATATGCATGCTATAGAACGACAACTGCAGTTGTGTTTAAACAAAATAAATACATGGTGTCTTGAAAACGGCTTTAAATTTTCTAAATCAAAAACTAATTGTCTACACTTCTGTGGAAAATATCAGCCTCATAAAAACCCAGAACTGTTTTTGAATGGCATCTCCATTAAATTTGTCAAGGATTTATTGAAAGTCGTGTCTAATTCAAAGTGGGGAGGGGATCAAGCTACTCTCCTACACCTATACAGATCACTTGTCCGCTCGAAGCTTGATTATGGCTCCATTGTATATGGTGTAGCCTGCGAAAGCAACCTAACACTAGTAGATTCAGTTCACCATCATGGTCTGAGACTTTGTCTTGGGTCCTTCAGAACTTCTCCTGTTGACAGTCTTTACGTCGAGGCCGATGAGCCTTCTCTTAACCAACGCCGAATAAAACTATCTTTACAATATATTACAAAATTATATTCTAATGAGTCTAATCCTGCATTTAACTGTGTCTTTAACCCTCTTTATGAGGATTTGTATAACAAAAAGTATTCTCTTGTTCCGCCTCTTGGGCTGAGAATTAAGCCATTTATTGCTGCTGCTGGCATTGAACTGGAAAATATATCTCCTTCCCGACTTCTTTCTTCTCCTCCTTGGCAATTGGTTAGGCCACAAGTCGACCTAACATTAACTACATTTAAGAAATCAGAAACTAATGAATTACAATATAAACAAGAATATAATCAATTAAAAAGTAAATATAATACTTACAAATCCTTATATACAGATGGGTCCAAGGATGGTGGCGCAGTGGCATGTGCCACTGTCATTGGATCCAGGACAATATCTTCTAGAATACCAGATAATCTTTTCTGACTCTCTTTCTTGTCTTCAGGCTATTAAAATCTCTCTTGTAAACATCCACTTTTAATAGAAGTCATTGAATTATATAATGATCTTGCTACTGGCCAATGCGACATCGTCCTCTGTTGGTTACCAGGCCACGTTGGCATTTCTGGGAGCACTCAAGGCAGCACTCAACAAATCTGTGACACCACTTCTTATTCCTTACGCTGATTATAAAGCTAGCATTAGAACTTACATCCGTGATCTGATGCAGAAGAAGTGGGACACCCAAGTAGGTATAAATAAATTACATGAAATAAAACCTTATATCGGTTACACTTACTTGGGTTGTCAGTCCAGATTTGAAGAGGTCATCATACGACGATGTCGTATTGGCCACACAAGATATACTCATGAGTACCTATTGAAAGGTGAGGATCCTCCGTTTTGTATCCCTTGTGATGAAAGAATCACAGTCAAGCATGTCTGCTTGATTGTGTTGAATATTCCATCACAAGGGATAACTATTTCAAATCACGAACAATGAAGGATGTTTTTAATAATATAAGTTCTCATTTAATTATTGCATTTTTAAAGGAATTAGATTTGTTAACTGATTTGTAAATAGATAAATATTTTATGATTGGAAGTTTAACTTAATAACTCAGATTGCTAGTGGCTGCACCCTCAAGGGGGGTTAAAGTACTGTAAAATTATTGTCCTCCTGAGAGGGTACGTAAGTCCCAAAACTTTCAAAGTACAATTAAACTTGCCAACTTTTTAAAACGTAGTATTTTTGTGATTTTAATTTAGGCTAAGTTTTCCTACAATTACCAGCGGCTGAAGGGATGATGTAAATCCAACTGGGGTCCATGCAGGTAGCGAACATACTGTAAGTCCCCATGGTCCCTGGTATGGTGATCAGCCTTCAGTTGTTGGTGATCTATAGCCCGGTTTTATATTATATTGTTGTCTATAGTGATATATTTTTATGATAGCGTACTAGTTTTAAATTCTAATCTGTGATATTCTAGTAGTTTTACTGACCTTCGATGACACGTTATTATGTCAATTTATTTTTTATTGATATGAATTACATTGTTCTCGTCACGATATGGCTGAGATAATGCCGATGTGACGTTAAATCTTAACTCACTCACTCACTCACTTTGTTGCTGGATGGTTTTAAATCTGGTTCTTTTAGGGACTGATTCCCAGTTAACATTTCAGTTTCAACTTTGGAGTGAGCGAGTTTAGTTTTACGCCGCACTCAGCAATATTCCAGCTTTATGGCGGCGGTCTGTAAATGATCGAGTCTGGACCAGACAATCCAGTGATCAACAACATGAGCATCGATCTGCGCAATTTGGAACCGATGACATGTGTCAACCAAGTCAGCCAGCCTGACCACCCGATCCCGTTAGTCGCCTCTTACGACAAGCATGGGTTACTGAAGGCCAATATTCTGCCCCGGACCTTCACGGGTTTCAACTTGGGAAAGAAAACGAAACGCTATGGATGTTGATTATTGTGTACTGTTATTCCTTTTCATATAAAACCTATTTTGTCTTTTTTCTGATGTCATGGATAGACGTTAAAAGATATGTTGATAACCAAAGGGTAATATAGCCAAAACCTGACTCATTTGTGAGGCGATTTTTGGAATACTTCGTTACAAAATATCTATCACTACAACAGCTCCATTTCACCTTTAGGCCTGTCAAGTTCAATTACTCAAGCAAACTAATGCAAGCTAGTAAGCTGGCTGATCACTATAGTAACTTCATTGTAATTAAACCCCAATGTAAACATGTGTGTTTAAAGGTCATTCCAATAAGCTAGACAAGATGTTAACATCCACTACAAGCGAAAAGCAATCACGTGTACAGCCCATTCTACTCTCCCAGGTGGTGTAAAGACAGTCGGTTTCGATTCACACAGAGTACTTTACACCATAAAACTCCTTTTGCGTTCCATTTTAGAAATGCTGAATGGTCTGTTTCCCATTCTCTGCTTAAGTTACGTCCAGTCACTGACCCTGGAGAGGCTTATATGCCACGACCTTTGTTCCATTGTCCCCATGCGTGCAGTATGTGGAATCAAATGGTCGTATCACAGGCATTAGGTACCTTAATTATCGTTAAAGAGGTACGAAAGAGGTATCCTGCACCTCATGATACTCCGAAAAAAACTGGTAATTGGGTGGACAGGCAGTAAACCAACAGATACTCATGTCACCCAACAGTGTGGATTGTTGTTTTGTCACTGGGTACCTTGACCCATTTTCAGTCCTTTCGTAGCACACAACAGGATTAATATTCAAATGGCAAAAGAACACGGAAAGAAATACCTGCGTACGGCAAATAGTTTTCTATACGCAACGTTAGAGAACCAAAGCTCCAACACCACCACACGAGCAGATATGTTTTGTTCATGTATTAGTCATGTCGCAGAATGTGTGGATTGTTCCATTTTCAATCCTTTCGTAACACAGACAGGATTCATATTGAAACAGCATTCGCTCATCACGCCGAAGACCCGAGTTCGATTCCCCACATGGGCATGATGTATGCTGCCCATTTCTGGCGTCCCCCGCCATGATATTGTTCGAATAATGCTAAAAGGGGCTTAAAACCATACTCACTCACCACTCATTTCTAGGTAAATATGATACTTCAAACCTACCATACGTTCAGTCTATCATCCACTGAGCGTCGAGGTGAAAATGGTGCGATGACACTGGGTGTCCGCGAAAACGGTAAGCATGCTCTGCCCTTCATGCCACTTACAAAGTTAACTAGGACAAGTATGGACTATAGCCATGCGACGTCGCCAGTACATTAACACACAAGACAGCAATTAATAGACCAGGTGGGGTAATTTCTGACATTGTGACCGCCTCCGTGGTGTAGTGGTTAGAGCGTCCGCCCGGAGAGTGGAAGGTCGCGGGTTCGATCCCCGACCGCGTCATACCAAAAGACGTTAAAATATGGTACTTGTTGGTCCCTGCCTGGCGCTCAGCATTCATGGGTACAACAAGGACTGGTCGGCTCAGAGTCAGTATAATGTGTCTGAGTGGGGTATTCCTGCTTCACTGCGGCATGGTATCTCAGTGGGCTAGCACTATAAAACCAGCTTAAGTCTGGGCTAGAACAAGCAGCCGCACATACACATACACACGCACGCACGTCGCCATATGAGCGCAATATTCTCAAGCACGACGTTAAATCCAATTTCACCTCATCTCACCTCTGACATTGTGGAAACTAAGCGCAGTGACAATGAAACACAAACGTTTGAGGTATCTTGCTACAGAATAAATATCAGGGTAATAATAGATCTGACTCCACATGGCCACGTAAAATAACAGAGGATAGATGCAACGGTTACATTTGTTTGAACACATCTCTATGTTTTGGGGAATGCGAAAAGTAATTTGTTTGCATGTTTGAGTACCATATATTAAAAGAAGTGGTTGTCACGCGTGCCATTAATTACAATAAAAAAGTGTTTATTTACAAAGACTTTTTGATAGAATTCATAGAAAATTATGCTGATTTAGAATTATGTTTTGGATAAATATAAACGCGTGAGATATTTGCAAAAGTAATAAACACATATACAATGAAAACATCTAGTTACAGTAAATAAGTACCAACAACTAACTCTGTTGCTATCTGACAGGACATGTGGATGATGATAGTCATCAGTAATCAATGCACCATCCATCCATAGCTATACTCAAGAGGGAAGTCAGCAGCGTGGAAATTGGAACAACACCGTAATTTAGATTTTTCAAATATATTTAATGTAACTGTCAGTTTCGTCAGTTGTGATGGAAATTATCGGCTTTATGCTCAAGCCCGGACATTTAAGAATGAAACAGAAATTGCTGCAACAGAAAACTGGCAATTCTAAAATTTGAAATTCGAAAACAAAGTAAAGTGTATGTATATTTAGCAAAATCGGAAAGTATCATAATAATTCTTTTCTAAGCTTACCTTGATGTAAGCATACAATACGACACTACGAACCTACGGCATCTAGTTTGAAATGAAAAAAATAATTATTGCTGTTTATTGGTGAGGTTAGGTTTAATTTCATGTTAATTAGGAGAGAGAGCAAAAGACGAAAAACAACACATTGTGTGTTTGGAAATGATATGGATCGATTAACATTTCTGACATGTCCCATCAAGTTCTCGGTACTGTTGTTTGTCATTTGGCTCTGCAACTGGCGCCGCCAGAGTAACCAATAGCTAAATAATTAGATATAAGAAGACAATTAACATCAGCTCTGTAAGTCTTTGGTGACCAATTGAAGTGACTATATTGACAGGACTTCATTCAATAAGACAGTAGCAGAATTGTTGCATTTTACCCTTGTATTTATCTGAGCTTTTTATCTTCCAGATTCACTCAGCTGACAACTACAATCCAAATATCGTGTTCCGAAATCCGCACATGCAGCACTGAAGATCCTGAAGATCCGTACATTTGCACGAAAGGATGTGTGTTATGAGAAAACAGGAACATTACAAGGACCATTACGCTTAGACTGTCAAGAACGGTATTATGCTTTCGGTTTCGATGTCAGATGTAAGCGAAACCAAGTGCACTTTTGCTTGATCTGTTATATATGGTGATCTTTGCCTTGACATTCATTTGTAGTCAGCAGGACAAATGATGTAGATAGCCGGTAAATATGTTTGAATTCAGTGGAAGTCTTAACACTAGAACTCTATGTAAATAATACGAATTTGTTCAGGAAAATACATTTGATAATCAGCCTTCGTGTCATTACTGTATGACACTTCAATTTGTGTATTTTGTCAAGTAACTGTTCAACTACTTTAATGTTGTTAGAGTGGCAATGGAAAAAGTGAATAATGTAGGTTCAGAGGATTAGTGTTTTTCTTAAAACTACCAAAGATATAAATAACTGGACTTGGAATAATGTACAGAAGTTTTACTTTGAACACCATAGAACATTCCATCTGAACTTAGTTAAAGTGTAATAAATGCAATGGTGATTGATTATGCAAAATAGATGAAACCTCAGAACCAAATATATGCCTTCACATATAACCATCCGTTGTCATAAAAATCGGGTTAAATGTCTGTAAATCTGCACTAAATTACCCACATTATTATTGTCAATATCCGTTGATATATACGCCATGTGTCATCACTCTTGAAAATGCGCCTTTGAAAAGATTTTCAAGTAGTAACGTGAGGCCAACATGTATATCATTCCCTTGGGACGTGAACAGCGTTTCAACTCTCACTGGTCCATGTAGATTTGTGACACAACAATGATCCATTTCACTTCAACTTTTACAGAGCTTACAGTTCAACTCATTAAACAAATTATCATATAAAAATATGTGAACATATGATCGGGGACATTCAACAACAAAGAATTGATGATACTCCACGATATGGAAGCATCAGCACGGGAAAGATTCGCAAAGCTTTTCGCGAACATGGGTCAGGTATTTTAATACACTTGGTTGCCGCTCTCGATGACTAGGTTGGATGTTGTCATCTACGTGAACAAAAGGTATTTGTATGTAATCCTAGATTACTGTGTATTAAGCTATGAACAAGGGATATTCTAGCTTAAAGCACGTAAACGGTATATCTATGTTTTTCATCACGTATGATCCATGTTTACTGTTGGTTCATGATCAGTATGAAATTCATGCCATACATATTATAACACAAGTAAATGTGAACATGTATTCATTGATTAACATGAACATATGAAATTGTTGAAGTTCAATGTCATCGTCTTTGCCAATTACAAGAACAGTGATGAGAACTGAAACACATTTATCTTTGAGAAGCCCGATTTCCCACGGGTGAAATTTTTAAGACAACACCGAAAAACGACATGGTGATGAAAATTACAAAGATGATATTTTAAAATCAATTTGTGTTTGTTGTTTCTTTCTTGTTCACTTCACGCTGAATCCTTCACGACGTCAAACCAGACAACCGCCGCCTTAAGATGAAAGACCCATCACTCTCCATGTCAGTTCTACCAAGTGCGCCAAAGGGTTGTTAAAGGGCGACCGTCGTACTGTTTATTGGTACACTTCTATCGTATGTCAAAGGAATACTGATTTACGTTTTCATACATATACAAGTGTACAGTTGGTCGTTGAGTCACACTGGTCAGTGTGCAGTGTCGCATTTGACAATATGTATTACTACTTCAAGAATGAACTTCTTATGTTATCAGCATAAGATAAAATTAAGTTTCTATTATTACACCAGTAACGAGGTACTGTTTCTACACACTGACCAACACAAAGCATCTGACACATTGTTAAATAGTTCTTTTGCTGCAACAAACCTTAAAATTCGCTGTGCTAAATCAGCCTTGCACTATTGATCCTTAATATTGCTTCCCAAGTTTGAAAAAAATGTTCAATGAAATATCAAAGAATGCACTGTATGAATGTCGATATCATTAGGCTATGATGTCAGACTGAAAGATGTTATTTTCATTCAGCCATAGTTGGATATGCGAATTTCGCATATTTATGTGTTTATGAATGATGTTTATGAAAACTGTATAAATCAACACACATTTACATTAATTTACCCCGATTCGACAGAGAAATGTTCGCAATTTCAGGACACCATCACAGTTACGATCGGTAGGCCAATTTATTTGTCTTAGTATGTATGACTTGGTGTATGTTACTGAACATTGTACCTCAGTTTGATTGAACTTGAGAGAGTGAAAGAAAATGAATTTTAGTCTACTTGAAATATCCGAAGGCCTTGGGTCGGATTCATATTTTTGTGAATATGTTTGTAGGTACCATTGCTCGCCTAGCGAATATTGCTAACAGTTGTATATAAAATAAATATGAAACAATACAGATACTTGAGAATTTCATTTTTCCCCAGTGGTTCAACGCACTAACATAAAACCTTGATTACTATTTTAACACATTTCAGGATATATCCTTTAAGCATAAAATTCTGCTTAGATCATAAAACATAACCCATAAAACATAACCCAAGAGGCGACTAACGGATCGGGTTGGCAGGCTCGCTGACTTGGTTGAAACATGCCATCGTATCCCAGTTGCGTAGATCGATGCACATGCTGTTGATCACTTGATTGTCTGCTCCAGATATGATTATTTACAAACCACTGCTATATAGCTGGAATATTCCTGAGTGCGGCGTAAAACAACAAACCAAACCAAAACCAAAACATTTCTCTTTTATCATTAAGCCGCTGGTGCTAGGGCATAACAAGATAACAAAAAGTAAAAATGCTAGAAAAATGAGAAATGTTGCCTGTTTTGCCTTGTCATGGAATCACATACCTGACTCCAAAACAATCCACGGATAGCATCACATTGTCTTTCGACCCCATTACCATCTTAACTCGTCGAGGAAATACATGCACATTCACAAGGTGCCTATATTCTCTTTGCTATGACGACCATAAAAGCATCTAGTAAGCCTACGATTACCCGTCTTGACAAGATGGGAAAAACGATTCATGTAAAGCCTTTGTCTCTTTTATACCATACATCCTTCCTTGCAAAGGCATGGCTCATTCGGATCTCCTCTGCACACCATACGACTTTGTAACATGATACATGGATTAAATACGTCGATCGCGTGTTGCTTGTGTGCAAGTTAGAAAAGAACACTTTAATTTAGTTTGAGGTTCTCAGCATTCAGTTTATATTTCAGTAATGTAAGACTTTATAACAGACGGAAGGTTTGTCACTTTTAATTTTTTTTGCATGAATCGAAAGAATTACAGGAGGATATTTATCGTTGTTCGTTACTCGATTATGTACCTGTTGGAACTCTTCAGACGCAAGCCAATTGACACTCAATGGTGTTGTGAGCTTGAGTGAGGAATTGCCCCAACTTTGGCCTAATCAGGAACTTAATACGTGGCTTTGTAAGCGAGTCCTCGATGTCGCTTCCTGAACGGCTGTTGATCTTTGCATTCATACGATAGGCGACAAATAACATTACCATGGATGGGAGATATCATTAGATCAGTTCTTTTATTTCGACATCTTGGCAAATTCATTTCCTCCTTGATAAATGAAAATGATGCAGGTCCTGTGGGTTTTCTCGGTTGACGAACTGCTTGAATTAGTGATGTTAACGCTATGAAACATACTAGTAAGAAAAATTGGCGTTCTTTCCGAAACTCAGACATCTGGATTTCAGGGCTTGATGACGACTCGCCTGTGTATTCGTGTGATGCAGGTATGTTGTTAAAAGCTGTGAGAATCCGTCTCATGATCAGGTTTGACAGTTTCATTAATCAGATATAGTTGCCATAAAGATCGTCATTATGTTTATTGTAAATCGTTGTTTCAATCAACATCAGCTTCACGTCCACACAGATTACTTGTTAGAAACAGTTTTGTCACCAACCGTAAAATCCTGCAATTCTTTATCCCATCAAACGGAAGGTCAGTGATTAGGAAGTCTGCATATAAATGCATAATACAAAGAGACACAAAAAATAGCACATACTGCGGTATTTGTCAATATAGACACTTAAAGTGGGAATGGTTCCGTTGTGTCATCACCATTTGATGATTATCAATATGAATATTCAGAATTGTTCAATTTGTTCATCAATTATTTCTGTATGATTTTCGAATACCATATTCAAGCTGTGATCAATGTATTAAATCTTTTATCGGTGTATTATAAGCAACTATGACACTTTAGTTAGAAAAAAATATGGATCCTCTGAAAAATAGAAATCAGTAACCTCAAGCGGCAATGTTGACTTGAAACAATGTAATTTATCTTGGGAACAAAAAAGCACGTCTTTGTCAACGCTAATTGGGTTGAAAGACAAAGAGATAAGAGCGATTGCGACAATCACTATTTTTGTTCACAACATTTTCTGAAAATCTGTTTCGGGATTTTATATTTTTATTTTTTATAATTATAGGCTTTCCGTGACCACACGCACTTAGAAAAGTGACGTCATAGCCACACATCTTCCTTATTCCACCCTGTCAGACGCATATTTCTATAATGTGACAATACGAAAGATAATTATAGAAGGTTAATTGGACATTTCCGTTATCCATGTTATCTTTCAGTAGTCTAACGGCCAAATAACTATCTCTATCGACTCCCAACAACAATAGTAATGGGACAGGTGAAACGAGCTGTTGCCAAGAATACGGAGCCATTCATCTGAATAGAAGGACACAGAGGTAAACAGAAATGGTACGTATTGTGTTCATGTACTTGTTTACTATGCTTAGCATTAGTCCATGGGCTTTTTTTATCTCGCGGACCTGCAAATAATCAGATGAACCAGTAACTGAACGTGTCTTCAACGTCCCTTATAGAGAGAGGAAACTTTGTCATTGGAGTCATTATGCTCTAAACCAATCATGATTGTGAGCGAATGGGTTTAATAATATAGTGAATGGCAAATAGATTTTTGCATGAGTTAAGGGTCATCCCATGATGCATTCTCAGAACGCAAACACCATTAATACTCCAGCCAGTGGATTCACTTGATTTTCTTTGTCAACTGCGCCGGTAATATACCACGTAAGGCGAATATAAGGCAGTTGTTCACATAACCATCTCACTCTACCGGGTATCCATTCAGTGCTTTGTTGACAGGACAGACGCATATTTCGGACAAAGTCACTTGCCTTTACCGTCAGTGTTGTGCAGAAAGGAAGTCCCAGAAAATACAGGAGACAAGCTGCAAAGACTTCTCCAGACAACATGCCATCGCAAACACTCGTTAATGTATCTGAACTAGTAGCCGAAACTTTTTAAATATACACCATGGCAGAAGGTAAATAATCCTGTCAGATTCAGAAACCTCAAGGACTATGTTTCAGAGAAACGTTCCATGTTATTACAGTACAATGGCATGCAAACATCAGTGTCGCAGAGATTTATCTTTATTTCAACTGGTTCTTCACAACAGGGGACTGATATAATTCAACCGGAATCCCCCCGTGTTTTAATGTAGCACTTTCAAACATGAACATGAAAAGGTGAGCGTATTTTGCCCCACACAAGTAGCATCTCTCCTATGCAACATTTGACGTCAAGCCACGCTCAAAATTATTTCACTTGTATATCTCCGTGCAGGCACGTGTGTTTGGCAGCTTGCACTAGTCAAGAAGTTTGTGGGTTTGTTGTGATAGCCCATTTAGATATCACGCCACAGTTAACATAGTTCCAGTCCGAGACATACACTACTGCCTAAAAGTTCATTCCCCTTACACGCGTGCAACTCATGTGGAACCCGTTGACCACACGTGTGAGACCCGTGTGACACGCGTTGCACACGGGTGTGAGTCGCTTTGGTCACTCGTGTGCAACCCGTGACACACGTGTTTCGGAGGACCCATCTTAACCTAAAATTGGAGGTCGTAGCAGAGCGATCAATTTTGAAATATCTGATGAAGTCTTTTAATATGTGATCTTGCAGGACAATAAAAGGGATGTGACCAATCAGACCCTTCTTGTATATTTGATATTTTGTTTCTACATATTTTGATATGGTGTTCTTGTCATTGGAAGGTTTGTGTAAATTCCCGTTAAACAAATGGGGTCGGACTTCCAGTGAGTTTATGCATTATGTTTACGGGTGTATTGTTTTTATTGGATCTTAATTACTTCATGATGGCTTCTGTCATTTTGTGTCAGCTCTATGTAAGACTGCCTTCGTTCACACCACACTAGTTTAACCCCTATAAATCCGGGCAGGGAAACATGTAAAGTAAAGAATAGATTTTAATACATTTGTTGGGTTGAGTCTCATCCGGGATTTGAACCCACATCCTCAGATTCAGGCACCTAATCGCCAGCACACAAAGTCTGCCGCCTACCCAACTCAGCCATTGACTCTGAGGGTGTGGGTACGAAGCCGGGAAACAAAAGTACTAGAATATGTACTTTACTGAGAAAGTGTAATCCCAAACATAACATTTGTTATAGCTTTAAAAATATAATATCGCATAAATGTAACTTTACTTAGAGTTTCCTCCTGCGTTCTAACCACCATCAATATTCAGATCATATGAAGATGGATACCATGGCGTCACAATCAAAAGAATATGATTAAGTTTATAAACTCAAATGATTTCGTATGATACATACATTTGTATCTTCACCCTTGTGTCTTTGAATATCGAATACATGTTTCGATCGTTCAAGTCAGTAACAGTTTAAAACGCAAATTTGTTTAGGAGCTTTACAAATATCATATTGTGTAAATCCAACTTCCCTTACAGTATCTTACAACGTTCCAGCCAGAATCAATATTCAGATCATATGATTTTATGTTTGTCACGTCACATTTCTTCATCTGTGTGTCATGCCTTCAATCCCGTATGGCTTCTTTCAATTTGCATCTAATTAGTGTCAAATATTCCTTCGGAAGGTATTTTCCTTCATGTCTGGTGATGCCCCCCCGACAGATACCATCAAAACTATGCATTATGCCAGCAGTTTTTCATATTTCACTTTGTATTATACTTTCTGAAGCACACTCTTGGTTTGGCAAGTGTTTTCCTGATTATTCTCATCTGTAAATCTGTTCCACGAATACTTGAAGCTGTTCTTCTCTGATTTCGTTACGAAAGGACGATGTCATCAGATAAGATCTTTTCCCGGCTTACATTTTTAATGTTTCTAGCAAAGTCACTGTATTCCTTAAGATAAATGTGACAGGATGTGATATGCGGTTAAGTGGGATGTCTGCAGTTTACATTTGTGGGGACACCATACACTGGAAATATAAAGTTCATAGATTGGAAATCCTACTAGAATATGAGTCCAAACTCCAAATGAGTGTTTCGTTCATTTATAACACAAAACAATACAAATGATAGCTTGAACCAACATTTTGTTAATGTCAACTTGACAATAATTGTAAAGAGTCTAGGTTTGTCAGCTCCTAAGCCATCATCGCTGATTTCAGTAAAAGTCTTACTCTTCGAGTTTATTGAGAACACAAGGCTGACTCACCGTAATACTACTAAAATAGTGCTCATTCTTTGGGTATTGAAGACAGGAAATTGATAGACGACACAAAACGCAAAAGGAAATATATTGGACTGGTCTAATTTAATTTATAATCCATTCGTGGTTAGTGCTGAAGATATTGCTAATATTGACCTAATTATATTATATATGGGCGGTTATCAACCCCACATTCAAAAGTATGGGCGGTGCTAAAAGCGGGCAGTTTAGCGTTTAAAATGGGTTCGATTCCTCCCAACATACATGTAGGTACAATACATGTGAAGTGGGTATTGCCATTTCTGGTTCATGCTAAAAGCAGCGTCATAGAACCAAACTCACTCACTTTAATGTAAACATAGAATTACGCACCAGCGAATGCAAATGGCTTTTAGGCTTTTTCTCCTCACCAATCAGATTTTTGCAAAAGGTGTTTGACTCATACACAGCGGTTAATTTGAATTGCCCAATCAAAGTTGAACTTTGTTTCATGATAGAGTCACTTTTCTGATTACTTCCATCATTTTTATGAACAACATCTTGTACTCAGGGTAGAGTATGGTAGGGGAATGTGTTTCATATCATTGTGAAGTTCATCGTTATGTAGGGTAATCTGAACGTTCCTCAATATCACCAAGAAGGCTGATATCCCCATTTTCACAATCATGCGTTGGTCACAAACCTATCTTCATGGATAATAGTGATAGACCTCACAAATCACGTCCCGTTCTGGAATGGTCCGAATGAAGCGAGATACTTCTTGGCCAGCAAGAGGTCAAATCTGTGAGACATTTTAGGTCATCAAGTTCGACAGACAAACCCATCTGTCCAACCTTCAGTGAATTTCTGGCACCCACTAACACTGTTTAAGTTTTGTTGAACCAGACTGATTTCAAGTTGTTCAGTGTCTATTGTGGACAATATATATTTTCCACTTTACTTTTTTTTGTCTCTCTTCGAAAAAGAAAGATTTTAGATTAGAATAAATGGTGTCAAACTCTTCATCATTGATAACTCCAGTGGGCCGAAAACATCATTTGATGCGCTTATATGTATCGCAAACGCTGTTCGCGCTAAGCAGCAAGTTGATTAAAATATTCATGGAAATATAGGCGATGAAGTGAAAATAACCCAAGTGATGATCCCATATTATCACGGAAGCCTTAAAAATATATTATAATGACACGAAGGTAATGTAATTGTTGTGCATATATTTTCATATAACACAACAATACAAATGAAAAAGTTGACAAATTTGACATTTGAACGCATAATCTTATGAACATTTATTTGCAACGGGAAATAATAGAAAACAGCCAAATCATAAACACAATACATGTACCTTCTTAAAAGACATTAAGTCATATGTAATTTTAAACAGTATGTTTGTTGATATCAAATACTGATATTTGCCAGGGAATATATGGTATAATTTCCTTGATTCCATTGGCAGCCGAAAATGTCTGGTGCTGCACAGTGAGGGGTTATAAGGTTCCGTTCCAGTGGTCGAGTAGATAGCGCACCAGACAGTTTGATCTCAGTCATTACATGGCAAACATTTTCCGAAAATATCTAATCACGACGTGCCATGAAATTGTCCATTGAGTGTAGGTAGTCAATGTACACATTGTCTAGTGATACATACACCAATGTATTTGTTTCAGGTTTGTTGCTGTGTCAGCTGATTTTCAAGCACACCAGACTGGGTCATCCACCAAGCTTATATCCATTTTTTCCGCAGAAAAGAAATGGAATTTGCGGAAAAGCAGACAGATAAATGTACATGTTATCCAACATCCGTCTTCATCTGTAGACGTGTGTGGCGTTTCTGTATCTGTAATGTGCAGCTTGTATGCTGTTAACCTCAGCAGCATCCCCCGCTTTGTAACGTTTTGGCAAGGCCTTAATGATCATCATCCATCATGTGTGCCCGATATGGCCGAGATATGGGGTAAAAACATTACCTTACTTATATAGAACTCAGACAATCTGAGAGGAGGAGTTTGCAATGGGTAATTCCCGATATGTATATATATATATTAAGTTGAAAGTGTTAAAGACATTTTGTAACTTTGGTGATCTAATATAAATCTTTTACATGCTATACAACAAATCTGAAATCTCTGCAAATATCTGTCAGATGGGATTATACTATGAGTCCATATATAATGGGAGCCAGTGGCATAGATGTATATTCTGAGAGATACATTCTTGGGGGTTATTTGTGGGACATCACTGTCATTTCTGAAATATCACTTCATCGGTGTTACCTCTGGATATCACTATACAAACGTTACTTCCAGGAGATCACCATAAAGTTGCTACTCTGAGAGATCTATACATAGTTGTTACTTCTGATTTCTCACTAGCACAGATGTTAAATACACGATAGCATACATATACCACATGTTTTTACCTTTATCACCGATTTTAAAAGTACCATTGTGTGTTTGCTTGTTCCTTAACGTCGCACTCAGCTATAATGCAGCGGCAGTTATGTGGGCTGTAAATAGTGGATTCTGGGAGAAACAATCCAGTGATTGATGCCATGAACAACCGTCCCTGTATTGAAGGGGATAATCGTACGACAACATTCACATCACGGTACTTGAAACTACTCTGGTTGTGTTGAAATAATCTTTATAAGTTTGTGTTATGAAGTCACATATCCACATCGATTGTTCCATGAGTGTAATCGAATATGTTCGTTGGCTTCTTGCAAACAACATGTTAAATGAACATTCTGGTGTCTCACCCGTTGACGTATCATACAAGCAGCAGTCCGTCTCAATACCATGCCGTAGGGTGAACTAACTAATCTCAATCTGCTTCAGTTTATTTATATACTGGGTAATTTCAATGACTTAAATCAATCCAATAAATATGGCATCATGATCCGATAAATGTGCACGCTTTATTGCTTGGCGTTAAATTAACGTTTCTCGTTGTGTGATTGAAATACATAAGCAAACATAGCTGCAAATACGTAGCCCTATATCTTAATGAGAGCTGTCATCTCATGCACTGTATACCTGCACAGCTTTTATATCGATTTAGAAAATCTGGTGTAAACTTTATTATTATAAATTTGACATCATACCAGCATGCCGGAACCTTAAAAGTTATGAAATGTAGAAATAACATGGCAACAAATGCTCCTTGCCGCACGATTCCATGTCCACTCAGGTGATAACTTCATTCAGTATCTGCTGATGACAACATGTAGATGAACTTCACTTGGAAACATTATATCTTTCCCAAATCAGTGTTCTACCGGACTGTCTCTTGAAAACCCATCTATATATTGTCATGCGTATATTGTCGTGCGTAGTTTCTGCAGTTTGTGTCAAATTTGACCTTGAAAGTTGTAGCTGATTGGGGAGAACATGCCTGCGCATCGTGCAGTGCAATTAGCTTCATCTGTTCCGTCGGTTCTAGTTCAGCTTTAGCAGTCATGGATATCCAAGCATAAACCCTCCGGAGTATATTTGCCATATCATCAGCATCCGATCGCTCGTATGTATGCTGTGTTGTTCGCTTCAACTACTATCTTGCTCAAGCGCTTTTTCCCAGAGCTCCAGCAGTAAATACCTTAATATGGATTTCGGAATGTTTATGGTGTATATATATATGCGGAGAACATGCCCAAATGTGACAGATAACGCAAATGATCTACGCTGTAATGAATGTTTCCCTTCACCCGCTGTCTTGCACGAAGGATTTTAATGAGGGCTCAAGCATTAAAGTATGACTTAGTGAAGTGATTTGGTAGCTATGCAGAGACCATTTCCACAAGTGATGCACCAGTTACCCAGTTTGGTTCATACAATATGTTCCTATGTGAACCATCGAGCTGTTCTGCGTGTGTTTGTGACTGGTGGAACCGTATCAGGGTAAGCTAATCTTTCACGAATGACTGGTGTCATCACTGTACGGTGGCCATTTATAAACACCTGTTTCTGATACAGTCAGAATTGCAAAATCAATCGCTTACAACTTCCAAAGAGTTTGTCAACTTCTATTTATTTCAGAAGACAATGAAATGGTGGAATTAAGGGTGAGAGAGACAGGTGTGAGGAGGAATGCACATGTTCGCATTTGTTAAAGGCAGGTATAGGAATGAGAACCCTTTTTACTTGATTTTACCCCCGAAAAAAGGTGAGATAACAGACATGATATATGTAGGAAAGGGCATGTTTATCTTATCCCAGGACACATGCAGTACAGCTGTGTGTTATGATTGTCACATACTGCATCACGGTACTGTTTTCTGGCATTTGGCATCAACTACTTATGGAAAGGTGAGGTGAGGTGAAATTGGGTTTAACGTCGCGCTTGAGAATATTTCGCTCATATGACGACGTGCATGCGTGTGTATGTGTAGGTGTAGGACTTAAGCTGGTTTTATAGTGCTAGCCCACTGAGATACCATGCCGCAGTGAAGCATGAATACCCCACTCAGACACATTATACTGACTCCGAGCCGACCAGTCCTTGTTGTACCCATTAATGCCGAGCGCCAGGCAGGGACCAACAAGTACCATATTTTAACGTCTTTTGGTATGACGCGGTCGGGGATTGAACCCGCGACCTTCCGCTCTCCGGGCGGACGCTCTAACCACTACACCACGGAGGCGGTCACTAATGGAAAGAGAAAGTATCGTGTTTGATATGGTTGTTTTAGTGTCACGGGTAAATCTCTTCTTCATGATTGCTAATGGCATAAATAACCGAACGCGGTACGTCCCTGAGAAACAAATGTCTTGTTCTAGTGATTTCCGAAACTCAAGTGTCTCCCTGCAATGCTCACTGAACATAATACCAAACACTTGTGTTCTCAACACGACCTTAATATGGAACCTCCTGCGTGGTCTGGTGGAAAGAGCTCCTGATTGGAGAGCAGAAGGTCGGTGATGCCCCGGCCAGGGTATGCCGAAAGACGTTAAAAGGTTAAGCTTGTTGCCACCCTCGTCCTTCAGCATTGAGGGAATAACATAAGAACTGGTCGGTACGACTGTGGAATCCTTTTCAACCGGGATATGGTATTTCAGTTTGCTGGTACTATCAAACAGTCTGCACCAAGAAACACAATACACACACGCAGACGCACGCATTCACAGACACACTTGTATGGCTTTCACCTGAGCTTACCATGCTCTAATAATTGGGTATAAATTAAAGATACCTGAGATGCAGATGCCTTGTCGGGATATAACTGGTTCAAATATGTGGGACAGAGTATAGTTGTGTCGTCGTTAAAATATTCTTCTTCTCATTATTTTATCAAAACGTTCTAGTGAGAAAAGTGCGTAAAATGATAGGGTTCAAATCCTTGATGTCCAATTCAGCTTTCAAGAAAGCTATAAACGTGTGATGACCGAATATTATTATACCGGTCTGTCAACGTCACACACTGCTCTGAAAACGTCTGGGGCAAGAATATTATGTTTCAAAGTAATCACTCCCTTACAAATACAGAATGGATGCACCGTCGTATAATTCATTTCACCATTTGTAATAAAGGGTGAGAACCCCTTCTAAGTATCCTCTCCTTACATATTAACACATCCTGAAAACACATTTAACCTAAGGCCTGTGCGTCAAATCGCTCACACAGAAGGCTCGACAAGGTTGAAGCTGTCTGTCATGGAATAGTAGCCTATGTATATTAAGTTTACGATTAACGTTTCAGAAATTATCATTGTAAATGCCCCATCAAGTACTATGTTAAATGTCACTTGATTCTGAGACTGGCGCCGCAATGCTACATAATAATGTATAAGTAGACAACGAAAATCTCATCTCCAAGTCATTTGATAACCAATTGAAGGGACTAAATTGACATCCTTCATTCAACACGATAGTAGGTGGTAAAATAGTTAAATGTGACATTACTTTCCATACAGTAGATGGTAAAGTAATTATAGGATCCCATAACATTACTTTACATTACAGATACAAAGTTTATTCTAAATCATAAAGAATAATTCATCAACATCGGAGGTGGTGTTGGTTGTCGTTCTCGATGTCTTGGTTGGATGCTGTCATCTACGTAAACACACGGTATTTGAATCTCAGCGAGATTACCATGGATTAAACTGAGGATACAAGTTTTGTCACTATTATTTATGAGTTTATATGTTTGCATTAAAAAACGTGTTGATGGTAATACGTGATGAACCAAATGAACAGTGATCACACGATTTAAATATTTTCATTGGCGTAAGACCTGATCCCGATTTTAATTACTAGCTAATAAAGGTGTAATGATACGGAAATGTCACGATACGATACGTA
This sequence comes from Haliotis rubra, assembly GCF_003918875.1. Lineage (NCBI taxonomy): Eukaryota > Metazoa > Mollusca > Gastropoda > Lepetellida > Haliotidae > Haliotis > Haliotis rubra. Next base: position 2,226,053 of record NW_025767002.1, read on the forward strand.
TCGCGATATCTTGGAACGATACGATTCGATTCGATGCACATCACGATATGCTATCTTTAGTTATTTTTTTTTTAAAAGTATACTGTGATAGCAAGTAACAGTGTAAATTTTTACATAACCGTCATTTTCTAGTGAACATTAACAATTTTAAGGTCAACGATGCATATCACGATACGAACAAAAGTATCGATATATTTATCGTCAGATAAAGTATCACGATTATCGATACTACGGTATATCGTCACAGCTCTACCAGCTAATAAACGTATGCCTGTAATGATGAGGATTTAAATCATATTTGACTGTCTGATCGACATTCCAGAAGATTGTGTGCAAAAATGAAGCATTCGATTTTATGGGTGATACATTTTAGCATGATGACGGTGTAAGAATCTACATCGAAATGTGTGTTTCTTAGTTACGTCATATTTGTACCCAACATATGGCATTCTTATATATTTTTTGTTTATGAAAGTGATTTGTCACATGAAACCAATACATGATATCTTAGTAATAAATGATAGACAGAAATCCATGTGACGCACAGAATTAAGCAAATAATGGTTCAGCAAGATGAAGATACGAATGAAGCCGTTATTGAATGTTGAATTTGCATTGTTTCAGCAAGCCTATCTGTCTCCCACATATGGTTATGAACATTGTGATCGATGTTGGTTCATGACCAATGTCGTCGATATGCTGAAATATTGCCGTTGACATTGACTCAATGTGAAATGTCAAATTCACACGAATATGAAATTCCAACCATACATTTTATAACAGAAGTGAATGTGCAAAAGTAGTCTTTGATTCAAATAAACGTTTGAAATTGGCAAAGACGATCACATTGAACTTCAACAATCGAAGTGAAGAGAAATAAAACACATTTATCCTTCTGAAGCCCGATTTCCCACGAGTAAAATCTTTAAGACAACACTGAAAAACGACATGCTGATTAAAATTACAAAGATGATATTTTTAAATTAATTATAGTTTTACGTCTTCCTTTTCCACTTCACGGTGAATCCTTCACAACGTCCAACCAGACATCTGCCGCCTTAACATAACAGACTCCTCCATCTCCTTGTCAAGGCTACCCAGTACTCCAAATGGTTGTTGATGGACGATGTTATCAGGATGATATAGAATAAAGTTTCTATTATTACATTAGTAACTGCTGCTAATGATGAGCTATCACTTTCATACACTGACATGGCTGCACACAGCATCTGAACGGAACAAGTGTTTGGGTAACAACTAACCTTAAAATTCTTGCATTATTCATCTTTAATGTTGCTTGAAAAGTCTGAAAACATGTTCAATGAAATATCAAGATGCATTGTGTGAATGTCCTTGATGTCAATTTGAAAGATATTCTTTTTATTCATCCATAGTTGGTTATGCGAATATTGCCTCTTTATGTGTTTGCGAATAATGTAAATGAAAAGTATATATATTCAACACGCATTGCTTTCCAACGTGTAGTTCGTGTAGGTGTTTCTGTATTAACATTAATTTATAATAATACACGGAAGTTAATAACTGATATTTGAGAAATTCATTTTTCTTCAGGAGTTCAGAATGAAAAACATAAATTCTTGATTACTATTTTAACACATTTAAGGTGACATCCTTTAACCATAAAATTCTGATCTGATTATACAACATGTCTCTTTTATTACTGAATCGCGGTTGCCAGACCATAACAAATAACAAAAAAGTAAAAATGCTAGAAAAATGCGAAATGTTGCCTGTTTTGCTTTGTCATGGAATCAGAAAGCAGATTCAAAAACAGTCCACGGATAGCATCACATCGTCTTTCGACCCCATTACCATCTTAACTCGTCCGGGAAATACTTGTACATTCACAAAGTGCCTATATTCTCTTTTGCTATGACGACCATAAAGGCATCTAGTAAGCCTACGATTACCCGTCTTTACAAGATGGGAAAACCGATCCATTGAAACCTTTATCGCTTTTATACCATACATCCTTCCTTTCAAAGGCATGGCTCATTCGGATCTCCTCTGCACACCATACGGCTTTGTAACATGATGCATGGATTAAATACGTCGATCGCGTGTTGCTTGTGTGCGAATTAGAAAATAAGAACACTTTAGCTTAAGGCTCTCAGCATTCAGTTTATATTTCAGTAATACAAGACAGTATAGTAGACTAAAGGTTTGTTATTTTTGTCTTTTGGCAGTAATCGGAAGAATTACAGGAGGATATTTATCGTCGTTCGTCATTCGATTATGTACCCGTTGGAACCATTCAGGCGTCAGCCAATTGACACTCAGTGCTGTTGTGAGCTTGAGTGAGGAATTGCCTCAGCTTAAGCTAAATCAGGAACTTGATACAAGGCTTTGTGAGCGTGTCCTCAATGTCGCCTCCTGAACGGCTGTTGCTCTTTGCATTCATACGATAGGCGACAAATAACATTATCTTTCCTTTCATTTCAGTATCTTGAAAATTTCATGTCTTCATTGAAAAATGAAAATAATGCAGGTCCTGAGGATTTTCTCAGTTAACGAGCTGCTTGCAATTGTTATGGTAGGATTAGTCAACGCTATAAAATATACCAACATTATTCGAAAAAGTAATGCAGACTTCTGCATTTCATGATGAGTCAACTGTTTACTCGTGTGACGCAGGCATGTTTCGGAAAAGTTGTGACGACTGACAACCCGTCTAATGATTTGGTGTGACAGTTTCATTAATGGGTTAGAGTTGCAATTAATTTTCTGTCTGACGTGATATTTCACTTGTTCAAAATATTGTAAATCGTTGTTTCAATCAATATCAGCTGCATGTGTACACATTTTTATGTTCGTGTTGAGTGCTCTTGTTAGAAACTGTAATGTCAACTACTGTGAAGTCCTGCAATTCTTTATCCCATCAAACAGGTCAATGGTTTCGAAGCCTGCATATAAATACATAATACAAAGAGACACTATAATTACTATATAATGATGTATTAATTTATTATTTATCAATATAGACACTTAAACTATAATATGTTATGTGTACCGTTGTGTCATCAACATTTGGTAATGGTCAATATGGTTATAATATATGTTCACTTTGTTTTCAGATATTTCTGTATGATTATTGAAAGAGTTCCCACTCATTTTACAAACACTAAATTCAAGCTGTGATCAATATATTAAATCTTTTAACAAAGATACTATGTACTGTTAGCAACAACAACGACACTCGTTTGTTTCAGTTAGAAACATGCATTGCATCCTCAACTGTACACATTCTATAGGAAGCAGGAACCTCAAGCTGCAATGTTGACTTGAAAGATAGTAGTTTTTCTTGGGAACAAAACTGCAAATCTTTGTCAGTGCTAATTGGGTTGAAAGACATAGAGATACGAACGATGGCGTCAATGATTATTTTTGTTCATTATGTGATCTGAGGATCTGTTTGTGAATTATATAATTATAGGATATTCGTGACCACACGCACTGTGACATCCTCCTTATTCACCTTGTCAGACGCATATTCCTCTAATCTGACAATAAGAAAGATAATTACAGAAGGTTAATTGCACATTTCCATTACACATAATGTGCTCCATGTTATCTGTTTTGTAATGTAACGACCAAATAACTATTTGTGAATCCAGGTGTTCGCGAATAGTTAGGCGCATTCTGCCACTTGCACGTGAACATTAATCATTATCACCCTGTGAGAGCTTGTGAGGTATGAAGGCAACACAAAGTTGATCCTTGATGAGAGCATATTTCACTGGTAAGTCATTCACGTAGGCATCAAGCAGTCAATAATCTGGAGCAGTTTTAACAATCTCTAAGATTCCATATTCCCCATCGTCCTTTATAAACTAGAGTGAAAAGGAGCACAACGTTCAAGATTATTTCAGTTGTATAGCGACGTGTAGGCACGTGTGGTTGGCTGCTTGTAACAGTCAGGAATTTTGCTGGTTTTGTTGTGATCGACCACTCAGATAATATCCTGCAGTTTAAAATTAGACTGACTCACCAGACCTGTTTAACCCCTTTAGTAACGAACGCCAGGCAGGGTAAAAGTAAGTAGAATAATCATTTAAAGTCTTTTGGTATGAACGCCAAGGGATCCAACCACCGACCTTCCTTTTACGGGAAGAAGCTGTATCCACTTGGCCACCAATATGTTCTCAGAGTAAAGCCTTCTGTTAGTGCCATGTAATGTATATGGAATCACGTTTGATTGTTAACACCACGACGTATATGTAAAACAAATACAAAATGTTGTTATCGTGATGATGCGGGGGAACCATTACCTGCAGTCCGTGTATTCGTGAATGTATTCGTGGATAACACGATGCACTATCAGACATAAAGGTTCTTCTTGAAACAGAATTTAAATGTGCGGTGCAAAGTAATGTCCTTTCTCTCACGCATATTAATAAATTCATATTAGCACAGTTTGTTCAGATTACATATTCATGAAATTTTCCGGTCTTTTGTAGTTCAGTACATTAAATGCACTTAGCAACCAAAATTGATTTCCACAGGAGGAGCCTCTGGTGCAAATCATTGAACCAAAAACATTTGAGGGCAATTGTGACGTCAATGGATACCACGACGTCACGATCAAACGACTTCACTTATCTCGGTGCACGTGGTTGAAGCTGGCGACCTGTACTGGTTCTGCTCAAAACAATGATTATGAAAGTTTGGTACCAGTTCAAAACGCGGATGTTTTGTGAGTAGCTTAAAAAATATCATATTGTGTAAATGTAACTTTACACAAACAAAAAACAGAAAACCAATAAAAAATCACGTGTTACATTAAGATTCCTACATGTACAGCGGTTAATTTGCAACGGTTCACTCACTCATTAAATTGGAACTTTGCGTCATGACGGAGAGTCACTTTTCTTTTACTCAGGGTAGACGGGCACAAACGTCTGGAGACAAGCAAATGCACCCATATATCGTACAACGTTCTAGAGAACCTTCATTGTGTAATGGTATGGGGATGTGTGATCATATAATTGTGAAGTTGATCGTTGTGAAGGGCAATCTGAACGTACATCAGTATCAACAAGACGGCAGTTATACCCCATTTTCACAATCATGCGTTGGCCACAAAACCTATCTTCATGGATAATAGTGATAGACCTCACAGATCACGTCCCGTTCTGGAAAACTTACGTCAGAATGTCATAGATATACCTCATGGCCAGTAAAAGGTCCAAATCTGGGAGACAAGTTCAACAGACAGACCCATCTGTCCAACACTTAGGTGAACCAAAGGATGCAGTCGACATGGGCAGGAATTTAACGTCAATTTTAATGTGTAAGCGTCAAGCGGCAGAATTCCGTGTAACTAAATATTTAAAAAGAACTTTCTGGCACCCACTAACATTGCTTTAGGTTTTATTGACCAAGACTGGTTTCAAGCTCTTCTGTGTCTATTTTGCGACAAAAGTAATTTGAAGAAACAACAATACAGACGAAAAGCATAAATATAGAGTCGACAAAGATGGAAACAGCAAAACTATAAAACACAATACTTTTTAACAGACACAAAGTCATACATAATCTTATACAGTATGCTTATCTTTTATTGATACTGATACTGATATTTACCATGGACAAAATGGTATAATTTCTTCAAAACCATTGACAGCCGACATTGTCTGATGCTGCACACTAAGGGGTTGCGGAAAAGCAGACAGATAAATGTACATTTAATCCAACATCCGTCTTTATTTGTGGACGAGTGTGGCGTTGTTATATCAGTAGTGTGCAGCTTGTATGCTGTTAACCTCAGCAGCACAGTCCGCTTTGTAACGTTTTGGCAAGACCTTCATAATCATCATCCATCATATGTGCCTGATATGGCCGAGATATGGGTAAAACATTACCTTACTTATATAGAGCTGCAGTCAAAGACAATCTGAGAGGTGCAGTTTGCAATGGGTAATTCCTGACAGTGGGAGTATATATTAAATGAAAACTGTTAAAGACATTGTGTGAATCTGAACAGCAAGCCTAAAATCTCTGCAAATATATGTCAGACAGGATTCTGTTATGTGTCCATATACAATGGGAGCCAATAGGACAGGTGTATATTTTGGGAGAAACGTTCTTGGACGCTATTTATGGGAGATCACTATGTTGATATCACTTCTACGAGATCACATCATCCATGTTACTTCTGGGAATCACTATACAAACGTTACTACCAGGAGATCGTCATATAATTGCTGATCTGGGAGATCTATACATGGTTGTTACTTTTGATTTATCACTACACATATGTTACATCTTCTGAGAGCATACATATACCATATCTTTGTTACCTTCATAATTGATTTTAAAAGTATCCTTGTTTATTTCCTTGCTGCTTATTGTTACACTCCGGAATAATGCAGTTGTGGCCGGTAAATAATCGATTCTGGGACAGACAATCCAGTGATTGATATTATGAACTTCCATTACAGTATTGTTCTACTGGTAAGACATGATTCACATCAGGGTGCTTGAAATTGCTGTTTGTTGCGTACATGTTGTGTTGATAATAATCCATCTTTGTAAGTTTGTGTCAGGAAGTCACATATCCACATCAGTTGTTACATGGGTGTAATCGAATACGTTTGTTGGGTTCTTGTAAACTATATGTTAAGTATACAAATCATTCTAGTGTCTCACCCGGTGACGTACCATACAAACAGCAGTCCGTCTAAATACCATGTCGTGGTGTGAACTAACTAATCTCAAGGTTGAACGTTCCTTACAATGCAAGAACATGCTAAGTGCAGCTGAGGGGCACCTGTCAAAAGTGTCTGTAGGCTGAATCACATCACTATGCAGAACAATGCACCTGTATAACACCCTAGTCAGACAAATTGAACAGGTCATATATTGCCTGTCTCAATAACTATTTCACCCGTGAAGGTCCGGGTTACAATGAGCCTTCAGTAACCCATGCTTGTCTTCGGTTCCTAATTGCGCAGATCGATGCTTATGCTGTTGATCACTGCATTGTCTGGTCCAGACTTAATTATTTACAGACCGCCGCCATATAGCTGGAATAATGCTGAGTGTGGCCTAAAACAAAACTCACTCACCCAATAACTATTTCAACCTGACGAGACCATTCTATAACCACAGCTACTAATTGATATCACAAAGCACTGATTTATCTGCACGATGTATCCAATCCTAAATCGTAAATTCCATTTATCTTTTAAAGGACACTCGACTGAAGAACAGTAAGAGTTATTACTGTCTAGACAAATTAAGGCACGTCAAGAATTGTAACATCACTTTAGATAATATTATATACGATTTATTATATACTGGATAATTTCAATGTGGTAAATCAATCCAATAAATATGGCATCAGGGTCCGATAAATATGCATTCAAAGTGGCTGGGTGGAATAGCTTTTAACACGCTCCGAACGTCGATTTGATGCATATTTGCCGACAATTTATTGCTTAACGTTAAAATAACGCTTCTCGTGGTGTGATTGAAACATATAAGCAAACATGGTTGCAAATACTTAACAATATGTGCTAATTTGAGTTGTCCTCTCATGCATTGCATTACTGAACAGCTTATCTATCGATTTAGAAAATCTGGGGCAAACAGACACAATGAATTTGACATCATACCAGCATGCTGGTACCTAGAAAAGTTATTGCACGCAGAAATGATATAGATCATACGGCCTGCCTAAAAATGCTCCTTGCCGCACGATTCCATGATGACTTCATTCAGTATCTGCTAATGACAACATGTAGATAATCTAAACTTAGAAACATGCTGTTTTTCTCAAATCAGTGTTCTATGGGACTGTTTCTTGTAAACTATAAATATATATTGTCATAAGTATATTGTCTTACGTAGTTTCTTCAGCAAGTGTCAAGTTTGACCTAGGAAGTTGACCTAGGAAATGCCTTCGTATCGTGCAGTGCAATTATCTTCATCTCTTCCTTCGGTTCTGTTTCAGCTTCAGCAGTCTATACCCAAGTATACATCCCCCGGACCTTACTTGCCATACCATCAGTATCCGATGGCTCGTACGTATGCTGTGTTGAAATTGTTCGGTCCAACTACTGCCTTGCACAAAAGCTTTTTATCAGAGCTCCAGCGTTAAAAATCATAGTATGGATTTCGGAGTGTTTATGGTACATATACTTTATGCGGAGAAGAAGCCCCAATGTGACGCGCCAGATAACCAATTGACGAACGTATGTACGCTGCATTGAATTGTTCGATGTACCCCTTCTCTTGTGCAAAGGTATAAACCTTTGATTTGGTAGATGGGCAGAGAATATTTCCACATGTGACACTCCAGTTAACTACATCGCATGTCGATCGCTTGCCGCTTACAACTTCGAAAGAGTTTTGCAAATTTTATTTAGCTGAGAAGACAGTGAAATGGTGAGATGAAGGGTGAGAGAGACAGGTGCGAGAAGGAGTGCACATGTTTACATTCATTAAAGGCAGGCATAAGCATGAGAACATTCCTACCATGATGTTACATCCGAAAGAAGGTGAGATAACAGAAATGATATATGTGAGAATGAGGGCGTGTTTATCTTATCCCAGGACACATGCAGTACAGCTGTGTGCTATGATTGTTACACACTCCATCACGGTAGTGTTGCCAGATATGTGTCGCTTTCTGACATTTTGCAGGAAATAGAGAGAGTATCGTAAAAGAGAGTATAGTATTTGATGTAGTTGTTTTAGTGTCTCGGGTAAATCTCTTTTTCAGGGCTGCTAATGGCATACATATCCAAACCCGATACGTCCCTGAGAAACAAATGTCATGTTCATATGTGTTTCATATAATTGTGAAGTTGATCGTTATGTAGGGTAATCTGAACGCACCTCAATATCACCAAGACGGCTCATGGATAATAGTGATACCACGTCCCGTTCTGGAATGCTTACGTCAGAATGTCATCGATATACCTCATGGCCAGGAAAAAGTCCAAATCCGGGAGACATTTTAGGTCGTCAAGTTCGACAGACAGACCCATCTGTCCAACACGTTTATATTGCTCTTTTGCAATCGAAAAAGGCAGGAATTGAACGTCAACTTTAATGTGGAGGCGTCTGGCAGTAGAACTTTCTAGCACCCACTAACATTGCTTTAGGTGTGGTTGACCCACACTGGTTTGAAGCTGTTAAGTGTCCATTATGCGACAACAGTAATTTCCACTTCTTCAAAAAAGAAACATTTTGAAATAAATGTTGTCGTTCCAATTCATGTGTGCCCGATATGGCCGAGATATTGGGTAAAACATTACCTTACTTATATAGAGCTCAGACAATCTGAGAGGAGCAGTTTGCAATGGGTAATTCCCGAAAGAGGGAATGTATAGTAAATAAAACGTGTTAAAACCATTGTGTAAAACTAGTTATAATATATCTGCCTTGTATATGCTAAACAACAATAATAGGATTCTATTATGTGTCCATATATGATGGGAGCCAATAGTATAGACTTCTATTAGATCATATCATCGATGTTACCTCTGGGAATCACCATACATACGTTATATCCCGGCGATCGTCATATAGTTTCTTTTCTGGGAGATCTATACATAGTTGTTACTTCTAATTTATCACTACACATATGTTACATCTTCTGAGAGCATACATACACCATATTTTGGTTTTCTTTATCACCGATTTTAAAAGTATCATTGTTTGTTTCCTTGTTGCTTATCGTCGCACACCACAATAATGTCATGTGGCCTGTATATATTCTATTCTGGGACAGACAATCCAGTGATTGATACTATGAACAACCGTCTCTGTATTCAATTGAACTGTGGTACGGCATCATTCACATCACGGTACATGAGACTGATGTGTTTGTTGCGTACATTTTGTGTTGAAATAATCCATCTTTGTAAGTTTGTGTCATGAAGTCACATATCCACATCGATTGTTCCATGCGTGTAATAGAATACGTTGTTGGGTTCTACATGTTAGGTGTACATTCTAGTGTCTCACCCGGTGAAGTATCATACAAACAGCAGTCCGTCTCAACACCATGCCGTATCGAGAACAAACTAATCTCAAGGTTGAACGTTCCCTACAATGCAAGAAGATTCGAAGAACAGCTCTAGCTGAGGAGCACCTGTCAAATGTGTCAAATATCAGATACTGGGACAGACAATCCAGTGGTCGATACCATGAACAACCGTCCCTGTATTGAATGGGACAACGGTACGACATCATTCACGGTACTTGAAACTGTTCTGGTTGTCGCATACATTTTGTGTTGAAAGAATCTTAATACGTTTGTGTCATGAAGTCACATATCCACATTGATTGTTACATGAGTGTAATACGTTTGTTGGGTTCTTGTAAACTACATGTTAAGTGTTCATTCTAGTGTCTCACCCGGTGACGTATCATTAAAACAGCTGTCCGTCTCAATACCATGTCGTAGCGTGAACTAACTAATCTCAAGGTTGGACGTTCTCCACAATGCAATAAGATGCTGGGCAACTCCAGCTAAGGGCGGCGGTGGGGTAGCCTAGTGGTTAAAGCGTTGGCTCGTCACGCCGAAGACCCGGGTTCTAATCCCCATATGGGTACAATGTGTGAAGCCCATTTCTGGTGTCCCCAGCCGTGATGTTGCTGGAATATTGCTTAAAGCGGTGTAAAAGCAAACTCAGTCAGTCAGTCAGTCCAGCTAAGGGGCACCTGTCAAACGTGTCTGTATGCTGAATTACATCACTAAACAGAAACAATTCACCTGTATAACACACCAGACAGACAAATTGAACAGGACAACTATTTCAAGCTGATGAGACCATTCTATAACCACAGTTACTAATTGACATCACAAAGCAATGTTGTATCTGCACGAAGTATCCAATCATAAATCATAAATGCCACTCATCCAATTGTTCATCTTTTTATCGACACTCGACTAATTAAGTAATAGGAAGAGTTATTACTGTTTAGACAAATTAAGGCACTTCAAGATTGTAACATCGCTTTATGTAATATCTGGTTCAGTTTATCATATACTGGGTAATTTCAATGTGGTAAATCAATCTAATAAACAGGGAATCAGTATCCGATAAATATGCACTCAAAGTGGCAGGCAGGAATAACATTAAACAAGTTCCGGACAGCGATTTGATGTATACTTGCCCGACAACTTAATTCTTTACGTTATAATAAACGTTTCTCGTTGTGTGATTGAAAAACATAAGCATGTGACTGAAATATTTAAGCAAACATAGCTGTAAATAGTTGTCAAAATTGGCTATGTATGTTAAGTAGAGCTTTCCTCTCATGTATAGTATTCCTGCCTAGCTTTTATGTCGATTTAGAAAATCTTGCGTAAACTTTATAAATTATAACTTTGACATATTATATAAAAGTTATGAAAAGTAGAAATAATACGATATGTCGTGCAGCCTGCCTAAAATGCTTGTTGCCGCACGATTTCATGTCTACTTAAGTGGTGACTTCATTCAGTATCTTCTTATGTCAACATTTAGATAAACCTAACATGTTATTTTTCTCAAATCCGTGTTCAACCGGACTATTTCTTGAAAACATGTATATATTGTCATACGTATATTGTCGTACATAGTTTCTTCAGCCAGTCTCACATTTGGCCTGGGAAGTTGTAACTGATTGGGTAGGACATGCCTTCATATCGTGCACTGTAATTATCATCATCTGTTCCGTCGATTCTGTTTCAGCTTTAGCAGCCATACTTGTCCGAGCATTAACACTTCGGAGCGTATTTGCCATATCATCAGCATCCGATGGCTCGTGCATATGATGTGATTAAATTGTTCGCTTCAACTACTGTCTTGCTCAAAAGATTTTTATCAGAGCTGCACCATTAAAGACCTCAATGTGGATTTCGGAGTGTTTGGGGGATATATATGCGGACAACATGCCCAAACGTGACAGATAACCAAATGAAGTATGGACTTCTTGAAGTGATTTGGTGGATACGCAGAGAACGCTCCAGTTACCCAAATTATGTCCGATGCATTTCCCAGTTTAGTTTTAACCATAGGTTCCCATGTGAACCATCGAGCTGTTCTGCATGTGTTTGTGACTGGTGGAAGCATATCAGGGTAAGCTAATCTTTCCTGAACAGCTGGTGTCATCACTGCCATTTATAAACATATGTTTCTGATACAGTCAGAATCGCAAAATCAATCGATTACAACTTCGAAATTGTTTGTCAGCTTTTGTTTAGTTGAGAAACAATGAAATGGCGGAATGAAGGTGAGAAAGACAGGTGTGAGGAAAAGTGCACATATTCACATTCGTTAAAAGCGGACATAAGCATGAGAACCTTCTTAAAGAAGGTGAGATAACAGAAATGGTATATGTGAGAAAGGGCATGATTATCTTATCTCAGGACACATGCAGTACAGCTGTGTGTTGTAATTGTTAGTATATACATACTCCATCACGAAAGTGATGCCCGATATGTGCTGATTTCTGATATTTTGCAGTAACTACTTACGCAAAAAGAGAGAATCGTATTTAATATAGTTGTTTTAGTGTCTCGGATAAAAGATCCGGGGTAGAATAGGTCTTCAGCAACCCTTGCTTGCCACAAATGGCGGCTATGCTTGTCGTAAGAGGCGTCTAAAGGGATGGGGTGGTCAGGCTCGCTGACTTGGTTGACACATGTCATCGGTTCCCAATTGCGCAGATCGATGCTCATCCTGTTGATCACTGGATTGTCTGGTCCAGACTGGATTGTCTGGCCGCCAGACTCGATTATTTACTGTCACGATACGTCCCAGTATTGCTAAAACAAATGATACGTCCCTGAGAAACAAATGTCTTGTTCTTGCCGTTTTCGAAACTCAAATGTTTCCCTGCAATGCTGACTGAACATAAAACCTAGCACTTGTGTTCTTAACACGACCTATGGAACCTCCTGCGTGGTCTGGTGGAAAAAACTCTGCCTGGAGAGCAGAAGGTCGGTGGTTCCCCGGCCAGGGCATGCCGAAAGACGTTAAAAGGTTAAGCTTGTTGCCACCCTTGTCCTTCAGCATTGAGGGAATAACATAAGAACTGGTCGGCACGACTGTGGAATCCTGTTCAACAGGGGTATGGTATTTCAGTTTGCTGGTACTATCAAACAGTCTGCACCAAGAAACACAATAAACGCACGCCGGCACACACATACACACACTAGCGTGTGTGCACCCTTACATTCACAGACACACTACTTGCACGTATGCCTTTCACCTGAGCTTACCATGCTCTAATATACTGTAAGCCATTAAAAACGCAATTTGACATTCATACTTTCTTTACTCACACCAATTTCAACATATATAAACCTAACTGGCAGATTTGTTTTAAGTGAACATCTGTGAATAATTTCATCTGAAAATGTCCAATCAACAACAACATCAGTGACGCAACAACGACATCAAACAAAGGAGGGGTCACTTGCCGTCAATACCGTGTGTGTCCACCGTGCGCTGTAAGACATGCTCGCAGTCTTTTGGGCATTGAAAGACACACATTTCTCAGGAACAGCTGTTGGATGGTCTGCAGCCTCTGATGGTCTGTGGTCTGATCATGACACCACCCCCTCCAAAACGATCATGTTCAAGGACACAGTTTGGCGCAAGTCTTTCTCCTTTACGTCGATAAATGTGTGGACGTCCATCTGCAAAGGATAAGTTCAACCTGGATTCATCTGACAAAATGACATCTGGCCATGTCCAGTTGCCAAGATTGGCCCCATTTGCTGCCCATCGCTATCTGGCAAGTCTGTGGCGATGCAATAAGGTTGGACCACGGTACGGGTGACGACACCGGATGTTGAAGGCGGCATGGCGTCCTTGCACCTTTTGGGCGCTGAATGACGTTGACTTGTCCCAATGGTCCTCCTTGCCTCATCATCAGCTGTTTGGAACCGATTTTGCAAGTGTGAAACTCGGATATTGCAGTTTTGTCGAGGTGTTATCACAGGTGGTGCACCAGGTCGCGGACGATCAGCAACACTTCCGGTAGCCCAAAAACGTTGTCTGAGTCGACTTACAGTGGATGGATGCACATTAAAGTGCCCGGCAATCATCATATCTGAAGCACCTTGGCTGACCATACCGATAACCTGATTCCTTTCGTCTTGTGTCAAGTGTGGCATTTTCTCAAAGTGATTGAGTTCCACAATTCCTTGTGCTTTTACAGGGCCTGGGTGCAGGTAACGCATGTGCACAACGTGTTTCATGAATGTGGTTGTGTTTACGAGAAATGTGAAAGGTTCAGTTTTAAGTATCTAAGTTCATGTGAGAGGAATGCTCCGGGACTCGAACTCGAAATGGGCCAGAATAAGAGCCTTTTATCCCTACATCCTCTGTATCGCAGGCAAAAATCTTCAATAGGACTTTTGTGAGTTTCAGGACAACAAATACCAATTGCGTTTTTAATGGCTTACAGTATAATTGGGTATAAATTAAAGATACCTGAGATGCAGATGCCTTGTCGGGATATAACTGGTTCAAATATGTAGGACAGATTATAGTTGTGTCGTCCCTAAAATATTCTTCTTCTCATTATTTTATCAAAACGTTCTGGTGAGAAAAGTGCGTAAAATGATGGGGTTCAACTCCTTGATGTCCAATTCAGCTTTCAAGAAAGCTATAAACGTGTGATGACCGAACATTTTATACCGGTCTGTCAACGCCACACACTTCTCTGAAAACGTCTGGGGCAAGAATATTATGTTTCAAAGTAATCACTCCCTTACAAATACAGAATGGATGCACCGTCGTATAATTCATTTCACCATTTGTAATAAAGGATGAGAACTCCTTCTAAGTATCCTCTCCTTACATATTAACACATTGAACGTAACAAAATTTAGAATGGTAAATTCTGGCTTGTGCGTCAAATTGCTCACCACAAAAGGCACGACAAGGTTGAAACTGTCTGTCATAATATGTATATTTATTAATTTAACGTTTCAGACATTATCATTGTAAATGCCCCATCAAGTACTATGTTAAATGTCACTTGATTCTGAGACTGGCGCCGCAAGGCTACATAATTATGTATAAGTAGACAATGGAAATCTCCAAGTCATCTGATAACCAATTGAAGGGACTAAATTGACAGCCTTCATTCAACACGATAGTAGGTGGTTAAATAGTTCATGGTGACATAAAAGTTTTGTCACTCTTATTCATGACGTTAACTGTTTTATGTTTGCATTGACAAAATAATTTAGTTGATGGTAATACGTGATGAACCAAATGAACAGTGATCACACATTTTAAATATTTTCATTAACGTAAGACCTGATCCCGATTTAGTTACTAGCTAATAAAGGTGTAATGATACGGAAATGTCACGATACGATACGTATCGCGATATCTTGGAACGATACGATTCGATTCGATGCAAATCACGATATGCTATCTTTAGTTATTTTCTTTATAAAAGTATACTTTGATAGCAAGTAACAGTGTAAATTTTTACATAACCGTCAATTTCTAGTGAACATTAACAATTTTAAGGTCAACGATGCATAAGTATCGATATATTTATCGTCAGATAAAGTATCACGATTATCGATACTACGGTATATCGTCACAGCTCTACCAGCTAATAAACGTATGCCTGTAATGATAAGGATTTAAATCATATTTGACTGTCTGATCGACGTTCTAGAAGATTGTGTGTAAACAATGAAGCATACGATTTTATGTTTGATACATGTTAGCATGATGACGGTGTGAGAATCTACATCGAAATGTGTTCCTTATTTACGTCATATTTGTACCCAGCATATGGTATTCATATATGTTTAAATGTTTCTGAAAGTGATTTGTCACATAGGCTTATCTTCATGTGAAACCAATACATGATATCTTAGTAATAAATGACAGAAATTCATGTGACGCGCAGTATTAAGCAAATAATTGTTCAGCAATAATTTGAAGATACGAATGAAGCCGTTATTGAATGTTGAATTAGCACTGCTTCAGCAAGCCCATATGGTTATTATGATCAATGTTGGTTCATGACCAATATGCAATTCACATCAATATGAAATTCACATCATGCATTCTATAACAGAAGTGAATGCGCAAAAGTAGTCACTGATTCAAATAAACACAGCATCTGTACGGAACAACTGTTTTGGTAACAACTAACCTTAAAATTCTCTGTGCAAAATAAGCCTTGAATTTTTCATCCTAAATGTTTCTTCCAAAGTCTGAAAACATGTTCAATAAAATATCAAAGAATGCATTGTAAGAATGTCCTTGATGTCAATTTGAAAGATATTCTTTTTATTCAGCCATAGTTGGATATGCGAATTTTTCCTCTTCATGTGTTTACGAATGATGTAAATAAAAAGTGAATTCTAGATTTAATTACTTACGATTTCCGAAGGCCTCTATGTATGTACCATTGCTAGCCTTCCTGCAATGAAGAATATTGCTAAGAGTTGTACAGTGTATGTAAAACAAAGTTGAAATAATACACGGAAGTTTATAACTGATATTTGAGAAATTCATGTTTCTTCAGAGGTCCAAAGCGAAAAACATAAAACCATGATTACTAATTTAACACTTTTAAGGTGACCATAACATTCTGATCGCGGTTGCCAGATCATAACAGATAACAAATAAACAACAATGCTAGAAAAATGCAAAATGTTGCCTGTTTTGACTTGGCGTGGAATCAGAAACCAGAAACAAAAACATTCCATTGATAGCATCACATCGTCTTTCGACCCAATTACCATCTTAACTCGTCCAGAACATATATGCACGTTTACAGGTAGCCTATATTCTCTTTTGCTATGACGACCATAAAGGCATCTCGTAAGCCTACGATTACCCGTCTTGACAAGATGGGAAAACGAGTCATGTAAAGCCTTTGTCTCTTTTATACCATACATCCTTCCTTGCAAAGGCATGGCTCATTCGGATCTTCTCTGCACACCATGCGGCTTTGTAACATGATGCATGGATTAAATACGTTGATTGCGTGTTGCTTGTGTGCGACTAGAAAATAGAACACTCTAGTTTAAGGGTCTCAGCATTCAGTTTATATTTCAGTACTGCAAGGCTTTATAGCAGACTGAACGTTTGTCATTTTTGTCTTTTGGCAGTAAACGAAAGAATTACAGGAGGATATTTATCGTTGTTCGTCATTCGATTATGTACCTGTTGGAACTCTTTAGGCGTCAGCCAATTGGCACTCAGTGGTGTTGTGAGCTTGAGTGAGGAATTGCCTCAGCTTAGCTAAATCAGGAACATGATACACAAGGCTTTGTGAGCGTGTCCTCAATGTCGCCTCCTGAACGGCTGTTGCTCTTTGCATTCATAAGATTGGCGACAAATAACATTATGTTTTCTTATATTTCAGTATCTTGGAAATTTCATGTCTTCATTGAGAAATGAAAAAAATGCTGGTACTGTGCATATTTTCTCCGTTGACGAACTACTTGCAATTGTGATGGTAGGTATAGTCAACGCTATAAAATATACCAACATTATTCGAAAAAGTAATCGGTGTTTTTTTCGGGAATGCATTTCTTCTGTATTTCATGTCTAGATGATGAGTCAACTGTTTACTTGTGTGAAGCAGTCATGTTTCGGAAAAGCTGTGACGACTAAAAATCTGTCTAATGATTCGGTGTGACAGTTTCATTAATGGGTTAGCGTGGCAATTAATTTTCTGTCTGACGTGATATTTCCTTGTCAATATATATTGTAAATCGGTCTTCAATCAGTATCAGCTTCACGTGCACACATTTTTAGGTTCGTGTTGAGTGCTGTTGTTAGAAACTGTTATGTCAACTACTGTGAAGTCCTGCAATTCTTTATCCCATCAAACAGGAGGTCAGTGGTTTCGAAGCCTGCATATAAATACATAATACAAAGAGACACTATAATTACTACATAATGATGTATTAATTTATTATTTGTCAATATAAACACTCAAACTGTGTATGTTATGTGTACCGTTGTGTCATCAACATTTGGTAATGGTCAATATGGTTAGTCTATATACAGAAAGGTTCACTTTGTTTTCAGATATTTCTGTATGGTTATTGAAAGAGTTCCCACTATTTTCTACCAATTCGACATACAAACTACGATCAGTGTATTTAATCTTTCAACAAGGATACTATTAACAATTATGTATTACTAACACCAAGGACACCTCGTTTGTTTCATTTAGACACATGCATTGCATCCTCAACTGTACACATTCTATAGTAAACAGGAACCTCAAGCTGCAATGTCGACTTGAAAGATTGTAGTTTTTCTTGGGAACAAAACTGCACATCTTTGTCAACGATAATTGGGTTGAAAAACATAGTTAGAGATACGAGCGATGGTGTCAATCATTAATTTTGTTCATTAAATGATCTGGGCTTCTTTTTCTGGATTATATAATTATAGGATATTCGTGACCACACGCTCTTTGGCAATGTGACATCACACATCCTTATTCCACCTTGTCAGGCGCATATTCCTCTAATCTGACTAGAAGAAAGACAATTAGAGAAGGTTAATTGCACATTTCCGTTCCACATATGGTCCATGTTATTTGTTCTGTAATGTAACGACCAAGTAATTATTTACATCGACTCCCAACAACAACAGTAACTAGGGCATGTGCAAAGAGCTGCTACCAATATGGAGCCATGCATTTAAATACAACGACGAACAGGTAAATAGAAAGGGCACGTGTTGTCCGCATGTACTTGTTTTTAACACGCAATGGTTAGCAATAAGGGTTTTAGTATCTCACGGGCCTGCAAATAGTCTAATCAGATGAATCGGTAACTGAAAGTGTCTATAACGGCCCATACCATTGGAGTTAAATGTGTCATTAAAGACCAGGTGGTTGCGAAACGTTTGCATTTTGCCCAACACCAGAGACATCTGCACGTGAACATTAATCATTATCATCCTGTGAGAGCTTGTGAGGTATGAAGGGAAATACAAAGTTGATCCTTGATGAGGGCATATTTCACTGGTAACTTGTTCACGTATGCATCAAACAGTTAACAACCTGGAGCAGTTTTAACAATCTCTTTTGGAAAGTAAAACAAGATACGATTCCTTATTCCCCATCGTCCTGTATAAAATAGAGTGAAAAGGAGCACAACGTCTCACTGCGTTCAAGATTATTTCAGTTGTATAGCGACGTGTAGGCACGTGTGGTTCGCTACTTGTAACAGTCAGGAATTTTGCTGGTTTTGTTGTGATCGACCACTCAGATAATATCATGCAGTTTAAAATTAGACTGACTTCGTTCACACCAGACCTACTTAACCCCTTTAGTAACGAACGCCAGGCAGGATAAAAGTAAGTAGAATAATCGTTTAACGTCTTTTGGTATGAACGCCAAGGGATCCAACCACCAACCTTCCTTTCTACGGGAAGACTGTATCCACTTCACCACCAATATGTTCTCAGAGTAAAGCCTTCTGTTAGTGCCATGTAATGTATATGGAATCACGACGTATATGTAAATTAAATGCAAAATATTGTTTTAGTGATGATGCGGAGACCATTACCTGCAGTCCGTTTATTCGTGGATTTATGTGTGGATATTCGTGGATAACATGATGCACTATCAGTGATAAAGGTTCTTCTTCAAACTGAATATAAATGTGTGGTTCTCACGCATCAAAAATTCATGTTTGCACAGATTGTTCACATTACATATTCATGAAACTTTCCGATCTTTTGTAGTTCAGTACATTTAATGCACTTAGCAAACCAAAATTGATTTCCACAGGAGGAGCTTCTGATGCAAATCATTGAATCACAAAAATTTGAGGGCAATCAAACGACTTCACTTATCTCGGTGGTTGAAGCTGGTGACCTGTACTGGTTCTGCTCAAAACAATGATTATGAATGTTTATAAGCTTAAATTATGTGATAAATACATGTTGATCTTCACCCTTGTGTCTTTGAATACTGCATATATCTGTTTCAAACGTTCAAGTTGGTACCAGTTTCAAACGCGGATGGTTTTTTTGGAGTAGCTTCAAAAATATCATCTAGTGTAAATGTAACTTTCCTTACAGTCTCTCACACCGTTTCAGCCACAATCAATATTATTCAGATCATATGATTTTATGTTTGTCACGTCACATTTCTTCATCTGTGTGTCATGCCTTCAATCCCGTATGGCTTCTTTCAATTTGCATCTAATTAGTGTCAAATATTCCTTTAGAATGTATTTTCCTTCATGTCTGATGATGCCCTAGATACCACCATAACTATGCATTATGCTAGCACTCTTTCACATTTCACTTTTTAGTATAATTGCTGAAGCAAATTCCTGGTTTGGCATGATCCTTGGACGAGTTAAGTGTGGCTGGTTATTCTAATTTGTAAATTTGTTTCATGAATATTTGAAGCTGTTCTTCCCTTGATTCATTATGAAGAATTCAGATCTACAACGATTCAGTGACAGACTCTACGTTGATGTAAAGAAATTATGGAAGAAGAAGAAGGAGAAGAATTATGCCTTATATATATTACACTTTATTTCCACAGCATACAGCGGACTGCTAACAAGACGTACCCCTATATGCCTTTTTACACTCGTTTCTCTTTCAGCCCCTGGGAATTACAAACCATGCTGCCAGTGAGGCGCTAGAGCATCACATTACGATAAGATGTTGATTGGCTGGGATGTCATGGCAACAAGAGATTCTGTACAATTATATTATTTTTTTTTTCCCAAGTGCAAGCAACGTTATCGAGTATTCGTTGTGCTGTACATGATGTTTGATTTGTCTTAAGTGATGTACCTCACTGTTCCATGAATATTTGAACCTGTTCTTCTGTTAACGTTATGAAGGACGCAGATCTACAGCGGGTCTCTGACAGATTCTGAAGAAGAAGAAAACGAAGAAAAACGAGAGTGATGCTTTATATATTGCACTTTTATTCCACAGCATATAACGGACTGAACTTGTGTACAAACCATAGGGAGAATAAATACCATGCGGCCAGTGAGGCGCTAGAAGGTTAACAATCACACGATCTCATCAGATAAGATGTTCTGGCTGGGATGTCATGGTAACAAGAGACGCTGCACGTTTCATTATTTGTTTTCCCAAATGCCAAGAACGATGTCAAGTATTCGTTGTGCTCTACATGATATTTTGATTTGTGGTTAAAGGGTGTACCTTACTGTAAATTCAAGAATAGTGGAGAAATACTTAACAACAAATGGAGTTAAGACGGGAAACGCTCGGGCCAGTGTCCAAGTACATCCAGGAGAGATTATGCAGCTCTACCTAGGTTTCTTATAATACCTCTTTTTGACAGCAGTACAATGACCACCAGACAGAGCCAGAAAACCAATCAAACTTCCAGAGCTAATTAAGACCCATACATATTCAACGTCTAAGATGGAATGTTGCGTCATGGTGGCGAGTCACTGTCTGATTACTTCTGTCATTTTTCTGAAGAAAGTATGTTTCTTTTACTCACGGCAGACAGTCACACGTGTGTCTGGAGGCAGGCAAATGTATCGGACAACGTTCTAGAGACCTATCCATCTGTTGGAGGATCAGGAACGATATGGGGATTTGTTTCACACATGTATGAACTTGATCACTTTTTAATGTAATCTTAACGGACCTCAATATTACCAAGACGGCAGTTATCCCCCACTTTGACAATCATGCGTTGGCCACAAGACCTCTCTTTTTGGATAATAGTGATAGACTTCACAGCTCACGTCCCGTTCTGGAACGCTTACGTCAGAGTGTCATCAAGTTACTTCTTGACCAGCAAGATTTATAGTTCGTAATTCTATAGAACATCTGTGAGACATTTCATGTCATCAAGATCGACAGAGAGACCCATCTGTCAAACACTTAGGTGAATTTACTGCTGTTTTGCATGCGAAATGGGCAAGAATACTTCAACGTCAAGTTTAATGAGGAGGCGTCTGGCGGCGGTATTTCGTGTGCAGGGTGGTTACGCTAAGTATTTAAGAGAACTACGTTTCTGGCACCCACTAACGGATGCTTAGGCTTCATTGGCAGAGTCTGGCTTCAGGTTTTTCAATGTGAATTGTGTGACGATTGTAATTTACACTTTGCTTTTTGTTTACAGAAATACGCCTTTCGTCAATATATAAGTATATATATATTCGTAAACTGGCGAAAATACATGAATGTAGACTTGAGGGTCAAACTGACATTTGAACACATAATGTTATAAACACAACATTAGAAGAGCAACAACGAGAAGCCACAATTAGAAATAGCAAAATAGCGAATCACAACACTGTTGAAAAAGACACATATGGTGTTAAATCGTATGTTATCAAATATGGCTATTACATACAAACGTGTTTGCCAAGGATACTTTAACTTAGACCCATAGACAGTGTCTTACAAGGTTCTGTTTCAGTGGTCGAGTAGATAGTGCACCAGACAGTTTAGTCTCAGACATTGCATGGCAGACGTTTTCAGAAATTATATAATCAGGATGTGCCATAGAATTGCCCATATTGTGCAGACAGTCCGTGTACACATTGAATGGTGATGCATAAGAATAGAATGTATTTGTTTCCGGTTTGTTGCTGTCAGCTGTTATTGAAGTACACCAGACTGAATCATACACCGAGCGTATATTCATTTGTTCCGCAGAAAAATTGGAATTTGCCGATTTGTAAACGTGTGTGGCTTTTCTTCACAGTAATGTGCAGTTTGTATGTTGTTAACCTTGGCAAAATAGCGCACTTTGCAACGTTTTGGCAACATCCAAATAATCATCATTCATCATTTGTCCCCGAAACTCCCAAAATATTTCCTTTCCCGAACGTCGTGTTCAGAGTTAAAACGTCTTTGCTGCAACATGTAATGAGTAATCATTTCCTGGTTATTTCTTCTGGAAGGTCACCGTATAGAGTTTACTAGTGAGAGATCACTAAAAATATGTAACTTTTGGGAGACAGCTCACTAAACAGATGTTACATCTTTTCAGAGCATCCAATCATATATCCCATGTTTGTTATCTTTATCACCCACTATACGAGAATCGTCTTTGTATATTTCCTTGATTGTTCGTCTCGCTCAGCAATATTGAATTATATCACGGCAGCTAAACAGTCGATTCTGGAACAAGCAGGTTATTGATAGGGAATGATGTAATGTTACTCCGTCATTTAAATCACCGACTAAATATGTTGTTGTTACGTGTTTTACAGAGTAAACGGTACTTGTAATTTCTGCTTATTGCATAAAAGATGTGTTGAAAGAAACATGTGTTGTAAGCGTTCTATTTATAAGTAACACACTCACTCTATTAATATACCTTTGCAACTTCGTTTGTTAAATGGGTTTAATAGATTATGTGTGCTGGGTTCGTGTAAAATACATATAAAATACATTATTGTTTCTCACACAATTCAAAGTAACAGTCTGTCTCAATACCATGTTACCAAACCATATCTCTATCGATGTATCTGCCTAACAAAGCACTGGTTCTATTTATTGGGTATGTTATTCTGGGAATAGCTAATAATACTGATCGAGCGTCATAGACAAGCCGTAAGGATGAGCTAACTAATCTCAAGGTTGAACGTTCCCCCCAATGCAAGATGCTGAGAGCAACTCATGAGGGCACCTGTCAAATGTGTCTGTATGCTGAATCACATCACTATACAGAACAATTCACCTGAATAGTACACCAGACAGACAAATTGAACAGGACATATATTGCCTGTCTCGATAACTATTACCTGACGAGACCATTCTATAACAACAGTTATTAATTGACATCACATAGCACTGATTCATCTGCACCATTCATCCAATCCTATATCATAATGCCATTCATCTAAGTGTTCATTTTCTTATCGACACTCAATTGAATAATAATAAGGATTATTACTGTTCAGATAAATAATGCACGTCAAGAATTGTAACATCGCTTTATGTAATATGTACTTCACTTATCGTATAGTGGGTGTTTCAATGCGGTAAACCAATGCAAGAGATGTGACATCACGATCCGGTAAATATACATTCAGGAAGGATAACTTTTAAAACTCTCCGGACATCGATTTGATGCATTTTGGCTCGACAACCTATTGCTCAACGTTACATAAACGTTGCTCGTTGTGAGATTGGAATACATAAGCAAACACAACTGCAAATAATTGGCATTGTATGTTAGTTAGAGCTGTTCACTCAAGCATTGTGTTCATCAACAGCTTTTGTATCGATTTAGAAAATCTGGTTTAAACTGTTATTATCGATTTGACACCATGCAAGCATACTGGTACCTGAAAAATTACGAAATGTAGAAATAATACAATATGTCGTACACGTTGCCTAAAAATAACGATTCGATGCCAACTGTAGTGATGACCCTATTCAATATACGCTGATAACAACTTGTAGAACTTAACTTAGAAACATGTCATTTTTCCCAAATCAGAGTTCTACGGGACATGTAACTCATCATACTTAGTCATTCGCAGTTTCTTAAGCTGGTGTCATGTTTGACCTGGGACGTTTTATCTGACGGGGGAGGACATGCGTTCGTATCGTGCAGTGCAATTATCTTGATCTGTTCCTTCGGTTCTGTTTCAGCTTTAGCAGGCATAGATACCCACGTATAAACTTTCTGGAACATACCAGCAGCATTCGATGACTCGAACATATGCTGTGTTGAAATTGTTAGCTTCATCCCCAGTCTTCCTCAAACCTTTTTAATCAGGGCTTCGGCATTAAAGACCTAAGTACGGATTTCGGAATGTTTTATGGTAGATATATGCGTAGATCGTGTCCAAATGTGACACACTTGCTACCCAGATGATGAACATAGTATGTACCCTGTACTGAATTGTTCGCATCAACATCTATCTTGCGTAAAGGTGTTTAATCAGGGCGCTAGCATTAAAGACCTTAGTGTGGATTACGCAGTTGTATGGTGGATAAACGCGTAGAACATGTCCAATGACACACACGCTACTCAATTTATATACATAGTATGTACACCGTATTGAGATCACATCAACATCTAACTTGTTGTAAGGTTATTAATCAGGGCTCCAGCATTAGCTACCTACATGATGTCCGATGCAATTCCCAATTTGGTTTGCATCATATGTTCTCATGTGAACAATTGAGCTGGTTTGCATGTGTTTGTGACTGGTGGAAACGCATAAAGGTATGCTAATAGTTCACGAACAACGTGAGTCATCCTTGTGTGATGGACATTCATAAACACCTGTTTCTGATGCAGTCGGAATCGGACAAAGGACAGGCAACAGGTGAGTTTGCAGCCATCAAGTAGTTGAGAAGACGCAGGATGAGATAAAGGGTGAGTTAGACAGGTGTGAGGAGGAGAGCATATTCTCACATTCGTTAAAAGCAGATATAGACATGAGATCCTTCGTGCCAAGAAGGAATTTCAGATTTTACATGAGAGATAGACGGTGAGATACCAGTGATTATAAAAATGAGAAAGAGCATGTTTATCTTATCACAGGTTACACATCGTCTAGATATGTGTTCTCCGTGGTGTTGCGCGATATGTGGCGCTTTCTGCCAAGTTTCAGGAACTGCCGACGGAAAAATAAGGCGTATTGTATTCTATATAGTTGTTTTAGGGTCTCGAGTGAATCTCTTTTTCAGGATTGCCAACGGCATAAATAACCAAACCTGATACGTCCCTGAGAAACAAATGTCATGTTGACGTGATTTCCGAAACTCAAATGTTTCCCTGCAATGCTGACTGAACATAAAACCTAACACTTGTGTTCTCAGCACGACCTTGACTAGGGAACCCCTGCGAGCTGTGGGGAAAGAGCTCATGACTGGAGATCCCAAGGTCGATGACTCGATCCCCGTCCAGGGCATGCCAAAAGACGTTAAAAGGCGAAACTTGTTGCAAAGCCTGTCCTCCCGCATTAGGGGAATAAAATAAGAACAGGTTGGACCGGACTAAGAGTAATGTGTCTGAGTGGGGTATCCAGTTCCTCCGCGACATGGTATCTCAGTGAGCTGGCACCATAAATCCATTTAGTGCAAGCAGACACACAGAGAGACACACACGCGCGCACACACAAACACACACACATGTACGTCTTTCGCTCGTCACGGGTTCGATTCCACACACGGGTACAATGAGTGAAGTTCAATTCTGGTGTCCCCAGCGGTGATATTGCTAAAAGCGGCACAAATCAGTCACTCAACATGACCAAATGAGTAGGTTTAACTTATAGATACCTTGTGGAGGTGTAGCTAGCTTAAATGTAGTGTCAAGAAAATATTTTTGTAGTAGTTAAAATATCATTCTTCTCATCACTCATTGAAACCTGTTTGCGTTTTGTAAAATGTGCCACAGGAGAAAAGGACCATGCAACATAAGACAGATGGATTTGTTATCATCCTTTCTGTAAAATGAGGGTAAAACTTAAATCTCCCATGCAACGCAGGAAAATACATTTGATGAAAAGCTGCGGTTTTACTCAAACGATTCCACGGTAGCTAAAGCCCTATACAAAGTCGTAGGCTCAAATCCCTGATGTCTTTTGATATCCTTATTCTATCAGCACTGTTTTACGCCAGTGTGAATCACGAGACGGGTAAACTAGATGCTAACGACATTAAACCATATCAACAACAGACCCACAGACTGGGTTCTCTGCGCTCTCTCGTGTAAACTATGTGGTGGTGTAAAATGTTGCATCTTGTAAATCGTACCAAAGGGTGAAGACGACCATGCAAAGTACGACAGGTGACCTATAACACAATTTAATAAGCAGAGTTAACCACAAAGGCCAGCAATATTCCAGCTATGTGACAGCTGTCTGTAATAATCGAGTTTGGCCCAGACAATCCAATGATCAACATCATGAGCATCGAGCTACGCAATTGGGATACGATGACATATGTCAACTACTTGTATGTTCCTGTATCAAGTAGCGATCACATGGTGGATGGAATATATAAACGAAGCATTATCATCATTGATAACCATCAACGCTCGTGGTCACTACTGGAAAGCGATATATTACCATGTACAGGTATTGCATTTCCCACCGGTGGGGCAGGATACTCTGACTTTGGGCAAAAACCTTGTATCATTTTTACGTGCCTGCGGTTCATGAGAACCTTGTCGGTATCGTATAATGAAGTTTGCTTTCATGATCATGGAACGGTTTTTGGTCTAGAAATGATTTTAGTAGGCTTTTTAGTTGGGTTACCATGTAGGTACACAATAGACCTTTCCATGCCTTGGACCATGGGACCAAGTTCAAGTGACCCGTAGTGGGTAATCAGTACATTTTGTCTAATTTAGTAGTGTTCGTGTACAAGACACGTTTGAAGTTGTGAAAAAGTATGCAAAATTCCACATCGTGACGTAAAACTACCTTACCTTTATTGGCAGATAAAATTCATTTGTTTGTATTGATTTCATTGTAAACATGAGATATAAAGTGAGTGAGTAAGTTAAAATTTAACTGACTGACTGAGTTTGGTTTTACGCCGCTTTTAGCAATATTCCAGCAATATCACGGCGGGGGACACCAGAAATTGGCTTTCACTCATTGTATAAAATTTAACGACACATGGGCAATATTGCAGCCATATCGTGACGAAAACAGTATATATCAATATTCAAATCAATAAATGTATGACGTAAAAACCCTGTCATCGAAGGACAGTTAAAATACTAGAGTATCACAGCTATATAAAATAGTACAAAATAAAAACGGGCTATAGATCACCAACAACCGAAGGTAGATCACCATACTAGGGACCATGGGATATAGAAATACAATATATTTTATATACCTCGTTTTGAAAAAAACAAAACAGATTTATATAATTTTATAAATGAACTATTGATAACTAGCAATGTCCAGTCTATCATTGAAACCAATATTATTGTATACCTCTCCTCATTGGCTTGTACACTACATGTCCCCAGTTAGTGTAAGGGAGACAATCACCCATACGTATGTTCGACTGAGTACTCTCCCATACAAAAGTCACAATGCTTCATCACAAAAAGACGGCATACAACTTTCAATACATTTTATTTCAAGGAATGGCTTCTGTAAAAAAGAACATATTCGTCAGGCAGATCAACGACATGTCCATGTATCTGAACGCTATAGGAAAACGTCTCATTATGGAATCGCAGGGTAGATACAGACATATTGTAATATGGCCTTTTAATGACTGATCAGTAATGTCTGATCACCATAATAATTGTTTTATACTTTTTATAACTTTAGTGGTACAAAGGTTGCCCTATAGAATATTCATCAAGTAATGTTGATTCTTTGGCCAAGGAAAATGAAATATTATGGAAGCGTGTAATAATATATACATGTGTGTGTGTGTGTGTGTGTGTGTGTGTGTGTGTGTGTGTGTGTGTGTGTGTGTGTGTGTGTGTGTGTGTGTGTGTGTGTGTGTGTGTGTGTGTGTGTGTGTGTGTGTGTCTGTCTGCGAAAGTTTGAATGTAAATGATATTTAACTGACACGGGACTGACTAGATGTCTTAGTCTAATGACCTGTCATATTCCTACTGTTTATATCTCCCTCAGTGCCACATTTTTCCCTGAAGAAAATACCCCCAACGTGAAAGGATTACTTTGCCATTTAATGCCACAGGTGGTGATACTTGCATCACGATATAATCAGCTTAGACGTATACAGTGCAGTGCCTTTGCTTTGATGTGTCTGGCTTTCCTTAGCTCGCCAGATACTATAAGATGGGACAAAAGAAACTAGTTCCTACAGTCGTTAGATAACAAATAAATGTTTTTTGAAATACCTATTGTGGATCTACCTATATTAGGACTATTGTCTTACGAAGCCATCATTCTACTAAAAGTGTTTTTCCTTTTACGCTCTATGTTACAATATTCATTGAAAATTACGAACATTCAGTAAGCATACTTATGAAAAAGGTAATAGAATGATCAAGAATAGAATAAGTTAGGCACCGGTCATTTCAGCTCTCGGTCCCGAGAAACAAACCCCATAAAAAAGCAGTCATGCTCCATTTACCAAAAAATGAATACTATACATTGTATATAGACACACGTGTTAAAGAAGTTGTAAACAAGTAAACATATGACGTAGAATGTATTCAATCCAACCAGTACACTCACAATAATTAGGTGTCCGCAGAACCCTAAAAATGTACATCGGGCCAACATTGCACAGGAATCCATGTTTCCAATTGCCAAAAACATGGAATATCTAGTTCCAATCTTGTCAAAAAGCAACGAACATATTCTACAGTTGTACTAAACGAAATCATCTACCTTACAGTCAAACACCTTACACTTGTGTCGAACGTATTGTTGTCTCGAAGTAAAAGCTTCGTCTTTATGCATACATTATCTAGTCATTACTTTCCGGCTGTGTCGAACCTCGTATAACCCGATTTATTTACGTAGGTACCTTACAGTTCGAGACAAGGGTGTTTGACTGAACGTACTACGTCCCTCCGGACATTGGACACCAAGTTTGGCTTTAAACCAAGCACGAACATACATGAATACTAGGCAGGTAAAGTGATCCGTTCCTATAAGATAACACTCATTAACAAAGGTGCCACCATACAAGAATATACGTACATACAAATGATGCATTCATACGCAAGACGCAAAATTGTATGTACAAACTGTGGGCACCGACCAATAAAAGCGTCTCTCCATGAAAATACGACTGTCTGGCAAATGCAAAAACATCAAAACATTATGAATCTGAAGCACAATGATTTATGTACATTAAGGAAGCTCAGATAAGCATTATTGCATTGAATTATATTGACAAAAAGTACTATAAGTAGCGCGTTCACTTTTATCGAGCTTCGGCACTGCTAAATGAAACTACCACTCTCTGTTTCCTACTGTTGGGCGCAGTGATATGCTTTCGTGACGGATGATATGTGCAAGTTTGTCGATGATGCCACAAAATCACTCTGTTAACATTCTGAAAACATGCAAAGCTTTTGCATTCAATATTAAAGCAAAATATACATCATTCAACTGCGTTTTGGTGAAATTAAAATTCAACTTTAAGTGTTCCCTTGATATGGGAATATTAAGGCTTTTCCTGTAGGTCTTTGTGATTTGTTCTCTGCAATGTGCAATGACGTTTGACGTCAATCTCCGCTTTGGATCTCTGGGGCATACGACGGGGAAACGAGTTTCGAAACGGATAGTTGGTTAGTCAACATAGTGTTGTTTAAAAATAAACAAACGAAAACAGCGTTCGTGCACAAATTCATTTTCATGTTCCCATAGCTTGACAAGAATAACAGATACCTATTAAAAGGGACAAGGAAATTTGGAGCTGAGTGTTCATCGTTGACATGGAATCGTCAAGGTTGTCCCCGATGTTATTGGGCTGTCCTTGTAACGCTTCAGTGTTAAGCATGGGAAACAGGAACAAAGTAAACTAAGCCTTAAATAAACCCCAGGTGCCATTGTCTTATATTTAAATATCAGAGGGTTTCAATGTCGACATGTTATCGTTACACAGACTAAACATTACAAAAGGGTTTCTATGGGTACATTGCCAGATACGTCATGTGAGATGATGTAGGCTTTATTGACTGGAAGACAAGGTGTTATTTAAACATTTCATGTTGGTATATTGTCATTTGAGCTTTCTTATGTCCATGTTTTATAACATTTGAATGTCCACGTGGATGCAAATGGAAACAGTATGCATGCAGAAGCTCCTTTGAAGAAACACGTGAGACAACCAACACGAATGTCAGCTATCATATCAACATTTCAACCGAATGAATTCATATGACGCTCTCTCGCTCGCACTCATCCTGAAGAAGCTTCATCAGTTCGTCCCTGACCTTCTCAACCTGTGTGACGTCACTTCCTTTTGTGTCAGCGTCATCTTGACGACGCCTTGGCTTCTGTTCAGATGCACCTTCAACGTGTATTTCCTCAGCATTCCCCGGTAATGGAGTGTTCGTGTTGGCTGGACTTTGGTTCTGATGATCTTCTGACTCAAATCTCCACACACATCTATCTTCTTTCTGCTGTTTTAAATGTCTATGAATTCCAAAACATACAAACATAAGAATATTATTAGTGTGTACTTATAATATATATATAAGGTAGGCGGATTACTCTTAAAATAACGAGGAGACTAAACTGATTATTTGAAGTATATAAGTAGGTTTACAAAAGTAGCATTTCATGTAGACAATGCATTATCAAGTATCAGCTGTCTCTAAGGGATGGTTCATTAACGTATTACAATGTAATATTCACACCAAGAATCGGTTTGACCTGATGAAATAGAATTATGCAGTCTAGACTATCTACATACTTCTATATGTATGACATTTTCTCTACGGGGATCGTGACAAGAGCTAATTATACCAGAACTTTGCGTTCCTGTGTTATATTCTTGTGTGAAATGAGTCGCGCAGTCATGAGTATAAACACCGGCCATCCATTAAATATTGAATTCCTCCTGTTCAAATTCGGAGGTAATAGTCTATTAGAGACATGTATGTTACTGGGTAACCTTTTACTTAAGTGTTCCTTATGCCAAAGCCTGGGTTCTAATAACGAAATAAACCATTCTGCATCTTCCAAGTCACAAGAGTATTTGACAACGTAAGTGATATACTTTTACGCCGCTTATGTCGGGCGCAACGATGTTCCCACAAGACCATGTGAGCAATCGACGAGACTACTCATTGTCAGATATTGAAAAGACAAAATTGACGCAATGCCTATTCAATAATGCTTAGTAATTTGCAATCAAGTCATTTCAAACAACAAGACAATACGAAATGCACATAACTGGAAACTGCAATAACTAACATAGTTAAAGGTTCTGTTGTCCTTTTACATATGGTTCTGTTCTAAATGGGGCGGTGGGGTAGCCTAATGGTTAAAGCGTTGGCTCGTCACGCCGAAGACCCGGGTTCGAATCCCCACATTGGCACAATGTGTGAAGCCCATTTCTGGTGGGCCCCGCCGTGATGTTGCTGGAATATTGCTAAAAGGGGCGTAAAACCAAACTGAGTCAGTCTGTTCTAAATGTTCCTCTACTGATTCATGTAATATGAATTCAGTCTGTTACATTGTATGCTCACATTATACAAAGTATTGCAAATTTTATAAATTACCATAGGAAAAATAAATTTAGGCAGTGACGCAGGTTTCCATGGCAACTTACGAAATTAGTGTCTGTAGTTTGTCCACCTTTCCCAGTGCTGCATCCAGCTCATGTTGTACCTCCCAAAACTGGGCCTGGCATGTTCTGTCTGTGCAGCGATGTCGTTTGTGGACGTCAATTGCCTTGGTCACATACTGTTTGAATGTGAGAGATCGCCCCATGCTCTGTGGCAAGACAATTATTTGTAAATTACAGTAAACGATACTGATAATGGCTGGATTTAGATTTAAACGAAACCTTTATCGTTGGAGACATGCGCACCGCAGCTTCATTGCTAGCCAATCACTTTCCCAAAACCTTCAAGAACTGATTATTCTCACGGTTTCATTATCTAAATTGTGTAAGCCTGTTCTCACGGGGTTAATTATTTGCGAATCCAGTGAGATAGATATTCGGATATAAATGCTATTGTATATTTAAAATAGTAATAGCAGTTATGATGATTATGAGTGAGTGAGTTACTATTTAACGTCGCATCGGCAATATCGCAGCCATATCGTGACGAAAACAATTTATACAATAAAAAGTGAAATTGAAATGGAATATATGTACGTTATAAAAGCCTGTCGACGAAGGACAGTAAAACAACTAGAATATCACAATTACAACTAAAACTAGTGTGGAGAGTTAAAACTGATAGCACTATTTGGACAATACAATATAAAAACTGGCTATAGATCGCCAACAACAGAAGGTAGATCACCATACCAGGGACCATGGGGACTTACAGTACCTTAGCTACCTGTGATGATTATGACAGGCAACAAAGCTTGAAATAACTTAAGCCTTGATACATTTTTTCTTTAAATGCGGTCTATAAACTAAGCAGATAGTATAACAAAAGAACGGATCGACTTAAGTTGAAATGAAAAACAGACAATAGAAACTTTAGTGGTTCATCCTTATCCAAGTTAATACCACTTCACATTCAGGTTCAAGGCAATTGAAAACGTCAACGGTAGATACTAACCAGTCAAAAATATCTGATTCCATTACGTATACATGGAGTACTTATATGACACCCGATCGGTCCTCATGCCAATCACACTATTTTCAATTACTGAGTATGTCATTTTTTCGCTGTTTTGGACAATGTGTACATCAGATTAGGAGTAGTAAACAAGACGTGTATACTGCTGTTGTGATTTCATACCACCTGCATGTACATCATAAATGTATGTACAAAACAGAAGTAAAGGAACCGTTGTGTTAATTTGAGTTAATCTTGAGACTATATTGTCTGGTTACTTCCATGTCATGGCCGCCTGTACAGTTTGGGAAACGTACATTAATCTGGCAGGCATGCAGTATCGTATGAGATTCACAAGACTGACAAAGGTTCATTCAACTGGAAAACAAACAGTCTCATATGCAACTCACTAGACTGTCAAGGGCACATTCAACTCGCAAACAAACCAGTATGGTAACAAATTCACTAGACCTGTAAGGACACATCCTACCTGTACACACACCTCTATGATAAGATACCCATGATACTTACAGGGGCATGTTCAACATGCAGTGACCTGTATCATATGAAACCACTAGACCAACAAAGGCACGCTCCATAAGCAGAGAAACCAATATCATCTTAAACTCACTAGAATGACAACAGAACATTCAATTAGCAAGCAAACTGTTTCAAATGAAACAACTAGACCGACAAAGGCACATTCCATAAGCAAACAAAACCAACATCATAAAGTCACTAGGCTGAAAAGGGCACATTCAACTACCAAGCAAACGGTTCCATATAAAGCCACTAGACCAACAAAATTCACATTCAACATGCAAGCAAACGGTATCATTTAAACCACTAGACCAACCTAGATACAATCTACAAGCAAACAAGCCAATATCATATGAAACTCAATAGACTGACAAGAACACATTCAATTAACATGCAAACGGTTTCATATGAAACCAATAGACCCACAAAGGCGCATTCCATAAACAAAGAAACCAAAATCATATGAAAATCTCTAGACTGACAAAGGCACATTCAGCTAGCAAGCAAACGGTATCACTTGAAACCAGTATAGACCGACAAAGGCGCATTCAACTGGCAAACAAGCCATTATCATATGAAACTCACAAGACCGACAAAGGCACACTCTACAAGCAAACAAGCCAATATCATATGAAACTCACTAGACTGACAAAGGCACACTCTACAAGCAAACAAGCCAATATGATGTGAAACTCACTACACCGGCAGAGGCACACTCTACAAGCAAACAAGCCAATATCATATGAAACTCACTAGACTGACAAGGGCACAACAGCCACGTTTGTCCCATTCCTTGAGTCTATTCCGACCAAAGCGGAAGTATAGATGTTCCAGGACCACCAAGATCACACCCAAGGCAATACCACCAGCCAAGAATATAAAAGCGCTGGTGAAGTTTCTGATGCCCAGATAGGAACTCTTGGCCCCTTGACCAAAGCCATTTGAATTAGGATCCTTTTTCTTGTTGTTATGACACGCACCAGACAACCAGAACTTCTGAAGTCGCTCCATCTCGCCTACAAGACAATAATTGAAAGAAGTTCTCTTATCACTTGCTTCACAATGCATATTAATTGAAATACACAATGCCATTTTCTGGTTTCAACATATACAACTGAAAGGAATCGGACACAATTGATTCATCACAAAATCACAATAGAGTTTGCAAGAGAAAAACCGGTATAAAAAACGATATAAAATAAGATGAAAAATAAAAATAAAAGATTGAGATATAACATAGAAATGGAAGTAAATACCATAGAAGTGTTCATGTAAGAACATACCAGTACAAAAATATACTTTACCATGACAAAGCAATATATTTATTTTTTGTTTGAAAAATGATTCTAAATGAAGAGATAATTGCCTCCTGTACACCACACCCTGCACTAAAATCTGTCGGAATTATAGTAACTGCGTTAAAATACACACCTTTCTGAGTCAGTCGAAGTATGGCACCATTAACCTTGTCGATCCACTCGGACCCCCTGGGAAAAGCAACTCCATATCCTGTCATAGCTCCCCACTTCCCTACGGTGATGAGACTACACTTCTCGTCCTGTCCAGCCAGATACTCCAACACAGTTGCATCATAGATGAAGGCATGGAGCTGTCTGAGGGGCAAAAGTTGTTGGGGATGTGAGGCATTAACATCGTTCCTGCTCCTTGTGTGTCAGGTAGGTTTGTGTAAGTTAGGACGCAGTTGGCAACCCATTGTACATGTTATCGAAATCCTGACCAGAGCTCACTAACATATTAAGTAAGGCATTTTAAAGTTGAGAGTGGATGTTCATCAGTCGAATAATTACCAACAATACATTATGCAGAAGCATTACCACATTTACATTATAATAGATGTGAAATGTTGATGGAGAATTTGTGTACGACCCAGTCAGGATTCGGGATTAAAACCGGCTCTCAGCATCATATCCTGGTCGTAAGAAGCGGGTAGTGATGCGTGTATGGTTGCCGCATGCTACGCCTATGTCATTAAAAATTGCTTATGAAGATCAAAAGCGAGCAGTCAGTGAAACTGGATGAAAGTTTCATATTCTGAAACACAGACGGGAATTAACCAGTCGTCTTAAATACGACTCATTTAGCTTAGTTGCACCATCACATATGCATAGGCATACTCAATTGTTCACCTGAAAAGAATTCTGTGCAAGTCAAAATAGGATTGCATCGGTGTCCCTAATGCATCACAATTTGATATTTCCTGCACACTTCTATAAAACTTTGTGAATACTTTACTGACGCCTTGAATGTTGTAACCTTGATCGTACAGTTTCTGAGCAAGAATCGTATCTTGGTAAAAGGTACATGATCGATTCTAACTAAAAACGTTGAGAAAGGAACACCAAAAACTGTAGCCGTTGGAATATTGCTCGACATGAAGAGAAAGTTGTTTTACGGAAGGTTGAAATAATCCCTTTTGGCGCAGAAATGTGTGGGGTTTTTTCGTTGACGATAACATGGCAAAATAAGTCAATGTAGAACTACAGCACGGACTGAAAAGGATAGACAGCTAGTGCAGCAGAACATGTTACATCAGGCGAAAACACCCCCAGTACCTTAATGGCCGCGAGACAGCGCTCGCAAAAACGTAATGTGCATTGTTTGATGGCGTGAAGTTCAATTACTGCAAATAGATGGGCAGTGCAATAGCTGGGCATTAAGCTGTAATCAATTTCCGTTTAGCTACAAAACATTACATGTCATCGCCAAACATGCCACTGAGGTAATGTGCCACACAGGTTCCGCTATTTGAAACAAATCTCCGGCAGTCAGCC
The DNA here is from genome assembly GCF_003918875.1 of Haliotis rubra. Classification (NCBI taxonomy): domain Eukaryota; kingdom Metazoa; phylum Mollusca; class Gastropoda; order Lepetellida; family Haliotidae; genus Haliotis; species Haliotis rubra. The sequence goes on from NW_025767002.1 coordinate 2,262,550, forward strand.
GAGTATCGTAATGCTGCAGACAAAGTGTTCTTCAAACAATTCGAGAAGATCTGTCCAAGGCTATTATCCCTCTGATGAGTAATGACCAACCACGCACAAGTATTCTCAACGGCTAACGGTACGGCTAACACATCCCCAATGCTGCCAAATGCATACTTAAGCTTCATTTGGACATCGGGATACAATGTGGACTAATTTGCGCATGACGATTCAAGCAAACTTTTGAAATCTTCAAAAGCAATAATTGAGTTCGTGAAGGATCTTTAACAACAGATCATAAAATTCAAATGTAAAAGTAAAAGGTTTCCAAGTTTAAAGGGAAAAAATAAACAAGTATTTTATAAGGCGACAGCACTGTGATCTATATCCTATTTTATTGTATGTGACTTTTCAGTAAAACGCCTTTTCTAAGGATTTTAGGTACAGTTCTCAATTTTACTTAAGATGGAACAGATATATTTTATATTATCAGACCTTTGATAATTAGAGTAATACATAGAGATTTTTTTGCATTTGATTTGATCTGTATTGCATTAAAAATAATGATACATAGCCTTGTCAGATAATCTATATCATCTTAAGATTCAATTTCCTTTTCCTGTTAAATTTAATGTAAAAAAAATGTTCAGCACTACTAAAAATCTTAATTTCCGATTATAATCAATTCAGTATGATCCCAATTATGTTTAGCTTAAGCATACTCAAACAAAGCTCTTGTTAGTACACTAGCTATACTGGATTTCGGGTGGTGTGTGGTGGGGTGAGGATTAGGCTGGGGATGGGGTGGACTCACTTTCGTGTGACCGCCTTGATGCCTTCGGCCACGGACGGTCTGTTGTAGCGTCTCATGTACTGATACATTTCGGGGTCGTTGCTCTTGATGTTCGTCTCTGTGCTGCCATTGGGAATTGTACCGAATTTGAATGGTGGCTTCATCGCCTTCGGGTTTTGGAGCTGGAATAATAGGTTTTTACCATGGATTTATTCATACATCAACATATATGCAGCTTTTGTCCACTGTAGAAAGCATTTGCCGACAGTGCAATCAATACAACGGCAAAACTGTATTAGGAAAGGGAGGTCACGCTGATTACAATTTTGAGTTATCGCCATTGTTTTCGTATTTTTGAAAAAGAGACGTACGTCACCCTGGAATTTGTAGTTGGTCGAAATATAAATTCGCCACATGTAATCAGTAATTTTCAACAGATGTTCTAACATAGATTGTTGTCATCTATCCAACTGTGACTTGCAGATCAGAAACGATGGTTGACAATAATAGGAAACTGATATATCCGTTTTAGGTTCTACTCCATCAAACCGTCACCCCAACATGTTCAACGTGACATTTATAGGTGTGATGTGCATGTGTTTTGCTGTTTTGGGTTTTTCATGTTTTATTGGGTTTTTTTGTTTGGTTTGTTTTTTGTTAGTTTGTTTTTGGGGTTGTTTTTTTTGTTTTGTTGTTGTTGTTGCTTTGTTGTTATTTTGTTTCTGTGTGTGTGTGTTGTGTGTTCGTGCGTGCGTGGATGCGTGTGTGTGTGTGTCACACAAATGATAAAGACGCCAAAACAATAGCATTTAACAAGACACCGAAGGTACTGCACCAGGAGAAGTATTGGATTTGCGATAATTGGAACGATACGATCGCTCCGTGCAGGTGCATTCGTAAGATCATTCCTTGTTTATTCTCTCTGTTAAGCAGAATCATTTGTGCCGGCCCACATACTACCAACGAATGTTAGGCAAACTGCACTTCGAATAAATGCACAGTAACCAGTAACAGATGGTGCCTCAGTACTCACTAACGAAATTGATGTGTTAAGCGCATGCAACCACAAAACATTGTAATTACCACATCTACAAAACCAGTAGGCTTCAGTTTTTGTTTTTCTGTAAGTACTTCTTTATACAACACGGATCTTCGTGGGTTTGAGGAATAAGAATTGAATTCACTTGCCAGGTATTTTACTTCGAGACTACCCAATTACATTAAACATTGAAAATGCAAATCCCTGGGTAGTTTTGAATTTTCGAAGGCGTAATAAAGAGATGCGGATATTATATATGCCTTAAGGAACCATTATTCACAACTGTCTGAAGGCTGATGTGCATCATTTCACTTGTTCACTGGCCCACTTACAAACTTTAGCAATAGTGTGGCTCATGGACAAAGGTTATATCAGGCACGCGTTAAGTCTTCTTTCATAACTGTCAAACAGATACTAACATGGTTCCACTTAATTGTTTATTAGGGAACGAAACCAGCATTTTATTATTAATTTGGATAATAAATTCTTTTCTGAAGCATACACGTTTATGAATGACAACTTCTTGCTTATTGCATAGAGCGACGTTTTGATGTTCTTACACCGTTATCAAGCAAACAAGTTGATAACAAGAAGTTGTCATACAGAAAGTCGTATGCCTCAGTTTTGACCCACCAACTTCTGGAATGCCGATCAAACAACTTGTATTTCGTGAGTGTGACGTTTTTCGATTCTTGTACAGTTGTCAAGCGCCGTTGTCATTCCTGCTTTCCATTAAGTTTGTCTATATTGTACCTCCAAACTCAGCGATTTACCAGCTATATGATACTGTAAATAGTCGAGTCGTGATCAGACAACCCAGGGATTGACATCAGGACCATCAATCGATATGATGACATACTTCAACCCAGGCAGACTCCACGATCCAATTAGTCGCTTCTTACGGCACCCAAATCTTCACTGGTAGTTCGTAGCAATTTTTGTTGGTGAGTACAGTTTCCAAAATCACTGTTATATTTACATTCTGCAGTAAAAATAATTCTCCATACTTTCACTGTAAAACCAGTAGTTCGTATTTTTTTAACTCATTTTGTTGGTGATGCCATATCCATTTACAATATTTTTCAAAACACGATAAACAGTGGACAAAGGGATGCCTGTTCTACTTGAAAAAATCACTGTTATATTTACATTCTGCTGAAAATGTCGTGCTAGCAAGTAAACAAAAAATCACAAACTTTTCGGATTCTCCATACTTGTGTCAACATATACCAATTAAACATATTCCTAAAATTCTTATATTGCAAACCTCTAAACGTATCAGCCTTCATTTACCTCACGTCTTAATAGCTCGACTCTGAGCCTAATCTTAACAGTTCGAAATGTTATTTCGTCTATAAAAGAAAACTGTTTACAAACTCTGTATACAGGATGTACCCGGAAGTAGCATGTAATGCTAGGTGACTGATAAAATATAATATATTTATCCAAAGAATGTTAAAGCCTTTAACTAACCCAATGACCGACAACTGTTGCGATGTACAGTTATGTTAATGTAAAGCACAACCCATGAACTATCGTTTTAACTTTGGTTATCTACTAATTTTGTTACAGTTTCATCACTTACGTTGCTTCTACAATGTGTAGCAGAACGCACGCAGAGTATTTTTCCAAGTACCGTGTGATTACAATTATCGACTACGGGGTAGTACCACTGTGTTGGGACACGTAATATTCACCTTCTACCACTGAATCCCACATGAACAGATGATGTGTCGCTCTATTGATGTATCAATTGAACTCCGAGCTCCTGTCTTGCTCGTAGGTGATGCTTTGCGTGTCCTATCATAGCACATGACAATCTAACACCAGTAAGTGATTATAGTGTATACTCCCGTTCTCTCCCAGTTTCTGTCTAGACTGGGTTTGTAGAGCTGAGCCGCAACACGCAATAACTCCATATACAGGATTTGCACACTCTACATAACAGTATAATATCCAGTATTGAATTATCACCGTACAAGCGTTACTGGCAAAACAGACATTCCTCGAAGATAATATGATTTCGGATGGAGAATACGATAACTGTTTCATCCTAATTGGAAAACTTTTCAAAGTCAATAATAGGAAAAAGTGTTTTGTTGTATATAAGTATCAACTGGTCTTAGACTTCAGGTGATGAGGTGAAATTGGGTTTAACGTCGTGCTTGAGAATATTTCGCTCATATGACCACGTGCATGCGTGTGTATGTGTATGTGCGGCTGCTTGTACTAGCCCTGACTGAAGCTGGTTTTATAGTGCTAGCTCACTGAGATACTCTTAGACTTCAGATGTTAGGAACATTGCGAGTTTCTACATTGTTGATTATTATCGATTCAGTTCTACAGCTGTGTCTTAAGTCAGTTGAATTTTCTTTAAAAAGCTTTAGGTAAATTACCTGTCTATATCAGTTGGTCAAAACGGCAAATCACATGGCTTAATGTATAAAAGATATGTTATTCGTTTAATATGGACAAGGTAGCTGTCTCATTTCATCAAATTCCGAAATTCCAAATTCTACATCACATTCTTTATACATAAAATGAATTTTGTTAAGTTGTTCAAAAAGATTAAATCGTGTCCACGTGTGATTGTATATTATATTCACTTGAAATTCAATGAACCTAGGATTCGATCTGCACGATCAGATTACGATTTCTTCTCAGACATGCAGAGGTATTACTGAAATGTTGTTAGTAAAGGTAAACTCAACCTCCGCTGTGATGATAGTCTAGACATATACCAGTTCACTTCATACCCGCGAAGATCCGGCTTAGGAGATATCGTTTGACAATAATTTTGTACAATGCCCTGACAATGTCGTGAAGAGGCGACTAACAGGATCGGGTGGTCAGCCTCGCTGACTTCGATGATACATATTATCGTATCACAAATTGCGTAGATGATTTTCATGATCACTGGATTGTCTCGTGTCCAGAATCAAATATTATATACAGACCGCCGCTATATAGCTGGAATATTTGCGGCGTTAAACGTGTTGATATAAACATAACAAACAAACAGTCATATTTGTTTTAATCATACCCCGAAGAAGTCATTGGTCTTATCACCAAATCTACAGGCGACTTTCTGCACCAACAAAGGATCGATGTAGATTGAGACAATTGAGGATGTGATTGGATGCGTTTGTGTTAGATTTTCATGTTTTGTTCTTGTACATCCATCAAGTAATCATAACTGACAGTGTCTTTCAACATGTAGTGGTGTCGGTTTAGCATGATGCCTTAGATGCATGCGGGTGACATTTGGCGCGGGACTGTTTTGCAGTATTTAACACCCTGACACAGGAAACCGTCAAGCTATTATTATTGTTTGTTTGTTTCATTGCTGTTCTAAGGATCAAAATGCAATAGCAACTGAATGTTCACTCTTTTACAACAATGACATCGCATTCATTCATTCATTCATTCATTCATTCATTAGCAAAAGTAATGTCAAAAGTCCCCATGGTCCCTAGTTTGGTGATCTACCTTCAGTTGTTGGCGATCTATAGCCAGCTTTTATATTGTATTGTCCAAATAGTGCTATTGGTTTTATTTTTCCACACTAGTTTTAGTTGTAATTGTGATATTCTAGTTGATATTCTGTTTCGGTGTCGACAGGTGTTCTCGTATACGATCCATTTGGTGTGAAATATTTCTCGTCACGATATGGATGAAATACTGTGACGTTAAACACTCACTCACTCGCTCACTCATTCAAATACATACCCTCCAATCCTGGATACCAGACAGGTCGTAGTACTCCTTCTTGGTGATCATGAAGGCCGCAAGGTTGGCGGTGTAGCTGGCCAGGAACACAAGGGCAAACAGAGCCCACATGTTCCCAAGGAAGCGGCTGGAGATACCCCGAGGTGTGTCGGTTGTCACGGCCGCGCTGAACAACATGGCCCAGATCAGCCATAGGGACCGGAACAAAGAGAACTTATGATCTGAAATGACAAGAGCCGTGGGGTCGCCAGACTGCCATACAAACAGAACCTGCTGAAAGGGAACATAGTCCTTCGGGAAGAACGAGGATCCATTAAGGGTTGTTTTTCGTTCCTTTTTCCTTCCATTTTTGGGGCTCAGTGAAAATGTCAAATATTAAAATTGTAAACTTTGAAATATAGGCATCATTCTAAATTTCCTCAAAGTGTATCCACTATCAATCTAGATCTGAGAATAGCTGGCGTAGAAATATTAGAGTACATGTCCTAAGAATCTATATTGTTCTTTCAACGTTAACAGCCGTTATCTATAAATTTTCCGCTGATTATATCCCGAACATTGAAGAGATATATTGAATAAAGTTTAGTTCTTGCTCAAGCAAATCAGTGAGGAGTAGTGAATTTAACGTCGGCAATAAGCCATATCGTTAAGAACATTTGATATTAAAATTAAATATAGTTCTTGTAAAACAACTAGAATATCACATGTATTAAAACTAGTAATTAAATCTAAAATCTATAGGGGAAAACAATGCAATAACTGAAGATGGGGACTTACATTAACCTGCATGGCCTTACACCATCCCTTCAGCCATTATGCCTTATTATGCTCGTTCTTTGTCTCGCACAATGGGATACGGTTCACACGTATCATTCATCACTGAGTTTCCTGCAGAGGAGAACTGTCAACTCCCACATGGGAATTGTAAGGACAATGAAAAATCGCTAACTTTGGAAAAATAAGTTTTCATGAGTCCTACGAGGTATTAGGTATACAATGTACGTTGAAAATTCTTCTTGCTACAACCAGAGAAGATCCAGCTTCGAACTCATCTTCAGCGACCCATGATTGTCAAAGGGCACTAACGGGACATTGTGGTCAGGCTCGCTGACGTTGATACATGTCATCATATCCCATTTGCATAGATCGATGATATCATGTTAATCACTAGTGTGCCTGGTCTAGACTCGATTATTTACAACCTGCAGTCATAAATCTGGAATTTTGCTGAGTGCGACGTTACACAAACAAACAAACAATAACTTTGTTAGACTTATTTGATCACCAATTTCACATTACCAAGACATCTCAAATGGAACACCAAAAATTGTCCCTCTTTAAGCGATCTTTAGCCGCTTTCCGACATCCTGCTATTCATTGCTTTTGCCGTAGTCAGGCGGTGTGTTTTTATGTGGTATAAGAGCTATAGTCTACCTCTCTCAGATAAATTTCACAAAGAGTCTCTTCACATCATTAAAGTTGAAGATTATATTATATAATCGTCCTCAAGTCTTCACTTGTAAGCTCTCTCAGACAGCATATCACATAAACCGGTGTTTTCCACACCACCATTGCTCAGCATAATGGTTCGGAAGTGAAAAACAATTAACTGAAACCCTTTGGATATCTTACTTCAGCTAACCAACCTAACTCTGCGCAGTACATTTCCCCCGCCAATGATAAACTAGTATTTTTTTCACACACCAAAAGAAAGGTCGAAAAGAAAAGGAAATTATCAGTTAGTACCTCCCGCAATTCTCAATTTGTGAGGACGACGTCGTGCCTGACCTTAAGCGTCAACAAAAAATAATCTCCGGAACATCATCTCCTACTCTGATCAATAAAAACACGCAACACAGACAAGTCCACGAGGAGTGAAAAACAAGATCTAACTCTGTGCGTTGTCTTCAGCTGGAACAAACACGATGTATTGTCAAGGATTATATCCAAACGTCGGTGAATATCTGCACTTTTGTAATTGCAAACAGATTATTAACGCACAAAATTTGAGAGCCTAAACGAACACCACAACAAATGCAACTGACCGCCATGTCCGCTCATCCGTTTTCTAGTAAAACTTCCCTATAGCGGTAGTGTTAATTATGAGGATATATTATTACTATCCTCTTGGAAAGTAGGTGCATCGGTGCAGAAATAATTAAACGAGTAGTCTGTCAGCACCAAGTGGCAGTGAAGTCCATTCAACCGGGAAAACAATACTGAGCTACAGTGCCCAGGGGACATTATTCTTCAAGATGGCTTTGAAGAATGGACATCCATAGTCTCGAGGAGCAACGAAAGGGTGGACCATTTCTCTTGCGGTACATATTTTACGTCATATGGCCTAAACGTTTAGATATGTTCACAGGAGAGGTTCAAGTGGCAGCTTGTTCGATGCATTATCTTTGCTGTGTTGACATTAAGAGGTATCTATCTACCTTATCACTTACAGGCATGATATTGACCTTTACGCTTTTATATTCATGCACTTGCATCAATGCAGATACTGACAATGGAAATTGTCAACACGTGTATGTTCATGCACATTTTCTTGAGTCATGACATTAATGAAATGAAACACAACTTTTTACATCATGTGCAACTTATGTCCCGATTATTTTGACTTTCCTTTGACAAAATGCATTTTAAATTTTAACTACCTGCAGTGATTCTGCATGAATAATTCGTTTTCAAACCCTTTTTCGTCAAGGAATTTAATCAGTTTATCATTATATCAAGTGTTTGTGATCAAAACTCCGGGAGCAATTAGCTATTCACAAGCCGTTAGCAGCTACGAAGAGAATTCATTTTTTTCTGTATCCCATCATAACAGAAACTGCTTGTCCATCCATAATGCATTATCATAGGGTTCACCGAAATAATCAACGGTATACGTGATTGACTTCACTTGCTCTGTACGTAAGAAACAATTAAGTAAGGAATGTCCTCAGGGTTACGAATGACACATCAGCGCGGTGTTGAGTTCACGTTCTCCCCTTACTCCACGGCGGCATCATGGATGACATTTGCAGCCCCAACAAGGGACATCGACTGCCAACTCCACAGCTTGAAGTCAGTCCACCTGACACTTTCAACCGAAGGGACTGCCGCTGCCCTACTCTTTACCTGTCTCCCGGGTACGCAAGCCCTAGACATCCTTATCTATTACATCGAGTTACGAGAAATGTATGAAGCTGTATGCTAATGGACACAGTGTTATCTTGCCTTGAAATTCATAACGTTGGAGCTTGTCACCGATCTCTCGATCATTAGGGAGCGATTATTCCTATTCAAATGCATGGTGTTCCTTTGATGGTTAGAATACAGAAGACTTTAACATCTCATTACAATCAACTGAACGGGCTTTCATCGTTAGCATAGTTATTAACTATTCCGATTATTGACAATGAAAGTAAAGTGTAAAATTATCGACTTTCGCAGCAGCGCCCCAATTACTATAGCTGTTTAGCCTTTCTTGCAATTTAGACGAGGTGTGAAATGTCTTGCGCAAACCTAAGATGTCGCCCATCATGTGGCATGTTGATAACAGGGTATTATTACAACACCACATGTGCTCTTCTCTCGCAATAGTGTCAGCAATAAGACAAGTATGGGTCAGACTTCATTATAGATGACCAATCACGGTTCTCCTGAACACTGTGATGACATCCTGATAATTCAGCCTGGTACTATAAAACCAACCACTCCTTAAAATCCCAGTATTTACATGAATACCAGTACGTCATTTAGATACTATCACACGTGACTAAAACCACAAGCCAGTACTAAATTGGAAAAGATAAGCTGCTGCTTTTATCACATATGGCACTTACCCTTAGATACTGCGGTGCCCCTGTCTAAACCGTAGGGACTGAGCCACTCGAAGATGAAGATGGAGGCCCCGGTGGCATGGACGCTGAACAGCAGTATGAAGCACCATGATGGGTAGTCGTAGGGCTCTATAAACATACATTGATGTTGATTGCTGTTCTACTTCTGAAGCCATTGGGAACAGCGTTACTTGCAAGACAAACCGATTTTCTGTTTTTGCGTTGTTTGTCATGGCACCAGAGATAATTCAAACAAAAACTTCAAAGGAAAGGGTTTCCTATCATCAACAGATAATTCCATTTTACGAGTTTTCCATAAAGACCTTTTGACAGAAATTTTCTGTCTTGCCTTCTCGAAGATGTAATGGAAAACTATTTTCAGGAAAGATGGCCATGTTTATTGACTTCAATAAGTTTCACTATAAAAACACTCAAAACAAACTTTGCTGTAGATTTCGCCTCTGTGTCACTGACATGAATAATGAAATATTTGTTTCAAAATGTGAAAGATATCCAATGTATTGTCAGTACCCATACCGAGTAAGGCTGTTGGTGATATGGCCCCGTCTCGGATGGAGACGATGATGGTGATCCCAGTCTTCAGGAACGGTACAGAGAAGTCTACAGCTGTACTTCTCTCTGGGTTGATCTTTAGGGATGTGATGACCATGTCCGCCTTCTTGTCCAGAAGTACCCGAACTAAACCGTTCCACTCCTTGTTGACCTTTTATAGAAAAGCAATGAGTGAATGACGTTGATGTTATGTCACGTATATGGCGCCTTTTCAGTTTAATGGTTGTGAAAATACAAAGAAACAAAGAGTCATTAGCGTCTTCGTCGTTAACGAACCAACTAGCGCGTATTAGCGTAATTGGGCTGAATCTGAATTTCGAACTATCCAGCGGATCCTCAGACAATGGACAATTGTCCCTTATAGTGAAAGAAGGACAATTATTCTTCCATATGCCCTCCACTATATACTCTAGTTACGGATGTTTATAACGCTAGAAAATGATCAGTCTCGACTATGTCCGGAAACAGATTGCCTTCGGCGTAAAAAACAAAGTAGTGGGATCATTGGAAATCACTGATGACACCAGGTGTTTGCCAGGAGGGTATGCACGTCCTTCTCTACCGGTAGCACCTGCTGCACACGCCTTTGTTGAAGCATAATCTACTAACCTCGTAGTTTGACATGATGGTTAACCAATATCAAGCTGCATGTTTTACCGATGTTATCTTTGCGACGTTCGTAATCGCCAGCATAGTTATTAACTAGAATGATGACTTAGAATGAAAGTAAATTGTGACATTATCGATTTCCGCTGCAGTATCTCACCAGCAATTTAGCTAATATTGCAATCTAGACGAGATTCTAAAAGCACAGTGCAACCCCAAGAAGAATATCTGTGTCGTGTCGACAGCACGTTTGACACAATATTTCTGTCCTCTACAGTTTCTTTTACAAGCATCACAAATGGGCAATTTATTATTGTTCCCAGCTAGTTTTTCCCTCTTTGCTAATGAGAACAAGATAGATTATGTACAAACAAAACAATATGAATTTAACAACTTCTAAAAAGTAATGCAATTGAGGTTGGGGTTGGCACGAGCTACAGAAATGTACCACAGGTACCTTACTGTATGTACATATGTACCGTAATCAAAACCGGAATACAAAAATGCACCCAACATGTACCATGGATGTTGAAAATTTCAATGTGAATGAAGTCTTTTGAAGATTACAAGTTCTTTAACTGCTTACGAGCGGTATATTTCAATAGGTGAGGTGAAATTGGGTTTTACGTCGTGCTTGAGAATATTTCGCTCATATGACAACGTGCATGCGTGTGTATGTGTATGTGCGGCTGCTTGTACTAGCCCAGACTTAAGCTGGTTTTATAGTGCTAGCTCACTGAGATACCATGCCGCAGTGAAGCATGAATACCCTACTCAGACACATTATACTGACTCCGAGCCGACCAGTCCTTGTTGTACCCATTAATGCCGAGCGCCAGGCAGGGACCAACAACTACCATATTTTAACGGCTTTTGGTATGACGCGGTCGGGGATCGAACCCGCGACCTTCCGCTCATCGGGCGGACGCTCTAACCACTAAACCACGGAGGCGGTTGTATATATCAATAAGACGTAATGGAAACTGATTTCATAATTTTAAAGAGTGAAGTTTCAGAGGCTGTCAATAAAACCGACAAAAGCCTTTACATAGATATAAGAAATCTCTACTAAAATCAGAGTCCAAACCCATACCATTCAGACTTTATCTTACGCATGTGTATATGAATCGTTAATAGTGGTGTTACCAGTATTTCTTAAAAACTTCTCTCAGCAAGGACCATGTCATACAAGTGTAAATCATTCAGGTTTGATTCTGTTTTATCAGTGTCGTGTTACAGTGATGATATTAATGTGAATGATGTGAATATCAAATGGCTTAAAGGTATATATCAAGTAAGATTGAGATGTTGCCGGAGGTTAATCCGAAAAACATCTATCAATGCCTTGGTGATTATAGTGTACTTCCTGGATAAGCCGATCTTGACCGATTGGAACAGAAGTGTCACTATCCCATATCCTGCCTTGCCAGAAGCTGCACCATGACCTCTTTGGAGTTATCGTTTCCTTCTTTAAGTTTAAGGGTTGAGTTTTATTGGACACAATTTATTACATGTCAGTGACGGACTTGATCCAACTGGAACCATTGAATGGGCTCTGCTTTTAGCAGATATTTCATACGATTAAGGAGAGGGTCTTGTCGCTTTTATCACTTTGAAGGATGGGGTTAGATGGGTTGATTTTTATGTTTACATGGCCCTCAAGATTACAATTCTTATATGTTTTGTGCATGCACGTGTTCGTGCGGGTGAGTGTGCATGTGGCCTCTTGTACTAGTCGGGAAAGAGCGGGTCACATGATGTTGTTTATGCGATAGGAGAGCCTATTGGGACGAAGAACCAGGTTCGATTCCCTTCATGGGAACAGTGCATGAAGCCCATTTCTGGTACACTCGGGAATGTTTGTTAGTTGGTTGGTTTGTTGGTTGGTTGGGTTGTTGGTTAACGCCGCACTCAGCAATATTTCAGCGGTCTGTAACTAATGGAGTCTGGGCCAGACCGTGTCCAGCATCATGAACACTAGTCTAAGCAGCTGGGATACGATGGCGATGGGATGTGTCAACCAAGTGAACGAGTCTGACCACATCAGCCCGTTAGTCGCCTCTTACGACAAGCATGGGTTGATGAAAACCAATTCTAATCTTCATGGGTAGGAATCGGTAGTGGTATTGATGGGACATTTTGGAGGCGTAAACCCCAACTCACTCACTCACCCATACGGCGATTAAAGGAAAATGTGACGTGAGCATAGACAATGAACACTTTACTGAACCAGACGTATGGTACTAACAGTCCTACGATCACGTTTGGATCTAATCCGCTATATTCTATAACCCCAAGCCACAATTAAGCCACGATTACTGGGTTGGACAACTGCTGACTTAACACTTGTCTTACATTCTGTTATTACGTAAACATGAAAAACAAATTGCAATACATAAAACAGACACAGTCGGTTTCATTGAAGTACCCCGAACAATGATACTCTTTGTATGGATCATCTGAATAGTTAATGTATATTAATCACTAAAAACAGACATAACCTAGTCGTTTTACACGACCATTCCTGTTGATAAATCTTAATTTTGATGAAGGGAATTGAAGTACTAATTCAACGATTTAGAATTGCTTCAGTTCTGTAAAATATCCTCTGCCTAAAGTGGAGAGTGTGTCACAGAATAAATGGCGTGGCTTTTTTGTTTAAGAGATAAGTGATGACGATATGAGCTATCTTCCTATACTGCACATCCATCACTGTGGAAGCCAATGAGTGTTACAGCTTCGCTGCTCTGAGAATTCCCATCAAAACCTAACTTAATTTAAAAGTAAAAGTGTCAACAAAAACGCTGCAATTTAAATGGAGGGTTTGAATTCGCACAGGTTCAGAAGGAAACGTAAACAATTTGTCTAGTGCGAATATTCTCAACCTCAAGAGTTCTCTTATCTCGTAAGAAACGTAATCGCGTATTATCAGCCTTATCTGATGCGAACAAAACCAAGTCACTTCTTAATTCAGACGTACTCAAGATGCATTCAAGTTTTGAAATGTCAATGCATATCAGTACTTAGTTGATACTATTGTTTACTTCATACAGTTATTGATTAATAGACGCACGCAGTTGATAACGTCGAAGTTTGATTTCTGTAGAGATTTCTTACGATTATGGAAATAAATCATTTGACGCTTTCATGATGATAATACTGCGCTACGCCATACGCCCTGTGTATTTGAAGAGTTCAAATGTGTCCTAAGCATTTATCAGTTCACAAAGTAATATCGATAAGAACTAAAACTATGGTTGCCATTCTATTTTCGACACAAAGCGATTCCTCAAGAACATCAGATGTATATACATTGTATAGGGTGAGGGTAAGATTGTATTATTTCAGCAGCTTATTTACCCAGATTTGAAACACTGCAAACCTTTTCATAACCTTTTGCATTATCTGGTGTGCAGACAAAATATATAACACAATATACGTTTACATTTGTAAAAACGTTAAACGTGAACTCTAAACATACAACCTAAAACCACTAATGTGTGTGTCTATCAGTCCTATCAAATCGGGTGGATAAAATGTCCGGAATGCGGAAGATTGCGAATCGATTCCAGCCGCCTCATGAGATGTGCGGCTGCTTGTACTTGCCCTGACTGAAGCTGGTTTTATAGTGCTAGCTCACCGAGATACCATGCCGCAGTGAAGCATGAATACCCCACTCAGACACATTAAACTGACTCGAGACCACACATTATGCCGACTCGAGGGCCGACCAGTACCCTTTGTATTTTGTACGGTCTCGAACCCCGCGACCTTGCTCTCCGGGCGGACGCTTACGAGGATAAGAGATGGCACTTGTTGTCACCCTGCCTAGCGCTCGACATTAAGGACTCGTCGGCTTTGTGTCAGTGTGCTGTACCTGAGTGAGAAATCTATGTTAAAACTTCGACATGGCATTTCTTTGTGGGTGAGCAATGCATTGTCATGTTACCCTCTGCTCAATAATATGATGAGATAATTTTTTTATGAGAAAAACTAAGAAACGGACACATCTACATGACCTTGATGGGTGGGTGTATGGGATTGATAGGAACCCTTAAGGACTCTACTAAATTGTATAAACAGTGTACCTTACTTAGATGAACTAGCTCTAGAGCCTGATGCACGTGAAACAGGTGCAGGTCCACGTGCATCACGCAAAGAGAACCTGGTCCACGTGCATCACGCAAAGAGAACCTGATCCACGTGCATCAAGCAAAGAGAACCTGTCAACGTGCATCCACTGATCCATCAAGCAAAGAGAACCTGGTCCACGTGCATCACACAAAGAGAACCTGGTCATCACGCGCGCATCACACAAAGAGACCTGGTCCACGCATCAAGCAAAGAGCATCCACAACAAAGAGAACCTGGTCCACGTGCATGCGTGCATCACACAAAGAGAACCTGGTCCACGTGCATCACACAAAGAGAACCTGGTCCACGTGCATCACACAAAGAGAACCTGATCCACGCGCATCACGCAAAGAGAACCTGGTCCACGTGCATCACGCAAAGAGAACCTGGTCCACGTGCATCACACAAAGAGAACCTGGTCCACGTGCATCAAACAAAGAGAACCTGGTCCACGTGCATCACACAAAGAGAACCTGGTCCACGTGCATCACACAAAGAGAGAACCTGGTCCATCATCAGCAAAGAGAACCTGATCCACGTGCATCACGCAAAGAGAACCTGGTCCACGTGCATCACGCAAAAGAGAACCTGGTCCACGTGCATCACGCAAAGAGAACCTGGTCCACGTGCATCACACAAAGAGAACCTGGTCCACGCATCACACAAAGAGAACCTGGTCCACGTGCATCACATCAAAGAGAACCTGGTCCACGTGCATCACGCAAAGAGAACCTGGTCCACTTGCATCACACAAAGAGAACCTGGTCCACGTGCATCACACAAAGAGAACCTGGTCCACGTGCATCACACAAAGAGAACCTGGTCCACGTGCATCACACAAAGAGAACCTGGTCCACGTGCATCACGCAAAGAGAACCTGGTCCACTTGCATCAAACAAAGAGAACCTGGTCCACGTGCATCACGCAAAGAGAACCTGGTCCACGTGCATCAAGCAAAGAGGACCTGATCCACGTGCATCACGCAAATAGAACCTGGTCCACGTGCATCACGCAAAGAGAACCTGGTCAACGTGCATCACGCAAAGAGAACCTGGTCCACGTGCATCACGCAAAGAGAACCTGGTCCACGTGCATCACGCAAAGAGAACCTGGTCCACGTGCATCACGCAAACACAAGATAACGAATACAGGTAACATTGAGTCCAGAGTTATTTTTCAAATATTTTTCACAAATTATTGTATATTTACAAACTTTTAAAAATTAATGTCTGTCCACAACGCGCCATTGAGATTTATTAGAAAAATAATACTTCAGTTTCGAATACGCCAGACCGGTGCTTCGATATTTCCGTTAGAAAGTTATATATTATGTATGACCTACCTCAGTCAAATCTCTTTCATCCCAATATCCCAACTCTAAAATGTTTCACAAGTAAGTCAGCATGGCGAGTCGTAATGTTTACACTTTTTTGTATTCTAAAACCGGAAGTCCATAGGGAATGAGGTGAGGTTGCATAGCAACCAGCCTATAATGTTCATGTTTTAGAATTTGTGATTTGTCAGAACTGAATACTGTCATGGAGGCCAACCAGACACCTGGCTGAGATAAAATGAGGTTATTCCAATTCTGCAACCTCTTTATACATTTGTCCCATAAAAGCTCAACTGCATGCAGCGAAAGTTGTCTTATAAATAACAATCGTTGTAATCTCCCCTGTTCGGAGAATCAGGTCCAATTGCGTTCAAACAGTGACATGCAGTTATGGTAGAAATGATGTGATATGAGTTATATGTTGTATATGATGTATATGTTGTTTTGTAGAAATCTAAAAGGTTACATGTGTAGAGGAATTATTTCTCAGACTTTACAAAAACATTTAGCCCATAAAGAAATCCAAAATTTTAACGCTTTATATTTCATAAGAACGTCTTTTTAATGTACACCTCCCCACCACACATCTGAAAGTGAGGTGCTTCTTTTTCCGACGAAAGAACGCAATTAAGTGGAGTTGTCTTTTGAGGTACAACAGAACATGTTCCTTGTGTGATGGTTTCATAGAGTAATATAAATACTGCTCGAAAGTTGCTTAATCAAGGTTACAACATTCAAGGCCCTAATCACTTGTTTTGTTTTGCTTTTCAGAGGAATAATTGACTTACCCGTGCAAGTGTTTGTGACTGATGTCAATGGTAGGGCAGGATGGACAAACAATCTCATTACCCCTTACCGTTTTGCCAACAATAATTAGATATTTTACATGGTATCATCGATTAACATCGAATAATGATTCATAAACTTATGCCTTTGATACTGTAGGAAATAAGGAGCAATGACTGTTTTTGTCGCTTTGATACTCCACATCTTTAAATGTCGGACAGCGGGACATGGTCCTTTATTTTTGGGTACATATTTTCATTCATAACTACTGCATTAAATAAGAAGTCTTCTTTGATAAACAAAGTAATGACAATTTCGCTTTGATACTCCACATCTTTAAATGTCGGACAGCGGGTGCTTTCGGTGATTCATTACGACACATTTCCAGCGGTTTTTAAACCATTGGAATCTGTTTCGTCAGATAAATCAAGACTTATTATACTCTTGCGTTCACCTTCAATATTTTACGGAATCAGTGGCGGAGATTTTAGGCGCTGGGGATTTTTCGAGGTAAAAGTTGCGGTTTAGTTTACTTTTTGTGTTTTACAGGCTTTTTGCAGCAAATTACTTTCATAAGTCGATGTTCAAGTGTACAAATGAGCTACGGTCGTTGATCTAAGATAAATCGTCGGCAGCTGAAAAAACCCATCCTAATTGAACGTCGAACCACGCCATCAATATTCAAAAGCGCTCGGCGGGCGTTTATCCGGCGACCTCTGATACTCCGTGTGTTGATTCTTCGAAACTCCACCTCTCACTGAATCTGCTGTTTTTATTTTTGTACTTTCATATCCCAAAATATATATTCCACACACGTTGAAACTTCCACATATGCGCGGCGTTACTGGTAAACTGTGCCAGACAGTGCTTTAATCAGTGAGCCCACAGGCAGCTGGTGCCGACAAATGGAGAGAAGGTGACACATCTCTCGGCTTGGCGTTGAATAGAAACGTGCCTTACGTTAGAATAGGAGTACCATTGGCGTTAGTGCACTTAAATCAATATTTGGCCGTGTGTGCAGTAACGGCCATTATGGCCAAACCAGTATCATACAGATCCTAGTTTAATGCAGACGAACGTATTAGCGCAAGTTCTGTTTGAATGGGTGTGCACGACCTTAGATAACGTCAGTGGTTAAGCGAGCTTAATGGTTGACCGATTCACGTCACAAAGAAGCTTAATAAAGATGCTCTTATGGATAACTGCCAGTTTGGTTTGGTGTAATTAATATCTCCCCTAACTCTACCATCATCAACCCTCCCCAGTTTTACCCCTGCACCACTAGCTCACTGAACCCGTGGATAATACCGCCCACATCAGTGGTTGAGTGAACAGAGCACAGCACGGATAGCGGGAGGTCGAGTTTCCATCCCAAAGGACGGGTCTTGTCAAAGGACATAAACAAATGGAACTTGTTGTTTCCGTGCCTGGCGCTGATTTACGGGGATGAACCTGGCTTTACAGAGTTGGTTCTGAGAAGTATAATTTGGCGGATTGGGGTTAAACTGTTATAAGTGGCAGCACTGTGAAAAGAGTGAGTGAGTTTAGTTTTACGCCGCGTTTATCGATATTTCAGCAATATCAAGCTGGGAACACAAGAAATAGGGGTTCTCACATTTACCCATGTGTGGAATCGAATCGTGACGAACGCTTTAAACACAGGGCGCACAAACACACTTACTCACACCGCGATGTTAAACACCATTTCATCTGACCGCCAAAGGGAAAACGCAAGTTGGTGTCTCGATTATTGGGGACTATGGCCTAAAGATGACTTATTCTGTTGTTCGAGACAAGAGGAACGTCTAAATAATCCATATTATCAGTTTAACTTATGATTAGAATGGGACATGTCATTGTTTTATGGTGAATAATGTAAATTAATTTACGATTGGATTAAACGTGTTTTAGCGAGACTTCAAAAGACAGTTCCATCAACTAATTCCATTCGTTTGTTCAATTATAATATAAAATACAGTTTGGACAAGTTTGGAGATACAAAAGTTCATGCTTTAAGGGCAAATTGGGCAAACCTGACAGTCTAGTAACCTACATACTTATATGTACAGGGCATATGACAAAGTGACATCTCCATAATAACAGGAGTTTACATCCTCCCTAGTTATTGACAGAGAATGAGCTTCAGGCGGTAGAAATGCGGTATCAGCACCGGTATTGTATCACGTGATTACCAATTTACAGCTACAATCGCAGTGAAACAGCGCGGTCCAGAATATGGACTAGTCACTGCATTACACATAATATTATCTTGACCCAGATTCACATTCAAGTATCATTTGGGGAAAATGTGAATAGGATGTGAAGGATGTCAATACCACCTACTTCATACCATATTCTCAATCTGTTCTTTACAGAATAAAATATGATAATCTTTACAGAGATGGTCATATTTTGAAAAGGAACCATTTTGATCGCAATTATTTTGGAGAGGCTTTATTGGTTACAACAATATTTTTTCAATCCTTTCATCACCGTTAAAACATATTAAAACCCAATTATCCCATGATGATAAGAAAACATTACATATTATTTGGGGCTTTGTCCCTAAAACCCACCACCACTGTTGATGATGGGAGGAGGGGTTAGTACGGCATGCAAGCAGATGATACATTTTAAAAAGACATTTAAAAAGTACCACGTATTCAACATGCAATATCTTCATCTACTATGCTGAATGTTGATCTGCTGTAGATGGTCAACAGAAAATGTTATCCGTCCCACTTCTTACGCAAATTTATCTTGCACTGACACAGAAACGATATTGAATGCAATTCTCGATTTATTATGCATTTCGTCGATGAGTTTAGGAACGTATTTTTAAGCTGTAGTCAGAGTAACTAGGACATTATTGCGACGGTCATGGGGCAAATTGGAACTAAAAATGAGTTAGGGATGAGGGGTCGTCTCAAACACCTACGATCAATTTAACAATCTCTTTGACTTCTGCATGCATTAATCATGTGTATACATGTATACACAATTTCCCGGATTTGTGACTAAGTACAGGTCACCGGGTAAATGGGATAGTAAGGGAAGTTATGAACGAGGACAGTTATTTTGAGAGGGTTCGTCTCAAAATACTTTTAACAATTTCTTAAACCGATGAATGAGTCAGTGAACGTATACTCCTGGCTTGGGAGGTGGGGATACGGGAAATCTCCTTGCACGTTTATATTAAAGGAATTCGAGTTTTTGTCATTTAGGTGAACACTACACAGTGTCCGTTTTATAGCGTTGCATATGGTGAGATCAGGTTAATTTGAAGTAAAGTCGCACCGTAAGTGTAAGTGAGTGAGTGGACCAGACAATCCAGTGATCTACTGCATAAGCATCGACCTACACAGTTGGGATATGATTGCATGTTTCAACCAAGACAGCGAGCCTGACCAACCGATCCTAGCAGTCACCTCGATAAGCATGGCTTCGATAAGCATGACTTGTTGAAGACCAATTCTAACCCATACCTTAGAGAGAGAGAGGATCCTTGTCTGCATAAATGTCTGTTTTACAGTACTATCTCACTGGATACTGAGCCCACTGCCATGCCACAGTTTACCACGAATACCAAACTCGTATACATTATGCTGGCTCCTTTAGCCCCCACGTTCTATTCCTGTGCCAAGCGCCAGGCAGGGTAACATCAAGTACCATCTTCTGGTCACAATGATCTGTTTTTGAATGACGCTGCCTAAGATTGAACCACTGACCTCTCTGGGCCGACGCTCTATCCACTAGCCCATGGAGCCAAATCCCATGTGGTCTTCTGCAAGTATGTGAAGTATTGATTTGAATCAAATCGGTTCGGAAGTAGAGCTTCCGTCTGAATAAAGACCGGAGTAATAGTGCTTTAGAAAATGAACCTTTTCACATCGAAAAGTAGCAGCTTTGTGTCAATTATTGGAGATGACAGAAACGTCATCTACGTCTGTTAAGATGAACGATGTCCAAACAGAACACCGATGAACATTTAGAATGATGTAAATGGATAATAAACATACACTGACGTGCCTACTTTGAATCCTTTATGTGTTCATTTTTAGCGAAGCACGACAGGAAGTTAATACGATGGATGTGTTTAGTATTCCCGATGCAGGTCTACACGGGACGTGAAGTTTCAACACACAGTAACCTGCAGCAGAGCGGAGGTTTGCAGGGCCCTAGGGAATTCTGGCAGTGAACTATATTGAATTGGTCATGTCAGTCGGAGGAAGCCGAGATTTTCGTCTTTATTCTTGGTCTGCAGCGCGGAAATGTTTCACCGAGATCAAATATGTTCTAGTTATTAACGATACAAAGATTGGGCGGATTTTGCTGCATATATGTTCATTGCTAGATTATGACGGTTTTCCTTTGCACCTTTTATGACCATGTCTTCGGGGATATATACTTTGACAAAAACAAGAGTGTTGTTTGGGCGTTGATTTGCACTGTACATTTTCTTTGCAGATGGGAGTGTCTCGACTATCTAGATGAGGTAAATGTGCAACTGTTGTCGGGTCTGATTGTGAGATGAAATTAATGTGTTCTACATTCCGGGATATGGAAAAATGAATAGCGTTTTATGATCGGGGGAGAGAAACAATAAATGAAAGCATTACTGCATCAATATGTTGTTGTTTTTCGTTGATTAAATTTGCTGACAACTTAACACACCAAGAGTGAGGTCTTTAAAGACACGAAATGGGTAATCGAGTGTTGTTGTTTTGTTGTTGAAACAATAAATGAAAGCATTTGCAACAATGGTTGTTGTTTTTCGTTGATTAAATTTGCTGACAACTTAACACACCAAGAGTGCGGTCTTTTGGGTAATCGAGTGTTGTTGTTTGGGGGTTGCTTTTTTGTTTCTGGGGGGGCTGCTAGTCCAGATTATAACAGACGAGTTATGTTTCCTTCCCCAAAGTACGCTGCCATATATGCTGACGGGTTTCACTCTTTAACTTTGTCCGATTGAAATTAGATGATATTCTTTTCTTTTGATGACCATTGTATCTAAAACCGGAATTATTAAGGGCTATATTTAATAACTGTAAGTTTGACACAGATCTTATGATATTCTATTACCATGAGAAAACATTGTGAGAAATAGCATCGTTATTTCCATTCAGTGAAGGAACCATTTTTGAAATTATCTTGGATCAACCTTTTTGAAAATCATCGTAGATCAACCATTTCGGATATCATCATAGATCAACCATTTTGGAAATATCATAGATCAACCATTTTGGAAATCATCATAGATCAACCATTTTGGAATTATTGATCAACCATTTTTGAATTATGGATTAACCATTTTGGAAATGATCATAATATAAGATCAACCATTTTGGAAATCATCAAAGGTCAACCATTTTGCAAATTATTACAGATCAACCATTTTTGGTGAGTGAGTGAGTGAGTTAATATTTAGCGTCAGATCGGCAATATTTCAGCCATATCGTGACGCAACCATTTTGGAATTATGGATCAACCATTTTGGAAATTATACCCATTCCCAACAAATTAATGGACGAGCATCATAAATTCTCACCCACTGATAGTAATCAATAATATAGAGTCACGTATCTCATTGATTCTCTAATTGAGGAAGTGTTGCAATAAATTATAAATAATACCTTAGTTTGTATTACAAAACCACCACATAATGAGGAGGAACTATTCATAACAGCCTACCTCAGCTCCCCATTGTCCGTCATAAACTTCAAACAGCTCATAGTCAAATTCAAGCTCTGCGCTGAGCTCGAAGAGAAGGTCTATGCTTAATCCTGTACAGCACTTGGTCTCAGTCTCGTTACTCAGTCTGAAAGAGAATAATGGCATGGTTACACGCAATCCCAAACACTTTATCCTAACCTATCATTTAGGCCGCGTTTTAACATTCACAATATGCTCGGCACAAATCCCTTAACAAAGGTAGATTTGTAAATGTATCTAACACAAAATCGATCACTGAAGAAAAGATCTGTAAAACGAAATCTAATTTACTATGATAGCATTTTAGTGAGCATGGAACGTAAACGAAAGTGCACCAACTTGTCTGGCGGTAATTACAGCCCAACGTGGCCTTCAGTTCGGTCCAACGCGGTTCTTAGAATATGAGACTTATGGATCCAACAGTAAGGAATTGGTGGTATGATAACCCCAGATACCATTCCGATATTACGATATGTGGTGATTTGGATGGTAATTATACAAGCATGGTTTACCGTTAGCGAGATTATTGGTGACATATCACTCCAAGCACCAGCGTAAATAGGTTCATTTCGATGTTTGAGTACATCGGGCTAATATCACACTCTGGGACAACGATTACTCGTTCTATCATGGTCATAAGGCACTGATTCACACCACATTTAGTTAATACATTATCTCGGCAGATAAGCCAGCATCTAACACTTGCTGCAATAAACTAGGAGCAAGAGCACTTCATCAGCATGGACCACTGCACAGATAATATGTCAAATTGTTTTCCAGAAGATAGGCCACGTTTATTGGCTCAACAAAAACCCGTCAACAACCTTCTTTTGATTTTGCTCTACATATTACGCTAATACTGTAACAACTTTTAATGTGTTAATTGACTGTCAAAGGAACTATATCTCCAAATCAAAAATCAATAATAAAATAATTGGAATTCCATCCACAAAACGTTAACTTGTGATTATACTGCTTCGATATTGGAGCATCCTTGCGACTAAATCAAATAACCTGGATTGGCTTCTCTCCAAATGACTACAAAAACAATTAATCATATATCGCAACAGACCATTTATTATTATTTTTCATCAGAATCGTTATCTCCGAACGTTATCATTCGGAGATGTCAGAGGTTTCCACAGCTACGTAAAACCAAACTCCGCTCAAACGAAACCTCACTCAACCATGTATACAACATGATGCCGCTTCTGTCCATTGCGTAACGACATTGCGTGGGTCAGCATGAAACACGAAGTACTTTATTAATAAAATAATCTTCAAATAAATCCTCAAATCTATATTTATTGGATTAAATCTACGTTTATTACTGTAACTTTGTAACATTATCTCTAAAAGTAATAATATTATGGCTAAGCAAACAAAAAGATCTTAACGTTAAAGCATCATCAAGCACGGTTTATTCTATCACGTATCGTTGATTTATTGATTCGAATTTAATCACGAATGTTTCGTGTGTATCAGCTGTTCTCAACTTACGATAACTCCATCCAGTGTCGGTAACCCTCAGAAAATGCAATCCAGTTAATCATACAAGAATAACCACTCGATTCATAAAGTTATTGTTCAAAACCATGACTTTTGTCATAATATATATATCCAAAGCACGTTCCACAATATGTTGATTGGTTGATTGGTTTGTTGTTTAAAGCCGCACTCAGCAATATTCCAGCTATAAGGCGGCGGTCTGTTAATAATCAAATCTGGACCAGATAAGCCAGTGATCAACAGCATGAGAATTGATCATCGCATTTGGGATAGGATGACATGTCAACCAAGTCAGCGACCCTGTCGCCTCTTACGACAAGCATGGGTTGCTAAAACCAATTCTCACCCGGACCAGAATATGCAGAGGGCTTCATGGAAAATGATTATTATAATTCCGTTGGAAATGACAGCCATCATTAGACGTATCTAGGCCAACAAACCTGAACGTGTTTCAATAAATCTAATGAAATCATTCAGATAACTGAATCCTATGTCTCTTTTGACAGTAATCTGAGTGACAGGTATCTGGAAACAGATGGCAAATATGCGGACCTTGTCAAGAAAAGCCACGTTTGCATCTCAAGTACAAAGTTATCCCGACTCCAAATTGTTTCCGCTGCCTTCTATTTGATACCTTCCGATCCGTTGACTGACATGCAGCCCTTCTAACAGTCTTGGTAGCGCAGAAGGTTGCAGTGTTGGAGAGTTTTCAAATTCTTCAAAACGTTCTTGCTAGGATCGACAAGGACCCTGTGTTGATGATCAGCACAGCCAGCCTGGGTGTACCAGGAGCATCTGCACTCTCTTCGCTGCATATATGTATTATACTAATTTATCAAATTATTGCTATTTAGAAAATCCTTCGAAACCAAATATTGGAAACGATCGTCCAAAGTTTAGTAAATCTGTTGCAAGCTTTCCATTATATCATAATCCTGCAGAATGTGGAAGATGCCACGACTCCTCTATTCTTTTGTAACCAGAAGAACAATTTGAAATTGAATTCATCAATCTCGTTAATAGACTATTGAACATAACAAATGAAATTTCTTCTATAGATATCTTATTTTGCTGCAATAGCAACCACCTACTCAACCACATGATTTTATTGGCCAAACGCCACATATTTGTAATGAATATAAAGGGTTTGAAAGCCAGTTTTAATATCTATAAAGCAGTATTAAAAGATGTGTATCAAATTGAAAAATATATTTGTTCGAAAAATATCAACATGGATTTGTTTAATAGAAAATGGGATGTAATATCACCAGCATTGTCATTGTTTTGACTTCATCTTACTATGATGCAGTACTTGCATGTCATTGTTATTCCACGATCTTGCATATAGTCTACTATTCTCAGCACATAATGTAATTGAATACGTAAGTGTCCCTTTCTATGCATGTTGTCTCTCACTTTAAGTCTCGCAAAATTGGTGCTTGTATCCAACTGATGTGAATAGAATAAACAAATTGAAATTAGTACATCCATTGGCTCTTTGAAAATGAATAAGACACCCCGATGTGATTGTATATCACTTGAATCTTTATTTATGCTTGAGTCCATTTTCAGAAGTATTATTTTCCAGATTAGACAATGGAAAATTCCTAGAATCTTGGAACTTAAGAATGATTTTACCTCTTATCAGAAAAGAAGTTGTCCTTGACGGTTATACGAATTATCGGGATATTTCGTACCTAAATGTGATTGGAAAATATTATGTATATCCTTGATTCTAGAATACGAATCTGCAAGATAATAAAATTATTCAGGAAGGGATTGAGAATAACTACTCAACAACAGATAATATAATTTGTTTGCAATCACTGTGTAAAAAACATTTGATGAAGTCAAAACACCGTTATTTCACTGCCTTTATAGACTTTCGGAATGCTTTTCATTTGGTTGACCGGCAAAATTATTATATTTTCTAGGAAAGGTATAAATGGTAAATTATTCATACTCTTACAAAATGTGTATGACAATAACATATACTCATGCCAATAATGGTTGTCACCCCCTTCAATTTTTGTAATTGCAGAGGGGGTGTGGGCTGTTGGTGTGAGGTTCGTGTGGGGTTGGGGTGGAGAGGGGGGTGACAACCATTATTGGCATGAGTATACATGTATATGAAATGGCAATGAGCCAAAGGAAATTACTACTACATCCGGTGTCCGCTAGGGATGCATGTTAACCCCACTACTGTTCACTGGAACAACTGAGTTATCAAAACACCTGCCTTGTTTCTCAAAAGAAACTTAATGTAACTGTAAAACAATCTTTGATGCACAAATCAGTTTATGCAAGTGCTTTTGGTCATGAGGACTGTACACAAATGAATTTGTATTATCTTGTGATCTCTTGTCTAAAACTATAAGGACATGACCTGAATAGCTGGGCAACTGAAAATCATATTTACCACAGTCTGATACGTAGATGATGAAGTGTGTGGTGACTACATATTGCCATAGTATCAGTGGTAAATATTAGTCATTGTTATGTTTGTAAATAGTCTATTGTGAACTGGACTGATTCCACATTATGGGTGAGTGAGTAATTTACGCCGATTTAGCTATTTGCCAGCAAAATCACGACTAACGAGATCAGGTGGTCAAGTCCGCTGAGTTCGTTTCACGCTCATGATGTCAATCACTGGATTGTCTGATCGAGATTCGATTATTTACAGACGCCCGTTATATAGCGGGTATAATGTACTGTTACAAAACGAACAATGAAACTTAAATGGTCCTAAATATCCCGAGAGACATTATACATTCATCAAAATTGCTAATATTCACCGTTTGAAGGTCTCTTTATCCCTTGGGTATATTTCACAGGCGACGGTATGTGGCCCGCATACTCCCCCATGCGGCATCTCTTTGTAGATAACATACGGGTTCTCTCTTAACGTGGCTATTCTGAGGAAACGACGTTTTGGTTTTCCCCTTGGTGGACCAAGAGCCTCCCCTGGCCACGTGATACGCCGCATGGACAAAGCCTTCTCGTGTCCAGTGACCGACCTTGAAACATACATAAATACATCCTTTGACAATAAGGAATAAAAGCGCATCTTAAAAGTGCGAAATTAAAATCTGAAAATCTTATTGAACGCAACTTGCTTTCTTTTGTTTTCTAAGTACGGTTTTGTTGCAATTTCAGTTGGCTGGTTTGGGCAGATAAAAAGCTGTAACTTATTTTTGCGGGAAAATTGAGATTGTAATATATGGAGGCGACTCTGAATGGTGCTTCTTATTCGCAAGAGCTTAATCGCTTTGAGTCATCTTTGCGAAAAACGGATAAAGAACTGCGAGGCTGGTTTGAAATTATCATGGCCGTAGGAAATGATTATGAACATATAATATCTGTGTCGTAGAGTATAGTTTGGATTTGGATTTTGTTTTTTTACTGAGATGATTATAACATCTGAAGTCAGAAGCTTCGTGTTTGAAAAAATCTACAAATGCCGTATACCGATTTCTAACAGAAACGTATGGAAATATGAAAATGAATTATGAGTGGAATATTCGCGTTTAGTGGTCTGTAGTTTTCATTCATAAAAAACTTGTGAAGTATGTTGATTATTATAGTTATAAAACTGTGTAGCACAAGAGAGTATGCAGCCAATTTCGTAAGCTTTATCACAGGCCATCGTGTCTTTGCGAAGATTAAAGATTTAAAAAAAAAATATATTTTAAATGACCCCCAACTCGAAATGCTACACAGTACAATACATTATGACATAATGTATTGTACTGTGAAGCATTTCGAGTCGGGGGTCATCTCAAATGTTTTGGGGTTTTTTAACATCATTAATCCTCGCAAAGACACGACTGACTGACTGAGTTTAGTTTTACGCCGCTTACAGCAATATTCCAGCAATATCACGGCGGGGGAAACCAGAAATGGGCTTAACACATTGTGCCCATGTGGGGAATCCAACCCGGGTCTTCGGCGTGACGAGCCAACGCTTTAACCACTAGGCTACCCCACCCCCCTGCAAAGACACGAGGGCCTGTGAGCTTTGGGTCTATAATCAATTTCAGATGGCGTGAATTACAAAGGGCGAGATACAAATGGAAAACCGTGTGCGTCACTTTAATTGGACTGTAAACGTGACTTGGTAGAACTTTTTTTAGACTGATCACGGCGTATGAATACATTTCTTTTACAAAAAGATTTTTTTCCGATGTGTAATTGTTAAAGAAACGTGTTATCTCCTGAAAAATGTATTCATAGTTAGGCTGATTTAAATTTTGTTTTTTCTCATTATACTACGCGATGAGTAGAACAGCAAATGATAATTACAGCGGCAAAACCCTCTCCATTTTCAGAAGCGATCGATGTATGGTTCCCACTATGGCTCCTACTTTATCAGAAATAGTGTGTGCAACGTATCATGAAAAAATGAAAGTTTTAACGAAAACATATGACAATTTAACATCGCCTTACATTTCAAAGCACGAATGTTTCCACAATATGGTTGGTTGTTGTTTAACGCCGCACTCGGCAGTATTCCAGCTATATGGCGGCGGTCTGTAAATAATCTGAACCAGACAATCCAGTGATCAACAGCATCGATCTACGGAATTGAGATACGATGACATGTGTCAACCAAGTCAACGAGCCAGACCACGCAATCCTGTCAGTCGCCTCTTACGATCAGCATGGGTTACTGAAGATCCATTCTAACCTGATCTTCATGGGTCTTCCATATTCAGAAGAAATCGATGTATGGTTCCCACTAGACCATAAGACCATGATATTACGTATAAAAAAATGTCTACAACGTATCATGACAAAAATGAAACGAAAACATATGACAATGTAACATTTCCTTACATTTCAAAAACAGATGTTTCCATAATAACTACCGCTAAAAGTTTTGTGTAATATATATACCAAAATTAAATATCAAATATGGCCATAGACACAGCTTGTTCAAACATATGGTCAGATGATTTAAATAGATAATTGATTATCAGCGAACGAAAACTAGGAATTATAAAACATACCACTGTCCAGTTTTTGCCTCCTTTAAGACCGTTTCGTTGTATATTGATGATTTTCAGTTTGGGGTGCAACAACTGTCCGGCATCATTGAAGTCGATTTCCTGTCCCCCCTTACTGGTGAAGGAAACATTTCGAAGTTTTCTACGGAAAGCAAAGATTAATCTCTAATTAGCTTTCTTGTAGAATCTGTAGTTATTCTTTGACGCACATTAATCAATATTTACTGCCGAAATTAACACTTTCACCATTTCAATGCTGTGTTTATTGCCGCTGCAAATAGAGATAATTATCTTGGTATATGAAATGGTCGGCATATAAATGCGACCATTAATATTTTTGGCAACTGCTGGGCAAATACATTTGTGTGTTTGTGTGGCTTTTTATATTTCCGCATTTAAGGAAATGTATATTTTGTCATTATATCTCATAATCAAACACACGTACGCGTTATGTGTCGCTGTAACATTTGGAGACCATTGCATCTTAAGGGAGCTAGACGTGTCCATATTCGCTTGCAATTTGTTGATATATCCTTTTAAAGTAATCGATATTATTCCTCAGCGAGAAGGTTCCTGATTCTTGTTTGATTCCCCCAGAACACAAATCACATCGTCCACATTCATATATCGAGCTTATTCTAACGTTGTGAAATGTATTTCATTTCTTGGCACATGTTTCAGACAAGTTAGTCTTTGGTGCATAAACAAAACACAAACCTTGTTAAAATGTTTATAAATTTTCACCAACCCATCTCATCATTTTCACAAGAATCTTGATCTCAACTGAGAACATGAAATAACTGGTCTCGCAAAAGCTAAGATGGCCAGCCATTTATTGTTTGACGTCAAACACCTACATCTGTGAGATAACTGAAAACCATTATCGAAGCCCGATCGATAGGGACCGACTTTATATTCTGGAAACTAGAACTATAAACTTAGAATTATCTGTGGCCACATGGGGCATATAATTTGTAGTTGCAAATCCCGGCATTAAGACACTGTGAAGAAATTGTGTGGCTAAGATGGTGTAATCAAACTAGTCAGTGCAGGAAACTAATGTTTGCAACTTTTGTATTTCAAAGAGCATTACTGGGATCCGGGCTGAATAGCATGGAAAAATAGATGCGGTGTACATGTATGTACACAAAACAAATAGCATGTACACGAATGGGATATTAGTGATTGTGGTATTTTAATAAATTTAGAGGTAATCATCAAGCTTAGTTTCCAGACGCTGCTTAAGAACAACGAAGCACACTGTATCGTGCTATTTTTTGGAGTTTCTTCACTCTGGTGTCGTCCGCAGAGAGTGAGTAAGTTTAGTTTTACGCCGCTTCTAGCAATATTCCAGTAATATCACGGCGGGGGACACCACAAATGGGCTTTACACATTATACCCATGTGGGGAATCGAGGTCTTCGAGGTGACGAGCAAACGCGTTAACCACTGAGCTACCCCACCGCCCCCGCGAAGGAAAATACACTTTGAAGATTGCGAGTCACCTACTTCTTCCAAACTTTGGACATCGATCGTTTCAGTATCATCTTTTGCAACACTGCAATCGCTGATATCTTACGTTAATTACACAAACCAATAAAAATGAGACTAAAACGTCATCATTTCCATAAACATTAGAATGTCTCATACATGCAGAGTCTTTGTGAACGATTCCCCTTGTAGATTAATTGAAGTTGACTTTTACATAGTACGTTAAACACATCCTCATTTACGAAGTAGTCGGTAGTCCACGTACTCACTCATACATATTTGCACCCTCTGTCCACAAGCCAGTGTTGTTACTGCTGCAGGTGAAGTTAGGTGTCTGGAGGTTGATGCTGCCACCCCGTCCCGCATCCTTTGCTAACATCTTGAGTGCGTTTGACCAGATCTCCACACCAGTGTCTATGGCCTCCGTCATAGCTCTCTTCCCGTAGTCGTACCACACACCTAGATTTTAACTGGCATTTACTCAGAGACAACAAAAAACTGAGGTCATGTTCCAAATGACTATATTATGAGGTGAGTTGAGGTGAAATTGGGTTTTACGTCGCGCTTGAGAATATTTCGCTCATATGACGACGTGCATGCGTGTGTATGTGTATGTGCGGCTGCTTGTACTAGCCCAGACTGAAGCTGGTTTTATAGTGCTAGCCCACTGAGATACCATGCCGCAGTGTAGCATGAATACCCCACTCAGACACATTATACTGACTCCGAGCCGACCAGTCCTTGTTGTACCCATTAATGCCGAGCGCCAGGCAGGGACCAACAAGTACCATATTTTAACGTCTTTTGGTATGCCGCGGTCGGGGATCGAACCCGCGGCCTTCCGCACCACGGAGGCGGTCGACTATATTATGAATGCGTGAGACTTAGTTGTGTAAACCTAACATGAGGTGAGATGAAATGGGGTTTGCTTGCTTGCTTGTTTGTTTGTTTGCTTGCTTGCTTGCTTGCTTTTGTGTTTGCTTGATTAACGTTGCACTCAGCCATATTCCGGTGATCAACAGCGTGAGCATCGATCCTCCAGAATTGGGATACGATGACATATAGCAACCAAATCAGCGAGCCTGACCACCCGATCCCGTTAGTCGCCTCTTACGACAAGCTGGGTTGATGAAGATCAATTCTTCAGGGGTGTGAAATGAGGTTTAAAGCCAAGTTCTAAATCATTGCAATGATATTGCAACTTGCAGTAAGGGTATTATATATTAAAGGTATACGCTTAAGAGAACACAAAAATATGTCTAATTATTAACATATTCGTTACAATGAACATATATATTACAAAAATTTCTAACAAGCCTAAAAGAAGACAAAACATTTCTAATTATGAATATGTACTATAAATATGTTTTATGTGAAGCATGTGAAGTAACATGTGCTGGCTTAATTTCCACACTGATTTTTGCATTTTGTTTGAGCATGTGACACATAAATGCACATTGCTTCGTAACGTTACATCAGTGCCACAAATGGTTTAAGAGTTTTGACCACGTCTGTCCTGACACTCACGTACCGAACAATCCATAAGGCAGCTTGGTCGGACTGACCCAGGTTTTGGTGTTTTTGGGTACAGAATCCATTGATAAAATCCACACATATTCAGATCCTGTAATTTTCAATTTGCGCGCGCATTCCATGACGGCGTATGTTTGTGACCTGAAAAAGAACATCATACTTGGGTCAATGATAATCTCTTTAAAATTTCAGTGTGTGAATATTACACTTTGCCGCAGTAATCATACAGTCACTTTATTCAGGAGTTTCAAATCGACCCACGAACAGCCCAGTTAAGTTTTGGGGCGTTTGTTGTTGTTTTGTTTTTTGGGGGATTTTCTGTTTTGTATTTGAAGGGAAAATGAGTGAGTGAGTATGGTTTTATGTTGCTTTTATCTATGTTCCAGACACCAGAAATGGGCTTCACACATTGTGCCTATGTGAGGAATCGAACCCAGGTCTTCGGCGTGACGAGCCATCGCTTTAACCACTGGGCTACCCACCGCCCCTTTAAGGGAAAGGCGTAAGAGGTCAAGCCAGGTCATTAACTGCATACACCCAATTCTCATTGGTCGACTGACATTACAAGAGATGGGATTCTCGAGGTATCCCAACAGGAATCCCAGAAATGAAAACGAAACCAGATGGCCGCAATAATGTCAATCATAGGTTGCCTTGCGCACAATACTTTGGATTAAAGTCTTTTCAGGTCGTGCGACTACTACGAAGTCAGGTGACCCTGTTTACTAATTCGTACAAGAACTTGTCAATAAATGTCTAAAGTAGACACACGAGACAGAACAGGTTGACATACAGACCGTTGATGGATAGCATTTGCAGGGTTTCTATTCAAAACCACGTTGGAGTTTTCGTTTTGGAACCTTTACACTATCATGTCATCTTGAAGGTGCTGGCTATTGGAAACTATATAGTGATATAAATTCATCCCTTGTGTCAGTTCCACAAGAATTTGAGAAACTGCCCTTCGTGGCATCGCAATAGGCGTGTATGTCAGTATTATTAATTTTCCTTCGCGATTTCAATGGCATCTGTCAGTTCAGAAATATTCATTGGCTTTCCTGTCAATCTTCTATCAATAAAAAGACAATGAGACATTGTCGGAATAGTGAATGCATTTCCTTTGATCTTCCATGAATGCATCATGTTCTTATGTCCAACAAACATGCATATATGCTTGCATTAAAGATATATGCATAATATGTACGCATATGGCGATGGTTTGAATTCTTAACAAAATACAGCACGGACTGACTGACTGACTGAGTTTTGGTTTTACGCCGCTTTTAGCAATATTCCAGCAACATCACGGCAGGGGACACCAGAAATGGGCTTCACACTTTGTACCCATGTGGGGATTCGAACCCGGTTCTTCGGCGTGACGAGCCAACGCTTAAACCACTAGGCTACCCCACCGCCCCTACAGCACGGGAAAGACAAGGAACTAAATGTAACAAACAATGAAATATATTTTGTAAACTTGCAGGAAAATAATCATACTATTTCTGCAATATCTTAAATCTGTTTGTTGTTTTTTTATCTAAAAGAGTTCTAATATTATTTAAAAAATTAAAAATGAATAGGGTGATATGATAGGTGTGAAAGTCATTTCGCCTACACGTTCCATGGTGTGAGCACTCATTTTCATGTGGCACCATTCCGTGAAACTGCAGCCCCGGGTCTCTAAGGAAATAGCTTCTAACATCACAAGTCAACCATGCGAAGATGGAATTTATCGCTTCAATAACACTCGCCCAGCTTGAAGACTTATTTCCACTTTTTAGAATTGGATCTTTTCTGAGCTGCAATATTTTGTTTTCAAATTATGGTATTTAGGTCAGTTGTTGGTTTGATGATGCTTGAGTAGTCTCTCGGTATGCGAAAGTATTCAACTTTCAATTAAGAGAAGCTGTTTCAATAAAACGCTCGGGTCTTAAAGAATTCTTTGACGTGCGCGTCTGAGAAGAGTTGAAGCTGAAGCATAAAACGATTTTTTATACTCGTTACTATTATTCGGATCTTTTCGCAGATAGTGTCTGGCCAGAGACTGTGAGCGTGCCTGTTGTATATGTCAGGACCATGCCGACGCCACATTACGTCAAAAGGATTTCTTTTATATGTTCTATAAATCACATTTGTGAGAATGAATCTGAATGACAAATAACCAATAACTCGATGGACGTTTCGGTCTTTGAGCCAAACTGTGATCTGCTTGTCGTGTATTCAAATCCAAAGTTCAGCAACTATGATCCATTGTTTATTATAACAGTACCTTGCATGAGGGTTCCATATATAGCTTCTTCGCGTTAGGCACCTTCCTACATTATCAATGAAATAACAATGTTGAAATAACAACCAAACGCATTTACTTACTCGCATCAGACTAGAAAATATATTGTTAGACAATATCCTTCGTATATTCAGCCTTAGAACAAAGGACATATATCATTCGAATGTATTCAGTCCATGTGACTTTCTTGAAACCCGTGAAGATCCGGGGTAGAATAGGTCTTCAGCAACCCATTCTTGTCATAAAAGGCGACTGCTTGTCGTAAAAGGCGACTAACGAGATCGGGTGGTCAGGCTCGCTGACTTGGTTGACACATGTCATCGGTTCCCAGGTGCGCAGATCGATGCTCATGCTGTTGATCACTGGATTGTATGGTCCAGACTCGATTATTTACAGACCGCCGCCATATAGCTGGAATATTGCTGAGTGCGGCGTAAAACTCAACTCACTCACTCACTCACTCTTGAAACCAATAAATTTGTTAAACCTGACACAATGTGCTTAACTATTTCAAACTTAGAACTAACTATCTGCAGTACCACATGGCTTTGTCCTGAGACGGCGGTTCCAACTCAATATAACTATGTACAGAAGTTAAAATCTCCAAAATCAATATCCAATATATTCCCTGATAAACGATACCTCAACATTCTGACAACGAAAACAGGGTAGAAAAAATATAAGCCGAAAGCTCAGTGCCTTTCCCCGTGATATACTAGAAAATGTAGAAACCTCTTGATTGCTTCAATCTCCTTTCCAGACTGTGCAAAGGATTTAGATTAAAGGATTTACAATGCAGGCCCACATCATTGATGAAAAAGGGTCTTGGCTTATGTTTCAAGACGCACATCGAAATTGTTCACACTCAAGCAGCTGGACACTCAACACCAACGTGATTGTTAGAAACTTTGCAATTACAAAAAAGTCTATTACTTAAATCTATTTCTCTTCCTGGAATTGATACCCAGCCAAACGCATGTTACCACAAACGGACATTTTATCGACAAAACCAAACATATTAACAGTCGAAGAGAAATTGGCCTCATGCCTCAGACTGACTGACTGAGTTTGGTTTTACGCCGCTTTTAGCAATATTCCAGCAACATCACGGCGGGGGACACCAGAAATGGGCTTCACACATTGTACCCATGTGGGGATTCGAACCCGGTTCTTCGGCGTGACGAGCCAACGCTTTAACCACTAGGCTACCCCACCGCCCCTCATGCCTCAGAGATAACACAAAAGCATGTCAAGCTAACAACACACTCTAGCATGAGAACGCTTGAAATGATGGGCGTCTCTGTTATCATCCTTTGGAAGAAGTTCACAAGAATTGTTTCATTTTTCAATTTATGAATGGTGCGGTGTTCATATGATTATCCATACATTAACGGAGGTAATTAAATCCTTACACATCATAGATTTACTTTGATACAACAATGCCAGAAATGTTAATCAATAATCATATACATAACGAGAGTATAAATATAATTTACTATCTGTCAAATGAACCATGCTTATTCAAAGAAAGAAATAACTGAGCCTAAATGGAAATGACAATGGCCAGCTGTTACATCTTGTGTGGAGTACAAGAACTCGCCAGGCTGAATGATTAAAAATCTAAAATTTTAACATTAAACAAATACAAATAACATCAATTGGACACTAAATCAACACAACTTCTTATTACATATTCGCAAAATGGGTTCATTTCTTCATTTATGTGATTACAAAAAAGTGAATATTAACATACTAACCGTTACCTTTGTCTGTGTGTATTACTAATGGTAAAAACTATCTGTATCCATTTCAATAGTGAGTAGCATAATGCAGTGACCTCTTGTATATCTATTCCACGAAACGTCCATCAGTCATCTGGGTCATAAATGATTAATAAGTAGAACTGCATCATGACAGGTTTTGTTGCTGAATAACAGCAATTGTATTACCAAGATGCTGATGAGGGTGTTGTACTGACACGGAGGATGGATCGGGGAGACCGTTGCCCACAGAAATACATATATCGCACCTTATCAGTTAACTGTTGCACAGGGAAGCCATTTGACCGAATTACGCACACTGCCATGGTGAATGAATACTGTTGCTGATAGAGGTATGTAGGTAGGATCTTATACATGGCCATGATACACATGTATCTGAATACGTACATGGTACACATGTATCTCAATACGGACATGGTACACATATCTCTGAATATGTAAATGGTACACGTGTATCTGAATCCTTGACAGTTGTAGCCTTGATCTAACAAGTTCTGAGCAGGAATTGTATGGCGCTCTTTGAAATATTGGTAGAAGAGTTTATATGCTCGAGTGTGCATAAAAAAATGTGAAATACAGACACTTAAAATTGGAGTTGTTAGGATATTGCGCGACATGGAATGAATGTTGACTCTTGAACGATTGAGTGAGTGAGTGAGTTTAGTTTACGCCGCACTCAGCAATATTCCAGCTATATGGCGGCGGTCTGTAAATAATCGAGTCTGGACCAGACAATCCAGTGATCAACAGCATGAGCATCGATCTGCGCAATTGGGAACCGATGACATGTGTCAACCAAGCCAGTGAGGCTGACCATCCGATCCCGTTAGTCGCCTCTTACGACAAGCATAGTCGCCTCTTGTGGCAAGCATGGGTTGCTGAAGACCTATTCTACCCCGGATCTTCACGGGTCCTTGAACGATTGAAGGTATCACTCCTTCACTATCACTCTGAATCCTTCTGCAACAGGCGTCGTATATGTATCCTTCAAACAACTCGTACAACAGCTGTACCAATACCTGCGACTGTAGAGAAGCATTATCCTAGAGTCGACCTCAAGGAGACGCTGCATTTCCTGACAGAGTTTGGCTTCATGTCCCACATTGCGCAAAATTAACGTCTCCAAAATGCGAAACCTACAAAATACAGAATTTTGGAAAGGCAATATCATAGCACAAGAAATAGCGACCAATTCCACAATATATCATATTACCAAAAGCAGAGGTCTTTGTAATATTTTGACCATCCCATCCGTTTAAGTTAGTTCATGGTTGAGCATCAAGTGGAATTCCTACCGAATGCCAACACACTGAATCAAAGCCTTTTGTGTATTTACCTTATGTCTTCCTTGATAGGACTCTTGAAGATCCGGGTTAGAATTGGTCTTCAGTAACCCATGCTTGTCGTAAGAGGCGACTAACGAGATCGGGTGGTCAGGCTCGCTGACTTGGTTGATACATGTTATCGGTTCGCAATTGCGCAGATCGATGCTCATGCTGTTGATCATTGGATTGTCGGGTCCAGACTCGATTATTTACAGATCGCCGCCATATAGCTGGAATATTGCTGTGTGTGGCGTAAAACTAAACTCACTCACTCACTCTTCCTTGATAGCAGAAAAGTAGTTCAGACAAAATGAAAGCAACAAATTCAAGAACCAAGGTCATAAGGCAATGTAACGCGTCCAGTGTACGACGAGTTTGACCAATGTAGTCGCTTCGTTAAATTTAAGGTTACTGGGCGCATATTCTTGCCCAGAATCCCAATGACTATAATATTATAATGTTTGTGGATTCATACAATGATTTGACCTCTACTTTAACCTCAGTCAAAATTCTTAAAGAATTTTCAGGACACTGCCAAGTTTCTGTTTGAGAGATACTGTTCGTTGTGTTTCAAAAACGTTCCCATTTTGATTGGAACCGATTACATTATCAGAACTGGTGAGTTATAGCAAAGAGAAAAAAAATCTTCCTCCGGAATCATTGCTTTTTGTGACTGATGTCCATCACAATTATACTTTACAAAAAGTTTCAGTACAAGGAAGAAAAATATGTAAAAATATATCGCTCCCTGATGATTCGTTCCTACGGAAACCTGATGATTTTTGTATTTTATCATCCGACCACCGACGTGGATGACAAGCACAGCTAAAACCAGAACAAATACATCATGAAGGAGAATTTGATTACTTCACTGCGGGGTACTGAGCATGGTTGAGATTAATGTTGCGCTATGTACAGTTCAGCAGTTAAGGGTAAATTGCACGGATGTCAGCTTCAGAACACGACGTTTCCGAGTATATTCTTACTCCTTCGTATAGCTGGAATTTTGCTAAGTGCAGCATTACGTAAGGTTTGTTTTGTTTTTGTTTGTTTGTTTGTTGTTTAACACTCAGCATTACTCCAGCTATATAGCCAGCAATATGGCGGCGGTCTGTGAATTATCCAGTCTGGACCAGACAATCCATTGATCAAAATCACGAACATGAATGTATGCAATTGGATACGATGACGTTTGTCAACCAAATCAGCAAACTGGCCACCCGATCCCGTTAGTCGCCTCTTACAACAAACATGGGTTGCTGAAGACCAATTCTAACCCGGATCTTCACAGGTCCCTTCGTAAGGTATGGAAGTAATATTGACCGTTACCTGGGTTTAGGGTCGTTGATGTCATCGTATGGATCTGCTGATTTTGGAATTCTGGTGAGGTCTTTGACTGCTGATATGAAGTCAGCATGACCTGTCTCGTTGGTGGTTACGACGGTAATGTCGGTCCAGTTGTAGCGGCCGAGCATGCTGAGCATCGCCTTCACCTGGTGGTGGATGGTGGGAGAAATCAGAAGGTTCCGGGTCTTGGAATGGGTCTGAAAGAGAGTGCATTGGATATTACAACAAAAGAAAAAACTGAAAGACATAACTACTGTAACATCTGACTCGGTGCATGAGTCAGGAAATGAGAGATAAGTTCGAAAATATGCATTGGGATAAAAGGTTACTAATTCTAGTCTGTATGTCATTTACATAATATTTCTTTGCTGTTTGTTGGCGTTTCTCTCTCACTCTCTCTCTCCCCCCTCTTATTGCCGATGTGACTTAAAAGTTTAACTCTCTCGTGTTTAACTCTCTAGAGTGTTAGACTTTTAAGTCACATCGGCAATAAGAGGGAGAGAGAGTGAGAGAGAGAGAGAGAGAAAGAGAAAGAGAAAAACCAACAAACAGCAAAGCAAAATTATGTAAATGTCCTTTGTATAAACAAGTTACAGTACAACCAGAAATTATTGAGAATTTAAGATTGTAATTTTTATATTTTTTTCACTCATTACTCAAGTATTAAATGTGAATATTAGCAGAACATAACTCCAGATTCAAAGACAGGTGAACAGTTAGTACTTTGTCAAGTCACCAGGGGCAGCAATACAGGCTTCAATGCGGCGGGGCATACCACTGATCAAAGAAGTTAGAAAGTCGTGGTCCATGCTGTCCCAATATCGGACCACCTCTTCTTTCATTTTAACAATATTTGTCAGATTTTTCTTATTGACACTTTCCTTCATAAGTCCCCAAACATTTTCTATTGGATTTAGGTCAGGGCTATAGATGTCCAATCTAATAATGTCAGATTTTTGGTCCGAAACCAGGCCTGTGAATGCTTTGAACGATGTTTTGGGTCGTTGTCCTGCTGGAAAATCGAAAAATTTCCATAGAACAAGTGAGCAGATGGAAGTAAATTTCCCTCGAGAATATCTGTGTACCGGTCACTGTTCATATTCCCTTCATGTATACAGAGGGGCGTTGCCCCTAACGCAGATATGCCACCCCACATGTTAAATTTCGGACTGTACTTTGGGCGCTGATACAAAGGTTTTTCAGTTTGTTTGGTCCAGAATTTCAGTGTATTAGGAAACAGCCACACAGAAGTTTCATCTGATAAAATCACATTGTCCCAGTTAAAATTTCCATGCTGTAAGCATCAGTTCAACCTTCGCTCCTTTTGTTCAAGTTTCATGATCGGTGATGGAATTCCTCGACGTTTCTGCCAACCCATTGCATGCAGCTCAGTTCTAATTGTCTCCTTACAGACAGCCACAGTTCCTCTATCAATCATATCCAGCCTTAAGTTTTCTTAACTCCTTCGTTTGTTTTTAGAAACAAGAATACCAAGCCGCCTCCTGTCACCGACAGTCAGTTTTTTGGACCTACCTGCGCCTCCCTGGTGCTCAATGCCATATCCATTTGCAATCGTTTTCAAAACACGATAAACAGTGGACAAAGGGATGCCTGTTCTACTTGAAATCACTTTAGCTGATCTGATGTCCTTGTTATAATACTCTAAAATCAACTTCCTCTTCTCTTACTTATCCATACTGAGGATCTCTGAAAATGTCGTCTGCTAGCAAGTAAACAAAGGGGGATAACTCTTCACAAACTAATGAAAAAGGATTAACGGAGTTGTCTCTCTTGAATGAAACCAAGCACTCGATAGCTGGTCCAGGTTGTTTATACTAGAAATCCAATTAAACATATTCCTAAAATTCTCAATAATTTCTAGTCATACTATAACTAGGCTTAGGAATTATGATGGCAGGTATTATAGCAATACAGACAGTGTGCTATCTAGGGCATAATGATCATCACACAGTGTCAACGCCGCCCCTCACTGAACATCACACCTACAATGTATAACACTTGGAACAGTGTTTCACAACAGTGCAACATAACAGTATATTTGTCTGTGGGCTCATGTCCTTCATACCTTAATGATGATAGTGATGATGATTTTTATGATGAGATCATGTAATTACATTTCAATCATGATCAAGTTTGGATGGCAATGGTCGATGGTTTGATCACTGGTTCATGGGGTCGCCGTGAGTGAGTGAGTGAGTGAGTGAGTGAGTGAGTGAGTGAATGACAGAGTAAAGGGGGTTGAACGTAACATTAATAATATCCTAGTTGTATGACAGACTGTAAGCTAAACGTGGGAGTAAGGTCCCGGGGTTGGATATATACAAACGTGGTTAAACGGGCAAATCTAGGAGTCGCACCCACAATCTTAAGATCACCTCCAAGGGAATCATACATTCTGCAACTCCGATGTCCCAGAATTATTACAACGCTTTGTTATTTAACATAGTTCTGTTCCACGCAGATCGTTTTACATAAATACTCCTGATGATATAACATGTATGCTTACTTGCTAGCAATAAATATGCAAAAATAACTTTTAAATACATTCATCCAAGATAATCAGTATATGATTATTCAGCAAATGCATATATTAATAAAGTCTGATAAGCACTTTCCTAGGTATATGCATGGATATATTTATGCATGCATGCATTCAGATAACGACATCGTGCAGCAACTGAGCGACAGCAGTGACTGATAATGCATGGTGGTCCCCACTGTTCCATATGTAACTGAATTAAAGAAGATATCACATAAACACTAAAACAAATCCAATCCGATCTTAGAAAAACAAAAAGGAACAATGGTTCAATTCCTAAGGTGATAACAAATCAACTTTAACGTGACTTATTATCGATGGAAGTCAGAGGTCGGCGTTGAAGAGCTCCATGCAATGCACACACCAAAGCATTTTTGACTGAAGCAAGGGTAAAAAAATCGGCAATTTCAGAGCGTCCACGAGCACAATTACAGGTTCATCGTGTACAACAGTCGCGAGAAAGGAAATTTATGGCAGGCAAACACTATACAATTTCGAGAAAATGAAAGGTCGTGGATATTCAACAACAATCTTACGCTCACATGTTTAAAGATATGTTTTACATAATTACCTACTAAAGCAGAAAGGCCATTGAAACCATTATTTGGTTGAAGATTCAGGGTCGTAACTCATGACGCAGGTCGTTATCAAGTCAACTGCGTATTATCTAGCGATACCGTTTGAGACGTTACATGCTTGTATCACGAAGAATTGACAATCTCAATGCATTGTATAAATCTGCTAATTCCGACGAGTGATGAAAATGGTATTAAAACAAATATTAAACATCAACCCAGAGAATAACCAGTTTCCACTATCACACGAAACAGATTCCAATGGGCATAGCAGAAAGCTGATAATGTTCGAGAAGAGGTGAGCGTATCCTCTCTATGTCACAAACACATGCAAGTGCATATCAATTTTAAATTGGTCGGAGTAATAGGGAGACGGTCAAAATAAAAACACAAACTCAGCAAAGCTTTGAGAATGTTTCATGGGATGCCTGTTTAGGACATACCTTTCAAACCTGGAGCACAGCAAGGAAACCACGTGCATGTGTCCATCCATTACTAAGACTACCATTCCGTCCTTTCAAATTCATTCCATGT
The DNA here is from genome assembly GCF_003918875.1 of Haliotis rubra. NCBI lineage: Eukaryota > Metazoa > Mollusca > Gastropoda > Lepetellida > Haliotidae > Haliotis > Haliotis rubra. The sequence goes on from NW_025767002.1 coordinate 2,305,015, forward strand.
GTGAAACGTTCTTACTTCCGCATATTATGAGAATACCCTATGAGCAAATAATCCTTCAACGCTTATGCCACTTGAAGCTTTGTATATACAATGGATAGGGCCCTTTCAGAATCTCAACATTATGAACATCATACAGCAGAATGGCGGATCAGTAAGACAACAAGGGATTCTTTCTTTCAGCACTGGCAAATATATTGAATACACAATTAAGGGTTTAACGAGATAAATAGTTAACATTTTCTGAATACCTTTTAGTCAAATGGTTCGCTTCAGGCCATTGATCAATTAATATTGTTTTAGGTGAATGATTTCATTAATCACATCCATGAGACTGAAACATATCTAATGTGTATATGCTTTCTATTGCACGTTGAGTAACTGACAGAGCTGTGACACAGATCACAGATCATTTGATTAAGCCAAATATTAGACTTTTTATAATTTCATCACATGCAAAAGCACACCATGTTGTATTTAACCATAATACAATATTTGTTCTCCACAAATCCACATGTGTTCAATCAGATTACCAACATGAAACAACGTTAGACAATTATATGGATCACGCAGATCTGTTTCTTGTTTGGTAAGCTTAAGTCTTGTATATTGACGCAGACTCATCGAATGTGTCAACTGAAACATTCTTCTTAGCTTAAACATATTATTAACGTGTTAGTAATGATAAGATCAATACAAAATTAGAGACCATGGAGATCCATGCCATCCGTCTCGTTTCTGTGGTAACATTCAACCTGATACTGATTTGTTTGTAGGTGAATGTTCAATCCGGCTTGCCCTGAACTGCAAGGAGGTCAATACTTGCCGTCTCCTGTGGTAACATTTAACCTGATGTAATTTAAAATTCTGTCGATTTCTACTGCATGTTCTTAATCTATGATATGTATAATATTTTATGCTTTCTTGAAACTGATGTTCAGCCAGATGTCGCCCAGTAAGATAGTAAAGTTCAATAAAAATGCATTTGGACAACATCAAAAGTGAGGTAAATGTAAACAAGTCTGAATGACTACATGAAATTAAAGCTCAGATTGTACCTTCACGAATGGCGTCATTAATATCTGTCTGAGACTCTGTGCCTACTGAAGCCAGAGGGATACATCCAATCTCATTTTGTTTCCACAAAATGCTTACTGGATTAATATCTTTAAGGTTTATGATGAAGGATGGCTTTTCTCTGCCTGGTGGGAGCAGAATATTTTAAAATAGATTACGTTGGATTGTGGTTTCATTACCATAGTTCGTTGTATGCGTTTCGACTGAACATAGAACAAGAATCTGAGGAAAAACTTCGTTATATCCTTCAGTTCGTTATTACAAACGTAGTAAAATGTACAACTTGAGTAATTGTTTTAAGTATGACGTCCCAAAAGGTTATGATATTATCGATGTAATGTCCAACTAAACTCCCAATCTTTTTACCTCTAAGACAGTTTTATAGTTGCCATTTTGATCAATAGATATAAACAATGACATATATTCAACTTTTTCAGAATTAAGCTCAGTCACATATCACTGTTCCTTGCATATCAGATGTAACCAGCAATGATGTAAATAGACAATTTTACATATTTTGCATAAGTGATGTACATATTTCTAAACGGGGTACCTAAACACAAGCATGTTCTTGAAATACGTCCCATGTTAGTATGCAGATGATATGTTCTTGCTTCAAACGGCTTTGCTATATAAAGTTAAGTGTGAATATGAAATGAGAATACACGCCCCAGCCATCTTCTTAGTTTTCGGTCTTAACATATTGTGCTTAAACAGTGTGTTGTCTCAATAATGTTGGTTGTTTGTCCAAAATATATTTTGTTTCAAATCTATACAAGTAGGAGGTTCTGAATGCAGATGCCCCTGTCCTTATTGCTAAATATACAGTACAAACTTGTCCATATTCATGTGAAATCTTTGCTGAAAGTGTAGGTTGGCTGTACGATTCAGATTCTATCGTGTGTGTATGAATCTGAGTCTCCACTATTGATGATCATCACAAGGCTTTCTCAAAACTGGGGCATCCTGATCAATTTTGGGCACCAGTAACACACATGTACTGGTGCACAGGATCACATAATATCAGTTATTCTCCACATGTCTTTCCTACAATATTATAATGACAACAGACATGGTACAACGAAACAAGCATTTGCTTTATAAGGAGACTAAACCAGAAGCACAAAATATATAGATAAGAAATTACTATCATCTATCCATAAAATATTCCTAAAGTAACACAATACCCTCAAAAAGATATTTACAAGATACTTGCAACAAAAATGTGTGTCAGAATAATCTGTGATTACAAAATATATTTTAAGTGCATATTGGATAAGAATGTTTAACGTATACTTCTGTCAATAATACACATGTATACATTCAGTCAATGTCGTCGTTATTACATAGTAATACCCACAGCACAGACCAATATTGCCACCATACCCACCATTACTAGCTGCAGAAGCGTTAAGAGCATTTGGTTTTACATTGGAACATCTAAATCACTCTAAAGAGACTACCTTAGCCCTGGCGTAGATTACAGGGACACCCAGCCACATTCAACAGAACCATCAAAACACAGTGACACTAAGAACTCTGAGACCATCCATGTTATGCCTCAGATAGTCTGGAGTAGAAAGACAGATAATTAGGAGGCTCAAAATATGCAACATAGACACCGTCTACACTAACAAAAACACATTTATAAAGTCAAGCATCAAGGCCCAATAAGAAGAACGAACCCTTCCCCTGAGATACTGTCCTAAAGATCAAATACTGTGAAGAAGCATACCATGGTGAAAGGTAAGACCTTCAGCAGGAGCATGACACCAGAAATCAACCGACAAACAAGACTCCAACCGGCTACCCCAGATCACCTTCTTCCAACCAGATCCCATGCACCAGTCCAATCGTCCTTCGCCTTGATGAAAGTTCCAGATGCAACAACATTAAAATATTCACATCGACCACAACAGAAGCAAAGGTTACTTCAGCCCGTCATCCTACATGTACCAACTTCAGATCAACTAGAATCACATACTGTAACTAAACTACTATACAACACCTGCTTTCATTATTTTGTCTTTGGGGAAGCCTCGGGGCTAGGGAACTGGGAAGGCTTGGGTTCGATTTGCAACACAGGTACACCATTCTTCTTGTCCCCAAGGAATGGCGTATTGTTCAAGTAGTGTAAAATGTCACCCACTCACTCTCATTTTGTAATTTTGTTTGTTTGTTGTTTAACACCGTACTGAGTAATATTCAAGCTATATGGCGGCATTCTGTAAATAATCGAGTCTGGATCAGACAATCCAGTTATCAACAACATGAGCATGGCTCTACTCAATTGGGATACGATGACATGTCAAGCCAGCGAGCCTGACCACCCGATCCCTTTAGTCGCCTCTTACGACAAGCATGGGTTTCTGAAGACCAATTCTAACCCAGATCTTCACGGGTTCCAACTCGCTCGGTATACATGTATAACCATGTCCAAGATAGTTGTTAATCACTCAACTGATAAAATTTCCAGAATCTTCCTCCTGAAAGTCGCATCGGAAGAATAATGTCATCTCGTCATTCATATCCTTCAATCAAATTTTACAGAAAAAGGCGTTTCATTATTCATAACCTCATACCTCCACGTAGGTTTTACTCTGTAAGGTGTTACATAGAGCATACTTTTAATAATTCCATCTAGGCTTTGCTCTTTGAGGTGTAACACAATACATAATTCTAATAGTTCCATTAAGGTTTCAATATTTATGGTATAATTACATGATGGGTAATTCTCATACTTCCACCTTGGTTCATATGTTTTGTCTTGATTGATGTTTTGATTGTTGTTTTGTTTGCATGTTGTTTACCGCAGCACAATTTTCCAGCTATATGACGCAGTCTATAAATAGCCCTGTGATTGACATCATGAGCATCGATCTAGTCAGTTGGGAAACGATAATATGCATCATTCAAGTCAGCGAGCGTGATCACCCCAACCCGTCAGACGCCTGTTACGACAAACATGGGTTGTTGAAGACCATTTCTAACCCGTATCTTGATCTTTCGCGTGTTACACGATACCTCATTCTCATACGTGATGGTTCTCAATAAGGTGTTCCCTTATTTTCACCCTATAAGGATCAACACGATGCATAATTCTCATACTGCCACTTAAGTTTTACTCTATGATGCATTACATGTTGCATCATTCTCACACTTTTACGTGTGTATGTACATGTATTCTATAAAGTGATACTTGTCATACTTCTACCTAGAATTTACTCTTTAATGTTTGACAAGCTGCATGATTATGATACTTTCACCTAGAGTTTAGTCTTTAATGTTCTACATGGCGCATGATTTCCATACTTCTACCTGGAGTTAACTCTTTAATGTTCTACATGGCGCATGATTTCCATACTTCTACCTAGAGTTAACTCTATAATGTTCTATAAGGTGCACGATTTCCATACTTCTAACTGGAGTTAACTCCTTAATGTTCTACGAGGCGCATGATTTCCATACTTCTACCAAGAATTTACTCTTAAATGTTTAACATGGTGCACGATTCCTATACTTCCACCTACAGTTTACTCTTAAATGTTTTACATGGTGCACGATTCCCATATATCCACCTACAGTTTCCTCTTTAATGTTTTACATGGTGCACAATTTCCATACTTCCACCTAGAGTTTACTCTTAAATGTTTTACATGGTGCACGATTCCCATACTTCCACCTACAGTTTACTCTTAGTGTTGTACATGGTGCACGATGCCCATAATTCTACCTAGAGTTTAGTCTTAAATGTTTTACATGGTGCACGATTCCCATACTTCCACCTAGAGTTTACTCTTAAATGTTTTACATGGTGCACGATTTCCATACTTCTACCTAGAGTTTACTCTTAAATGTTTTATGGTGCATGGTGCACGATTTCCATACTTCTACCCAGAGTTAACTCCTTAATGTTTTACATGGTGCACGATTTCCATACTTCTACCAAGAATTTACTCTTAAATGTTTAACATGGTGCACGATTCCTATACTTCCACCTACAGTTTACTCTTAAATGTTTTGCATGGTGCACGATTCCCATATATCCACCTAGAGTTTCCTCTTTAATGTTTTACATGGTGCACAATTTCCATACTTCCACCTAGAGTTTACTCTTAAATGATTTACATGGTGCACGATTCCCATACTTCCACCTACAGTTTACTCTTAGTGTTGTACATGGTGCACGATGCCCATAAATCTACCTAGAGTTTAGTCTTAAATGTTTTACATGGTGCATGATTCCCATACTTCCACCTACAGTTTACTCTTAAATGTTTTACATGGTGCACGATTCCCATACTTCTACCTAGAGTTTAGTCTTAAATGTTTTACATGGTGCACGATTCCCATACTTCCACCTACAGATTACTCTTAGTGTTGTACATGGTGCACGATGCCCATACTTCCACCTAGAGTTTAGTCATAAAAGTTTTAGATGGTGAACGATTCCCATACTTCTACCTAGAGTTTACTCTTAAATGTTTTACATGGTGCACGATTCCCATACTTCCACCTAGAGTTTACTCTTAAATGTTTAACATGGTGCACGATTCCCATACTTCAACCAAGAGTTTACTCTTATTAGTGTTGTACATGGTGCACGATTCCCATATTTTTACCTAGAGTTTAGTCTTAAATGTTTTACATGGTGCACGATTCCCATACTTCTTCCAAGAGTTTACTCTTTAATGTTTTACATGGTGCACCATTCCCATACTTCCACCTAGAGTTTACTCTTAAATGTTTTACATGGTGCATGATTTCTATACTTCCACCTAGAGTTTAGTCTTAAATGTTTTACATGGTGCACAATTTCCATACTTCTACCTAATGTTTACTCTTAAATGTTTTACATGGTGCACGATTCCCATACTTCCACCTAGAGTTTACTATTAGTGTTGTACATGGTGCACGATTCCCATATTTTTATCTAGAGTTTACTCTTAAATGTTTTACATGGTGCACGATTCACATACTTCCACCTAGAGTTTAGACTTAAATGTTTTACATGGTGCACGATTCCCATACTTCCACCTAGACAGTTTATGATTCCCATACTCCCACCTAGAGTTTACTCTTTAAATGTTTTACATGGTGCACGATTCCCATACTTCTACCTAGAGTTTATGGTCTTAAATGTTTTACATGGTGCACGATTCCCATACTTCCACCTAGAATTTAGTCTTTAATGTTTTACATGGTGCACGATTCCCATACTTCTACCTAGAGTTTACTTTTAAATGTTTTACATGGTGTACGATTCCCATGCTTCCACCTAGAGTTTAGTCTTAAATGTTTTACATGGTGCACAATTCCCATACTCCAACATAGAGTTTACTCTTAAATATTTTACATGGTGCACGATTAACATACTTCCACCTGGAGTTAACCCTTAAATGTTTTACATGGTGCACAATTTCCTTACTTCTACCTAGAGTTTACTCTTCAATGTTTTACATGGTGCACGATTCCCATTCTTCCACCTACAGTTTACTCTTAGTGTTTTACATGGTGCGCGGTTCCCATACTTCCACCTAGAGTTTACTCTTAAATGTTTTACATGGTGCATGATTTCCATACTTCCACCTAGAGTTTAGTCTTAAATGTTTTACATGGTGCATGATTTCCATACTTCTACCTAGAGTTTACTCTTAAATGTTTTACATGGTGCACGATTCCCATACTTCCACCTAGAGTTTAGTCTTTAATGTTTTACATGGTGCACGATTCCCATACTTCCACCTAGAGTTTACTCTTAAATGTTTTACATGGTGCATAATTTCCATACTTCTACCTAGAGTTTAGTCTTAAATGTTTTACATGGTGCACGATTTCCATACTTCCACCTAGAGTTTACTCTTAAATGTTTTACATGGTGCATGATTTCCATACTTCTACCTAGAGTTTAGTCTTTAATGTTTTACATGGTGTATGATTTCCATACTTCTACTTAGCGATGACTCTTAAATGTTTTACATGGTGCACGATTCCCATACTTCTACCTAGAGTTTACTCTTAAATGTTTTACATGGTGCACAATTTCCTTACTTCTACCTAGAGTTTACTCTTAAATGTTTTACATGGTGCCCGATTCCCATACTTCCACCTAGAGTTTACTCTTAAATGTTTTACATGGTGCGCGGGTTCCCATACTTCCACCTAGAGTGTACTCTTAAGTGTTTTACATGGTGCACGATTCCCATACTTCTACCTAGAGTTTACTCTTAAATGTTTTACATGATGCATGATTTCCATACTTCCACCTAGAGTTTACTCTTAAATGTTTTACATGGTGCACAATTCCCATACTTCCACCTAGAGTTTAGTCTTTAATGTTTTACATGGTGCACGATTCCCATACTTCCACCTAGAGTTTACTCTTAAATGTTTTACATGGTGCATAATTTCCATACTTCTACCTAGAGTTTAGTCTTAAATGTTTTACATGGTGCACGATTTCCATACTTCCACCTAGAGTTTACTCTTAAATGTTTTACATGGTGCATGATTTCCATACTTCTACCTAGAGTTCAGTCTTTAATGTTTTACATGGTGTATGATTTCCATACTTCTACTTAGCGATGACTCTTAAATGTTTTACATGGTGCACGATTCCCATACTTCTACCTAGAGTTTACTCTTAAATGTTTTACATGGTGCATGATTTCCATACTTCTACCTAGAGTTCAGTCTTTAATGTTTTACATGGTGCATGATTTTCATACTTCTACCTGGAGTTTAGTCTTTAATGTTTCACATGGAGTATGATTTCCATACTTCTACCTAGAGTTTACTCTTTAATGTTTTACATGGTGCATGATTTCCATACTGCTACCTACAGTTTACTCTTAAATGTTTTACATGGTGCATGATTTCCATACTTCTACCTACAGTTTACTCTTTAATGTTTTACATGGTGCACGATTCCCATACTTCCACCAAGAGTTTACTCTTAGTGTTTTACATGGTGCACGATTCCCATATTTTTACCTAGAGTTTAGTCTTAAATGTTTTACATGGTGCATGATTTCCATACTGCTACCTAGCTTTTACTCTTTATTGGTTTGCATGATGCATCATTGTTCTACACATCCAGCTAGCTTTTACTCTAAAATGTTTTACATGATGCGTGGTGTTCATTCTTCTACCTAGTTTGTACTCTTTCATAATTTACATGATGCATTATTATTTTACAATTCCACCTAGCTTTTACTCTATAAGGTGTTACATGATGCATGATGCTTATACTTACACTAAGCTTTTACGCTAAAATGTTCTACATGGTGCATGATTCTCATAGTTCCATTACTGAACACCCGTGGGGTGTTAACTCAAGCACCGTGCTTATTATTCATCTATGTTTTCACTCACTCAATCACCCGTCCACGCACTCCCTTGTCAAGTCAACAAGTCTCTCATTCATTCACCTGTCATCTTTAATGTACCCGTTAACATAGAGTTTGAATTCGATGACAGGTCCACATCATAAAACAAACGTTTACGCAGGTTTTGTTTGCAACCAGGAATTTGGTAATTATTTGCATAGCACATTTGCTGCCTTCCGTAGCATCCTAAAAGTGACATTTTTAGGGCAGGCAAAGATGGAGAGCCCAAGCTATGTCGTCACTTTATGTGATTAGCACCTCTCAAAACTAGCACTAATCCAGATAGAGCTGTGGTAATTCCTTGCTTTGAACTCTTGGCATGAATCAGTTCCTGACTGTACAAGCTTTCAGTGTGATTAACGCCGTGATTGGAGACTGACCGAAGGTCAGACTTGCCTCAACTGACCACCATATGAACATCTATAATTGGAGAACGTTGTCAGTAACGGACGTAGCTTGATTAGTGCCTTAATTAGTCGCTTCATCAACTTGCATGAGATATACTTGAGTATTTATCACATAGTGAGTCCTGTTTTACAGTGATAAGGAGATAATGGTTGTGTTGAGATTGTGGAATGATATGGAGGTTAATCAGCGAAGTCATAGTTCATATAATATTAACCGGTGATTATATACTGAAATGTCTGGTGTGTTTGTGAAAGCAAATGCACAAAGATCACGTTTTGGTGAGTGAGTGAGTGAGGGAGTGAGTGAGTGAGTGAGTGAGTGAGTGAGTGAGTGAGCGAGCGAGTGAGTGGTGAGGAAAAATAATCGAGTCTGGACCAAACAATCCAGTGATCAACAGCATGAACATTGATCAACGCAATTGAAACACGTTGTAATGTGTGAACTAAGTCAGCAAACCTGTCAACCCGACCACGTAAATTACCTCTGAGTGAGTGAGTGAGTGAGTTGGGTTTTGCGATGTTTGGAGCAGTATCCACTTACATCATGTAAAGCCCGATGTAATGTAGGTCTCAGCGGTAGCCTAGTGGTTAAAGCGTTGGCTCGTCACGCCGAAGATCCGGGTTCGATTCCCCATATGGGTACAAAGTGGGAAGCCCATTTCTGGTGTCCCCCGCCGTGATAATGCTGGAATATTGCTGAAAGCGGCGTAAAACCAGACTCACTCACCCACTGTGGACACTGTGGACCGTCAGTTGAAACGCCATTTTCATAACCTATTGCTGTGACTATGATTTGCCTATATATTGCAAAAGAAAACATACTACCGAGACAGTAATGTCAGTGAAGAGTGCTCCACTGTCGCATTAGATTGTTCGTGTTTTCCATAACATTTGAAGGATGAACTAAAACATACGGAAAGATATTTTTCAAATGAATACTTCATCATGTAATACACAGATATAGTCAGAGCAAGATACATATATACAGACGAAAAAGCTGAAAGGGAAGAAAATACGGTGTGAAAATTATAATTGGTGGTAGGGGCATGTTTCAGCAAGTAATACCACCTGTGCAAGACAGATTCAGTAATCAATCTTTGCCAAAATGGAAGGAGAGATTTATGACTCGTTGTAGTAAAATGTATTGTTTGTAACTATTCTACAATGTATTGTGCAACATCTTACCTGTGACGTAACCAGGTACTCCGGGTTCCATGTTATCACCGGAAGTCCCAGATACTGAGTGAGACTTTGGAAATAGTGCGTTGCGGCGGGGTTGACGTTGTGGTAGTGGGGGTTGTTGATGTAGATGACAGCAGGTGCTTCTAGCGGAAAGATTGTGTCACAGAAAGCGTCCAGAATATGCTGCGGGTCACCTTCTTTCAGCAGAATGAGCTGCCCCTGGAGGAGAAAGAACCTTCGCAAGGTATTGTCCCTCGATGGCATTGTCCTACCCCCGGGAAGATGACGGCCGTAGTGGTCCCGATCCCGTCGCAGATGCACGATGACGGGGAGGGTGATACGGACCCTCCCCAACGTCCCCGAACCAAGAACACATATCGAGAACACAACTAGGTTAAAAAGCCCATACGTGTCCATTTTTCATACCCGTGCCCTAAGCCAGCGCGTATTGCTGGTTACTTGGACGTGAACACATAAGTCAACACAGGTGCAACACGGGGAGACATCAATTCAGTCATAGCCTCATCCCCCGCAGAAACTGGTGGACAGATATTGGATCCATGTCAAAGTAGTTCTCACATACACTCAACTGCCTTCGCGATCAGCATTTAACACTCTTGCACAGTCGCTGCCACAATCTGTAACAGAAACAAGTTCAGCAGTCAATATTTCTCGTGCTTCCTGATCAGCAAATTGCTTAAAGCATACACATCATTCCTCACAGAGCGCGATGGATCCCTAGACAATGGTAGTAGCCGTTTGTTTGCGATAATAGAGACATTCTAATCTACGCTAGCTAAATTACTGCCTTTCACAAACGGAAAACGACAGTGACGGTGGATGGTGAACCATAGCTAACCTCGACAGAGAATCGCTCTCGCTGTGATCATTCTTATGAGGGAGGGGGAAACCCTACCAATAATCTTCTCACGACCATCTCGCACGGAAACAATGTATCTATAAATGGAACACGAAGATGATAGAGCTTGAGGCTTGTTTTCGTTGACAAGGATATCATGACGAAGCATTTGTATTAGCTCCATACCTCGAAGTAATATTTATTCTTGCGAACAAGCCACTGGTGTCGGACTTCGGTGTGATAACTGAATATATTATTTCTTCGGAGATGAAATTGAGACAGGCTGACGGACAGCCACTGTGGAAAGTATGTTATTATTCATATATGCACAATAAAAGTGGAAATTACCGGGCGATCACAAGCTATGGTAACCTTTAGATCCCTGCCAGATCTTTGCTAAATATGTCGTCAATGTTGTGTAAGAATTTTCAAATGCTTTAATAGCCATGATTTGCATCTGTGTAGCATCGCAGTAAAAAGTGGTTTTGACACAAACTGGGAAATCTCATATTGACACGTTTCTCAAAAAATACAGAATTGAACGTTACGTTCGTCGAACGCTGATCCGTTTCGTGTAATTACAATACGCAGCCCTGATAATACAGTTGTAAAACAATACATTCAGGCATACAAATAAACAATCAGCACAATTACATTGGGTGTGAAATTCAATTAGATTTTCTTGTCTATAGCGGAGTTACAGACAGATTAACGCTTATTGTATAATCGGAATTCTTGAAGTTGGTGTGTCAAAAAATGAAACATTCAACTTTATGGATGACAACTTTATTCTTAGATCGTTATAGCTAGATAACGATGTAGAACCTTCATCGAAACGTCGCTCTATGCAATACAAGCTGTAACGATGTAGGAAGACGTCGCTCTATGCAATAAATAAGACGTTGCCATCCATAACGTTGTATGTTTCAGATTAACTCTTACCTCTATAACACAAGCAATGCTATTGAATACAGAAATATTTTAATACAAATACCCTGAGCACACATTTACCGACAATCGAGTCTGCAGTGCACATCCTAAAAAGTAAAATCGAGTTTTTACTGATACCAACCTGTTAAAACATAAACACTTTTCCAAATAGTAATCCCCTAAGCATCACATGTGTATCTGTTTTTAAAGTATTGCTGGCATCAGATCATGCGCAAGTAGAGCTATCCTGCTTCTCAACGCTTAACTGCGTGCGGTACGAGAGTTTATCAATTCCTTTGGAGAAAGAAACCTATCCTGACGAGGCGGTTTTGCCATTGTGTACGATACGACGCATGGGTAACATGGCAAAAAACACACAGTTCTTTTTAACGACCGAGCCCCAATAGACGATGGCCATTCGTCTTTCTCTGTGCATTCAGTCATTAACTGGCGCTTCTTAGAGCATCGGTGATCCCAAAGGGAATACTGTATGCGAAGATCACAAACAGTGTACTCTGGCTTATGTTCGTTCTGTTTACCATACTTATAATTCAATTTTAAAGTCTTCAGTGATAGGTACTGTTTCTCTAATGCTGTTATGAATGATGGAACGGAGGTCTCTGGCAATTATCAGATCATGACGTAATTTTGCAACCTTTAACATTAATCCATTAGATGATACTTTGTGAAAAAGCAGACTTGAATGCTAATCAAAGATCAACCTATTTTTCCGCGTTTATACAAATTATGAATGAAACATGTAAAGACATGTAAAGATAAATTATCCTTTTTGAAACTGCAAATGAAGTTAAAATACCTTTCTGTGTGTGTTGTTCGTTTGTGCAAAATGAATGGGTGAGTGTCCTGCAATCCAATTGCATGAAACCCCTCTGAAACAGGGTTGGAGGCAGGAACTCTCCTATACTTTTCACGAATATATGCGTACTTTCCTTAATACATATTATTTTCGCAATCCCAAATTTAAACACGTCCTGTTCATCTAGGTAAAATGGAGAGTATATTAATTAAATACCAAATTGTTATCTCCATTTGCTAAAACACCTTCGATGAACATAATTTTCATATTCTGCTAACCAGGTGGATCTACGCAAATTTACTGTTTTTCTTGCATTGCACAATGGCGATTAGCATAATGTGTTTTCAAATATATGTATGTATTCGGTGCCCAGAAATGTTAACACTAGAGATTCCCGGACATCACTAAAAACGAAATATGAAAACACGTAATGTTTATCTCAGACAATGTGGCTAGCTGTTGATAGAGTATTCATGTTGAGGCGTCAGTCGTCCATCTGTTCTAACTTTGTCGTATGAAGATGCCCACTCACGTTACATTCCCTTAGGTTTCAGTATTAACATTAAGGATAAACTTACTTGACCTGATCTTTATTGGCTTGTGCATGATATATGATAGTTATGCCACCATTGGACTCACTTTAAGGGTATTTGTTGAGACTGTTGGTCTGTTGTATTTGTCGTTCAATGTCAGATATGAACACAATTGGTTTATGGGAACAACTAAATGTGAACGTACTTTTCTTTCAATGTGTTCTTTAGAACTCATAATGACAGAGCTCGAATCATACAACTAGAAAACTCATTTCCATAACAAATCTCTGCTAAAAGAATAGTTTCTCTTTGCTCCGTTATACGATTCCGACTATATCATGTGTTTATGTAAAAGCAAACCAACATGTGAAATATCTTCATTTGTCTTCTCAACATGTTTGTTTTGTTTTGTATTGTTTTATTTGTTTGGTGTCTTTTTGTAAGTTTTTGGTTTTTGTACTGTATTTATTGTTGTTGTTTTTGGTTTGGTTTTGTTTGGGGTTTTTGTTGTTGTTGTTTTTGGGGGTTGTTTTGTTTTGTTGTTTGTTTTGGGTGAGTGGGTGGGTTTTTACGTTTTCGGTTTTTTATTTGTTTTGTGGTCTTTTGTATTTCTTGGAGGGGAGACCTGTTGGTTGTCCTTTAAATATTGTGGTGGTCCGTAGATGTCTGACAAGGACGTGAAAGAAGATCCTGTTGGTTACCTTTAGGGTGATGCATAAGAATGCTGTGTACAAAAGCCAGTAGTACATGTAAGTTATAATTACATATTACATTTATAATGCTGCATTCGTTTTATCTATGTCCACAGAACAGTGTGCCCTCGAGTCTTCCCAGCTCATATACTCACTGAGCTGCCTGTTGGGCGACAAAGGTCATCAGTCACATAACCATCTCATCTGAGCTTTTGAGCTCTGGAAACGAGTAACTCATTCAGACGACAAAGCGCCTTAGCGCCTCAACAGTGTATCTTAATCCCCATTTGATAAACAGACATTGTTTTTGTGTTACATACGATAGATGTGTTTACAGAGGCGTGCACGGTCACTTTCCCCTTATCCAAGTGACTCTTTGGCCTCTTCCAAATCTGTGAACATGGGAATGATTAGTTTCGTTTAGTCCGCTTTTGACAATTTCCAGCAGTATGACAAAAGAACCTCAGGAATGGCATCACAAATTGTCAGGAACGCTTTAATCTTAATCTTATTATACCAACTGACGAGTAAACACAAGTACCCATGCATGTTTAATGGCTGATAAAACAAACAAGAAATTGTTATTTAAAGTCATGTTCTTCAAACGAGTATCAGTTACGTTTGGAATGTACGTTTGCAGTGCTTTGTTGACAATTTTATAGTTCAATAAAGATTCAATAACCTAATGTAATGTGGGGGTTATATATTCAATTATCAAGAATATACTTTTTTGCCAAGTAAATTACACGATTTTCCCGAGATTATGCAACAATGTTTACATTATATCTGATCTGTAAATCATCTCATACATATGGCCATGGTTGACTGCAGGCCCAAGGGACTCGTCAGTTCACCATCATCCAGCCTTGAGGGACGATCTGTCTCTGTGATCAATGATAGCTCTGGTAAATCATATTTCGAACGTGTTTTATTCATGTTTTGACATGAATTTCAGAAAATATATGTTCAAAAGGTGGAATTAAGAAGGTAATCTAAATCTTGTAAAACATATTCTCTGATGTAGGGGAATTATCAATGAAGCGATATTTTTCCACGTGTAACAGCGTGTTATAAAAAACAAAGTTGGAGAAGGTTTGAGAAGTGTGTAGTGATTTTGAAATGTATTACGTGTGAAGTATCTCATGAACATTTGGACTACCCCAACTTTCAAAATATACATGTATCTCAGTTTTACCACGCGGACCAGAACGGTTCACAACGGTACTCTTTCGGAACATGTAAAAACACACGTGAAGAAAAGGTCGCCTATCCTTTAACATTCAAAAAAAGGAATGATGGTAATTTTATGGATATACAACTTCTCCATTCTGTATATCCATAAACTTATCATCATTCTTCATCACCTCAACTTCCAAAATGCCATCAAAGAAGTCAGTCAAAAAATATGGCGATCAACAGGAAAAATGTTCTTAAACTTCCGTGTTTATTACTTAATATATTATTGGCTTTCTCAGAAAATGGTTGCAAAATGAATAGTTTTTATTTAAAAAGAAGTATCGATTAACCCCCAACCAGCATGCACGCACGCTATATAACAACCAGCTGACAGGTTATATGTACAGAGACAACCATTAGTTCATTTTTATCAAACTGCAAAACATTAGTTTAGCTTTAGTTTGTTTAAAGTTGCATTATGTACCAGTTTGTTCTAAACACTTCCCATCAGTAATTAATATTAACAATGAACATCCCGTACTTCATCCTTCACTTGCTTCCCTTGTACATTGTCCATGGTTACCATTGTACAAGCGACTCTGCTTTAGGCACAGATTTCTTATGAATGTGGAAAGGGTTATGTCGCGTCTATTAAAACGGCGTGAAGCCATACTAACTCGGTCACTCGTTCCCACGTTCATAAAAGTCTCTGTGTGTATCAAAAGGTGCCAGTAAAACTAATTCTGCAAAACGACATAACACTGTTTTTATGAACGGTCTATCGGCCTTGGTGCCATTCTGACGGGAGTCACAGCAAAACAGGCTACGTCACTTGACGGGAATTCACGAGATCAAAAGGTCTTATCTTCAATATTTGATACTAACCTAATTATAATCCACTCGGCGTCTTTTCAACTGAGGTACTGTCGGGTATTATTGTCGTTCACATTATTGTAATTGCATAGGCGCAGTAAAGTACAGTCTGGGGACAGTAAGATTATTATTTTGGGGGTAAGCTCTCGATAAAATCTCTCAGAGGAGAAATGGCTAGAAATCATTATAAACAATTACAGTGACGTACTTCAAGAGTTTACGGATTCATGTTTAGAAATAAACGAAGAATATTACATTGCAGTTGAATAACATAGAAATTACATTGCAGTAAAAAAAACGTTTTGCATTTCAACGGTTCACTATAATTTCTTGAAAGTATAAGAAATATGGAGATTGCAGCTAAAGTGTAAAGTTTAACGCCTGCTTTATTCTTATGAATAGACTCGATCAATTGTACTTAGTGATATTTGTCATTCGATACAGTCATTTTAAGAAAAACAAATTCAGACATGTTAGAATGTTGTCACCGTATAATTGGCATCACTCTCATCACATACGCCGTTCACGTGGGAGAAACTGTACACGGCGTACACTCCGTACAAGCTGTAAACATCGTACACATTGTACAAGTCGATACATCGTACACATCGTTCAAGTCGATACACCGTACACATCGAACAAGTGGAAACATCGTACACATCGTACAGGTCGATACACCGTACACATCGTACAAGTCGATACATCGTTCACATCGTACAAGTCGATACATCGTACAAGTCGATACATCGTACACATCGTACAAGTCGATACATCGTATACATCATACAAGTCGAAACATCGTACACATCGTACAAGTCGATACGTCGTACAAGTCGATACACCGTACACATCGTACAAGTCGATACATCGTACAAGTCGATACACCGTACACATCGTACAAGTCGATACATCGTACACGTCGTACAAGTCGATACACCGTACACATCGTACAAGTCGATACATCGTACAAGTCGATACATCGTACACATCGTACAAGTCGATACATCGTACAAGCCGATACATCGTTGCATCGTACAAGTCGATGCATCGTGTATCGGGCATCGGGCAAGCTGGACATATCATAATCTTCATATAAGTTGTACACATCTTACAGGTCGACCACATCGAACACATCTTGCCAGCTAAAACGAAGTACACTTCGTACAAGGTCTACGCATCGCACATGTCGACCGCATCGTGCAAGCCATGCACCTATAGTTCAGTCGCACAAGCTATACACACGGTAGCAGTTAACCACATCGTACACATTGGGCAGGCCATACACATAGTAAACAGGATGTGCAGATCGTAAACTTCGCTGAAAGACTTCGCCAACATACGTCCTACGCCTTAAAGAAACTGTACACAACGTTCAGACAGTAAGCGTAGTTCATGTAGTGAGTGAGTGAGTATGGCTTCCATCAATGTTCCAGCAGTATCACGGGACACCAGAAATGGGCTTCACACATTCTACCCATGTGGGGAATCGAACCCGGGCCTTCAGAGTAACGAGCGAACGATAAAACCACTAGGCTACCCTAGCGCCCTTGTACATGTAGTACACATTGTACGTATTCTGTACGATGAATATAAAATGTACATGTAACGTTCTGCGTTAGCATCAAGTGGAGACTGCCTATTTTAGTGGTGTGTGGTCTTCTGCATAGAGCGCAAGTCACAAATTAGGTGAAGTTATGAAACGTTTGTCACGGAGAGTCTTGGATGGGTGACCGTGTTTGGCAGCTTGATTCCTGAGAGTTTCTAGGACTTCTGTCCTGCTTTTCAACGAAGCACCGATGCGATCACACCTTAGGCAAGTGCGTTTGTTCAAAATTGCCTCTGTTCACCCAGCAGAAAATGGGTACCCGGTGGTATGTCATTTGACTGTTAACCTTCCAGCGCCTCACAGGCGGCCTGGGTTATCCGGGGCAATAATGTCTATCATGTTGTATGCACTTAGGGGGCGGTGGGGTAGCCTAGTGGTTAAAGCGTTGGCTCGTCACGCCGAAGACCCGGGTTCGAATCCCCACATGGGTACAATGTGTGAAGCCCATTTCTGGTGTCCTCCGCCGTGATGTTGCTGGAATATTGCTAAAGGCGGCGTAAAACCAAACTCAGTCAGTCAGTATGCACTTATAGTATATCCTGCGTCGTGGAGTTCAGCGCTCTATAAGTGGCCAGTTGTTTTTATTACTATGAGTATTTTCCACAATGAAACCTGCCAGAGTCTCACACCATCAATACATAGTGAAAAGTCGGATAATTTCGATGCACAAACATCAAACATCTCCTGTGACTGTTGCAATCCAATTATTCACAATACGTCAGCACGTAAGAAACATTTAGAAGGAATGTTCAGCAGAAGCATTCCCAGTATACTTGTGTCTCAGGCTATACTCAATCAATTACGTTATTAGCTTGGAAAGGTATGCCGTTGAGAGGAGGAGCTTGCCGGATCACGCCAAATCCTGTCGTCTGAGAGCCCTAGATCAAACTCGCTGAGTGAGAACTTGTGGCGGAAGAGTTTGGAATCCCTAGATAAAGAAGTCATGAACGATGGCGTTAAGAGCCACTTTGCTCAAACTGACCATATGCTTCCGGTAAAAAGGGGAATTTCAGATAAACGACAAATAATAGTTCTGTCTGTTATTTTCGATTGAGTGTCAACAGAATTCATTACAAAAGTGCCAATAATATTTTTTACATGTAATTGTATTATACCAGAACCGGAACTAGAATGTCTCGCGCACCCTCAATGGTGGCACCCTTTCACACCCTAACTAGTAGCAACCTCACTGGCAGCACCTTCGCACACCATACCTGATACCTGATACCAACCTCGCTCACCGTCCATGGTCGCACCCCCGTGCACCCATCACTGGTGGCACCCTTACGCATACGCACCCTTACTAGAAGAACTGGTGGCACCTTCCCACACCCAAACTGGCACCACCCTCACTGGTATCACCGTCGCGCACCCAAACTGGTACCATCCTCACTGATATCACCCTCGCGCACCCTCACGGGTAGTACACTCATTCAACCTTTACTTGGAACAACTTCAAGCACAACTCACGGTCAGCACCCTCATTCAGCCCTAACTACCTAAGTCTTTCAGAACCCTCCTGCAACAGTCACAACTAGCACCCTGCTTCACAACTCTGACAACAGCTCACTTGCCCATCACTGGGAGCAATCCTCTTGATCATCTCACCTTCGTACACAGCAGAGACATCTCCAGCAAATATTTTAGACATTATGTTCCAACTTACACACTGCCAAGCCCGTGATCAGATTAGTCGCACATGTACCAAGGCATGTAAAGGATCACAGCGCGCCCACACATCATCCAAGACAGACCAGAGATACCATAGTTATTGGTATTCCCAGTTGACGTGTTCTTTGTCTACAAGATCATCGGAAACGTGGTTTGACAGAAGGGGTATTATTACTATTGACATTTGAAAGAATAGATGGTTACCAGATCTCACGGGAGCTCGATAAACTGTTATACAGACACGGCCAGTCGATGCTTACATGCACCAGTAACATAATTACACATGGCACTCCGTCTGTAGAACATATCAGAGACCTACACACATACAACGTAACACAATCATACATATTCTGTCTGTTCCAGTCTCTGCTATACGATAATGAAGATAATCAATGATCCAGAAAAAGGCATGTTTAGTGTTCAGACTTGGCATTTAGCTAATGACAAAGAAGGTAAAAAATGAAACATACAACTTTAAAAGTTTAGCTTGATAACGATGTAAGAATATACATCTGAACTGAACTGAACTTTATTTACACTCCACCCGCGTTCTGCGGCATTAGAGGTACAAGTTTACATCATAATGTACAACTTTAATACAAGTATGAAACATAAAGTGGTCATATATACATATCGCTTGGTTGCAAGACATTATTGTTTTGCAAAATATTGCTAACTTCCTAATTGTTCCGAGTTTGTTAGAGTGAAAAAGCTGGTTCATATATTTTTTTCCTTTCTTGGGCCAAAGTAGGGCAAATAAACAAAAAGTAAAATTCATCACAAATGTCGTTTGAATTACAGAGAGTACATATTCTTTCATTTGGGAAAGTTTTGATCCATCGTCCTGTTTCAATTGGTAGATAATGGTTTGAAGTTCTGAAATTAAGTAACGCCCTTCGAAACGTAGCTCTATGCAATAAATAAGAAGCAGTCATCCATGAAGTTGTAAGTTTCATTTTTGACTCAACAACATCTAGAATGCCGATCAAACAATTTGATGAAGAAGGTAACGACTTACGTTGTCATTTCTCTAGAATCCTTTAGATAAGATAACGATACAATAATGTTTTTCAGTGCAAATCTAAATATTGATGTTTACATGGCATCACATCTTCAAAGGATTGTATTTCCGTCAGAATGAATCTTCCAAATTGAAACATGCATTATGTAGAGGCAATTTGGGTGAGTTAAAAACTGAAACAGATTCAACAAAATTATGTTCTTCTTTCATTAGGATGTGTAAAGGATATAATACCGATGCGGACAGAACTTGTTTGGTCCAACTTCAAGCATTATATTGAATGTCATTTTTTTCTATCGTGTAATCTTCATCACGGATATATAACCACGGAGGTGTATATACTGAAGGTCATGAAAATAATTATTCACCTTTCGTTTGGTTACTGTTCAATATTCCAGCAATATTCAAGCTATATGGCGGCGGTAGGTAAAGAATCGAATGTCCCGTGTAATACAATATTTATGAAACGAGTGAATGGTTTGGAATCTAACGAGTGAAAACAAGTTATATACTAATACCATCCACGAGTTTCATAAATATGGTATTAAAAGGGACATAGTTTAATATTTTATTTATTACTCACCCAACATTAGCAAAATAATATCGAGCAAACGAGTGTAATGACTCTCAGCTTTCCGCGAGTCAAGCAAGGTCTACTACTATTGTGACAGAGGTATTAGCATTGTGACTTCATAACTGTAAACCACTTTGACGTCATACGTACGGCATAACATCGTAAAATTATTAAACAGTGATATTTTCAACGGGTGTGTAATAAACTCCAGTGAGCAACATCGTGAGCATCTATTAACGCAGTTGGGATACGATAACATGTGTCATCTATGTCAGCGAGCCTGAACACCCGATACCGTTAGTTGCCTTTTACATCAAGCATGGGTTGCTGAAGATGACCTCTAACCTTAATGTTCACGGGTATGTATTTTTATCTCACGGGATTTTATCATATTAGTTATTTGCATCAAAGCGGCATTGGTTTAAAACGCTCTAGTATTGTCTTCACTGGTAAGAGCCTTATAACTTTTAATGTATGTAGATGTGACAGTGGAGCTATGATTGGTGAACTCCAGCAATGGTTAGAGTAGAGCACCATACATTAAGTGTACATTTTCGTCTGAATAAAGTTTTTGTGGCCAAAGTCGGACGTCCAAGTTCCAGATCTACAATACATAAATATATCAATCAATCTCGAATATTGAAGATAACGATCATGGAGCTATAATCATAATATAATTTACGTCAATGCAACAGAAATCCCAATATGAACTATCCTCAGAAACTGATCCCAATTATTTAAAGGGGAAAATAGCTGTGAACATTATATGAATGGATCTCTAGAAATCAGTAATGACACCGGGTGCCAGCTAAATTTCCTGCTTTACCGATACCGATACCTTTACTGATACCGATACTGACATTCATAATATTTACAAAAATCCTGCCAAGACAATCGAGTTATCGGTGGATAGGAAAATCAAGTTATTTTTCATTTGTGAGTCAGTAATAAGTTTCATTCTTTCGCTATGACCGCTGTGTTGAAATGCAGAGATGGCAATGCTTATACGTATAACCAAAGGTTTGGGAAATAAAATTATATTAATGTTACGGCCTAAATATTTCTTTCATAGCTATCTGAGTATAAGCTGACTGGTTAATCTCGGGGACTTCAGTCCACCATCAGAAACATCGACCCAGTTGAAGTACAAATAGAAACTATAGTCCAGACGAATACTCAATCTTGATTATCCTTGGAAACAAATTCCTGAAATCGCTGCTGAAAGCAAGGTCGATTGCAGGTCCTTATCCTGAATCTGCGTTTATGATTCAACTCCAAATAGTGATGACACCAGGTGTCCGCGAAACTGAAGTGTTCGGAATGCTTTGTTGTCATCATGAGCTTTGACCCACTTCCCAAGAGAATCATCAGACAAATATACGTGAGTAAAAGTGCACAATACATATCTGTCATGAGGAGCCCCAAGTTGATCAAACCACACCATGGCGGGATGACCTTTTCAGTTTTTTGTCTTTGGAAACTGTATGGAATTCCTTCAGTGTTCCAGCAAGTTAATGTCATGTAAAGAAGCATATGCATTGTGAGTGACAGATACATTTAAATATTTAATTCACCATCTTGATTTTTTGGAAATGATTTGTTAAATTGCTATGTTGGCCTCAGTTTCTGAAACCGTAAATCACAGATATGATTATAAAATGGCATGAGCAAAATAAGTGAGGTTTGTCAGGTTTGCTACACACATTAGCATGGCGTTGACCCAAAGCTTTTGCAATCATTTGGTGTATTTTCGTGTAATTGTTGTTGTGGTGGTAGTGGTGGTGTTGGCACTTTCAGTCGCACTGATATGCTTCTGCATTTTCGCTTTGTAATAATACATGTACCTATAATATTGTTTTCTTTCCAAATCCGGGACGAATTTTGTAAAAAGCGCGATCATATATTAACCTGATTCAATCTACAAAAGATTTACCACAATGCACAAATCCCAGAGCAAAATGTCCTTCTAAAAAAAAAGATCTCGATCTCTTCGCGAATTAACATCATCTGAATGAAGAAACAAAAAGCCTTAAATCCTTACCCGAATTCATCACATCTTCTTTTACGTGGACTTGTGTGAGTTTATTGATCGAGCATGAGGATAAAAAAATATTCACACTCATGTTGGACGTTTGCCAAGGAAAAGTCACCAATGCTGAATTGAATTCATGTAGAAAAAATGGTAGTGTCTGTGATACGATTTTCCTTATTTCCAGATTTCCTTTTCAACTGTACCTTGTTAACTATTGCCAGAACCTCTCATTTTGCGGTTTTTAAAGAGGCTTTACGGTAATTAGCAATGGCTTAATGGTAAATGGTTGAGAACAGGTTGGTCGATTTATCAAAAATGTAATGGTGACACATTTATCAATCTTGTGCTGGCGAGTATTAATGATGTACTCATGTTCATATATCGTCACCCCTATACATTGACCTATATTGGCATCGAAGAGGTAAACAACAAGATAGATTCAAAGTTGGCCACCATCATGGTGGTGGTGATGCTTTGGTGGTATGTATGGCTCTGTGCACAGAGTCCAGGTCACAAATCAGTTAATGTTAAGCAGCACTGGTCACGGAGAGTCCTTGAGTGCGACACATGTCATAGTATCACAATTGCGTAGATCGAAGCTCATGATGTTGATTACTGTATTGTCTGGTGACCCGTGAAGATCAGGGTTAGAATTGGTCTTCAGTAACCCATGCTTGTCGTAAGAGGCGACTAACGGGATCGGGTGGTCAGGCTCGCTGACTTGGTTGACACATGTCATAGTATCCCATATGCGTAGATCGAAGCTCATGATGACTTGATTGTCTGGTCCAGACTCGATTATTTGCAGACCGCCGCCATATAGGCTGGATAATTGCTGAGTGCAAACCAACCAACCAACTACAGTGTTCAGAATCAGAAAATATGTCACTTTGGTTTGGCCTCCATGCACTACATCAAACGGTTCAGTAAGGTGTTGCGCCACAACGCGCCCGACAAGGGAGATGATCCGTCAAAGCGTACTGTCAGTTTGGCAATTCCCGTGTAACACGTCTATCTGGTCCCTTGGTCTGACAAGAACATCGCTTAATCTTGCCAAACAGGTTTGTGGTACTGGTAACTGCTAAAAAAACGCTCAACACGCGGTCCCAAACATGCTAGAGACGGATTCATATCAGGACCTTTCGCTGGCGATGGCAATTTGCTTGCAAAAAAAACATTAATTGATTCGGCTCTGTAGGGTCGAGTGTCGTCGCCTTGAAGAAGGAAATTGTTGCCATACATCCTGCGAGGATTTGACCGTCCTATCACTGCGATGGTGACAATCACAGATGCCACAACCTTGAGACATAACCTTCACAATCCTCATGAACCTTTACACCACTGCATACCCGTGAGACTGAACCTTCTTCCTTTACACACAATCCTCACCCTGAACCTTTACACACAATCTGCATACCCGTGTTCTTCCTTTACACACAATCTGCATACCCGTGTTCTTCCTTTACACACAATCTGCATACCTGGGTTCTTCCTTTACACACAATCTGCATACCTCTTCCTTTACACACAATCTGCATACCCGGGTTCTTCCTTTACACACAATCTGCATACCCGTGTTCCTTTTTTAAGGAACCTTGTCTCATCTCAGATTATCTCAATATAACATGACGCCAACCTTGTAAGTGCACTTTTCGGTGCTATTGGGCCCACAAACACGTAAAACGTTTGGGGTTCATTTGTCGAAAACGGTTGACGGACCGGTTGTCTTGTCCCTGTTTCCTCTTGCAATGAACCTGCGATGAACAGTTTGACGGCTAGCTCTGGATTTAACGCTAATCAAAGCACCCCATCTCTCCCTCAGTGTTGCTACTAACAAACGTCGATTAGATCTACGTCTTGTTAGGCGGCACGATACACGGTGATCACGCCCTGTGGCCTTTTGGGAATGTCCTGGAAGTCTTGGGGAGACCGCATTTTCTTCTGTAAATACCTTTGAGTCTCTGAAAGCATCTCACGTTAACGTTGAAATGACGGCTGATGACGCCATTTGTTGCTCCAGCTCGGGTCATTCCGGCGATTTTGCTACGTATTGTAGGAGGCGACCACTTAAGAGTTGTGTTTAGGACAAGAAATTATGAATGTATTGCATGGGACCGATTTATAACTCTGTCTCAAGCCATTTAAGCGCTTTCTTCAAACGTCTTTTCACGAATATATAAACACAATTGAGGGGGATGTTTGCAGTTTTGAGTTTGAATATATCACGTTTCATATACTGTCATTGTTTATACCATACATTATGTATCAGGATTAAGCTGAATTGAACAATATAACATGCATACATACACATGCACACACTACCCGTGAAGATCCGGGTTAGAATTGGTCTTCAGTAACCGATGCTTGTCGTAAGAGGCGACTAACGGGATAGGGTGGTCAGGCTCGCTGACTAGGTTGACACATGTCATTCTCTCCCAATTGCGTAGATCGATGCTCATGCTGTTGATCCCTGGATTGTCTGGTCCAGACTCGATTATTTACAGACCGCCGCCATATAGCAGGAATATTGCTGAGTGCGGCGTAAAACTCATTTCACTCACTCACATGCACACACAAACGCGCACGCACACACACAAGCTTCTTGAAACCATCAGATTTGTCAATCATGTGCATCATTTTTTCAAACTAGTGATCAGACACAAGATGTTGGATTCTTGCAAAGATTCATTAGCGTATCAGGAACATGACATTATAATTTGATTTGTTGTGTTTGTGTCGTACATGTATCAGGTTCTGGTATGTGTATCGGGAGCGAGCTCGTACAAGGTTTCATGTTAGCAAGCCCGACAAAAACTAAACCTGGCATAGCGTGTCTTCCGCTGACATCATCAATTTTATCATTTTTCAACGAACTGCACTATTTTCCTAACAGTTTTCGGTCTTGGCCCGGGAACAGCTTTTCATCGCTATAGCCCAAGGGTGCGACTGTCAAACTGCTGGCAGATTTTATTTTGTCGCGCAATGACACCATTACCGTAGATTGCTACCGCAGTTTTGTGGTGACATATGAAGCTGAGAAAGTGTTGTAATTTCCACAGTTATTTACATCATGGCTTTCAGAATTTGAGAGTCAGTCAGTGCAGCAGGATATTGTCATAAGCACCTGTTGCTGAAATTGACATTGCTATCTTTTGTATGGAATGAAATGCTATATTTATGCAGATTCCAATTTCAAATGCGAACTAGTGACGCCGGTGTTTCCTATTGAATATGTGTTGCATATGATCGATGGAATGTGTAGGAATATTAGGATTCAGCGTATCAGACATCACACAAAGACAAATGATAATGATGTTGGAATCGTGTGTATGAGTATTGCTTCAGACACACCAACACACACACACACACATACATACACTAGGGCCTACACATATACTTAAGAACACACGCGCACATAAACACAAACTTTATGTACAGAAGATGTTATAATCAATAATGTTCCCAAATATCTTTTTCAAAATCTGCCGATGCTTCAACGCTGACACATTTACACATGTAAGACGTTGTGATGTAGAACTGAAAAGGCAAGCAAAAGATCGAGAGCGACAAATGGTTGCTCGAGGTATGCTTCTAACGGAAGCACCAGGACTACGGAACCGGGTTTCCCGCTGAGACCAAGATAAGCGATAATGCTATCAGGTCTTGTTTTTGTATAGAATGACCAGTTCTTGCTTTCCTGGTATTGATTAAACATGAAACTAATCAGCTCCAATTTGCGGATCATCATAAACCTAGGTCATGAGCCCAAGGTAAACACTGCGGACATATTGAACACAAACATGGAGATTGTCGGACATCGGGGGGATACGTGTACTTTGGGCAAGCTAGGGTTAGGGTTTGCTTTTTAAAGGGAGAACGTAGTTACTTTCTAGTTCGAAGATGTTAAATTAACTATACTGCCTTTGTTTTAAATCCACAAGCCATCTGTAAGTACTTGGCTGACTGATCTTGGGTCATTTCAGACTGAATATTGTTGTCAACCAACAACCAGCGGATCCTTGTGTTCTTTAAAAAAGGTAACATAGCTTTACAGAACTGTGTATTAGTGCATCACACGACCCGTATACACATACCCTCTATCACATGCGGACTAGATTCCACAGATTGTCCCGACTGGCATTCACCATTTTGTGATTGAGTTTGATTTTATGCCGCGTTTATCAAGGTGACACAAAATGGGCTTCACCCATTGTATCTACGTGGGGAAACGATCAGCGGGCCTTCACGTGACTTGCGAAAGCATTAACCACTAGACCACCACATCATTCAGGCTAGTTTGACAATACCTTTAGAGATAACATATGAGGAAGTGAGAAAGCTTCTGGCAGCACTCAACATTATCATAGAAGAACCATGTCGGCGTGTGCATAATATTATCTTGAACACACAAATATCGCTGGAGTATAGGTAACGGTTCATGTCATCAAGATGTTATTGCAGAAACACAGTGCAACTACCAAATCACTATTCAAGTCGGCTTTTTCATCAAACACCAATGAAGACATTCACGTCTACCCTTGCCCAAAGGGATGCCACATGTTGGGGGGGCAATAAGGCAAACCCAAAGAAAGCTTGACATACAATTTACGTTTTCGAATTCCAAAATACCAATACCACGTAACAACAGTTATTCCATCGATTATGGCCAGTGAATTAAGATGTATTGTGTAACCAGATGAGAACCAATTTGTTATTTACAAACCACGGATAAATTCCATCCATTACGACATAAGCACTGAGTTCCAGTGATCAAATACGAAAATATCGGACATTAAGCCTTCGTGTTACTGGCAAATGTTTGTTGTTCGGAAGCTATTTGTGGAAATTACTAACAAGGTATTAAAACAGCCTGTCTCTTCCTTGATAGGCCATTGGTTCCAAGCACAAGACTCCCATTGCAGTTTTCCCCAATAGACTGCTATTGTCCTCCCAATCTGTTCTGCATTCATTCCAGACTTTACAGAAACATGTAGTTATTCTATGCAGTGGCGGTAGTTGGAAGAGTCTTTTAGTTTATGGTTCAGCGGAGATTATTTTGTTCTCGAAGACAGGTTCTGAAAACTTTAGAGATTCAATGTTTGTTTTTGTTTACATGTCTGTGTTAGCTTCGACATGTGTAAATACTTGTACTTGTCTTCATCATGTGGATAATTGGATACGATTGAGGGTAAGTTCAATCCGACAATGGAACTTCGTTAATACGGACACTCCCTACGTTGGATGACGTTGGGAACGTCTTCATGTGTACTACTTATAATAAGCTTAAATTGAAGTTCATACACAGAGCAATGGTCTCGATGACAATTGGTTTAAACTGTTCCTGTTTTTCTACACTGATAGTCAGTTTGTTACTTAGCGCCGCACTCAGCAATATCCCAGCTAAATGGCGGCGGTCTGTAAATAATCGAGTCTGGACCAGACAATCCTTGTCCTAAGAAGGGCGTCGCACTTGCTACAGACCACAGTGATTGGTTCCTCGACCTTGTCTTCTGTGTGTTTAAGGCTGAAGTGCTCCCAGACTTCTGCCTTGCCTTTTTCATTGAAAAAGACTGACTTCCTTTGCCATCTTTGAAACCCGAATGTTGACGGAAGTGTAAGAATGCTCATGTACGTAAGGGAGGTTAATTTAGAATACACTTCTTATTTTCCCGGTCTTGTAGTTTTGAATTACGGAAACATTTCGAAGGTGTTTGGCAAGTGTACAACATTAAACACATGACACAAATTGCTGTTTAACATCACCAGATATACTGGGCATTCAAAAATAATATTTTGACATGTATCGTGGAACGAATGAACCTCCTGGGACCACGTTTGAGACCACATTAACAGGTTTTCAATCTTCGTCACATTCCTTGTGTGCATATACAAAAAGGTACGCACTCGTCTAAAAAGTATCACTGTATTTTCTCAGATTGCAATTTTGATAAATACCTTTCTGGCTGTAAAGAGCTCTTACAAGAACTATGAATGTCAAATATTGATCTTTCGAATAGCAATAATGTCCAAATTTGAAAAACGCTCCAACTGCTACTTATCGAAATTCTTTCAAAAAGGCATTGTCAAATAGCATAAGTGTCCAAATCAGCAAAACAAGCACCAATTGCTACTTATCGAAATTCTTTCAAAAGGTTTCGTTTGTTTTCAACAGTTTGGCTTTTCCATCCAAACTCATGTCCATCAACTTCCGTTGCCTAGACACCCACATAGGTCTATGTGCAGACATCACGCATCAAGGAGATAATTATGGTAATATCCCATTTCAGTAACGTATTATCCCAACCCAAACTATAAATAAGATGTCTAATAACCTAGCTACTTGTGACAAAGATACCATTTGTAAAGGTCTCCAATGCTTCAGAATGGCTCATCTTAACATATCCCCGGGAGTGTTACACTGGACAACAATCATTGGACATAAACATTTCCAAGGGTATCAATGATGCCATGATGTATGCCTCTGTCAGAAAGAACAACTATCTTTATTTTGGAATATCCCTCACACCTACAATTAGCACAGGAAGATCAAATGTTCCCAGCGACACATTCATCGAGAATGAACAAGCACCTTCCAGGATGACACTAGGATTTATATAACAACGACACGATGCGTTTGGTAACTGGTGAGATTTTCGTAACAAATACATCAGACTGAAAGGTCAACATTTCAGTTCTTTGAGTAGATATTGAAAAACTCGACAGTGTCCCTGTCAGGGGAATAAGGGAGCGACAGTAAGGCGGAATCCAGTACCGGAACGTAAAACATATGTTACACAAATCATAGGGGTCTAAATGTCATCAACATAAGTTTTATTTTTGACTGAGCAATTTCTCAAATGTAAACCGATAGGATTTTGAAATCTCAGTATTTTCTATCTGCTATATTACAGAAGACCGACAAATTTGTTGCGGGATATTTTTGTCCATTATATTGTAATAGATGTTAGTTGTGCTGAAAAGATACGACTTGAGTTTCACTTGGCTAACCAAACAGCTACACGATAGTGAAGGTTGAAGCTATTGACTGCATGAGTATTAGCTTAACATCACTAACACAACATTACACAGATGCTCTATAAGTTATTTATGACCAGATGTAGTGCTGGCCTACTGAAATACCAAACATCGATACCCCACTCAGATTCCGAGCCAACCACACCTTGTTAAGTTCCCGTAACTCTAATACCAGCATTGTTGGAGTATATATGACCAAAAGGTGACAAAACCGGACCGGACCGGACCGAACCCGACGTCCTGCAACACCGTACCTTTGACCACATATCAAGAGGAGAGGCAAACTATAATGCAATCATGTGTACATTTATAACACTCCAAATCAAAACCATTTACAAAACTCAATTTATTTCATTATCTCGGCCAATGACTCAGTGTCTGCTTGGATTTCGTTTCCAGCTTCTGGGGGCTTTTTCACCCACGCTTGCTGACATCTCATCCTAACGGGTACCCACTCACTGCTGAGTGAACAGAGGCATACTACGCCCAAATTCTCGCCACTATGGAGACACCAAATGTAATATATTTTTAAGCCAGGTGCAAGTCAGAAGCCATCCAGAGGCGGGATAGGTCTGCCGAAGTGCCAAACGACGAAGGTGACCTTCATAAACACCAAACATCAAGTCAAGTCAAGGTCAGAAGCCCTACAAACTATCTACAGTTATACTTGTCAAGCTACGGACACCCATCCAAATTCACATGTCAAGATTCCGTCTCCTGGAAGAGAGGAAACAGTTACATCTGAAAATAACCCATTTCTATGCTCCCAAGAGGAGAAACAAATGAATTAATGTTAGCTATTCAATGCATCAGGTCAACATTCTCTTAAATTAAACCTAACGATAAATAGACGTAAAATAGACGTTATCTTCCCGTGGCGCCATTTCGGCAACATTGAAAATACTACATATCAGTCTTGTATTATTTTCAAACCTATGACGCCTTTCTTGAAATGTAAAAATAGACAGTAAGCAAATGAATAAGTACATACAATCTTCTAAGACCAAAATAATGAAATTCCCTATCTACATATTCATAAACCCACACTTAGATACAGTGGGAATCGTACAACGGGCGATGTTTTTACCAGTAACTTCTTAAAAATATGACAGGGTTTTTCATGTGATTAATATAATGCTTCACATTACAAAACTTCACATCTGGGTTCTGACACGTCCATAAATTCAATTAAATACAGATAAACTAAATCGTTTATTACCTCTTTTTGCATTAAGGTCTTGCAATGGAAGGATGAATTGATCGCTCGAGTGTTAGTTTGATTAAACTTTGAAGTAATTCAACTTGTTTTATATACAAGACTGTTCCATTTGTCCGGGTAACTGATTCAAAATTATTGATATACAGAAACAAATATAGATATCTTTAAAACAATGAAAGATATAAGTAATAAATTGAAAACAGCTTCCCACAGACACTGGATATTACTGGAATACTGTTCCAAGCCGCCTGAAGACCAAGTCACTGACTCTTTGCCTGCAACATTTGGTCATATGTCTGATTACATACTATACACAGTTGTGATTCTTATATATTGATTACCTTGCAGCGACAATACAATATTTGACAATACAAGCACCATCTACGAGTACAGGACTCTATACACCCACACAAGTAAAGCGGATCCGAAAACCAATCTGCTACCAGATGAGATCAGTTAGACAGCATGTTGTAACATTGTCCAGCTGTAGATTTATTGATTGTGAAAACATTACAGCTCTTACTGATTCGATAAGGCCGAAGTTATATTAGTAAAAAGACTAGTTAGAATACTTTTGGGTGAGTGTATTGGTCGGGGGCGATGTTGTGCGGGCAGTAAACATTACTGTCAGTTTCAGGGTCTGGAAGATAATCGATTATGGGCCAACATATCAAGTGATCCGCTACGGAATCTGACCTTATTTGTCGGAGGGTTGTGGGGTAGTCTTGTGGTTAAAGCGTTCGCTCGTCACGCCGAAGGCCCGGGTTCGAATCCCCACATAGGTCAAATGTGTGTCCCCCTGTCGTGATATTCCTGGAATATTGCTCAAAGCGGCGAAAACCTAAAGTCACTCAGCATAGGTATACAGAGGACCTGCATCACTTTGGAGCCAACACACGACATCCAAAGGGAAAATATTACCAGCATATTTATTTTAATATCAAATAATATGAATGTAAATGACAGGGTGGGCAAACAAGCTGGACTCGGGCAGCATAAGTATGACATCTAAATTCCTAGCTTGATCCAATTACAATGTAATGTATGGCTTGCCATTTAATAAAACTCCAATACATATGGGTTTTCTCCTTTAGGAGAACCTTATGGAAAAACGGTGAACCAATTTGGAATTACTGTCGTAAATGACTTTCTTATTGATCAGTCCTTTCTCAACTGTGCGATAAACGACGAATCTAGAAATAAGATTTTAACCTAGGAATCCTCACCTCAGGAGTGGAAGTATCGTTAATACCTCTAACTGTTGTCTTTGAACTCTTTTTCAAAATGGATACTGGAATGTCCAAAAACACCATTACCGTATCCATTAAGTGAATATTGCTCCTTAAACAATAAAATGTTTCCACGATTCAACAAAATAAAATGCTGTCGATAAGGTTAATCCCGTATAGTCGCTTCCAAACGGTTTCGATATATTCAACGGACTAGGACGCTTTTACAATATCTAATTACACGTGGCTCATTGCAAATTGATTTCCACTGGTTAAGCTGTTTAGTGGGGCTCTGCGGACCACGAAGCAGGAAGGTTTGGCATGGAAACGATTTTATAATATTGTGTTACGCCTGATACTGAAAAACATATTTACTCGTAACTTTATTACCAATGCTATCGCAATATGGCTGTGAAACTGTCGATGCAATGTAAAATTTTATCTCACTCACTCACCAATGCTAAATGTTATGCATAATAATTTTACATTTTTTGTTTCCTTAAGCAATAACACAAAAAACTATTTTGTACTTTTTGATTTTGGAGGAGAAAATCTTCATACGTTTTTTATTCTGGAATACTGCCTTAAGGTATATATTGAAATAAGGTATACTTTTTGTCTGTGTTTGAAAGTGTTTCTTGACAACGACTTAAAGTTTCGGAAATAAGAAACATGAGGAAACAAAAACGATCCAGCCTCTGGCAAATTTGCTTACAAATGTTAACAGATCCTACACACTGATATAAATGGAACTCTTCTGAGCTTTCATGTTTCTGGAGGCTTAACGCAGGATTGGGTGATTTCGTGTGCCTCGTCAACTCGTTAGTATCACAGTTACGGACTTAATTTAAATTTGATTTAATTTAAAAGTAAAACATATCACAATTCAGTTATTGGAACTTTATTTTCTGGCTGGTTGCGTCAATACGTCGACAGTACAAACATCAATCAAACGCAACGTGTTCCGAATATGGATATGACAGAAAAAGAGAATTTAAAAACATTAACGGGTCATTATGTAATGTTTATGCGTTTCAATACACATCAGAAAATGGCGTGTGGTCTCTCTGATTAAGTATTCGGGACAGATATATTTTGATATTTAATGGTGATGATTTGTTGAGATCTGATGGGGAAGTCACGGCTGTGATCGGAACCGAACGGGCTTAATACATAAAGCGACAAATTCCTTTCCACATCCTGAAGAAATATCTGGTAAAAGCAGTCGATTGTACAGTTGTATATATCTACATCTACATCTACATATATTGTATCATGAGTATATACTTATTTCAGCAGTATTACAGCTGTACGAGTCTTTTTATAATATTCATATATTTCCAGAGGAACAGATAAGCTGCGTATCTGCGTAAATTACGCAAATATTCATGTGAAAACTCAATTCCTATTACGTCTATTGCGTACATGTACGCTTGATTTTTTGTAAATACTCAATATATTTGATCTTACATGCGTACACACAAAAATGTTAAGGTATATTGAGAGGTTCTATTTCAGCACATGAACTCGGCAACTTGCAGTCTTTCTTATCGTTTCTCATATTACTGATCTAATATAAACAACAAACACTTAAACCAACATTTAAACTATGTTATATTTTTACGATTAATGTAAAATGACAAAACACCCAACTGAGTTTG
Organism: Haliotis rubra; assembly: GCF_003918875.1. Classification (NCBI taxonomy): domain Eukaryota; kingdom Metazoa; phylum Mollusca; class Gastropoda; order Lepetellida; family Haliotidae; genus Haliotis; species Haliotis rubra. Next base: position 2,338,994 of record NW_025767002.1, read on the forward strand.
AGTGAGGTGGGTACAATTTATTTGGTTACTCAAAGAAAAATCAGTATACCCAATTGAGATGAACACAAGCGCGTACATAACTCAATGACCCGAAAAGTTATCTGTAGCTCTGTATTTCATTTCAATATCATATGTTCTCGTCACGATATGGCTGAAATATTGCCGATGTGACGTTAAATATTAACTCACTCACTCACTTACACCTGTACGACTGAGAGAGTGAGTGAGTTTAGTTTTACGCAGCACCCAGCAATATTCCAGCTTTATGGCGGCGGTCTGTAAATAATCGAGTCTGTACCAGACAATCCAGGCTTCAACAGCATGAGCATCGAACTACGCAATTGGGAACTGATGACATGTGTCAACCAGGTCAGCGAGCCTGACAACCCGATCCCGTTAGTTGCCTCTTACGACAAGCATGGGTTACTGAAGATCAATTCTAACCCGGATCTTCAGGGTGCTGTGGGACTGAATTCTCAAGGCTAAGTGAAAACGTCCACGATCACAGTTACGTCCCTTGGCCGAAATCAGTATCCACTTGTCCTGGTAACTGATTCGGAACAAAGAGCTTCAGTGATTATGATCTTGGGTACGTTTCCACGAAAGAACGCGTTTTTCACCAAAGTATTACAAGTCATTGACCACAGTTACGCCCCTTAACCGTATCAGTATCCGGTGCTTACTCGTTCGGAATTCAGACTATCGTCTTGGCCTGCAGCAACACAGTTCATGAGTTTCGCAGACTCATAGTCATACACAAAGTTTCACGGTAATATACGTCTTTGACCACAGTTACGTCCCTTAGGGGAATCAGTATCCGATGCTTACTCGTAAAACTTCGTGTGTTTCACCGAAGTGGTAAAACCCTGTAAGATGGAGTTACCTCCCACATGAAATTGGTAACTTATTATATAGTTATATAGCATTACACGCGCCATTATGTCCAAACCCTCTCATCCTAAGAGTGGTTAACCACGGTAAATTAAACAAACGATATCTGATAATCTGATCTAACTCTATCATAGCTTTGTTTCGAAGATGCATGCACGCGTTCATTTTGATGAACAGAAAATCGACCTGAAACCGATAACAATCACGGAGCTAAGAGAATGTAATCTCAAAGAATGAGTGAATGAAAGCTCCTGGCGTTAGGCAGGATCCTCAGTGCATATTCACCAGTGACAGATAATCCCTGATTCGAGTTTCGAGCAAGTTAACCTATATATAACTCACTGACATTTAACAAAGAAGAGGATCCGCCATTTAGCTGGGATAAACACGACGTCAAACAGCAAACAGATACACAAATACATAAAAACAAAAACGATACATGTATTAATTGTGAATCCTACAAAGACTGACTGACTGAGGTTTTTGTTTTACGCATCTTTTAGCAATATTCCAGCAACATCACGGCGGGGGAAACCAGAAATGGGCTTCACACATTGTACCCATGCGGGGATTCGAACCCGGGTCTTCGGCGTGACGCCATACAAAGAAGTATAACTGAATTTGGTATATAATTACTTAGTCTATATTAATTATGACTATCGAAAGAATACACATCAACCAGGTTTTACTTCGAGACAACCGTATGTTTGACACAACAAATTTCGACACAACGATGTTAGATTACATGTAGGTATTATTAACGTACTTAGAATGTTGAAGTTCCTATTATAAAACATGTTAGTTCAGGCCGTTGATTCAGGCATGAAGGCATATGTTGCCACCTGAGGCGCCTCGAATACAAGACAAACGTTTTAACGTTGTATGGCTAATATCAAATTCATCACAATGACACTGCATGCAGTTCTCAGTCAGTATGGCCAGACAGAAATATTAAAATAAACCCACATCTTACCTGAGTATCCAGTTTAAGCATCCATGTGCTACAAACACATCCCGTAATTCAAGGCTAACTGTTGTTTGACCCTCAGAGCAAAGTGTTCAGTCGAAGCTCATTGAATCAGGAAACGTTCTTACAAACAGACAAGGCCAACGAGCCACTTCATCAAACGCAACCCTCTCAATGTCGACTTCTCTTCAAGCACTTCCTCATGTCCATGTCACCCAGCAGCACTTTGCCAGATTGTCCCATGGTGTTATGGTCATTGAGAGAAGGCTTCTGCTATTCACCCCATGGATTTCAATGCCGTTTCAATTAATGCATACCTAGATATTCCAACAGCTGTAATGCTTCCTTCACAATTGGTGTGTACAGGGAATCTGGTGCTGTGTCAGCTGATTGCTGGCCGTTAGTTTCCTGGAGACGGTGCTGTGACAGTGTGTCGAGGAGAATGGATTTGAAGATGGAGGTGTTTTTGATGGCAAAATCGTAAGCTGTAAGAAAATTAATGTTGATGCCACAGGGAGTGTGTGAGAGATGAATTGCAGAGACTTGCTGACAATGATACATGTTGCCCACATTGTTGTCGTAGAAGTAGGAATGCGTGATGTATGGCATATCAGTCAAATAGGTAGAGACATTAATGTCAATTACTAAGACTATGTTAGAGTTTGGGATCCAGGGAACTCGTTCAGTGTGAGGATACGAAAAGGAAATTTCAAATTTGATATCCATACAAGTTGGAGTTAATTTTGGAACAATTGGTCAAATAATATGTTTGAACAAAATACTGTTAACACAAGTTGAAGTTAAATAACATTACTTAAATGAAGTGCGTTAGACAAAAAACACACCATATTTTTAAGCAAGGCGTGGAAGTGCCCGGTGCTACAAGTTCAGAAGGATCTGCTTACACCTATCGTGAACACCTGGTGTCTTTACCAATTTTCTGTGATGCGCCACTGTCTTTAATTTTTGCGTCCTATGTAATGTGTTTTAGGTGATAAGCACGAAGATACACTAACGCTGACGTTTCGTATTCAGCACAAGGTGTTGAATGACGTTGTGTTTTGACAAAGACGTCGTGAGGCGTCCTGTTTGGATTTGGTGAAGTTATCTCTTGTCATCGTGCGGTAAAACAACCTTTTGATGTGAGTGGGTGAGCTGGTTTTACCTCTACTTTGAAAATAGTTCAATCACACTACATGTCAGCTTAAAGTGTATAGAAATAATTAACAAATGCAAAACTCGCTGACACTTTTTCACTTTGGTGAACCAAAAGAGCTAGAACATTGCTGGATAGACAACCGATCATATCAGGGCATATCTGGGTCTCGAACCATGTAAAACAATTGAAATTACGGAGTCTTACAAGCACGACTCGTAATGTATCGGTTCCAATATACTGCTCAAAAGAAGTTTAAAAGATTTCTTTCTTTCATATTAGTATAATTAATCTGTCAGGGTATGTGCTTTAAATTCTTTTGAGGAGTATATCATTATGAAGTAGGATGAATCCGGTCGTATGCATCTTTCAAAAAATTCAAATATGTCACTACCCTTACCACTAACGCTGCCTTTCCCCACTTCCCTGCACCCCTACCCCTAACGCTGCCTTTTCCCACTTCCCTCTACCCCTACCCCTAACGCTGCCTTTCCCCACTTCCCTGTACCCCTGCCCCTAACGCTGCCTTTCCCCCACTTCCCTGTACCCCTACCCCTAACGCTGCCTTTTCCCCACTTCCCTGTACCCCTACCCCTTACGCTGCTTTTCCTCGGTTCCCTGCCCCTGTCCAGGTTTTTTACTCATGTTCCTACCCCAAAACTCTAACCCTACAGTCCTGACCCTACCCCTGCCCCTGTCCCTGCCCTTGTTCCCTGCCGATTTCCCCTGTTCCCCTTACCATAATGGCGCTATGCTCAACGATGCTGTCTGTGTCTGGACGTTGCAATTAGCAACATATGTGAGAGTGCAATATTGCTTCTACGCATTTAGGACAAGTACGTCTGTGCATGTAGGACAATGATCAACCGTTCTATTCATACAAATGGGACCAATTCATTGCTTATTGAAAGTAGAATTTAATGTCTTGACAAAACCTGCTGTGACTGCCAATTAACGCAAACCTAATACCCCTTAAATATAGCAACAATGAAAGTGTAATTAAATCCTATGGGTCCATTTGTATAGTCCCCCTGGATCTCCCCCCTCCCCGCCTCATGTGAGCACATGACACATGCATTTAATTCAAATCTTTCAGGCAAAATGCCCACTAACTTTTGAAGGACATCGCGTTTACAATAATCGGGCAAGCAAAACTTTATTTGCATGACAAAATTGAACACTGAATTCATATTTTCGGTGGTGTTTGTCCTCGACTCCAGACATGGCACTGATGGGATATGCTAATGACGATCTCAAACGCGTTTAGTAAGCGTAAAGTTCTATGGCAGCCATCGACAGTTCCTGCGAGATGAGACGGTGTATATATTAAGGTTTATTAGGCAAATGATTACGCATGAACATCTCGTTGTTGTTCTTAAGAGACAGCTTCTATGAATTTTTTGGTAGAGTCACAAGACTGGAGGATGGATGGATGAGAAAAAAATAGCTGGTATGCCCACTGTGAGAAGGACTGACTGACTGACTGAGTTTGGTTTTACGCCGCTTTTAACAATATTCCAGCAACATCACGGCGGGGGACACCAGAAATGGGCTTCACACATTTTACCCATGCGGGGATTCGAACCCGGGTCTTCGGCGTGACGAGCCAACGTTTTAACCACTAGGCTACCCCACTGCCCCGTTATGTCATGAAGTGCAAGATACCAACAGTAACTATCTGAACGTGAGTGAGTGAGTGAGTGAGTGAGTGAGTGGGTGAGTGGGTGGGTGGGTGTTTGGGTGAGTGAGTGAGTGAGTGTATGAAGTGAGTGAGTGAGTGAGTGAGTGAGTGAGTATTTCATTTTTGTCACCTTGACGTGAGCGGAAAGCGCGAAGTGATACAGGAGCTTAGTTAGGGGTTCACAATTTCATGAAATATACCAGGACAGGCACGATGCTGACAAATATACATGCCCCATCAGTCCCTTCGGACCATCTATAAGTTTCATTTTATTTAGTTCAGCACCACTAACAAACCTTTCGCAAAGTTCCTTTTTACACTGGCATCAGAGCACGATGACACACAATCAGCAACAAAATGGAACTTGGCATCCATTCCATTTGCCTCCTACGATCTTCATTTGGGATCATGGGTCTTGATCCGAGGCGAGTGAAATACATGCCAATTTTCCAGCGTAACAGGAATAGGTTTAATGTCCTTCTTCATGAACCATTTGCGTCTTTGCAGGAAGCGTCAAGTATTTTAAAACCAGGTCGATCTTGCCAAAGCGGTTAATGAAATGAGACAGAAAAGATATGCTACATAACGGCTTTTTGTAGAACACTGTCACATTGAAACAGAACATGTGAACCAAAGATGCATATAATCCAATCTGTTATGTGGTGCCCTAGAACTCAAACCACCAAGCACTTGATACATCTCTGAATATCTGGGTTATAATTGGTCTTCACAAGCCCATGCTTGTAGCAGGGGGCCACTAACGAGATCACTGATTTGACTAATACATGCCATCATATATTGATGCTAATGACGTCAGCCAGTTTACTGATTGGTCTTGGTGTTCCGATGATCGTAAATAATCGAAAATCGATCGAAAGAAGGATTAAAAATGATTATCGATTGTAAAAAAAAACATATTTCGATTAATCGGAATTTTGTTGTTTTAGTATAACACACTTGAATGAAGTAAACTAACCTTTAAATTTGACGAACACCACTACGCCTTTGTATGTACACTGCTATGGTATTACAATCATAGTGACATTATCGGTTTGCATACAATGGTTTATTGTATCACATTCCTTTGTTGTTTGTACCCGTGAAGGTCCGGGTTAGAATATTGGCCTCCAGTAACCATGGCTTGTCGTAAGAGGCGACTAACGGGATCGGGTGGTCAGGCTCGCTGACTTGGTTGACACGTCATCGGTTCCTGATTGCACAGATCGATGCCCATGGTGTTGATCATTGGATTGTCTGGTCCAGACTCGATTATTTACAGACCGCCGCCTTATAGCTGGAATATTGCTGAGTGCGGCGTAAAACTAAACTCACTCACTCACTTTGTTGTGTGTTGGTTTCAGATCGACTGATTTCCAGTTAACTAATCACTTCATATTGGGATTCATCACGTAACACAGTGAAGACATAAAAACATTAGTGTTATTGATAATCAGTTCTTTGCTGCACCAGATGTGTTATAGACAGATAAACCAATCTGATACGCTTGGCATCAGGAACAGATAAATATCTAACCAGGTCATTATATAACATTTAATATCAAGCTATATACATTTATTCCCTGGCGTGCTGAACAAAGAACTGCAAATATATGTGAAACGGTGGATGTTTTCTAACTGAGTCATTGTATTCATTTGAATCCCATAAACAAGAGACAAAACCATTTATTTTAGATATTCATAAGAAATATAATCTAAAAGCAGAGTTGTATAATTCAGAATGTATCATAAATATGTGTCTATAAATCACTGTGAATTAGTAATGATAGCAATGATCGCAAGACGAGGATCCTGCTCCAGCGGTGGCACACGTCACAAACACATGCACGACAAGACCATCGCCTGATGAACGAGCTTCAGATATACATTATAGTCCTATATTCCATTGATGTGTGATACAGGCCACTGTTTACACTGTTTACATACATGACACATATTCATAACGCAGGGTACTGCACTTGTGTTTCTTTTATATGACAAGGTGACATTCACAAGAGGTAATAATCCCCCATGGGGTGAAACACCTGGCATTCTATTGCATATGATACTACGATGTTAAGCTCGCGTGACGGACTCCAGTGTCTGCTCAATGTTATAATTATATGCAAATAGATTGCGTTTGAAATATAATGACAGTATCTGTTTGTCGACATATGTACAGTGTATATGTACACAGTTACTTCCTAAAAAGGACAATGTGACCTTTGCTGGACTGTGTTTCAACAGGGCGATGGGGTAGCCTAGTGGTTGAAGCGTTGGCTCGTCACGCCGAAGACCCGGGTTCGAATCCCCACATGGGTACAATGTGTGAAGCCCATTTCTGGTGTCCCCGCCGTGATGTTGCTGGAATATTGCTAAAAGCGGCGTAAAACCAAACTCAGTCAGTCAGTCAGTCAGTGTTTGAACACATAAAAAACACCCGAAAGTACCCGTTGAACATCTGATGAACATATGAGAATGTTAGTGAATTTAGAATTATGGTCCATATTTAGGTGGTTTAAAAGCTATCCCACCTGTTAGCATTTTGGAAACGGTTTCATTACCATTTCGAATGTATGTCTGCAATGTATGGTGTAACTTGTCATCTAAAAACACCAAATTCTTGAAATTATCCAACGTAAAACGTTTCACGGACTGTCTAGGCGTAGTTCTTCCGTAGTTAACAGAAACTCTTCAGGGTATATTGACCAACGGGATCTCCCATTCCGAGGAAGATTGTGTAATCGTGACACTAGCTTTGTATTTAACAGACAGCACAATTACAGCACAGACTTGTTCAATACCAACTCAATCAACTTAAACAAAAGATGCTAAATGAAAAACGTCACCTTTGCATCACATGTTATCACTAGTAAATATGAATGAACCTAATTATATAAAGAAAATGTACAACGGAACAAATGTTTGTCCTTTAAAAGAACGAAGACATCGCTTCAAATTGATTACATTTTACAAAATGAATAATTGTATACTCATGCCAATAATGGTTGTCACCCCCCTCCCTCCCCACCCCAACCCCACACACACCTCACACCCTACCCACACCCTCTCCAATTAAAAAAATTGAAGGGGGTGACAACGGTTTTTGCCATGAGTATATTTCACTTGAATATCTTAGCAACTGCATACCACCTCAAGTCTCGGAAAATAGTAATTATAATCTTAGAGACAGATCAAACGTACAGACAATCGAATGTTGAACCCATTCTTATGCCAAATCATTCCTCCCTGACACGATCAAATCGTGGAATAATCTACCTGATGACGTAACTGATTAAAAGAATTTAAATCAATAACCAATCGTTGATTTAACAATAGAATTATGAACATCTCGGACTTCAATTATGGTTCTGGTGTCTGCCAATTTGTCCACTGTCGCATCAGACTCGGCTGCAGCGGTTTAAATACTGATAGTTTCGGTGCCATGTATCAAATACCCCACACTGCACATGTGGCTATCAATTTGAGGATACAACTCATTTTTTTTCTTTACCTGCACAAATACGACACTATCAGAAAGACTATGTACTTTTACATCCATGGGTATGAGCTGAATTCAAAACTTAATGGTCATAGTTAAGGCAGCAGTTCCACAAACATGGACATCCTTCAGTCAGTTCACGAATTTATCGTCAAACGCAAAAGATTTGAGCAATTTACAATCTATGTAGAAAAGATAACTGCATTATTGTATTTTCCACAGACACCACTGACTTCAAAATACTGACTTTATATATTCCATTTGTGCAACTATACATTATGTTCAACACTATCTTGTACAACGTATACTAACCAGCCTTTGCCACTCACTACCTGGAGAGGTATTTACACAAGGAAGTTTTTCCTTTCTAACGATCCAGATTTCTTTGGAAATAAACATGTTTAAACCACAACTTAACTATGGAATATATAATGGGGGCGCGGTGGGCGAGCGGTTTAAGGAGCCAGGCTAGTAATCCAGCGAGTTTGGAGGTGCCGTGATCGAGCCCACCTGTGACCGGCTGTAAAAAACCTTGGAGTCAACTTTGTGTACAGACTCTTGTCACAACCCCTAGTGTACAGTACACAACCCTGGGCACTTAATAGAACCCACGAATCCGTTGGTAGATGAGCAGATGGTGGCCACAGGAATACGTGCAAACACCTAGTTGCGGGTACAGCAACATGCAGTAAACTTGGACAAAGTACTGTGACTATGCGTCCCAGTCCACCCAGCTGTGAATGGGTACCTCCTAAGGATGGAAAAGCCACATTAACTTGAAAAATACGATGTGCCGTTGTGATGGATATCCAATGATAGGGGGAAAACAAAGCGCCTTTGAGCAGTTGTACTGGATATCGGCGCTATACAAATGTGTGTGTGTGTGTGTGTGTGTGTTTGTGTAGATATAAATACCTATCTTCTACCTCTTCTCTATTTCCGTAGACATTCATGGAAGGAACGAGTATAAAAACAAATAATTGCATTTTATGGTGCCGTAAGTCTCACAGTTTCATTAAGAGAAAGCCTAAAACGATTCGCTCTTTCTGCTAAATGGACATAGACTATTGTTAGTTACAGATGAAAAGCCGGATCAATTCTATGACGTTGCTTATATATCAAGCCTACGTACTTTCAGTGTACATATGTGACATATTTGCATAAGGCATAGTCAAGCATGCATTTATGTATTGTGAAAAACTTCAACAACAAAAAGATCGTTGAGTATATTATTTATTTGAAAGACGTAACATCATTCTCTCGCCTCTGGAACGATGATGATGATACTCTCTTTTCTACTTGGCGGCTTGCCAACAGAAGGTGCTATAAATATTGAACACTGTTAATGAGTTACTAAAATTCTTCTAGTATGAAAAACTGCAAAAATGGAAAATCCTCTTTTCTAGTCTTCTACGAAGGCTATGTGACATTCTTACACACATTCTAGCCTTTGTTATATAACTGTTAAATACCATAACATTATTATAAATGTATCCTCAGCATTTGTCAGATATACATAATGATGATCTGTCTATCTGACATGGCCAGTGACATTCACAAGACAGAGCGTTAAGAGTCTTCCCTGATCACGTAATCAGTGATATTCACAAGACAGAGCGCTAAGAGTCTTCGCTGATCACGTAATCAGTGACATTCACAAGACAGAGCGCTAAGAGTCTTCCCTGATCACGTAATCAGTGACATTCACAAGACAGAGCGCTAAGAGTCTTCCCTGATCACGTAATCAGTGACATTCACAAGACAGAGCGCTAAGAGTCTTCCCTGATCACGTAATCAGTGACTTTCACAAGACTGGGCGCTAAGAGTTTCCCTGATCATGTAACCAGTGACATTTACAAGACAGGGCAAAGCGACATTATTCATTGTTCACATGGACAGTGACAGTCACAAGACAGGACAGTGCTACATTCTTCATTGTTCACATAGACAGTGGCAGTCACAAGACAGGACAGTACCACATTCTTCATTGTTCATATGGACAGTGACAGTCACAAGACAGGACAGTACCACATTCTTCATTGTTCACATGGGCAGTGGCAGCCACAAGACAGGACAGTGCTACATTCTTCATTGTTCACATGGACAGTGACAGTCACAAGACAGGGCAGTGCCACATTCTTCATTGTTCATATGGACAGTGACAGTCACAAGACAGGACAGTACCACATTCTTCATTGTTCACATGGACAGTGACAGTCACAAGACAGGACAGTACCACATTCTTCATTGTTCATATGGACAGTGACAGTCACAAGACAGGACAGTACCACATTCTTCATTGTTCATATGGACAGTGGCAGTCACAAGACAGGACAGTACCACATTCTTCATTGTTCACATGGACAGTGACAGTCACAAGACAGGACAGTACCACATTCTTCATTGTTCAGATTGGACAGTAACAGTCACAAGACAGGACAGTACCACATTCTTTATTGTTCATATGGACAGTGACAGTCACAAGACAGGACAGTACCACATTCTTCATTGTTCATATGGACAGTGGCAGTCACAAGACAGACAGTGATACATTCTTCATTGTTCACATGGACAGTGACAGTCACAAGACAGGACAGTACCACATTCTTCATTGTTAACATGGACAGTGACAGTCACAAGACAGGACAGTACCACATTCTTCATTGTTCATATGGACAGTGACAGTCACAAGACAGGACAGTACCACATTCTTCATTGTTCATATGGACAGTGGCAGTCACAAGACAGGACAGTACCACATTCTTCATTGTTCATATGGACAGTGACAGTCACAAGACAGGACAGTACCACATTCTTCATTGTTCAGATTGGACAGTGACAGTCACAAGACAGGACAGTACCACATTCTTTATTGTCCACATGGACAGTGGCAGTCACAAGACAGGACAGTGCCACATTCTTCATTGTTAACATGGACAGTGGCAGTCACTATACAGGGCAGTACCACATTCTTCATTGTTCACATGGACAGTGGGTGTCACAAGACAGGACAGTGTCACATTCTTCATTGTTCACATGGACAGTGGCTGTCACAAGACAGGACAGTGCTACATTCTTCATTGTTAACATGGACAGTGACAGTCACAAGACAGGACAGTACCACATTCTTCATTGTTCAGATTGGACAGTGACAGTCACAAGAGAGGACAGTGCTACATTCTTCATTGTTCACATGGACAGTGGCAGTCACAAGACAGGGAAGTGCCACATTCTTCATTGTTCACATGGACAGTGACAGTCACAAGACAGGACAGTGCTACATTCTTCATTGTTAACATGGACAGTGACAGTCACAAGACAGGACAGTACCACATTCTTCATTGTTCACATGGACAGTGGCAGTCACAAGACAGGACAGTGCTACATTCTTCATTGTTCACATGGACAGTGACAGTCACAAGACAGGGCAGTGCCACATTCTTCATTGTTCATATGGACAGTGACAGTCACAAGACAGGACAGTACCACATTCTTCATTGTTCACATGGACAGTGACAGTCACAAGACAGGACAGTACCACATTCTTCATTGTTCATATGGACAGTGACAGTCACAAGACAGGACAGTACCACATTCTTCATTGTTCATATGGACAGTGGCAGTCACAAGACAGGACAGTACCACATTCTTCATTGTTCACATGGACAGTGACAGTCACAAGACAGGACAGTACCACATTCTTCATTGTTCAGATTGGACAGTAACAGTCACAAGACAGGACAGTACCACATTCTTTATTGTTCATATATGGACAGTGACAGTCACAAGACAGGACAGTACCACATTCTTCATTGTTCATATGGACAGTGGCAGTCACAAGACAGACAGTGATACATTCTTCATTGTTCACATGGACAGTGACAGTCACAAGACAGGACAGTACCACATTCTTCATTGTTCACATGGACAGTGACAGTCACAAGACAGGACAGTACCACATTCTTCATTGTTCATATGGACAGTGACAGTCACAAGACAGGACAGTACCACATTCTTCATTGTTCATATGGACAGTGGCAGTCACAAGACAGGACAGTACCACATTCTTCATTGTTCATATGGACAGTGACAGTCACAAGACAGGACAGTACCACATTCTTCATTGTTCAGATTGGACAGTGACAGTCACAAGACAGGACAGTACCACATTCTTTATTGTCCACATGGACACAGTGGCAGTCACAAGACAGGACAGTGCCACATTCTTCATTGTTAACATGGACAGTGGCAGTCACTATACAGGGCAGTACCACATTCTTCATTGTTCACATGGACAGTGGGTGTCACAAGACAGGACAGTGTCACATTCTTCATTGTTCACATGGACAGTGGCTGTCACAAGACAGGACAGTGCTACATTCTTCATTGTTAACATGGACAGTGACAGTCACAAGACAGGACAGTGCTACATTCTTCATTGTTCACATGGACAGTGACAGTCACAAGACAGGACAGTGCTACATTCTTCATTGTTCACATGGACAGTGACAGTCACAAGACAGGACAGTACCACATTCTTTATTGTTAACATGGACAGTGACAGTCACAAGACAGGACAGTGCTACATTCTTCATTGTTCACATGGACAGTGGCTGTCACAAGACAGGACAGTGCTACATTCTTCATTGTTCACATGGACAGTGGCAGTCACAAGACAGGACAGTGTCACATTCTTCATTGTTCACATGGACAGTGGCTGTCACAAGACAGGACAGTGCTACATTCTTCATTGTTCACATGGACAGTGGCTGTCACAAGACAGGACAGTGCTACATTCTTCATTGTTCACATGGACAGTGGCAGTCACAAGACAGGACAGTGCCACATTCTTCATTGTTCACATGGACAGTGGCAGTCACAAGACAGGACAGTGCTACATTCTTCATTGTTCACATGGACAGTGGCAGTCACAAGACAGGACAGTGCCACATTCTTCATTGTTCACATGGACAGTGGCAGTCACAAGACAGGACAGTGCCACATTCTTCATTGTTCACATGGACAGTGACAGTCACAAGACAGGACAGTACCACATTCTTCATTGTTCACATGGACAGTGACAGTCACAAGACAGGACAGTGCTACATTCTTCATTGTTCACATGGACAGTGACAGTCACAAGACAGGACAGTACCACATTCTTCATTGTTCACATGGACAGTGACAGTCACAAGACAGGACAGTACCACATTCTTCATTGTTAACATGGACAGTGACAGTCACAAGACAGGACAGTGCTACATTCTTCATTGTTCACATGGACAGTGGCTGTCACAAGACAGGACAGTGCTACATTCTTCATTGTTCACATGGACAGTGGCAGTCACAAGACAGGACAGTGTCACATTCTTCATTGTTCACATGGACAGTGGCTGTCACAAGACAGGACAGTGCTACATTCTTCATTGTTCACATGGACAGTGGCTGTCACAAGACAGGACAGTGCTACATTCTTCATTGTTCACATGGACAGTGGCAGTCACAAGACAGGACAGTACCACATTCTTCATTGTTCACATGGACAGTGGCAGTCACAAGACAGGACAGTGCCACATTCTTCATTGTTCACATGGACAGTGGCAGTCACAAGACAGGACAGTACCACATTCTTCATTGTTCACATGGACAGTGGCTGTCACAAGACAGGACAGTGCCACATTCTTCATTGTTCACATGGACAGTGACAGTCACAAGACAGGACAGTACCACATTCTTCATTGTTCACATGGACAGTGACAGTCACAAGACAGGACAGTGCTACATTCTTCATTGTTCACATGGACAGTGACAGTCACAAGACAGGACAGTACCACATTCTTCATTGTTCACATGGACAGTGACAGTCACAAGACAGGACAGTACCACATTCTTCATTGTTAACATGGACAGTGACAGTCACAAGACAGGACAGTGCTACATTCTTCATTGTTCACATGGACAGTGGCAGTCACTATACAGGGCAGTGCCACATTCTTCATTGTTCACATGTACAGTGGCTGTCACAAGACAGGACAGTACCACATTCTTCATTGTTCACATGGACAGTGACAGTCACAAGACAGGACAGTGCCACATTCTTCATTGTTAACATGGACAGTGACAGTCACAAGACTGGACAGTGCCACATTCTTCATTGTTCACGTGGCCGGTGACATTCACAAGTCAGAGAGCTGCCACTTTTTTGTCTGATCACAGAGTGAGTGACATTGACAAGTTAAAGCGCTACCACTCTCCCCAGATCGCATGGCCAGTGACATTAAAGGATAGTGCAGTGCCACTCTTCCCTGATCTCATGGCCAGTCAGGGCGCTACCAATACCATTGCCTCATCAATATGATAGCGAATGATTGTATTACACCCCCTGTCTTGTGAACAAATAATTCAATCTGAAAGAGAACACAATGCCAAGTGCAAAAGACACATCAACAGTACATTTAAATCATTCATATAAAAACAGTAATGAAATGGCCTGATATATTCTTAATTGACAAAAGTATTATAAGGTTCCTTCAGGCAGCTGCCAATATATACTCATTTTGTATAGACGTATCATTGGACCCCTATAATGGATAAACCTATTAAACCACCACTTGTTATTGAGATGACGCGAATGAAATACGATCACCAGACACTAGCCTTGTTTAGATGATAAAACACATCTGTCTTCAATAGACGATTTATCACTCCCGTGTTTCTGATATCAATGGGATACCACGTGGCAATAACTAGTAAAGCTTAAAAGGGCTGAGTTGGTCAATGTAATTACGCTTTGTCGGACAGTTTCAACAGGTTATACATCTTTAACTGTCGGTTTTGTAGCCTTATCTACAACTTCTCATCAGTCAAACCAGCTCTGAACGAGATGTTGGGCTACAGACTGAATCGAAAAGTCGGCAGTGCTGAGTGAGTGAGGTTACGCCGTTTTTTAAATATTCCAGCAATATCACGGTGGGGGATGTAAGAAATGGTATGAGATTAGGGGTCTATGTGATATGCAAAGTTTGAAGGGGATACGTGTTTCCAAAAACAGATAATAAACGTCCAAATTTTAACTCTTCGGCTCCATCAGCGAAAACGTGCGTTTTGGAGCTGTGACCGAAAACAAACTTTCTTTCTTACTAATCTCCGCTCATTACAATACTGAATGGTGTGTTGATAATACTACTGGTAGTCACTTAACACTAATTTACAGGTTGTAACTTATCTTAGATGTAGAAGTTGGAATAAATAGAGATTATTACACGAGCAAGTGCGTCGTATGACTTATACTCATGCCAATAATGGTTGTCACCCCCTTCAATTTTTTATTATTGGAGGGGTGTGTGTGGAAGAGTGGAGGTGGGGGTTGGGATGGGGAGGGGTCGACAACCATTATTGGCATGAGTATATAAGTCGTGTGGCACCCTTGCAAGTGTAATAATTTCTTTATTATCCATTTTATTTATGTGCATTTGTGCAGTAAAACACGGTAAGCAAGTGTGACTGCCCAGTTCATTGACGTCACGTTCAATTGTTTAATGACGTCACAGACGACGAAACACAGAAACAACGGTTGCTAGGCAAAAGCAATATGTGCACATGTGCACATATGATATTTATGACACTGGTTATGTTTCACCATATGGGGTAACAAACGTTGTTACAGAATTTGTCTGTTTAACGCCGAACTCATGGGGCCGGTCTGTAAATAAGCGAGTCGGGACCAGATAATCCAGTGATCAATATCATAAGTATGGATGTACGCAATTATCATGTGTCTGCCAAATCAGTGCGCCTGAGCAACCGATCACGTTAGTTGCCTCTTACGACAAGCATGTGTTTAGTCACAGCAAAGCGTCTAAATATGAATGTTATATTGTAGGATAGGCGGTGAAACAAAGAGGACTACCACATCGGATAGTCGTGTGGGAAATGGATAGAAATGTCAGAGCGGGAACGTGGGAACACCTGAAATGGGCATCAAGGGTCGAACCCATTTCGGATTTGAACCCGGTTCTTTAATGTAACAGGCGAACACTTTAACCACTAGGCCACCCAGCCGTCCCAGGATAATCAGTGGACATGGGAATACGGAATACGGTTCCTGCAAAAACACGTGTCTGCTGGTACCGGAAATTTGGATTGGTCCATAACACAACATTACATTCCTATCGCCGCCACAGTCTACACATACACATTACCAGATCCACAGTAAGCATAGAGTGTACTGTTAAAACGTCATATCCCTTGATACGTTAAGACAGGGGCTGTGTATCCCCGAGTCCTCGTGTCTAGGAATCATTCTATCATAATAACTGCATCCAGAAAGCATTAGGGCCGTGATTGAAGATAATCATTGCAGTGTTGAACGAAAAGCTGCAGACGCGTCTCGGGGCATATGAAGTCTAGAGAACAGAATAGAATGAACATCTGGTTCAATAAAGCCAAGTCTGAAAGATACAGCATGTCTTCGGCCTACATCAAGGACATCGGTTTATATTACAGTTCCGGGGAGACAATGATTACACAGGACATCTCTTCTTCCCAATGCTGCAGGAGAATGGACGGGAGCATTAGGAACGTACACGGTCGTTATTTCCGATTGGATTTAAGAAGCAACAAGACGTGTATCTGAAAGATGGTGGCTGTCGTTAACACATGGTGACCATTATAGGACAGACACAACAATGTGCTGTTCAGCACAATGTCAGCTCGGGTTCCCTAATGGCCTGGTTTGGTCATCAATGAAATGAGATGAGGCACTTCTAAAATAGTGCTAGAATAACCGTGGCATTCGTTCTTTGTTTAAAAACAAACATGAAACGATCGCAAACTTCATCAGTATATCTTTACAAATGATACTTTTGAAGTGTGAAATCTGTAGAAAACTAGAAGGGACATTGTCGCCCTTACAAAAAAAGCTAATTAACCACAGTGCGACAACGCGACATTTTCGCCATTTGTCGCACAAACAGGTTAATCATTTACAGACGTGCATATGGTATCTGAACAAAACAATGGCGTTCTTTTCTTCAGATTGAATTATAGAGTGGTTCCCGTGAGGATCTGGGCTCGCAATGATCTTCAGCCACCCCTGAGGTGATAAGGATTGTCGATGTCGTTGAGGCATGTCAACTTATCCTGATTACAAAGATCGGTGCTCATTATGTCATTTACTGTATTATTATAATCGATCCAGTCAATTACTTACAGACTGTCGATATATAACTGAATAGTGAGAAAGCGGTTAAACAACGAAAGGGCCTACGACGTCATTCCCCATTACCTGGTGTTAGACAACAATTTATATTATCGGCCAATTTCTCATTTGGCTTTGAAGGACTTTGATACCCGTGATGATCCGGGTTAGAATTGATCTTTAGCGAACGATGTTTGTCGCAAGAGGCGACTAACGGGATCGGGTGGTCAGGCTAGGTCGACACGTGTCATCGTATCCCAATCGGGTAACCCGATGATCATGACGTTGATCACTGGATTGCGTGGATAAGGTTCCATTATTTACAGACCGCCGCTACATGGCTGGAATAGTGTTGACATGCTGTGACAACATTTACTCCACCGCCTACTGCGTCTACAACAAGTTACCGTAACCAATGCTAAGTAACGGTAGTAATATGAACAGACCATTCAGTAATCATAATAGGTGGGGACTTGTAACAGGCCAAATTTGTTTCCTGCTCCTGGTCAACCGTAAAACTGGAATATTGATGAGACAAAAATGACTTGGAACAACCTTTCCGTTTACTATCAGTCCCTTGTAAAGGTTTAAGTATTATCTGAGTGAGTGAGTGAGTGAGTTTAGTTTTACGCCGCACTCACCAATATTCCAGCAATATGGCGGCGGTCTGTAAATAATCGAGTCTGGACCAGACAATCCAGTGATCAACAGCATGAGCATCGATCTGCGCAATTGGGAACCGATGACATGTGTCAACCAAGTCAGCGAGCCTGGCCACCCGATCCCGTTAGTTGCCTCTTACGACAAGCATGGGTTACTGAAGACCTATACTACCCCGGATCTTCACGGGTAAAGTATTATCTGAAGAGTATTGAGTACAACTACATGTATATTGGTACTGAGTATTACAATCATCTTCAGTCAAACATGACTGTGTGTGTATGTAAATACTTCAAATTGTACATTGTTTTCTGTTGTAATTTACGGGTGATGGGGTAGCCTGGTGGTTAAGGCGTTCGCTCGTCACGCCGAAGATCCAGGTTCGATTCCACACGTGGGTACAATGTGTGAATCCCATTTCTGGTGTCCCCCTCCGTGATATTGCTCGAATATTGCTAAGAGCGGCGTAAAACTAAACTCACTAACTCTGTTGTAATTTGCCAGTGATTTAGTCCAATTCGTATTTTATCAATATTTCACCTAAATCCGGCTAGAGATATTAAAACTGCAGCACATTTATTTTTGTAGTTATTTTAGTCTTATACTGTTAACCTTATGGAATATTATTGCATATCGTCAGTACAGTAATCAGCGTGCATCTTACAATAATCATATATAGTAAAGTACGTGTCCTAATCGTCGCTACGTTCCATCGGTTTGACCAATTGGATGTCGGGCCATTTGATTGGTTGGTTGGTTTGTTGTTTTACGCCGCACTCAGCAATATTTCAGGTATATGGCGGCGGTCTGTAAATAATCGAGTATGGACCAGACAATCCAGTGATCAACGGCATGAGAATCAATCTACGCAATTGGGATACGATAACATGTGTCAACCAAGTCAGCGAGCCTGACCACCCGATCCCGTTAGTCGCCTCTTACGACAAGCATGGGTTACTGAAGACCAATTCTAACCAGGATTTTCACGGGTCTCGGGCCATTTGAATGTTGCTGTTAATTCAGCCGTCCTTTGAATGTGTGATGTTATTCGTTTAATAGTCAGCCTGCTGTTGATCACAGAAAACCAGGAACTGCAAAGATATTTTGTCAGGTATTATCTTGGAAATTTTATCGGCATGAGACAAACATGTTAAGAAAAGCTCCAAACCAATTAATGTAGCTCTAAACTTGGAATAAAACACATGAGCTGATTAAAATGGTATTTTGTTGAAACACAATCCTTTCTCAATCAAGATATGATATTTTAAGAACTGGCTTGACATGTCAAAGATCCACTATCGATTTTTCACTTGGTTCATCTTATTAACAATTGTCTTGACGCTGCTGAAGAGGGCAATAGGATAGCCTTGTGGTTACATCGTTTGCTGGTCACGCCAAAGACCCAGGTTCGATTTCCGACATGGGTACATTGTGTGAAGGTCATTTCTGGTGTCCCCCGCCGTGCCGGAATATTGCTAAAAGCGGCGTAAACTCACTCGCTCGTTCACGTTGCCGAAATATTGGCAGATACATCCGAATTCATTCATCGAAATAACAACTAGGGATATTTATACTGGATGTCACATACGCTTATTGAAACAATACCCAAGTGTGCAAACTAGATAAACCAATGACTGATATCATGAGCATCGACCCATGCCGTCAGAGCACAGATACACAATCAAGCTCAGCTCCAGCCTGATAACCACTATTTAGTGTTATCCAGCCTCATGTAAGAATGTCGAGTTTTGATTGGTTCACGTGACTCTGATAAAATACCATGTACACCCGTCACGATCCGCGAGCAGGGAGTACAAAAGTCATATTATCCCGCCACGCCTCGGTGACCACAAGAAGTGAGAAAAGCGTGCATCGCCAAGCCTTTAGTTACGTGCGCTGCATTGAGGTCAATCGATCAGCTGGTGTCAACATAGCAGCAAGGAAACGTTTTGCCACAACAACTGAGAATGAAATTGAAGCAAAACGTTGTTTGATTTAGTAAAAACATTCGGCTAGATAAGTGCGTTATCACATCGTGTCTCGGGAAATACGGGGTTTTATCAGTCCCGAGTAAGGTTGTAAAGTTGTAAGGTTGTATTCCCCGAGCCTGATAAAACCCCGTATTTCCCTCGACAAGATGTGATAACTTATTATAACAGTTTAGTGATACCATGCACGTTCCTATGTTTTGATCGATCCAAGAAAACGTTTTCGGTTACCGCCGTTATTTGCATAAGCAAAGATAGATCGGTTGTTCAAAGATCGACGCCGTACCAAAAGACGTTAAGAATGGCACTTGATGTTACCCTGCCTGGAGCGCAGCAGAAGGGTCAAACACAGAACTGGCAATTTCGAAAACAGAATACTCTATCTGAGTAGGGTATCCTTCATACACTGCGCCATAGTATCTCATTCGGCAAGAACTGGCTAAAATCGGTATTAGTCCGCACCAGTACAAACGCATGCACACACGCATACACACTCACACACACACGCACACTAACATACACGCACATACACGCACACTAACATACACACACACGCGTACACTAACACACAACTGCTCGCAAGCCGCTACGAGAATACCATAATAGCGATGGCAACGTTGAACCATGTTTCACCTTACCTCACCTATAACTATAGTTTTTGCTCTTTTAGTCATTACGTTACCATAACAACACTTCTTTTTCACAAGATCCCTTGTATTTTCCTCTCGCTTCTACATCAAAAAACGTTTTGAAAAATCCACACGTTTTCGTTCAAAGCTTTTCCAATCGGTATTCAGTGTGCTCCATCAACGTCGAAGACAATACGTACGTTAATCCAACTAAAACACACTTGTCAACAGTGTGGAGCATGGAATATTGTACGAGCGCTTGTTTAGGAAAGTGATCAAGGAGTTAGAAATGTCCACTCGTGCCACAGATCAGTTCAGTTTGGCCCTACTGGACATAATAGGTCCTTTATCATGACCTAAAAAACCTGAGATGATAAGATCCATGCACAATAAGATGAAACCGATACGAATTCAGACCACATATTGGCTTCAAGCCCTGCCTCCAGACCAGACACAGAAATAGATAAACTATTCGTTTCCCGCAGTGGATGTCGTTTAGTTTCTCGTCTACATCAAGAAAGATATCTCACAAAATAATGAAAAAGTGTCACAATCTTAAACAATAAACCAAATTAAAATAACATTGTTCTAAAATCAATAAGTGTTTCGAAATTAATCATCTAACACTGCATGAGGTATCACATGAAGGTCATGACTGCAGAATTCCTGCCAAATATGGTCGTGGAAAAGTGGACACGATGAAGTCCCACAGCCGCTATGTTAGAGTCGGATACGACCTCGATAATGACGAAAGAACGATATGTTCGTGCCTTGGTGACATTCACAATTTATACATGTATCTCCCTACTTCATCTTTGACTATACAACATAAAAAAACTACCCCTTTACGCCTGTTTGTTCTTGGTGGGTGCAAGATGGCCCGACACATTGTCACCTACGCTCTTAAGATTCCATAAAACTAATTTGTGTCAAGATAATGTTAACCTGTAATTTTAGTACATATTCCATCAGTCACGTTTCATCATATAACCATGTTCGATATATCGACAGTTATGTCGACTCTTTGGTTAAATGTCGCGGAAGGCACGACGAGCCTACAGTTAGTTTTGCTGTTGTGGCTGTTGAATAACCCTACACTTTGTGAATTGAAATTCATAAAAAAGTTTGCAACAAATGAATTGTAACTTATATTGTCTGAACGAAATCGTTTTTCGCAGTGTTTTCGACACTTAATACCTTAGTTTCAGCAGAGAGTCCATACAGACACGAATAAACACTTCAGACTGTCGCGTAGGCGGAAATGATCGGATCGAAATATTGTGAATTAATGATTAAAAATAAAAGATTAAAAGCACGTTACTGAATTAAATCAACCCAAACCCATGTCAGACGTAACAGCTTTCAACTGGAGATGTAACATTGGTGATGAATTAATAGACATGTGATTCAGCCAAGGTTACAGTTGAAACATCAAGCCATCATCTACCGTCTACGCTGTCGGGTCTACTTCATGCGTGTTTTCCTTGGACTCCGCTTAGCGCACGAATCTCGTTAGAACCATCAGAGCATTAGATTGTTATTTGGTCAAAATCACATCGTGCTAAATCGCTTTACGGCGCTTAATCCCAAAATGAAATCAGGTATTTAAAACTCCCATTAAAGACTCACCTGGTCAATAGTGTCAATCCTTCCCTATTGTGGTAGGTCTATTATCAAATCAACTTCCCGGTGCAACGGCGGTGCTTCTAATAACACTTGATACCATGGTCGGCTACAGTCGTTGACTGCCGGATTGTGTGACATTACCGTCCGCCATTAAAGGTCTAATCTCACGGGATTTCACGAGAGGTTGTAACATACCGGGTGCAACAGGAGACCAGTTCTGCTGGTAATTTTCCTAATTGTATCTCTAATCGGGACCGACAATTCTATTAATAAAGAAAGAGTTCGTAAAGATCTTTCCTTCTCCCACAAACAGGTTCATTGGTTGAGAACCCTAATTTCCCTTTTAAGAAGCTATAATTGTTTGTTTAAACTAGCGGCTACAAATAACCCGACTCGCAGAGTCTAAACGAGACAGCGCCATGCCTGCACTGTATCAATTAGCGGTAATGGGATCAGCGATCGCTCGAGGGTGTTTCCCTACAAAAGAGCTGAAAACAATTACTATGCCATCAAAGTAGAATATCCTTCTTTTCGGTTGACCCTTCTGAGGAATGGTCCGTTCATGTTACCATGTAATGGTTCTGGAACATTATCAATATATTTTTATTATATCTGAATAGTAGATTATTGTATCTCAAAGTGGGCCAAACAAAAATAACTACTAGCCTGCATCGCTGTGATGTTTTCATAATTAGATTTTATGCTTTTAGTGAAAATATTTATGATACTAGACAGCCTTGTGTTTTATTTTAGATATCTGACAGCTTAATCGATGGGGCATAGTACATAGATTACGAACGTTACAATTTTGGCGAAATCCACAGAATGGGGACGGTGCCAATAGATCGACTAAGGGTCATAACGGGATTCTGTGGTCAACACATCCTGGCTTTTGGTTAAGGGACTAAATCGAAGCTTCATAAACAATTACTATACAAAAAATACCGACCCAGTACCAGAGAAAATTGCAACTCTTTTGGTGTCGACATAACTCAATTACAAACGAACCTTTGGAAAGAAAGTCCTGGAAGCCTTTTACTGACATTCTTCCCGAGGCAAGAGCGTCCAACTGCCGATATCAAAGACTAGGTCTTTTCCTTTCAAACCGACTTTTCTTGGCTCGATCGCAGCGCTACCCCTTTCAGAATGCCAGTTGTGATTCTTGCAATGAAAATGCTATACATCCAATCGGGTCTCTGTTCTGATTTCGAATGGCTTTCCAAAGTGTTCATTTTGTAAAGGTAAATGTGTACTTTTTTTAAAACTATAGTTTTGTCTCAATTTCTGTAGTTATGTGAGTTTGGTTATGTATGTAATGCCAAGTTACTATACATATGTGAATAAGTACATTGCTCTGATTAGAGTCTCCAGATGGAAATGACGTTTGTAACATCTACACTGGCATCTATTATAATTAGTATTTCATCTAATAACGGTACTCTAAATTTAAAAAGACTTGATGTCCTTTATCGTTTTAATCATTTGGCAATTGCTTATAAAAATATTAGATAAAGATAATTAAGGTTTTGACGATATCACAAATTTACCAATAAGAACTGATGGCATTTAAACATTTTAATTTCCTTCGATCCAAAAGGTCATCTAATATATTTCCTCAAGAAACTACACAGTACAAACAAATTATCAATGGCGAGTGTGGTGTTTGCTGGAAATTTTTGGAAAGGTGATATTTATAAAAACAATTTTGAATATCACCAAGAGTAATTTGTGAAGACAACGGATTATGTATTTTGTATGACATTACAATTACAAAACTCCGTAACTCAACTACAATCATTCAAATATCGCAGATCAGCTACAGTAATGTGGATATCAAAGAATGGAATGCTCTTTGACTTCTGTTGTGAACTGTATGTATACTACTGGAATAAAGTAACTGTGCATTATTTGATGCTATGTCATTTTTTAATGCAAAAAAAAATAATGACATGATTTGTGGTGTTTTCCTTAACCACTGTTTAACTGTTGGCTGGGTAATATCGAAATCTGTTTGATTTGACACAAGGCATCTTGACACGCCCCTGAAGAGATGTGTCAAAAGTCAGTTCACAAATTCAGTTTCGTGTGCGTCAACCACATGGGCTTGACGTGAACGTCGCTCCATTTCATCCCAGCGTGCTCGATAGGGAACAGGTCCGGAGAAACAGTTGGCCAAGGGAGTACCGGAATATTCTGCTGTCTCAGGAAATCTGTCACAACAGGAGCGACATGTGGACAGGCAATATCGCCAAGTTACGTCTCTGTCCTTGAAGGAAGGGCTGCACATGAGGCCCAATGATCTCATCCCTGTATCGAAGAACTGTCAGATTGCTATTGACAATGACAAGTTGTGTCCGACCATGAGATGTGATGTTTTCCCATACCATAACGCTTTCGCCACCAAACTGTCGACGTTGGACAACGCACGCGTCAGTATACCGTTCACCTCGCTGTCTGTACACCCTTTCCCTCCTATTTCAGCTGTCCAGATAAAATCTCGACTCGTCAGTGAACAAAACGCCTTCCTAATCTTGTCTCCTGTACCGTAGATCCTGATTGCACCAGGTAAGACGTTCCTGTCGGTGACGTTTGAGCAAAACTGGACGCATTGCAGGTCGTTGGGGCCGGATGTTGTGCTTCCTCAGTCGGTTCCGTACAGTCCTGGAACTGACTGGATGTAAACCAGGAATGGTCCGAGCAGTCAAACTGGAGTCAGTCTGGAATCAGTTGAAAATCCATAAAGATGAAATCGTGTTTCGATGGACACCAAAATGTCAGGCCACTTCATTTTGGGGCCATTCCAGTCCCCAGTATACCCACGGCGCAGAGACGCTGATTTTCTGTAAGCAGTGGAATGACGTACGCGCAACATTTAGAGGCAAGAGCATAATCAACCGTTCTTTAATTTTCAATATCAGGTGTGTGAACTTCAGGTGTCAATAGGGATGCAAAATGTGAGTAAGTTCATTGTGCTTTGCTACATGTTTATTTTGAGTTATGTTTAGAAGTTTTCAAATAACTTTAATTTATGTAACTTTATGCTATGCACAATTAATTTTGTCCGTTAGTATAGATGATGCTTACTTTTATGTGGTACATTATTTAACATTAGATGACATTTATCCTATATATTCAAGATGTAAAAACTAGATACCAAGTGACAGTTTCTATTGCAACTGCATAGCGTATTAATATTTTATAGATGCAGTTTGGTTTGTATATAGTTTATAACAGTTTTTGTTCTGCTCATCAAATATCATAATATTATCTCCATCACAACTTCGTGCGGCATTTGGATGGAGAATGGAATAATCAATAACCCCTCATTTTTACAATAAAATGAATTTATGGCGTTTTTTGAGAGAATTGGACTCTTTGTAAGAGAATATCTGAAAAAACGTGTCCCTAAAACACGCTATCAAGATACGACACTACTCACAAATAACATCCTCCCTGTGGTTTCTGCCTACAATCAACGGACACCACTAACACTACTACTTGATGGACGGTGGGGGTAGTGTAGCGGTTAAGCGTTCGCTAGTCATGCCGAAGACCCGGGTTCGTTTCCCCACATGGGCACAATGTGTGAAGCCCATTTCTGATGTCCCCCGCCGTGATATTGCTGGAATATTGCTAAAAGCGGCGTAAACTAAACTCACTCACTCACTCACTCACTCACTTGATGGACAACGATGGCCAAGTGTCCAGAATGACGCTGTACATTGTGTCATTTATCATGTAATTTCATTTCACGGTAATGACAACATCTGTTTGGCATGTGCTAACTTTATGAATACCAATAAAGACAGGGACCTTATGGATGACAACGTCTTCATTGTAATACATTACTCCTGCTTGACAATGGTATCAGAATCTACACCGAAATGTTGCGTACTAAGATAATATAGAAGTTGGCAGTCATAAAGCATCTTGCCTTTAAAATGACAAGATTATGGTTATGAGAGCATACATACATACTAGTGGTTCAATACCAACGACCAATCATCGAAAACAATTAGTTAGAGTTATTTTTAGATTTGCCTATTCATCGGAACACCACTAATACATACATACTAACATTTGTATAGCGCCGATATCCAGCTCAGCTCAGCTGCTCAAAGGCGCTTTGTTTTTCCCTCGTTCACTGGATGTCAATCTCAACGGCACATCGCATTGTCAATCTCAACTCCCTGGGCAGCATACAACTCTTGCAGCCACTAGGCGCACCGAGTTATTGTGGCATTCCCATCCTTACGATACTGGTACCTCACACCCGGTGCCTACTGTCCATCTGTTTGTTACTTATGTCGATGCATAAAGGTTCAAAGTAACAATAAAGTATCCATAATGCTATAATATGACCAAAACGGATGACTCCATCTTTCCCATAGTCACTTTCCCCTTATTTCAAGCAATATTTCAGTAGCTTCAGTCCTTGGTGTCCACATTTCAGAACCTTTGAGATGCAGATCATCCCATTCCTACTAAGATTCCATGCATGTGACCCTTGCTCAAAACATGTTTGAGCAGGTTACAATATTCAAGATCTGCTCAAAGCTTTCAAACTCGTTTCTGGTACAATTCATTTGCAAGACACTATGTCACCAAAATTGTCCAATGCATCGTTTCTTGAGTGAGATAGTTGCCATGTGAATAGTGCATGTGTTCATTACCACCGGTGGGACAAAAACGTTTAACACTATGTGACCAAAATAGTGTCCAATGCAATTACCTACTTTGACTTGAGATGAAATAGTTGCCATGTGAATAGTACATGTGTTTGTGACCTCTACCACCGGTGGGACATGCTCAACGTTTAGCGACAGGGCAGGGGTCAAGCAACAATGTCACACAATAGCTGGTATGTCTACTGTGAGAAGGAAGTACAGCAGTGCATAACCAGCGTTCGAAATACTTGCCTGCCCGACCGACCGCGACGGGTTATTATCAAAACGGACTGCCAGATTCTTAAATTCACCTGCCCGACGGTCGGGTTAAAATTTAGACAAGTATATGAATATATTCCTCATATTTTTGGATAATAAATAATTATTTATTCACACACAAATCTGAAATAAACAGTTTATTCTTTTTTTTTGCATTGGCATTAGTTTCTTCAATATTTTACAAGTTTTAAAAATTTAATTATACTTAGTAACTTAGTATTTTTTGTGGGCAGGTAAGTTTTGGTCAGGGCTGGCAAGTTTTACATCTAACCAGCCCTGTGGTCTGGCTGAAATATTTGGGAGTTTCATACCCTGGCATCACCCACACAAAGAGTCCAACAAATGGGCATGGAAGGCTGTATGATCTGACAACAGTCAAGCTGATTTTATATTGACACTAAATTTCTACAATCCACAAGACAGCCTGACTGAAGTTCTTCGTGTATGACATTAATATCACTGGATGTTCTTAAACAGGTTACAGTGACATGCATTAACTCCTTTGTTAGGGACCCGTGAAGATCCGGGATAGAACTGATCTTCAGCAACCCATACTTCTCGTAAGAGGCGACTAACGGGATCGGGTGGTCAGGCTCGCTGACGTGGTTGATACATATCATCGTATCCCAGTTGCGTAGATCGATGCTCATGCTGTTGGTCACTGGATTGTCGGGTCCAGACTCGATTATTTACAGACCGCCGCCATAAAGCTGGAATATTGCCGAGTGCCAACCAACCAGCTTTACTTGATCGTGGTTCATAAGCAAATGCTCACGACATAGTCGGAAACCCGTGAAGGTCCGGGTTAGAATATTGATCTTCAGTACCCCATGCTTGTCGTAAGAGGCGACTAACTGGATTGGGTGGTCAGGCTCGCTGACTTGGTTGACACATGTCATCGGTTCCCAGTTGCGCAGATCGATGCTCATGCTGTTGATCACTGAATTGTCAGGTCCAGACTTGATTATTTACAGGACTCCGCCATATAGCTGGAATATTGCTGAGTGCGGCGTAAAACTAAACTCACTCACTTACTCATATAGTCGGAATCGTACAGTGGATTTTCTAAGATTATCCAAATGGTTTAGTCGCTTTTATTCTCAATTGGGGTTACTTTCCTACATATTGTTAGGTTGGATACTTGTCGGTATTGACATTACTAATTGATATTTGATAAACGGTTTTAAATAACCATGAATAATCTCTGGAGCAGGCAAAAATCAGTAACTGAATGATTGAACCGCCCACCCAGATCGTTTTGTGCAAGTGGGCCTTGGACCACCCGATCAAATTGTGTTGCCCTGCAAGCAGCAGTAGGGGTTTGGTGATCCACCCTTACCGGGATGCCCGACCGCGTCATACCAAAACACGTTAAAATATGGTACTTGTTGGTCCCTGCCTGGCGCTCGGCATTAATGGGTACAACAAGGACTGGTCGGCTCGGAGTCAGTATAATGTGTCTGAGTGGGGTATTCATGCTTAACTGCGGCATGGTATCTCAGTTGGCTAGCACTATAAAACCAGCTTCAGTCTGGGCTAGTACAAGCAGCCGCACCTACACATACACACGCATGCACGCCGTCATATGAGCGAAATATTCTCCAGCGCGACGTTAAACCCAATTTCACCTCACCTCACCTCACCTCACCTTACCGGGATGCGCACGAGGGGGACACTGAACATTGATGACAGACAGTCAGTGATCCAAATGTTGACTTCGCTCGACCAAAGCAAATTCAAACGTGATTACGCTGTCAGTCATTGTTTCATAATCTGTTGGACACACGGTGATCATAACTTATATCTGAAATTAAAAAACTTCCAACTTGTATACAGGAAGAAAGCAGGATGATAGAATGGACAATGGCATCACAGTTTCATCCTGTGAAGAGTTCCAGCAGACCAATCTTCTAATGGATCTTAAGACTGCAACTGAAAGCATCACTAGAGAGACGTACATACATCTGAGACCTCGAGGCAGCTGAGAAAGTTGAACACCTTACATATCAGACATACTCCGAGACCTATCCATACTGATGTTTCATATCGGTACGAAGCTAAAAT
Source organism: Haliotis rubra (assembly GCF_003918875.1). Classification (NCBI taxonomy): domain Eukaryota; kingdom Metazoa; phylum Mollusca; class Gastropoda; order Lepetellida; family Haliotidae; genus Haliotis; species Haliotis rubra. The sequence goes on from NW_025767002.1 coordinate 2,368,299, forward strand.
GAAAGCTGAAAAAAACAGTTACAGACACATCACCCTCTTTGAGCGATGTGTCGAAAGTTGATGAAGTTATTCTGCTAGGTCAGGAAGAAGGGGTGCTGTTTGACAGTCTGATGACTATTTCTGAAACACGCATGTACTTGTTAGCAAGTTGATGAAACTTTGTCACGTTTACTTCTGACAAGTTAATATTTATTTCTTGAGTAGACGAAAATAATCTTGGTTTCAGTGTTCTCTGTGAATGATAACGACCACCATGGCACATCATACACATTTCATTCGGAAGCAATGTATTATTTCCAGCCAGCCGTGAGTACCATGCTGTTACTGAATGTATCAGTCGGGGCCCCATTTCACAAAGCTATCGTAGCGCTACGACTGTCGTAAGTCTATGTTACAGTACAAGAGGTACGACAGTCGTAGCGCTACGATAGCTTTATAAAATGGGTCCCTGGGTCTAGATTTTCGAGGCTCTCTTAGCGCTAAGATAGTCGTAAGTTAATGTTAATGTATGGCACTTACGACTATCTTAACGCTAAGAGAGCTTCGAAAATCTAGACCCAGGGCCCCGTTTCTCAAAGCGATCGCAGTGCTACGACAGTCGTAAGTCAATGTTAAAGTATGGGAGTTACGATCATTTTAGCGCTACGATCGCTTTGAGGAACGGGGCCCTGGTGAGTAAATATAATACGGCAGTTCGTCACTTGAAATGTGTGATCATGGCAACAGTAAACATATGGAATATTATATGTCGTAATACTGCTCGTGTACGGTTAAACTGTGATTAATGATGACGCGTGGTCGGGTAAACAATGGTAAACACACATGCTGCACGGTTTTATGTGCATGGTATATTTATAGTCAGTGTTTTAGCCCGGTCTGTTTCAACATTACTCTCATGTTTCACAAACGTTTCTACAAAACGAACAGCTTTATACTAACATGAGTTTGGGTTCTTGGGGCAGAATTGAACATGCTTTTAGTTGGTTCGAATCTCATTTCACATTGATCGTCAAAAGCTTAGCGTTATCGCCCACATTTTCCTGACATAGAACCATCGACAGAGAATATTAGCCAATTCAGAATAATGATGTTCAATACAACCCTGAACAACGCTAAACCCTCAGCTTATGTTGACCTACTGGTTAACCAGCATCATGACCCGCCTCAGCTGTAATCATCGGACATCTGTCAAACCAATGAGTCACTCATGGTCTAACGCCGCTTCCAGCAATATTCCAGCAATATCATCCGGTTGGTGAGGATCGTTGCTCACGAATTCTGCGATAGCTGGAACATTGCGGAAAGGCGCAAATTCTTCAACATTTTTAATGACAGCTTCCATTTAACAGAACGAGCCATGTTTCCTAAAAGTCCTAAAAACGAACTCAACGGAAGTGTGGTAAAATTTGATATACCATGGAATACCAAATTCATGTAACCACGCTGAATGATATACTTTTTGAAATTTTGTGCATGACATTCACCAAGTAAAGAATTCCTATCGAGTGATATCAACCAGATTTCAGTGCTTCGGTTCTTATTTAAAAACGTTGATAACCCCATAATTCTAAGACTGCCTCACACTCCGCCATTCGTTTTACAATTTCCAATGGTACATATTAGACTGTCCCCCATTGTTAGCCCAATTTTCCAATATTGTTCCATTGCAGACTGCCACCGCAGTATCTGTTTGATTAATAAGTCAGTCTTGTGCAATACTGCTCACTGATTGCATCACAACCGTGACAATCATGATTTTCTTTTGCCAATAAACGCCAATGCCCAGGGGATATTAATACTCCCATCTCTGTCACATGAAAGGAAAGAGGATTCCAATAGGAAGGGACACAGTCGTATGCACGTTCAGAGACGATTGTAAACTTCAGGTGATGACTCCAGGTTTTACCGAACGGAATGGAATGTCTTGAACCTGAAGCATGTACACTGAATCGAGTCCATGACTTTCTTAACCTGATCAATGAACCAACATTCAAGATGGAGGACACGTCTGTACATTGGTTTATGTTTCCTCGATTGTTATTTTTTTCGTTTATGTCAGGCGATAAACTCTCTGCTCCATAAGTTGGCGTGTATATTTCCCAGTTATTAATACACTTAAATTCAATTCCTTTCATGCCCAAATTACAAATGTCACATCTGTCTGCATAACAATTATTTGATCAATGGTCCAATATAATGGGAGTCATAAAAATTGCAGAAAACGTTCTTGATAAACACTTTGAGGTCTGAAGACTTCTCTGTGGTGGCTCTGTTAATTTCTCAGCCTTCGAAGGACAATCTTATCAAAGTTTTCTTACTGAGATGAGAACGTCGGCAAAACATATACTCATTTGTCTACTGCTGCTTTCATACGTATTTAGGTCATGTCAGTTTTATGAGCAATAGCGTGCTGGACTGATTTACATCTAAATGTCCTAAGGATGCATGTTCAAGTTTGATCTTTAGATTTGACATACTTTGAAAATGTAGATATCGTCAAATTAATTACGGGAAGAATAGCCTCTTTTCACATTGCATCATTGAATCTGGACCAGACAAATCAGTGACTGAAAGAAGGAGCAAGACTCCCAAGAGTTAGGACAGAAGTAGCTGCCTCATGGTGCCAGAATTCAAGTTCAGTTGACTTTCATGACAACCCAGTTCCCAAGAGTGAGTGAGTGAGTGCGTGCGTGCCTGCGTGAGAGAGTAAGCGAGGTTTGATGCTGCTTTTAGCAATATTCCAGCAATATCACAGCAGGGTACACCAGGAATAGGCTTCACACATTGTACTCAAGTGGGGAATCGAACCCGGGGTCTTGGGTTGACGCGCTAACGCTTTAACCTATAGGTTCTGCTCTTCTGGTCTAGTGGATAGTTTCTGTCTGAAGAGCCTTGTGGCTTGATCCCCTGCCTGCGTCAGACCAAAAGACATTAACAGACAATACGCATTGTATCCTTGCCTTGTACTCAGCATTAAGGGCATAAAACAATGACTGGTTGCTCAAATACATTTCTGGGCATCCCTGTTAAAACTGTGACAAGGTATAAAAGTGAGCTAGTATGGGACTCACCCCACACACATCAGCAAGACTTCAATACTATTTCATCTCAGTTCACCACAGTAAATGGTTGTAGATGTTTAGAATATTCATTTATATTTATGAATATTCATAATTTAAACAGTTAAAGGCATCATTAATTAGTTCAATTTGTTATTTTTGCGAGCCATCTGGAGGACATCTCGCAATATAACATCTATTTGTGTCCACTCTGCTTATCCAGTGGCCAATATATTACATCCCTACAGTCCATTTGGGTTCAAATGAGAACGGTGAATGTTTAACTAACCCGAAATATCCTGACTAGTATCAGGACTAGTAGGGGTTCGTGCTGAGTTACACCTGAAGTGCGTAACGGCGCTGTTCCACCAGCCGTGTGTCACCCCTCGGTGTGAAGAGTGACAATAGAACAATGTTACATGATAGTTTTTTAAACAACTATTTCCGTGATCGATCATAGATTTTAAACCCGTGAAGATCCGGGGTAGAATAGGTCTTCAGCAACCCATGCTTGCCACAAAAGGCGACTATGCTTGTCGTAAGAGGCGACTAACGGGATCGGGTGGTCAGGCTCGCTGACGTGGTTGATACATATCATCGTATCCCAGTTGCGTAGATCGATGCTCATGCTGTTGATCACTGGATTGTCTGGTCCAGACTCGATTATTTACAGACCGCCGCCATATAGCTGGAATATTGCTGAGTGCGGTGTAAAACAAAACTCACTCACTCAGATTTTAGATCCTGTTGGGTACAAAGGTTTCAGTACCATATGTCTTTTTAATGTCTTGTGGATTAAAAGATTTAGTATACAATGTAAAAGGTACCAATAATTACATAACACCATGACTGTTGCCAGATTATACACCCTTCCATGCCCATTTGATGGACACTTTGTGTGGGTGATGCACTACTGTACTTGCTGCTCACAGTGGGCATAGCCGCTATTGAGTGACCTTGTTACGTAATCCCTGTCTTGCATTTTGGGCTTGAAACATGAGCGTCTTAGACATTGAACATACTGTTCTGCCATCGTCTTTGGATCTCAATGTCCAGCTACTATGGTTTACATGGAAACCTTTTATTGTTCTTATGTTTTTCTATTTTATAAAGAATTTAAAGAATGCACAGGTTTTTATGTAGCTTGTATATGTTACAGTCAATCTGTCAAATCAGTCATTTGGTCAAATTACTAAAACGATCAGTCATTTGGTCAAAAGGCTAAAAGTTTCAGTCATTTGGTCAAATGACTAAAAAAATAGAGATCTAGTTAGACCGATTGCCTGAACAGTTTTAGTCAATCCATCAATTGCAAGGCACTTGTTGTCGACATGCAGTCCCTACCCCAAAGTTCCTTCAAGTGGATTCTAGTGTACCAGGACCATTTGACCAAGTTTTGTGTGCTACGACCCTTAACATCAAAGAGAGCAGCTGAAGTTGCCTACCAGCTTATGGACATATTCCTGCTGTTTGGTGCCCCACAGATACTGCAAGTAACAATGGGTCTGAATTCACAGCTCAAGTAATCACTGAACTAAAAGAAATTTGGAATGGAGGCCAACGTTGGATTGCGATCAAGGTCACTGCCTGATGACATCCTGCACCAGCTGCATGAAACAAGAAACTGATTCCGAACAGGTTTCCAGTCTCCTCCAGTGACACGATTGTTGGGGATCTATTCACGCTGACACCCCATATTTTCATGATATTCACACAAGTAGAAAGTGAGTGAGTGAGTAAATGTTGCATCAAGCAGTATCAGCAATAGTGCAAGTAGACTGACTGACTGAATTTAGTTTTACTCCCCTTTTTAGCAATATTCCAGCAATATCACGGTGGGGGACACCAGAAATGGGCTTCACACATTGTGCCCAAGTGGGGAATCGAACCCGGGTCTTCGGCGTCACAGGCCAGTGCAAGTGGAAAGCCTTCTTATGGTGACAATATAATGATGAGTAGAGTGTGAGTTTTTGTAATTTGTATTATCATTGATTAAGTGATAGTTATTAATATTTAAGGTTTTGAGTGTGGGTTACATTTCGCATCATATATGTTCAATGGCAATACTATTTTTAGCAGTTCGCCTTTTTGATAGTGCTTCAAAGTTGCCTCCCTTGACTAACTTATTTATGGCTTTCATCATGTCGTGTTTGCGAGGCCTTTCGTGAATGTTCTCAGTGGATAAAGAATGTTCTAGGCTCTCTGTCAATATATATAAAGGCTGGTTGTTGTGTTGACACACACACGAAGGGACTTTTCATATCACTGGACTTGTGTGCATCATTCTGCCGTCACCTGCCTACCGTCGTCTGTCTGTCAACATCGTCTGTCTGTCAACATCATCGTCAAGACCGATTGTCTACTGACATTGTAAACTTCCTTCAATCATAATATCTGCTCTCATTGTAAATTTCAAGACTCTGGTGAGTTAATATTTCATATTTGTGGCCCATTACTTTAGATTTGTGACTCAGTTGCATTGTACTAGATATCTGTATTGTCATTCATTGTAGCTTGCTCATTGTTTGCTTAATATATTATTGAACATTTTAGACTTGTCTGTGTTATATTTTGCTGGTTCAAAGGGGACTCTTAAATCTGTTGTCACGGCAATTATTAACCGTAACAGTATCCTATATGAAACAACATAGTCTCGTGACATATAGAAAATAATTTATTAAGCAGTCCTTGCATGTAGGGAAGCATCTTCATCCCATCACAGTTTCATATCATTATCCATGCTCTTCAGTGTTTCCAGGACTTCATGATGAATGAAAGGCTCCACTCATCCAGCAACCTTCAGGTACCTCTTCTGACCAGAGCCAGCACTAGTGACTTGTGTCCAGTTCAGATGAATACTTCCACTGAAGTAGTCATTATATAAACTGGTATGGAACATCAGGTCTTCCTTCACGAGCTTGGGATGTTGTCATCAGTCTACTACAGATGTTTCCAGGTGAGAGATCCTGTGTCTCCGGATGTCACTGATGCTTCCCCGCATCTGTACCAGGGCATTGTACTGGAGGCGCATGTCAGCCAGAGCATTGGACATCTGTGCTATCAGGGTGTCCTACAACACAAAACAATGCATAGCGTCAGAGGTATCTTGCAAGAAGAATGGGACACCTGTGCTATCAAGGTGTCCTACAACACAACACAAAACAATGCATAGAGTCAGAGGCATGTTGCAAGAAGAATGGGACACCTGTGCTATCAAGGTGTCCTACAACTCAAAACAATGCATAGAGTCAGAGGCATTTTGCAAGGAGAATGGGACACCTGTGCTATCAGGGTTTCCAATCAGATAACACAAAGTATGCATCCATAAGCATGAAGAAATGAATGTTAGGTGTCTATCAGGGTGTCTACATGACAATACAAAGTTGAGTAAGAAGCAAACTAGATTAAGAAGTCTGTGATCTCAGGGTGTCCAACTATACAAAATAACACTGACTCAAAAGCATAATGGAAAGAGCGTATGTACTATCTGGCTTCCCAGACAAAACAAAGTATGCAGTAAGAAATATGGAGGAAAGAACATTGGAGGCTGTACTTTCAGGGGGTTTAATCAGGCAACACAAAGTAAAGCAGGGAAATATGATGGAAAAAGCATAGGACATCTGGGGGGTGGACAGGGGTGTTACAAGATAGAGTGAGAGTAGAGAAGCAGTCTTTTGATGTGCTACAAGGATGAAGCAGAATCATACTGAACATCTGTGTTATCAGGCTGTCATGCAAGTTGATACCAAGAATCATACTGAACATCTATGTTATCAGGCTGTCATGCAAGTTGATACCAAGAATCATACTGAACATCTTTGTTATCAGGCTGTCAAGCAAGTTGATACCAAGAATCATACTGAACATCTTTGTTATCAGGCTGAACATCTTTGTTATCAGGCTGTCATGCAAGTTGATACCAAGAATCATACTGAACATCTTTGTTATCAGGCTGTCAAGCAAGTTGATACCAAGAATCATACTGAACATCTGTGTTATCAGACTGTCATGCAAGTTGATACCAAGAATCATACTGAACATCTTTGTTATCAGGCTGTCATGCAAGTTGATACCAAGAATCATACTGAACATCTTTGTGTTATCAGGCTGTCAAGCAAGTTGATACCAAGAATCATACTGAACATCTTTGTTATCAGGCTGTCAAGCAAGTTGATACCAAGAATCATACTGAACATCTGTGTTATCAGGCTGTCATGCAAGTTGATACCAAGAATCATACTGAACATCTTTGTTATCAGGCTGTCAAGCAAGTTGATACCAAGAATCATACTGAACATCTGTGTTATCAGGCTGTCATGCAAGTTGATACCAAGAATCATACTGAACATCTGTGTTATCAGGCTGTCAAGCAAGTTGATACCAAGAATCATACTGAACATCTTTGTTATCAGGCTGTCAAGCAAGTTGATACCAAGAATCATACTGAACATCTGTGTTATCAGGCTGTCATGCAAGTTGATACCAAGAAGAATCATACTGAACATCTGTGTTATCAGGCTGTCATGCAAGTTGATACCAAGAATCATACTGAACATCTTTGTTATCAGGCTGTCAAGCAAGTTGATACCAAGAATCATACTGAACATCTGTGTTATCAGGCTGTCAAGCAAGTTGATACCAAGAATCATACTGAACATCTTTGTTATCAGGCTGTCAAGCAAGTTGATACCAAGAATCATACTGAACATCTGTGTTATCAGGCTGTCATGCAAGTTGATACCAAGAATCATACTGAACATCTTTGTTATCAGGCTGTCAAGCAAGTTGATACCAAGAATCATACTGAACATCTGTGTTATCAGACTGTCATGCAAGTTGATACCAAGAATCATACTGAACATCTTTGTTATCAGGCTGTCATGCAAGTTGATACCAAGAATCATACTGAACATCTTTGTTATCAGGCTGTCATGCAAGTTGATACCAAGAATCATACTGAACATCTTTGTTATCAGGCTGTCAAGCAAGTTGATACCAAGAATCATACTGAACATCTGTGTTATCAGGCTGTCATGCAAGTTGATACCAAGAATCATACTGAACATCTTTGTTATCAGGCTGTCAAGCAAGTTGATACCAAGAATCATACTGAACATCTGTGTTATCAGGCTGTCATGCAAGTTGATACCAAGGTTGTTAGAGAGGGCATTGGACAGCTGTGCTAAAAGAATGTCCCACAAGGATACAAACTAAGCAGCAGTGCACATAAATGATGTTAATGTGTCCTGCAAGAATCAAGACTGGACTGGATCCAGTGATTGACTTCATGAGCATCAATATCCTCAATTGGAATATGAAGTGTCAACCAGGTCAGACAGCCTCACCTCCAATCCCCTTAGTTACCTCATATGACAAGCTGAAGATGTGTTGCTGAAGATAAATTCTAATCCTGATCTTGAACAGGTTCACCAGAGCACTAGAAATCTGAGCAACAACGACAGGTTCAACTTGAAACCTATCCCAGGGCACAATTACAATGAAATACTATGAAATCTAAACAAGAGGGTGTCCTGATGATTAAGAAATAGGAAATATTCGTTTCAGCAGCATCCATATTGTTAGGTAACTTACCATTTTTCCTTCGGAGAAGTTAGTCCTCTTCGTCCAGTTGATGTTGTCTAGGTTGTAGTTGAGATCTCCAAGGATGGGAGCCACCAGTGGGAACAGCTCACTGGCATATCTGGAACATATCAAATGCACCTAAAAAGGACCAGCTTTGGCATTCCAATCTCTGACCACCAATATCCATTCTGTTATCAAAACTCAAACACACTCCATAATGCTTAACTATCTGTAGACACATTCGCCACATTTGTCTGCTAATCCTACAAAAAGGGAAAACATGGATTACTTGTTTGTCAGCTTGCCACTATCATTTTTTTAATTTTTTTTAAAAAGCAGTTTTACAGCATTTTCATAAAATTCAACATACGACATTCCGGTGCTGACATAAAACAAAGGAGATTCACAAAAACATACAATGGCAAGTTGAACATAATTTGTAGAATAAGCTAATATTACACTCAATTATCGTTGAACACTTAGTAAGGCTTGTCACTATCATGATGACAACATTATAGCAGGTGACACCAGATACGGGCTGCACACATATCAACCATGTGGGAAATCAAACCCCGGTCTTCAGCATGACGAGTAAACGCTTCAACAACCAGGCTACATCATCACCCTTCACGAGCATAAAAAATTGCTGACTACAGAGATTGAATTGATGGTGTCCACTCCTGTGAGTGAGTCAGTGAGTTTAGTTTTACGCCGCTTTTAGCAATATTCCAGCAATATCACAGCAGGGGACACAAGAAATAGGCTTCACACATTGTACCCATGTGGGGAATCCAACCCGGGTCGTTTGCATGATGAGCGAACGCTTTAACCACTAATATCCACTTCAAAGATGCTCAGGGTGCTGATAACAAATTATGCACAAAGCACAGACAGTTTAACCCAAGCTGTAAGGCATAAGAAAGGTAAACAGTCACATGACCATCTTGTCCCACTGGGTACCCATTCACTGCTGGGTGAACAGAGGGCCAAAGTTGTCAGAAACCAAAGTTTGAAACAACTTCTGCTTATAGAAGAGATTCATTATGATAATGGCATGAGTTTTGTTTTGTTTTATTTCATTTTGATCGCAGATTTCACAAATACATCATAACAGTAAAGATGAACGAAAACAAAATTTGATGATAGTTTTAATGTTTCCCGTCTTCCTATGACAGCTGATCTAATTTAATAAAACCTAACTGATCAGGGCACTTTTCACACATTTTTTTAAAATGCCTAGATTTTCGAAGCTCTTTCGATAGTCGTAAGTGCCATACAATAACATTAACTTACGACTACCTTAGCTTCAAAAATCTGGGCCCAGGAATTGGGGATATCTGATTCTCATGAGTTACCTACCTTACCCAAATTCTACGAAAGCAAAAAACATTCCATTATATGTCATATATTTGACAGCAACTTCATAATTGAAAAATGTCTTAAATGATTCCATGACATACAGATATAAACAGGCTATGAATCTGTAAAGAGGTATATCATCAGAAATCTGAGGCCTTACTTGTGGTATGCGGCATCCATTTTGATGTAGTCGCCCCACAAATGGCTGCTGAAGTCGACCTGTCAGTTGATCCTTCTTCTCCATGATGGATTCTATGTGAGCATTCAGCTTCTGGATCTTTTCCACTTTACCCTCTGTAATCAGTGAACACATATCAATTCATTCCTGACTAATTGTTAATCATGCTGTCATCTACTGTTCACAAAGTCAGTTCGTTATGAAATTTCTTCACCAATAGACTGACTGGTCATAGTTTTGCTTCATTTTCTCAGAAGAACAGACTGTGGGTAAAATACAGTATGACCTATTGTGCATCAGACTTTATATGTTTGTTGTTTAATGCCCCACACAGCAATATTCTAGCTGTATGAGAGTAGACTGGAAATAATCATATTAGCACCAATCAATAGAGGTGAGGTGAGGTGAAATTGGGTTTAACGTCGTGCTTGAGAATATTTCGCTCATATGACGACGTGCATGTGTGTGCTTGTGTACTAGCCCAGACTGAAGCTGGTTTTATAGTGCTAGCTTACTGAGATACCAAGCCGCAGTGAAGCATGAATATCCCACTCAGACACATTATACTGACTCCGAGCCGACCAGTCCTTGTTGTACCCATTAATGCCGAACGCCAGGCAGGGACCAACAAGTACCATATTTTAACGTCTTTTGGTATGACGCGGTCGGGGATCGAACCCGCGACCTTCCGCTCTCCAGGTGGATGCTCTAACCAGTACACCACGGAGGCGGTCCCAATCAATAGAGTGATTGACAACACGAGCATAGAATGACATGCATCAACTAAGTCAGCTGGCCTGAACAACAATCCTGTTAGTCGCCACTTTTGCTGGTGGCCAATTTTAACCCAGATCTTATGATCCTGGTATGATTCATGGATTAATTTAGTGTTTTCCTGTTTGTTTAATGTCCAGTGATTGACATCATGAGCATCAAGTTACACCATTGGGAATGGGATATAATGACGTGCATCAAGCCTGACCACCCGAGCCCATTAGCCGCCCTTTCCGACAGGCATGTTCTGCTGAACATGGGTGGATGAAGGACTGACTGACTGACTTACTGAGTATGGTTTTACGCCATTTTTAGCAATATTCCAGCAATATCACGGCGGGGGACACCAGAAATGGGCTTCACACATTGTACCCATGTGCGGAATCGAACTCGTGCCTTCAGCGTGATGAGCGAACGCTTTAACCACTAGGCTACCCCAGCGCCCCGTCGGATGAAGGACAATCCTCATCTGCATCTTCACAATCCTAAGACTGAGTATGTTACTAAGCAAAATTCCAGAGACAGCACCAAAAACTAGCTACATAACATTGTGCCCATGGCAAGAATCTTTTGTCCTTAGCCTAGGTATGAAGATGGCATGTTAACACTATACTGTCACTTCAATGCAACTCATAGCTCAATAAGACATCATCAATGAAATGTCACAGTAATACTGTCTCTGCACATAAGAAACTGATGGAAGAACACTGTCCCATGCATAAGCACTAGCAACAAATCATCTTGTATGGGTGACAATGTTCGGCAACCTGACTCCTGAGAGTTACTAGGGCCAAAAACCAAGGCACATGTAACATATGGCATCATGCGATACCAGTGACTTTGTTGGTAATGTGTTCAAACAGCAGTGAATGGGTACCCAGTAGGATGAGTGAGTTAAGTTTTATGCCAGATTTAGCAATATTCCGGCAATATGGTGGGGGGCACCAGAAATGGGCTTCACACATTGCACCTATGTGAGGAATGGAACCTGGGTCTTTCACATGACGAGCGAAAGCTTGAACCACTAGGCTACCCAACCGCCCCGGTAGGATGAGACAGTAATGCGACTTAAGTTTTTAGCACCTCAGAGGCAGTTTGGATTGTGTTCTCCCGAGGGAGTTGAGAGTGAATATCTGATCCATTGACCAGAGTAATTAAATGTAACAACATCACTGAGAAACAAATGGTTGGATATTAGGTGCTTTAAAAAACGTTATGATTAAATACCTAATGTGTTTGCTAAAAAAATATACCAAACATGCAGATTTTTTCCAACAGACATTTTTATAGATATCTGGCTAAAGTATTCAAAAAGTTAAATTTCAGTAATTATACTTCAAAGAACATGATGAAAATCTCTAATCACAGTGACTTTTTTACTTATTTGCCATTGTAGGAAATTGTCAATTTGGCACTGTGTTTCTTAACAGCACCTAACACAATAGAATACACAGCGACCCAGTACTTGATTCATTTTGACACTTGATTAAACCAATCCGATCATAAAAATATCTATGTTAGAAAAAGATAATTGCTCTTAATGCATACAGATGAACAGCTTTCACATCTTGTTTGAAGTGAGAACAAATGAGAGGAGACATCGAAAGTGTCACTGACAAGACCACTCATGATGAAAACAATTATAGAACTTTGTGATCAGATAATTTAAAATCAATTGTAGGCATACAAAGTTTCACAATATCTCAATCAAATGTAAATTGCCAGTACTATAAAACAAGCATTGTCACTAAGGTGCCAAATTCCCCGCCGCAAATTATCAAATCAAACTAATAAAGTAATGAAAGTTTAAGATGAAGTTAAATGTCATCAAAAACATTATCTTGCTCTTTAGTTGTTCAAACACACACATATTTTCAAAACAGACTTTGAAAATTAAGTGAAGGTCACCAAAATTGACTGGGCCCTGCGCCTTCCCTAGATAAAGCTTGGTATGGAATATGAAGAAAATCCAGTAAACAGTTCTTGAGATAGCCTAACATGCAGGTAAAACGTGAAAGTCCCCTTGTGACCTTGAAATGAAGGTCAAGGTCACCAAACCTGACTTGGACCTTTCTTATAGTGTGATGAACCTAACAGTCTAAGTAAACTTAGGCTCAGTATTATTCGTTACACTGCTATACTGAGTCTAACAAAACCTTGTGGAAGGTCGCGTCAGCTGACCTTTTCAATGGACCAATCAGAACACAGCTTACCAAATCGCGAAAGTTGACATTCACACATACCTTTTGAACTTTTATCTCGAAAAAGTTTTGTACCTGAACGATTCCGAATGATATTTTCCGTACGATCGCTTCCGAGTGATGCACATGGAGCACGCCACAACAGTGAGTCAACAGTCGCTGAGAATAGCGTTTTGTCAGTATTCAAGGATGTCAGCTTGCGGAAATATTAGCTAATGATAGCCATATCAACAGAAACCCAAAAGCGTAAATTCTGCAGGTCATATATCTGTGTTTTATGCGGGTTTTCATTTGTCATGAGATCAGTGTTGGCGACCAGGGAAGAGAAAATCCATTTTGTAAGTCCCGCCAAACCCTACATAGTAGCCGTTGTCTGATTGGTTAAATCCGTTCGTCCGTCTCGCATTTGACTGGACGGTCATAGGTCACTCAAAGGTTACCTGACACGACTTTCCACAAGGTTTTGTTAGACTCAGTATAGCAGTGTAACAAATAATACTGAGCCTAAGTTTACTTAGACTGACGAACCTAGGTACCAAATATGAAAAGAATCTAGTGAACAGTTCTTAAGATATTCCAATTTTTACGGACGTATGGACGGACGGAGCCTAATACTATATCCCCCGCTTCGCGCTAAACGCACGGCCGGGTATAAAAATCTTTTAGGCCCCAATAGTTTTTGTCCACAGCTGAAAAATGTCACGTCTTATCATCTCATTAGTAGACAAATAATGATGAAGAAAGAGAAAATCATCAGGGAAGGGTCATTGGCATACAGCATTCTGTAAAATAGTTCATCATGGTGATTCTTGAATGTACTTTTATTTTCTGTAATTACATATCTTGAATCATTAGCCATGTCCAACTTCTGTTAATTGCAAAAGCTGTATTATGCAACAAAACCAAAACCAATTAGCAAAAACATTTTATTTTAATTTTTAGATATTCATTCTAGATCTAATGATACAGCTCTGTAGTTGCTGTAAATAGACTTTCAAATATGTCTTTGATAATGGCCATATTGTGAGTGAGTGAGTGAGTGAGTGAGAGAGAGAGTGTGAGTGTGTGAGTGAGTGAGTGACTGAGTGACTGCTGAGCTGTCAACCCCTAAAGATGGTTTGGAGTGAGACTGAAAAAAATAAGCCGGGTTCCAGCCGGGGTCGTGTCCAGGGCGATGCCCTGTCAGGGTGTCTCTGGGCGAGCCCCCGAAAATGAAGTTTAGTGATTTTCAGGAGCATTTGGAGCCTTCTGGTGGCATTATTTTGACACTAAAAGATGCATGCTAATAAATAATAATAAGCCGAATCATTCACATAAACATCGTTTTAGTACTTCGTTCATTCAGGCGTTCTTTCAATGTTCAACTTTACGCAAAAACGAACGAAAATGCGTATTAATTTTGAAATTATTTTTGGCTACCAGATATGCGTGAGATTATTATTTGGAGGCGTGAGAGCGTGACATTTGTCAATAAAGCGTGAGACTCACGCCAAATGCGTGAGAGTTGACAGGTATGTGACTGACCGACTTTTACGTCACTTTTAGCAATATTCCAGCAATATCACAGCGGGCAGAGATGCCAACCCTGAATCAAATGAAAGTCGAGTCATGCCTTGCTAAAAGCAATTCCCCAGCCCTGAAGGTGTGAGTTGGGGGTGAGCGTGAGAGCGTTTGATGGTAGGGGTCTGGGGGACCTCCCCTATGGAAATCTTTAGATTTAGCCTGGAAATATGCAATCTCTGGGCACACTTAACCAGATAATTCTTAACTCGAATGAACAAATTACAAAAATTCTTTCAAACATTCTAAATTTATAAACATATTTGTATTTTCTAAAAAATCGGAGTTTTTATAGACAAATCGGAGTGTGGATTTTGTATTTGAAAATCGGAGTAACTCCTCCAAAATCGGAGTGGTTGGCATCTCTGCAGCGGGGGACATGAGAAATAGACTTCACTCATTGTACCCATGTGGGGAATAGAAACCACCACCTGATGAATGAACACTTCCACAACACAACTCGAACATTTTCAACAAATTCAGCTGTCATCATTAGATCATTGTGAGAACAATTACATGCAGCTTCAACTTCACTGATCCAGTAGAAAATGATGAATAAAGACAACAGCACACTACAGACATGTTTTCCATGAAAAACAGTCCAAAACATTCATCAAGATAAGCAAAACAAGAAGGCTTTCATGACAAGTGAGCTGTGAGTTTCATGCTTGAGCAGCATATTGACAGGTCTACCAGCAAGGTAACACATGTTGGGATCAGTAAACCAATTGCTAATTTACAGCATAAAGACAGCAGTGTCATGTTGTAATGGGTGATATAAGCCTGTGAACACAATCGATCAGTATCACCAAACCAGGATATGGGGAACAGCTTTCATGTAACCAAAGCATCAAAACTGTTAGCCTATACCCTGTTGACGAAAGGTGATAAGAGATCATGTTCATGTATCCTGTGGACTCGGTGAGTGAGTGAATATGCCTTTACGTCACTTTTAGCAATATCACGGTCGGGACACCAGAGTGAGTTTGGTTTTATGCCAATTTTAGCAATATTCCAGCAATATCACAGCGTGGAACACCAGAAATGGGCTTAAAACATTGTACCCTTGTGAGGAATCGAACTATTTCTTTTCTGTATGGCTAAATACTCGATTATTTACATATAGCTGGAGTCAGTGAGTGAGTGAGTGAGTATGGCTTTACGCCACTTTTAGCAATATTACAGCAATATCACGGCAGTGGACACCAGAAATGGGCTTCACACATTGTACCCATCCAGCTATATGATTGTACCCATCCAGCTATATGAGGGGCGATAGGGTAGTCTAGTGGTTAAAGCATTCGTTCGTCCCACCGAAGACCTGTGTTCTATCCCCACATGGGTACAATGTGTGAAGCCCATTTCTGGTGTCCCCCGCCATGATATTGCTGGAATATTGCTGGAATATTGCTAAAAGCGGCGTAAAACCATACTCGCTCACTCACTGACTGACTCCACCTATATGTAAATAATCGAGTCTGGATTAGACAATACAGTGATCAAGAACATGAGCATCTATGAAAATGGGATATGGTGTAATGTGTCAACCAAGTCAGCGAGCATGACCACCCTATCCCGTTAGCCACCTCTTTCAACAACTATTGGCTGCTGAAGACCAATTCTAACCCAGATCTTCATGGGTCAAAACGTATATGACCATGAGGTACAGTATGCAATATACATGACACACATTATTTATGCATGATTTTATGCATGTTTTGGACTCTTTCCAATCAATATTACATAGACATAATCACAATGTATTCCAGGTAACAGCTGGCTGGACTACAACATCGCATACTGATGCTTGTAGCAGTTGTAGATAAAAAATAAACAGGCTATTGGTGCCTCCCTGTTTAAGGGAGATATACCAACAAGATTTATCTCCCTTTCCTAAAAACCCAGTTAGATACTGATTTTAAGCGCCTTCATAACCAATATGATACAATATCACTAAAAATATTTCAAACCATAACTAATTTGTACTGGCAAATAATTTGTATTGCAATATATTGTGATGCATGTATCCATTTTGTGATATATTGAGAGCTAAAGTGTTTGACAGAGAGTGACACATATTGTACATGCATAGCCTTCTTTCTTCATAAAAAAATAAATGCTATGGTTGATAGTTTTCTCAATTAATTACGATTGGAACATCAGTTGTGAATGAATATTTTTTTACTCATCATATCGGTTCTCAAAAAACATCTTGCAATGGTCTGAAAAGCGTAGTATGTGGTATACCAGTAATAATTTGCAGTTTTAATAAATATTATTTGATATAAGTTAGAGAATTCATGATTCTTTCATGTGAGTATAATTATTTTGTCTTGATTGTTTGCACTCAGCTATTCCAGCTATATTTCAGTGGTCTGTAAATAACTGAGGCTGTCCCCAACAATTGAGTGATTGACACAACGAGAATATATCAAAACAATTTCGAGCATCAAGTAAGGCCAAATAAACAAAATGTTGTGGTTCTGATTACACCTCTTTGAAATTTAGGGTAGGTAGGTAGGATTTTTGATATTTTTTACATTTTTATAGAAGTAAAGTACAAACTAATATCAATGTGTAATTGTTTATTCAATCAAGCTTGCGGCCATCATGCCGACTTTCTCTATTAGAGTGACCGATTTCTGTTGGTGACAGGATAAAACAATGGTATTTGAAAGCTTATTTTATTCATACCACCTAAAAAAGATAGGGTCGGCACCAGAATTCAAGGAGCGGTCTGGTAATTGGAACTACAACATTTTTTTTTCAAGGCCTAAATCAGCAAGCCTGACCTCCCGTTAGTCACCACTAAGGAAAGCCATGGGTTACAGTATCTAAACTGGAAGGACAGTAGGATAGTGGTTAAAGCATTCACTTGTCACGCAGATGACCTGGGTTTGATTCCCCACATGTGTACAATGTGCAAAGCCCATTTCTGCTGTCCCCTACTATGATATTCCTGGAAAATTGCCAAAAGTGGGGTAAAAACGTAACCCACTCTCTCACTCACCTAAACTGGATATTCACAGGTCCATGACGACAGTAATTTGAGTGAACAGTTATATCTAGCATGCTCTACAGTAGCATCAACCCATGTCTGTGTACTCACTCAAAATGTCTATGTGTGTGATGTCAGCTGTCTCCTTGTCCTGGACTCGGCACTGCATCTCCAGATTCACCTGAAACCCAGTTAATTATGTTCATTTGAAACTGACTATAACATTGTTTAAAGCCTACATAAAATATTGATGATGAATGTAATTCACCAAACTCAAATAAGGCCAGACCAATTTTATTTCTTGTTTTACGGATGTTTGTCCTCAGAAAACCTAAAGGCAGGAGGGAAAAACAATAAAAATAAAAATCACCAGTCAAAGTAATACTCCTTTTGAATACTAAAAGTGTTTTACTTTTGAAGTGTTTATGGGGCAAAAAACAATCAAATAATTTTTTTTGTAAGTTTACATTTTTGGTCAATTTTTGGTCGAACAAATGTGACATTGTGCCTTTAACTCCATGGAAGTAAGTCTGGGGATACAATATCATGCTGCCATTTTTCAAACTTAGGCTTGCTTATTATCTGTTTTATCACACAAACTTATATTTATGTAATCAAGTTTAAACTTCAGTAGTTTTTTAGAAAACCTGTAAAATTGATACTAATATGTTACGTTTGTCTTTGGCCAAAAACGGGCAATTACAGTTCAAGTTTTCAGAGATAAACAGGGACTATATAGGTCTGCATCAAGTCTGCAACAAATATCAGCACCCTCTTGATGTTATTATAGTTATAACTTACATTTTCATTATTATTACATTATCAAGGTGACTTGTATTTCACTGATGACACAACCAATTAAGAGAAAGGGCCTTTAATCCTTAGTTTTATTATTTTAGTTCATTAGTTCATCGTTTCTTGATACAATGTTACTATGATTAAGATTCCTCTAAACTTAGGTAAATAAACATTTTAGGAAAAAATTTGTCGACAAATTGTTTTTTCAAAGCTGCCTTTGTGGAATGCCAAGAGCACTCAGTTTGGAATCCTGGTTTATCTTTGGTTTACACTCCTACCTTCTGAAGCTCTCTCTTCTTCTTGGTTATCTCCCTTTGTAATGCAATGAGCTTGAGAGAGGGCAACTCTTCTTGATCTTCTTCACTTGGGCCTTTTCCATCTCCCCTCTTCATAACAAAAGCAATGGCATTACTGAAATTATTTCCACTGATAGTATAAGCGACAAATGCTGCATACTCATTTCAAAATAACCCAAGCAAAATGCTTAATCTGTTTGCAGTGAAAACGTGCCGATGAATGTCACTTTAAACCAAAAAGTAAAACAAATAAAGTGAAATTAAGACTGCGAATCCTCATGATTTTACCTTGCCAATTGAACATTTAAATCTCAGATTTTTATTTGACTTAGGATAAAAGTTGTTTAACAAATGATCCTAGTTTCGCATGGCTATTATTGGTTTGTATTACAAGGGGGTATGCACATCAAATGAAACACCGAAAACGACAAGGGTTGTTATAAGTTAACTCTCTTCACGTACCGCACGTGCATTTGTTTCACTGTTCCAACTACTGCGCTTACCCCATTGTAATACAAACCAGTAATAGCGATTTGAATCTAAGATCGTTCGTTAAACAACTTTGATCCTAATTTGAATAAAATTTTAAGATTTAAATGTTCAATTGGCAAGGTAAAATTATGAGGATTCGCAATCTTAATTTCACTTTATTTGATTTACTTTTTTGTTTAAAGTGAAATTCATCGGTACGTTTTCACTGCAAACAGACTATATCTCACAATGTCTTGGGTCAATCACAAAACAAACAGATCTTTCACACTGACACAACACCTTTTTCTGACAGCACCGTCACCTCTAATACCTTCTTTTCACTAGTCTTGCTGGTGCCAATTTAATTTTACTATGATGTTTTCAAAAGCTTGTACGACAAACATGTCATAATTTGCGCCCAAGAGAGAAGTGATGCTGCATTCTTGGTTGTCATTAATTCCTCGAAAAAGTTTGCTAAGAGTGTATTTTGTTCCAACTTTGGGGCAGATCTGCATCAGGGACATATCTAGGTCTAATTGTGAGTCCTTGGTCATACATTTTTGGGGTCCAAAGCATGAAAATAGGAACCAATATCAAATGCAATACTATGGGTGAAACGGTATGCTCTTACCACGGTACGGTACATATTGCCGTACAAGGCCTTCGGTTCGGTCTGTTTTGGTTCGGTATATGAGATATGATAAAAAAAACAATACACAACTCAGATCTTGTCGAATGTGACTCTGTTGTTTGACATTTCACAGATAAATAAATTAAACAAATTAACACAACAAAGTTGTCGTAAGACAGTCACAGTCTGTGTGACTGATCATTCAGTTAAACTATTAGAGACTTTCCACAGTCCTTGGGAAGTACTGCCACACAATCTTGGCATATTCCAGAATTTTGTATTATTCAGTTTTCAGATCCATTCAAAGTAAGTTCACTCAGAAATGTATTTCTCCTTTTTGAAACAAATATGTTTTAGCTTGAGAATGCTGCTTTCTCTTTTTATTGGTCTTTAAATGTACATTGTTCTGATATATGGGTTAGGCGTCTGACTTTGTGTGCTGGCGATAAGGTGTCTGACTCTGATGGTGTGGGTTTGAATCCCAGATGGGACTGAACCCAACAAAAGTACGAAAATCTGTACATTACTAAGAAAGTGTAATCCCAAATATAACATATGTTACAGGATTAAAAAGGTTAGTAAAATGATGGTACGAGAACTGAAAATACAAATTTTTTGGATTGCATTAAGGTATACCATTTCACCCCTATGCAATACAAAGTATGGTTTGTTATATTTATCATGGCTGTCAGTGAACATGTGTGGGACTTAGGACGTATTACTTTCAGCAATAAAAGCCCCTGTGAATCCGAAAACATTTGCCGGAGAAGTCCACTAGTATCTATGCACAACTCCTCATATGTTTTGGGCTATTGGTTTTCAATATTACTACAGCTTATACAAGGTCTCTTAACGATAGCCATGAATTCCAGTAAAGATCCGGATTAGAATTAGATTTCAACAGCCCATACTTGTTGTAAGCAAGAGTCGACTAACATCATTTCAGCCTGTTTGATTGGTTATCGGATCCCAAATGCTCATAATGTCAATCACTGGGTTCACTGGTCCAGGATCGATATGTAAAGACCGCCGTCATATTTAATATTTCTGAGCGCGGCATTAAGAACAAACGAACGAAATGAAGACACTGAAGCATGTTGCTACTTGACTCGAGCAGTGGAACTGACAGCGTAGAGAGATAAATGTCTTCGAACCTTTCTTGTATGTCCTGTCTTTTCAGCAAGGTGTAGTACATTTCGCAGAGCTAATGTTGTTTTGTCGGACGAGGACCACGGGTTCTGCGTTACATCCAGTGCAGAAACATTCCTGGACATGATGGATATTATCACGACATCAAATTTCGTGTTGAATTTACCGCTAGATGACAGTACATATGTTTCCTCTTCCGCTGTAAACAGGAAACGACTTGGCGGAATGATATGCTAGGCAGAAAATATTTCGGAATGAATATGAATGAGAATTTTATGACTCCTTTATAAAAAATCAATGTTATGTGTACACGTACCACAGTGCAGTGTTTTCAACAAATGTTTGTAGAATATTTGGATTCATTAGTATATAGCACTATATTTCTGGCGTAAACTTTTCCTTTTTCCATGTAACAGGTGTTGTGAGGCTCATTGCGGTAATGCCACGATAACCAGTGATATCTTGCAAGTGATGCTACGAGATTAATAAACCCGATGTCAGCGCCGATTTTGTAGTTTCATCCACAGGTTGGCAAATAAACAGTTTGATTTTAGCCGTGAAGGAAACAGCTGTTAGCGTTTAGCGCGTACTGTTAAAAATTCACAAACGTATCATTGAAAGTAACGAGAATTTTTTTCCGGCCTGCTTCCATGTAATTTAATATTGTAAATATATTACATATTTATGATTTAGCTTCCAATTTTGTGGTGATACATATTATCAGTAAATGTTATATCAACCACTGTAAATTAAGTGCATAGTTGTACCTTCATACTGTTATAACACAATAATTATTCAGTCTATTTGAGTCTATTAATTACCACTACTTAAAGGGGAAGTGTACACGAATAAATCACATTTATTCTTATGTGATTCAAAGTGAACTGTTTTAATTAGTTAATACCAACGTTTGAAAATATACATTCATTTTTCTTACAATGTAAGTATAACTCTCAAAATAAGTGCTGAAATGTTATGCCAATCTGAGGTATTTGTTTGCCGAGCTAAACAGGCCTGAGTTACCGCCCTTTGATTATGACGTTATTGGTGCCACTTGATTTTAAACTGGTCTCCTGTCTAGTCCCAAATCAAAGATAATAATACTGATATTAATCACGTGAAAAAGGTTTACGTGAAAATACGAAAAAAGCATAAGAACAGAAAATGTAAGCAGCAGGGCCGGATTGATCGTGTGTATTTTCATTCATAACCACGCCTCAGTGAAAATACCAAATATGTATAACAATGTTGGCGTCCGTGATGACATCACTATCGAGAATTAAGCGACTTTTTCAAAATGGCGTGTTCATTGACGAATGCGCCAGAGTTTTCAAGGAAATTTGTTTTCATTGTTTTCATTGTGACCAAGGGAAATAGTCAGAAATTAAGAGAAGTACCGTCATCGTTAGCAGTGAGTTTAGTCAGTTATGTCGTCATGCTTTCAAAAACTATAATATGTTGTGATGAATCTAGAAAATCATTGGAATACACCTGTTTATTTAACTATTGCCTTGCTGAAAACTTTCCCATGCATGTTCTAAAACTCATGAGCAATTGTATGCAACAAGTAGGCTTAAAGGATACACAGTGTAAAATCTGAGATTGGCTTTGTATACATTTCAAACAAGTATTCTTTCTGGCCGCTGACATCTCATATCCTCGATATATTTCGTTAGATTTCACTGAAACACTTCATTATTGGTGACAGAGTCCATTTGTCAGCTTATTTTTGAACTGTATGAGGAATTCAGGAGTTTATGTAAGGAAGATGGTGTTGAATTATACTATTAATTTTATGGATGAGAAACATAACCGACATACATGTGACGTGATTTTATAAACACTATGTAATACAGCTTAAAATTCACTTTGGCGTTTCGCGATTTTCCAAAACATTCTCATCGATTCTCGGTTCATCGATAATTTTAAGAAACGAGCATTGGTGATTGATCATACAACAACAAAACTACCGCTGATCACAATGATCCGTCTTTTTTCTTTTAATTCAATTCTCCCAGTAAAATTTGACATTTGAATGAAGACATACCATAAATTACATAAAAGCGCAGTGAATGGTGATTTAGAATGTGTCAAAACTGGCGAGATTTCCACGATGCATGTAATTTTCAGTAAATTTTATCTACAATGAGCCGGATGATATCATAGAAAACAAAATTTCAAACAGTGTTCAAAACTGCAAATTGCATTTATCTGCGTGATGTATTTGGATATGTACTATCGATATCAAAATGAAGGTGGAAGAGGAGGGACATATCGTGCGATTTATGTAAGAACTTTAGTAATAAGCGTTAGAATGCGGCACATTCACCAATGGCAAGCAAGATGTAGTGCATATCGTTTTAGGTTTCATGAAAAAAGATTCTGTTGGAAAGGCCACCGACTCGGTTAAATATGTTATACAATTTGGTTACATGGTAACACTTTTAGTACAATGTATCACGTTTTTCAAACTGCAAGGTCATTACAGTGTAGAACTGACCACATAGTCAGCTGACGGACCAAGCAACAGGTGGATTAAAACAGTAGCCTGCTGTCGAGACACAAGAACCACACCTATACCTGCACCCGCATTGAAATCGGCCTAATAAAGGTCTGGCGGCGTCATTAAGTTTATCATTTGGGCACCAATGACGTCATTTCCAAGGGGCATAAGCCATGGTGTGTTTATTGTGGACATAGAACTCTTGGTAAATGTTGAAAATATGAATTGATATAACGCAAATAATAAATTAGTTACTTCTGATATATGTACGGGTTTGGATATAAAACAACTTGATAAACACTTTTTATGATGAAAAAGTGCAAGACAAAAAGGTTAATTTTCGTGTACACTTGCCCTTTAACGGTTCTAACAGTGTAATGTAGAATTGATCTTCAGCAACCCGTTCATGTCATAAAAGGCAACTAACGGAATTGGGTGGTCAGGCTCGCTGACTTGGTTGACACATGTCATCGTATCCCAATTGTGTATATCAATGTTCATGCTGTTGATCACTGGATTGTCTAGTACAGACTGGATTATTCACAGACCACTGCCTTATTACTGGAATATTGCTGAGTACCGTGGTAAACAACAAACAACTAAACAGTTCTTGTCATTTTGTATCCTCGTAGTATAGTCTGTCACATGTTGTTTCGTCACTGATATATACAGTGTGTGTGTTTATATTTATTCTGATCAGTTTTGCAGACATAGTTACATAAACACATTAAATTAATTTTTAAAGATTGGATCCAAGTTTATCTAGCGCAAGCCAAATATTTATGTATAGCCTGTTGTGACAAGTCAAAATTATTAAAAGGAGTATTACAGAGGTAGATTTACTGCAGCTTCAGTTTAAAAATACTAGCAGTAACAACTTGGCCCCAGTTGTGAAGGATATTGTTCTGTTTTTGCTTATGTTATTTAAACCAACGTATACATATATTCATCCAAAACTGTAACTAACCAAGGTCAACATTTATAATCAGGTCCTAATAGAAATTCCTGATCTTGAAAAGTTCCTGCTTTGAGCCCTTTACAAAATAATGGACTCTGATCCATTTATAACATTGTGTTATGAAGGGATACTGGTACTACAGTCCGTTTGAGTCAGAAACGGACCGATGAATTGCAAATTTTATCATTGTACAAAATTGCCACATAAATATAAATAGTACACATGTTTATCATTGACTAATACCCAACAGCTTTCTTATATTTGAACATTTTCCGGACTCCACCCAAAAAGTTGTTTAAGAAACTATCATCATTGAAAACGCAAAAGTTGTTATCTGTCGCGGCGGGGTGAAACCGCAGAAATGGAACAGCCAGTCATGGCGGGGGTCATCTCAAAATCTATTCCCTATTATTTCTCAAGTGAACGATATCAGGGCGTTCACAGAGTACTAACCTATTCTCCCCCGAAATTTTCTTATAACGATACCCGAAAGAGTGTAAGAGTCGCCAGAACGTGTACTTTGATACTCAGAGGTTGTGTTCTTGCTTCAAATGCTTTTTTAAAATTTTCAGCTATATGTATTTGTTTTCAGAATAGAGCTTGTTGATAGACTGCCTTACAAGGTTCTTTTGAAAGTTGTCCAAATGTTTTAATTTATGTGATTTTGACACGACCCCTACCTGCTTCGCATCACCCTCACAATGTTTGTGTTCCAGAACATTTGTCAGTACCCTTGCTGATACTCCTAAAGCTTTTGCTGCCCGCTTTCGGAATTTATTAATGGCATAACATGGTTTGCCCCTTGTGGCTTCAGCACGGAAAAAATCGTTCACTTTAATCATGAACTGTTTCACGTCAGCGGGATGACGAGATACTGGCTGTTCAGTTTCTGCGGGTTCACCCCGCCGCGACAGATAAGAACTTTTGCGTTTTCAATGATGATATTTTCTTAAACACCTTTTTTGTGGAGTCCGGAAAATGTTCAAATATAAGAAAGCTGTTGGGTATTAGTCAATGATAAACATGTGTACTGTTTATATTTATGTGGCAATTTTGTACAATGATAAAATTTGCAATTCATCGGTCCATTTCTGACTCAAACAGACTGTGGATGACAATGGAATACAAAACAACATAACAATACAAAAGTACAAGGTTACGAAATGACACAATAGATGCAAAACTACCGGCGTACTCTGTCCAAACTATATACATGTCTTAGATAGTCCAGTAGACATGTCCAGTATGTATTGGTTTTATTGGACTTAGAATTCCATCTCAGACCCATAGCTAAAATCACTGACTACTTACTAGATACTATGATTCTACTCAAGCTGTCAGAATTCTATTTTCAAATTTGTATGTGTTATGTCTTCAAGTTCATCATGAATTTTGCCTCAAACTTCGGAGGACCTCACTGTCTGGTCACAAATTCACCTACTGTCATTCTGCCCACATTCTAGCATCTTTAGTCATAATTGACTTTTTCTGATTCACAACTTTACATATTTTTAATTTTATTTCAAGCAAATCGAACTGCTTTGTATCATATACACACATTAAGGACATCTATGATATCATCATGTCATCTGCCCAATATATTAAGGGAAAGTATATTTTAAATTTTCTGCCAAATGCTTACATTTATGTGTTCATGCTAAGAAAAACCTTGCTGGAAATTTGAAATTTCTCAGTATTTCTTAAATTAAGATTTTTTCAATCCAGATTGAAGTTTCCGACAAGAACCATGGGTGATAACAGCATCGCAGACAACCCATTTGCTGCTCTGTTTCCGACCTTGACACAGGCTCAACAGTACAGCAGTACCATAACTGGCAGCAAAACACCGGTCTCAGAAGGTCTGTAGCACATTTACCATTATCATTCAAAGTTATTCCATTGGGGTAAAACCATACATTGTTGCACAGTGCATTGTGATTTATCATGCAACAATGTGATGCACGATATGTTGTTTCCTGGATCAAGATACAAGAAGATATATCTGTTGCAATAAAGTACTTGCTACTCCTTCAGTGATCCTCAGCATTTTGGGGTGGTGGGGTAGCCTAGTGGTTAAAGCGTTCGCTCGTCACGCCAATGACCCAGGTTCGATTCCCCACATGGGTACAATGTGTGAGGCCCATTTCCGGTGTCCCCCGCTGAGATATTGCTGGAATATTGCTGATAGCGGCTTAAAACCATACTCACTCACTCACTCACTCCTCAGCATTTTTTTCCATCATAGAACTTTTTGGGAAGTGTTATTCTTGTGCAATGCAATCTGATGAGTTGTGTTATTGATTTCAGTGTCATGTCTCGACAACACCACGAAAGAGGCAGCACCTACCAACATGGTGCAGGATGAGAATGACATGGAAACTAAGGCTCTTGAAGCAGTGGAGTTCAATGAAGCAGTGGAAAAAATCTTTCTGATAACACTTGACAATGGTAGGTAGAGGTAAATGTTGTCAAATCATACAGATTTGTGGCAAATTTGAATTAATTTTGTCTTTCCATTAGTGCCTTCAACTATTTTGAAAGCTACCAACAGAAAAATATTTTGATTTGCCAAATCATTTAGAATTTTGTAGTGAGATAGATTACCAATATACATTTTACAACCACTGTCGTTTATAGGCACAAGCTCTGACGTACAGCGGCCAAGTCGTTGTGTCTACCTAGAGGAGATGGCATCGGCACTACAGGGGCAGACGTGGTTTGATCAGGAATCTCTGCCACAGGTACAGAGCTTAAGAAAGACACTCATTTAGTGTTAGACTGGGTCATTGGGGTAGCCTAGTGGTTAAAGCGTTTGCTCCTGACACCGAAGATCGGGGTTCGATTCCCCACGTAGGTACAATATTTGAAGCCCATTTCTGGTGTCCCCTGCCGTGATGTTGCTGGAATATTGCTGGAAGCGTTGTAAAAGTAATCTCACTCACTAGTGTTAAACTGATGGGATCAATTCAGAAATGTATGACTGAGGGACTTAGACAGAGGTAGACACGTTGAACACCCTCAAACTAAACTAACTGTCAATAGCAGCCCATACACTCATTCCCATTCATCCATAACTTAACTTTACGATAATCATAACAACTTAAAAAGTATTGCAAATACTCATCTTTCTATAAAAGAGCATTAGAGTTACCTCCCTTACATCAGTCACTCCATGTTACATTGGTATTTGATCTGTCTGTGTTTTACTGGATTCAGAGATAGGAAATGTGATTTACTATTGTTTGACTAGATGATGCTTGTGACATATTATTTCGTCGAGGTTGTGTTGAGAGAGGTTATGTGATACCTTAATGGTTGACTTTGAAATGTGTCATGTGACATGCTAGTGTTTGACTAGGCCGTGTTTGAGAGAGGTAACATGATATGCTGGTGTTTGGAAAGGCTCTCTGTGAGAGAGGTAATGTGATATGCTGCTGTTTGAAAAGGCTGCCTGTGAGAGAGGTGACGTGATATGCTGGTGTTTGACTAGGCTGTGTTTGAGAGAGGTAACATGATATGCTAGGGTTTGACTAGGCTGTTTGAGCGAGGTAACATGATATGTTGATGTTTGAGTTGGTCATCTATGAGAGAGGTGACATGATATGCAGGTATATTCTTTATGTGACATTTAGAAGCTGGTATGATGAAGAAGAACACTTTGTATGGATGGACAATTTCGTTATTGCCTCTTTATGATATGCTGGTGTTTGAGTAGGCTGTGTTTGAGAGCGGTAACATGATATGCTGGTGTTTGACTAGGCTGTGTTTGAGAGCGGTAACATGATATGCTGGTGTTTGACTAGGCTGTGTTTGAGAGCGGTAACATGATATGCTGGATGTGTTTGAGAGCGGTAACATGATATGCTGGTGTTTGACTAGGCTGTGTTTGAGAGCGGTAACATGATATGCTGGATGTGTTTGAGAGCGGTAACATGATATGCTGGCTTTTGCTAGGTTGTGTTTGAGAGAGGTAACATGATATGCTGGTGTTTGACTAGGCTGTGTTTGAGAGAGGTAACATGATATGCTGGTGTTTGACTAGACTATTTGAGAGAGGTAACATGATATGTTGGTGTTTGACTAGGCTGTGTTTGAGAGCGGTAACATGATATACTGATGTTTGACTAGGCTGTGTTTGAGAGAGGTAACATGATATGCTGATGTTTGACTAGGTTGTGTTTGAGAGAGGTAACATGATATACTAATGTTTGACTAGGCTGTGTTTGAGAGAGTGATGATGGAGAACCCGTCCGGCAGCATGATAACGTCCCGGACGTCCGGGAAGGATGCCAAGGCAGCAGCAGCAGCATGTGAGACGGAAGTGTTGAGATACATGTTCCAGTGCTACACCCGGCTACAAGCATCCACGGAGGAACTAAAGGTAACCAATCCTTAGGCTTCATTCATGCATTCGCCTTTTATAAAGAATATCAAATTAATTTGCGACTGAGGTTGCATGAACTGCATTGTAATGATAGATGTGAATATGGTGAATTTTTAAACAGGTTATGTAGACTGAACTGTGTTCATTATCATGATGGTTGACAGAGATATATTCTTACCAAAATATAATGGTTCCTCAACACTAACCAAAAACAACTTCATAGCAATGATCACCTTGTACTTAGTCACTGTGCTAAATAGTTAAACTGGCTTTATGTCAAAGAACTAGAAATACCTAATCATTGTATCTAGTATATATTTGTATACATGTTATATGCCAAATCAGATTATATTATTACCCAAGGAATTAAAATGTACATATTTGTTATCCCTCGCCGCACGTTTAGCGTCCGTCCGTACGAATTGGAATATCTTAAGAACCGTTCACTAGATTCTTTTCATAATTGGTACTTAGGTTCATCACAGTATAAGAAAGGTCCAAGTCAGGTTTGGTGACCTTGACCTTCATTTCAAGGTCACAAGGTTTACCTGCATGTTAAGCTATCTCAAGAACCGTTCACTGGATTTTCTTCATATTCAAAACAAAGCTTTATCTAGAGAAGGCGCAGGGCCCAGTCGATTTTGGTGACCTTCACATAATTTTCAAGGTCATGGCAACACTTTGAAGGTTTGAGCATGTAAACCTGCATGTTAAGCTATCTGAAGAACCGTTCACTGGATTTTCTTCATGTTTGAAACCAAGCAGGGCCCAGTCAATTTTGGTGACCTTCACTTAATTTTCAAGTTCACAGAGACACTTTGAAGATTTCAGCATATTAACCTGCAGGTTATGCTTGTCAGCGAGATACCTCAAGAGCCATTCACTAGAGTTTCTTCATATTTGACACCAAGCTTCATATAGGGAAGGCGCAGGGCCCAGTCGATTTTGGTGACCTTCACTTAATTTTCAAGATCACAGAGACACTTTGAAGATTTCAGCATGTTAACCTGAATTGTCAGCAAGATATTTCAAGGTTCACTGGATTTTCTTCAGACTTTCAAGACTTCCCTTAAATGTTTTTCAATAAGCAATTTTCTTTTAGTACTATTTTTGCATATTTCATACACTATGACATTCATGTCAAGGTCAAAGTCAGTCTTGAAAATATGTGTGTGTTTGAACACCTAAAGAGCAAGATATCAAGAGAGGTTGACTGGTCATGTTTTTGTTGACATTTAACTTAAACTTTCATTACTTTATAAGTTTGATTTGATAATTTGCGGCGGGGGATTATGTCACCTTAGTGACAATGCTTGTTTGTACATAATAATAATGAGTGACTTTATAAAGCGCTAATATACTCCTGGCACTAAGTCTCTGCTCTAAACGCTATGATGAGTATATACACAGTATTTAAAATGAGTAGGAACACAGAAATGTAGCAGTGATCGTAGATAGAAATTTGATTGACATCCATCATAGTTTACTTGTTGATAAATACTCCATCTGTGGTACAGAGACTGATAATCATGGATCTTACTTCCCGATAAGGATGTGTGTGTTCAGTCTTATTTTCTAACATTGTAGTTATTGCCCTGACTTGCAGGAGAGAGCTTGTTTTCCATCAGTGTGAGGACCTACTGATCATCATGAGCACGCATAACCTGTCTGCAACAGACGGAACTGTTCCCGACACAGATGGTCCATTTACAGTTCCTGGACATATTCCAAGAAGAGTTTGACTTTTTGTCAGGTATGGAAAAAGTACTGTTAAAAAATTCTCTTGAATTATGTTTGTGAATACAACCATAAAATAATGATTACAGCTCCTGAGAAAAGTTGCATTTTCCATACTGATGTATGTAAAGAGATTGATGTTCCAAACCAATATTTGAAGCTCACTTTTGATTTCCGAACCAATATGTTAAGTCCTTTGTTGACGTAAAAGGCAAAGTTAATATTTTAAGTCTCTTCTTGGCATTTGCTTCAAGTAAATAGAATTAATAGTCACTATTGGAAGCTAATGTTTGTCTTTCTTGTGAATGTGGATTATTTCCTTTCAATATATTAATCTCAAGCCTGGAGGTCTCACTTCAGTCAGAGACTGAATAATGTTGAAGGGAAACAGTATGTTTAGTTCAACCTTGACATTTACAAGGTTTCAACGATAAGCTATACAGGTATACAAAGCCTTACTTATGCCCTGTTCCCCTGCAGGAGGACTGCGTACAGTTCCCGAGGGTTTCTTCCTCCATCTGAGTCGTGAAATCGACATCAACAAGGAGGAAGGGACTCTGCTTGAAGTGTTCAAGCCAGTCCTGGAGGTGTAGTCAAGGAGAAGTTCAATGAAGGAGCTGACTCTCACTCACGCCAACACTCTCTACTACGTGGCCATCATGGAGTTCTTCACTAAATCAGCAGCACTGGGAGAGGTAGGGACTTGAATTTGTTGGTTATAATCCGTTTCCAAAGTAGCCTTATTTTCAGTCCTTTCAGTGGTGCGGGGGGTTGGCTTTAAGTTCTGTGAGTTTCATCTCTTACCAGTTCAAGATCTGCTTATCTTATCCCACCCCGCAACGGCTTCTTGGTGATATAGAAACGAGTTCCGTCCGTCCGTCTGTCACACTTTGTCCGAAGCATATCTCATAAACTATTCGTGATAGCTTAACCAAACTTGGTACACATGTCAAGCATGATCCCTCGATGTGCCTTTTGGGGATTAGACCCAGATGCAAATTTTATTTGCTGTTTCCATGGAAACATGACTTAGGCTGTGGCTATGGGGATGTCATCTTGTCCGGAGCAGATCTCCCAAACTATACATGCTAGCTTCATCAAACTTGGTACACATATCAAGCATGATCCCTAGATGTGCCTTTTGGGTGTTAGACCCAGATATAAATTTTATTTTTTGTGCCGTTTTCATGGAAACATGACTTATGCTGTGACTATGAGGATGTCATCTTGTCCGGAGCAGATCTCCCAAACTATACATGCTAGCTTCATCAAACTTGGTACATATGTCAAGCATGATCCCTAGATGTTACAAAAGTGTATTTTGCCATTGCGGATGATATTGATGACTTTGTCTTCTTGTCATGATTGGTTCGAATGCTAAATTTTATTTTATTTTCATCCTTGGTCTGTCTATGCCAAATATTTCCTTCAGGGTAACACTGTTATCTTGTGTCACTTTGCATTTCCCCCAACACTGAGTTGATGAAGAACAAGAACAAAGGACCCGAGATGCTCCGGGTTAGAATTGGTCTTCAGCAACCCATGCTTGTTGTAAGAGGCGACTAACGAGACCGGGTGGTCAGGTTCGCTGACTTGGCTGACACTTGTCATCGTATCCCAATTGATCGATGCTCATGCTGTTGCTCACTGGATTGTCTGGTCCAGACTCGATTATTTACAGACTGCCGCCATATAGCTGGAATATCGCTGAGTGAGAACAAAGACCTGATGCATGTTTATGTCCATAACCGAGATACAGAAATCAGATCTGCTTCTCTAAACGATTTGTTCATCCATCACAAGAATTTGTATTTCGACATTGACTGACTGGAGAGTTAACCTGTTGTGACCATCGGCAAGTTTGTCAGATGTTCAAGAAGAGAGATAGTGTACAGGGGTGGAAATAACCCATTGCCCGACACCCCAGTCAAGTGTTTTTTTCTGTCGGGCAAGCAAATTTGTATATCACACTGTACCGGTGTCCAGTTGACTTTCCAATGTTAATTATTATGTTTATTTAAAAAATCAACAAGAAAATCGGCCAGTATAGTGGAAAAATTATCTACAGGGCAAGTGACTTTACATGTGCCACTGTACCGGAGTACACTAGCAATTTTAAAGTTATTTCCACCCAATCTTTAGATCTGAGAGAAAGACCAGACAAAACAATAAGGGTTTTACCTCGACTCACAAACATCGGGGTCGCGGAGACCCCTTATCAGTGGTTTTGAGGGTCCTTGCAGGCAGTAAGGGCGTAGAGAAGTGTACGTTTTGATAATTTCTTTAGACCCTGGAATGAATCATCGATCATGTAGATTGATGGGTGAAATGATGCTCTGAAATAAACAACCAAACACTTAGCAAAGTTACAGGGCCTAGATTTTCGTAGAAGCTCTAAGCTAAGATACTTACGACTAAGTTAATGTTAAGATAGCGCCGAAAATCTTGGTCCCAGATCTGCCAATGTAAATCAAATACAATGGGTACAATGAATAATACTGTTCATCTCTGCATGCAATGATTTTTTCTGTGTCCATTCTCTACATCTGTGCGTACAGGGTGCACATTTGCGCAAAGCATAAATCCCTATCAGTTAATTGAAAAGTTTTTCAAAGAATTTTACCTTCCCAAAAGTTTACCAAAGTTGATAATGCTATGTGATATTTCATAGCAAATGAGTTCCTCAAATAAGTGAATGGTTCGTTTGTGATAGGAAGGTAATCTGTTACAAATTATCTCCCTTTTTCTGAACGTCCAGAAATGAAGGCAATACTGTAAAATCTGCAGTTGCCTTACCTGTCAGGAATTGAACTTTATGAATGCTGGAGATTCTCCTTTGTTTTGATGACTCTTGGGTTGCAGGCTGACATGTCTTGTTCTCTTAGGATCTGAATGACTGGTAAAACTGGTCTTGCTTTGAAGCTCCACACTAATTATGGATGGTGATCCTTGTTTGAAACAAAGTTTCAAACGAACAAAAAAATTAAAATGGACAAGATATTAACAAATTCAGAAACTACAACTTGCCTTGCTCAAGCACCATTTTATTAAAATGTGCATATGACACTTATCAGCAAAATGTGGATCAACTGGCAGAGACCCAGCTTTAATCCTATGAAAATGTGTACACCTCTGCTCTTAACATGTGGAAATTGTCGAAGAGTTGCCTCCCTTACATCAAAGAGTCCAAATAATTTGTGTTTGTGGTGAATTATTTGAAAGGAAAAGCAAGATTTTATGGATGTCAACATCTTTATTGTGAATAACACGACGTTTCAGAGTGTATGCTTGCTCCTTCATCAGGTGTGAGGATGAAGGAGCAAACATACACTCTGAAACGTTGTGTTATTCACAATAAAGAAGTTGACATCCATAAAATGTTGCTTTTCCTATGTATTCCACTTCTAAATACCCTTCAAAGATTTAATTATTTGAAAGACAAAACATCATGTTTGAATACAGATCAGATCTAGTTTTGCAAATTTGTAATTCAAGGAACAACATTTCTTGCCTAATCATGCTAATTGCATGTCGAAAGTCCATCTTCTTACGTCATTGTTGAGATTTTGTGAATGCTTTTAGCAGATCTAATCTATGACTTGAAAGACATTTTTATTTACCAGGGCTGCTCTGTACATATGTTTAGTCATTAATAACTATAGGGGGCGGTGGGGTAGCCCAGTGGATAAAGCATTTGCTCATCATGCCTAACCCAGGTTCGATTCCCCAGATGGGTACAATGTGTGAAGGCCATTTCTGATATCCTGCATATATACTGCTGCATAATTGCTACAAGTGGCATAAAACTAACCTCACTCACCCACTTTTGCATTGATATCCTTCCTCCATTATGGGGCGGTGGGGTAGCCTTGTGGTTAAAGTGTTGGCTCATCATGCTGAAGACAAGGGTTTGATTCTCAACTTGAGTACAATGAGTGAAGCCTATTTCTGGTGTCACCTGCCATGATATTGCTGGAATATTGCTAAAAGCGGCATAAAAACCATACTCACTCACTCACGATTTTGAGTATTCACAGTCACTTTTGTGTAACGATATTTTGAACTTGTAAATGACAGGCTTTCATGACATACAATGCACCATGGGACTGGAAGAACGGCAAGGCGTTTGAGATGACTCTGATCGGTGCAGCTCTGTCCCTCAGCTGTATCCCCAAGAACGAGACCGGACCATACGAGTTCTTCAACAATCCGTCTTCAGCTCCCAAACAGGAACATGACATCACCGAGGCCAACATCTGGCAGGTAAGGCATACCTGTCCTCATCTACTCTCAGTCAGTATTTGGCATAGACCATTCTACTATCTTCCATCTAGTGTTTGAAATTAGTCATGTGATACTTACTTGACAACTAATTCTTTTACGCCCAGAATTTCTGTTTGAAGGAATCAATTATATACACTTGAAACAGTTATACTATTACAATTAATTCTAAGATACATAGCGGTTAGAACAATCGACAAAAAAATACATTATCAGACAATAAAGGTATAGTTTTTTGATGACGTAACAATTGAATGACTGCGCCATTCTAGTGTGCCTCCTCGTAATCAAACCATTTTTACATTACGTCACAATGTAAGCGACGTCACGATTTATGTCAGTTGTCATCGCCTCGTTCAGCCTCCTACAGTAAACTACTCCGTTGCATCACATTTCTTGGTTTGCAGTTGCTTCACGCAGCTAGCATCACTGGTGGAAACATTACGTTTATGTTTTACGACGGTTAAAAGTGTCAATTCGACTCACAAGTTTTCAGCGACACGGTAACGTTCGCAATGTTTACATTCCCACAATGCAATTGTGGAATGTCGCTTGACTACTCAGCTTCATCTGGATGTACTGATCTAAACTTACGTTGGTAGTAGAAATGCGACGTTCATATTGCCCCATATTGTTTACGCTAATGACAGATGTAATTAAAATAATTCAGAGAAGATATTTAATCCGAACGTAAACCGTCATCAAACTGTTATCATTTGTTTTTTTCTGGTAACGTAGGGGGGCAGACATATTAATAGAAAGCTAGTTGGCCCTGTGCGAGGATTCTTGATTTAGGTCACCAACACCGTCGTTTGTTTTCTGCCTTAAATTAATCGTAATTATCTTTAAAAAGTATTAAATTTGGCATCTTAGAAAAGAAATACAGTTCGCTCTACCACCATGTATAGTGTAATAAAGCTACACTTTAAGCCCTGAACTATTATAACGTTAAGAAGCACTTTCGACCAAAGCGTCCTCAGACTTTAATTATAATAGTTCAGGGCGAAAGTGTGTTTTATTACACTATACATGGTGGTAGAGCGAACTGTAGTGCTTAATTAATTCATGCCCACACTTGAAACAAACTGCTCAAAGGAATTATGTAACTAGTGGTTCACTCATTTAGTCCTGCCTTATATTTGCACCCATCCATAAGAGAACTGGCCCAATTTCTACGGTATGATTCTCATCCTTGGATTTCTCTGCAGTGGCAGCTCTGCATATTTGATAAAAGCAGCGTTAACACACCTTGTGGGGATTCTGGGAGAGATTATGATTGCTTTCATCTCCAGGAGAACTGACACAGTACCCAAAATGAGATTCTTATTTTTGGTTTCTCTGCTTTGGTAGCTCTGCATACATTGATAATGGTACTTGATAAATGCAGCATTAACATGCCTTGTGGGCAGCCTGGACCAGAATATATCTCCAGGAAGGTGGATAACAGGCAACTAAATGGAGCGGTGGTCTTGGATGATCATGTGTCATCTTACCAAGGTGTTGGACATTGTTCATAATATCAAATACCAGTTATCTGACCCAGTCTTGACTTTATTTCAGCCACTGTCAAACCTATGTGAGCATGTCCACCAGATGTTTCTGTCTCTAATCAAACTCTCCCCGGATCTCCGTCACACCGTCCTTACCTGGCTGGGCAAATGTCTGCAGGCTAATTCAGGTATGGAGAAGTCATGTGATCTGTTTTAATTGGCCTGTAACCATGGTAACTGACAAATTAAACACTAGATCATTGTTATGCTAGTTTTCAACAATAACAAACAGAATGGGAGGAAATTTGAAATAAATTGGTGTGAAAAATACCCACTCACTCACTCACTCACTGGTGTGGTGATCTACTTTCAGTTTTGGCGATCTATAGCTTTTAAAAAGCCACTTGCCACAGGGCAAGTGACTTTAAGAAAGTAACTTGTCCTGACTAATTTTCCACTTGCCCTGATTTTATGACATAATTATGATGATGTAATTATGAAAGAAGAAATCAACATGGTATTTGATGTTAATGTTTACTGGACTATTTATTGAAAAGTGATAAATAGCAAAGAAAGAATACTCTACTTTATTATCATTGCGAAATTTAATAGCTACATTTTGAGCAGATATGAAATTAAATCAAAGTTTATTTGCAGTTTGAAACCATAAGTGGAAATTATCTAGTAGCCCACGGACAAGTAAGATACCATTATTTGATTGCCTGAAATGAAAACTGACTTGTCCCGGGCGTCGGGCGATGGGATTTTTGAACCCCTGCTATAGCCTGTTTTATATTGTATTGTCCAAATAGTGCTATGAGTTGTAACTTTCTACGCTAGTTTTAGTTGTAATTGTGATATTCTAGTTGTTTTACTGTCCTTCGTCAACAGGTTTTTATAATGTACATATGTTCTATTAGAATGTCAAGTATGTTCTCGTCACGATATGGCTGAAATATTGTCGATGTGACGTTAAATATTCACTCACTCACACTCACTCACTCACTCTGTATTTCAGGTAGGACAAAGATCTGGTCCAACCAAATCCCACAGCTGTTCAACCAGATGTACTGTTCCGAGGGGTTCAGCCTCAATTTGTGCCATGTGATGCTGAAACTCTGCCAACCCTTCTCCAACCCTACCTCAGCTAAACTACTCAAAATCCAGCCATCTTACACCAGCGCTGTGGCTGCCAGCGATGAAGAGGTCAAGTCCAGGTGTATCCATGCAGGCGGTGAGCACGTTCAACACTTACAAGCTAAGCCATACCAAGAGATCCACCTTCTCTTATTCTCTAAGGGGAAGCCTGGGATTTTACAAGAGACAGAATAATTTGGGGGTATCACTCCTACGTAAAATTCCTATAATCCTATAATCTGAACATATTTCTTGACTTTAAGGATTTCCAGTAACAAATGTTTTAGAAAAGAATATGAGAAGAAACAAGATTTGTCAAGCAACTCAAGCCAAATATAGGTGTTAAAACCTTTTTGTGCCCTAAGGCAACTTGTGTTGTGTATCCCTAGGGAGTTGAGAATGGTACTTGGAAAGCGTAATTGGTTCCAAATGTTGTGTTGGTTGTATGAGGTGACTTAATGGATGAGGTTGTCAGTCTGTGTTTGATGCTTGTCTTCATACCCCAATGGTAAGAAGCGACTATCGGGATCTGGTGGTCAGGCTCACTGACTTGGTTGACACATGTCATCAGTTCTTAATTTCGCAGATCGATGCTCATGCTGTTGATCACTGGCTTGTCTGGTCCAGACTCATTTATTAACAGACCGCCGCCATATAGATGGAATATTGCTGAGTGTGGCGTAAAACTAAACTGACTCACTGACTCACTCTCTCATACCCCAATGACAAGATTTTTTATTTCCAATCAATCACTGGATTGTCTGGTCCAGACTCAATATATTCACCTTCTGCCGTGATATAGCTGGATGGGTAGTGTACATACTAACACATGCTAACTCTGTAGCACACTCGTTTGCCCATTCACTGACACAGTCCCAGCATATTTGTGTGAATATGTATTACCAAGGAACCTCTATTCCTCTCAGGCCTGAACACTGAAACAAAGCTGGTACAGGTGGAAGACGAGTCTGCCCAGCCGTCTCCCCCCTCCGACACGTCATACAACTTCATCACGGAGTGCTTCTTCCTGACACAGCAATGTCTTGAACCTGGGTTTCCACATGGTGCATGACAAGTTCCTGAAGCTCAACCAGGACCTGCACCGAGTCCAGAGAGTGTACAACGACATGCGGGGGCAGGCACCAGACGAGGAGCAAGAACCCATGCGAAGTGTCAAGGCTCAAATGGAGAAAGGTAGATTATCTCCCTTTACAGCAGGTGTACATACTGAAATGATGTTATCAGACTGTGTGTCAAATCTCAGATGGAGAAAGGTAGATTATCTCCCTTTACAGGCTTATACATACTGAAACCCTGTCATCAGGATGTGTCAAGGTTGAGATGGGGGAAGGTAGATTATCTCCCTTTACAGTGGTATACATACTGAAACCCTGTCATCAGGATGTGTCAAGTTTCAGATGGAGAAAGGTAGATTATCTCCCTTTACAGTGGTATACATACTGAAACCCTGTCATCAGGCTGTGTCAAGGTTGAAATGGGGAAAGGGAGATTATCTCCCTTACAGCAGATGTACATACTGTAATGTTGTTACCAGACTTGGATTGGGTGGTGAGTTTCACTGACTTGGTTAATGCATATCATGGTATCCCATTCATGTAGATTGATACTCATGACATCAATCACTGGATTGTCTGGTCTAGAATGGCAATTTTCCGATGATCATATAGCTGGAATTTGGATAAGTATGCCATAGGGTAGACAGAACCTCCCATCAATTGTGGCATTAAAACCTTTAAGACTGAATGTTAGATCACCTTTGACACCCGATGTAAAAGCACCTGTAACTCTGTAACACCTGTAACACCTGTATCACCTGATGTAAGACTACTGTCTCATCTACTACAACCGACTCTTTCCTTCAGGTATGACTCTGTACCTGAGTATGAAGGCGGCCCTCACGGAACCCAGACTGATGGAGATGTCTCTCAACTTCCACATTGCCGCAGCAGCATGGTTGGTGCAGGTTGCCGTCCACGACGACATCAGCAAATGCCAGACTGTCACATTCCCCCTCCCTGAAGAAGCTCCTGCTGCACTGGCATACATTCCAGAGTTCCTCATGGGAAACCTCACCGACTTTGTGCTCTTCTGCCAGAGGTTCAAAAGTGACATGTTTCAGGTAATAATAATCTGTATATAACAATAACATGACTACCACTTGAGGCTTTTCTCCCACATAGCACGGGGGCGGTGTGGTAGTCTAGTGGTTAAAGTGTTCACTTGTCAATCCGAAGACCCAGATTCAATTCCCCACATGGGTACTAGGGGTGGGTATTGCAGAGAATTTTCATATTGCGATATATTGCGATGCAGAAGCATATATTGCGATATGTATTGCAATATATTGCAAGGATTATTTTTTTAACAAAAACTACTTATAATCGAGTTAATGCTTGATTATAAGCAAAAACACAACCAAATCACTATGATTGATTAACCGTTTATAAAAAAATTTAATCATGACAAAATAAAAACGTAATTAACATTTTGCACTAATGAAACAGGAAAAAGAACAATTTAAAAAACGGAAATATCCGAAGATTTCCGAGTGTTGTGAAGTTTTCCGAATGCATGTCAAAATACCGGTTTTCGATCAGCGTATCGCAATACGTATCGTTTTCATGTCTGAACCGGTAAACACCGGTAAACCGGTTATATTGCGCAGCCCTAATGGGTACATTGTATGAAGCCCATTTCTGGTGTCCCCCGCCATGATATTGCTGGAATTCGCTCACTACCACATAGCACTGACTAGCTGTTATATAATATATAAATGAAATACTGTGCAAAAGAGCATGAATTACCAACACTATTATGTATCAGGATATATATAAAATCTACTTCATTCCTATCTTCCCTTCTTTGTTCCATTGTTGTCAGTGTGTATCAATCATTTTGGGCATTTTGTGGATCGTTTAGCTGAACTGGTATTGGAAACAATGCCTGTTCCTTCCTTCAAAAGAACTATTTCTTGAGATCAACATCAGATGTTGCTGCTAGCAACACATAAATCTTAGGGCATCCCATTGCTGGTCACATCAGAATGACCTTTCATGGAAACTCACGAATAATGGATGGTGGTGTAGCCTTGTGGTTAAAACGAATGCTTGTCTCGCCAAGACCCAGGTTTGATTCCCAACATGGGTACAATGCGTGAAGCCCATTTCTGTGTCCCCCGCTGTGATATTGCTGGAATATTGATGAATGTGGCGTAAAACTAAACTCACTCAAACACTCAATCTACAATTGAAGTTGAAGATGATGGAACTGTAATGATGCATTTGTGTCTGTAGCTGGCAGGGGAGCAAGTCAACCATCTTATGACGCTGATCCTGGTGTTCATGGGAAGTCCCGAGCGGATGAAGAACCCCCACCTGCGTGCAGAACTGGCAGACACTCTGGCTGCTCTCATGCCTGACAAGGACAGCGGTCGTAGTGGAATACTCTCAAGGTGAGCCATATACTCTGTTTAATGCTTCTTCTGTTTGTATGTTGTTCAACACTGCACTATTCCAGCTATATGGTGGCAGTCTGTAAATAATCAGTCTGGACCAGACAATCCAGTGATCAATATCATGAGGACTGATCTACGCATTTGGGATACTTCACCTTTACTTCCACTAATGCTGCACCTTTTGTTTTACTGTAGGGATTCCATTAAAATTGGCTCCCAGTAATCAATGCTTGCTGACTTTTAGGTTGGCCAAAATGCTCTTGATACCCAAAGGCCTGGGGCGTTGTTGTATTTACAGGATGTTAACATTTTGCTGTAATATTTTTAAGTGCAGAGTTAACAATCCCTTTACTTGCCTGCAGAAGCATGTCAAATTGTAGTAAATTGTGATGGTTCGTGCTGTTCCAATATTCAAGAGCAGTTCCTTTTTGTCTGTCAAAATATCATGTATAGTATTTAGTTTATAGACTCGAGTAGTGGCTGAAGTCACACACTGGTTGTACACAATCGTTAAACTGTGCATGTAACATATTTCCTATCACTCCATGTCGTTGGTCAGCTTGTTGAAGTAAATGTTTCTGTTGCAAGTTTCCACCGAGACCAGCTGTTTGTGAAGCACCCTCAGGTTTCCCATCTGTCCACGATGTTGCTCCATGTGTTCGTCAGTATTGAGATGACAGGGCAGAGTGTGGAGTTTGAGCAGAAGTTCAACTACCGTCGTCCCATGTACCAGGTGCTGGAGTACATCTGGGAGATTGACATACACAAACAAGCCATTAAGGTGGGGCAGAATTTTACTTTCTCCTGTTTGTCAGTTTAAAGCGAAATACCATTCTCTTCCCACAGAGGTTACTTGTCATATCTTCCTACGTAACCTCTGTTCTAATACAGCCCTTTCATGGTGTGAGCGTTCAAGACTGGTGACTGGAGGCAATCAGATTTAGTTGTGCAATCAGCGACGTTGTTTCAAAAGTGATCATTCGCAAGGCCTCGGTAAATTCCGTATGCTTCGAGAAAACTAAACCTCTTCCCCTGCGTGATGCGCAAACGTTTCTTCTAGACAGAACTCATGTTATGGCGGAAAAGTGGCGTCTCCATCGCCCTCGTTGACAACGGACAAGCTAGCCATTAAACGTCTTGTGTGTAACATCAACACAAGTCCCCGGCAGATGGGGGATATTTGTGGCCCCACATTTGCTTGTGTTAGTCAAGTTGAATCTAAGTCGATGTGACACGTGTTCTGATTGGATAGAAAGAAGGGAGATAATTCCTTTTTGCGATCTTTTGCTGCTAGGGGATTTTACGAGAACCGGGAAATATGGCCGTATTAGAACAGAGGTTACGTAGGAAGATATGACAGGAGTAACCTCTGTGGGAAGAGAATGGCGAAATACATGAAGGAAGGTGTTTCCTATTCTCGCGGTACTTACAGATATCGGCTGAACAAATAACAAACAATTCTATGAATGCTTGTTGTTTTTAAATGAAGGGTCTTCTCCTCTAACATCTGCATATATCAGCTGCTAGATCCATCAGGTGATTGACCACTCGTGAGCCCAGTGATAAACAATGCCATCCACCATTGACGAAATCAGGCTTCTCCCATTCTCGCGGTATAACGAGTAATTAACTCACAAATATTAATGACATTGCAAGATTTTGATCACTCACAGACTTGGGCCACTTCCTAGTTACCAGTCGGTAATGTAAACAACCGCTAAGTGTCGCTAAGATCGTACGCATTTCAGCAGAAAACATGTTTACCGCGAATAGGAGACGGACCTATACTCATTGTAGGTTGGTACAACTTAGCAGAATTGGAAAGATTGTAACAACAATAGTGCAAATAGCGTATTCAAAACATCAAAAGGAAGTGGCTTCCATACACTCATAGAACCAACTGATTATGTCTTAGTTCTACTATGGACCCGTGAAGATCCGGGATAGAACTGATCTTCAGTAACACATACATGTCTTAAGAGGCGACTAACGGGATCGGGTGGTCAGGCTCGCTGACTTGGTTGACATATGTCATCGGTTCCCAATGGCGTAGATCAATGCTCATGCTGTTCATCACTGGATTGTCTGGTCCAGACTCAATTATTTACAGACCCTGCCATATAGCTTGAATATTGCTGAGTGTGGCGTAAAACTTAACTCACTCACTCACTCACTCTGTTCTACTTTGATGTAATCCCTGGACCCATCCATCATTATAAAATGAATATCCCTCTCTCATATTCCACTGCAACCCATGAAGACCCGGGAAAGTATTGTCCTTTCAGGATTGAAATTGTCGAGGGTAGCATAGTGAAAGTGGGATCGATTCCCCACATGGGTAATATATGTGAAACCCATTTAAGCGAAAGTCTGTATCGATCACATCCAAAGTTCTTTGTGTGCTCATGACACTTTGAAATGTTGTCATACGTTTTCACTCACCTTATTGGTTTGCTATTTACTTCAACTGAACCTACAAGCTACATCCAATATCAATGCCAAACAAACAATCTGTCACTTACGTTTTTGACAGCACTAAAACTTTTTCAGTACCATTTCCACATAGTGGTGAGGGGGCGCTGAGGTAGCCTAGTGATTAAAGCATTCGCTTGTCACACAGAAGACCCGGGTTCGATTCCCCACATGTATACAATGTGTGAAGCCCATTTCTGGTGTCCCCCCGACATGATATATCTGGAATATTGGTAAAAGCGGCATAAAACCAACTCACTCACTCACTCATAGTGGTGAGTTAAGTCTTTGTGCTCTCAGTTTCAAACTGATATAAGTCTCTGATATATTTCAGAAATCTGCTCACAAGCTACTGTTTTGTAACCGATTCTCATCATTTTGTTACTAAAATGGTAGCAGGACAGTGCTTGTTGACCGAGAAGCTGCCAGTGAAGTCACTTCTCATAGAAGAGAAGAAAAAATATAATTCAAAATGGCCGAGCAGAAACGTGTGACTGTGCAATACAGTATCACCATATCATGACAGTACTATGTAGTTCTGACCGCCTCCGTGGTGTAGTGGTTAGAGCGTCCGCCCGGAGAGCGGAAGGTCGCGGGTTCGATCCCCGACCGTGTCATACCAAAAGACGTTAAAATATGGTACTTGTTGGTCCCTGCCTGGCCCTCGGCATTAATGGGTACAACAAGGACTGGTCGAATCGGAGTCAGTTTAATGTGTCTGAGTGGGGTATTCATGCTTCACTGCAGCATGGTATCTCAGTGGGCTAGCACTATAAAACCAGCTTAAGTCTGGGCTAGTACAAGCGGACGCACATACACATACACATGCATGCACGTCGTCATATGAGCGAAATATTCTCCAGCACGACGTAAAACCCA
This sequence comes from Haliotis rubra, assembly GCF_003918875.1. Taxonomy (NCBI): domain Eukaryota; kingdom Metazoa; phylum Mollusca; class Gastropoda; order Lepetellida; family Haliotidae; genus Haliotis; species Haliotis rubra. Next base: position 2,412,672 of record NW_025767002.1, read on the forward strand.
ATTTCACCTCACCTCACCTCACTATTTAGTTCTGGATAAGGATGTTAAACTTCCTCCCTTTTCATTCCAGGAATTGTCAGTGATAGCCGAGGCCCATATCGAGGACACCGACCCTCCACTCTTCTTGAGATTCGTTAACCTGTTAATCAATGATGCTATCTTCCTTCTTGATGAGGCATTACAGGTAAAACATCTATATGATTATCACATAATTGCAAAATTAGTTTCTCCATCAAATGGTAATGAAATATCTTATTCATGCTCAATTTATCCTCCAAAGTCACTTTTGTGATAAAATACAGCAATCGAATAAGGCCCTTCAATTATTTTTTGAATTATGTCATAATTACCTTTGCTTTTGTACTTTTGTTACCAGTATGATATAGTCAATATTGAAATATGCTGTTAGGACATACAATCACATGTTTACCATAAATACATGTCATAATCTGGTTCCATGAGTGGCAGGAATTTGATCCAATCAATTTCCCATCAAGTGTCGATTATCCTTGACTGGCTAATGGTTCCTCTGCTCCTTATCAGGATTGAAATATGACGCCGATCACCGTATTCAAGCTAGTTTCCAAGTACGATTAATGCAGTTAGCAGACATTTCCAATTTTCTGTCATCCACACAACCACTCTTCAGGGTGTCAGGTCTACAACAGCACACACAAAAAACAGTTGTAAACAATTTAATAGAATTTCAATTTCATTTTATAAACCCATTTCAATTCCAAAAGCCTATCTTTATTTTCTTGACTTGACTTTTAATCTTGATAAAAAGTTTCAGCTGAATCATGAAATATGAATATTTTTTGTATTTTTACTTTGGTTTAAATAAGAATGAGTTGTGTCATATCAGGTGTTTTTCAAGCTGTCATCATGGGAGTTGAGATGAGCTTCACTCAGTTGCCATTTGTTAGGCTGGGAAACTGATCATGGTATATTGAATGGAAGTATAATTATCCTGGTCCTTCTCACCCGATCTGTTTTTCTAGACATTATCACTGATTGATTATGGGGTTATGATCCCCTGAGGGTTGAAAATGACCCTGTTCGACATTTCCATCTTTCGAAATATGTAGCCTTTGGCTACAGTACCAAATTGTCAATATTGAATGCCTCATAGGATTAATTTTCATCTTAGACCAGAGTTTAAATGGGTTCTTATCGTGTGATATATCAAATTGTAAGAATTTTACTTAGCTCACCTTATGTGGAGATGTGAGTCCTGCAGTTTTGTTGCCGGCCTGAAGTCCGAGTCAAGTAGAATTTAGTTTGGTCTAGTCCATATACTACCTCTTAGATAGGTCTACTGAAAAAGAGATGATTTCAACTGGTAGCTTCAAATTTATGGGACCCGTGCATGTATCTGTGCATAGTCTTACTCAGATGGCAAAACAGTACTGGTTATTTGTGAGAATTGTGTGATTTAAATTTCAGTCTTACATTTATATAAATGCATCAAATAGCCTTTGCTTCTGAACATTTTTTACCAGCTCCATAGCATGATGGAGTAGACTGTTTTTCCACCTGCATGTTTTTGTTTTAGAACCAGAGAATGTTCAGAGTTTGGATACCACACTTACACTCTTATTATGGCGGGCCATTCTCAGTCTCCAGTTGGAAACTCTGATCTAGTCAAATTTCTCTCCTTGTCATAAGATCCAGTCATATTACGGGGCGGTGGGGTAGTCTAGTGGTTAAAGCATTGACTCGTCACGCCGAAGACCCGGGTTCGAATCCCCACATGGGTACAATGAGTGAAGCCCATTTCTGGTGTCCCCCGCCGTGATATTGCTGGAATATTGCTAAAAGCGGCGTAAAACCAAAACTCAGTCAGTCAGTCCAGTCATATTACACCATTGTAGACAATCCCATGCTTGTCGTAAGAGGCGACTAACAGGATCAGATGGTCAGGCTCGCTGACTTGGTTGACGCATGTCATCGTATCCCATTCAAGTAGAACGATCCTCATGCTGTTGATCACTGGATTGTCTGGTCCAGACTCAATTGTTTACAGACCGCCACCATATAACTGGAATAATGCTGGGTGCGGCTTTAAACAACAAACCAACCAGCACAACATACTGCATACAACTTGAATAGTTCCTCATGGTCAGGGGCGGTGGGGTAGCCCAGTGGTTAAAGCGTTGGCTTCTTACGCTGAAGACACAGGTTTGATTCCCCACATGGGTACAATGTGTGAAGCCCATTTCTGGTGTTCCCCGCTAAGTGGCGTAAAACTATTCATACACTATTCATACTCACTCACTCCACTCACCTCACTGTCTGAGTGGGTATTCATGCTTCACTGCGCATGGTATCTCAGTGGGCTAACACTATAAAACCAGCTTAAGTCTGGGCTAGTACAAGCAGCCATACACACATACACATGCATGCGTCTTCATATGAGCAAAATATTCTCCAGCACGACGTTAAACCAAATTTCACCTCACCTCACCTCACCTTCTCACCTCGCCTCTGATATGTTGCTGTTACATGACATTCACATACATGCTCACTTACTCTCTCCAACTCACCATTGTTCCAGTATATGAGCCAGATTAAGGAGAAACAACAGGAGAAGGAGCGTGGGGACTGGAACAACCTGGAACCACGACAACGACAGGAGACGGAAAACAACTTCCGCCACCTGGGGATGCTGGCTCGCTACCACAACGTGATGGCCAACTACACCATCCACGCCCTGGAGCTGCTGACGAGGGAGATCCAGACCATCTTCTGCCACAACATGCTAGTCGACCGGATTGCAGGCATGCTCAACTACTTCCTCCTGCATCTGGTGAGTGAATGTACACCAGGATTATATGTACTAGTGCTGGGAATTGGTTAAAATCTCATAATTGATGATTGGTTCATTACTACCGATCAGTCATCGAAAATAATTGGTTAGCGTCATTTATGAAATTTGTTGATGCACATTAAAATAAGGGGAAAAATGTAGTTCTTCTGGGGTTTTTTGGCAAAATTTCACATCTTTAAAGGATGACTAGTATGTTAGGAACATAAATTTCTTGGAATCTTTAAGATAAATTCAATCACGACTTGAAACGAGCTTGTAGTGCTTACGAAATGTAACAGACAAAACCAACCATGTAAAAAATATTGTTAATGAAAACAAGTGTTCCAGAATTGTTTGTGTTCGATTATGAGAAATTATGATCGATTGTTTGGTCGTTTAGGCACTACGACCAATCTTCGATTATTTCAATTAATCGGACCACCACTAATATGTACATAGCCTCAAAGCAGTCCCTGTTCTAAAACATTCCGCATACACTCTGATAAATTTGTTACCTTTAAATGGTAGGATTCTCAGAGCTTTAAAACTTCTTGAAACATCACTCTTATAACATTTGTTTAAACATGATTACTTAAGGCTATGACTGTCTCAATTACTTTTTATAAAGTGACATTAAAGAATGAGTGAGTTAAATTTTATGCTACATCAACCATATTTCAGCCCTTTTGTGATGACATGTACTTTAACTTGAATGTTACAACACTTCCCTGATTAATAGGAGGGTGCCCTGTTGTCTAAGACATAGAGATTATCCTGTGCAGAACTTTGCCCCTTGCACACACCACAAACCTAAGAAACCTGTTTGAATCCCGGTTCACCATGATTATTTCTAAGGTTGTCACCCGTGAAGATCCGGGTAAGAATTGGTCTTGAGCAACATATGATTGTGGTAAGAGGTGACTAACGGGATCAGATGGTCAGGCTCGCTGGCCGTCGACACATATCATCATATCCCAATTGCAAAGATGAATGCTCATGCTGTTGATGACTGGATTGTCTGGTCCAGACTCTATTATTTACCGACTACCGCCATATAGCTCTTGCTGAATATGGTGTTAAACAACAATAAATCAATCAATCAATTTTAGGTTTCTCACCACCATCTCCATGTGGAAGTGTATCACCAAAGTGATACATCTTTATTCTTTCAACCTTACCCCCGGGGCGGTGGGGTAGCCTAGTGGTTAAAGCGTTGGCTCGTCATGCCGAATACCCGGGTTCGAATCCCAACATGGGTACATTGTGTGAAGCCCATTTCTGGTGTCCCCCGCTGTGATGTTGCCGGAATATTGCTAAAAGCGGCGTAAAACCAAACTCAGTCAGTCAGTCAAGCTTACCTCCAATATTTAGCTGACACACCATGATACAACAGGATTACTTTTCAAATATGTATTAAAACCAACTCACTCGGTCAGTCAGTAAATAGATATATAATTCACCTTTTTCCTGAAATGCAGGTCGGCCCCAAACAGAGGAACTTTAACGTCAAGGACAAGAATGAGTATGAGTTCAAGCCTCAGCAGATTGTGCAAGACATCACCAAGATCTACCTGAACCTGGGGGAGAGTGACATGTTCTGTAGGGCAGTGTCAGGGGATGAGAGGTCGTACTCCCCAGAACTGTTTGCCAAGGCCGTCCAAGTCCTGCAGAAGATCAGCACTATGCCACAGGTCATGAGTGACTTCCTCGGACTAGAGGATAAGATCAGAGTAAGTCTTAGATTTCTGAGGACAAGATCAGTGTAAGTCTTAGATTGTGGAGGACAAGATCAGGGTAAGTCTTATATTGCTGAAGATAAGATCAGAGTAAGTCTTAGATTGCTGAGGACAAGATCAGTGTAAGTCTTAGATTGTGGAGGACAAGATCAGGGTAAGTCTTATATTGCTGAAGATAAGATCAGAGTAAGTTTTAGATTGCTGAGGACAAGATCAGTGTAAGTCTTAGATTGTGGAGGACAAGATCAGGGTAAGTCTTATATTGCTGAAGATAAGATCAGAGTAAGTTTTAGATTGCTGAGGACAAGATCAGTGTAAGTCTTAGATTGTGGAGGACAAGATCAGTGTAAGTCTTAGATTGTGGAGGACAAGATCAGGGTAAGTCTTATATTGCTGAAGATAAGATCAGAGTAAGTTTTAGATTGCTGAGGACAAGATCAGTGTAAGTCTTAGATTGTGGAGGACAAGATCAGGGTAAGTCTTATATTGCTGAAGATAAGATCAGAGTAAGTTTTAGATTGCTGAGGACAAGATCAGTGTAAGTCTTAGATTGTGGAGGACAAGATCAGGGTAAGTCTTATATTGCTGAAGATAAGATCAGAGTAAGTTTTAGATTGCTGAGGACAAGATCAGTGTAAGTCTTAGATTGTGGAGGACAAGATCAGTGTAAGTCTTAGATTGTGGAGGACAAGATCAGGGTAAGTCTTATATTGCTGAAGATAAGATCAGAGTAAGTTTTAGATTGTTGAGGACAAGATCAGTGTAAGTCTTAGATTGTGGAGGACAAGATCAGGGTAAGTCTTATATTGCTGAAGATAAGATCAGAGTAAGTTTTAGATTGCTGAGGACAAGATCAGTGTAAGTCTTAGATTGTGGAGGACAAGATCAGGGTAAGTCTTATATTGCTGAAGATAAGATCAGAGTAAGTTTTAGATTGCTGAGGACAAGATCAGTGTAAGTCTTAGATTGTGGAGGACAAGATCAGGGTAAGTCTTATATTGCTGAAGATAAGATCAGAGTAAGTCTTAGATTGCTGAGGACAAGATCAGTGTAAGTTTTAGATTGCTGAGGACAAGATCAGTGTAAGTCTTAGATTGTGGAGGACAAGATCAGGGTAAGTCTTATATTGCTGAAGATAAGATCAGGGTAAGTCTTAGATTGCTGAGGACAAGATCAGTGTAAGTCTTAGATTGCTGAGGACAAGATCAGTGTAAGTCTTATATTGCTGAGGACAAGATCAGTGTAAGTCTTAGATTGCTGAGGACAAGATCAATGTAAGTCTTAGATTGCTGAGGACAAGATCAGGGTAAGTCATATATTGCTGAGGAAAAGATCAATGTAAGTCTTAGATTGCTAAGGACAAGATCAGAGTAAGTATTAGATTGCTGAGGATAAGATCAGAGTAAGTCTTATATTGCAGAGGGCAAGATCAGAGTAAGTCTTACATTTCAGACTTTTGTTTCTGAACTCAGGAGCTAGAGCATCTCAGGATGCACTATATTACTGATGCCTATGCTCAGTTACAGTCATGATATCAAGTTTACCCGAATCCAGGACATGGCTGGAACTCCCATTATGTTTCCTATGCTGAAAATTCACTTTGAGGTTTTAAAATGGCTGCAAGAGTCAATATGCAGTCATGGTGGTGTCATGTTTCACCATGGCTACAAAACTATGTTTGTATTATCATTATTGTCCATATCTATATCTGTGTACCTGATGCTTCCCCAGTGCTACTACTGTGTATGCAGTATCATTTCCCATGGCCACATCTGCTTCCCAAATATAATGCTTTCACAATGGTTATGTCTTTGTATTATGCTTTGCCCAGGGCTACAACTGTATCTGTGATGTCGTGGCTCCTCATATATATGTTATGTTTGCAGTGCTTGGCCGACAGTATTCGCAGGAGGAAGAGGAACTGCTAGCAGATGTTCCTGAAGAGTTCTTGGACCCAATCATGGGAACTCTGATGAAGGATCCTGTACTGCTGCCTTCCTCCAAGAACATTGTAGACAAAGCCACCATCGCCAGGCATATACTCAGGTCAGTCTGCCATGTTGTACCTCACCACCTGCAGCTGTCAACAAGCTGTTGACGTGATGTGTTAGTAATCTACTGTAGAAGCCCCCAACCAGACAATCTGGTGATTGTTGTTGTGAGCCTTAATCCATTTAGCCAGGGTGTGATGACACACCTTCACTGAAGGTGACCACCCAGTTCGGTAACTTAAGGGAATGGTAGTTCAGGGTGGGTAGGTCAGAGATTATTGATGCTCTTACGCACTGAACATAATTAATTCTTTTCCTTTATGAAAGTCATATTTTCAAATGACCCTTCCAGTATTCTTGTACATTTAATCCATGACCCTCCCTGAAAAGAAAATGATGAAATGTCCTATCTGACGCAACATGCCCCAAAAATGTGCAGTTTAATATAACACACGTCCGAAGACTGGCATAATTTGTGTGGCACACCTTACCTCCAACACAGTTCTTTCTTCCCACATGAACACCCTCTCCCAACCCATCCCATTCAATTTTGACCTTATTTGACTTTTGCTTTGCACTTTGACTGTGATCCTAAATTCTCTCAAAATGCAACACATTTCTTCACACTGTAAAAAAACCCATCTCAGAATCTATTTACCCATTCAAGCTGAAACATGCTTGTACTCATCAAAAATGACCACTGAATTTGTTGAAGATTTTTTAATCCAATTTTTTCACTATCGCTACCGACCGCCTCTGTGGTGTAGTGGTTAGAGCGTCCGCCCGGAGAGCGGAAGGTCGCAGGTTCGATCCCCGACCACGTCATACCAAAAGACGTTAAAATATGGTACTTGTAGGTCCCTGCCTGGCGCTCGGCATTAATGGGTACAACAAGGACTGGTGGGCTCGGAGTCAGTATAATGTGTCTGAGTGGGGTATTCATGCTTCACTGCGGCATAGTATCTCAGTGGGCTAGCACTATAAAACCAGTCTGGGCTAGTACAAGCAGCCGCACATACACATACACGTGCATGCACGTCGTCATATGGGCTTAAATATTCTCAAGCACGACGCTTAATCCACTTCACCTCACCTCACCTCAATATCGCTACCAGCCAACATTGACATGACTCTATTTGTTCCTTGTTTCAGCTTAATCAGTCAGATCCGCTCAACAGATCTCCACTTAGCTTAGAGAAGGTTGAACCTCTTCCTGAACTAAAGGCAAAGATACATGCATGGATAGCAGAAACAAAATCAAAAGCCGGACAATCATAGCATACAATAACATTTGCATATTAAAGTGGGATCACTATCAGACTCTACCACTGATGGATGGATGGTCTTCAAGATGAAGGTCACTTCTATCAGATGGCGATTTGTGAGATTTGGCTAAATTCCCATGCTGAATTCAGGAGACAGCTACAACACTGAACTCTCTCAAGGAAACAGTGTCTATATTTTGTATTCAAACTCAGTGGAACAGATCTTTAGCTCTCATGTACTGTTGAATGTGCAATTAAGTGTTTCAGGTACACAGTAATGTGATTCTCCTAGATATGTTGGCTGTGAAATAAATTTAGGCAACAATGTGTTAAATATGAGATGTCAATGGTATATTGCTTTGTGTGATTCCGCCCTCTTTCATTGCTTTATGAAATACACCCACACCATCCAACATTCTCTCCTAATTTGAATCGCTTCCCTTGGCTGTAGGTGTAACACAGATGCCTTGAACAATTTGTTTAAAAATACAATTTTCTTTGTCTGTTGGTGCATGGGATGTTGAAATGTGGATGAAAATCTGACATTTAATATATTATGGCCTTTTATGATATTAATTGGATGGTCCTTCTGAGAGGTGCATCAAATATATCCAAGGTCACAGTGACCCTGTTTTGCCACCATGCGAGAACAGGCAGTGTCATTGTGACTTGGTAATATATCACCAAGGGATTACACATGAGGTCACAGTGACTTTGACCACAATGACAGAACACACCACCAGGTCAAGCAAGGTCATGATGACCCTGTTCCACTATCATCAAAATATGAGCAAGGCCATGTTCCCTGTTCCACTATCATGAGAATGCAAGCAAGGTCATGCTGACCCTGTCCCACCATAATGAGAGTATAAGCAAGGTCATGTTTACTCTGTCCCACTATCATGAGAGTACATGCAAGGTCACATTGACCCAGTTCCACTATCATGAGAATGCAAGCAAGGTCATGCTGACCCTGCACCACCATCATGAGAGTATAAGCAAGATCATGTTAACCCTGTCCCACTATCATGAGGGTACATGCAAGGTCACATTGACCCAGTCCCACTATCATATACAAGCAAGGTCATGCTGACCCTCTACCACCACCATGAGACTACATATGAGGTCATGTTGACCCTGTGTTACTACCATGAGAGTATCTGAGGTTACACTGACTCTGTACTACCAACACCAGACAAGTTCATACCATCAGGTCACTGTGACCCAGTTGTTGTAAAATCAAACATTATCACCACTTGTTGTTATGATGGACTGTTTAATTAAAGCTCCATGTTACCATGAGGAATTAGCAGTCGTGTTGTTGTCTACATGCATTTACAATCCATGTCAGTATAGATTGCATAATGACATGTAATGAGTCTGATATGGACATGAGTGTTTAATGATATCTACTTGAGTGTTTAAGGATATGTACATGAATGTGTAGCGATATGTACATGGGTATGTAATGTTATAGATGTATACAGGAATATTTAACAATCTGTACATGAATGTTTGATGATATGTACATGTATGTGTAATGATATGAACATGAATGTGTTACAATATTGTACATGAATGTGTATCTATATGTTCAGGAGTGTTTGATGATATGTACATGAATGTGTGTCTATATGTTCAGGAGTGTTTGATGATATGTATATGAATGTTAAATGATATATACATGAATGTGTGTCTATATGTTCAGGAGTGTTTGATGATATGTATATGAATGTGTGTCTATATGTTCAGGAGTGTTTGATGATATGTATATGAATGTGTGTCTATATGTTCAGGAGTGTTTGATGATATGTATATGAATGTGTGTCTATATGTTCAGGAGTGTTTGATGATATGTATATGAATGTGTGTCTATATGTTCAGGAGTGTTTGATGATATGTATATGAATGTTAAATGATATATACATGAATGAATATTGATATGTACTTGAGTATGTAACTATACGTAGATCAATGATTTATTAAGTGTACAAGAATGTTTAATGATATGTACAAGAATGTTTAATGATATGTACAAGAATGTTAAATGATATGTACAAGAATGTTTAATGATATGTACAAGAATGTTTAATGATATGTACAAGAGTATGAAATGATATATACATGAGTGTGTATGTCGCTGCCTGAACAGTGTATCCGGAGAGATGCTTCGTAGAAATATATATCAAGTATGTGTATCTCCCATTCGTTTCTTATTCCTAAAACAGAGGACAGCCCTTTAGAAATTCAGCCATAAAGATATTCATGTATTATGTACAGACTTGCAGCTGTACCATTGATGATACATGAGACATTTACATAACTGTACAGGATGGATGGACCTGTGATACGGTTAATCCACTGATAAAGCAACTAAGGATTTACTACCAAGGGTATAGATGTCAAAGCTGCAGAGTATAATAATGTACATTAATCAAAATGAGCTGTGATGCCCAGAACGTCAATGTTAAAGTTATCTATATTACTACTGTAATCAAGTATTTCCATTGAGTGAGTGAGTTTAGTTTTACGCCGCACTCAGCAATATTCCAGCTATATGGGCCGGTCTGTAAATAATCAAGTATGGACCAGACAGTCCAGTGATCAACAGCATGAGCATCGATCTACTCAATAGGGATATGATGACATGTGTCAACCAAGTCAGCTAGCCTGACCACGCGATCCCCTTAGTCGCCTCTTACGACAAGCATGGGTTACTGAAGATCAATTCTAACCCGGATCTTCACGGGTTATTTCCATTAAAGTCAACTGACTAGTTAATGATTGTCATACTTTCAGAATTGTGAGTTTTTGAGGATGCTTTGCTTACATGTTAAAGTTCTCCAATATTTATTGATAATTAATCGATATTTAATAAACGGTTATCGGTCTCTGTGATCTATATTGATAGTCAGTAGAGTATATTGTTAATACAGGTATTTTTGTTCGATTTTGTTAATCAAAAGTAATCTACTGATTTTTATATTAAGAAGGTCTGGATCAAAATTAAATGTCACCAATTATCTAGCATGTGATGTGTGTATGAATGTGAATAATCATAAAATATTCTGATTAAGGTAAAGTGTGGTTGACCGCCGCCATGTAGCTTGAACATTGCTGAGTGTGACGTAAAACTAAACTCACTCAATCACCCTAAGTGAATCAGGGCCCATTTGCAGATGCCAAAGGTGCCTGATTTCAATCAGCAGAGTTGTGACTCTGAGAGGCACCAGAAACCTTTGATCATGGTTCAGTTCCTGGTGGACAACAGTTACGTTTCTAGGGTCATCTTGGGGCGGTTGGGTAGCCTGGTGGTTAAAGCATTCGCTCGTCACGCCGAAGACCCGGGTTCGATTCCCCACATGGGTACAATGTGTGAAGCCCATTTCTGGTGTCCCCCACCGTTATGTTGCTGGAATATTAGGGCGTAAAAGCAAACTCACTCACTCCCTTTAGCTTCATCTTCTGAAATAGCAGAGTTAAGTCAAATGCATACAATCAAGGGCGCCAGGTTATACCCACCTCACATATCCTTACATAAAGCTGATTTGGGTGAATTAGTTCCGTGGAGTCTTCAAGGCAATGCTATCACCTAAAGAACTATTTACAGGATCATTATAATCTTGTTGACTGTTTATGGTTGTTTATTATGCAGAAATGTTATGTCATCTGTTAGAAAAACCAATGAGGTTTAGTTGATTTCGTTGCACATTGTTTATTGTTATTCATCAACCAAGTCATGTATTTTGAAGAAATTGCTTTTTTTGTTAAGATTATAGCCATTGTTGCTATCCCATGAAGATACAGGTAAAATTTGGTCTTAGCAATCAAAAAGGGGATTAGGTGATCAAGCTTGCTGGCTTGATTGATGCAAGTCATCATGCCATAATTGCAGTGGTCATTATGTCAATCACTGGATTGTCAGTTCCAGACTGATTTCAGCAACATGCAAGTATAGAACTTTTCAACTGCATATGGTTGATTTTAGGATCTTAGGTGATAGTTATAGTTATCATTATTAGATCAAAGATGCTTTGATGTAACATCTACGATCACAGATCTCAAATATTATGAAAGGGATGTCATGTTTTCTAGATGTTAAATGGGATACGTCTGAAAATAAACCAAGATTTTTTCTAGAAATGTGATTTGTTACATTTTATGTTGAGTATTGATACCATAATTAATGCAGGTCGGTGTTGATGATATCCACCACTGGATTGGTTCCTCCCGACACACTGTTATTTACCGACTGTTGTCATGTAGCTGGGTGATCTTCTCATTGTGGGCAACATTGAGTGAAATAGGGAAACAATTTCAGTTCCATCCTCTAATTCTTTTAATACCAGTGCGACATGAAGAGTATCTCATCTCTGAAGGTATAATAATAATAATAATAATAATGAGAATATTTATAACGCGCCTTTTCCAGGCTAGATATCCTGCTCAAAGCGCACAATCTGATCATTATTACCCCGGATAACCCAAGCTGCCTGTTAGGCGAAAGAAGGTTAACAGTCTCACGACTTATTTCACCGGGTACCCATTTCCTGCTGGGTGAACAGAGGCAATTGTGAACAAACTCACTTGCCTAAGGTGAGACCACATGTATCACATGTGCTTCCTTGTGGTATAATCCTGGTTAACATTATTTACAGTGACCTAATGGGGATTCTGATGATAAAGGATCGCCAGCAACCTGTGTAGGTTGTAACAGGTTGGGGGCGGTGGGGTAGCCTAGTGGTTAAAGCGTTGGCTCGTCACGCCGAAGACCCGGGTTCGAATCCCCACAAGGGTACAATGTGTGAAGCCCATTTCTTGTGTCCCCCACCGTGATGTTCCTGGAATATTGCTAAAAGCCGCGTAAAACCAAACTCAGTCAGTCACTGTAACAGGTTGGGTGATTATGATCGTGACGTGGCTGATGGCGTGTCGTTCCCTGCGGATGAAGATCTTTGTTCACAATATCCATCACTGGATCATCTGATTCAGATTTGATTATATACAGCACCTTTTCACATTGCTGAAATAATGATGAGTGCAGTGTTTTACAACAAAAGTACTTTTAGTTTTAACACAAAAAATGGCATACTATGAAACACCCTCACTCATCATTTGGATTAACGATTTACCCGGATTAAGGCATCGTGGATATGAATAGTGCCAGATTGTGTGTTCCATGTACCAGTCCTCAACATCACGGTATCCTTGTCTTGAATAAACGGCACGTAGTCAGTGTGCGAAATAGTTTACAAATTTAGTTGGTCAGTCGGGCTAACTATGCCTGAGAGTTACCAGCCCACATAATAATTCACTTGCCCGAAATTTGCATGTAGAAACTAAGCAAAAACTTACAAAAAAATATAATACCATAATTTATCAAGTCATAATCTTGCATGTTTTTAAAGTTCATTTTAACTAAACAAGTCGGAGAGAGTGATATATTCAAAAAATGATCCCATGAAAGTTGACTAGCCAGTCGGACCAGTGACTTGGAGATTTATTGGCCCGACTGAATTTTTACTAGCCACGGGTAGCGGGCCAGTAGCTGTTTCGCACACTGTACGTAGTGCGAGGTTTCCCTGTATTTACTGTGACACCGAAGTCAGGTAACACTATTTATCAGAGAACCTGGGCTATGGCAAGCAGGACCGTGCTCGTTGTATTGGTCGAGGCATGTAATCGCATCCCAATAGTGTGGATGGATGCTCATGATGTCAGTCACTGGATTGTGTGGCCCAGGCACAAATTTACAGACCGCCGCCATATAACTTGAATATCGTGGCGTCAAACAACAAAAAGTGGAAGAACACATACTAATTCAAAATGAATATCAGCTTCAATGTTCGGTACATCATAGATTAAGCGGGGCGGTGGGGTAGCCTAGTGGTTAAAGCGTTGGCTCGTCACGCCGAAGACCCGGGTTCGATTCCCCACATGGGTACTATGTATTAAGCCCATTTCTGGTGTCCCCCGCCGTGATATTGCTGGAATATTGCTAAAAGCGGCGTAAAACCAAACTCAGTCAGTCAGTCATAGATTAAGCATGCCAGAACACACAGCAATATGACCACTGTCGTCCTAGCGATGGTGAATTATCAGCAGCAGTGATTAAACCCCTCTGTGCAAAGCTGTAGAAGTAGAACGAGTTTCCATCAGTTACGCTCCTGTATATTTCGTTACGTCAACGAAGTAATGATTGAAAGTGTTTTTATTTCTGAGACTGATTAAGACATGTTCGATAATGCTGACTGGTTGAAAGAGAGAAATTGGAATTGTGTGTGTTTTTTTGGTTTTTTGTTGTTTTTTTGTTTTTGTTTTGTTTGTTTTTTAGGGGTGTTATGTAAAGAAAGGTTTCCGCCCTTCATTTGCTAAAGTATTTTTGTATATGATGTAGTACTAAAATTACTGATCGGCAAGTAATTATCAAAAGCTAGAAATGGAAAACGACTGTTCATGACACAATCGTCTGATCACAACAACTTATGTACAGTTAATAGTGTGCACTGGAATAAGATCCAACCATTTTAATCATTCTTGTTCACTGTAGAGCTCACCAAAAGTATCATCAAGAAAGATACAAAAATCACTTGTACTGCACTGTCGAGTAATACGAGATAACAATCTCTCGTCTTATGTAATTAAAGATAAGGACCAAAGAGATTAACATTCTAATTAAAAAGAATTGAAATTCAAATCAATTATTAATATTTGATGAATGTGTCTACGATTCATTTCTTGATTCTGTCTTAAAGTGAGTGCATTGATGCGCTGTTTTGATTAAATAACATAAAGAAATTAATGGCATCAGGAACCGTTAATCATGGCATTACAGGCATCAAAGACTCAACCACAATGCATGGAACCAAAAAGCGGAAAGGTAAGAAGACTTTTGCGCCAAAAGGTGTCACATTCCAAGGTGTCGATGGTCATAAACATATGGTGAAATATGTGCACCGACTGTCCGAATGTGCACTCCAGCTGATCGAAGCGGAACCATGCCCGTCTAAGCATATGAATAGAAATCCCCAGTATTTAACCTATTTTGACAGTAACTCATAATTCACTCTAAACTACGCCTCCCAGGGAGGCATTCCACGTCCCTAAATCATTGCCTCTCTAACCTTTGATATTAGACCTTGTCTGGACCAAAGATCACTTCGGGGAAAATGAATTACTCGTGCCCTCTGTTCATTTTAACGGCCGTTTTATCTTCGCCATAATTCCACAAAGTGTTGCTAATCAAGGAGAAAAGCTCCAATTTTGTAGCACCGTTGATCACCACTAATATGAGACTGTTGGACGACTGATGAGGTTTTTCAGGGCACAGGCCGTGTTTGATTACCGCGTGCTCTAGCTGTGAGGAGCGGACACGTCTCCGCTTGTAGCAAATCAGAATCCGCCCCACTGTTACCTTAATGATTGGCCACATCAGATAGAAGAAGCCAGTCATTTTATTGGTTCTGATTTACAGTTGTCCTCCGTAAAGTAGAGTTTGCTTGAGGACCATTTATTTTATAGGGTGTTAATAGATAGTGTGATTAAAATTCCAAGCAGGACGCAATGAACCAACAATTGAAGCCTTTTTAACTGACTGACTGAGTTTGGTTTTACGCCGCTTTTAGCAATATTCCAGCAACATCACGGCGAGGGACACCAGAAATAGGCTTCACACAATGTACCCATGTGGTGATTCGAACCCGGGTCTTCGGCGTGACGAGCCAACGCTTTAACCACTAGGCTACCCCAGAGTGATTTGTGACTGTGTTGTACATATTCAAGATATATCCTATCATCTGATTGGAACGGCAAGAGTCGATGATAGACAAAACTGTAAACACAAATGTATTGATTCTGCCAGATGCTCGTTATCAATGAGACCCTTGGTAGGTTTAAGGTTAGCTTCTTGAGAGGCATATAGAAGTTGATATTCAAGTACAAGACAATATATTTTGGATGTCAACGTCTTTATTCTATACACAATGTTTCTGGGCTATTCCTCGCCTCTTCGTCAGCTGAACGTTGTGTATACAATAAGAAGTTGACATCCATACTACTTTGTCTTATACTAGGTTTATGATTGTGGGACATACCCGGTTAGTTTGTAATATTCACAACGTCCAGTCACATATGACGTGCTGAAATATTGGTAACACTCTGTTCATTTTCTCCATGGTGATAGTTGTATAAAATTACAAGGCAAATACTTCGATACCTCAACAGGTCTTGTCTTAACACAGGGAAATGTATGAGATTTATGCACTATAGAATTCTGTTATTTTCTTGTATGACTGACTGACTGAGTTTGGTTTTACGCCGCTTTTAGCAATATTCCAGCAACATCACGGCGGGGGACACCAGAAATGGGCTTCACACATTGTACCCGTGTGGGGATTCGACCCTGGGTCTTCGGCGTGACGAGCCAACGCTTTAACCATTAGGCCACCCCAACCGCCCATTTCCTTTTTGATGTATATGCTATACCAATCCCCTATTTTCTATTCGGATGTATATACTACAGAAATTGGTTAATATCAGTTTCTGTGTATATTCCACAGTCATCCTTTGGTGTTTTTTCTCATGTATATAGAAAGCCATTAGTTTCTGGTCTGTTGTATATCCTATAGTAATTCTTCTTTACTTTACTGATTTTATTCAAACAAAAATAGCAATTTGTCATTTGTTTTGAAGTATATATCACAGCAATTATGATGTATTGGTCTGATGTATGTACTTCGGCAATCTATTAGTTGCTGTTCTGATGTTGGGGCGTTCGTCACGCCGAAGACCCAGTTTCAATTCCCCACATGGGTACAATATGTGAAGCCCATTTCTGGTGTCACCCGCAGTGATATTGCTGGAATATTGCTGAAAGCGGCGTAAAACCATACTCACTCACACACTCACTGTTTGTAGCAGTGATCACCATAAACTCATGTGTTTTCGTAAGAAATGAGCTAATGGAACTGGTGGTCAGGCTCGGTGACTTTGTTGATCGCCGGTTATCGTAACCCGACGGTGTAGATAGTTGCTCATGATGTCAATCCCTGGTTTGTCACATCAAGATTCGATCACATCCAGGCCACCTTAAATTAGCTGTAATAACGCTGGGTTCGACGTTATATGCCTTCAAACGAAAGAAAGAAACCGTTTAATGATCACTTTAATAAGCATCCGCAGTAATGCGTGTCTACAAAAGGTAATAGCCTTAAGAAGCGTATTATGAGATCCATCTCCCCCTTGATGCCAATACCAAAGACTGGGATTCGCGTCACAGTTCTAACGGTATTTGGCCATCTTGGCCACCGTACCTTAATTACGTCTGATTTTCGCGTTCATGTCCCGCGCCTCATTTGTCTACGTTCTCCAGGCGACAGCCGCCAAGTACAGTGTGTTGTACGGACAGTGTAAATGATATTAACACCGCCCTACTACAGTTCCCGGCACCTTGTAAGATACGATTATTAATTCAGCCTAAAACACCTTCTACAAAGAGTATATGTGTCTCCTTATGCTCAATACTACAACCTTACGATAAAGCTAATATCCACACGTGTCTCAGTGCAGTTGAAAGGCACTGTCATGAACGCTGTTCTACTGGACCGTGGGGCGCGGTGGGCGAGCTGGCTAAGGCGCCAGGCTAGTGATCCAGCGAGGTTGAGGTGTCGGGATCGAGCCCATCTGTGACCGGGTGTAAAAACCTTGGAGTCAACTTTGTGTGCAGACTCTTTCAGTGTTGTCACAACCCCTAGTGTACAGTACACAACCCTGTGCACTTAAAAGAACCCACGAATCCGTTGGTATTTGACCAGATGGTTGCCACATGAATACGTGCAAACACCTAGTTGCGGGTACAGCAACGTGCAGTGAACATGGACAAAGTACTGTGACTATTTGTCCCAGTCCACCCAGCTGTGAATGGGTACCTCGTTAGGATGAGAAAGCCACAATAACTCGGTGCGCCTAGTGGCGGCAAGAGTTGTATACTCCCCAGGGAGTTGAGATTGATAATGCGATGTGCCGTTGAGATTGACATCCAATGATCGAGGGAAAAAATACCAGCGCCTTGAGCATGCACTAGTGCGTGGATATGTGCGCTATATAAATATCTTATAATAATAATTAACGTAGTAAACCGTAGTTTGATCGTAGTACCATGTTACCACGCTGTGCTACGGTCAACACAACGGTGCAGTAGGGTCAATTACGATCTACTAGGAAGATTTAGGCTCAGCAACGTTCAAACTACGGTTACAGTAGGCCCTTGGCATTCAAGCTGACCGTAGAGATTTTGGTCTAACCACGGCCAAATCATGGGTTTGCTGAAGTTCATAGTAAAACTTAACTCACTCACTACGATGATGTACGCTCCTCTAAATATATCTAACTACGGTCAAATACGGGTCTACTACGGCCTACTACGTTCATCCCTACTACGGTGTACTACGTTTGTGTCCGTAGAATGTGACCGCCGCTGAATAATATGAGCACTATACGCTGAGCACTAAATATTATTTAGAAAAGAGCTATCGGCGACCTATATGCGGAACTAACCTTGTTTTCATGTGCGTGATAGGATAGCTTGGTGGTTTAAGCGTTCGCCGGCAAGCCCAGTACCGGGTTCGATGCTTCATTTTGGCAGAGTGCGTGATGCCCAGTCCTAGTGGCCATGATATAGTTGGATACTGCTGATAAACTCACTCACTCACTTCACTCACTTCTATTTTCGGCCTCTTGATGTATTTGCAGTACAGGGGTCGCTTTTTCGAGTTGTTACTTAAATACAGATTCAACAACATTCCAGCATCGTGAGGGGCGGTGGGGTAGCCTAATGGTTAAAGCGTTTGCTCGTCACGCCGAAGACCCGGGTTCGAATCCCCACATGGGTACAATGTGTGAAGCCCATTTCTGGTGTCCCCCGCCGTGATGTTGCTGGAATATTGCTAAAAGCGGCGTAAAACCAAACTCAGTCAGTCAGTCAGTCCAGCAACGTGTAGACGATACAGTGATTGACAATATGACACAAGGCCCACGCCGACCGGGTACGAAGACACAGATCCCGACCACCCTATCCAATAGGCCCCTTCTTACGACCATCGGGACCGACACTAAACAGGGTTCCACCTTGGGTCGTAGTTACACAACAGAAAGAGGTCTCAAGAAACAGCAGAGGGTGCTATTGTATGGTGTCACGCAACCAACACTTACTGTTTATGCAGATTGTATCAGTGCTACAGGCGGGACAGGGCATGCTTGGTGAACACCCGGTGTCAACACTGATTTTCTATGCTATTTTGCCCCATCGAATATGTTTTCGTGGATAATCGAAAAATCATATTAACTGACATTTTTATGTCAAGCATCTTTTTAAAATAACAATAAATTCGCATGAAACAATTGAAACGTTTGACAAGACAGTTTTCAACTGTATATCTGTCTCGTATTCATGTATAACTCATTTCAAAATACTGCTGCTCGTATTGTATGTCTGAAATGTAAGCGTGATCACATCAGTCCGTCACTCATTTTCCTGCATTGGCTTCCTGTTAAATACCGCATCAACTTCAAGATCCTGTGCCTTGTGTATAAATGTCTCCACTTTCAGGCTCCAGAGTATCTGTCTGAACTCCTTACACTGTACACCCCTGCAAGATGTCTAAGATCTGTAAATCAGCACTTACTTACAGTCCCTAAAGTCAGACTTGTCTCCTGTGGACAGAGGACCTTTGCCTACACTGCAGCATTGCTTTGGAATTCACTGCCAGTTGACATCAAATGTGCCAAATCACTGAACTCTTTCAAGTCCCTTCTAAAAACCTATTACTTCTCCAGAGCCTTCTCTTAGATCTTTTCTTCCCTTTTAACTACAACTATTTGTAATCTCGTGTCAACATCGTACATAGACTTACTCCTTTTGTAGCGCCTTGAGCGAGCATTGAATGCACGGATATAGGCGCGGTTACAAATACCCACTATTATTATTATCATATTATTATTATTTCCTACTTCAGTATATTATCTCAATAACATCAGGGTCGTGAGTTGCGTGGTTTACGATTATGTCATGGCAATTCGGCCCTGGACAGTTCAGTCTTTAGACCTATCACAATCTGTGGTCCTGATCAAAGCTGTAGGTTTATCGGTGTCATACGCATGTTAAAGCATGTAGTCTTTATAAAAAAAGTCCGTTTGGCTCAAAAGCGGACCGATGAATTGCAATCTAACTCAAAAACTAATAAACATATAATACTCTATGAAACGCTGATCATAATCAAAACATCAGACCAACTCTGTGATTTGGTTGCAGAGTTTATGTCCTACAATTTAAAAAGTTGTTTAAGAAACTATCATTAAAATTTTGACACAGTTCTCTATTTGTTACGAGGGAGGAGTGCAAAGAAAGGGACAGCCAGGTGTTAGAGAAGCACGTACCGACAAAGCTATTGATTCATTAACCTGTGCTGTGCCGTCTCCATCCGTTCTCGCACACCTGGCTGTCCCTTTCTTTGCACTCCTCCCTCGTAACAAATAGAGAACTGTGTCAAAATTTTAATGATAGTTTCTTAAACAACTTTTTAAATTGTAGGACATAAACTCTGCAACCAAATCACAGAGTTGGTCTGATGTTTTGATTATGATCAGCGTTTCATAGAGTATTATATGTTTATTAGTTTTTGAGTTAGATTGCAATTCATCGGTCCGCTTTTGAGCCAAACGGACTTTACAGGTAAACGTTTACGTTTCCATGAGTCAGAACTGTTCTTCGACATAAGGATGAAAGGCCTTTATATA
This sequence comes from Haliotis rubra, assembly GCF_003918875.1. Lineage (NCBI taxonomy): Eukaryota > Metazoa > Mollusca > Gastropoda > Lepetellida > Haliotidae > Haliotis > Haliotis rubra. Next base: position 2,433,265 of record NW_025767002.1, read on the forward strand.
GCTGCGAATATAGGAATACCATTCAAATACCGTTCCTATCAATATATGGTATCACCTGGATGTTTGTTTCAGTAAACACAATGAAGATAACAATTCTAATTGTGTATTTGTGTTTAGGGGATGATTTATTACAGATATATACAGATACAGACGATTTTGATGCGATTAGAATATAATAGGTTTCACCCTGATGTTTGTCTTCTTTTAGATGACCATTTTCATGTGCTTCAGCATTTTGTCATGCAGTTTCCAGATTTATCAGTATAGGGGATTGAGTGATTTAGGGGATTTTACGCCGTATTCGTATTTAGCAATATTCCAGCAATATCACGGCGGATGACACAGAAATAGGCTTCACACATTGTATCCATGTGGGGAATCGAACCCGGGTCTTCGACGTGACGAGCGAACGCTTTATAATTAACCACTAGGCTACCCAACCTCCCCTTTAGGGTACTAGTAATTTATTACAGAGATGGGTGGAACAGAAATTTTGATGCGATTAGAAAACAATGAGTTTCATCTAATGCTTGTCATCTTTTAGATGACACTTTTCATGTGCTTTAGCATTTTGTCCTTCAGCTTCCAGATTTTTACAAAAAGGTGAAAAGCGAAAACTGTTCATACCGGGTTTCTTTATGGGCTTTCAATCTCCAGTCTCTTTAAATCTGCGCACATGTATACAAAACACGTCGACTGAAGACGACGACACTAGACGTGTATGTTAAATGTTTAATGTCAGTTCAGCGTAACTGTAGGCACTTAGATAATGCACACCATAAAACACAACAGCCCACAGTCACGGCATCCTGGACATTTTAACTTTGATAGGATGTGATAGTGAAAGCAAAATTAAATCGAGTTAATTGGATCAGACCAAATGGAAATGTTGCCATCCGGAAGTTCGCCCCTCCGGCTCAATAGGTTTAGTCAATAGGGCATCAATCATTTGAGCTGACTAACACGGTGTTCCCCTCATACATGTTTTAACAGACGATCATGCACGTATCTGTGTAATTCCTAGATTGGATAACGCTTCAGCGATCTAGAAGACATCCATCTATTTGCCCAACCTAATCGCCTGTGATGTTTAAAGCTAAAGAGAGGAAGATCGTCTCTAGACTTTAGTGCGTCCCGGAGACTTGAGATGTGGAAGGTCAAGGCCAGAGTCTGATATGGCCTGAAGAGAATGTAGGCACACGTATAGACATACACGGATATTTTGGAAATCTTCTAACAATGATTTTATGCCTGTTGAAAAAGCAAGGCAGTGGTTCTCTATCTAAAACACTCGTCAGTGTTTCTGTTCATTGTAACGTAAACCGTGTTGTTCGCAAAAGGTACAAACAAACCTCTATGACTCAACCAAGCAGAAGGGATCTATTGATCTCTTGATGAAGGTCATTAACTTCCCGTGGCTTGCAAGGATCCGCTGATATATGTAGAGAGACTTCGAATCCCAGATATGCAATGTTAGTCAAACAATAGTGAGGTTAAAGTATGTTTATAGTTTCGTCCTCCCAGTCAAAGTTTATTGTCTGTTGCCACATCAGTTCCGCCTTAAATGTTTCCCAGTGTACCAACTGTCGTTTCCTTGCCATATTCAAAATAAAAAATAATGTGACGAAAGGGCAATGCACATATCCCGTAACTATTCAAAGATTGCCGATGAGCCATCGTTGGAAGCGCGTTTACAAGATTCACGTAATGGCAGATCGTTAAACGACCTCAGATCGTCAGATCGCAGCTCGAATGGTTACACTGTCTGCAGTGAAAGGGACGTTGTTTGTTTCATGACATGGCTCAGAATGTCAGACCGTGGCGTAGTCAAGTGGCCAACCTTTCATGAAAGAAATATCCCCGTTTCCAAAGATATCACGATCAAATTTAACTTTTTCACATTAAGGTCAAGAGTAAAAACAGCTAATTAAACAGGTTTTCTCAGCTTCAATTCTTTTAAGTCTCCAGGACACTGAAGAGTTCATCACGATTGAGATCGGGCTATCACCAATAGTTTGACAAGATAGGAAGTGTTGATGCGCTTTCTTGAACGTCACCTAGGGCAAGGTCGAACTAGTTCAGCCTCCGAAGGGAGAAATGGTGCAAGTGTCAGGAAGTTGATTTGATTACTGGCCGACACTTGGAGCAAGGTCGGAGGAAGAACTGAGGGGGAAAAGGTCTCCCAAAACTCATCGCCAAATAGCCACGTTTAGATTCGTCAAGAGATTGCTGTCAGGTTTAACATTTACCCAACTTTGACTCGGAGACGGTGATCTCAGTTTGAAGAAAACAAAAAAAAAAACAATTCTGAACTCAGATGTCATATATTCGATGTAAAAGAAGAGTACATCGTATTTTAAATGGCGTAAGATGTCAGATAAATGAACATGTGGTCAGCACACTGTTAAACACTATTACCACACTTGGTTTACTCGGATCCACAGGGAAGAGCTTATAAAGCGAGTAAAGCGATTCTGTTTCTTTGTTGTTGTACGCCGCACTCAGCAATATTCCAGCTATATGGCAGCGGTCTGTAAATAATCGAGTATGGACCAGACAATCCAGTGATCAACAGCATGAGCATCTGGGATATGATGACACGTGTCAACCAAGTCACCGAGACTGACCATCCCTTAGTCGCCTCCTACGACAAGCATAGGTTGTTGAAGACCAATTCTAGCCCGGATCTTCACGAGTTCGTTCACGGGTTCACGAATTAGAATTTGAGGTCCTTAGGGTATTTACGGGTCAAGGCCAGTATGTGTCTGGCTGCTGATCTGCAGCTTCTGAATAAACGTTTTGCAGAGCAAAACCCGTCTTCGTAAAGTAAAGTCAATGGTTACTCGACTACGCTTTCCATTGTTTTCTATGTTTCTTTGCATGTGATATTACTCAGTATTTACGTCCATCTAGAGGCAAATACATTGTACACTGTTCTTTTACCAATTTGTCATCAAATCTCCCAGGCAAATAAAACCTTTATCAAACTGATATCAATGTTGTTTATTGATATTTCCAAAGGCATTATGTAATTTCGGATGCCAAATAGAATAAGGAAGTTCGATTAATCACTTCAGAAGAATTTCATAACATGATCCTGCTATAATAAACAATTCATGGAAACTTTTCACAACATTTCATGAAAGGTAAATACTATATTCAATATCCATCAGGTTTGTTTTAGTAGATTTAAAAATAAATAAATGAGATACAACATCCCAAACCGTTACATATCTTTTATCTCTCCTGACATCCTTTTCATGTTTTGTTACTCATGTTGTTGTATCTACAGCCTGTATCTTCAGTTGAAGAGGCAATAATTAAACTCAAAATTAAAAGGTTTCTAAACTAGACGCCACGACACGCTTTTTTTCATCAAAGTTCCAGTTTTGTTGTGTATTCCATTTTAACAATGCCTGTGTGCTTTCATTCAAATTCACGTGCAATCGCTAAAGTAATCACATGACCCGCTGCACGTTATTGTTGGGTTTCATGCATTTTGCATTTTTAACGCGTTATAATCAAACTTTTTAATGTTGGATGCCTTGACCAGCTTCAAACAGCATGCATGTAAGTATGGCATAACCGACATAATTTACTACATTATTTATCATGTAGTCTCTGGACTCAAAGAGAAATTTACCCCTTTCACAATGATTAACAATGATGTGGGTCTCAAGTTTCTAACTGTGTATATTTTCGGTGATACAGTCATATACTTCCGCTATTTTGCCTTTTATGCCAAATGGAGAGAGGCTGGGGGCATAATTCAGTTCTACCCCAGCGATGACGTTTAATAATACAATAATGCGCATGCAGTACTAGGGAATTGAAGAATATCCACCTGTTGTGTTTTATCATGCACTTGTCGATGGAGAATTAGCCCATTAATCCCCAACTTTTTAAATATTTCTAATTGTCAAATATAGTTTTACCATTTAGTTTTCAATTCATGTCTTGATGTTAAAAAATTTGCAAACCACTCAATCCCCAACTTTTAAACATTTCTAATTTCAAATATAGTTTTAGCATTTAGTTTTCATTTTATTTCGCTATATAAATTATTGCAAACCACTTAATCCCCAACTTTTTAAATATTGCTAATTTTCAAATATAGTTTTACCATTTAGTTTTCAATTTATTTTTTGATTTAAAAAAAAGAATGCAAACCACTAACCACATTGCCCGGACGGTGTCCTTTCACATTTCCCTGTCCCTATTTATAGTACCAGTAATTCGATTTAATGGGTACCAGGGTTTGGCTAATTTAGAAGCCCAACCGATTTGATTCAAATTTTTTCAACACTTTAATTTGTCTTACCTAAATAGATATATATTACCCTAAGTTAGCAACAGCTAACTTGCCTTAACAAATGTTTATTATGCAACCGGTGGGCCGAGATACCATCACCTTGTTTGAGCAGAATCTGTTTGAAAGTTATCTATAAATATTTTTAAGAGGCAGCCGGAATTGCACGGCGGATTTATTTAGGCTAGGACAATGTACTAATGGTTCCACAGCCAATGATTTCCAATGGAATTGCATGGAAAATAATCCCCCTTGAAGAAGTTGACTTGCACAGTGTATCAGTACCAATTAGTTAAATTCACGTCGATAACCAACACGTTAGTTCCCTGTTGGCTGACATTTCGTGGTCCAATTAACTTGAGAACGGACAAGTTACTATGATACAACGAGACAAGTAATTCTCTTTTTCACATACAGTGGAACTGTCATTCTATATTGTCGGTACCACCTGTGTCTCGGTGTGAGTCGTTCTCATCTCTCTATACTTGTTTAAGACCCGTGAAGGTCCGGGTTAGAATGAGCCTTTAGTAACCGATGTTTGTCGTAAGAGGCCACTAACGGGATCGGGTGCTCAGGCTCGCTGACTAGCTTGACACATGTCATCGGTTCCCCAATTGCGTAGATTGATGTTCATGATGTTAATCATTGGATTGTCTGGTCCAGACTTGATTATTTACAGACCGCCGCCATATAGCTCTTGCTGAATATGGTGTTAAACAACAATTAATCAATCAATCAATTTTAGGTTTCTCACCACCATCTCCATGTGGAAGTGTATCACCAAAGTGATAGATCTATATTCTTTCAAGCTTACCTCCAATATTTAGCTGACACACCATGATACAACAGGATTACTTTTCAAATATGTATTAAAACCAACTCACTCGGTCAGTCAGTAAATATATATATAATTCACCTTTTTCCTGAAATGCAGGTCGGTCCCAAGCAGAGGAACTTCAACGATTATTTACAGGCCACCGCCATATAGCTGAAATATTACGTGTTAAACAACCAACCAACCAACGTTTAACTATAATGTGAGACTTTGTACATATGTCTGTTGTCCAGTTGTACATGCCTCCAAAATTTGTTAACTGTTGAAGAAATGTGTTTCAGCTCTTTCAATGTTTTGCTTGACTCTAAAACATGACATATTCACTCATCTATTTTTGTTGGATTCCAAAACTAACAAAACGCCGCGCAAAGAAAACCTGGTACAACGTACCACCAAATCCCTGTCTCAGGGACAATCAAAGGTGGACGTTGTTCGTGTTCAGTGAAACTGTTTGAAAGTAATGATTATGAATACTATGTAGAATCTCAAAAACGCAACAAATTTGTTTAACTTCTTTGCAATCTCCGAAGTGAAGACGCAGACCTTGAACACAGCAGAGACTTACTGTACGATTCCAGCTGCAGCTAGAGCATGTGTTAATAATCACTGTCAAATAGTCGTTGGCAACATCACCGGTAGCACTCATCATAAAGAAACTTTGAGCGAAGCATTATAACGCAGGGATATTGCACCACAGAAGGACTGACTGACTGACTGAGTTTTGGTTTCACGCCGCTTTTAGCAATATTCCAGCGACATCACGGCGGAGGACACCAGAAATGGGCTTCACACATTGTACCCATGTGGGGATTAGAACCTGGGTCTTCGGCGTGACGAACCACAGAAGGAAAGGGAATATAAACAAGATGAATGCAAGCGACAAAGCCCTTTCCACATTCATAAGAAACGTCTGCTTAAAGCATAGTCGATGTACAATTGTGACCACATCATGAGTAGATATTTGTTACGGTGGTATTACTGATGTATGATGAGTCTGGAGCACATAATCCAGTGATTGTCGCCATGCGATACGATGACAGGCATGTGTTTATGAATCACTATGAAAATGTGATGATACCAGGTGTTCGCGAAAAGGTGAGCGTATCCTGCCCCACCGGTGGCACCCGTCATAAACATGTAAACCTTCTGATAAACATAATCATTGATCGTGAAGTGGAGGGTAACAATAAGATAAGATAAGATATAACTTTATCATCCCGGAGGAAATTCTTTTTGTATCAAAAACGGCTTCAAAACGAATGTATACAAACTTCACAAAAATATACACAATAATTACATGCACAAAATGAATGCTGATGATTCCATACAATTAACCACATAGGTAAAGAGGCTGAGGTTTTTGTATCAAAAACGGCTTCAAAATGAATATATACAAACTTCACAAAAATATACACTATAATTACATGAGGCTGAGTTAGTAGTTATAGCATGCATGATGACTATTCAAAAACATTTGTTGCATTAATAACACGAATACTAATATACGAATACACGAATAAAGTCTATGTGCCAGTTTGGCTTCAGACCAACTGATTCAGTTTCTGATGGTAATATTTCCCCTTTGACTAACATTGACAAATATTTTGAATGTTAAAATGTGTTGATCAGTGGAGAAATATAGGGATGCTGCATTCATAATCTATGTGTTATCATAAAAATGAAGATTAATGTCCTCTTCATAATGAAATGTCAAAACTTGTACCTAAAATATTTTATCACTGGCGTTAGCGCTCGACACTATCGGTATATATGATTCAGGACGTCAGTGAACTAACACGATAAAGGGTATCAAAAAGCAAATAAATATCAAATATTTATCAGTCCATCTCAGGATAGTCAATACTCATTGAACATTTCATCTGTCTTTGAACCTAGTGTTTATAATGACACATGACAGCATAACTAATTCTTCAAATCCTGTTCTGGAAATACGTCATATCTTTGTGATTCCATTTGTGGTGCTTATGAAAACACGTTGAGGTGAGCTACAGGTTCTTAGTGTTGGAGGGCGGCGTGGCATAATAGTGGTTAAAGCGTCGTTCGTCACGCCGAAGACCCGGGTTCGATTCCCCACATGGGTACATTGTGTGAAGCCCATTTCTGGTGTCCCCCCGCCGTGACATTGCTGGAATATTGCTAAAAGCAATAAACTAAACGCACTCACTCTAAACGTTACACATTGCTATGGATACCAAGGCCAGTGTTTCACTCATTATGGTTTTCTCAGGAAACGTCAAAAAGAAACATCTCTAATGATTCGTTAGCATTACGTCAGCATTACGTAGAGGCAAGGGGCGGTGGGGTGACCTAGTGGTTAAAGCGTTCGCTCGTCACGCCGAAAGCCCGGGTTCGATTCCCCACATGGGCACAATGTGTGAAGTCCATTTCTAGTGTCCTCCGCCGTGATATTGCTGGAATATTGATAAAAGCGGCGTAAAACCCAACTCACTCACTTACTAAAGAAAGTTTGGGGTCATTGGTTCGTCAAAGTACAAATGTATTATATCTCCAATTATGGACACCAAGCTTTCATTTCATTCTGAAAAGAATTAATATCACACAGTCACCCATTGGAAGTAATCGTACAACCCAAGCATAAAACATGATGTGCAATAACATAGAGCAATGATCGTCAGCAAATACAAATAATACTTACAAAATTTGTGTTTACCAAGTAATTCGATTTACTCGAAACCAAATCATTGCCGGCTCATTGAAGCTGCTCCTAAGATCAAACGAGTGTGGTGATTGACGTTGATCAAAACAAACCGACTTATAGTCTGTTTGCTGTGAAAACGTACCGATGAATTTCACTTTAAACAAAAATGTAAACGAAAATAAAGAGAAATTAAGATTGCGAATCCTCATAATTTTACCTTGCCATTTCAAAATTTAAATCTCAGATTTTTATTCAACTTAGGATAAAAGTTGTTTAACATACGATCATAGTTTCAAATCGGTATTACTGGTTTGTATTACAAGGGGGTATGCACATTAAATAAAACACCGAGAACAAGGAGGGTTGGTCTAAGTTAACGCTCATCACGTACCGCACGTGCATTTGTTTCACTGTTCCGCTTACCCCCTTGTAATACAAACCAATATAAGCGATTTGAAACAATGATCGTTTGTTAAACAACTTTTTTCCTAAGTTGAATAAAAATCTAAGATTTAATTTTAAAAATTGGCAAGGTAGAATTATGAGGATTCTCAATCTTAATTTCACTGTATTCGATTTACATTTTTGTTTAACAGCTCGCAGTTCCTGGACATTTTAACTTTGATAGGATGTAATAGTGCAAGCAAAATTAAATCGAGTTAATTGGATCAGACCAAATGGAAATGTTGCCATCCGGAAGATCGCCCCTCCGGCTCAATAGGTTTAGTCTAAAGACATCAATCATTTGAGCTGACTAACACTGGTGTCCCCCTCATACATGTTTTAACAGACTATCATGCACGTATCTGTGTAATTCCTAGATTGGATAACGCTTCAGCGATCTGAAAGACATCCATCTATTTGCCCAACCTAATCGCCTGTGATGTTTAAAGCTAAAGAGAGAAAGATCGTCTCTAGACTTTAGTGCATCCCGGAGCTTCTGATGTGGAAGGTCAAGGTCATATTGAAGACGACCATGACTAGAAGATTGGTTATGCCTTGTTTCAGAAACTGATCTGGGCTTGAGTAAATGCTTATATAATCTGTATTATTGAGGTCCTTGTGAAAATGTTCTGGCAGTGGCGTTTGGTTTCCTGAAAAAAGGGATTGAATTCCTGGATTTTTTATCTGAAACACCCGACGTCGCTACTGTTCTCCTTTTACTGCCCCCCTTTACTTATAAATGACCGCCTCCGTGGTGTAGTGGTTAGAGCGTCCGCCCGGAAAGCGGAAGGTCGCGGGTTCGATCCCCGGCCGCGTCATACCAAAAGACGTTAAAATTTGGTACTTGTTGGTCCCTGCCTGGCGCTCGGCATTAATCGGTACAGCAAGGACTGGTCGGCTCGGAGTCAGTATAATGTGTCTGAGTGGGGTATTCATGCTTCACTGCGGCATGGTATCTCAGTGGGCTAGCACTATAAAACCAGCTTTAGTCTGGGCTAGTACAAGCAGCCGCACATACACACACACGCATGCACGTCGTCATATGAGCGAAATTTCACCTCACCTCACCTTTACTTATAATAGCATTGTGCTATTACCGAGTTTCACTGAACACAGAACACCAGAACTAATACACGTGGATAGAAGGGACACAGTAGAGTGAGTGAGGGTGTTTAGTTTTACGCCGCATTTAGCAATATTCCAGCAATATCACGGCGGGGCACACCAGAAATGGGTTTCACACAATGTACCCAGGTGGGGAATCGAACCCGAGTTCTCGGCATGAGGAGCGAACGCTTAACCACTAGGCTACCAACATCACAACCAAACCTTCACAACGCACTGTACACGGATCGAACACACGTAGCGTCATAACAAATCACACATACATCACACGCCACAGCAAACCATGCATCGCACGCCACGCCACGCCACGCCACGCCACCGATCAATCATCTGGCTCAAGTGTGTGCCTTGTTTCGTCTTCAAAGTCACGCTATATTGCCTGTTACCTCCAGAAACAATCAGCGTGTTCTCAGTTGATTACCGGGGGACGTCTAGCAATGTTTTGATCGGATAACACGACTCCATATCAATGGTCGATTCCGTGCAAGGTGAGATTAACTGCTAGACAAGTATAGATACACATGACAAAAAAGCAGGTTAAGAAAGGGCAATGCACATCTCCCGTAACTATTCAAAGGTCGACGTTACGTCACTGGTGTGGGTGCGTGTACTGTTTGCACATAATGAAACACTTAAGATCGTAAAACAACCCCTTATCATCAGATCACAGCTCAAGGGCTACATTGTCTGACGTGAACTGGGCGGTGTCTCTTTCATGTCATTAGCCAGAATGTCAGAACAAGGCGAAGACAAGCGCACAAACTTTCTTGAAGGCCATATCCACTTTTGCAAAGATATCACGATCAAATGTAACTGTTTCATATCAGTTGCATGTATGGTCAAGAACAACTGATTGGACAGATTCGCCTAACGATCTGTCAGCTTACATTCTCTTTAAATCTCAGAAAATCGCAGAGTTCATCAGGATTGAGAACAGGGCAATCGCAGACAGATAAGAAGTGTTGATGCTCCTCTTCAAAGTCATCTAGGACAAGGGATTTATTATAGGATGAGTGTTGAGGTTGTCCAAACTAGTTATGTGCGTGGCTGCTTATATCACACATTGAATGAATAAATGTTATTACGTTCTTTTCAGCACAAATTCCACTTTGTAAAGTAATGTAAATGGTTATTGGGCCATTTTTTCCAATTGTTCCCTGTTTCTTTTGATCATACGATACAACGCAGTACTTATGACCATATAGAGGCACACACAATGTACACTGTCCCTTTTCTGTTTCCTGGTCTCTCAGGCAACTAAAACCTTTATCAAAATTATATCTTGTCGTATCTTCAAGGGATATATACACTTCGGTATACAAGAAAATAAAGTCACTGCATTAGTATTTCATAATATATTCCTGGTGTGATTAAAGCATTCATGGGAACCTTTCATTGCATTTCACGAAAGGTAAATAATGTATTCAATATCCATCAGTATGTTTTATAGTCATCATAAAAATACACAAATGAGATACAACATCCCAAACTGTTACATGTCTGGTATTCCTACTCTCGTCATTTGGATGTTGTGTTGCAGAATAGTTGTATTTACAGCCTGTATCTTCATTTGTGAGGCATTAAATAGGTAACTTTTTCTACGCCACACCACAAAACAACACAACACAACACGCTACGACACAGTACGACATGGAATGGCACGCCACGCCACGCCACGCCACGACACGCCACGCACGCCACGTCACACTACGACACGACGCGACACACCACGACACGACACGACGCCACACCACGACACGACACGACACACCACGAACGACACGACACGACACGACACATGACACGACACGACACCACGACACGACACACACACACGACGACACGACCACGACACGATACGACACGACACTACACAACACGACACGACACGACACACACCACGACACGACATGACACACACACGATACACGACACTCCACGACACGACCGACACCACGACACGACACGACACGACACACACACACCACACGACACGACGACACGACACGACACACACATGACACCACGACACACGATCACACGACACGATACGACACGACACGACACACCACGATACGCCACGACACGCCACGACACACCACGATACGACACGGCACACCACGATAGGACACGACACGACATGCCACGCCACGATACGACACACCACGACACGACACGACATGACAAGACACACCACGACACGACACGACACGACACTACACGACACGACACACCACGACACGATACGACACGAAACTACACGACACGATTACGAATAGTGTTGCATGTACAGATATATTTGTATTGCACCAGTAATTCAATTTAAAGGGATAACAGGTTTTGGCTATTATGGAATTCCAGCCATTCCATTACAAGCTTTCAAACACCTCAGTTGTTCTGACTTAAACATTTAGCTATCACCGATTTATTTCGAGGACACGTCACAATTTCCAACATGGCTTAACTTTCTACTTTGACCTATCAGTTTATCAAATTATATTCGATGCAACGTCCTGTTTTAATCCACATCTTCGTGTGTTTTTTTCTTGTGAACAGCTTGCTTGCTTTCACCTGTGAGGTATTGACTTCAGCGCCACCACACGTCTCCATGTCACACTCAAACTGCCTTTCCTCGAGTTGGTGCCAAAGACGGATAAGTCTGCATTCCCAGTGTGCAATTTCGCCATATTTCATTGACTCATAAAGCCTACAAGATGTTTCAAAATAAACATAAAAATACAGTTGAAATTCCTATATGCGTTTCTTTTTTGGGAGAGTATATAAAGCAATTCTGAAGATATAGCCGGAATTGGACGGTGGAATTCTAATGATTATACATATGTTTTGTCGCTAGTTATCAAGGCAGGGCCCGGTTGTTCAATACTCGGTTATCTTAACTGCCGGTTAACTCCTAACGGCCGGTTAAATCCTTAACCGGCCGTTAGGTAACCGAACGTTAAATATGCGTTGTTCAAAACATGGTTAGTCATGCCGTTAGCTAACGTCGCCGTCAAAGTTTAACAGTGTGGTTAACGTCACTGGTTAGCTTCCATATATCCCACTATTCCGTTTTCTGTTTACTTCCGGATTACCAAAAAAATGGAATCGCGAAATGTCGCCTGCGCCCCAAGGAAAAAGAGAAGTCGAAATTTCTCTGCTGACGATGAGAATGTAATCCAGTCAATGGTTGAGACCAACTCTATAGTTTATCATAGACATGCGAATGTCGTATCGCTACGAACGCTTGTATTGGAACACAAGGTTCCAGACGTTTGCATATATATTTCAAAGACATATGATCCCAGCTCTGTGTAGGACTTACTTCAATTCCGACAACAGAAAAGACATTTTAATGAGAAACTATAGCACAGTTATAGATAAAATATGATGAATCCATGAAAATACATGTAATATTAATAGTAGAAGCATGTTTTCAGTGGATAGAATATTTACAAATATTACACACAGGAGTTACGCTTAGACGGCTACAGTCTTAATGAATCTTTGAATTTCCACAAGACCTATCGCTCACTTTTCACTCCATAAATAGTCATGACTGTATGGCCAAGTCATTAAAATGCTATCAATATCATTTATTAATTATTTGCCAAGTCTGTAAAAAATTGTAATGTATGAATACACATTGCCAAATCTTTTAACATCAAATAATATAGATGTTGTGAAAATAATACCATTTGCTTTTTATCTGAAATATGCATTCAATGCCAATAGAAACTTAATATGTTACTAGCACCACGTGCAAGAAGATCAAACTGTAATTGTACTATAGGCCTCAGGGCCAACACTGCGGAATAAAATCGAACTATTATTCCACCTTACTGTTGACAGGAAGCTCATGAATAAAACTGTGCAATATCGTCATTATCTGAACGCCTTCACAGACGCATATTCCGGAAAGATGTCTTGAAAAACATGAAGCTGCGTCTAATTTATAGATGAACATAATTTCCTCGATACTCATTAATCAGATGACCTTCATTTAGTTCAATTCAAAAGTGACTGCAGAAAATGCATAATTCTTTTTGATAACTTCAAGGTCGGAAAACATGTATCATATTTCATAAGTGTATTATGGAACGCTGTAGTAGATAAACCTAATTTCCTCGATACTCATTGATCAGATGAACCTCCATTACAGTTCAATTCACAAGTGACTATCGAAAATGCATAGATAGTTCTTTTCAATGTATTCAAGGACGGAAAACATGTATTATATTTCATAAGTGTATCATAGAACGCTGCAACGATTCGGCAGAGAAATACCATTGTATTCCTTATATGAAATACATCAGTGTATAAAATTAGCATTCAGATATTGTTATAAGATAAGTTTAAAATTCCAAACATTATCGTGTAAAATGACAAGAGATAGTGTTGTGTTCGCTGTGACAAGAAGGTTTCGATATTCAAATATAACATTTAATCAAAGTGACTACGAAGTAGGCCTGCATATCACTCACAACAGAAATAGATACATAATGCTGTGTTGTTTATTTTCCTACACATCAGTTGCGAGAGCAATGTTTATGCTAATAAAGTTTTCGTCAATTTATATAGCATTTTTAAAAGATGATTTGCTTCAATTAAAAAATTCGAAGAATGATAAAGAAATTAGGCCTATTGCTGAAATGATTAGTAAAAATATAATTAAAATCCATCTTAGGATGCCAGACGGACATATCAAACCAAAATCGGATAATTACTCGGAGTATTGACTTTCAAAAATAGCATATTAATTATCAATGATGTCAGTTTTTCATAAAATCACTACTAATTCTGAAACGTTGCCGATAAACCTGGAATCGTGTTCAGATGTTTTCAGAAATACACTCACACGAACGCCCAAGTGCACTTTGCGCCCTATTGGATAGTGTTTACAAAATCACGTTTTGCAAAGGCCGGTATTGAGACGCCAATTACATCACTTATATTTCATATTCAGCGGCGACAAATGCATCACTGAATTCTAAGGCTGGGACGGGTACTCGGGTACTCGAATCCGGGTCGGGTACAGCTGGAATCGAGTCCTATTTCTTGGAATCGAGTACCCGGAAAGGGAGAGAGCTCTGTAATGACAAGGGCAGACTATAGCTTGTCTTTTTCGTTTTTGACGTAACACACATTTACATCATTGAGTGAGTGAGTTTAGTTTTACGCCGCACTCAGCAATATTCCAGCTATATGGCGGCGGTCTGTAAATAATCGAGTCTGGACCAGACAATCCAGTGATCAACAACATGAGCATCGATCTGGAAACCGATGACAGGTGTCAACTAAGTCAGCGAGTCTGACCACCCGATCCCGTTAGTCGCCTCTTACGACAAGCATGGGTTACTGAAGGCCAATATTCTAACCCGGAAATTCACGGGTTTTTACATCATTGGTATTGTGCGATTAATGGAGTATAGTTTTAATGACTGTAATTTATCTGTGCATGTGCAGTGAGTAGTTAAGTTACAGTAGCAGCAGGAACGAAACGTTCGTTGTTATATCGAGGAATGTAAGTAATGGTGTAGTTACTCTCTATATTGGTTAAACAGACGTAAATTAAATAGCTTGAGGTCAGTTTTAATGTCTTATTACCACCTTTTCAAGTTTTCTATAATAGTCTCTGTCAAATCGTGATTGAATATACAGAAAGTTGACCCGAATGTATTTCTTACATTTCCGGGTACTCGATTCCGATTCGGGTAAGTACATGCGGGTACTCATTCCATTTTTTCCTACTCGTCCCAGCCCTACTGAATTCCTCATACATTTTAGAATCTAATTACAACTGGTCTTTGTCACCAATACCAAGTGTCTAGATAAACTGAAACAAATGTTGTGCTCGAAAGACAACACCTGTTTGAAATGTAAACAAAGAAAATTTCAGACTTTATACTGTGTAGAATCTAGCATTTTCTCAAATTTCCAGACACCCATTTGCATGGAAAGAGCATAGTAGCAAGATATAGGAAATTAAAAATAGATACAATACAGGAATGTGATGCGTTTATACGAAACTTTCAAGTTTCTGTGCAGCGTGACGCCATGATTGACGCAAAATCACGCAGAACAACAACGGTAATAATCGGCATTTCTGTCCGCTTCTTCTCTTTCTTAAAATGAAAACGATAAAAACATGTAACAATACACAGATAGTCAGAATCATTCTGATTACTTACATCTTATATTTATGTACAAACGATCCCTGAATCAAAGGAAGGGTCCTCGCAAAACCAATGTCAGCCGCCATTTTTTAAGAACTCTCAACGGTAGTGATGTCATACGTCAACATTGTTGTACATATTTGGCAATTTCTCTGAGGTGAAGGTCGGTAGAATAAGAGTATACACAATCACCATATCCCGCCGATTACACTTTCAGTATCATAATGTAATCATTGGATATGTTTTCATGAAACTAATTTAATTATCTACATTTAGTCTTGTATCATATCATACGTGGGTATAGGGGTACGTGTTTGATTGAATAATATTTACAGAAGAAATTCACACATTTAGTGTAGTAAAACATATATAAACCTTTACATAAGTAGGCATGAATGTTGATGAAACGTAGGCATCATGTTCTTGTACAACATGTATTTTAGTTCCTATGAAGTGCATAGTTACAGTTTCGTACGTAACTCTTCGTCAGAATAATTTTCAATATCGAAGTCCAGTCCACGATACACCCTATCCTTTCTTTGCTGAACTGGCCTCATGAAAGCAGTGTTAGCCATGAACGCCATTTGCGAGTTAACCACACTGTTAAAAAGTTAGCGGCGGTCCTTAGGTGTGTTTTACATTTACGTCACGTTAACAACCTGTTTAAAGTTAACAAAGTTTTGAACAACAAGATAACCCTCTGTTATTAGTTAACGGTCGGTTAAATGTACTTAACGGCTGGTTAAAAGATAACCGAGTTTTGAACAACCGGGCCCAGGTCGATAACCAACACGTTAGTAACCTGCTGGCTGACATTTTTGTGATCCAATTAACTTGTGAAAGGACAGGTTACTATAATACAGGGAGACAGGTAATTCTCTTTTTCACATACAATGGAATTGTCACTGCTGATTGTAGGGACCTCCACCAGGCCTAGTGATACGGCTTGTGAAATACTTTCATCTCTCTAAGCTTCTTAATATATACACTAAACGCCAAAAGAAACGTTACCCTCCCCTTCCTTCCTGAATGACGGAGGTACCTATCTTCAGCTGGCTGTTGTGATGCGTGGACGTCCACTTCTTGGTCAGTCTACGGTTTACCCCAGTCTATCTGAAGCCCTAAATAAGTCTTATAACCGTGATACGGTGGCATCCGAGGGCGTTGGCAACAGCACTGTATGTCGACCCCATCTGCACCATCCCAATGGTTCTTTCTCTCCCTTCAGCTGTTAATCGTGGCATATTTCTCGTACTTGTGTATCAGATCATGTATTCTAGGCTCTCTTTATACCCTATAGAATCATTCCACATGTGAAATGGATGTAAATACTGCTTGAATATTGCTGCGTTTTGGCGATTGATATTGCTATGCGTAAACAGGAAATGGAAAGGTGTTACTTTGCAAGCAAGAATATTAACAAAGATAATTTTACTTTTAAACATTTGTTTTCACTAATGCAAATCAACAGAAAAATGTTTTAAAAGACTGAAATCATAGGAATGATCATTTTACAATTTTACACACTCTACAACAGTTGTTTCTTGTTATGGTAGTTGGAAAATGGTGACTTTAAATGGTTTATCATTGTCCCAAAGCAGAATTTTATTTCAACCTTTCAAACTAAACTCACTCACTTAACATTCGTACGTCTTATTGTAGGATTCCGACTGCATCCTGAGCATATACTAGACATGTTACCTGTAAGACAAGTGGGAGGATGTCCAGCATCACCGGTGGCACTCATCATAAAGAAATGCTAAGAGAATTCTGGAACTGCAGGGATATTGCTCGACATAGGGAAACGGGAGAGGAACAAGGGAAAGTTGTGGGGAATCGAACCCGGGTCTTCGGCATTAGGAGCGAACGCTTGAATCGCTAGGCTACCCCACCGCCACCCATAGATGACAAACCCGGCGAGTCATCCATCCAGATCTATAACTTTGGCGCCTGATACATTGTTACACGAATTCCTACATTTGATTCACATGATGAAAAGGATAATGATCGGATAATATTGGAGGGGCGGTGGGGTAGCCTAGTGGTTAAAGCGTTGGCTCGTCACGCCGAAGATCCGGGTTCGAATCCCCACATGGGTACAATATGTGAAGCCCATTTCAGGTGTCCCCGCCGTGACATTGCTGGAATATTGCTAAAAGCGGCGTAAAACCTAACTCAGTCAGTCAGTCAGTCTAATGTTGGATATAGGTTCACTCCTTTATACACCATGTACTTTACGAACACGTACACAAAGAAATGTGATGATCATATTGTGATAAAAGGCTTGAAGGTTAACGGAATCTATTATCCTTTTCTGGATATTGCTTTCTGTAACATTCTATTAGCAAGGGACATGCCATACATCTGGTTTCAGCATAGTGATATTCATTACTTAGTCAGACAGTTGACAGGATGTTCCTTGATAGATTTCTACAGGGAATATTTTGAAACATCATGTTACGTTTATGTGAGTTTATACTTTTAATACATGTTTTTATATGTTTCAAAATCCGTCACAATAGCATGAAACTATTGATGCACTGAAATATTTGATTTAATAAAAACGTTACTATTCTCCATCACTATTCCCAGTGGTATAGTTTAGAAATGTTTCAATTTGCGTAAGGGCTTTCTTGCTTTAAGTTACAAGGACATTTGATCAAGCAAATCAGCGAAAAGAGCTTAAAAGACATTGAAAGGTGTCTTTCGAGAAACACCAACATTAGCATATACACATATGTGTGCCCTCTCTGCTTTTGATTATTGAAATGACAACAGAATTCCTTTTATTTTTGACTGAATAACACTAATTTATTACTGTCAGCCTGAAGGCATTCCCTTGTGGATGTCTTCGAGAAAAATAATTCATAAACAGACGCTAACTGTACAATCTGTGCGCATGTACAATTTGTGAAATCATCATCATATACCCAAAATCGTGGTGCTGACAAATACAGTCGACCACCGTTGTGTCGAACTCTGATAACTCGATAACTCGGTTGTCTCGATATAACATCTCGGTCCCGGCAAAATCCTTTATAATTTATCATTCTTTCATAGTGATAAGTGATGATATTCCCTAGTCGGATGTCTCGAAGTTCGGATAACTTGATATTTGTTCTTGGTCCCATGAATATCGAGACAATAGTGCTCGACTGTATGTGCTGGAGTGCGTGAGTTTAGCAATATTCCCGCAATAGTACCACCGATGACCCTGAGAAAAGCTTCACACACCGAATACACAACTTCGATGGGAATCGAACCTCACATTTAAGGATGCGAGCAAACGCTTTAACAAATAGACTAACCGACCTCCCTGGTTATACATTGAGTGGAGAGGAAGTAGATTTCGAATCACGTGTTCCGTGTGAAAAAACAACACTATATCTATACACATGGAAACATATCGCAACACCTCATATTTTTCATAATACCAATATATCACAATTAACCAAAGACATTTATCTAAGCCTCAATTATCTTACTAAATGGATACGTTAGTCCTCAAAGGAATAATTAAATGGCAAATCCAAACTCAAAACGAAAGAAAATCTACAGTTTATCCATAGAAGCAAACATGGCAAAACATTGCCTCATTTTGTAGTGCTGTTATACTACGACTGTATGACGCTAATTGTGCGGTCATTTTCAAGATTCTGGCACACAATCCTCAAGAAATCACAAGAGTACCACCTCAATGTCAATATATGGTGTAACCCCAGCCAACTGCAATAACATCCTTGACCCTGATCCTGCTCCTCACTGTATCAGACGTTGAATTTGACGTTACGTTATTCCGGACTTATCACCATCAATGAAACCTCGCCAAACGGTTCTTGCTCCAAGATATTCCGTTATGTATATACAGTGTTTCTGCAGGTCCACATACGATCTCGACCATCAGATATCGAAATCGGCCTCCGTCCGACCAGTGAACGATCTTGACACCAAACTAGTCATGTTGCTTTGTGCTCTGTGGATGTCTGATAGGTCGCCTGGTTCTATAAATTGCCGAGTTTAGGCGATTTCTGACAGTTCCGTTGGACAACTGACGACGTGGAAGCCACTGTATTTTTAACACGCCACTTGACATGAACGGATACAAAGTCTTGCGATTTTGAGGTTTGTATATGCTCCCTGGATTCCGCAAAGGTCATTAGACTTCTAGACTAAAAAGGAACGGCACATTTTACAGAATGTCATAATAATAGAGTCATTTTTCTGAGAATATAATATTACCTTTTATTTATTTTTTATTTTATTACTTATTAAATTTTACGTTTAGTTGCCTCCCGACTGAAAATGACAAAAGGCTATGGTCAAGAAACGTACTACTGAAAAGAAGAAAAGAACACACGAGGTTTTTTAACTGCCATTTCCTGACAGATTGACAGTATTCGTGAGGAAAAAAGACAGGTGTTCGTTAGCCTAGTATTTTGAGTACTTTATAACAAATCCAGTTTAACGGGTTTTCATGCAGTCTGCATGCTTTCGACAATAACATTCTGCTCAAAAACATTATGAACCAACAATCCCTTCGTTGTGGGACCACAGAGCGTGTACTGCCAGTCCATAGAGAATTAACTGAACCTTCATCTGAACCAAACAACCAATTTCCGGGACAAATGAAAATGGTATTCATATTGAGAACATTATTAGATATTGATCAAATGTGTTTCATTCTAGATGCTATACCGAAAATACAAACACACATATAATCGCTTGATGGTATTGCAGAGCGACCATGCAGTAGAGAGTAAATGAGAATGATTAATGATTATTTGTTTAAACAGACTGACTGAGTTTAGTTTTACGTCGCTTTTAGCAATATTCCAGCAATATCACTGCGGGGACACCAGACATGGGCTTCACATTATTGTGCCCATGTGGGGAATCGAACCTGGGTCTTCGGCGTGACGAGTCAACGCTTTAACCACTAGGCTACCCCACCGCCCCATTTGTTTAAAAGATATACCTACATATTGAAATTTCCAAGAATAAAATCATCTCATCTGTACGCAAACGAAAAGAAAGATGTCTTTGTTCGTTAATGACTTATTATTATTATGATTAACAACCCCATCGTCGCGGTATGATGACATGCAGTCAACCAAGTCAATCAGCCAGACCATGAGGCTCATTCCAATACTTTTTAGATTGAACTTCTCGAGACTAGCAGTCAACGCGGGACTATCGTAAAAGTACACGCTGTTTTGTATGGAATCCTGGAAGGGACATTGTCGCGTTGTCGCATTGTCGCGTTGTCGCCCTCTCAAATACAAGCAAAATGAGGCAAAATTAACCAAAACGCGACACGCGTGACGCGACAACGCGACAATGCCACAAATGAGCGAAATGTCGCGTTGTCGCGTGTCGTGTGTCGCGTTTTAGTTTATTTTTGCCTCATTTTATTTGGTTTTGAGAGGGCGACAACGCGACAATGTCCCTTCTCGGATTCCATAGTTTTGTGTTGATGGAATAATAAAAGGCATGAGTGAAATGCTGAACAAAACATTTCCCCGAAACCAGCTCATGATGACAGAACAGTGTTTTACTGTTGTTTTTGCTGGTGCACCTTTCAAGCGTTGGTTCATGTTGTCCCTTGGAGGTAACCACTAAATCAAAGTATTCAAACACGATGTGAATCAACACGGAGTAATCATCAACAGTCACACCTCCCTCAAGCGTATTTGCTTCTGTCGCCAATGGCTGAAGGGATGGTGTAAATCCAACTAGGGCCCATGCAGGTAGCAAAAGTAATGTAAGTCCCCATGGTCCCTGGTATGGTGATCTACCTTCAGTTATTGGCGATTTATAGCCCATTTTTATACTGTGTTGTTGTTTTTCCCCTATAGTTAAAACGTTTTAGATTTAATTACTAGTTTTACATACATATCTGTGATATTCTAGTTGTTTTACTGTCCTTCGTCGGCAGGTTTTTTATAATATACATATATTTCATTTCAATATCAAATGTTCTCGTCACGATATGGCTGAAATATTGCCGATGTGACGTTAAATATTAACTCACTCACTCACTCAAGCGTATTTGAAGCAAGTAATGTAATTTAGTCGAAATCTGATTATTGCCAGTTCATGGAGGCTGCTCCGAATATCGAAAGCAAAGAAAGCACAAAACAGCAATTGTTTCCCCTATGATGAAGACATACGTGTTTGTTATGTGTTTATCTGTGATGACGTATATCGTATCAAGATTGTCTACTTGGAAACATCGTAACATATCGTGAGCTGATATTGTAATAGGTATTTTCAGTTTTAAAGTTGCAGACATATTGCTGTTACAGAGTTGCTTACGTTTTGTACATCCCTTTGTTGTGGCAGTATTCTGTGAACGTGGGTTCATATGATCTGTTTTGTGACATTTTACTTATTGTAATCATGCAACGAAACATTTATGTCTGTGCCATTTTCTTTATGAAAGTCAACTCAAGCACTTTCTTGCGTTAACATTACCCCTTTTCCTGTGGCCTTCGAAACCAATCAAATAACCAAAATATCAATACATCGGAATATCGAGCTGCCAGATATATTTGTAACTATCATCATTGAGACATGTGTGCTTGTCGTATGAAAATGTTAAAAATTCAACCCAATTTCTTTAGGATTGGCGTTAGCGCATTACACCTTATAAATCAATCATCGGTATATATAATGAGAGAAACAAATAAAGAATCACAGGAAAATTCAAGCGTTCCTTAATATTTTCCAGTTTTCATCACTAGCTTTGAATAGCGCTGTGGTAATGAAAACTGGAAAATAATAAAGGAACGCTTGAATTCTCCTGTGATCCTTTTTATTTTGTTCTCTCAGTATATGGTAGGCGCGTCGAAGAACTAACAGGTAATAGTTATCAAAAAGCAAACATATGTCAAATATTTAGCCAGCCATCTCACTGTGTGCATATTTCATCGAATATAGTGTGTAGAATGGCAGCACTTTTATCAAACAGATTCTTCACATCTAGTTTATGAAAGTACGCACATTCCTTGTGTAAAACTCTACTTAACAAGAGGACAGTGTTACATATATTTATAAAACCGATGTTTATATACTGAAGCATGCATGGTCGCCCTGAAATAGTTCTACTGACTTCATTCATGTATTTTGAGAAGACGTACGTATCACAAAAGGCAATAATCCTCTTGTTCTAAAATGCGTAGAAATTAACAGAATGTATAAAACCGTTTGGAGGGATGTTGGTATCTGTTACGTCCAATTTGTGCCATGTCAGATGTCAACAAGGAATCTTTTTCAAATATCACATTGATTTTATGAGAATTTACGCCCTTTTTTAATAATACTTTTATAGACGTGTTTCAAAAGATATTGACAACAGCGCAGATATAATATATATGCACTAAAGTATATTTTTAACAACCGTTACTACACCTCGGCACGATGCCCAGTAGTATGGTTTAGAAATGACTCACTTTGTTTAATGGTTTTAACGCTTTAATGTAATTCGAAATATGATCACGCAAATCGTTGGGAAATCCTGAAAAACACCCAAAGATGTGGATCTAAAACACAGATTAAACAAGTAGTTCTTAACGTTGAGATACACAAAGTGGACTCACTGACAAAATAATTCCATGCTTGACTGTATAATACAACAGAGCTTCTTCTCGTTTCTTGCCCCTACTTCATGTGAAATGATGAAGGGGCAAGAAGTACGTCTCAAACGTCGTGACAAAATTATAAACGAAGTTTTATCCGTAAAAAGTGTCAAGTATTAATATAAAATATTGATCAAATGGATTTCACTCGATGCAAATCCCAAATGCAAACACTCATGTGAACGCTAATGGGTGTGTTAGGGCGATTGGACACTAGACAGGCACAATAGCATCATGTAAATGATATCGACTGTTTGTTTCCTAAGCACATAATTATGCTCAGTCACAGTGTGACATTTTTAAAAAGAATCATCTCGTCTTTTGCACAAACGAAACGAAAATATGTTTGTTTGTTGGTTGGTTAGGTTTTTAAGAGCGATTGAACAGTAGAACGTAAAAGTAAATGAAAATAATTAGTGATTGTTTGTTCGAAGAACATGTTTACATGTAATTGAAGTCTCATCTGTGCACAAACGGAAAGCAAATGTTTGTTTGTTTTGGGAAATGAAGAATAACCACGTCGTCGCGGTATGAGGAAACCATTAGATTCGTTCAGACTCCTTCAGCTACTAGATTCCTTTCCTCGAGACTAGGATTAACCAAGCGGTTATTAAAAGTACACATGTTGTTTTGTTTTGACGTTGTTGATGGAATAATAAAAAGCATGAGTTGAAAGGATGAACAAAACCATTTCTCACAACCTAATTCCTAAAGATAAAACAGCTTTTCTGTCCGTTAAAGTTGGAGGACCTTACAGGCAAATTAGATGTTTATTGGTCCTTTATAGCTGGAGTGCTGATACTTTACAATGCCTATCGTGTCTTTGCGCAATAGCGATGCACTCACGCATTATTTGTCTCTTTCAAACCATGATCTGAAAAGCGAATGCCCAACCATTAGAATGTGATAAAATATCGTTGCACGATACGGCTTCCACCTCAAATTTCAGAAAAAAATGGAAAACCGCCTGTAAAGGTACAAAGTATCCTACAATTGGTTCTTGTTGTCTCCTAGAAGTGAACACCGAATCCGAGTATTACAAGATGATGTGGAGCAACACGAAGTCATTATCAAAAGAAGTTACACGTGACTCCACATTCAAATCTATTTACAGCACATGACTAAAATAGTCGGAAACAATTCATTGTCAGTACGTGGAGGTTGCTCCGAAGATCAAACGAGATGGATAAGTGACATTGATGATGAAGAAAACAAAACACAGAGAACAATTGTCATCGAGACTCTCGTCAGAGACCGCCTCTGTGGTGTAGTGGAGTAGAGCGTCCGCCCGGAGAGCGGAAGGTCGCGGGTTCGATCCCCGACCGCGTCATACCCAAAAGACCTTAAAATATGGTATTTGTTGGTCTCTGCCTGGCGCTCGGCATTAATGGGTACAACAAGGACTGGTCGGCTCGGATTCAGTATAATGTGTCTGAGTGGGGTATTCATGCTTCACTGCGGCATGGTATCTCAGTGGGCTAGCACTATAAAACCAGCTTAAGTCTGGGCTAGTACAAGCAGCCGCACATACACATACACACGCATGCACGTCGTCATATGAACGAAATATTCTCAAGCACGACGTTAAACCCAATTTCACCTCACCTCACCTCTCGTCAGAAATGAACATCGGTTCTTGATGGAACGATACATGTTACTTGTATTTTAACTTCTCTGAGAGGCATTTAGAAGTTGGAACAGCAAGGAAGGATAACAATATATGGATGAACAACGTGTTACTACGGTAAGAGCAAATGCCTCATTTATGTTTTAACCGCCCTTAACGTATGTATATCAAGATTGTCGCTTTGATTACATCGTTACATATTGTGAGCTGATATTGTGAAAGGTATTTTGAATATCGGAGGTGTGAACAATTTGCTGATGATGAGTCACAGACCTTCATACTTCGCTTTGTCAATCCCTCTTTGTTCCAGTTTCGTGTGAACGTATGTTCATATGATCTGTTTTGGAACAGTATTATAATGCAATTGTGGCATTTTGGCATTTTTCAACAAAGATAAAACCCGACTCAAATATTTTTGTATGTTAAAATTTCCCATTTTCCTGACATTAAAAACAAGTAAAATATACATAGTGATAATTAATGAAATGTTCTAATCTACAAAGGAATATTTAGCTGCTACAATCGACTAGAGTATTTCGCTATTGCTTTTGCGACAATGGGATTTTTATATTGAAATGTTACAATTTTTACCCAGATTCTTTTGTGACTGGGTTAACGACACCATATGAACTCATCATCGACATATAACATTCAGGTGCGTTGGAGAACAAGATAATGGTTATCAAAAAGTAAATAAATATACAATATTTAGCCATCCATCTCACTTTGTGAATATTTCATACATCTTCGTATTTGGCACATGACAGCACTTCTGTCTGAACTAATTCTTCAAATCTCAGTTTCTGGAAATTCGTAATCATTTTATAATTCCATCACATGGAAGCAGAGTTTCACAGTGATCATTGATAAGCAGTGTTTACATATTGAAGCATGAAATAATCGCCCAGGCCTTAAAAACATCTCTGTGATCTGGTTTGATAGGGCATCTGTCCGACTAGGGAAGGTCAGGTTCTTGAGAGGCATATAGAAGTTGGTATTCAAGTACAAGACAAAGTATTATGGATATCAGCCTCTTCTTTAATGTATACAAGGTCAACGTTTCTAGGCTTTTTTTTTACCCTTCGTCAGGTGAATGAAGGTCGCTCTGTTGAACGTTCGATCACGTCAAACCAAAAGACGTTAAAATTGTTTTCCCTGTTAAGTGCTCGACAACAAAGGAATAGACATAAGTCTGGTCGGCTTTAGCAATGATAACAATTTGAATAGTGTGTTACGAATGGAGCGGGGTAACTATGTTGAACTGCAGCATGACCTAAGAAGCGGCATTAGTCTGGTCGAGCGGGTAACTATGTTGAACTGCAGCATGGCCTAAGAAGCGGCATTAGTCTGGTCGGCTTACAATGAGAACAGTGTGTCTGGTACGAGCGGGTAACTATGTTGAACTGACCTAAGCAGCATGGCCTAAATTTGAAGTGGCGAGCGGGGTAACTAGTCTGGTCGGCTTACAATGAGAACGGTAACTATGTTGTACGAAGCGGTCTGGTCGACTTTACAATTTGTAACTATGTTGAACTGCAGCATGGCCTAAGAAGCGGCATTAGTCTGGTCGGCTTACAATTTGAACAGTGTGTGCGAGCGGGGCGGCAACTATGTTGAACTGCAGCATGGCCTAAGAAGCGGCATTAGTCTGGTCGGCTTACAATTAGAACAGTGTGTGCGAGCGGGGTAACTATGTTGAACTGCAGCATGGCCTAAGAAGCGGCATTAGTCTGGACGTGTACAAACTAGGGCTGGCTAAAATGAGCGATAATCGGACATATTGTCGATAGGAAAAATTATTGATGATTATTGATATGAAAATTGTGTATAGATAATATATCGTAAATTAACATTCTCTCACAATATGCAAATTTAGGACTATATTCCTGGTTTGCTTCTCAATTCAGTTATGTTTAAAATACATGCAAAATATGCCAAAAGTCAACAGTTATGTGAAATATATTCATTTCTATGAGACATTTTTGGCATTTTTGCTCTCGATATTTATCGATAATCGATCGATATTTAGATTATCGATCCTTGTGTATCTTTGCTTGAATGTCTTATCAAAACATGTTACATACATTTTGTAGCTGTTATCAATGAGTAAGTCTAGTATATATTAAAAAATACGTTTCGCACGAAAAGTGAAATGAAACTACTTTAATGGTACACTGATATAGCATTAAGTAAAGACAATCGGGCGTCATGGTTACCTATTGGAAGCACAAATCCTTTTTACGTCCAAAGATGAAACTTATGACATGCACAAGTTTTCATTTCGACCCTGCCTAACGCACAGTTGCTTCTTGGATGTAATGGTCGAATGCAAGAATAAAAAGATGATGTGAAATAACATAGCAATAATCAACAGAAAATACAAGTGGTGTCACTGCCAAAACATACTTTCAGCAAGTAACCTAATTTACTCGAAAACCAATAATTGAAGGTTCATTGAGCCTGTTTCTGAGATCAAACAAGTCAGATGGTTGACACACGAACAAACTAACAAGCACATAAAACAACAATTATTATGGGGTATCTATTCAGAAACAAATAATAGAAGGATACGTGTCAATTGTAATTGTTACCACTTTTGCTGTGATGGTACATTTCTTGTAGATCAAGGGCCGTTCATGATTTCAAATAGTATAGTCATCCAGACCACGTCGTTACATACAGTTCGGTGATGTTGTGACAGACATCCATTGCGTTTTACAGGGCTGCATACTTCTCTTTGTAGTGCCCGTTTTCTCCGATTGTGGCTGATTCTGAGCTGCTTATTTGTTATTTAACGCCGCACACAGCGATAAAATGCGGTCTGTAAATAATCGAGTCTGGACCAGACAATCCAGTGATCAACATTATGAGCATCGATGTAAGCAATTGGGATACGATGACATGCATCAACCAAGTCAGCGAGCCTGACCACCCGATCCCGCCAGTCGGTTCTTGAGACAAGTATGGGGTACTGAAGACCAATTCTAACCTAAATCTTCACGGGTTTAAGATTCTGAAGATGACGTATTTATGTTTTGAGACTTATCGCACTGGGGCGGTGAGGTAGCCTAATGGTTAAAGCGTTGGCTTGTCACGCCAAAGACCCGGGTTCGAATCCCCACATGGGTACAATGTGTGAAGCCCATTTCTGGTGTCCCCGACCGTGATGTTGCTGGAATATTGTTAAAAGCGGCGTAAAACCAAACTCAGTCAGTATTATCGCACTAGCCGGAAACATTTTGTCATTTTCCCGAACAGACAGTTAAATAATGTTCAAAGTGGGGCTAACCCTTACGACTTGCATCAATTCATATTTCTCTGGCACAGTACCAATACTGTCTGGTACAGTAATACCATTAACGCGGCTTTTTTCTCAATTTTCTCAATAAATTAAAATCTTCTTTCTGCTTTACTAAAATAAATGTTGCACTTTGGGACAAGTTTTTTATTTTCATTGGCTGAACTGTATTTACTGTATATTTACCATAGAAACTGACAAGTGTAGCAAGCTTGTAACTGAGTGATGAAGAAAGAATAAATAGGAACTGGTTTGTTTCTTATAGATCATCTTATAATCTATAAAAAGATATATATTTTAGCAGGAGCATATAAGTGTGAGTTAATTCCCTAAAATCCACGCCAAGAGGCTCTGTACTGATTCCCTCGGTCACCTAAAAATGGAATGGTAAAATATGTATGTAAATTGTCAGTTTATAGAAACTGTGAGCGCTTATCAAATGTACAGGCATTAAGTAAACAAAAAAGCTCAGCCACTGCATCCTGGACATTTTAACTTTGATAGGATGTAATAGTGCAAGCAAAATTAAATCGAGTTAATTGGATCAGACCAAATGGAAATGTTGCCATCCGGAAAATCGCCCCTCCGGCTCAATAGGTTTAGTGTAAAGGGGCATCAATCATTTGAGCTGACTAACACGGTGTTCCCCTCATACATGTTTTAACAGACTATCATGCACGTATCTGTGTAATTCCTAGATTGGATAACGCTTCAGCAATCTGGAAGACAGCCATCTATTTGCCCAACATAATCGCCTGTGATGTTTAAAGCTAAAGAGAGAAAGATCGTCTCTAGACTTTAGTGCATCCCGGAGACTTCAGATGTGGAAGGTCAAGGTCTGATTCAAGACAAGTGTGAGGGAAAGACTGTTTTGTCTTGATTCAGAAAGCTGGACTGGAAGGAATGCAGGACCTGGTTTATTAATTGTCTGAGGAGGTTGTTGTGGAAATGTTCTAACAATGATGTCTAATCTTTTGAAAACAAGGTTTCCTGGATTTATGATCTGAGATACCAGGTGTTGTTACTATTCTGTATGTCTTCGTATCTTAACTCACATAATAACATTGTGCTCACAAGATGCCAACAGGTCCTATTTAACCTACACAAGGAATACACATTGTCTTATAGACAGAAGTGCCACGTAGCGACCTGTACATACATGTGTGACACACACGCCACAAGTGCAGGCTGTACACACATCGCGCCACACAATATATGACACAATACATCCTACTATCCGTGAAGATCCGGTTTAGAATTGGTCTTCAGCAACCCATATTTGTCGTAAGAGGCGACTTACGGGGTCGTGTCGTCAGGCTCGTTGACTTGGTTGACACATGTCATCGTATCCCAATAGATCGATGCTCATGCTATTGATCACTCGTTTGTCTGGTCCGGACGCGACTATTTACAGACCGCGCCCATATAGCTGCCATATCGCTGAATGAGGCGTGAAACTAAACTCATTCACTCCCAATAGTCATCCTTGCACCCCTCATGCAGCACACATGCATCCAACGCCACGCCACGCCACGCCACGCCACGCCACGCCACGCCACGCCACGCCACGCCACGCCACGATCACTCATGTGGTCAGGTATGTTCCTTGTTTCCTCTTCCTCTCACTGTGTTTTGCCTGTTACCTCCTGAACCCGTGTTCCTGAATTATTACCTGGGGCTATCCAGAGATGCTTTTAGCGGATAAATCCATACCAGTGGTCGATTTCTTGCATGGTGCGATTCATTGTTAGAGAGGTTAGGTGCAAGTGACAAAACCATTGTTAAAGTCAATGCACATATGCCGTAACTATTCAAAGTTTCACGTTGAGCCATTGCTGGAGGTACGAGCATTGTTTTCACAGAGTGATAAACTTAAGATCGTTAAAGGAAGTCTTATCGCCAAATCGGAGCTCGAAGGGTTACATTGTCTGAAGAGAAACAGACGGCGTGTGTTTCCTGACATGGTCCAGAATGTCGAAACGTGGGGAAGATAAGTGGCCAACCTTTTATTAAAGGGATATCCACTTTTGCAAAGATATCACGATCAATATTAGTTACATGTAAGGCCAAGAGTAAAAACAGCTGATTAAACAGGTTTTCTCAGCTTCCATTCTTTTTTAAGTCTCCAGGACACCGCAAAGCTAATCAGGATAGAGATCGTGGCAATCGCCGATTGTTTGACAAGATAGGAAGTGTTGATGCGCCTTCTTGAACGTCACCTAGGGCAATTTCAGCCTCCGAAGGGAGACAAGAGTAAATTATTAGGGTGCAGAAGTTGAGCTCATTACAGGCCAGCGGTTGGAGCAGGGCACAAAGCATCGTTAAATACTCATCAAGAGGTTAAATACTGCCAGGTTTAACGTTTAGCTTTCCTCTTGAAAGGATTTGCTGGGTTTGGAAGAACAAAAACAATGCAAAAGTTATGTATTCGATGTAAGTACATACGTAGAAATTAAGAGGACAAAAAGATCAAGAGTCTGTGACACAGTTACAACACATGGTATTTAAAGGGCCCACAATGGTGGCCCTTCAGCAAAACTGAGTGTGCGTCCATTTTCCTATGTGCAACATCTGTATTAAGGCTTTTTATTACGATATTGCTTACCCGCATATGTTAAGTTCAGGATGTAAGCGATGTTCTTTGCAACAGTCGTATCATGTTATGAATGGCCATATGGATAGGTAATCATATGAGGAATATACAATGGCACATGTTTATTTCGTCTAATGTTTTATCACTGGCTACATACATCCAAAACGTCAAGGTAAGAGAATAATCTGTTTTAGAATATTCACCGAATTATATTCCACACGCTGAAGTACATTAATCATGAAATTTATATGAATGCTTCAGTGAATGTTGGTGATTACATCGGATTTTGGTTTAAGCTAATTCTAGGAGTGATTACACAATGTCATATTTTAGAAAGTGGACAAATGTAACATATGTTTTATTTGTGATTACACTTTCTTTGTAAAGTACAAATTCTAGTACTGTTTTGGGTTGAGTCCCATCCGGGATTCGAACCCACACCCTCAGAGTCAGGCACCTAATCGCCAGCACACAAAGTCAGCCACGTAACCCGCTCAGCCACCGCGACTTCCACTTTACAAAGAAAGTGTAATCCCAAATATAACATTTGACCACTTTCTAAAATATGGCATTGTGTAATCATAGCTTCCGGTCGTGGGAGCCGTGCCAATTTACACTTCTCAGAGGTGCACAAAGTCCGCAGTCTAGACTACCTGTTGTCCGACTTCCATTTTTGTGGAAGTCGCGGTGGCTGAGCTGATCAGGCGGCTGACTTTGTGTGCTGACGATTAGGTGCCTGACTCTGAGGGTGTGGGTTCGAATCCCGGATGGGACTCAACCCAAAACAGCTTCTTTGAGTGGCATTTTAGAAGTTTGGAAGTACAACATAGAATTTGCACTTTACAAAGAAAGTGTAATCCCAAATATAACATATGTTATAATTGTAGAAGGCCAACGAGATAAATGGAAGCTCAAAGCATCCCGTAGGTTAGCACTACATACACGTATACACATGAAAGTATTGAAGGACCACGAACGTATCCGTTTGATAAGCCAACGTTTAAGTTCTTTATGTTTCAAAATATGATATGACTCAGTACCACCTTCAGGCACATGCAATATACAATGTTCTTTAACCAATATCTCATCAAGTCTTGAAAGCAAAATGAGATTGAAATCCTGTATATATATATCCCCAAAGGAAACACGCAATTTCGGAACATATGAAAGTGAATAAGTTGGGTCAGCAGTTTTTATCAGAATTTCAAGACATGCCTGCTTTAATGTTATTTATGTATTTATAGGTACATATGGTAGCATTAGTCCAGTATTCCTACTCGTGTTTGGATGGTAATTTGAAGGAATATTTACAGTCTGCATCGCCTTGTTGTTTAGGCAACAAAATATATGCCTTTCCATACGAAACGTCTCGCCACGCCTCGACACGACACGACACGCCAACACACGACACGACACGACAACACACCCCACGACACACGACACACAAATTCGTACCTTTACCTTTTCGTTTTTCAATTTTGAAAAGGTAGCGGTTTTTAGTTACATATAAGGTCAAGAAAATACTTTTGATTAAACAGGTTTTCATAAAGGTATGTCAGATTCATCTCTTCAAGTGTTAGTGGTTCCTCAGGCTTGAAATCTGTAATGAAGGCAACAAAAAGTATTCCATCAACATACATCTCCACAAAGTAAACTAACGAGGTGAGAGGGTTCTGATGCCAAGGAACCCGGGTCAAGGTCGAGCCATTTCAACCTACGAGACTCTTAAAGAATATGCTTTAAGGGGAAAGATGATTTCATTACAGGAGACCACTTAGGAGAAGGACCCAGATATCTGAAAGGCTGGGGGCAAAGAGTTCACACTATGTTCGTAAAGCTTCAAGTTTAGATGAAAAGGCCCTTTGCTTCATGCCCTTCCTTACGACCAGTATTCCTTTGATCTTAATGATTGTTTGTCACATCTGAAATAATTTCGTTTGTTTGTTTGTTTCTTGTTTCAGACCGCACTCAGCAATATTCTAGAATTGGTCTTTACCATCCTATGTTTGTAGTAATCGGTGACTAACTGGTTCGGGTGATCAGGCTCGCTGACTTGGTTGACACAAGTCATCATATCTCAGCTGCGTAGATGCTCATGATATGATCACTGGATTTTCTGGTCCAAACTCGATTATTTACAGACCGATGACGTATGTCTGGAATATTGCTGACATGCGAACCAAACTCTCTGAATTCTTTCACACCGTGTCACACAATATAAGAAGGTACACTGTGTTTGTTTATAAATAATTGAAAATGAAAATGAATGTTGTTAGCATTCACTTTGATTATGTCTATTTATCCATCACGCATTCGTATTGCAGTTTGTAAAGAGTAAACTCTGGTTGGATATTTGTTTTGCAATATATATAATGGTTCATTAACAACAGGGATAGAAAATGAAACCCTACAGAGAGCCTCCCTCTTTTTAATGTTGTACATTTGTGCCGAAAGGGCAAATCATTATTATTTACACCGAGATTCTGTTGTGTAATAGTAAGCAATCCTTTTTTTTCTTTAAATGAAATTATATTCTTTCAGTCAATAGTTTTAGTGCCATCTCAGATAACAACAGTCCAGTATTAATAGTATTTGTTTTATATGATAACGCTCAGGTAGTTTAATTTCAACTGAAAATCAAACATAGAATAAAATTAAATCTGAGAAATAGTTTCTTTTCCTCCTTTTAATATGTCTTGATACCGATATAAGCTATTCTGATTTGAACTATTAGAATTGACTACATTTTGTAGTTTCTTAATGACTGAGATTAGAGTTGAGACAATGGTCAAAACTAATGTTAAAAAATTGCAGGGTGTCATTTGAATTAACAGTAACATAACCTGCACGTTTTGTAAGATTTGCCTTTATTTGCCTTCAGGTTACGACCCTTGCGGTAATGGCCGACACATGTCGTGCTCACCTTTCCTTCAAACGACAACAGTTAATTTGTCATGACACTTCCGATTAACTGTATTCAGGTGAAAAAAAGGATGGTAAGTCACTTTGCTGTTTTATAAGACAACATCCAACGTGTGAGAGGCTATACGGTTTTCAAGCTTTCGGCAATAACAATCTACACAAAACATCATGGGCTGACAATTTCCTACGTTGAGGGACCACTGGAATAAGGAGAACGTGCATGGCCAGTCCTTTGAGAATAAGGCATTACTTGACACAAACATAACCAATTTCCTGGAGTCCTCAATGCGAGATACGTTGAGAACGATATTATATATTGATCTAATTCGATTGCCTCTCTGCTACATGCGAACACGCATATTTTTTTATCTGAGTTCCTTGGCGACGCGACTAAAGAAGGCCACCAGTATCTGATACTGACTGATGCATGCATATATGTAATGAAGAGCCCGAAGAGCCGTTGAAGGGCAAAGATCTTGTTTAGATATTAGATTTGACAAGCACATAATATCTGGACTGTATCTTTTATATATTTATTGTCTGTGCGCCTGCAAATCACTTGTCATAATATAATGCTGCACTGTGGAGACAGAGAGTGTTAAAAAAAGCGAAAACCTCTGATCGGTGCATTACAGTAGAAAATGCTTTTATTTGTTTATGATTGATTGATATATTGAGCATCGATCCACGGCATGCACACTCAACCAAGGTGTCCTGCCAGACAATTCGATCCTTTCAGACACCTTTACCGACCAGCATTTCTCGGGCTCTGGAATCCCCGCGGGGTAATTGTTAAAGTACACATAGTTTTGTTTTGATGGTCCTTTTCGCATGGAATATAAAACATGTGTTGAAAGGATTAACTTTAAAAATCCGAGAACCCTTTGAACAGCTTTTCCTTTCTATTGTAGCTGGTGGACCTTTTAAGCAAATGGGCGGTTTACTGATACTTTATTTACACTCGTAATGGTTATCGTTGTGTTTTCACTGAACACTACTGGCACATTATCTGTCTCTTTCAAAACAAGTTGTGGGAGGCCCATCACCATCATCAGATTGATACCCGTGAAGATCCGGGTTAGAATTGGCCTTCGGCAACCCATGCTTGTCGTACGAAGCGACTAACAGGATCGGGTGGTCAGGCTCGCTGACTTGGTTGACACATGTCATCGTATCCCAATTGCGTAGATCGATACTCATGCTGTTGATCACTGGATTTACTCGGTCATTTACATATAGCTGGAACAAACAAACAACCAGTGTGCGATAAAATAACCTTGTATGACTGTGCACCGGCTAAATCACAACCCACAGCTTCACAAGAATTGTCATGGCAGGTCCGTCATGGCATCCTACAGTCCATCCCACAGTGGGTCCGTGTCGTCCTTTGAAACCTGTCGACTAATGATCCATAATAATTACAAATGACGCCATCATTAGAATATCTTCAGTATATAATTTAACTTATTAGAAAGCAATCATTGCCAGTTGATAGAGATTTCTCCTAAGATCAAACGAGTAGAGTGATTGAGATTGGTCATCAACAAGCGAACAAATGTCAAAAACACAACAATTACAAGGAGGCTCCATTCAAGGAGATCGTGGATTCAGCGGAAACATTAATGCTTCGATTCTTTGTCACCTTGGCATAAAGTACCCTTGAACACATCTCTCATGAGTAACCATGAGTAAAATGTTAGTAATATTTTTCCTTTACCTGACATTCGGAACGAAATGAAATATACTTGTCGTCATTAATAAAGGGTCAAATGATATATAGCACATGTAAAGAAACTTTTATCAGAAATTGTAGAACTAAGAGTGTCATCATAATGTTTAATGTGTTGACAAACGTGACACATCGTTCTTTGAGAGGCAATTTAGAAGTTGTGAAGATGAAGGAAAACTAAGTTCTATGGATAGTCAACTTCTTTATTGCAATGAGTGCGACGTTTCGGTGTAGGTACTAACACCGTTATCAAGCAAGTGATACAACAATTGGAAACAAGGAGAATATATACATTGTTGCATAGTGAGTATATACAATTAACAAGGTTGATGTACACTGGATATTTGATAAGTGATTTCAGCAGAGGAGGTTGATGTCAATATCTTCTGTACCCTCCTCGTGCGTCCAAGACACAGGTGCACTTTGTTCTCATGCTCCTTATCAAGTTCATAAACAAAGCTTGCGGAATCGCATTCCATTCCTCTACTAGAGCTCTGCGGAGTCCTGGGAGATCCACTGGTGCTGGGTGACGTGTGTACACGTCGAGCGAGCTTAACTTGCGATCATGCTTAACTTGCAGGAATGGTACTGCTATAGGAGTCAGAATCTCGTCCCGACAACGCTGTCCGGTAAGATTACGTTACGTTCATGAATCTGTTATGTAAAGCAGTGTTAATCATGTGCGTATCATCCCGGACTGTTGTGACTCTGGGCCGACGTGTATATTCCACGGACACATGGGCTTGAAATCTCTGCCACAGTCTACCAATAGCACTCTGACTCACATTAAGGCGGACAGCAACCTGCCGCTGAGGTGAGATTCCAAAATGCCTATCGCCTGACCCCTTTCAAAAAGTGTAATTAACGTCTCAGTTTAAGCTGCGATTTCAAACAGCTACCTGAACAGTGAACGACAGTAAAAAAACATCGATGCATGTGTATTGTCCTCCACTTTCCATGGATAGAGCGACTTGCACGTGCAAATCATTGATATTAAATGGTAGGTGGATTTCCATATTGACAATTTGAATTTAAAATGTGCCATTTGTAACAGAATGTATCCGACGTTAAAGAACGTAATAATGACATTTCAAGGGCATGATGTGTTTTTCCATACAGTTAAGAAAGTTTGTAAAACATTCAGTTGTATATATTTCAAACAAAAACGAAGACTTTACAACTTTTAAGAAATAATGTAACCAATAACTTGTTAATCAATTAACAAATATCATGATCAATTGCAATATACAATTATATTTATTCATTTTTAAAAACAAAACAAAACAAACGAACATAAATGTACTTTCATGGTGAAATGTCAAAACTTTCACCCTAATTGTTTCAGGACTGGCGTAAGCGGGCGACACCATAGAAAACCATTATTGGCATAAATAATTCAAGTCCTACGCAGAAGTAACAAGGTAATGGTTATCAAAAAGGAAATAAATGTCAACTATTTATACATCCATTTCACGACAGACGTAACTGTTTGAATATTTCATCCATGTTCGAATCTAGTGTTTACATTGACAGATCTAGATCCCAACAGCTCTGTCAGTATTAAATCTTCATGACCTATTTCTGGAAATACGTGATGGATTCTGTGTCCCATGTATGAAACTTACTTTTCACACGTGGAAGTTCTTGCTATTAGATACTAGCAGCAAAAGAAACGTCAGTTTGGAATTTTCCTTCGCAGAAACGGATAACTGTAAACTCATTTCATGTTTTGATTGTATATTTTTGACAACATCTCCAACTATACCTGAGCAAAGACATTCTTTCCCAAACTCAGAATTGAACCCAGGAAATGGTCTCAAAAACGCAACCTGATCTCGGAGATGGTACGGTGTTCTCCATGTTTTTCATGCAACTCATGCTGCACGTGCTGTTCACAAGGACCAGCCCTATAAAATGCACCCCCAAACCTGGTTAAAACATTCACATTACAACGTCAGCAGGATGCCGCGACTCACGACAGCTCAGAGGAACCAGGCGCTAGAAAGACTTGAAGCTGGCCACACTGCACAAGCCGTTGCCAATCACTTCCAGGTCAACGTTCGGACCATCTACAGGCTGCAGCAACGTTTCCAGGCCACCAACACCACAAATGATCGCCCCCGTACTGGCAGACCAAGGGACCACAAGACCACAAGACGACAAGACCGCCATGTTGTGCGACAGCATGTACAGAATTCCTTCATGCAGGCATCCGAAACAGCACGCCAGACAGTGGGAACACACGGAAGACCAATCAGTACTGATACAGTACGCCGACGTCTTAACAGCGGGAACCTCCATTGCCGTAGACCTTACCGTGGACCTATCCTCACCCCTCGTCATCGGCGTGAACGTCTACAGTTTGCCCTACAACACCAAAACTGGCGATATGTTCTGTTCACAGAGTCGGTACTGCGTATCAACTGCAGATGGCAGAACAAGAATATGGCGACGACGTGGCCAGCGTTGCTCAGACCAATGTGTTATGGAAAGAGACTCATGGGGAGGTGCAAGCATCATGGTATGGGGTGGAATAGGCCTGAACCAGAGAGTGGGTCCTGTGGTGTTCCAGAACCTTGGTCCAGGGAGAGGAGGCGGCATCACAGCGGTGCGCTACATCGACCAAGCTCTCAGACCCCACGTCATACCACATTTCGCACAGCATGATAACGCCCGGGCCCATACTGCCAGAGCTACACGGGACTTCCTACAGCAGAACGGTGTCAACATTATGCAGTGGCCAGCCCTTAGTCCTGATTTAAACCCAACTGAACATCTTTGTGATGAAGTTCAGAGGAGACTGAATAATGTCATACCAAGGCCGAACACAGCCGATTTATTGCGCCAGGCCTTTCTCAGAGTGTGGTTCCAGGTGCCAATGGCCTTCATCAGTCGATTGGTGCACTCCATGCATAGACGTTGTGCTGCAGT
This sequence comes from Haliotis rubra, assembly GCF_003918875.1. NCBI lineage: Eukaryota > Metazoa > Mollusca > Gastropoda > Lepetellida > Haliotidae > Haliotis > Haliotis rubra. The sequence continues at coordinate 2,471,568 of NW_025767002.1, forward strand.
TATTGCCGCTCGTGGTGGTCACCCTAGATACTGAAGTCAAGAGTCTGAATGGACTGCAAACGTTAACGTAATGTCTTGAAATTGTGTTGAGTTATTCATTGATGTGTCAAAATATTGTACACAAAAATGTTTTTGATCCGCTTGTCATGTCAATTTCTGTAATGATTTGATTACAATGCATATCTAATTTTGAATTCGTACTGACGTTTTTGCTGCTGAGTATATATGGTTATATGTTGTACAACTAACCTGAAAAAGCTGTCTTCCTAGTGTTCAATGATTTATTCAGCAGAAAGGCCTTAGGCCCTCGTACATAAAAATTCAATTTACTAAAAAAGCTAGAGTTGCAACATAAAGAGCAATGATACTATGGAAAGGAACTGCGTAAAACTAAAGCATCCCTAATATAATCTGAGTAAGACAATTAGCGAGAGAGATTACTGCATTGTAAGGAATGAATTCCGTATCTATCATTAATGTACAAAGGAATACTTCTCAAATGCTTTTGGAGAAGATCATAATATACTGGACATAAATAAAGATAGTGAAATTCGTCTACGTTTTTTGAATTCTTTACAAAAACGATTCTGACGTGGAATACCATCACGTCTATCAATATTCTTGTAAATGGATAGTTTGCCAATCCTTTATGAAATAATTCTTCGCCGTGCATCTTTTGATTTTATATTTAACAGGTAGGGTTCTATTAGGTTCGGTACTATGGACCAGCTGTGGCCAGAGAGTAGAGACTGATGACTGGTAAAGACGCTTGACACCACCATGACGTTTGGTTCTCGGCACCGCGAGGATGGAACAAAGCTTTGCAGGCCGGAATCATTGCAGGAGGGGTATGCATATTAAACTGTGGCATGGAATCTCAGTGACCAGGCACTATAAAGCCAGTTGTTAGAATGAAGACTTCTACTCTCTCCGTCAGCCACAAACTGGCCCATGTCGATACTTACCTAAATGTCCTACCTTCTATGTTATCAATGATTACCTTCAGCATTTCACTAAATTCAGATAAGACTACTGTAATCTTACACTGAGCTGGTCACATAAGGACTGGATAGGGATATTCTTGTAGTACAAATGCATGTATTTACCATGATATATCTAAATCTGAGGAGGCTGTGGGGTAGCCGAGTGGTTAAAGCGTTCGCTCGTCACGCCTAAAACCCACGTTCGATTCCCCACATTGGTGCAATGTGTGAAGCCCATTTCTGATGTCCCCCCGCCATGATATTGCCGGAATATTGCTAAAAGCGACGTAAAACTAAACTCACTCACTCTGAATCTGAGGATGGGAAATTTCATTGCGACCCAACATCTAATAATCACATAAGGTGATAGTCCTAAAAATAACCCTTTATTCAAAATCGTTCTTAAATACTGTCTTGGTGCCTCGTTGGAACAGGGTACTCAACAATGTTGAACTTTTTGTAATAACACCATTATCGAGTGAGTGATTTAGTTTTACGCCGCTTCTAGCAATATTCCAGCAACACCATGTCAGGGGACACAAGAAACGGGCTTCACACAGTGTATCCGTGCGGGGATTCGAACACGGGTCATCGGCGTGACGAGCGAACGCTTTAACCACTAGGTTACCTCACCGCCTCCACTACTTACGCATTAGCGGCACATGAACGCTGGGACCAGAGTATGCTCGGAACGGATTAATCTGCAACGTTACACATGTGCATTGCGTTTTAAGTACTTATAGCCACTTGAAATAGATACTTCCTGAGTCTATCCCGTGGAACAATTATCTGTGTCTGTAACGGTATCATATATTTACCTGTTTAAGGAGGATGTTTTCAGGATTACAATGAAAATTCTTGTAGAAAAAACATGCTTACATTTTTATTGAAATCCGAATTCGATTTATATTATTATGACACAGATTGGATTGTAAACATTTTTAACATTACGTCGGTTATCACAAAAATGGCTTTTAAGCTTAAAGTAATAAGATGAAAGAGGTCTGGGGTCGTTAGCTATTGAGGCCTTTGATAATATGTAGAGCTGTATCACTCCGTGTATAACATTACAGAGGGATCCCTGGGTCATTAAGCTGGCACGTCGAAATACAACTAAAATACTCTTCAAAGTCAAGTAAAATCCCAACGCAACAATAATGTCTTCGCAAATGCATTTACGTTTTTATGATAAGAGTTGAGTTAAATGATACTTCATATTTGCGTGTTACATTTGGTGCATCAATCGTTGATGGAATTTTCCATTTTTAAAACAAAAACTAATGTTTATTATGTTTTAGTGATGAATATCAGTTTATCTAAAACATTAAATTAATATCTCACTCGAAATCAATAACACTTTCAGCCGGAACAGCTATCAATCTCCCTCAATGACTCAGGGGATTGAGACTATATACCAAAACCTCATTAAATATAACAATTTGCTTTTCTTGTAAAAATCTCTCAAATAACGAGGGATCTGAAAATATTTCATTTTCATTCGTGACAATATGTATGTCTCTCAAGAAAATATCGACTTTGTTGGACCAATCGATCAGGTAAACGTGTCATAATCATTTGACAAGAACAGACAACGTTCTGTGTATATGCGTTCAGGCTTCCTTATATTCTACTTTCTAACTAGAAGAAACTTTCAGTCTCAGTTATTATTCTGTTAAAAAGGAGGGGGTCATGAAATATGTATGTTAATACCAAGCGTTCGAACAAAAATAAGTGTTGACGACCAACATTCTGTGCAAGAACGTTTGTGCCTGTCAAAAGCCCCAAACACGTTGATAATTTGCATGTGTCACACACGTGGCAGGAGTGCCGTTTTGCACATTCAAGGACGGTCGATTAAACTGTGTGGAGTATTATTTCAGTCAGTCCTATTGATTTTGTTAATACAACAATTATGATTTACATGATTTCATTCATTGTTTCTGGTGATGCGGCGTCTGAAACGCGGGGCATATTTCGACTACTTTCTTGCTCGAACGTGGCACTCAGGGCATCCCAAATCAAAAACACCGATACAGGATTGACATATCTGAAGCCAGATATAGAGTTCAGAATGCTAGGTTACAGGGAGTTGATAGGGAGCGTGTGCGTAGGGCCGCCGTGAACCTAAGCCGAACTTGGCGAGGCGCTGCAAGAGGAATTGGATGCATTCCTGCTATTCCCCACTTGGAGACTCGTACACCGTATGCCTCGTCGGGTGTGTGAATGTTTGAGAACTCGTGCCGGTATTACGCACTTTTGAACAAAAAATGTTAAATTTGAAATTTCCAATCTTACCCTTATTGTCTTTGAAGGTATTCGTAATCGGTCATAGCATCAACTGTCATATCATCCCAATTTGTTCATTATTGTGATACTTGTATTGCTAGAATTTGTTTATTTTTATTTTTATTATTTTTATTGTTCCCAATGTGATGAGTACAAAAACATGATGAGTACAAGCATATAGAGGAATGTGTGCACATACATTCAGGGTTAAATTCAGGGATGAGAGGAAACCATTTGACTAAAAAGCTTTCAACATTATTATTTCTTCTGGCGATGAATGATTCAGTGGTAAATATGTCTTTCAATATCCTTAAGTAATTATCCACTTTTGGAATTGTTTTTGTCAAAGAGCAAGTGTAAATATATCTCTTAGCAGATAAGATTATGTGGTTCAATAATGGGTTCTTACCTAAAAAGCCAAACCAAATCAAAGATTTGGTCAAATTAAGTGTTTGGATACGTTTCGTAATCCACTGTTCAAGTTTCTTCCAGAAAGTTTTGGTTTCATCACATTCCCAATATACATGGCATAAAGTTTCAACTGAATCATTACACAAAGAACATATTGTATTGTCCACCAGATTCATTTATTGCTAGAAGTTAGTATGTCATACAATTAGGGAAGTTTAAAATTAAAATTTTGTATTTGTATATCTGCTTTTCGTTGGGTGCATGTCTTCCACTGACGTTAGGGCGGTGGGGTAGCCTAGTGGTTAAAGCGTTCGCTTGTCACGCCGAAGGCAAGGGTTCGATTCCCCACATGGGCACAATGTGTGAAGCCCATTTGTTGTGTCCCTCCGCTATGATAATGCTAAAAGCGATATTGCTGAAACTAAACTCACTCACTCACTCCACTGACTTTAACAGTTGACCTCCAATCGCTTCAGCATCTGTCTGCTTGATATCATTGTTGGGGACACAGGAAATTAGTTTTGACAATTCACCCTTTCCGATTTCAATAGTTATTGTTGAATGAACATTATTTATGAAATGTTCAATATCAGCTCATAAAATAATCGTTTCCAATGGTCCACTAAAAGAGATTCCACTGAGAGAAAAAGGCGAAACACCCGTGACAATTATTAGAAGAAATCACTGAAAATTAGTGTTGACACAAGGTGTTTGTCAAAAGGACAAGCGTGTCCTGCCTTATCCTTAGCGCACACCACCAGACGTTTTAGACAGTTACAATTCGTCACGTAACGGAAGATCTGTGACTACAAAATATGGTGATAAGTATAACTGTAACTATAGAAAACATGGACAGTTATGCATTATGTTCTGAAGTATGAAGTACCACCGCAGTGCTCGGCTAGCACAATAGGTTGATCACTACGGACCAATCTGCCACTTCCCGTTCAATGATGAAGTTGGCCATTTTGACACACTTGACCTTTCTGATCAGTTGTAAAGCCTTGCTCTCATTCGATTGAAGTGATTGTCGATTGACATACATTGATGTCAATACTCTTTTCTTTAACCAGACCTGTATATAGAGGATAAGAGAAAAAACAACTGTTTGTCTATAAACATAGCAAGATACAATTCACGTTCTCACCACAATGTTCTATCTCATGTCAAGGCATAAACATAAACTCGTTTACTCAACCTCTTCAGTAATGTAACATCGACAGGAAGCAACTGGCTTGGTTAAACATGCTCTATCTGACAGGTAGTCATGTAATCAAGACCCGATCGAGGATAATGCATGTGTGACTGGTAACACCCTATCAACGAGGATGATACAAGGTTAAGTGTCCTTGATCTTCGTTTATTTCAATCTGTCGAAAGTTCGATCTGTTTGCATGAGACTTTTCATCTGTGTACGTACATTACCTAGATCGTCTCAAGAGCTGATAACAAAAACACGACGAAGAGAAAGCAACAAAGAGAAAGCAATATTGTTTTAGATATCCCTATTCAGGTCTGGCAGTCACATAATCATGACCCTGAACGTGGAAGAAGATTAAACTTTGTTTCACTAAATAAACACCATATGTATAACATATGAGGCAAGGTTAAGTGGCATCGATCGTCGCTTATTACAGCGTGTGTGATATTGTTTTGACATGTTATAACAAATTGATCTTCCCTGCCTCCACATGAAGCAGAATCTTCTCCTATCCTGCTGACGTATCAAGTGCCCGATCATGTTGACAGATGTCCACACAGTCGCGATACGTCTTTGTTAGTCTCACTGTGAGGCGTTCTACATTGTTAGGATAATATTGAGATCAATCCCTCCTAAGCACATCATGAAGTCCACATTCTTTAGCTGTGTTCTAAACAGGCTTTTATGCCACTTCTAGAACGGTTCCATTCACATCAATGCGGACTCTAGTTTGCTTGTTTGTGTGTTTGTTTGTTTGTTGTTGATTAACAATACTGACTGTCTGACTGACTGAGTTTGGTTTTACGCCGCTTTTAGCAATATTCCAGCAACATCACGGCGGGGACACCAGAAATGGGCTTCACACATTGTGCCCATGTGGGGATTCGAACCCGGGTCTTCGTCGTGACGAGCCAACGCTTTAACCATTAGGCTACCCCACCGCCCCTGATTAACAATAACTGGTCTGCAATATTTGACGGCAGTCGGTAAATAGTCATTTCTGAACCAGACAATCAAATGATTGGCATCATAAGTGTCGATCCACGCAACTA